>NC_133409.1:173227500-175745000 GCF_049350105.2 Macaca mulatta
TAGGAAGTCCTTTCCCCTTTGCTTGTTTTTGTCAGGTTTGTCAAAGATCAGACAGTTTTAGGTGTGTGGCCTTATTTCTGGAGTTTCTATTCTGTTCCATTTGTCTAGGTGTCTGTTTTTGTACCAGTACCATGCTGTTTTGGTTACTGTAGTCCTATAATATAGTTTGAAGTTGTGTAGCATGCTGCCTCCAGCTTTGTTCTTTTTGCTTAAGATTGCTTTGGCTATTCAGGCTCTTTTTTGGTAATGTATGAATTTAAAAATTTTTTTTCTAGTTCTGTGAAGAATGTCATTGGTAGTTTAATAGGAATAGCATTGAATTTATAAATTGCTTTGGGCAGTATGACCATTTTAAGGACATATTCTTCCTATTCATGAGCATGGAATGTTTTTCCATTTGTTTGTGTCATCTCTGATTTCTTTGAGTAGTGTTTTGTAGCCCTCGTTGTAGAGATCTTTCACTTCTCTGGTTAGCTGGTATTTCTAAGTATTTTATTTGCGTGCATGTGTGGCAATTGTGAGTGGGATTGCATTCCTGATTCTGCTCTCAGTTTGACTGTTATTGGTATATAGGCATGCTAGTGGTTTTTGCACATTGATTTTGTATCCTAAGACTTTGCTGTAGTTGTTTTATTAGCTTAAGGAGCTTCTGGGCTGAGACCATGGGGTTTTCTAGTTATAGGATCATGTCATCTGTAAACAGGGATAGTTTGACTTCCTCTTTTCCTATTTTGATGCCCTTTATTTCTTTCTCTTGCCTGTTTGCTCTGGTCAGGACTTCCAATACTATGTTGAATAGGAGTGGTGAGAGAGGGCATCTTGGTCTCGTTCCAGTTTTCAAAGGGAATGCTTCCAGCTTTTGCCCTCGGTATGATGTTGGCTGTAGGTTAGTCATAGATGGCTCTTATTATTTTGAGGTATATTCCTTCAATACCTAGTTTATTGAGAGTTTTTAACATGAAGGGGTGTGGAATTTTACTAAAAGCCTTTTCTGCATCTATTGAGATAATTATATAGTTTTTGTCTTTAGTTCTGTTTATGTGATGAATCACATGTTTTGATTTGTGTATGCTGAACCAATCTTGCATCCCAGGTATAAAGCCTACTTGATTTTGTTGGATAAGATTTTTGATGTGCTGCTAGATTCAGTTTTCCAATATTTTGCTGAGGAGTTTTACATCTATGTTCATCAAGAATATTGGCCTGAAGTTTTTTCGTTATTGTGCTTCTGCTAGGTTTTAGTAGCGGGATGATGCTGGACTACAGAATAAGTTAGGGGAGGATTCTCTCTTCCTCATTTTTTTAAAAAAATACCTTCAGTAGGAATGGTACCAGCTATTCTTTGTACATCTGGTAGAACTCAGTTGTGAATCCATCTGGTCCTGGGCTTTTCTTGGTTGGTAGGCTATTTGTAACAGATTGAATTTCAGAGCTTGTTATTGGTCTGGTCAAGGATTTAAATTCTTCCTGGTTCAGTCTTGGGAGTCCAGGAATTTATCTATTTCTTCTAGATTTTCTAGCTTATACGCATAGAGATGTTCATAACATTCTCTGATGGTTGTTTGTGTTTCGGTGGAGTCTGTGGTAATATCCTTCTTGTTTTGGATTGTGTTTATTTGGATTTTCTCTCTTTTATTCTTTATTAGTCTAGCTAGCATTCTAGCTATCTTATTGATGTTTTCAACCAGCTCCTGGATTCATTGATCTTTTGAATGGTTTCCTGTGTCTCAGTTTCCCTCAGTTCAGCTCTGATTTTGGTTATTTCTTGTCTTCTTTCCATTTTATTACTCTGTAATCCCCAAGCTGTTGTTCTCATCTGCATGGTCCAAGATGACTTGATGTCACTTTTATGTTTCAGGCACTTGCAGAAAAGAAAAACGCCACATACAGGTAGTTAGATATGCCATTTCTGTTTCTATGCCTTTTGCCAGAGAGAGAGATAGACATACCATTTCTGTTTGTATGCCTTTTGCCACATGGAGCTGCCACAGAGGCTGGGAAATGAAGTCCTTAGCTGGTAACCAAGTTTCAAGGTGAAGTTGGAAGGTTTCTATTATTATTATTATTATTATTGTTATTATTATGTGAGATGGAGTCTTGCTCTGTAGCCCAGGCTGGAGTGCAGTGGTATGAGCTCGGCTCACTGCAACATCTGCCTCCTGAGTTCAAGTGATTCTCCTGCCTCAGCCTCCCAAGTAGCTGGGATTACAGGTGCCTGCCACCTCGCCTGGCTA
Source organism: Macaca mulatta (assembly GCF_049350105.2). Classification (NCBI taxonomy): domain Eukaryota; kingdom Metazoa; phylum Chordata; class Mammalia; order Primates; family Cercopithecidae; genus Macaca; species Macaca mulatta. The sequence goes on from NC_133409.1 coordinate 173,229,735, forward strand.
ATTTTTATATTTTTAGTAGAGATGGAGTTTCTCCATGTTGGCCAGGCTGGTCTTGAACTCCTAACCTCAAGTCATCTGCCCGCCTTGGCCTCCCAAAATGCTAGGATTATAGGCATGAGCCACGGTGCCTGGCCGGTTTCTATTATTAAATAAGAGAATGTATATTGGGGTCAACTAGCAGGCCCTGCCCAAAGTACATTTTATTATTATCCTCATCCTATAGATGAGGAAATCAAGGTTGTAACTTGGCTAAGGTAAAGCATACAATGTGTGCTATGATGAGAGATTTAAAGGAGGACTTGTTTGGTTCTGTGGTGTATGCATTTTACTCCTCTGTTGCATCTCTCTCTCTCTTTATTAGGGGTGATGTCACCTGATAAAAGGACAGGGCATTGTGTGGGAATGTCAGCATGACATCTAGTGTGGCTGCATGACGTAATCAGAAAGGAAATTCTAGAGCTTGGCCAGACATGCAAGGTCAGCAAATCCATAGACTGGGGGAGAAGATGCAGGAAAGAAGATGAATGCACAGGAACAGGAAGGGAGAGTTAGAGTCCCTTGGCATCCATTTGGCCTCTCAGTCAACTCTTTGTTTTTTTTGTTTTTGTTTTTTTTTTTTTTTGAGACGGAGTCTCGCTCTGTCACCCAGGCTGGAGTGCAGTGGCGCGATCTCGGCTCACTGCAAGCTCCGCCTCCTGGGTTTACGCCATTCTCCTGCCTCAGCCTCCTGAGTAGCTGGGACTACAGGCGCCCGCCACCGCGCCCGGCTAATTTTTTTTTTTTTGTATTTTTAGTAGAGACGGGGTTTCACCGTGGTCTCGATCTCCTGACCTTGTGATCCGCCCGCCTCGGCCTCCCAAAGTGCTGGGATTACAGGCGTGAGCCACCGCGCCCGGCTCTCAGTCAACTCTTGACTCCGAAGATGAACTTCTGGTATCGTCAGTCCTGGGGCAGGCACATTTTAGCTCTTTGGTTCCCTTGACAGAAATGGTCTTCTTATTGAGCTAGAGTATTTCCCAGCTAGATCCTGGAGGTAAAAATGTGTCCTTTAGCCCAAATGGAAGATGGAGCAGCCCTTCTTTACAAATTTATATTTAGCAGAGGTATTCAGATTTCTTCAGTAAGAATTCTTATTCCCTGGGGGCTGAAAAAGACTAGGAAACCTTTGTGAAAAATCTCAAATTTTTAAGTTTTTAGATTGATATTCAGGTCGGAAGTAGAGTACTACTTGATGACTTAGCTGTTTGAAACTCAGTAAAATGAGGCATGGTGAATAATTACACTTACGATATATCAGGTGTTAGAGAGAGAGAAAAGTGAGGTTATAAGAAGGATGGCATCTGTGTCTTAGGATGTAAGTACATGTTACAGGCAAGCACTATCTAATAGGAAGTAAAGAGAGCCACATACATAATTTTAAATTTTCTCCGTTTAGGAAGCTGAGGCTGGAGGATCACTTAAAGCCAGGAGTTTGAGATCAACCTGGGCAACAGAGTGAGACCCCATCCCCCCCAAAAGAAGAAGTTAGTCAGGGGTGGTGGCAGGCACCTGTAATTCCAGCTACTCGGTAGGATGAGGTGGGAGGATCACTTAAGCCCAGGAAGTCAGAGGCTGCAGTGAGCTATGATCATGTCACTGCACTTCAGCCTAACCTACAGAGCAAGACCCCGTCTCTAAAGTAAAAAATAAAGAAATACAATTTCTGAGAGCTACCATAACAAGATTTTTTCAAAAAGCTCAATTAATTCTAATAATGTATTTTATTTAAACCAAGATCTCTAAAATACTATCATTTCAACTTATAACCAATGTAAAACAAATATTTTCCCTTTTTTGTATGAAACCTTTAAAACAGTGTGAATCATTACACTGACAGCAACCCTCCATGTGAGTTAGCCCCATTTCAAGTGCTCTATAGGCATACTGTTATAGGTTCAGTCCCTGTGTCTTAGGAAAGACTAGGCATGAAGGTAGTTATTTTCACGAGTGATCATCAGTTTGGTTTGGGAAGATGGGAGGAGCCAAATTTGTAAGCCAAAAATAAAGCAGAGAGGAAGAAACCAAAGAGAAGGCACTTTGGATGAAAAATCCAGGAATGATTTATCATCCTTACAAATCCAGCCAGTTACTGACAGAGGCAGGAGTTACACTCTCTGTATTCTGGAATATAGCCAACTTAAAAAAATTATTTGATGCATTTTTACCTTTCCCTATTCCCTTTGAGGGGACTTCTGAAAAAATTCAATTGCAAATGATACATGCAATTTTATGGTCTGTGAACAAAGAAGAATATTTGAAATACGTGCGTGTAGAAACCACTAGATATCATAGAACAGTGTTTCTTGTTAATACAATTTTTAAAAGGACATTTATATTAACTGCCAATGTGGTTACTTAGAGAAAATAGAGTAGTTACAAATTTTCCCCACAGTAATATTACAATTAGCACAAATTATCGTCTGGTAAGTAAATATGAATACATTTCTTCCTTTAAGATGCTTTTTAAAGAAATGCATTGTATGTAATGGCAGAATTCCAACATGACTTTATTCAAATTCCCTCAAGGAAATGAAAAATTATTTGCCAAATAGCAATTTAAATTATGAAGGAAATGTCTAGGAGAGGGATTTTCTAGAACCAAATCTTTATAAAAAAGATTTCAAGTTTATGATGGATTGAGTCTCCTTGTATAGTAGAAAAGTAATTAAAGTAAGGACACACTGATCTTCAGGAATAGCCAAAGTAGGCAACTACCAATTGCTGTGATTTCGAGATCATTTGGAAGGCCTTCGTATATCCTCAATTCCCACCTGGAGACTCCAATGTTAAGGCATCCTTAGACACTTATTCATCTAAACATTCTTCAGGGACAATGACAATGTGCAGCAGAGCTGACACTATAAGTTGATATCAGCCTTGTTTTTTTTTTTTTGAGACAGAGTCTAGCTTCCTCTGTTGCCCAGGCTGGAGTGCAGTGGCACTATCTCAGCTCACTGCAGCCTCCACCCCACGAGTTCAAGCAATTCTCATGCTTCAGGCTCCCGAGTAGCTGGGACTACGGGTACACGTCACCACACCTGGCTAATTTTTGTATTTTCAGTAGAGATGGGGTTTCCCCATGTTGACCAGGCTGGTCTCAAACTCCTGGTGCCAGGCGGATTGCTTGGGACCAGGAGTAACAGACGTGAGCCACCATGCCCGGATAGTAATAGTCACTTTTGCAAGGTGCAAATGGAAAACAACAGAACAGAATTGAACTCTCAGTCCTTCCTTCTCACTGTGGCTGTATCCCCCCCTGGCCTGCTCTGCCTTTGCTCCCCCACTTCTGATGAAAGTCTGCCAGGCTCTGCATCACACTTTTCTTTCAATTCCCACTGGCCTTGCACTTGTAAGCAGACAATTAGCAGAAACATTAAACACCCCATGCTGTACATTCCCAGACAAATTTGCATATATGTAATTTTTTAAAGTATGAATGCAAAGATTTATTAGAAGGATTTTTAAAAGTCATACAACTTTTTAACACTTATTTTAGGTTTGGGGGTACATGTGAACGTTTGTTACTTAGGTAAACACATGTCACAGGAGTTTGTTGTACAGATTATTTCATTACCCAGGTATTAATTCATCACCCAAGTATTAAGCCCAGTATCCAATAGTTACCTTTTCTGCTCCTCTCCCTCCTCCCATCCTCCACCCTCAAATAGACAGTGGTGTCTGTTGTTTTCTTCTTTGTGTTTGTAAGTTCTTATCATTTGGCTCCTACTCATACGTGAGATCATGCAGTATTTAATTTGCTACGGATAATAGCCTCCAGCTCCATCCATGGTCCCGCAAAAGACATGACATCATTCTTTTTTACGACTGCATAGTATTCCATGGTGTATATGAACCACATTTTCTTTATCCAATCTGTCACTGATGGGCATTTTGGTTGATTCCATGTCTTCACTATTGTGAATAGTGCTACCATGAACTTTTGCGTGCATGTATCTTTATGGTAGAATGATTTATATTCCTCTGTGTATATGCCGAATAATGGGATTGCTGGGTGAAATGGTAGTTCTGCCTTTAGCTCTGAGGAATTGCCATACTGTTTTCCACAGGGGTTGAACTAATTTACCTGCCCACCAACAGTGCATAAGTGTTCCCTTTTCTCTGCAACCTCACCAGCATCTGCTATTTATTTATTTATTTTTTGACTCTTCAGTAACAGCCTTTCTGACTGGTGTGGGATGGTATCTCATTGTGATTTGCATTTCTCTAATGATCAGTGATATTGAGGTTTTTTTCCTGTGCCTGTTGGCTGCATGAATGCCTTCTTTTCAGAAGTGTCTGTTCGTGTCCTTTGCTGGGCTGCACGTCTTCTGCTCCATCTTGCCCAGAACCAGTGTTTGTTGTGTGCACACTGCTTCCCTGATTGCACTGTCTCAGCTCATCCTCAGTGCTCACTGCCCCTCACATCCTGCCTGAAGATGATTTGCTAGATGATAACAGCATATCCGGAATTATCATAGTTGAAAAGAGATGCGTAGAGAAGCCATAACTGCTTAGAACTTCACAAAGAGAGTTGGTTTTTGTTCCTAACCTGGGTGGGGAGAAAGGGCACCTTTACTATTCCAAATGTATAATATGGTGATACTAAAAATAGAGTTAATACCTGAGTTCTATTTTTTATTTTTTATATCTACTTTTTATAGAAACAGAGTCTCACGATGTTGCCTAGGCTGGCCTCTAACTCCTGGTCTAAATTCTAAATGGCAATAAAATGTAATGTGGGACAGATGTGAGAAGGGGCTATAGGAAGATTCCAGATAGGAAGAAAAAGAAATAATTATAGACGTGAATAGTGGAACAGGTAAACTCATGGTAAGTTTTTTGTTTGTTTGTTTTTGTTTTTGAGACGGAGTCTTACTCTTGTCGCACAGGGTAGAGTGCAGTGACACAATCTCGGCTCACTGCAACCTCTGCCTCCTGGGTTCAAGCGATTCTCCTGCCTCAGCAGCCTAAGTAGCTGGGATTACAGGAACCCACCACCACACCTCACTAAGTTTTGTATTTTTAGTAGAGACGGGGTTTCACCACGTTGGCCAGGTTGATCTCGAACTCCTCACCTCAGGTGATCCACCCGCCTCAGCCTCCCAAAGTGCTCGGATTACAGGCATGAGCCACCGTGCCCAGCCTTATGGTGAATTTTAAAAATTGCACTTGGGAAGTTTTTCCCTTTTAATTTTTAACTTTTGTTGAGGTTATTTCAAAACTAAGTGGAAAAGAAACGAATGTGATTAATTGTGTACATTATTGCTTAAGCCTGGCATAGCTATACTTACTAAAAAAAGCAGAATTGACAATATCAAGGAATACAACCCTGCTTTTCCCTCTTTTCTCCTGGGAGTTGTGCATTGCAGTTGTTTCTGTACTCTTTTGCTGGACATCACTCGGTGGCATCTTCCAAGGATGCAGACTGGCTGCTATGTGCCACTTAGAGCTCCTTGGTGGTAACAACAGAAACCATCTCTTACTAATTCAAGCAGAATGATTTCATGAGCTCTGAGATTCAATAGTGGAAATGGGCAAAACCCAAGATGCCTACAGGTACAGGAAGTTGGAAACACAGTAACTGTTCCATAGCAGGAGCAGTCTGATTTTGAAACAGCTCTTACCACTGTGATGAGTAAATGCCAAGTGTTCTTTCCATCCTTGCTTCACTTATCCAAAATTCTAAGTCTTAGGGGCAGAACATTTGACTCGCCATGCGTAGGCCACTTGCTTGCCTCCTGGCTCTATCACAGGGTAGGAGAAGTAGGTTCTGTCAAGCCCTCCTTGGCTTCTGTAGTTGGAGAGAGGAATCTGGAGTTACTAGGATACCGAGACTGTACACAATGAAACTAGGAAATTGTGATGCCATTAGGGAGGGGAAATGGATGCAAGACAACAATGACAAATAAGCCAAACAAAAATCTGATAAATGTTCCTATGGTTTATATGGCTTGGATTATTTACTGGCTGCCTCCTATTGCTAATAATGTCAGTACAACATCATTGAAAACAGAAGTGGTATATGCATGATGAGTGGGACATAATTTATTCAACGTTTTGATCAGAAGTTAGATATATAAAACATCAAAAATGCTTGATGTGTCTCTCCATTTCTTCCTCCTCATTCGTTGAAAAGCATGTTTACTGAACATTTCCTATTTTTCAGGCACTATGCCAGGTATGAGAAATATAAACAGAAAAGACATAAAGGATTTCTATGTTTATGAAATATATTATGTAAGCAGAGTTACAATGAAGGTAACTGCAGGCATACTTTAGAGATATTGCAGAGCTAGTCTAGACCACCACCATAACATGAATATCACAAAACAGTGACACACGTAAATGTATTGGTTTCCCAGTGTGTATAAAACTTACGTTTACACTCCACTGTAGTCTATAAAGTGTGCAGTAGCATTATGTTCAAAAATATGTATGTGCCCTAATTTAAAAAATACTTTGCTGCTAAAAATTGCAACAATCCTCTGAGCCTTCAGTGAGTCATAATCTTTGCTAGTGGGGTGTGTTGTCTAGATGTTGATGGCTGCTGACTGGTCAGTGGTGGTTGCTGAAGTTGGGGTGGCTGTGGAAATTTCTTAAAATAATACAACAATGAAGTTTGCCACAGCAATTGACTCTTCCTTTCACAAAAGATTTCTCTGTAGCATGTGATGCTGTTGGATAGCCTTTCACTCACATTAGAACTTTCAAAATTGGAGTCAGTCCTCTCAAACTCTATAGCTGCTTTGTCAACTAAGTTTATGTAATATTCTAAATCCTTTGCCATCATTTCCAACAATGTTCACAGCATCTTCACTGGGAGAAGACTCCATCTTAAAAAACCACTTTCTTTGCTCATTCATAGAAAGCAACTTCTTATCCATTCAGGTTTTATCAGGAGATTGCAGCGTTTCTGTCTATTTCAGCCTCTACTTCTAACTCTAGTTCTCTTGATATTTCTACCACATCTGCGGTTAATTCTTCCACGGAAGTCTCGAACCCCTCAAAGTTACCCATGGGGGTCAGAATCAATTTCTTCCAAACTCCTGTTAATGTTGATATTTTGACCTCCTCCCATGAATCACAAATGTTCTTAATGACAACTATAATTGTGAATCCTTTCTAGAAGGTTTTTAATTTCCTTTGCCTAGATCCAACAGAGGAATTTCTACCTATGGGATCCGTACCTTTATGAAATGTATTTCTGAAATAATAAGATTTGAAAGTCAAAACTACTCCTTGATCCATGGACTGCAGAATGGATGTTGTGTTAGCAAGCATGAAAACAACATTCATCTCCTTGTGCTTCTCCATCAGGAGCTCTTGGGGACCAGGTGCACTGTCAATGAGAAGTAATATTCTGAAAAAAATCTCTTTTTCTGAGCAGTGGTCTCAACGGTGTGCTTAATATATTCAGTAAAACAAGTTGTTAACAGATGTGCTGTCATCCAGGCTTTCTTGTTCCACTTATGGAGCACAGGCAGATGTAGTATAATTCCTAAGGGCCCTAAGATTTTCAGAATGGTACATAGTATTGGCTTCAGCTTAAAGTGATCAGCTGCATTAGCCCCTAAGAAGTGAGTCCAACTGTTCTTTGAAGCTTTGAAGACAGGCACTGACTTCTCTCTAGCTGTGAAAGTTCTCGATGGCATTTTCTTCCAACAGAAGGTGATTTCATCTGCATGGAAAATCTATTCTTTCACACAGCCACCTTCATCAATGATCTTAGCTAGATCTTCTGGATAACTTGCTGCAGCTTCTGCATCAGCACTTACTATTTCACCTTGCCCTTTTCTGTTATGGAAATGGCTTCTTTCTTGAAACCTCACCAGCCAACCTCTGCTAGCTTCATTTTTTTTCTTCTGCAGTTTTCTCACCTCTCCCAGCCTTCACAGAATTGAAGAAAGCTAGGGTCTTGCTCTGGATTAGGCTTTGGTTTAAGGGAATATTGTGGCTGATTCCATCTTCTATCCACACCACTAGAACTTTCTCCATATTAGCAAGGCTCTTTTGCTTTCTTATAATTCATGTGCTCACTGGAGTAGCACTTTTAATTTCTGTAAAGAGCTTTTCCTTTGCATTTGCAATGAGGAGGTTGGGTAGGTACAAGAAGTCTAGCTTTCCATCTGTCTCACCTTTCGACATGCCTTCCTCACTAAGTTTAATCATTTCTAGCTTTTGAATAAAGTGACAGATGTATGACTCTTTTTTTCACTTGAACACGTAGAGGCCACTGTAGGGTTATTCATTGGTTTAGTTTCTATATTGTGTTTCAGGGAATAGGGGGCCTGAGTAGAGGGAGAAAGATAGGGGATAAAGAGAATAGCTGGTCAGTGGAGCAGTCAGAACACACACATTTATCTATTAAGCTTGCTGCCTTATATGGGCATGGTTTATGGTGCCACAAAACAGTTATAACAGTAATGTCAACTATCACTGATCACAGATCACTGTAACAGACAACGTAATGAAAAAGTTTGAAATATTGAGAGAATTACCAAAAGGTGACACAGAGACATGAAGTGAGCACATACTGTTGGAACAATGGCATTGATAGAGTTGCTTCATGCACGTTGCCAAAAGCCTTCAATTTGTGAAAAACACGTTATCTGCAAAGCACAATAAAGTGAAGAGCAATCAAACAAGATGTTCCTGTGTTTAGATTACAGTTGATCAGGCTGGGAGCGGTGGCTCACGCCTGTAATCCCAGCGCTTTGGGAGGCCAAGGTGGTTGGATCACCTGAGGTCAGGAATTTGAGACCAGCCTGGCCAACATGACGAAACCCCATCTCTACTAAAAATACAAAACTTAGCCAGGCGTGGTGGTGCATGCCTGAAATCCCAGCTACTCGGTAGGCTGAGGCAGGACAATTGCTTGAACCCGGGAGGCAGACATTGCAGTGAGCTGAGATTGCGCCACTCTACTCCAGCCTGGGCGACAGAGAGAGACTCCATCTCAAAAAAAAAAAAAAAAAAAAAAAAATTACAGTTGATCAAGATTCATCTGGCACTCTCAAACACATAATATGTGCTCATATACAATTTTGACATCTATTTTTAAAATACCTTTTCTTTCATTCAATGAATAAAAGAATGAATTTGTAGATATATGGCCAAAACAAAAGCGTGTGTGTGTGTATGTGTGTGTGTGTGTGTGTGTAGACATACCATAATAGTATAATTGGGATTCCAGTTCAGTTAAGTTAAGCCATGTTCAGTTTAGGACTGAGCACATCTGAGGATTTGTGGATTAAAGGGGCCTAAAATGAACACAGGCTTGCAATGAAAAATCTGAGACAGAAATTTAGGTTTTCTGACACATCAATGATGTGGTCAGTATCTTAGCACTTGGACCCCAAAAATGCTGTCTTTTTTAAACTTAGTTCCCTTTAAATATTGGGTGAAATTAAAAAGAAATACTTTTTGGCAATTAGAATAAGAAGCTGTACTATATTAATGAAATTTCATATTAAATTCAACTTCACTAAGCTGTCTTTTGTCACCATTCGACTAGTTCATTTGTTGCATTTTTCATTTTAAGAAAGACTAAGATGCCTCCTGGGAAGAGACTAATTCTAAGGAAAGAGACAGTCAGGCACACAAGCTTGATCTCATGCCAATATCTCAGGGCCAGAGAGGAAAGGTAATTTTGATTACAGTACAATGTTTGCCAACTGTATTGTCCTGTGGTCTAATCCTCAGGCAGTTATTCTGGGGAGTTAGTGGGAGGGGCTTGAAGTAAAAACTGAGATCTCCATCAGTTGTAGGGGGCCTCTGTGTAACATGGAGGAGCAGCATGTGGTGGGTAGGAGCTGGGAGATGACATATACTGGACCCCTTCACTTAGCATTGCTGATAGAACATTGGATGGACAGAGGTGTGAGTGCAAGGTTTGATCAGAACCAGGAAGATACTGGAGAGAATGTGGCATGGCCTGCAATGGGCACCAGCAAGAATCAGTGTTAGAGGCGACAGTAGTCAATGGAGGTGACCCCAGCAGCAGCTCTGGCACTGACAGGAAGTGTTATCCATGTGGCTTTGTGAACTGGAGGTGCCACCAGTTGTTTCATGATGGATGTGGAGACGCTGGTGGTTTGTAGAGCATGGTGGTCAGCATAGGATCCTTGACAGCAGGCAGCAATGCTGAAGGCTGAAAGTAGGGAAGGAAAATGGCAGACATTCCAGAAATGTGGAGAGGAATGAGTTCTGAGCATATGTGATCTCAGGACTTAGATCCTTCTGGAAGAGATGAGAGGTAGTTAGAATAAAGGATAGGGATCCATAGTGGTTGTGCCTGAGGTAGAGAAATCCTGGGTTAGGGTAATAACTGTGACCCTAAATTTACCTTGAGACCACTATGGCCATTAGAAATACACATGTACAAAAATTTGTAATAGAAATAACATAAGCACTTGTGTTAAGTGCATAATTCAAATTGTCTGAGCAAATATGTGATGAGAATTGTTTTTCCCAGTAGTGCACATAGCCTAGATTATTTTAGAAGTGATATTGTATAAAACTGTTTACGTTTTTTTCATTTATAGCTGTTTTTCCCTTAAGATGGAAAACAAGTGCTAAATAACATTTATAGACCATTTACAAAATAGTTTTTTTTTTGCTTTGAGACATTTAAACAATTATTAAGAAAAAGAAAATATATAGGAAAATCATTTTCTTTAGGTTTATTGAACTGACCTGGATTTGTGTCTTCAGAAACCATTGGGGTCCTAAGTGGTTTCAATCTCTTTCATTGATTTGGAAGGCTAAAAATAAATCCTCAGGAAAGCACCCTTTTTACTGAAATACAGAAATATTTTATATAGATATTAGATGTATAAAATATTTGGTCAGTTTATAAAAATAAATTTGTTTCCTTTCCTGTCTTTTTTTGGTTTAAACAACAACAACAACAACAACAAAAACAAACAAATGAAAAAATGGAACAGCAGAGTTCCAGGACGGTGCTTGTCCAGCTGGAGAAGGAGCATTTTAATCAAACATTTGAGTTTTGGAAATGACAGCAGAATAAGAAAAAACTTATTTATTTATTTATTTGTTTTTTCTCAGGGGAACTGCCTACCCCCAGGTAATCAGACAGATTTGCCCAGGAAATTAGCAGAATATCTGTTTGTGTTGTCCTTTTCTGTTTCTGTTAATGCTGAAATTGATGCCAGTGTTGACACTTAACTAACTCTTAAGCATAGTTAGTTTTACATTGTCGCTTCGAATCCATGTTAATGAAACCTCCAATGTATGATTTTGCAAACAATGTTTTATAAAATCTGCCATAGGTCATTGAAGAAACAATCTTTGTAAGAATTATTTTAACTTCCAAAGACATTACTATTCCAGTTCATTGATGACAGATGGATTCATACATTTAAACCAGTGGGTTTATATGTCATTCAAATTTATATACCTTTAAAATAAAAATGTGAGCACAAGAATCTATATGATAGTAAAAAGGATGCTTGAGAATCTTAGACTCATAGAAACAGTAAAACTAGAGATGATATAGGTGATTTTTTTAGAGGTCCAATGACTTTCTTAATATAAACATAGCTATGTAGTGGAAAAAAAAAACCTGGGAAAGACTTCAGTTTTCCAATATATTAGTGATGCAGTCAGTGTCTAAGCAGTTGGTCAGATTACCAAATTGTACCTACTTCTGCTTAAATATTACATAAAAATTTCAAAAGGACTTTTTTTTTTTTGCTACTAGAATATGAAGTTTCACTATATCAATTAATTTCCATATCAATTTCAAACTTCATTTGGTCACCATTTTAGCTGGAATTCAATAGTTCCATTTTTATTTTTATTTTATGTTTTTGAGACAGAGTCTTGCTCTGTCGCCCAGGCTGGAGTGCAGTGGCACTATCTCGGCTCACTACAAGCTCCACTTCTCAGGTTCAAGTCATTCTCCTGTCTCAGCCTCCCGGGTAGCTGGGACTACAGGCATGCACAACGATGCCCAGCTAATTTTTGTATTTTTAGTAGAGATGGAGTTTTGCCATGTTGGCCAGGCTGGTCTTGAACTCCTGACATCAGTTAATACACCCTCCTCAGCCTCCCAAAGTGAATAGTTGCAATTTTAGTAAAACAAAAATTTTACTGGAAAAATTTCTCATGACTTTAGTATTTTATGCTTTCGGCATATGTTTTCTATGCTTAGTATTTTATGCTTTTAGCATAATTTAGATTAGTCTTTAATCTCCAAATAATTTCATTTAGAGTTTCTTTTGGACACTTTTTGTTTGCTGTCAAAAACAATTTAGTAGGAAATAAGCTTTCTTGGACCTTCAGCAAGTTGCTTTAAAAATTTAAATCAAGTTAAAAAAATTAACAAGAAAATAAGCTTTCCATAGCTTTTATCAGAATAATTGACCAAAAACCCAATATAAAAAGAAAAAAAGAAACACGGGAAGTCCTGAATCCTTTGCTTCATGAGATAGATTTTGTCTATAAATTACAAGATTTTTAAGAAAAAAGATTATTTTGATTAAATTAAACCCAAAAGCCCATTATATTGATTGTTTCATATCGAAGTGTGTTTCAGTGTGCTGAAAGACACTATTACCGGAATGAGCCCTTAAATGCAATACATACATATAAGTAATCTTAGATCCACGAGGAGCATGAATTGTTAAATGAATGAAGGCAAAATTGAAAAGATTGGAAGGGTGATTGATGTCTAAGATCGGGTACTTCATAATCTGAAAGGCAACTTTCCAAACTCTACTCATTAACTTATTTACATGTAAGCTAATGTTGTCAAGCTTCAAACTCGCAGGAAAGAAACCCTACTTTGATATGACTTTTGAGGAACTTTTAAATATGAGAAAAAACAATATACTTATACTTAACCTTTGAATTACCACAATTACTTACGTACTGGTAGCATCTTCCTGTTTAGAAGTTAAGGACGCTTCAGCTCCTTGAGGATTCTAGGTCCAGTGAGCGCATGATGCATGAATGCCTTGGGGGTACCATGGGATAAAGTCCAGCAGCAGTTAGGCACTCCACAGCACTCTGGTGGTTTGCAAGTTAAAGTGCTTCATAATTTACCGTGAGGGAGGGCCTTGGGGAAGAAAGAATATGGATCAATTGATTAGAATTTGTTAGCAAACTTCAACTGTTATCCTATTCAGATTTTCAAATCTCTGATATATCAAATACCCACAAGATTTGGGAAGGAAGTAAAAACAAAAAGTTTAGAAAGTTAATTTGTCCGACATGGTACCAGTTCTTGAATATTCTGTTAGCAACTGACCAATTTTCACATATTAGCCTTTCTATAAAGAAGAAGAAGAAGGCCAGTTACAGTGGCGCATACCTGTAATCCCAGCACCTTGGGAGGCTGAGGTGAGAGGATCACTTGAGTCCAGGAGTTTGAGACAAGCCTGGGCAACATGGCAAGATTTCCCCCTCTATGAAGAATAAAAAATTTAGCTGGGCATGTTGGTGCATGACTGTAGTCCCAGCTACTTAGGTGGCTGAGGTGAAGGGATCCCTTGAGCCCAGGAGTGTGAGGCTCAAGGATGTAGTGAGCTATGATGGTGGCACTGCATTCAAACCTGGGTGACAGAATGCGACTCTGTCTCAAAAATTAAAAAAAGGAAAGAAAAATGGTATAGATTTTTCTTCTATCTCTGACTCTGTTTTTAATTATGTTGTTACTCATGTGCCTTTTAGTTTGGGTTTCTGAATAAGATTAATAATGTTGATCACCACCTATAGATTCCTATGAAAGTCTAATATTAATTAATTAATTATTGAGTGTTATCTGGAGCTTTGTAATAGGTTTTGATTTGTTACTTATCATTATATCTTCAAAGTGGCTATGGTTGGTATTTAGAAAAGTTAATGATTCTTTATGTATATGGTTGTTTACCAAGATATTATTCAAATAACATCTTCTCTGTCCTGAAAGATTTTAAGTCAAATCTCTTGTTTTCATGGCATGAAATCACTTTGTCGTTCTATGTGTATGCAACATAGGATTTTTTCAATAACTTTGGCACATATTTTCCTTATTTTTCCCCAGTTATGCTTTGGCCAAAATTTCTAGGAGAATGCTATATAATCAGATTCATGATGGATATCCAAGTCACAGTTCATATTTTGGTCATTCGTTTTTTATTTGTTTGGTTGTTTTGTGTTGGTGTGTTTGATATTTAATACAGTGAAGACTTAGTTTAAGATAACTGTTTTTTTGGTTGTTTTTTGGTTGTTGTTTTGTTTTGATATTTAAGAGTTAGTTATTTTAAACGAAGTCTTCATTGTACTAATTTTTTTGAGACTGGATAAAGAAAATGTGCATGTATACCATGGAATGCTGTGCAGCCACAAAAAGGAATGGGATCATGTCCTTTGCAGGGACAAGGATGAAACTGGAAGCCATGATTTTCGGCAAACTAACGCAGAAACAGATAACAAACACTGCATGTTCTCACTCATAAGTGGGAGGTGAACAATGAGAACATATGGACACAGGGAGGGGAACATCACACACCAAGGCCTGTTGAGGGCGGGGTAAGGGAAGGGAGAGCATCAGGACAAACAGCTAATGCATGCGGGGCTTAAAACCTAGGTGATTGGTTGATAAGTGCAGCAAACCACTATGACACACACATATCTATGTGACAAACGTGCACATTCTGGACATGTATCCCGGAACTTAAAGTTTAAAAAAAAAAGAGAGCTTTTTTGTTGTTGTTGTCGTTGCTTTGTTTTGATATTTAGTACATGAAGACTTAGTTTAGGATAACTATTTTTTTCATTAAGAAATATTCTTGTATTTTTAGTTGCCTTTTATTTACAAAATAGTTTTGTAAATCAACTTTATAAAAATAGTATTTGGATTTTAGTATGGTACAGTGTGTTTAGGTTTGACATTGTCCCTATTCCCTTATATTCTAGTGCAGTCCCCTGATTTCTAAACTTATGTTTTTGTATTTATGCAGACTTTCTGGCCCCATGGACATTTCAGCTGGAGATACTTGTATTGTATTTTCAAAGTGGGAAAAAATATGACGTTTTCCCAAATTTATTTATAAAGTTCATAGGAATCAAACTTAATTTTATTTTTCCCGGCTTTATGCCTTTAAAAAGAATGCTGTCAGGAGAATGTCCTCTGTGGTAAAATTTTAGTGCATGGTTGTAATCATAAAATACGAATTGTTTAGTTATTTAGTTTATAGTATATTATAGAAAACACAGTTATCGGCGAGGAAAAGCTGAGCTGAAGCAGGTGGATTTACAGGAAAAGAACAAGAATGGGGCCAAAACAAAACAAAACAAAAAACTCCTGAGAAACACACAAATGCATTAGTGTTTTCTTCCTCTCTAGCTAATGTAGCTGATTTGAAAGGAAGTGATTGCTTCGTTGAGTCAAGACACTTCGATGATTGTTACTAACCTTCCTCTGGTGGGCAATTTCATTCTCACTCTTATAGCCCCCAAGGAACTGCATGGGTGCACACTAGAGGGTTTCCTGACCAAAGTTCATGTACAGTGTAATTTAAGTAAAAGCTCTGATTATGTTCTGTGCTGCTCTGAGTTAAATGATAGGAAAACCTGATATGTGTGGAAGGGCAGAAGGCAAGTGTGTGTGTTTTCCTCTCCTAGTTCAATAAAAGATAGCACGAGAAATGAATTAACTAATGCGATTCTAGACATTAAGCAGCTAATACTAGGAAGTTGGAAGCAAAAATAGAGTATCAAGAATATTGAGAAGACTTAATTTACTGATTTATTCGTTTATATATCACATCTGTTTGCTTCAATGTAGAACCATACTTCAACATATATATGTGTATACACACACACATGGGATTGGCATATATTCATCTGAGTATTACAAGGAGTTAAATATCAGCCATATTAAAATCTATCGTTTTGGTATTGCTAAATGCCCTACTTTGAATTTCTCAGTGGGTCTGTTAATTTTCCTGTGAGATGATTTTAGATATATCCAAAAGCATACTCTGAATGATTAGGACACTTTAGGAATTGATTCTATTAGCTATCTACCTTCTGGTAATATACACCATATCCTTAAAACCATCCTACTTCATTAAATCCTGACTCCACCCAATGAAAGGCCGCAAAAGGAGCTACTGTTATGATGGAGTCCATTGTTTCTCAATTTATAACAGGTTCCGTGGGTTTACTCTTCTAAATTCTACCTGCTGTGTTTAAATTTTTGGTTTATTAAGACAAGGAATAGCAATAGAAAGAAACAATCATTTTAATATTTGAGAGTGTGTTTTTATTTGATTCATAGGCTGACTTATGTTATGCAAGCAATTAGAAGGATAGCTTATTAAAATAATAATAAATGCATTATAGCTTTACTTTCTCAATTGTCTTGAAAGCATAGTGGCTTAATCCTAAGTGGCACCCTTTGTTTGACACAAAGGTGGAAGCAAGAGATGCAGCTCCCACCCCTTCCTGGGGGTCTGACCATCCTTACCTGGCACTTTTTTCTCATCACTTTTCACTATCTAATAAACTATAAAATATACATATTTATTGTGCTTATTCTTCCACTCACAGAATGTAAGGTCTGTGAGGAGAGAGATTTTTGGGTATTTCATTTTACTGCTATAGTCCCATAATAAGCACTCAGTGAGTATTGGTTGAATGAATGAATGAATATGAAACATTGGAAGGTGACACTGTACAACAGTGCACTAGGAATTTCAGCAAAATCATTAGTTAACGCTGATTCTGGGGCTAGTGAAGAAGTTTGGGTTCCATTATTCACTTTATTAAATTGTAGCTTTAGGAGGTCAAGAAAAATTGAGGAACATCTACCAACAAATTGTACTTTCCATGACTTTATGACCTGGAGTCTTTTCTCCTTTGCCCAGATGTCAAAAATTTCTTTCCCCTGTATTTCTGACTGGCTAATTCCTAATCACCTTTCCAAAAACTTATTTCCAGCAGCCATTTCTCCAAGAAATCTTCTTTGACACCCCCAATATGGGGTAGATGCTTCTCTGATATTCTCGATCAGAATTCCATTCTAAATCATACCAGATTGTATATGTTTAGCTTCCTTCTTCTTCCCGCTCTGAAGGCAGGGGTCATAGTTTTCCTGTTGTTGTTGTTGTTGTTGTTGTTGTGTTTGTTTTTCAAATTCAGACAGTGCTCAGTTCCTAGAAGGCACTCAATTAAAAATAAAAGTGTGGGGGTAGGTGGTGATGATGGGGAGGAGAGATGGGATGGGGGAATAGAGAAAAAATATGAATAAAAGGTGATGAAAGGTTGTTTAATCAAGAGAGAACATCTAGGCAATGAAAGGATTAGGGTATTACAATAGGTTTCCAAGAGAAGTTTATTTAACTAAGGAATTCAGGTCATATTATAAGGCAGGTAATATTCTAGGCACTGAGGGTGCTCCAGTGAGCTAAGAGATAATGTCTTTGCATTCACAGAGGTTATATTTTAGTGGGGAAGACAGACAATAGTTGAGTATAAACTATATTTGTAAAACAATGCTTAACAGAATGTAAAATTAATATAAAATGCATTTAAATTATAAAAAGACATAAATTCTAGATATGTATTACAGTATAGAACTTGGGGATGTTTAAAGGATTTCAGAACTAAGAGTGTCAAAGCTGTCTCTTTGCTCAAGTGACCTCAGAATTCTTTCCTTGTAAAATGCTGTACATGGGATCCCAGAATGGGACACGCAAAATGAATCCCTCCAGTATTGGCACTTGTAACCTAACACATGTACGTCAACCCACATGAAACACAGAAGGAACAATCTGTGTAGACCTTAAGGGGCCCTGTTTCCAGTTGTGTGTGGAGGTATCGAGCTCTGAAGGGAAATGGTGGTCTGAAGGCTCCCAGGGTGCAGGCCCCATTCATGTGCAGCTGGACAAGACCCCAACATCTCCACTGACAACAGGGATGCAAATGGTTTGAGAACCTAAAAACTAAATACACTACTCCAGACTTTTGGTTAAACATGACTTAACTTTTTTCACCCTCCAAGGTTTTGATTATCTTGGTAATATTTGCTAGTCAGTTATAGAAGACAAATAATTTGAGTTTTGTATTGGATTGGAGAACCTTCCAGACTATGGGTACCAGTAGTTGATTGACAATATAAGGACTATGCTACCATCTTTGTGCTAATATAGGTGAATTATTTTACCAGCATATGGAAGGGCATAGTTAAGAGTATCACTATGTAGTGATCACAAAGAGTGCTTTGTGGTAGAGAGAGAAAAAAAAACCAATTACAGTGAATGAGGAAGAATGGTGTTATTGCAGTACATAAGACTCTGATTACATACCACCAAGATTCCTATCAGCCTAGTAGTTGTTGACAGATAGAGTAACAAAAATGAAACTCATTTATTCTTTCCTTATTGAGACCTCAAGGTAAAGCAGATTTTCAGTTTTTGTACTTAACTGCATTGATAGAACAGAGACTGACACAAAAATGTGTCAGTCCAGAAATGGAAATTAAACCTAGGTTCACATCAAAATTTCATTTAGCCTTAGAAAAGGGGCTGCCATTTGGATTACTTTTGATCCTAAAACAAATATACTAAAGAATATCACAGTATACCTATTATGTATTAATCCTATTATGTATTAAACCTTCCCTGCAAACCATACTTTCAGAGTTGTTGTTTTCATTCTACAAGGCTTTATTTCTTTTGCAATGTTTGAGGCAACTTGAATTATCATTAGAGTAGCGTTCATTTTGCTAGCCACAGACATATACATTTCAGTCTGCAGGAAGTATGAAACTAGATTTGGAAAATTAATAGCAGACCCTTTCTTCTATTACAAAGTTATACCTCATGCTACAGTTTGATCATGAAGATAAGGACAGAGTAAGTGGGAGACGTGATGTGAGAAATTTTGGTTAGTGGTGTTGAGATTGTTGATGTGTGTGGGATAAATTTATGGCTAAGTCATTTGTATCTTCCCTTCATGTTACTGAAGTTGACATAAAAAAGATCTATAAGCAAGCCTCTCCCTTCCTTCCTTCCTTCCTTCCTTCCTTCCTTCCTTCCTTCCTTCCTTCCTTCCTTCCTTCCTTCTTTTCTCCCTCCCTCTCTCCCTTTCTTTCTCTCTCTCTTTCTTTTCACCTAACTAGCAACATGTACATTCTGCTGTAGTTTTTCATAATTAAGATAGTACTAAATGGCCTGTGGAATTCTGGACACAACATCATGATACACTTAGTGAAATATAAGTAAGCAAATATAATCATCAGTGAGTTCTACACATCATTATAATCCAACTACTTCCATTTCATGAGTATATCCCAATATAGTTTGGCTTAAGATTTTTATTATTATTCTAAAGTCTACATTTGATAATTTTCTCATTAACTTTTTAGCAACAGAAAGATAGCATGAACTTGTTTCTTGAATTACCTTTCTGACCTTTTGCAAGATGATAATTACAAAAAAGGGAGGCCTGGAAGACTTGTAAAAAAATTAAGCTTATAAAAGAGCTAAAATGGTCCTTCTTTGCTGGTGTCGATTTCAAAATTAACATTTTGGTTCATGTGCTTCTAATAATCACTGACCCTTACCTCGTGTACTTTCCACAGGAAATGAATACGGCAGAAATTACTTTGACCCACTGATGGATGAGGAAATAAACCCAAGGCAGTGTGCGATGGAGGTCAGCAGAGAAGGTGAGCTAGAATTAAGTATGTAATTTTTGTGTCAGAATACTCTTTTCCATTCATGAAAATGAGGTGACAAAGATCACCCATGCAGTTCCATTTAGATTTTGCAGCTTACAATTTAAATGATAAGTTTTAACCACTAACAACATGATGGGCAGCGAAGGTAATTTTTCATCAAGGACAGTGGGCTGGTCAGATGGAAGAAACAGCGATGTGCTTTCATCTGATGCTACTGTGAGCAGTTTGATGCCATCATAAGGCCCATGTATGTGTCTGAGGAGCGTCATCACCTTCAAATGCATCTCTGCTTTTTGAATTTAAAATGAGCATTCTTCAACAAACTGCATCTAGCATGTGAGATTTCCATATCCTGTGATGATTGAAGTTCTTTCCTTGAATTCATGGTACCACCACCTCACTTTTGAGAATTATGAAAGGGAAGTGATATGATAGCAATTTCCTCTTCTATAATCTTGAATACTAGTTGTGGTTGTAAAATAATAATTCAAAATTGCTCCTTAAGTGCATAGTATTATACATATTTTATAGTTTACAAAATAGCGTTTTTATAAAGGTTATTGATGTGATATTGACAATGACAAATGTTACTTAGAATCAGCTGCAGTCTAGATCATATCCCACCAGTGGGTGCCAGTCATTGAGTCTGCACTTTTTCATAAAACACTAGGGTAAATTCTCACAAAAAGGACTCAAGCATAGTGCAAAGATTATTTTACAAAGTAGCTCTCGATAACCTATTTTTAAATGATGCAGAATCCACAGATATTATCTAAAGACCTATGTGCAAGATAAGACAAGGACTTAGTCTCAGAGTCAGTTTTCACTGGTAGCTCAAAAGCCAGGGTGGATGTGAGGCTGGAAAAGTTCGAACTTCTATATACCCAAACACACTTGGGGAGAAAGAGACAATTCTAGTGATTTCTGGGGAGGGGTGTTGATTGAATTACCATTGAAGTCTGTTTAAATTTCTTAGGAATCACAATATATAGTTATATTTGGTGGAATGTTTGTAATGCGAGGACTCCCTAATTTGGGAAAGGTAACTTAATAAGTTGTGTTCAATGAATAAGGAATAGTTCTAACTACAGACAGGTAAGTTTTATAAAATATTGCTGGTCACCTTTTCCCTTCCCTAGTCAGTTACTATTGTCTGACTCCCGCAGCTAACATGGGGTCCCCCGTTTCAGAGCAGGAAGCTCTTTCTGTGTGTTTACCTGTAGCCAGATCCGTGCTGGTGTGTGCGGCGGGAGGTGGGGGCTGGCCCTCTTACCAGCTGCGGGTTCCACCTTTCTAATGAGCCTCCTTTCTAATGAACTCCTTCGCAATTGTTTTTTATTTCCTCCACTTCCTTCTAATTGCCTTCACACTTTTTCTTCTCTTCTGCTTTCATTTTTCCCTTCATTTCTTCCTCAGCATTTTTTTCCTCTTCTTTCTGAAGTTCCTTCTTCACTACAAGATACATTTTATGTATATTGGAAAGAGATTTTAGATTTTTTTGAGGCAGCGTCTCACTTCCTTTACCCAGGATAGAGTGCAGTGGTATGATCACGGCTTTCTGCTGCCTCAACTTCCTGGGCTCGGGTGATTGTCCCACTTCAGCCTCCTGAGTAGCTGGGGCTACAGATGTGCACCACGACGCCCAGCTAATTTTGTTTTTTTTTTTTTTTAATTGAGATGGAGTTTCATCATGTTGCCCAGGCTGATCTCAAACTCCTGGGCTCAAGCAATCCACCTATCTCGGCCTCTTGAAGTGCAGGGATTACAGGGAGTAAGCCACCATACCTGGCCTTTAGATTTCTTTTTCTCTCAAAATAGGTAAGGATTTATGTATCTTCATTTCATCTATCTAGGCTCTTTGTTACACATGCTATGGCTTAGGAACTCATGGTTGAAAAATAGGTTTTCTCCATTCTCCTACATCTTCTGTAAGTTATGTTTTGTTACCCTGGAACCCTGTGTATTCATATGATATAAATGAGATGCACTGGGCCAAATATGACTGGTAAAAGATCAGTCTGCTATATATTTCTACCACCTTCTAGGGTGTTTCCACGAACCAAAGGATCACTCCTAATAGCTAAGCTCTACTCTGTTTATGGTATCAAGAAAAGAAAATATAATGAAAACTCCATGAGGAAGGAGTTCTATGCATCTTATTCATTGGATGCTGTATATCCAGCACTTAGTGTCTCACACATAATATGTATGTGATACATATTTGTCCAAAACCCAGTGAATAATGTAGAGTCCTGCACTTTCATATTAACCCATAAACTTCGTGTGACCAGATACGAGATCTGTCAAGATTAGTCTGATATGCATCATACAGTAAGCTCCATTTTCTAACATTCCATTATCAAAGATAACAAGTTCACATCGGATATTTGAAAATATAGGCTGGGCGCGGTGGCTTACGTCTGTAATCCCAGCACTTTGGGAGGCCGAGGTGGGCGGATCATGTGAGGTCAGGAGATCGAGACCATGCTGGCCAACATTGTGAAACCTCTTCTCTACTAAAATACACAAATTTAGCTGGGCGTGGTGGCGCGTGTCTGTAATCCCAGCTACATGGGAGGCTGAGGCAGGAGAATCGCTTGAACCTGGGTGGCGGAGGTTGCAGTGAGCCGAGATCATGCCACTGTGCTCTAGCCTGGTGACAAAGCCAGACTCCATTTCAAAAAAAAAAAAAAAAAAAGAGAGAAAGAAAGAAGAAACTATTTTGGGGGAAAATAAGTAGTTACTCTCTGAGAAGGGTGTTTTGTGATGTGCTAACTTTCCCTGGATCATATCTGACTTTCTATAAGCTGCTGTCTTGATAAATTGGCTTTAAATTGTACACTGACCTGTTTCACTAGTGGAAATTAGTTTTTGTAAATCCACTTAAAGTGTCTTATTTCCAGAACTATCGTAATATACATATATTAATATATATAATATATAATATATAATCTACTTATATATCATATATTGTCACTTGTAATATATAAGTAATATATAACATAGTAATATAGTAATATTATAATACTTTTTAAAAAGAGGACATATTTGGCTGGATATGGTGGCTTACACCTGTAATCCCGGCACTTTGGGAGGCTGAGGCGGGTGGATCACCTGAGGTCAGGAATTCGAGACCAGCCTGGCCGACATGGTGGAACCCATCTCTACTAAGAATACAAAACCAGCTGGGTGTGGTGGCATGCATCTGTAATCCCAGCTATTCAGGAAGCTGAGACAGAAGAATCACTTGAACACGGGAGGCAGAGGTTGTGGTGAGCTGAGATCGCACCATTGCACTCCAGCCTGGAAAACACGGTGAAATTCTGTCAAAAAATAAAAATAAAAAAGGGACATATTTGAGGTGGGATCAAGTATTCGTGGTCACTTGGGATTTCTTCTGATAATGGCTCCCACTGGTGAATTCCTTCAGTGTAATAACACAGCTATTGACCAAAAGCCTTTTATTGGCCAGTCTTGAGATTCAGTCCCGTTGTCCAAGTGGTGGCAAAATATGAAACGTCTCAATCATATGACGGTATCTTTTGGAGTTGTAACAGGAGAACAGAAGAAACAAGAAGATGCGGGTATGCAGAAAGAGAGCTCAGCTCAGCGCCCCCTGATAAGATGAGTCCTCAGCCTTCCGTCTGCAATTCATAATGTCCTCTTTTTCTTTTTGCTTGATACTCACACCTTCACAGTTATTCCATTTAGGGGTCAACCAGTGCTAATTAGCAACCTTTCCACTTTCTCTGTCACATGGGGTAAAGGTTACGCAGACACAACACCAGAGCTGCTGGGATGGTTCCAGAGAGGGGCAGTCGGAAGCAAGCTAAAGTTCACAGCATTTCATGTGGCAGAATTTTGGGAACACCCCAGAAGTCTTGCTTGCACCCATCTGTCTTCACTTTAGTTGAGTAGTTGAGCAGTTGAGGTGCTTTTTTTTTTTTTTTTTTTTTTAAACAGCCTGGAGTTGCAGTGCCATGATCTCAGCTCACTGCAACCTCCATCTCGTAAGTTCAAGTGATCCTCCCACCTCAGTCTCTTGAGTAGCAGAGACTACAGGCACATGCCACCATGCCTGGCTAAATTTTGTATTTTTTGTAGAGATGGGGTCTTGCTGTGTTATTCAGGCTGGTCTCAGACTCCTGGGCTCAAGCAATCTGCCTGCCTCAGCCTCCCAAAGTGCTGGTATTATGAGCCACTGCAGCTGTTCTAATATTTATTTGTTTGTAATCTATACTTTACTTCCAAAACAATTTGAGGTAGCCTACAACAGAAACATAAATGCACATAATTATAGGAAAGTTTGAGTAAAGATGGAAGGGGAATTTGAGAACACCTGCAAAAAGGGACAAGTTAATGTGCAAAAAACACAGGACAATATTATTACCTAATTAAGCACTCATTTTTACACTGAGCTTCCTGGAAGTAATGGTATAAAGAGGAAGGCCCTAAGTAGGTTACTTTCGATGTTTAATATAAATTATATTCTGTTTTTCAGTGTAAATAACCCACCACCACCACCACGATTTTATTTTTTACACTAAATTTTGGAAGGGTAATATGATGTTCATTTTTGTATGGTAGAGAGTAGAAATCGTAAAATACTTTATTATTAAATGCCTTTTAGTTATATAGAATACAGATTTCAGTGCTACTATGTAGTAAGTGCGTAACATTTTATTATTTTCCAATTTTGCGTATAGGTTATATATGTAGGTTACAATAGCTTGTGGATTAGTCAGAATTCTCCAAAGAGGGATAACCAGCTGGATGACCTTTTGGCCCTCTTCCAGAATAATGTTTATATAATGTGTGTGTGTGTGTGTTTTGCAGTAGGTAATGACATAGCCTTAATGCTTTACATTCACAAAAGAACTTAGAATCCCTGTATTTCCTACTATATTGCAATAGCACATACAAAATAATCCAGAACCATCTAAATTTGTTGTTCCTTATACATAAATATTTAAAAAATGATATATAGAGAGTAGCTAATGGAAAACACTCATTCATTTTGATCACTTGTATATTCTATTGTATGTTGTAACAAACCAAAATGGCTTATTCTGAAATGATTCTTGAGTAATAGATGGCATAATTCATTCAACATGAGATCAGTTTTAATGGAGAAGTATCCTATTATGCATGTCTTGCAATATACATTTAAAAATCATTGTTCTAATTATCATTTATTTACAAAAGGTTTTTCTTTTTCAGAACAAGGCAGCAAATTGAGTAGAAATTGTGTGTATGACCCAGAATATAATTAAATAGCCATAGTGAGTAATAATTTTTTTGTAATTATGTTTGCATATCTGTAAATTAATTGATGAGAAAGTTATCATGCACATGTTCTTTTAACACTCCTACAAGATGACGAGAGAATTTTCTATAATCGATTAATGAAGCTTTTTGATGAGAGCGGACAAGGAGAACCCCAAGGTAAGAGACCAAATATCTTCACTCTTTTATTTTAACATTAGTTGTAAATTGATTGAAATGGTTTCTTGCAAATGCTCACCTATCTTTTCTAAATATAACCATTCACTGATTACCTATGTGAGCTTTCCATGGTTGTACATATTTAAATGTAGCTGAAGTTTAGGGGAAAAGTAATTATGACCCAATTTCCTATAATTGCATATAATTTATAACCCTGAATGGTGAAAATGATTTAAGATTTACTGTTGAAGGATCTTAAAATGGCATATGGCATACTTGGATTCACTAAGTTATGAGACTATGTTCTACTCTTTTTAAAGACTGTGTCTTAGCTTTTGAACAAATGCTTTGGAGTGGTAGAAGACAAGTAGTACGCTGTTCTCAACCTTAGCATGGAAATTCAGACTTGTAAGTTATGCTTTTAAGTGAAAACGTATTTTATGTATTAAACTAATAATTTAAAGGTAACCTTTAAAAAACTCAATTCTAAATTCTTCGTTGAACATATATATAAATTCATGCCAGAACCATATTGTAGTTTTTGCCAAAAAATTAAATACAAGTTGCTGTGTATTTCATGGGGAATAATTCTATTATTATTATTATTTTACCATGTGTGCCTAGTGCTTCTCAATAATTTTGTCTTCCTTATTATAATAACTCCTCAAAGTATATAAGAGGAGAGGGCTGATCATGATAATGTCTTCTAATAGTTATTATTTCTATTAAATTTATGCTTAGACTTCATCATTTACTAGCTGTGTGACCCTGGACCAATTAATTAACCTTTCTTTGTCATTTTTGCCAAATGAACATGTAACACCTGTTACATGCAGTAGTTATGATGACTAAATTATTATTACATGAGCAGATGTGACAAGCGCGTACCTAGAATAATAAAAATAATAACAATAATCCTGCTGGTGAAAATATTAATGCCAGTTAAACATTCGAGTGCTTCCTAGGTGCCTGGAACTGTCCTAAACGCTGTTCTAAATAATTCACTTGTTTAAACTTCATAACAACCTTTAAAGGTTAGTCCTCATTTTTATCCCCATTTACAGTATAATACCCTTAAAATTTTATTCCTGCTTGGATACACTTCTCCTTTGCTTTTTTGCTATCAGTTTGTGTAGTCAACCATTTATTACTTTTTGCCTTTATAAACAAAGCAAACTCATTTTTCAAGCCAGCTCATTCTGAGGGATCCCAAGTTCAAATGGTGTATCAGAATTATCCAGAGAAGCAGAATCCAGTTGGTTTGACAATATATAGAGAGGCATTTATTTTAAGAAATTGCTTCACTCTGTAGCTGGGATAGCAAGTCTGAAATCCTTCGGACAGGCTGGCAACCTGGAGAATCAGGTGAGAGTTGATGTGAAATTCAGGCAGGAGTTGAAATTGCAGTCTTGCGTCTGAATTCCACAGGGCAGCAGTCTGGAAACTCAGGTAGGAGTTGATGTTGCAGTCTTGAGACTGAAATGTGTGGGGCAGCCCAGCAGGCTGGAAACGCAACCAGAGTGTCTATGCTGTGGCTTTGAGACTGAATTCCCTCTTCTTTGGAAAGCCCCAATCTATATGTTTAAGAACTTCGACTGATTGGATGAGGCCCACACACATTGTGAAGAGTAATCCGCTTTACTCAAACTCAACTGATTTAAATATTAGTCACATCTAAATACACCTTCCCAACAATATCGAGACTGGTGGTTGGGCAAACAGGTGGGCACCATACCCTGTTCAAGCTGATGCTTAAAATGAAGCATCATAAATGGTTATGCGTAAGTCAGGCCTCTCTGTGTTTAGTCTAACTTCTGACTCAGCAAACCTATTGAATACCTTTTAGTGCTAGACACTGAATAGTGCACTTTTATGCCTGCTGTTTCTTTTCCATTCTGATGGCTTTTTCAGCTTGGATCCTTTGAAACCACCCAAGTCACACATTTACAGATAGCATCTAATAGATCTTCGGAAATCATTTATGGACTTAAGTCTCATAGAATTTATAGAATAGGCATTTTGTGAACTATTTTATAGAAAAGGATGTAGCTGAGACTTAGAAAGTATACTTATGCAGAGTAATATAGTGCATCAGGGCGCAAAGAACAAGGCGAGTGGGCCTCTGGACACTATAACTCAGTGCTTTCTCCAGCATGCCATCTCATTTCCTCCTGGAGAAGAAGCTCTCTTCTGATGATTCTCGTTAAAATTCTAGAATAGGAGATGTGGAAAATTTTGTATTATACATTCCAGCATTTTTTACAGACTGGAAGAGGGAAGATCATTTTATATTTACAGCATGCATCTGGCTAGATGAATAGATATCTTTTGTAGATGATACTGTGTTCAGGTGATAGAGAAGTAAAGTACGCATACCATTTATATAAATGCTGGCATTTCTATGCAAATAAACAAGGTAGCCCAAATAAAGTGCCTCGTGTGCAGAGCTCAAGAAATGTTCTCAGAGATCCTAAGGTGGGAAAATGAACCAAAGAGCTCTGGCTTCTTCTAAGCCTATTCATCTCCTAAACAGGTTACAGCAACACAGCGAGTAAGTCGTAAGATATTGAAGTAAACAACATGTAATATTAACACACAGAAAAGCACAGTATCCACATTTCAAGATATATTTGGTAACTGGGAAAAGGGCTTAAATGTACAGCTGTACTTTGTTGAGTCTGTAAACAATATGGGATAAACAAAGGTGGTGGTGGTTGTTTTTTAATCTTCAAACTTCTGTGCTTTAGTTGTTTTCCAGTACATGAAATAGAAAATAATTTGTTAGTTGGTCGATTATGAAAAACCGAACTTTATTGCATATAAGAAAATCAGTGATTAGTCTACTGTGTGCTTAGTCAACATTAAATTGGCAAAAACAAGTGGAATTCCATGTGATTCTCTTGGGGTAAACAGATGAGAGTGGCCGGGAGGAGAATCTGAATTCCGAAGCACCTGGGAGTTCCAATCAGAGTCACGAAATCCACCAAGAAGCCAGCGAAGCCTCCCCTGCTTACCTTGAGGAGTTCCAAAGCTATGCTCAAAAAAATGTAATTCTGCTTGGGAGTTCTCCACTAGAACAGGTCAGCATTAAGAGTATATTGAGAAATGTAAGATAATTTCTCTTTTTCAAATGACAAGTTGAAGTTTCAGGCCTACACATGGTCTACTGATTTTGCTTACCAGCACACTCTTCCTAGAACACACGATTTAGGACTTCATTGAGTCCTTTCCTTATTTTTTATACACATTGTAAAATGTGTAGGCAGAAGTTATGCTCCTTATCAATATCCTTACCCATCCTGGATATTGATAAGGAGCATAATTACTGCCTACCCATTTTACATTTTACGTGACATTTAGTTTGTACAATTTAGTTTCATTATCTGGTTTATTTTGTGTTAGAGTGCTCATTTCTAGCATATTGTGAATTACTGATAATAAAACCCGAAAGCAGCATACACTTACTTGGAAAAATTAAGAACCTGCTTGGACTTGTTTGCACAAGCACTGTATTACTACGCGAATATTCTAGCATTTCTAAAGTCACTATTTAAGGAACTTGGGCATTCTAACCGTTGGACTTGTACCACATAACAGTCTTTAGCTGTTAGACTATCTTGGCTTCAGAGACAATCTGATTTATCTTCTGATTTCTGTATCTTTGGTTCTATTTATGTGTAATGTGGCATTACGTTCTCTGACCCACCAGAGAGAGAAGTGATAAAAATACAAGAATCTTATATGTCTAGCTCCAGGCATATGTGTGTGTGTGTGTGTGTGTGTGTGTGTGTTGTTGTTGTTGTTGTTTTGTGAAAGGTAAGTAGATTCAGGCTAAAGAGGAAAAAATTCATCAGGTGAAAAAGACTATTATCAATGAGATCTTTTATAACAACAGGTCACAAGTGGAGATATCATTTGCAACTTCAGAAGAGACAGGTATCAGCCTACATGGGATAGGCTGGTTCTGTAAATATCTTGAAAAGGTGCTGTGACTGATGCTTCCTGTCTAAGGCCATCAAAGCAGCAGGGTATCACCTGATATGGTTTGGGCCTGTATCCCCACCCAAATCTCATCCATAATTGGAATCCCCACATGTCAAGGGAGGGAGCTGGTGGGAGGTGATTGGATCATGGGGACGATTTCCCCCATGCTGTTCTTGTGATAGTGAGTGAGTTCTCATGAGATCTTATGCTTTAAAGGTGTTTAGCAGTTCTCCCCAGCTCTGTCTCTCATGCTTTGACATGATAAAACATGCCTTGTTCTCCTTCACCTTCCAACAAGATTGTAAGTTTCCTGAGGCCTCCCCAGCCATGTGGAACTGTAAATCTATTAAACCTTTTTTTCTTTGTAAATGACCCAGTGTCAAGTATGTCTTTATAGCAGTGTGAAAATGGACTAATACAGTATCCCAGAGCATGATGAGAGTAGAAGGAACAAAACCAAGAGTGGGGAGGATGAGAGGAGAAGTGGGGAGGTAACACTCTCAGAGTCAACTGAGAACATCCCACTTCAAGGGCCATGCAAATGATGAAATACCATTTTTATTCTTATCATAGGGCAATTGAGTTGCCTAAATATAGAAAGCTACTTTAGAAATATTTGTGCTGACTTTTTATATCCCACTGACATTGGAAGGCTTGTAGGAAGGGTTTTACGAAATGACTTAGGTCTGAAAATTGTCTAGTAAAGAATAAAATTCACTGATTAAGTGCATAGCTTTAATAAATTTAGTCACAGAGGAAATTCAGGAAAACAATAATACATTGTTTTTGAAATATGTATTGAATTAGATATAAAATAATTTTATTTTGCATGTTAGCTACCAGGAGGAAGTGTTTTCCTGGACATTCCCTAATATCTACTGTATGCTATGTACCTGTTCCTAATCAGTTGCAGATAACTAGGTTTTCCTCTGAATTTTAATTGTAAGCAATCCATACATTTAGTTTATTCAATTAGGACACCATGATTTAAGGAGGTTTTTTTGCGATTAATGAGTAATGTTTTTTAAGGTTTTGTCTTGATTTAATAAATAAAATATAGCATTTAGGCTAATGGTGGAATAAATATGCTAGCCCAGACTAAGCAGATGCCAGAGAAACATTCTGAAAAACAAACTAGCATATACTGGCAATTAACCCTACTTTTCCAAATTCTTCATAACTTCCTGGCATTTGACAGTAGGCGTGATTCAAATCTAAGATTGTGAAGTGAGTGAATGTCAAGTTTGAGATCAGATACTTGGATATGAGAGACATTTAAAAATGTAAAATCCGTACTAAAATCTATGTAAATTCAAAATGAATTTCATAAGGTACTTTAACAGATTAATCATTATATTTTCTGTAAGCCAGAAACATACATTCTACTCTGTGGTTAGTATAGAAAACATTTTGGAGGGAAAACTGATTTTCGCAAATCACTTGAGACATTTACATGATTTCCTTAACTAATACAGTAGCTCTTATACCATCCCCTAAACATTATATTAAGTATAAATGCCGATATAATTTAAAAATTTAGTTAATAAAACTATAAAAGGCAAAAAAGCAGGAGCACAAATATTTTATGGAAAAAAAAAAACAGTGGTGATTGTCCATATTTTACTTTAAGGGAAATGATAATGACACTGCCGTTCTTTACAGTTTGCAAGTTTCTGTCATATTCTTTGCTTTTGTGAGATGAACAAGAAAAGTGCCCTGTTATTATAAATATGAAAAAAACTCTAGAGGACAGAAATATCATTTTATGCTTAAAAGACTCACAGAATTTGAACTGAAAGATTTTAACACTTGGCTTTCTTTTCATTTATTATTTTATTTATATTTTTAAATTCCTGTTAGCTACTTAACATACCTTTTTTCCTTTTTTTTTTTTTTTTTTTTTTTTCCCAGAGTCTCGCTCTGTTGCCCAGGCTGGAGTGCAGTGACATAATCTCAGCTCACTGCAACCTCCGCCTCCCAGGTTCAAGTGATTCTCCTGCCTCAGCCTCCCAAGTTGCTGGGATTACAGGCGCCCACCACCATGTCCGGCTAATTTTGGCTTTTTTTTTTTTTTTTTTTTAAGTAAAGATGGGGTTTCACCATGTTGGCCAGGATGGTCTTGAAATCCTGATTTCAAGTAATCTGCCTGTCTTGGCCTCCCAAAGTGCTGGGATTACAGGTGTAAGCCACCGTGCCTGGCCTATTTGGCATACTTTTTGAGCTGCCCAGAATATTCTGGAGACACCTGGATAGAGACTTTCTTGCCAAAGTTGACTGGAATTCCAAGAGAAGCAGGCCACTGTTGAGAATGAATAAACATATTTTAGTGACATTATCTTTGCTTGGAAAATTATTTAGCAGTGACAATTTTGTATTTACTTAGTATCAGGTCACATTCTATAAGCACCTCTAGGTGAAAAGTTTTTGTTTCATTTGGAAAACAAAAATGATGCTATTTTGTTACTTTTTTCATTATGATTTATTTTATATACCATCTTTTTTTTTCTTCTGCCATTGGTAGTATTTTTAGTTAATGCAGGAACACAAAATAGTCTCTATTCTCCTTTCCAATACTAGGAGCTGTTGAGGCAGTTGAGGAGTTGAGGCAACTGAGGTTACTGAATAAATTTTATATCATTTTTAAAAATGTGTGGGTTCACAAATGCCCATCAGTGACAGACTGGATTAAGAAAATGTGGCACATATACACCATGGAATACTATGCAGCCATAAAAAAGGATGAGTTTGCATCCTTTGTAGGGACATGGATGCAGCTGGAAACCATCATTCTCAGCAACCTATTGCAAGAACAGAAAACCAAACACCGCATGTTCTCACTCACAGGTGGGAATTGAACAATGAGATCACTTGGGCACAGGAAGAGGAATATCACACACGGGGGCCTATTGTGGGATGGGGGGAGGGAGGAGGGATAACAATAGGAGATAGACCTAATGTAAATGACGAGTTAATGGGTGTGGCACACCAACATGGCACATGTATACACATGTAACAAACCTGCACATTGTGCACATGTACCCTAGAACTTAAAGTATAATAAATAAATAAATAAATAAACTTAAAAAAGAGTTAAAAGTCGAATTTAAGATGAAAAAAACGTGTGGGTTCACAGCATAACAGCAATCCGTGAATGAGTAAAGCAATTGATTCCACAATCTTTCAAAATATGGTGGTCCAAGCATATATCCCTGGTGGTCAAGTATGGTCCAAGGATAACATTTTATGTATTTATAGACGAGATGGGCTGATTATTATTCAGCAAACATAATTTCTTAGAACTGAAATTCAGTACAAATAGATTGTCAGATAATTTAAGTTTGTATTATTAAATAAGAATCAGAAGGGCAGAAATTCTTTATTTGCGATTTGGGCAGTTACCTTTTCTTTACTACTCAACTAAGCCTTAGGGGATGGTTGGTTCATGGGTTCTTACGGAAATTCAGGAGCCAGACAGAACAGGAACCACAATAGGAAGCTGCCTAGCTCTGCGTGGACTGGGGTGAAAGAAGAATGTGTGTTGTCATTATTGGGAGTAGAGTAAGTCCTCACTTATGTTGTTGATAGGTTCTTGGAAACTGTGACTGTAAGTGAAATAATGTATAAAAAATTAATTTACCATAGGCTAATTGATATAAACAAGAGTTAAGTTCCTATGGCATATTTCTAGTCACAAATACATCACCAAACATCTAAATAAAGATCAAAATGCTTCTAATTTTCAGCATTGAAATAAATGTAGGCTTTATATATGTTTAAGAAAAATTATTAAAAATGAGAAATATTGGCTAAATAAGAAAAAGTATTACCCACTGATTCCAGTTTAGGGTGGAAGGTGGCTGGAGTCTGTCCCAGCAGCTCAGGGTACAAGGTAGGACCCAGCCCTGGACAAGACGCCACCCCATTGCAGGCTGCATTCACACACACCCACACTCATCCACACTGGGACAGTGTAGACACACCAGTGAACCTAGTGGGCACATCTTTGGGATGTGAAAGGAAACCGGAGGACCCAGAGAGAACCCACACAGACATGAGGAGAACGTGCAGATTCCACAAAGGCAGTGGCCATGGCAGGGAATTGATTTTCTTTGTCCTTGTTGTAATGAAATGACGTTGACTGAAGCATTATTTGGCGAAACTGCTGTGTAGGTTTCCACGTGCTTATAAAACCACACGGAGGAAAACGCAAAATAGGAGAACGGAATAATTGTTAGTAGATTTGCATATTCGAGTAAACTTGCAGATCCTGAAAGCTAGATATTTAAAAGTACGGTAAAATAGTTCTTGACTTACCTCCAGCTCTTTTTTATTTTTCATTTATTTATGGGTCACCACCAACAATGATCAAAATATTTCCTCAAAGTTCAAGGCAAGCTCAATTGGCTGCCAATTAGCCTTTTGGTGAGAAGTCTTCTGAGCTTTAATAAACCAAATAAACATTTCTGAAATAATATTAATGCATGAATTTTTGGGTTTTGTTTCAGAGCACAGCATCTACTTTTTATAAAACTTTGCTGCAGTTTCACCATACTGAGTATGCCACACTCAACATTATTTTATTATGTGTAATTTAAAAACAAAACATCACCATTTTGACAAAGGACTGAATAATTTCGCCCTCCTCTTTGATTACTTATTTCTATTCCCTTATAAAGTTTCTGGTATAACTAAACTTTCTTGAGAAACTCAGCCCTCATTTATTTATCAGCAATGGATTTATGAGCCTCAAACTGAAAACTCGGGCTGTGTAAGACAGAAGTGAGAAACTGCATTGCTTTCAGGAGAAAGAAACGCCCATATTTGACATCAAACAAATCTAATAACACTTCGATAATAAAATCAAGATACTTATGCTATATTCCATGAGTTCCTTCAGAGAAAGGGCTGTATCTTTTTACAGCACCAAGAACAGGGCCTGGCAGAAAACAAAGTTTACCTTCATTGAGTGTTTGTTCTGTGAATGAATGAAGGAATGAGTACATGCTGCAGATAACTAGTATGGCAAAATTATCGTGGATATCATTGGCTTACAAATATTCTGTGGTATTCATTTTCTCTAATGCTGTTATAATGTCATTACGTGGAGTGTTATGATTTGGTACTTTCATGTATATCAACTAAATTACTTTTTAAAATATTTAAGTGTCATAGAATAGAGAAAAGGGCCATTTAATAATATAATAGCTAACATTCATTGCATACCTACTGACATCATTTAAGCACTTTGCATAATTTAACCTCATGGCTCCCATACGTGAATAGTGTTATCACTCCCATCTTATAGAAGAGCAACCTAAGGCACAGAAAGGCCAACTAGCTTGGGAAACGTTTTACAGCTAATAAGTTGCTGAGTTAGGACTATAACTTCATCTTAATCATCACAGCTAATGAGGGCACACAGTTTTTAAAAATACGGCTTTTTAATACAAAATTTTCGATCAATCATCTGCCACTTTACTCTTTGGAGGAAGTGACATTCTCAGGCCAGTTAAATGGTTTTCACATACTTGAAATTATAGTAGAATATGGACCAACATATTTTATGAGGCAAGTGATAATACTGTTTCATCTTGTATTTGGTAAACCATGTATGTGCCAGGGTTCTATGGAGAAACAAAACCAGTAGAATACACACACACACACACACACACACACACACACACACACACACACACACACACACACACTCTCTATGGGGAGATTTATTATAGGAATTTGCTCACACAATTATGGAGGCCAAAAAGTCCCACCAAGTGCTGTCTGCAACCTGGAATCAGAGGAAGCTGATGGTGTAACTCCCAGTTTGAGTCAAAATGCTGAGAACCAGGGATAGTGGTGGTGGTGCTGCTGGAGTCCCCAAGTAAGTCTGGGAGTTCAGAGACCCCGAAACCAGGAGCTCTGTTGTCCCAGAGCAAGAAAATATGGATGTCCTAGCTCTAACAGAGTGAATTCACTCTTCCTCTTTGTTCTATTTTGTTTTGTTGTTCTATTCCAGCCCTCAATGGATTAGATGCTGACCACCCACGTTAGTGAAGGATATCTTTATAACTCAGCCAACTGATTCAAATGTTAACCTCTTCTGAAAATACGCTGACAGACACACTCAGAAATAATGTTTTACCAGCTATCAGGGCATCCCATAGCCCAGTCAAGTTGACACATGAATTTAGCCATCACAAACCAAGAAAAACAAAGTTGGGAAATAATTTACAACAGCTCAAGACTCAGTGGTATTCTTAGCAATTAAACTGGGAAAACAATGCCCAATGCAGACTACGTTACAAAATAATCATCCCTTTATTTAAAAAATATTATTAACATTATTTTTGATTAACAAACAAATTTTATGTTTATGGGGTTCAACGTGATATTTCAATATGTGAATACTACACGACAGAATTAAACAAGGCTTATTAACATAGCTATGCTGTAGCTTACCTATATTTTTTAATGGTGATACATTTGAAATTTGCTCTTATTTTGAAATATATAATATCTTACGATTGACAATAGTTACCCTGCTGTACAATACATCTCAAAACCTATTCCTCCTGCGTATTTGAAAACTTGTACCCTTTGATCAACATCTCTCCCCCATTCTTCATCTCCCGGACCTTCTGGTAACCACTATTCAACTTTCTACTTTTATGTGTTTTACTTTCATAAAGGTGATACCATGTAGTATTTGAATTTCTGTACCTGGCTTATTCCACTTAGCATAATGTCCTTCTGCTTCTCCCAGGTTGTCACAAATGACAGAATTTCCCTTTTTTTTTTTAAGGCTGAATAGTATTCTATTGTGTATATATACCACATTTTTATAGTCCATTTATTCATTGATGGACACTTAGGTTGATGCCACTTCTTGGCTATTGTGAAGAATGTTGCAATAAACCTGAGACTACAGATATATCTTCAAAATAGTGATTTCAGTTTCTTTGTAATATATACCCAGAAGTGAGATTATTTAATCATATGGTACTTCTGATTTTAGTTTTTTGAGGTTTCTGTAATGGTTGTACTAGTTTACATTCTTATCTGTTAAGTCCTTATCAGATATATGGCTTGCAAATATTTATGTCTGTTGTATGGGTTGTCTCTTCACTTGGTTGTTTCCTTTGCTGTGCAGGAGCTTTTTAGTTTGATGCCATCTCATTTGTCTGCTTTTTCTTTTGTTGCCTGTGCTCTTGTGCTTTCAGGGTCATATCCAAAAAATCATTGCCCAGACCAATGGTGTGGAGATTTTCCCCTATGTTTTCTTCTAGTAGTTTTATAGTTGCAGGTTTTACATTTAAGTCTTTAATCTATTTTGGGTTGATTTTTATATACAGTTCAAGATAAGTGTTTAATTTTATTCTTCTGCATATGGATATCCAGGTTTCCCAATACCATCTATTGAATAGACTGTCCTTTCTTCATTGTGTGTTCTTAGCACCTTTTTAAAAAATCAGTTGACCATAAAATACATAGGTTTATTTCTAAGGTTTTTTTCCTGTTCCATTGTTTAATGTGTCTGTTTTTATGCTAGTACCATGCTGTTTTGATTACAACCACTTTACAATATGTTTTAAAATCAGGGAGTATGATGCCTCCAGCTTTTTATTTATTTATTTTGATTGTCTGGCTATGTGAAGTCTTTTGTGGTTCCATGAACATTTCTATTTCTGTAACAAATGACATTGAATTTTTTTTTAATACACAGTCTTGCTCTGGTGCCAAGGCTGAAGTACTGTGGTGCAATTTTGGCTCATTGCAGCCTCAACCTTCTGGGCTCAGGCAATCCTCCCACCTCAGCCTCCCAAATAGCTGGGACTACAGGCATGCAACACCACACCCAAATGACATTATAATTTTGATAGGGATTTCATAGCATCTGTATATTACTTTGGGTAGTATAGACATTTTTTCAATATTAATTCTTTATGTCCATAAACATGGTATATCTTTCCATTTGTTCATGTTTTCTTTAATTTCTTTCATCAGTTTTTTGTAGGTTTCAGTACATGTGTCTTTGCACCTTTGGTCAAATTTATGTCCAAGTGTTTAATTTTTTGTTGCTATTATAAATGAAATTGTTTTCTAATGTCTTTTTTTTGATAGGTCATTATTAATATGTAGAAGCACAACTGATTTTCGTATGTTGATTTTATATCCTGCAAGTTTACTGAAATTGTTTATCAGTTTTAACAGATTTTTGGTGGAGTCTTTAGGGTTTACTATATATAATATCAGCAAATAGAGATAATTTTACTTCTTCTTTTCCTATTAAGATGACTTTTATTTCTTTCTGCTGCTTAATTGTTCTGGCTAGGACTTCCAGTACTATGTAGAAAAGAAGTGGTGAGAGTGGGCATCCTTGTCGTTGATCTTAGGTAAAAAGCTTTTAGCTTTTCATCACTGGAATAATGCTAGTTACAGGTTTATCATATATGGGCTTTATTGTCTTGAAGTACATTCCATTTATACCTATCTGTTCAGAGTTTTCAACCATAAAAGGATGTTAATTTTTTAAAAAGGTTTTTCTGCATCTACTGAGATAATTATATGGTTTTTATCCTTCACTGTGTTAATATGGTGTATCACATTTATTGATTTGTGTATGTTGAACCATTCTTGCATTCCAGGGATAAATCCCACTTGATTATGGTGAAAGATTGTTTTAATGTGTTATTGAATTCAGTTTACTACTATTTTGTTGAGGATTTTTGCATCAATGTTAATTAGCGATATCAGCCTATAATTGTCTTTTTTTGTGATGTCCTTATCTGTGCCTCATATTAGGGTTATGTTAGCCTCAGAAAATCAGTTTGGAAGTACTTTCTTTACTTCAAGTTTTTGGAAGAGTTTTATTTCTTTAAATGTTTGGTAGAATTCAAAAATGAAGCCATCAGTCCTGGGTTTTTCTTTGATAGGAGACTTATTATTACTGATTCAATCTCTTTAGTAGTTACTGGTCTTTTCAGATTTTTTATTTTTTCATGATTCAGTTTTAGTAGATTGCATGTGTTTAAGAGTTCATTGATTTCTTCTAGGTTATTTAACTTCTTGGTATATAATTTTTTATAGTAATTATAAATGATTCTTTGTATTTCTGTGATACAACTTGTAATGTCTCCTCTTTCCTTCTGATCTCATTTATTTGAGTCTTCTCTTTTTTGCCCTAGTTAGTCTAGCTAAGGGTTTGTTGATTTTGTTTATCTTTTCAAAAAACCAACTCAGTTTGGTTGATTTTTTAAAATTGTTTCTCTAGTATCTATTTTATTTAATTCTGCTCTGACTTTTATTTCCTTTGATCTGCTAACTTTGAGCTTAGTTTGTTGTTTTTACCCCTAATTTCTTAAAGTGTAACATTAGATTGTTTATTTATAATCTTCTTTTTTTGATGTAGGTGTTTATACTATAAATTTCCCCCTTAGGACAACTTTTGCTGCATTTCATAACTTTTGGCATGTTTTGTTTTCACTTTCTTTTTTCTCAAGATACTTTTAAATTTTCTTTTTGATTTTTGCTGTGATCCATTGCTTGTTTAGGAACATGTTTAATTTCCACATATTTGTGTATTTTTTAAGATTTCTTCTGTTACTGATTTCTAGTTTTATGCCATTGTAATCCAAAAAGATACTTGATATGATTTCAATGCTCCTAAATTCGTTAAAATTTGTTTTGTGACCAAACATATGATCTATCCTGAGAATGTTTTCTGTGTACTTGAGAAAAATGTATATTCTGCTGTTATGGGATCAAATGTTCTATATATGTCTGCTAGATCCATTTGCTCTAAAGTGTAATTCAAGTCCAATTTTTTATATATTACTTTTCTGTCTAGATGATCTATCCATTGTTGAATGTGAGATCCTTTTCTTTGTCTTTGATTTTTGACAATTGTATTATGATGTGTGTTGGAAACTCCCCCTGGATTGAATTTGATTGGAAACCTCTGGGTTTTTAGTATCTGTATGTTGTCTTCTTTCCCCAGATTTGGGAAGTTTTCTGCCATTATTTTCTTAAATGTTT
This sequence comes from Macaca mulatta, assembly GCF_049350105.2. Taxonomy (NCBI): domain Eukaryota; kingdom Metazoa; phylum Chordata; class Mammalia; order Primates; family Cercopithecidae; genus Macaca; species Macaca mulatta. Next base: position 173,268,931 of record NC_133409.1, read on the forward strand.
TCAAGGCCCTTTTCTCTCTATCTTCCTTCAGGAATTCTTATGCAAAGGTTAATTACTTGATGGTGTCTCATAATTCTTTTATGCCTTCCTTATTCTTTTTAATATTTATTTTATTTTTGCCCTGCTAATTGGATAATTTCAAATGTCCTGTCTTTGAGCTCACTGATTCAAGAAAGCATTAGTGCTTGATAAAGTCAGCTGTTGAAGTTTTCTATTGAATGTTTCAGTTTAATTATTATATTCTTTACCTCTAAGATTTCAAATTTTTAAAGTTGTTTATATTCATTAAACTTCTTATTTTGTCTATGAATTGTTTTCCAAATTTTATTTAATTTTGTATTTGTATTTTTTGGTAGTTAGTTCTCTGAACTTCTTTGTTAGTCATTTCATGGATCTTCACTTTTTTCTGGGTTCATTATATAACCACACTATGGGTTTTTCCTGCCCACTGCACAAAAATGACTCACTGAGACTAAGGCACTGCAGTAAAGAGTTTAATTGATGCAAGGGTGGCCATGCCACATGGAAGATGGAGTTATTACTCAAATTACTCTTCCCAAAGTCTCATAGATTAGGGATTTTTCAAAGATAGTTTGGTGGTCAGGGGACTAGGGTAGGGGATATGCTGATTGATTGAGTTAGAGATGAAATGATAGGGAATCACTGCTGTCCTCTTGTGCAAAAGTGAGTTCCTGGGTGGGGGCCACAGAACTGGTTGCTAGGTCCAAGTGAGGTCATTGGATTGTCAGAAATGCAAAAACCTGAAAAGGTATCTCAAAAGGCCAATCTTAGCTTCTACAATAGTGATGTTATATGCAAGAGTAATTGGTGAAGTTGCAAATTTTATGACCTCTGGAACAATGGCTGGTAATTATTGAGAATTCAAGCCCTTTGCATCCTTGTCACTTGGTGGCCTTTCATTAGTTTCAGAACAACAGTTAAGTTTTGGAGAAGGGCTATTTTCATTTAACCTATAAACAAAATTTCTCCCAAAATTAGCTTGCCTCGGCCCAGAAAGAGCAAAGATAGCCAACCTGTGGTGCTAGAAGCAATATGGAGTTGGTTATGTCAGATTTCTCCACTGTCATAATTTTACAAAGCTGGTTTCAACTGCTGGAACTTTACTAGTTTATTTTGGTGATGTCATAATTCACTGATTTTTTATAATCCTTTTATTCGTATCTTGATGAATGTACATTTGAGGAGATAGCCACCTCTTTGGCTCTTGCAGGTATTCTTTAATGGTGATAGACCTTTAGTATTTAGTCTAGCATGGGATTCTGGATGGGTCAGCTGGTAAAATCTCAGATAGTGAGACCTTAGTGTTGGGTTCTCAAGTTGGGCTGGGTTGCTTTATCTGCTCTGAGATTGAATGGTACTGAATGCTGTGCTTTGTAGTTAGAGGAGACTGCTGGGTAGGCTCTGCAGTCTTCTCTGATCAGATTGTTTTCCTTGGCTGGCTAGTACTGCTGTTTGTAATCTGTAGTTGGGCAGGGTTGTGGGATGGGCTTTGAGTCTATATGAGGACTCTGGGGTCACTGCTTGGCCATACAGAGTGAGTAGGGTCAGAGGCTGTGCTCCACAGATACATGTGGACTTGGGCTTGCCTCCAGAACTAGGATAGGCTTAAACAGAGTACTGAGGTTTGATGCAGTTATCACCCAGCAGCTGGGAAGTGGGCGGGGGGGCGGTGCACAGATTCTGTAACACTTCCAAGAGTATCCACTAACCTGCAGTTGCCTCTTGACTTGGAAAAGACTTAACAAGACCACTAAGACTTAGTTGGATCATCTCTCCACTGCTTGGGAAGGTTTGGGCAGCAGCAGATGCTGGAAAACAGAGAAAAAGGCCAGAAGTTGCTGACCTGGGGAAGACTTAGCAAAAATAGCCAGGTTGCATAAGGAAGCTGGCTGGGAATTCAAACCTGTTAGACCTACGGACCTTGTTTCCTCTAACATGATGCTGTTGGCTGTTTTCTCTGGTGTGGTGCCTCCGTTGGCTGGAATGCAGAGCAACCATCAAAATCTGCATGCTGGTCATCGTGAGGCCCACCCTTGTTATTTGTTTCCAGGTGGTCTAGCCCTGGCAGTACTCTCAATGTTTTACCTGGCTTTTACAAAGGGTCACTTTGCAGGAAACTCACTCTGACTCATCCCGTGGATAAGACACAGTTCTTTCTGTAGAAACTGTGAGTCCACATGCCAGTTAGAATGGCAATCATTAAAAAGTTAGGAAACAACAGATACTAGAGAGCATGTGGAGAAATAGGAACACTTTTACACTGTTGGTGGGAGTGTAAATTAGTTCAACCATTGTGGAAGACAGTGTGGCAGTTCCTAAAGGATCTAGAACTAGAAATACCATTTGACCCAGTAATCCCATTACTGGGTATATACCCAAAGGATTATAAATTATGCTACTATAGAGACACATGCACATTTATGTTTATTGTAGCACTATTCATAATAGCAAAGACTTGGAACCAACCCAAATGTCCATCAGTAATAGACTGGATAAAGAAAATGTGGCACATAAACACCATGGAATACTATGCAGCCATTCAAAAGGATGAGTTCATGTCCTTTGCAGGGACATGGATGAAGATGGAAACCATCATTCTCAACAAAATATCCCAAGGACAGAAAACCAAACACCGCATGTTCTCCCTCATAAGTGTGAGCTGAACAATGAGAACATATGGACACAGGGAGGGGAACATCACACACTGGGGCCTGTTCAGGGGTTGGGGGCTTGGGGAGGGATAGCATTAGGAGAAATACCTAATGTAAATGATGAGTTGATGGGTGCAGCAAACCAACATGGCACATGTATACATATGTAACAAACCTGTATGTTGTGCACATGTACCCTAGAACTTAAAGTATAATAATAATAATAATAATGATAAACTGTGAATCCAGAGAAATTCTCTGTATGTAATGCTGTGCCAGCCTTGGGAGGAGTGGCGCAGCTAAAGAGAACCATTTGTCTTGACATTTGATTGTGGCTTTCTTGGTTCTGTTGTCTGAGGGGATGTCTCAGCCTTATACCTGAGTTCTGGGGTATTCATGATGGTATTCTTGCCTATGGATAGTTGCTAGATGGATTTCTGTTGGGGGCATGAAGCCAGATAATTTCTGTTTCACTATTTACTGATATCACTTCTCTATTCCTTTATTTTCAAAAATACAGACCATTAAAAATTTTTGACTGACCTCCTTTCCTTACCTACCATTGAGTTTATACCGTATATATATTCCCCTACTTTAAAAAAGACTATCATTCCCAAAATGTATGCCACATTTAAAAAAACACATTGCTTTTGTATAAAGTCTAACTGGTCACATCTTACTGTCATTTTGCAGAAATAATTGCAGATATTTATTGTTATGTATCAAGTGTTTGATATGTAACATACTGAATGAAGAGATAATTGCAGAAAATATGAGCCATTTACTTACATACTTCTATCTTTGTGAAGTTATAAATTCACTTAGAGTTTTCAAATGTTATATAACTCAACAATGTGAACCACCAGTCTCTATATTGTTATTATGGCATTGTTGATATTGGTGCTTGTATTTATCATCTTGGGCTGCCATAACAAATATCCACAGACTGGGGGCCTTAAACAACAGTTCTGGAGGCTGAAAGTCCAAGATCAGGGTACCTGCATGGTGAGTTTCTGGTGAGTGCTCTCTTTGTTGTGGGTAGATGGCTATCTTCACGTGGTGGGGAGAGAAAGGGAGCACGTTCTCTGGTGTCTCTTCTCATAAAGACCCACCCTCATGATCTCATCTAAACTTAATTATCTCCCAAAGGCCTCATCTCCAAACACCATTGCATTGGAGGTTAGGGCTTCAACATATGAATTTTGGAGGAGCAAAATTCAGTTCCCAGCACTCTTTCTTAAAAAACACTAGATTTTAGTGAAAACTTTTCTACATAGATCTTAGCTCATGAAAAATTTATTTACCCCGAGTACTGAAGGATGTACTTGTTTCACAGGCATTTCAGCTGAAGTGCTTCTAGTTGCTGAGTGCTTTGTTTATTTTAAGATAGGGCTTTGGATAGGAAAGAAGCCTGAGGCTGAGAAAGAATACTGCTCAGAGATGGGTGCACTGCCAAAACCTTGTGAAGTTGTACTCCGTCTTGCTATCAAAGACCTAAAGTGCTTCTAAATATTCCCGGAAGATTTTGACATGCACTTTTAGGAAGGACAAAGTAAAATAAAACTACTTATTTTTTCACTAATATTTATAATTTTTTTTCAGTCATTTGAAAGCTGATTTGTACCATAATGATTCTGTTTCATTCATCAATCTGGGAAAGGTGAACTATTTTCAAACATGTACTGAATATCTACTATTGCTACTATTTAGATTGCTCACATTGAATGTTTAATGTGCCAGAGTATATGATGGTATAATGGAAAATAGTTTGAGAAGAAACAGAGAATAAATTTTTATTCCCCTGATTGAAAATTTTCAGCAAAACCAATGATTCAATTCTTAGCTCCTCTAAATAATAATTTTGGTTAATTTAATTCTCAAAGAAAAATGAGGTGAAACGTGTGTGTGTGTGTGTGTATGTGTGTGTATGTGTGTCTGTTTGTGTGTCTATGTCTGAATATATGAGAGAAAGAGAATTTGTCAGTAAAATTGCTTGAGGATCATGAAAAATAAAAAAGGAGATATTTGAGAAAATAATCTCACTGCAAATGCTTTGATGCTAGGTCTCATCTCCATGTCTGTTAAAATGTGAGTTCCATGTAGAATTTGCACAAATCCAAGGAAAACTCCCAGTATGCTCAATCCTCTAACTGAGGATATTGATATATTTACAGACTTCTACAACAGAATCTGGTAGGCTGCAGGAAGCCAATTTTCAAAATGTCTGCATAACACCAATTAATATTAACAAGAATTATATTTGAATACGAAGAGAAACAGCCTCCTTAACTCTCACTTTTCATTCTTTTCTTTAATAAGTTATTGCTGACCACAATGTTCATTAGTGGCACAATAAAAAGGAGCTACTGGTAAATAATAACAAGCCTTTGTAGTTATACAATGTCTTTGATCAGAGCAGCTCAGAGTTTTTGTGGCTCATTAATCTTTGAAATACCTCCATGAAATATAACAGTGTCAAGAATTACTACCTTTATTTTTAAACAGAGAAACTGAGGTGTTTGCAAGAAACTCTCCCAAGGTCCCTCAATGATTTGATGTCAGAATGAGGAATATAATGTAAAAACCGGAGATGGTTAAGGCAAAGATGAACAGTGCTCAACATAAACCAGTAGCTTCTGAGAAATTTCAGGGAAACTATGATTAAAAAACCACATTGCTTTAAAAAACATTTTCATTTATTTTTTATTTTTAATTATTTCTTCTATTTAGTAATGAAGAGCTGTTTACAACTTCCCATTAGTATCACTTAATATTGGGACATTTCCTTAATAACTTCTTTTTTTTTTTGTATCTTTTATGTGAAGAAGTAGTGTACTTTTCCTGTGAAATAATTTAATTACCAATAGAAGAAAAGGCAAAAGTAATTATATGTGTATATATATAAGCATATATCTATGTGGCTCTATACCTTTCTCTCTATTTATCTATTTACATCTCCACATCTATATGTGTTTAGTCAGTTAAACATAAATCTACCCAATCATGCATTGATTTTGAAGAAAATTGTAAAAGAGATGTTGTACTCTACTTCATTGCAATTTTCATATGAATATAGGTTAACAGCATAGACCCTGCAACATTGTTATTATTATTTTTTCAAAAGCCAACTCAGCTTCATTCAGAAATGACAGTCAGAAGATAGCAAAGCACATGCTTTTCCAAACAAGTATCTAAGGAAATAACTCATTGTGAGGTTTATTAGAAAAATAAAAAATTATTTTTTAAATAATTATTTTTCATTACCCCTTTACTCTGTTATGGTTACTTAAATTTTCAAAGGTTAATGCCTAAGGATCCCTGTGGAGTGACAGAGTCTATAAAGGCAGAGATTACATTATTTGCTCATGCACATACACACACACACACACACATGCACACACAGAGAGAGAGAGAAAGAATTTTATATTTTATGTCTTTGTCCACATTCCCCATATCCTAGTATATAAGTAACAGTTTTATATGCAGTAGATCTTCAAGATTGCCCATTGATCTCTTTGTTATTTGGCTGAGGGTTTTCGTTTCTCATACTGTTTTGCTTTTATGGTACACCACGGCTCTCCTATTATTATCTCTGGTGTTCCTCACATGAAGTCCAGTGCCACTTCTAGTTAAATGTCATCCATTAACCTCTATCAGAATAACTGAGGTGCTAATTAAAATGCATGTTCCTGAGTATAAACACGTATTTACTGTCTCATAATCTCAGTAATGATAGGAGCCCTAGAATGTATGATTTAACATCAACCCTCTGAGATTTTCTTATACACATTAAAGACCTCTTCCTGTCTTATAATAAGAGTTAATACTTCTGTAGCACTTACTACATGCCAGGCATTGTTTTAAGTGCTTTATGTTTAGTAATGTATTTAATTCTCACAAAGATTTGAGATGTTATGACAAAAAGTACTATCCTGCCAAGAACACAAATTCCTACTCTCTGTATATATTTAGAATGTACTAATTGTATATAAGAAGACAACATAAGTTCTACAATACAAGAGGCAGGAGTTTAGATTTAATTGATAGGAAATTGCAAACATAATATAGAGAAGCCCTGATTATCCTTACCACATATTGATTTATTTTTAAAAAATTATCACTAGAGTGGTTATTTCATCGTGATCTTTTTCTATGGTTGGCTAAATTTATTCAGTCTATCTTTAGGACTCTTCCGGAATGGAATATGTTTATGAAAGTTTTGGAATTTATTGTCATTGTTCCATTGTAAGTTTTCTTTAATAGGTTCTTAACATTTGCCCACCAATAATTATCTCAAGAAAACCAACAACAATTTTCTCCAAGGACTTTTTTTGAATAATTAGGGAAACTGTTGATTATGAAAAAGGATTATAAAATATAGAAAACAAATTAATGCTGCCACAGTAATCAAGACAGCATGATATTGGTGAAAAAATACACAAACTGATCAATGAAACAGAATAGGGAGCCCAAAAATAGATCCACACAAATATAGCCAATTAATGTTTTTGACAAAGGAGCAGAGGCAATGCGGTGAAATATATATATATATAAACAAATGGTGGTAAGACAGCTGGGCACAATCCACATGCAAAAACCAAAAAAATGATTCTAGACACAGACTTTGGGCTCATCTCCAAAATTAACTGAGGAATGAATTATAAACATAAACGTAAAATGCAAAACTATAACACTTCTGGAAGATAACATAGGAGAAAATCTAGATGACCTCAAGTGTGATGATGATTTTCAAGATACAACAACAAAGTCGCAGTGTACAAAACAAATAACTGCTAAACTGGACTTCATTAAAACAAAATCTGCTCTGAAAAAGACTCAAGAGGATGAGAAGACAAGCCATAGACTGGGAGAAAATATTTGCACAAGGTGTATCTGATGAAGGACTGTCATCCAAAACGTAAAAAGAACTCTTAAAACTCAACAACAGGAAAACAAATAACCAGATGAGTATGTGAAAAGATGTTCAATATCATACATCATTAGGGAATTCCAAATTAAAACAACACTGGGATACCACCATACACCTATTAGAATGGTGAAAGTCCAGTATAACACTGACAATATCAAATGCTGGTGAGGATGAGAAGCAACAGGAATTGTCATTCATTGCTGGCAGGGATTCAAAATGGTACTGCTACTTTGGAAGCTATGTTGGCAATTTCTTACAAATTAAACATACTCTTATCATATGATAGAGCTATTATACCCCTTGGTATTTATTTACATGAATTAAACATTTATGTTTATGGAAAAACTTCAGCATAGATGTTTATAGCAGCTTTATTCATAAGTGCCAAAACTTGGAAGCAATCAAGATGCCCTTTGATAGGTGAATGGGCAAATAAACTGTGGGATAATATTAATGCATAAAGACAGTGGAATATTATTTCGCACTGAAAAAATTTAATATAAAAATCTACGTAATTTATGATTCCAATTACATGACATTCCAGAAAAGGCAAAACAATGGAGACAGTCAAAAGATCAGTGTTTTCCAAGGGTTGGGGGGAGGGAGGAATGAACAGGTGGAGCATAGATGATTTTTCAGTGCAGTGAAAGTACTTTGAAATAATACTGTGTTGGGTATGGGTTATTATACATTTGTTCATATCTATAGAATGTACAACCCCAATGGACTGTAATGTAGACTATGGACTTTGAGTGATAATGATGTGTCAATGTAGGTTCATTAACCTTAACAAATGTGCCACTCTGGTGTAGAATGTCGATAGTGGGGGATGCTGAGGGGTGGGGATTGGTAGGGACTATATGGGAACTCCCTGTATTATCTGTTCAATTTTTCTATGAACCTAAAACTCCTCTAAAATATATAATAAAGTCTTTAAAAAACATAAGTAAAGTTTTTGGTTTTACATTTAAGTCTTTAATCCACCTTGAGTTAATATTTGTATAACGTGTAAGGAAGGGGTCCAGTTTCAGTCTTCTGCGTATGGCTAGCCAGTTTCCCCAGCACCATTTATTGAATAGGGAATCCTTTCCCCATTGCTTGCTTTTGTCAGGTTTGCCCAAGATCAGGACATAGGCATGGGCAAAGACTTCATGACTAAAACACCAAAAGCAATTGCAACAAAAGCCAAAATTGACAAATGGGATCTAATTAAACTAATTGAGCTTCTGCATAGCAAAAGAAACTAGCATCAGAGTGAACAGGCAACTTACAGAAAGGGAGAACATTTTTGCAATCTATCCATCTGACAAAGGTCTAATATCCAGAATCTACAAAGAACTTAAACAAATTTACAGGAAAAAAACGAACAACCCCATCAAAAAGTGGGCAAAGGATATGAACAGACACTCCTCAAAACAAGATATTTATGCAGCCAACAAACATACGGAAAAAAGCTCATCATCACTGATCATTAGAGAAACGCAAATCAAAACCACAGTGAGATACCATCTCCTGCCAGTCAGAATGGTGATTATTAAAAAGTCAGGAAACAATAGATGCTAGCAAGGCTGTGGGGAAATAAGGTTTTTACACTGTTGATGGGAGTGTAAATTAGTTCAACCATTGTGGAAGACAGTGTGACAATTTCTCAAGGATCTAGAACCAGAAATGCCATTTGACCCAGCAATCCCATTACTGGGTTTACACCCAAAGGATTATAAATCATTCTAGTATAAAAACACACACACACGTGTGTATACGTGTGTATACTGCAGCACTATTTATAATAGCAAAGACTTGGAACCAACCCAAATGCCTATCAATGAGAGACTGGATAAAGAAAATGTGGCACATATGTTCCATGGAATACTATGCAGGCATAAAAAAGAATGAGATAATGTCCTTTACAGGGACATGGATGAAGCTGGAAGCCATCATTCTCAGCAAACTAACACAGAAATAGAAAACCAAGCAGCGCATCATCTCACTCATAAGTGGGAGTTGAAGAATGAGAACACATGAACGCAGGGAGGGGAACAACATAACAGGGCCTGTGTAGGGGGATGGGGACAAGGGGAGGGAATGCGGAGATGTGGGGCTTATGCAGGGCTTAAAACCTAAATGATGTCACACCTGTAATCTCAGCACTTTCGGAGGCCGAGGCGGGCAGATCACGAGGTCAGGAGATGGAGACCATCCTGGACAACATGGTGAAACCCCATCTCTACTAAAATACAAAAGCTAGCCAGGTGTGGTGGTGGCCACCTGTGATCCCAGCTATTCAGGAGGCTGAGGCAGGATAATCGCTTGAACCTGGGAGGCGGAAGTCCCAGTGAGCTGAGATTGCACCCCTGCACTCCAGCCTGGTGACAGAGCGAGACTCCGTCTCAAAAACAAACAACCAAACCAAACCAAACCAAACCTAGATGACGGGTTGATAGGTGCAGCAAACCATGTGTAGAATGGCACACGTATAACTATGTAACAAACCTGCACATTCTGCACCTTTATCCTGGAACTTAAAGTAAAATTTAAAAAATTAAAAAAAAAAAAACCCATAAGTACTAACTTTTGAGGTGTAATAACAATATTATGGCTTTCAAGAAAATGCCTCCATTATAAGAGATGGATACTGAAATATTTCATGGTTAAATGTTAAAATCTGTGATTTATTTGAAGCTTTTTCAGCCTTTGAATATCTATCTCTCTATCTATCTATCTATCTATCTATCTATCTATCTATCATCTATCTATCTATCATCTATAGCACAAATATGCTGAAGTTTAATTATTACATTTAGATAATGGATATCTAGTGATATCATTATATAATTCTCTCTTGTGTTTTTATATGTTTGGTCTTGCTCACAATTAAAAGTAAACATAAACACTTTTGTTTTGATTACCTTATATTAATTTATTTTGGAATATCTGTCAGCTTAGACCATCTAATTCTTCAGGGCTCACTGTTGACAGAACATTAGAATTATCTGGGGATGAATTGAGTCCATTTCTGAGTGGGAGAGGGAAGTGGGACCTGGGCATTAGTACTTTTTAGAAGCTCCAATACACATCGAGAATTGAGAACCACTGGTCTAGTGCCTCTATTCCTGGTTTCTGGAAGTTTTTTTTTTAAAAATGATGTAATGAACGACTTTTTAAGGCACCTACAGGCTCAAATACATAATTATCACCATTTTCTAACCATAGTGCAAACAGTGCTGTGAGAGTCTCTGCTTCTCAAACTCTGAGGAGTCATAAAACATTCTCACTGACAAGATTATATATGAGAGGTAGATAGATAAACCATAATATTTAATTTACTTGAGCTTATATTTATTGAGTACCTATCATGTGCCAGACATTGGGACAGGAATTTTCATGTCACATCATTAATTTTTTTTTTTTTTTTTTTTTTGCATAAAACCGTGGGAGGTGGATATAATGATCCTGCCATTTCAGATGAAGAAATTGAAGCTTAGAGGTTGTTATTGTCTCCTGATTTTTCACCCGCAATCCCCAGGTGCCACTTACCTTTTTCCTTGTCTCCTCAGAGTTTCACTTACTCCATTTGTATTAGTCCACTTTCACGCTGCTGATAAAGACATACTGGAGACTAGGCAATTTACAAAAGAAAGAGGTTTATTGGACTTACAGTTCCACATGGCTGGGGAGGTCTCACAATCATGGCAGAAGGCAAGGAGGAGCAAGTCACGTCTTATGTGAATAGCAGCAGGCAGAGAGCATGTTCAGAGAAACTCCTGTTTTTTAAAACCATCAGATCTCATGGGACCCATTCACTATCACAACAGCAGCAGGGGAAAGCCCCGCCCCCATGATTCAGTCATCTCCCGCCTGCTGTCTCCCACAACACGTGGGAATTATAGAAGCTACAAGATGAGATTTGGGTGAGGGCACAGAGTCAAACCATATCACCGTTCTTTGATCCTGTAGCATTTTGTTCTAGGGGGTCACACATGAATACTCTTTCCAATCTTGTATCTGTGGATTCTTTCATTCCTCATAGTTTTGCTTTAGGGTCATTAAAACTTAAGTCTCACATCTGAGAGAATTGACTAAAATAGATTTAAGCAGCATGCCATTCAAATTATTTTTTAAAAAGCAATTTTCTACTGTAGATTTAGAAACAACTGATCTCTTATAGCTAGCATAATTTCTGATTAACTAATTTAATCTGTACAAAATTACATAAGCAAACCTGAAACAAGTCTTCATCAATTTTTTGCCCTTGGATGAAACATAATATTTTCAAAAATGAACCAAATAGAATAATTAGCCCCCGGGCAGAGCAAATGACTCTAATAGCCATCTTCCACACATTCCTTTGGTGGAAAGCCAGAAAATGAAAATAAAAAGGTAGCAGTTCATGGGTTAAAGCTTTGCATGTGTCCCATTAAGTAAAGGTTTAGTAACTCAGCGTTACCTTACAGAACGTGAAAAAAAGTTGATATCTTCCGTTCAGGCTGCCAAAAGCTCTCTTCTGATGGACCATATGATTTCCAGCAGTGCTTAGCTGCCAGTCGCATGAGAAATATCTTATCTTTCAGTTCTTTAGTTAATTTAGTGTTTATTTGGCTTCAATTCCATTATTTGTGGCAGCATAAAATCACAAGTAAAATATTCTAATTGTAGTTGGTGTGAGTCAACCTTTTCATAATTTGAAAAGTAAACATGATCTGGGGGATGAAAACTCTACCTCCAGGGGTTAGGAGATCTGAGTTCTGGGTCCCAAAGCTCTGATGAACTGCATGTTACTTGGGCAAAATACGCAAGCAATCTGGGCTTTGGTTTTCACATTTGCATAGAGGGCAGAATTTGATCATTACTAAGATTCTTTTCAGTTCTAAAATTTCAATGATACTACCTTATAGTTAAATACAATCGTTATTAAAAACATAGCAGGTAACCCCCAAATCTATGTTTTGGGTAATATAATTATTTTTTGGTGTGAATTTCTTCCTTTTTGAGTTAACTATCCTTTACATCAGTATTTCTTAAATTTTTTGAGCATTAAAACTACCTGACATGCATATTAAGGTGCAGGGAACAGGCTTTCTTGCACTGTTTAATAGATGGTCGCTATCGCAGATTCTCCCCTTGTAAGAGGGTCCTGTCCATGTAGGAGTGACAAAGTGGTCACTATAAAAATATTAGGGGAGTATAAGTTGAACAGCCTTGTAGGTGACTCTGAAATGACTCTATGGTGGAGGCTGAAAGAGTTGTTGGAAGGGCATTTGACTCCCTCTGTGGTCAAGAACCAATGATTTAAATACTATGATTATATCTATGAAGCACTGTATAACAAAGTAAAGTTATTTCGACTCAATGAGCATATTATATTGTAAAACATTTATAGAGAGAAAAGAAAAGCAAGGAATCTTTTCCAGTGAAGTATCCCTGATCCTGAAACAAATTCAGCCTTTTTTACTCTGTTTCATAACTCTCCACCACTTTTCAAATTCCCCATTTTCCTCATGTGCCATTCTAAACCAGTTGTTCATTCGTTTTTGTTTTGTTTTGTTTTGAGATAGAGTCTGATTCTGTATCCCTCACTGGAGTGCAGTGGCACTCCACTGAGGCACTCCACTCGACTCACTGCAGTCTCCACCTCCTGTGTTCAAGCAATTCTCCTACCTCAGCCTCCCGAGTAGCTGGGGTTACAGTCACATGCCACCACTCCTGGCTAATGTTTGAATTTTTAGTAGAGACAGGGTCTCACCATGCTGGCCAGACTGGTCTCAAACTCCTGACAAGTGATTCACCCACCTTGGCCTCCCAAAGTGCTGGGATTACAGGTGTGAGTCACCATGCCTAGCCCATTCTTTTTTTCTTATTTTCATAATCTTTTCAATAACTTTTAAAAACTGTTTTGGTTTTGTGTATTGTCTATTCATTTTCTATTTAATTAATTTCTGTCCTTGTCTTCATTATTTGCTGTTGGTGGATGTACAGCGGACACCTGTCACCCAGATTTACTTCAGATATTGAGACTGCGTGATGCCACATACACACACAAAGGGGTATGAAAATGTTTATTATTCACATAATAAGGCTTTCTGAGGAGAGAGGATAGGCTCACAAGCACATCCAAAAATGGCTTGAGAGAGAAGGAAGGTGACGTGGTTTGGATTTGTGTCCCTGCCCAAATCTCATGTCAAGTTGTAATCCCCAATGTTGGAGGAGGGAACCTGGTGGGAGGTGATTGGATCATGGGGGCCGACTTCTCCCTTGCTGTTCTCATGATAGTGAATGAGTTCTCACAAGATCTGTTTTCTTAAAAGTGTGTGGCACCTCCCCTCCTCTCTCTTCCTCCTGCTCTGGCCATGTAAGACATGCCTCCTTCCTTTTTGCCTTCCATCATGATTGTAAGTTTTCTGAGGCTTCCCCAGCCATGCTTCCTCTACAGCTATGAAACCATGAGCCCATCAAACCTCTTTTCTTTATAAATTACCCAATCTCAGGTAGTTCTTTATTGCAATGCAAGAATGAACTAATACAGAAAATTTGTACTTAGGAGTTGGACATTGCAATACCTATACCTGAAAATGTGGAAGTGACTTTGGAACTGGGTAATGGGCAGAAGCTGGAACAGTTTGGAGGACTCAGAAGACAACAGGATGAGAGAGTTTGGAACTTCATAGTGACCTGATAAATTGTTGTGATCAAAGTGCTGATAGTGATATGTATAATGAAATTCAGGCTGAGGAGGTCTCAGATGGAGAGGAGGAACTTATTGTGAACTGGAGTCAGGTCACATTTGTTATGTATGAGAAAAGAGATGATCTGAAACTGGAACATACATTTAAAAGGGAAGCAGAGTGTAAAAGTTTGGAAAATTTGCAGCCCAACCAAGTGGTAGAAAAGAAAAGCCCATTTTCTGGGGGAATATTCAAGCTGGCTGCAGAAATTTGCATATGTAAAGAGGAGCCAAATGTTGATACTTAAGGTAATGAGGAAAATGCCTCTAAGGCTTTTCAGAGACTTTTGTGGTAGCCCCTCATATCACAAGCCTGGAGGCCTAGGAGAGAAGAATGGTTTTGTTGGCCCAGGACCCCATTGTTCTGGCAACCTGAGGACATGGCACCCTGCTTTGAGGCTGCTCCAGTTCCAAGTGTGGCTAAAAAGGGCCAAGGTACAGCTCTGGCGGTTGCTTCAGAGGGTGTAAGCCATAAGTTTTGGGACCGCTCATGCAGTGTTAAACCTGCAGGTGTGCAGAGGGAAAGCTTCCACCTAGATTTCAGAGGATGTGTGAAAATGCCTGGATGTCCAGGCAGAAGTCTACTTCATGGATGGAGCCCTCATAGAGAACCTCTATTAAAGCAGTGCAGAGGGGAAATGTGATGTTGGAACCCCTACACAGAGTCCTCACTGGGGCACTGCTTAGTGGAGCTGTAAGAAGAAGGCCACTGTCCTCCAGACCCCATAATGATAAACCCATGAACTGTTTGCATTGTGCACTTGGAAAAGCCACAGGTGCTCAATGCCAGGCCGTGAAAGCAGCTATTGGGCATGTACCCTGCAAAGTCACAGGGGTGGAACTGCTCAAGGTGTTGGGAGCCCACCCCTTGCATCAATATTGACTGGATGTGAGGCATGGAGTCAAAGAAGATTATTTTGGAGCTTTAGGACTTAATAACTGCCCTGTTGGGTTTTGGGCTTACATGGAGACTGTGTTTCTCCCCTTTGGATTGGGAGTATTTAGTCAATGCCTGTACCCCCATTGTATTTTGGAAGTAACTAACTTATTTTTGATTTTACAGGCTCACAGGTGAAAGAGACTTGCTTTATCTCAGAGGAGACTTTGGAATTAGGCTTTTAAGTTAATACTGAAATGAGTTAAGACTGGGGGACTGTTAAGACTGGATGATTTTGTTTTGCAGTATAAGAAGGACATGAGATTTGGGAGGGGGCAGGGCAGAATGATATGGTTTGGCTTTGTCTCCCCACCCAAATCTCATTTTGAATTGTAATCCCCAATGTTGGAGAGGGGCTTGCTGGAAAGTGATTCAATTATGGGGGCAAGATTCACCTTTGATACTATTCTCATGATAGTGGGTGAATTCTCACAGGATCTGGTTGTTTAATGATTTGTAGCACTTCCCCCTTCTCTCTTCCTCCTGCTCCAGCCATGGAAGACATGCCTTCTTCCTTTACACCTTCCACCATGATTGTAAGTTTCATGAGGCCTCCCCAGTCATGCTTCCTATACAGCCTGTGGAACTGTGTGAGCCAATTAAATCTGTTTTCTTTATAAATTTCCCAGTCTCAGGTAGTTCTTTATAGCAATGTGAGAACAGACTAATACAGAAGGGGAGACTGGATTGGTTTTTGTTGTAAGTAGGGAGTGAAGTTTGGGTAAAATTTTCCATGTGTGACAAGTGCTTGCATAATTTGAACTTCCCAGTGGCACCAAGGGAGGGAGTGCCTGGGGTTTCTTATTGGCTTGCCCATCTGAGGCATAACAGGGGAGAAAAAAGGGATAGGCTTGAAAGCTTTCAGCAGTCAAACATCAAAAACAGAGTAAGTCTCTTTCTTACACCTGTCTTCTGCTTACTTTGAAGTTAATTAGCTTTGTTTTAAAAAATATTCAAAGTAGAAACATACGACACTGATTTTATATCTCCTCTCTATCCACAATGTAGACTTTAAAACTATACTTTTTCTTCTAAGTACTTATTTTTCTATTTTTAGACATATTATGCTTTAATTATCATTTACTTTAACATATTGTAAATTTCTTTTTTTTTTTTTTTTTTTTTTTTTTGAGACGGAGTCTCGCTCTGTCGCCCAGGCTGGAGTGCAGTGGCCGGATCTCAGCTCACTGCAAGCTCCGCCTCCCGGGTTTACGCCATTTTCCTGCCTCAGCCTCCCGAGTAGCTGGGACCACAGGCGCCCACCACCTCGCCCGGCTAGTTTTTTGTATTTTTTAGTAGAGACGGGGTTTCACCGTGTTAGCCAGGAGGTCTCGATCTCCTGACCTCGTGATCCGCCCGTCTCGGCCTCCCAAAGTGCTGGGATTACTTGTAAATTTCTTTTTTGACCTGTGTATATTTGAGAGATAT
The DNA here is from genome assembly GCF_049350105.2 of Macaca mulatta. Lineage (NCBI taxonomy): Eukaryota > Metazoa > Chordata > Mammalia > Primates > Cercopithecidae > Macaca > Macaca mulatta. The sequence goes on from NC_133409.1 coordinate 173,285,616, forward strand.
ACTCTTTAATTCGCAAATATGTGGGGAATTTTACTAGATACCTTTTTGTTGTTTATGTCTAGTTTACTACAGTTGGGATCAGAGAATATACTCTGTATAATATTATTCCTTTGAAATTTATTATAACTTGTTTTAAGGCCCATTATATAGTCTATCACTATCTTATTTTATGATCTATGTGCACTTGAGAAGATGATATATAATGCTGTTGTTGGGTGTATTGTGCTACAAATGTCAAATACAGCAAGTTGTCTGATAGCAATGTTAAAAATTTTAAAATTTATACTGACTGTTTTGTCTTTTCCTATTAATTATTGAGAAAAGGGTATTTAACACTTCAAGTATGATTGTGGATTTATTTTTATTTTTCCCTTTATTTCTGTTAACTATTGTTTTATGTATTTGGAAACTTTATTATTTTACACATACTCCTTTAATATTGTTGTTTCTTCTTTTATGTCATTATGAAATGCCCCTCTTCATCTCTGGTAATATTTTTCATCTTAAGGTGTAATTTATCTGATGTTAATACAGCCACACTTGATTTCTCATGCTTAGTGTTTGCATGGTTTATATATTTTTCTTTCTTTCTTTTTTTTTTTCCAAAATGTTATGTTAAAAGTACATTTCTTATTAACAACACAGTTTGGACTCAGTTCTTTATTTAATTTGACAATTTCTGCCTTTGTATTGGGGTATTGAGGCCATCTACATTTAATAAAATAATTAATAAATTTATCTCTAAGCATATCATCTGGTTATCTGATTTCTATCTGTCTTATCTTCTCTTTGTTCCTCTGTTTCTCTTTTCTTGCTTTTTGTGGGGGGGGGGGTTAGTTTGTGGTGAATGAAATGATTGTTTGTTTTCTCCTATTTATTTTCTATTGACCTTTTTGTTATGTTTCCTCGGAATTTTTTTCTTTAATGGTGTTCTACAGATTATAATATCATATTTAATTTCTTACAGTCTTCCTTCAAAAGCATTTTACTGCTTCACAAAAATTTTAAGAACTTTATAATAGCATATCTCCAATTATGAACATCCCACACTTTGTGCTGTTATATATTTTACTTCTATAATGCTATAATAAATGCTATAACCTTCAATCCACGGATTTAGTATAATTTTATTTTTAGCTGGTTGTGGTGGCTCATGCCTGTAATCTCAGCTCTTTGGGAGGCCGAGGTGGGTGGGCCACCTGAGGTCAGGAGTTCAAGACCAGCCTGGTCAGCATGGTGAAATCCCGTCTTTACTAAAAATACAAAAATTAGCTGGGTGTGGTGGTGGGTGCCTGTAATCCCAGCTACTCAGGAGGCTGAGACAGGAGAATTGCTTGAACCCAGGAGGCAGAGGTTTCAGTGAGCTGAGATCTTGCCACTGCACTCCAGCCTGCGTGACAGTGCAAGACTCTGTCTCAAAATAAATAAATAAATAAATTTCACCTTTTACATGGTCAATAGGCAAATTGAAAGACACATATGTATTTAAAAATATAAATGGAATACCTTTTAAAGGTGCTTTATGTTTACAATTGTATTATTATCTCTGACATCCTTAATTATTTCCTGAAAGGCTGGCTTTCCATCTGGTATCGCTTCTCTTCAAACTATAGAACTTCATTTGGTATTTCTAAATGAAATTTAGTTCAAGTCTGTTATAGAAAAAGTCAACTTTTGTCTGGTTGAAAATGTCTTCATTTTGTTTTCATTTTGAAAGATATTTTTGTTGAATACAGATTTGTAAACTTAGAGTTTTTTGGTTGCAACACTTTAAACATGACATTCCATAGTCTTCTGGCTTCCATTTTTTATTTGTGAAGTTAGCCGTCATTCTTACTATTCTTTTCATAGATAGTATCCAGTCAATTGTCACTGTTTGCAGATTTGTATTTGTAAATTAGTCTACTCAAAAAATTTATTTGTAATGTTCAAATAAATAATTATGAAACTTTTATCATCATTTATTAACATGTGCAGAGGGGCAAAATTTTAAGTTATTATAGCTAATAACCTGATGTGCAGATTATTGGCTATAACTGAACAACTTGATGCTCTATTATCTCATCAGCTGTCATACTATGAATGAGGGTTTTATTTGTGATCTACTTGATGCCAATTTTTTTTTTTTTTGCTATTTTATGCTTTTTGTTGGTGGCCTTAAAGTGTAGTTAAGCCCATTTACTGTTTCTAAGAGCAAGAAGACTGTAACATGCCTTATGGAGAAAATATGTGTATTAGGTAAACTTCATTTGGGCTTGAGTTATAGTGCAGAGACCCATGAGTTTAGTATTACTGAATCAACATACAGTACATTCAGAAAATGGAAGAGGAAATTCACCTTTTGCACATGAGGCTGCTCCAGAAAACACTGAGCAATGTCCATAGAATAACATCTATACTGTTGATGGAATAATGGAAAAGTGACAAATTTGTGGCTTCGTGAGATGATGACTGATTGTTAACAAGGCATACAAGGCAGCACTGAAACTAAAAAGAAATTTGTAGTCATGTTACCTAGGTTCAGGAAAATGTTAAACCCATCTTAATTAGTACTGGCTGCCTTGTAAATTTCATAAGGTATGCTGCAAGTTTCAAAATGTAAAAAGTTAAGCTCTTGCAGGTGAGGCAGATTCTGTAAGTCAGAATTTTGGAATTATCTACTAAGTGTTATACAAGAAAAGTGCCATGTAGAAGGTCAGGTTTTTAATGCTTTTGAGATTGGTTTGTTTTATAAGGATACTGACAAATAAATCTATATGACACAAATAGAATTCTAATTTCTGGAAATGCTATGACAAGAGACTCTCAGGAATCTAACCCTGTATTTGCCCCAGAAGCAATAGTTCTGTATTCAAAAATTCAGTGTTTGCAATGAGTTTGTGGAACCCACCTATCATAAATAACAAGAATCAACTATATGTATTTTGGTCTGGGCCCTTTCAAGATTTTTCTCTTTCTTTGGAATTATCATTTTGATTCTAATGTTCCTTAGGTTTGGTTTTCTTTTTATATTTACTACATGAAGTTTGCTGAATTTCTTGGGTCTGTGGCTTTTGTCCTTTGTTTATTATGCAAAATCCTTAGCTATTACCCTTCAAGTATTCCCCCATTCAAGTATGCCTCCATTCTTTCTTTCTTATTTTTTCTGGGATTCTGTGTAGGTTATGCCATTTCATATTGTTTCACAGATCTTGAACACTGACTTTATTTATTTTACTCTTCTTTTTCTTTTTGTATTTCTGTTTGCAGTTATATTAACCTGTCCTCAATTTCACTTATTTTTTTTTCTCTCAGCTTCATCCAGCCTATTGAAAATTCCTTTGAAAGGATTTTTATCACTATCATATATATATATATATATATATATATATATATATATATATATATATATATTTACTTTTGGAATGTTCATTTGGGTCTTTTAAGTTTCATTATCTTCTCATGAAGGTTATTTACCTTTTTCAACATAGTCTTTTAACTTACTTTTCCTAGTTATTTTAATGTTGTCATCTGGTAATTTCAGCATCTTACTCATTTCTGAGTCTGCTTCTATTGATTACTTCCTATCCTGACAATACATCACATTTTCTTGGTTCCTTTTATCTGTAACTTTTAAAATTGAATGCTGAAATACTAAATGAACAATAGAAACTGAAATAAAAAAATATTTACTCCACAAAAAGGTATATCCCTTCCTCTGCCATATTATTAGTATCAAATTTATTTCAATCTATAAGCACTCAATCACCTGTTTCTGGGTTTTATCATTACATTAGGTAGATTCAACTCACCACTCTCCTCAAAATATCTGATACTGAGATCAGAACCTTCCCTTGAGTGGAGCTTGTGATTTCAGCACCTAGAAGGTTTATCTCAGTTTTCCTGCCCTAATCCTTCAGCAGTTTCTGTGTATCTGCAACGTAAGGTAAGTGGTCTCTCCTAGAATTTCTGTCTCTTCCCCAATCACTCAGTATAGGATCCAGAATATACTGTGATAGTTCTCATTCTCCTGCTGTGCCTTCAGTATTTAGTAGGTCCTGTGCTTTATGCCTTGGGCATGGGTAGTTTCTCTCAGCTCTCTTGCCCTGCACCTAGTCTTTCTTATGAGCACTTAGTGAAGGTTCATAGAAAATAACTGCTGGGTAGGTGAAGATTCTTTCTTTTCCTCTTCCTCCTCCTCCCCTACTTCTTCATCTTCTTTTTTCTTCCCTTTTTTTTTTTTTTTTTGAAATGGAGTATCGCTCTTGTAGCCCAGGCTGAAGTGCAGTGGCAGGATCTCAGCTCACTGCAACCTCTGCCTTGTGGTTTCAAGCAATTCTCCTGCGTAGTGGTTTCAAGCGATTCTCCTGCCTCAGCCTCTAGAGTAGCTGGGATTACAGGCACCCACCACCACACCCAGCTAATTTTTGTATTTTTAGTAGAGATGGGGTTTCACTATGTTGACCAGGCTTGTCTTGAACGCCTGACCTCATGATCCACCCACCTCAGCCTCCCAAAATGCTGGGATTACAGGTGTGAGCCACCACGACTGGCTGCCGCTGCCTCCTCCTCCTCCTCCTCCTTCTCCTCCTCCTTCTCCTTCTTCTTCTTCCTCTTCTTCCCCTTCCCCTTCCCCTTTCCTCCTCCTCCTCCTCTTCCTCCCCCTCCTCCTCCTCTTCTTCTTCTTCTCCTTCTTCTTCTTCCTCCTCTTCCTCTTCCTCCTCTTCTTCTCTTCTTCTTTCTTCTTCCTCTTATTCTTCATCCTCCTCTTCCTCCTTCTTCAGAGATGTAGAACTAATGCAGACTATTGCACCCAGTGTTGACTTATTTTTTTTATAGGGTGGATGCCCCATGTAATGATTGCCCTCCAGAAGTTAAGAGAAATTAGAGTCATCTAGGACCTTTTGAAATTCTCCTCAGGGCCAGTTTTGGTTGGCTTATTTGTCTCAAGTTTATATTCCATCTTTGCTCAGCACTCAATGCATTGTCCAACAGTAGACAGACAATGAAATTGTAAATGAATGAACAAATGAATGCTTTAGGTTGCTAAAATTCATGTGTGATTTCCTTATTCTCATTTATGTTTCAAATATCCTGTACTTCCATTTGATTGGACATCAGAAGTCATGCGTTCAATTCTGGAAATCCTCACTGTGATTCACTGGAAATCCTCCAATTTGAGATTACACTGGTTGGTGGGGGCCTGGACCACATGTCCCAGCCCTCTGAATGGCCTCAGTTTCCTAAGTGTAAGGGGTCTGTAAGAGAGGAGTGGGCACCTCCAAAATACACATTCCAGTATAGCTGTCTTGTAATTTTTTGTAAGAATTAAATCTGTCATTACAGTAGATTTTAACCTTTTTTTGTGGAGCATACTCCAATATTTTGCGTTCTCTTTTCTTTCTTCCTTCTCTCTCAAATGCAATTCCACATCTTCCTTTGGCATTTGTAATGGTTGTAACTACCTACAAAAATTTCTAATGACTTGGAGTACCATCATTTTTGTCACTATTATATCATTTTTGAAGGGCTGGGTGATGAATGGTGAGAATTAGTAATGTAGAAGCAGAAATTTTGAGAATGAGGGAATGGTGGGGTGAGCCGTGAAGGAAGAAAGGGTATGAAGTATAAGTGGAAGCCCATGAACATGTCATTTGGAGTCCCCCTGAAATGCCCTCAGAGAATACATATATATATTTTTCTCATAGAAATCTTAATTAAAAGGGGTATACATAAATATATATGTATACATATATATAGACATATAGGTATATACATATATATACACACACATATATATACATATCATATATATACACACACATATTTTATCTTTCCAGTTTTTTCCACAGGTGATTAAAGGAAAATTATAATTTAGCATAAATACACTATTTTACCTTTAAAAATCTTTTTCATTGCTAAACACTGTAAATGTTAACTGTACAAATACGAATGAAATGTCCCTTACCAAAGGAGTTCAGTGCCTGCCATGAAGAAGGTAACAAGCATAAACTACTTTAAGACTATTTTAGCCAAGCTCCCTGATTTTGTTATTTTTGCTCCAATTTATTCCAGAATTTGTGTCTAAGGCATATCTCTCATTATTTTCATTGCCTTGGTCAGAAACTTTAAATAGCTTCTCGCAGATGTTTCCTGCCCAGGTAATTATGTTTCAGGGGAAGCATCATGGTGCAGTGGAATGAACTTGGATTTCAGAGACAGACAGTAACAGATTCATATAGAATCTATATCTTATGACATCTGTGGACTCAGACAATTCAATTAAGCTCTTAGGCTATTAGTTTTCTCATAAAAAAAAATGAGGATAAGAATTCATATTATATAATGTGATATAAATAATAATTATTAATTATAGTTAAAGAGCCTATCCAATAAAGCATGCCAAAATAAGTTTAAAAATAGCTATTAAATCATATAATAATAATCCAGTATCCTTATTAGTCAGGAAATTCCTGTGTAATCTATTAACTTCTACTCATTTTGCCTTTGATTCTACACTGCATTGTACTTTGTTAAATGCATTTTGCACCTTAAACCTAAAGTAAAATTTGGAGAGGAGAAAAGTGTATTTTTTTAATAGTATCTTTATCATAGTTTTCTTATGGAAAATGAGTTTTTTGTATCCCCTATATAACAGGAGGTTAGAAATATATCTTAACATTAAAGAAAAAACTTAATCAATAAACATATTTATGTTAATTTACTGTTAAGGAAGAAACATATTAAATAAACATGTATTTCTTTTATATATTTTTAAAATCCTAAAGTCTTTTAGAATTTTACCTGGTTCTATAAAATAACTTCTAAACTATCTCCATCTATGATTTGGAAGAACCTTTCCATTCCTCTGTTCAGCTTGCTCTGTGTTTTAGTTCTATAATTTCACTTGAAAGTGCTCCATGCTTGAAGCTTCCCAACAAGTCTCCTTGCCCCATATGAAACTCTCAAAAGGTATTACATCTAAGGCTGCAACTTCTCCTCCTGACGAAGATCAGAGTCTTTCTTGGAAGAATTCTTTTAAAATGTGACATAAAATATTAAGGAAGATTTAAGATAAAAAACCTCAATACAAATGGAGATACAAATAGAGTGCAATAAATTAATAATCGTTATGTTTGAAAATCCCCACATATATAATAACTCCAGAGGAAAATTAAAAATATTAAAGAAATTTCCCCAAACAACTTTTCTCATTTTTATTGAGTAGCTTCACTCCAGAAAGTATAATTTTTTTTTCTTAGTAGAAAAAATACCCGGTAAATGGCTTTTTGGCACCTAAAATGTCATTTTACTTTCATGTTTCTACAACCTTCTCTTGGCTTCATTACCCCCAAGGTAATTAGTGTAGGCTGACATTTACAGAGCCAATTTTGAGATTTTGTGAATATGAAAGAAGAAAATCTTCAAAATGTAGTGAATAATTTGCATTTTAGAATTGTTTTCAGGGTTTTTAAAAAATGATATTTCATGTAAAATATGTTATCACAGGATCGTAGACGTTTTCTGAAAATAATTTGAGGCATTGCATCTTTTATATTATTTTTCTAGTTTAGGTAATGAAATTATTAGCTATGCCCTGTCTCATTTTACTGTTCAATAAGGCTTCACAGATTATTATTATTATTATTATTATTATTATTTTTTTTTTTTTTTTTGAGATGGAGTCTCGCTCTGTCGCCCGGGCTGGAGTGCAGTGGCCGGATCTCAGCTCACTGCAAGCTCCGCCTCCCGGGTTTACGCCATTCTCCTGCCTCAGCCTCCCGAATAGCTGGGACTACAGGCGCCCGCCACCTCGCCCGGCTAGTTTTTTGTATTTTTTCTAGTAGAGACGGGGTTTCACCGTGTTAGCCAGGATGGTCTCGATCTCCTGACCTCGTGATCCGCCCGCCTCGGCCTCCCAGAGTGCTGGGATTACAGGCTTGAGCCACCGCGCCCGGCCAGGCTTCACAGATTAAACAAATTTGCTAAGATGATAAAGAACTTTGAAAGTATCACTGGAACCATGGGGACAATTATTTTATGTCTGTTTAATTTTCCATTTATTTTGCAAGAAGGTAACATCTACGAAGAGGATTCAGTTGAAGAACATGCATAGGGGACTCTAGTGTCTAGTTCTTCTGGAAATTCATATTTTAAAAAATGTTCTAAGTGCACCAATAGGTTCCCAGCTACATTTTTTTTTTCACTTTTGGTCAACTCAATAAAGAGAGTTAATGCAGCAGGATACTGCAGAGAAATATGAAAACAGGGCTCACGTCTGGAGCAATGATGCTGAACTTCAGGGTAATAAACATGAAGGAATGTTGTTGGGATTCCTTGACTCAACATTCCACTCTGACAATCTCAAACTCATTTTAAAATATTTTAAAAGGTTAAGGCAGAAATAAAATATGTGAACAACTTCTCACAGATCCAATTCCCCTGACAAGTTCTAGCAGTGGCTTCTGAAGGTCAGTATGGGGTCCAGCTAACCTTACTAAGGGCAGTTTTCTAATGGCAGCGGCTCCGTAAGAAACTACTGGACCTCTCAGTAGACATGCCTCATGGGAGGTGGCGCTCATGAGTGCCTATGATGGTATTTGTAAGAGGCATACAGAGTCAGCTAAAGCAGTTAATAATTCATTATGCATTAAAAATAAGAACATGGCCAAAATAACATCAACAAAGTCAATAACAATAGTACTTTCCTCTATATTCTATATTCTAATTTCACCAATTATTCCCCAAATCTCCTTTACTAGCTGATTGCGTGTTTGTCCAAATCAGAATCCAATCAGGACCATCCCTTACATATTCTGTCCTGTAAGTCAGCTTGACATATTAATGGGGTTGGATGTACCAGAGGCATTTTACAGAAAGATGTGTCCCACTGCTACCTCCTGGAAGCAGTTATTTATTTTTGAATCTTTTGTTTTCTCTAAAATATAATTTCTACTAAAAACAGGATATATGTAGAAAGAATCTTAATGGCATGAGATCATTGGTAGTTACTTTTCTGTAGTTGAAAGACACAAAGCATAATGTGATATTTGATGTCAAAAACACATTCTTTTTTTTCGTGGCTCAAAGGTGCAACTCAGTAGAGTGGCTATTTGAAAACAGCTTTAAAATTAAATAGATTCAGGGAATTTGTCACTAATGAAAACTTTCAGTAATTTATAAAGTGATATATTATTCCTTAGGTCGCATATCTTCCCTACTCTGTGCCTGAATATTTGTTTCATACTTGATTTTACATTTCTTAGAATCACATCACATACCTTCCCAACCTGGTTTTTCCCCCTAGTTTCCTGTGTACTCATAGAAAACCCATTCTTCTCTGGGTGAGGGATATGACTTTCATTAGTGTCAAGTAGAAGGTAGTATAGAAGGAAAAGTCAACTTAGAGATACTTTCATTGTTTCATTATGAAAACTTAAAAACATGATTGTCACTTTTATATTTGAAGATGACAGACTTCAATTTTGTTTCTCTTTGGAAGTTGTGATACTTTTTGTCTTTTCAAGTACCAGATTAAAAATTACTAAAAGACAAAATAGCATTGGAGCCAATGTGTGGCAAGTATTACATACCACAGTGTGTCAAACTCGTCAAAAGTGATCTATGTATGGGGAAAGAATTTGGGGGTTTCTTCATTGATTGTGATAGTCTTCGCTCCTTGCTCTGGGGTATGAGGAAAAAAATATGGAGTTTAAAGTACTTGAACATCCTTTTTGTTTTGCTTTGCTTTTAGATTTAGAAGGTACATGTGCAGATTTGTTACGTAGATATATTGAGTATTGGTGAGATTTTGACTTCTAATGTACCTATCACCCAAATAGTGAACATTGTACCCAATAGGTAATTCTTTTAACCCTCACCCCCTCCTACCCTTCCCCATTCTGGAGTCCCTGGTGTCCATTATTTCCATCTTTACGTCCATGTGTACCCATCATTTAGCTCCCACTTGTAAGTGAAAACATGAGGTATTTGATTTTCTGTTTGTGAGTTATTTCACTTAAGATAGTGACCTCCAGCTCCATCTATGTTTTTGCAAAGGACATGATTTCATTTTTATGGCTGCACAGTGTTCCATGAGTATGTATACAACATTCTGTTTATTCAATCATTCATTGATGGACACTTAGGTTGCTTCCATGACATCACTATTGTGAACAGATATATGATAAACATATGGGTACACTGCTTTCCACAGTGAATAAACTAATTTACATTCCCACCACAGTTTATGTGTTCCAATTTTTCTTCAACCTCACCAACATCTGCTTTTTTTTTTTGAGTTTTTAATAATAACCATTCTGACTGATGTGAGATGGTATCTCATTGTGGTTTTAATTTGCATTTCTCTGATGATTAGTGATGTGCATTTTTTCATGTTTGTTGGCTACTTGTATGTCTTCCTTTGGAAGTATGTGTTCCTACGTTTTGCCCACTTGTTAACAGAGTTTTTGGTTTTCTGCTTGTTCAATTGTTTATCTTCCTTATAGATTCTGGATGTTAGACCTTTATTGCATGCATACTTTGTATTTTCCCCCACTCTGTAGGGAGTGAGTGAAGGGGAAGGTGCTCCTAGACTGTTGACAATAGTGCTCCATTGGGGGTTGAGGGTGAAAGCTTTCTGGTGAGGTTGTATGGGGACCTTGGGTGAAAGCACTTCCATGAGGTAGTGGGCAAACTATCTTTTTGATGTGCTATTGGATTTGGTTTGCTAGTATTTTCTTGAGGATTTAAAAAATCTGTCTTCATCAGGAGTATTGGCCTATAGTTTTCTTTCTCTGTGGTATCTTTGTCTGATTTTGATATCAAGATGTCACTGGTTTTGTGGAATGGGTAAGAGTGGAATACCTCTTCAAGTTTTTAGAATAGTTTCAGAAAGATTGGTACGAGCTCTTCTTTGTAGATCTGGTAAAATTTGGCAGAATCCATCTGGTCTTGCACTTTTGTTTATTGGAAAGTTTTTTTAAAATTACTGATTTAATTTCAGGACATTATTGGTCTGTTCATGATTCCAGTTTCTTTCTTGTTCCATCTTGGGAGATTGTATGTTTCCAAAAATTTAACCATTTCCTCTGGGTTTTCTAGTTTGTGACTATAGAGCTATTCATAGCAATCTCTGATTACCTTTCATTAGTTCTGGCATCAGTTTTGATGTCACCTTTATCATTTCTGATTGTGCTTATCTGAATCTTCTCTCTTTTTTCCTTGGTTAAACTAGATAGCTGTCTATAGATTTTGTTTTTCGGTGAACAAAGCTTTCATTTTGTTGATCCTTTGTATCGTTTTTTTTTTTTGGTCTCAATCTCATAGAGTTCTGCTTTGAAGAATCTTTGTTACTTCCTTTCTTCTGCTAGCTTTGGGTTTGGTTTGTTCTTGTTTTTCCTAGTTCCTTGTGATGTGATGTTAGGTTGTCAATTTTATATCCATCTTTTTGGTGTGAGCATTTAATGCTATAATCATTTTTCTTTGAACTGCTTATATTTCATCACAGAGGTTTTGGTATGTTGTATTTCTATTTTCATTTATTTCATTTTTTATTTTTTTGCCTTACTTTCATTGTTTACTCTAAAGTTATTCATGATCAAGTTTATTAGATTCATATCAAGTAATTAGTTTCCACATACTTACGTAGTTTTATTTAGTTTTTAAAGCTTTATGGGTACATAGTAGGTGTATATATTTATAGAATATGTGAGATATTTTGATACAGGCATGCAATGTGTGATAATCACAACAGGGTAAATGGGATAGCCATCACCTCAATCGTTGTGTAAATTTTGACAGTTCCTCTTAGTATTGATTTCCAATTTTACTCTACTATGGCCTGGGAAGATACCAGTGATGCTTTTGATTTTTTTTTTTAATTTAGTGAGCATTGTTTTATGGCCAAGCATATGATTAATTTGGAGAATGTTCCACATGCAGATGAGAAAAGTGTGTATTCTGGAGTCATTGGTTAGAATGTTCACTAAATGTCTACTAGGTTTAGAGTCCAGGTGGAGTCCAGAGTTTCCTTGTTGACATTTTGCTGCACACTGTGAAGTAGAGTGTTGAAGTCCCCTACTAACATTTCAGTGCCAATCTCTTTTCTTACGTCTAGTAGTATTTGTTTTATGAATTTCAGTGATTGTTGTTGGGTGCATATGTATTTATGATAGTTGAATCTTATTGCATTGAACCCCTTATCACTATATAATGCCCTTCTTTATCTTTTTTTTTTAAAAAAACTCTTATTGGTTTAAATTGTTTTTATCTGATGTAAAAATAGCTATTTCTGATTGCGTTTGTTTTCCATTTGTGTGATATATCTTTTTCCACGTCTTTACTTTGAATTTGTAAGTGTCTCTTATAGGCAATAGATGGTTGGATCTTGTTTTTTGATCCAATTTGCTAGCCTGTATCTTTTAAGTGCAGTTCTTAGGCTATTTACGTTCAACATGAATATTGGTATGTGAGATTTTGTTTCTGTCACAGTATTGTTAGTGAGTTGCCTTGGAGTCTCAATTTTGTAATTGTTTTATAAGATTTGTGATCTTTCTACTTACATGTGCTTTTTTTTGATGGTGAGTATCATCGTTTCGTTTTTTATGTTTAAAACTCCTTTGAGCATTTCTTATAGAGCTGGTCTAGTGGTGATGAATTCGATTATCATTTGCTTGTCTGAGAAAAAGTTTATTTCTCCTTACTTATGAAGCTTAGTTTGGCAGGATATAAAATTCGTGGCTGGCTGGATGTGGTGGCTCATGCCTGTAATCCCAGCACTTTGGGAGGCTGAGGCGGGTGGATCACAAGGCCAGGAGATCGAGACCATCCTGGCTAACATGATGAAACCTCGTCTCTACTAAAAATACAAAAAAAAAAAAAAAAAAATTAGCCAGGTGTGGTGGTGGGTGCCTGTAGTCCCAGCTACTCAGGAGGCTGAGGCAGAAGAATGGCATGAACCCAGGAGGCAGAGCCTGCAGTGATCCGAGATCATGCCACTGCACTCCAGCCTGGGAGACAAAGCGAGACTCTGTCTCAAAAAAAAAAAAAAAAAATTCTTGGCTGGCAGTTTTTCTCCTTAATACAGATTATTTGACACTTATGTCTAGCTGCCTTTAAGATTTGCTCTTTTATTTTGACCTTGGATATTTTGACGTCTATATGCCTTGGTGATGTTCATTTTGCATAGGGTCTTAAGGTGTTCTCTGAATTTCTTGTTTCTGGGTGTCTACATCTGTAGCACAATTAGGGAAATTTTTTGAATTATTATCTCAAACATATTTTCCAAGTTACTTTCTTTTTCTTCTTTTCCTCAGGAATGCCTATAAGTCACATTTGGTTGCTCTGAATAATCTCATATTTCTTAAAAGCTTTGTTTTTCTTTCAACATTTTTTTCTTTATTTTGTCTGACTGGGTAATTAGCCTGTTCTTCAAGCTCTGAAATTCTTTCTTCTGGGTTGGCATAATCTATTATTAAAGCTTTCAGCTGTGTTTTGAAATTCCTTCAGTAAGTTTTTCATTTCCAGAAATTGTGTTGTGTTTTGTTTTTAAAAAAACATATCTAGCTTGTCTTTCAATTCCTGGTTTATTTTCATGTTTCTTGGTATTACTTTTTAACTTTCTCTAGGATTTTACTGAACTGCTTTGCAATTTGTATCTTGAATTTTTTACCTGTCATTTAAAAGTTTCCATTTTGGTTAGGATCCATTGCTCGAGAGCTAGAGTTGCACTTTGGGGATGTCACAACATTTTGTTTCTTCATGGTGCTGGAGTTTTTGTGCTGGTTCTTTCCTATATGTCAGTTCTTACTTTTGGATTTACTTTTATTCAGGTGGGATTTTTTTTTTCTTCCCCTCTTAAGGCTATGACTGCTCCGTATGTTGCATAGGGTCTTTTGGTTTTGCTTCTATGTGTTTTTAGCAGACTAAGGCACGGTATGAATTCCTCGGTTATAGACATCCTTAGTATAGTGGTTTTCTCAAGTGTGTGTGGTCAGGCTTACTGTCTCCTATAGCAATGGGGAGTTGGAGGTCTCAAGAGATCTATCTCATTCCCCAGCAGTGTGCACTTCTGTCAGCAGAAATTAAATTGGGTTGGGCAGTTCAACCGTCAGGACAGGAGGTGGCACTTGCAGGTAAGAGCTGGCTGAGCACTGTACAGTGATGTCAGCAGAAGTTGTGATGAGTCATGCAGTTTGGCATCCACGTCATTAAGTGGGGCTTGTGGGTAAGATGCAGTTGCAGTGATGACTGGAATTTTTACTTGGCCTTTGTTGATGAGAGCAATACCAGGGTGTCCCTGGCAGTGGACCAGACATGGGGCTCTCAGGGGTCTCATTCTGCACTCTGCTGCTAAGGGGCTGGAGGGGGCAAAGCTAGGCAGGGCTAGCTAGGTGGAGCTGGATTGTGCAAGCCCATTACCAGGCTCTCTGAGTGCTGCATGCTTGCAGGGGTCTCAGGGAAGTCCTCAGGCCACTTGGACAACCCTCTAGGGAGGCACTCCTCCTGGGCCTGTCAGGGAAAGAGGGGTGGCCATGGTTTTCAGCTCAGAAGGTAGGGGCCATAGGGCCTGTTCAGCTCTGCTCTGACACCTCTATGCAGGTGGGTTTCTGTCACTAGCAACAGGCCTGACTTGTTAGGCTAGTTCCAAGGTATCTGCACCCAGATCACCGCACTATCCCAGGCATCCCAGACCTCAAGGCTTCCTGTGGCAGAAACTGCAGCTTTCAGCCCACATCCTTCCTAGTCCAGTTTTGTGAAGGGAGCACCACTGCACACTCTTCTTTGTGTTTTGACAGTGGGAGCTCCTCCCCACCTTGGGACAGTTCACAAATCTCTTCCCCATACCCATAGGTGGTGTGATTGGGTCCTGGGGAACTGGGACTGTGCCAGTAGTTTTGTCCTTTGGCTCCTCAGGGTCAAACACTGGATGTGATTTGGAGAGTAAATTGCTCCTAGGTTGCCAACAGACCACCCAGGCAGTGTGATGGAGGCTATGCTGTGGGGCCCCCATACCTCTACTCCTCTGGGAATGGCCAGGCAGGCAGTCTTGTGAGGGACTGGCAGGCATGGGGGCATGCAGTTCAGATGCACGTAGGTCCCACTGCAATGGCAGCCAGGCCTGTCTTGGGTGTGTGATCATCCCAGTCCCCACTCTCTCCCAGCTGGACAGACAGCAGGAGCTGCAGTCACCCAGGGCAGGATGCAGAGTCTTGGAGAGTAGGTGCCCAGAGTCACCTTTGGTGCAGTTGCACAGCACACTGAAGCTTTCTGGGCTCTGCAGGCGTTCAAGTAATGCTTCTACATATTCTCCAGGTAGTTCCCCCTGCCAGTCCAAAGGTCTGCAGGTTGTAAGAACACTTGTAACTAGGATCTCAGTAGTCTGTGGCAGGAATGTGGTATCCTGAGGTTCCTTCACTTGCTCCTTTATTGGGTCCAGTCTGGGTCTGGGATCTGGTCCTGATGCGAGGCAGCACCAAGCAGGCAGTGCTGCTTCCTCCTTTTTCAACCACAGTGTCTATTGTCTCCTCTTAATTACATTTCAGGATTTTCTCTCAAAAGATCTTTTGAAAGTGTGAAGGAACTTCATATTTTCCTCTCTGTGGAAGAAGCAAATTCCAGCTATATCTACGCAGCCATCTTTAATCCTTCTTCAGTTTTAATTCTGATACTTATTATCAAATTGCTTGTAGCTGTTTTAAATTAAGGGATTGCTGGAACTTTTTAAAACTTATAAAAAAGTCCTAAAGTTTGCAATTCTCACCATGTCCTGAGACTATTTCTCCAGTCAATAACACTCTATTTTAGACAAACTTTCTTTTAGTTAGCCTCTTATAAAAACTTTTGACAATTAGAACTTTTCTTTCTCCTTCTCCAGGCCAGACTCCAAACATCTAGGAATGAAAAACGCCTGTAGGCGTTAAGTGTCCTGAACATTCTTATGGATTTGGGTAAACATACTTCCTTTCATCTGGTGGAAATGCAACTATTTAAGTTTTTCCAAGGCTTTATTGCAATTTATTCTTTAGCTTGATGATTATCAGGTTAATTCTTCAATCTAAGTTACTTTGTGAGTGCTGTTAACCATATAACACAGAGGCTATATTTAAGGGGAATTATTTCATAGGGTTTTACTCTTCAAAGGAAACAATCTAGTCTTGTCTGTGATATAAACTTTGGATTTTTATTTCAATCACATATACACATTTTCAATCATTGTAGTAGAGTTATTAATTATACCACACATGTGTATCTTTGATATATATTAGATTGACAAGTATAAAAGTTGCTATTACCTGTGTACTTAAATGTGTTTTTTTTTAAATAGAGAGAAAATTAAAATATTTAAATGAAAAAATAAAAAAAGTTTAATTGACAAAGGAGAGCATTTCTACATAGAAATTCAGATTCTTATCTATTGTTATACAATATTTTACTGAAATATGTTGTTTACATTGCTTGATAGCATGGTTCATGTATGTTTTTAGTTTTAACAAGAAAATTGAAGAATTGACATTGAATTCAAAGATAATTTTAATATTACTGTTTTTGATATTTACTGAGGCTTAATGAATTTGATAGGAGTTCCAATGAAGAAATAATTTTCCATATAGGGTTAGGTTATTTTTATTTCTAAATAAGTAATTGCAGTGTGGGGATGATTTCCTATATGTTTGCACACAGACCATTGTTTTGGAATAGAGTTTGTTCAATTATCTAAAATATAATCAGAATATGAAACTCAGAACTCATTAATATAGGGGTTAGGTACGATGCTTTGGAGGTCAGCTCTCTAGGCCTGATGTCCCCTTGCTCTTGCCATTTCGTTGGTTGTAAAATGGAGATAACAATATATCTACCTGAAAGGTTAATGTGAGGATTCTGTTGATTGGTACATGTAAAGTCCTTAGATTAATGCCTGGCACATTAGAGGTAGTCAGTGAATATTTACTAGAATTATGTCCTTTATTTTTTTCCTTCACCCCATACTAGCCATTACCACAAACAAGAAGATCATGAGTATGGATATTAATATCCAAGTGAAATAGTCAATAGTAGATGAAATGAAAAATAGCAACCACCTAGTTTGTAGAACTTAATCTGTTCTTTGATGATTTTTGCTGCTTGTCCAAAAGAGAGTTAAGGAATTAAAAATAGGATTTATAGCAATTTATGGGAAATCTGGCAAAATTTGGAGGGATTGTTTTGTTTCTTTTCAAGAAAGAAGCCTCTGGAGCAATCTTGCACTCTCCGTGTCATTTCTTCATATTGCTGTTGGAAAAGGTGATCCAGGCTAAAGAAATCTAGACACGTAATTTTGGAAAACACTATTTAACTTCCTCAGTGATAACCAGGAATCCTTTGAATTTTGTTTGGATGTTACATGAATAAGTAGAACATTACTATCTTAATTTCTGGTTGATCAACAATATTTACTGGTAATTTTTGCCAAATTGTTTCCTTTGTGTTCCCCAGTTACAGTCAACCATCACTTATTTAGATTGATAAGTGAAAGTCCAGGCTGCAAAGTACTCCATAGTCAATTTTTATATAACAGAAGAATTACCTTTATATAAAAGCGGAACTATGACTAAAGCTGCATGAAATAATTATTACATAATAAAGTTTGTGATAAAATCTTCTTTAATGAAGAGATACATTTTAGTTCACTAAAAATTGATGCTTCTCAAATACTTGAGAAGATTTGCAAATAATTGGCTTGGTAAAGGAGTTATTTCTCTTTGTAAACCATGCTTGCTGTATTTGACCCTTTTTGGAAAATGATTGGTACAAAGGGAAATGTCATAAGATTTAATAAGATTTTACCATCTAGCCCTTTCTATTTGTTTCCAAAGGGCCATATACATCCACTGTTTAACCTTTAATTGTTTTCACAAGGGGACTTGTTATGACCTAGTCATAGAAAATATATAGGGGTCAAGTAAGTGAAAAAAAAACCCAAACACCAAAAAATCTGTTACCCTCTGAATGTATCTTCCAGGAAGGCAATAAATGACTACATGAAAGACCAGTCACACTGAATAAGAGCTGAATCACAGAGAGTCAACTCTAGCTTCTACCACATACTGTAACCTTGGGCAAATGCCTTAAGGTTTGTAAGCCTCAGTTTACTTATGTATGAAATAATTATGACACTAAAGCATATACATCATTGGGTTTTTGTGGGGATTAAATAATGTAACATAGACAAAGAAATAAATAATATAATGCATACAATTGTGCTTAGAGGTGTCTTACAGGGTGATTTCCTTAATTTCCAACACGTAATTGTTGCTGGTGATAGCCAAAGGCTCTGATCTTTTCTTCTAGAACCATGTATCTCACTCCTACTTACCACTTCATTTGAGTATCTCAAAAACACTTCAAATTTAACATGTCCAATTGGGATGCTTCATTTTTACCTCTCAAAACCCTGTTCATTACTTCCTCTATCTTTCCCATCTCAGTAAATGTGTTAGTCCTTTTTTGTGGATATGTGTAGAACTTTCTATTAGACCTATTTCATCTTTTGCTGTGGGGTAGTAAACTGTCATCCTGTGAGTAACCTGTGGAGAGGCCCATGTGATAAGGAACCAAAGCCTCTAGCCAATAGCCACAAACCGAGGCCTTCCAGCAAACACGTGACTCAGCCAGGAAACAGATTCTGCAGCCTCATTTGACCCCTGACCTGGCTTCCCACCCAGCTATTAGCTTGATTGCAGATTCATGAGAGACCCTGAGCAAGGAAAACACAGCTAAGTGGCTTTTGAATTTCTGACCTCCAGAAATTATGTGAGATTTGTTGTTTTAACTGTCTAATTTTTGGAGAAATGCATTATAAAGTGATAAATTACTAATGTATATTTTGGCACCTGGAGGTGGAGTGCATTGAAGCTGCACAGTGGGTTTTGAGGAGAGTGTTAGGCTTCTAGTACTCGAAGAAGATGTGTCTGGAAACCTTATGGTCTTCAGGAAATGGGGTGAGGGCTTTCAAGAAAGTGAGGAAAATATCATTGGGAAATGGAGGAGAGGAAGTCTTTTTTGTGGAGTGTCAGAGTGTTTAGCAACACTGCCGTTTGCAGTTATGTGAAAAGTAGAAAATGTGCTTTATAACCTGGATGACCTAGCTAAAGAGATCCCTGACCACAGAATCTCAAGTACTGCCTGGTTTCTTTTTGATGCTTATAGCAAAATGTGAGAGAAGAGAGAGAAACTGAAGAAAGGACTGATAAAATGAGTAATGACTTTATGGTTTTAAGAATTCTCAGCTTCCCATGATAGCAAACAATGCTCAAAGGAAGAAGTGGCTTCTGAGCAAAGATCACATGCCAGATAAATATGACTCATGGATGAAGCTGAGAGCACACCATCAAATCTTTTAAGACCTCAGAAATATCAAAGGTAGTGCCTCAGAATTGTATTCATTGAGACTCAAGGCATTCTACAGAGATGAAGGGTTGCCTCAGTTCCTCTCAATCAAGCAGTAGGATTTCTAGGGAGCTTAAGGGCATTGCCCTTCATCCTGTTGGTGGGAGCCCTAAGACTTGTCTTCTTTTGAAAAGATTTATAAATTTGTCTTTTGTCTAATATAGTAGACTCCAATAAGATTCGTAGGAGACCCACAAAGTTTTTAAAAGAATTATACAAGCAGAAAAATCACCTATTTGACTAAAAGGGACACAGAGAAAACAAGATGAAAAGAGGTCTTTGGACCTTTAAATTCTATGGCAGAAAGCAAGTTAAGAAAATGACTTGGCCGGGCGCGGTGGCTCAAGCCTGTAATCCCAGCACTTTGGGAGGCCGAGACGGGCGGATCACGAGGTCAGGAGATCGAGACCATCCTGGCTAATATGGTGAAACCCCGTCTCTACTAAAAATACAAAAAAAAAACTAGCCGGGCGAGGTGGTGGGCGCCTGTAGTCCCAGCTACTTGGGAGGCTAAGGCAGGAGAATGGCGTAAACCCGGGAGGCGGAGCTTGCAGTGAGCTGAGATCCGGCCACTGCACTCCAGCCTGGGCGACAAAGCGAGACTCCGTCTCAAAAAAAAAAAAAAAAAAAAAAAGAAAAAAGAAAATGACTTAGCTTCCAAGATGTGCTACCTTTCATGAAAAAAGGAAGATTCAGATGACAGAACCAAGAGTACAGAAGGTAGAGGCAAGAGCTGTGGAGAATTATTCTCAGGACTTGAGACTTCATTAAACAACCTTTGACATTTCCTTGTCTGGATATCGTAACTGCTATGAACCAGTGATCTTGGTCTCCTGTTATTCACACCTTTGTATCGCTCCCTCTTATGTTGAACCAGCATTGATATGTGTGACCAAAGCACACAGCAGAAGTCATGGTGTGTCATTTTGACATTAGGTTATTGATGATTGCTGCTTCCATGTTGAGTGCATG
The DNA here is from genome assembly GCF_049350105.2 of Macaca mulatta. Classification (NCBI taxonomy): domain Eukaryota; kingdom Metazoa; phylum Chordata; class Mammalia; order Primates; family Cercopithecidae; genus Macaca; species Macaca mulatta. The sequence goes on from NC_133409.1 coordinate 173,305,995, forward strand.
CTCTCTCTCTCTGTACTCCCACCCCCATCATTCACCTTCACTGAAAATGTTGATATTTGCTTGTATGTAACCTTACAGGATTATTATTAATAGTATTATTAACAGTTTTATATTATAGTTTGCATAGTGCAAGTTCATGCCTGTTATCCTAGCATGCATAATTGTTTCTCCCCCTTTCCCCCAAATGCCGTGGATTGAATAATAAATTATATGAATAAAATTATTATTAACATCTCTAGCATCTTACACATCTAGCCATATGTCCATGTAGATAATCTAAAACTATACCACTGTGGGACGTGTGTGTGAATGTGAGAAAGAGAGAGGAAAATAAAAACAGGAAAAGACAGAGAAAGCTGTCCTGGGATCGAAGTATTCATCCTATTTTTTTAATGCTGTTTGCTATTCCCTTTGCCTTTCTGGCTGAAAAGTAACTAGGCAAGTAAGAAAAATCAGATACTATAATAAGGTGATTGTTAAAAGTATAATTCTCATGTTCTTATTTGTCTCTGGGAAGCTTAATCTTGAGAGTCAGCATAGCTGGTATCAGAAAATCCAACTTTTACATAGATGTTTCAAGTGTGTTTTGAATCCATTTAATTTTATATCTATTTTATTTCATGCAGGATTTGAAATTCGAAGGGGAAGGACTCAACGAATACATTCCTATGTCACTTTTAAAGACTGGCAAAACATTTGAGAAGTATGTCCCTTAATGTTAGATTTAATGCATTTTATTTATTTTGCATACATGTTTTGCTACTGATTAAGTATGGGCCAATTATAGATGATAGAGACCTCCTAGCTCACCTCACCTGAAGGGTCAGGTTTTTGGGAAGCATGACCCCATTTCATCCTGGGATACATCTGGGCCCAGTCATCCATATGTTATTTGGGAATGGAGCATTATAGGAATGGTAATATAGCTGGGAGTCATATCTTATTTATCTCCTAGAAAATATCAAAATCCTTGGTTCAGTGTGGGAACTTTTCAGGTCTGGATATGGCAGCCACCCCTCCTCCATTCATGTGTAGAAGACGCAGAAGCAGCAGGTTGCAGGGTGACGGACAGTTCTCAAGTTGGACGGTCTCACTTTGAATCTCAGCTTCTACACTTATGATAGTCAAAAGAAGGTAGTCAGCATCCGTTTCTCGTCAGTTAATCAGAAATAAGAATACCGTATCGGATTATTTTAAGGATTAAATAAGATAAGAAATACGATGTATTTGAGAGAGTGCCTTGAGCATACAGGATTTAATAAATACTAGTTAGTATTGTATACCAGTGGGCCTCAGCAGGGATCAGTGTTGCCCCCAGGGAACATTTGGTGATGTCTGGAGTCATTTTTGATTGTTAGGACTTGGACTGGAGAGATGTTAGTGGGATCTAGTCAGTAGAGACCAGGAATCCTGCTGAGCATTCTACAGTGTGCCAGATAGTCCTGCAACAAAGAATGATCTGATTCACAATGTCCATAGTGCCAGGTTGGAAGTACATTAGTGCTGCTTACTCATAGACATTTTCTTGAACTTCTAACCCTAGCAGCAGGGCAAATAAGATATCACCTGGAGTTGGACCTGTCTCCCTGTGAGGACTATCTAATGTCTGAGAAAATAGGCTGTGCAGAGAGGATCACTAAGGCATCACTTCAGTGATTAGGTAGCTCAAGGCAGAGATGAGTGAGATGGAGAACAGCGTGCCTCCTATGCCGAGCATTTCCAATGATAGGACTTGATACTAAGATACCTACAAGACTTTATATGTGACAGAGTTCATTAGAGGCTAACATTCAATAGTGAAAATAGGAACTAACCTAAATATCCAATGATAAGGGATCATTTAAATAAATTATGGTAGACACCTAGAATACTAGATAATACCTAAAAATTATATGTTAGCAAAAAAAAATAATAATACTCTCATGGCAAATGCCCATGACATACAAAGCAAAAAATACAAGTTAAAAGATAGTATTATGTATAGCATCAGTCTCATTATGTAAAGAAAAAATTTTTTAAAAATGTGCCTTTCTACTCAGCTATAAAGAATAGAAGCCAGTATTTTTCCAGTGGTTATTTCTGGGCTGTAGGTTAATGGGTGATATTTTTGTGTGTGTCAGTGGTGGTGGTGTTTTTCAGTATAATTAAAACATTTTTAAATAATGCACAAAGACATACACAGTTATAAAATTAAGATGTGCTCTAGAAAAGAGAAAACAAGAATAATAATATGCCTTAGGACCTAATGCAAAAGTGAACTGATGCCTAGATCTGGTTCCTGACCTAGAATATGGCTGCTCCAAGGGGACACATATCCCTAGTCTTGTCTCTGGGTACCTGGTATCAGGTTACAGCTGTGACTTAACCTTTCAAAGTGCATTGTGCTCCTTTTTCACTTTAAGGAAGGTATTTTTAGAAAATCTTTAATTACAAAGAACTGAGATTCTAACCAGGGACTGTGTTTTTTTCTTTTTATCTTTAGGATTATAATCATGAATTTAGTGTCTAATTATTTAGATTAAGTGTTTAGAAAGTTTCCAAGTGCTTTACAATTCTTGCTAAGGGAACAAAGAAAGAAACTGAGGAAATCATCTCACTGTGGTTAACATAAAATGTTTGATGTCTACTAATGAAATCTGTTTACCTTCATAACTATATAATAGGGCCATTAAAGACAACAGATACAGTAGTTTAAAAGTAATAAAATGTACAACAAAGTGTATTTAATTTGAAATTGAATTGCCAGCAAATGGGTGTCCTAATGAACCCTTGTGTCAGTGTTAGCTCTAACCAAATTAAGGGAAATCATTTGTATCACAGGCAACTAAATCAGCAATAAGACCCAAAAAGGCTATTCCTCTGCTGAGGGTACAGTCGTTGTCACAGATGGCCCTGCTGATGGAATTAAGCTTAAGTCAGGAGACGTGAGATGCGGATCCTTCTTAATTCAAATGAATTCGGGAAGGCAGAAGAACCCTCTCAGGATGGGAGAAGCTGACAACAGCAACAGAAAGGAGTCAACAATAAAGAAGAACCTCAAGATACAGTCAGTAAATGTTAATAGGAGGAAAAAAGCCTAGGGAACATTTCGAGAGTCGAAATAGATCTCGATCTCTAACCACTGCATTAAGAAAAGAAAAACTTTATGTTATATCAGCTCATCATCTATATAATGGATTTTTTTTTCCTCAAAGTTTCGCTAACAGTCTGTTGAATGTAGAGAGGATAGGAAATGAAGTGGCAAAAAGTCTTATCAAATACTGGATCTTCTGATGATTTCAGAAGCAAGTGACATCTTGGGAGATCAGCGGCCGATGCAGGGAGTCTTATATTTTATAGGGCCACATCTCTTAAAAGCCACTCACCTCCTGTAGGGCCACACCTCAGAAGCCACTCGCCTCCTTGACTTGAATTAACTGCAGCACCTGTAATGTGATGTTTACCTACTTTCTAGTTAATCTGACAAAATGTTTAAGGAAAACATCAAACTGTGTTGTAAGTCTAAAGGCAAACTTTTTTGTTACACTCCATTGTCAATTTCTCTTTTATCTGCCTTCTTTCTTTTAACTGCTGCAGATTTCCAAGTCAACCATTCATTGCAGACCTAAGTATTGGTAAAAAGGACAGTGCAGCCCAGCTTGGTACCCTCACAGAAATAACTAATGACTCAAAGGGAGCAGCAGGACCCCGCTGGAAGGTGAGGCTCTTGCCACTGACTTTTTTCTGATGCAAAATGTTAAATGATGAGATCAATTGTATTGACCCAGCTGCTGCCTGCTGTGCTTTTTCTCCTGTAGGACTCTTTAGAGAAACTTTAGCAGGTCTATATATATATATATGTATTAGAGAATTCAATGCTGAAATAGAATGGCCAAAAACTCTCGACAAAGCTACTAAAATTCCTCAAAACAGGTTGTCAGTAAGGCCAGGCTCTGTCTCACTAGACAATGAGGCAGGCCTGCCACCATGCAAATGAGACAAGGCTTGAGATTTGATGAATCTTCTATCTCCTTTCCCTACTTGGCTGACACTAGCTTTGAGGAAGGTTGTAAATGCAAGAGAGATTGTGGTATAATTCCTCAGACTGGCATTTCTGCCCCCTAGTCACCATTCGATTATCTTCCAAATTGCTGTGTTTCAGAGAGATAAAGATTTTTTATGGCTTGCTGACTTGAAACAACCACAAGAACTAGCGAAGAGATGGCTAAGCGGCCATGCATAGTAATTCCACTGGTAAATGACAAAATCTTTGTTTGTATGACATTTCCAAAATTACTACAGAAGATGAATCTGAAATACAAAATGTCATATTTGGCATGCAAAACTATCACAATATATTTCAGTATAAAATTCATGGAGGCGTTTAATTTAGAATGTGTTTAATAACTCACTCTGCCTGCATCAGTAATCCTGCCTTGAGGTTTAAAAAGATTGTCTTATTTATTCACATGGTGTTAATTTTTAAAATATTTTTGGAAACCAAAATATTAAGGTTAAGTCTTTATTGTTAATTAAGATTTTCTAATTAAGCCAAAAATAATTGTTATTCAGATTAGTTTTTAAGTATGATTTGTGTGAAAAAAAAAACAAAGAAAGCTGAACAAGTTTCACTGTTTATTTAACTGTAATTTAATTCCAGAAGCATACTATCTATATGGAAATACATATTATCTCTCACAAAATAAAGTCTAGGCAGGGTTTTAAAATGCTTACTGTTGGCTGCAGATTAACCGGTGGTGCTACTAACTTGGGTTGCCAAGAGGGTAGTAACTTGCTTCCAAAAAGGACATTATTTTTGCTTAAAGTACGAAATAACAGGATCCTTTGAAGTCAGATAATCCCGAAAAATATTAGGGACTTGTAAGTACAGAAAACATGACTTCACTACATTTGAGTTATTATTAATAATAATCATAGTTTAGTTTTTGTTTATTCTGAAAAAATAGTCCACTAAAAATCTTATCAGTGTATACAAACTTTTCAGCACTTATTAAAAATGAAAATGGCCTGCTTCTCTCGGCTGTAGGTGAAAAATGACATTCAAATGCCCTGTAAAATATTCTTGAGTCGTGTCTCTCAGTCACACACAATTCATGCTAAATTTCAGGAAAGAGCATGTACAGATACTATCCCACCACTCCTTCCCCCCTGCCATTTTTGACTCTCCTTTGAAGCCTTTGAGGCAAGTTAACATCTTGTTGAGACTCTGGAAGTATCACATCAGCTGAGGTGTTAGTCTGACCTGTTTTGCACTCTGCTTATCAACCTGGCATTATGGTCAGTGGTTCGTGTTAAAGTCAGGACTGTCACCTTTCAAACTCCAAATTTGAAGCTTACTGCCCATGTTCACCCACCCTAGATATCTTAGAAGGCATGTTGTGTGGTTTGTAGAAGTGTTGGTTTCCTGTTAATTCTATCTTACTATAATAAATGACTGGTTTCTGATGTCACAGATCATTAACATACCATGCTGAAAAAATGACTAAACTTTCCCTCCCATTAATGGCAGGTTTGCCTTTTGACCCCCTAATTATATATCTTGTGTCCTCATCTGTTATCATGGCTAATACCTGACAATTACAGGTTGGATAAAAATAATTGTCTACCTTTTTCCCCCCTGAGAAGCCCATTGTTGCTAATTGTGTGGTTTCACCCAGTTCCTGCGTAATTCAAGAACCCCACCTTTTGTGGAGAATGAGCAGCCTCAACCACCTCAGCCTCTGCAAATCTGGATCAGGTGCCTGAGGGGATTTAAAGACAAGGCTCCTCCAGGCTCTTATGTCCTCAAAGTGTCCCTGCTTGGTCGACTGGGAGGCTGTGTCTTGCAGTGGCGGCAAATGGAGCAACTGAAGACCAGAACACGCTCCGTCAGGCACAACGGAAACTTTTATGACGTGGGGCTGTATTTCCACGAAAACCTTTATGTGGTAAGTAGCCTGTCTACCTCTCTTCTTTTTACTCAGCTTCTCCACTCTTCCTATCTATCTCCACCTTCTATCTTTGTTCATGTCACTTTAGATAAAACACTTGGTGTAATAAACATAAAGGATTTAATGCATGCCTACATTCATTCATTCATTCATTCATTCAGCAAATTCCCAGTAATCACCCATTATGTGCCAAGCATGGTATGGGCCATAGGTAGACACCCTAAATCCTGTGTAAAATGGAAAGCCCATTTTTATATATCAAGAACATAGTTTACGGCTTCTTGGTATAATTTTCCCCCTTTTCAGATTGTGCAAGCTGAGAGATCACTGGTGTGTACGTTGTAAGTAATGCACGTGCATGAGTGGAGGAAGTGAGGGTCACTGATTTGAGGTGAGAACCAGATTGTAGGTCAGAAGATTGTTGGTGGGACTGTTCAGGAAGTATATGATGGATATAGGGGAGTGTGTTTACCATGCAAAGGAATTGTAGAGGAGACGGTACTAGGAAAGGAAGCGATGGGTACGATTAGAAAGCGATCCTGGATTCAGGGATTAAAACAGGGGTGGTGGGAAGTGTTAGGGGTGGTTCAGAGAGCATCAAGTTACCTGGAGAAACAGGGAGGGGATTCTTTGGGATGTCAGACTTGACAGATTGTGCCTCCCAGGGAACTCCAGCCCAAGAGAAAATGAAGAAGGGGGGCTCATCTCATGCAGATGGCTTGGATGCTAGGCAGGGCACAGACTGTTCACAAATTTAGAATTGCCTTTTATACTATTAACATCAATTTCTTTAAAAAATATGAGAATCAAGTGATATTTAAGAAGAAAATAATTTTTCTTTAAAATAGGAGTGTACTTTCTTTCCTCATTTTCCTTTAGGTCTTGTGTTAAAAGATGTTCTTTTCATTAATTTTATTTTGTGGTATTTCACTAAGGGTGATAATAGGCTCTTCACATGAACATATTTTTCAGACAATGTATTGTGTTTATTCTGGATACTGAATGACCACATAAAAAAGTTTAAGTGAAAAACGAGGCTGTAAAAATGAACAATTTTGCAAAGATCTATAAACAACAAACCTATACTGCCATTATTTACCTCCAATGTGTGAGAAAGAAACAGATTTCAACTCTCATTTCTCACCACCTTGGCTTTTTAGATATCTAAGACCCTTGAGGACAGTGGCTACTACTTTTTCTTTTTTTTAAACTGAGCAGCAGCTTCCTAGTGAATTGTAGGAAATGGAAAAAGTATATAATGTCCATAGAGGCCACTCCATTGAATAAATAAGTGTGAAGTCCCAGATGACCACTTTGTTGTTTAGAAGTTGATAGGGGTGCCGGGCGCGGTGGCTCACGCCTGTAATCCCAGCACTTTGGGAGGCTGAGGTGGGCGGATCACAAGGTCAGGAGATCGAGACCACGGTGAAACCCCGTCTCTACTAAAAATACAAAAAATTAGCCGGGCGCGGTTGTGGGCGCCTGTAGTCCCAGCTACTCGGGAGGCTGAGGCAGGAGAATGGCGTGAACCTGGGAGGCGGAGCTTGCAGTGAGCCGAGATCGCGCCACTGCACTCCAGCCTGGGCGACAGAGTGAGACTCCGTCTCAAAAAAAAAAAAAAAAAAAAAAAAAAAGAAGTTGATAGGGGTTAGAAACAGCAATCAAAACAAACAAACAAAAAGGCCAGATGCTGTGTAGACATTTAGTGAATGTTGCAGCTCTGGGGGAGGAAAAGATCTCTTTCCAGACCCACCACGGGAGGCGTGGCTCAGGTCCCTGTAACAAAAGACAGACTAACAAGAGAAAAGCATACACATTTTTGTAACATAAGTTTTAGGTGACATGGGAGCCTTTATAAACGAAGATCCAAAGAGTAGATAAGCTTGCATATTTTTATACTTAGGTTTGATGAAGAGTGGACAGTCACGGTGAAATACGATTCGAGGACAAATAAGTATGATATAATGGTAATACACTGGGGGAACTTAGCAAGGGCTATTTGTTCAGATCCTTCTTGGACTGTCTGTGTTCAGTTTCTTTCCTCTGGGTGTGGGAAGGGTACTGCTCACATGAGGATCTTATGAGCTACTTCCGGGGAGAAGTGTGAGGGGAGTGAACTTTCTAGGTTTTATGGTTTGCCTCAAGGAAGAGCAGTGAGGAGAAGGCGAGAGTGGCTTTCCCGCTTAATATTTTGGGCTAGCAGATCTTGAATCTTATCACAGTTTAACCCTAATCCATATCCACTTCAACCTTCAGACAGTTTGGAGAACTGGTGGGGACGCCAGCCCTCTCTTTGAAACGGGCATTAAAACTCTTTCTGGAAAAGAATTCTTCTTAAAGGAAAAGAGATCTCTGACAGGATTCACCCAGAAACTAGGCAAGCCTCAGCTGGCTTATCTGCGAAATGGGTATAACAATGCCTGCCTACTAGAGGCATGTGAAAAATGACTGAGCTGACACTTGCAGAAATTCACAGTGTCAATACACAGTAAGAATTCAGAAGCTTCTTGAATTATTATTGTTATAATTATGATGTCTCTTTGTTAGTGATGCCTAAAAATTCTTACCTGTTGGAATTTTTCTTAAATTAATATGATAAATGTGTATATTCCAGATGACCTTTTTTTTTCCTTTTATTTAAGGTTCAGGGGCATGTGGGGAGGCTTGTTATACAGGTAAATGTATATCATGGGAGTTTGATATACAGATTATTTTATGACCCATATACTAAGCATAACTAAGGTATTTTTTCCTTGTCTTCTCCCTCCTCCCACCCTTCACCTTTGAGAAAGCCCCAGTGTCTGTAGTTCCCCTCTTTGTCAACATGTGTTCTTGTTTTTTAACTTTCGCTTATAAATGAGGGCATGTGGTACTTGGTTTTCTGTTCCTGCCGTTAGTTTACGTAGGATAATGGCCTCTGTCTCCATCTATGTTGCTGCAAAGGACATGATCTCATTCTTTTTTATGGCTGCATAGTATTTCATGGTGTATGTGCCACATTTTCTTTTTTTAAATTTTACTTTATGTTCTAGGGTACATGTGCACAACGTGCAGGTTTGTTACATATGTATACATGAGCCATGTTGGTGTGCTGCACCCATTAACTCATCATTTACATTAGGTATATCTCCTAATGCTATCCGTCCCCCCTTCCCCCACCCCACAACTGGCCCCGGTGTGTGATGTTCTCCTTCCTGTGTCCAAGTGTTCTCATTGTTCAGTTTCCACCTATGAGTGAGAACACGTGTGTACCACATTTTCTTTATCCAGTCTGCTATTGATGGGTATTTAGGTTGATTCCAAGTCTTTGCTATTGTGAACAGTGGTGCAGTAAATGTACACGTGCATGTGTGTTTATGGTAGAATGACTTATATTCCTTTGGGTATATGCCCAGTAATGGGACTGCTGGGTTGAATGGTAATTCTGATTTCAATACTTTGAGGAATTGCCACACTGCTTTGCACAGAGGCTGAACAAATTTACATTCCAACTAACAGGGTATAAGCATTTACGTTCCCTGTAACCTTGCCAGCATCAGATAACCTTCAAATTAAACTTTTGTTGAGAACAATATAGATTATTAATTTTTTTCTTCAACAAGGAATCCTGAAGACCTTGTTAAAAATACTGGAGTATAGGTGAGGGGTGTTAGTCTCGGTTGTGAAGATGATTTTTCCCCTGGGGAGCCCACTTACTGTCAGAAGCAGAATCTGAGGACAGGTACCACAAAGGCATTGGGTATTGGTCAGCCCCCGAACTGAGGATTTGTTCCTCACCATTGGTCTCAAAGAAATTTCAGGAATGAGGTGGTAGCTAAGAATTTTCATTAACAAATTTCTAGAAAGAGTCCAATCAGCCTAATGGGCAGTTACATTATTTTGGTGCATTGTAATCAAGTACCTAATATTTTAAAGTATGGAGCTGGGCTGCAAAAAAATGTCATTCAAAGAGCTTGCTTTTGAGAGCCATCTGCATAAATAACTATTTATATCAAAAGGTAATATAGAATGTTTTTATTATTGTTATCATTTGTTTAGATGTCCATTCTATAGGCCCATTAGAGTGCAAGCCACATCTATTAATACGTTTGGCAGGTAGAAGACATTCCACATGAGCTGTTGAATGATTGTAACAGGGTACACTACAGATAAAATGCCAGAAGGGATCAGAGGACTAAGAAGTGCATCACGGACATCTTCAGGGAGAGAGGATAGTACCACTAAGACATTGAGGTTGCAAAATGTTCAAAAACCTCGAAGCAGAACTACCATTTCACCCAGGAATCCCATTACTGGGTTTATACCCAAAGTAATATAAATCATTCAGTTATAAAGATGCATGCACATGCACGTTCACTGCAGCACTATTCACAATAGCAAAGACATGGAATCAGCCTAAATGCCCATCAATGGTAGACTGGATAAAGCAAATGTGGTACATATACACTATGGAATACTATGCAGCCATAAAAAGGAACAAGATCATGTCCTTTACAGGGACATGGATCTAGCTGAAAGCCATTATCCTCAGCAAACTAACGGTGGAACAGAAAGACAAACACCGCATATTCTCACTTATAAGTGGGAGCTGAATGATGAGAACACATAGGCACACTGTGGGGAACAATACACACTGGGGCCTGTCCAGGGTGTGGGGAGAAGGAGAGCACCAGGAAGAATAGCTAACATAGACTGGGTTTAATACCTAGGTGATGGGTTGATCTGTGCAGCAAACCACCATGGCACATGTTTACCTATGTAACAAACCTGTACATCCTGCACATGTACTCCGGAACTTAAAATGAAAGTTGAAAAAAATGTTCATAGTATTAAAAACTGCATCAAGTCTGTAGGGAAAAGTGAAGGCTGGCAATAGTTCCAATAACAAAATGTGTTTTCCCTTCCTGCCAAAGAGAAGAGAAAGTATCTTGGACTAGTTGAAATAGCAACCCCCAATTTTTTTCCCCTGTGTCAGAACTAAACAAGCAAACAAAAAATAATTACCTCCTGCCACAGTCAAGGAAAATTTACTCTTTAACAGCCTGACAAAATGTCACTGAATTACATCCATCCCTTGGTATCACCTAGCAAAATCCTGGATCCCCAAAGAAATACACTAGGTTATTTCACATTCAGTGTATATAAGAAAAGTACAAAATTCAGGGTGAAAACAAAAACAAGAAAAGCACCAAAACATCAAGAACTTGACAGGAAAGAGAAGTCAACTGAGGCTTTTTGCTTTCAGAATAAAAATGCTGTTGCTCAAAGTCCTACTCATTCCAATGGGCTCTACCCAATAACATCAAGTTTTTTCACTAACCACACAATTCTGCCTGCCAGTCACTCTGCTGGTAGTTTGTGGGAGACTGACAGTTAAGACAGTAAATGTTAAAGCAATGTAATTTTGTAATAACAGGAATACATTCACTAAACACATAGATGTGCATTGTGTATATAAATGATATAGGGACATTTAAGATATTTATTTCATTACATTTTAAACACAAGTCTAAGACAGGTTTATCTTTATTCTCAGTCTGTGACTTGGAGAAATTGGCTTCCATAGCGTCGTTTGAGAGTGCAGAGCATCTTATGAACGGTAATTGGAGAGAGATGGTTATCTATTCCTGTGCAAAAAGAAAGAGTCGAGAAGCACTGTCCAAATGAATGGGCAGGGCTTCATTCCAGGAGAAGTACTGAGTGTGAGGAGGAAAGTCACTGTATACACCTGTAAGGTTACAGTTTTAATGGGTCTTGGAGTGAGGTTACAGTGTTATAGCATCAAGGGTGGCTTTCCTTTGGCATCAGGCTGGGCTAGGAGGCAAACACACGAAGGTTAAGTGAAAGGGTTACTTATCAGTGTTTGAGCTGGCTCCTGAGTAAAGCAGTGGATATATGACTAAGCCCAAAGGTGTATCACTCCAGACACCAACGCACCACTTCCACATACTATGGCTTGGATCTTGTCCCAAATAACTCTACATCGTAATGTTGATCTTCCAGTATTGTAAGGTGGGGCTGGTCAAATACGGTGAGTTAATTGTCTCTACCTCAGTCCCCTCATGTAAAATGAGGTAATAGCAACTCCCTTATTTGAGTTACTGTAAGAATCATCTTAAATCAAGTTAATTTATGGACTCTAAGCTTAGGCACATTCGCTTTGAGTGTCTTGCTAAAAAGATTTTGAATAATTCTTTGGCAGAGACATTTGGAGCCTACTTGTCTTCTGACATTCAACCCCGAAGTATTTCTTTTTTTTTTTTTTTTTTTGAGACGGAGTCTCGCTCTGTCGCCCAGGCTGGAGTGCAGTGGCCGGATCTCAGCTCACTGCAAGCTCCGCCTCCCGGGTTCACGCCATTCTCCTGCCTCAGCCTCCCGAGTAGCTGGGACTACAGGCGCCCACAACCGCGCCCGGCTAATTTTTTGTATTTTTAGTAGAGACGGGGTTTCACCGTGGTCTCGATCTCCTGACCTTGTGATCCGCCCGCCTCGGCCTCCCAAAGTGCTGGGATTACAGGCGTGAGCCACCGCGCCCGGCAACCCCGAAGTATTTCAAGCAGAAAAGATTGCCTCCTTTGTTGATGCTGTTCATTAACAACGAATAGGGTTAGATCTCTGGGAAGAAAAATGCCCAGAATAAGCCTTGTGACTTTCAGCTGTGGCAGGATGAGGAAGTAAGTGTTCAGGTTATCTCAGTTTCCCATCCTGCCAGGATCAGGAGCCAAAAGGCACATTTTATTTTCCGATTCTGTTCTATAAGCACCTGGAAATTCTAGATAAGATATAACCAAAAGGGTTTTAAATTCATAAACACTCAAGAATGAATAGGATCTCCTTGGGTGCCAGGAATGAAGAGGAAATCAAAAACTAGAGAGGAAAATGTGTGAACTGGGGCTGTTGCTGCCTGGGAGAGGGAAAAACAGATCATCAGTCTTGTTGATCTAAAGGTTTGGATTCGTTTTTGGTTTGCATTTTTTTATCTTTTTATTTTTATGTACTTATTTTTAATCGATACATAATATTTGTATATGTTTTGGGGGTACATGTGATATTTTGATATATGCACACGATGTGTAATGATCAAATCAGGATACTTAGGGCTTCATTCACCTCAAACATTGGATTTTAATGACCATTCAGGAGATGAGACTTTGGGCCTTTTAGGTATAGGGTGTTGAAAGAGCCTTTTCCATAAATTTTGGATACTCAAAATGTGTCGAAAGGGATAGATAGACAAAAAATATGTCCACTAGACGGAGATAAAAGAATCTTTTTTGGAGAAAGAAAAACTTTTTTAAATGTTTCATTTAAAATACTATTTCCCCTAATAATCTACAATTGAATTTCTTTAATAGAAAATATATAGGGTTAAAAATTAAAAATACTTATCATAGAGATTTGACCCTCTGAACAGAGAACTACTGAACTGGAAGCCAGATCTGAGGAAACTTCCTAGACTACATCTCTAAGAGATGAAAAAAGTGAAGTGAAAAGTGATTCGTAGTGATTTGCAAAGATTACAGAGCAGGTCTAACATACAACTTATACAATTTCCAGAACAGAGACTAGCTAGAACAAGGGAAAGATATGAAGAGATTAACAGTTATTTATTAATTTCCAAGACTCATTGGAAGACATGAACTCTCAGATTAAGGGAACAGAAATTCTGAGGCAGACAAAGTAAAATCAATCCCCTTCTGGACACATTCTAGTGAAACTTCAGACAGCAACAGTAGAGGACTGAAGACAACAGAAAAATATATTCAAAACTCTGAAACAAAGTTGATAAAGAAAAAAACTGTGCTCACCTAACCTATTATTCAAGAGTGGATCAGCAGGGTCACAAATGAATACATTTTTGACTAAGGATATTGTAGTTGTTTCCTAGGTCTGCTATCAGAAAAATACCACAAACTTGGGGGCTTAAAACAGCAGAGATTTATTGTCTCATGGTTCTGGAGGCCGGAAGCCTGACATCAAGGTGCTGGCACAGCCATGCTCCCTCTGGGGCCGCGAGGGAAGGGCCTGCTCCTGGCTCTCTCCTAGCTTCTGGGAGCCCCTGGCATTCCTTGGTTTGCAGATCCATCAATCCAGTGCTTCACATGGCCTTCTCCCTGTGTGTCTTCACTTCATCTTCTGTCTGTGCCTTTCCGTCTCTGTGTTCAAATTACCCCTTTTTCTACGGACACCAGTTATATTGGGTTAGGGTCCACCCCAGTGACCTCATCTCAACTTGGTTAAATCATAAAAGATTCTGTCTCCCAAAGAGGTCACATTCTAAGGTACTGGGGGGTACGATTTCCACATATCTTATTTTGGAGCACACCACCCGACACATAACAAGTATACCCTCAATGGAATGATAAAAGAACTTACAAAGGATGTTTTCAATTACAAGGAAAAAGGCAGAAATAAATAACACCTTTGTATTTTTTTTTAAATTTCTATATTTGAAATGTTTTGTAATTTTGCAAAGGAATATGAAAGACATGCCTTTTCTATTCTATTTTAATAAATATAAGGCAATTAAGAGACCCTGAATAACAAATGAAAGAAAAAAATGATCATATAATTTGCATAATTAAATGATTGTTTAGTCAACTAATTAACTCAATGAAAACTCAAAGTTAAGTCAAAAGGTTGTGGCTACAGCATCTTTAGTTTTCACAAGACAAATATGCCACAGTTTGGAAAGCGTAGCGTTAAACCTTTCAAATATGTGTGAGAATCTGTCTTGCTTATAATTTGCAAGATAAATAACTGTAAAATAGTACCACAGGAAAATATTTTTCTGAGAAAATTACACAGATCCTTTGAGAGTTTGGTGAAAGATCTTACTCTGGCTTCAACTGTATTTGGTTACTTATCCATTAATGTGGATAAATACAGAATTTTTAGACCAGTACACAAGATTGAGAGAGAAATGTGTTAAATCATTTTTTAAAATGTAAAGTCAGACACAAATTAAGAATGGTGATGATTACTTTCTTATAACTGATTATCTCACATTATTATGCTTTTTGGTGACATTTTGAAATATCATTATTGAACTTTGACAATGGTATCTGAGCTGAAAGAACCTTCTGTTAATTATTAGCTAGACCTGTTATGCTTGCAGTTCTCATTTTTGATGGGTGTGAGGATTGGCCAACCTAAAACAATGATACAAATAATAGGTTAAAGAAGCAAAAACAGCAAAATTCAGGCAAAGAACATTGATTAATGAATTTTTTAAAATTCTTAAAGGTCGTGTACTCAAGTTTGGCTAAGCCTCAGGCAGATTTAATGAACATGACCAGAGCCTGCTGTATGCAGTGGGTAACCCAGGCTGACTCCAAATTTGCTGACATTACAGGGTTATTATTTCTGGAAAGATATATAATTCCGGAACAGTTTCTTTAGTGATTCCATTAAGACTCTGATTTCCTTCAATTTAGGGTTACAGATTTCATTTTTCACATTATCCCACACCACAAAGAAAATAAAATCATGTCTCGGATTGAGTGCCTATGTCAGCCAAAGGAAAAAAAATATTTAATTTTGATGGTACTTAACCCCATTTTATTTGATAAGTACATCTGTTTTTTTGGATCACATGTCAGTGTGTGAATGATGAAATTTAATGACTGCTAGTTTAAAGGCAAAAAATGATTTTGCTTACACTAAATTATGCAATCTTGAGGATTCCTTGAGGAAGAAGTAAACAGATGCCATCATATGGATGGTATTAAAGCACACACCATAGCAAAGAAGTTACTGGAACGGAGATCTCAGAGAACAGAATGTGGCCACCCAGGCTTCCTTATGACAGAATATGGAGATTTATTAGTCTCTAACTTTCAAGAAGTTCTACTGTTTAATTATTTGTGATCAGATGAGGCTTTTTCTTTGGACAAAGAGAATAAAATCAATTTAATTACTAATAAAATCTTTTGGGAATGTTATAACAGAAGTTTATTTTTGTATATTTAAATGTAAGGGCTAAACACTATAGTCCGAGATAAGGCAGAATGGTGATTCAGTGTGTGTTTTATAACCTGACTAGAATTCTGGCTCTAAAACCAACTTAGCAATGTGAGTAACAGCAGCTGTTTCTCAATCTACCTGTGCCTCCCCCATCTCAACTGCAAAATAGTCATCACAATAAGCTCCATCTCCTTAATCTTATGATGTCACCACCAGTAGGGTACTAGGTCAGAGTAAATGTGATAATGCAGTTCAGTGCCTGACATGCTGAAGGAGTAAAATAATGTTTAACTTAAAACAAACTAGCTTTAAAAAACCATAAACAAAACTCTAATATACACCTTCAATGAAGTTTTGGTTAACTAAAGTATGTTGTTGTTCTTCCCCTTCATGTCATGTCCATGATTACATTGTTTGAAAGGATATATGAATTGCTGTAAATGAACAATATTTATATTTTGATATCTTAAATCCTTCCTTTCTAAAACTAGTGAAGTTTTTAGACCCAGTAAGAAAGGAAAAGTTTGCTTTTCTTTGCCCTAATCTGATATGAATGGTGCCCGTAGAAGAAGAGATTAGGACACAGATGCACACAGAGGGAAGCCCGTGTGAGGAGACAGGAACAAGATGGCCATCGGCAAGCCAAGGACAGAGGCCTCAGGAGAAACCAGCCTTGCCAACAACTTGGGCTTGGAATTCTGGTTTCTAGAATTTTGAGAACATAGATTTTTGTTACTCAAGGCACCCAGTGTGTAGTACTTTGTTATGGCAGCCCTTTCTTACAAATACAGGAGGGGCTCATGAAAATCTGGTGACAATAAATTGTTCTTTATTTTCTGGTAAGAAAGGAGGAGTCACAAAAGACTTCAACCTTTTAGAAATCAACATGTGAATCTGGCATCGCTGAAATGAACTTAATCTGTGATAGGAGGGGTGCCTGGCTCCCCTGTTCCTTTCATTTAGCTACATTAATGGAGGTTCTGGGTAATTGTAGGCACATAGGTACCTCAGAGAAAATCTTACTGAAACTTCCTGTGCTGTTAGATTATTTTGTGGATCTATAGAATTTTTTAAAAGTTTACCAGCCAATTAATATGTATATATCAGTGTGGCAAGGTGTCATTATTACAGTAGTGGATGGGTACCATTTTTGTTTTACTGGAGGGAAATCCAATATGAATAAAATAGCAACTTTTCAAACATGACATTTAATCCATTCATGTAAATCAAACTGAGAATCTATTATTCATTATTAAAAGGGTGGCATATTTTTATTACACTGAGAATGAAACACAAATACTGTGAAAAATTTAGTGCCTTTTCTTGAAATTTTAAGACACTTATCATATAGTCATCTAGCTGGGACTGGCACTCACTTTAAAATATAGCCATAAAATTAATAAGTTTGAAGTTTTATGCCCGAAAAAAGGATGCTCAATTTCAGTGAAATAGGCAAATTTATTTTTTATTTAAAGCTTCCTAAATACTTAAGACGGTCAAGTACTTCAGTAATGCTCCAAGTCCAATATGTATATGAAGAATATAGTTCATATTCTTGTCATTATTAGTCATGGCCACCATGTTCTTCCCTGAGGTGCTTCCTGAAAACTGCATATATCAGAAACTGATTAAAATGACCTAAAGTATTAATTCTTAAAATATGATGAACCCAACATTTTACAAGAGGTTATTTTCTGTGTGACATTTAATATCTAAGAATTGAAATGATTTTAATAACTCATAGGAAGGAACAGTCTTAGTAAAACTAGACTGGCACATGATTGCTTTTATTGATTATTGGTTATTACCATTAATAATGGAGAGCTCTGAATATATTATATTGTGCAGCTTTAGAAAGTTTTTCATTATATCAGTTGGAGGAAGGCCCTTTGTGTTAGTTCTTAAAAGGGTCACTTCTGCTGGTTAAGGGGACCTCGGACTTGGGAGACTCTTGATCACCAGTGGCCCTTCGTCAATGACATGGACAGTCATGGGGCATCCTACTTCCAGCCATGGCCTCTCCCAACTCACCCCCCAACTTGCTTCCAACTGCTGCTGCACATGTGCCTCTCTGGTCAAGCAAAGGGACACCCCACTCTCTTGCCCCTTGCCCCCATGAGAACAAATGAAAACTTGACCCAAAGTGTAGTAATTAAGAGCACATCTTTAGGGTGAGGCTGACCAGAGTTGGAATCCTGGTTCTACTACTTACTAGCAATTAATACTTTAGGAAAATTATTTTTTAAAAAAATCCCTGGCCTCAGTTTTCTCATCTGTGAAATGAGAATCTAATATCTAATTCATAGGGGTTTTATGAGCATCAAATAATGTGATGTATCAGCTCTTTAGCATAGTAGATTGCATGTAGGAAATAACTGGCAGCTATAGTTATTTTTATCTTTATAACAATAGTCCTTCATGTACAATGTTCTCTGCCTTCCTCTGTATGTTAACTTTCTACAGTCTTTCAAAACATTTCTTACAAAAGTCTCAGTCAATCCTTTCTTAATTCTCGCCTTTGAGAAAACTCAGTTTACACTAAATTTGATGCTACTTTTGTCTACATTACTTGCTGCTGGGTGATGTGAGAGGTTTCAAGGCAATGGGTACAGAGAGTCACTGTATCACTTATTCTCTGGGAGGAGTGAGAGAGTACCATTTACTGAGTGCCTGTAGTGTGCCAATTACGTCACTCTGCACTTGATATATACTATCAATGCTAACATCACATGACCCAATTCATTATTAAACCCATTTTGCAGGTGAGAAAAACTGAGGTTTCAGAAATGAGAACTTGCTCAGATGTTTGAAGCTGAACTTAAGTCCACATATGAATGACTCCTCAGCCCAACATCAAGGTTCACAACATGCCCTAAAGGAAGCAGAAATCACTGATATATTGGTTTTTCATATCTGCAAATTACCCACCAATTTCTACCCTTTTTCTTTGTATTTCTATCAGATTTTTTTCTATTTCTAAAGCCAACTTTCTCTTCCTTTCCAGTCTCTGCTTTCTGTCTCTCAAAGGATAGGCTCTGTATTATGTAGTAAATTAACGTTCAGAAAAGAAGCTGTCACATTGCATGACATTGACAGGTGGTCATTCAATCTTAAGAATACTTGGCAGCACCAGAATGTAAGATTCCTGAGAGCAGGGACTTTGGTGTTTTGTTAACTTCTGTATCATCAGAAACTAGAAAGGCATCTGTCTTAATAAATATTTTTTAAATGAACAATTCTAAGACTTACAGAGTCACATTGAAGTTGTAAAAGAAACAACTATTGACTACCTTTTAGATGAATTTTTTTTTTTTTTACTTTAAAACATCTTTGGTGTTTTATGCAGATTCACATTTTTAATTTTATTGGGAATGCTTTTATAATGCCATAAATTCATCTTTGTCCTTTGTGTCTGTTCTCTACATCTGTTCACATCCAATGTATTCAGAGTTAAGAATGCCCTAGTTACAAAATAGTAGTTCTTGTTCACTTGGCATGCAATTCAACAATCAAATCATTCTGAATTCTCTAAAGAGGAGGAACTTGCTTCTATATTTGAACTCACTCACATTCAGAGGGAATATGCTTTAATATTTCGACATCTATACAAAATGCTTTACAATTACTTTTAAGGCATTAATTCTCCTATGAACACTGAGTGAAGTCACGAAGGACTGAGTAGGGCAAAGAATTTTTCCAAGGTCACACTGCCTGTTAATTGCAAAGGATGGGCCTGGCTATCTTTTCCCATCATCTTTCTCATACATATATAAAGCAATAGTCAATGACTTTGAACTGATGAGGCTCTCAAAGCTTATGGTGGTGGCAAAAAACAGATTTATGTTCGAACAAAATCATCACTAAACTCTGGGACCAATAAAGGTCAATTTAGCAAACTGCAAATCAGGTCATATCCAGCCTCTGCTCAAGATTTTCCATTGCATTTAGATCTTCACTGCATCTATAATAAGATCCAAATGCCTTACCTGGGCCTTCAAAGAGTGTACGATCTGGCCTCTATCCCATTATCTGCTTTCATTGCATTCTAGTTTTTTGCTTGTGTATTTTATTTCAGCCTCACCGTCATTCTCTGAACACACTAAGCTCATTTCTTGCTGCAGGGCCACTGAATTCATTACTGCTTCTTGCCTAGTAGGGTTTTCTCTCACACCTTGACATGGCAGTTCTCAGGGTAAGGGTTGCTTCCTTAGGCAAGAGTTTCTTAACAGAGTAGCCCCCTCCTCTAGTAATTTTCTAGTCCATTGCTATTTATTTTCATTATTTCAATATCAATTGTGATAGGCTAAACATTTATCACTACTGATAAGGTCTCATATATATTTGTCTATTGCGTATTCTCTTTCCTATCAGAGTATACTCAGTGAGAGTAGAAAGCTTTTTGTCTCACTCAATTATTTTTATCCTCAGTGCCAAAAGTGGTGTCTAAATGCAAAATTGAGATTTAATAAATGAGCATGAATGATTGGAGGGAAACAGTAAAGTCAGAGATGGGGGTTTTGATATAGCCAACTCAATTCAGTAGCTGGAGAAACATGAGCAAGTCATTACTTTCCTAAATCATTTTTTTTCAATCACCTGTAAAATGGGCTAATGTCAGCAGCGTAACAAGGTTGACGTGCACATCAAATGTGATAATGTGCATGTAAGAGCTTTGTAAAATATAAAATGCTGCACAGGCATTAACTTCATTGCTAGATATCTTTGGTGCAATGTGGGCTGCCTAAAGGGAAAACGTTGATGAGCAATTATTGCCAAAAGTTTTCTCCTTTCCAAATGATATATTTCCATGCTCCTTGTAAAGCCATTTGTGGTTAATTTGTTGGTCTTTGATCTAATCAGGCTGCAGATGTTCAAAAATGCCATCTTTTTGTGCATTGAGGCTCACTCACTGGAGTTTGTAAAAGTAATGGGCTGTGCCCAATTTTTCCCCAATGTGTTCAACTCTCAGGGACAATGAAGGGAAAGATCTATCTTTTGCCTAACAAGGAGAAACTAAAAGAAAATTTGACTTTTTGTTTTCACAGTCAAAAAAAAAAAAAAAGTGAGAGAGAGGAGGAGAATCCCAGAACTGAACTTTCTAAATTAAAATATTCAATTAGATTTTTTCCATCTCTCTAGAGTGAAATATTTGTAGTTGAACATCTGAGTAGCATGTGAAGAGATGAGTTATGACATACTGAGGTTGAGGTCAGGTAATGGAATTGTAATATAATGAGATGACATATCATATATTTCTTCTTGATTTCAGTCATTTTTGATGGAAAATGGTGGAAAGGTCATATTGCTTAACCAGTAATTATCCAGGTATGACTCAATTAGATTTTAGGCAGAAATGTAGTTGTCGTAAGCAGTAGGAGATCCAACATATGATCAAGGACTCACAAACCTGGCTTGCTTATCTTTGTGTCCATACTGGGTGGTGATTCTCAGGAAGGTGTGGGCTGAAAGACCATCTGATTCACAATTACCTTACATTCTTGTTAAAATTCAGAGTACCAAGCCCCACCCCAGACTTACTAATTCAAGGTAAGCGTGAGGTCTGGGAAGTCTACACTTTCAATAATGACTCATGGGTAATTGTTTTACAAACTAAATTTCTGAGACTGAGAGCTTAGGGTCTTGAAAACATCACAGTATGATTGTTGGTGCTTCTCAAATAATTAAATTAGTTGTTGAGAAATTGTAAAATTAGATTCCGGGACTTTAGGTTTGAGAGATCATGGAATTGTGCCCCTCATTTAAGGAGAATTTTCATTCAGAATTATTCATTTGTAAGCTACCTGGTAAACTTAGCCCTTTAGAAAGACTTATTCTTTAAGAATCCCTGATAGTAGGATTTTATTGTAGTAAAAATGCTTTTTCTTGATAGGCAATTTGTCTGTTTTGGTTACCTGCAGTCGAACCGACCAATTTAGGAGAGAACTGGCTAGATAGAGAGAAATATCTGGAAGGGGAGCCCCGGCTTCTCAGTTTGTAGGAATCAGGAAAAGCAGTAAATAGGATAGAGCAGAATGACCTTGAGGTCTCTCACCATGAATCCAAGGTGGGTTGTTTCCTCCTACATTCAGGAAGCTTAGCATGACTGACTGGTGCAGATTGCCTAAAATCAGATCCCAGCTCTAACCTCCACATCGTTTTGTATGACCTTGGACCTTCCCCCAGTTGTGTTATTTGTAAAATTGAGTCTATAGAATCTACTTTGTAGGATTATAGTGGCTATTGAGTTAATAAGGATAAAATGCTTTCAAAAAGTGTCTTGCACTTAGGGAATGAAACTTAACTGTTGATATTATACTAATTTTTAAAATTAAGGAACCAAAAAAGTAAATTTCCTAAAACAGGAACCGGGAACTACTAGATTTGACATGAGAATGCTGGTTTTCCCATGGTATAGGAAGTAAGAATCTCTCTCTTCTGTTTAGAAGCAATGACAGTTGTAGTTGTTACTACCCTGTGTTCTTGATCCCTAGGCCAAGACAGGTTTCTAAGAATAGCTACTTTTTCTTATCTTATAGCAGAAAGACTGGAGATTAGAGCTGAGTTACCTATTTATTTTTCTGGATGAAAGAATGGAAAAAACAGTAATGGTTCTATGAAACTTTCAGGGGATAACCTAGATGACTCTATTCTGTGGCTTCAGTTCCCACTCAGGTATTCAGAATTGTCTGCCTCAAAGAGAAAATTTTGTTATTTCTAATGCACATTAAGTATACTGATTTGCTGTGTTGACTATCCCTATTCCTCATAGAATGTCAGACTTGGAAGATATCCTTGAGTTTAGTTCCGATTCTCCTTGTCTGACACACCATCCTTGGGCCTGTGTCTGGGTCCTATCAGTGTCTCTGCCTGTCTGTTTGCTTGAGAACCTGTGGATTAGAAATGATAACCTCGAAGGTCTTGTCCAAACTGAAGACAAGATTCCTTGATCATAATGAGCAAAATACCTTGGGGGAGGAAGAAGAATTTCCTGATGAATAGGCTTTCGTGAGAAAATAATTTTCTCTCTCTCTGTGTGTGTGTGTGTGTATGTGTACAGGCATTTGAAAAATAATTTTGACAATATTTAATATGATATGTATTATACATGTTAATATGTATTTAAGTATGTGTTTAAGAGGAGACAAAATTAGAAATTTAGATTGCTATGATACTGCATTAGGGTCCTGAATATGATGCTAAGGAATTACCATTTATATGGTAAATATATGATGTCAGGCAAAAAACAACCAAAAGTAGAACTTATAATAAACCAAGTTTCTGGAGACCTTTTGTGCAGTGCCAGAAATAAAAGTAACTTTATGTTACCAGAGGAAAGAAGCAGGGCAAAGAAGTAAAAGTTAGATTTTACCATATGATTTATAATATTTTATATTAAATTCAGAATTTCATGATAAGGAAATATGGATACTTGTCTAAGTGTGTTCCTTTGACAGTCATTAATGAGTTTTTTTGTTAGGTATCATTGATGGGTCTTTATGATTTCTCCTTATCTTTGATTTTTAATGAGTTTGATTATGATATGCCTGGGTGGTATTTTCTTTGTATTTCTTCTGCTTAAGATTTTCTGAGCTTCTGGTTTTGTAGATTGATGTCTTTCATCAATTTTGGAAAATTCTCAGCCATTATCTCTTCAAATACTTTTTCCTGAACTATCATCTTTCTCTTCTCATTTTAGGATTCCAAATGTATGTGTGTTAGACTGTTTATTACTGCCCCACAATTCTTTCATGCTCTAGTCTATTTTACTTTTTTTATTCTTTTTGACTTTATGCCTCAGTTGGAATAATTTCTATTGACCTCTCTTAGAGTTCACATATCCTTTTTCTGTTGTGTCCATTTCTGCTGTTATGCCCATTTAATAATTTTATTATTTCAAATACTTTAGATTTCTGTTCTAAACATTTTAAAAATTCTTTTCTGAGCTATTCAAAACTTTTTCAGTTATTTCTATCTTTTCCTCTAATTTTGGGTCCTATTTGTAATGATTGTAGTCTTAGTTAGTTCCAACATCCGGCCATTTGTGGGTTGGTTTCATTGATTGGTTTTCTTTTGTTCATGCATCACATTTTCCTCCTTCCATGGATGTCTCACAGTTGTGTATTAGATGCCAGATATTGTATATAAGCCAATTACAGAGACTGGAGTGGAAAATATTTCTCCTCCACAAGGGCTGATCTCTCTGATCAAATTAGGAATTGAGCTTAGTTGGGGTTGAGTTTATAGCTTTAGTTAGTTTTAATTTACTACCAGTTTCCAAAGCTTTAAGCTGTAAAAGGTCCCTCCTTCCAGCTGGGCTTGCTTATCCATGCACCATGTAACTAACATTCTGCTCTGCTCTCCAGTGCTGTCCCAGGATTTCTGTGCCACTGGAAATCTCTTTTTGCTCCCTATCTAGACTCAATTGCCCACATGCTGCTGAGCACTTGTTAAAAGTCCCACGGTTGAGAATTGGTAAATAGTGAGAACTTGCTCTTTGTCTGAGGCTGATATGTTTTCAGTGTTCCATAAGAGCCCATGATGGTTAAAAGTTCAGCCAGTTTCTCTTTCCCCTGCAAAGTAGTCTACCCAGTGACTGGTCTGCTTCCTCACCTGTTTCCTGGGATTAAAGCTGCCTCTATCCTAGTTCATATAGGAAGGGCTGATCCCTCTATGAGATTTAGTTTCCCCTAAATTTCTTTGTGTCCCCAGTTTCCCAATGGGTTAAAAATACAATTTTGTAATTTAACTGATTTGTTTCCTTTTTATGATGGAAGTGTTGGTTACTTTTGATCATCTTCATCATAACCGGAAGCAGGACCTTGAAGGCTCTCTGATTTTTGAAATCACTTAGTATACTTATTTTCTGTAAAAATAATAATCATTACCAAAAATCCAAAAGTCCAGAAAAATGAACAATGTTTTGTGAATGTGCATGGTTATCATTTTTGCATTTACTCTAGTCCTCTCTGGAGTGCTTTAATTTAAAAGTATACCTAAAAGTAGTTTAAAAGTGTATCCTTTATAGTTTTTTTTTTTTTTTTTGAGACGGAGTCTCACTGTGTTGCCCAGGCTGGAGTGCAGTGGCCTGATCTCGGCTCACTGCAAGCTCCGCCTCCCGGGTTCACCCCATTCTTCGGCCTCAGCCTCCCGAGTAGCTGGGACTACAGGTGCCCACCACCACGATGGGCTAATTTTTTGTATTTTTGGTAGAGACGGGATTTCACCATGTTAGCCAGGATGGTCTTGATCTCTTGACCTCATGATCTGCCCTGCCTCGGCCTCCCAAAGTGCCGGGATTACAGGTGTGAGCCACCACACCCGGCCTATCCTTTACATTTTTAAAGTGTAAGGAATTTTACCTTCTCTTCCAATCCTCCATTTAACAGTAAGACTTCAAAATTCCCGTTTGCTTCTTGGATTCCGTTTTTTCTCCACTCACCTTTCACATGTACCTTTTGCAATATGGAAGATCAAATGTATCACCCTTATGCTATGCAGTGGAATTCAGCTTTGCAGCAGCTCTTCCTTCCAGAGGGGTACTCTTCTCTTTTAACTTTTATTTGAGGTTTGGGGGTTCATGTGAAGATTTTTTACATAGGTAAACTCGTGTCGTGGGGGTTTGTTGTACAGATTATTTCATCACTCAGGTATTCAGCGCAGTACTTGAAGGTGGAGGGTGGGAGGCGGGAGAGGAACAGCATCACAGAGGCGTTCTTCATGGCATTCACTAAATTAAGGGACTCTGAGGCTATTATAATCGCCACCTACCAGGACTCTCCTGACGGAGGGCATTGATAGTTGGGGGAGACCAACACATATATTTTTCTTAACATATGGTATTTAACTACAAAGCTACTGAAAAATCATCATGGGATAGCTATGGAAGTACTCAGATTTGTGAAAAGGATCCTCTGCAAAGTACGCTGAAATTTAGTGGCCTTTCTTGCCAAAGAGGAAATGAATGAATTACAAGCTACATACTGCAGGGCAGAAGATTTCTCCTACAATATGCAGCCAAGGAAAGGCACCAAACGCAAAACTACAACTGTTATCAGATAAAGTCATTTCCTTTAGTTAACAATTTATGGCTTTCATTTTCCTTCTCAGTATCGGTGACTAGGTGTGGTCTTGTTCACATGCTTAACTATTTTAGGGGCTGTCAGGGTAGTTGCATGTGACTCCCCCATCTTGTAGAACACGTTGAGATGGAGTTCCTCTTGAGGTGACACAGGACTGCATGGTATTTATTATTGTGCTTGGTAGCCTTGAACTATTTCTCACATACTCAAAAAAATGATGCTGCTGCTTTACATGTTCACAGATGTATTTTAACCTTGACTATGCTATTTTTCTGTTTATTAAAATGAACTATTACTAAGTCATCTTAGAAGTGGTTGGGATGGTCCTAGAATAAATAAATTTTATAAAGGCACATGTCATATTTTCTGGGAACGTTTGTATTTTTTTTTTTTTGAGACGGAGTCTCGCTCTGTCGCCCAGGCTGGAGTGCAGTGGCCGGATCTCAGCTCACTGCAAGCTCCGCCTCCCGGGTTCACGCCATTCTCCTGCCTCAGCCTCCCGAGTAGCTGGGACTACAGGCCACCTCGCCCGGCTAGTTTTTTGTATTTTTTAGTAGAGACGGGGTTTCACCGTGTCAGCCAGGATGGTCTCGATCTCCTGACCTCGTGATCCGCCCGTCTCGGCCTCCCAAAGTGCTGGGATTACAGGCTTGAGCCACCGCGCCCAGCCGAACGTTTGTATTTACTAAGTGGATAATTACATTAACTTTGAGAAGAAGATATTTATAGCTTTGTTTTTTATTGAGAGAGAACTCAAATGCATGGAAACTTGTATGTAAAAGAAGTGACTTCCTAAGACCGCAACAAAATTAATGATAGAATTGAGTCAGTACTGGACAAATTCTTAATTCATCTACTTTGAATGTATAGCTGAATACATAGGAGTTTAGTGTAACAGGGGCTCTAGTTTTCACTTCTAAATGCAGGGCTAAAAATAGATGAAATTATTGTCGATAGTATCAGTTCAACTTGATTTTTAAATGATGGCCCAAAACAGGATTCTGACTACTTCTCCCAATTCAACTTTTATTCTCTTATCACAAAGGTTACTCACAGCCAACTAGCCAAATGAAAAGTACAGCTTGAACAAGGTTCTCTTTTGTCAGTGATTTGTGCCTAGTGTTTTTAGCTTTCCCATAGGCTGTTGTAAAAAAATGATAAATCTGGTTTAAATAAAACCTGATCCTGTTAATGGTTTAATAGCAGCTGCCACAAGGTTATGGCATTTTTCAACAGATGCCTCTGTTTCATTTTATACCTAAACTAAGTCTTGGAATATTTGTAAAAATAATATACAATATACCTACACACTTTTGGTTAAATATGTGTTTAAAAATAGTCTAAGTTCCAATCTTTGTCTACTTGTAATTATCCACACAAAATTCTAAAAAGAAATCGAAGGCTGTAACTCAGTTTTTAAAAAAGATTGTTTGTGTCTTACATTTCTCTAAATTTTGTTTTAAGGTCATGGAATAGGCTCCATCTCTACATCTGGGGACTTGATCAGTGGCTTGGTCATTCTGATTATTTCGCCCATCTTTACATTCAGTTCTATTTATTTAGCACTGACAACTCACTTATACAGCATGTGCATTATAGTGTCAACTGAAATAAACAGAAAAATCACAAAATTAAGTAGGACTCTATTTATTCTTCCAGAGGTGGACTTTGGAATAATAATTCAAGTTATTATTATGGGTAGGATAATTTGTGATAATTTACTTAATAACTTTTTAAAAAGCATTTGTTCTGTGTGATGCAGTTGTGCTGGGTAAGTGAATGATACAAAAATGAATGGCAGGCATTCAAAACAGTGACTCTTATGGAAGATAGAAATAGTTATACAGTAGAGGTGCCAGCTCGATCAAAGAGGAATGAAATGAAAACACAGACTACTATGTGAGTTAACATGTTGCAAACTTGATTTCTAAAACGCATGAAGTTTAGACTCTTTAACTGGCAGGGTCAAATTTGTGTAGATCACATTTTCATGGTTGCTCAATTACCTGGGGCTAGAAGGACTGTGAATGTAAAGACATCCAATGGTGAGTTTTCAAGGGCCAACCACAGGAGTATAGACCAACATTTTACTTAATTCTAAATTGTGTATAGTCATCACTGACTGTAACGTGTTTCTAAAACCACAAGCGTCTCTATCTTCTCTTTTCTTAATATTTTTCATAGGTGCTCCCTCAAAAGAAAAATGTGAGCCCTGGCATGGCTTTCTTGTTTGAACTCTTTCTCCTTCGTGGCACATATGCTTGCCTGGACCAGGCTGTGGGCTGGGCAGTGTTCCCTTTGTGTGATAACAACTTTAATACAGTGGAGGGAAAATATAAGTGTCCCCTTCTCCGAGGACATTATGACCAGAAACTCAGCAACTTTAGGAAGATTGAAGATTTGATTTGTCTGGACTTGGACCATTGGCTGTGCAATCTCTATTTTCAGGTTTGCAATATGATTTTTTAAGTGGCAAGGAATTAAAATGTTTTCTAAAGCTGCCTCTTTCTAGCCTTCAGCTTCCTTTCGTGCCATTGGAAAATTTAATAAGTAAAGTGGCATAGAATGGTAAAAGTTATTACATCTTAATGCTGATTTCTGATAATACAGATTAAATCAATATTTGGAAAAAGGAATCAAATTATAGAATTAGTGGGAAATTGAAAGATCATTTAATAAAATTTTCTGCGTTGTGAATGGGCCAGAGCTGCCACTCAAGTCTCAGTTCACAATCTGTCACTGCTGGGGCACAGTGTGCAGCTTCATCTCACCAACGTGGGGATGGAGCTCTGGTAAGTTTCCTTGTCAAGGTGAATCACTTGATACCAGGCATTCAAGACCAGCCTAGTCAACATGGTGAAACCCTGTCTCTACTAAAAAGCTACAAAAACTAGCCAGGCTTGGTGGCACACACCTGTAATCTCAGCTACTTGAAAGGCCGAGGCAGGAGAATTACTTGAACCCAGGAGGCGGAGGTCGCAGTGAGCCGAGATCGCACCACTGCACTCCAGCCTGGGCAACAGAGCAAGACCCTATCTCAAAAAAAAAAAAAAAAAAGTGTTTATTGAGCTTCTATTGTGCATTGGGCATTGCCTGCTCTAGGGATGCAAAAAGGATAAGCATTCCAGTGCATTCATGGTGTGTTCCTTGTACCCAAATTTATTCTTCCTGATTATGATGTTTTTCCCCAGGTTTTTTGTGTCATATAATGCCATAAATTGTTCTTCTTCACCTTCATGTTTGAAGTTTTACTTATATCTATGTAATGTATCTGTCTGTCTGTCTGTCTACCTATCTGCTTACCTAACTGATAGAACTATTCAATTGGGTGTTCCCAGGAACACAAGTAATTTCATCCTTAAAATCAGCAACGGTCTTCCTGTTTCCTATTTACTTTGAGTAGAATTACCTGGCATTTTTTCTTCTTATCTAATTCCATTATAATGTTTTGCTGAAATGTCGTGTTGGGGCAGTGTAGGTATGCTATTAATAAAATAATGTTTATATGAATATGTACCTGTCTATTCATTTTGGAAATAGTGCCATCCTAAGATAAATCTGATTGCACACTAGAATTCTGTGGGAAGTTTTAGAAATACCTTTGCCTGGGTTCTAGTCTCAGATATTTTAATTTAGTTGTTTTGTGGTGGGGTGTCAGGCATCAGAACTTTTTAAAACCTTCTAAGAATCAGAAATGCTGATATAAATAAACTTGAAAAGGAAGACTATTATAAGTGAATGTAAAAAAAAATTGAAAATTTATCTAAAGGTTGAAGATAACTATAGAAAATCCATAAGAAAATATTTTAAAAATTGGTGACCTGAATTCCATATCAAGAGTCAAAATAAATATAGCCATAAGAAAGTAAAGTTTGAGCTGGGTGTGGTGGCTTATGCCTGTAATCTCAGCACTTTGGGAGGCCGAGGCGGGTGGATCACCTGAGGTCAGAAGTTTGAGACCAGCCTGACCAACATGGTTAAACTTTGTCTCTACTAAAAATACAAAAATTAGCTGGGCGAGGTGGCAGGTGCCTGTAATCCCAGCTACTCAGGAGGCTGAGGCAGGAGAATCACTTGAACCTGGGAGGTGGAGGTTGCAGTGAACCAAGATCGCGCCACTGCACTCCAGCTTGGGCAACAAGAGCGAAACTCTGGCCCAAAATAAATAAATAAATAAATAAATAAATAAATAAATAAGTAAATTTTGGTCTAACTCATGTGGAAGACATCTATAATTATTAACTGACTTTTTCACTAACTGTTTCCTAAAATTCAGCGTTCTGTAAATTATGGGATGGAAAGTCAGAACCAGCTTTGTTTTATAAAAGACAATTTATGTAGTACTGTTATTCATCATAAAGACAGTATATATTTGAGGTTAAATTCGAAGTAGTGTTTAATATTTGCAAGGTCAAGAAAAGTGGGTATATTTTAGCAGCATTAGAATAATTTGATTTGACCAAAATCTACTTGAATTTGAACGTATTACTAAAATTTGCCTCGTTTTTTTCTGACTTTCTATTAAAAATACTCTGTAGAGAAAAATAAGGAATACTATAATTTATTTGCAGAGTTCAGCTGGCATTATCCATTAGAAATGGATGCAATTGTCCACTAACATTCTTATTTGATAGACAATAAAAATAATTTTCTCCTTCTGAACATTTCATGGGGAAGTGAGTCTTATTAATGAGAATAATAACATGCAAGATGCATGATTTTCTGATTATAGGCAGAATAAGTAGGCATGTAGATCCTTCTCTCTCATGAGGACAAAAACAAAAAACTGCTTTTCTGGAAACCTCAGTTTCCTCTTATGTGAAATTCTAAAAGTTGTGGATTTTTCCAATATAAGTTTTCTCAAATGCAAACATTTTTGAACAAGTTAATGCTGTATTTACTCAGAAAAGAATAAGTTGGAATTGGGAAGAGAAAAGAGAAGTAATGCAGATGATGGAACAGCAAAGTGTTTTTTTGCAATGCCCTGTTGGAAGATAAAAAGGAAACAAGTCAATCCAGGTGAATCCTGAACATTTCTCTCCTGGGTCAGTCAGTGTGGAGAAACTTATACTGTCAACGAGGGGCTGGCAGAGCCAGGTCACGTGGCTTAGCCATGAATTCACGTGTTCTTTCACGGTGTCATTAGGGATAGTACTCAGACTAATAACCCTGAGCATCCCAGAGGAGATTGGCCAACAGCTCTGAGACTCCCCACAGCATGTGTGTAAGGATGCAACAGTGAAAATGATGTCAGAAAGATAGCCTGTCACTCTTTCCCAGGAAACTTTGTCTGTCAATTCCTCACTTTCCTGAATATTTCACTTCTTGTGTCATTACTGTCTCCAAGCACTTTTACTATTAAAATTTTAAACATAGAGAAAAATTGAAAAAATTGTATAATGAGCACTCATTCACTGCTAGATTCTACAATCTTGTCATTTCTTGTTGAACTTAAAATATTATTTCTTGGAGATGGTAAATAGTGAATGAATATTTGCTAATTTTCTCCTAGTATGAATGTTAGATAGTGTTATTTGGAAGAAGAAATTTTAAAAATTATAAACTGAAATAAAGGAGAAACTAATATATAGAGAGCAAATGGTACTATCTGAAGCACTTGTGTAAATTTGTTAATGCAAAAAACCTGCATTCTTCGTAATGCAACCAAACAAAAGCATATAATGTATGGAAAACTGAATTTATTATTGATATTTTAGCTTTTTCAAATTGTCTCTTTTTTAAAGATGAAAACTATGTAATAGTTTCAACAATTTAGATAACAGATTGATCTCTTAATAGGTCATCAAACTTCCTTTGCATCTTGATGGTCAAAAAAATCATGAAAGCCATACTCGACTTTCCCCTGAATTTCCAGTTTGCCTAATGGCTAAAGGAGAGAAAGCAGAATCAGGAGTGGATAATACAGCTGGCCTTTCAGAGAAAGAAACAGAGAAGAACGCTTGTGCCTCAATGGATGAGGAAGAAGCTAAATCCACGGTATACTCTTCTCAGGGTTGGTTGACTTTTTTTTCCCCAGCATTCTATTGCTAGTATTTCACGTCGTGTTGTATAAATTATATTACGAATATAAGAAACTATCATTCTTTTTAAATATGTTTGAATATTAGTTTTTATATCACATTGTCTATTACATACATAAATATAAAATAACATCATTGAAACAAGTCTTTCTCCATGTCCTTATTGCTTTGAAAGTTTTTTTGTTGTTCTTGTTAAGGGGGCATAATTTGACTTCTGTTGGTTCTTATTTTTAGATTTCAATTTTTCTTGCATGCTTACAAGACTGGTAACCAAAAACTGGCTATGAAAGATAACATATTTTCAGAAAAATAGTTGTCAATTAATATAGTTTATTTTATTGGCCTTTGTCTTCAGGACTGGTTTAGTCAGGCAGTAAATAAGCAAATAAAGTTTTTTGAAATAGTCAATCTACAAAAATTCCAACTTACAGAATATATATGCTATTAGAGATTATTCTCCTTCTTCTAAAAGGATTGTTGCATTTACCAGAAGATTCACAAGCTTCTTTAACAGGGTGTATCCTCTAGCAGTAAACATTCGTGTCAGTTAAAATAGCAGTTGATGGATTGGTATTAATTATAATAACGACAGCATGTAATAGCACTACCAGCATTGTACTAATGCTACAAGTATTACCAGTGATAAGCAGCCTTGTAATAAGTACTTTATTTTTATTTTTGAAATTATTAAATATTTTAAACATCTCATACAGAAAATAACATAGCAAACACCAGTACCCAGTAGCCAGCTTTGCTGATTTTTACCATTTTGCCGTATTACTTCCCATTTTTTCTATGAAAAAATAACATTTATCAGTGATTAATGCTCCCTGTGAACTGCTTCCTAATTCCATTCTCAGCCTTCTCAGATTTGTTATTGATCATTTCCATGTATATTTTAAAACATTTTCTACATATATATGGAATCACTAACAATGTATATCTTTTCTATGTTTTTAAGCTTTGCATAAATATATCATACTTCACATCTGCTTCTGCAACTTTTATTTTCTGTCAACGTTGTCTTTGATATTTATCTAACTATATCTGTCTATTTCTAATTTACTAATTTTGTTGTATTGACTTCCTTTGCAGGATTGTAACAAAATTTATTTATTTATGTTATTGTAGTTGTTTCTAGTTATACTCTGTTGCAAACAAAGCCACAATGACCAGTCCTGAACATGCTCTGCTTGTGCACATGGGTGGGAATTTCACTAGAGACTATATAACCCCCAAAAGAATGGCTGAATCACATGCACACACTTTCTAAATGTATAGACTAGTGACACTGCCACCCCTAGTGTGTCAATTTACCCTCCTTACAGTTGTGTAAGAGAGTTGCTTTAGCCCACATTCTATCAACCCTTGTTGCTGTCAGATTAGTTTTGCCAATTCAATTGCCATGAAATAATATCTATTTTAACTAGGATTTTTCTGGATACAAGTATATTAGAGCATTTTTGAAACTACGTATATTTCTGTTGACCATTTGGGTATTATCTTGTGGAAATTGCCTGTTCCTATACTTTGTCCACTTTTTCTTTGGGCCATGTTTTGCCTCATCGACCTGTAAGAGTTCTGGGGCTTTGTTGCTGTTGTTGTTGTTGTTGTTGTTTTTAGGAGGGTGGTAGGGGACATTTATTTTCTGGTTCAATTTTTGATTGTTACTTATTATGCCATCTTTCTATGTTTAATTCATTAACCAATTGGGTTAACTTGGTCATGGTACATTATCTTTTTAATTTTTAAATTTATCTCCTTTTGTTTAAGTTTTATTGAGCAGGTGATATATTCACATTGTTCAAAAGAAAACCTGCCTTCCCCTTTTGCTCCCCAGCAACCTAGTTCTTCTCCCTGAAGGAAACCGATGTACTACTCAATAGATATTTTTATGTATCTATAAGAAAATACACAAAACTACTACTATAATTTTGAAATACAAGTAACTCTATCATTATATTATATATTTTTCTTGTCATTACTAATGTTGATTATTAATATTAGCCATCGTTGTTTTTCCTTATTAGTCTTGCTTTTAATCTTTTCATTTTTTTTTTTCAGTATCCAACTGACATTTACCTTCATTCAAGTTCTCCACTGATTGTTTATTTTCTATGTATTTATTCTCTTGACATTTTTATGTATCTTAACTTTTTATTTATCCACACATTGTGTAGATCAGAGAAAATCTACACATTGTAGATCAGAGAAAATTATGAATGGATCTGTCCATTGCTTCCTGTAATTTTGTCAGATAATGCTTTATACATTTTGAATCTGCTAAGCGCATACAAGTTTATAATTGTTATAGTTTGGAGGATGTTATAATTCTTTTCTACTTCTGTTTGTCTATTAATACTTTTGAATTTATGTTCTGTTTCATCTGATATGAATGCTACGCACCTGAATTATTAATTTTTAGTATTTTCATGGCACACATTATTATGCTACCCCTTATTTTTAAATTGTAACATTTTTCTGTAGTACAGTTTGGGCATGTATCAATTAGTAGCATAAATCTGGATTTTATTTTCAAGACAAATTAAGGGGTACAAAAATACAATTTTAGATAGAAGGAATAAACATTAGTATTTGAGAGTACAGTAGGAAAATTATAGTTAACAATAATTTATTGTATGTTCCAAAATAGCTAGAATATCAGATTTGTAATATTCATAACACAGAGAAAAGATAAATGGTTGAGTTGATGGATATCCTTAATACCCCAATTTGATCATTAGCCATTGCAGAGAGGTATCAAAATACACATGTGCTTCCAAAATAAGTAAAACTCACATATACTAATTAAAAATAGAAGAAAAGACAAGTAAATAACATGTGCCATTTAAATAGGTAAGTCTAAAGTTTTGGAAATTACTCTTATTATTGTTATATTTGTACTTGTTGATGGCATCTAATTTTCACTTTAAATTTACCGTCCTATTTCTTTGCTTTAAAGAAATTAATTTGTTTATGCCCTTCTGTCTGTATAATCTACAGATTTCATCCATTACTTTAGATGTTATCCTTAATTTCTCACTTACATATTTAACTATAAAACATCTTTAAAATTCTAAGCTCATTCCGTATTTCCGTTCTTTTCCTGGATGTGGCAAGGACTTTTGGCACGCCTTGCCCATTGAAAACACCTCCTCTTCCAATTGCTATTATTGGCTATGGTTTCAGTTTCACTCTTTTATTAAACACAACAGTTAGTATTTTTTACTCTTAATAGAAAATTAATTTAATGACATATTGATGCTTCATTATATTTTTAAGATAGCGTGTCTTCACTCTGGGTCCATTTTCCTTCTTGCTGAAATAAGTCTTTAGTAATTTGTTTAGAGTTTGGATCTCTCTTAGTCATTGTATATCCGAAAGAGTCTAGTATTTTCCCTCACTTTTGATAGATCATTTAGCCATGTATAAGATTCTAGGGTATGGCCGGGCGCGGTGGCTCAAGCCTGTAATCCCAGCACTTTGGGAGGCCGAGGCGGGCGGATCACAAGGTCAGGAGATTGAGACCACAGTGAAACCCCGTCTCTACTAAAAATACAAAAAATTAGCCGGGCGCGGTGGCGGGCGCCTGTAGTCCCAGCTACTCAGGAGGCTGAGGCAGGAGAATGGCGTGAACCCGGGAGGCGGAGCTTGCAGTGAGCTGAGATCGCGCCACTGCACTCCAGCCTGGGCAACAGCGTGAGACTCCGTCTCAAAAAAAAAAAAAAGATTCTAGGGTAGTAATACCTTTTCTTTACCATTTTTCCACTGCCTTTTTGTGTGTCTTGCGGCTGATCAGAGATCAGTGTTAAGTGGGTAGCCAATATAAAGGGGAGTGATGTATTTCCATTTCAATTTTAGATAGATCACTGAGAAATTTTAGGAGGATTTATTTGAGCAGGGCATGTCTAAAACCAGAACAGGTCGGAAAAGCTTAGAGTAGTCCAAGCAAAAGATGGGGGCCTCAATTAGGGCAGAGATAATAAAGTTAGAGAAGAGAATGAACATTCATAAAGTGTTAAAGAGGGGCGACAGAATGGCCATAAACATGATGTTGATTGATTGAATATGGACGTTGGAGGATAACAAAAGTTGATTCCTAAACTTTGAACACAATAGATATGGATATCAACCAGCAGATAATAGGAACTATAGGAAGAGGAATAAGAGTAGAGGAAAATCAGGAGCTTGATTTTGGATCTGCAGAGTTTGATATTTCTGTATTATATCCAAATAAAAATGTTGAAGGGGGCTGGGTGTGGTGACTCACGCCTGTAATTCCAGCACTTTGGGAGGCCAAGGCGGGTGAATCACTTGAGCTCAGGAGTTTGAGACCAGTCTGGGCAACATGACGAAACCCTATCTCTACTAAAAATACAAAAAATTAGCCGGGCATGGTGGCAGGTGACTGTAATCCCAGATATGCAGGAGGCTGAGGCATGAGAATCTCTTGAACCCAGGAAGCGGAGGTTGCAGTGAGCTGAGATTGCGCCACTGCACTGCAGCCTGGGTGACAGAGTGAGACTCCATTTCAAAAAACAAAAAGAAATGTTCAAGAGATCATTGGGAAATGGACGTGAAGCTCAGGAGGGAGATGGAGAATGGGGAGGGAGTATATGTTCATTAGGGCCATGTGAACACAGAGACTGTAGCTGAAACTGCTAAGTGGTTGAGTTTAACCAGAAAGAATGTGTAGAGGGATAGGCATGTTGAGTTGAGAACACAGAT
The DNA here is from genome assembly GCF_049350105.2 of Macaca mulatta. NCBI lineage: Eukaryota > Metazoa > Chordata > Mammalia > Primates > Cercopithecidae > Macaca > Macaca mulatta. The sequence goes on from NC_133409.1 coordinate 173,342,739, forward strand.
CAGGGAAATGGCAATATTTCAGGAGAAAAATGACAGATCCCTACCATGGAGCCATAATGGCCAGACACAATGCCTACACGATTCAACCTCCCAGGTGACACCTGTCTTCCTGTCTTCCGCTTATCAGCTTCATAGAGGGCGATAAATACTTCTCAAGTTGTTACTGGGGTTCTCCAAGTCCCTTAGAGATTATGCCTTCTTGGACCAAGTACAACTCTCTGCCAGGCTCAAGTATTAGTAACCCCTGCTTTCCTAAGGGCAGATCTACTATGAGGCCTGGGCTTCCATATACACACCTGACCTGCTTTCTTGGGAGTAAGTCAATATCATATCACAATTGAGATACCACCACTTCCACCTCCAGACAACTAAATATCAGTTTATAGAGTGATGTCTACCTGGAGATGTGTTGAAATTTTATACACAGAATACATATATATCAAATAATGTCACTGGCTTTAAACAAATATTTCTGAAGATAAATTAGAAATCAGATATATGCTGAAGCTATGTAACAAGCATCACAGTTATAAAGCAACTTGACCAAAGTGTATTGTTTCTCTCATGTTAGAACTAGGATTTGCGGCCAGAGAAGATAAGAAATGACTGACAACATGGTCTGGTTTTGGTGGGTAAAGTGTGGAGCTAGCGGTCCTCAAAATCACAACTTGCAGCTGACTTTAAGCATTTATTTTTTATTTATTTTTTATTTTTTTGAGACAGAGTTTCACTCTTGTTGCCTAGGCTGGAGTGCAATGGCGCAATCTCGGCTCACTGCAACCTCCAGCTCCTGGGTTCAAGCGATTCTCCTGCCTCAGCCTCCGGAGTAGCTGGAATTACAGGTGCGCACCACCATACCCAGGTAATTTTGTATTTTTAGTAGAGATGGAGTTACTCCATGTTGGTCAGGCTGCTCTTGAACCCCTGACCTCAGGTGATCCACCCACCTCGGCCTCACAAATTGTTGGGATTACAGGTGTGAGTCACTGCTCTCAGCCTTAAGCATTTTTCATTGTGAGATTTAATAGGCTCAATGCTTTAATTTTTAAATTTTAAATATCACTATCCAAGGTAGGCATCAATGAGTGTGTCGGTGTACTTAGTGTGGATAAAAGGAAGGTAAGAGGTGGGGCATAAAATAAGCCTAAGGCTCTGGCAGTCTGAAAAAGAGCAGAGAGTGTCATAAAAGTGACCCCTTGGGAGGCCGAGGTGGGCAGATCACTTGAGCCCAGGAGTTCAAGACCAGCCTGGGCAACATGGCAAAACCCCATCTCTACAAAAAATACAAAAATTTGCTAGGTTTGGTGGTGCATGCCTGTAGTCCCAGCTACTCATGGGGATCGCCTGAACCCAGGAAGTCGAGGCTGCAGTAGGCTGAGATCTCACCACTGCACTCCAGCCTGGGTGACAAAGTGAGACCCTGTCTCAAAAAAAGGGAGGATGGATTCCCAAAGCACAGACCAACCAGTGTCAGATTTAGCCTCATTCCGAATTCCTTTGTGGGGCAGTTATGTGGAGTATGTTCATGGACACTGTGGGTAATTCTCATTCAGTTGCCTCTGCAGGAGAATCACTTTTACACCATTCCTGTATGTGGAATTAGATTAGTCAGGCCTTCCAACCTGAGGGCCTGTGATGCCCTTGTTCTGTGAAAACAAATTACTTTAACATTAGCGTATCATCTGTGCAACCTGGGAATCTGAGACACAGAAAGGGAAGGAACGGACGAAGCCCTTGCTGATGGTTGAAGATCATCTTCCTAAGATAAAATTAATAATTCACAAAATACAAAAGGAATGATTATGATTTCATTAGATAAAACCCTAGAAAATCATTGATTTTTTTTTTGCTCAAATATCAAGTTCAAAAGTCAACTGTAAAGCCGCCACATGAGACACTGTAAAATACATGTATTTGCAAAGTAGGTTTTTTTTTTCTTTTTCTTTCCCAGTGTTTTCGCATTAAATATGGAGCTAAATATTCTTACTTTAGAATTTTTAACTTTTGGGAAAGTGAGTTTGACTTAACTAATAAACTGTCAGTGTTATTGATGTTTTAACCTAGTATTAGGATAAAACAGAAGACGAGAGCCAATTACTCTTGGACCATTTTTGCTTTCTAGTTTTTCCTTGGAGTAACGAGGGCTGTATTTTCCACACCTACTGCACTGAGCTATAAACTTGACTTTTAGAATGCCGTTCCCAGTTCCCCTAAAAGGAGGACAGATAGCACTCCAGAAAGCAGGAACACCCGCGTATTCAATCCGAGAATACTGTATATCACGAGAGGAAAAATGTTTTCTGCTTTAGGAAAATGCTTTAGAAAATAAAAAGATTATTCATTTGCTCTGCTCTGAGCATGGAGACTTATTCAAGTCTCACATTCAAAGACTGCAGAGGTAACTTCTGCTGTTATTCTAAACAAATTTACAGAAAAACAGAACACAAAAAGCTCTTCAAATACACGTCTTTACTATTGCTTATATTTATTTATTTTTCTTGGAAGCATATTATTAGCCGTTAATATCCCCCATGGGTTTGTTTTCCAATATATCAGGGCTGTGATACAGTATGCTGTTTCTGCCACTGATATGTTGCTAAGAGATTTAATAACGGGTAAACAAACACAACATGTGGTAATTCATTTCAAATTAAAAGTTTATTAAACTCTGGCTTGATGACTTTCTGGCTATTTACAATTAAAGGAGCAAAGCTTAGGGAAGGGGTGACCACGTGGTGTGTTTATGGCTGCAACGTTTCTATATGAAAAATGTGTTTATGATCTTTCACAAGCTGTCCACATTGATAGGCTCCATATGTAATCTGTTGAGTCAGCTACTGTCCTAGAATCATGAAAAAGTGTCTTTAATGCTCATTTGCAGGCACACATGTGTGTGCACACACCTGCACTCCCATGTGCACTCACGTACACATACTACAGGATTCCAGACTTAATCCTATGGTTGATGTTTTAAGCGGTGGTCAGCCTTGCAAATAGGTGGATATCAGAGGCCTGAAAATATTTATGAAAGGCCAGAAGAAGAGACTCATGATATAACTTTTGGATTGTCGCCATCTTTTAGGCTGTTTTACTTTTTAGGAGTCAGTCTAGGCAAATATTTCACACACTTGATAATTGTGTTCTGAATATGCCTACATTGCATGAGCAATGTTCTCTGGCAGTATCTATATCTGTTTTGTGATGCCAAATTCAATTCAGAATTTTGTTGTGCAACCACAAGAACAAATCATGCTGCCAAATGCTATAGAATTAAAAATCAAAGCAACACCCAGCCCTTGGCCTTCAAAGGCTTACTTGAGCCCAAGCTTGCTCTAACATGAGATATGCATGTGTCCACATATCCAAGAGATGACGAGAAGGCCCACCAGCACTCCATTTACATAAGGGGCCTGCAAACCTTCTCAGAGAGAATTCAGACTTGGAGAAGAATTGAAGCAGATGCAATTGGCTAGAGACTCAGTTGCTAGGTGAGAGGGGCGATTGTGGGAAACGTAGAATGTCTAGGAATCACATTTGTTCTTTAGCCCAGTCAACTCACAGTGGAATTCCCAGGGAGAGAGAGGAGTGCTTGGAAACACTCCCCAAACTGCTAAAAGAGAACCATTTCATTGAAATTCTGTCAGACACAGAACAGTATATTATAGTATATACTCTCCTCTGAGACAATTAGGCATGCTATATACAAATACAGTGGTCTTCCCTTACCCAATTTTGATTTCTGAGGTTTCAGTTACCTGTGGTCAATTATGGTCCAAAAATAGTACAGTACAATAAGATACTTTGAGAAAGAGAGAGTCCACATTCACATAACTTTTATTACAGCATACTGATGCATTTGTTGTATTTTATTATTAGTTATGGTTGTTAATTTCTTGCTGTGACTAATTTATAAATTAAACTTTATCATGGATATGTATGGATAGGAAAAAGTGCAGTATATACAGAGTTTGGTACTATGTGCAGTTTCAGATGCCCACTAGGGATCCTGGAACTTACCCATCATGAATGAGAGGGAACGGCTCTGTGTTCTACGTGCAGCAACATTGTAATTCAGGGTGTTATGGAGCCACTGCGAGAAAGTATATGTGGATGGAAATTAGTGGTTCATGGGCTCATGTGATCATGCAGGTGGACTCCTGGAAATAAATGAGTGAGCTTTTGAAGTCAATTGAAATTGATCAGAACTTTTAATATAACCCCGTTTTTAATCCTGTACTGATGTGATCTGGGGACATATATGTTAGTTTCACAATCTTGTCCTGGGGCTAGAAGGATAGTTTAGAGTTCAAAAGGCAAGCATAGTCGGGAATTATCTGGGGATAAAAGGAAAACCACCAGCTAAGTTAAGAAGTCACATAGTGTAAGTTGTATTTGAGGAACTGTAAGGAACCACTGGGCTCTGGTATACAAATTGGGATGGATTTGGGCAAGGATCATTTTAGGGCAAGCAATCCAGTAAGAAGGACATGACATTAGCTTACAGAAGAGGCGGTAAGGACCTGAGGCAGAGCACTGCTGTGGGATGCACTCAAGAGACATGATAAAATTGCATTAACAGGAATTGGAAAGTGAAGAGTTGTGTTGTAAGCAAAGATGTGAAGCTCGTAGGCAAGACTATTTGTATCCCAGGTTTCCAGTAAACTAGCGTTGCCCCTATTGGAGATAAGAACCCCAAAGGAACAGGTATCAGATTAAAGTTAACCAGTTACTTTTGGACAAACTGAATTTAAGGTGTTAGGGGAAATTAAGAAGACAATGACTTGCTTGGAGTTGAAAAGATGAATTTAAAGCTCAGAAGTAACATATGGGTGTCCTCCTGATATGCAGGCTAAAGCCACAGGAATGAATGAGTTTACCAAGGAAGAAAAGAGCAGACCTAAGAGTAGGACATTCTTAATTGAAGGGACAGGTAAAAGAAAAGACGCAGGAAATTGCAAAAGAACAATCTGAAAAAGCAGAAGTAGGAGGTCAGACTTTGTGGAGACCAGGGAGCTTTAAGTCTCAAGAAGGAAGAGAGTGGTCACATCAGCAAGATAAACTGTGGCAGTACTAATCAGACCTGATGTGCATAGGAATCACCCAGAGATCTTGCTAAACGGAAAATTCAAATTCATCAAGTTTGAGGTGGGCATTAATTCTATAGGTCCCATGTGATGCATATGGCACTGGTCTGTGAACCTCACTTTGCTTTAGATTACCAGGATAAAAATGAAAAGACAGTTGCCTAGAGCTGCTTCTGAAGGCACCAGCTCTATCTGTTCCCACTTCCACTTACTGGTTTAAGTCTTAAAAAATTCTTCATAGAGAGATTACAATTGCAGGAAAGTCGTCTTGTTTTGCTTATTTATGTATCCCAGGGTCTACAAGACACATAAATCTATGATGTCCCAAATCATAGCTTCTCAGTAAACATTTGCAGAATGAATACATGAATATAGCTCTGTACCAACTAGGACCAGAACTCTTTTCTATGGAAAGCAGTCAAGTAGGCAGTTTATTTATTGTGTTTTAAAATAAAAATACAGTAAAATGGACTTTTTCAAAGAATATACAATTCTGTGTACAAATACAGATTTGCATAATCACTACCCCAACAAGAATAAAGAAGCACTTCATTGCCACCCCCCAACTCTTCAAAAAAACTCCTGTGTGCTGTGTTTTACAGGCACCTCCTTCCCTCCATCCATCCTAATCCCTGGCACTCACTGATCTGTTTGTCATCACCGTAGTTTTGTCTTTTCAAAATTGGCATACTTGTCATTGGTTTTGACTTTTTAAATTGTCATACAGTGTGCAACCTGTATGCATACTGGTTGAGACTGGTTTCTTTCCCTCAACATAGCACCACTGAGAGTCGTACAAGTAATTGTGCATATCAACAGCTCATTCCCAGTCATTGTTGAGTGGATGTACTGCAGTTTATCTCTTCCCTAACTCAAGGACATTTACATTGTTTCAATTTTTGGTAATTATTGAAGAGTTGCTATACATGCGCATAGGAAGTTTTTGTGTAAATATAGTATTTACTTCTTCAGAATACATACCTATAAGTGCGATTGCTAGATTGTATTGTATGTGTATATTTAACTTTTTAGAAACTGCCTGTTTTACAAAGTGGCTGTATCATTTTTCACTTCCACCAGTAACATGGGAATTTCAGTTGCTCTGCATCCTTATCAACACTTAGTATTGTCAGTCTTTTAAAAGTCCCTCTAATTTGTGTGTAGTGGCATCTCATGATTTCAATTTAGATTTCCTTAATGACTAATGTACTTATTTACCACATATCCTCTTTAGTAAAGTATCGGTTCAAGTCTTTTGCCCATTCTTTTAATTGAATGGTTTATTTATTTGTTTTTCACTGTTGAATTTTGAGAGTTCTTATCCCTTCTGGATACAGATACTTTTTTGCAAATACTTTCTGTCTGAAGTTCATCTGTTTATTTTCTTAATATTTTCTTTCACATAGCAAATGTTTTGAATTTTGATGAAGTTCAGTTTGTAATTTTTTAAATGGATTGTACTTTTGAGGTCATGTCTTTGAACCCTTTGCCTACACTCCAGTTCACAAGATTTTCTCTTACATTTTATTTGGAAAGTTCTGTAGTTTTGCACTCTACATTTAATCCAACGATCCATTTGGAGTTCGTTTTTGAGTAAAGGGTGAAGTGAAGGTTGAAGGTTTTTTATTTGTTTTCACATATGAATGTCCAATTGTTCCAACATCATTTGTTGAAAACACTCTTTGTCTATTGTTGAATTGCCTTTGCAGTTTTGTCAAAAATCAGTTGGCCACGTACCAGTGATTCAATTTTGGTGACTTATTTGGCGACCTGGTGAGAGGGCTCTGCCTAATATATACTGTTATAGATATGATAGACATAAGCCAGTTTATCTGTAAACCGCAAGGTAGAGGAAGAATGAAAAGATGACAAATTAATTATAGCTGCAGTGGGAGCCATAGAGGCACAGATGGAAGCAGCCGAAGTCCCTCCATACTGAAGCTCCGGAACAGGAAGCCATGGACAAACTGGACAGCAGAGCTTAGTGGGTATGCTCAGACAGTAAGAGACCTATTGTGTGACTTCGAATGGTTCTGTATCTGTGATCTGTTTTAGCCAAGTCTCCATATCATGTTCCCTGAAGGGCTGAGGTCACCATTCCCACATGTGTACGATAAGGGAAGCAAGTTGCTCTCAGACACGATTAATGATTCCAAACCAGAGACACGTATTTTCAGTTAATAATTTGCCGGTCAATTGTTTCCCTGTTTCTATGGAAGAATCATTAATCTGGCATTTGAAAACAGAACGTATGACTTTGCTTTTGACAGCTAGAGTTGAGTTTGTGGAGAAGCTGTCTCAAATAATTTTCTATCATGTGTATCCCTAATTATTTTCAGATAGCTCTTAAGGAATGAGTACTTTAATAAACTATATCCAAGCTTTTAAGAATGTGAAATTGCCATTTCAGAATCACCATTTGGTGAAATGTTGAGGCAATTTTTAGACTTTGACTATGGCATATTTTCTCCTGAATGTCTTGGTTTTCAAGTAGCATAGGTGGATCTAAGTCCTTTATCTCAGTGTAAAATTGAGCCTCAGGGAACCACATATGTTTCAAAGTGATTAATCTGCATAAAAAGCTAATTACCTGCAATTTTTAAATGCCTTTATTTAAGATATGGAAATGCATCAAAATATTTTAATTCACAGAAATGCTCAAAATATTTTAAAGCAATTTTAATCTTTTTTAAAGCTTCCATTGCTCAAGGTAAATCCTTCCTTCCTTCCTTCCTTCCTTCCTTCCTTCCTTCCTTCCTTCCTTCTTTCCTTCCTTCCTTCTTTCCTCCTCCTTCCTTCCCCCCTCTCCTCTCCCCTCCCCTCCCCTCCCCTCCCTTCTCCTCCCCTTCCCTCTCCTTCCTTCCCTTCCTTCTTGGCCATGAAGGTGTAACCTTGTAACTTCATTTACAAACTGCATATGACTTCCAATAGCTGCAGCATTAAACTTCCTAAATTGGGGCTTAGCTGAGAAAATTTCTTTTTTGTTTTTGAGATGGAGTCTTGCTCTATTGCTAGGCTGGAGTGCAGTGGCGTGATCTCAGCTCACTGCAACCCCCGCCTCCCGGGTTCAAGTGATTCTCCTGCCTCAGCCTCCGAGTAGCTGGGACTACGAGGCACTTGCCACCAAGTCCAGCTAATTTTTGTATTTTCAGTAGAGACAGGGTTTTGCCATGTTGGTCTCGATCTCTTGACTTCTTGATCCACCCACCTCGGACCCGCAAAATGCTGGGATTACAGGTGTGAGCCCCCGCACCAGCCCGGCCTAGCTGGGAAATTTTCACACAAACGTTAATTGGAGGTATAGTGAGTGTTTGTACCATTAACAGATTTCTTTTAAACATGATTACAATTTGTTTTAATCTTTGGCTTATTTTGTGAGGTTCTTTGCCATCCTTCACAGCTCATTACAACAATGGTTTTTTGTTTGATCCATTTCAATCTCAAAGTCGTTTCTGAAAACTGCTGGAATTGAAAAAGCTTTAAACAGTCATGCAGGTCTTTAATTGTAAATTAGTTTTGACAGGACTATGATGCAGAGGCCTGCCTGGTTCCAAAGTGATGCTAGCTGACAACTCCTGCCTGCTCCGGGAGCAAAGGAACATGTGGAAGGAATTGTTCTTTTACGTTTCACAGCTGGTCATTTCCTCTGCAGGGCAGCCCCTGACCCCTCTGAGAGATTCTGACACCCAGAAGGGAAGTGTTCCCACTGATGTAAAGGAAGTGGAGAACCAGTTTGACGCTAAGAAAAAAGGGAGGAGGGTGTGCTGAAAAGATTTGTGGGGACAGAGAGACGAGTTGGGCTTAAAACGTTTCCAGCAGGTTCGAATCTTTGCTTCATTGTTTCTTTTCATGAAGGAAGACCAAAATTCTGTTTATTTGGAAGGGCCCAAAACATTCTGAGTTTTTCTTAAAGCTATCTTTTAAATTTTTCTTTTTTTTTTAAGTGGAAGAGGCAATGAAGTTGTCACATGTGAATGATCTAAATCTAGGTTTGAGGAAAACTTAGAAATATCTGTTTACTGATCTACTCCAATATGCTGGTGTGTGAGATATGTTTCCAATTATGGAATGTGTGTGGATTAGATCAACAACATCAGATTGCAACTTGCGTTTTCAGGACATTTTACATTCTCAACATGTTATTTGGTCTTATATATTCATCACAGTCCATTTACCCTCTGTGTTTTTGCAATTAAGCAGTGCAGTAAGAAAACATAAGAGGGCAATTGGATTGTATTATTATTCAAACAGCTTTGCCATTTTTTTCAGTGAGTCAACATAGACCATTTCAAAAGTCAAATGATCAATCTTTTGGCAGCCACCAATGAAGTCATTTTCAAAGGTACTTTTTCTTCTTCTCCTTCTTCCTTTTCCTCCTCCTCCTCCTCCTCCTCCTCCTCCTCCTCCTCCTCCTCCTCCTCCTCTTCTTCTTCTTCTTCTTCTTCTTCTTCTTCTTCTTCTTATTCCTCTTCTTCTTCTTCTTCCTCTTCTTCTTCTTCTTCCTCTTCTTTTTCTTCCTCCTCCTCCTCCTCCTCCTCCTCCTCCTCTTCTTCATGCTTGAAACACCTTTTCAGAACACATACTTTTCTGAGTGCACTCTTTAAAGCAGGGAAAATGAATGCTTACTTTCTCCCTGCCCTCCGACAGCCCTAATCCCATTTTGTGAATGTGTGTGTATATGTGTTCTTTAATCTATTGTGGTAGATATGTTAACGAATGCAAACATGCCATGTATAATCAGCAGTCATTCATAAGAATGAACTGTTCATGATAATAATCCTATTTTTCTTTGGCCAATTTCTCTCATTTAATCTGTGGATATTCAATGCCTCAGAATTAGACAAATGTCTTTGCAAAAGTATGGTGCAGAAGTGAATATTGGCAACAGAGAATATTGTAGTTCTTGACTCAGTATGATCCACTGCAATTGACCTAACAGCTTGGGAAAATTACAACACTTCTAACTGGCCTGAGGAGCAGTGGTTTAGGAGGGAAGAGTTAATGTGGAGCTATGACAAGACACACTTAACTTTGGTCTCACTATTCAATCTGGACATTCTCAGAAGCATTCATAGCTAAATGCACAGTCTGAATAAGTTGGAAATAAGGAACTGCAGGAATAAAAATATACTTTTAGTCAATTTTTACTAACATGTGAGTTATGATGAAAGAAACCATGATTGGCTGGTGAGAATTTACTCTTTTAACATGATAAAGTAGCAGCCTATCTGATTTGGCTTTACAGTTGCTTCAGTTTATACAGTAGGTTTTATTATGGACTCTTTGTTGTATGTTCATAGCAGGTAGCATCTAATTGGCTCAGTACTGTCCTTTTCAAATTGATGAAACTACAAGAGGGAGTGAAAAATAAATGAATTGTGAGACCTTTTGCACAAATAAATGGGCTCATTAACGCTTTCTAAACATGCGGCTGGCTTTGGACACTTGAATGGTATGACCAACTTTTCCCTCTTCCAGTATCTGACTTAGAAGCATGCAATTGACTTTGCTCAATGTGGAAATAATTGAAATCAAGATTGGCAGAAAGAGACACTATTGTGTCCAGAATGATCCACTCAATATGATTGGAGGAATCATATGCAATAGGAAATCCAAATTAGAAAACTAGGATTTTGAATGTGTTAAATTTGGCATCCTTTGGCATGAGGTAAAAGAAAAATTAGCCTCTCTTTTGAAATTATAATAATTATCTTAGAGAAACAAATCTGTTCTTGAATGGTGGCACCCTGGCAATCATGCATGTGAGAAGTTCATTATTTGTATCACTAATATATGACACATTGTCCTTGAGTAGTTTATTACTAGAAGCCAAACATTTGACCCACCTTCATTTGCAAAACCATAGCTATTTTTTTGTTGTCGTTGAGATAATTTGCTATAATTAGTGAAATGGACATAGGATTTTAATTATTTCCTCAGAATCTTGAGCCTTTAGATTCTTGTAAGGTATTATGTTGGTGCAAAGGTAATGGCAGTTTTTGCCATTACTTTCAATAGTAATTACCGCCATTACCTTTGCACCAATCTAATAGAAACTTCAGAAAAAAAATCTTACAACACGTCTGCTTAGAAATAAAGGCATGGGAATTATGAGACTAACCTTAAAGATACAAGTGGTTCTCACAGTTAAGACGAAAAGGTTGTGAAAGCATAATTTAGTGAAAAACAGTACAGAAACCTAAAACACGAATTGTTCTCCTTTATTCTAATTCATGCTTTCTCTCCAAACAGATTCTTATTAGTTAGTTTCTCTGTAGTTAGAATGACCTTTTTTTTTTTTAAAAAAATCAGCAAGTGCACCTTCACCAGCATTAAAGTATTTTCTTTTGGACCATAATGAATAGTACATTCTTCTGCCTTCACCTAGGCTTTCAATGAAACATCTTTTATTTTCTTTCTCAGATTTTCAGACATCAGGTGTCATGTGTGGGGCTAATTTTCATGTAATAAAGTTTTAACCAAGTGTGGTGAACTGGTTGTTGGGAAGACCAGAAATTCATCATCTTAGTACTTTTTTTTTTCTCTGTAACACCTGTTATATGGGTTAAAACCTATAGTTGTTGATTATGTAGTTTGCAAATATTTTCTCCCAATCTGTCACTTGCCTTTTCATCTTCTTAACAGGGTCTTTCACAGAGCAAAGATGTTTAATTTTAATTAAGTCTAGTTTATCAATTTCTCATTTTATGGATCATGCTTTAGGGGTCAATCTACAAACTTTTTGCCTCACCCTAGATCCTAAAGATTTTCTCTTATTTTTTTTTTCTAAATGAAAATCAATTTTTAGTTATTTTTAATGTAACTACGGAGGTTTTAGTCAATTCATTTTTCCTTTGGATGCCAAATTCCTCCAGCACCATTCGTTGAAAGGTTATCTTTCTGCTATTGAATTACTCTTACACCTTTCTTAAAAACCAGCAGTTGGGCATATTTTTGTGGAATTACTTCTAGCTTCTCTATTCTCTTCTCTTCATTATGTGTCTGTGCTTATGCCAATGTCACACAGACTTGATTTATTGTAGCTATATGTAGTGAAACTTGATATCTGATAATTTCTCCCATTTATTTTTCTTTTTCAAGATTTCTTTAACCATTCTAAAACCTGTGCCTTTCCATATACATTTTTGAAAAAGCTTGTCTGTATCTATGTTTAAAAACCACACTGGGATTTTGGTAGGACTTTCATTAAATTTACGAAATAATTTAGGAAGAAGCAACATCTTTACTATGTTGAACCTTCCAATACATGAACATGATATGTCTTCCCATTTATTTGGATCTTGCATGATTTCTCTTATCAGAATTTTGCAATTTTGAGCACAAATATCCTGTACATGTTCTGTTAAGCTTATTCGTAAGTATTTCATTATCAGTGGAACAACTGTAAAGGGTATTGACTGTTTTATTTTGTTTTCTGCAGGTTTATTGCTAGTATATAGAACTGTGATTGGTTTTTGTGTGTTGATTTTGTATCCTGCAACCTTGCCAAAGTCATGTACTGGTCCTTTGAAATTTTTGGCTAGATTCCTTGAAAATTTTCTATGTAGACAATCACATCATCTGCCAATAGCAATAGATTTATTTTTTTCTTTCTAACCTGTATATCTTTTACTTCTTCTTCTTGCCTGATTGTAGTTATTAGAAATTCCAGCACTGTGTTGAATATCAGGAGTGCATGTAGACATGCTTGTCTTATTCTTGATCTTTGGAGGAAAGCGTTCAGTCTTTTAGCACTACATACAATAACTGTAAGTTTTTTGGAGATGCTATTTATTAACTTGAGATGTTAATAGTTACCTTCTATTTCTGTTATCATACACGGATGTTGTATTTTTATCAAATTTCACTTGTTTTAATAGATACAATCCTGTGATTTATCTTCTTTAGACTATTGATATGGCAGATTCAAATAATTGATTCATCTTCTTTTATACTTGGAATAAATCCCACTTGGTCGTAGTGTATCATTATTTTCATACATTGTTGAATTCAATTTGCTAATGTTTTGTTGAGGATTCTTGTGTCTAATCTTCTGGGAGATATTGATCTGTGGTTTTGCTCTTTATGTTCTCTCTTTGTCGGGTTTTGGTGTCAGGGTTATAATGGCCTCATGAGTTAGGAATTGTTCCCTCCTATATTTTCTAGAAAAGATTGTGTAAAATTGATGTTTACTCTTCTGGAATTGTTTGGTAAAACTGTCTAGGGAAACTATCTGGATGTAGGGTTTTAACATTACAAATTCAATGTATTTAATAGTTAAGGCACTATTCAGGTTATCTATTTCATGTTGGCGAAGTGTTGGTAGTTTGGAGTATTTGAGGAATTGGTCCATCTCTTCTAAGTTGTTGAGTCTAAGAGCATAAAACTGCTCAAGGTATTCTTTTATTTCAAAATGGCTCCAGTATCTGTAATGATATCCCATTTTATTCCTGATATTGGTGATTTGTATCTTCTTTCTTTTTATCTTTGTCAGTCTTGCTGGAAATTTATCAGTCTTACTGAATTTTTTGAAGAATCGGCTTTAAGTTTCATTGATTTTATTTTACTTTTCCTCTTTTCAATCGCATTGGTTTTTGTTCTTATAACTATTATTTTCTTTCTTTTACTTGCTTTGGATTCATTTTGTTCTTTTTCTAGGCTCTTGAGGTGAGGCTGTAGATTATTGATTTTCTTCTTTTCTGATGTAAGCATTTAGTACTATGAATTTTTCTCTCAACATTGCTTTAGCTACATCCCATTAAAGTTGCTATGTTGCAGGAGAATCGCTTGAACCCAGGAGGCGGAGGTTGCAGTAAGCCGAGATTGCGCCACTGCACTCCAGCCTGGCAACAGAGGAAGACTCCATCTCAAAAAAAAAAAAAAAAAAAAAAGTTGATATGTTTCATGTTCATTTTATTTAGTTCTAAATCTATTTTTATTTTCTTTGAGACTTCCTTTTTGACCTACAGATTTCTTGAAGTACATTGATTAATTTCCAGGAGTTTAAAATTTTTTCTCTTGTCTTTGTGTTATGGAATGCTAGTTCAATTTAATTATGGTCATGGAACATATTCGGTGTGATTTTAATTCTTTTTAAATTCGTTGGAGTTTGTTTGTAGTGCAGGTATGACATTCGTGAATAATCCTTGGGGACTTGAGAAAGTATGTGTATTTGCTGTTGTTGAGTGGAGTGCTTTACATATGTGTGTGTATATGTGTGTATCTATTAATCTACCTTTCTCATATTATGTTTGATGATTGTATTGTTCAAATCTTCTATATTATTGCTGGTTTTTTGGTCTAGTACCTCTATCATCTGATGAAAGGGGAATGTTGAAATCCTTAACTAGAATTTGTAATTTTTCTATTCTTCTTTCATCCATATCAGTTTTTACTTCATTCATTTTTGAGGCTCCATTATTTGTGTATAAGTATTTGATTGTTGTGTCTTACCTATAGATTGATAATTTAATTATTATATACTATTCTGTCTGGTAATTTTCTTTGCTTTGAGTCTATTTTATCTGGTAGCAGTATAGTCAATCCTGTTTTTTAAAAATTAATGTTGGCATGGTGGTATATATTTTTTCATTTTCTTCTTACTTCCGATCTGCCTGTTTCATTGAAATAATTAATGTTTGTTTTCTTATTGTTTCCCTTGTGTCTTAGTTTGTTTTTCCACTTTACTTGCCTTCTTGTGTACCACTTTAACACTTGTTAGAATTCCATCTTGATTTATTTATAGTTTTTGGGCATATCTCTTTTTGCAGCTTTCATAGTGGTTGCTCCGGGTATAACTGTATATACTTGTGACTTATCACAGTTGCCTGGTGTCAACATTTTACCACTTTGAATCAATTGTAGATACCTTACTTCCATTTCAGTTTCTTTACCTTTCCTACTTTTAAGCATTGTCCTGAGTGACAAGTGTTATAATTTTCACTCTGATTATCCAACACGATTTATAAAACTCATGAGGGACAGAGTAGAATACTGTATATCATAACACTTGATGCCCCTTTTATTTTGCTTTCTTTTCTTCCAGATGCTCCAAGATTTCTCTGTTTATCATTTCCTTTCTGTTTGAGAAACTTTGTTTAACAATTTTTTAAGGGTAGGTCTATTAGTGACACATTCTTTTAGTTTCCTTTCATCTTAGAATGTTTATTTCTTCATTCCTGAAGGATGGTCAACTGGATATAGAATTTGTGGCTGATTTTTTTTTTCAGTAACTGAACGACGTTGTGCTATTTTGGGCTCCGTGATTCAACTCGTGCTTCTAGGGCTCCCACTGTCCTCTGCTGGTGATGCCTAAGAGGACAGAGTTTCCCTCGGTGTGGCCACCTGGTGCTTTTGGGTTAGGGAAGGCAGTCTCTGGCCTCAGGCTGATCAGAGGCTTCCTGTGGGAAGGGAACATCACACCCTGGGGTCTGTTGGGGTCTGGGGGCTAGGGAAGGGATAGCATTAGGAGAAATACCTAATGTAGATTACAGGTGGATAGGTACAGCAAACCACCATGGCACGTGTATACCTATGTAAGAAACCTGCACGTTCTGCACATGTATCCCAGAACTTAAAGTATAATTAAAAAAAAAAAAAAAAAAAAAGGCTTCCTGTGTCAGCACTTGCAATAGGCCACCATTTGGCTACCTGTTGTCTCTCAATGGGGGAGGAACTCTCAAGTAGTAGGGAAGGATAATGCTTTCCCGGGAGGCAAGGAGGTAGAGAAGTTCCACAGTTGCTGTGGGACTCGCCTAGTGTTGTTCTGGCAAATTCCCTTTGATGAAGGAATGAACGTGCCAGCCTGGACCACTCTCTGCTGATAGGGTGAGGTCAGGAAATGTCAGGTCAGACTGGGGTCCTCTGTTGGTGGGGCAGCTTAGGATGCCCTGTCCTAAGTTGTTGCCCCAATTCTGGGGTCTCTCATTACTTTGCCTACCTCTTTACACCTTTTGGAATTCTCCTTTGATGACCTCTTGGATTAATTCCAGGGCTTATTTTGGACTTAGTGGGGAAAACAAAGCAGAATTGAGTTTGTGCCATCTTTTTCCACCTGGAAACCTTCCTATGATTTTTTATTATTTTTTTTACTAAGGGCCTTTCATCATTTTGAAAGTTTCTTAGCATTTTATTGAGGGATTGAGGGATCCAGAAGTTAAAAAAGTAGTAATTGTGGTAAAATATAGATAACATAATATTTACCATTTCAACCATTTTTTAGTACACCGTTCAGTAGCATTAAGTGGATTTACCATCATCCGTCTCCAGAATTGTTTTTTCATCTTGCAAAACTGAAACTCTGTACCTATTAAACAACTCCCCATTTTCCCGCTCCTAGCCTCCATAAGCTCTCTGCTGCTTTCTGCCTCTATGAAGTTACCTCCTATAGGTCCGTCATATAAGTGGAATCATACAATATTTGGCTTATTTCACTTAGCATAATATTCAAGGAAGAAAGGAAGTTTTAAATTGGTAAATCCTGTTACTCGCTGAAGTGTTTTAAAGTAGATTTGTGAAGTAGAGTATAAAATTAGTAGCTAAGTTGAGATTTTGAAAGTTGTAAAGCCTGGTACATAGTATGAATGCAACAATGTTAACTGTTACTATTACTTTCTGCAGGTTTTTTTTTTTTTCCTGGAGTCTCCCTCTGTTGCCCAGGCTGGAGTGCAGTGGTGCAATCTCAGCTCACTGCCAGCTCCACCTCCCGGGTTTACGCCATTCTCCTGCCTCGGGCTCCCAAGTAGCTGGGACTACAGGCACCCACCACCACGCCCCACTAATTTTTTGTATTTTTAGTAGAGACACGGTTTCACCATGTTAGCCAGGTTCTCAGCCACTAGCTGAGAATGTTATCAACTCATTACCTGCATTTGGGTAATTTCTAGGTTATTCACTGTTAATATCCCAATTTGATCTCGATCTCCTGACCTCGTGATCCACCCCCTCGGCTTCCCAAAGTGCTGGGATTACAGGCGTGAGCCACCACACCCGGCCTCTGCAGGATTTTATTATCCATGTTTCTTCTCTCTAGTATGAATAAAGTCTGCAGTGGGTTGTTGATTCACATTTCTGTTTTTGTTCTTTTTTGTGCTATTTTTTACTTTAAGAGCATCACCCTGCAGCCCTTATCTCAGTCTGCCTGTGGGAGATGTGCAAGGATAGACAGAGAGAACTCAGATGAGTCCAGATTCAATGGAGGAATGGAACCTGAATATGGGAGGCAGAGAGGCGTAAACTGAGATTTTGACTCTCATTTAATGTCCTGTGTCAAGTTCCTTAATCTCCGGGTCTTTGTTTCTCAGCTTTAAAGGTGAGATAATAGATCCTGGCATTATAAAATATTGGTAAATTGCTAATATTTACTAATATAATATGCAATAATATTAATAATTTATAATATCAATTAATATCAATGATATGATTGTATTATATATCAGTAAATTACTATTATATTGGTAAATTATTAATATTATGTATTATAAATTATTAATATCATTACATAATATATTAGTAAATATTAGTAATTTACCAATATTATATAGTGTCAGGGCCTGTTATCTCCCCTTTCTTGGTGAAGAAGCAAAGACTCAGAGATTATACCATATAATATTTGTATTACATTTTCGTAAAGTTTTGTACACCTGGTAGGTGCTCACAAAATCATCATTGTGTTACTGAGTTGACTCTCACAATGGCAGACACACAATTGCGTGTGTCTACACTCTGTTTCACTGTGGTGAAACGACTCGCTCTATCTCTATGTGTAATTTTCTCTTAGCAATAGGAACTTAGTAGTGGGTAAAATAATGTATTTTTCCAAATAGCTTTGGATGTTCTAAGTTTAGTGAAAGTGTTAACTGATGATAACCAGGGAAAGCTCATGAGCAGCATATTAAAATTTCTGCATTCTTTTATTGTGCTTAAGATGGAGAGTTTAATATTTTTGAGAATCAGAAAAAAAGCTGACTTTCATAAAAGGATAGAATCTTAAATATGGCAGAAATGGATGACACTTAAAGATTATCCTTGAGAAGAATAATGAAGTATATTCCTGCTCTTACATTATAATCATATTTTATTAGGTAAGATATACATGTAGGAATCTATTTTTATTTTAAGAATGCAGGCCGAG
This sequence comes from Macaca mulatta, assembly GCF_049350105.2. Classification (NCBI taxonomy): domain Eukaryota; kingdom Metazoa; phylum Chordata; class Mammalia; order Primates; family Cercopithecidae; genus Macaca; species Macaca mulatta. The sequence continues at coordinate 173,360,955 of NC_133409.1, forward strand.
CACGGTGGCTCAAGCCTGTAATCCCAGCACTTTGGGAGGCCGAGACAGGTGGATCACGAGGTTAGGAGATCAAGACCATCCTGGCTAACACAGTGAAATCCTGTCTCTACCAAAAATACAAAAAAAATTAGCCGGGCATGGTCGCGGGCACCTGTAGTCCCAGCTACTCGGGAGACTGAGGGAGGAGAATGGCGAGAACCCGGGAGGTGGAGCTTGCGGTGAGCCAAGATCGCGCCACTGCACTCCAGCCCTGGCGACAGAGCGAGACTCCGTCTCCAAAAAAAAAAAAAAAAAAAAAAAAAAAAGAATGTAAAATATTCAGAGATTGCAACTAGATTGGGATGATGACAAAACTACTTACAGGCAATAAAGTTAATCAAAATAAATTAAATAAGTAACACATGCAAAAGTTTTTATCAACTGGAAAATGTTTTATAAATATAATGCATTATTCTCAATCAAATAACTGCTGGAATTCATAAATAGCACCAAAATGTGACATGGGCTGTGGACCAATGTGGAAAGATTGATCCAACCACTCAGCCAGTCAGTGGTTTGGACAGAGTGAATGTAGGGATGGTTTTCTTGCATTCCTGCTGCCAACTATATTAAAATATCCCCCAAATATTAAACCACTAAATTTCTTCACATATCTAGAAAACCAGTTCATAAAATATTAGGTAATCCTACCTTTTAGTAAACATCCTAGGCTTTGGAGATAATAATCCTGGCCAAACCTAAGCTCCATTTTTATAAAACTTGCCCTTTGTCACCAGTTACATTTTTGAAGATCAGTTTGTTCATCTGTACTTCCCAAGATGAAAAGAGAATTTCTTGTTTCTTGCCATTATGACACACATTTATCTACTTATGTTGGCAGCATCCATGAACTGTTCATAGGTTCAAACCGTGCCACCAGCTGAGAACGTTAACAACTCATTACCTGCATTTGGGTAATTTCTAGGTTATTCACTGTTAATATCCCAATTTGATACTTGGCTATAGTTTTGAATGTGGTTAGAACATTTTTTTCTTAACTGGAAACTAGATTTTTAAAAGTCACATTTCATTAAAAAAATGTTAAGCATTGATTTCTCATGTAGATAAACTCCTTAATACTAAGATTTTTTTCTGTGGTTACAATCATGGTCATTGCAACATGTTAGTTATTGAGAATTTGTAGTTTGGTGCTTATGTTGGCCTTTAAACTGTTCATTTGTACTGTGAACTAGATTATGTGCTTCTAACTGTCAGTTAGCTGAATGCATTTCAAGTCAATTTACTAAAATACTCACTGTTAAGCGGTATATTTGGACAGAGTTGACACCTTTGACATTTTCTAAAATGGCAAAAATAACTGTATTTAAGGGTATGATTTATGAATGCTGTGTGCCTCCACAACTTCTATTTGATTATAGTTTTCAGGTTAGCTGCTGAAACTCTTTCCATAAACTGCTGAAAGGGCACCTAATTAGTGCTGTGTGATCAGATATTTAACACAGACGGACACACACAAACACAGAAAAACATAATATCGATCCCCAAAACAATGACCCCCTTGTTGCTTCTTAGAATTGCCTTTGTCAATGGAACAGTTGGGACCACAGTAGAAGCAGAGAGTAAGGAAGAAGTAAGATTGATAGCATGAAACGGCCTTTATGAAACACATACTCGTGGGTATAAATAAGAAAAGCAACTTGCAATGATTAGAAAGTATTTTGAATCCTTAGTTGTCTTTTAGATTGCTGGCCTCTATTAAAAACTTCTTAAAATAATAGATAGGTTTAATTCCTCAAGCAAAAGAAAAATTATATCATTTTAAAGATTTTCCATATTTATTATATAGATGTGACTTGACTATGGGAAAAAAAGAGCAAATTCTCATGTATTGCAAGTTTTAAATGTACCAGGCTAAGGTTTACTTAATTAGAACCTCGAGGCAATAAAGGAGCCCTTTTTAAAATTCTGTGATTCTTAATATGCTAAATAATGCAAAGCTTCGACTCTTCAAGCATGAGACACACATCTGGCAGCTTAACATTTAAATTACAGGGGGGAAACCCTCACTTCAGTAGTAATTTTCTCAAAGAAAAGAATAAGGAATGGATTACAACTAAATTTAATTTCTTTTTAAATTTTCATCTTGTCTAATTGCAGGCATTTTTCTGGGTTCTTTGTATTCATATATTTTTACACATATTTTCTGTAGATTTTATTCATCTTTAATTTGAGATGCTTCTCACTATTAGAGCTCTTGAAAAAATGCGGTATATTTTACATAGAAAATTGTCTTGAGAAATCTATCTGATCTCAAGTAATAAAGACATGGTATAGAAAATAAAAGGAAAATGGATTTCAGATACCCATAAAAATATTTTTGGCAACATTTTTCAGTTGGCTCCACTTTCAAGCTTTATTTTTTGTTTTCAGTATTAATGTTTTCTCTGTTTTGTCATTTTCTGACTGGTTTTTCATGCAAAAGTTATTATAGGCAGCATTCTTTCTTTATATTTCTCCAAAGGACAGTGTCAGATCCTTGATTAATTTTACAAAGGTCATTTGGAAAAACCATTAAAAACATGCCAAGTAAAAAAGATTAGCAGAACACAGGGAAAATACACTTTTATAAACATATGCATTTATACAGAGATAGGGTGTTGTAACATTATACAGTTTTGACAAGTGTTTTCCTTGTGCACCTCATGTATTATTAAAAATATGACTGTTCCATTTATTTTTTCTGGGTGATACCAGCTGACACGTTCCCAAGGCATCAGCAGGTTAATGTTATTTGTAAACATTTAATCTTTTTCTCAATATACAAGGATCTGATAGTTAAATAGAATAGTAGTTCCATAAAATAAAGTGGATTTAAAGTGGACTTTCAAAATAATTAACCAATATTTGCATTACTAGCATATAACATGGGTGCTAGTTAGCTCATGACAAATTCTTATATTCATTTCTATTTTCTAATTAAAAAATTTAACAATATTGCAACCTCCAATTTTAGCTGTGGTAGAACAGTTGGTTCCACGCTAGCTCTTCTGCTGTAATCAACCATTACAATGGAAAGAATATATGGAGCAACTGCATTGGAACACTGCCATCAGAAGGCATGACTGTAATCCCTGAAAGAAGAGAAACTGATAAGCAAACGCTATGCGGTGAACAGTGACCCTCTAACTGGGTACAATATCCTAACTGTAGAGAAGTAGAATGAGGTCCAAGCAGAGAAAGTCCCACTGAGCTCAGGAAACAGAGTTCACCATTGCAGTTGAAACAGCTGCAGTCTGCAAAGTAGAACAGAGAACAGGAAGATGTCAGTATAAAAACTTCCCTCCCATGTTCTTGGTTGAGGATTATGCTGTACTTAACCACAGTAAGGCATACCAAGACTTTGCTCAGTGGCTACTTGCTAGAGGCTCCCGTAGACCTGAGAGCAGAACAGACATACTAGAATTCAAACAGAGGTGGAGTTCAAGCGCAACCAGAAGAGGCATGTTAATACCTCATTATCAGTTTGGTCAGAAAATTAGGATACCAAGTGTCTGCATATTAGACATAAAGAGCACGCTCTAGAGTAGCTTACTCTACACCCACCCAAAGAAAGCCCAAAACAAGCCCTGACAGTGTAAGCAGAGGAGTTAGAGCTTTGAGGTTGAGCTTTGTCAAGAAAGAGTGGCTTGGTGGCTTGGAAACCCTTGGGTGTTTGTTTGTTTGTTTGTTTGTTTGTTGGACCTGCTGTAACAAAATGTAAATTCAAGACTACAGGAGTTTAAAGGAGTCAGCCAAAAATTGAACTGCCTGCTAGAAAAAAATATCAACACCTTTCAGAGGAAGATAAGAGAATCCAGAGTCTTCACCAATGGCCGTTATACAATCTACAGTTACTACACATGCAAAGAAATGAGAAAATAAGAGCCTTAGGCAAGGAAAAAAGTGGATAAAAATAACACCAAAATGATTCAGACATTAAATTTAGCATGGAAAAATAGTAAATTATCCATTGCAAATATGTTCAAAAATTTAAAGACAATACTTTTCACTCATGGCCTTCATGAGTGAATAGACAGGGTGTCTCAGCAGCAACATGGAAATTATAAAATAGTAACCAAACACAGAACTGAAAATCCAAGAATTAAATGATAAATTTATTGCATAGGCTTAAGAGCAAATTAGGATGGCAGAAGAAACAATCAGTGAACTTGAACACAGTGCAATAGAAATTAATCTGAAGTAAAGAAAAGAAAAAGGTGGGAGAGGCCAGGTGGTGGCCTGGTGGTGGCTCATGCCTGTAATACCAGCACTTTGGGAGGCCAAGGCTGGCGGATCACAAGGTCAGGAGATCGAGACCATCCTGGCAAACACAGTGAAATCTCAGCTCAACTAAAAATACAAAAGTTAGCCGGGCGTGGTGGCGGGCGCCTGTAGTCCCAGCTACTCGGGAGGCTAAGGCGGGAGAATGGCGTGAACCCGGGAGGCAGAGCTTGCAGTGAGCCAAGATGGCGCCACTGCAGTCCAGCTGGGGGAACAGAGTGAGACTCCATCCCCCCACCACCAAGAAAAAAAGAAAGGAAAAGGAAAAGAAAAAGAAAAGAAAAAGGTGGGAGAAAAACTAAGAGAGACTCAGAGACTCATGGGGCAACATCACATATTTTGACATATATGTCAATAATGGGAATCCTAGAAAAGTATAATGTAATGGGAGAAAATATACATTAAAAAGCGATGACTGAAAATTTTCCAAATTTGAGGAAATATTTTGACTTATAGGTTGAATACACTCAGTGAACCCCAGAAGAGTAAATATAAAGGAAATCATACTTAGGGATATCATAGTCAACTGCTAAAGATCCAAATTAAAGTGAAAATCCTGAAAGCAGGAAGAAAGAAAAAAAAACACGTTATAGATAAGGAAACAATAATGTGAGAAATTGTTGACATTGTCAGAAAAAATAGAGACAAGAAGTCAATATAATGATATATTTTAAAACGAGGACAAAGAATGTCAATTCACAAATCTGTGTCTAGCAAAAGAATCCTATAAAAGTGGAGGGTGAAATAAAGACATTTTCAGATGAAGGAAAGCTGAAATAATTTTTCTTCAGCAGATCAGCACTATAAAAATGTTAAAAATGTTCTTTAAGCTGAAGGAACATAATACAAAATGATCTATACAGGGGAATAGAGGGATATCACAATTGCAGTATATGTGTAAATATGGAACACTAAGTTTTCTAATAATTTTCTTAAAATGTAATTACTTTTTAAATAAAATGACATTGTAAGGTGGGGTTATAAAGCATGTGTAGATAAAAGATACGACAATTGCTCAAAGGATGAGGGAGTGGGAACTGGAATTATACTGTTGTATACTGTGTGGTGAGAAGTATGAAGTGGGTAATGTGAACTGTCAGGTATAAAGTGTGGCAGTCTGTAACACTGACTCTAAATATTGTGGGATAATTTTAGGATGCATACCGTTAGTCCTAAAGCAAACAGTACCAATCCAAAAAATATAGCCAAGAAAATAATAGAGGAAACAAGATGAAAGACTAAAAACATATAAGAGTCACCCAAAATAAGGCAGGAATGGGTCAACAGAACAAAAAAACCCAGAGAGACAAAGCACAAATTAATAGCAAGATGTCAACACATACACTCAATCATATAAATAATTACATGAAATATTCAAGATTAAATAAATTAAAAAGCAGGGATTGCTAATACGGATTTAAAAGCAAGACTCAACTATATGTTGTCTACAAGAGATGCTCTATAAATTTAAAGACAGAAATAAGTTGAAAGTGAAAGGACTAAAATATGTATGCCATGGAAACACTGTATGTAAGAAAGCTGGTGTGGCTACACTAATATCTAATGTTAGAAATCTAGTAATAGACTTGAAAACAAAGATAAAGAAAGGGGAAGAATCATTAGGAAGACATACATTCCTAAATATACACTGAATGGCAGAAATTGAAAATTCGTGAAACAAAAACTCTTTTTCTTTGCTGGCATATTTATCAAATGATCCAGCAATTCCACTCCTATGTATTTGCCCAAGAGAAATGAAAACATTTTCCTACAAGAGTATTTGGATATGAATTTTCATAACAGCCATACTCAGAGTCAAAACTTTGAAACACTTAAATATGAAGAATCAATAAATTGTAGTTCATTTGTTAAAGGGAATACTACTCATCAATAGAGGAATGAAATTCCCATACAAGCAATAACACAGATGAATCTCAACTACTGTTCTGAGTGAAAGAAGCCAGAACCAAGAGAGTCAATACTGCATTATTATATCTATGTGATATTGTAGCAGAATTCTAATTTATCATGCTGGGGATCAGATCACTGTTTGCTAGTTCTGTGTGTGTGTGTGTGTGTGTGTGTGTGTGTGTGTGTGTGTGTGTGTGTATCTGTGTGTATAAAGGGTATAGGAGAACTTTTTTAATGTGATGCAAAAAATGTTTTAGATTTTACTTGTCTTGGGAGTTACATGGAATTATCCATTTGTCAAAACCCATTTAATTGCACATTTAAAATATGTACATTTTATTGTATATTAATTGTAACTTAACAATTCGATTAAAAAAATATATCAGTTGGATTCTGGTTTTCTGGAGTTAGCCAGAGGAAATGCAGGGTGTGTAGTAACAAAGTTGTCGGGGACATCCTCATCTGATGCAAGCTTGTAGAAGCTGCAAGGAGTGAGGTGGCCCTTGCCCTGTGCCCTAAACACCATGTAGGATTTGGGTGACAAGGTGAGAGCTTGTATGAAGGGGGTTTGCAGTGAACTCTCAATAGTCCTCCTGTATCTTAGCTCCCTAGCTTCTAGTTTTTTGGGTGGAATTCCTGAGTCAAAGAGTTTGCTTATTGTAAATGCTAATAGATGTTACTAGTCTGCTTTTCAAAAAACTTTTAAAAATACATTTTGACAAGCAACATATAAGAAAATCAATTTCTTTCCAACCTTTTTCTTAAAATGGCCTTTTTCTTCTTGATCCCCCTCCAGGCCTTCCATCCATACTTCCCTAACTCTTCAATTCACCTGCCCCATATAACCCATTTTATTTTATATTTAATATAATGGCATATTATATATATTTTACATATAATATTAAAAAATTATATATAATATAAAAATATATAAAAGAGATTATATATAATCTCCTTTTTGTGCAGTGATAAAAAGTACCTCTATAAATGTACATGTCCCTGTGTGTGTGTCCGTGTGTGTGTGTGTGTGTGTGTGTGTGTGTGTGTCTGGTTATATGGGGCAAGTAAATTGAAAAGGAATCAGGGAACTGTGAATGGAAGCCCTGAAGGGGAATCTAGAAGAAAAAGGCCATTTTAAGAAAAAAGGTGGATGTATATTTTATGACTTGTAGAGATGACCATAATGTCTTATTGAATGGAAAATAAAAATTTGCAAAAAACCAAAAAGCATATGCCATGAATTTATCTCAGTTGAGTGTCTCTCTTTCTCTCCCTTCATCCCCCATCTGCCTGCACCTGCAGAGGTAGAAAGCAATGAAGGCTCAAGCTAGGGTTATGGAGAAAGGGAGGAAGAAATGGCCATTAAACTACTGAACGAGGTAGAAGATAATGTGACAAGGCATTAGATGTGGATGACAATAGAGTAGGAAAATTCAGGCAAGACAGAGAATTTTGAGTCTGGGTGGAAGGAGAATAGCAAAGTCATGAAAAGAGATAGAAAAATACGAGAAAGGAGCCCTTGGATAGGAACGAGCATCAGTTGTGTTTTGCATGTCTGAGCCTGAGGTGTTGGCAGGACCCCAGATGCCACGTCTACCCACCTGGCAGTGGGAAAGCATGCAAGAAAATCATACAAGTACCCCAAAAGTTCTTTGTTTATTTATATTTTGTGTATGTATGGTTTGACTATTTAGTGTGAAAAGGTTTTGTGAGCTTATAAGTAAAAGGAGAAACAATGAAAGAAAACATTGATACACAGGACTATATAAGACTGAAAATTATATCTTATTTATATACACACAACTCTCAAAGAAATTAAAAGACACGTTGCAAACTGAGAAAAATATTTTGAACCATCACATCAGGTAGAGTAATATCTTTAATATGTAAAGATAAAAATTACAAAGAAAATATTAAATGTTACAGCTGAAAAATTTGGGGAAATGGCATGGAAGGGAATCTACATAAATGCTCTGCAAACATAAAAATATTCAAATGTATTAGATTTCTAGGATTTCCAATTAAAACAACAACGAGATTTATTATTTTGTCCACTAAGCAGACAAGTTTTGGCAGGCCTGTGGATAATTAGATACTTTCTTGCATTGGCCGTTACAATATAAACTTTTATAATTCATTTTATAGAGCAAAGACAAAAAACCTTAAGCATTTGATTTAGTATCCCTGATCCTGAATACTCATTTCAAGAAAATAAGCACAGAAGGACAATAAAATTTTTGTAAAATATGTGCAACATGATATAAATATTAACCAAAGGGGGCTGGTTAAATACAACCATATTATGTATTACTGTTCAGTCATTAAAAATTACACATTGGGGAATATTTAATAATCAGTAAAAAACACAATATATTAAGTGTATAGAAAGATGCAAACTACATATATGATACGATCACAGTTTGGTAAAATATTGTATTATAGATACATTTATATAACATATAATAATTTCATGACACATATGACATAAATATTACATAGCATATATAAATAATTATCTAATATACATATATTGCTATTTATGTTTTTATAAATAGGAAGATCTGTTGTAAAGCAAAGAATATTTTACATGAGAACCAAGAAAATATTAAAGACTTTTAGGAGTCTCTCTCTTTGATAGAGACTTTATTACCCTAACAGGCACACCATCACTACATTTTAGTAACATATAGGGATGTAAGTCCTGTTAAATTAGAAATTATTTCTAGTAGGGAGATTTCTAAGATGGTCTTCCAAAGATGTTCAAGATCTAATCCCCAGAATGTTTACACATCAGCAGAGAGATTATCGGGGTGAACTTAATCACATGAACCTTTAAAACTAGAGAACATTCTTATGCCGGTGGCAGAAAAAAAGGTTAGAGAGATTCAAGCAAGGAAAGGACACAACCAGTTGCTGCTGACCTGAAGGCCATGGGGATCCCATGGAAATTAGGAGAAGAGAATGAATTCTGCCAACTTTCAGTAAGCCTGAAGAAGACTCCAAGACTCAGATGAGGGCTGCAGCCCTGGCTCACACATTGATTTTTGGCGTGGTGAGACTTAAATAGAGTAAGCAGCTGAACCTTGCTATGCCCAGCTGAGCCACAAAAAATGTGAGACAATAAAAAGATGTTGTTTTAAGTCACTAAGTTTGTGGTAATTCATTCCAGCAGTAATAAAATGTGTCCAATGTTTAAATGTGTGTATAAGTAGAAAATGTGGTGTGGCTTCTCAAGTAGGATACAGCAGAAGGATGAAATGCAAGGCCTTGGTGGTCAAAAAGAACTGGCACTGAATTTCAGATTTTCCTCTAATTGGCTGTCTAATTTGAGGGAAGTTCTTTGATCTGAGTCTCAGTATCCAAATGTATCAAATGGGGGAATGGTAACTATTTTAACGTGTGTGTGTGTGTGTGTGTGTGTGTGTGTGTGTGTGTGATGTAAACAACATAATATATACAGAGTTCTTAGAAAATACTAAAAAATGCATTCTATTATTATTTCATATTTATATTCGTTATTCCAGCTAGAAATTATACACTAAGAATTTAAATTATAAGACTTTAAAAAGAATAATACATTAAAAATATATGCTAAATATATAAATAGTGTAATATTTAAATAATATTTAATGTAACCATCAAGTCACCCATTATAATATATAATAATATGTCAATTATATATAAATATTAAATTAATCATTAGATTATAATTACATATTATATACAATATATAATTATATATTTGTTTTAACATATGTTTATGTATGTTTTATATGTTTAATATAATGTTTATATGTAAACATTATATATAATAATTATATGATTAATTAATATGTAATTAATTTATGATTAATATAAATTACTATTATCAAAATTTTATATTTAAATAATATATTTAAAACCTAAATAAAAATGTTTTCTACACTACTTTTCCTTCTCCTCCCTTTCTTATTGTCATTTTGACCATAACAATCTCACTACCAACAAATGCTGTTTTAGACCCAAAGAAAGGTAGCTCTTCCAGGGATCTATGTGACTGAAGTATCAAGTGTCTCAAAGAAGATGTGCCTGACCCATCTGAATTTCCATGGAGAAGGATATTTCTCAGTATCTGCCTTTATCTTGGTGCAGGACACTGGAGGCAGTGTCAAGAAACACAATGAGACATCACTTCCCAAAATGCTTGCCCCACACAGACCTAGACTGGGGATCAAGAAGCTGGCGGGGTCACCCTTTGGGAAGAAAAGATTTCTGAAGCATGCAGACACACAGTCTATGTTCTCAGAATCTTACACTTCTTAAATCTCATTGTGAAATGTCTACAAGGGGCCGGGCGCTGTGGCTCATGCCTGTGCACCTAGCACTTTGGGAGGCCAAGGCGGGCAGATTGCCTGAGCTCAGGAGTTTGAGACCAGCCTGGGCAGCATGGCAAAACCCCTCTCTACTAAAAATACAAAAAATTAGCCGAGTGTGGCAGCTCATGCCTGCAATCCCAGCAACTCGGGAGGTTGAGGCAAGAGAATTGCTTGAACCCAGGAAGTGGAAGTTGCAGTGAGCTGAGATCATCGTGCCACTGCACTCCAGCCTGGGCAACAGAGCAAGACTCTGCCTCAAAAAAAAAAAAAAAAAAAAAAAAGTCCACAAAGGCAATTTCGAAGGACAGGGGATGACACCATTCAATTCCTGGAGGGAGAAAGGGGGACAGAAAACAAGGCTTTGACTGCTCACAACACACGCTCTGTTTTGATAAAAAAAACCTTTCAGGTCAACCCCCACATCAAAGCTGTGGCTGTCCTGAGGCACTCCAAGCACCAGCATCTTCTGGGCCAGGATATTTGTCACAAGACCCTGGGGATAGACCTTGCCATATGGGTTCAGTGAAATGAGTGGTCAAGACAATGACTTCGGAGGTATAAAGCTGTAGGAATACCTGCTTATAAGCGCTCTTGCCATTTATTTATTTATTTTTCCTTTAAGCAACATCTGATTGGTTCGGAAAGTACTCTGTGTCAGGCACTGTGTGAGACACTATAGGAAAAGCAAGGGTGAAAAGATACCTTGTCTCTTAACAAGTTTGCAATCTAGAACAGTGCTCTCAACTGGCCATGTTTTGTCCCAAGGAACATTTGGCAAAGTCCGGAGACATTTTTGGTTGCCACGACTAGTGGTTGGAGGTTAGGTAGAGGGTGCTGCTGGCATTGAGGAGGTAGAGGCCAGGGATGCTGCTAAACAAAGCACAGGGCAGCCACCACAACACAGAATTATCCAGCCCGCTATGTCAATAGCGCCCCAGCTGAGAAACCTTGATATAATCACGCAAGATATGTCAAAGATACCTAAAACTCTGTTTTCTGGGCTTACATGTTCAATTAAGGAGTTCTCTTTTTTGTTTTTAATATTATATTGCAAAACTTATGAGTCAGCTTCTTGGGAGAGTAAGTAAAGTGAGAAGCACTGGTTGCAGGCAGGGACCAAATCTCCCTAATCTCAGAGTTTCATATTGAACCATTGATACAAGGTGCAGGAGGGCTTCCTTGAAAACGTGATCCCAGAAACATAGCTGATGATAGAGAATCCTACCCAGATGAGGTAGGAAAGCAGACCAGACACAGCTACTGCTTGTAAATTGTATCCCGTGGTATGGCTGAGGGTAGAGTTCTACTTGAAGTTCATACACTGGCTGAATTAAAACCAGGGACATAGCTTAGGGCCTTCGTTTGAGAATTGTTTCTTCCACCCCCATTTGTCAAGGCATATATAAGCTCTTCGATTTCAGTAGTGTGAGCTTACACATCCTCTGAAGTGAAAATGTGTCATATATTTTTTCCACCTTTTTGTTTTTAACCCTAGGGAGCATTACTAATAAAATCGGTCCCTGTTCTATGGACTATGATCCCAATCTCTTAAAAGAAGACCTACACTCTCAGGTAAGATGAAGGCTGTAGAAGTTGGCTTTGGAAAGACCATGAAAACAGCAGCCCCTGGTTATAAACTATGATTTCTTAAAATGTATTTCCAGGTAGAAAGTAATTTGGTCTTCACAGCAGGTTTTGAAGTGTGGGATGTGGTAAAGTGGCTGACGTTTTGAGAAATCAGCAATGCCAATAAATTTTTATAACATTGGAATCAGACTTCTTTAAGCTATTGAAGACTTCAGTTAAATTAATCAGCCTACAAGACTCTTTTCAGTTGGAGCAGGATGATTAGAAAATGTGCTGATTGTGCTGTGTTTCAGTGATTTATTTGGCACGATCATAGCTGCCATGAAGTCTGTATAGAAACTATCTTGGTAAACTTAGATAAATTAAGTAGACTGGATTTCCAAAACATTGGCCACATTAATATTACTTGTATTACTGGATCCAGTTTTTAGATACTTAACATTTTAAAAATCTGTATCTGCCTAGACCGGGTGACTTTGAATTTTAAGTATTTAAAAAATGTAGCTTGGCTAGAAAATTGAAGTAAAAGAACCCGACCCACCCCTACAACCTGGTCCCTTTGTGTACAGGTTATCTGAATCATTATCTTAATTGATACCTTCCTGGCTAAATGCATATAGTTCTACAGGGCCATCTTTCACATCTTGCTCTCACTACTGACATTAAAGTAAATCTTTTCTTTATTAACCTCTAAATTGTGGGCCATCATTTAATCAAATAAATGACTGTGTTTTTAATGTTCAGGTGACTACTTACAGAATGTACAATTGTGATTGCTTCTATATTGCAGACTTTTTACATTGCAGACCTTCTATATCACAGGCTATATTAAAGATAAAAGCTCTGAAATAAAAAGTTTAGTGAAATCTGTAACAATGAGAGGTACCATTTACTGAGAATTAGGACATTACTAGGTGCTGGTGAATTTTTTCAGTCTACAACAAATGACTCATCTTATTCTCACAGCGAAATAACGAGATAGATATTGGTATTATCATCATTATCCCCAACTTAGAGATGAGAAAAAATGAAGCATGGGAAAATGAAGTAAATTAACCAAAATTATATTACTAATTAAAGTATATAACTGGGTTTTGAACCCAGACTGTCTGGCTCTAGAATCCCTATTTGTAGCAATCATGGAAAAACATAAGTTATGTGTGTTAGCCAGTTATGTTTTCTACTTCCTGGTTTTTATAATCTTCATTTCAGGTCTAGGGTATGGAAATCACGGGGCAATCCTCTAGCAAATAAAAAAATGGGTGAATAAATATCACATTCTTTTAGTACATATTATGTATTCAGGTCATGTTACATATACTCCGTGAGAAACTAATGAAAAAAGATGTTTGTGCGACTTCTACAATACTATGGGTCTAATACAAGCCTTTTAATTATTTTTGTAAAATTCTCATAGCAGTCGTTGACCATAAACTTTGGGATTAGAAGCAAGGCTAAAGTAGGTAAGGTGAGAATGAATATGTTCACTCTAAAAACCTAAAACTCTCCCCCATATTTTCTGAGTTTACATGTTCAATCAAGGAGTTCTCTTTATTATTATTATACTTTATGTTCTAGGGTACATGTGATCACGTGGGCTTCATCCCTGGGATGCAAGGTTGGTTCAACATACACAAATCAATACACATAATCCATCACATAAAGAGAACCAAAGGCAAAAACAACATGATTATCTCAATAGATGCAGAAAAGGCCTTTGACAAAATTCAACAGCCCTTCATGCTAAAAACTCTCAGTAAATTCGGTATTGATGGAACGTATCTCAAAATAATAAGAGCTATTTATGACAAACCCACAGCCAATATCATATTGAATGGGCAAAAACTGGGAGCATTCCCTTTGAAAACTGGCACAAGACAGGGATGCCCTCTCTCACCAGTCCTATTCAGTATAGCGTTGGAAGTTCTGGCCAGGGCAATCAGGCAAGAGAAAGAAATAAAGCGTATTCAATTAGGAAAAGAAGAAGTCAAATTGTCCCTGTGTGCAGATGACATGATTATATATATAGAAAACCCCGTCATCTCAGCCCCAAATCTCCTTAAGCTGATAAGTAGCTTCAGCAAAGTCTCAGGATACAAAATCAATGTGCAAAAATCACAAGCCTTCTTATACACTGATAACAGACAAACAGAGAGCCAAATCATGAATGAACTCCCATTCACAATTGTTTCAAGGAGTTCTCTTTTGATTTTATTTTTAATATTTTATTCTAAAACTTACGAAGCAATTGCTTGGGAAAGTAAGTTTTTCCCTGGGGTCCAGGCACATTGGGAAGGTGTCTTCATGCTGAATGGCTTTCAGAGGCAGCACGTACATGTTGGGACCTGCATCTCAGCCCCATCAGTGCTGTGGGATGACAGAGCCAGGACACACCCAAATTATAAGCAACCAAGTGTTACGGGTAAGGGCATTTATACCACCTTCTAAGCATAGAAATACCCCTCTCTTGACAATAAACAGTCTCAACCTGAGACTCCACACTCCAATTTAAGCATTTTATTTTTTCTCATGTTCTTATAGTATCAGGAATTAACTTGGATCTTCAACTAATTTTTAAAAATTCTAACCTAAGCAGTTCATAAAATGGCCGTGGGAAAATAAGGTTAGTGTTGCACTTCAAATGTGAAGCATCAGTTTTTCAAATGTAAATGATCAGAGAACAGTTTACATGTGTGATGTCAAGTGGCCAGAGATGCTAGTCATCTTCCAATGGGTAGAAACAGAAGCCCGAGGGACTCAGTACTTGAGGGGTCTCTCTAGCATATCCTGAGCTACCTAGCCAGGGATATCTTGTTTTCCTCTGTGTACATTAATGGAAGCCTGTCCTGTGAAATTCTCTGATGAACACATCAGGCATGAGTTAAAGAAAGGGGAAAGAGTATTTCTGCTGGATGGTCTCAGGATTTAGGCTGAATCTAATTTGGAGCTATGATTGTTTTTGGATGATGGTAATAGCACTGATGGAAATGAACCTGATGTCATATTTATTTGCTTTTGATAGTTCAGGCACACCTGGTGTTTGTTGTTGTTATCTAGGACTTGCAATTCTGTGATCTTATTAACACAAGCCTCTTAGCAGAGTGTTTCCACCGCAAACCTTCCTCCCCTGCCTTCTTAAAAACTGGTGAGCATCACTTAGGCCGGCATGAAAGCTTCCACGGCTGCTCACTTCTGATCTTCCCAGGGCAGTTCAAAAGCATTTGTAATCCTCTGGATTCAGCCCTTTGTTCACCATTTCCTCCTTCTAAGGCTTTCTCTTTTGATGAAAACAATCCCCTTGCCCTTCATCTGGCCAGATGGGCAGGTGAACAGTTCTCTCCAGAGACCCACAGAAAAACCCTGTGAGGGGTTTGGAGAAGAAATGCTGCTAAGTGGAGCTTCACTGTGCTGACACCGTAATACCAGTGCCCTGGTAGCCCTGCCTGTGAACTGCCAGCTCTCTCTGCACTCACAGACTTATCCTCTCACCAGTTCGTGGCCCTCATCCTTCTCTGTAAACTGATTGGCTCATGAAAGGAATTATGGCAAAGGGGCAGAAACCTCTGGATCCTCAACTAATTTTAAAGTTCCATTACTGGGTATATACCCAAAGGATTATAAGTCATGCTACTATAAAGACACATGCACACGTATGTTTATTGCAGCACTATTCACAATAGCAAAGACTTGGAATCAACCCAAATGTCCATCAGTGACAGACTGGATTCAGAAAATGTGGCACATATACACCATGGAATACTATGCAGCCATAAAAAAGGATGAGTTTGTGTCCTTTGTAGGGACATGGATGCAGCTGGAAACCATCATTCTTAGCAAACTATCACAAGAACAGAAAACCAAACACCGCATGTTCTCACTCATAGGTGGGAACTGAACAATGAGATCACTTGGACTCGGGAAGGGGAACATCACACACCGGGGCCTATCATGGGGAGGGGGGAGGGGGGAGGGATTGCATTGGGAGTTATACCTGATGTAAATGTCGAGTTGATGGGTGCTGACGAGTTGATGGGTGCAGCACAGCAACATGGCACAAGTATACATATGTAACAAACCTGCACGTTATGCACATGCACCCTAGAACTTAAAGTATAATAATAATAATAAAAAAATAAAATAAAATAAAAAAATAAAGTTTCTAACCTATGCAATAAGGAACCCTGAGCTTTGCTACCTACCATATGACACAATTAAATAGGGTTATATGTCATAGGCTTAGATAACTTTGAGACTTGGCTCCTATAACATTTTTTTCATGGCAGCTGCAAAGAAATGCGATAATAACTCACAAGAAATGGAAGGGTGTTAAATATTCAATTGATCACTTATGCTGTATAGGATATGGTACCAGATACTACTTATATCCTTAGCATTGTAAAGCATTTTACATGCTATTCTCACACCTCCTGGAAGAATTATACATACATAAATTATATATATGTGTAAATTATACGTTATATAAATTATATATGTATAATATATCTAATATAATATATATGTTTCTCTTCATGAGTGTCTTATCTCTATTCTTTAAATTTAAAACTTCAATTCATGGACTTTAAATAATCCATCTGTGTTCACAAAGTAGTAAAAAGACTTGAATGTGTCTTCTGATCACCACCTGACTACTCTTTTTGCTATAGCACTATATATTTTAGATTTTCAAAATTCCTTAAAACACTTTCGCCTCTCAGTTTGCATTGCGTTGGAAGAAGGTTCATTCATTGTTTCGTGACCAGTGTTGTATTTGACCACCAATATTCACAAACCAGATTTTTAGTCTACGAGTTTGAAAATCAGATTCTAAATTTTAGCAACTTATATTTAAAGATTTGCTTTTGATTTCTGTGGCAGGTCAGTATATGAGTAACAATATACACAACATATAAAATACGATGCTTTGGAATAAATTTGTACCACCAATTTCTATTTTAAAGTATAGATATTAATCTCTTTAAAGACATTGCTGTTGAAAAAAAATTAATGATGATGTTCTTAGGGTTCAGAATACAGATAGGATTTATAGTTGTAATGAGGCAGAAAATCTAGTTTCTGTCTTCTGAGTGCTGACAATATGGTTCAGGCATTGTTTTTCAGGCATATATTTAAGATATACATTTGTGTTTGGAAGACTGTTTATATTATGAAAGTGCTTCCATGTGAACAGGCTTCATACATCCTGGTACTTACCCGGGAGTTTCTCTGCACACACTTACCTTTTGTTTTGGAATCAGAAGTTATTTCTTTATATTTTTGTTCCTCTTTTGAATCAGTTATTTGGAGATGAACAAGTTTCCATGACTTTATGTCTTCCCAAAAATCCATCTGAAGGAATTTTTAGTGCCTTAATTTAAATATTTCTTAAAGGAAATATAAAAGTTCAAGAAATGTTTGCAATAGTTAGTATTCACCGATGTTTTTCTTTATGACTTGGCAACTAGAGGTAATGTCCACTGTTGCTGTTATTATAATGTAATTACTTAATAAAATGGCCTCTAATTGCTGTTTCTTGAGATCTACCATATGCTTATAACCACGTGAAGTGTGTGGAAGACAAAGAAATATACTACATCCCATTTCTGCCATGAATTTAGTTTGAAGAAACTATGTAGATATTCATAGAGAAACCAGAAAGAAAGCAATTTGTGCATTGTATCATGAAAAACCTTTACTTTATCAAATCAGCAGCTTTGGTGGGTAAACCAAATGTATGGTATAGTTCTTGGTAGCCATTTCAATCTTCTATTGAATGAGATTGAGTAAAGTATCTAAGCAACTCATCAGGAAATGCCATCAAATTGAAATTTTAAAGTTACAAAGGCCTTTTTTTCAGCAACCTGGCAAGGTGTGCCAATCAAATATATATTTAGTTGGGACAATTCAAAGATCTCATATTTTTTCAAGAATCTTGGTACTCTTTAATTTACTTAGGGATGGAGTAATTAAAACTATCAACATTGAATAGTCTACTCAAAAATACTTCTATGCTATAGAAGCTAAAATAAAGGACCACAATGAAAGACATTTACTTTAAATTGATATCTGTCATAACTGGATTTTCTTCTTAAGGTAATCAAATTGATCAATTTTATAATAAAGGAAATGAAACTCGTTGAGTTCACTGGGGATTTGACGACACATCTCATTCACCTGAGTTTCATGCTTAGGTTTTCCTGGCTACAACAATCTGTCAACCCAAAGCAACATTTTGCGATTTCAAGCTGTTCCAACTATGAAGTTGTGCTAAAACTTGTGTGGGCTAATATTAAGGAATTTCAACCAAACTGACCTCTTACAAATAATCATTTAAAATGTTTGACAAGGGTCTAAAGAAAAGAGAAGAGAAGAGGAGTTTTAACAAAACTATCTTATAAATGCAAGTCATGCCTGATTTTCTGCTTCTCTAGACTAATGATTTTCAAACTCCTTATCAGCACATGGGTTAGGCCATTCTTGCATTGCTATAAAGAAATACCTGAGTCTGGGGAATTTATAAAGGAAAGAGGCTTAATTGGCTCATGCTTGTGCAGGCTGTATCAGCATAGCTGCAGCATGTGCTTCTAGTGAAGACCTCAGGAACTTTACAGTCATGGCAGAAAGCAAAGTGGGAGCTGGCACATCAAATGGTGAGAGCAGGACCATGAGAGAGATGAGAGAGGTGCTACATACTTTTAATCAACCAGATCTCACAAGAACTCACTATCTTGAGGACAACACTAAGCCAGCCATGAGGGATCCGCCACCTTGATCCCAGAACCTCCCCACTGTGCCCCACCTTCAACACTGGGGATTACATTTCAATATGATGTTTGGAGGGGACAAACATCCCAACCATGTCAGTACCATTTATAGTAAAAGCTTAGCAGGAGACCCCAATAAATAAAACAGGTAAAAACCGAGCTTGTAGGGTGGGAGAGGAAGGAAGAGCCCTGCTAGGTTAGCTGCTTCCACTTCCAATTCCCTGCCATAGCAGGGCCCCAAGAACCCTTAGGTGAGCCACAGGGCTCAGTTTGCCTTCTGGACCCATCATCACAGGTTACATCATTTTTCAAGTTCTAGGAAGGAGCTCCATAGACATCATGCAATTCCTGTGCTTGAATGGATGCTGTTGAGAATCACAGGCTGGGGGACTCAGGAGCCATTAGTGACAATGCTACAATGAAGTAACCTGCCAGAGCACAGAACAGAGGCAAAGAGAGTCCTGGGAGCCTTCAAGTCCTTGATTCTTGTGTTCTTGAAATTCAGCAGAATTTCCTTCTCTTTTCCTTCTCCATAGACTTGTTGTTCAAATCTCCCTTCAAATTACTCTGTTGAGAGCCAGTTCAAGTTGCATTTATTTCACTTGCATGCAAAAGTCCTGATTCAGTACAACTACTGTGACCATCATTATGTTTGTCTTTCCATTCTGACAACATTTACATAAGTTGTCCCATGTGAAATAAGACAAAAGTGAACATGTCATGGTCTCTGCCTTGACAGAGATAAAAATTTAGTGAGGGTATCTAGAGCATAAAATAATAATTTCGATGCAGAACCCATGCCTAACGATGCTTCTTCGTGATCAATGATTCTATAAGTCATTCTGGGGAAAATGTCACTGAAACTAGGTGAACTTTCAATCTCCTATTAATAAAATACTTCATTTTTTTTATATTTGTTAATTTATTTGACAAGGGAGATAGCCTGACGGATCATTCTGTGAAAGAAAAATCAACTGTTTTGAGAACTGGAGAAGCTGAAGATTATTCACAGGGCATATCTTACTTGGAGGAACTGGAGGAACACCGATTTTCTGTCTGGTGAGTCACTATATCCTTTCTTTTCATTTTCAAATTTAAACGTATTGACTCCAGCAAGAATTATTATTTTATTATTTGTTTATTCAACAAATATTGATTGCATTCCTATTGTAGGCTATAGAATGTGTACTCTGACTTCAGAAAGTTCATAGTCCAATGAGGAATATTAATGTTTAAAAACATCAATGTGATCTGATGATGGTATTTTTAAAAATTGCTCAAAGTGCAACATGCGCTCACAGAGAAGCTGATGGCTGAATTTACTAGAGAATGGAGAGTGGTTCCCAAAATAAGTTTGAGCCAAGTCTTGGGGAGAAGATTGTAATAGAGAAATGGTGACAAATTGGTGTGGACAGAGTCCAGAGATGGAATTAGGGGGATAGTTGGGGTTGACACATGCTGGATCACTTAGTTCACTTAAGACCTAAGCAGGTCATAATTACTGCTCTCTCTACTTAGTGATGTGTTCATGGGTGTATCTGTTTCTGTGAACGCACGTATAACTGATATAGAAGAGAAGTGCTAGGAAGGGAAGGGCATGGTCCCTCTAAATGATACAGAAGCGGGGAAGGGTGTGGTCCCTGGCTAGGGCTCCACCCCCAGGCCTGTGCCCATGGACCTAGGTGAGGACAGGAATTTTTGTTTTCCTGCCCAAATGTTACATTTCCACCCTAGCCTGCCACACCAACATCCTGTGCCTATAAAAACTGCCAAGACCCTAGCAGGCAGACACACAGGTGGCTGGACTTCGAGAGGAGCACATCAGCAGAGGAACACATGGGTGGCTGGATGTCGAGAGGGACACACTGACAGGCACCAACAGGCTGGCAGGCCACTGACTGGCAAAATGGCACGGAGTTTGGCTGGGGCAGTCAGAGGAGAGCCCGGGCTGCCTTACTCCAGGGGGAAACCTTTCCACTCCATCCCTTTCTGGCTTCCCCCAGCTGCTGAGAGCTACCTCCACTCAATAGAACCTTGCATTCATTCTCCAAACCTAGGTTTGATCCGATTCTTCCAGCACACCAAGGCAAGAACCTGGGATACAGAAAGCCCTCTGTCCTTGAGACAAAGTAGAGGGCCTAATTGAGCTGGTTAACACAAGCCGCCTATGGAAGCTAAACTAGAAGAGCACTCTAACACATGCCCACTGGGGCTTCAGCTGTAAACATTCACCCCCAGACACTGTCATGGGGTCAGAGCCCCACAGCCTGCCCATCTATATGGTTCCCTAGAGGTTTGAGCAGTGGGGCACTGAAGAAGCGAGCCATACCCCCATAGCATGCCCTGCAAGGGGGCAAGGGAACCTTTCCCATTTCATAATAAACATCAAAATAAAACCATGAAAGAGTGAGCAGTGGATCTTCTCAGAAGTAAGGAGTGCAGAATTTTGCGATGGTGGTGTCCATCAATGGTGGTAAGGAGGAATGACAGTGGTCATGTGACACGAGGAGCGACCTTGGAAAGAAGAGATGGTACCTAGTCAAAGTCATGCGTACCTACCCATGGCCTCCCTGCCCACCCCGAGATCTGTTCCTGAAATTCTTTTTCCACTGGGCATTTATCTGATTTGGTTCTCAGAATTTGCTTTCACTCTTCCATCCTGGAACCAACATCTGAAAACATGGTATCAGCTCAAATTTCCTGTGCCCAGTCACAGTTTTTAGAACTCCCATTGGTCTTAGCTTAGAACTCTAAATGCTTTCACCAGTGCTTTTCCTGATGCTGCCAGAGTGTGGTATTCAGGCTAAAGAGTGAGTTGTTTTCCAGATTAAGAGAAGCAGGTCTGTGACTGAGAAGCATCAGGCATGAAGGGAAGCTAAAGAGCTCAAAGACAAGAAACATACATGGCTCTCCTAGAAAGAAAACATGTACAAGAGATGCTATTTGCTAGTAAGAAAAAGACATGCTCCCTATTCTTCAGAAACTCTGTGATAGTCTCTAAGGGGAGTAGTGACATACTTGTTAGATTAGATTCAATGATATGATTTCCAGAACAGAGGTTTTAGGTGCTTACTTTGATGTATGTAGATGAGTGATATGGTTTGGCTGTGTTCCCACCCGAATCTCATCTTGATTGTAGTTCCCATAATCCCCATGTGTTGTGGGAGGGACCAGCTGGAGATAATTGAATCATGGGGGCAGTTTTCCCCTTCCTGTCCTCTTGATAGTGAGTTAGTTCTCACGAGATCTGGTGGTTTTCTAAGGGGCTTCCTCCTTCACTGAGCACTCATTCATTCTCCTTTTTGCCACCCTGTGAAGAAGGATGCATTTGCTTCTCCTTCTGTCCTGAATGTAAGTTTCTCTCTGGCCATGCTGAACTGTGAGTCAATTAAATCCCTTTCCTTTATAAATTACCCAGTCTTGGATAGTATATTTGTAGCAACGTGGGAACAGACTAATGCAATGAGAGAGCTGGAGCTTCTGTTGAGTCATATGCTAAGTTCTTAATTCTTATTCGGGTTCACCAGGGCTAGAGGAAAAGCTTCATTAAGCCCTCAGGCTTCCAGCTCTTCCATTTCCCCTGTTTTCCAGGCCTTCTGTAATGACTGAGCTCCCTGTTGCCCTTCGGGAATGACCTTTCAGAGTCCAGAATATGCAGTGTCACAATACGGTTATTATCTTATGTGTTAAGTTAAAAGGCTGAAGGGTTTCCCAGGACCACAGAGCTTCAGTTCCTGATTGATCCTTTAAGATGCTACTCTCAGGCACTATGCCTTCAACTGGTTTCCTCTGATGCTCTAAGAAGGCCAGATGCTGGCAATTACAGCTCCTGGGGGCAAATCCTGTTCTCCCTCTGTGTTTGTAAATAAAGTTTAATTGGAACTCAGACACATTCGTTTGGTTATATGTTGTCTTTGGCTGTTTCCCTCTGCAATGGCAGAATTATGTCCTGAGACAAAGAAGGTGTGGCCCACAAAACTTAAAATATTTACTATTTGGGTCTTTCCCAAAAAAGTTTGTCCACCTCTGCGCAACACTGACTTAAATGCTTCTCCGCTGCTCTCTCATGATGCCACTCACACTACTTTTAAAAATCATGTATTTTCTAATTGACAAGTAAAATTGTATATATTCATGGTGTATAACATGATGTTTTGAATTATGTATACTTTTTGTAATTGTTAAGTCAAAGTATTTAACATATGCATTTCCTCTCATAATTATGTTTTCTTATGGGAACACTCTCTTAGTAATCTTCAAGTATACAATATATTGCTATTAATTGTAGTCACCATCCGGTACCATAGAACTCTTGCACTTATTCTTCTTGCCCAGCTTAAATTTTGTATCCTTTGACCTACAACATTCCAACCTCCCCACTCCTCAGCCTCTGGTAATCATCCTTCTACTCTCTGCTTCTGTAGGCTCAACTTTTTAGATTCCACATATAAATAAGATCATGCAATACTTCTCTTTTGGTGCCTAGTTTATTTCACTTAACATAATGTCCTTCATGTTCAACTGTGTTGTCACAAATAACGGAACTTTCTTCTCTTGTATGCTAAGTAGTATTTCAGTTGTGTTTATATGCTGTATTTTTTATCCATTCATCCATAAATGGACATGTAGGATGCTTGTGTATCTTGGCTTTTGTGAATAATGCTGCAGTAAACATGGGAACACTTGCATTATTTTAAAGATATTTGTATGCTTGTTTCCCTCTCCAGGCTGAGCTCCTTATGCATTTTGGTTATGCTAAATCACCAAACGACTTTCAAGACTTCGTTTCTTGAAACAACCATTTTATTTGCTTACAATTCTGAGGGCTGGGAATTCAGGCAAGACATAATGGAAAACTCTTCTTTTGGTCAAAATAAGCCTCAGGGGTAGCAAGAGAAGGAATAGACTTCCCTCTTGATGCAGGTGCAGAAAGGTGACATTGCATAAGGGCCTGTTGGGATGGAAGATACTGTGTGGCCATCTTTAGAAACAGTCCACAACATTTTGCTTCATTCATTTCTGTGTGCAGAGTTCCTAGCATAGGGTTCAAATATTTGCTGAACAAAACAAGTTAAAGGAAACAAAAAGGTGTAGGCTCTGCAGATAGATGAACCTGAGTATGAATTCCAGTTCTGCTGCTACTGTGTAATCGTGAACAATTTGTCTGAGCTCTCTGAGGCTGCCTTCTCCTGTGTCAAACTAGAATAATAATTTCTGTGTTTTGGAATCTGATGGATATTGGGAAAGTTGAGAGATAAAGTGCAGAAGATATTCTTACAGCAACTAAAACAAATGGTTTTTAAATAAAGACAATTATTATTAACATTATTAATAATCCATTTTTAGGAAATACATTTTCCAAGGGTTAAAATAGACGGCATAGGTCACTCAGATGATTTCTCACTTTCTGTATCTGCTTTTCCTTCGGTTCTTCAGACACACTGAATGCTTGATGACATCAGCACCTTTCCACTTTATCTGGCATGTTCTGCCTATTCCTAGCGATGTGATTGGCGGTTGCAGCATCCACTTTATGTCCCAGAGAAGCCTTTCCTGATTGTCTATGCAAAGTGGGACCCACCTCTATTATGGCAATTTGCTTTTTCATCACCTTGTTGGTTTCCTTGAAAGTACTTAACCCCAATTTAAAATAATGTTTTCTGTTTATTTCATTGATTTGTTCATTTTTGTTTCCTCTGACTAAACAGAAGCCGTAGGCAGGAATCCCCCTTCTCTGGTCACTTCTGGGTCTCCAGGTCCTAGCCTTAGAGTACCTGGTACATAGTATGACCAGCAAATACTTACCGAATGAGTGAATAGAAGGAGGAATATGTGATCACTTCTCTCTCTCTCCCAATCCCCTTGGCTATTATACCTATTTATTGACTTCCAATCTCTCGCTTCTCTGGAAACTACTACCATTAAAAAAAAGGGTAATAGGGGATAATTAATCACTATACACATTTCTTTTTAAACCAGGGGTTGAGGATATGGGGGCTGCTCAAACCTCTATAAATGTCTGTTTTAAATCGTTTGAGATACAATCTGAACAATTTCCTTGATGTTTTATTAGAGCTGGTAAATCATTTATTGGGGCAGCCTTTACCTAAATCCTCTCCAAATCCCCATAAAATGCACTTAACACAGAATACTGTACTACCCAGCTTCAAAGATATTATATGACATCGGGTAGGAAACATTTGCTGCAGCACAGCAAGTTTAAATGTGTGTTTTCTTTCTGTCTGATATGCTCTATCTCCTACCCCCAACTCACTCCTCCCATTTCCTCCAGCACTCATTTGAATATGCCAATGTTGGTGAATTTGGTAGACTGTGAAGGCTTCAGGAGGTTCTAATACATATTTTTGATGTATAAGACTCTTAGCTAATCAAAGGCAAGTTTATTTCATTTGTAGCTGCCAATAATTTTTAAAAATGGCTTCTGAAATACAATTTTAAGACTGTCCTACTTTTTTTTCTCAACCAAAAAGATACTCAGCTGAGTTGCACCTAAATGTGTAAATGACATCCCCATTCCTACACATCTCAATCTAGTTGGTCAGCTGCCAGCAGGGTTGGGTAATCTTAGGTGACAGTCTTTGGGATAGTCCCTGGGAGGGTCTGCATCATGACTGCCTTTTTTTTCTCAGCTGCAAGACCTCTATTCACAAGGTGTTTCAGTTTTTCCTTTGAGATATATTCCTGTATGACAGGTTGACTATCTTCTGCTTATGTGTTAGATACTATGAGATGCCCAAGATATTCCTCAATACTTTTATAAATTGGAAGCACTGAATACATGTTTGTTGAAATAATATACAAAATTATTAGGGTAAAATAAGAAATATTGGTATTTCCAGAAGAAAGTTCTGGAGAAAAGGCCAGTGGTACAAAATTTGAGGCTGACTTTAGATGTTCTGAGTCAGGTTGTCTGTGGTGGCTCTCATTTCTTCTTGGCGGACATGTTTCTTTCCCAAAAGTGCCTTTGCTTCCCCTCTTTTCTGATAACAGAGCTCCCCTCACCTCTCACATACTCCATGGGGTTGGGCGTGATATAGGTTATGTTCCTATGACCACTGTGATTGGCCCAGGGATGGGCATGTGATCTGAACCAGGCCACCCAAATTCTTTCCTGGAATTTTATATTCTATTGCTTAGAAATAGAGATTCCTTTTTCTCTCCCAGGTGCTAAGCTGCAGTGATTTCAGTTTAATGCTCCCTATGGCCGAGGCCACTATTTTGCTAGTTATACTTCCTCTACTACCCCTTATGAACACTTATAATTTCTAGCCTACTTGAAACCAGTAGCCGTAGGAACCCTACTGATACTTTATAGGTGACACGTGTATGTTCTGTCCTACAGAAAACAAAATGAACAGTTGAATCCTAAAAATTGTATGTTAGACATGAGTCTATAGAAATAAATGGTATATATACACATATATATGCATTTCAGGTCAAAAAAGATACTGACCACTGGGAACTTAAATTATTATTATTTTCTTTTTTTTTTTTTTTTTTTTTTTTTTTTGAGACGGAGTCTGGCTCTGTCGCCCGGGCTGGAGTGCAGTGGCCGGATCTCAGCTCACTGCAAGCTCCGCCCCCCGGGTTTACGCCATTCTCCTGCCTCAGACTCCCGAGTAGCTGGGACTACAGGCGCCCGCCGCCTTGCCCGGCTAGTTTTTTGTATTTTTTAGTAGAGACGGGGTTTCACCGTGTTCGCCAGGATGGTCTCGATCTCCTGACCTAGTGATCCGCCCGTCTCGGCCTCCCAAAGTGCTGGGATTACAGGCTTGAGCCACCGCGCCCGGCCTAATTATTATTATTTTCTATGAGTGAAAGGACTTCAGGGAGAATGTTTACAATGTCCATTCAGTTAATTATGCAAATAGCCACTTATTTACCTGTGTAAACAGAGCTATAGAATCCATTCCTTGTGGAGTGAATTGGCTTCCTTGCTTCCTAATGCAGTAACTTAATCTTTGTACAGTGATTTCTCCAAAGAAGTAAGCCAGATTATGTGATAAGTACCTCTGGAAATTGCACTAAAGACTGTTTCAAAACAGTAGACGTCATTCCAGTGGTTTAAAGAAGTTAACATAGTTTCAGAGGTACCTAACTCCTAAATGGGGAGAAGGTTCAGTAACAAGACAATCTCAGAGAATCACATATTTGTAGAGCAGAAAGGGATTTTGGGATTATTTAGTTCAGCCAGCCCTGTCAGTTTATACAAGTATAAAGCTGAGAGCTATAGAAGCTAAGTGACTTGCCTTAGGTCATCCAGCTAATAAGAAGTGGAAATGACACTAGAACCCACTTCCTTTCCATTTCAATTCAGTACCAATCATAAAAAGTAAATTCTCCCTAGAACTCTGCTAGTCTTTTCATAGTTTCCTGTTTCTATCAGTTTCAAGCTGCTTTGATATTTATCAATGCATTGACGAGAGAGCTGATTTTGGGGAAAATGCATATGATGGATTTACCTCTGTGGCAAGTCTCCTCCTGGCTACAAAGGTAGGGAATAGGCATATGCCAAGATATTTGCAAAATGCACATTGCTGACCACACAGGCTGAGATCTTTTTGTGTTCTCGACCAGTTGTTTATGTGGCTGACATGACTGTACTGCTTAGGCGAGGTATGGGTTAACTATACACATCACAACAGGAAAGTTGTTCTTTAATAAAACTGATACACTTTCCTTTTTATAACACACATGTGATTTGACATTGAAATAAAATGCAGATGCTTCTTTGATTGGCGTATTCCCTGTTGTGCTTTTCTGAAACACCTTCACATATGGTCTGCCTCATTCCTGAGAAATGACTTGTTGTTTATGTCATACAAACAGAACAGATTGATTTTACAGTGAGTAAGGAGGTTGATGAATTGTACGTTGGAGAGAAATCCTTGTCTCGGCAATCCAAACACTTGAAAATAAATGTTACCTTTTGGAAAAGGCTCTCATGATACACCCATGATCCCTTTATTTCGTGCCCCCTTTATAGGGGTTAAATAGATACAACACGTACAATCTCAGCAACAGAAAAGGTAGTTACAGTCACCTCCAAATATCATTTTTCTTCTCGCTTTGAAACACATCCTGAAACCTAACAAGTCAAAAAATGGCAGAGTCGTCCCAAAGGAACAAACCCCAAATATTAACTTCAACATTGTGTCTGCACTATGACCGGGATGAAACGCTCCTGATATTTGGCAGGAGAGCAGTACTCTCTTCTTATTTATCAAGTGAATCTTAAATATTAAATTATTATGCTAAGAAGCCTTCTTAAGGGCCTCCAACTTTCATTGCCTGAGAATTATTCTGTGCAATACGGTGAAAGCAGTGTGTGCTCCTTCCTATAATGATAAGTTAACCATGTCCATGGGTGCAGAATGTTACACTTTATAAATCTCTTTTCCACATTTTTTCATTTGGTGCTC
This sequence comes from Macaca mulatta, assembly GCF_049350105.2. NCBI lineage: Eukaryota > Metazoa > Chordata > Mammalia > Primates > Cercopithecidae > Macaca > Macaca mulatta. The sequence continues at coordinate 173,389,332 of NC_133409.1, forward strand.
TCAACACTCTTGTGATACTGTTATTCCCATTTTACAGATTATATATCTGAATTCCAGAGACATTAGGTGGCTAATTTACCAACACTCAACTAGTGCATCTATGCTCTTTCCATATAGCATGGAATTCTCTAACTAGTCTCAGATTCATACACAGACATTAGTTCATGCATTCTGCAGTTTTGAAAATATAATGTCTTAAATTGTATTCTACTGGCCAGTTCTGCAGCGTTCAGTGGGTGTGGAGTGAGAGTGAGACACCATGCAGAGGGAAGCTAAGTCAGCTCTAGAATAGTTCATCAGAGCAAAATAACTATGGAGGTCTATTCCTGACAGTAATTTATCAATGATGCACATATAATTAGGGATTAATTGAGTGATGTCTTTATTAGGTGTGGCTAATGCTTGACCATATATTTGTACTGAGAAGGAATAAGTCTTGGTGGCTAAGAATACAGGCTCTAGGGGCATAGTACCTAAACTCAAACAAATTAGCTTTACAAATTTCTAGTTGAGTAAACTTAGACAAGTTTCTCAAACTCTTTCTATCCAAGTTTCTTTATCTGTACAAATGAAGCTAGAGGTACCAGCCTTATTTTAGTGAATTCAAATATGTATATAAAAATTACAATAGTACAGGCTGGGCGCGGTGGCTCACGCCTCTAATCCCAGCACTTTGGGAGGCCGAGGCGGGCAGATCACGAGGTCAGGAGATTCAGGAGATTGAGACCATCCTGGCTAACATGGTGAAACCCCGTCTCTACTAAAAATACAAAAAAATTAGCCAGGCGTGGTGGTGGGCACCTGTAGTCCCAGCTACTCAGGAGGCTGAGGCAGGAGAATGATGTGAACCTGCGAGGCAGAGGTTACAGTGAACCGAGATCGCACCACTGTACTCCAACCTGGGCGACAGAGCAAGACTCCATCTCAAAAAAAAGAAAAAAAAAAAAAGAATAGTATAAATGCTCAAAGTATATAGCAAATGCTCAACAGATGTTAGCTATTACTATTTTTAGTGCTAGTATTATTTTTCAGATACAGAGTCTCAGTCTGTTGCTCAGGCTGGAGTGCAGTGGCACGATCACAGCTCACTGCAACCTTGAACTCCTGGGTTCAAGCAATCCTCCTGCCTCAGCCTCCCTAGTAGTTGGGACTACAGCCATGCAACCACCATGCCCGACTAATGTTTGTAATTTTTTGTACAGATGAGATCTTGCTGTGTTGCCCAGGCTGGTCTTAAACTTCTGTCCTCAAGTGATCCTCCCACTTTGGCCTCCCAAAGCACTGAGATTACAGGTGTGAGCCACCACAGCTGGCCCTAGCTCTTATTACTAGCTAAGGCTCTGTCCTCTCTGCTACTCTTCACAAGTATCTGCTCTCTAGCCTATATTTTAACTATTAAAATAATGACCTGCTTGTTTTGGGGAAACATGCAAAGTATTTGGTAGTAACGAAAAGATCTTCAGTGTAAAAATAAGATATTAATGGTAAAGGAGAGATACCAGGGGAGTAAACATAATGTGTTAGTTTTCTGTTGCTGTAAAACAAATTACACAAACTTAGCAGCTTGAAACAACACATTGTGTTTAATCGTATAGTCTCTATAGGTCAGGAGTCTGAGCATAGCTTAACTGTGTCTTCTGCCTTGGGTCTTACAAGGCTGTAATCAAGATTTTGGCTTGGCTGTGCTTCATCTGGAGGCTAAACTTGGGGAGCAATCCCCTTTACACTAATTTGGGTTGTTGGCAGAATTGATTTCTTGGTGGCTGTATGATGGGGGCAGGGGGGCAGCTTTTTACTGGCCATGGCTAGGAGGCTGCTCACAGTTTCCAGAGGCCACCTATAGTTCCAGGCAATATGGTCTTCTCTATGGCCACTTAGTTTATGAAGCCAACAAGGAGAGTCTTTCATTCAAGGAGGGCCAGTGTTTCTTTCAAAGGCTTTTATCCAGTTAAGTCAGGACTGCTCAGTGTAGTCTCCCATTTGGTTTCAAAACCAACTGATGGGGAACCTAATTGCCTCTGCAAAATCTTTTCACCTTTGCCATTTTCAGTTGGCCAGAAGCAAGTCATGGGTCCCACCCATACTCCAGGAGAGAGGATCACACAGGGTAGGAATACCAAGGGGCAGAAATTACAGGGGCCAATCACGGGATCCTAGTCTGTCTACCCCACATAGGGAGGCAATGACACAGGCTGCTGCTCTTTGGAGTGGATGGTAACTGTCTCCCTACTGGTGCATGTGAAGGATTCTAATCCAGTTTGCCTTTTAGGTGACATTCACATCTGCTTCTTTCCTATGGGTGGGCCTGAGGCTGACATGGCGTATGTTCCCCGTTGATCTCTCAGGGCCTAACTCCTTTGCTCCAAAAGCTTCCTTCTTCCTCTCAGAAAACTGTATTTTCACTCTACTTTCTTTATTGCCTTGATTATATGACCACAAAACACCATTTTCTTCTGTAGCCCCTCTCCTGTTCATACGCACTATCTCCTCTGTACGTTGATTTTGGTACTATTTTATGAATATGATTTTCTCTTTTGATTTTAAGCTTTATATCTATTTTCTTGGTGGGGAGGGGTCAGTGCTGTTGGTGCTCAGTGAACTCATTTAAAAAGTTATTCTCTAACAGGGTTTCTTTCTAGCAATCCATTTTTAAAATATAGCTAAGAAGCCATAACTGCTGTGATAAATGATCTCAGTTCATGGATACCATGGTCCACTAGATTTCTAGAAAGATAAGAAAAATGACATCACCTTCCCCACATCTGTGTCTCCATAAGGAAAATAACATGAAGAATGTAGTTTTCACTGACATCACTAGGGCAATTAAGATTTTGATCCCTGTGACTTCCCTTATGTTTGAAAGCAGGTACGTGTTGCGTTGGACACTGTTGGTTCCACCTCAGCAGCTATCTTGTCCCCCATCTTTCTTACTGGGGATGGTGCCTTCAGTGATTGAAAATAGTAGATATGTTCCCAGTCCACCATGTCCTATGGGTGGTCATAGGTGCAGTTCTGATCAATGAGATGTGAGAGGATATTGGCGTGGGCTTCCTTCTAGAAGGGAAACAGGGAAGAAGAACCCTTTTTCCTACCCTCTTATTTCTTCCCACTTGAATCATTGCTGTAAGTATATGGTATTGGAAGCTTCTGCAGACATCTTGCATTATGAAAGGAGGAAAATGAGAGAGAAATCGACCCAGCATTCTGCTGTGTGGACCCAAAGCTTATCACCCCCTTCTACCTATTTGAAAGTTTCTTTCACATGAAATAATTAAATGTGCTATTGTTCAATACTCTTGGATGAGCATTCTGTTGCTCATGGCTGAAAGCAATCTTACTGAGACAATTAACCTGGTGGACCCTCACCCCCATTGAAGAGTAGATATTCATGCTTTCATTCAGTATTTAATAGGTTTACATGGTATCCTATATTCTGGACTTGTAATATTAGAATTTTTTCATATTATCTGACATCCACCAGAGCAGAGCATATAACTAGTTGCTTTTTAGCTCAGTACTATTTGGAAAATGAGCACAGTATGGTGCAGGAGATTCTTCTCCACAGATACCACACTGATTCAGTTGGAGAGATGGAGAATGAGGTGAATAGAATTAATTTAGCCAACTGTCTGGAAACCTAACGTGACATCAGTGATAAGATTTAAATATCCAGGAGCTTCAGATTATGAGTCAGTCCAAATCCAAGCTGCATGATTTAAATGATGAAAGGGCAAAGCTGGGCAGGAAGCAATGTAGGGATTTATTTGATGCAAAAACTCAAATTACCAGTAAAATAGATAATGTTCTGTTGTAATAGTTTGCAAACAGCAGCAAGAAAACAATTCAGCGGGTGTATTTTGAGCTTCAGGCATTGTAAATTCTTTCACTCTCATATACTTTATGCCTTCTTTAATAAAGTGGAGAGTCTTGGGCCAGCTTCATCGGTGACGGTAGGTGGTCATTCATTTCACAATCCACTAATTTTCATGATTATTCAGTATTTTATGTTACCTAAACTGCTTTGGATTTTGTCTTACTCAAATTGTAATATGGCAGTAGTTTATATGATTTCAGAATCATTAATTCAGTTGGCGTTCTCAGCATATGGAAGTTACTCCCTCATCTCTCCACATACAAACAAGAATGGAAGGATCTTAAATACGCTGATGGTACATGGAAGTTTCTTAAATATATATCAATGGTGTGTTAACCTAGTGTATCTTATTGGAAATATGCCAAGTGCTTAGAATTCCTAAGAAGAAAAACAACTTATACCAATGCATATTTATGTTAAATTCATTTCTGCTTTAACAACTGAATTCTTGTATAATGTAGAAAAAAAAATAAAGATGAGGTAATTTAAGGTTTTATGAACTTTTTGCTTTTAAACATTTGCGTGGTATGAGCTTTTACAGAAATATTTCAGGAATATACTCTAAAGACACCTAGCATTATGGTCCATCTCCCTGCCCCTCCTTTCTGCCATATTGCTGCTGACCTAAAATTTGATTTTCATTGGCAGCTTCCTGTTGAGTTGTCATAGAATCTATGTGGCTACTTTAAGGGTGGACCACGTGCTATTTTTCAAGGCCATCTAGTTTGTTTTGGTAAATTTTGACAGTGAAAAAATTCCTCCTAATAGTATAAAATCTGTGATTCTGTGTTTTAAATTATTAGTATCAGTTTGACTCACTAAAATCTCAGGTCAAAAACTATTTATTCCTATATTTATTTACCCTATTTATGTATCCAAATAACTTATTTATGCATTTATCTATCTCAAAATGTAGAGATTTGTTAAATATCATTAGATCAATTGCATCTCAATTTCAGTATTCCTCGTTATCTTCTTATCCAGTTACTGCCTGCAGTGGCTAGAAACTTGGCACTCTCAATACACAGCTCTGCACAAATCCTTGGGAAGGATTCAAGGATAGAAATGAACATAGCTTTCACCTTTTAGGAGTCCGAAGAATAAGCAGTGTATGTTTTCATTGATGGGCTAAACATTACCTTGGTTTAGCCTGTTTATGGATTTGATAGAGAGATTATGGATTACTCTGCTCTCCAATATTCTGTTCTCTTGCCAGACACACAGAAGACTACCTATTCCCTTTGTAGTTGGTCTGAATTCCTCTGGCCAATTGATTAAGAACAGAAAGAGATGTATGTCTGTCCTTCCTGCACAAAGCATTTAATCACCAGTGTGACATGCCCTCTCTCCTTTCCTCTAGCTAGCGGTTATGGAAGAGGCCTGTATTGAGATTACAGGATGAACAGATCAAAGTAGCTTAGACCACTGAGTCTTCCTATGGAAGAGAGCCACTCTGGAGCAACTATCCTGCAGCAAACTTTGCATGAACAAGAAAATCGTGTATTGTGTGCAGTCATTGAAATGTGGGAGTTGTCACCATAACATAACCGAGCCTGCCTTAATTAATACTGTAATCAGCCTTGAAAGCCTACAATCACTCAAAATTTATAATGTTTTTGGTAAACTATTCTAAAAATTGCTTGCAATGGGGCTAACATATGGAAGCGGTCTCTTAGCTAGTGATGAGTGAGCCTGTTCAAACTGCCATGTCTATACCTAATACATCATCTTATTTAACGTTTGAAACATCCAGATGAGGTTGCTAATATCTACAATACATCTATGGAAGTGATGAGAGTAATTTTAAACTGGGAAAATTCCAAAGGTCTCAGGATGTATCATTCAAGAATGTTCAAGTGTGGGCTGGGTACAGCGGCTCACACTTGTAATCCCAGCACTTTGGGAGGCCAAGGTGGGTAGATCATGAAGTGAAGAGTTTGAGACTAGCCTGGCCAACATGGTGAAACCCCGTCTCTAATAAAAATACAAAAATTAGCCGGGTGAGGTGGCGGGCACCTGTAATCCCAGCTAGTTGGGAGGCTGAGGCAGGAGAATTGCTTGAACCCAGGAGGCAGAGGTTGCCCTGAGCCGAGATCCTGCCACTGCACTCCAGCCTGGGCTACAGAGCAAGACTCCGTCTAAAAAAAAATGTTCCGGTGTATGTTTCACTAAAAGGGAATGAATCAACCATCAGTGTCTTTATCCTTTCCCACTAACATATATACTCAAAAGTCATCTCACCCTCTGGTGTTTTGGTAAAACAGGAGACCTTTCACTTCTCCTGAATTGCCATCTGTGGAGATTTTTTCCCCCAAGTCAGCATGCTCCTATTGGGGCCTACAAGCTCTCCTTGAATCCCATCTACTCTGCCACTCCCGATTCCCATGGGGACCTTTGGAATCCCTGCTTTTCTCAATTATGCTACTTCTGTGCTGACCTCAGTAGATAAATGCTGTGGGTTGGGCCACACCCCTATTCTCTTTACTGGCCTTTCCTAAATCTGTGCTAGTACAGTCAGGCCTGTCGTCAAACTTCATAGTGTCTATTTTTACTCTCCATCCTCTACCTATAGGGTTTTATCCTACGATCCCCACTTGACTAATTTACAGGCCCATGTAGACCTCAGCAGAAAGTTACTCAAAGATGGTATTAGTGGGTATAAATGAAACCAGAGTCTGTTGTGTGCTTTTACCTTCAAACTGCATTCCTCTTCTGTCAGCTGAAGTACAGCTTTGTCTTTTCTTGTCCTTGATGTTCAGCGAGTGACCGTTGTACCAAAACCACACGAAATACGTTGCATGCACACATACACATTAATCTCATGGACAACTTAAAATTCTCAGAAAAAAACCCAGGCTGTGATCATAGTTAAAAAAATTTTTTTTTTTCTAATCACAGTATCATCTTTATTGATTCTCTCTCCTCAAGTATATTAGTGGTTTGCAGTACTGGGCGTATCAATGGTTTGTAGTGAGGGGCGTGACAACACCAGTTCGCATAAGTGACTGTTCATCTTCCTCTTTACAGTTTAATTCCTGGATCCCCCAGTGCTTCAAAGATACAGCCCATTAGAGGGCCATCCACCCAGTGATGTCCATTTTTTAGCTACAGTGAAACTACGATGTGACATTAGAGCGTTTTATTACCTGATGCCCAGAAACACTCTTAGGTAGTATTTCTGTCTCACATCCCCGTACAGACTATGGCTGAAATTTGAAGCAAGATGACTTCATCTTCCTAGCCCACTCATTATAAGTCTAGAATTAGTTTTACAACAATGGTTGTAAAGCTTCTCTCATGTAGACAGGAACTGATATGTGTGCCTCTTCTTAGTTTCCTATTATTTGATGATAGTTCATAAAATTCTACAAATGCTTCAATTCACATGAATTTGGGCAAAGCATGAACCTTTCTGTTTGTCTGACTATAACAAGGGGACATCTGCCATCAACCCATTTCCTAAATAACAATGAGTTCTTTTCCTCTTCCTTCAGTCTGTCATACTTTCTGTCATTAAAATATTATTCTCCTTCACACACTTTTGAATTTGAGATCACAACATTCCCCCCAAATCAAATCAGTTCCTAAGCACTCTATATTCTTTCCTCATAACATCTCTAGCAAAACATCTCTTTTCTTCTAACGTTTTTGTGGCTAAATTATTGGGATGACCACCTTAATAATAATCTTAAATCCAGCAGATAGCATGTTAAGAATATTTAGTAGGCATGAATTCTAAGTATCAGAGAGGTGCAGTTCTTTGACGTGGCCAATATGACATGTGGGATAAACCTGCCTGGGAGCAAATCTATGCATTTTGCTGAGGCTTTCTGAAATGTGGGGTCTCCTACAAGAGCACAGGTGGAAGAGTTTCTTTTTCTTTCTTTTTGCTACTTTGGGAGAAACATTTGTTGCACCCTGTGGTGCTAGAACAGGAGAATTGGGCTCAATAATAGTAAATCTTAAATTTATCTTTATCTTGGGTACCTTTCTGATTCTGGCTGTTAGCAGATTGGAACCTAGGGAATAACGTAAGAACAGCAGTTCTCAGGATATTTTAAATTAAAGTTGTTTGGGGATTTATCTGGCCTCAGAAGCAAACTCTAGATAGTTCCATCTATGGATTTAGGGATAGAGTTTGTTCTTATTTTTAATTTGGTTTCTGACCTTTCTGCTCATTCTCCCTTTCTTTTCCCAAATATGCCAATTTTAATTTTGCTCCTCAATAGTTAAACAATAGGGCAAGCAGTTTGAACAAATGGCTTGGGTTATTTAGGGGTTTTGCCTCTATATACAGTAGTAAGAGGTTACTACTGTATCCCTCTCATATCACTTCAACTCACCCCTCCATCCACAGGGAAGATTAAATAATCTTTCCCCCTCTACTGATCAGTTCTTATGTCCTTTAACCACACATCATTCCCTTCTTGTACTGTTTCAATATCATGCCAGCATTACCATTGGTCCCATTGCCCCTCTACCTGCTACTTTATTCTCTTCCTTTTACTTCTGAAACTATCATCTATTGGCAGCTGAGACCCAAATCTAAATTCCTCCTGAGTACTAGACTTAGGTGGACTACTGGCTCATTATTTGTACCTCAAAGTCAAAAGATATGGAGCCGAAGGTGCAGACCTTCCCCATCAACTGGATCTGTCCCCTGTTCTGAGAAACACATCTTATTTGCAAATGATGTCTGCTGTCACATCCACTAAACGGTTTCGAATCTCTTTGAATGTCCCCTATCTTTGTTCTCTGCATTGAATTATGGATTTGCCCAGCAAATATTTGTCGGGCACCAACCATCATGTTAGGTTCTAGAGATACAAAAATAAAATGGGTATGTAACCATCACAACATGTTTGTGTTCTTGAGTTTCGGGTCATCATTAAAAGAAGGTACTGTTGTTTCATATGGGTTTACATGAAAGACATTTAATTGTAGATATCATTCTGTTTCTCTTGTCTTCAGCCCTATGCCTTTAAGCTATCTCCACGCTGGGCGTGGTGGCTCATGCCTGTAATCCTAACACTTTGGGAGGCCAAGGTGGATGGATGACCTGAGGTTAGTAGTTCGAGACCAGCCTGGCCAACATGGTGAAACCCCATCTCTACTAAAAATACAAAAAATTAGCCAGGTATGGTGGTGGGCACCTATAATTCCAGCTACTTGGGAGGCTGAGGCAGGAGAATCTCTTGAACCTGGGAGGCAGAGGTTGCAGTGAGCCGAGATCACACCATTGCACTCCAGCCTGGGCAACAAGAGCAAAACTCCATCTCAAAAAAAAAAAAAAAAAAAAAAAAAAGGATATCTCCATGTTGGTGCATGTACTATTCTGATAGCTAATATAATGAATGTAATATTCTAATAGATTCTAATATCTGTGCACTGTTTCATTGTGTCCATTCACCCTTTTCAGTGGAGGAGGGTGGATAACTTCCAATTCCACTAGCAGAAACAACCTTGAAGTGAATATACCCCTTTAGGGTCCTATATGAGAATTTCTCTGGGAAGTACACCTAGGAGTGAAATTGCTGGGTCACCATGTACAGTTGTGCTTTATTTGACTAAGCAGTTGCAGAATAGCTAAATGAGCCTTCCACCCCTCCCCGATGGTGCATGAGGATCCTGTTTTCTTACATACTCTCCTACATGTAGCATGACCAGTTTTCTAATTTTTGACAATATGATGCATTTCAAGTGATGTCTCATTGTTTTAATTTACTTCTTCTAATTACAAATAAATTTGAGTGTTCTTTCAATACTTACTGCCACCGAGGTTTCTCCGTCTGAGAGTAGTTTGTTCACATATTTTATCTGCTTTCTATTGAGCTTTCTGTATTTTTCTTGTTAATATGTGGACATTTCTAGTGAATTCTAGGTATTTATACCCTGATGGATGTCCAGTTTTGCCAGTGTCTTATCTCAATCTGTCATCTGCCTAGTCAATACCTTTTTTAATTACTCATCTGCCAATTTTTCTTTGTTGACTCTTATTAAATTGAAACCCTTAATTGCAATGTTGTCATAACATTTTCACCTTGTGGTTTATGTTTTTTTGGAGTTATGTTGAAAAAAACTTTCTTCTGTACTCTTTTATTTTAAGTTCTGGAGTACATGTGCAGGATGTGCACTCTTGATTACTATACATTTACTCTACCCATCCATTTGGTGTTTGCTTAACCCAGTTTTATTTTTAATCCAGATAGCAAACAGGTTTTCCCTTTTCTGTCTACTAAAGAGTATTTTTATTATTATTATTATTATTATTACATAGAGGAGGAAGCAGATGCTTAGAAGTTTAAATAACTTGCCTCATAACATAAGCATGTAAGAGTCAGAGCTGTGATTCTCATCTAGTTCTCTTAACCTCAGAGTTCTTAAGTGGTCTTTCCTCTCCACCTTCTATAGAAGAAGTTCCCTTCTATGTTGCAATCTCCTTGAAGGCAAAGGTTGTGTACTGTCATGTGTTGAAGCCAAATATCACTGAGAACAATGACAGACACTTGCAGTGGCTCAGTAAGAATTTGCTGGAGTTGCAATATCTTGCTCTATCACTCTCTGTCCTTTTTACCCTCTGTAGATTATCATAAAATCTTGTAGAAAATTGCCTTTTCATCCATTCTACTGACAAACCATTTCCCCAAAGTGCTATCATTTGATTAGATTTGCCTCAACATCTGAAAGCTGGACACACTCCAAGGCCTGCTGGTGGAGATTTGACACTGCCATTTGACTTGGAGAATGGTGCTTTGGTGGCACTAGTGGAATCAGTCCAGTAACTAACGGGAACATCAATGATGGGTTCAAATCTGGGATGCATTAAGGTAATTGCATGGACACGCCAGCTTAGGAGACATGGATTTTCATCTGTCTTGATGCTACATTGGTGCCATGTTTCCCGAGGATGCACTCAGAAGCTTAATGAGGGCTGCTGTCTCCTTCTCCAACTGTGCATTGTTGGAGTGCATAGGATGGGGGGAATTCAGTTCCAGACTTTGGTTTTCTGCCATTTACAACAGTATTTGGATGCTTCTGTGACTTTTCCAGGTGTTGGCCGTATCTGACCTAACTTTCTGCCAACTCATAATGCAATGTGGCTCTAGTAAGGAAACTATTAGCCCATCTCCGAGCCTGTTTGCTCATGTATTTCGGTACAACCATCAGCATTTGCCCGGAAGATTGCCTTAGAGGTTTTAGTGGTGGCTGACTCTTTAATGCAAAAGAAAAAAAGCTATCCATCAGAGCAGAATTTAATTTTTATGATGATAATTTGAGCTTTGCTTATTTTGAAAGTAGGGGATAATGCAGGAGGAAAAATTAAACAAACAGAAAATATCAGATCAAGTCTTCACTTCTCCATACTACCTGGTGAGATGGAACCCACCTCCAAAAACTTTTAGCAATACTGATTCACCTTTACATGTCAGGGTAAATCAGGAATTGGGAGCCAACAGGAGATGCCAGACTGAGGAAGTCTGGAACTTTGTTTTAGGAAGGACCACAGCACCAAGATGAAGATTATTTGTTTATTCTGTCATGTATGAACACAGCACACACTCACTTAGGAACACTGACTATGGACTGGCTGCTAGGGACACAAAAATGCATGAGATGCAACTTCTACTCTGAAGGTATTAGCAATTTGCTCAGAGCTACCAAGTCCATTATTATGAGCACTACTATCTTGCACATGTAGGAACTAAAAGTACGAGAGGTTAAGTAATTCACTAAAGTTTACTCAGCTAGCAACTATCAAACCTAGGAGCTAGTTCCAGTACTTCTTTTTTTATTATTATACTTTGAGTCTGGGATTCACGTGCAGAACATGCAGGTTTGTGACATATGCATACACGTGTCATCCATCAACCCATCATCTACACCCATCAACCCATCACCTACATTAGGTATTTCTCCTAATGCTATCCCTCCCCTAGACCCCCACACCCTGACAGGCCCCGGTGTGTGATGTTCCCCTCCCTGTGTCCACATGTTCTCATCGTTCAACTCCCACTTATGAGTGAGAACATGCCATGTTTGGTTTTCTGTTCCTATGTTAGTTTGCTAAAAATAATGGTTTCCAGCTTCATCCATGTCCCTGCAAAGGACATGAACTCATCCTTTTTTATGGCTGCATAGTATTCCGTGGTGTATATGTGCCACATTTTCTTTATCCAGTCTATTATTGATGGGCATTTGGGTTGGTTCCAAGTATTTGCTATTGTGTACAGTGCTGCAATAAACATACGTGTGCATGTGTCTTTATAGTGGCAAGATTTGCAATCCTTTGGGTACATGCCCAGTAATGGGATTACTGGGTCAAATGGTATTTCTGGTTCTAGATCCTTGAGGAATCACCACACTGTCTTCAACAATGGTTGAACTAATTTACACTCCCACCAACAGTGTACTTCTAACTTTAACTCCTGTCTTCTTTGCACAATGATGCAACTATAAAATATCAGCAACCTAATCATAAAGAAACTGCAGGAATAAGTAAGAGCTTCATTTACCAGAGATGGAGCTTTAAGACAGGATAGTGATTCACTAAGAAGGCAGAGTATAAAGAGTTTTGCTTGCTAGGAAACAGTTACCAGAGAAGCGGATAAAAGCAGAGAATAGAGCCCTTAGCAACAATCTCTATACAATGCCAGGGGACATCTTTTATCAGACCTTTGCTGTAATCCCCTTCTTGTGACCAGAATTGGTTTTGGAGTTGGGTACCTAGCTGGTGATGAATGAGGCCAAGGGATTTTAAAGCCACTGAGTTTAGAAAGCTAGCTTTAGAAAGCATGGAGCAAACTAGAGATTATTGCATCTTTTATCTAGTTTGTTTTGAAGTAGTATATATTTTTAAATGACTTCCTCAAGATATTTGGGTACAGATTTTATAGAATAAATATTGTTATCAAATCGACACATACTATTTCTTTTCAAGAACTAACAGCGTCATCAAACCTCAGAGTTAAAAATGATACTTTAACCAACCAAACATTTGCAACCACAAGTTGAACAAAACACAGTATGCTTCATATATACCAACTATAATTACACAAAATGTAAGGTTTAACTCACAACTGTCATTGGTTTGAAGTGGTTTTGTTCTTCTATACTTTCGTGGGATATCCCTTGGAGACATTGTAATCTAGAAATATGACTTAGCTTAATGGTTAAGAGCAACAGTATGCAACTTACTATTTAGATTTAAATCTTGGCCTTATCAATTAATAATGTCATTGAGCAAATTTAACCTCTCTGTGTCTCAGTTTCTGAAGGCATATGACAGTATGTATCTTGTAGGGATATGGTAATGATTCAATGAGTCTCTACGAAGAACACAGGAAAATGTCTAGCACAATACGTCTTTTATTAACATTAAGTCTTATTCATGTAGACTAACAAATTCTTTGTAATACTTTCTCAGTTGCAAAAAAAAAAATCAGCCTTTTCAAGTCATGTACAGTTTTCCTAGAGTGCCAATTATTTAGTTAGATTATTTGTTTATTCTCTCATGTATGAACACAGCACACACTCACTTAGGAACATTTAATGTAGATGAATTTAAAATATGTAGACATGGAGAATTTCCTTCTTCGTATCCCAAGTGGGCTTGGAATACAATATAGCATACTATTATCTCCTCTCTGCAGCCAAATTAAGATCTCAGAGTTCATGGTAGGGCTATATTCCTTATGTTTACCAACTAATTCTGCATCAGCCAGGAACATCCAGCACTTATGTAGCTGGCTTGGGGCCAAGTGTCTATTCCTATTTAATTCTGCCCTGAAGATTCCTGGTCTCAACCAGGGTTATAGTCAGAAGCTAGAGAGGAAGGACTCTCCAGTTCCGCCTCAGTACCACTGCTGAGGGTATTCCACCTGGAAGCTATGTCAAAGATATCCACTGTAGAGGAGAATTCATTTCCAGGTACATGGAGGTCCTCTTGGCATAGTGTATGGAGTTGGCATACTGTATGGAGATGCGTAGGGTGTTCTGGTGGATGTCCAGCTGGCCCTCATGGGGTGGGTTTGTTGAGCTATGTGGTGGAGAGACAGATTGGTTGTATTAGGCACAACAGAGCTGCAAGTCAATCTTTTCTCCTAAGAGATAAAAACGTGGGTCCTAGATGCATCTACCATGCATCAAGATAAATAAAACACTTTATAAAACACATCAACAGAACACTTTGTTTCTTCATCCTATACCAAATTATATATATGATTTGCTCTCAGTTTTGCTGCCTGTAGACACGCATAATGTTTAGTTTCTCAGCTTAGTTAGGTTTCCAGTTGCACCCAAGAAGACATTGCAAGGGATTATATACGTCCAGAGATTCATAGGGACCCCAGTGAATAAAATAATACAGGTATAGGGCACCACAGATAACACTGGGTATTACTTTTTGGATTTCTAGAAAGGTCTGTTCTCTCTCACCTTTTTAGGTATCATAATGCCATATTATGCATTTCTTCTTGGATAAGCAACAGTCTCTCTCTACAACGCTAGGGGACATCTTAGTTTCTCAGCTTAGTTGGGTTTCCAGTTGCACCCAATAAGACATTGCAAGGGACTATATATGCTTAGTGATTCATAGGGATGAATCATTGGACATTTCATTTTTGAAAAGTTTTCATATAACAGTCTTAGCAAGAATTCTTTGATTTTTTCCAGATAATACTGCTTTTTGTCTCTCTTGTTAAAATGTCTACATATTGAGAAATATTGCAGTTGTTTCTTCTGCGACAGAACCCACTTAACAAGTATTTCCTGAACACATACTATAAGTGAGGCACTATTGTTGAAACTGGGGGCACAGCAGTAATAACTTTTTGAGATTTTAACTTCCTGAATCTATTATATAATTCCTATTAATAGTGCGTCAGATAACAGTATCATGCTAACAGTCTATTAATAACTAATTTATTGGTCAAACTAATCTAGGTAAGAGAAAATCCATCTTATTTCTCCATATGTTATTGTATTTTTCATTAAAACAAACTAGATTCACAGTAGTTTTAATCTAGGAAATAATACATGTACAAAGTAGCAGTTAATTCATCACATGTCCATTCTTGGTTTCCCTTCATTCTCGACTATCTCTAACTCAAGGCACTCAGCATTCACACATATCTGGCCACAAGCCCTAATGAGTCAGTGCAATCACACTTGTTCTTGTGAACTGAATTATTAGCTAATGTTTTCTCCTTTTGCTCAACAAGAATGGAAGAAAAAGTAAGGGTAATTAAGGAGCTATACAATGCTGTTCTTCAGCTATACAACAATTTGGTCATAAAGTACTTGGCATTGTTTAAACCACTAGAAAAGTTACTCAGTTTATTCCCCACTAGTCAAGATTCTCTGATTCCTTCCCGGTAAATCCCATTTAATGTAAAAGTAACTGAATGCAGAATTTATCCAAGCTACCCTTCTCCATAAAAGGCCAAGAATTTGACACCTTGTGGATGATTCCTTTTCCTTGATTTAGGAAGATAAAGCTATTTAGGAAGGAATTCCTAGGTCAAACATTATGAGCTTACTGTGACCTTGAGGTTGTGACCTTCATTGGAACTCATCAAGAGTATCCTGCCACGTCTTTAACCTTTCAAGCTAAACAACAAGTTAATTTGCGTGTGGGGCCTGCAGAGACGTTTATTTGGTTCTTTTTAAAGAATTTCTTTTGTGAATCAGCATTTTGATGTCTTAGAAGTTCTTGTTGAATCCCATTACTTAAAAATACAGGATAAGTTATTTTTATAGGGCTTTTAACCAGTTACTGATATAATTTGCTATGCATTGTTTACAAGTTGATCCCTAAATTACTGTTATCTTTGACGTTTTCTTTAAATAAAGGAAGACATTTTGACCTTGTGCTTCAAATATGCTATTTCTGTTAAAAAGGAAGAAATGCCAAATGTGAACGGCTGTGTTATTTTTATACTTAGCCTGCTAGTTTCAATTTATATTTACTATGGTTTTAAAAGAATTGAAAGCAAAATGTATAAGGCTTTTGAAATAGATTTGTATTCATGGTATCTTCTTCATTCCCTGGAAAGACATTTATATAGATTTACAAATGAGTTTAAAATTTTACTACACTTTTCAAAAAAATTAAAGCCCAAACCCTAAGACTTTATGAAATAGATCCTTGTTCCTAGACTCTTCTCTGTTCCTGGAAATACGTTTCTTGTATTCCTGCAAATGAGTTTAAGATAACTATCTGATGCCCTAGAAGGAATTTATTAATGGGTTGAGGATGATCACAGGTGGTGCTAAGAATGAATAAGCTTGCCTCTTTATCTATTCCATCACATGTGAAATGCTACTGTATCTTTAACTTTGTGTTCAGTGGTAAGGCAGTAAGTAGCAGTGCAAATAGACTGTTTCTCATTTCAACTCACACAACCTGGTGAGTGAGTAAGTTTCCATTCAAGGATAGGAGGGAGGCATTTGTGTATTAATCCTTTTCAAAGGAGATTTTTTTCTCCCTAACAGTCATAACATTCACATAGTATGAGATCTTGTGAAGTCATAATTCTGGATGTGACATTCATTTCCTATTTTGACTGACTTACATGTTATCGTGCTTCTACCCTCATGCTGTATAAGAATCTCCCTAATGAAGAAAAATTTACCAAGCAAATGAAAAACAGAAAAAGCAGGAGTTGCAATTTTAATTTCAGACCAAACAGACTTTAAACCAATAAAATTCAAAAAAGACAAAAAAGGGCATTACATAATGGTAAACAGTTTCATTGAACAAGAAGACCCAACTATCCCAAATCTATATGCACCCAACACAGTAGCACTCAGATTCCTGAAGAAAGTTCTTAGAGACCTACAAAGAGACTTAGATTTACACACAATAATAGTGGGGGACTTCAAAACCCCACTGGTAGTATTAGATAGATCACTGAGGCGGGAAATTAACAAAGAGGTTCAGGACCTGAACTCAACACTTGACCAAATGGACCTAATAGACATCTACAGAACTCTCCACCCAAAGATGACAGAATATGCATTCTTTTCATCACCACAAGGCACATACTCTAATATTGACCATGCAGCTGGATATAAAACAACACTCAACAAACTCAAAATAACTGAAATTATGTCAACCATACTTTTGAACCACGGCACAATGAAAAATAAAAACCAAGGCCTAGAAAATTGCCCCAAACCACACGATTACATGGAAATTAAACAATGTACTCTTAGGTAACTAATGAAATTAAAGCAGAAATCAAGACTTTCTTTGAAACTAATACGAACAAAGACACAACATACCAGAATCTCTGAGACACAGCTAAGGCAATGTTAAGATGGCAATTTATAGCACTAAACACCCACATCAAAAAGTTAGACAGATCTCAAATTAACAATGTTACATCACAACTAGAAAAACTAGAGAAGCAAGAACAAACAAACCCTAAAACTAGCAGAGGACAAGAAATAACCAAAATCAAAGCTGAACTGAAGGAGACTGAGACATGAAAAAACACAAAATAGATCAACAAATCTAGAGTGGTTTTTTTGAAAAAATTAATAAGATAGATGGACTGCTAGCTAGACTAATAAAGAAAACAGAGAAGATCCAAAAAACATAAAAATGACAAAGGGGATATTACCACGGACCCCCCAGAAATATAGATAACCACTGGGGACTGCTATGAACACTTCAGTGCACAAGAAGTACAAAATCTAGAAAAAAACAGATACATTCCTGGACACATACATCCTCCCACAAGTGAACCAGGGAGAAATTGAATGCCCTGAATAGACCAATAATTAGCTCTGCAATTGAATCAGTAATTAAATAGCCTACCAACCCCAAAAAAGTCCAGGACTGGACAGATTCACAGACAATTTGTACCAGATGTACAAAGAAGAGCTGGTACCATTCCTACTGAAGCTATTCCAAAAAATTGAGAAGGGATTCAACCCCGACTCATTCTATGAGGCAAGCATCATCTTAATACCAAAACCTGGCAGAGACACAACAACAACAACCAAACACTTCAGGCCAATATCCTTGATTAACATAGATGCAGAAGTCTTCAACAAAATACTAGCAAACGGAATCAAGCAGCACACCAAAAAGGTGATCCACCACGATCAATTAGGTTTTATCCCTGGGATGCAAGGTTGGTTCAGTATAGGCAAATTAATAAATATGACTCATCACATAAATAGAACTATAAACAAAACTCACATGATCATTCCAGTAGATGCAGAAAAAAAGGCTTTCAATAAAATTCAACATCCTTTTGTGTTAAAAACTCTCAATAAAGTAGGTATTGAAAGCACATAATTCAAAATAATAAGAGCTATCTAGGACAAAGCCGCAGCCAACATCATACTGAGGGCAAAAGCTGGAAGCACTCCCCTTGAAAACTGGAACAAGACAAGGATGCCACCTTACTACTCCTATTCAACTTAGTATTGGAAGTCCTGGCCACAGCAATCAGGCAAGGGAAAGAAATAAAGGGCATCCAAATAGTAAGAGAGAAAGTCAAACTATCCCTATTGGCAGACAACATGATTCTAGATCTAGAAAACCCCATAGTCTCTGTCCAAAAGTTTCTTGAGGTGATAAGCAACATCAGCAAAGTTTCATGATATAAAAACAATGTACAAAAATCACTAGCATTCCTATACACTAACAACACCCAAACTGAGAGGCAAATCAGGAATGCAATCTCATTCACAATTGCCACAAAAAGAATAAAATCCCAAGGAATACAGCTAATCAAGGAGATGAAGGATCTCTACAATGAGAATTACAAAAGGCTGCTGAAAGAAATCAGAGATGACACAAACAAATAGAAGAACATTCCATGCTCTGGGATAGCAAAAGAATCAATGTTATTAAAGTGGCCACACTGCCTAAAGCAATTTACAGATTCATCACTATTCCTATCAAACTACCAATGATGTTCTTTACATAACTAGGAAAAACTATTCTAAAGTTTATATGGAACCAAACAAGAGCCTGTATAGCCATTGCAATCCTAAACAAAAAGAGCAAAGCTGGAGGAATCGCATTGCCCAACTTCAAACTGCACTACAAGGCTAAGTAACCAAAAACAGCATGGTACTAGTACAAAAACAGACACACAGACCAATTCAACAGACTAGAGAACCCAGAAATATGACCTCACACATACAACCACCTGATCTTTGACAAAGCTGACAAAAACAAGCAATGGGGAAAGAACTCCCTATTCAAAAAGGGTGCTGGGATAACTGGCTAGCTGTATGCAGAAGGCTGAAATTGGACTCCTTTTTTATACATATAAAAAATCAACTCAAGATGGATTAGAGACATAAATGTAAAACCTGAAAGTATAAAAACCCAGGAAGATAATCTATGAAGCACCACTTTGGACACAGGAACTGGCAAAGATTTTGTGGTGAAAATGCCAAAAGCGATTGCAACAAAAGCAAAAATTGATAAATGGAACCTAATTAAATTAAAGAGCTTCCATACAGCAAAAGAAACCATCAACAGAATAAACAGGCAACCTACATAACAGGAGAAAATATTTGTAAACTATACAGCTGACAATGGTCTAATGTTCAGAATCAATAAGGAACTTAAGCAAACATACAAGCAAAAAACAACCCCATTAAAAAGTAGGCAAATGACATGAACAGATGTTTTTCAAAAGAAGACATACAAGTGACCAACATACATATGAACAAATGCCCAATACCACCAATCATTAGAGAAATGCAAATCAAAGCCACAGTGAGGTACCATCTCACACCAGTCAGAATGGCTATTATTAAAAAGGCAATAAACAACAATGCTGGTAAGGTTGCGGAGAAAAGGGAACACTTACGCACGGCTGGTATGAGTGTATATTATTACAATCATTGTGGAAAGCAGTGTGACGATTCCTTAAAGAACTAAAAACAGAACTACCATTCGACCCAGCAATTCCACTACTGGGTATATATTCAATGCAATATAAATTGTTCTACCACAATGATACATGCACATGTATGTTCATTACAGCACTATTCACAATAGCAAAGACATAGATCTAATCTAAGTACCCATCAAAGGTAGACTGGATAAAGAAAATGTGGTACATATACACCATGGAATACTGTGCAGCCATAATAAAGAATGAAATCATGTACTATTCAGCAATATGGATGGAGGTGGAGGCCATTATCCTTAGGAACAGAAAACCAAATACCATATGTTCTCAGTCATAAGTGGGAGCTAAATAATGAGAACACATTGGCAGAAAGAGGAGAACAACAGATATATATATAGATATATAGATATATAGATATCTGACTCATGCAGCCATGGAGGCTGGGAAGTCCTACCACTTGCCGTCTGTAAACTAAAAACCAGGAAAGCCGGAAGTGTAATTAAGTATGAGTCCAAAGACCTGAGGACCAGGGGAGCTGATGTTGTAAATCCCATTCTGAGAACAAACGCAAATGAGATGAGATGTCCCAGTTCATTAAGTGAGGCAGGGAGAAGGGGTTGAATTCCTCCTTCCTTCCCCTTTTAATTTTTAGAAACACTATTGCTAACATTCAGTATATTTAGGCATTTTTCTTGTACATTTCAAAAACTGTGTAACTTCATGGTTTCTAATCATGATCACTTGAATCCAATATGATACATCATGTGGTAACATTTCCAGTGGATTATGAGTGTCATATTTTGTCAAGATGGCACTTCCTGAACCTTTTGTTAATTGACTTTTTTTTTTGAGTTGTAGTCTCACTCTGTTGCCCAGGCTAGAGTGCAGAGGCACGATCTCAGTTCACTGCAGGTTCCACCTCCCGGGTTCACGCCATTCTCCTGCCTCAGCCTCCCAAGTAGCTGGGATTACAGGCACCCGCCACCTCGCCCAGCTAATTTTTTTGTATTTTTAGTAGAGACGGGGTTTCATTGTGTTAGCCAGGATGGTCTCGATCTGATCTCGTGATCCGCCCGCCTCGGCCTCCCAAAGCCCTCCACTTTGATATAAATCTTTGCCTTCTGAGAGAAGTTGATTACTTCAAACATGACCTGTGGATATGCTTCTTGACAATTAGTAAGAATTCTCTTCCTTTTCTTAATGGACAGAATGGAAATTTCTGTGATATACTTCCATTCAATCTCATTGATGAGGAGCTTCCCATGGGTCATTGTAAACATTACACATGGATCACTCAACAGCAATCAATTAGAAGTCTTTGCATAGACAGTCAGTCTCTACATACAAGAGTCTATTCATCTGAAAAAAAAAAATTACAAACCGAAATGTTGAAACAAATAATGCAGTTCTTTCTTATACAAGCACTTCATTTTTTACTTATGAAATATATATCTCTGGGTAATAATTATGGAGATTGATCTTGCCAGCTCATTAGATATGCTTTTTATCTTAGTAAGAAATGGGCTGGTAAATAATATTTTGGCAAATGCCTAGGCTCAATCTATATTCAGGGGTCCTGCATTCTTCTGTTCAGCGATTCATGTTTTGTTTACTTTAACAGGGAAGGATTCAGTTCTTTCAAAATGTAACTTTTCAGGAACTATGCTAATGGTTATTTATTCTTTGCTTTGCCTCAAATCATTTTCAGGATTAGTTTTATTCAAGCTTTGGGACTGAGACTGCCTACTGGTAGTATTTGTATTTAATAACTTTACCTGCCTGTTAATGTTTAGATTCTTTCAAAACATCACAATTAGACTCTTACCAGCTTGTGGATTCTCCCTCCAGAGGGGATTTGTCAGGTGGTTCCTCTGCTTAGAAACTCTCTTCTCTCCTTTTGGCCTTGTTACTTTTTACTTATTCTTCAGATGCTCCTTTTCCCTACGCCTTTATTTTGATTCTCATCATCTCATGTGCCTCTTCTTTGTAATGTCTACCATTGGTGCAATTTACTTTTATTGATAATTTATTTTACTAATATTTCTCTATATTTACAAGACTGAAACTGTGATAACAGAAAATACATCTATTTTTCCTTACTATTGTATCCTCAGCCATTAGCATATAAACCTGGAATTATATACGTGTAAGTATATAGGCTTAAGTTGTGCACATGTACCCTAGAACATAAAGTATAATAAAAACAAAAGAGATGTATCCATTACCAATTGCAAACAATCACTTTCTGTCCACTCTTTGGCCATAATTATTTACATCCCTTCTACATAAAGATGCACTGCCTTCTCCTCGGGAGTCTTATTCCATTATGACATTAGGGTCAAATCATCCAGGATCTCGTCATCTAAATCAGGACCAGATCTGAATTGAGCTTCTTAGATGCAGCTACTCAGATATGGCTCCTCTGGATCCAGGGATCAGTGTTCTAAAAGGACTTGTTATCTGTATGTCACCCCTGACTCCATTACACACACTTAGCAGGGTAATCATAATAGATACTCTCTTCAGAAGGTGAGGAGCAAGAAGCTTGTATCAATCGCTGTTCCATAGCGATTCTGAAATCCATCTGGGCACAAGCCGTTGTAAGTTCTCCTATTTCAGAGACAGGGAAAACATGTTGGTTAGGGTTAAGTCGTATTTGCAGAAAGTAGCTCCCTAGGCCATTGTCCCCTTCTGCTCTTACCTTCACCTCCAGGCTCTTAACTCCGGTCTCTGAGATGCCTTTCCTATTTGACAAGAAATTCCCCGTGTTTGCAGCTAATTAGCCTTCTTACCCTGCTTCCTGCCCACAGAAAGTTGGGGGCCCAGAAGCAACGTCCATTTGGAAGTGTCTCTATTCTATACTTTTACCATGCTGGCAAAGATCCCTTAAAAAGTTCATGTGCCAGATTTTATATATATATATATATATCTCCCATTAGACTCTCTTGTAAAGGCCACACCCACCATTATTTTGGAAATAGTCCTGTTCTACTTTGGGCGGCAGGTCAGGATGCTGTGGGACAACCTTCTTAAGATTCATAGAGGCCCTTTGCCCTACTGAGAGGGTCTATTAGGCACTTTCTTAAGTTATTCTTAGGTCTTGAAAAAGATGTTATAGCCATATCTTTATTCTTTATTCTGGAGCTATTTCTTACTGGGACAACTTTTGTGGTGTGAAGGGACATATAAGATGAGAAAGAGTTTTATTTCCTAACCCAGGAAGTCTTGGCCCCTCTGTATTTCCAAACTGAAGAGTTTTTTCCCTTAGTTTATGTCTCTCTTACAGTGCTTTGTCATACACATTTGTGTATGACACAGAGTTCCCATTCTCTCCGAAGTTCTTCTTAGCCAGATCTGCAAGTTATTTATGCATATTTTCTACTTTCCAAGTTACTACAGGTGATAATTTTTCAAATCTTTCCACCTCTATATACTATAGGGGACTGGTATCTTCTAGCAGTTTCTCGCTGCTTTTTCCCTTTCCCAAAAGTTTCTTTGCCACTTCTGTATGCTTCACCCATAACCCAGCTCCTACCAGAGCCAGTGCCACAGGTTTAAGATTTTTGTTATGACAGCACATTTTAATATCATTATTTAAAATTGAGTTATCTATTACTGCATTAAAAAATCCACTATTAGTTGGAGCTGAGCTTGTTGGGCAGTTCTGCCTGGGATGAATCATGGCTGCAATCAGTTGACAGTCAATGGGAATGGATGTTCTCTGAGGGCTTCACTCAGTGGCAATGGCTGTTCTATGAAGTCTCCACTCAACAGGAATGGATGTTTTATGCAGGCTTCTCTCAATGGGAATGGATGTTCTATGGGGGCTTCCTTAACGGGAATGGGTATTCTATGAGGCCTTTGCTCAGTGGGAATGGATGTTCTATGGGGGCTTCACTCACTACGAATGGATGTTCTATGGGGGCTTCACTCAACGAGAATGGGTGTTCTATGGGGACTTCACTCAGTGGAAATGGGTGTTCTATGAGGGACTTCACTCAGTGGAAATGGGTGTTCTATGGGGGCTACACTCAATGGGAATGGATGTTCTATGGGGAATACACTCAATGGGAATGGATGTTCTATGGGGAATACACTCAATGGGAATGGATGTTCTATGGGGAATACACTCAATGGGAATGGATGTTCTATGGGGAATACACTCAATGGGAATGGATGTTCTATTGGGGCCTCACTTAATGGGAATGGCTGTTCTATGAAGACTTCACTCAGTGGAAATGGATGTTCTATGAGGGCTTCATTCAGTGGGAATGGATGTTCTGTGAGGGTTTTACTCAATGGGAATGGATATTCTATGGCAGCTTGACTCAACAGGAACAGCTGTTCTCTGAGGGTGTCACTCAACAGGAATGGATATTCTGTGAGGGCTTCACTCAACAGGAGTGGATGTCCTATGA
This sequence comes from Macaca mulatta, assembly GCF_049350105.2. Lineage (NCBI taxonomy): Eukaryota > Metazoa > Chordata > Mammalia > Primates > Cercopithecidae > Macaca > Macaca mulatta. Next base: position 173,413,511 of record NC_133409.1, read on the forward strand.
AGGCTTTACTCCATAGGTGTGGATGTTCTACGAGGGCTTAACAGGAGTCTCTGGCTTTTTAACGAATGCATTGGCTCTGTTTTTGAGTGATTGCACCCCAAAACTCTTCCCTATAGGGAAGGAGATTCTAGGAAATGAAGCTCTTAGCTTTTCCAAGTTGACACCCAGCACAGGAAAGCATGAAACAAATTCCACACTATGGCAACAGTATTTGTGGAATGCAGACTTTATTCTTAATGTTTCCCCAAGGTAGGGGTAGGTATGCTAGTAGACATATGGACCCTGGTCCTACTGAACTGAATTCCTGTTTACCTATATTTATTCAAGGTACAGAATTTGGCAGACAACCTGACATAGTCATCCGTGTCTTTAGTGGAAATCGCAGTTTGGCATTTCTAGTTTGAGTCTCACTAAAACAAACAAACAAACAAAAAAATGGAAAAACGTTTTCTTGCTCTAAAACCATGAACCTTCCAAACTTATATGGGATCTGACAAGTACAATGGTTGTTGCCAAGGCCTATCAGGCAGGCATGACATCCCAGCTATAGATGCATATTCATTCCTTCTTTTATTTTATTGTTAATCTTTGCTTCGGTGCACTCACAACAAGATAGCATGTTCTGTAGTTGTGTTTTAGAAGTTTTTTAAATTTCAATTGTTGCTGGAAGCACTGCATTGGAAATTAGACACATTTAGTACTTCATTTATTGTGGATTTATTCATTCCTCTTGTATATAGACACAGTGGCACTATAGTATGGTTTTCTAGTGCTGGACGCAAATACCAACGTGCAGAGAACATTTCTTGGCAACTTACTGACCTAGAATGGGCCATGCCAGCGTTAGTGCCTGGTGGCATCTGGCTCTCTGCTCTTCATTAAATGATAGAAGACAAAAGAGAAGACTAATACTTGAACTTCTTGACTGTAATGGTTTCTGCATTTTTTAAAGTAGCAAATTCAAACAAACCTCAGGCTTCAACTTCTCGTGAGGACTCATTGCTTTGATATTTATTTAAGTGACACTCTTGCGGTCTTCCAGTAAATGCGTAAGACTTATTCTAAGTTGTGTAATTTCTAGAAAAAATAAGCATTTGGCTTCTTGAAATATATAAAAATTCTCAAAGCATTCTAAAAATCAATTATTTAAAATACCCTTGTTTTAAAAGTGTAATTTTCACTGATCAATTTAGTGCCTAGGATAGTGCTAATCAGATAAACGGTTTTAATGAATTTTTTGAAAATAATAACTGTTAAATGGAAAGGAAGTATTTTCCCAGGGTAGCCTGATTCCCCAAACAATTGGCCTTACTTTTTCATTATACAAAAGCATTTAAAGGAAATTAGACCCTAAGGTCTAAATAAATGCATTAATAATTCTTTCTTCTAATATTAATATTCACAGCAGTTATAATAAAACAACCTTGGTTTATGTTAAATTTGCCCTATTTTCCTTATTTAATAATTAAAATAGCACATTTATTTGTACATGGTTCTGGAAGAGAAGTCTGAGGAATGTTTTAGATTTAGAACAGGTTATGGATATTGTTTCAACAACATTTAATGTATTCTCCTTTTCCTCACTAGTTGGGTAATTATCTAATGAAATTCTCCCTATGTTAGAAATTAGTAGAAAAACAGTGTAAAGAAGCATTCAAAAAGCACACTGTGGAGGGTTTGGCTATCTCTTCACTTTTAGCACAGGCAGCTGGAAGATGCTTTAAGGACATTAGATTCAGGTGCCCTTGTAAACATGCTCACTCTGTCTTTTTTATATCTTGTGGACACTCCGTTAATGTTTATTAAATGGGTGAGTAGTGATTCAATTATTTTACTACTATGATAAGGTGGCATTGACTCGGCATAGCTATGTGTCTCCCCAATTTTCTCTCTTAAGAAACTTTTTCAGGAAGGTGTCATTCCTGTTTTTGAAGGTAGATAAAGTTACCCTTCAGACAAAGTAATCTACCTCATTCCACATGGCTGGGAAGTAGCCAGCTGCTTTGAAACCTACTGCCCACTAAAGTTAAAACCCATGATCTTTTGACTATGGAAGCAAACAAGTTGAAAGGCCTTTGAAAAGGCAATCCCAATTATTGTTTCCATATTCTTACTATTTTGGAACCCAGCACAAATAAATTGCGATGTCGTGAGGTGACACTCATGCTGCCTGTGGTGGTTGCCTATTTAAGCTTTACCACAATTTTTGAGTCATTATTTCAGTGGACCAATTTCAGATGGGTCTACTGATAGGCATTATGGTGCCACAACCTTTAGTCACTCACGTGTGTCCTGAATTATGATGAAGTGCACGTAATGCTTTCTGGGTTCAGCATTTAGTGTGATTGTCTGATTTGCTTGTTTATTTATTAAATCATACTTTTCAAAGAAAGTCTTATCTTGAATGAAATATAAGAATGATAATAATGATAGATTTTCCTTTAAGTTCTGAGCTTGGAAGCTCTTATCAGCTCTGTTAGGTGTGTAAATTCTGAGAGAGAAGTACCTTAATAGCTTAGGCCAAAAGAAAACATTGTATTTTTTTTTCTAAGGAGAAAGAATAGATTAGCTTTTATTTTCTTTTTGAGAAGTATATAATTCTGGATGTTGACAACAAAGGGCAAATGAGTCTTTTTAAAAATTTACTTGTTGCTCAAGACCTTTATAGGGAGGAAATATTTTCTCTCTCTGTGAAGAAAGATGGAAGGCAGCTAAGTTTGCCTCCTCATTCTGCCATGTCCCTCTTCTTGGATTCTTCCACATAGTTATATAATCCTCAGACTCCCACACTTTTGCCAGCCCAAATCCTACCAGTGCTTCAGAGTCCATCTCACAAACCATTTTCCCAGCAGATGGTCCTTAAACATTTATTTCCAGCTACAAGTGGCTTCTTATCCGCTCCAAACCTTTTAGAACTTTCCAACTAGACAATTAACATCAGGGCTGTGGTATGTCTTCTCTCCTAGCAGAAGAGGAAGGACAGAGCCCATTGTATTTGTGCTCCATTGTTATCAGTGCAGAAAATCAGTGCAGTTGAGCCATGGATGATGAGTAGAGGAATATCTCATATATCCAATTAAACTCTAACTTCCAAAGGGAAGAACTAACTCTTCCCACAATTTTGCAGTTAGATCTAACTTCCTGCTCTGTGGTATTAGTTTTCAGGTGGCATGGCTTGCAGGATGGGTAAACTGCCTCAGCTGAATCACTGAAAGCTTTAGGTTTGTTTGGGGGACTTGGGAATTCAAAAGGAAGTAAGAACCTATATTGGAGAAAAGGAGAGAGATGCTCTGACGGTGGCAGTGTAAGCAAATGGCCCTTGTTATTTGTTAATCCCGCGCAATTAACAGCGACACGGGAAAAATATGGTTTGCAAGGACGACGATGTGATCGTAACATATCCCAGGAAATCATGTTGGATTTAATCGCAGGTGTGAAATTAAGCAATGTCATTTTCCTAAATACTATAATTAACCTAGATTTCCAGGAAGAGGTCTTGAAGGTTCTATACTATTCTCTGTAGTCATCCCTCCTTATGTGTTTACTTCTGAAATGGTAGGCGTGCCTCAAACAGGTTTTCTCCATGAGTTTTTGACCTGTTCCTAATTCTAAGGCAAGTGGTGAATATCAGAACAATCTTTGTTTATCTCCAGCTATTCCTCTTTTGTTCCCTGTGTTTTAAAAATGCGTGCTGCAGGTTTTTGTTAATGTTTCATTTTGCTTCCAGTAACAACATTCTCTATATTTGGCTTTGTTGTATTTGCCACTTAAGAATGCAGAATTTATTATTATGTGCTTAAAGCAATCATTTAACACTGACATTTTAAGTATGACAATAATCCAAGTAATTGTTACCCATTCAGTTAACTGAAAACATCTTTACTTCCCGAGACAACTAATTATAATGCAGTGTTACTGTCTTTTAATTGTAGACATGTTTGTTTTTGTGTTTGTTTTGGTGTAGGCTGTCTTCAAGGACATCCCTAGTCTCGTATTTGGCAATCTGCCCTTATTCTCTGTCTGCTGCTTTCTGAAAATAAATGAAAACACTGTTGCTACACTCTTGAAGGAAAACAAGAGGATTTTTATTTTTCACAAGCTTTGCTCGTGACTTCAGGACACTGGATGATGAGCTATTTTTAAAACTCTCTGATCAATTGCTATATAAATAGAAATTAATTTCTAAATGTACTCAAAGATTCTAGAAGATGAATTCAGACATCTCAGGTACTATTCTTCCATGTGGCTCTTTACCATTGGAGAAAGGCGGTGTTGCCTTCTGGCTTCCTAGGACTTGAGTTCAAATTCTCACTGTGGCTTTTACCCCTGGGGGGAGTTCTATTTTGCTTTGCTTTACATAGGGGTTATTGCAGTGTCCCTTCATTTTGAGAACCCCCGACATTTAGAAATTTTTAATTTCCTAATTTATTATTAGATGTTTCCATTCAGAGCTAATTTAGAGGGCATTTAAGTATTTCATTCACTTTCTCACATCATATTCGAATCCCTGTTTTCCATTTAATACAGTGTTCTCCTGAATAACCTATTGAGTGTCTTGTTTTGTTTTTACCAAGTAGGACCTAATAATTAATGTTGTGGTTATGAGGAATTGTATGGGAAATGTAACATTTCACACAATAACAGATTTTCCCCGTGTTTCTGAATGTATTTGTGTGTGCATTGTCTGTGATTGCCTCCAGGCAGATGCAATCCTAGTGCTGTGAATTGCTTCTGAACACATACACACACACCCACACACACAGTGACACACACTCACACACACATACACACACAGAGCAGCTTTGCTGAGAAATATTTTGCTAGCAAATCTCATGGCTATCTCTCTAAATGACACTTGCTGCCCATATGTGCAGTGTGCATTTAATAATCATTCTGTCACCTACGAAACACACACACATAGGATCAACCCCAGCATCTAAATCAATAAATAATTCAATTATTCTTTTACCTTTGCTATTCAACTGAAAGACCATCCTGAATATTTAAAACAAAACTAGCAAAAACTTAGGTCCTTTGGTTTCCTGACTTTGTGACTTGAGTGACATCATCAAGGCAAACATGATGATGGCTGTATCTGCTTTCTTATATTTTCAACTCTCCTTAATTTTGTTTACACCGTAGATTTTTATTTAATGGCAATTCCTATTCTAGGTCTTGCTAGGTTTTAGGAATTCAATGTATTACATGGTTAGTTTAAGTAAATAATATTTTCAAATTGCAAATAAAAGGAAAGCCAAACACGAATGGCCTAAATGATAAGTCCATTTTTCTCAGGCAACAGGGAGTTGATAAGCAGGCAGTTGCTGGTATTTTCTATGGCTTGGCTGTGTCAGGATTCTGGCTCAGTCTTTCCGTGATTCTCTCTTTTGACCCTCATGATTTCACGAGCTCTGAGTAACAAGATCACATTCAAAGGGAAAGAGGGGCTAGTGGTAAGTGAACTTATTTGTGTTTTCCCTTCTGCTAGGGAGAGGATTCACTTTCTCAGAATCCCTTCAGCAGCCTTCCCCTTGTATCTCACTGTCCACAACTGGGTCATGTGCCCACTCTTCATTACAAGGGGAAGTTGGAAAAAGGAATATCTAGACTTTTCTAGCCTCTCCAGCTGGAGGAGGGAAAGGGACAGTTGGATTGGAATGTGCTTTTGGGTAGCCAACTAATTATTGCCACATGGTCCCTGCAAATCTTATAATTAGTATTATTAACTTTTTTTATTATTCACAGAAAATAGGCTCACCATCCCAACTCCACCACAACACAGCATATGTTGAATTAATACTAGGATTTATATTAGGATTGGTTTTCGTCAGTTTGAGCTGCTGTATCAAAAATATACTACATAGGGTAAATAAGAAACATTTATTTTTGGAGGCTGGAAGCTTAACATCAAGGTGCTGGCAGATCTGGTGTCTGGTTGGGTTCTGTTCCTGGTTCATGGATGGCTGTCTTCTCCTTGGATCCTAACATGGCTGAGAGAACAAATTTTTGTCTCTTTATTTTCTTATAAGGGCATGAATTCCATGCTGAGAGCTCCCACCCTCATGACGCCATCTGAACCTAATCACCTACCCACATTTCCACCTCCTGACACCATCCCTAGATGGTTGGAGTTTCACCATGTGAATTTGGGGGGAACACAAACATGCAGTCTACAATAGAATTCTTTGGTCAAAATCACAAAATTTAATTTAAATGAGCTCGTGTGTGTGTGTGTGTGTGTGTGTGTGTGTGTGTATTTTTTGAGAAGGAGTCTCACTCTATCACCCAGGCTGGAGTACAGTGGTGTGATCTTGGCTCACTGCAACCTCCACCTCCCAGGTTCAAGCGATTCTCCTGCCTCAACTTCCTAAGTCGCTGAAATTACAAGTGCGCGTCACCATGCCTGGCTAATTTTTGTATTTTTAATAGAGACGGGATTTCACCATGTTTGCCAGGCTGGTCTCAAATTCCTGACCCCCAGGCAATCCGCCTGCCTCAGCCTCCCAAAGTGCTGGGATTATAGGCATGAGCCATTGTGCCTGGCATCAATATTTTTTAAAGGAGGATAGGATAGTGGCAGATAGAGAATAAAACTGGCCACTGACCTCAGGTATGATTTGACCCAGGGACAGACTCACTCTCTCCAGAATGTTTTTGCCTATTGTCATAAGTTGACATGGTTTCATCTAATTCAGGTCTTCTCAAATGCCGCCTTGTGGCCTTCCATGTTCGCCCAACAGTCAATCCCAATCTCATTATCCTGATTCATATAATTTTTTCATAGCACTTACCAGTTTTTGATGTAATCTTAATTAGGTATAGTTGATGTACCCCCCCCCAAAAAATCCTGCACATGTATAATGTATACAATTTGATGACTTTGGACATATGTCATATCTGTGATACCATACTGGTGGAACCATGCCATCTTTTGGAGATGACCTTAATTTTAAAAGTACGCTGTATAAGCAGATGACTTAGACTTCCATAATACCTACCGCTGATGCACTGGATTCCCTCTCTGAACTACTATCTGTGTCAATATAGGAGAGAGGGCTTTTATGACCACCTGATGGAAAAGAAAAGAAGAACAAGCATAGCTTGCAGGTGGTTCATGTAGTGGAAAACAGATAACTGCTGCATTACAGCTCACTTGGGGTGTCCCTGCACGGCAGCAGGCAGGGGAAATTCTCCAGTGGGTAGCACTCTTGCAGGTGCAACTAGTCGTTACCTTTGTGTTGAAAGTGACGCAGCCTAAGGTAAACATCTGTGAGGGCTCATGGTAGACACAGATGTCCTGGCTGCTTGGACAGGGGACTGAAAGGGTAAAGAGAAAATAGGTAATGAGTTTTGAGAAAGAATCACAGGAGTTTACCTTTGAAGTGGGTACAAAGTATAAACACTTTTGGGTTGCACGTTAACACCCACAGGTAACATCCACCCTGGAAGAAGCACCAAGCAAAAAGTAAACACAGTGTCTCAGCTGTTTAACCTGAGCTTGTCTTTATAATTGACCATCTCAATGCTGGCACAATGAGTTCATGAACCAAATAGACATGTGGGCAGAGATGAAAGCTATGTGCAGGCGAACAGTATGGGCTGCAATTCACCATGGCTTACATTAGCTAGTGTTGCCAAATGTCCAGCCCATCACCAAAAGAAATAAATGCTGCCCTTGATATAGCATCATCTCTCAAGGAGACCAACCAGCCATTCAGCGGCAAGTTGACTACATTGGGCCCCTTCCTCCTTGGAAGATGCAGCAAGTCAGCTTGACCAGGAGCAACATATATTCTAGATTTGGGTTTGCATGTATTGCCAACTAGGCCATGGCCTGTACACTGTCTGACAATTTACAGAGGGTTTGATCCCTTCAGCCAGAAGGCTGTGCAAGACTGCCTCAGAACAACGGGCTCATTCAAACTATCGCAAAGACAGAAAACCAAACACCGCGTGTTTTCACTCATAGGTGGGAATCGAACAGTGAGAACACCTGGACACAGGGTGGGGAACACCACACACTGGGGCCTGTCGTGGGGTGGGGCGAGGGGGAGGGATAGCATTAGGAGATATACCTAATGTAAATGATGAGTTAATGGGTGCAGCACACCAACATGGCGCATGTATACATATGCAACAAACCTGCATGTTGTGCCCATGTACCCTAGAACTTAAAGTATATATATAAAAGAAAAGAACAAGGGGCTCATTGTATTCCCAAGGAGATGCAGCTCTGGTACCATGATCCACTAATCTTAGTATATTTCCCACCCTCCATATGCTCCCAACCTGATAGACTGTTGAAGTAGCCTCTTGGAAGTTCAGCTCAGTCACTGGATTGAATATATTACCTTGGAAGGATGGGGGGGCCCAACATACACTAAATCAGTAACCATAATATGGGTGTCCCCAGTACATAGAATAACTGGAAGGCAAGAGCTGGAAATGGAAAGGGCCTCACTTAAAATGACTCCTAGTGACCCACATGGGGAATTTGTTTCCTAACCCAACAATTTTGAGGCTGCAGAATTCTGGAGGCCTTGCTTTGCAGAAGGAAACCATTTCCATCTCAGGACATAGAACATTAAGCTATAGTCACCACTAGGTCATCTCAGGCTTCTCATGCCAAGAGACCGCAGGCAAGGAAAGGAGTCACATTATTGTCAAGGTTAATTATCTCTTATCTTGGTAGGAGGTGGAGCTGCTACTACACAATGGGAACAGGGGAAAATAGGTTTGGTTCTCAGGTGATCCATCTGGGGCTTCTTCTGGTCCTCGTGTCTGGCTTTAACTGTCAATGGACACAGAAAGGAGCAGAAACCTGGGAGGGTCACACTCTCTAGGACTTGGACCTTCAGGGCATGAAGATTAGAACATCTCAACAAGCAAGACATCTAGACCAGCAGAAGTGCTACTCCAGGGTAAGTACGGTGGAGGAGGGTGATAGAGAATGTCAGTGTTAACCTCGAGATCAACTGCAGCAGTTGTATGGTGGCAGTACAACTCAGGATGCCATTGTCCCCACTCACCCTTCTCCACTAAGCTTCCCAGGAAACAAGACTGACCAACTGGAACAGTTTCCAGATGGTGTGAATTTACTGTAGGAAGCAAGTGGATCTGAGTGGCACAAAGTGTGGACTATGATGAATACTGTCATGTTTCACTCAGACCCAGCCCCCATTCCTTCAGTTGCTGGGAATATTGGTCGTGGATGGCTGAGACCTGAGGGCCTCCTTGGGAATTCTCCTTGGTCATAGGAAATTTTCTCATTCATGTTGTGCCCCTCTAATAGGGCAACTCAAGCTGATGACTAATGTGGAAACACAAAGTCCTGCTCCCCTTGCCTTATTTCGGGACAGTATGAAGGGCCACTCTAACTCCAGATCATCACAAAGGCCTTGTGGGTCAGGTTCTCCTTCTGCTCAGTTCTACTTCCTTCCCTTTAGGACAAGTACAGCTCCCGTAATCTCTCCTCAAGGGACCTCTTGCATTCGACTTTGCCTCCGAGAAGACAATTATTTAGTAGGAGAGAGCTCAACATTTCGGTGGCTTATATTTACCTTGCTATTCTAATCAGCATCGTGTTCCCAGATTTTTTGTCCCATTTGAATAAGAGTGCTTCAGTAAATTTTATATTCACTAAATTTTATATGTTTTAGAATTTAAAATTTAAATTTTAAATATCAATTTAGGTTTTGATTTTAAGATTTGCTGATATCTACTTTGATAAATGCATATGTAAAAAACATGAAAGATCAAGAAACTGAGTTACATTTAAAAATAACAAGAGATTTGCTGTTATTTATATATATCAGAGCTCCAGGTGAAAAAAAAATAGCACCTTTATTGAAATATAGGAGTATATACACAGAATTAAATTAACAAAGGATTTTGTAAACTATGATGGTATTTTTGTTTCAGGGTGAAATTCTAGAATTATCACACCAGTTATAGTTTCTTTATAGTGCTTTCATGATATGTTTTAAAAACTCCTTTTCTTAAATATGCAGGTAAATTATTTATAAAAATATTATTTAAATATAACTTTGAAGATGCCAAACTATTTATGGAAATGGGACCATTATTTAAATATTTTACAGAGTATTTATCACTATTATTACTTAAGAAAGTAAAAACTTCCTTGAGATCTTCCATCCATAGTAAATTCACGACAAAATAGGTCAGCTTCTGATTACCTGTCTTTCCTATCTTGATCATAATTTCTGACATTCTAGTTCAGTTCTATGAGGTGCATGATCTATGATTCCTTTGAAAATGTGGCTTAAAGGTTAGGTTTGTTTGCCCAGAGGAAAGGGTGAGTCAAAGTAGACATCATGGAAGGTCAGTTTCGAGAAACATCCTGCAGTGCTTGGCTATTCGTAGATGTTTGAACGTGTGAGCACACATATATTGATAGAGAGACTAAAAAATTACTCAGAAAGAATTTAATTAGTTCTTTAATTTCTAGATTTCCTCAGAGCTATCAACACAAATTACTTTTTATAATAGGAGACTAAATAAAACAACTCAGGATTAAATTGGAAAGCAAAATAATTAATATATTATGTATTTTGTTACATTAAATTATGAAGACATATTTTTCTCTATTTTAGGTCTTTATTTAGAAGTCTTAAAAGAAGATATGGATTGATAATTACTAAAAGTTCTCTCGACATAATTGGAAGGATTTAAATCTTATTTCTATAGCAAGGGCACCTCCTTGTAAGAAGCTAGAAGAGAGTGGAATTCAGATTATTTCCATTATTTGTTTAGAAAATGCTGCCATCATGGTTTTTAATAATGATGATGATGGTGACAAAAAATAAGAATAATTCTATTTGGCTAATATTAACTGAGCACTAACTGTGAGACAAATTTTTTTTTTTTTTTTTTTGAGACGGAGTCTCACTTCGTTGCCCAGGCTGGGGTGCCGTGGCGTTATCTCGGCTCACTGAAAGCTCCACTTCCTGCATTCACGCCATTCTCCTGCCTCAGCCTCTCGAGTAGCTGGGACTACAGGCGCCCGCCACCTCGCCCAGCTAAGTTTTTGTATTTTTAGTAGAGACGGGGTTTCACCGTGTTAGCCAGGATGGTCTCGATCTCCTGATCTCGTGATCCACCCACCTCGGCCTCCCAAAATGCTGGGATTACAGGCGTGAGCCACCGCGCCTGGCCCCCTGTGAGATAAATATTATGCTAATAGCTTTACATGTATTCTCTGTTTTCATTTCTTTTTTCCTTTTTTGGGGGGATGGGGGGATAGGGCTTCGCTCTGTCACACAGGCAAGAGGGTAGTGGTGCAATCACAGCTCACTTCAGCCTTGAATTCCTGGCTCAAGAATCCTTTAATTCCTGGCTCAAGCAATCCTTCTAGGTCAACCTCATGAATAGTTGGGATTACATACGTGGGCCACCATGCCTGGCTAATATTTGTATATTTTGTAGAGAGGGGGTTTCACCATGTTGCCCAGGCTGGTCTCCAACTCCTGGCCTCAAGTGATCCTTCCACCAGGGTCTCCCAAAGTGCTGGGATTACAGGCAAGAGCCACCACACCTGGACTCCTTTACATTTCTTCATGCACCTTTAAAATAGGTTTTATTGACTGGGTGCAGTGGCTCAGGCCTGTAATCCCAGCACTTTGGGAGGCCGAGGCAGGTGAATCACAAGGTCAGGAGTTCAGGACCAGCCTGGCCAAGATGGTGAAATCCTATCTCTACTAAAAATACAAAAAAATTAGCCAGGCACAGTGGCAGGTACCTGTAACCCCAGCTAGTCGGGAGGCTGAGGCAAGAGAATCGCTTGAACCCGGGAGGCAGTGGTTGCAGTGAACCAAGATTGTGCCACTGCACTCCAGCCTGGGTGACACAGTGAGACTCCACCTCAAAAAAAAAAAAAAAGTATTATCTTCTTTATATTATTAGAATTATTATTTTAGAGAAGTTAAGTACTTTACTCAGGTTTCTATAGCTACTTTGTGATAAGGTTACTATTCAAATCCAGTTCCATCTGATTTTAAAAATTTATACTTTCAAAACTCTGCTATACATTTTTCTTTTGATATTATATTCATCAAATAGATATGTATATGTCATATATGCACATATTACATATACTGCTAAATACAGTTCATTCTTTATGCCATGTGCATTTTCAATTCAAATCAATTCAGTTGAGCTATGCCTTCCTGAGCAGTACTATGAGCACTACTACTCCAGACACTGACAGCATAGCAGGGCTGCTCCCCTTCGACTTTTTGTCAACACTCAATTATTACTTTTTCCTCATTTGTCTTCATTTTCATTTTAATCTGAGTTATATCTGAATTACACTGTTATGTCAGGATAAGATGTCATACCCATATTGTATTTGACAGATGTCCACATTTTGCTAGAAAAGGCAAAATTAAACTTGATCTCACAAGAAAGTCTGAGTGTTAGAGTGTATTCTACACAAAATAAATTTATCGACCTGTTTAAACTCACATACACTGCGTGTATTTTTCTCTTTCTACTGTTTTCAACATATCTGATATTGTCACTGGTTTGGGCTGCATTTCTATTTTTGGACTCCTTACTGCCAAACACCTATTTATCTAATACATACAATCCAAACTATGGTTTTAGGAAGGAAACAAAGAAGAGATCAAGCTATGTCCTTTGTTTCTTGATTTCAATGTCTGAGCTACTTATAGATGCCGTTAGAATCACAATGTGATTCTTTTCACTGAAATGTGTTTTCCATTGCCTGCAATGGTGACTACAAAACGAAAAACTAATTTTGTGATTCAAAAGTACTTTCTTTGACTAGTTAGTGACCTCTCAGCTTTGTATAATAAGCAATTCTTCTTTAAAAGTGGCATTTGCCTTCCTAGGAATCTGACATATTCTCTTGTTTGATCCTCATAATAATTTGAAGTGGTAGACAGTACAATCTCTTGTTTTTATAGAAGTCATTTGAGGCCCAGAGTCTAGATAATTTATGAAATATCACAAAGCTATAGATAGAAGAGCAAAAATTTAAGCCGGAATCTCTGCTGTCAGCCTGTACAGAGCCCTGCCTTCCCTCATCCTTCAGTGTGGGCAGCCTTACGTGTCTGGGAGGCTCCTGATGGCATGCTTCTGGCTAAGCTGTGAAGTTGTTTTTCTTTTCTTTTTTCTTCTTATACTGTTCTGTTAACACATTATCACACAGCTCATCAATGTAATTGTTTTCAAAGCTAACTGCTTTTACATTATTGTTCCAATTATTAATAAAACTCCCATTATGCATAAAGTATTCAGCTATTTTCACTTATGAAGTGCTTTGTAAACATTTTAACTAATTAGGTCAGGCAAATACCAGCAAGGTAAATGTTCTCCTTCTTTCTAATAGATTAGCTGCAAAGCTAAGTCACTTCCCAAAGCCAGAAGGTGAGCTGCGATAATAATTGTGGCAACAGTCATTCATTTCTGCTTCCCGCTCTGCTATTGTTGTTAAGTCCGGGACAATTGTTGTCCTTAGTTTTCATACATCTTAATTATCATAAAGCACTGGCCCTATATTTATTCATCTTTGACTCTAAGAAAATTTCTCTTGGAAAAATAAGTGCATTCGAATATTGCACCCAGTATTTATTACTAGAGAATGTTAAACTGTTATTTTCAAATGGCAAAATTAACGGTCTAAAACAGACACGTACCACACACACTGAATTTCAAAAAACGTATTTGCGAAAAGACAAACAGACTTTGGCATCCCTTGCTTCAAGTGGTGAAGTTTGCTTTCAATTTTCTTTTTATACTGTGTGATAAGTTTCATCGTTCCCTGCCCCCTCCAAAGCTTCTCTCTGCCATTCAGAGACTGTCATTGGAAATAACAGCCTAAAGAGTTTGGAGTCTCTTTGGATTCCTTCAATATACTTCAATCGCTGTTTTCTCATTAGAACATTTATACTTTTGTGCCTCAGTGGGAATGATCAATTATTTCAATGTCAGTAGTGGTAATATTACCCCTAAGATTTAGCAATTTTCAAAGATCTTTTAACTTAATTAGAGGCATTTGTTGTAAATTGAATTAAACCTGTTAAAAGTGCAATGTGTTATATTAAAAATATAATAGCCACGTTGACCAAGGAGACACAATTTTAAGGGGAAATGTCCAGTTTAAAAATGTCAACATCAAAACAAAGTTGTGAAGTTTTTCTTTTCATCAGGTTTTCTAAAAGTTGAAAGAATGGATAACAATTTTATCCAGAACATTTTGGCAAAAGTATATGTACAGATACCTATCTAAAATGATACACATTTCACAAAAATACTTGAAGACAAAAATAAAAAAGATTTGAGCATTTTAACAACTTTGTTGAAAAATGAAACTGATGTCATTTATAATTAATGTGTTAATATTTATCTAATATCAACACATTATTATAGTATTGTCATAACTTATTTTTGATTAATGCTCCTTCTTTCCAAATAAGTGCCTCCTTATCTTGACATATTTTACCTAATTTTCTTTTAAGCATGGTGTCACAATGAACTTGCCCAAAGAGGGTCATACCAGCCACATCACATAATGATATCTGGTTGTACCTTCCTTCAGAAGCCATTTAGAAAATCCTAATGGTTGCTTTCAAATTTCTTAGGTACCAAGCACATACATTGGCATGGGCTGTATGAATCTTGAAATGGTAGATTATAGGAATAGGCAGAAGCAGTTCATAGTTTTAACTGAAGCCATTTAGAAACCCACTTATTCTAAGAACGTATTCATTTAGTACCTGTTCATTTTCAAGCACCTGCCATGCAGGAGGCATGGTGCTAGCACCTGGGAACACAGCAGTGAGCAAGACAGACAGTTCCTGCCTTCACAGAGCAGAGTCACTACATCATGAATATCAGTTTGCATTTTAACTGAGTTCTGCGTATATGTGAGTGGGTCGTATACCTCCTTCCTGCCATCCCTACCAACCCCCATGTAGTCAAACATGGCATGCGTTGTGGAAATGCACAGGTTTTGGCATTAGACGAAAATCAGGTTTAAATCTAGGTTCTGGTCTTGATCTGTCTCTTAATAGCTGTATGATGTAAAGCAAGTAAATTGAACTTTTTTAGTTGTTTCCTCCTCTGTAAAATGAGTACAGTACCATGTGTCCTCCAAACTGGCCCTGTAAATTAGATATATTTATGAAAAGCTCCCAGTGCATAGTGTATTCAATGCATAATAGCTGGTAATATTACATCAGTAGTATTGTCTATGTCAAATACTCTCTCTCAACTGTGGCGGGCGCCTGTAGTCCCAGCTACTCGGGAGGCTGAGGCAGGAGAATGGCGTAAACCCGGGAGGCGGAGCTTGCAGTGAGCTGAGATCCGGCCACTGCACTCCAGCCTGGGCGACAGAGCAGGACTCCGTCTCAAAAACAAAAAACAAAAAACAAAAAAAACCCTCTTATTCATAAACTTTTTTGGAGAAGTGAGTGGAGGCACATTGTTTCCTGATTAAGTGGATTTGCAGCCATCAGGCAGCATATGGAAAAAGAATCGCTTCAATGGGTGCTGGAGTGTCAATTGCTTCAGCAATACAGTAAATTCCATGAGAAGAGAAAATGTATCATACTAGTCACCAACATTTTTATAATTTTTTAAAGTTTCAAGTCATTTTCACACCATTCTGATTGCTTCTTGTTACCATGTGTATGGCTTCGAATTTATATTTCCAGTCCTGACATCTCTTGAACTCCACTTCCATAAGGAAAACTGACAATTGGGAAAATTCTCTGGGACATACCACTGCCATTTTCTATAAGAAGGTCAATATGAGCTTATCTTTTCCCTCATCTTCTCCACTCCCGGACCAACGATTTTTTTCTAATATGTCCTCTATTCAGCCACCATTGGGTAAGCTACCTGAACCAGAAACTTTGGAATCCTTTCTGAATCTTTTCTTTCAGCCCTCATATTCAGTTTCCACATCCTGTCCATAGTAGTCGGACTTCTCTGGAGTACACTCTCTTATCTCTGTTCTTCTACCACTTGAATTCTCTTTTCTTCAAAAATGCGGCTGTTCATGTTTGGGAGTATTAGGCGTTAAATTGTATTCTCTGCCCCCCCCCCCCATATATATAGAGAGAGAGAGACATATAACATACATATATATGTTGAAGTCCTAACTTACATTATCTCAGAATGTGACCTTATTTGGAAATAGAGTCATGGCGAATGTAAGTTAAGATGAGGCCATACTGGAGTAGGGTGAGCCCTTTATCCAATATGGCTGCTGCTCTTATGCCTAAGGACACAGACATACAGAGGAAGACAGCCATGTGAAGACTGAAGTAGAAATTAGTGGTATGCTGCTATAAGCCAAGGAGCGCTGGGGGCTACCAGAAGCTGGAGGAAGCAAGGAAGAATCCTCTCCAAGATGCTTTGAAGGGACCATCGCCCTACCAGCACTTTGATTTAAGACTTCTAGCCTCCAGAAATGTAAGAGAATAAATTTCTGTTGTTTGAAGTCACTCATGTTGTGGTTACAGCAGCCCTAAGAAACTAACATGGGGACAAAAGACTTCTTCCTTGTCTGAGACTTCCATTCTCATTTCAGGAAGCTTAGTGTCTTAGCCAACTTTCATGTTACTGTGACAACAAGGAACACCCACAACCACATGTCTGAAGACTCCAGAGTTCCACCCCTGGTCGGGCATTACTGATAAACATTGATGTAGGTCACCATGCTTTCCGTCCTTTAGTATGGACCCTCCCAAACCTTTATTTATTCTGCAGCCAGAGCAATGTTTCAAAAATGCAAGCATAATATTCCCCCCATCCCCAAGGGAAGAAAAATACAGTCTGCTGATGGTGTTGGGACAATGTCCAAACTCCTTTAGATGGCATAAACTGGCCAGGTCTCTTCCCAGTAGTTCATATCTACCTCTCTAGCTTCACATTCTGGAAACATCTTCTCCTACTTGGACTTTCACCAGCCAGTTCCATTTGTTTTCAGTTTTGGAGACAGGATTTTTCTTCTGAAAACTGCATAGTGTTGGAATGCCTTTCCAATTTTCCTACCCATTTGTCTAATTCCTCTTTACCTTGTAAAGCTCATAAGAGAAGTCACCTCTGGCTAAGTTAGAGATAGGTCTATTCTATATGTTTCTTCATAGTATTTAGTACAACACTAAAGCGCTTATCACTGGATTTTAGCTCTGTGTTTTATTTTTCTACACTCATCTGTCTCTACAAATGGATGGAAAATTCTGTGGGTGAGTGGGGGTGTTATTCAATGGTGGGAATCGAATGGTGGGAATCCAGAGCTCATCTATATTAGCAATCTATTGCTGCTGGAACAAATGACTACCAACTTGTGACTTAAAGCAATGCACGTTTGTTATTTTACAGTTCTGGAGGTCGGAAGTCTGCAATGTGTCTCACTGGGCTAAAGTCAAGGTGTCAGCAGGACTGCCTTCTTTCTGGAGGCTCCAGAGGAGTTTCCTTGTCTTTTCCAGCCTCTAGAGTCTGTCTTCAGGCCTCGGATCATCTCCAGGTTCAAAGACTACAGTTTCCACCATCCTTCTCACGTTACCCTTTTTCTGGGTCTGTCTTGTGTTCTCATTCTGTGTCTTCTGCTTTCTTCTTCCATTTTTTTTTTAAAGAACCCTTGTGATTAGATTGGGCTTGACTAAATCATCCAGAATACTTTTCATATTTTAAGCCCAGCAGTTAGCAACTTTAACTCCATCTGCTACTTAATTTCCCTTTGCCATATAATTTCGCATAATCACAGATTCCAGGAATTAAGGCATAGAATATTTGGGGGCCATTATTCTGCCAACTGCACTATGATAAAGCCTGATATACTATATTGATTTAACAATAATCTGTTGAATAAATTATACGCAATTCAACCAGCTTCTACAAAGGAAGAAATGCTTTTTTTTTTTTTTTTTTTTACCTAGTTTCTAGGTAAAGATGCTCACTTTCAATCAGCCTAGAGTTTCTTGGTCGTTGGGTTTCTTGCTAAAGTGATTCAGTAGCTGACTGATGAAGAGTCCTCACAAAAAAGCAGGTGACACTAGTTTAAAAATTCTTTGTTACCAGTAATGTTACTTAGGCAAATGACTTATCTTATTTAGGCTTTAATTCAGCCTCTGGAGAAGGGAATGCTGAGGGAATATAATAACACCTTCTCCAACCATGAAATGATATGATATATCAATGTTTCTTTGATATCTTCATGATAATGACTCCCTGAAAAGGTGACTATTAAGTCTTAGAAAGCCTCAGAAGTCACTGAGGATATCCATGCTCAAAAACTTGCTGATGAGTGGGATATGGTGGAAAAGAAATTAAGAAGTACCTAAATAAAAGAATTACTTATAGATGATTATAATGAAAAAAGCACCATACTTTTTAAAAAATGGTACAACCAGAGTGTGTTTGGTTATGCCAAAAGACAGGAATATGGAAATTTTTAGTGCCATCTATTGGTAGTGATTTTTAAATAAGAATTATTATGCATAATTGATGAGTGAATGATTCTTTGTTTTATCCAAATTCCTAAGGATTCTTGTTAACTATAGAATAGAGTAGTTTAAGAATGCATTCTCTTTTTTATGCATTCTCTTCTTTTTTTTCCAAAGCAATTTTGGTCTTTTTTTATTATGATTACGTGGATGGATCATAGAAATCTTGTTTGATTTCAGGTCTCCATTAGGACTGGGCATGGAAGGTGGATATATGTGTGTCATTTGAAATGTGGCTAAAGTTCAGAGAAATAGGTTTCATTTAATAGCTGAATACTGGATGACCTCACCATTCTTCTCACCCTCTGGCAGCTCACCCCGTGAGCAATAGAGGAGATGTCCGCATGAACTGAGAAGTAGCTGCTGGCCTCAATGTGATTTTGCAGTGATCTGTGTGCTCTGTGGCTTCCTTCATAACCAACAAATCAATTCCCACTATGCGTATTACACACCCCAGTGGCAGAGGCCATTTATTATCCTTTTGATGGTCATACTCTTTGTACATAACCAAGAAAGATTACAGAGGAAGGAAAAGAACAGTTGCAATATGGATGAAGATATTCCACAATGGCACTGCATTTTATCATGTAAGCCTTGCATGCCTATAAGGATACAAAAGATGCTCTTTTTCAAGACAATTTTGAAACATGGAAGCAAAATTCTTTTTAATGAAAAATGTTTCAAGAATGAGAAGCGAAGAGAAAGTTGTAGAGATAATTCTACAATAGTTCTAAATTCTATACATTTAGATTTCAAGGGCAAATTTAAAATGATTAAAAGACTGTCATATTTTGGTTTTGTATGAGCATTGTTAGTAACACTATACTTGCCTAGTTTTGCTCAATTAATTAGCTTTTGATATAGTCTTTTATTTGGCATCATTCAGTATCAACTGATTCCTTTATTAATTTCTAATTTGCAGTGTATACATTTCTAAACTCTCAATGATCAATTCAGGGATTTTCCTGACTCTCTGAATCCACATGTATCTAATAATAGTTACCATTATTAGATAAATCAAAAAACAAATATTGACTTGTGGTGACTGGGTATAAAATAACTGAATATTTTGAATTCAATGTAAGTGGTTCCTAATGAAATTTTAGTGTTATTTGTCCTAAATCAAAAGTCTGGTTAAAAAAAACAACACATATATCTGAATGTGAGTAGGAAACATTTTTATAGTAAAACTAACGGTAAAAGAATGACTTTATAGTGGGTTCTGTGCATACACACTTAAACTGCTTAGTCATTTATGTCAATAGATATGAAAAGAAGAGTGGAAATTTCCAAAGGTCAAAAAAGCTACTGTCTTTTCTGTTTTGCATCATTTGAGACTTTCCAGGGTTTTTTTGTTCTTTTTTTTTCAAACAACACAATGCCAAATCTGCATTTGATTTTCCCTTCCCTTTGAAGAGGCAAAACAATGACAGAATAATTAACTGAGGAGGAGATCATGTACAGGGCATTCTGCTTTAGCAGTGTGGAAAGTTCTGCATTTCATTTCACATGATGGTAAATGGAGTGAGGTATGTTGGAATCCCTTCTATAACAGAGTTAGCCCCTGACTACATTACTGTATATAAACCAAACCTTCTTGGGGTCTGTTTCCTGTTTAACTGTTCCTCATTTGTGTAATTGAAAAGAATGCTCAATGAAAAGACTGCATCTTGCTTTCCATTAGGTGACGGTCTACACCTTCATGGAGAAACACATACAAGAACTAAAAAAAAAGGAATTGTCAATATCAGGTTCGGTGCCTCACCAGTTCTGTGCAGACCAAAAGACTGTAATCGTGGTCTGCAACGCTAAGAGGGAATAGTAGATTATCTTTTACTCGTTGTTTTTTCTTTCTTTCTTTTTTCCCCACTCTTGTTTTCATGATTTATCTTCTCTTCCCATGTTATGTCATCATATTTTATCTTCAGAGAGCAATGAGCATTTATATGTAACATCTTTTGAATATGTCCATGAATTCCATTTATTTGCTGTCCCCAGCACTGCTCTGACTTCCTGTGGTTCATCATTAAGTCATTGAACTGCCTAGTCTGTTACTAGTTTCTCCTTTGGTAACATGTTTATTATTAGGACTATTTTTCATGGAGGAATTTACTATCTCATTCTGGAAAATCTTTCTAGAATAAAATTAGGCATGCTTATCCAGGAATTTAGAGACTAGTTATTATAAAGATCAATTACTGGTTTAATAAAACGCATGGTATATACCCATGTGATTTACTGCCTTAAATAAATATTTGCATATCCATATATATATATATCTTCAAAAATAAAAGGAATCATATCATTATTTAGTCAGGTTTTCTACATTTCTTGGGCTCAACGGAAGCCCAGAGTAGTTCAAAGTAGCGCTGGGAAAAATTAGGAGAAAGAAAGAGAAGCGACAGATTAAGTGTTCATTGTTTTGTGAATGTACCACAGTGATAATATGGTTCAAATTGTTTTATATCTGTTAACCTACTCATCATGCTGACCCTGAGATATGGGTGCTATTACAAGCTTCTTTGTCCATGTGAGCAAACTAAGGCATAGAGAATTATATCCAGGCTGTCAGCTCCCAGAGATTTTAGTCACAACACTGTGGTAACTACTGTATACTACCTCCACAAATTATTTGGACTGAGTGGAAAATGCTTTCTGATTGTTCAGTTATTTTCAGATGGGCTCTTCATCTTTTCTCTTGCAAAAAATTTTAGAAACTTTGACATCTCTCGCCCTTAATGCCAAATATTGAGAGGAGATCAGAGCTAAATCAGAATACTTTGTATGAGATCCTTTTATAGTTTATTTCAGCCAAAAATATCAGTATTGTGTTATGTAATGAAAAAGTTCTTAAGCTTTGAATTTGTATTCATAGATTTTTAGTGGCATACTGATAATTTCAATTTTTAAAATGAAAATTGATCTTTAACAAGTTACATGCAAATAATTTAATCTCCATGTAGAGAGATAATTGTGGGTGAGATAAGCAGGAATATATTTTAGATTTTAAAAATAAAAAATACATTTACCATTTACAATAATTTATTTCATGTTTATTTTTAAAAACTGTTCAATTATGGTAAAATCCACATAACATAAAACTTACCATCTTGGCCACTTTTAAGTTACAGTTCAGTGGTATTTTCCCATTGTTGTGCAACAAATCTCCTGAGTATTTTTATCTTGAAAAACTGAAATTCTATACTGTTAGCAACTGCTCATTTCCCCTCTCCCCCACGCCTGCCAACCACCATTCTACTTTCTGTTTCTATGATTTTGACTATTTCAGATACCTCTTCATGTAAGTGAAATCATAAGTATGTGTTCTTTTGTGACTGGCTTATCTTTCTTAGCACAATGTCCTCAAGGTTCATCCATGTTGTAGTATGTGTCAGAATTTCCTTCTTTGTTAAAGATGAATAATATCCCATTGTTTATATATATACACCACACTTTGTTTATCCATTCATCGACCAATGGACATTTATATTGTTTCCACATCTTGCCTATTGTGAATAATTCTGTTATAATCATGGGTACACAAATATCACTTCTGGACCCTACTTTCAATTCTTTTGGATATATATCCAAAGGTGGAATTGCTGAATCATATGATAATTCTATTTTTAATTTTTTGAGGATATACCATACTGTTTTCCATAGCAGTTGAACCTTTTTACTTTCCTGCTAATAGTACACAAAGGTTTTAATTTCTTCACATCCTTGCAAACACTTATTATTGTGTATGTGTGTGTGTGTTTATAGTAGGCATTTTAACAGATGTGGGGTGGCATCTCATTGTGGTCTTGATTTGCATTTCCCTAATTCATGTTACTTTGTGTTCTCCTATAATGTGAGCAATCCACTATAGCTAAAAGGAACATAAATACTTTTGAGTCCAATTATTTATTTAGAAATAATTTTGATCAATTTTCCTTTCACAGTGTTTCACTGTTATTCTCAAAATATCTTACTTTTGGTTGTGCTTTAAGCACAGATTTTATGTACTGTTTCTTTGTTCGCAGCTGTTCTTCAGTTGCTGACAGTAGATCTGGAGACTTCTTCAAGCATCTCCATTTTGTGCTGGTATCAGTGTCTTCAGAACTTCAGTTAACTCAATGGCAAAGCCAGGGCTTCTGGTACATTATCCTGCTGATGGTTTCTCTCTGGTTCCTGAGGCTCTACCTGCATTACCTGGGCCAGTGGCTTTTCCTCCAGGCCATTTCAACTCCCGTTACAAAGTGAGTGCTTTCCTCTGAAAGTCAAAAGAATGTATTTTCATCTTGATAGGACAAATGAAAGTACAAAACACCTCTCCCATCCATTTACCGTACAACCTAAAATGCAGAGATTATTTGAAAAGACAAAAATGTCTTTATCTAAGAGCAAGAACTTCTATTACAGTTATAGTCTCACCTTATGGGCCTGTATATATAAGTACATAACTGGTACATCAATATTTATTTTAAATTTAGCAGATTCAAATATGTTCTAATATCTGAGCAGGTTCCAAAAAGGAATTTAGCAACAATGTTTTATTCTATTTTGATTTTATCATAGTGGCTTAGGCTGAAGGTATTTTAGAAGTAATGTAAGTGTGATTTATCACCTATTCACAGAGAAGCAAAGATTGCTTCTTCTGCAAAATGATTGAATTCAAACAATTACCAAACTCAAGCCCAGGCAGCTTTCGGGGCCATTATCCTCTGGAAAAGGATGATATTTTAAAGGTTATCTCTTTATCAAACATGATTCCAAAGACACTGTAGATAGACACACAGATAGATATCAATACGAGTAAAATTCATTTTCTCAAATGTAGGTGGTACAGATAAAAATAAAGTTGTGTGTATATTTTCAATTAAGAAGAGTGCAAAGAACTTTAAGACTTTATGAAAATAATATCTATGTATATTTGTATACATACATACATATATAGTTATTGATATTCTTTGAAAATGAAATCATAAAGGTCCGAATATATTATGGAATATACAAATGTGTATATACTAAACTGCATTTTCAAGGAGGAATTTTTATATGGATAGTCTCTTTGTTCCTCCTTTCTTTCTTTCTCTTTCCTTTTTTTAAGGTTTCCAAAGCAGGAAAAACAAATGTTATATGCTTGGCCTAGTTGTTGTTTGCTTTTCACTCTTTTATTCTTCAATGGGAAAGGAAGCCCTATCTTTATTAGTTGTTAATAAAATGAGACTGCAAAATGTATCTTGACAGCCCCATTGAACCAATTTCTTAAGCAAGGGAGGACCTAAGATACAAAGGATATTTTCTGGCTATTATCTCAGTCTGCAGGCTTGAGTTACACAGTAGCTTTGTGTCACATCTTAGCTATGAGCCGTAGCAATAACATTACCAACAATGAGCATGTCTTCCACTCTCGTTCTGTGTCAGATACTATGCTAAGATATTTACGTACATGGCCGGGCACGGTGGCTCATGCCTGTAATCCCAGCACTTTGGGAGGCCAAGGTGGGCGGATCACGAGGTCAGGAGATCGAGACCATCCTGGCTAACATGGTGAAACTCCATCTCTCCTAAAAATACAAAAAAAAAAAGAAAAAAAAATTAACCGGGTGTGGTGGCAGGCACCTGTAGTCCCAGATACTTGGGAGGCTGAGGCAGGAGAATGGCGTGAACCCAGGAGGCAGAGCTTGCAGTGAGCCAAGATTGTGCCCCTGCACTCCAGCCTGGGTGACATAGCGAGACTCTGTTTCAAAAAAAAAAAAAAAAGAAAGAAAAAAGAAATGTGTGTACATTACTTTATTTGATATTCACATAAGAACAAAGCATAAAACTTTCTTTGAAGCACAAGTCAAGGAGTGGGTAAAACAACTCCTTCTAGTAGATGGCAGATAAATAGAATGCACAGGCAGGATTAACTATGAAGCAGCTTTACATAGGCTGAAATTCAGGGGAGAGAAAACTTCAAGTGAAATAAAGTCTTGCTGCACAGAAAGATAGTGGCAAAGCCTGGGTCGAGGATGCTTGAATGACTGGGTTCAGATTGGATCTAATCATTGAGTTAGGTCCTTCAACTGCCTCTAGTTGACTCTTTTAGAACAACAAAGGAGTATGATATTTTGGTTGTTAGTGGTGACAGTGTCATTTTTGTTGTATCTGGGAATCTGCTGACAAGAATCATGAGTAAAATTAATCAGTTATGCTGAAACTCTAAAGGAGCATTAGATTTACATCTAGTTCTCATTTCTGTTAAAGATTGACACAGTAGAAAGTTCACTGGTATATTTCGCATTTTAAATAACCTACTAAAATGTACTGTGTGAACTGCAGAAATGCTCTTAGTCCTTAGAATGCTGTGTTCAGTGGCTCAAATTGACATACTTTCTATGGAGGCACAGGACACTTAAAACAACAATAAACAGGGTAGAGTTTACCTTTTCCTGGGAAGTAACATGTTGAGGGGCTGGGATAAGATGAAAACTTCTAACAATAAATTGGGGGGTACTACTAAGTGTCCAGTTTTCCGTATTTAAGAAAAAGAAAACAAAACACAGAATTCTTTAAATTGGTTTGTACACTTGGTATTTTGTACGGTTCCTCTTGTTCACCCTTATACGATTGCCTTCTTTTCCCACAGATTCCATTTTTCTCTTCACACCGTTGAGCTTCGCTACCCAACCTCCTCACTTCACATTGGAGAAGAGCTTCCTGTGGTTGTGATGGGGCCTTTAATGCTGAATGCAATCCTACTTCTTTTGGTTTTGATCAGATGGGGCTGTCAGCTACTGTTTGCCTCCTGCCCTGATGTCTTGTCAAAGTTAATCATTACCATGGGACTATGGACAGTTCTAGACCCATTGGCAGTGTTTATAGTGGATACTCTCCTGGGGGTAAGTCAAATGAAATAATCAGGATATGAGTCCTTGACATAGAATTTAGCTTTAGTCCATGAATCATTTGACATGGAAAGTTTCAATCATAATGAACAATCAGTATTCATCTTAAATCGAAATTAAGTTTCTTCTGATAAAAAAGTCATGCATGTCTAATATAATCAATTTAAGTGTAATTTTAACTCTCATAAATAAACACTTGAAAAATAAGCCAGAAGTCATGTTGAAGATCAAATCCCAGCTAGCTGTCACATTTGTAACCTTATTACAAAGAAGCTTTATTTTGTTATATTCTTTTGGTAACTTTTTTTAGGTAACTTTTTTAATATTAAGAATTTTCATAGGCAAATTTTGCAAAAAGGTAACTGCACAGTAGTTCCTTGAATTAGTTAGGTTATTTATTGACTATGATGTAGTACTCTTCTGCAATAAATACAGTCAAGAATGAAAGCTTTTTAAACATTTCTAAGTAATAAATGTGTTTTAAAAACTACCGCATAGGCATTTATTTAGACTTTTGTGATGATATTGAAGTGACATGGTGCATTTTCACCCTAAAATATATATTTCTAAGATTACATAATTATGAATGATGTATTAAGGTGCATAATGACATGTAAATAATGGTAATAATAATTCTAATATTTGAAGAGTGCTCCTGTATTTTTCAAGCATCTTCACACAATGTCTTTGATTACATATTTATGACAATCCTGTAAGTTGATAGGGCAAGTATTCTTCTCACTTTACAGCTGGGAGAAACCAGATGCAGAATTACATGACTTATCTGAGGCCATATAGCCAGTTCACACTGCACCCACGACTAGGACCCAGATTTCTGAATTCTGAGGTTGATGTTCCTTCCATCATGTTAAAATCTCTACTTCAAGCTTTCAGTCAATATATTGCTTTGTGAAATCAAATGTATGTTATCCCTGATGACAATTTTTTGATTACCCCAAAATATTTAATTTACCAATGAATTTGGGGGCTATAATTTGAGGCGAAAATGATGTGGCTCTTAGTGTAAATTTATTACCATATCCAAATCTATCGCTTTGAATTCGCAAGGCGTGGGATTTCCTAGAGAGTGTTACTGAAACGTACTGATTCTCAAACCTTATTCTGTATCAGAATCTATTGTAGGCTATGGTAAAAACAGATTGCTGGGCCCCATCCCCAGAGTTCTTTCTCTGGTGGGTCTGAAGTAGAGCTCAAGAACTTGCATTTCTAACAAATTTACAGATGACAGTGATGTTGTTGGTCAGGGACCACAGTTTGAGGACCATGGACATTATGGATGCATAGGAAAGCTCTGATGAGCCGACTAAGAAGATCTAAGAATAGCAACATAGGTTGGAAGATGCAAGCTCCTGCATAGGCAGGGCTCAATTGGGCATCCTTTCCTAGGCAAGGCTAGACAAGGCTCAATGGGGGATCATCCCTTCCTATCCTGCCTACTTGCCGTGACCCCTGACCTGCAATTTAGCAACTTTATTGAAGCTCCATTTAAATTGCCAAATGCTTTAGATTAAATCATCAAAGCAAAATTAAAGACACTGGCAAACAGTGGAGTAATTCAAGCCAAGAAACACTTTACCTTGAGGTCATCACATTTTTAAGCAATTTCAATAGGCAAAAGAAGAGACATCTGAATTTTAACTAAATTTCTATACTGTAGACCTGGCCATAAAATATCATTCCAAGCAAGGGAGCATATAGATACTATAAATTAATCAATATGACCAAATGTTTATTTATAAAATTATCTTAATGTATGAAATAATATTCCACATTTGGTATATTTCTCCTTTTAACAAGAAAAAGGAAAGTTTCATAACTGGAATGTATGTGTTTGGATTATATTCACCATACCAAGCAAATCATAGAGATGAGTGTTTTGATGGACTCTACTTGTTAACTGTGTTTGAAATCGACTCTTTTGTCAACAAAGTGCTTTCAGAACATTTGCATCCATGAAGATATCTCCCACTATGGGTGCTATAGTAGACAGCTAAGGTCAGCAGAGCCTGTCACCATTTTTCGCACTGTGTCTCAGGCCCTAGCATGCTATTTCTCTGCCTGAGCCCTAATCTGGATAAAAAGTAGAGGAAAGATTTGCTTTCAAGTTCCCTGGGGATCTTATTAAAATGCACATTCCTGTTCTCACTTATATGTGGGAGCTAAATAATGAGTATACATGAACATAAACAGTGGAATAATAGACATCAGAGACTGAAAAAGGTGGGAGGATGGAGGGTGGAAGGGGCATGAGGGATGGGAAATTGGCATGAGGGATGAGAAATTACCTAATGGGTGCAGTGTATACTAGTTGGGTGATGGTTGCATGAAAAGTCCCAGACTTCACCACTGCACAACATATTCATGTAACAAATCTGCACTTACAGCCTCTAAATCTATAAAAATAAAAACATATTTTAAAAAATAAAACAAAATGCACATTCTGAGTTAGCAGGTAGAGCCTAGGATTCTTCATTACTGATAGACCCCTAGATGGTGCCAATGATGCTAGTTCCATGGACGCACTGTGAGTAACAAGGTGCTACATACTTTGCAGAGAAGGCCTTTCCTTTCATTTTCCTGCTTGCCAGGCTGGGCTTTCGCTCACTGGGGATAGCTGGACTGCTCTTCACAAGACTGGAGTTCTCGAAGCTTTAAGTGCACTAATGTCTTGTTGATTTCATGTGAGAATTCTGACTGCTTATTCCTGAGTGGAAATGACCTCTGCCAGAAATGCCCAGAACCTGCCGACAAGTGTGATTGTTGACTCTAACTATGTAGATCATTTAACGTTATTAAAATTAACTAAAACAGTGCCCCTCAAGCCCACTGGTATATCTAATTTCTAGTCCCACTGTTAGGGATTAGCGAAAGAATCATGTGCCAAGGAACGCTCCTCAGTTCTTGAAGGACAGACCACTGTGTGAAGCCTCCATGCCTTTGAGCACCTTGACAACATGGCAGAAGAGGGAGCCTTTTGAGTTAGAAGTGGCTGTGTTTCCTACCCCATCTCTAAACTTTTTTCACCCTGTTGATTAGCACATTCTGATTCTCCAGCTGGATAACATCTACATTCCTACCTCTCTTATTCTCCAGGATAATAAGGTGACTGTGGCATCGAGGATTGATGAGCAGGAGATGTAGAGAGGAATGCTGTCTGCATTCTGGGAGGACCAACTTCCAATTTCTCCCAGAGTCCTAATGTGCATATTGAATAGACAGGGTGCTGGGGCTCAGCCTACAGCCACATCACGCGTGAAGCCATTTGGGGAGGATGAGCAGCTGTCCCTGTGGTCCTCTGAGATCTGCTCAGAAGGATATCTGCAGCAATCTTGGAAGGACTTTTCTTGTTTCAGTTAGTTCCCTCAGGCAGATAAATAGGAGACCAGACCACTGTATCCAAGGCAGCTGACAAAATGAGCAGAACTTAATTTACTCTGGACCTCCGATGTAATCTATAGGAAAGTAACCTCCAGTGTGGCCATCTCAGAACCAGTTCATAGATCTGGAACCTGACAAAGGCTGCCTTGGATTCCAGTAGCTGTATAGAGCACCCTTCTCTCTCTCTCCACTTGAAAAAAAAAAAAAAAGCTAAATTGTTTTCCAAATTTGCACAAATTATTGGGCAGTTTGAATCCATCATGTTTTATTGCAGATGACATCTAATTTTGTTATCTTTTAAAAACCTCTAAAGCTGTCTGTAATCCACAGATAGACAGCATTAAAACCCTTTGGGAACCTGTAAAAATGCACTTGGATGTGGCCACATACTGAAGCTTCAGAAGTATTGATTTAAATCTATGGTTCTCAAAGTGTGGTCCCTGGGCCAACAGCATTAACATCACCTGAGAACTTAACAGAAATGCAAAATCTCAGGCCCTGCACCAAATTCACTGAGCTAGAAACATTGGGAAGGGGCCCATCAATATGTATATTAACAAACCTTCCAGGTGATTCTGATGATCATTAACTCTTGAAAACTACTGTTCCACAAGGATTGCAGTTATCATAGGTTGAATGTCACTTGGGAGACTCAGGTTGCCTGAGTGTTCATACCTCCAGATCCTTCCGCACTTCTTTTTAGCGGACGAAGCTGAGTATCTTCTGGGTTTGAACCAGGTCACTCAGCTCAGGGAGATGCTACCTAATTTTACTGGTATTTTCTGTCTTGAATTCATTTCATGTGTGGAGATCTAAAGGGAGATGTGGCAGATGAATTGGTCTGAGGCTGAAGTGCTGAGGGGCTGTTGATGTTGCTAGTAATTCTTTGCTAGTCCTTCAGTTTGTTGGTTCAGAGGTTGGCAATGCATTGATGATACTATGCTCAACAATTTCATTAAGTGGATAAATTATTTCTCTGCCTGAGCCCTAATCTGGATAAAAAGTAGAGGAAAGATTTGCTACTGAATGTTTTAGTCCATCAGCACATATTTATTGAGTATATACTCTCTACATAAGGTTTTAAAAGATTCAGAATAAATATGGCATAATTTCTGCCCTCAATATAAATAGTGAGATAAGAATAAAACATGTAAGCAAAGATGAAAGGTAGGTTGCAAACGCTGTCATTCAGCAAACGATTCTTGAGACTCCACATCTTATTTTCTTTTGTGCTGTGATAATAAAATACCTAAGACTGGTTAATCTATAGTGAACAGGAATTATTGGCTCATGATTATGGAGTCTGGGAAGTCCGAGATTGAGGAACTGACATCCTAAAAGTGTTGGAGGCTGCACAAATGTTTCTTACGATTAGGCATAATTGAAACCTGTCAGTAACAATATGAACCCTTGATCAATTAGGCAGCTGACCAATCATTACCTTCTCCTCCTTGCTCTTGTTACCCAATACAAAGGGCTGTAGATGCTCAGCGGCTGTCTTTGCTCACTAGAAGCAGGGAGATCTCTTCTTCTCCTCCATGCTAGCCTTCCCTTAAAATAGTTTCTTTTGTTTTTTTGTTATCATTTCTATGTTCATCCCTTCATTCAGTCTTGTAATGATGGTCTCAAGCAGTAACAATAGTAACTGCCATAATGACGGTCTCAAGTAGTACCCGTGGCAGTCAACCACATGCAAGGGGCTTCTTGCTGTGTCATCCCATGGCAGGAGAGCAAAGAGAGGATGAGAGATGGCAAGAATTCAAACTTGCAGCCTCAAGCCCTTTTATAATTGGCATTAATCCATTCATGAGGATGGAGCCTTCATGACCTAAACACCTCCCATTAGGCTCTACCTCCCAACACTGTTGCACTGGGATTAAGTTTCCAACACATGCTTTTGGGAGACACATTCAAATCACAAACACTCCATTAGAAGTGACCATAGAGTAGTGGAAAGACCACAGAGTTGGAGTCAGAGAGAGCTGGGTTCTGGTCCCAGCTCTGCTATGTGTCATCTATTTGATGTCGGATAGGCCAGTTTACCTCTTCAGTTTTCAATGTCCTCATATGCATCATGAGAAAGTAGTAATATCTACAAATACAAAACACCTACCTTACTCTTTTTATAGTGTTGCTGGGAAGATCAAATAAGAGACTGGGAATAAACCTTGAAACATATATATATATATATAAATACATATATAAATTATGTATATAAATATATAATATATATTTTATATATTATGTGTATAAATATATAAACATACTATATATTATATGTTTGACATAAAAAGAATAAAGATGAGAGTATTAGAATGAAATGATGATGCTGTGCTCTGTGAATGACACAAGATGTAAGAGCCATTGTCCCTATAGTCCAGGCTGGAATTTACAATCTAGTTGGAGAGTCAACACACACACACACACACACACACACACACACACATACACACACACACAGATGTAGTATGGGCCGTATGTGATGAATACCATTTGGGAGGCACCTGGCGCATTCTCTTATATCTTTAGGTCTTTTCTTAGAGGCTATCTTTTTAGTGACACCTATTCTGAAGCAATATTTAGTGATACACTTCTATCTTTCCTATACCTCTTCTGGTTTACATTTTTCTTCATAATACCATCCTGTGATGTATCATAAACAATAAATTACTTATTTTAATCTTGCATATATGCTTACTATCATTCATGTACCCCCTTCTCACCTAAATGTAAGCTCCAAGAGTGTAGAGCTTTTGTCTAATTGTATTCACTCTTTTATCTTCAGTTCCTAATGACACATAATAGGCATTCAATATATGTAGGTCAAAGAAATAATTAAAATATATTGGTTAGGTTATGTGACTGTCATCAAATGTATATCTTTTTGTTTGTTTGTTTCATTAATGAATCTCAAGTCTATTTCATTACCTTTAAGAAACAGCAGAAAGGTATGATGTAGAATAGGAGAGATGCATGATGACTCTTACAATCTACTGCCAAAAGTCCTGGCAGCAGTCACACAATTTTGCAAGATAGACTGGTTAACAAGTACAGAATATAGAAAAAAAAGTTTTGAGATGGTGCTCAAAGAAGCAGTAGTTGAGAATTGGAACATCTCAATTATACTCACTGCCCAATCACTAAAGTATATTTTGGTGTAGGGAAAATACAAATGAATCTGCTTAGGTTTCTGTTTTCATCTACACATGAGTGGTTTGGATAAGCTTTTTAAAAAACGGCTTTTCAACATTTATTTATCATCAATTTAATCATCAGTTTAAAAACTAAAGGAATTCTTCCTTCTCTATTGCATTGAGAAAAGATACCTTACTTAACATTTATATTGCACATTACTTCCACTTGATATCAAGAGACTTATAACTAAAGAACATCCATATTTTATAAAGTCAAAGATGTCATATGATGATACTGTAGGTCTTTACAAATGTATATACTTTTAAAAACCCCATAGTATTGTTTTTCATTTCTAATCCAATGTAGTGTACGTCTTTCCTTGTCTAAAATAAGGACTTATTGTTAAATTAACCTAATGTAAACTTGGTTTTCAAACGCACATTAAGTAGCCTGATAACTTTTTTATAAGTTTCTAAAATAAGCCATCTCTTTTATGCATAGCACAAATTAAATTCTTATCAAATCTGCTTCAGAAAGAAAGGACTCTTTTCACCATCATATTTAATTTCTTCACATCTTGTGCTCATTAAATTCAGAAGTTAATAGTACATAAATAAAACATGGCTTTTACTTTATGAATTGCATGTCAAGTGTGTGCATGTAAAGGCTTAGAGGGAAGATGAGAAAAACTGGGTAAACCAAGCCTTTTTTCTTTTCCTTTGTGTACCAGAAGAGCTGGCAATCTTCAGTACCTGGAAGACTTATTTCAAAAACAAATTCATAGGGTCACATAGTCTTTGTATATTTACTTTCACCTAACTTGATGATCAGTGTTCCCATTCTTAGTTTTTCAAATCTGTATTTGCTTTTGTCAGCGGCTAACAGATAATGAGGAGACTCCCATGGCGGATGCCGCGAAGCTCTACTGGATGTTTGTAAGAACGATGCAGCCAGGCATTCTTGGTGTGGTGATCACCGTGCTGCTTTACATCCTCCTGTTCATCATTTCTTCTTTGATTTTATATTTATATTGTCTCAGGTAAGGTGCTTCAATCACTTTGTTCTTCAATGTGTTCAGCCTCCAGTCTTCTTATTGCACATTTAGGTTGTGAGGAGATGGTTAAAGAAGAGAAGTTAGAACCATCTCTACATTGCTAAGGTGAACATTTCTTTGGTTACCTGTAACACTTGTCCTGAAGACCAACCAGGAAATTATTCGACTTTAGGAAAATATTTTCCCATTATAGAGAGAGCTAATTTTACTGTGAGTTATTAAACTTGCTGCTCCAAACCAGAGACCTGTAGCAAACAAAGAGTAATCTCTTGATATCTAATAACATTCTGGGAAATTTCCTGAAAAGTTCATCTTAAATTCTCTTTTTCTTTTCCTTCCAACCTGCTTCTTCCCACACTTTCCACCCGTTAAAGTCATGAACAGAAAAATTATTCTTCAGCTTTGATCTTGAATATCATGGATTTGACTTGCCAAGTCATCAGTTTATGTTTGTGATGAAAGAGAAGAGAAGCAATAAATGCAAGGTAGTATAAAAAGTACTAGGAGGGCATTTTATTCTATTGATTATTTCCTTTGCTTTGCAGAAGCTTTTTAGTTTGATGTAGTCCCACTTGTCTATTTTCACTTTTACTTCCTATACTTTTGGTGTCTTATCCATGAAATCATTGCCAAGACCAATGTCATGAAGATTTTCCCCTATGTTTTCTTTTAGGAATTTTACAGTTTCAGATCTTATGTTTAGGTCTTTAATCCATTTTAAGTTGATTTTTGTATTAACATATGGTGTAAGATAAAGGTCAATCTCATTCTTTTGCATGTGAATGTTCACTTTTCCCAGTGCCATTTGTAGAAGAGACTCCTTTCCCCATTGTGTTTTCTTGGCATCCTTGTTAAAGATCAGTTCATTGTATATGTGTAGATCTGTTTCTGGGCTCTGTAGTCTGTAACATTGGTCTATATCTGTCTTTATGCCAGTACCATACTGTTTTAATTACTGCAGCATTGCAATATAATCTAGCAATTCCACTTCTGGGTATTTACCCAAAAGAATTGAAATCAGAACTTCAAGGAGATATTAGCATTCTCATGTTCATTACAACACTATTCACAATAGGCAAGACATGGAAACAGCCTAAATCTCCACCAGTTGATGAATATATTATGTGGTACGTACATCCAATGGAATATTATCATAAAAAAGAAAGAAGTCCTGTGATATGTGACAGTGTGAATACATGTGTATAAACCTTGAGGACATTATGCTAAGTGAAATAAATAAGCCAGTCACATAGTGACAAATACTGCATGATTCAACATATATGAAGTATCTAAATAAGTCAGACTCATAGAAGCAGAAAGTAGAATGATGATTTCCAGGGGATGAAGAGAAGGGTAAATATGCAGTTGCCATTCAATGGGTAAAAATTTTGGTTACAAATGATGATGAAGTTCCAGAGATCTGCAGTGCAACACTGGTATATAGTTAACAATATTGTATTGTGCATTTAATATTTTGTTAAGAGAGTAGATCTCATGTTAAGTGTTCTCACCACCATTTTTTAGCAAAGTGCCAGAAAGAGATCAACACAGGGATCTCTAGGAGCATTGAGAAAAGGAAACAACACAGATCTGGTGGAGGATGTGGGCAACAGGCAAAGATTTCAGTGGAAATATGATACTTAAGTAATATTTGAAGCCTTAATATAATTTAGCTAGATAAAAAACAGAGGGAAGCAGGTTTGCAGGCAGTGGGAAGATATATAAAGCCATATGGTCCTTCAAAAGTGTGATGTATTTGGCAAATCAAATGTATTTTGACATGGCTGGTGTGCAGGATATGGGGAGATGGCAGACAGCACAGTTAAAGTTGGAAATGCATTCAAGGACAAGATGATAAAAGACTTGACATCATGCTATGGAGTTTGACTTTCTTCTAATGGTAAAGTGAAAACATTAAAGGATTTAACGTAACTTTTAATTTTAGGAAAATCACTCTGATAGTAGAAGGAAAGGTGGGTTTAACAATGACCAGGTTGGAAGTAGGAAAATCTAGTTAGAAAGCCATTTTGATAGTCTAGGCAAGGAGTGTCAAAAATTTTAAAGAGAATATCACTAAACATGGAAGTTGGCATATATTTAAGAAATAGTTTTCTGCGTATGGCTAGCCAGTTTTCCCAGCACCATTTATTGAATAAGAGATCCTTTCCCCATTGCTTACTTTTGTCAGGTTTATCGAAGATCAGATGGTTGTAGATGTGTGGTGTTATTTCTGAAGTCTCTGTTCTGTTCCATTTGTCTACATGTCTGTTTTGGTACCAGTACCATGCTGCTTTGATTACTGTAGGCTTGTAATATAGTTTGAAGTCAGGAGGTGTGATGCCTCCAGCTTTGCTCTTTTTGCTTAGAATTGTCTTGGCTATACAGTGTCTTCCTGGATTCCATATGAAATTTAAAGTCGTTTTTTCTAATTCTGTGAAGAATGTCAATGGTAGCTCAATGGGAATAGCATTAAATCTATACGCTACTTTGAGCAGTATGGCCATTTTCACGATATTGATTCTTCCTGTCCATGAAGATGGAATGTTTTTCCTTTTGTTTGTGTCCTCTCTTATTTCCTTGAAGAGTGGTTTGTAGTTCCCCTTGAAGAGGTCTTTCACATCCCTTGTTAGCAGTATTCCTAGGTATTTTATTCTCTTTCTAGCAATTGTGAATAGGAGTTAATTCATGATTTGGCTCTCTGCTTTTCTATTGTTGGTGTAAAGGAATGCTTGTGATTTTTGCACATTGATTTCGCATCCTGAGACCTTGCTGACTTAGGTTATCTGTTTAAGTTTTGGCGCTAAGACGATGGGGCTTTTTAAATGTAAAGCCATGCCATCCGCAAACAGATATAATTTGACTTCCCCTTTTCCTATTTGAATACCCTTTCTTTCTTTCTCTTGCCTGATTGCCCTGGCCAGAACTTCCAATACTGTGTTCAATAGGAGTGGTGAGAGGGGGCATCCTGGTCTTGTACTGGTTTTCAAAGGGAATGCTTCTAGCTTTGGCCCATTAAATATGATACTGACTGTGGGTTTGTCATAAATAGCTCTTATTATTTTGAGATATGGTCCATCAATAACTAGTTTATTGAGAGTTTTTAACACGAAGGATGTTGAATTTTATTGAAGGCATTTTCTGCATCTATTGAGATAACCATGTGGTTTTTGTCTTTGGTTCTGTTTATGGATCATGTTTATTGATTTGCATATGTTGAACCAGCCTCGCATCCCAGGGATGAAGCTGATTGATCATAGTGGATAATTTTTTGATGTGCTGCTGGATTCAGTTTGTCAGTATTTTATTGAGGATTTTTGCATCAATGTTCATCAGAGATATTGGCCTGAAATTTTCTTTTTTTGTTGTTGTTGTGTATCTTCCCAGTTATGGTATTAGGATGATGCTAGTTCATAAAATGAGTTAGGGAGGAGTCCCTCCTTTTCAATTGTTTGGAATAGTTTCAGAAGGAATGGTACCAGCTCCTCTTTGTATTTCAGGGAGAATTCAGCTGTGAATCTGTCTGGTCCTGGGCTTTTCTTGGTTGATAGGCTACTAATTACTGCCTCAATTTCAGAACATGTTTTTGGTCTGTTCTGGGATTCAACTTCTTCCTTACACCTTATATGAAAATTAACCAAGATAGATTAAAGACTTAAATGTAAAACCCAAAGCCATAAAAACTCTAGAGGAAAACCTAGGCAATACAATTCAGGATGTAGGCATGGGCAAAGACTTCATGATGAAAATGCCAAAAGCAATTGCAACAAAAACCAAAATTGACAAATGGGATCTAATTAAACTAAAGAGCTTCTGCACAGCAAAAGAAACTATCAATACAGTGAACAGGCAACCTACAGAATGGGAGAAAAATGTTGCAGTTTACCCATCTGACAAAGGTCTAATATCCAGAATCTACAAGGAATTTAAGCAAATTTACAAGAATAAAGACAACCCCATTAAAAAGTGGGCAAAGGATATGAACAGACTCCTTTCAAAAACAGACATACATGTGGCCAACAAACACATAAAAAATAGCTCAACATCACTGATCATCAGAGAAATGCAAATCAAAACCACAATGAGATACCATCTCACACCAGTCACAAAAAAGTCAAGAAACAATAGATGCTGGAGAGGCTGTGGAGGAATAGGAATGCTTTTACGCTGTTGGTGGGAATTTAAATTAGTTCAACCATTGTGGAAGACAGTATGGTTATTCCTCAATGATCTAGAACCAGAAATACCATTTGACCCAGCAATGCCATTAGTGGGTATATATCCCCCCAAATATAAATCATTTCATGATAAAGACACATGCACATGTACGTTTATTGCAGTACTATTTACAATAGCAAAGACATGGAACCAACCAAATGCCCATCTATGATAGACTGGATAAAGAAAATGTGGTACATATACACCATGGAATACTCTGCAGTCATAAAAAGGAATGAGATCATGTCCTTTGCATGGACATGGATGAAGCTGGAAGTCATCATCCTCAGGAACAGAAAACCAAACACCGCATGTTCTCACTCATAAATGGGAGTTGAACACTCAGAACACCTGGACACAGAGAGGAGAACCACACACACCAGGGCCTGTTGGAGGGTGGGGGGTGAGGGGAGGAAACTTAGAGGACAGGTCAATTGGTGCAGCAAACCACCATGGCACATGTATACCTATGTAACAAACCTGCTCTTTCTGCAGATGTTTCCCATATTTTTTAGAAGAAATAAAGAAATTCAAAACAAAAAACAAATAGTTAATGAGCAGAACATAACATAATTTGATTGGAAGTTGAAGGCAAAGGAGAGGATGATAATTAGTATAGTCTCAAGATCAGGAGTTGAGCAGGTGGGAAATGGCTGTAGAATCCTCAGAGGCAGGGATTAGATAGAAAATAAACATTTACAGGAGATGGATAACAAGTTAACTCACTTTTCTTTCATGTTGAGCTATCTTTGATATTGCCAAGGGAAATATGTTACGAGAAGTTGGATAAATAAGTGCAGAGCTCGGGGAAATCAATATAGACTATAGATATATGTAGTTGAAACCTTGAGTTTCATTGCCTTTTGGTAGAGACTAAATTGCAGTGGGCTGAGTCAAGGATGTGGATGTAGAGTTGGTACTTTGTGACTTTTTTTATACAGTTATGCTATAAATAGAAAGTGGTTAGAAAATATATTTTAAAAATGATTTTTAAATACGGGCGTGGTTTGAACATATTTCTAGGCAGAGATGAAAATTTACAGAAATATTATAAATACTTAAGCAAGGGAGTATATTTGAGAGAGGTCTCTGAAGACATGAGGTACAACTCAGATGGAGACAAACCTTGGATTTTGGAAAAAGATCTTGTCTCTTGATATGATAAGAAAAAAAGGTAAGGGTGAATGCAGCTGCTTGGAGGTTTGTGGCTGGGTGCTGAGGGAGTACACATATGATAGTCATTATTTTCTATGAAATGCGAGGTGAACTCACTGCGCAAGTCTTCCTTCAGTAGACTGATCATTCTCTGATGCGGCCTTTAGGTCACTAACATAGCTGTTGTAAAATTGCCTAATTCTCCAGGGGATGTGTGTTGTTTAGGCACAGGCTTGGTTTATATTTTGACATGTCATAAGTACTGTATGTCATCTTTCCAGAGCACTTAGTTTCTTAGAGAAGGGCTTCTCTGATCACTCAGTTTTCATTTGACCACAAACTTGTCATGTGGCCCTAGGCAAAGATGTTCATTTGCTAGACTTTAGGCATTTTTTGTGTGTGTAACATGATGAAATTAACATGCATGTGTAGGTTTTTATAACAGGCTCTACATGAATAATTATTATTTAAAATGACCAGAGAAGTTAAAGCATGAGATGTAGTTTAGACTTTTCTAAGATTAAAAATATTATCAAATAATGTTTTGTATCATTTATTCCCACATCAATATAACCCTTTTCACTTAAAATGAATGTTTACAGTTACACTCTTCATCGTCTGAGGTCTACAACTTTATTATCTACATTATTTGTAAAGTTAAAAAAGAAAGCACAAAATTTATGCACCAAATAACTATGACTTAATGCTTTGCTACCTAAAGTAAATGGGTATTTGAATTAAAATAGAAAGATTACCCCACAGGTAATTATGGGTAGGAAGAGTGGGAAGCACTATAATGGATGGAGAAATAATACAGGGACAAAACAATGACAGGTGGATGGCCTGGCCATCATAGACAATGAACCTGGAATAATTTAGTAGAAATAAACAGGTTTTGTTCACTCTCTCAACCTAGTTCTCCTTGTTTTCCATGCTTAACCTGCCGTCTAAACTAGGCATGCTTAGTTACCCTCAGCAGGGTTTGCTTATATTCTAGAAGCAGGTGCTCTTAAGGTTCCTTCAGATGTTGATAAAATGATGGTAATCTCCTACAGGAAAAATACCTGTTTTTTTCCATCTGAGTAAGTCAGTCTCTCCCATACATCAGCTGAAGAGTCTGTTTACTTGTCTTTCTCTGAAACTGTGTCCGGAACTGGTAGGTTCTTGGTCTCACTGACTTCCAGAATAAAGCCACTGACCCTCGTGGTGAGTGTTACAGTTCTTAAACATAGTGTGTCTGGAGTTTACTCCTTCTGATGTTCTGAGGGATTTGGAGTTTTTTCCTTCTGGAGGAGTTTGTGGTCCGCCTGGCTTCAAGTGTGAAGCTACAGACCTTCACGGTGAGCGTTACAGCTCTTAAGGCAGCGCGTATGTAATCATTCGTTCCTCCCGTCTGGAATTGTTCATTTTCCTTCACAGGTTCCTGGTCTCGCTGGCCTCAGGAGTAAGATTGCAGATCTTCACAATAACAGTTATAGCTCATAAATGCAGTGGGGAACCTAGAGACTCAGCACCTGTAAGATTTATTGCAAAAAGCAAAACAACAAACCTGCCCCACTGTTAAAGGATACCAGGGCAGGTTGCCCTTCCTGGCTTCGGCAGCCTGCTTTTATTCCCTTATCTGACCCCACCCACATCCTGCTGATTGGCCCATTTTACAGAGAGCTGATTGGTCTGTCTTGATAGGGTGCTGATTGGTGTGTTTACAAACCTTGAGCTAGACACAAAAGTTCTCAAAGTCCCCACCAGATTAGCTGGACACAGAGCACTGATTGGTGCATTTATAAACTTTGAGCTAGACGCAGAGCACTGATTGGTGCATTTACAGTCCTTTAGCTAGACATAAAAGTTCTCCAAGTCCCCACCAGATTAGCTAGAAACAGAGTGCTGATTGGTGCATATACAATCCTCCAGCTAGACATAAAAGTTCTCCAAGTCCCCACCCAACTGGGAAGCCCAGCTGGCTTCCCTAGTGGATCCCGACATGGGGCTACAGGCGGAGCTGTCCGCCAATCCCCCGCCATGCCCGCCAATCCCGCGCCAGGCGTCTGCACTTCTCAGCCTTTGGGCTGTTGATGGGACCGGTCGCCGTGGAGCAGGGGGTGGTGCCCCTCGGGGAGCCTCTGGCCTCCCGGAGCCCACAGGCAGGGAGGAGGCAGCAGGGCAGGGCTCGGGCATGGCGGGCTGCAGATCCAGAGCCCTGCCTCGCGGGGAGGCGGCTGAGGCCTGGTGAGAACTCCCGCCAGGCGCGGGCAGGCCAGCAGTGCTGGGGGGAGCCAGTGCAGTCTGCGCAGCTGCTGGCCAGGGTGCTAAGCCCCTCACTGCCCGGGCCGGCAGCGCCAGCCAGCTGCTGTGAGTGCGGGGCCCACCTAGCCCACGCCCACCCGGAACTCACACCGGCCTGTGAGCGCCGCGCTCCGCAGCCCCGGTTCCAGCCCGCGCCTCTCCCTCCACACCTCCCTGCAAGCAGAGGGAGCCGGCTCCGGCCTGGGCCAGCCCAGAGAGAGGCTATCACAGTGCAGCGGCGGGCTGAAGGGCTCCTCAAGTGTGGACGCCGAGGCCGCGGAGGCGCTGAGAGCGAGCCAGGTCTGCTAGCACATTGTCACCTCTCAAAATGATGGCATGCTGGGCAGCCCAGTTCCTCTGTGAAGCCAGCACGGCCCCCAGCAGATGCATCTGGTCATTGAGGTGGGGTTTTGCTCTGGCATAATAGTCCAGGAGACACAGAAGTCATAAGAACTCATCTTAGTGGAAATGCCAATGTGGATTTGTGCAATGTCTGACTGATTTAGGTTAGCATCCTTAATCGATATATTAGAGCAACAACTGTAAGTCGTTCTGGACTTCTGGATCAGTGCTGTCAACATGGCAATGTTAATATGGCTAGCATGATAGGAAGACAAAGGAGACCAAGTCTTGTGCTGGCAGTTCATAAAGGATGTGTCTAGCTCTGGGCCCTGGAAGCTCCACATTATGGGGACTGGCTGTGCAGGCTCCAGATTGATCCCTGTTAAGTTTGCTTGTTTGGATCTGATTCCTCCAAGAGCCTCAGTAATTAGATGCTACAGGATTTCTACTAGAAAAATTCTCAGTCTCCATGGCTCTGAAAGGCAAGTTGACTGGGATACCAGTTTCTCACATCTGCTAGATGTAATCATTTGGACTTGATTTTATAGTTTCTAAAAAGCGTTAATATTTTTAGTAATTTTTCTCATTCTAGAAGAATTTGTGATTTATGAAAAAAATTGAAAGTATAGAAAAAAGTCAAAGAATAAATTTAAAAACACGAGTAATCTCATCTAGATAAAGCATTGTTAATTTTTTAGGAGCTTTTATTTAAACTGTTTTCCCATTATATAGTTTTTTACAAAGTTGGAATTCTACAAAAACAACTTCATATGTTGATTTTAAACTTAATATTATGTGATACATTTAAAAAAATTTTATTATACTTTAAGTTCTAGGGTACATGTGCACGACGTGCAGGTTTGTTACATGTGTATATATGTGCCATGTTGGTGTGCTGCACCCATTAACTCATCATTTACATTAGGTATATCTTCTAATGCTATCCCTCCCCCCTCCTCCCACCCCAGGATAGGCCCCCCTGTGTGATGTTCCCTTTCCTGTGTCCAGGTGTTCTCATTGTTCAGTTCCCACCTATGAGTGAGAACATGCGGTGTTTGGTTTTCTGTCCTTGCGATAGTTTGCTCAGAATTATGTATGCACTTAATGCATACACAATATTTTATATTGTATAAAATATACTGTAGAAGCAGTATAAAATACATATTTATTTATTGCTGGAAAATAGATTGTTTTACATTTTTGTACATCTTATAAATAATTCTAATGAACATCCTAGGGCACAGGGGCTTGTCTACATTTTAAAGTATTATTTGAATGGAGTCCTAGAGACCCAGAAATATTGTTTTAGAGGGTTTGATATTTCTAAGACATTTGACAACTATTGCAAACTTGTTTTCTAGGAAAGTAGTATGGATTTATTTTTCCACAGTAGTAAATGAGGAAAGTTCTAAAATCATGTTCATGTAATGTCTTAACTTTTAAAAAATTTAATAGAAGAAATGAAATCTCATTTTTCAATAAATGTTAGTTTTTGTTTACTCATCGCTAAACATTCTTACTATGCTCATTATTCATTCATGTTTCATTTTCTGTGAATTGCCTTTTTTTTTTTGAGATGGAATCTCACTTTGTCACTCAGGTTATCTCGGCTCACTGCAACCTCCGCCTCCCGGGTTCAAGTGATTCTCCTGCCTCAGCCTCCCCACTAGCTGGGATTACAGGCGCCTGCCACCATGCCCAGCTAATTTTGAGTTGGGGTTTCACCATGTTGGTCAGGATGGTCTCGAACTCTTGACCTCAGGTGATCCACCCACCTCAGCCTCCCAGAGTGCTGGGATTACAGACATGAGCCACAGCGCCTAGCCTATGAATTCTTTTTTAAGTGTCCTTTTGCCTTCCTTTCCACAGAGCGTTCAAATATTTGTCTTACTCAGTTTTATGAGTTTTATATATATATATATTAACAGTATTAACCCTTTTGTCATAATTTTAACGGATATTTTCTCTATTTTCTGCTAGCCTTTTAAATTTATGTTTTGATTTTAAAATAGTTATTTAAAATTTACATAAAGTCTTTTATAACTTTGTTGACATTGAAATAACAAATTTGACAAATAATTGTTTCCCATTTATTTACTTCTATTTTTAGAAAGTTTGAATTCTTTTTTGAACCTCTGCTCATAAGCCATGTAGAAGTCATTTGGTATGGCTAGTGTTGAGATCTAAGACATTCTTTTATCTTTAATTTTCTGGTCTGTTCAGTAAGTTGGTATCATCATTAGATCTTAACTGTTTTGTTATTTTATCTTACTGGGTTTTATTTTAAATAAATTTACCTCATTATTTTATGTTTCCGGTGTGATGGACAGAGTAAGCTTCTCTTGTTTTCACGATAATCTTCTACAAAATTTACCTTTCCCCAAACATTTATAAATGACTACTATGGACATTGGCATTAGGGAAAAGATGTGAGGCCCATCCATGACTAAGTGTTTGGTCTTGTAGCATTCCTTTCAGATAAAGCTTCCGTTGATATCATATAGATTCTTAAATTCTAAACCCTTTATCTAAATAGTACAAAAGATCTCCAGGCTGTTTACATTTTTCTTTAAAATATGCAGAGAACAAGAAATCACAATTTAAGTGTTAGTTAGATTTATTTAAGCTTGTTATAATCCTGGAAGCTGTACACAAATCTAAAAGACTGATAGTCAAGTTAATTAGTTTTTGAGGGTCTTTATGTCTTCTTAATCATTGACTTAATAGTTCCAAATAGCCTTATAAGTTTTAGCTGCTGTCATTTATTACTTAGGAAAATTAATTTAGATTAAAATAATTTAAAGACAGGTTTTGATGAGAATATTATGAGCATATTCATTGTCTAGGGACTGTGTATGAGATAATCAAAGATTTTCTACTTTCTAAATCATTTCACTGTGGATCCACAATCTTCTTTACAATGTTCCTTGGTAAAGGCAAAATATTATTTACCAGGTAAAGAAAAAAAATTCTAAAATGTGTGTAATTAATATATAGCTATGCAATTCTTATTCCTTGAAATTCTCACCTAATTAGTTCATGGACACTCTATGCCCTGATAGGCAGAAATGAACTATGTACATTATGACACATTTGTATAGGAATAGACATATTTAAAAGATTTAGATACTGCATTGCGTCAGCTCCATTAAACTGAATGATTGTAACTCAATGGCTCAATCCTGCAGGTCCAGATACATTCACTGAATGCTGGTTTAGGTC
Source organism: Macaca mulatta (assembly GCF_049350105.2). Classification (NCBI taxonomy): domain Eukaryota; kingdom Metazoa; phylum Chordata; class Mammalia; order Primates; family Cercopithecidae; genus Macaca; species Macaca mulatta. The sequence continues at coordinate 173,457,691 of NC_133409.1, forward strand.
CAGATACATTCACTGAATGCTTGTTTGCTAAAAGCTCATCATTGTTTCTCCCTCTACTCCTTAGACTTTAATATGTCTTGTGTGGGCAGTTGAGACAATGTTGTAGCTGACCCCCCTTCCATTTTTGTTTCAGCAGATAGAGTGCTCTTTTTCTACCCCAACTCTTCCCATCCATAGCCGCAAGAAGCTAGGTCAGAGATAAGGTGAACATTCCTTGGCATGATATTTCTTCTCTTATAAACAGAAAAATTGGTCAGTTTAGACTCAATCACTCCTTTGATGAATTGACTTTTGGTAAATTTGCCTGTTTTCAGAACCTCTAGGGTAAAAATAATATAAAATAATCTGTTACAACTTCTACTTTCTTCCCAAGCATATGGGAAACAGGGCATGTGAGTTTTGATCAATGATAAACAGGTGTCAATAAGCTTATATGTGCCTGAATGAAGTGACAAGGTGCAGACTACCTGGCTGGCACAGTCTAGATTACTGGCTTGAGCTTATTTTAGGTCACTGGGATAAGAAATTTTCTTTTCTACGTTCATATAAGTACTTGCATCTCATAGCGTAGTTAATCTGCATTGGCCAGTGCCACTCCCCACTTTTCTCTGTCAGCAATATGTATAGTTTCTAAAACTCTTCCTGAAAAAAATTGTGCCATCCTTATTACTGAAACAATTGAACAAACAAGCAAAAAAAAAAAATCTTGGTTTGCTGCCACAGACCAAGGAGGATTACCTCTGCATAAAAGCAGTGTGTTGAATTCTCTTCACCTTGTATTTTAATGTTGCATAAGTAGTCAGACCAGAATGAAGCAAATATTGTGAGAAAATGATATGGCATTCTTGAACTGGCAACTGAGGGCAAGATGTGGACTCTATAATTCACCCTTCTCTTCTCTATACCAAGAAAAGTACCTGGAATACAATGGAACACAACAAAAATTGGTTGAACTAAAAGCATGAATAAATAAATGAATACTTTTTTTATGTGGTGAGGACACACTTTCCCTTTCAAATAAAATGTAACTTATAGGCTGCATGTTCAAATGACCCTTGTCCCCAAGTGTTTTTCATTTTGAACTGTCAGCTGGAATATAATGAAGCGTGGAAAGGTACACACACAGCTCTCGCCTGTGTTAATTTGACTTATCAAAATGACCAGAATAGGTTTTTAGTTTGACTTTTTGGTAACAGTCAACTTTAAAAGGTACAATGCAATGTGGAAGGAAGAGTTCAAAATTGTCAGAATGATGCATAGCAGGAGAAATGCAAAACTTTTAGTCAATGTAAATAAAAAATTCAGAGAACCCAGGATGGTAATAACCACAGTTTAGATGCAGAATGATCTCTAAATTCTGTCTTGACAATTCTGTGTTCTAACTTTGGTATTTTCAAATCTCTATTCTGTAGCCTCCAGCCTCCATCTTCTGCTTTCCTCCCCAAGTAGTCTTTTTTCTTTATTGACCTGTTAAATAGGTTAATATAAGGCATGTTCAGATGCTCAAAACTGCAGAAGAGTTCCTAGTGATCTTGGTCATACTTACAAAGGGGCTGTCATTCTGCAAAGGGACAATGACAGAAGGGGCCTCCTCCTTAGGCTAGTTCTAGTGCACAAGCAGTGGTGGTTTCACCATTGACATTAGTTGTAACACTGGACCTTTCCCTGGCACTGTGTTTTCCCAGTAGCTAAGACCTCACAGACGAGTTGGATTTGAGAGAGTGCTGCTGTAGTTCTTCTTTTAATAGTTCATCTTATGCTGTGCAGTTTGGGTCTCCTTAGTATAGATTCTATAACAGATGCACCTATGTAATCTAATGAGTCAGTGCCTTCAAAGGAATATCAGACAATATGTATTGGTAGATCTGACCCATTAAAAAATAACGTCCTAATTCTAACCAATAGCTGTCACAAAAATCTCTGAATCTCTAAGCATAGGTTCCTATTTCATCCTATACCACAGGAATTGACATATGGAGATTACACAGAGGACTTTCACACCTGATGACATTGGTCTTGGTAATGATTTCTTGGGTATAACACCAAAAGCACAGATAATAAAATCCAAAATACACAAATGCAATGAAATCAACCTTAAAAACTTCTACCCATCAAAAGAAACATTCAATAGGATTAAAAGGCAACCTACTAGATGGGACAAAATAATTGGAAGTCATATACCAGATAAAGAGTTTATATCTAGAATATATAAGGAAATTCTACAACACATCAATGAAAAAAACCCAAATAACCCTGTTTAAAAAATGGGCAAAAAACTTGAATAGACATTTCTCTAAAGAAGATATAAAATGGCCAATAAGTGCAGGAAAACACGCTCAGCATCATTAATTATTAGAAAATACAGATCAAAACCACAGTGAGATAGAACTTCACACCCAAGAGGATTACCACTCTCAAAAGAACAGAAAATAACAAATGTTGGAGAAGATGCAGAGAATTTGGAACCCTTGTGCACTTTTGGTAAGAATGAAAAATAGTGCAACTATTATGGAAAATAGCATGAAGATTCCTCAAACAATTTAAAATACAATTACGATATGATTCTGTAACTCTACTTCTAGGTATATATTTGAAATAATTAAATACAGAATCTCTATGACATATTTAAATATCCATTTTCATTGTAGTATTATTCACAATAGCCAAGAGGTGAAAGAAATCCAAATGTCCATTGACATATGATGGATAAAATGTGGTATACACATGCAATGGAATACTATGTGGTCTTAAAAAAGGAAGAAAATTCTGTCATGCCCTACAACATGGATTAATATTAAGGTCATTATGCTAAATGAAATAAGCTAGAGAAATGCTCTTTGATTCTACTCATAAGAAGTATTTAAAGTAGCCAAAATCATAGCAACCAAAAAGTAGAAAGGTGGTTACCAAGAACTGGGGAAAGGGAAGAAGGTGAACTGGTATTTAATGGCTGTAAAGTTTCAGTGTTGCAAGATTAAATAGTTCTAGAGATCTGTTGCATAATAATATGAATATACTTAATACTACTAAACTGTACACTTAAAAATAAATATGATGGTTAAAACATCACATTTGTAGTTAATTTTCCTCTAATTTTTAACCATGTGATGGTTAAAAAAATACATTTGTGGGTTAATTTTCCTGTAATGAATTAGTGTAATGTAGTGGTTCGTTCCTGGTTTGAAGGCAGGTAGACCTGGCTTAAATCATGGCTCTGCTACTTACTAGCTGTGCATTTTGAGATAATAGTTTTACCTCTTTGACTCTATTTCTTGATAATGTGAATAATAAAATCAAATTAGAACTTTGAGGAATAGATTTAATATATATAAAATATATAACAAGTATTTACTCAATAAATAAATATTAACTATTATTCATTTCTATTGGCAGTACGAAAGTAGCTAATGAGATCTGTTTTTTAGAAATAAACTAATGTATTTAGTGTATTTCTAACTAACAGTAACTTAGGCCATTTTGTTTAGTTATGGTATTTAGTTCTTTCAAGGTAAACATGAATTTAGTCCAAAAATATAGAACTTACAGTTAATGTTCACAACTCCACATATATATAGCAAGAGGACTTCACTATTGACATTTTGAAAATAAATTCATTGTTTTCTCCTCCAAATCACTTTTCATTCAGGTTTCCTATCTTGGTAAATGCCAAAATCACTCATCTAGTTCTGAGGGAGGAAGGGAAGGGAAGTGGAGGGAAGGAAAGGTGGGGGAGGGAAAAGAGAAGCTATTTTGGACAGCTTTATTTGAAACTGCTGTTGCAAAATTTTGACAGTAAGCTAAGTCTGACGTGGTTGACTCCATCTTGCTTCTGACCTCAAAGTTGTCCTTGGTAATTCCTGGGCATAGGCCAAGCTAATTTTGGGAGGAATTTAATTTACAGTTTAACTTTGAAGCAAGGATAATAATAGTAATAGTCTCTCTTTAAAATGAATCCCCTACCTGTTCGAGGGCTGAAACTCCCTTTGTAAGACTAGTGAAAGGCCATAAAATTAGGAATATTGCTAAATATTCTGCTAAAACACTTCTCACTTCTGCTAAAACATAGGCATGGTTTCCATAGTTACTTACTGTTCAGTAGTCAAGTGGCCAGATATTACAAGATTTGTGGCTTCCCCAATTGCTCCTGTGGAAAACATCACTACTGTAAAACATAAAAGGTTTTTTTTTGAGGTATTTTTCAGACTGACCCCACATGGAATTGTGACTCATGACTCAACTGGTCCCATGGTCCCGCCCAGAGGTAGACGCGCTGCATGAGGACCATTTTCCACACCCTATTATTTCACCCCCAGCCAGTCAGCAACACCCATTCCCTAGCCCCCCGACCACGAAAGTGTCTATAAAATCCCTAGTCTCTGAGCGTTTTGAGAGATTGATTTGAGTAAGAAGTCCATCTCCTGTGTGGCCAGCCTCGCATCAATTAAACTCTTTCTCTATTGCAATGTTGTGATCTCAGTGAATTGATTTTTTTTTGTGCAGTGGGCAGAAAAAAACCCATCCAGTGATTACATTTTTACATCCTCCCTCTCCTTCACCCTCCATATCAACCATGTCCACATTCAGGAAATTCCCTCACTCTTTAATGTGTTCATCTAGTTCCATACATATTTGTTAACCAACTGAATAAAGAGGAATGAATGAAGAAGAATATGACTGTCCCCTTACAAACATGAGACTACACATATAGAAGAACATTGACTTCATCACTAGAAACCTACACTAAGACTGCCTCTAGAAATGGTCAGGGGCTAGGGGAGTTCTTGACTCCTTCCAGCTGTGTGCACTTTATTGTTTTGTGAATTTCTTTTCCCTTTTTCTAAAGTTCTGTTTCCCTTTTTATTCTGTTTCTCTTCTTTGTTCCTCCCTTATATTTTCATTTTTCTTTATTTAGTATGACTTCAAACCAAAGCTGTTTGAATTTCAATGACTCTTAAACAGAATGGTGAGCACCTAAGAGTTTCTAGAAAACAAACCAAAACTGCCTCCATATGTCTCAATACTTTGGTATCAGACACCTCTTTTAAGTGTTCAACAATTTTATAAAATAATATGTGGGTTTTAACAAGTAAAGACAATGAAAATGAATTTTGATGAACATATGCTGGTCATGCCAAAAGTTTGGCTGTTTGTATCCTGTCTGTTTAGAGCTATACCTGCATCATTCTAATGCAAATATGGCCAGAGGTAAGTAGTTTTCCAACTTATATCACAAGTACGTTGACTACTCTATGTGTAAAATCACACTGCCAATCTGACTTGTAGCTATTAGAGTTAGAAATAACCAGTTATATTTGATTCTTTTTCTTCATATGTATATTTGCATTTAGAGCTATTTAAAGTTATAGATTCCATTTTTTTATGATGCTTAAAATACTATGTTAGCTAAATATTCACACTTGTCCTTTTTAGCTTTACAAGAAATGTCACACACTAGGTTGCTGTAAATGACCCACATTGAGATGTGAACCAAACATAATAGCTTCTGCCACTCACAAAGCAATGAATTGCTGCAAATGTAGGACACAGGGCAAAGGACTTTGTAAATTACTTTGTTTCATTGGCCATCATCAGAACCTGTAGCATAATATGTCACTTATTTCTATAAACATCAATGCCTAAGGCTTTATGAACAGGTAGAATATAGTTTCTCTTTTAATTACCTTTATGAGAAATAATTTAGAGATATAAAATTTTCAGGCATATTGAATAGCTGTATTTTTTAAAGAAATTCAAATTTGCAAGCATCACCATATAATGACGTATATTGCAATAGAATCTTATAATTTTTAGCATTTTATTTAAAAACAACCCAAACCTATAAAAATTATAAGCATACAATGAACTTATATCCTTCTACTAGAGATATTAATTGTTGAAAATTTTCCATGGTTGGTTTACTTTTTCTCTTGTGTCATCTAATATAATCCAATGTCTTTACTTTTTTTGTTTGTTTGTTTGAGATGGAGTCTTGCATTGTCACCCAGGCTGGAGTGCAGTGCAGTGGCGTGATCTTGGCTCCCTGCAACCTCCATCTCCAAGGTTCAAGTGATTCTCCTGCCTTAGCCTTCCAAGTAGCTGGGATTACAAGTGCCTGCCACCACGCCTGGCTAATTTTTTGTATTTTTAGTAGAGACAGGGTTTCACTATGTTGGCCAGACTGGTCTTGAACTCCTGACTTCGTGATCTGCCTGCCTCAGCCTCCCAAAGTGTTGGGAGGCACCGTGCCCAGCCATATCTTTACTTTTATATAAATCAGTTTGATACACACACACACACACACACACACACACACACACAAGATGGCAGAAAATGGGTGAAAATGTGTGTGTGTTTGTGTGTATTACTGATGCACTTGAGGATAGTAAACTTTATAACTACATATGATCATGAAAAGTTTAAACTTAGTATTTTATTGAGTGTTGCATATACAAAGAGAATAGTCTGTTGCTCTTTCATCAGTGGTAACCAACACCCAATTTATTTATGAAATAAGGACTGTTTCTACATTGTTTATCATTACAGAAATTCTCCTAACATAGAGATGGGCTTCTTAACTTTCTAAAGAACACCAGAAAAGTGACATTTTCACAGATGTATAATGGGCTAAAATATCTTTTGATGCAGAAGAACAAAATAATTCACCTTTGGATAAGTGTTATATTGCTTAATGTTACAAAATAATTATAAAAATTATAATTATCAAAAGTTACATATTATCAGAAGAATTACATAATTCTCAATTATGTTGAGAATTATGTTCAATTTATTTATTTTTTAAATTTTGCATATATAACCAGAGATTATTTTTTCTTTGTTTATATGAGCTTGGTTTATAGAGCTCAAAAATATGCTACAAACTTATAAAAGTTTGTAATTTAACCCATTAACAACTCATCATGGAACTTTTCGCTGGAAAATGCCACCCAAAATGGCACAATAATAATAATAATAAAGCTAAAATGCAATTAATCTTTGTACAGCTTTCCCTATTCCAATGGGCTATTTTGTTCTCTGTCAAAGTACTTGTTTACCATCCTGTAGATCTGGGCTTGGATGTTTACATAATTATTCTTTCACACAGAATGAAGGAAAAATAAAGAGGAGCCAGATATTTTCTGGGCAAAAGGAACAGAAGCCAGCAGAAACAGGACTGTGATTCCTAATTAATTCAAAGTTAATTGCATTGTTGATAATGTTGCACTTAAAATCTTCCTATAGAAAATGTTTATGGAGGCAAATTGACAGTAATTCAACTACATTAAATCTTACCACCATTAAAATAAAAAGATGAATGTTACTTTAAACAAACTTAGGAGAATGGTAAAGACTAGTTCTTGTTTAACAAGGCAACTAGTAAATCATTCAAACAGCCGACCTAGAATCTCAAGTGCAATAAGAGCAGTAGTTGCATTTCAAGATGGCATCCAGCCATATGGCCTGTCTTGGGCCATCAGTTAGGCTGGGTGGCAGTTTTGCTTTTATTTTCACTGTGTGATAAATGCAGAATAGTAGGGGAAAAAACACAAAGACATTATTTAGCAGCTAAGGTCAAAATGTTTATTATACTATTTTGGTAACAGTTGAGACAGAGGTAGTTAAATGAAGATACATGTTATATTAGTTATTTTAACTAAATCAACATGATAGAACAAAATAAATTTTGGGCCGGGTGTAGTGGCTCACGCCTGTAATCCTAGCACTTTGGGAGGCTGAGGTGGGTGGACCACAAGGTCAGGAGTTCAAGACCAGCCTGGCCAACATGGTGAAATCCTATCTCTAATAAATATACAAAAATTAGCTGGGCACAGTGGTGTGGGCCTGTAATCCCAGCACCTCAGGAGGTTGATGCAGGAGAATCACTTGGACCTCGGAGGCAGAGGTTGCAGTGAGCCGAGATCGCACCATTGCACTCCAGCCTGGGCAACACAGCAAGACTGCATTTCGAAAAAAGAAAAAAGAAAAAAGGAACAAAATAAACTTTGGAGTTATCTTTGAGCTTAAATTCTGTCTCTGTTACTTATAAACAGTGAGGGAAACTTCTTTTAGTATCTTAGTGTATCAATATATAAAAAACGAGATTAAAATAAGGCTAGAATAATTCGATGAATGTGAAATTGACTGCCATTATAATGGAAAATCAATAAATTCTAGCATTATCTAGACTAGTTAAAACAAAATATAATTATTGAATTAAAATAATTCTCTACTTTGAATGTGTAGGAAGACACATAATTATGTGATGCCTAAATATCTTGATAATCCAATTTGTATCTCAGGCCATTTTCTAAAAACTTACTTCTCAGAAGGGTCGTTTATTGACACTGAGACACAAAAGATTTTGGTCTGGCATGTGAACTGTTAGTGGCCCAATTTTGTGCTTCTGAAACTACTTCCTGGTATGCATGGTGAGACATATGTATGCTAAGTCACAAGATAAATATTACATTTTCTCAAGTTTCAATTTTACTCAAAATTTTGGAAAAGAAAATATATTGTATTAAATACTGGTAGATTAGGGAAAGTATACACATTTTCTCTTCTTTACTTTTAGGGGTATTCAACAGAAAAATTTTATAAGCATTGACCTAACAAATATCTCTACTTCTCATCTAAATGTTACTTAACAATATCAAATAATTAATATTTCTTATTAAAATATAAATTTGGGAGGCAACAGGCTGTCACTTTATTAGTATCACAAGAAAAACTGATTTTTCAAAATCAATATTGGAGTTGTTTTGATACATGGAAAAAAATTAAATGAACATTTTATCAAGTTAGATGCTTCAGCAAATTAATCTGTTTACCATTCACGTTGGAAAAAAAAAAACAACTAAGAGAAACCACTGTGCTATCTGACCTGCCCCAGTGGGGTTTCTACCACTCAGGAATGAATCCAAATTTAAATTTTCTTTAGATAGATCCCTCACATTTGAACTAATTTGGATATTTATAATCCAAGTTAATAGCTAAATAGTTTTACAATTTTTTCTTAGACATCAAAAATAAGAAGCATGAGTTCAAGTGTTTTGATTTTTAGATCCCACAATTAAGTAAGAACATGTGATTATCTTTCTGTGTCTGGCCTATTTCTCTTAATATAATGATCTCCAGTTCCATCCATGTTGTTGCAAATGACTGGATCTCATTATTTTTTATGGCTGAATAGTACTCCACTGTGTCTATCTATCATATTTTCTTTATTCATTCATCTGTTGACAGACAAGTAGGTTGCTTCTGGATCTTCCTACTATGCAGCCACAAAAAATAAAAATTTAAAAATTTAAAAAATTTTAAAATAAGAAGCAGTAGGCTTATAGGAAATAACTGCAAAAACCTTTGGGTTGCAATTGGTACATTATGGGATTTTGTTGAGGAAATTATTATATAATTTCTGAAATCTTCATCATCAAATAATTTCTGAGAAAAGAATGAAGAATATGCACTAAAATAGAAGATGATAAAAGAAATATGAATTATTTAACACTTTGGGAGAAAAAACTAAACAAGACTTGGGAAAAAAATAAAAAAAAAACAAGACTTGGGGTAACAGATGCCTTTATTCTTAGGTTACACAGTGACTCTTGGATATTAGATGCATTTCAGCGCGTCCACAGTGAAGAAAACAAATTCTTCATACCGTATGACTTGGAGATTTCCAATCAGGAGCTAAGTTATATAGTGAAACGATCTGAGCAATGGAGAGGAATCAATGGTGAAAGAAGAAAGGTGAGTTGGGTTGAAGGAGCTTTGTGTTTTGGACTGCTCAAAAAACCCTCACTCGGCCAGTATATCAGCAAGTTGATAATTTTCTTGTGTTGTTCTTGAAGTTATTTACCATTGTTTTGGCCACCATTACACAAATCCTTACTATTTTATAACTGCCATTTGACCTGATTATTTCTTACCTCTTCAGCCTCATGTCCTGTATCCCCATCCATCCCACCTCTTCCCAGCCAGCATGCTTCTTACCACAATATGATTAAGCTATATAAAAATATGAGCAACTCACCACCCATGCCATACTGTTTCCCATGTCCATGCATTCCTCTCTGTTTGGAACAATATCCTCCCAACTTCTCACGTAGTATTTGGTAAACTAATCATTCTTCCAGGGCTCAGCTTGAGTATTTTCTCTGTGGAGTCAACCCAGAGAAACAGTTTAATCCAAATCATTTGGGTCTTAAGTGAAATATTTTGGCATTTTCTTTTTGTCAAACCTACTTGTCTTACCTGACAGCATCCAACACACAATTTGAGAACTACCTGTTCATGTGTCCCTCTTTCTTTGTAGACTTGAGATATCCTTGAGGAATAAGAGTGGTTTCTTCATCTTATGACCTTAATCTCTGTCCTCAGTCTTCATGCCCTTAATCTCAATCTCTAGAACATAGCACTTGTTTACTGGCTATTTGTTCAATACATAAAAGAATGCATGCAGGAATGAATAGTTGAATAATTGAATATATTTCGTTAGCCTACAGAATGAACTTATACCTTACCTCATTTCCTACTTGATAGGAATGTAAACATTAGCTTTAAAAAAATTGCATGGGCTCACTCAATATAATCAATATGTCTTGAATTCTGTTTATTTGAGAGTTCATATAATATTATAGCAGGCATTTTCAAAACCCTAACTTGAAGCAAAACAAATTTCATGTTACTATGTATTTGTTCTGGTTACTTCTTCAGACATCCTTGACTAACAGCATAATTTCTAAAATACCAAAATTGTTGAAATTATCCTAAAAATTAAGCAAAAAGCACTTCCTCTTTAGGATAATTTTACAGTGCTTGGAACAGGTAGAGTGCACGTTGTTTCATTAATAAGTGTCACAACATGGAAGTCCAAGAATTTGGGAACAATCCAAAGTTGAGTACCAAAAGAATTTGAGTTGAACAACAGTACCTAAATAGATAAAACAGAGGAAAACAGAATTACTTGACTATTTATTATGTCTATTTTAACAAGGGATGAGAGAGTGTGTACACACATGAGAGATAATTAAAATCTAGGTGCTAGAAGAAAAATTGAAGGAGGCTGTGAAATTATTTAATTCTTTAATATTTATGCTCTTCTTAGTAAAATGACTTAGCTGCCCCATGATGGATACGACTAGAACTCAGAAACAGACTTCAAACCTAGAATGTCCATAATTCTGTGTGTAAACATTCAAATAAATCAAAGAAAAGACAATTTAATTAAATGGAATTGAAGTAAACAATTTAATGAAAGTCATTTGGGTCTTAAGTAAAATATTTTGGCTTTGATTCAGTTGAACCATTAGCAGAAATTCAAATTTCTAGATAAATGGCAGCTGTTGTCTTTACATGTATAGACTCAGTAACCGTGAGTGGTAGGAATTATAGAAATGTTTATGCAAATCATTTGAAAATCTGTAGACCACCTGTTATTTCTTGTTGTGGTGGTTATGTGTCTTAAGCATACACAAACATTCCCAAACTTACATGAATAGACATGTTTATTTTATTTGTTTATTATGACTCTTCATGCCCTTGGTATTTACACTGTGAAGATATTTTCTTTCTTACGATTTTTGTGTGTGATTCTTCTCAAGATCTCTTATGTTTGCTTGTTTAGTTTATTTTAATAGAGAAGCAAGGTAGCCCTATTGAATAATTGATGTACTAATCTCAAGATATAATGCCAGTTTAATTGAGAACAATCATCTATAATCTAAAATACTAAGAGTGGAGTAAGCATTTTCATATGTAAGTATTTCAAATAAGTAGTCTAGAATTCTTGTGCTTTAAAAATGTGATCTAGATGTTTGCCATAGTGCTAGCTATTAAGCATGTGCTTTTCATTTTTATGATCTGGAATAAAAATTGCCTCATAAATGGATACTTTATAATATGCTTAATTTCCTTTTATTAAATTGATAAATGCAGAAGCGCAGGACACATTTACAGTATGATGAGAATTTAGGATTATTGAGTTTTATAATTTTTATATTGTTAATACATATAATTTGTCATTTGTGCAAAGGCAGCCGAATGATAATTTCCAAGTATTTTAACCATTTTTTTTGATAAGGAAAAGGTCACTTTCAGTAGTCAGAAAAGACATCATTCTATTAAACTAATTTGCCTACATGCAAATTTTGTCATTTGTACCTCATTAACTATTTATCATGGGGTAAAAAAATATATATTCATGAAGGGGCAGCTCACAGCCTGATGGAGCTGGAACTAATATTTTGCAACTCTAATGATTTTTTGCATCTTTAATTAGATAGCATAAGGTTGATATGATTAGGTCAGGATGTAGTGTTTTTCATTAAAATACATTTTAGAAGCTGTATTCATAATCTGCCCTTGCAATTAAATAATGAGCCTATGAATTTAATATTATCGACCCAATTATTATCCCATGCAAACATATACCTTTAATAAATTTGTGCCGTAGGACCTTCATTAGCAACAGAAAGAATGATATTTCTAGGTACACAGATTTAATGGCTATGGTTAAACTTATATAATGGTTTTAAACATTGCAAGAATCAAAGCTTCAATACCTAGACTTTTAATTCCAAAATGCGCCTTACTATTTGTTGAAGACTAATTTACATTGTAATTATTTTCTTAAAGAAACTACCACTTTAAAACAGGCTATTGAAGCTCATAAAAATAGCAGGATATTAGGTAGAGACGGGGGATTGGAGAAAGTTGTGTGTCATGGGACAATGGAGTGTAAATTTAGAGACCCATTCAAGAGCAAAATTGGAAAGCATAAAAAAGAAAATGCCTATTTCTCAAGTGTCTGTATTACCCGGAAACAACCATAAGCAATTAATGAAGATTATTATTTTAGGTGTTGTATGTTATAATAGTTTTTGCTAATAGATGGTTGTAGGATGGAAGTATAAAGGTCCTCTAAAAAGGAACTGCCCCCACTTATTGTGAATATGTGCAGGAAAACTTACACATAAAAGTAACCCTGTTTCGTCATCTTTTTGTAAGTGTTGCTACTGATCTGTTATTTTTGTTCACCAAAATAGAGACTGCAAACATTGCTTGAGATCTTTAGTTCATTCTTTTTGAAATTTTCTGAAGGTTATATGCAATTTGTAATTTTTTGATAAAAGGAGATAAGAAAACCATCCCACATTTAGTAACGATTACATAGAAAGGTAACTTACACACACAGAAAACTAACCCTGTTTCCTCATCTTTTTTTAAGTGTTGCTACTGATCTGTTATTTTTGTTCACCAAAATAGAGACTCCAAACATTGCTTGAGATCTTTAGTTCATTCTTGTTGAAATTTTCTGAAGGTTATATGCAATTTATAATTTTTTAATAAAAGGAGATAAGAAAAACAACCCACATTTAGTAATGAATTACATAGAGAAGTAAAACTAAGTGTTGTTATCTACAAAGCAAACTTCAGATGATGTGTTGGTGTGATGACAGTGTTTTCCTAGAGAGAGAGTTTATGTCTACTTGGAGGATACAGTCAGGGTGGGGAGAAAAGCTTTGATTACAGTCATGAAGGGCAACATTGTAGCCATGCAGACAAAATGGAGGCATGTTGATGGAAATTTGGGATGGACTAACTTAGACTCTTCCATGCAAAAGGAAACAGCGAATAGAGGTATACTGATAGGAAATACCAAGGCAAGTTTGAAAACTAAAAGTAATTTGTTTTAACTGGAACAATGGGCAGGAGGGTGAAGATCTGCAGGAGAGGTGGACTGAAAACTGGAAATTGCCCAGTAGTGGGGACCATGTATTTATCGTAGGCAATGGGGAGCCATTGGAAATTTTAATGAAAAAGAAGCAACTCATTCAGTCAAGCATCTGGCTTGCCTGAGCATTGAACACTATAAATTGCTTATTTTAAAGCTCTAATACTTTTACCTCTTGGGAAGTATATTGTTTCATATACTCTGTTTAATACCCAGTTAACCCTTCCTTCATTAAAAGCTGCTTATTCATTCAACTGTCTAAATTATCCATAGAGGTGTCTATCCAACTAAATCCAATTCCACAATCACATCTGAGTAGTGTTTTGAGTGTCATCAACTATTCATCATCTTGACCTGCAGTGGAGGGATGGTCCCAGCGTTCTGAGCACTTTCCAAACTTGATGGGGACTTGAACGAAGGCGAGGACAAATAAAAAGCCAACTTGGGCCTGGCCAAATTTGAAATTGGGAATGAAACGTGGGAGCGTGTGGAAATAGAAACCAGGAGTGAGACTTAATCCAAAGTAGTAGGTGAGTGAGTGGTGATTACAAAGCAAAGAACCCTTGATTTTTGTCAATTCAAGCATAAACAGATTGCCTTGATTAGAGGAGATGGGAAGCAGGGCTCGAACTCAGTTAGAACCAAGAAACGTCTGAGACAGTGAGAGAACAAAAGGAGGGCACTCAAACAGTCCAAATGGAACACTTGTGGTTCCCTGACTGCAGTTCCAGGGACATTTTGTACTCCTAGGCTTTACTTGTGGAGGTTCCCACCTCAAAATTGACTCAAAGGCTTTTGACACCAAAGGTCAGCCACTGTCTTACGTATTCACAAAAAAGAAACAAACATTTTGATTTGCACAGAGAATTCTTAAAGACGCCTAAGCAACAAGGTAGGAAGGTCAGTGAACTGTTTTTTGATGAAGTCAGTAGACTAGGCACTAAAGAAACATTTTTTTGCATTGAAAAATCACATTAATTTTTTTTCAGTAAAGAACATATCTTACATACCTGAGTGAACACAGGCTAAACACATGCGTAAATGATCTTAAACAAAGGGGTTTCTATACATCAAGCAAGTATATATTCTGAACTCTGTATCCAGCATGATTTTCTTCTTCTATTGACAAAATTCCCAGTTCGCCATAAGCATTAAGACAACTATCTTTTAAAGGTTTTTACATAAATGTGGACTGCAATTAGAACTACTAACATTATATAGATTTCAATTTTGTGCAATGAAGAGATTGATATTCACCAAACTAATTTGAAAATATAAATCACTGCTACAATTTAAATATATATGTGTGTGTGTGTGTACGAGGATGGTTTCAAAAAGGTATATAAAAACTGACATTTCTCTTTTCCTTTACTTTTTAAATGGTAATAAGCATGGAGAGGAAGAAAATGTTCTGTTTTAGTATGGTGGTTTTGGTTAATTGATACACATTTCTCCCTTGATCTTTTCTTATCTCTGAACTTCTGGGATGTTTGTTTATAACTTACCCAATATATTGTTAAACTTTTGAAAGGTCATTTGGCCATAAAGAGATTGATCTCTTCTATAAAATGAAAATGATAGATAACAACAAAAGGAAAGAATCACTAGGAGCTTCCTGAAGATACCTTAAATGTTTGGGTTTTAAGACTGACAAAGACCTATTACATTTTGCTAAGTACTTTCCCCCTTAACTCTAAAATTATTTCTATTTGAAGTGAAGTGTAATCCATATGTTTTTGATTCATTAACACTTAATTTGTTAGCATCCTTTTACTAGAGTGCTGTATAGCAGCCTTTTCATCTTTTTTATAAGCTTATTTTCCTCAGACGCAGGAAATCAAGTTTTTCTAAGTGTAAACAAACTTAAACTCAACGAGACATGAGAGAGTTTTCTTTGTAATAAGCACCTATTAGCTTTGAACTACTTCTGTACTCAGTATGCAAATCTCTTCTTTAAAGTTCCTTCAGAATCAGGTATATTTGAATGAACTGAGACAAAATATGCAGCCCTCTATTTTATTATTTACTGAATTTTTCTACTATACATTTTTGTTTGTTTGTTTGAGATGGAGTCTCTCTCTGTTGCCCAGGCTGGCGTGCAGTGGTGCAATCTCAGTTTACTGCAACTTCTGCCTCCCGGGTTCAAATGATTCTCCCCGCTCAGCCTCCTGAGTAGCTGGGATTATAGGTGCACGCCACCATGCCTGGCTAATTTATGTATTTTTAGTAGAGGCAGGGTTTCACCATGTTGGCCAGGCTGGTCTCGAACTCCTGGCCTCAGGAGATTCACCCGCCTCAGCCTCCCAAGTGCTAGGATTGCAGGTGTAAGCCACCGTACCCGGTCTTTTCTATTATCTTACATTCATTTCTCTTCATGATAAAACAGCCAACTACTAACATATTAATGAACAAGTCATTAATGATAGTTATTGCCATCTTATTATTTATTCTTATTAATAATGCAAGAGCTACTTTTAATAATTGTGATGGGAAATGAAATTTAATGTACTATATTAAACAATGTGCTTTCACTTTTTTTTTTTTAATAGAATGTTCTTTACCAGGAAGAATGAGAGTCACTTTTTCATATCTTATTGGTATTGGAGACACCGAAGTTCTCCAAAATTACTTGCATCTAATAGACTTTAATGAAACTAAAATACAAGTTTACTAAAATACCATCTCTCCTATTGCCTTTAGTTCATTTTAGCTTATCTAATTACTACTGTAGGGCATTCTTTGGGATTTTAACAATCACAATGCTTTGATAAATCAGTGTTGCAAAAATGTCATCATAATATCACCACCTGCTAAGAGAAATCATTTGACTCTTTACACTCACGTTTTTAGTAGTTAGGTCGAAGAGAGGAAAAAAGATCTTATAATTTAAGTCATATTTTCTTATGAATGAAGGAAGGGGGGAAACAAACGGATCAGGCACAATATAGGCAATTTACATGTTGGTTCGTTTAATTCTCAAAGCAAATATACATGATTGGTATTATTCACATTTTACAGATGAGAAAACTGGGGCTCAGAAAGATTAATTAATATCATTCATTCCTCTATCTGTTCATTGATGTCCTACTTTTTTATTGATTACCTTTAACGAACCAGGCACTTTTCTTAGATGCAAATGAAAGTAAGATAAAACTCTCTCTTTCCTCATATTCCCATAGGGAAGGTAAATAGGAGAAAATAATAGAAATCCAGTAGGATAGTGGAAAAATAGAGCCATGGGTTGGGTGGTATGGTGGTAGCTTGAATAAAGACGGAAGTAACTCATTTGAAGAGTTCAGGAGAAGATGATGGAGATGGGTATTTAAGATTGTATTGGTCCATTTTCACAGTGCCATAAACTGCCTGAGACTGGGTAATTTATAAAGGAAAGGGTTTAATTGACTCACAGTTCAGCACGTCTGGGGAGGCCTCAGGAAACTTACAATCGTGGCAAAAGGTGAAGGGGAAGCAGGGCACCTTCTTCACAAGGCAATAGGAAAGAAGAGTGCCCAGTGACGGGGAGGAGCCCCTTAGAAAACCATTAGATTTCATGAGAACTCACTCACTATTACAAGGACAGCATGGGAGAAACTGTCCCCATGATCCAATCACGTCCACCTGGTCTCTCCCTTGACACATAGGGATCATGGGGATTAGGGGATTATAATTCAAGATGAGATTTGGGTGAAGAAACCAAGGCTAACCATATAAAAGATGAAGAATAGTTCAAGGACAAATTTGGCACTAAAAAGGGGATACTTCAAGCAGAAAATGAAATATCATGGTATTTTGGAGAGCAGAAAAGAGGTTAGTGTGGCTGCAGTGTAACTGCTAATAGGCAATATAGGCACCAAGGCTGGATAGGTAGGCAAGAAATGGATACATGGAAAAGTGTCCGGATTTAGCTTGACCACATGGCTTCCGGATTGGTCTGGCCTGTTAGTATAATTTGTCAATATTAAAATATCTTTGATAGGCTGAGTGCAGTGGCTTATGCCTGTAATCCCAGCACATTGGGAGACCGAGGCAGGTGGATCATCTGAGGTCAGGAGTTTGAGACCAGCCTGGCCAACATGGTGAAACCCAGTCTCTACTAAAAATACAAAAATTAGCTGGGCTTGGAGTGGGCATCTGTAATCCCAGCTACTCAGGAGGCTGAGCCAGGAGAATTGCTTGAACCCAGGAGGCGGAGGTTGCAGTGAGTTGAGATCACGCCATTGCAGTCCAATCTGGGCAACAAAAGTGAAACTCTGTCTCAAAAGAAAAAAAAATGTGTGTGTGTGTGTGTGTGTGTGTATGCGTATATATATATATATGTGTGTGTGTGTGTGTGTGTGTGTGTGTGTATATGCGTATATATATATGTGTGTGTGTGTGTATGCGTATATATATGTGTGTGTGTGTGTGTATATGCGTATATATGTGTGTGTGTGTATATGTGTATATATGTGTGTGTGTGTGTATATGCGTGTATATATATGTGTGTGTGTATATGCGTATATGTGTGTGTGTATATGCGTATATATATGTGTGTGTGTGTGTATATGCGTATATATGTGTGTGTGTATGCGTATATATGTGTGTGTGTGTGTGTATGCGTATATATATGTGTGTGTGTGTGTATATGCGTGTATATATGTGTGTGTGTGTATATGCGTGTATGTGTGTGTGTGTGTATGCGTATATATATGTGTGTATGTGTGTGTGTATATGCGTATATATATGTGTGTGTGTGTGTATATGCGTATATATATATGTGTGTATGTGTATATGCGTATATATGTGTGTGTGTGTATATGCGTATATATGTGTGTGTGTGTGTATATGCGTGTATATATGTGTGTGTGTGTGTGTATATGCGTATATATATGTGTGTGTGTGTATATGCGTATATATATGTGTGTGTGTGTATATGCGTATATATATGTGTGTGTATATGCGTATATATATGTGTGTGTGTGTATATGCGTATATGTGTGTGTGTATATGCGTATATATGTGTGTGTGTGTGTGTGTGTATATGCGTATATATATATGTGTGTGTGTGTGTATATATGCGTATATATATATGTGTGTGTGTGTGTATATGCGTATATATGTGTGTGTGTGTGTATATGCGTATATATATGTGTGTGTGTGTGTATGCGTATATATATATGTGTGTGTGTGTGTGTGTGTATGCGTATATATGTGTGTGTGTGTGTGTGTGTATATATGCGTATATATGTGTGTGTGTGTGTGTGTGTATATATATATATATCTTCGATTAATTTGAGATCTATATTTTGCCAGACAAGACCAGCCTCCTGCTTACTTCCCAGACCTCTAAATAAACCTTCTTGAGTCACTCCATTTCACATTCAATGACTAGAGCTCCCATTTTACTGGAAAAAGCACTCACTGGTTTAACTGTCTTCTCTATCCATATGTTTCTCTAAACTTTTGTAATACTTTAACTTGTGAAACTTCTAGGATCCTTGCATGTATTTTAGGAAAATAAGCAAAAGACTTTACAGTATGATATGATGACAATGGTGACTGATTTGCCTTTATACAATTATTTCATTGAAATAATCATGAAAATAATCTAAGACATGCTAAGAGGGATTTAGAAGAAATGGATGAATGACAACTAATGCAGCACCAAATGTTAAAATTTCAGTTAGCAATTTTCTATACTTCACATAATTTCCACTATATACAAAAAACAAAAATTCAGTAGTCAAACCATTCTTTGATCTTGAAAACAGTAGAACTAAGCAAAGCAGAGAAAATTAAGAATGTACCTCCTTCCTTCCCCACCCCATCACAAAAAAATCACTCATGTGCACACATATGCATAATGAGACTCAGTCTGAATCACACAGAATCCAGACCACCACAATGTAAATGAATGGGGCCTACTTTCTGCTGTGTTCGGGGTCATTTCAAAACTCCACTTCAAAATTTCAACTTCTGTCTTGTTGGTATCTCATTTTCTGTGTCCGTTCCAAAACCACAGTTCCCAGTAATTCAGTGAACTAGTGCAAAAATTACACATAGCAGACTGTAAAGTCAAAAAATGAAAGGGAAGAAGAATGGAAGATAAAGATTAGAAGTTCTTCCTAGAACCTGGGGAGAAAACTGAAATGACTATGAGAAAATGTTCTGGAATGAATAGGTGAACTAAATATAGGTAAAACTGAGTCATCAAATATCAGAAAATTAATGAAAAATGCTAATACCCAACTTGTGTTTAGGTTACATCTTAGATTACCCAATTACCCAGATTACTTAATTTAACATTTTTAGGACATTATAGATACAATTTTATGTCCTAATTTTTTTCATTTGACATTTAGTCAAGAGCATTTCTCATATTATTTTAAAATCTTCAAAATCATAATTTTCAGGCTATACAGTATTCCAGTGTATAAAAGCATCATAATTTAGCAATATCATTATGTAGCTTTAATTTTTGTTAAAATGGTAAACACATAATGATACACAATTTTTTAAATTCTGAAAATATTCAGAATAACTCCATGCTCAGTTAAATATTTGCATGAGAGCCACATAAACATTTTCTAATGTATTCAAAGTTTGAGAAAAGACACCATTCAAAAATGTTACCTTCCACCAAAAAGAAAACATAGTCAAATATATTACTTAATAATTAATCAAAATTAAGAATTGGGAGTTGCAGCCACCTAGTTGTGGATCCTATTTGTATAATCTTTGATTATTAAAGTGGTTTTTAGATTTTAAAAAAAATTATAGGAGGTAGCATATAATATAAATAATATTGATAAATCAATAATGAACTGATTCTAAAAAATTCACAATTCCATTATCCAAAACTGAGAAGTAGATAAGTGGTACAGAGAGAAATAAAACTACCTCTTACATGGCGAGCATTCATAATTGTTGATTAGAATGTAAACTGGTAAAATCCTTCTGGAAAGTCATTTGAAAATTATTATTTTATGAATGATCATATACCTTGAGCTAGGAATTTAACTTTAATGAATATATTTGAAGAAAAAATCAGAAATGCAGACAAAAAAATTAATTCAAAAGATGCTTATTCTAGAAAACATTGTGTAAAAGGAAAGAAAAAAATATATGCTGAAAACTTGTTTAATTGTGATGAATTTATATGTTAGAGTATTTTATATTCTTAATAATTATTGTTGAGCTCTTTTAAATAATATCAAACATGCCCTTATTTGAATGTTAAATGAAAATATCAGGATGTAAAGCTGTCGATATGCTATGCTCCATGCGATTTCAAAGATATCCATAAAATCGTCACAGTTGTTATATCTGCCTTTGATATAAAAGTATAGGAAATTTATGTCATCTTCTTTTTGCTTTTCTAAATTCCCTACTTTTTAATGATGAGTACCTATTAGTTTTATATTCCTTTTTAAGGGTTTTTTAATTGTTGGTATTCACTTCAGTAACTTGAATCCACTGATGTCAGCAGTATATAGCCAGAAAGTTACAAGTAAACACAAATTATACATCAAATTTCTGTTCGCAAAGGTCACATATGCAGGTACATGAATTAGAAGCGTACATCTAGGATTATGGCCAAACTGTTTTTAAAATGCAGAAATGTAAAATTGCATCTTGAAAATATGAAGAAATGGTGTACACACTTCAAAAATCAAATGTTGCTTATACCAAAGATGTATAACAGTTACGGGATTCAAGTGACAAGCAATAAGATCTCAAAAATTAATAGTGGTCAAAGAGAAAGGGAATATTTTTACATTTCACTGAAAATACATTGACTACTGGAATGTGAAATCTAGCAGGAACTCAGAGAAAAAATTACAAAATCTCAAGCCAATTACTTAATATTTCTTGTTTTACCTAAACAGCATGATATTAACAGAAAACTGCACCTGCATTTGAATTGCCAATCTCACGTTAATGAAGTTCTCCAAAACTGAAATGCAACCAGAACAGGTTCAAACTCCAAATGAAAGTCTGCAAGGCTCAGATTGAAACATGGAATGTTTCAGATGAAAGTAATAAAAAGACTATTGGTTTTGTTTTTTATTGAATGGAATAAAATGTTGACATTTCTTTGAAACTTGGAACTACTAAATTTCATTTTTCCAAATGGTTCTACTTTTTTTTCTTAGTGGTGCAAGTTGTCTTAAGTAGCTTAGGAAGTCAGTCTCTGCAAAGTACTTCTGTCTGTTGCTATTCTGATAAAATCAAAAGTATTCATTAACTTAACCATATGTGTAATTTTTTTTTGCTATAACACTTAACACATGAACAGACATCTATTATTTCTCCACTAAAACAAAAGAGTACAATAGTTTTCTTTTATCAGTATTGTATTTAAAAAAGGTTAACATTAAAAACAACCATTATTTTCTTTGAAATCATTACATCTTCTTCCACATCTTAAGTTTCCTTCTGTCTGCGTTCTTCTGCCAATTTATTCAAAAATTTCTTAAAAAGACTTATAAAATTGCTAACCAAAAGGAAAAAGTATCAGGCACAATTTAAAATCTTTTTTTAAGCCATCATCTTGTATCATTCAGTAGCATCAGTTCTGCAGAAAGAATATGAAACAGACAAAAGAAGCAATTCCTAGTACTATGGTCACAAATAGATGTTTGAGCCATGGCAATCTGTTTGCTATGTATAGCTTTATTATCTGTCTTCAGGCAGGGAGGAAAGAAAATCATGGCGAGGATCAGTTTTGTAAGAATGTATTGGCCAACATGCTCATAAGGTGTCTCTTAATCCATTCTGATGATTCTCTTTCAAGATTTGGTGAAACATGTGCCCTTGCTCAACTTTGTGACAGAACCTAGTCACACTCGGTTTCTCTCAATGAGATTTTGTTGGTTATTCTCTTGCCCACATTTTCTTCTTCCCAATTAGAAATGCAGTTTGGTTTCCTTTGTCAACCGCCAACAGCAGCAGTTGCGGTTTATGCCTTGATTAGGTCCTAAAATACAGCTAAGCTGCTGTGACTGTCCCTGCTGTACATTTGGCAGGAGTGGAGTCACCATGTGGTGTGCCAAGTGACACATGCCGCCATCTATATTTCGTTCCTGGTTTCCTGGCTGGTCCCTTGGCTTCTTCTCAGGCAAGCTGTTGGACAAGCTCTCATTTCACGCTCCAGCCTGTCACCAGGTCAGTCTATGACTCATCTGTCCCTTTGCTTTACATACGTGGTTATTTTTCATTTCTTGATATGAAAAGGATATTTCTGTTAATTTTTTTGTTAAATATATTATAATTTATGAAATAAATACGTTCTACCCTATCCAGAGGGTTGGTCTTTCTAAGTTGCCTTGAAACCCTTGACTTTTTGCATTTTCCTGATATTCTCTTTCTGGGATTCTTCTAATTGTCTCAGTCACATCTAAAACTTAAAAACTGTGACCAGCATGTTTATTTTTGTCTTTAGAAGAAAATGAATCAATAAGTTTGTTTTTAAAAAATGTTAACAAGTAATGCAATTCTTTAAAGCTTCGGTTTTCTTTTAAAGTTTATATGATACTTTTAATTATTATAAGATCCACAGTAAAGACTGATAGAACCTAAGTACAGGTAATTAACGAATCTTGATCAAAAGGTCGTTAACTTCAAACTCTTGGCATTCTGCACAGGAACGTTGTCACAATCCAATCAGGGATAGAGAAGCTGATACATGCTACATGTATATTAGTTCCAGTCTATACTTTTTAAATATGCGTTAACAAAGAAATTTTGAATTTGTAAATCAAATTGTCTCTACTGCCATGGAGACAAGTTAAAAGCCAATCTCTTTTAATGTCTATATCTTTCTTTTTAATAGCTATAGTTTTCATTTCTTTATCTCCATCCTATGCCTATGTAGCCTTGGACTAAACTACAAACCCCTTTAAAGGGAATCTTGGGCATCTTTTAAAATATAGCAAAGAGCCTCACAGTGATCAACACAGCATAATAACTTTGAGTTAAGTAATGAAGATCTTATTTCATTATTTAAAAATATATTTGCCTCTTTAAAATGGGTAAAATAATCTTTACCAGCTTTATAAGATATAATCTACGTACCATAATGTTCATCTACTTAATATGCCCAAGGCAGTGGTTTTTATCATGTTTATAAACTTCTGCAACCATCACCATAATTTTAGAATGTTTTTATCACCCCACATATCATGAAGGAAATAGAAACTTTAATTTAAAAATAAAACTCAGAGACTATGAGATTGCCAAACATATGTTTTTGGACTACAATTTAAGAAGCAATGTTCTAGGTTTTTACAGGAGTAGAGGACAGACCCGCATTGATTATAAAGAGCTCAACACAATACAAAAACCCCTCTCACATTCTCAAATATTTGCTTTTCCCCAAACATACTTTTCTATCTCTAGGCCGTTGAAGTCATCTTCATTTTATGAAATCCCACTTTCTAAAACATTGTGTCATCAAAATCCTCTGTATTCAAAGGCCAGGTTCGCTGTCAGCTCCCCTATAAAGCTTTCTGGGGTCTGCCTGATGAATGACAGAAACCAACCTCTTCATCTCTGTGTATTCAGAGCAATTAAGAACTTTCTATTGACCATATTCTGATTATATTTCATATTTTTCACTGGATGTCATTTCTTTCCTTCCTCATTGGAAGCTCCTTAATTTTCTTGTTTCGTCTGTTTATTGAGGATATCTGATTCCCTCCCAGTGCTGGGGTAGGTACTCTCTCTCCTACATTAAAGATTCAAGTAATGTTGACTTTAACTGAATACACGGGTTGAGGTCTTCCTCCTGAGGAAGTCATTTCTGGTTCTGCTCTTGATTTCCTGGGTGGCCCACGGCTTAATAAGCAGAAAGGAATCACCTGTAAGTTCCCATGATGACTCAGGTAGATCCCACAAAGACAAAAATACTATTGCTCTCTCACATCTGTGAAGAAACCAGGTTACTTCATAGGATATTTGGTTCACTTGGAATTTATGAAGAACGCTTTATGTACACATGATCTATATTCTTTTGTTAAGCCTGAAGAATCCACAGTCTTCTTCCTCTGCCACTGCCCCCTCCACCACCTAGAATAAACTTGAAGGGGTCCTAGGGTAAGACAGCCTAGAAGGCTTTAACCCCAAAGTTCAATAACGAATGCCAAATAAACAAAAAGTGACTGGGAGATCGTTTTCCTCTTGAGCTTCATGATAGTTCTTCTGCTGTTCTACTGCTGTTCTACATACCACACAGTTACGTAAAATGAAATGACACTGAAGATCATCGGGATGGAGAGAGAATGGATTCTGTTATGATAATTATACTTTTCCAGTCTCTCATTTTACTTGTCATACCTTCAGGTTCAAAGGAAACATCTATGTTTTTACTTAAAATATCAACATTTTATGTTAGTCCTTTTTTTTCCCTCTTGTTAAAAAAATAGAAGAATTTCAATCTTGTGACAAACGCATTAATTATGTACAGGGTGGATCTAATGAACAGTTTTACTATCATCCTGTTAATTACCATACCTGGAAGAGGGTTATTTTCTGCAATACTTAAAGAGACAAACTGTTTTTTACCAGGGTCTATGGAAAGTCATGAAAAAAACTGCACATTATTGAAAATTGTGCTACAGTTCATGAAGAGCTTCATTGTTACAATAAGCTAATGATAGTTGATTACCCTGAAGATGGTTTGACAACACTGCTGGACAAATGCTGCATCTCTGTTTGCCTTCCATTTTTCTCAACTCCCACAAGATCATTTGTGTCCAGGAAGCAAACTGATGAAAATGTATCAAAGGAGGGTCTATCGACCAAGGAACTGACAGAAATAGAGAAGCGCACACTCAGGTTTCTGGCCTATTTGCAATGCCAAATATTTTTAATTCCTGGAGGCAGAACACACTGCATATGCTACTTCAAATCCAGTAGACTTGATTAGCTTTAAAATTTAATGCATTTACCTATTTGACAAGAACAATTAATGTCAAGTCTAAGTTCTACAAATAAAATGTGACTTTTAGTTTACCAAGGAGTAACATTTTAGTACCATGTATTTCTTGTGTTTGTTTTGTTTTGGTGTAGGGAATTCTACATCCAGGATAGTATCTATTTCACCTATTGGAGTCACAGAGAAGGCAATTATCTTTTCTCTCTTGTGATATAACATTAGGGAACAGTTAAAATGCTATACTGCAACTTTGTTACTAAACCAAGTCACCTAGTAACTTAAGTAGTGGTAATCCATCCTGCTTTCCTCCCTTCTTTACTCCCCGCCACCTCATCCTTCTTGCCTTTCTCTATTCTTTGAGTAATTCTATGTGTAACACTTACTTATTGTTGTGCAGAAATCAAAAATTTAATACATAATACTCATGCTCAAGAACTTTGTGAGCCACTCTATAATGGTGTTGGGACCCCCTTTTCTCCTCCGCTTTTACTACTTTCCATTTTCAGTATTCGGGAAAATTGCCTCTAGTAAATTTTTAAAGGAATATAATGAGGCAGCATGATGACAGTAGATTAAAAACTAAATTGAAGCACTTTTTATTGATTGTGTATTCTAGTCTCCAAACTTAGCCAATTCTGATGTTTTAAAATGTACGACGTAATGGTGGAGTAGGGTCCTGTGTTTAGCCGTGTTGCTCTAAGACTGATCGTTACGAATTCATTGGCTTAATAAATGAAGATCTATGTAGTGTAAATAGACAAGATGGTTTCCATTAGTAGATACAAGAAAAGGGGAATACATATAGTTTTCACATATAAAAGCACAGAAATATTCATCGAATAATTCTTTGTATCATTATCCTCTGTCGTTTCTGAGAAAAGTTTCCCCAGCTCCAGCTACGTTTATGATTACTTCCTAATGAGTGATGAAGCACAGAAAGTTAGCTGTTAGATAGTTGTCGTGGAAATAAATTTTTACATCTGTCTTGATTTTTTGGTGCAGAATTATTTTATATTGTAGGAGTGTTATACAAATGTATGGATGAAATCATTGCTGACCATTTTAGAGTGCTGAAAAATGATCATAAACAAATGAAGCCTCTCTAAAGAAGGCTGTTTTTTGCACTGGCTCTTATTTTTTACATTTTAAAACTAAAAGATTTTACTTCTATCATATCTAACAAGCAGTTATTTCAATATCTCTTGGAAATATCATCAATTTGTAGATTTTAACTTAGAACACTGAAACAAATTTTACTTTGTGTTAATATCACACATTAGTCTTCAAAATGTTGTCACATTATTTTATTTGTTCCTTAAGAAACTTTGAGGTAAAGCAGGTCAGGAATTTCACAAGTGGGGGAAATTAGTGAGTGTCGGAGAAGTGACCAGCCCATCTCAAGAAAGTGTCCCAGTCAGGACTAAATTCTAGGACGTTTTGCCAGCCATGATCTTTACACATCAGGACGTTTCAGGAAACAGAGGAAAACCTCCTGAATGAGAAGCTTTTTGCCTTTACTTGCATGGTTGTTAGTAAGTACTGTTTAAATAGGTTACGTGATATTTTGCACTCAGTTTGAAATCTAGAAATGATGAATGAGAAAATGGACTATGCTAGGTGTCCAACCCAGAAATCTCAGTTTGTCTGTCCACGCAGCAAGAGTCAAACTTCAGGGAGTGAGTGTTTTAGTTCTTAAATTCTGTATCAACTCGGAACTGTAATATTGATCCAATACCCTGCCCATGAGTGAGTCCTGCTCCTGTGGGAGGATCTGGTAAAGAAATACTCAGAGGACCTTGATGAAGTCCTACAGGTGAGAGACTTTTCCAGATCATTGAAGACCACTTTAAAAACCAGAGTAACATCTTTTATCTCAATCCTGTCATATATGTGTCTCAACGTATTGAAGTAAATAAATGTAAAGTTATCTTCCTGAAATAAGAAATCCATAGCAAGTAGACTAAAAACATGTTCTTTTGTTCACAAAGAGCCAAAATTATAGGCGACCGAAGACTAAAAAACTGGCCTGTTTTGTGCAAAGAAAGAAAATCCAATCAAAGCAGTTCTGTGGCTTTACCATCGTCACCCAGAGGGAGCCCATGTCTAACTGAAAGTTAAGACATATCACAAAATGAACTTGTGAATCTTGGGAGTAGAACTTTGGATACTTTCCCTTTGCCTCTGCTTTCAGCGTGCCCTTGTACCCTTCTGTTGATGAAGAAGATGTGTAGCATAAAAAACTGGTTTGTTGGCTTGCAAGGCCCAAGAAAGAAATGCACTAAAATGCATGAGGTCACTCAGTACATCTGTTTTCAGCCTATTTACCGTTAGAAGAAGATTATTTTACTGGTAGTGTCAAAAGAGGCTTAAGAAATTTTGCTCTCTTTCCATCAACCCTCCTTAGCGTCTCACCTCCAGACACCCAAAATAAACATGTAACCTCAATTAAAACTGTTTGCAGATTTAAACGAGGTACCTTAGCCCACTTCCAAGCAGGATAACACCCTCAATTCCCTCCTATGTATGTACAAAATGTGGAATTGCCACTCCCTAAATGGTACCCAGATTCGGTGTCACTGTAGGGTTTCCAGCATATTTGCAGATATCGCATGGTTGTTTTGCTATAGCTAAGTGGTTTCCCGGCCAAAGTTCTTTGAGCTTCTTTCTCCTGACTCTTATTTCCCGCAGTCTTTTCTTTCTATGACACATAACTCATATATACGTAGATACACACATACACATATAGACTCACGGAGATATAGAGATTGATTCCTCCTTTTCTCTTCCTCTTTTTCTTCTATTTCCTTAATTCCTCTAGATATAAATCATTGCTTAAGCTACAGGTTTGAAGACCTGGGAGCTTAAAACCCCTGCCAGTAAGCACAGGTTTATAGACTTGTTATTTTCATTATTGCTTTATAAACGACAGTGTTTGAAGCAGAGTGTAGGTTAAGTAAAACTATGCTGAGGATTTCAACTGTTTGCATGTTTGGAGGTAATTGTCTTGAAAAGCACAGTAGATTTTGTGGTGTGAAGCAGCCAGATTTGAAACATATTAACACTGCTTTCCAGATTCAGTTTTAGTTTAAGAAAGTAAGCTTCTTGGGAAACATAGATGACACTTTTTAGAGATTGCACATGATTAGCTTTTGAACAGTTAGGTTGAAAACCTGACACAGTCTGTTCAATAGGATTGATCCATTGGAGGGGCAAGGAAGTGAGCAGTCTTAGTTTAGTGTTTATTTTTTAAAAAATATTATTATTGGCTTTCTCATTTATTTATCATGAAATACATGAATGATGCATTTCTTTTAAGAGAGTATTGAATGGCAATGTTCTCTTAAAGGAAGAAGGAAAATTACTTGATTTCAGATTGCTGTGATCAACCATTTCATTTTCCCTATTACTAAGTCATCTCTTCTATTTTAAACAAACACTAGGGACCCTCCTTTGGATATCTTTAAGGAATTTAGTATCAATGAATATAACTATGGATACTGCAGTAAACATTATTATAAGATACAGCTAAGGCATGGTATATTACTTTCTTTTTTGAAGTTTAGCTTTTAACATGGAATACTTTTTATCCTCCCATTAAAGAACATCTTCTCCAGCTAAATGTATGAAAGTGCTTTTCTGGTTCCTGATAGATGCAGCTGCTACTGAGAGGTGAAACCAACTGGACTCCCTGGGTTGAGTGGGGACTTGGAGAACTTTTCTTACAAGGGGATTGTAAAATGCACCAATCAGCACTCTGTAGCTAGCAGGAGGATTGTTAAAATGCATCAATCACCACTCCGTAATAATGCACCAATCAGCACTCTGTAGCTAGCAAAATGATTACAAAATGTACCAATCAGTGCTCTGTAAAACGCACCAATTAACAGGATCCTAAAAGTAGCCAGTCGCAGAGAGGATGGACAAAAGGGCACTCTGATAGGTCAGAAACGGAACACGGGAGAGGACAAGTAAGGGAATAAAAGCTAGCCACCCCAGCCAGCAGCGGCAACCCGCTCGGGTCCCTTTTCACGCTGTGGAAGCTTTGTTCTCTCACTCTTCACAATAAACCTTGCTGCTGCTCAGTCTTTGGGTCTGTGCTCTCTTTAAGAGGTGTAACACTCACCACGAAGGTCTGTGGCTCCATTCTCGAAGTCAGTGAGATCATGAACCCACCAGAAGGAACCAACTCCGGACACACTGCTACTTCTACTGCTATTGTAAATAACTTAATAAAGCGCCTTCACATATGTGATTTCAATGAATTGCCACAACTCTACGAGAAACATTTTATTTTGCTATTTCGTAGTTAAATGAAGGCTTAAAGGAGGCTCCAGGACTTGAATTATGTTACTTGTAAGAGGTCAAGCCTAGACTGAAACTGGTCTTTTGACTTAAGTTTCCTTGTTCTATATCTTTCCATTACATGTATTTGAATCTGATAATAACTCATGATACAACATTTAGGTATATTTCCCAAAAGAAATGAGGACAAAACTCAGTATTTTGTAATATATGATAAACTAGTCAATTACATTAAAAATTAATAATAGTTTTTAAAAATCTAGATTACAATCTACCTTTAAAAAACATTGACTCAGCTGGGCACGCTGGTGGGCATCTGTAATCCCAGGTATTTGGGAGACTGAGGCAGGGGAATTGCTTGAATACAAGAAGCGGAGGTTGCAGTGAGCTGCGATCATGCCACTGCACTCCAGCCTGGACAACAGAGTGAGACCCAGTGTCAATAATAATAATAATAATAAATAAACAAAAGATAAATGTACTATGTATATACCATGTATATTACCCAGTATGTGATAATCCTTGTGAGAAGACAGCAAATTTTAAGTCACATCCCTAACGTCAAAGAACATAGAGTCTTATTGGAATAGCTAGAAATCATAAACATCTTGAAGAAAAGAAAGCAAATTGAGATAATCATTAACATGATAGTAATTCTGTTTTGTAAGGGTTGAAGCATCAGAGACAACGTTAGGGAGGGGTGGTATGAGAAAAAATATTTCTTAGTCCATACAAAAAACCTGTAAGATTTTACCATTGAAAGACGATCTCCGGATATGGTTGAATCATACGACACTAGAGGCATCTTCTTCAATGTCATTTTCCTTTTTGGGGCTCTCAACTGAGTTACTGCTGTTACTACCAGCTAAATTGCAGGACTGCCTTCCACTTCAAACTCTAATAGAAGTGTGGAGAAATTCCCCTCTTCTTGAATAGTTCACTGTAGCTCAAGTAGGCCTGAACTTCCAAAAGAATTTGTTAAATACTTAGAACAACACAGAAAGAAGATGAAAATGTAAAAAATTTCAAGCTTGCAAACCACAGTTTATAATCCTCCCATAGCTAATTTACTCAGCAGCAAATCCCTACCCCATTAAACATCACTTTGGAGACACAGCTACCACACCTTTACTTCTAAGACCTCATATAATTTTTAGGAACTTCCTACTTCCTTGCTTTTTAACTCCCAGTTTGCTTTTAAACAAAGGAAACTCTTTACAACCCATAAGATTGAAAATGATCTCCTAGGGTCCTTGATGGTGGCAAACTAGTATCTTTATGGAGTTCATTTTCTGGTCTGAGAGACACATTTTTTTCCTGAGGTGATTCACAAAATGATGGTGACTGACAGGATGAATAATCTAAATTCAGGGGGAATTAAGTTATTTTCTTTCTCGGAACAAAATTATTCCATGACAAGCTTAAGATATAGAAATACCGTGTAAGTTATTATGACCTTCCTCCAATAGGAATTATATATTTCATAAAATCAGGAAACGAAGGTGTGGTTATATTGTGGGGTCATAGTAAGGGAACAATTTGAAGAAATGTTAAGGGTTTAATATGCTAACTAAATGATGAAACATTAAAAAGGGAAGATGCTCTTATTTAACGTGACATCATGAGCCTGTTAGATTTCTTAAAACATAACCTTATTTTGCCAAAACTAAGAAATGTGCCAGCTAATGAACTTTCAATCAGCCGACTTCTTAATTAAAAGAATGTGATGAAAGAGAGGAAGGTGGGGGAGGTGGCTTGAGCCCAGGTCATCCTTCATCCCAAGAGGCATCATGTTGCTTACAACATCAATAAACTTTCTTCTTTAAAGGAATTTAGTCTGCAGGCAGCAAATAAAATTTTATTTTTCCCTCACACATAAAATATATCCCAGACAGACCACCAGCCTGTAGTTAAAAAAAAAAAAAAAACCAAAAAACAAAAACCTCAGGTTTTATTTGATGTTATAGGTCAGAATATTAAAAGTCCCATGTGGGAACAAAATTATAGGTGTGTCAACTTCCGTTCAGGAAAGTCATTACAGGAATGGGAATATCTCATTGTTTATCTTTGTTATTGGGTAAAAGAAAGGGTAATGTTTATTAAGAAATCTTTGAGGGTGTCAGGTTATTTGACAGATCTTCTCAAAGGAAACAATCATAGAGTTATCCCCAAACACAGGCCATGTCACTAAGAAATGGAAAAAGAAATCTGAGCCATAGTTCCATGGAAGTCATATTCAGAAACTATATATGTTATACAGATTATTTGGGAGAAAGAATCTTCAACCTGTTAGTCAATCAGCAAATATCTGTCGAATGCCTACTGGGCTTTGAGAATGAGTATTCATGGTAGTTTACAGTATCTGCTCTGTGTCAAGCCATACGTGTTTCCCATGGATTATTATTTAGTTCTCAGAGTCACACTGTTAGGAAAGCATTATAGGTAAGAAACTTGAAGCATAGAGGTTAGATAACTTGCTCAAGATCACACAGCTAGTAAGAATAGAATTAGGATTTGAAATCAGGATATATGAGTCCAGGAACTACACCGTTTGCTAAGATTTGCTTCTCTTTAAATTATTGTCCAACCCAGAAGTTCCATCCCTGGACATCTACTTAAGAAAAAGAAAAACATTTACATAAATGTTTGTAAAGTTATTGTTTATAATAGCCAAAATTAGAAATAGTTTAAATTTTCATCAACTGGTAATTAACAAAATGTAGTATATTCATTTTATTCACCAATAGAAAGAAATGAACTACTAATACCTAATAGAAGATAAATGAGCCTCAAAACATTATGCTAAGTGAAAGAAGTTATATGCAAACACTGTGGTAGGCAGAATTCTAAGGCAGCCGTTAAAATTCCTCCTCCTGGTGCACACACCCTTTGTAATCCCCACCCTTGAGTTTAGAACGGACCAGTGAATATGATGGGATAGTCACTGCTGTGCTTAGGTTATGTTATATGGCAAAGGTGAAGAGATTATGCAAATGTAATTAGGTTAATCGAATGGGAAATTGCCCTGAGTGGGTCTGAGCTAATTAGGTGGGCCCTAGTAAAGGGAGTCCAGATCTTGTGTGAAAAGAGAGGGTCTGAGTGATAGAGATCCTTTTACTGACCTTGAGGAAAGCTGTTTTGAGCTGCCTATGGAGGGGACCCTGTGACAAGGACTCAAGGAGATACAAACAGTGTCCAGCTGACAGCCAAGAACAAAGCATGGACTTCAGTCTTACAACCGCAAGGAACCAAATTCTTTCAAAAACCTGAATAAATCTGGAAATGGATTCATCCCTAGTCAAGCCCCAGATATGAACACAGTCTGGCTGACACCTTGATTATAGCCTGTTAAGAGCCTGAGTTGATGACCCAACTGGCCCGGGCTTCTGTCTTACAGAAACTGTGCGGAAAAATGGGTATTGTTTTAAGCTACTATGTTTGTAGTAATTTGTTACACAGCAATTAAAGTCAGTACACTATATATTATGTCATTATATATATATGAAATATCTAGAAGAGGCCTCAAAAGCCATGAGAGAAAATCTCTAGCTCTGGATAGATAAGTCAGAATAAATGGACTTTGCGGCTGCATGACAAGGGTGTGCAGATGTGTGCATGTGTTGGGGTGGGAGGTATCTTGTGTATGAATTGAAGCTCACCACCAACTTGTCCTTGCATGGAACAAATCCAAAGAACAACAGGAAAGACTTTTGGAAGTGAACAATAAAGTCCAAATTGTAGACCAAACTGATGGCACATGCATGAAGTAGATCCAAACAGCATAGCAATGTCAAAGAGAACTGAACTGCCATTGGAACCACCACCAAAAGATGAAGCAGAAGTAGAACTACCTGGGTTGATTGTTTTGCTAAAACAGACAAACAAAAAAAGCAAACATCCACCTTCTCCAGAGGTATCTAAAAAGTCAAGTGTACAATCCAAAGTTACTTGATATACAAAAACCAGGAAAATCTGACCAATTCTTATGGAAAACATAACCAACAGATGCTAGTGTTCAGGTGAGTCGTGTGTTGGAGAGCCTTTAAATCATCTATGTTGATCATCCTTCATGAAGTAAAGGCAAAATCTGGAATAAATGGAAACACAAACACTTTCAGTAGAGAAGTAGAACTATAAAAAGGAACCAAGTGAAAAATTCAGAACTGAAAACTACGTGAAATGAAAATTTACTCCATGGGCTCAATAATAAAATTGAGATGACAGAGACAAGAGTAGGTGAATTTGAAAACAGTTCAATGGAATCACAAGGCCAGGACTTGAAGGAAGATAATGGCAGAAACTTAGAGGGGTCACGCAGTATCAATAAGAGTTGAGGGATGGCTGAGTTATCTGCAGTCCCCCACTAACCTCTGACCATGCAGAGAACCATATTGTCAGTTACATCAGCTGCTGATCTCAGCATAGCATGCAGTGACCAGGAAGTAGATTGCTTCAGTGACCAGAAGACATTCTAAAGTATCTCTTCTGACTCTTTGGAGAGGAGCAGAGAAACAGGAGAGCAATTTTTAAAGAATTAAAGAGTTATTCCAAGGGTCTCTGTGAACTAGCTTTTATAGATTGGATGGATTTAGAATGTGAAGGAAAAAGAAATGCAAAATGGCACCCAGGTGTTAGATCTGAGCAACTGGTGGATGTTGTCGCACCATTTGCTGCAGTGATGATGAAGGGCTGACAACTTCCTTTTCAAAGAAGCAGGGTGGGGTGGAAGTCAATAGTTGTACCCCAGCCAGGTTAAATTTGAGATGCCTAATAGATGTTAATGTGCAGTTGTCAAATAGACAGTTGGATCCAAAGTCTGTAGCTTGGGGGAAAGTCTGGAAAAGTGATATAAATCTGAGAGTTATCATCACCTAGACGGTGTTTAAAGTCCAGGAAGATAATGTTAAGAGAAGCCTGAGAGTTGATAGGGAGAAGACAACAGAATAGCAGTTCTATGGACGATGGTCAGAGGCCTTGTAAAGAAAAAAGAAACTAGCAAAGGCAGGTGCATGATGGTATAGCTAATGTCAGCATATCTTCCCCAGGAAAAGACTTAAAATATTTGAGGTATTGATCACAGTCTGAAGGTAAAACATACTCAGCTGAGATAAAATTCCATGGAAATTAGAAAATTGAGAATGTTTGTGATTTAGATAATCTTTTTGGCATTTAAGAAAAGAGAAATGAGAAAACCGTGCTTAGAAAAACTATGAGAATCAAATACTCACATTCTGTTTATTTCCACCAGAACTTGATGAATCTGGGACACAAGCCTCCAAATTGAACAGCTGGAATACAATATCCATCACACACACTGTGGAAGCTGGAGCTCCCATAGCTTTTTATCCCATGTATTAATAAGTCTTGGGGATGAAAAAAGACAAAATTTAGTTAGGATAATGTCGTGTACTTCTATGTGGGATTATGAATCCTTAATGTTATTGTCTGTACTGATGTTTGTTGGACTAGGAAGAGGCAGCTGGCTCTCTGTGGTTTTCAAAAGAAGATATCCACCTCACCAGGCTATCACAGTGAGAAAAATTTTAAATGCATAAATGAAGATGGATCATTTTCCCAGTCCCATTGCTTCTCTTTGTGGTGCTTTTTGCCCTGAGATTACACAAATGGATGGTTTTATGGCCACTGAATGTAGAACAGCTGTAGATACAATATATTATACAACAAGAAATTGTTCAGAAATGGGGGGATTATAGAAACATTATCTATCTAATGCTGTCAAGTTCAAATGCTACATGTGTCACCCTACCCCCATGCAGCACAGACTGGTCATATAAGTTAGAAATACCCTAGAGCTACTTTTAAATTACAGGCATAACTCCTTAGAATATTATTGGCATTGTGCACTTCTTTTTTTTTTCTTCCTTTGTTTTGTTTTTTCTTTTTCTTTTTAAATTTAGTTTGTGCTGGATGCAAAAGAAAAAAAAAAAAACTTTTCTGTTATCTTTCGTCATTTTCCACAGATCTTTTCCCTGAAACTATGGCCAACTTAGCATGCCCTGGTGTGAGGCCAACCTACCAGTATATCAACTCATTGCACCAGAGTCATCAAAGATGCAATTTCCTTGCAATCCACTAATTTTCAAAACGATGGAGTTTTACAGTCATTCATAACAAAGCCCCAGGAGCACGAAACAATATTGAAATTAAGCTTAGTGTGTGAAAACATTATGTGCTTTTCTTCCAACCCCTCTGCATTTATGTCTCTGTTCTGTGAGTGATAACACTGCTATAAAACTTCACAGCTACACTGGAGTGTGTCACTTTGCTTATACCTAGGGGTGTGAGACCCTTGTAAACCTTGGCTCTTCCACTGCTAGGAGCTGATTAAAGTGTGCTGGCTTGCTCTGCGCTTGGTTCCTTCCTGTGTTTCCACTGTCATTGCCAAATACCAGCAGTCACTGACAGGGCTCCCTGGTCTGCCTCTGCCAAGTGAAGTGTTTTGAAATTAAAAATCTGAAGAAATGGAGCAATGAGTGCTTGATCAGGTGGTTTCTCCTTAGGAAATTGCTTAATGGGGGAAATTCAGCACAACCTCCCAGTGGTGGCTCCAACACAAAACTTGGATTTAAAGAAACAGGATTTCTTTCTTAAATTAGACAAATATGCTCATGTGCCTCAAAGTGAGGACCTCTGTTTCTTGAGATAGATATTTATTTTGGGATAATGTTTACTGAATATCTGATTCTAAATGTAATACATGCTTGTCCTAGGAAATGTTGCAGAGTATACAGAAACTATACAGGAGGAAATAAAAATGATCCATAATCTCACCAAAATTTCAGTCATACTATATCAGTAGTTCCATTCCATCCATTTTAAATCTGAGATGCCTAATAGATGTCAATGTGCAGTTGTCAAATAGACAGTTGGATCCAGAGTCTGTAGCTTGGGGGAAAGTCTGGAAAAGTGATATAAATCTGAGAGTCATCATCACCTACATGGTGTTTCAAGTCCAGGAAAACAATGTTAAGAGAGGGCTGAGAGTGACAGGGAGATGACAACAGGACAACAGTTCTATGGACGATGGTCAGAGGCCTTGTAGAGAGAAAGGAACTAGCAAAGGCGTGTGCATGATGGTATAGCTAATGTTAGTGTATCTTCCCCAGGAAAGGACTTAAAATATCAGAGATATTTATCACAGTCGTACTTAGTTGTGACAAAATTCCACAGAATTGAGAAAATTGCCAATGTTTGTGATTTGGGCAATCTTTAGAAATATATATATATATATATATATATTCCAATATGCCTAGAGCATTTTCCAGGATTATTAAAGGATCTATGAAACTATGTTAATATTTGTATAATAGTCCATTGCATGGAAGTACCAATAATGATATAATTTAATTCTCATTATTGAATATCTAAGTACTTTTCCTCTTAACTTTACACCATTATAAACTACAAACAACATTTTATACATAACTCTTGGTTCACATATGTGATACATTTATTAGGTTCATTTTCTGGAAGTATGATCACTGAGTCAAAAGATCCAAAAATCTAGAAGATCTGATATCAAACTACCCTCTAGAAATGCAATAGCTTATATTATCACTAGCAGCATAGGAAAGTATACATTCTAACTCAACATTGCCAGCACTGTGCATCATTCTTTTTTGAAAAAAACACCTTTGATAATTTGAAATAAGTTGCCATTTTCTTAATCTGTATTTTTTATTGCTGTGAACCCAAAGTTTTCCACATACTTAATGCCTATTTGCATTACTTCTGTGAATTTTTCACTTATGATACTTGCTTATTTTTTTCTATTTGAGTGTTAGTGATTTTTAAAAATTTATTAGAGATCATTATAGACCTCAGCTATACTATTTTTCTGTTGCTATAGTTTTTTTTTGTTACAAGCATGTTTTCTGTTGTCACTGACCTTTTAGTAAGAACTATGATTTTTTAAGTGAGCTTTAATTCTTAGTAACTGAAGTTTTTCTCTCTTAAGTCTTTCAGAATTTCATTGCTTTTATGACTCTTAAGTCTTTTTTCCTCTCCAAAATGAAATCGTCTAAAAACATTGCTAATTTGTAAAAATAGTTTTTCTTTAAACATTTAAAACTTTGATGTACCTAGGAATTTATTTTGGTGTGTGGTATCATGAGAATCTGGTGAAGAATCTCTTCTCTATTAGTCATGCTTCTCTCTGATATTAAAGATATAGACATACACACACACACACACCTATGTTTATATATACATAAACATATATACATGCGTAACCTACACAGACTAGGACCTATTTGGGGGCTAAATAGTTTGTCATGTCCATTATCAATTATTGTAGACCACAATATTTTAATATTTCTTGTTAATTTGTTGTGTGTAGTCATACAGTCCTATCCTCATTGTTCTGTCATTTGAATGTTACTACATATGCTTGCCTATTTTTTCTTTTAGATGAACTTCAGGACCATATCGTCAGGGTTAGAAAGAAAAATGTTATCAGGATTTTAACAGGGTTTGCTTTAAATCTAAAAGCAATTCTGCCTTGGCACAGTTAATTGAAATTCATACCAAAGCAAGGATATTACTCTCATATACATACGTTTTAGTTAGCCGAGTACTGTGTAGAGTGAGAACTGCCTGTATAACTTATTTTGTAAATATATTTTAAAGATAATCTTCTAATTAAGGAACATTAATCCCCAAAACATTTATAACTTGCATTCTGTATTCCAAGCATATTAATCAATTAATATTTTCTTTCATAAGTCTCTCAAGGAAATAGTATTGCATTCTTTATATAGGTTGGATACATTTTAAGATACACCTTAGTTATTTTAAATTTACTTTAAATGAAATTTTTATTTACATTAGATCATTTAACTGCTTTTTCTCTTAAACAGAAAAATTACTGATTTAGCAGGATGTTTGTGTCTGATTTTTTCTTTTTGTACTCTGCTATGAAAGTAAAAAGAAACCTTTTTTTTCCCTATTTATTCCCTTTAGTTTTCTGGAAGAATAAGGCAATTCCTGCCCACCTCTTATTCTCTAGTGATTTTATTCCTTCTTTTCAGTTCATGTCTCATTGAATGAAATTTTCCATAATTTTATAAAACATTTAAACAGCACTAGTGATATCAAATATCACTTCCTTACTCTTTAATTTAAATTCAAGTGTCTCCTGTGTTTCATTGTTAGGGAATTACGTTGGCTGTTGATTTAAGGTAAATAATCATTTTTGTGTTAAATAGGTATCTCTTTCTTTCTACTTTTATTAGAATTTATTTGTATGTATGTATGTATTTATGTATGTATGTATTTATTTATTTATTTATTTTTCTGAGACGGTGTCTTGCTCTGTCTCCCAGGCTGGAGTGTAGTGGCGCCATCTCGGCTCACTATAACCTCTGCCTCCTGGGTTCAAGCAGTTCTCCCTGCCTCAGCCTCCCGAGTAGCTGGGATTACAGACACCTGCCACCATCCCCAGCTAATTTGTGTGTGTGTGTGTGTGTGTGTGTGTGCGCTTTAGTAGAGACAGGGTTTCACCCTGTTGGCCAGGCTGGTCTCAAATTCCTGACCTCAAGTGATCCACCCACCTTGGCCTCCCAAAGTGCTGGGATTACAGGCGTGAGCCATGCCTGGCAACTTTTCTTAAGAATTTAATGAGGAGTATTTTTAGAATATTGTTGAATATCTTTGTAATTTTATTGAGGTTTCAGAATATATTTTCCTTTCAACTTATTGATGTAGATACTATGGTAATATATTTACCAATATTGCAATAACTTTGTGTTTTGAAGAGAAACCTACTTGGTTGAGGGAGAAAATTCTTGTTATACTACTAAATACTTTCCCTAATAATTATTGAGGTTTAAAATATCACTTTGTAATAAGTATGTTTGAGCTATTATTACTTTTTAATATATATTTGGTTCGGGTTTTATGATTATTCTACTTCTGTAAAAATTACCTTTCTGTGACCAGGAAATATTTAAATACCATGACAATAATTTCATTTTTGAAAAATACTATATAGTAATCACTAACGAAGTGCTCTTGTATAAAGCGTTTTTGAAGTAATTTTGATAGTATGTTCAGTTTCTTTCTTGGTTATTGCAGTTTTCTTCTTCTTGTTTCCTTGGCTCATTTGGGGGAGATTTATATTTTCTCAGAAGATTTCATCTTTGTTGAGACTTACAAATTCAGTGACAGAGTTATATGTCATTACATTAATAGAAAACATCTCCATTTTCAGGACCTGCATTTGTCTGGTGTACACATTTTCTTGCCATTATAACCTCCTCCCCCACAATGCTGTAAGTTATTTCTGCATACCCTCAAGAAGTTCTGGGTATTCAGAAACAAGACCTGTCAACTCATGGCACCTGATGTTATCCTTTGCCTGCCTTGGCCTTCTGGGGCTGACAGGTGTGCACCCAGCTCTTCCTCTCCATTAGGTACCACTCTTGCAAAGCCCAGTATCTCCCTCTAGGTCCGGCTACTTCTACTAGCCAACACGATTTCTCCTGGTAGTGCTGCTAATTCCCTCTAATCACTGATGCAGATTCATAAGTTCTAGTGTCCTCAGGACACACAATCATTAATGGAATTGGAATTTAAGAGGTAACTTTCTACCTTCTTTGGCATTACACTATTCATAAGTATACCCAGGAAACAGCAGAGAAGAATCTCGTTCAAGATGTCTGGGGTGGCCCCCTGACCATTGCACTTGGTTAACACACTCTCAAAATAAACCTGGGGCACTGCATGTGACTTCAGTTTGAATTGACACAAGGCTGGAATTGAAGACAAGTCAGGATGAATAAGACCTTGCTATGCCCAGAACCAGTTCTTTCTGTGTTCATCAATCTGTCTATAAGTATTTACTAATGTATATTCATTGTACGTTTTTCGACTGTTATTTTCTAAAATTGTAGTTTTGATTTCTTGTCGGACCTACTATGAATTGAGAAGACACTATTTGTTGTTGTTATAGTGTTATGCTTTACATTTCCAAACAGTTTTATGCTTTTCATTTAAATTTACATGATGAATTCCTAGCTTATTGTATTGTATGAATGTATGTGTCTTGTATACTTTTCACTGAAAATTTTATTGAGGGTTTTCTTCATGGTCTAACACATGATTATTTTTATAAATGCTTAATGTACCCTTGAAAAAGGTTTATCCTCTGTGGAATTTACAGTTTGATTTTTTTTTGAGTATCCATTAATTCAATTCTTATTTATTAGTGTATTAAAATACCTATGTCTTTGTTTTGAACACTTGAAATATAAAAAAACTCAAATGAGTGTTTAGGAGTTCTACTGTAATGACATTACATCTCTCTTATATTTGTAAGAATTTTGGATTTATAATTCTAGAGCTAATTAACAATCAGGGCCATGATTTTACCTTTTAGGGGTATGAAATGTTTTTTTTTTTTTTTTTTTTTTTTTTTTGCCTCAAAGACTATTTTGTTTGCCATTGGAATTTCCACACATACTGTTTTTATGCTTTTTAAAATCTTTTTCAGTATAATAATACTAGATGTAAGTGCAAATTTGGAGAAAAACTAGCAGAGTTTCAATACTGACTGTGCCTCCTTAACTCTTTGTCATTTCCTTTTCTGTAAAATGAGTATGTCAGTTAGGATCATTTAGCTGAATCCAACTCAAATGAGTTTGATTTCATTCTTCATCACGCTTCATTTCTGAAATTCCTCTTTGTCTCTTCTGTTTGTTAGCTTCATCCTCAGACTGGCCTTATGCAAAGTTTCATCCTCAGGCTGGCCTTATGCAAAGTTTCATCCTCAGGCTGGCCTTATGCAAAAGATTATTGCCGTTTAAGACTTAGCATCCATAGACTAATATGTCTCATCTTCAGGAGCAAGAACACTTTATTGGTCACTCTGATTACTTAATAAAAATTGCGTCTATTAAGACAGAAAGAGCAGAAATCAACAGCAACTGACAATAATACCACTTACATATTGGATGAGGGCATCCCGTTAAAGCAATTAGAGGAGCATTTGGCACATTACAGGTGCTCAATAAATAAAAAGGCTATTATTATTAACCTTTTCATATTGCTTTTTTTTTTCCTTGAGAGCAGCTTGTATGTGAATTTTAAAAATCTAGTCTGAATCCTGCTCTCTCAATAGAAGAATTTATACTGTTTTCTATTATTCCCAGAATTTCCATTTACTAATTGGTTCCGTCATCTTGTTTTATAAAACGCTGGGCATTCTGTCTTCCTTTCCCTTTCCTTGGTTCTGTGTCTTTTGCTATTTGAGCTGCTCGCATTTTCTTATTCCTCGATGATTGTTAAAGTATAGCTGCTCTTTTTTAAATTTCATAAGTGGCTAAATTTAACATTAAATTTAGCTTGTGCTTATGAATAATATCTAAATAAGACTAAATTTGGCCTGAGCTTATGAATAATATCTCTTTAAAGATCTATGTAAGAATATAACAGAGACATTTATCTCTCCCTTTGTGACATGAAGACAAAACACGCTTTTATTTCCCTTCCTCCATTCCCTGGTATTTGTTCATATGCACCTGGGCAATGGAAGCAAATTAGTAGTTTTTTTTTTTTTAATGTAGTTTACTTATTTTTCAAGATTCACAAGACCATGACCTTCCCACGTGTCCCTTTGGCCACATCTTGCTGCTCCTCCGTGCTAGCCTTCTTTCCCACTAGGGAGCGAGCAGTGCTTATCTCCTCACCCCTCACTGCCATGCCACTCAAGAAGATAAAATATAAAGAAAGTTTTCCAACAGGAAACAGTCTAGAAAATGCAACTGGGCACAATGAAGACAACAATTGATGTTATTTTGCTCAGCAGTTTGCTCACGTGTTTTTAGAGGACTTCATTCCAAAAAGAACCGTAACTTTTCCCTTTAATATCAAATGGTCCAGTAAAATTATTTCCCCAAGACAAAAGAATCGTCTTATTTCCAATATGAATTTAAGTATGTACCTTAAGAGAAACACAAAAGTGATATTTGGCCTTTAAAATGAAGCTTCCTTCTCATTGTTTCTACTTGAATGTGTGACTGTATAGTTCAAATATGGTCCCATATGAAAGGGGAAAGGGAATGAATTTTTAAAAATCATAAAAGAGGGCCGCATTGTTTATCATTTCATTCTATATGTGCCAAAGTCCTGAAACTAAGAAGACACCATGAGGTAGGGTGTCCTTAGGAAGTCTACCACACAGTAGGTTAAGTATGACATTCATGCCGTGGCCTCAATTTCTAAATTCTAAAGGAATGTAGAATTTAAGTGTGGCAAGAAATCAGGGAAAGGAAAAAAAAAAAAAACAGATATTTTGGAAGCAACCCAGCTGATGGTGATATAGCAGGATTTTAGAAAATATGTTTAAAACTGAATTTGAATGTAGCCGTTCATTGGTGATCTTTGCACATACACATGCAGGTCCAAAGTAGGTAGCTTCCGAGAGAGGAAAAGCAGCATTCAGCATGCAACTAAGAATATAAAGCAAAATATAAGAGGCATTCAATCTTGAGATACATATTTACACGAAATGTGCATAGAAGTGGCAGTTGCTTTAAGGAGGGAAACCCAAGATCTAATATAAAGAAAACGCATGTCAATAGCAGTGAAATAATGAGTCTCAGATTATTTTGGAATCCTGCCTAGAAAAAAAAAATTAGGTTATAAATATCACTTTGTTACATTTACTCTAAATTATTCTGCAAACAAAATTCTAACTTAAATGTCATGCATTGAATGTTTATATATTCTTAGAAGCTTATGATTATTAATAACATGTTCCCTTCTAAATTACTTAAGTATAATTATCTAGTTTCTAAAATAGAATAATTATTCCAAGATAATAATAAAAACAAAACTACAGACTTAATTTCACTCATTTTGTCATGTTTCATATTTGCATAACTATCCAAAGTAAGCTATAATTTTCATATTCTTGATGGGAAAATTTAGGCTCAGGCAGCTTAATGTTAGTGACTAAAATGCCATTCAAACCTTGATCTTTGTCGTCAGAGTCCAGTAAGTGTTCATTTTCACTGTATTATACTTAATGATGTCAAAATAGTTCAATGAAAATGGTTAGTTTTTCTCAGGAGCACATGCTTTCCAATAATCATTAAAATAAAACATAGCAGCTACCTACAAATAATCACATCACCTGGGCCCAGATGGTATTGATCTCTCACATGACAAAAAAGGCAGGAATTAAAATTATTCAGAAAATCCAGGGTAAGATATCTCATGATATAGCAATATAGCATGATACGATATCTAATGATTGAAAAATGGATGAAAATTCAGATACAATCTTTTGTGAATCAATAAAGCTTCTATCCCTATATTTCATCACATGCCCTTTCTCAACACTGTTGCAGTTACCATGAATTCCTCAAGGTTACATTGATCACACAGTTGATATTGCTGGAAGCTGTGTTTTGAATGTGCAATTGTGGCTCTTTAATGAAGGAGCTTCTGCAGGTCATTGCAAGGGGGCAGTGAAACTAAAGTCCTACTAATAAGATGTTACGGAACTATGAACCAGCTTGACTCTTTTAAAAAAATCATTGAAAGTTCCAAATATCCTTGACAGTGAATCTGGCATTAATCGAGCCGTTTGCTCTGTCCAGCTCTGCAGTAAATACCTTGGAGGATATAAAGACATATAAAGTATGTAGTAAAGAAGCTTACTAGCCAGGAGTGTAAGACAAAAATTAAACACATAAAACAATCACAGAGCAGAATAAGAGTTACAATTAATTGCTCAATTGCCTCGTATGGTTTAGAAGCATATACATAACCCTTGAAAAAAATACGCGTGTTTATATGACATGAGACATTTCTACATATCAAAAAGTTTCAGAGGTAACAACACTTCTCAAACAGTTTGTTTATATCAGAGGATTTATTTGCCTCCAAATGAATCAGTTTTATTGTCACCTGAGGAACTGTTGGAAGCAAATAGTCCTTAGAATTGAGCCCAATAAAAAGAGTGCACTGATAAATTTCTTCTGGCCCTTT
Source organism: Macaca mulatta (assembly GCF_049350105.2). Classification (NCBI taxonomy): domain Eukaryota; kingdom Metazoa; phylum Chordata; class Mammalia; order Primates; family Cercopithecidae; genus Macaca; species Macaca mulatta. The sequence continues at coordinate 173,502,660 of NC_133409.1, forward strand.
GGCACAGCTGTTCTGCCTATATCAGATGTGATCAACAGGTCTCATAAGACCGTGATCCAGATCGCTCCTCTCCACATCAACACAGCAAAAACCTGTATATGTGAGGTTGCTTGCTTTGCCCCAACATCAAACATCATGGAAATAATGCATATTTTGAAGAAAGTTTTCTTTTTATCAATGTTGTCCTTATTTACGTAACATGCTTTTGAATGTACCTGGAATACAATAGGGTACTCAATATTTAATTGAGGCAATGAGTAATAGTAAATGACATCAGCTTATTTCTGATAATACTTGCAGATGTGTGGATACCTTATAATGGAAGAAAGTTACTGATAAAATATAGTACCTGGATTTTTAGGAAGTAATTAAGGTAAGGGAAGTTGCTAATGAGGAGACATTATGAGCTGATAATTTTTTGAATTCCAACTTTTAAGTCAAAAATGACATAAAAAACTATGATTTCAAAAATGGGAATGATGGTTTATCACTTAATGGGCAAAAAATCCAGCCCTTGGATAACTCATTGCAGAGAACAGAAGTCCCATGGATAGTTTAAGAAAGAAATTTATAAAGGGGGATCATGGCTAAGAGGGAATCTGAGAAATACAGTCTTAAGTTTTCCTCTCCTGTATTCCTGGAAGGCCCATGGTTAGTGTCTGGAGTATATGTTGAGTGAGCCAGTCTGTCAGATCTGCCCAAGAGCTTCATGCAGTATATTCAACTTATCTAAATTTAGCTCAATTAAAAGACTGATGGCTAAGAATCATTTACGAGTTGTTTGGGGTTTGGGGATATTATTCTATAATCTAGCTTTTGCTAACATAAAGCAAGAATAAATGTATGAACTTTTTCTCTGTTAAATACTCATTACTCTAATAAATACCAGGCAAACATGTAATTTTAGTGATTTGGAGGAAAACAAAGATAAATCAAATAAACATTCTGCCTTTAAGGTGCTTTTGTGGGGAAGGTGTTGAATTTTGAGCCTTTTGATAATTAGTCTCGGTGGCTTCATAGTTGAAGTCATGAGCTCTATGACATTCTATTCATACGTATTTATTTTGGGATGTAGTAGAATTGTTTCCCAGTTAACATCTTATTTTGGATATTAAACCTGGCCTAGGAGATTTGGAAGATAAACAAAGACCACTTTCCTGGACAATAGGTAGTCAGAATATGTTTTCAATGACTTGGTTAAATAGTGAAGTATTCAGTTATTGTGTAGTTTACGTATGGTTTGATTGAATTATTACTTACTGAATTTATCAGTTATTATTCACTATTTGATTAAAAAAACAGATAAAAATTAAATCTATCTAGTTTGGAAGTCAACTAGCTGCTGGTCTGAGCTCTAAAACTAACTCCAGATGAATTACCCTTACAGTAATCAGATTCAGCGTCTCTGGCTGATCTCTATTAGATTCTGGAACATATACTAGGCCAACTGGGCCATTCTGGGTGGTAGAATGTGGCAGAATAAAATCATAAGCAATGGGCTTTGCCACACAGAGTGCTGAAGTGTCAGGTTTTTTCACATTCTGTGTCTCAGGCACCCGCCAAGCAGGAGATTTGCGATGAATAGCACCCATATTGATTTTTCCATAATAGAGTGTAAAAGAAAAATGGACAGGTTTTGTTGCAGGTATTTTCATGGGGTACTAAATTGGAGGATTAGTTGCAAACAGCAGTACTGATAAAGTCTGCTGTCCATCTTGATGGTTGGGTCTTTCTATTAAAATGACACATAAATAACCTATGATATCCCCCACCCATGGAAATTCAAATGCACCTGTCAACTTGATAAAGCACTTGCCTGGAGGGAAGCATTGTTTACATTTTCACTCCATTTTTCAGAAAAAGTGAGATTCTAATTATTTCTCCCACTGTAAATTAATGCTGACTATGATGCTTAGCATATCTCTGTATTGTTACATCTTTTAGAAAGTTAAATAATAGAACTGATCCATCATGCATTATGCAATGTGTATTTTATGACAGCCTTCCCTGGGCTCGTCCATCTCCTCTCTATATAAATGCTCATTTCTTCTCTCACTTGTGTGCTTTCTGAATCTTTCTTTCTCTTTCCTAGCCCTTGAGAAATCCTTGTTGATATCCAGTTAGTTCCAAAACTTTGAACTTTCACCCTCTTTAGTCCACTTTTTTTTATTTATTGAAAAATACATTTACGATTTTCATCTGACAACTACTTGTTTTCAATGAACATACTCTAATATGTGATGTTTATTCTTCTCTTTGGGTATTTTATGCATTTTATGTATAGGTGATATGTCACTAGACATGCTATATCTAATGACATATCATTTGATTATATTCAGAATTTCTACCTTTTAAGCAATCAAGTTAATTTTCTTCAGAGTAATTTACCTTTTCTCTGTTCTTGTTGTCACTTGGTTAATATCTTGATATTTCTTGGTTAACACTTGTGGTAATTACATTAAATTATGCACCTTATAGTAAGCTCTTACAACTATCTCCAACTTACTATATATATTTCTCCTTCAAGTAATTCTTCTATTTGATCTTTCCCCACACACTTCCTAATCTCTACCAAGAAAATAATTTCCTCATGGGCAGAAAGCACATAGAAACACAGTCTCTATGAGTTCCTGAAACAACCCAATAACCCAATAACAGTTACCTAAGGTAAGTGAGAATGTAATGTTAACTTATAATTCTGAATCCAGACTTCTATTGCTTCTTGTATATACTCATTAATATATTTATCAACTGAGTGTTGTATTCATTAAACTATATGTGTCCACTAGATGACCTTGGACTTAAAAGCCTGAAAGATAAAAATTCAAGGGATCAAAATTGCAGCTGCTGCCCATCTAAAGATTCCTGCTTAGCCATTACGAGAATTATGGCTGAGCAGAATGCCATGCCTCTTGCACTCTAAGCACAGCCTCCCCAGCTATTTTCTTAGTATCTCTAGGGGGTGAATTGATTCCCCAGTGGATCTTCTTCCTCACTTTATAAATCTCAAGCCAATTTCTAGCTTAATCTTCTCTATTGCTTATTTCTTTCCACAAGTGAATTCCTGGCTGAGTTCAAGATATTATACCAAAGAAAATCACTGGTAAACCTAAATTGAGCATTTTCAATATAAACAATGTAAAAATCTGTAAATATCCTTCTATTTAGCTAATTTAGCAAAAGCTAAATTAATGGCAATACACTTAAGCTAAAAATAGTGAATCAATTTCATAAGTTCATTATTTTGAAAGTATAAGTTTTGAAAACAGTTTTTAATAATCAATTTTTATATCTTTAAAACCTCTATTCAATTTTCCCATCAATCAGTCAAGGGATACTGTTGTATTTTCATAGTTTCTATATACTAAATGACTTTTTAAATATCTGAGTATATTATCTGTCAATTATCATTTTACCTATAATTCTTTTAGACTATGTTAAAAGTTATATCTGTTACAGTGAAAATTGGGACGTTAGTTTTATCTCCTTTCTGTCTTCGTTCTTGCAAAGGAAATGGGTGGATTAAATGTCCTACTTAACATTTTTGGTTCTTTTAGTACACTTAAGGGCAAAATAATAGGCCTGAAAGAATAAACAGATAATCTGAAAATAACACACTTGGAATTGTGAACATATGCCTACTTGATGACCAGATTGTCAATAAGAAGTGAAGCTGTAGTTTTGACAAAGATAGTCATAGAGTGTTACTCAAATGTTTTTAGATATTTCTAGATTATTTCAATCTGACATTACTTGCAATACACATTAGAGCATTCTTTAATTACCCAGAAAATAGAGGTGTTCTGTTTTGCGCATGCGCGCGTGTGTGTGTGTGTGTGTGTGTGTGTGTGTGTGTGTGTGATATACAGAGAGAGAGAGGAGAGAAGAGAGAGAGAGAGAAAGAAAGAGAGCGTGCACTGATATTCTACCATTATTTAGCCATTCCATTTGTCACTCAGACTCATATCAAGTAACCAAATAAGTGAGAGAACCTAGGCAGTGCCACATACCTTCATGAGTCACCTGAAATAAACAATCTACAAATCTAACTGGTCCATTCTCTTTGTATAAATAGAGATGCTGACTCCATCTAGTAAGTATACTTCTAGTAGTGCTATAGAAACAAACAGCAGATGAGTTTCATACTAATCAATAATCTTATAACAAAAGTTCTGAAAATATGTTTATTTCCTTTAGACACTAAGTGAGAAATGCTTGGTTATCATGGTCTGTCATTTGAGGCTTGATTTTCTGGCTACTAAGATGGACACATTGATGGGTCATGTGTGTTTATTTTGGCATTTTACTGTTTTGGAATAAAACAAAGGTGAAGGAAAAAATCTGTTTATAAATATGTTTATCATGGTTTTCTGATTTATAGGCATTTAAAAGTGAAAATATTAACTTCATGTAATATGATACCCCTCAATCATGGATTTCCTATGCATTCCCATTCTAGTACTTGCTCATTACCCTGATACACTGTACTGTATTTCAGAGATCGTGATTATCTTAGAAATTATTGGGTCCAATGTGGATGCTCCTTGACTTACAATGGGGCTATGTGAAATAAACCTATATAAATTGAAAACACCATGAGTCAAAAATGCATTGAAAACACATAACCTGTTGAACATAGTTTAGCCTAGCCTACCTTAACTTGCTCAGAACACTTACATTAGCCTACAGTTCAACAAAATAATCTAACACAGTGACTGTTTTATAATAAAGTGTTGAATATCTCATAATTTATTGAATACTCTACTGGAGTGAAAAACAATAACTGTATGTGTACTTGAAGTACAATTTCTACTGAATGCATATCACTTTCACTTCATTGTAAAGTTGAAAAATCGTTAAATCAAGCCTTCATTAAGTCGGAGACCATAGGTACTTCATTTCATTGGTGAGGAAAGTAAAAAAAAAAAAATCAAGAACTTGCCCAAATGATAAGAATCTAGATCTAGAATTTTATTTTTATAACTATTACAGAAGACTGTTCCAGAGATCAGGAAGGATGAAAAGCTGAAAGCATAAGCCAATGTGTAGTCAATAGTTTATTAGTATTAACATAAAAATAAATGTTAAAAATAACTATCTATATTTACAGAGTTTGTGATCACAATATCTATCAATCTGGGTTGATAGATATTGTTACATTATCATCTGGCCTCTGTTTTTGTTTTTGAAGAGAAGTCAGAGGTCATTGACATCCATTTCCCCTCTATGCAATGTGTCTTTTTTCCCTTGGTTGATTTAAATCTCTACTATTTATCCCTGGTTTTCAGCTGTTGAACTCTGATTTGTCTAGGTAAAGTTCTTTGTGGTTTTATGCTGCTTTGCTTTGTAGGAAGTGATCTTCAACTTAGTTGGGATGTTTTCAGTCATCATTTATTAAAATGTTTTTTCAGCCCTTATCTTACCCCCTTTTCCATCTGTAATTTCAATTGCATTTATGTTACATTATTTAATATTTTACATGCTTCTGATTTGCTTTTTTATTTTCTTTAGTATTTTTTCTCTGTTCTTCAAATTGAGTAATTTCTTTAGATCTGTCTTCAAAATCTCAGAAGACTTCTGCCTGGACATCCAGGTGTTTCATACATCCTCTGGAATCTCGGTGGAAGCTTCCCAGTCTCAACTCTTGCCCTCTGCACATGGAAGCCATGAGGGCTTATGATTTGCACCCTCTGAAGCAATGGCCCAAGATACACCTTGGCCTCTTTTAGTCATGGCTGGAGCTGGAACAGCTGGGACACAGGGCATCATCTCCTGAGACTGAGAGCAGCAGGGTCCTGGACCTGGCCCCACAAACTGTTCATTTCTCCTAGGCCTCCAGGCCTGTGATGGGAGGGGCTGCTATGAAGGTCTCTGAAATGCCTTGGGAGCATTTTCCGCATTGTGTTGGCTATTAACATTCAGTTTCTCTTTACTTATGCAAATTTCTGCATCAGGCTTGAACTCCTCCCCAGAAAGTGTGTTTTTCCTTTCTACCACATGGTCAAGCTGCAAATTTTCCAAACTTTTGTATTCTATTTCCCTTTTAAATATAAGTCCCAGTTTCAGATACTCTCTTTGCACACACATATGAGCGTACACTTTTAGAAGCATCCAGGGCACATGTTGAATGTTTTGCTGCTTAGAAATTTGTTCTTCCAGACACCCTAGATCATCTCTCTCAAGTTAAAAGTTCCACAGATCCCCAGAGCAGGGGCACATGCCACCAGTGTCTTTGCTAAAGCATGGCAAGATTGACCTTTATTCCAGTTCCCAATAAGTTCCACATCTTCTTCTGAGACTATCTCAGCCTGGACTTCACTGTCCATATCACTATCAGCATTTTGGTTATATAATTTAACAAGTCACTAGGAAGTTCCAAACTTTCCCTTCTCTTCCTGTCTGCTTCTGAGCCCTCCAAACTGTTCCAAACTCTGCTCATTACCCAGTTCCAAATCTGCTACTACATTTTCAGATATCTTTTTTTTTTTTTTTTTTTTTTTGAGACGAAGTTTTGCTCTTGTTGCCCAGGCTGGAGTGCAATGGCATGATCTTGGCTCACCACCACTTCCACCTCCTGGTCTCGAGTGATTCTCCTGCCTCAGCCTCCCAAGTAGCTGGGATTACAGGTATGTGCCACCATGCCCAGCTAATTTTGTATTTTTAGTAGAGATGGGGTTTCTCCATGTTGGTCAGGTCTGACCTCAGATAATCTGCCCACATTGTCCTCCCATAGTTCTGGGATTACAGGCATGAGCCATGGTGACCAGAATCAGATATCTTTCTAGCAATTGAGAGTGGGTAATTTATAAAGAAAAGAGGTTTAATTCACTCACAGTTCTTTGTATTGTACAGGCTTCTGCTTCTGGATTGGCCTCAGAAACTTACAATCATGGCAGAAGTCAAAGGGGGAAGCAAGAACATCTTCAGATGGTTAGCAGGAGAGAGAGTGAAGGAAAAGGGGCTCTACATTTTCAAATACCCAGATCCTGTGAGAACTCTATCACAAGAACAGCCAGGAGGAATTCTGTCCCTGTGATTCAATCACCTGCCACCAGGCCCCTCCTTGAATACTGGGAATTACACATTGATGTGAGACTTGGGTAGGGACACAGAGCTGAACCACATCATCTTTACTCTGGTAAGCTCAGAACTCTAACTTCTCAAGACACTGCTCTTCTCATAGTACTCTCCAGATCCTAGTATCTTTATTCTACTCTTGACCTCATGGCAGCTGCTATTTGATGAGCCTTGTGTGGTCTCACCTTGCACATGGACAGTCTGGCTCTCAGATGGAGACTCAAAGAGCAACTTCCACATGTTCTTCTGAGACTGTCATTTCTTACCCTGAAAATTCCAGCCACATAGACTACCTCAAACTCTCCCTCAACTCATCAAGACCTTAATTTTTTTTTGTTTGTTTGTTTATTCCAGTTGTCTGTGCTACGATTGGGAAATCATTCCTAAGGAGAGAGCTGGGTCATCACACAGTCTATCTTTGGAGTTTCACTTCTCCCTGGGAGTCCTGAAGTGCTTTTTGTAAAATGCCTGAAATCCTGAAATACAGTTGTAAACATATATGCACTCAACATTAGAGCACCTACATATACAAAGCAAATATCAACAGAAGTAAAGAGAGAAATAGCAATACAATAATTGTAGGAGACTTAAATACCACACTTACAACAATGAATAGATCATCCAAACAGAATATAGCAAATAGTGGGATGAATAACATTATACACCAAATGGACTTAACAGATGTATACAGAACATTCCATCCAACAGTAGCTGCATGGACATTTTTTTCAAGAGTACATGAAAACATTCTCTGGAATAGATAATATGTTAGGCCTGAGGAATAAAACTACAATCGTAAATCCCCCATCTGACTGAATGAACCCCTTCTTGGCCAAGGGGACCACGGAGAAACCTTAAAAGCTGAATTCCTGATCATGACAGGGTGGGAGGTTAGACATGCCTCATTATACCCCCTCTCACTAACTACCATTAGACTTTGTTTCCTAAGGGTTAAACAGAAAGCAGCTCTTTGGAAACACTCTCTGGACTCCCTTCCCTTTGTGTGGTTTTGATACAACTAACCAGCATTCCTTCCTGATAGGAGACCACGAACCATGGACTGGTTCTGGTTGGTTTACAGAGGCTGCACACAGAATGCCTCTGTGTTTACCATTTCACCTTTTGACAAATATGGCCTAATTTTACTGTATTTAAATTTTAAGTCTGCAAACCAAAGTGAACATGGGACTATGTTACATGCATGTTTGCTTACTATGCATGTGCATGTCCCCTTCTGTAAATATCCATAGCTCTTTCTGTAACCAGTTAAGTATGTATACTTAGCCAACTCATTTAACATAAATTCCTGTTCTACCCTTCCCTCTCTCGAAGTTTCTGCTTCTGGTTTCTGCCAGAAGCTATGCTTTTCAACCTGCAGGATAGCCAGCCTGCAGTCTGCAACTTCTTAAAAGAAATAAAACTCTCCACTCCAAATTTATGAGCCTCATGATTCTTCAGCTGAGAGGCCGCAAAGCAAGTCTTGCAAGTTTAAGAAGATTGAAATCATATAAAGTATTTTTCTGACCACATGGTATAAAATTAGAAATCAATAACAAAAGGAAAACTGGAAAATTTACATGGAAATTAACATACTGCTGAACAACCAATGAGTCAAAAAAGAAATCAAAAGGAAAATTAAAGAGTATCTTGAGACAAATGAAAGTCGAAACACAACATGCCAAAACCTAAGGGATGCAACAATAGTATTCTAAAAGTGGAATTTATAGTGGTAAACACTACATTAAGAAAAAAGAGAGATCTCAAATAAATAACCTAGCTTCACACTTCAAGGAACTAGGAAAAGAGCAAACTAAGCCCAAAGTGAGAAGAAGGAAGAAAATAATAAAGATCTGAGGAGAAATAAATGAAATAAAAACTAGAAAAATAGTTTAAAAGATCAGTGAAATTAAGAGTTTGTTTTTTGAAAGAGGAACAAAATTGACAAACCTTTAGTTAGACTAAGAAAAAGAATACAATTATAACTGAAATAAATAAAAATTATAATAAGTCATTGAAATAAATAAAGTCATAACCAGAAGAGGAGACATTGTGGCTGATACCACAGAAATATAAAGAATTATGAGATTACTATGAACAACTATCCATCCATCAACAAATGAGATAACCTAGAAGAAGTGGATAAATTCTTGGAAACATATAACCTACCAAGACTGAATCATGAAGAAATAAAAAGTCTGAATAGACGAATAACGAGTATGGAGACTGAATCAGTAATCACAAACCCCTCCAACAAAATAAAAGTACAGTACATGATGGCTTCATTGGTAAATTCTACCAAACATTTAAAACATATATTTAAAACAAATTTTTCTCAAATTCTTCCAAAGGAATGAAGAAGAGGGAACACTTTCAAACTCATTTTACAAGGCCACCATTACTGTTATACAAAAGCCAGTTAAGGACACTATAAAAAATAAAAATTATAGGCCGATATCCATAATGAGCACAGATGCAAAAATGCTCAACCAAATACTTGTAAACCAAATTAAATAGAGTATTAAAAGGATCATACACCATGATCAAGGATGATTTACCTCTGGGATGCAAAGATGGTTCAATATATGCAAAGCAATAAATGTGATATGCCACATTCACAAAATGACAGATAAACATTATATTATAATTTTAATAGATGCAGAAAGATCATTTGACAAAGTTTAACATTATTTCATGATAAAACTCAACAAAGTATAGAAGGAATATACCTCAATGTAATAAAACTATTATATACATCTGTAATAAAAGCCATATATGACAAGCCCACAGCTAGCATCACATTCAGTGATGAAAAGCTGAAAGATGTTTCTTAAAGAACAGGTAAAAGCCAAGGATGCCCATTCTCACCACTTGTATTAAACATAATACTGGAAGTTCTAGCCAGAGCAATTAAGCAAGAATAGAAATGAGGGATTCAAGTCAGAAAGGGAACAGTAAAATAATTTCTCTTTGCAGACAAGATAATCTAATACAGAAAACTCTAAAGACTCCACCAAAAATTGTTAGAACTAATAAATACAGCAAACTTGCAGGATACAAAATCAACATACAAAAATTAGTAGCATTTCTATATACTAACAATGAGCTATCCAAAAAAGAAATTAAGAAAACAATCCCATTTACAATAGCATAAAAAGATAAAGTACTTAGAAATAAATTTATCCAATGAGGTGATAGATCTGTACACTGAAAGCTACAAAACATTGATGAAAGACGTTGAAGTCACAAAAAAATAGAAATACATTCCACATTTATGGATTAGAAGAATTAATATTGTTAAAATTTCCATACTACCCTAACCAATACACAGATTCAATATAATCTTTATCAAAACTTTAATGGTATTTTCATATAAATAGTAAAAACAATTCTAAAATTGGTATGAAACTACCAAAAACTTCAGAAAGCCAAAGCATTCTTGAGCACAAAGAACAAAGCTGGAGGCATCACACCACCTAATTTCAAAATATACTGTAAAGCTATTGTAATCAAAACAGAATGGCACTGGAATTTAAAAAGACACATAGACCAAAGGAATAGAATAGAAAGCCTAGAAAGAAATCCACACTATTCTGATAAACTGATCAACAAATGTGCCAAGAACATATAATGAGGAAAGGCCAGTCTCTTCATTGAGTAGTGTTAGGAAAACTATCCACATGCAGAAGAATGAAATTGGACATTTATCTGGCACTACATCTTAAAGTCAACTCAAAATGGACTAAAGACTTGAAACTGTAAAACAACCACAAGAAAACTAAGGAAAAAGGCTTCTTGACACTGGTTTGGGCAATGATTTTTTTGGATATGACCTCAAACATATAGGCAACAAAAAGAAGAATAGACAAATGGAATAACATCAAATTAAATAGTTTCTGCACAGCAAAGGAAACAATCAACACAGTGTTGATTTTTCCTACAAATGGGAGAAAATATTTGCAAACCATACACCTGGTAAGAGGTTAATATCCAAAATATGTAAGAAATTTAAACAACTCAATAGCAAGAAAATAAATGGTGCAATTAAAATTGGGCAACAGGCCTGAATAGACATTTCTCAAAAGAAGACATGCAAATGGCCAACGGTTACATGCAAAAGTACTCAGCATCACTCATCAGGCAATTGCAAATCAATATTACAATGAGAAATCACCTAATACCTGTTTGAATGGCTATTGCCAAAAAGACAAAAGACAGACAATAAATGTTGGTGATGATGTGGAAAAAAGGAAATGCTGGTACACTGTTTGTGGAAATGTGAATTAGTACAGCCATTATGAAAAATAGTATCAAGGTCCCTCAAAAAAATATGTAACTGCCATGTGACTGAGCAATCCCAATTCTGGGTGCATGTCCATAGGAAATGGTATCAGTATGTTGAAGAAATAACTTCGTTGCCATGTCGAGAGGAGTATTCACAAAAAAGCCAAGATACAGAATCATCCTAAGTAGCCATCAATGAATAAATGTATAAAGAAATTGTGGTATATATGATGATGGGATATTATTCAGTCTTAGAAAATGAGGAAATCTTGTTATGTGCAGCAACATGAATGTACCTGAAGGACAATGTGCTAAGTGAAATAAGCCAGGCACAGAAGGATAAATACTGCATAATATCACTTATATGTGGAGTCTAAAATAGTCAAGCTCATAAAAGCAGAGAATAGATTAGTGATTTCCAGTGGGTGGAGGTTGGGAATATAGACATTCTCTTTCCCAGGGTGTTATTCTTCCTAACTGAAAACAGTCAGGAGATAATTCTCTACAGCCAAGTCCTCTTCAAACACTTGTTCTCCGTAGCTCAACTTCAACAAAAAACCACAGAAAAAGCTGTTGGATATATATTTATGACTTAAAGTAAATATACTTTTTTAATTTCATTGACATGGGTACTTTGGAAGTATTTTCCTCTCGCTTTACAATTTTAAAATGTGTCTTTTAGAGGAGTAGTAGAGACAGAGATTTGGAATGTGGGCTCTGGGGGTCAGATTATCTTGCAGTCATATTTTGACTCCATTCATCCTCACCTATAATGCATGTAAGTGGGTCATTTCCTGTGTTAGTTTCCTGGAACTGTCAAATCAAAATGCCACAACTGGGTGGCTTAAACAACAGAAGCTTACTGTCTCACAATCTTGGAGTCTAGAAGTCTGAGATCATGGTGCCAGCAGGGTTGGGTCTTTTTGATGTCAGTGAGGGAGAATCTCTCCCATGCCTCTTTCCTAGCTTCTGGTGGTTTCCTGGCAATCTTTGGTATTTCTTGGCTTGTAGATGTGTCACCTCAAACTCTGCCTTCATGTTCATCAAAATAAAACTCATAGTCCTTCAGCCACCCACACATCCCTAAATGCTCAGCTCCTTCCCCAGCTCACACAGCTCTCATCTCATCTCCTATCTCTCCCTTGTGTACCAAGTTTCAGCTCTTTTGATCTCTTTGCTTTTTCTGGAACACAAGACAAGTACATCCCCCAGTGGGTGCCTGAAGCTGTGAATGGTACCAGACCCTATATGTACTATGTTTTTTTCCTATACATACATATCTATGATAAAGCTTCATTTATAATTTAGGCACAGTCAGAGATGAACAATAACTGATAATAAAATGGAACAAGTATAACAATATGCCAGCATCACTACTCTTGCGCTCAAGGGTGATGATTAAGTTAAAAAAAAGGGGGGTTACTTACTTGAACACTAGCATTGTGATACCTCAACAGTCAATCTGAGAACCTACAGCAATACTGAGTGGCTCATGGGCAGGTAACTCCACAGCATAGAGATGCTGGACAAAGGGAAGATTCATGATCCGGTAGGGAGGGAGCAGGATGGCTCAAGATTTAATCACGCTACTCAGAATGGTACACATTTTAAAACCTATAAACTGTTTATTTCTGGAATTTGTCACTTAATGTTTTTGAATCACAGTAGACTATGGGTAACAGAAACCACTGAGTGAAACCTCAGACGGTGACCATCTACCTGGACAGCCATGTACTCGCTGTTTCCTCTTCTTACTATGCTGTTCCCCTAGTTATGTACATGATGCACACCCTCCCTTTATTCAAGCCTCTGATCAAATGTCTCTATCTCAGGGAGGCTTTCCCTGAATAAGAAACAAGCTCTGAATAAAATAGCCCTCTACCCTCCCCCTGTCTAGTCTCCTGCCCCGTTTCCCTTTTCTCCATAGCAATTATGATGTACTTAGTTATTTATCATCTATCTTCTCAAGCTGTGGATCAAGGACTCTGTCTCCTTGCTTTAATTATTTTTCTCCATTTTCCTCTGGTACGAAATGGGATTTCAGTAAATACGTTTTGAGCGGATGGTTGAATGAATGAATGAATGAATGGGCTTTGAAGAGAGCCTTTTACATAATGAGCCCTAAATAAGTATTATTTATAATTCTTATTCCTAATTAATCTTTCCCAAAATAGTCACTGCTGTGATCAATTTTCTGTATGCTTTTCTCTTCTCTTATTCTGCTCTGAAAATGTCATGCTGAAAGACAGAATACATTCAAACTCAGGGCAAGATCCAATTTCCAAGTGCAGTCATAAAATAGAAAGCCTGACAATATCCCTTGAAATCTCAAAAAGTATAAACATTCTGGAAACCTAGACTCACTGAAAGACACTATACTGGAAATTTGGTTAAAATATGAACACCAAATTCCCTTATTCTTTATTTTTTTAATCAAAAATACTCATCTTCACATGTGTGGCCTTTTTTCTCTCCCTTCTAAGTTCCAGTCCGGGCCCAGAGGAGATATCTAACATGGGCCATCTATTTTCATCACTTGCAGACATAAATTTTCCTTCCTCAGAGGAAATGTTTAGAATTTTAAATTTCCCATAGAGCATTTATAACTTACTAGTTTTAAATTATAATAATTGGTATTTGTATCTCATTTTCCTTACTAAATTATAAATTTCGTGGAGGCCAAGAAAATTCTTTCTTTCTTTCTTTCTTTCTTTCTTTCTTTCTTTCTTTCTTTCTTTCTTTCTTTCTTTCTTTCTTTCTTTCTTTCTTTTTCTTTCTTTCTTTTTCTTTCTTCTTTTCTTTCTTTCCTTCTTTCTCTCTCTCTTTCTTTTCCTTCCTTCTTTCTTCTTTCTTTCTTTCTTTCCTTTCTTTCTCTCTCTTTCTTTCTTTCTCTTTCTTTCCTTCCTTCCTTCCTTCCTTCCTTCCTTCCTTCCTTCCTTCCTTCCTTCTTTTCTTTTCTTTTCCCCTCCCTCCCTCCCTCCCTCCCTCCCTCCCTCCCTCCCTCCCTCCCTTCCTTCCTTCCTTCCTTCCTTCCTTCCTTCCTTCCTTCCTTCCTTCCTTCCTTCCTTCCTTCCTTCCTTCCTTCCTCCCTTCCTCTCTCTCTCTAAAAAAGAAGAAGTAGACATGAGGTCTCACTGTGTGGCCCAGGCTGATCTCAAATTCCTGAGCTCAAGTGATCCTCCTGCCTCACCCTCTCAAAGTGCTGCAATTACAGGCATAAGCCACTGTGCCTGGCCTTCAACCTGTATTTCTCATGGCATCTAGCTTGAATGATGGACACAAAAATAGTTTTGAATAATGAGAAAGACTTAGTTAAAGTAAGCACACCAAAAATATACTGTTTTTTTTTTTTTTTTTTTTTTTTTTCGAGGTGGAGTCTCACTCTGTTGCCCAGGATAGAGTGCCATGGCATGATCTCGGCTCACTGCAAACTCCACCTCCCGGGTTCAAGCGATTCTCCTGCCTCACCCTCCCGAGTAGTTGGGATTACAAGCATGAACAATCACACCCGACCATTCTGATTTCTTTTGATAGCTGTGAAAAGAAACAACACCTGTGAAATAGCCCTGGCTTTTCTGAGTGAAAAGTGGTAAATTAAATAAGCTATTTTTTGCCATTAACCACTAACATCCCTATCAACTCATTGCATGATGATGAATTTAATTCATTGTTTCTTATCCCTTTGATATTCTTATTAAAGGGAGAGATGCAGTTTTATTTTCTTTATCTGAGACTTACCATCCAGAAAATCAAAATACTGTAATACTCTGTTACTCATAGGGCTATGTAATGAGGCAATTAATTATCATGTAATCCATTGTAACACCTGGAGTAAAGGTTTTATATGCGTGCAAAGGGGTATTATTCTAGGAGAGTTATGACACTGGCAGTCTTTGACTCGTGGGTGGTGTAGGTGGAGTGAGGTGATGAGACAGCAGCTGAACAAACTTCACTGAATTAAGAAATAGGGATTTAAAATTTGCCTTGTGATATGCTGGTAGAGCGATGGCCTCACTGATACTTCTGAAGGAATGGCCTAAGCATTACTAGAAATGCTGACATAAAAGAACAGTTGGGTCTTACCTATCAATTTTCCAGTTAGCAAAAATAAATTGATTTAGTAGCCTCAAAGGTAAGCTTGAGACAAGCAAAACAAAACAAAAAAAACCAGATTGCTTTAAATATTCAATTCATTTAAACCACTTATTTGATATATTTGTTCCTTCAACAGATACATACTTAGCTCCTCTTATGAGCCCAGCTCTATTCTCTTTCCCCATGAATCTGACATTTGTGTGCAGAAAGACAGATAATAAGGAAGTAAGTCTATAGTATGGTTGGTAGTAACCTCTATAGTAAGTGTTGTAGGGAAAATAAGGCACAGGGTATGGCTGAGGGTGAAGGTGCTATCTCCTTCAGGTTAGTCAGGAAAGACTCCACTGATAACGGTGACATTTTAGTAGAGTCACGAAGAAAAGGAGTGAGCCACGTAGTTGTATGGGGAAGACTCATGCGATAGCCTTTGCCACACTCATGTAGGAGTGTGCTCAGTGTTTGATGAGTTCATGCTTGCTGTTACTAATTCTCCCTCCAAAAGTTTCAACCAATTTGTACTACTTGGTTCTTGAAATAAGTTTGGTTAAAGTATAAAAAATTATACTCGTAAGTTATATAGTTTTGTTCATTTGTGTTAATACAAAAATATTTGTGCAACTAAACTTGGAGATAATTTATTATGAAAATAAGGTAAAGTACACACACATACAAACAGACAACCTCCCTTACCCGCCGCCCATCTTTTGCTTTTCTTATGCTTTGCTATTTTCCAGCCACTAGAGAAAATTAAACCAAAGGGTGGGCTAAGAACCAAGTATTAGTCACCAGCATGGACAACGGGCCACCCTCTTAGTTGAATAATTCCCAGACAGGGAGGAAGCTCTTTCTGTTCCAGTGCTTTACACGTGAAAGTGGAGGTAAAGGCGCTGGCTAAATAATATTTAAAAAGAAAACGGTAAGTAATCTTCATACTAGTAGACATCTGAAACTCCTTCTATCGATGATTGAGTGGCTTAATGGCTGTGACAGACTTGAGTACACGTTAGCAAGGTTAGGCACCACATTGCAAGTAAACAAACAAACAAAAAATTGTAGTCAGTTTTTTTTTTTTTTTTTTTAAGACAGAGTCTCACTCTGTCGCCCAAGCTGTAGTACAGTGGAGTGATCTCGGCTCACTGCAAGCTCTGCCTCCCGGGTTCACGCCATTTTCCTGCCTCAGCCTCCCGAGTAACTGAGACTACAGCCACCACGCCCGGCTAATTTTTTTTTTTTTTTTTCGTATTTTTAGTAGAGACGGGGTTTCACCATGTTGGCCAGGCTGATCTCGAACTCCTGACCTTAGGTGATCCACCGACCTTGGCCTCCCAAAGTGTAGAATTATAGGCATGAGCTGCCGCACCCAAGTGCTGGGATTACAGGCGTGAGCCACCGTGCCTGGCCAGATTATTTTTTTTCTTTCTGATAATTGGACTAACACAATCGGTTGTCTTAAGTAAGTTCAAGTATTTTTCTTCGGTTCTTCCAGACCAAGTACTAAAATATTAGAGCAAATCGATAAGCTTCAAATTTCATTGTGGTTTTTACTTCCCAGAATTCAAGGGAAAAGAAAAAGTATTTTCTAAATTTGAAGACCGGAGTATATTGCACAGTTCTCTGGTCATGATTGATGTTTTACACAGTCTGACTTTAAAACTTAAAAATTTTCTTTCCTGTGTTTATAGAGAGTGGAGTAGATGAGTGAAAAACACTGCTGGCCATGTCATCACGACTACTTTGTGTTTAAACAATGCGTCCACCACCTGTAGATTTATCAGAGAAGTGAGTGGCTACAGTAAAGAGCTGTCTTTTTTTTGTTTTTTGTTTTTTTTCACTTTTCTTCTTTCTGTCCTCACTCCCATGTCCCTAATTTGCCAGTCTAATCTCAGATTTGTGGAGGACCATTTACACCTTCTTCTTCTTCTTCTTCTTTTTTTTTTTTTTTGAGACAGAGTCTGGCTCTGTTGCTCAGGCTGAAGTGCAATGGCATGATCTCGGCTCACTGCAACCTCTGCCTCCCAGGTTCAAATGATTCTCCTGCCTCAGCCTCCCAAGTAGCTAGGATTACAGGCATCCACCACCATACTCACATAATTTTTGTATTTTTAGCAGAAATGGGGTTTTGCCATGTTGGCCAGCCTCGTCTGGAACTCCTGACCTCAGGTGATCCACCCACCTTGGCCTCCCAAAGTGCTGGGATTACAGGCGTGAGCAACCAGGCCTGGCCCTGTTTTCACCTTCTTACTCCATTGTTCATATTTGTAGCCAGTGCATCACATGCGCAGTGAAAAGTGGCAGAAAGAAGCCAATATATGCTTCTACTTGTTCTGAAACTAATTTATAGCATGTTCATACGTAGTTGCATTGCTACTATTAACATTTGCATGCATATTTGCAAGCAAAAGCCTTGGAAATACTGTTAAAATCTGTGACTTTCTATTTTCATGAAATGCCTTGCATTTATTTCTATTTCTAAAAGCTTTAAAAACATCATAACTGGAAGTAAAGGTCTTTGTGGTCTCCTAGGGGGTTTCATAAGAATTTTGGAGCAGTGGTACGAAAAGCACATATTTCCGGCTAGGTGTGGTGGCTCACGCCTGTAATCCCAGCACTTTGGGAAGCCAAGGCAGGCGGATCACCTGAGGTCAGGAGTTTAAGACCAGCCTGGCCAACATGGTAAAGCCTGGTCTCTACTAAAAATACAAAAAAATTAGCTGGGCGTGGTGGCGGGCATCTGTAATCCCAGCTAATTGGGAGGCTGAGGCATGCGAATCGCTTCAACCTGGGAGATGGAGGTTGCAGTGAGCCGAGATCATGCCATTGAATTCCAGCCTAGGCAACAGGAACAAAACTCTGTCTAAAAACAAGAAAAAAAGAAAAAAGGAATGAAGAAAGAAAGGAAGAAAGGGAGGGAGGGAGGGAGGGAAGGAAGGAAACAAAAGCACATATTTCTAACAGATGCAGGATGTAAAATTTTTGGTTACCAAAATGTGAGATGTTCATGATAACAGAAATTACTGTATAATGTGTGTACAAATACATATGGATATTCATTAACTTTCCTCAAAATTACGTAATTTCTATCTAAATTAAGCACAAGTAATTTTATTTAGAAGTATAGCTTTCTGGCACTGCAACATAGTTTATTGCCTTTCTCTAAATTGGTTCAAATTTACTTAACTGCTTGTTCTATACCCTTAATGGTTATGTTAAAGAATGAAACATCAAGGCATAATCATTTTACTTACCTAATTTATTTGTAGATCGTCTTCTATTAATTTTTTGCTTTTTTTATTCCAAAGCAACAATGTGCAGTATTGCTGACATACATAGAATGCACAGAAATCAAAATAACAAGATGAAGATTGAAAACATCAAATATGCGTATGTTTCCCAAATAGTTGATGCTATCCAAGGTTTTGGTGTTTAAGTCAAGGTCATAGGCAAGATTCTAATATAAAGCAGCTAAGTTCTTGACCAAAAAGTGGATACTATGGCTGGATGTAGGAAGAGCCCTCACTTTTACCATTTGGAAAATCAATTCCTGTTATGTCTGTTATTATATTTTTTGAACAGGAGTTAGCATTTTTTACTAGACACCAATGTTTGGTTTTTTTTGTTTTTTTGTTTTTTATTTTTTTAAAATACTGGAATATATGATACCGTGGAACCACAGACACAGTCATAAGCATGCATTTGGATTCATTAATTCCACAGGATGTCATCACTTTCTAAGACAAAATGAAGCATTTATGTCCATTTTACTGAGACCCAGTTTTTTAATGAATTGTTTGCTCCTAAAGAAATAGTGAATAAAATCATGATCATCAAGGCATAACTTATTTGGAGTTCTAAGCTTTAAATACACAGGAGACCAACCAGATCATCCAGTATGACCTAATTTCCTGACCCTGGTTCCCCCTTACTGACTTTCCATACTTGGAAACTGAGTGCAAATTTAAATGAGGAAAGAAAAGAAATCCACTCAAGAGCTGTTAAAAATGTATCTGTGCAGTGAATCTATGTACCACTGTGTAATTATAATAACATAAACAACTCCACTATAAGGACATTCACATCAGACCTAATTTCATGCTGAACTATTATAATGCAATTAACAGCCTCATAGTCCTGTTTTAATTAAGCTCTGTTGTGAAATATGCAGCATTTGAACCTGTTCCGGCCTGTTTCGTCTACCATTGAATTACCGTCCTTAACTTGTTTTTCTACTGAACGATGAATTTCATTTAAGGATTACTGTTCATGGGTCTGGCAGTTTGTGGAACCTTATAGGTTTTTGTGCCTCCAGATGGAGGTCAGCTTCAGCCCCTCAAATGTGTCCTATATGTGTAGTCTCTCAAGTCACTTGTCTCAATAGATTTATTAACTCACACTGGCCTCTCCCAGAAATGAAGAGACACGTTTGGCTTTAATGAAAGAGATTTTAGATGACAGGAGAGAGACTTGTGGAGCTAACTTCAGCTAATGTAGGGCACCGTAGCTCTCTTCTGGCCTATCATTTTGCAGAAATACTAAGCGATCTCCACTTTTCTGTGGATGTTAGTCTGCCAAACAGTTTAACCATTACTCACTAGAAAATGGAAAATAAAGACACCTACAGAAAATACAGTTTATAGAAAAAGCATATCCTGCTTCCTTCTTTTTCTCCCTCACCTACTCTAGACAAGAAGGTCTGGGTTGTCTGGTATTTGCCTTAGCAGATCTTTCCCTTCCTCTGCTTGAATTGCCTTCATAGCCTGAAATAAAATGAAATGAGAAATGTTATAAGGGAACATTTAAGTTGATGATCAAATATCATAGGTCAGTTTGCTGAGTAGCTGGTTCCTCAACAGCTAGGTTTCAGGACATAGATTGAAAAATCAAGCAAATGAAGTTGTAGAGACTCATGTTCACCTCCGTGAATTGTTCAGAATTGAGCCACGTGACCTAAAGATAAATGGTGATTTTTTCATCACTCCCTACCTCTGTATATGCCCTCTCATTAGCCCCTCTTCAGATTTCATCCCTGTTATAAAACCTTCTCCCCCTCCTCCTCCTCCTCCTCCTCCTCCTCCTCCTCCTCCTCCTCCTCCTCCTCCTTCTTCTTCTTCTTCTTCTTCTTCTTCTTCTTCTTCTTCTTCTTCCTCTTCCTCTTCCTCTTCCTCTTCTTCTTCCTCTTCTTCTTATTCTTTTAACCTTGCCCTACTTTCTTAACTGTAGGGAGGATTTTTAAGAAGTTTTCAAAACTAAGCATCCCCAGTTGCTTGGGGGCTGTCTTTGGCTGTAAGTCAGAATATAAAGCATTGACCTGTAGGGTGGAGTGTTTTCATGGCCAATGTGAGAACACTCAGCAGCTAGCCAGAAATATCCTCTTCTGTATGAGCATCTAATTCAGAACCTTAAACCATTTCTAGGTAATCCCAGCACTTTGGGAGGCCAAGGTGGATGGATCATCTGAGGTCAGGAGTTCGAGACCAGCCTGGCCAACATGGTGAAACTCCATCTCTACTAAAAATACAAAAAACTAGCCAGGCGTGGTGGCAGGCACCTGTAATCCCACCTACTCGGGAGGCTGAGGCAGGAGAATCGCTTGAATCCGGAAGGCAGAGGTTGCAGTGAGCGGAGATTATGCCATTGCCCTCCAGCCTGGGCAACAAGAGTGAAACTCTTATCTAAAATAACAAGAAACAGCAAACAAACAAAAAATATTTCTAGTGAAGTTGTACGGGTCACTCTCTCTCACTTCTGTCTTTCTCTCTCCCCTTTCTTTCTTTCAAAAAAAAAAAGGTGTGTACTCATACAGCAATATAGTGGGGTCTGACTTGGTCCACATACCTTGCTGGACACAGGTGTTTCGGGTGTGCTGTCCTGTGTTAAGAACTGATGGCTAGAAATTCTGAAATGACCATACTAGCTTTGGTATTAGACCCTTATGGTTCAAGGAAGGGAGAAAAAGTGTTCCAGTACATGTCCTACTTCATCTTCAATTCCAAGGACCTTGAGAACCTTCCACAGGATGTTAGTAGAACAGAATGCCGAGGTGATTTGAATGCTGCCTCTATTTCTACTAAGTTTCCGCCCAGACCAAAGATAGGAAAATCTTCCCACAGAGTCTTCCATATGCACGCTTAGTAAAGAGGAAATTCAGCACCCAGATCGTGTTCAGACATATCCCCATTCGGCAGCAGCACATGCGTGCACAACAACAGCGTGCTCCGTGATCAAACATTTTACCACATGGTGTAAGCAAAAATGAATGGGCTTTAGAGTCAGACCAACGTGGGTTCAAATATCAGAGCTGCCTGATTACTGTTGGGTTCTCAGGGGGCTAGTATGTTATACCTCTCTTTTCCCCACCCTGAGCTGTTCGACAAAATTAAGAAGACACAGGAACCAGACCAAAGGAAATAAAAATATCAGCTTCATTACTGCAAAAGCTGTTTGGAAGATGTGACTGTAGATCAGCAGCCACGTGAGCTTGCTACTTTCTCACTCATGAAGAAGGAGACCTTTTCTGAAAGGGGCCTGCTCTGGTTAAAATGACATTATAGATAATCAAAGAATATAGCTACTTCCTGGGGCAGCTTGAATCCAAAAGAATGAGAGAGAAGGGACAAGGAAAGCTCCTCCGTTTTCTTGTTTCAAATTCACCAGGGAGGAGAGTAAGTTAAATTTGAGAAGAGAGGCCAGGAAAATAGGGAAATCTGAGCTGCGGGAGTAAAAATTACCTCTTAGTAAATATCATCACATAACTGTCTTTGAGCACGTTACTTAACATTTCCGAGTCTTAGTTTCTTTGTCTATAAAATGGGAATAATAATTCTAACCTGACAGGGCTGCACATATTAAGTGTTTAAAAATGTATGTGTGTGTGTATGTGTGTGCATGTGTGTGTGTACTACAACTGCTACCTTAGGGCCTGCCACTAAATAATAAATAATGCCGCCTCACTTTCTAGTCTATCCCCCACCCCTGCCTTTCCTCCTAGATACTAAATCAGTCAAAGACCTCTCTGGGCAGAAGGCAATTCAACCCTCTCTTTCCTACGATTACGAGTGACTGAAAAGGAGAGGAAGCACTGGGCACGGTGGCTCACGCCTGTAATCCTAACACTTTGGGAGGCCGAGGCGGGGGGATCACCTGAGGTCAGGAGTTCAAGACCAGCCTGGCCAACTGGGTGAAACCCCATCTCTACTAAAAATACAAAAATTAGGCAGCTACTCAGGAGGCTGAGGCAGGAGAATCGCTTGAACCTGTGAGGCAGAGGTTGCAGTGAGCCAAGACTGAACCATTGCACGCCAGCCTGGGAGATAACAGCAAGACTTCATCTCAAAAAAAGAAAAAAAAAAGAGAGGAAGAAGGAAGTATGTAATCCTTAAGTGAATAAGAATTATTGTTAAAAATCTGCTTTGCACAGTTTGCTGCCCACATTTCCAAAGTCACTCACACTTTTAAAGGAATCAGCCTTTGAAGTGAGAGTTAATGCCTTAGGGACAAATGTGTCCATTTTCCTATTCCTTTAAACATGCAAATGCCACCTAAGGAAGTGGCGATGTGGGTTTGCTCCATGTTACATTTCCAAGATGGGGAGGGAGGCTCCCATCTATCTGGGTCACAAAGAGCTGTCTCCTAACTCCTGTCTCACCTGTGTTTTGTGGAATGAGTGGAGACTCGATGGTTCCCCAGCGTGCAGCATGCTTCTTCCCCACCCATTTTTATTCTGCCTAGCCTAAAGTCAAACATTTTACATCCAGAGGCTGGGAATTATCAGTGAATGGGCTAACGCTAAGGGAGAGAAGGAGAGGCATTTGTGATAGCTGGCCTGGTGCTGTGTGCACCGGGAGAGTGACTAGGAGCCCTCAGTTTGGCCAGTTATCATCCACGTCCAGAGGGGAGGGTGGTGCTGCTTAATGTCCTCACCAGGCTATCATGGAGAGTAACAGTTCATTCTGTAATTTGACTTATGTTACCATAGTCACTAGTTTTGACATAGTTTTAATATCTCCTTTGGCCGGTGCGGTGGCGCCTGCCTGTAATCCCACTGGAGCTCAGGAGTTTCAGACCAGCCTGGGCAACACTGATTAGTTTGGGGACCCCGTCTCTACAAAGAATACAAAAATTAGCTGGGCCTGGTGGCACGTGTCTGTGGTCCCAGCTACTTGAGGGGCTGAGGCAGGAGGATCATTTGAGCCCAGGAGATGGAGGCTGCAGTGAGCCATTATCACACCATTGCATTCTAGTCTGGACAACAGAATGAGACCCTGTCTCAAACTAAAATTTCAAAAAAAATAAATTTCTTTTTTAGACATATTCAGTGCTGATTCAATCACCGTGCTTCCTCAAACCCTCCCTGCCTGCTTGCTTTAGCCCCATTTCAATGTCATCACTGGCCATTGGCGTGTCACGCTGGTTGCCCCTTTTGAGGCATCTCTGATTCATACCTCATATCTAGCGAGCATCCTCAACTCTGCTGATTCTAGCTCAGAAAAAGAAACCATGGATGTGGTCTCCAATCCAGTTGCCACTGCCCCAGTGCAGGGTCTCATTGTTCACTTTTAATGGAATGTATTCCAAACTCTCCTCCTTCTTTTTAACTCTCATCTACCTTTTAAGCTGCCTCAGCATATGACCTTAAAACCCAAATCAGGTCACACCTCTTCCGCTTTCAAACTTCCAACAGCTTTCCCCATATGTGAATTACATTCAAAATGACTCAGCACAGCATCCAGGGTCTTCGCAGTACTACTTGACTTTCCAAGCTCATGTCCTTGTCCTCACACACCTCCTCAGTCCCGTCCACTGAACCCTTCATTGGCCCCCGGGCCTGCTGTGCACCTTCTGCATCTCAGTGCCTTTTGGGTGCTCCTCCTCTGCCAGGAGCACCTGTCGCACTTTTCATACCTATCAAAATCCCACTGAAGTTCTGAGACCCAATTCAAACTTCAACTACTTGGTAAGGTTCCTTCTGCACACTCACCACAAACTTATTTTAAGTCAAATACATACCAGTTTCTTATTGTGAACGTTTGGTGGATTGTTAGTTCCTAAAGCATGTTTACATTGTCTCAAAAACCTCTCATAGGATGGATCCTCAAAAAACCTTTGTATTAATCATTTTAGAACTTGATCTTTTCTCTTTTTCGCCATTTCAAGATATTTATACTATTCCCCCCCACCCCCCGTCTGTCTGAATTTTAATTATACCTTTTTAGCTTCAAAGAAAAAGTCATCAGAATCTTGGGAGTTTATTGTCAATTATGAACTTGATTTAAAGAGTTACTGGCCAGAATTTTCTTTCATATTATTAAGTCTCTCCATATTTCTGAGAACTTCAAGTATTTCTAAGTCTTAGGGGGAGTTAACATGTTTGATATGGGATTTCCACTGCAACACACAAATGTTTTCTGCCTTAAAGAGAGCCAGTAAGGAAAGAAATCTATTGAAAACTTTCTCCCGCCTGCTTTTGAAACTACTGCCATCTGTGAATCTGGAAACTGGAGATTTCAGAAAGCATCTATACAGCTCAGCAGTTGTAGAAAAAGATAACAAAGATATCTGGAGGCCAGACAGCTTGTCAGCCTCAAATTTTAGAGTGGTACAGTCTAACCTTCATCATCAATTGTTTAAATAAACAAAAGGATAGAATCTTTGGAATACATTGATAATTCAGTTCATATTAATGAAGGCCTCACAGGGTTCACTGAATTATATTAGACAGTGAAATTGTTACCTGAAAAATCCTACAAGAAATTAAAGTCCAGTACGTGCAAAAACTGGGATTGCCGTAAAGGAAAAAATAGCGGGTAAATACATGAAATATACAAGAATCCTTCCCGGTGCACCTCTGTAAAGTATGTCTTTGATGTATCTTGTCCACTGTTACAGTGATGCCAGAGACTTAGCACTTAGCACGGTACCAGTAAGTAAAAACAAACAAAGATTTCTTTCGGATGAGAAAGCACAAACACCCATTCATAAAACCATTAGTAAGCATTTTTTTTTTTTTTAATCAACACTGTCATTGTCACAGCCTGCTTGATCTTCCTACTTTGGGTTAATATGGAAGCCAATTACAGCTTCATCTGTGTAGAATTAACTTTATGGAGCACACACCGGGGATTTGTCTATCTTCACTATTTAGATATATGCCATAAAAATATGCATGGAACGCAGTGCAAGCACTGCAGATGGCAGAGACTTTCAGATTTATTGTAAAATCATTTAAAATCGGTTATGCTCTCGCCAGAAGTTAATTAATTTTTTTTTGTTCTTTTCTGGGGCTGGGGGGCTGGGTTGGGGGGGCTGTGTCTCACTAGGTGGCAGTGTATGATTACATCTGGAAAAGCCATGGCATCAAGTCCAGTGTCTCCAGCTGTGACCTCCAACATCAAAATGAAATTTCTGTGTCTGCACTTGGTCCAGGAGATATTACTTCTCATGTATCTGTATATACCATTTATCCCAGTGGGTTGCAAGAGCTGTACCGCCATTTTCTCAGACTCCCTGATGGGGCCATTGTTGAGGTATGTATATATGAAAATATCTGATGCAAATGCTGGGTAGTGCTTGAATTTTGTAGTGCTTGAATGTGCATATCCATAAATATATATATATATATATGTGTGTGTGTGCGTGTGTGCATATGTATATATGTATACGGGAGCTTCAATATTACCTTACAGACATATCATAACTTATGTTTTTAACATATGGTGGGCTTGAAGATGTGTTTTAGTTTTTGCCTAAACAAAGGCACCACATAGAAAAAAAAAAAGTTTCTGTGCATAACTATGTCCGAGAGAGGCAAGAAACAAATCAAGCTAAATAATTGAGGATTCTGACTGCAATAACTTTTACTCAACGTTTGTAAACATTAGCAGGTTGGTGAATAATAGTTCTAGGAGTTCACAAACACCTCCATGCCTCAGGAATTGCACAGTCTTTCCCTTAAATGATCTCGCACAAAATAAATCAGATGGTAGCATTTCATTGTGTTTTCCCTGTGAGAAAAATCTTAAAAATAAAGAAATGTGCCCCATCAAGTAGTGTTTGGCAAAGATCTTGATGTTATGTTTTCTCCTAAAACGTCAGGATCTTTCAGTGGGCTGACTTTGAGTTTTTAAAAAAATCTCTTGCAATCCATCATGTTCTCTGAATCCAAATTCATGGTCTGTCCCGTTAGCATCACCCTCGAATCGTGAATCCTGAAGGAGTGTTATTATTTGGTGGAAATAAAGAGTAGTGGAGAAGGAACATTAAGATACATAGAGCATTTGGTTCCCTAGTCCTGTTGGCATACAAACATCACTTAACAGTGGCGCAATACTGGTTGATTAGAATTGGAAGAATATTTGAATATTCTATTGAATATTAGAATATTGGAATTCTAATATTCCCAGCACATTTTCCCTTTGAACCTTAGCCATTGTTGTTTTTGTTACTAAGTTGATGAAAGTGTGTCCTCCTAAAACAGCCTATTCAATATAACCTTCAAGCAATTTCAAACTGTTTAGCACCCAGTCTTGCGAAACACCCGGATTGGGAGTTTCTTCCTCCTGCTATCACAGCCCACAACATTGCTTGGGTACTTGAGTGAGTCACATACACTCTACTCAGAAAAGCACAGAAGTGGGGAAACGATATCCCATCAGCTGGCTCTCCTCTCGCCCGACCAAGATGTAGTATGAGAGGGAATTGCCTATATTGTAGCAAAGCAGCAGGTAAGCAGATTGTAACAGTATCCAATGTAAGACTTCGGGAGTTTGGGTCACAGGCTGCTATTGCCACTTTTGCATGTAATCCTTTTCAGATTTCTGAAACATTTGCTTAGGTAATCTCTTTGCAGAACAAAACTGCCAAGGATGCATTTTTAAAACACTTTGCATAGGCGTGTGCTAAAACGTGTGTGTACACCACGCACTGAAATAACAGGAAAAGAAGAGGCGTCGGGGTGGTCTGCCTTTCTGCTACAAAATATCTTGTAGATCCTAGAGCCTTGGGGCCCGAATAGAAAGCCCAGGTGTAAGGCAGTTGCAGTCCCCTGAACAGAGCGATCACCCACCACCCTTCCATTCGCTCACTTCTTCATTTACTCCATAACCTTGGCTGAGTCATTTCCCACTGCTCTGCCTATTTCCTTATCTGTGAAACTGGGTTATGAATACTCATACTACCTGGCTCATAGGGATTTGGGGCAGATTAATGAGATAACATCTGCAAAGTACTTTTAGCTGTTAAAAAAAAAAGTGC
Source organism: Macaca mulatta (assembly GCF_049350105.2). Lineage (NCBI taxonomy): Eukaryota > Metazoa > Chordata > Mammalia > Primates > Cercopithecidae > Macaca > Macaca mulatta. The sequence continues at coordinate 173,530,359 of NC_133409.1, forward strand.
AATAAAGATTGCAAAGTATTACGAATCATGCACAATTAAATCCACTGAACTTGTAAATATTTGTTCAAGTACTAATAGTAACATTATGCTAAAAATAAAATAAACTCACTTCTGGAAGAACTGAGCAGTGGGGCAACAGGTGTTATTGACCCATCTGACTCTTTTATTGCCAGTGTTTTCCACACCATTGCCTTATATGATGGTAATGGTGGAAGAACAGCTGGGCATTGGTAGGAGCCTGTGCTCAACTGAAATTCCAGCAGGCATTCAACTGGCTTTACTTTATCTGTCCCCTGCTCTGTGAAACCTATGAAGTGCACTTTCAAATTGGTGTAATCAGTTTGTACCTTCTGTAGCACTTGTCACAATATTATATTTTATTCTTCAGCCTTTCCAAACTTGTTTCCAGTGTTACATTGTGTCTCTTAGAGGGTAGGAACCATAAAACAATACCAGTCCCAGAGCAAATTGAGAATTAGACAAATTTTCTTATCTGTCTGGCTATTCACCAATCTTCCTGCTTTCCTTTTGCTCTTTCTTAATCTCTGAAAGGTTCTGCCAGGCTTATTCCTGGGCTTTCGAGCTACAAAACTTAACATTGGAAGGGGTTTAAAACTGGTCTTTTGCAACCTCAGTGAGAAAACCCATTCTGTTATCTTTCCCTAGATGTGTGCATTGTAAAGAAATATCAAATACCAGCAAATGGGTAGATTATATTTTCTGGATTAAAGAAATATCCCTTAATTTTTTAAAATGATGGTTTATAAGCAGTCATCTACTTGCCCAAAAGCTACCTTCAATCATTGAATTTCCTTTCTCTGTACTTTGTATGTAGTTGGTGCTTAAAGATATCTATTGAATTGCATTGAATTTCTGGATTCCAATTTATGCTACATAATAGATACCAGAAGATATTTACCATCGATGCCACGGTGAATTAAGTGACCTAGAATTAGGAAGTGACTTAGAGGTATTTAAAAATACCTGTAAGACTGATGCCATATTTCGGTAGGATATTCTGATAATGGAAGAAGTAGGTAGCTGTGTCTGGGCCTAATTTCTTTACAAATTAGATATGGCAATAAATATGAAACAAAAATGAATGAGGTTTTGCTTCACCCTTATAACCTGAACTCTATTCTTGAAGGCTTTATGGTGGTTTTTAAATAGGGTACCTAGTTCTCTAAGTTCTTTTGCATTTAACACAGCTCTAACTGGGAACTAGAGTGATTTTTAAGGCTTTCCTACTTCTGATATGAAATATAGGTCATATATTCACATTTTCTATGTTTTTTTCCTCAGTAAACACCTAGCATTTTGGATTTGGAGCAAATTATTTTCAAGTTTAATTTGCGTAGACAACTATGCTTTTGCAAAAGAATAATTCCTGCACAAAAGAGGTCAGATTTCGTTTGTCTGAAATAGAAATCACATTACAAGCAATATTTCCTACAGATATGTGTTCATAATGTTTTTCATCCAGGCTTGTGACCTAAGAAGATACAACTTTTACCGTGTTCTACATATTTTGCTTTGTAAAATATCCCCTCCACCGTTTGTCAGAGATGGTCGTTGGACGACCAAGCAGTGAGCGCCTCTCTTTAATTCTATTTTTATCAGCCTTTCTAGGCTCCATGGATTCCAACTCCTCTCCACAGAGCAATGCTTTGTCTCTTTGTTCCATAGGTAGTGTTATCTTGAGGTATTTTTGTAAGAACAAAGTTACCCTAAAGTTTTTAGTGCTACAAAACCTAGAAACCCAGGCAAGATTGGTGCAGATTCATCAAGTCACAAATAAGCTTCCCAATCCCAGGGTATCAGTCGCAATTAAGAAAGTCCTTGGAGCATTAGTTGGGGTGGAATGGGAAAACGGTTTTTGTCATTAGAGGCAGTGTCGCCTGGTGGTCTGAGCGGAGAACTGGGAGTCAGGAACCGAGCGATCTAACGCAGGCTCCGCGAAGCCCTCCTGCGCGGCTTTAGGCAAGCAGCTGCGTCTCAGGAGACCAGGCTCACCTACTTTGAATCTCCCATTTGAAGCACTCCTTACCCAGGGCCAGGGGATACACAGCAGGAAGCCTGATTCCTTGTCTGCAAAATTAGAATATTAATACTTGCCTAAATAACAGATTAACCAATTAGTGATTGTTAAGTGCTTGGCTGATAGAAAGCAGCAGGAGAAGAAAGGAGAAAAGAAAAAAACCGAAACACAGTATTATTCTTAGGTGGGTTTTACTCAGCTCTGGACTTTCCTACTGCCCATGCAATCAAGTGACCACAAGTTCAAAGAGCAGGTGTAGAGAGACTGGACCTTAACTTTATTTCTCTCAAGACAGCAGATGAAACCGACTCTCCTGCAAGGCTGCATGAAGCTTTGAATAAATGGAGAGACGGAAACCACATTTTGTCCTTGAATTGATGAATTGCAGGGCAAGACCTCATGACGAATAATCGAAAATGTTTTAGCTTTCACTCTTCTATTTTGATTTCTTCCAGAAAAGATAGTTCAGTGTATTTGGAATTTTCCATATCTATATTTTACAATGACCAATTTGCACTGCATATGTGTGTGAGAGAGAGAAAGAGTAAGATTAAGAGAGAGAGGAAGAAGTTGCGCAATAATATAGACGAGAAATCAATAGAAAAATACAGAAAAATTGGTGCCTTTGGACAACATTCATCTAATTAATTTAAATTGCTAATGATATCTTATATTTTCAGGGAGAAAATGACCCCATCAGTTTTTCCTTTTGTTCAAAGTCATTGCACATGGGAAGGAAAAAAGCCATGCATGTGTTTCCCACTGTGCATAGTTTTAGGCTGCTCTGGATTTAATATTGGTGTGAATTTATTTATACAAAATAGAAGAAAGGTACATTTTCATTCACCAAATTTAGAACACTTGATATTTTGTGCACAACACCTGCAAAGGAAGATTCAGTATGGCCTTTGGGTACATTTGCTCACATGATAATATCAAAAATGCACATTAAGATAAAAAAACAGTAATAACAATGATTATGGATTTGCATAAAATATTGCAAAAAATTTAAGTATACTAATATGCTTTATTTCTGGTTTTCAAATTCAAACTTCATAGTTGCTACTTCTATTTTTTAAAAAATAAGGTCCTGATACTATTTTGCCTCTTCCTTTCACTAAGAATGATTGATGGACTATTTTAACTAAATTATAAAAGGTCAGCATTTTGCTATATCTGAAACTCAGACCTTATTATAAGCAACATGTAAACAAAAGAATGCAAAAGCAAAGTAGAATTCCATGATCAGACTGGTATTAGAATATAATGCCACTTGTAAGACATTTTTCTGTCACACCCTCATGAAAAGTCTTAGACATATTTCCTAATCATTTACATATATACACAGGCATTTAGCTCCCTTTGAAAATTAATTGACAATATAATTATTCCCATATGCATGTGTCAAAAGAAGTGATTTTTTGCCCATTATAACTGGGTCAGTGCAACTCACTGTGAAATGGTTAGTTTTTCATAAAAATGAAGCAAGAAGAGTCTTACCTCAGGCTGCGTTTATCATTTTATTTGTCTTATTGGTAACCTGAAAAGGAAAAATCACGGTTTTGTTTGTTTCAAAACCTAGCACACTGTAAATTTTAAATGACTACATTAGATTTCAGACATATTTTTAGTAAACGCAACTATTTGTTTTTAAAAGTTATTTTAATAATACGCAAAAATATTAACTTTTAGTGACTACATGAATTTTACTATAGCTATGTTTGGTTTCCTTAGAAAATCATGACGTCTTTTTTGATTCCATTTACTGCAACTTAAGATGTAATTGTTAGAAATATTTTAGAGATTCTACAGGCTATAGAAGCATTACAGTTCAATCTTACAAAATATTAAATTTCTCTATACTTCGTTTATGTTATCTTTTGAGGTAATCAATCATTAATGATTCCTGCTTTATATGGATCTTATATTTTTAATTTATACATTCATGAAAAAGAATAAGACACATTTTTAAAAATATTCTTATATATAAAATAATTTTTGATATTTTAGATTTCCTTTAAATCCCTGAATAACTAGGACTTCTGAAAGCTGTAGAAAATGATTGTTCTATTATTGTATTCATATGTTCATTAGAAATAATATATGTGTCATATATTGAATAAGAAAACTTTTCTTGGATTCTAACTCATAAGAAATGTTTAAAAGTTATAAATGCAAAGAAGCAGTCAAAATTTGAATATATATGATATATGAATGATACATGAATATATATAATATATGAATGATAATGTATGGTTAAATGTCTAACATAAACGTTGTAGAACTGAAGAATGGAAACTATTGTATAATTGATAAAGATTGAATGTTTTTACTTGAATCAGAATTCCCTTTGAATTCTGTATATTTTTCTGTTACTGAATTGGATTTCAGAAAAGACATCTTGAAGGGTGACCTTCTAAATGTGAAAAAAATATTTTCATGCTTTTCAAATTTATTAATCTTAATATTTGGAAACGTTTTGAGTATTTACATTATGAATATATTTTAAATCCATGCATCCAAAAGGTAATGCTTGAGGTGAGCATTTTCAGAATATGTGATTTTTATCTTGATTCCATTTGACAAGACTGCCTAATACTGATTTCTAATAAGGTAGAAAATAATTCGCTCATCAAAAAAAGCAAAATGAAAAGCAATGTTATATATATGTGTGCTATGCGGATATAAAAAGATACAATTATGCTTAGGGTTATAATATGATTATGTTTAGGGTTATGATTAGGTTTAGGGTTATTACAAAGTATTATAAATATCTTATATTTATATATAGAAATATGAAAATATTTTGGTGCATTTTGGAATTATGCTAATATTAATCTAAGAACTATCTACTAATATATTGATTGTTCTCTTTTGAAATTCATAGATAATATTAGTTTCTCATTACAGTCTATGGAACAAATTCTTCCATAATTACTTGAAACAATTATTTTAAAATAATATTATAAAACAATGTTAAAAATCCAGGTGCTTAGAATCAGTTATTCAAAAATATTTGTTTCCTATAAATTATTTTTAATCCCACTTACATTTTCTGAAACCCAAACATGAAATCATATAAGTTTATGTGCAAAATTGCATATAGTATGCTGAGCGACACTTAAAAGGAATGAAACAGTAACAGTAGCTTATTTTCTGAAGCAATCTTGACACTAATGCTGAATTACAACTTGAAAACATCTAGCATTTTTACCTTTATGAGAAAAGGCTTTTTACATATTTAACATAATTCTAGGGAAAATAAACTAGAATTACGTATAAAGATATGTACACTGTAACCAAAGGGCATTTATATTCCCCTGTAGAATACTTACAATGATTTTATTGCCATTTTGTGTCATTTTCTAAAGGATATAAAATACAGCCAGTAAACAAACTAGACTTTAGATTTGAGCTGACAGCTGCTCTTTCAGAAGCAATATTCAGATATTTAATCTTAAGAATATTGAATAGTTTACAACCAAGTAAAGTATACTTTTGCAAAAATGGAAGGACTGCGTGCTTTGGCTTATAATTTTCACAGCCGTAATGATCAACAGAGCCACCACCACCGACACCCAGGATCCCTAAATTCCAGGGAATAAATCCCAATGTCGGCCCTGAGTTCAATTAACCCCTCAAGGAAATTAACCTATGTGCTTTACGTTTTCAAATTGAAAACATCCTTTCTCTAAAATGATGATGATTCAACCTATAACTTATACAATGTCATATTATTTCTAGTACTACTTTTGAACTCTATAGTTTCAATCAGGGGTAGCAATCTGAATTTCATTGAGGGATACTTCCACTTCATTTCGGAATCATCATGATTTGTATCAGGCTTCCAAATGTTGATGTCTTGCCGCAGTCAGTTAATTAGTGCTATGAATATATACATCTTAGTGTTAAGCGGGCAAATGAAATCAAAATTTACTACCAGAATTCTGTGTCTATTTTATTTTTTCTCCTTATCTCCCTAACCATATTTATAAAGGCCTCTCACTGAAACTTTATCAATATTGCGTATTTTCGGCAGCTAGATTTGAGCCATCCCACCAGCTCAATGATAAATAAATTTCATTTTTCCAATTAGACACTTGAGAAGATACCTACCCTTATTAGCAACCAAATTAACTATCTCTTTCTTAAGGCCTGTTTTAGCTAGAAAATGTCTTAAGAAATGCAGATGATTCTTTACATCAAAGAGGGCCAGTCCTGCCTCAAGCACAAGACAAGGGCTTATGTGTGCTATTGCCTCCACTGCTATGGGTGTCTCCATTGAGCATGGCCTTGGCACGGGCTGAAAGATATTTCTTGGTCTCTGCTGAGGTTATTTTCCAGTCACACTGTCTGGCAGTGACACAGCGGTGTTTCAAGCTTGTATTCTATTAGTTCACAATCGTAAATCCCTCACACCATTGTGGTGAGGTCCTGAGTGGCTAATCAAGACTTCAGTGGCTTCGGCCTCAGCCACAGAGAGTGCTGGATCCAGTTTTCCTCCAAAAAAGTTGATTCTGAGCTTTTGCCCACTTTTGTTGTTGTTGTTGCTGTTATGGAGGGATAGAATTTGGAGATCTTTCCTCCGCAGTTTTCATTAATACCCTATATTACTTCTCAGAGGTAGATTCTGACAGTAAAATTACTAGGTTAAAGAATATGAGAATTTAAAAGGATGTTTATATGTGTGTTATGTAATATCTGCTACATCTGTTTGTGTCTGTGTGTATCTGAATTGCCCTCCTGAAGTATGAACAAAGGTATAACCAAAACTACAGTGAATGGAAAACTTACCCAATATTTCGATAGTCTTTTTGGCTGCAGTCACCCAAACCAAACTATACTTCTATGACTTAATGAGATAATGCTATATTTAAAATATGAAACCACATAGATATCATCATTCACTGTCTTTTTCTACCTTTAAAAGAGACTACATGACTAGGTTTGTTTGTTGTTTATTTTCTAAGCATGACCCATTTAAATACAAGTTTGTCATAAGATTTCAGTCGTTAGTAATATTCATTTTCTAGCCACATTTCTTCCTATTAATCAATAATATCCATAAAACAAAATAAGTATGACTACAATGTTGTTTGTGTATTTTTAGCACACATCACTTAAATGACTACACAAACTAATACAAATTTAAAATGTTCTAAGATTTCTTTATAATCACATTGTAGTGATTAGAAAATGAACTTTTTCACACAGAGTTAACTTAGAAATGACAATCTGCTGGGTGTAGTGGCTCACGCTTGCAACCCCAGCACTTTGGGAGACTGAGGAGGGTGGATTGCTTGAGCCCGGGAGTTCAAGACCAACCTGGGCAACATCCCACCACTGCAATAAATAAAAATATTAGCTAGATGTGTTGGTGCATGCCTGTAGTCCCAACTACTTGGGGGGCTGAGGTGGGAGGATCGCCTGAGCCTGGGGAGGTCGAGGCTGCAGTGAGCTGTGATTGTGCTGCACTCCAGCCCAGGTGACAGAGCAAGATCCTGTTTCAAAATTTTGAAAAAGAAATGACAATTAATAAATTTCCTTAGGAATTACAGTTGAGGGTAGTTATGTGTTTATTTCATCTTCCCCAAAGCTATGAAGCCAAATTTGCTAATTTGATGTATACCACACATACATACAAATCATTTTTTACAAGTAGACTTTTGATACATTATGGTGGCAGCTGTGATGAGGACAAGGGGGAATAATTATAGGTGTGGGAGCAAATTAGAAAAATCAGAGTAACATGGAAGGCTGTGTGATTCTAGTCCATGTCCCCGCTGATGTACAACCAGGTAGAAAAATGATTCCAGGTAATTCATCCAGATGAGAATTGGAAAGTTTCTGAAATCTCCAGCAAACAAAACCACTCTTGTTCCCGCTTCCTTCTTACCCAAGCACTGTAGACTCTTTAAAGAATTCATATTAATAAAGAGCTACTACTGAGTAAGGAGACATCCCAACAGTTTGTTTTCTAGATAATAAAGGTTGTTACTCTGAATCTAATTCTCAACAACAAAGAAAGATTGTAAATGACAAAAAACTGAGGAGAAAGTGACCTTCTCATTGTGGAACTCCTGGTGAAGGCTGAGCACCCTTTAATTTAATATTCACAAGGGCATTTCAGAAGTTCAGAGAACTGGCATGATGGATCTAAAAGGGAAGGCATTTCAAGAACCTTGGAAAATGCTCTAGAATTGTAACTCTGGCTTGCATTATTAGATAGTCTTGATAAGAAAGAAGAAAAGGCATCTAAATAAATACCGTGGTGCACAGAATGTTTCCCAATAAACTTAAGTTTTAAAAGATCACATACCAAGAAATAGAGAGGTGTATAATAAAGAGTAAATGCAAAAGATAGTTGATAAGAATGACAGACATGCCTGGAATTCCAGCACTTCGGGAGGCTGAGGTGGGCAGATTGCTTGAGCCCAGGTGTTTGAGACCAGCCTGGGCAACATAGCAAGACCCCATCTCTACAAAAAATACGAAAAATTAGCCAGGCATGGTGGCACATGCCTGTAGTCCCAGCTAATTTGGAGGCTGAGATGGGAGGATTGTTTAAGCCCAGGAGGCAGAAGTGGCAATGAATGGATATCGTGCCACTGCACTCCAGCCTGGGTGACAGAGCCAGACTCTGTCTCAAATTAAAAAAAAAAAAAAAAAAAAGAAAGACAAAGAATGACAGGGAAGCCAGTAATGGAAAAGGACTTTACAAGTTCAAATACCATAATATACTATCGATTCTTGTCTCAGGATAGATAAATTTTCCTCAACATTATTTGGTTATATATATCAAACACCTAATGTATTTCTGCATAATCACAAAGGATATTTATTAACTCATATAAATGGGAAGTACCATAGCTATTCTGATGGGATTTTGACTCAAGTTAAAAAAAATTATCAAATCTCTTCTCTTCTTTTTTTCATCTACATTGGTTCATTCTTGAGAATGTTTTCTTCATAAAATGACATTGATCCAGGCTTTTATGATTCCTCCTACTCGCTATCTTGGAAGATTTTCTTTTCCTGGTATTTCAGTCAGTACTCTTTTTCTCCATTTGCTCACCCTGGAGAGAGGCTTTATGATTGGCTGGCTTTAAGATTTATAGTCTCATCAGGAGATGGAAGAGTAGCTCTAATTCTGCACATGTACACCAGAACTTAAAGTATATTTAAAAAAAAAAAAAAAGAAAGAGAAAAATGGCTTCTGCAACCTCCAAAAAAGAAAAAGAGGCTTGTCAGGTAAGCCTATGTCCCCTTTGGTATCCAGAAAAATACATTCAATTTGCCAAAGTGCACGTAGATGTGGCTCCCGCCTTTCTCATCTGAATGGCCTTTGGTACAAGAGGTCATAAATTCTGGGGGAAAACAATGCTTCAGCAGAATGCTTGGAAATGTTAGATACCTTCAAGAGGTAGGAGAGACGTATGAAGTCAGTGAAATTGGTGATTATTCTAAACAGTCCAGGAATAAACCTAAATTGTGTGTGACAAGGGAAGCAGGATGTTGGCATGGCTGTTCGTTGTCTCAAGTATAGTCTTGTATAGACAGAGAGCTTCCTTAGGCACAGTGAGTTCCTACTAAAAGGAATGTTATCCCTTATTTTCCCCAGTTTTTTCTTTCTATGCATTTAATCAAACAATAGTTATTCAAGGCACAAAAGAAAATTCCAGTCTTGTTTCTGATTTTAGATTTCAGTAGAATTAGAAAAAAATAACTTTTCAAACATATTTGAATTGTTAATTATAATCCTATTTTCTATACTACTAAATATATTTATACAAATATTATGATATTAGACAGAGTTGCTATAACATTACTGTAAATGTCAGAAGTGAAACTCAACCATAAAATCTAAATGATAAGCTTCTGTTATACTGTGGAATTAGGATAATCATAAGGCATTTCAGGGGACTTCCAAGCTACAATTCCAACAGAAAAATAGGAAAGAATTAACAGTTGTTTATTCCACCTAAATATTTCTTTGAAACATCATTAATAAACATGTGCCCATTTGTCACAACTTTTCAGGTGTTTGGTGATATCAGTGGCTTAAAGCTCGTCCACAGTGAAGTGATCACAGCTATTCAGGAGCATATAAGTGAAATGGACAGCAACCTGGGAGACTCGTTTGACATTTAATTGAGAGACATGAAAAGAACCCATTAAAATTAAAAGGTATTTATTTGCTGATTAAATATTTAGCTCATTACTATGAATGAGTGCATCAACTGTGAAGGAGCCACAAAGTGCTACCTCTTTCTTCTTGTTTTTCTAACGCTCCATGTTGCACAACTCATGGTGAGAAGACTAAGTTCAACTTCCTTTTCAACCCTACTGCTTTGTGATATGTAGTTGACTAAAAGTCAATAATGGGTATTGGAAAGAACACCTAGAAGTCAAGGTCATTGCAAATATGTTTTCAGAGAGAGGAGAAACCATCTTAATCTTTGCTAGTTTAGAGAGCACTATTTGGCTACTCTGGAAGTTGAAAAGGGCAGGACGCCATTTTTAACATTGTTTCACAGTGGTATTCTTTCATGAAGAGGAAAACAGAGGAATGGCTAAAAAATAGTAAGGTCAAGTCTAAATAAATTCCCCCTCCTCTTCATTTAGCTTAAAAATTCACTTTTTTTTTCCTAGAAGGAACTTAAAGAAAAATGAAAGGAATTAAATAAAAACAAAAAATCAGGTCACTTAAATGAGTTCATTCGTGTAGTATAACTTTTGTATTCTAGGATAACAACCGCCAAGCCCAAACTGGCTGGCTCAGATTTGGGCTGCTCCAAATCACAATTCTTTGTAAAGGGTTCAAAGTAGCACAGCCCCCTTTCTGGTCCTCATATAATCTCTTTCCTTTCCCCTTTACTCACTTGCTTTCCTCTCTGTCAACTGAAGATCAGGTATCAGATAATCACAAAGCGACAATTAACCATAAGAGGGTTCAATGGTCATAAAAAGTCCAGCATCATTAAGAATCTTTTGTCCACTGTATAAGGGACATCTCAGCTCCCTGACCTTCCTCCGCACATTTAAGGGAGGATGAGAAGTGTTTTTTCAGTCGTAGCTCTGAAACAGAAGGCAGTGCTTATTAGAAGGGTCAAAATAGATACCAATAATTAGAGAACATGTGAATGCATCCAATCCTAGTGATTTTTCAATTCCCAGCTTTAGTCATTGTCTATTATGATATTGTCAGTGTAACATAAGAAGTTTGCATTAAAGATTACACAGTGTGTTCCCTCTGTTGGCAGAAATTATCAAACATATATACTATCAACACTTTCTATCCTCTATGGCTATTACTGAAGAACAATCAATGTACATTAGTGTCTCTGTCAACAGATTTTAACTTTACAGAAACTAATAAATATTCCAAACATGTTTTAATAGTTTAAATTATTGGCTGGACACAGTAGCTCACGCCTGTAATCCCAGCACTTTGGGAGGCCAAGGAGGATCATGAGGTCAGGAGATTGAGACCATCCTGGTTAACATGGTGAAACCCCGTTTCTACTAAAAACACAACAAATTAGCCCAGCGTGGTGGTGGGCGCCTGTAGTCCCAGCTACACGGGAGGCTAAGGGAGGAGAATCGCTTGAACCTGGGAGGCAGAGGTTGCAGCGAGCCGAGATCATACCAGCCTGGGCAACAGAGTGAGACTCCGTCTCAAAAAAAAAAAAAAGTTTAAATTATCACATCTGCTCACCTCAGACAACTAGAATCTTCCTTCAGATACTTAAATGTCGCTATCACTGATCTCCTTCCTTCCTCTCCTCCACTCTTGAAAATATTAATACTCATATCTCTGATCACCATATATTTACCTCTACTTTTACTTAACACAGTTGTTAAGTAAAATTAATTACATACTTTTGTTTCCCATTACAGCATGAGTTAACCTGTTAACAGAGAACTTTAAAAATGCATCTTCGCATGAACAGAACTTGGAATAGTGTTTGGTACTATGGGGGAGCTTAGTAAACATTTGATGTCGGAAAGATGGCATGAAGGAGGCCTAACAATAGCATTGGGGCTGGTTCTTTATTCTGCTCTTATTTACAGTATAAAGAAGTCCACACAAAGAAACAAAGAAAAAACGGGGCTAGATATATTAAAACAAATTCTCTGATAGACCTATATCAGCACAAAATATTCTGAGAAAGAGAAGGAACAACTGTATATATAGAAGCAGATTTCTGCATCTTATGCTGTATTTCACTAAATTCTTAAATCAAGTCAGTAAATCAAAAGTCCTGCCATTTGCTTAACTGAATTAAAGTAAATATCTGCCAATTTTGCAGGTCTATCATTTCTATTTATAATTTCCTCACTAAAATTTAAGGCCTGCGAAGGCAGGGATCATTGTCTACTTTATTTAATGTTACCTCCCCAGTTTCTAATGCTGTACTGAATTAATAAGTGCTCAGTATATTTTTGTTGAATGAAAGAATAAACGGACATGTCACATTTCACTTAAATTTGTGTTTCATGTGCTCAATGAATGAATTGAATGAGCGATGCAGAAATCAGCAATCAATCCATTGATACTTTTCCTTTTACGGGTTTCCTTTAGGAAATTGGTGGCTCCAGTGGAAGGATGAGTGAAGAAAAGCAATATTTTCTGCACCTGAAGAATGCCCATGGCCACAGTATATTTTCTAATCCGAGGCATCTTCTACTACATTATTGCAAAGCATGAGTTCAATATTCTAAAATACAAGTCTGCAGAGTTTATTTTGTTACTGTTATTGATTTTCTGTATTTGTTTTCCCTGCCATTGAACTTCTGTTACTGGGCACTAAGTACTAAGTAACAGGTTCAACACTTGAGTTTGTCTACATCTTTTATAACATTATATGTACACATAGGTGTTTGGTGTGTAGAAATTTACTGACCTGTGTTTTCATGAATCCTCTCTTTTTGTTGAAAAGGACCATTCCGAGGTTCAGGGCTCAGTGTTATCACCCAGTTCAATGTTGAAATAAGATTTGGCACAATCTACACCTGAAGTAAACACTATGTTTGTACTGGCATTGAAAGAAACTATTTAATTTAGACTTTTTTGATGTACATGTAGGCATAGTTTCTTAAGAAAAATAGAGACAGATAGCCGGGCGCGGTGGCTCAAGCCTGTAATCCCAGCACTTTGGGAGGCCGAGGCGGGCGGATCACGAGGTCAGGAGATCGAGACCATCCTGGCTAACACAGTGAAACCCCGTCTCTACTAAAAATACAAAAAATTAGCCGGGCGTGGTGGCGGGCACCTGTAGTCCTAGCTATTCAGGAGGCTGAGGCAGGAGAATGGTGTGAACCCAGGAGGCGGAGCTTGCAGTGAGCTGAGATCGCGCACTGCACTCCAGCCTGGGCGACAGAGTGAGACTCCGTCTCAAAAAAAAAAAAAAAAAAGAAAGAAAGAAAGAAAGAAAGAAAGAAAGAAAGAAAGAAAGAAAGAAAGAAAGAAAGAAAGAAAGAAAGAAAGAAAGAAAGAAAGAAAGAAAGAAAGAAAGAAAGGGACAGATAAAAGAAACTTTATTCTCATAAATCAATTTCTCTCATTTTCTCTGACTCTTTATGGACCGCAAATAATAATTCCATGGATAAGGAGAGCTGGGTAAAGTCTTTGTAAACAGATTCTCTGTAAGAACTGAGTTCTAATGTAAGAGGCGCCAGTACAATGTCCCCTTAGGAGAGTACATGTGTTTACACACAGTACAAAGTATTATTTCAAAATTCAGAACAGGTTTCTGCGGGACTACATATCTGTGAATTTAGTCACCAGTCTTTTTCAGTCTATTGAGGATAATTTATAATACTAATAATTATTTTTAAGGCCTCTATTAGTAAAACAATATCAAAAAACTCATGTGTATATTCTCAGTGATTTCATTGGTAACTTCATCTCTAGTATTATAGTTGGTTGCTAATTGACTTGTGTCATTCACATTGACATTGTTCTTCCTACAAAGTAATATACACTAGAAAATACGATTGTAATTGAAAACTGTAAATAAAAAATCCTTTTAATAGATTATTTTTGCTAGTACCTACTGTGCTCTTATTGTCTAAATAAATTATCCATTTGGAATGCAATTCTATTAAGGATAAAAATATAAATAAGAAATTAAAATTTTAAATGCTATAAATTAAAAAGTGAGATCTAGTAAATATTTCTTGTTTTAAGTTCAATGACAATAAATAGATTATATTAAGTGTCAGTTAAGCAAGTGGATGAAAAATGAATGATTTTCATCCTTCAGTTAAGTATGGTGCTAAGTGGTATGTTGCTAGCATTAAAAGCAAATTACTTATCACTTCAATAATCACAGCATGAGAACATTCTATTGGAAGCTGTATTTCCAGTCTATCTGGGTCCTCAGTTTTATTAAATAAATCAACTGATAATGCTTGGATAAGCAGAAGGAAACGCTTTTATGACACTGTGGCATTTCTGTTTTATAAGTACTTATTCAAGACGTGTCCAAAATGGTCTTTTCTATATATTTTAGTCACTAACAATGCATACACACACACGTGCACGCTCTATATACATATACACATATGTTTACACATACATATACACATATATATATACACAAACTACACACACACACGTATACATATATATAAGCATGTACATCCACACAAGTTCTTGGGTCCAGCCATCTATGTGAAGCACAAATCTCTTTTACTACATCACTTCTAGTTGGCCATCTTGCTCAATCTTAAACACCTCTAGTGGTGGGAAAAAATTGTCCTTTCAAATGAGAACTCTTACAACTGGGGAATTCTTCCAATCGTTTGAAAATACCTACTACCAATTTGGAGATTCTCCTAAGAACTTGCTTAGTATAACAGTGAAGAGCCCTGGCAAATGATAAGTCCTAAATAGCTGGTGATTGAGTGAAATAAGGTAAACCTAATCTTTTTTAAAAATGCATTTTTTTTCTTTTGAATACAGTGCATTTTATATAGATTTTCTCTTTTGTCACTGGTGAGGAGTGAGGGGACAGGGAGAACAGATATACTCAGGGATGAAATAGGTGATGCTAGGTTCTGCATCCAGGGATCCAGGAAAAGTTCCATTACTCATTACTTCACAAAAAAAAAAATTATTGTTTTCTTACATACTCTACGAGTGCCTGAAATGCTTTAAATAGGACCAGATATATGTAATATGCACTGATACACTGGTCTGTGGCATGAACACTGGGATCTGCTGAATGGAGAGTTTGCTTGATCTTGGACATTTGATAGATTAGAATGGAAAGGCTGTTCTCTTATTGATACCTTAATTTATTGAGACCTTGGAAGGAGCAGAAATTGTCTCCTAAAATGGTATAAATTCCTCAAGGATAAACACCCCAATGTCTGGGTCAAGCTAGGAGTTCAGTAATTGAATGATAAATAGGTGAATAAATGAATAAAGAAATGAATAAGATAGTACAGCAAAGTGGTTAAGATATGGGGCTCTGGAGTTAGATCTAGAATGAAATTCTGTCCTATAAGCTTAGTAATTATGTGACTCATACAAGTTACTCAACCTTACTGAAAGACCTCAAGTGGTATTTGCTAATCCAGTGATGTAATTAGGCATGTATACGTGGTTCAAGAGTGCACAATTGGAGAGTATGTCTGAATAGTCGATGTACTCTGTCCACCCCACCCCAGGAGAAAGACTATCTGATATTAGAGCTCACCTGGTCCTATGCTGACCACACGGAATGTGAGAGCTTCACAGTCTGGAAGGGGATTTCAAGGGGGTTTAAAGGGGGCTTAAAACTGTGCTCCAGGGTCCACAGATTATTATGCGTGAAGGCACCAAGTGTTCTTTCTCTTTGAAACTGACTTGATACTTTCAGTTCAGTCTTTCTGTTAATGGATTTTGATGCCCTAATTTTGTTGTTCCACTGATTCTATACTCAATGTGAGAAGGTAGCATCATTTACTCAATCCTCTCCATGAAAGCATGTAAAGTAGCTGTACCCAATCACTCCGGTGGGGTTTTATCAGTGTCTATTTCATGGGGTGGTTGTGAGGAATACCATGAAGGATGAAAGAAATTTGTTAGCTACTGTGATTAGCTAGGCAAATTAATGAGTGTAAGAAGAATAAAGAAGGAAAGAATAAAAAGGAAGAGGGTAGTAGGGAAGACAAAATGATGGAAGGATGGAAAGAAAGAAAAAGAAACTTGAGAGGAAAGAAATAATACATTTCTGTAAGTAAGATGATGATGATGATGATGATGATTTTTGAGTCAGGGTCTCGCTCTGTCGCCCAGGCTGGAGTGCAGTGGCGCGATCTCGGCTCACTGCAAGCTCCCCCTCTCCAGTTCCCGCCATTCTTCTGCCTCAGCCTCCCTAGCAGCTGGGACTACAGGCGCTGCCACCACGCCCGGCTAATTTTTTGTATTTTTAGTAGAGACGGGGTTTCACTGTGTTAGCCAGGATGGTCTCGATCTCCTGACCTCATGATCTGCCTGCCTTGGCCTCCCAAAGTGCTGGGATTACAGGCGTGAGCCACCATGCCCAGCCTTCTATAAGTAACATTTTATTAAATAAATTGGTAGCTCATTTAAAATTCCAGTATATCCCAATTTTACTTCAGAAATATACTAATTTCTATGTCAACTATAAATGGCAGTTGAGTTAAACTCTTCTTTCTCCAGATTTTGCTACTAATGGACATTAACTGTAAAAATATTTCTTGGCCGGGGGCGGTGGCATCCGCCTGTAATCCCAGCACTTTGGGAGGCCGAGGCGGACGGATCACGAGGTCAGGAGATCGAGACCATCCTGGCTAACACGGTAAAACCCCATCTCTACTAAAAAATACAAAAACTAGCCGGGCGAGGTGGCGGGCGCCTGTAGTCCCAGCTACTCCGGAGGCTGAGGCAGGAGAATGGCATGAAACTGGGAGGCGGAGCTTGCAGTGAGCCGAGATCCGGCCACCGCACTCCAACCCGGGCGACAGAGCGGGACTCCGTCTCAAAAAAAAAAATTTTTTTTATATATGTACATATATATATTTTCTTATTGCAAAGGTGAAAATATTTTATTAGAAATGATGTTTATTTTACAGGATCAATGAAAATTTATAGTTTTACTGTTGGAACTCACTTTTTCTTACTGAATTGTAATAGTTCTTTATATATTAAGTGCAGTAAAAGCTTTGTCGCCTATGTTACCAAATTATCCAAAGATTGTCAAGTATTTCATTTGCTTTAATGCATATTTTGGCATACAGAAGTTCTCAATTTTTATGTAGTTTAATCTGTAGTTTTTCTTTATTGTTTTAACATGGTGTATCACATAGTTTATTTTCTCCCTGATATTTGAAATGCTACTTTAATTATATAGTAGGCCATTTAGGTTATTTTTTTCCGGAAAGCATTGCTGATTCATTGATTTATTGTCTTTCTCATGCTAGTGTCGGACTCCATTAATTAAATGTAGGTCATGGATGAACCAGGGACATCCTATGGTTAAACTGCATACTACTAAGAACGATTTTTTGGCAACAAGGGAAGAATGAGAACAGAGAGCACGGCATAAAGCGCTCTCTGTGTTACTACAGTAATGGATAAGTGCGAGTTCATTGGATACTATTTTTTTACTACTTGTGAATAAATTTAAAATGTTTTATAATAAAAAGTAAAGAAGTTATAGATAATACACAGAACAGGTATGCTGTAATTTGTATATTCATTAGAGTTTCATTTTCAAATAATAAACAATTACATGAGGAAATGTTCAAAATATAATGTGGAGTGAAAAGGGTACGATGCATATACTATGGTCTGAATTATAAAAATATATGATATTTAAAAACATGAAAAAACACATACAGATATATTGATATTCGCTATTGGTGATTGCTGATATTATACATTTTATAATTTTCTTTTCTTTCTATATTTGCCACATTCTCTACTCTGAGCTCATGGTACTCTTATAATCAATCCTGAAACAGCAAATGTAATTCTAAGCACTAAAACCACTGAGGAAATTAGGAAAGTATATGTGGTGTCACCTATGAAACTGAAAGCTGTATTATATTTGTTAACATTACCTGCGAAGAGAGATGTCCAAAAGTGGCACACTGGAACATTTTAGAAGACAGAACCCCTATGAAATAGAAACAGAAAGCTGTAAGTAGTGGACCAGCTTAGATAAAAGTGTAACAGGATGAAATAAAAAGAAAAGTTAATGGAGAAGGAAAGAGTAATGAAAACTAAAAATGAAATTGCAAAGTTATAAGACATTTCAGAGGCTTGCAAGTGCAGATTTGATGCTGCAGACAATCAAATCGTGTCAATTGCATGTCTATCACTTTTTCCTTGGTTTGTCCCTTTTTGTTTCTTTCCTTCTCAACCAGTTTAACTTTCATAGTCATCCAACATCATCACTCCTTTGCTTACACCTTCGGCTCACCTCTCATTTCCTTTTATCAATGGAAGAGACCACAGCCCTAGTTGGGCTCACCTGTGCCTAATTTGTGTCTACACTCATGCAATTAAATGCAGCGGGAGAAAAATAGACACTGTTACTGACCAATCTTACTCTAAATTTATGACTATAGATCTCAAATGGCCTTTAACAGTTCCTGGTAGTCATATTATCTTATTTCGTTCACTCTTCCCCTATCTGACTCTTGCATTTCATTCTCTTCCCAAACTTGAAACACATCTTTCCCTAGCCCCACTCTCAACTAAAAAGCTGGATTTCTACTTCCTTGGGAAAACTGAAACAATCAGGAGGGAACCCCACGATTTCCTGTCACGCTGTGAACCGACCATTACCTGCACCCACAGATGCTGCATTTTGGCTTTCACTTCAGGGGACGGCTCCATGCATTTTTCTAAAACTGATCTTTCCACTAGGTGCTAGATCACTTTCCTGACTGTATCAGTTCTTTTCTCTCTTTTCTACGTTATTATTTTTCACTCTTCATTTGGTAATACAAATTTGTTATTATTTCTCCATCTTGGAAAAGCAATTACTCCCCTCAACCCTATTGTCCCCATCATCTCTCATTTCTCTGTTCCCCTTTGTCCATTCTTGCTGACTCTAACTCCTCTTCTCCCATGCTTACTGCAACCCAGCTCCTCAGGATTTCACACCTGTTCTCTATGGAGACTGTTCCTACCAAGTCCCACAATGACCCATCCCAAGGTTCTAAATCTAATAGTCAATTGTCAGTCCTCAGTCTACTTGATTTCATAGAGATGTTTGACATAATTTAGCACTCACTTATTCTTGGTGCATTTCTTCACTTGGCTACCAGGACACCACTCTCTTAGTTTTCCTCCTATATGGTTGCAGTTCTCAGTTACCTTTGCTATATTCTCCGTTTTCCTTCTACTTCTTAACGTTGAAGTGCTCTAGGACTCAGTCCTTTGTTCTCTCTTTTCTCTCTTCATTCATTAGTGATCTCATTTATTAGAAGAGATGATGCTACAGTTTGAATATGTTGCCTTCAAAATTCAGGTGTTGCCAATGATGATATTAGACGGTAGGGCCTTTAAGAGCTGAAAGCTCATTAGTGCTGCTCCCTGGTGAGTGGGATTAAGGTCTTTATAAAAGAAGCTTCATGCCGTAATTAGTTGGCTTGGCTCTAACTCTTCTGGCCAGTGAGGTCACAATGTTCATTCCTTTTGCCCTTCTGACATGTGAATATTCAGCAAGAAGGCCCTCACCAGATGCTTGCACCTTGATTTTAAACTTGCCAGTCTTCAGAACTGTGGGAAATAATTTTCTATTTTTTTTATAAATAACCCAGTCCATGGTATTGGGTTAGAGAAGCACAAGGGACTGAGACAGTGACTTCCAAATTTATGCCTCTAGCCCAAATCTTTTTTTTTTTAAACAAAATTCAGACATATCTCTCCAAATGCCTATTGGATAGCTCCACTTGAATAAACATCTCAAACTCAACATGTTCCAACTGTAACCCATGATTTTTTCCCTCTAAGCCAGCTTCTTCACATTCTTATTCATCTCAGTTGATATGAAGATTTTCTATTTGCTCAAGCCAGAAATTTTGGAGTTATCCTAAACTCCTGTATTCATCAGAATAGTTTAGTGCATAGGGTAGTGACAAACACTATCCTACCCCCATCTCAGTGGCTATAACAGCAAATATTCCATATCATGCTAAATGTCTTATAAAGTGTTGGTGAGAGAGCGTCTTTTACCGGACCCTTTCTCTGTTAAATAAATGCAGTACCATTATAATTTATTCAGAAGTAGTAAAAATGGGAGGGAGAGGTTTACCATTAATTTGATCCTGACCAGAAGTTTTCTTTGCTCAAAAGTGTTCTTGAGTTTGTTATGTACTTGTGGGTACAAACCTACAAGTAAAGCTACCAGTTCTCAGGTTTACTTTGTATTCTGTAGCTACGTGCTAAAGATCCAATGGGCTCTGCTCCATTATCTTCTTACTGGACCCAGGCTGGAGAAGCTGTTATATGGAGAAGTTCTCAATATTATGGCAGGGTGGAAAAAGAACAAATGGGGAGAGACACTAAAAGCTCTGCCCATATATTATACATATCAGTTATATTTATAAATCATTAGCCAAATCAAGTCACCTGATTACTCTTAACTTCAATTGGGTGGATAAGTGCATTCCTACCATAGGCCAAAGAGAAACCCAAAGAAACTGTGACCACCTCTAATGACTTTAGCAGTTGGCCACTTTGATCATGAAATATTTGGTTTACTTATCCTTATGTATGCAAGATACACTCACCACTTATCCTTCTGTATGCAAGATACACTCACCCCTTCTTAAACATATACCACCTAGAGTCTGAAATCTCTGCATGGTGCACAGTTGTCTCTACAACAGGGAGGCATGATACTGGGTAGTCTCTATATCAGTTGTGAATGCAGCTCTACTTGATCCAGAAACCTGTGAACACAAAAGAAAAGTTATTTACTACCCCATATGAACGCCACAAATAATGTTGGAACACAGTGAGAACCACAGTAGATACTCCCATTTGAGAAGAGACATGCAGTTGCTGGTCCAGAGCCTTTCTGAAACCCTCCGGGAGTTCTGAAGGCCTACTCTTTTGGTTACAGGAAATAATTGTTGATTAGACTTTAATTATGCTTCACGGAGTAAATTCTCCCAGTACATTGTTCTGTGTGACTCTTGGCTCCACCCTTTGTGGAGGCTCCTTTCTTTGACATTCTCCTCTGTAGTTATATCTAGAGTGAGCTTAGAGAATATGCCCTCCTTGGAGTCTCAGTAGGTTCATCAACCTGATTCCTCATTTTCAGAGTCATTTTAAGTTTCAAAAACATCACAGTCTCTTTTGGGTTAGGTTAGTGGCTCTTTTTGGCAGTGCAACTGTCTCAAAACCTTAGGCAACTTTTTATTTATCTGATTTGTCAGCTGAATATGCCAATAGTTCTTACAGTTCTTTTTAGACATGTCTTAATTGCAGGTGCCCTGAGCTTATTAAGCATTGATGACAGAGATTTTTCCTTAACCTTTTTCTGTTAAATTAACTCAATAATATCATAACCCATTCAGAGGTAGTAGTAACAATGAGAATACCACTGATTTGACTCTTACCAGAAGGCTTTCTTTGCTCACAGGTATTCTCAAGTTTATTTTGTATTGGTAGCTAGTAAAAAGCAATAACCTCTTCCAACCTTACAAATCTTCAGATTTTTCCACTCCCTTTATCCCATTTCATTTCTGCTTGCCAATCAGCAAATTTCTTTTAAGCTCATCTAGTTTTGGAGTACACTGCGAAATGCAGCCAGTAGTATCCACCAAATGCCACTATATTCTATTTTTCCCACCTTTCGCAGATCCTACAATATAGGCTCATTAGATACATTGTTCACCTTCCAAGTTAGTGCTGAAAACAGTTCTGGCTTAAAAGAAAGCTTGTTTCTTGTGCTTGCTATACATCCATCAGAAGTCCCCTTAGACTGCCCAGTATTGTCTTCATCCTCACTCTGTGCCCAGATTGATAAAGTAACCACTTTCTAGGACACTTCCAGATGTCATAGCTGAGGAGGGGGAGAAAAGCAATATGGGGCAGCATGACCGGCTCTTAAAATTTCCAGGTAGGACTAAAACATGTCCCTTCCACTGACACAATCAAATCGGGTTAAATCGTCACAAAAAGGTGGAGTGCAGTCAAGGTGACAGGTCCAGACACCAACAGCTGTGCTGATTCCAGCAGCTCCTCTCTGCCTCGGCTATCAAACATTCGAAACTCTCCTGGGTATGCTTTGAAAATAAAACCATAATCTGGCAACTTGTTACCCTGTTCTCTGCTGCAACCCCAATGTGAGCCAATATTACTGCCTTCTTGGACTTCTGTAAGAGTCTTCTTACTGGTTTCTTTGCCTTTGTCCTCACCCCACATTGACTTCTTCTCAATGCATTAACTAATCCCTCAAAAATAAGTCAGAGCATGGGACTTTGTTGCTCAAACTCTCCATTAGTTTAGCATCAAAGGCAAAGTTTTCACAGGGACCTCAAGTCACAGTCCAGCCATTACCTCTTTCTTTCACATTCACGGATATATTTGCCTTTATTCACACTGCTCTATCATCCTGGCTTTTTCCTATTTCTCAAACATACCTGTTCTTTCTGCCTGGAAGACCTCTCCATGCTTTCTGTCCCAGCTGAGATCCACACAGCTAAGTGCTCCCAGAGGTCCACTTGGCTAGCTTCTCTTTAGCACCCTTGCGCAAATGGCGCCTTCTCATTGGAAACTAACACTGACCCCTCTATTCAAAAATTACGTCTCACTCTACCCCCTCCATAGAGATCCCTCTAAATCTGATCAACATTTTCTTTTAATAGTCTCACAGCCCTTAAGTCTTGGATTATTTCTTCTGAAGATCAATTTAACTCTTCCTACTTACCATAATTTTAGTCTTTCACCCATGCACAGCCCAGCCACTGGAGAACCAAGCACTCACAGGCCTTTCAAAAGCACCACCAAAAATTCTCCCGAGGATAAATTCTTATATCAGCAGCTAGAAAAGATAAGTACAGGCAAAAGAGAAGCAAAAAGCAAAACAAAACAACAATAAAAACATTACCTACTTCATAGGAGTTAGAGGTAAGCAGTTAATAAATACTCTTAAAACCAACTCTCTGAGTTAGGACAGTGTAAGTGGCTCCTGGAAAGCTGTATTTTTTTAAAGCACTAAATGTAATTCTGACAAACTTATAGGTATCCACTAATATAGACAAGATGAATAATACAAAAAAAATCAGGATAATTTATGCAGAAGGATGTTCATGTCAAATTCTCATTTCCTGGTGCTACTGGTACATTTATAAGAATATATCACATAATTAGGACTCTTACTCAAAGAAAAAGCACCAATCGTACACAACAGAAGTTGTACAATGCATTTTCAGATAACAAAGCACAAAAACAACTAAGAAATTATGAAAGTTTATATTAACAGAACGCATGTGTGAGAAACTTTTTAAATTATGTGTGGGCCAAAGAGGAAATAAAAATTGCAATCATAAGCTATTAAGAAATTAATGGTAATGAAGCAATTAGAACACTATTTATGAAAACTTATGAGATGTGGCCAACTCTGTAATATATTCACTGTTTAAAAACAAAAGTCAAGAAGTTAGGAAAAAAATATAAAAAAGAATAAAGCTTCAAAAGCTGAAAGTCAACTGAAAACTAAGGATATAAATTAATATTTATGATTTTTAAATTGATAGAACAATATTGATTTCTTCTTCTGGTAAGATTGACAAAGAAAAACATTGCAAACATATACCATTACGAATCAGAAGTGGAATATGACCACAGATAAAGAAGAGGTTAAAATATAAGGCATTTTTGTGTTAAGACCCAGAAGTGCTGTATCAATTCCACCCAGGTCTCACTGGCCAGGGCTCAGTCATATGGTCCCAAACATGGAGTGCAGCAAGAATATAGTCTCCCTAAAAAGAATCGGTTTAGTGTAGTGGTCTATATTTGTTTCTGTAAATGGTCAAATAATATTTTAGGTTTTGCAAGAGTTGCAGACCTGTCACAACTCCTCAACTCTCCTGTTAGAGCACAAAAAGCCAGACAACATATAAAGGAATGGACATAGCTGTGTTCTGATAAAACTTTATTAACCCATGGCTCGATGGATTTAGCCTACTAGTCATAGTTTGCTGAATGCTTGCTAGTACATAGCATTGTTTTTGACAGTTTAATAATTGACTTGGAAATAAATCTGTAATGTGTTTTAAATAAACTAGGTAGACTACTATTCAAAATTGAAATATATATTTATTTATAAAAGTTTCTCTACATGCATGCAGATGTATGTATAGATTTGCATTAAAAAATGGAGAAATAGATACTAAAGTGTTAACACTGGTTATCTGTTGGTATTTAAGGTGATTTTCTTTTCTGTGTATCTACATCTTTTTATACTTTTACAATAACCATGTAGTACATAAATAACAAATGAAAGAGAAAGAAAAGTGAAGAAGCACTGAGCAAACAAAATCTTAAATGTATTTTAAAACTGCATTAATTATTAAAATACTTTATGGGCACAGACATAAGTAGACAAACCAGCTGATCTGAATAGAAAGCCTAAAACAAAGCATAAGCAAAATATAAGAATTTAATGTTTTGGAAAGTTGTCTGTATAAATATATATGATAATATACATTAAAATAAAATGCTCAGCACACAATGATTGTTGAATACATATTTATTTATTCAATGAATACATTGGGTTATTGATTAAATATTGATGAATTCAATTATTTTTACTCAGGATATTATGTCATTTAATTTTTTGAAGGCATGATGATTGTATTTTATGTAGAGACTATTTAGTTGTCTATATAGTCAAATATATCAACTTTTCTTCCATCTTGGCCATTTATCTACACTGAAAATATTCTCCTTCATGAAATGAAGTCATATTCTTTCCCCACTATTCCATGGTTCTATTTTTTAGAATTAACACCCTAATTCCTGCAGAATTTACCTTATGGAGGAAAGATGCAGCCTCATTTTCTTTTCACTAAGCCAGTTCTCCCCAGACCATTAATTGTGTAACACTTTCCTTCTCAACAAACTGAAATAAAAGAATTTAATCTTGCCCCAACTACCCAAACCAACTACCCGGGCTGCCCTCTATGGGTTTATGGCAATAAAAACTCTAACCCCTCAGGTCAGATAATCAGATGTATGATAATTAACTGTATGAGTAATTATTGTGTTATGCAAATAAACAATGCAGATGAGTCATTTCATTAAACAAGCACCATGGGGTCATTAGGTTTTGATCTCTGTCCTAGTCTTTTGGGGAAAAATACCTTCCATGAACTGTTCTTCTGAACTGGCAATAAAACATCACTGGTAGGTTCACATTAAGCTGGATAATATGCAGACTACTTGATTTGTATTGAATATGTGTCTGGTGGTTGGGGCACACTGTAATGAACTAGCCCACAAATCACAGCTTAATGGGAATCTACTTTTACATATTGCTTAATTAAAAGTTGTGAGCTTATTAACATGTGTCTTTGGCACTGAGCTTTGGGGATGTAATCTCTGTGCAAATAAGACCAGGTTGTAAAAGTTTTATAGATTGACGATGATATTATAGTCTATACCTTAATAACCCATCATTTCCCCAAAGAATTTTTTATATCTTACATTCTTCTACCCAGCTGTAACAGATTATTTTCTTTTTGTTTTCAATGTGAACGATTCCTATAATATATACTGGTATCAAAAAAGGGTTTTATCTTAAATTGTTCATCTGAATTTTTTTTAATCATTTAATTGTACTAGCAAAGGTATGCAGAAGAAAATTTCGGAGCTCCCTTCATTAGTGGGACTCCAGGTAGCATAGATCTATTAGATATGGTTTTCTAGAATTTCCATTATAAATCTCTATTTTCAGGGATTTATAATTCAGCTGTAAAAATGTTGCCCTAGGCTTCAACTTGGAATACAAGGTCTTAGCCTGAGAGAGTACATTGTTAACACATGAAAAAAAAAATCATGTTGTTTTCATCTTACCAAAGTGAAAAAGTAATGGCATGTAACCGTTTTCAGATACTTTCTGGTATGCCACCTTAAAATGGTGTTTGGAGTCTTTGGTTTTTGTTTTGTCTTGACATGATGTTCTACAGTATGTTTGTAATTTTAACCAAGCCATTTGGTCGCTTTTTTGAAATGTCAAAATAAAGGATGTCTTATGTGTGCTTCACACTACAGTTCCTGGACTGGACAGCTCTGCTTTTCGTTGGTGGAGCCTTTGACACAGAGCATTTCTGGAGTCTTTGCATTGAAGCACCCCAGTTTACTAACTCCCATCAATATTTGGAGTAAACAAAAGTTTTATTGTTCTAAACAATTGAACGCTGTTACTGTTTTAAGCAATGGGTAGACCTATTTTAATTAAAAATTCAAGTTGATATCTCAGGATAACAAAGTATCAGTGATCTTTGTCTGATGGAAAGAACTGTGGGAGAAGATCTTGGCCCGAGCTCTGTTATTAAATGGCTGTGTGATCTTGGAAGATTTACTTGAATGGTCTGAACCTGTTTCTACATTCATCAAAAGAGTCTGAAGATAAAGCAATCTTCAGTATTCCTTTAGAGTTTGAAATTTTCATATAGCTGCTAGTTACCCATACCTTGCTAAATTAACCAGTGACTTCCATGTCACTAAATCCGATAAACACCTTAGTCTTCAGCTTAATCTCGCCACAGCATTCTGAGCAGATGACCACCCACCATTTGCAGACACATTGGCTTCTAAATTACTTTAACATCAGGTATTCATGATTCTTCTTTTTTCTCTGTACCCCTCTGCTGTTTCCTTCCCATGTCAGCTCAGTCATTAAATGTCAAAGTTCAGAAGACTTGGTTTGGTGGACTCTCCCTTTGCTGTTCTATGCAAACTCCCTAAGGGACCTTGTCCTTCCCAGTTGCTTCAAATGCCATCCATGTACCTTCTCTCCAATGTTTACTTGGGGCCCAAATCACTCTTTTAACCCCAGATCTTTTAAAGTCAAATGTTCACACAGCACCTCCTCTTGAATGAATACCTCATTGTAATTCATGGGGTCTGACTTCCTGCTCCAAAGCTGCCTTTTGCCTTCCCTGTTAAGTATATGGTTCTACCCTCTATCCAGTTATTCAGTCTTTGGCTTCATCCTGACAGCGTTTCTTCCTCTCTGCACTATAAACCATGTCACTGTTTCAAATGTTCAAATGGATTTTATTTTATTCCTAATGTTGATTCCTCAGTTTAGGCCATTAATATCCTCCTTGGTAAAGAATCCAATTTCTTACCTCCTTTTGTGCCTCTCCTCTTGCCCTACTCAATTCAGTTTCTAACTTGCCTCCAGAATGACACTTAAAAAAAAAAAGAAAAGAAAAAGAAAAGAATTCTAATCTTGACACCAGCCAGCTAAACGTCATTCAACAGACATGATATTACATGTAATTTAAGCTAAGATCTCAAATCCCTGCTACACACAGCACACCATGATCTGGGTCTCCAGCTTCATTCCTCATACCATTGCCAGTGACTCCCTCTGCTCTAGTCCTCTGTGACTCTTACAGTTTTTTCAAGAACATCTTGGCTTTTTCTGCCTCAGGCCCTGGCATTCCATTCCCTCCACCTGCAGTAGTTTCACGGATCTCCTGTCCTTCTCCCAGGTTGCCCTCCTCATTCTTGTTGGTGGAAGAATGGGGAAGGGGACCCTTGGGATGGGCTGTCTATGCCTTACTGAACACCCCTCTCCTTCTCTAGGCTCTAAGCCTCATGAGAGCAGCATCCTCTTCTGTTTTTCAGGATTCTGACCCCAGCTCCACCTGGTGCCTGGCACATGGCAAGTGCTTTATGAAAACTTACTCTCTGACAGACTGCGGAGACTGAAGTCCAGCAAAAGACACAGGCCCGGTCTAGGTCCCAGCAATGTCTGAGACTCTGTGATCAGCAGGAATTACACATTCCACTTGCTATTGTCTGAAGCTATTATGTCATTTTGTCCTACAGGATGGTAAAAACAATTAAGCAATTAAGCAGCAGCTGTGGGGTCCAACATGATCCGGGCCCTTGGTTTATAACAACCAGGGTGCAGGAGCAGGACTTGCTCAAGGCTCTCAGGCAGCTCACGGTGGATATTGGAGATCAGGCTGGCCTTGCAGTGCTGATGTTTCCATTCACTAGTGACTGTGTTTCAGACACCTTCTCTCCCCAGATTCCTCTTCTCTCCTTTAGTTTATTTTGTTCTGATTGTTTACATATTGCTGGGGCCAGTTATTTTGGTAGAAATATCTGAGTAGAAAAATCTTATTAAAAAGATAATAAATTTTAGTAACTTTTTATATTACAGCTTTCTATAGTGATTATGTTTTATAAAGAAAAACATGAAAGGTTGCAGTTTGACAAAATGAAAGTTTCTCTAACGGTGGCATTTTGAGCCTTGCAGTTTGAATGGGACAGAGATTCCAAGGTCATGGTAGCCTTCTTTGAACTGCTCGAGTCATACCAGAGGATAAGACAGAATTGGTATCAGTTTCTCCTTCTTAATCGAGAGCTTCTACACCATTAGGAAATGTGCTATGCTCAGAGCCTTACAGGGAGCAAAGCCTCTCACCTTCTTGGCTCCATTCAGGCCTTCGTCCAAGGTTTCAGGGCTGAACTTAAATCAAGGTACATTTCATGGACTATGGCATGGAAAATACCAATAGACCATGAGAGCTGAAAAATACTTCTGTTTTCTACACAGAAACATAAACGATATCATTAAAAGTGTTCTAACCCATACCTCATGCAGACTTGGCCAATATAAATATTATGTAGGGGACGGGGCTCCACAACTGAAATGCTGACTCAAAACAAATGACCCTTGAGTTCCTTTCTAACCCTGGGATTCTATTAATCTAACTTTTCCTCTCATATCACAGAGATAACATTTCTCCTTCAGGAGAAGATTCATTTAGTACTTATGCCATTGCAAAGAGTTAATAAGACCGATTCGATAGACCTGAACAAAGGCAAATGCTGTAGGATGACCTGGAAGTCCATGATCATTGAAGCATAGTACCTTAGCAGCATTAAAAAGATTGCCAAGGAAGTGTGACTGGTCCCTAGACCAGGTGACTGACTACCTGGAAATCCATTCACATCTGAAAATCATTTCAGTTCCGTTTCTTTTTCAATAGGTTCCCCTTAAATGAGGCAAGGAATGCTGGCAAATGAACAGGAAAGACTTTATTCTAACATCTCAGGCCAGGTTTCTTTTTTTTCCAGTTGTACGCATCCACCTTAACAGGAAAGCCACACTTTTCTTGATGGTAAAAGAAAACACCTTCTGTGTTAGTAAAAAGGCTTGGCAAAGTGACAGTCCCTTTGCTGCCCATGAGGGGCTGTTAGCTTGTCACTGTTTCCACTTATGTTAATCTTGATTTCTTTGAAGAAAAATAATTTAGAAGAATTGTTTCAAATGCACTCCTAGTGTGAAATGATGAGAAATGCTGAACAGGCTAAATCTTTATTACACTAACTTCATTTAACAATTCTGCTCTAAAACTGATTGGACCCCATGGGTTGCGTCAACTAATACCCTGACTGTACTTATTTTGGTCAATCATTTAAATTTACAATAGTTATAAGTCACATACTACATTCCAAGAATTGCAATGTGAAATTACAAATATGTGTAAGGCAAGAGTTCTACTTTCCAGTAGTTATAATCATTTGAGGAGTCGAGATATATGAAAAAATGCAATACACATCTGTTGAATAGCAGTTATAAATTAATGCACCTAAATTCTAATGGCTGTCCGTTGACCAACTGATCAGTGAGGCACACATAGAAATGCTTTCTTTGGTGCTGATTTCATGGACATAGCGAAACAGAAAACAATCTAGTGTAATGACCTGGTAAATTTGGTATTGGATAAGACTGTATCAAGATCGATGAAATAATGAAGAATTCTCTTCCCATGACTTTTGGCTTTCTGCCCTTCATTCACATGGTGACCAAGTTCAGGCTGGTTTTGAGTAGGCTCAGATTTACTCAATAATTCTTATAGTGCTGACCATACTTTGGGCGCAGTTTCAAGTAAGCAGATTTTAAATTAAATACTTTTTGATCTTGGAGAGTTACTCCGTTTACCTTGCAAGCAGAAGTAGAGAAGAATGCACTACCTGTAGCTAGTAGAGGGGATAGCACGCTGTCATTGTAGGGCAGGGGATCACTGCAGGGCCATGGCCACTATTACTGGAGTGCTTGGCTTAGGGACCTAGGGAGGACAGATCCATCAAATGCTTATATTACACAAATCCTTCTCACTA
This sequence comes from Macaca mulatta, assembly GCF_049350105.2. NCBI lineage: Eukaryota > Metazoa > Chordata > Mammalia > Primates > Cercopithecidae > Macaca > Macaca mulatta. The sequence goes on from NC_133409.1 coordinate 173,560,751, forward strand.
TTTGCTTGCATGTATCTCATCACCATGCAGGGTATCTTGTGAATGCGTAATGAAAATTAGGTCTGAAATGTATTTGGAAACTTCCCTGAAGACCCATCCCTAGGGATGCTATTGTTGAAACACATATGCCAAAGTGTGCTTGGAATGCTTATTAAGAAAGCACTTCTCCAGCCTACTGGCGTGCACTCTGGGAAGCATGTGCTTCTGTTACTATCACTTCATGCATTTCTTTCTCTACTTCCCTCTTTCCTTTCCATTCCATGCTTCTTAGTCAAAGACCCCTTGCAAAACATGAAGCTTAACAGTTTCCCTTAGACTATATGTATCCAATTATAATATGAAGAAAATATTTCTACGACTTTAAAAAGAGAAGAGAATTCTCCAGAAAGGTCATATTTTATGTGATGAAGCTTTTTAACTTAGGTTTACCAATTTGATTGTTGTTTTGAGGTGTGGCATCACTATCTTTTCACCTGGTTTTTTAATATATGACATTTTATGTGTTTGTTTGTTTGTTTGTTTGAGACAGGGTGTCTTTCTGTTGACCAGGCTGGCGTGTAGCAGCACCATAAGGGCTCATTGCAACCTAGAACTCCTGGGCTCAAGCAATCCCCTCACCTCAGCCTCCTGAGTAGCTGGGACCACAGGCATGCACCACTATGCCTGGCTAATTTTTTGGTGTTTTTTACAGAGATGAGGTTTCACCATGTTGTCCAGGCTTGTTTCGAACTCCTGGGCTCAAACGATCTGCTCACCTGGGCCTCCCAATGTGCTGGGATTACAGGCGTGGGTCACTGTGCCTGGTCTTATATGCTTTTTATTCCAGTCAGGGACACCATATAAATACATTTTTGATTAATTGATATTTATATGAAATATTCATATTTTAATGGAATCTGTAGTTGTTCTTCAGGGAGAAGTCAGCATTTTTTATGTGAAATTAGGTGTATATTGCTTCATCAAGGCTTTTTCAATTTAATTTACTCACAATAAGTATTCATGTGGGTTCACTTTCCAGAGACCCTTTGTTTCATTATAGCCAATAATTTTTGATGCAGTTATAGCTGACTATTAAAAAAAAAAATCTAATGAGGCCTCTCATGTCATAGTAGGATAACTATTTCTGTTAAATAACTGTGCTCTTGTTGGCATAGTATTTTCAGGAAATATCACAAAATATTTAACTTGTTTAAAAATATAAAAAGTATATACCTTTTAACAGGGTAAACTCCAGTCTATTTAATCCTATTTTTAACTTTCATATTTACTGTGTACAACATTTCTTCCAGTTAAATACGTAATGGAAAATATATATCTGTGAATACTCTGTCACTTTAAGCAATTATGAGTTTTCAGTGTATATCACAGATGAAATGTTATGGCTGAATCACCTATATCACTACCTAAAGATGTAGAGGCATATCCAGAATGCTGTTTTTTTGGGGTGAGGGGGGTGTGGTGACGGACCCTCACTCTGTCACCAGACTTGAGTAAAGTGGCACCATCTTGGCTCACTGCAACCTCCACCTCTCTGGTTCAAGCGATTCTCCTGCCCCAGCCTCTGGAGTAGCTCGGACTACAGGTGCCCACCACCATGCCCGGATAATTTTTCGCATTTTAATAGAGACAGGGTTTCACCGTGTTGGCCAGGATGGTCTTGATCTCCTGACCTTGTGATCTGCCCACATTGGCCTCCCAAATTGCTAGGATTACAGGTGTGAGCCACTGTGCCTGGCCCAGAACGCTTTTTAAAAAGGCCATAGCCATTAACAATGACTGGTTATTGTTTTTTCTGTATACTTGAATAGCAGTATTTTCTTATTTTTAAAGTTTGTGTACATTTGCCAATAGAGATAAGAAATTAAAGTAAGATTAAATATAATGTGAAACCTTGTGGAAATCAAATTATAGACCTAATATATTATGCTACTACCATTAGGAATGGCTGAGATATACTTAATTACCTTGTGTGTGTATGGCCTAGCTAAGTCCTTAAATACGCCAATGACATTGGTGCTATTAGCTCTACTATATTTACCAACAAGGAAGCTGAGACTTAGAATGAAGTGACCTGCCCAAGTTCACAGGATGAACATGGTGGGCAGTATTAGGAGTCGAATTGTGTCCCACCAAAACTTCTATGTTGAAGTCCTAACCCTTTGTACCTCAGAATATGACTGTTTGGAAATAGGGTCATTGCAGATGTAACTTGTTAAGATGGGTTATAGTGTAGTAGGAAAGGTTCTTACTCTAAGAGGACTGGTGTCCTTATAAAAAGAGGAAAATCCAGAGACACGTGTGCAGGGAGAACGCCCTGTGAACCTGAAAGCGGAGTTTCTACAAGCCAAGGAATGCCAAGCATTACAGCAAACTGCCAGAGGCGACGAGAAAAGGATGACAGATTCTCTCGGGGCCCTCTGATGACAGAAGGAGCCTACTGTCAACGTCTTCATCCTGGACTCCTGGCCTCCAAAATTGTGAGACAATTTCTGCTGCTTACACCACTCAGGTGGTGGAATTTTGTTATGACAGCCCCAGCAAACTAATGTGGGCAGCCAAGACTCACAGCACAAGCTGAGTTGGCATCAGGACACTCACTACTTCTCTCACAAGTGACCGACTGCTGCTGATACCTGGACCTCCCTGCTCTGTTCAGTCCCTACTCTAACAGAAATTTAGCTCAGTACCTATGGTGGTCTAAATCACTGGTTGAAAATCTCTGTTGGATTCATGATGGTATTCTTCCAGGGGAAGTATATAAATTTTTTGCTTCTGAGAAACAAACATCATTTTTAGTTCAAACATATATTGAGAATGTATATTTTAATGATAAATTGTTTATGTTAGCATTTTAAGTAGTGTTTTCTCTTAATATTTTATCAAGGAAATTTTTTTTGATATTTCAGAAAAAAATAATTTTATTTACCCCACATTAAATCCTAAGCAAGATAGTGAAGGAAACCTTCTCTGAAATATTGAGTAAAATCAGTTGGCTGTGAAATCGAATGCATGTCTTACTTAAGCAGAGATGGAGAGTTTAGGGTAAATACGGATAGCAATTGCCAGTTCACGTATGGTTACCTACTGTTACATTGCACAAAGTAAGCTTGGCATGGCTCAGTTGAAAATGAATAATATTATCATATTGAAATTCAAAACCTATTAAAAGTTTCTAAAGATTCTGAGCTTGACTGTTAGAAATGGTAATGGTGGGGGATCTGGGTCATAATTTTCCATGGTATGACTTTAGTAAGGAAGTTCTCAGAAGCAGTTTCCAGGTGATGGTCAGGTCTAATTCTCTTAGATTTATAGCACCACAACCATTAACAACTACGACAGACTGTGGGTACTCGACTAACAGTCAGGAACTTAGTAATTCTTCCTCAAGTAAGTAACCTGACTAAACATCTCAAATGTTTTGCCATCAAAACCATTTGGAGCCTGTTATGATTAATGGGCCACATTTCATGCCAAATGTTGATTTAGAGCAATTCTCAATATAGTTCTTTCTGGATGAATTGAAAACATAACCTACCAATGGCAATGCCCTAATCCTTTCTTCAACCTTTAGAAAATAGTTTATGGGATGACAATTGCAAGTTTATGCTGCAAACTGCTAAAATAACTTACATGTTTTGCATCATTTTAATGATTCCATTGTTAATTACTAAAATTCTCTTTATTTCCTTTATTGCAAACTCTTCAAAAGCAAGTTAAGCCTCTCTAAGTTTTCATTGCCTTGTCATTGACTTTTGGCTCTGTGGATAGAAGTCTTCAATGGACTGAGCTATTTTGGCTCAACAAAAATGCAAACTCACATTGACAACCACATGCACTTTGTAATTTTAGTCTTCCTTATTCACCGAAGTGAACAAGAATATTTTCCTTAAAAATCACACAGTAATCTCAGCCAGTTTAAAATGTTGATGCTTATCCCTCTTCCCATAAATTTATCTGCTCACTACTCAAACCCACTTTAAGCTGAATACTAGCCATAGAAATTAGTTTAGATTTGCATTAGAAATAGGCACCATTATAAGTCCATATATCTAAATCATCCTTCTTGTAGCTCTCCGTGAAAATAATTTGGATGTAGAAATGTGGGAAAGCTGGGCACGGTGGCTCACATCTATAATCCCAGCACTTTGGGAGGCCGAGGCAGGTGGATCACTTGAGGTCAGAAGTTCAAGATCAGCCTGGCCAACATGGTGAAATCCTGTCTCTACTAAAAATACGGAAAAATTACCCAGGCATTATGGTGTGTGCCTGTAATCCCAGCTACTCAGGAGGCTGAGGCAGGAGAATTGCTTGAACCTGGGAGGTGGAGCTTGCAGTGAGCCGAGATTGCACCACTGTACTCCAGCCCAGGCAACAGAGCAAGACTCCATCTAAAAAAATAAAAATAAAAATAAAAATAAATAAGTAAATAAATAAATAAATAAAAAAGAAATGTGGAAAAAGGCTTATGTCAGCACTTACACCTGCTAAGGTTACAGCACATGCTGACAACTTAGAGGAATTCCTGTAAAAATATAATGGGGATGAGGCAAGAAGGAAAGGACTAGGAAGTCCTTTAACTCACAGAGCTGAAACTAAAAATGGTTCTGGACCAAGTTTGACTTCCTTCTCTACCTCACAGATGTGCCGAAGACAACAACAGCGGCACAGCCATACCAGAGATCTCACAGTGTCACTCTGGAGGGAAAGGCATGCTAATGAGCAATGGAGTCATTACTACAGCTGTCTCATAACAGGGAACGGCTGAATCGTGCAAGGAACACAGGCCTTCCGGCTGCCATGTCACATATGACAAGGACACTTGCATAACTGCAGCTTCCCTTGGCTGCAAATGACTATGGCTCCTGCCACTCCCAACAGTTCCTGAATGTGTTAGTAGGCGCAGATCTGCTATAGGGAAACACTGGTTTAGCGTCATTTAAAATGTTCCTAGAAGGTTAGAGCAGAGATTCACTAACTCTGAGATAACCCATTTTATCTCCCATGAAGTACAAAACAAAAGTCTTTCTACATATGCGTGATAACATGAGAAACAGTACCAAGCATTTGGGAGGTACTACAGTGCTAATGAAGAGGACTTCAGCTGATGAATAAAAGGAATTGATTTCTAAGAAATAGTTATTGCCAGAAAAAAAGAAAATCAATATAATTATTACTTCTATAATACAAAAACAGTCAACCACAAAGATCGAAAACTTTAAGGTATAAACATCAATTGCAATTTAAATTTTTTTTTTTTTTTTTTTTTTTTTTTTTGAGGCAAGGTCTTATATCAGCTCACTGCAACCTCCGCCTCCGGGTTCAAGCGATTATTCTACCTCAGCCTCCTTAGTAGCTGGGATTACAGGCGCCCGCCACCATGCCTGGTTAATTGGGATTTAACAGAGAGGTGAAAAAGAAACCCCAATGAAAATAACACAGGCTTGGAGAGCAATCAGTCCAGAGGTGAACTGAAGTAAGGAGATTCCAGTGAGAAACATCCAATTTTTAAAAAGTAACACTGAAAAAATTTCTAATCTTTAAATGTGCCTAAAGGAGGTTTAGTTACTCAAAGAGTAACTAAAGATGGGTAAGTGGTAGAGACATAGAGGAATATAAAGGAAAAGACCATATTGCCTCCTCTGAAATGAAAAAGTTTTACACAAAAAGATAATTATAATATATTGATTCACTGCAGGACACTGTACTATGCATAATATGCACAATGTTACAGTAATGTAAGTGATAAATACTGATCTAACCAAAATGTATATTTCAATTGCTTTAAGAATCAGAGGAGAGAGGGAAAATGTATGTGCTTGTGTGTGTATGGCCATAAAAATCTGATCTTTTTTTAAATAAAAAGAAATAATAGATGATAGCTAACACTTATATATGTATATCCTTTAAGTTCTAGGGTACACGTGCACAACGTGCACGTTTGTTACATAGGTGTGTGTTACATATGTGCTATGTTGGTGTGCTGCACCTGTTAACTCGTCATTTACATTAGGTATTTCTCCTAATGCTATCTCTCCCCCATCCCCCCACCCCACAACAGGCCCTGGTGTATGATGTTCCCCACCCTGTGTCCATGTGTTCTCATTGCTCAGTTTCCATCTATGAGTGAGAACATGCGGTGTTTGGTTTTCTGTCCTTGCTATAGTTTGCTCAGAATGATGGTTTCCAACTTCATCTATGTCCTTGCAAAGTACATGAACTCATCCTTTTTTATGGCTGCATAGTATTCCATGGTGTATATGTGCCACATTTTCTTAGTCCAGTCTATCATTGACGGATGTTTGGGTTGGTTCCAAGTCTTTGCTATTGTGAACAGTGCCGCAATAAACATACATGTGCATGTGTCTTTATAGTAGCATGATTTATAATCCTTTGGGTATATACCCAGTAATGGGATCACTGGGTCAGTGGGTATTTCTGGTTCTAGATCCTTGAGGAATTGCCACACTGTCTTCCACAATGGTTGAACTAGTTTACCGTCCCACCAACAGTGTAAAAGCGTTCCTATTTCTCCACATCCTCTCCAACACCTGTTGTTTCCTGACTTTTTAATGATCGCCATTCTAACTGGTGTGAGATGGTATCTCATTGTGATAATAGCTAAAACTGAATAATCAAGTAACATAATTATAAGTGTATTAACTGAAAGAGTTGAATAAAAGTGATTGCCTCTGAGGAGTTGGAATTAAAGACGGTGGCAGGTGTACATCTTGTTTGTGTTTTAGTTCATAACTCAAAGATATATGTACATATCCACACATATGTTGGGAATATATACGTATATATTTAAAGCAGATTGCCAAATTTTGAGGGTATATTGGTGTATCATAAACATAAACACATTTCCTGGAAAATAAAATGTAGCCTTTCATTATCATTCTTAGAAAGAAAAAAAAGTTGCATGTTTCATGAGGGTAAAGAAGTAAAAGAATTCTGGGTATTTTGTCCTAAATGACATCTAGTAGGTTACATAGAAAAGCTAATTCTATAACCACAACCAATTAGTGATACAAATATAAAATTTAATTGTTTAAAAACCCTATATTAGGTAATAATAATAAAGTAGTTTAGTTTGATGACCATAGACGTTGTTTCCATTTAATGAGTCATTATTTTATATTTCAATAAGTTTTAATAGTTGGAGAGATAAAGTTTGATGTGAATATTCTAAATAATCTTAAATTTCCAAATTCTCTAGACTCTATTTGCAGACAGAATCATGTGATGGGTTTAACGTAGCTTATTTCACCAATTTTTCTTCCTATATTCTGATATTTTCAACACACAAGAATTTATAGTAAATTTGTACCTTGTAGACTGCAATGAACACTCATCCACTCTCCATTATTGGTAAAAGATTTGACATGTGTTTGAGTATCTTTATCTAGAAGAATATGTTTCTGATGGTGACAGCCTATGTATGCATATGTAGTATGCATATATAGTGTATACTATATAAAGTATACTACAAATGGTATAGTATGTCTTTATATAGTATACTATAAATGGTATATTATTTAAATTCCACTGCTGAGGATATCCACATGAAACCTTTTAGAGTCACCAATGATTACACTGGAAAATATGGGGAATTCACTGCCCTAGAAGCCACCCTTCACCAAGGGATTAATGAGAATTCATAGTTAAATGCTTCCTACATGAGTTTGAACCCCGGTGAACAGTTCTGCAACACACATCATATGTCTCTTCAGAAGGTTTCTGTGGATGAAGCACAACTGCCATTAATGGTGGCCAACTTGATAATACATTCTTGTGTTGGCTTTCATTGTTTGTTTGTGATTTTATTTTCTTTTTTGAGACAGGATCTTGCTCTGTCACCCATGCTACAGTGCCGTGGCATGATCACAAGTCATTGCAGCCTCGAATTCCTGGGGCTCAAGCCATCCTCCTAGTTCAGCCGCCTGAGCAGCTGGGACTGCAGGCCTGTACCACCAGGCCCATTTAATCCTGTGTTGGTTTTCATTAATTCTCTTTTATTTCTCCTGCTCTACATGCTTGCTCCCTGGAATCCCACTGCCCACAAAAGCTACCTGTGCCTTCATTGTTTGGGAAAACTCAGGGTAAAAAAAAAATAGATATTTGAATTGTTCCCAGAAAGCAGACCCTTAGTAGAGATTTTGGGGTTGAGTGACCCACCAATCAGATGTGAATAATAACTCTTCTGCTAGTGTTAAGTGAGTGCTGTGAACTCCCGGCATATTCACCATCACAAATACTAAGATTGCAGATTCTTGGATTGGAAAATAGATATAGGTAGAAGTTGAAACACTGGGTTATGTGGTAGCTCTGTCTCTTAAAACATATGAGAGCAATTATAATTGAAAAGGCTGTAGCATTGCCTGTTTTTTTCTTAACTATTTTGGAATCCTGGGGAAAAAAGAAGCCAAGAGAAACCATGTGGCAGAAAGCCCTCCCACCATCACTTTCAATAACGCCCTTCTAGAATTTCTTCCTTCCATCTTCACAACCTCAGATTTTATTAGGTAAGAGGATCTGGATTTCAGGGAGGGAACAAATTTATCAGGGCATAGACCCTAACTAATGAATGTCTGGGTCTTCTCACTAGGAAGAAACTTAGTGCAGAACAGTTCTACAGGTGGTGTTGGACTGACCAAGTTCTCGCCTCTTTTTGTTTTCCTTTTTTTTTCTTAGTCTTAGTGTGTTGCCCGGGCTGGAGTGCAGTGGGGCAATCTCGGCTCACTGCAACCTCCGCCTCACGGGTTTAAGCTATCCTTTGCCTCAGCCTCCCAAGTAGCTGGGAGTACAGGCGCACGCCACCACTCCCAGCCAATATTGGCATTTTTAGTAGAGATGAGGTTTCGCCATGTTGGCCAGGCTGGTTTTGAACTCCCGACCTCAAGTGATTCACCCACCTCAGCCTCCCAAAGTTCTGGGATTACAGGCATAAAATTAACTGTGGAATGTGCTGGAAATGCAATATCCTAAGATAGTATAGGACTGGCCAGAACAACCTGGGCTCTGTTCACCTTTCTCCCCGACCTACCCTAGAAACAAGATGTCTTTCACTGCATCAGCCCGGCAATCCCTGTAACCCCTGGGCTATAAGTCCCTGAACAGGCTGCTTTCTGGAAGCCCTCAGACCCTTTGCAAACAAGACTCCATCCTCCCCAGGCAGCTTTCCTGAGCCGAGAGGAATCAGCTCACAAGGAATCTTAGGCTTCCGTTGTTCCTTGCTGTCTATCTCTAAATAAGAAATGTGCTTCATGTAATTTGTGTGTGTGGCTGTTCTCCATCAGACTCAAACAAGTTGGTAACCAGTACACCTGCTTCACACTTAGATTAAAATGCTGACCAATCATGAGGGGAAACAAGAAGGAACCACGGAAGAGGGAGATAGTTAAGTGTCATGGTGTTAGGATCAGCTGCAGCAGCCAGGACTATAGCTGATTGTACTAAGACATTGCAGAAATGATAGCAGACCTACCCTTAAAAGTGAGTCTGTGATTAATTGGACTTACTGTGTGGTATGAGTTGATCTCAGTGAACAAGATACAGACTCAATCCGACAGCTTTCAGACACCATTTCAATATCTCCTTAGCTTTAGCTTGTACTCCAGCCACAGTGGACATGACCAGTTCCAGAGAGGCTTCAATCAGCTTTGTGCAGGGGCAATGAGATAGGGCCTCACCATCCACCAGCATTATGTATCTCTTCCTGGGTCCCCTCCTTGGGTCATCTTTGTACCATGGTAAGGGACCTCCATAGGAACTAGCTAGGCAGTCACGCAAGTGAATCTTAGAGGTTTAGAAAGTTACTATCTGGGAGCATCCCTTGAAAAAAAGAGGAAGCATGATGGATAAATGAGTCCTTCTTTCATCTCCCAGGCAGGCAGTTCTGGGGCACATTTTAAGTCTCTTCGGTAGGTCCTTGCAGGATTAAACACCAGCGCCTTGTAGCAATAGTTCATTCCCCTCTTTGACAAGCCTGCTTACAGGGATTACATGCCAGACTTGTCACAGGCTCAGCATTCAGGTGAATGGAGCCTAAGATGATGAGGATGACACAAAATGGGAGAAAAGAACTGATGACACTGTGAGGATCAAGATGAATCATGCAGGCAGAAAGAGGATCTGGAATCTGCTTTCTAGTTACCAAACAGGCCTAAAGATATGCTGATACACTTCAACCCAACTTCAAGAATTGTAAGACTGTGAACATCTAGTAAATTCTTGATTGCCTTTACTGTATAATGACTGTCTATAAATGTAGAAAGAATACAATAACTGTGGCTTGTTTGAATTTCTTCCATGAAAAAAAAAGACTGGGGAGTGACACAGAGAAAATGAGAATCATGGGAAAAACATGATTATTTTCTGGAATTAAGAATAAATGAGTTTAATGACAGGTTGAGTCAACATGTACCCCAATTTTTTCCGGAATTAAGAATAAATGGTCGGGCGCAGTGGCTCATGCCTATAATCACAGAACTTTGGGAGGCCGAGGTGGGTGGATCAAGAGGTCAAGAGATCGAGACCATCCTGATCAATGTGGTGAAACTCCATCTCTACTAAGAATACAAAAATTAGCTGGGCGTGGTTGCGTGTGCCTGTAGTCCCAGCTACTTGGGAGACTGAGGCAGGAGAATAGCTTGAACCCAGGAGGCGGATTTCAAATATGGTTTATATATAGGAGGCGGAGTTTGCAGTGAGCCGAGATCACACCACTGAACTCCAGCCTGGCACAGAGCGAGGCTCCATCTCAAAGTTAAAAAAAAAAAAAAAAGAGAGAGAGAGAAAGAATAAATGAGTTTAATGATGGGTTGAGTCAACATGTTACCCAATTTTTGAAAGTAGATTTTAAAATTCTCAGATTAAAATTAAATATAATTGTGCTGGCAAAAACCCCAAACGGGATAAAACTCAAAAACAGTGGGACTCTTTAAATCATCTAATATTTCTACAGTTTGAAGCACATCTCATGACATAGAATTGGAGACACTGTTAAAATCATTCTACGTACATGTCAAGATTATCTGATAAGCTCAGATGCTAAAGGACGTTTCTAGAAGATATAGAGAGATACTACACCTAGAGTGATGAAACAATAGTATGATGCAAGCTTCTAAGAATTAAAGCAACATTGGTAAAGCCAAGAGCAAGCAAACATTTATAAACAATGTCAAAAGTGAAAAAAACAAAATTACTTAAAATATATTCTTGGAGAAAGAAAATAAGGAAGGAAAGGGTGAAGCTTCTGTCTGGAAAATATAAGCAATACACATAATGGTACCAAGCTAGAGAAGAAATAGTAAGGTATTTACAGCCTAAAGACAGCCACACTTAACCAATAAAGCAGGGAAGAAAAACTTACAAAATCACTTTTCGATATACTTTATTTCCCAAAATTGTTTGTGTCCTTAGCTTCTTCTGGGTGATTGAAACTATTTCAATGTAAAACTATCTGATTGTGTTTGTGAAATGCAAGACTCAGAAAACTCAAACTTATGTGTGAAAGAATATATTTTACTTTCCACAATTCTGTAATTGAGGAACAGCATTTTAGTTAACTCACAGAGGTAAACAGTCCTTAGAGACAGAGTAGCAAACCTAGGAATACAGGTATCACATGTGTAGACCCATAGAAAACACGCACGCAAGGATATGTTAACACAAGTTAGGATACTTTATGTCCCAAGTAAGTATGGTTTATATATAGGAGGCTAGGAGAAGGAATTTACTGGGGGCAGACCGAAAGAGAGCCATGGGATTTCCAAGCCCAGACAAAGGGGTGTGGGAAAAGGTGTCAGGCTTTCTCTGAACCATCCAGGAAGTCTTTGTGAAGCAGACAACTTAAGGGATGTTAAAATGTCTACAGATGTGTAAACCTAGTCATTTCAAGCATGTATTTATCCCTGAAATTGAACCCATGTGTGTCAAGTCACTGACTATAGATTTCAAAGGGAAGCAGGACTGAACATTTCTGTTCCAAGCAGGGTTTTTTTTTTTTTTTTTTTTTTTTTGTAGTAGTAGCAGCTGCATTGGTTTTAAGATAAGGGCTTCTTTATCCAGGCAGATGCAGCAGTCATCAAGAGCTAATTTGCTGGGATATTCACATATGCAAATCATGTCACAATGCAGAAATGCAACCACGTAATGACTGGAAAATGTTATACTCATAAATCATACCGCCACGATCATCAAAATTTCCACTCAGCCAGGACAAATTCAACAGCATTTATGCCTTTCCAGTGTTTAGCCCATAAAAACTCTGTGTTTTTGGAGAGTGTGTTACACTGGTGATCTTAAAACTCCCAAGTCTGGTATAATGAGTCCTCAAGTGCGTTATAACTTACCAGTAATTACATTTCAACATATCTGCTTTCAGCAGTTAGTGTTTTATTCATAAACATTTAAACACTGAATTAGGCATAAAATAAGAATGTTGGCAACAACCCGGCTTAATTTCATTAACTATTAGGTAAACTTAGTATTTCTTCTTCAAATAATCCTTGGTTTTGAATGCTAAAGATGTAATGAACTTCATGGTTCATAGCATCTGACATTGCTTAATTAATGGGTGCATTTATAGTACATAGGCCTTCGTAATTGATTTATATGCATGATTTGCACATACAGCTGTTAGTTCCTGTAGGAAAGTCATAATTCAAATGTGTGCATACTTTGCAGATACGGGAGAAAGAAGAAAAAATTAGAGCTCGACAAGTTCCCCCAAAACATGATAGCAAATTAATAGCTTAGAAACAAACCTACAGGATGAAGTGTTAAAGTTATAGTCTTGAATTTTAACAGCATGTGCTTTTCAAAAAATACCGAGAAAATGGTTTGGGTTCTTTTTAAATATTTACCTTCCTAAGAAATAAGAATTAACTTACATATCTTTCTGTTCTAATCCATGCATTGGAAGAAAAATGTGGTTAGATTACGGACAGAGTCAACTTCATTAAAATAGAGCAAAGCCTTGAGACATTCACCTCCGTACTAACTGGTCCTTTCATTGGTATGTAGGTCAAATGGCTACATAAGAATGTATATGTGTTATTCTCTAGACATAAAGGGTCTACACCATTCATGTTTGAAGTTCCAGTAATAGCCTCCCTAGAAGTAATGATAGATTTCCATTTACATTTACTTAGCTCATTCCCTAAGTGAACAATAATGCTAATTTACAAGCAAGCTCCCCTTAAGTGAGGACACAGTTTGAACTGGCAAACAGGGAGAAACTAATAGACCTTCTGAGCAGAAACGGCTGCTCCCTTATATAAGGAATGATGTCTGAGCCGTGGTGAACACTCTATCTCTATTTGCTCTGTTGCACCCAGGGACCTACACTATCAGAAAGAAACTACCCTTTCTCTCTTCAGGATCCTGGGTTAAGTCTTACTTAACTTACTCTAAATGTAAGACAAGCATTTTATGAGCAGGCACAGGAATTCTGCTCTTCTATCTTGTATAACAGATGACCTGTGAAAGCCAAAGCTGCAAATTGAGGGGTCAGAACTAAAGAATACCTGAGCTCCGAGGGCAAAAGTCTCTGGCAACATTAAAAAAGGTTGAGGTAGAGAAAGTGTTGTTTCTGGATGGTCCATGACCCCAAGAGAAGAGCAGCCTCCTCTGGGTTCGCTCCTGGCCTGTGCTGTGGCCCTGCACTGCACCTGACACCTCTCACTCATTGTGCTATTTGCCACAGTCGTTTAGCGCCTCTATCCACACCACTGATGGCAACTGACCCTTTCCCCATTTGTTAGCTGCTGGAGGTATTTCAGTGAGGCTTTCGGGAAACTCTTGCAAACATTACAAGTTCTTTTTTCTTTCTTTCCTTTTTTTTTTTTCTTCAAGGCAGCTATCAAACTGCTTTACTGCACATTAAAACATTCATAGCCCAGGCACCTTGATGGCTTTCACCATGTTGGTCCGATTTCCTGGTGCTCCAAGGCACTGCTTAGCTTTTCGCTTTCTAACTCCATACTCTACATCTGCTATTCTAATGCCTTCATTCATCAGACGACCGGCAGTTGTAAATTTTTCCAAAGCTTTTCCCACACATGCGCATGCGCGCCCGCGCACATGTGCGTGAAGAGTTGACATGATGAAAGGTAGAAGCTGGACTGAGATGCTGTGGCTTCTTCTGATAGAGTAGTTTAAGAGGTTGGCATTTACAGACAATTCCTATCCACACATCCTGCCCTGTATTGGTTTTCAAGTCCCAAATCCTGCATTGTCAGGACTGGAGATGATGAAATAGAAACATATAAAACATACGCAGGCTCTCTTTGAAGAAAATCCTAGGTTTGCAACTCCTTATACTCACATATTGGAATTTTGCTTTTGGTCCAAGTTTTCAAGTTTTAGAATTAATTCTAAACTCTTTTCTCTTGCTATCATTAATAATTTTCCTTATATTGTTCAACAAGAGACCAGAAAGGTGACTTGGGTGAGATGTTAAGTCCCTATTAGAGAACAATACAAATAATTAACTTTAGGTCAGTGTCCCAGAGTCTAGCGAGTGACAATTATTTATGTAATTCTGCCAGATACAAGGTTAATCTTTATACATAGCCCAGGGTCATTATTTGGTACCTTGGGAAATTATGGAAAGCAACAACTACTCTTCATATGTGTGGCATGCCCCACTTTAAATACTTCCACAAGCTTTAGCTCATTCGAGCCTCAAAACAATTCTATGTCACAGGTAGTGATCACATTAGCATTGTGCCTTTTCTATGGTAACAGAACTGGGGAGAATGGAGTAAAATAAATGGAGCTAGTACATACATTTAAATCTTCTCAATTTCAAATTATATGACCTTTCTCTTATACCAAACCATTATTCATTTTCACTCTATGCCTTCTATTTCTTAATTATAAGAGGGGTTTAATGATACATATTAATAAAGTTTAACTTTTAATCTCTTAAAATTCAAAAAGAAAATAAAATTCTCTTCCTTGTAAAATAATGTGTGAAAAACAGTTATTGCTAGCTCCTGTGATTACAAGCACTTACATGAGAGATGACAAATTCTACAGTAGAATGGATGGATGATCTTACACCAAAAAAATGGTAAAGGTAATCCATTTATTTATTCCTCCTTCTTTCTTTGTTTCATTTAAAAATATTAATTGAACATTTACAGTATATGTGCCAGGCACTTAAATGAGTAGCTAAAATAGTGACACTTCGAG
This sequence comes from Macaca mulatta, assembly GCF_049350105.2. NCBI lineage: Eukaryota > Metazoa > Chordata > Mammalia > Primates > Cercopithecidae > Macaca > Macaca mulatta. Next base: position 173,575,952 of record NC_133409.1, read on the forward strand.
GTAACACTGGTGAAAGGTTACTCAAGATACTAGCAAAGAATGTGGTGGAAAAAGCAGTTCTGTGAACCACAGAAGTTATGTTGCAGCTAGACAAACATTATGTCTCTCTAAATTTTTGTTTGTTTTTAATTTAAGGGATTCGATTGGATAATATCCAAGAGTTCTACAACTCCAAAATTTTATCAAATTGAATATCTCGCCTTAAGAAGAGCTAAACATTATGCCTGGGTCTTAATGTCTTTATAAGTAGTCAATAAAGTATTGCACGAGCCACTATAGGAACCTAAGAAACTCTATAAACCAGTGTGCAACATAACAGAACAAGCCAGATATGAAGACTCTATATGGCAAAGATTTTCCAGAGTAAAGGACTTTTATCTCAATTTCTTAAAAAATTTATAAACAAATGTCATGACACACTTCTTACAATTAAAGCGAGGCTTGAGCTATCTAGCCTTAAAACTTAAACATGTAAATAGCAAGAAGGAAGAGCTGACATTTCTTGAGTCCCTGCTATGTTTTCAGCCTTAAATTAGGTACTTTGATCTAAATGAGCTCATTACATAGAATGCCTTATAGCTCCTTTACTTAGATTAGCTCCTGGTTACTGGTTGTAAAGATTACTTCTCTTGCGGGTGTTGTTAGTATTAACCACTCCATATGTATTTTCACCTTCTCTAGCACACATGCCTTGCTCTGTTCAGACTGTTTTCTTCAGTTTTCTCAGCCCACACATTCACCACCTCCCTCTCTTTGTCATATCTTCTCTCCTTCTCTTTGTCTGTTCCTCTCTCATTTTTTCTTGCTCTTTTCTTCCTTCAACAAATGTTTATCAAGCATCTACTATATATGCGGTGGCACATTTCCTTTGTGTTGTGCCTACGCCAGTGAAGGAAACAATGTTCCTGATCATACATCTCAGTTGAAGACATACTGTAATTAGATACAAGTATGCCTGGTTGTTTTAAGAGCTATGAAGAAAAAGAAAGCAGGATGAGGACACAGAGTATGACCGTTGCTGTCCAGCCTCTGACTCTTGTCTTTATCCTGTTTTGAGGGCTCTGACTCCTCTGGCTGCTGGAATTCTATCCATTCTTCAGTTCCCAGCACAAGCCTCAGCAGCGTCTGGCACCTATTCACACGTCTTTTAATTTTTCTGAACTCTTCTTTTGCACTTATGGTTAGCACCTGAGTATTTTGAACATGATTCTTCTCCAGTTGTTTTGTCAGTCACAGTCTGGTCCACTCAGCTTGACTGCAGTGTCTTTGAGAGCAGAGACCACGAATTACACTACTTTTGTATTTTTCTCAGCCCTTTGCTTGAGAGCAAACACACATTGGGTGCTCAAATAGTTCTCATAAAATGATGTTTACAGAAACATTTTATAGAAATATGAAGATATCGTATGGAAAAATATGGGTCTAGTAATGAGTTTTAATGAAGCCCTGATGTGCTAAAAGGTATACAGAATAGAAAGGGAAAATATTTTTTCCATTTTGATACTAAAACTTTATAGTGATATAAATTTTTTATGTAACCTGGAGTAAGGGTTTCTAACTCGTCTTGAGTCACAGATTTTTTCAGCAATCTGTCGAAGTCTATAGATCTACTCACAGAACTTTTTTTGTTTTGTTTTGTTTTGTTTTGTTTTGAGATGGAGTTTCACTCTTGTTGCATAGGCTGGAGTGCAGTGGCACAATCTTGGCTCACTGCAGCCTCCGCCTCCCAGGTTCAAGCGATACTCTTGCCTCAAGCCTCCCAACTAGCTAGGATTACAGGTGCCTGCCACTACGCCTGATTAATTTTTTGTATTTTTGGTAGAGGCGGGTTTTGCCATGTTGACCAGGCTGGTCTTGAACTCCTGGTCTCAGGTGTTCTGCCCACCTCAGCCTCCCAAAGTGCTGGGATTACAGGCGTGAGCCAATGCACCCGGCCAGAACAATATATTTAAATGTACAAAATAAAATACTTAAAAGAGTACAAAGGAAACTGATTGTATTAACATAAAGTTACCAAAATGTAAAATAATTTGTAGAGTAATGCACACAGTTTCTTAATGAGATCATGGGGTAGATCTAATAACTACCACAATGACGGATGCATGATGAGTGATGGATAGAAATCATATTCCAGGATATATGCAATAAAGCGATATGACAAACACCTGCGATTTCTTCTGGTGACAAAATTGTAAGTACTGATTATACTACCATGGTTTTCTTGGCCATATTAAGAATGAAAGGAAACGCTAAAAATTTCTACTAGTTACTAGAAAAAAAATCAAGTAATTTTTCCCATCCAGGCTCACATTCTCTTGAGGGATTCGGGGCATGGATGTGAGTGAGTGTGAAACCCAGGTGAAGCATCAGGGTCTGTGGTCCTCTGTGATCATCTAGAATTCAGATTGAAAGACAACTTGATTCTTAGGAATCACAAGTCCACTTTAATCCACAGCATAAAATGCCAGACACAAACGACTTAGAACAGTTTGATGTACTGAAGAAAAACAAAATTAATCATAGAAATGTATACTGAAATTAAGCACAGCAGGTAAACAAAGATCCTGTGTGGATTTCAGATGATGCCACACATCAGTGCACTCACACACGTTGTCTTTCTATTTCTGCTGCAAAGAGGTCTTATTGGAAACAATTAAATATGTAAATGAGAACTGAGAAATAGAGCTGTGGATCTACAGAATATTTAGTCATTTGCTGTTTTATACATTTCATGTTTTGGCATCTTAGCAGCAGGACCTCTCCTGGGTTTAGATACCTGGGTTTTCAGTGGATAACAGAATTACCTTTAGTTAATTTGATCAAGTATCTTTACTCAGTATGGCAGAAGTTATCTATTCTGGAAATTTTTCTCATTCTGCCTCAAGTCATAGGCCACTCGAATCTGGCTAAATGGATGCCTTACTATTTATATATAATATGAAGACCCAGGCTCAATTTAGGAACCTGCAGGCTATAAGGATGCTGAAAAGTAAAGGAACCATCACAGGGACAAGGAACAGGTCCGTGTGATCTATAGTGGTTGGCTACAATCCTTCCCTCCTAGTCTTTACAGATAGCACTGTGTGAATTTTAAACCACGAAACTTGATTTTCATTCCATAAGGTAAATTGGCTTTCCTAAGGTGATTATAAACTGACGTATCTTGGGTGAAATAAACAGCTTCTTTTCATGCATCTGAAAAAGGTTGTTAATTCTACAACAAACACATCTCTTCAAGCCCTATTGCCTAGACAAGGAAAGCAATACCTGAAAATCCAGGAAGAAGGATCGTTCCTGATAAACCCACTGTAGATTTTCCCCAGAAGCTATGTTACTTCAGGTAGGGGTTGGTGGGAGGGAGTGGCTGTGTGTCCAAGGGTATTTGAGAAGCTTTATCTTCCTGTGAACATATAGATAACATTCTAGAAATGGAATCTGGAGAAAGCGTGTACATTTCCAAATAATCAAGGTGAGACGTGTTTTTTTTTTGAGACGGAGTTTCCACTCTTGTTGCCCAGGCTGGAGTGCAGTGGCGCATTCTCGGCTCACTGCAACCTCCACCTCCTGGATTCAAGTGATTCTCCTGCTCAGCCTCCCAAGTAGCTGGGATTACAGGTGCCTACCACCACACCTGGTTAATTTTTGTATTTTCAGGAGAGATGGGGTTTCACCATGTTGGCCAGGCTGGTCTCGAACCCCTGATCTCAGGGGATTCACCTACCTCAGCCTCCCACAGTGCTGGGATTACAGGCGTGAGCCACCGTGCCCGGCCAAGACATGTTTTTAAACAGAAGTGAGGTACTTTTGTTAGTACCACTTTAATTAAATAAATTAATAAGGCAACCACTATGGTGGTGCCATGAAAGGTAAATGAAATTATGAAAATTCACATTAAAGAGTGACTGTAAAGTTGAATCAACATGGTTGATATATATGAAAAATATAGAAAAGCATATTACCCTAGTTTAAGTAACAATTGTATAATTAAAAAAAATATATTAATGGTAAGACAATGAAATTTTTTAAAATTTTTTTGAGTGCACTGTTAATGTAAAATTAGGTTAAGTGTCTTTTTCCCCTTATATTTGACATCTGTGGTAATATTTTACCCATAAATAAAAAAGATATTATTATATCAAGCCAGAAGAAATATATTCTTATTACAAATTTGATATTATAATCAGATAGAACTTGTTTCAGTCTGGGCGCTATCTAATATTTGATTTTTTAATCACAACCAACTCATTTTAATCTCTCTGAGCCTTAGTTTTCTTATTTTTTAGGCTATTGTGAAAACAGTTGTTGCAGAGGTTAAATGTGTTAACACAAATAAAACACTGCACCTATTGCACCTATCACTTAGTATGTCCTCAAAAAAATCAAACTTTTATTAGACACTTAACTAAACTGGGTACCTCAGAAGGCAATTGTCTGTTGTGGCCAAAATTCTAATATAAAATCCTATAGCACACATTTGTATTCCCAAGTCAAATTTCTTCATTAAGCATTTTCAGGGAGACTTCCAAGCTCTACAAAAAAAAATATATATATTGTTATTAAAAGTTTCTCAAATTTTAACTTACAAAACCAACAAAAAGCAAATAGTATCCAAGCTTATCAGCCCATTGCTATGAAAAAGATGTTGCTGACACGGCTGAGCTAAAAATATTGCTGTATATATGCCTTTCTTTGTTAATGAAGATACCCAGCACTTTTGTAAAACCCTGATCATTGTGTCTGAATGGAAACATGGGACTGGCACATCCAGGGTCAGAATCCAATCTGCATCCCCTGGGTGCTTTCCCTGTCTCTCACTAGGTACTTACTGGACATGCATACCTATTGCCTATCTATGTTCTGCTTCTCAGTGTCTCCTGACATTCCCCCAAGGCTATGGGATCCATTCAGGCACATTCCCTAAGCTTTCCCAAATCGCAAAGCTGAGCAGAAAAGATGAAATGACCCAATCTCTGTAGAGGTCAGACACTTTTCCTGGACCTTAGTGAGACAACAGATTTCCCCTTGGTCCTACCTGTTAATGACCTTAGCACTTCCTGCCCTGTCTTCTTCCCACTCCCCAGCGAAGAAAGAAAGAAAAAAACAGAAGTCAATATGAACATCTTCTCTTCATTACCCTCCTTTTCTCACAGGTTTCGAAGGTTCCACAAGCCATTCTCAGTGAGACCAGGTGGCTTCCTTGGCTTACATTCCATAGCGGCCCTGGAGAGTAACCTAGTTACTTTTTAGGAGGTCATTAGAACGCCTTCCAGCACCTGATCAAGTTCTGATCTGGTGGGGAGAGTCCAGCTGCAAGATAACAAGCATATTTGTTTAGAATTGTATTTTCCCTAATCTGGCTACGCAGACTGCGTATTTCTTACTCATTCGTGGAAGCCCAGTGTCTTCTTTTCTAATCTTAGAAAATTATTGGCATTTCATTCAGAATGGGAATGAGTTGATGTTAAGTCTGTGATTAAAAATAAGTTTCAAGTAAACAGGTTTCTGGGGGAAGAATCCCATGGCTATGCAAAGGGATTACAGTTAATTCTAAACATGGCGTACTTTACAACTATTAGGAGACAATAATTTTAACAGTTCTACAGATGATTAAAAAGCCATTTTCTAAAATATTCTCACTGGAGTTTTTTAAAAAAGAAAACATTTAATTGCTCCAATCAACCATAACTACTTTCTGCTTATGGTGTAATTTGTATACTCTGAATACATGGTGTGGCTATTTGTCATAATTTTATAAGTGTATATTCCCCACTGTAGTGATTGGCTATCATTAATTGTGAATAATTCCCTGCTCATTAAAGTCCTGCAAGAAGACTGAAAAGTCAGGCCCAGCAAACACGAGGAGGATAAGAAGCCCTGGTCAGAGTCCTCTCCATACATAAACATTACGTTTTCCAAGACTTTATGAACTTGGAAGGCATTTAAAAATAATACAAACAAGTGACAAAAGCAGCTCTTCAAAGTTTCTCAGGTGAAAAATGGAGCCTGACTTATGCTTTCTCTGCTGCAGGTAGCAATTACTTTATGCAGCTCAAATAAGCTTTACTTTTAAATATTTAAACCTGCTGCAACCCTTCTTTTCACTGTATAGGTTAAACCATCCTGACAGGAAACAGGAAACTGCATAAGGATTGTCCCAAAGGGACCATTTCAAAATATAGTAATCCTATTACCTAGTTAGGGAACATCAAATCCTCACTCTGTGCAAATGGCTTAGAAGATATAAGATCTAGAAGTAACATCTCTCTGAGTGTCTTAATAGGCTCTTCAATATGAATGAGTTCTATGATGCTAATGAGAATGAAAACAATCCGGGTTTATTTCGAATGGGGCAGAATCCAGGAAAATGAGAGCCAAGTACTGTGCTAATCATAAACATCTGTAGTCAGCTGTCTGTAATAGTTTATTTCCTTGGTATAATAAAAACATGACATTTAAACTTTATAAGGAGTCCACTCCTTACCCATTGTCATCATTCCTTTCAGGTGAGGTCTTTTGTCCTTTTCATTCTTACCTCTGCTCTCTGTGCCTCTGTGTGTGGGATGCAGCCTTATTCTGCAAATTCTTCCACCCATTATTCCAGTGGTTCCTGAATTCCCACCGTTTTCTCCATAAAACCTTTAATAAATCAACCCAGAAGAGCTCATAGAATCCTGTTTAGCCTTTCTGAGTGACAGGGAGAGTGACATCAGTTCTCTGGCTGCCTCCTCATGCCTCAGAACAAAAATTGCACTGCCTCTGAATGATGCTTTGGGAATATTTGCCTACTCATAGAATGTGTATATTTGTTAATGAGTTTTCAAGTCAAATTCATAATTATATCAACCCTTATTATCGACAAGGCACTTCTTTCCAAGTAAATCTTGAGTATTACTGGGTTTATACATAATTTTCCTTGACATCTTGGGCAAACAGGCTTCTCTAGTCACTGCTATTATCAGACAATAATGACAATGAAAATAATGATAATCATTATCATTAATAAAGGTAGAGGTGTCCTGGACTTGGATCAGACAAGGAATAGTATTGAAGGCCCCATAAATTGTGCTAACGGGTTTTACGTACATTAATGTAAGTAGGGAATCATAGCTTCCTTCACGTCTATATTTTCCCCTGTGTGTGTGTGTCTGTGTATGTGCGCACACACATAGATGTGTAATATGGTTTGACTCTGTCCCCCCCCCCAAATCTCATCCTGAACTGTAGTTTCCATAATCCCCATGTGTCATGGGAGGGACCAGGTGAGAGGTAATTGAATCACGAGGGTGATTACTCCCATGCTGTCCTCCTGAGAGTAAGTTCTCATGAGATCTAGTGGTTTTATAAGGGGCTTTACCCCATTTGCTCAGAACTACTGTCTCCTGTCGCCATGTGAAGAAGGATGTGTTTGCTTCCCTTTCTGCCATGATTGTAAGTTTCCTGAGGTTTCCCCAGCCATGTAGAACTGTGAGCCAATTACACCTCTTTCCTTTGTAAATTACCCAGTCTTGGGTAGTTCTTCATAGCAGTGATAGCAGCAGGAGATAGGCAAATGCCTAGGCAGACAGGGGCAGCTACCCAGTGAAACCCCACCTTCAAGCCTAAGACAGTTTAAAGCCTAGCTACAAGTTCTGGTAGATACATAGACCAGATTAAGAACCTGTCTTCCCATTTGGTGTGCTTTCCTCTGATTGGTCCCCACCCTTCACCTATTTTGCAGATACCTATCCTTTTCTAATTGGTTTTCTACACTGTCATGCCCACCTTTAAGTGGTGTCTGCACATTAACTCTTTTTGCATACTCACCAATCAGTACACACTCCCCTACTCTGAGCCCATAAAAAGCTCTGGACTTGGCCACACTGAGAGATAAACCACCCTCTCATCCCCTCTCCACTGAGAGCTATTCCATCAGTCAATAAAATTCTTCACCACCAATCCTCACCCATTGAATTGTCAGTCTATCCCATTCTTCCTGGACATGGGACAAGGGCTTGGGAACCGCCAAACACAGGTACAAGTTATTACATAGTCGGGCTGAGTGGGTGAGGGTCCTCCAGCAGCAGGCCTGGGGCAAAGTGAGACCCAGGCAGCAGTGGGGCATTGCTGGCTGTGGAGATTCTTGGTTGGCAAGGTGGCCAAGAAAAATCATGTGTCAGCAGCATGAGAATGGGCTAATACAGTAAATTGGTGCTACAGAGAATGGGGCACTGCTCTAAAGACACCCAAAAATGCAGAAGCAACTTTGGAACTGGGTAACAGGCTGAGGTTGAAAGAATTTAGAGAGCTCAGAAGAAGACAGAAAGATGTGGGAAAGCTTGGAACTTCCTAAAGACTTGGTGAATGGCTTTGACCATATACCCTAAATCACCTCTCTCAAGTTCAAAGTTTCACAGATCTCTAGGGCAGGGGCAAAATGCCACCAGTCTCTTGGCTAAAACATAGCAAGAGTGACCTTTATTCCAGTTCTCAACAAATTCCTCATCTCCATGTGAGACCACCTCAGCCTGGACTTTGCTGTCCATACACTCCAGGCTTGAGACCAGCCTGGCCAACATGGTGAAACCCCATCTCTACTAAAAACAAAAATTAGTTGGGCATGGTGGTGCACATTTGTAGTCCCCGCTACTCAGGAGGCTGAGGCAGGAGAATTGCATGAACCCAGGAGGCAGAGGCTGCAGTGAGTGAAGATCAAGCCACTGCACTCCAGCCTGGGTGACAGAGCAAGACTCTGTCTCAAAGAAAATGAAAATAAAAATAAAGTCAATTTAAAGAAAGAGATTTGGCGATAAGTTTACAGAAGTTGTGAAGAGAGCAGATCACCTTAATACGTGAGGATGCAGCTGGGTATTTTAATTTCATATTGGCTTGGGTCATCCCTCACAGGTACCCACTATTTTCTTCTAAGGTGAACTGACTTCCAAACATGTATATGAAAATAAAAAGCAAATATCATTGTATAGGGGTATCTAATTCTACAAATGGTTTAAGTATTTGCAACTGTTTAAAAAGAAATTCTGCCAAATCAGTGGATTCCTCTAGCCAAAAGATTTTAAGAAAAAAAGAGTTACATACAAACATGAAGAAGGGAGAAATGGTAATAGAAAATAATAGAGCACTATACCATTTTATAGAGAAAATCATTACATTGGTCTAACGGTATAACCAGAAAGGACTCAGTGAAAACGAAATAGGGAATGAAATTCATTGGTTTTTAATGAGTTTGAGTATACACATGAATTGATGGGGGCTGTTTGTAAATGGAAAGCTATTATAAAAATAAATTTGCTTATTACTTGCATAATTAAAAACATCGTTTAAAAGACATAATAAAGAAGTCCTTATTGTAGAAGTCCAGATTCCATTTTATTCCCCATATCCAGTTTTCTACATAGAGCCATTATTTTCAATTTTCATAAAACTTGTATTTCAATCCTTTCTAAAAAGAATGTTCTCAAATTTGTAATTATAAACTCAGCATTCTGTCCTTAGAGTATAGATGTTTACAGTAACAATGGAAAGAGTCCATTCACTGCAAGAAAGGTTTTCTGGTTAACTTTGTTATTCATGCCACTGTACGTGTTTATTGTATGTGAACTCACATTTGTTGTATAATTAATCTTGGAAGCAAGATTTTGCAGCTTCGCTGCTCTAGAAGTAAAAGGAATAAGGCTCAGGGATTTTATGCAGTTGACAAAAAATATTTAATACTGATGAAAAGATAGAACTTATCTTTAGAGTTGTTTTTAATGTCTTTAAAAAAATGAGATTTTTAAAAATCCCTGAATCTGAAGATTTATAGCTAAGAATTTTGGTAAGTGATAAACTTGAACTTTTTATTCAGTCCCAGATAATTGCCAAAGGAAAAATAAGTACTTTATCAACACACATATGCAAATCTACGTGTAATGAGTAAGCTGAATTAGAGCATAGAGCCCAGGAGTTGGAGAAAGTGTGGTTTCTCTTCTGCTCTTCAAAGCCAATGCCACGTTCTGTATGTTGTCATGTATCTTTTCCTTGACTTCACCCTTCTTGCTCTGCTAGATCTTATTTTTTAGGATCCAGAGAGACGCTGAAATACTCCCCATTCTAAAACAAAAAGCAAAATAATACAAACACCACTGTTCCATTGACCTTGGATTTCCTTCTAGCTGTGCCCCTTCTCTGCTCTTTTCCTCATAGAAATCTCTCAAACATGGACAGAGGAGGAGGAATTCTACAACTAAGGACTTTAATTTCTTGTTTCTCATCTGATAGTCAACACAGCAATGTTTCTTCTAGCTGCTAATCCATATAAACCAGTCTCCTTAAGGCAACCACTGAATTCTCAGATTCAATGGTACTTTTAGCTCTTTACTTGCTAGACTGTCAATTTCACTTACTACTGTAGATTAGCCCTTCTTGGAACTATTCCCTTGATTCTATATCAAATTTTTTTTATTCTTCAATTTCTCCCACCACTCTTTATCTTATTCCTTTGTGAGTTTTTTTCTTCTTGGCCGTTTTTTACCATGAGATTTCTTTTGATTTCTCCCTCAGCCCACTTCTTTTTCCTTTTTCTTCTCCCTGGACAAACTCATGGCGTTAGCTATTATTTATATGTAGATAAAACTTGATTTATACCTTCAAGCAGAATCATTCTCTTGAGATATAATCTTCATATCCAGCTTCCTGCCTGACGTAACACTTAAAGGGCTCCAAAGCACTCTAAAATCAGTAAGTCCAAAACTGAATAAATCCCTTTCCTTCCTCAAAACGTGTCCTTAGTCTTATGCTCCCCATTTCAATTGGTGGATCTAACAGGGTCACCCAAGTAAGAAATCTGGAGTCATCATTGACTCCTACATCTCCCTACTGCTTAATAACATTAGTGACCAATGATTTTATATTAAAAAATTTAATCCTTTCACATTCTGTTCATACAGATTACCACTGCCCAACTTGGGCTTTTAAGATCTTTCTTGAAGCCATTGCGGTAGCCTCCTATTGGGTTTCTTTGCCTACATTCTTGGTTCATTTAAATGTATATATCAAATATCAGTGTTTGAGCTAAAGTCAAATCTCCCTTATTCATGTCAATGGCTTCCACGTACATAAAGTATAAAATTGAAGTTTCTTAGCCTAGCATAAAGGCCTTCCTCTATCTGACTATGCCTCACTCTCTCCTGCCACACCTCAAATGTAAGCCTGAACTCTGCTAACCTGTTTGTAGAGACCTGCAAACTCTCTACAGCTTCTCTTTTACGTACTTGTCTTCCCTCCTGGAACTTTATTTGGTCTTCCACTTTTTTTCACTCACCAAGCTTTTACTCATGCTTTTAAGTCCCAACTCTGGGACAGGTCCACTATAAACTCCCTTCCTCTTTTGGACTCTATTAGTTCTACTTCTCTGCACTTCCAAAGCAGTCTTTGCAGGCTTTTTCATGATTTAAATGCATTATGTATATAAGTGACTCAAGGGTAGGGATATTTTCAATCATGTATCTTAGTACTTACAAAGTAAGATTTCTGGTCGAGTGCTGTGGCTCATGCTTGTAATTCCAGCACGTTGGGAGTCCGGGGGCGCAGATCACAAGAGGCCAGGAGTTCAAGACCAGCCTGATCAACATAGTGAAACCCTGTCTCTACTAAAAATACAAAAATTAGCCAGGTAAGGTGGCACATGCCTGTAATCTCAGCTACTCGGGAGACTGAGGCACAAGACTCCCTCGAGCCTGGGAGATGGAGGTTGCAGTGAGCTGAGATCGCATCACTGCATTCCAACCAGGGTGACAGAGCCAGACCTTGTCTCAAAAATCAAAAAACAAACCAAAAAAAAGAAAGTGAGATGTTTTTCTGTTCAGAAAACCATGCATTATATTCAGACTAAAAACACAGGTGATATTGAAAAAAAACAATATTATAGTTGTTACAGGTGTTTTCTTATAAAAGATCAAAGTAAAATTTTTGATGGTATTAAAATTAAAATGCTTTCAACTTTTGTTAAAGCAATTTCGGCCACATCAATACAAATTTGCATTTGCTTTCTCTGCTCCATCTAGACAGAGATCTGCATAAAATTACAGTATCACAAAGTTGGCAGACACCTTAAAGATAATCTGTCTCCACCGAATAGCAGGTATTTGACTCTCTACAACCAAATCCCCACCAATTGTCCACTAAGGTGTACTTAAACACATCCAGTTTGGAAGGTCTTACTTTTTCAAAGATGAACCAATCACAAGTTCAAGCATTTCCACTGCTTATAGGTTTTCCTTGAACAAACCAAAATCTGTCTTCCTGAAAAGCCTTCTTTGTTTCCACGTCTCTTCTCCTTAAGGTCAAACAGAGCCAGCCTGCTCCTTTTCTACTTGACATGCCTTCAGAAGTAGTTACCTATTAGGTACTATATAATCGTGCCCTCTCCAAGCTTTCTTTTTACCTTTCTGTGGGTGATTGTATTTTAGGTCCCTTCGCTGTGCTGACCATCCTCCAGGGTACATTTCCTGCAGTGTTTATTTCCCTCTTAAAAAGTCTGACTTTAGACCTGAATCCTGTGCTCCGGGAGATTCTGATTAGCACACAGAAGAGCAGGTCCGTCACCTTCCAATTCCAGATGCTACACATCTATCAACATCTGAAAGGTGCATAGGGATCAAATGTACATTAGTAGGTATATCATGATATCAAAACCCTAAGTAAAATAATTGATATGAAAGTAGTGTCTTTTATCTCAGTGAGTGGTTACACAAGCCAGAGAGTACCAATCATGAATGATACTTTTGCTCTGTTGCCCATGACATAGAATGTGGCTGTACTGCAGACAATATCAATTAATTTCCATACTGCTTTTTTTCTGACACCCAAATCCTCCACCCTGTTCTCATGTGTTCCACCCTATTTATGTTTCCTCTGCCCACTCCTGTGGTATTCTTCCTATTTTTACATCATCCATTTTTCTTCTGTCTTCATAATCTACTACTCAAATTCTCCACTCTTTCCACATGTACTGCTTTCTACCTTCTCCGACCTGCCTCTTGTCATTCAGTCATCTATATATTCAATGATATGGTTTTGATCTGTGTCCCCACCAAATCGCATGTTGAAATGTAATCTCCACTGTTGGAGGTGGGGCCAAGTAAGAGGTGATTGGATTATGGGGGCATATTTCTCATGAATGGTTTAGCACTATGCCTTTTGTGATGAGTCAGTTTTCATGAGATCTGGTTGTTGAAATGTGTGTGGCACCCCACACCTCTCTCTCATGCTCCCTCTCCTGCCATGTGACATGCCTGCTCTTCCTTCAGCTTCCACTGTGATTGTAAGGTTACTGAGGCCCTCATCAGAAGCAGAGCAGATGTTGGTGCTATACTTGTACAGCCTGCATAACTGTAAGCCAATTAAACTGTTCTCTTTATAAATTATCATGTCTCGGGTATTTCTTTATAGCAATGCAAGAACATCATAATACATTTGGTAAATATGTTTTGAGTTCTAACAATGTATTGGGATGCTGTTAGCCAGTACTTGCAATAGACTCAATAAGGTTTCTTTATTTTGCCAAATCAGATTGAGGTTACTCAGTCTATCAAAGGTGAATACTTATTTGAGCAAATAGTGAGCACTGGGCTTGGGCATGCATGCCAGGGATTAGAAAGAAACCTGTAATGCCAAAAGATGAAGTGAGTGAAGGAAATTAGTGGCAATGTAAGGAGAAAGTAATGGGATCAGAGAGGATGATGCTGATGTCCATTATACAAGGCTCTTAACAAGACCATAGGTCACATAAATAAGAGAATTCAGAGGTATTTATGAGCACAAACTAACAGGTTAAATATTTTATGGTGTATCCATAATTTAGAACAGTATGCAGCCATTAAGAATCATTTTTTCAAGAATATGTACTATTCATAAGAGTGCATTCCCAGTTAAAAGGGGAAAATTATCATTAAAACTATTATAAAATTATCCTGAATTTATAACTTGTAGCAAATATAATATATAAGATTTTATATTGCTTTATAAATAAAAACAGGAAAGAATAGAAGTTAATCAGAATATCAGAATTATGGGCAATTTGTTATCTTCTTTATATAGTTCTGTATTTTTTACATTTTCTATAATAATACAAAGTACCTTATATTTCTTATCACAGAAAATAAATGCTATTAAATATAAGATGGCTCTAGTGACAAACTCAATAATGCCTAAAAACAAGTGAATTATATGTCTTATAAGTTAGATATCACACGGACAACATGTAAAATTGTGCTTATAATTTGATTTCATGGTTTATGTTCTAGTATATAAAATAGTACAGAATGTTAAATATACATGAATAGAAAATGATATAAGAGTTTAACATCTAACTACCTTTATGAAAGTAGTAGCATTTCCCCCATTTCCCTCTTACAGTACAACCCAATCATTCAAGCATAGTTTTAAATAGCATTTCTTGTATTTGAAAAGTTATTGAGTAATCAAACAGTGACCTTTCGTACTCCGCCAAGAAATGCAATTCAGCTTTGTATAGCTTCCAAACTAATCAATATCCTATTATGATCACAGACGAGATTTTTACAACTGAGACACAGCAGCTAGAGTACCAGATACACATTTGTTTCCTCTAATGCTAGAAATTTTATGCCTTTGCATAAGAAACCATTTTAAGTAGGAACATTGCATTATTTCTCTTTTGAACAGGACAATTAAGTTTTAGGTTCTATCATAATGCTATGAGAATAGGGTGTATTAACCATCATAGAGCCATTACCTCATAAGACTTATCCATAACAAAGAATATGTGAATCTCCTTTCATCTTGCTTATTTATTCCGAATGGATGTGTAAAGATTGATGTGTAGCATACCATTCATAAATCAGACTACAGGAATGTCAAGAGATACTCACATCTAGAGCTGATACTATTATTAGGCTCCACCAACTGATTATCTAATATGTTATTTAGTCGATTAGTTCATTAATAATGATCAAACCAGTTCGTACATCAACACAAATATATTTAAAATGCTTACAAGGCACTTGAAAATCTGACTGTTTTAGAAGTACAATCCAGGCAAAGGGTTGGCTGCTAATTGTAGCCTCCATGGGCTTCCAGGGTAAAGCCAGATCTATTAGAGGTTATGGCACAAACTATCAGTTGATTTATTGATGAATTAATATCTATGTTGAGAGGATCAGGGGCAATTAATTTTAAGCATCTATTTGAACATGTATATAGCCAAAGATTTATAATCATTTCTTACATTACATTTTTATACATTAGAAAACTTACCTTAATAAATAAATATAAATATCAGGGAGAGAAAGAAGATAGAGGATTACCACTACCGCCGCCTTGACCCAGGTGGATATTTTGTGAAAACTCTTGTTCTACTACTAGCTAAATAAACCAAGACAGGAAACCTACAAAGACTTAGACATCATCACTAGAAAAAAAGGTTGAATTTCAAAAGCATTACTGGCTCTTCTAGCTGCTATGTAAGTTCTAGGGGAAAAAAATCCTAATAACTCTTACTATATATGGCTTTCAACTAAGATAAAATATTTTCCATAGACTAAAGAAGGGCCGTATATCTATTATACATATTCATTTGTCTAGTATGTGTTTCTATGGCCTTTCATTACAATAAACTCTTGATATTTTGGTTTGAGGTTTATTATCCAAAAGTGAGCAAGAAAGCAAAACTACAAAGTATGTCATCCTGACTTTGAAGAGATTTACTTTCTGTTTTGACATCTATTGAATCCATGGCATCAGCCTCTTTAAAAGTACGTTAAGCCAATATTGAATCTTGTAACGGAACTGCATATCTCTCTTAGATGGTCCTAATAGAGGCTTGCCCATTTGAGTCATGGGAATAAGGAAGAAATCCAGGGGCAATAGTGCAGAATCATTATTGGGGATTATGTTCCAAAAAAAGTATTTTAAAAAAACTAATACTAATAGTGCTTGCTATAAAATATTGGGGGGGGGGGAACCCTAATACTAATAGTGCTTGCTATAGGCTGTATCTGTTCTCCAACTTCTTTATATATACTGTTATTTTTAAAAATCTTCACAGCTATGCTGTGGAGTAGTTATTATTATCCCCATATTACAGATGAGGAAACTGGGGCACAGAAACAAATAATTTGCCCAATATTATGTATTCAGGAAGTGCCTGAGCCATGTTTGAACTTGGGCAGTCAGTCTTCAAAAGCTCCTGAGCACGTTGCTTTCCCTCTGTTTAGGAACAACGTGACAAGAAGCGAACTGCCTACTCCTCATAGTCACTGGTTCCTTTAGACAGGAGAAATTTTCTCTCCAGAGATAATGACTCAAGGGGAAATTTTAACATAAGCAAGCAGGGCTTCAATTTGACGCCTTTCATCATCAGGAGTGTGATCTAGTGCCCTCTAGAGGGCAAAAGGGGAGATCATGAGCAATGTATATTTTTTTTTATGAACATAAGCAGAAAATTTGCATTAAGACAGTATAGAATTGGAAGTTTGAAAAGCCTACATTCTTATTATTAAAGCTCTCTATTTAAACATTTTTTGTAAAGTTAATTGTCTTCCTGTAATATGGAAATGATAAACTTCTGGATGTTGTACAAATGAACTGCAGCCAAGATGATAATGTGAAAATATGGAGCATAAGATAGTACATAGTAAAACCTTAAAATGACAAAAGCAATCATTTAGGTAGTCCAACTTTCACAGCTGCATGATTTGAAGACACCAACAATTACTTGAAGCAGGTTCAAATAAAAGAGAAGATAATTAGTGAAAAACCCATTGTTCTTTTTGCAGAGAGATTTGGTATCACTCCAATCAACACAAAATTAGGTCATCTGCATTGCACATAAAGATACTCACCAAGCACCAAAAACCTGGCCTGGTTTTGAAGAAATCTGATCTCTCTACAAACCACTGTTTTCTAGATGCTGAAAATAAAGACTTCTTTTTTCTCTAAGGCAGAAAAAATATATCACTAATATTTTAGATAATTGGTACTCATTAAGTACTTGATAAATTAGTGAATGAATTCTGGTTCTAGTTATACTATAAAGGTCAAATACTCTTTAGTTTTTTTATGTATTGTCTAACTTCTCACCCATCTTTGTTGAACTAATGAAATGAAGATATCCATCATGATGTAACTGTGAGCTGGGAGGATCTAAATTACCTTCATCTGGCACTATTCCAATATACTATAAATGAGGTAATTGTCCTTGACTATAAAATTTGCATTTTCAAGACTTAATTGCTATCATTACATCTTTTTTGTAATTCTATTAATTTAACTGAATGGAGCGGTTGGTTTTATGGTTAAAAATTTGCATTAAAACATTGTACATCTAAATAGAATTTTAATATTTCTATCTAAGGTTCTATACAGTGATCCCAGAGGAGCTAAGTAATTTCACAAGAAAAAGTAGGGAACTGTCAACAAGCAGCTTTTACCTTCAGTGATCATTAACAGACCTTCAAGTCACCTGCAAATGCTTCATTCTGGGATTTGAGAAGCCACTGAGGCCATGCACTCCATGGATTCCTGCAACTTAATCATTAACAGGAAATCTATCAGCCATAGCCAAGGCGTGGCTGGGTGCCCTTTCCTATGATCATCTTGGTGTTTGAGGTGTTTCCATCTTATCCTCAGCTGAACGGGTCATTCTATATTTGCATGTGTTTTGGTTCAGTTGGAACATGCCGTCCTCACTGTTCCCTCTCCTCCTGAGCAAGGTATTTACATGTACGTGTCTGATCTTCCAGCCACAGTTCATTGCACAGACTGGTTAGTAAAATGTTATAATTCTTCACTCCTACTGGAGGGGGCAGTCAAGAAAACTTTTCACCTTAGCCTTCCGAATCTTTGTGGTCACTTAACAATTATGCAGCTTTTTCTTAATAAATTTTAATGTATGTGCAGAACTTTTCTAGTCAACACAAGCATTTTCTTAAGTAAAGATACAGAAAACTGCAGTTAATGAAATTGACGTTTTACTTAACAATTCTCCAACCCTTCGGACCTTTGAAAACTACCAGCATCTTGGTTTTTGGACAACTGAGGTTGGTTAAAAATCAAAAAAGGACTGGGGCAAAGTTTCATACAATAAAGTTTGGAAGGTGGGGTAAAAACTGAGAAGAAGCCTTTGTTATGAGAAATTTTGCAGTGATGGTGGATTTTCTGGACTTTACTAGCCAGCCTTGAGGATGAGTGCACTCATGTACCTTCTGATACCACTTAGCTAAGAGAAAGATGGCAAATATTTGCAGAAAGTGGATAAGGAAATGTCATTAGGGACTTGAAGAGCCTTAGGAATGCTTTATACCAAGCATTAATTTTGAAGATGAGGACCAGAAACTCAGAAAAGATTTGTGGCTTGACCAAGGACTTCCATTTAGTCAGTAGCACAGATAGACCTAACAGTCAGCATCCTTGATTCCAGTACATACTTGTTGTCACTACATCATACTTCCCTTCTAATGCCAAAAGCTCTTCTTCTGGGGAAAATCACTGCAGACTGCAATCAAAGCAGCAGGGCCTGGGAGGGTTCAATGAGAGGTGGTCAACACTGGCCCCAGATGTCAGAATTAGTTCCTCATCCACCAGTCTTAATACCTCATGGATCTTCCTGTACATACTCCAAGACCCAATCCCTGAAGCCCAGTAAATGGAAAGATGTATGTCTTAATCAACCAGGAGGCCAAGTGTGTCACTTAGATTTCTTTTTCTACCAAACTGGCACACCCACCGATTCTATATGTATCACTTTGAATTTATTCAGAGACATTTTATGAAGTGTGACAACTCCCACGTCAAAACAAATTCTAGTTGTTCTCACCAGAAACACAGAACAGTATTGTATTATTGAGCACACCATGATGTATCTACCCAGGGATGGCATCAGGAATGAGTTGTCTATAAAAGGAGAGACTTTATATGAGTTAACATCCTCAAAACGTTATAGTTGTGCTTACTCAAGAATTCAGTGTGGGACATTTAGATTGAATGCAACCTATTGTTTCAATCATAGAACCTATTCTACGAAGATTAATGAAATCAGCCCATTATTTTTAGGTTAATAATATTTATAAGGAGCTGGGCATGGTGGCTCATGCTCTGCTTCAGCCTCATGAGTAGCTGGGATTACAGGCATGTGCCACCATGACCAGCTCCTAGCACTTTGGGAGGTTGAGAAGGCTAGATCACCTGAAGTCAGGAGTCTGAGACTAGCCTAGCCAACATGGCAAACCCTGTCTCTACTAAAAATACAAAAAAAAAAATTAGCTGGTCATGGTGGCACATGCCTGTAATCCCAGCTACTCATGAGGCTGAAGCACGAGAATCACTGGAACCCAGCAGGCGAGGTTGCAGTGAGCCGAGATCTCGCCACTGCACTCCAGCCTGAGTGACAGAGCGAGATTCGTCTCAAAAAAAAAAAAAAAAAAAAAAAAAAATCAGAAGAATATTTCTTGCTTAAACAGGAAATGAATTTCTTTATCTCTGCCTTTTCTGTCCCCAGTCATTCCCCATCATGTGATTAATCATAACTTAGTATGCGTTGTGGTTTGTAGCTTTAGTGCACAATGATATTTCAAGAATCACACTAGTGACCTATTTAGGGAAGGTCACATAAATCACAAGCTTATTGCAACCATGAGCCAATGGAGGAGACTTTGCGTAAACCTCAGCTACAATTTTCCCTCCCTCATTTTCACTGAACACTTCAACTCAAATAAGTCTGACTCAATTTAATAAACATGTAATGAACTTCCGCTATGTTCAAAGTACTGTACTAAGTGCGAGGATCTTAGAAATGAGTAAAGTATATCCCTCTGCCTAAGGCATATGTTTTTCTTGTCTGGATAGCTATAACTGCTATCACTTACCTGTATCTTCTATGCTACTTAAATTTTTTATTGTTTGTAATTGTAGTCTAACTCCCAAGTTATTTGCTAAGAAAGCTGGAGTTTGAAGATATGCCTTATTTTTATATTCTGACCACTGTGACCCTATATCCTACTTGGCCTGACTTACTCTTTTTGTCTCAGGATAGTTAGTAATAGCACTCCCTTCCCCACCAATATATTCTACTTTGAATAATACATTCTGTCTGCAAAACATAGTACCCAGACTGTTGTTGGCTTAGAGACCAAAACAGAGAATGATGGGAAGGGGAGAGCTTTATAGTCCCAAACTTGTGTTTGATCCCTGCTCCAGCCCTGACCAAATGATAGCAGGTTATTTATTTTTTTTTTTTACTTTCCCAGGCCTTAACTTCCTAATAAGCAAAATGGTCGGTAACATCAACACCACAGAATTGCTGTAAGACTAAAGGGTTTTAAATGCTGGAAAGCAATTTGCAAACACAAAACACGATCTAGCCATTCCAGTAAATAAGTATTGTTGGTGACTATGAAATAGGCAGTGTGGAAGGTCACAGACCTCAGGAACTAAAGTGTGTCAAGTCTAACCCTTAATATTTCAAATTAATAAAGGCAGGGCTAAGAGGGTAGCCCAAGTATTGCTGAGCAATTAGCCAAATATAACTGAATAAGAATAACAACAATAATATCCACAGCTATAATTTATTAGGTTTATATGGTACACTATGTATTATATCAAGTACCGTATATGTACTATTACTAATTGTTATATTTTCCCATTTTATAAATGGGGAAATTGAGGTCCAGAGAGGCTCAATAATTTATAATAGGCGCAAGTTAATGAATGACTGAGTCAGCTTTCAAATAAACCTTTCATCATTTCTAACTGCCTTTTGCTCAGTGCTGGCACCAACAGGAAATTCTTAGCACACTCACTGTAAAATAAAAACATACTCCCACACACATACACATGCACTCACACACACCTGCGTGAGCACACAGGCACACAAAGTAGCTAAACAATGTAACAAAGAATGCTGTGCACACTGTACAGAGAGTTGACTGTCCAAATCAAAAGGCTTTAGTCCTGATTTTCTTCAAGATACCTATAAATAATAAACTTTTGGGCTGGGTGTGGTGGCTCACGCCTGTAATCCCAGCATGTTGGGAGACCAAGGTGGGCGGATCACCTGAGGTCAGGAGTTTGAGACCAGCCTGTCCAACATGGTGAAGCCCTATCTCTTCTAGAAATACAAAAATTAGCCGGGCTTTGGTGACAGGTGCCTGTAATCCCAGCTACTCGGGAGGCAGAGGCAAGAGAATTGCTTGAACCCAGGAGTCGGAGGTTGCAGTGAGCTGAGATCGCCCCACTGCACTCCAGTCTGGGCGACAAAAGCAAAACTCTATCTCAAAAAAAAAAAAAAAAACTTTTGGTTGGGGAGTTTGGAGGAGAGTTCTTCCTTCAATCACATGCAAAATCTCACAAAATGTTTTCTATAAAAGCATTCTATTTCAATATTAAATTCTCATATATTTTAAATAACTACTAGTTATTTTAGGTTATTTTTTCTTTCAATAACTACCAAGTAAACATTGTAATTAGTTTTAAGTTTAAAAGTGTGTATTAACTATTTACTAAATAAGAGGAGTTACTCTTGTTTTCATATCTCTACTATTGTGTTAAACTCTGGGTCTACAATATTTCCTTCTTTTAAAAAAATAATACTGCTATTTATTCGCAATACTCTTTATTAGGCAACAGCAATATGCTCTCTCTACATTTCATTTTATTTATTACGTATTTCAATTACTTTATTTAAATGTTAAAGCTGTCAGCTTTTGGTGAAAATGTATAGAGACACTGTAATAATAATTTAAACACTTCTCTGCATGAAGTATTTTTTTTTCTGAATTCTTATAAAAAATTACAAATACCAACACTACATCATGCAGCATTGCACATTACACCATTTGAAGAGGATCATTTTAACCCACTAGTACTGAAATATTTGTTTTAGCTCTTTGTCTCTCAACAATCTAGAGGAACTCAGATGCTTGGACCAATCTTGTCAAACATTCTCGTGTATTCTGCTGTGAACTGCCCCACCCTGTATACCACTGCCAGTAACAAGTTCAAGAGGAATGAGAGCTATTCATCATATGTCGAAGGTCAAATACAACAATATTGTGAGAGTCACTGTCAAATTTAAAATTATAGACTTTCCCCCTAAATATTTAGTGAGCAACTTCTCTATGCCAGGAACTCTACTATGCACTGGGAATAAAAATAAAATTAAAAAATAAATCATTATTGTCATCATCTGTGCCCTTAAAGTACTATGGTTCAGGATGAAGACACATAAAAAAGAACAATTGGCCGGGCGTGGTGGCTCACGCCTATAATCCCAGCACTTTGGGAGGCCAAGTCGGGCAGCTCACTTGAGGCTAGGAGTTCAAGAGCAGCCTGACCAACATGCTGAAATCCTGTCTCTACTAAAAATACCAAAACAAAAAAAAAAAGGTAGCCAAGTATGTGATCCTAGCTGCTCAGGAGGCTGAGGCAGGAGAATCGCTTGAACCCAGGAGGCTGAGGTTGCAGTGAGCCAAGATCACATCATTGTACTCCAGCGACAGAGTGAGACTCAGTCTCAAAAAAGAAGAAAAAAAAAAAGAACAATTAATTAAAATGCCTTGTGATAAATGTTATGATGGCAGTAGGCATGGGATTCTACGGGGCTGTGTATACAACAGACTCCTCTAATCTAGACAATTAGGGAGGGTATAGGGTTACCGTATTGGGCGTGGCAATTTAATTTCAATCTTAAGAGTAACTCGGGAAGATGAGATCTGAGCACTGAAGGACAGTCCAAGGTCCAAAGGTAAGAAGGGAGCTATGCCGAGGTAGGTTTTATGTTTTCCTTTAACGATGGAATGATTAGATGGGCCTTCTAGAGATAGTCAAGAATCCTAGGTTATAGGGCCATGCTCTAAGTCCTGCCTTTGTTTAATGATGATATATTGGGTAAGTTTCATAATACCTCTGAAAGCCAGTGTATTCTTCAGAAAAATGAACATCATCTTTGCTTCTTACCATTGAAAACTATGAGGATAAGATGAGGTAACACAAATGAGGTAAATGACCCTTGAGCAATCATACAGCAGTCCCTGCAAGAACTGGGAGCAGAAACAAGACCCGAATCCTAAAGGAACGGACGTAGAAAGCAAGGACTGAGAAAAGTGGCGAGTTACTGAAACTCAATATTTACACTATGCCAGAACCTCACTATGCCTGGTTCGAGGCTGCCTGCTTCCCTGATGCATTTGCTCAACTGTCTAAACCTCAGACAGTTTCTTTCCTTAGAATATCTTGACTCCACATCCTCCACATTTTGAAAATCTCCACAACTTAGTAATTGTCAAGACCCACAAGTCTGACCTTTAAACATGAATCTCCAATGCCATTTGTTTTCTATACTGAACTCAAAAAAGATTAAAGGGAAGCAATGGGTTCAATAATTTTGCTAAACTATAACTATGAAAATGGCACACTTGTTAAAATTATTACATACTATGGTGCAAAATCTACCATGCCTACTTTTGTTTTTTGATATTCATGACATAAAATAGATTTGCTTTTTAGAAGAGGCAAAATCACTTACTAGCTAGAAGTATATTCT
The DNA here is from genome assembly GCF_049350105.2 of Macaca mulatta. NCBI lineage: Eukaryota > Metazoa > Chordata > Mammalia > Primates > Cercopithecidae > Macaca > Macaca mulatta. The sequence goes on from NC_133409.1 coordinate 173,599,503, forward strand.
CTAAAGCCAGCCTGTCCACGTTTAAATCTCAGGTCTACCACTTGCTAGCTGAGTGACCTGGAACAAATGATTCGACCTCCCTTTGCAACTGTTTCCTCACCTGTAAAATGGGATGATACTGTCTACCTCACAGAGTTCTTGGAAAGAATGAATGAGGTAATTCACATAAAACTGTCAGAACAATGCCTGCCACATAATAAATGTTCAATAAATGTTGGCTGTTGTTGTATCCGGCACTGGGGTCACAGCAAGTCACCTTGCTGGCACTCAATAAAATTTGTGGTTGAAAGGAATGATTGACTCAAATGAGTAGCAAATAATGACATAACACTTCATATAAGTTCATTTTAATTTTAATAAAATTTAATTTTAATAAAATTATCCCTGGAGAAGCATACTTAAAAGCAAAGTCAGGCATTAGTGGAAATGAAAAAGACATACGTGAGAATTGCAATATTCAACAGCAAACATTTTTTAATAGGAATAGGGGTAAATTTCTGTCTGAGGGCTGTTGCAAAAACTCAAAAAATGCCTTGCCTGTTACAGAGTGAGAAATTGTCACAAAGGGAAAACTTCAAGGTGTCAGACAGCATTTAAAGCATTGAGTCATGAGAGCTACTTCCCAAGAAACAATACCTTCTGCTGTTTTTCACTTGCACTTAAATTATCAAAACAAAGTAGCAATGATGAAACTTATTATTTTAATCAAGCTTGCACATTAAAATCCCACCTCTCATCACCTTAGCCAAATATCTCTGTTGAAGTTGTTTTGATATTCTGCCACCATGTGTGTTGAAATCGTTTTGTGTAAAACTTTACTCTGGAAAACAAAGGTGTGTATATTTGGAAATAACCAACTGGCTTGCTGAGTCATTGGCTTCCATCTCACTATCTGATGTAGATCTAGCTGATGTGTAGCTTCAGCACTCAGGCAGTGGTTGAGAGCATCTGTACTGCTAGGACTATTTTGTAAGAAAGGGTGCAGAAAACAGCCAGTCTCAAACTAGCCCCAGCAGGTCAACCCAGATAGGCAGCATTTCATTTTCAAAGAAAGTGTTCCCCTCTTTCTACAATGTCTGGGACATTCTGTTGTCAATAATGACTTAACTCCTACCTACACGTCCCACAAATTGTTCCCCAATGTGGTTGTACCAATGTATTCTTCCACCAGAAGCACATGAGACTCTTCCATTTTTTCAACACTCTTAGGTTTCTTTTTCAACATATTTAATTTTTATCACTTGGATAAAAACACAAGGTATCTTGCTTTAATTTGCAATTCCTTTTTGATTAGCGGGATTGATCATCTTTTCATATTTAATGATCATTTAGTGTTTCTGTCCTGCGAATTGCCTGTTCGTAGGCTTTGCTCATTTTTATGGTGGATTCTTTCTCTTAGTGACTTATTACATTTCCTTATATATTCTAGATAATCCTTTCCTTGTGCCCTAGATTGTTTTTCTTCTTTAGTCTGTAGCTACTATTTTTAGTCTCCTTATATTGTCTTTTAAAATACTTTTACTTGACAATGGTATCAAACATACAGAAATGTTTTAAAAATAAAAATAGTACAAAGAACACATCTGCACATTTTACTTAGATTTTTTGTTAATATTTTACCCTATTTATATGTATAGATGTTTGAATACATATACAGAACATATATGTATATATTTTATATTTTTTTAATCTTAATTTTAATTTAATAACTTTTCTAGGTTTCTTCTTCATCGCCTGTATTTTAGAGTCTCTAAGAAATTATTCCTTAACCCTTAATTTATTAAGATATTCTTCTTTATTTCCTTCTAGGAACATAAAGCTTTGTCTTTGTATTTAATCTATATATCCACACATTTTTGTGCAGGATATGAATTCAAAATCTAATTATTTTCCTACAGATTAAAAAGTATTTGCATTACTATTAAGTGCATCAGTCATTATCTCCATATTAATTTATAATTTTACTTCTGTCATGAGAGATAGATATCTATATTTATAAATACACACATACATACACACTTAAACCACTGGAACAGAGCAGAGACACACAAAAATATATATATATGTACACATCAGTATATATGTAAGTGCAATGTACAGTATACTATATATGTATATGTATAAATATGGTATACTTGTATATGTATATACTGTGTATATACATGCTTGCATATATGTATATAGAACATATATACACACATATATGTATATAGAACATATATATACTATAAACTTATATATGTATACATGTAAATACATATGTACAGATGTCTGTTTTCATAGTTTCTGTTCTATCCTTGTTTAGTAATTGAGCTAATAATATAGTACCTTAAACAGTGTACCTTGCAAGTATATCTTACTTGTCTTCACAAATTTCTCCCATCTTGCCATTCTCCAGTGGTGTCTTTTTTTTTTTTTTTTTGACCATTTCATCTTCTGTCACCATCTTATTTTAAACAGCAGCTTTTTGGTATTTTGTTGACTTTAGTTTAATTTAGAGATTAATTTGGAAATTATAACTTCTTTTTTTTTTCTTTTCAACTTTTATTTTACACTCGATAGTACAAGTGTAGGTTTGTTACATGGGTAAATTGTGTGTCACTGAAGTTTGTACAAATGATTTTGTTACCCAGGCAGTGAGCGTAGTACCTAATAGGTAGATTTTCAAACCTCACCTTCCTCCCACTTGGCTCATTTTATCTATTGTAATAAACTTTATTCAGTTGCAGTATTTCTATTTTCCACCACTGAAGACTTAGATTTGCTGATAACTTCTTTTTTTTTTTTTTTTTTTTTTTTCCGAGACAGAGTCTCGCTGTGTCTCCCAGGCTGGAGTGCAGTGGCGCGATCTCGGCTCACTGCAAGCTCCGCCTCCCGGGTTCCCGCCATTCTCCTGCCTCAGCCTCCCGAGTAGCTGGGACTACAGGTGCCCACAACCGCGCCCGGCTAATTTTTTGTATTTTTAGTAGAGACGGGGTTTCACCGTGGTCTCGATCTCCTGACCTTGTGATCCGCCCGCCTCGGCCTCCCAAAGTGCTGGGATTACAGGCGTGAGCCACCGTGATAACTTCTTTAGTATTTCTGCACGTATCTTCACACAAGAGGATGGCCTATATATTTTTCTTTTTCCTTGTCCAATTTGGTATCAAATTTATTATATTTATTGGCATACTTTTAAAAACTATCTACTGAATCTAATTTACTAATTGCCTTTTATGTTGTGACTTTTCCTTTTTGTTTTGTTTATTAATCATGCTTGAAATTTGTATGTTTTATTACTTCTTTTTCAAAAATATAGGCAACTACTTCTATGGATCTTGTGTTTTTGATTTTTATTAGCATTTAAAAAATTGTATTCTTTCTACTTGCTTTAGGTCCATCTTTTATTATTTCGTAGTTTTCTCAATATGTCACTCCCCCATTTTCACTGTCTCTTTAAAAAAAAAAAAAAAGATATTTTAACGTATACAATAAACCTAAATTGCACTTTCTCTGTATTGCTAAGTTCAGCTGTACTTCTCCTTCACTCTTGTTCAGTTCAAAACATATTGTATTCCTTGAGATTAACCCATAAGTTGATTAGAAGTGCTTTTGAAAGTTTTCAAATGTCATCAACATTTAAATTATTTTTAAACTTTCATGTTTAAAATTAATCATATTATTATCCTTGTATGATAGTTACTTGAAACGTATTGAGACTCCACTGTGGCCTAATACATGGTTAATTTCATAAATGTTTTATGTGTACTAGAAAAGAACAAATATTTATATTTGTTTAATATATATCACATGATTAAATGTACTGATTACATTGCTCAAATTTCTTTTTTATCAATTTTTTAATGTACTTGAACTAATTTCTGAGAAATGTGTGTTAAAATTTCTCACTATGATTGAGAATTATTTTGTCACTTTTGCTTTATATTTTAAGGCTATGCTTTTATGTTACTAGACTATGACTATCCTTAGATGATAACCATTATAATTTTTGGATACATTAGTTCTTTATTTATAATTATTATATAGAGTTTCTATCACAATCAATTCATTTTCTATAAATTCCTTTGTCCTGTAATAATGTTTCCATATCATATATCTTTTGTTTGGAATTTATCTGTTTTTTCTCTTTTTATTCTTTTATTTTCAGACTTTGTGTAGGTTTATTTTAGGTATATTTTTCCTAAGAGGCAGAGTGAGCTAGGATTTAAAATTTATTATAAGACTTTGTCATTCAATACATTACTTTAGCACATTTACTTTTATTGTATGATAAATATATCTGGACTTATTTTTACATTATTTATTCAATTGCTCATTAACATTTTCTTTTCTCATTGCTCGTTCTCTTCCCTTTTAAAAATTAACAATTTTTAACTATTTTTTTTCATTTGCCATTTCCAAGGCTGTAGATTGTATTTCCTTGATTTTAAGGGTTAGCTTATTTTAATATTCATGTTTAACTATCATTTATTTTTTGTAAAACCTTTGGGTTTTCAACTTTTTTATTTTGTTATTAAAATCAGAAGTACCTTGATACTCTTTAACAATATGTTGAAAAGTCTCCAAATCAAAAACAACATTGCTATTTAAAAATTTTTTTAATTGCTTTTCTTTAGATTTATCAATTTATTCTATTCATTTCTGTATTCAGTGTTTCTTTTATCCCACACTTATATTCCCTTTTATCCCAATCACATTCTTTTTTAAGAATATGATTGTGGTAATTCCTCTTAGTCATTTTATATGGAAACTATCAGTAGTCTCTGATGACAAATTGAGCTCAGCTCTGTCTCCATAATTACTAGCTATATGATACTGGGATGTTACTTATTCTGCATCTTAGTGTAAGCATGTAATAATGATCATTTCTAAGTCATAAGGGAAAATGAAATTCAGACAATACACAAAATGGGTTTAGGACAGTGTTTGGCATATGGCAAACATGCAATAAATGTTTCCTATGTTTATTACCATTCTGCTTTTTTTCCTTTCATTTATTAATTTAACTTAGAAATACTCCTGAGTTTACCAAAAAGTTGCAAAAGTATAGTGCCAAGGATTGTTTTCCTGGACCGTTTGACAGCATGTAGCCAATGGGATGCTTCAACACTTTAATGTTTATTTTTATAAACAGACATTTTCCTACATGACCACAGTAAAATCATCAAAATCAGAAAGCAAACAGATATATTACCATTAAACCTCAGCATTCCATTCCAGTTTTCTGAATTATCAGAAAAATGTTCTTTATAGGAAAAAAAAATCAGTTCAGAATCATGAATAGCATTCAGTTGTCACACCTTTTAAGCCTCCTTCAATTTGGAATAGTTCTGGGTGCTTTCCTGGACTTTTATATTTTTCACACTTTTAAATCTTATAGGCCAGTTATTTTGAAGAATGTCACTTAATTTGGGTTTGTCTGATGTACGCTAGAGTAGATTCAAGTGACAAAACTTTGACAAAAATATTATAGGAGAGATACTGTATTCTCATTGCATCTTATCAGGCATCACATAATATAAATTTATCCCATTACAAATGATCACAACGATCACTTCACTAAAGTGGTATCTGTCATATTTCTTCATATAATGTTACTTTTTTTTTTTTCTTTTATGACTGTGGCAGCTTTGTACTGTTTCACCTTAGCTAAGCTTGAACTTTGATTCCCAGATTCCTTTGCTGGTATGATTATGAGCTAGAATTGGCCACAAGAGAAAGCTGAGTGAGATCTGGAGGGCAAACGGGAAGTAGCAGCCACATTTATGATTGAAAGGTCAGTGTCCTGTCAGGTTCTGTTGTAGCTTGTGAACATTCTCACAAATTTACTTTCTCATCTGGTTGACATGAGCCAGCAGGAGATTGCACAGCTTCTCTAGCTCTTACTCGAACTGTGCCAGGTACATGTTTAGTTTTGTGACAATGGGCATCAGCTTCTCCTACAAATTACCTCCTCATCAGAGTTGCAAGCAGTGAGACACCAGCATAGGTTCAAACCCCCGAGTTCCAATTTTCCCTTACTGTCCCCACTTCACAATCATGTTTCTCTCCTGACTGCCTGTTTTACTGACTCCTGGTCCAGCAACAAAGGCAGAAGTAAAAGTCATATGTAAATTGCATAACCAGAACCCATGATTGCATCATCTCTATAATAAATTATTTTTTTTGTATGACTCCTAGTACTTCTGTTTCTCTGATCAAACCATGACATAAAGAACTGAAAAATACCTTTACTTATCAGTTTACCTAGAAAGCCATGAGTATAGATCCTATTCCAAGCCTAACCATGAGGTTCATCTTTGCCTTCTTTTTCCATATTTAGAACTCTCTTCAACAGTGAGAAACATGGTTTCCAGTAGAATCAGTAAATTTACTTTCTTGTTTAATCCCCCATATGTAATCAATTTCTTACAGGTATCACTGCCCCCTCCTGATGCAGATGCCATCCTCAACCTGCTAGGCACAGACACCCCAAGCCCACTTACCTCTCCACATGGGCACCCTCCTTACTCTGCTTGGCCTCTAACATCCCATGTCAGTTGAGTCTACTCACCCTGCTAGGATACTAGTACCTTATCCATGGGCTGCTCCTCACCCTTGTGTCCACTCTCTCCTTATTCCTCTCGGACTCACACCTGTGTGCCCACTTCCTTTTCTGTCTCTTACCCCACACGTGGTGTGGACACCTGTGTTGTCTGGTCCCATCTAATGTCTTTAGGACTGACTTTTTCAAGAAGGATAAGAAGAAGAGAAAGAAAGCTGCTCTTATGTTTATATGATAGTTCATCTTGAACAGTTTTCTTTTCTAAAACTAACATTTGATTTATTGAAGTTATACATTTATTCAAAACCTGGTTTATTTAAATCTTTAACTTATATACATTGCCATTTTATTTTAAAGTTAAGTATTTTTCTTGTAAAGTGACATTTTCTTTTACTTGTTTATGGATTAAAATTTGATTAAATCAATTTGAACATATTAAATTTCTCTAAACAATTTGTTTCATTAATAAGCAGATTTTTAAATTGCCTTAAAGATCAAACTTTTACGCGTAAGTATAAAATACTCAACATTTTAGCCTTCAAATGTCCAAAAGTGAAGATTTTTAACCCAACAAATGTTTCTGAACACTGTAGTAACTCTTATAAAGCTAATGAATTAAACATATAAATATAGAAAAACATATTGTCTAAAGCATTGCAATAGTGTTTATAAACTTGCAAAATTTTCCCACACCTAAGACCTTAAAGTCACAAGACTTAATATGCCACATTTTAAAGACATGATAAACATTTTAAACAATAAACACAAATTATCTTAAAGTGAATATAAAAATATTAATAAGAGTTTTCATACTCTATGACTTCTGTACTTAATTCTGAAGGTTCCCAGAGTTGTAAATTTATTTAGCTAAGTTTAAAAGAACACATTTTAAAATCAGACAGATGGACATCAGGATCCCAAATAGATATTAATCCATTCATATTCATTGCAGCATGATTCACAATAGCTGAGACATAGAAACAGCCTAAATGTCCGTCAAAAGATGAATGCGTAAAGGAAATGTGTATACATACAATGGAATATTATTAAGCCTCAAAAAGGAAGGAAATTCTGACTCAGTCTTCACACAGATGAATCTTGAGGACATTGTGCTAACTGAAATAAGCCAGTCACAGAACGACAAATATTGAACGATTCCACTTATATGAGATATCTAAAGCAGTTAACTTTATAGAATCAAAGAAATTGAATAGTGGTAGCCAGGGGCTGGGACACGATGCGGGGGATGGGGAGTTAATAATCAACGGGGTTAAAGTTTGAGTTAAGCAAGATGAGTAAGCTCCAGAGATCTGCTGTACAACATTGTACCTAGTAGTCAATGGTAAAGGATCGCAAATTTACAAATGTTTTAAGAGGGTAGATCTTATAAGCATTCATACCACAATAAAATAATTATGAGCTTACATTTCTCCATCACACAATGGTGAAACAAATTATCAAGGGATAACTAGCAACCTTGCAGGAAAAACATTTCTTACGATAACCCAAATGACCCTACATACAAAGAAATTAACCAGCATTGAAAAGAAAGAAAAACAAAACAATTAAAAAGAAGAAAAAAAAAGAAGAAAATGAGCATAAACTCTGAAATCAGTGTATCAAAATATAAGCTGAAATTTTCAAGTGATGAAGAAAATTAGCTGCAACCTAGATGAGGTTAGATTTCCATCTACTGAAATCAGAAGACAAAACATGTAAAAGGCTATTTATAGAACTGGGTAAGGATTTGTGTGAAAAAAACTCCAGGTGAATTCCAGGTGACAGTGTAGACTTCAGGCCTTTCAAGGACAGTGATTGTAAGAATGTCCCCAGGGTATCTACCTTGTACAATTTGGGTAGAATCTCACTGAAACTAGTTCTTACGTCTCAGGCCCAGCCTGCCACATCTGACCTCTAGGCAAACATCTTAAAGTGTCAATTTTTTCCATCTGGTAATTGCAATCTGTCTGATTTTAAAACAGTTTTCAAAGTTAAAAGTTATTTTTTTTTTCTGTAAATTTTAAAGGTATTATTGCTTAAGGCATGGCTTCTCTTGTTGCTGACAAGAGTGATGTTCATTCTCATTGTCCTCTTAATGTAGGTAATATTTCTCTCTGATTGCTTTAGAATATTAATATGTTTTTCTTTTGCTTATGTTCTGCAGTTTTGCTACAGCATGTCTGTATACAGATTTAGTTATTTATTTTTTGTTGAGTACTTACAATAGCCTTGTGTTCTGAAGACTTATATATTTCTTAAACACTGAAAAAAAAAAACCCCAGCAGTTCCTTTCAGAAGTATTGCCTCGTTACCGTTCTGCACACTCTCTTCTAGTTCTCTTATAAGATAAAGGTTGGAAGCTCTCAACTGATCTACTTTCTCTTCTCCCACTTTTAAAAATTGTGTCTATTTAGCTCTGTCCTGAGTTCTTGTTGGAATCTTTAGCAATTCGATAATTCTCACTTCCGCCGTGTATAAACTATGGTCTATCCTGCCTTTTTTCTTGTTTGAATGTAATATTCTATGAATGCTAGAGCCAGACTACTCTTCCACATACGAAGTGTATGATCTTGGATAAGTAACTTCATCGCTGTACCTCAGTTGTTTTCTTTCTTTCTTTTTTGAGACGGAGTCTCACGCTGTTGCCCAGGCTGGAGTGCAGTGGCGCAATCTTGGCTCACTGCAAGCTCCGCCTCCCGGGTTCCCGCCATTCTCCGGCCTCAGCCTCCGGTGTAGCTGGGACTACAGGCGCCGCCACCTCGCCCGGCTAATGTTTTTTTTGTTTTTTTGGTAGAGACAGGGTTTCACCGTGTTAGCCGGGATGGTCTTGATCTCCTGACCTCATGATCCGCCCGTCTCAGCCTCCCAAAGTGAGTTGTTTTCATTTTTAAATGAAGATAATAATAGTATCTACCTCGTTAAGTTGTAGTAACATACTAATTCATGCAAAACATTTGGAACATTCCCTGGCATAAAATGTGCTCTTATCAATAGCTCTTATTATTTTATTATTTTAAAGTTTAATTTTCTATATTTCGAACTATGCTATTATTATCTGTACCTGTTCTGGATTTACTTGTGACTGGTTTTGTTTTACAATCTTTTAAAAATAAGTAGAATTCATGTTTTCCTTTTGAACATTTAATACATATATCAAAAGTCTGGTCAGACTCATCTATACAATTCATTTAACCTATAACACATTTTTATTCCAAGTGGTTTTAACTTACTTCATTCACTTTCTTATTCACATGCCTCAGAAATTTGGTTTATACGCTGACTATGAGTGGAACCATCCCACAGCCTTTACTCCCCGTCTCTGTGCTAAGCCCTCCCTGTCCAACGATTTTCTGTTTATATGTAGAGCCTAATCCAGAATCAGGTCAAGTCATAGAATCAGCTTTCCTGACTCAAAGCCAGGCTGGGGGTATCACATATCTTGGGAATGAGCTCAGAGGGCAACGTGACTTAGCTCCTGGTTGAAAATTTGCACTTGTTTTATTGACGTATGATTTTTCAAGAGTCATGGCTGCAGACAGAGATTAGTGATGACTTTTTGTGTTGCTTTTAGGTTTCAAATTGTGAGGAGGTTGTTTTTTTTTTCTTTTCTTTTCAATTATATTTGAAGTTTAGTTTCCATTTTCCTTCAGACAAACTCTCAGTTGCCATGACCTGTATTCAATTTTTCATTACTGGCCCCCCACCATTTTATGTTTCTGCTCTCTTTCTGGCAACAGAGATGTTTATTGTATTTTTGATTCTGGCTATGTCCTCTTACTTTTCTCGTTTTTATTTTTTATCTGCCATGTGCATATGTTTGAAGCAAGGAAGGCATTTGAAGCTTGACCTGCCCACCTAATTTCTAGATAGTCATGTGTCTCTTGTCTATACTTTTATTCTGTTCTTCATTTTTAGATTGACACAAATTGCCAGTGGGTATATTGCCTGTTTTCATATGACAAGTAGATATGCACACCCAACACCACACACACACACACACACACATTCACACTCACATGTGTACATCATTTGCCCAGGCTCAGAATATTGAACCTCTCTTGTGACACAAACACAACATTAACAAAGCAATGCCTGTATTTTTCTAGGATGTTAGAAACCAGTCAGAGTTTTGTCATTTTATTTTTCAGTTATGTTCTAAGAAATGTACAAATGTGTTCCAAGTTTTTATGAAAGTATTTGCAAGAAAAAACTGATATTTGGGATGATAGTTGACTAGCTGATGGGGACTCTCTTCCATTGTGAATGATAGTACAGCTTACCCTCTAATAGGTTATGTCTTTTTGTTTCGTGAATGCCAGTACTGACTACTGTTTAGTTCAGTTTGTTATTGATATGAAATGTCATGTTTCCAATGCTTTAAAGATATAACATGTTACAAGGTTTTTGTTTTGTTTTGAATAAGAAAAACGATAGTGGCAAAACACTGATAATTTTCCTGGAGTGAATTCTGTCTCAAAATGAAAGTTCTCTTTGATCAGACAGAAGCTAGAAAACATATTATCACTTTTAAAACTACTTAATCTTTATTACCTGTTTAATGATGTTTTGAACAATAATAGAATGTTAAAGAAGAACAGTTTTAGTGGTGTTTCCAGTCAATAAATGACACATACCAAAGCAAAAACGTGGGAAAACCAGTTTTGCAGCACTTTTCTGACCATCTAGCTCTGACACTAAAAAAAAAAAAAAAAAAAAGGCTGAAGATAATTTTCGGATTGTGCCTTGGGTCCTGTGAATTCTACTCCTTGTCCCAGATGTGGCTGCATACATGAAAGAGCTGGGCTGAGATTATCTTAGATTGTGTTGGAGAGAGCTTTCTAATGAACAAAGAACACTAAATTCAAATGTTATGTAATAAATATTATGATGACAGTAGGCCTGAGATTCTACGGGGCTGTGTACACAGGAAGGCAAGGCCACTGATCCAGACCGTGAGGGACACTGTGACCATGTGACCTACAGGAAGAGCTGTATTTGCATAAATTAAAGTAATTGCTGAAGACGAATCCTTTACAATGTAAGAGGAGGCACTAGAAATGACCCAGAAAAGAGTCACATAAAATATCTGCCAAGTTCAACAAGAACCAACCGCAATTTCCCAACAATATTAATCTAATAAAACCTTTTGCTCTTTTTCCCTCTGCCCAAGCTTCTCCGTCTCTCCCATCCTGGAGGGTCCAAAAGCAAGTTCAGTGGGATGGAGAAGGGGAGGTAACGTATAAGGCAGGGAGGGGGAGAGTAACTAGTCCTCTTACTACACAGGCCTGGGTTGGACAACGGCAAGAAGCCCTGACTTATTAAATCTGAAGATGGTACCATTATGTGGAGATGATCTTTTAATCACTGAACAGAAACTGATTTCATTATTTGCCTGTAAGCAGAAAAACCAGAGGACCTGTCAAAAAATTGCATCCAAGCATAGGGGAGAAACAGTCCCCATGTAGGGGGTTTGATTTTGATGTGAAAAATCAAAATAAAATCCTTCTTTGATTATCCTACAAGTTATGTTTCTTTGGTGTAACATTTATACCTGTAAAATGGAATTGATAATAAACTAATAACAGTTACCTGGGATGGTTGTTGTGATAATCAAGAGAGACAATATGTGTCAAAACATGACATACACCTGGCTTAAAGAAGGTATTTGCTGTTATTTTAATAATCTCCCTGTTGTACCTTTATCGTGCAAAATCACGTAAGTGGGCGGGAGAACTGAATAGATTAGTAAAAGGGAAAAATAAATTATGAAGAAGAGACAGAAATGGAAAAACCCACTGATTTGCTGATTATGTGCAGTGCATAGGGAAAGGCCACAAGATGAGAGGCGGACAATGGCTATGGGGGAGACAGGAATGAAGTCACCATTACCCAGAGGCTGCAAGAGGTTTTTACATTAGGCCTCCAAGATCAAATTGTCACACAGGCCACTATCTTGGACCTGAGAAGTCAGTTTATCTGCCTTGTCTTTTGTTTATTTATTCCGCTAAAATCTTTGATGTGTTCTGTGCAAGTCTGTGAGACAGAATCATGGCAGTCAGAAGAGAGACAAGTTATCCTGTTAAAAATGTATTCTATATTAAGTTTAAGAATTTCCCCCAATAGTTCATTAAATGACTCACTTTCCAAGGATTTTTTTCAATAGTTCATTGAATGACTCACTTTCTGAGGATTTTTTCATGAATATGTGGTATTTAAGGATGTGACTCATATGCTTGGCAATGTTGCAAATTCGAAACATGAAGACAAAGAGTTGAGACACGTACAGAACAATAATGGACTACTAATGCAGGAAAAAATCTTTGAAATCAAGATGAGACTTCTGTTTATATGGTGATGTAGCTGCATTTCATATTAGCCCATGTTTTATATTTGAGGCGAAATGTTATAATCCAGTCATCATAATGTTCTGAGCTACATGTTTCCAAAATAACTGATATGGTTTAGATATTTGTCTCCTCCAAATCTCACGTTGCAATGTGGCCTCCACTGTTGGAGGTAGGTCCTGGTGGGAGGAGTTTGAGTCATGGGGGAGGATCCCTCATGAATGGCTCGGTGCTGTCCTCACAGTAATAAGTGAGTTCTCGCTCCATTAGTTCACTAGAGAGCTGGTTGTTTAAAGAGCCTGGCATCTCCCTTTTGCTTCCTCTCTTGTCATGTGATATGCTGGCTCCCCCTTTGCCTTTCACCATGATTGTAAGTTACTTGAGGCCTCATCAGAAGCCATGCAGATGCTGGTGCCATGCTTGTATGGTCTGCAGAACTGTGAGCCAAATAAACCTCTTTTCTTTATAAATTACTCAGTCTCAGGGATTCCTTTATAGCAACGCAAAACGGACTATAACAAGTAGCTGATCAATTCACTTCACATTTTAATTTCAGTTTTTTGAAATTCAGTTTTTATTTCCATTTTCTCTCTCACTTTCGTAAAATAGTTAACTGAATTCTGTATGGAATTCATAGGATGCTTTGACGCAATTTGGATACAATCAAGCATCCATCATGTCCATTAGATTTTTAGTTCAATTGCCAAAAGGACATTTTCCTCCTCACCATAAACTTGGGTGTGTGAAACCCTTAGAAAGTAACTTTATTGTGTTGATCTTAATCTAACAATGCAGTTTACCTTTCTCTCAAGGAGCAATGTACTTATTACAGAAGAAAGCTATTTGCAGTATCTCTCTCTGTGCGTGGTGGGTGTTACGTTTACAGCAAACATCTACAAATAAGGTTTCAATATTTATGTTTGCTGTTCTGCTATACTGTTTTCCATTGATCTGTTTTTACTAAGACTGATGGTAAGGGCTATGGGGTATAGAAGTTATTTGGAACTTCTATTTAGATAAAATATATCAGTGCATTTAGTCATCATTGGAAATATATGTCCAAATGGGTTTAGTCGATGTTTAGAGGCTCGAATTCTCATGCAGAAGAAATGAATCATCTTTGTAAGAACTTAGAGTTAGTAAAGTTAGCATAATCTGAATGTCATATACCTAATGATATTTAAGAGAATAGAGTGAAGTAAGAGTCGATACAGGTAGACAAATGAATATCATCAGAAATGTAGACAATTAAATCATTGTAAGAAAAATTCCACATTCCTGTGATTGTGCACACAACTAATTATACTAATCATAGTGTGTGTGTGTGTATATATATATGTATATGTGTGTGTATATATGTATATGTGTGTGTATATGTGTGTGTGTGTATAGGTTTTTGTTTCATCCAAGAAACAAAGAAAATTGCAGTTCAGCATTTTCCTTGAGATACCTAATGGTATAGATGCTAATTTTATTTATGCCCTGTATAAAAACTAATTGCATAAAAAAGATGAATAACAGTTTAAAACCAGCCTAAATAAATACTATTACTTATACATTAGGGGAGGTGATATCTCGAATACAATAACTGTTTTACTTACATCGTTTCAAATATCACTCCAATCAGTAAATACCTTCCAATAGAACACCATGATGCATATATCCTGCTTCATTTTGGATGCCCTATGTTTATATTAGGTCAAAATAATTACTTTGAAAAGTCATCTGTTTATTTAGTCACTTGCCTAATTGATTTTATATAAAAATAGTTTGCCTAATGCCAAAAAATAGAAACTACTTGCTTATGACTTGAATATTTGGACATTGTTTTAACCCCATTTTATGTTTCTATTTTGATACTATATACATAAAACAGTCTTATGAGTGCTGCAAAATGGACTTAATGCCATACTCAAAGTATCCTAGAGAAGATTCTATTTAAAAAATTGATTTCTCGGTGCTTTTTCACCCTGCTCCCTAAATGTTATTTCTTTGTCTCCTTATTCCTCAGCAGTCTTATTTACATTTTTATTTTTTCATTGGTCAAATAAAAATTATATATATTTATGGTGTACAAGCTGTTTTGATATATACATGCACACATACACACACACATTGTGAAATGATTAAATAAAGCTAACATATTCATAAAGTTAAGTATGATGTCACATGCTTATTTCTTTTTTTGGTGAGAACATTTAAAATCTACTGTCTTAGCAATTTTCAGGTATCAATACCTTGTTATTAACAGTAGTCACCATGCTGTACAATAGATCTCCAGAACTTAATCTTCCTATTTAACTGAAATTCTGTACCCTTTAACCAACATCTTGCCATTCACTCCACTTCCCAGCCCCTCTGACAACCGCTTTTCTACTCTGCTTGTATGAGTTCAACATTTTTTGGTTCCACATATAAGTGAAATCATCTTCACCTCTTTACTTCTATTATAAGTCACATTTTATACAATAATCTCAGTCTGTATTAGGCTGAAGCCCAACTAGAACCTCCCAATTCTTTGCTAAAGTAGACAGTGTAGCTGGCATGGAAAGCCACCTATTCTAGGGGAATAAACTACAAACAATGTCAGTTCTAGATTTGACCATATCCTCCAATATTTGAATGTGGCCACCCTGCTAGTTCTGACAGTTTCAGCTATTGCAATTAGACCTGTTCTGATCAAAAGGGATTGTCCAGAATGTATTTATAAAATACAGATGGGGTTTAAACCTGTGTTATTCATCCAATTAATCTAATTACTGCAGGACATCTGTTTGGTGATCAGCTCATGCTTCCTTTGGGCAAGTTGAGGCATTAGAAAGCTATGCTCTTGAACACTCCCAAGGTTTAGTATATTGTCCACTGAGTCATACTCTGGAGAGGGGTATGTGTTATTCAGATTAAATGGAAACTCTAGGTAAATGTAAATTATAATTATATGGATTGAAAAGCATGGGGATAACTCAAACCCCCTACTTATTCAGACAGATGTTAAAAATAGAATTTCTGAATACCTGGATACCTAGAGGAATTATTATTTAGAGCACATACTCAGATTTCATCTTCAGTAATTTTATCCTTGAATCACAAATCTAATTCCTTTTCTAATATAGCAGTACTTTTAATTCCACCTAATACTTGAGCTAAGAAAACATATTTTTATTGACTCTAATATTGAGAACTTTGAGGAAGAGCAGAAGTAGTAACACAGGACAACCTACCTTCTATAATCTAGTAGTTTTGGGGATTTTTAAAGCATTTCTCTATATAATATTTGAAATATCAAAATTCAAATTTAAGACTCAGGAGAGATCACCAGAAAGTGTGACTTTCAGTTGATAGTAATGTGAGCTCACTTAATCACTTATTCATTCAGTCAGTCATTGAGTCTAACTCTGTGCCAGGCACCCTACACACCGCTGTACACCCCCTTGAGGTAGACACAACGATGTCTGATGACTTAAAGATCACTGCTGGGTGATTGGCAGGTGGAAAGAAGAAGGTGAAATAAAAATGGCAGCTGTACTCAGTTGACTTTCAGGCTTTACCTAGGGCTAAAAAAGTTTATCTGAGGTCTTCTCTGGGAGGTCCTGAAAGGAAGTGAAATGTAGAAAAAAGGCTGCCACTCCCTCTTTGCTGATGTAGCTACCTCCAGATTTTCAGTTCCATTTCAAGGGATTAAGATCAGTCAATTATCACTTGCTTTTTAGAACCGGGAAACATTAGTGTAAAAAAACCTGAGAAGTTACTCACTTAGATATGAATGGTGGAATAAGTGGGAAAAGGGAAAACAAGAAGCAAATAATTCAGTTCTAATGTTGCAGAAAGAAAGAGAGAGAGAGAACGGAGCCAAGTCTTTTTTGAGTTTACACACCCAAATGCCTTGGCTCGAGGTCCCATCACGGCAGATTAGAGGTTGCTGGGAGGAGTGGAGCCAGTGTTCCGTTTGTTGGGATGGTTGGCTATGTCTCCCAGGAATGCCGACTCACTTGAGAAAGAGCAAGGGGAGGATCCAGTCCTGCAACCTCAGCCCCCACAGGGTGTCCAGCTTACACAGCCCAGGGCCTGTCATTCAACAGGAGCCCGCGTTGAAACCAAAGCCTCACATTGGCAGCAAAGCAAGATACTAGCCTCTCAAGTAAAATTTGCTATGTGTGCTGCATCAGCCTCTATTTAAAGCTGATCAATCCTGGTAGGGCCCCTGTCACTGTAAACTGCACTTCCCAGAGCTGTATTTTTAAATAGGGAACTGCTTACAATGGCCATTTACAACTGTATGCTGTTTAATTAGCCAGCCTGGGCAGTGCTGCAGGCATAGATCACTTTGCTTTAAAGATTTGAGAATGTTAATAGTACAGTATATCATTTTAATTATTACTGGATTAATGTTGTGTCTCAAAGAACACCTAATGCAAATCATGAGAAATGGCCCGAAGTGACCCAAGGGTTGCTAGGTATTAGAAAAGTAATAGTTCTGATGCTTAAATATAAGGACATTTTCTTTGTTCGAATGTCACTCGGCATTCAGCAGCAGGGCTTTGTGGGGGCAAAGCTTTGTTTATTAGTAGCAGTTTTCTGCAGTTCAGGCTAAGAAAGGCCAAAGAGTTGGGTTAGAACTGCGGCTCTAGTGTGGTAGCCACCAGCCAGGCATGTGTGCTAAGAAGCACTTGAATGTGACTCTTCTGCAGTGAGAAGTGCTGGAAGTGAAAAACACACACAGGATTTTAAAGACTTAGTACAAAAAGAGGTGTAAAGTATCTTATTAATTTTTTTATATTGGTTTCCTCTTGCAATTATAAAATATAAGATATATTTGGTTAAATAAAAGCCACGATTAAAAAGTAGCCGGGTGTGGTGGTGCTCACCTGTAGTCCCAGCTACTAGGAGGTGTGAGGCTGAGTGGAGATCACTTGAGACCGGGAGGTCAAGGCTGCAGTAAGCCATGAATGTGCCACTGCACTCCAGTCTGGGTGACAGAATGAGACCCTGTCTCAAAAAAATGAAAAAAAATGTTAAAGATATAAAAAATTAACTTCACCTGAATTTTTGTTTTTTTAAAAACTATTTTTAGTTTAGCTATTAGAAAATTTGTAATTACATGGATAGCTCATATTAGTGAGTCACATTTCATTTCATGTGGACAATGCTGGCCTAGACTTCCAGGAAAGAAGAGAAAACTCAGGCCAACAATAAAAGTGCATTTAAAATTTCTTCTTTATTGCCACTAGCTATATGGCAAGGCACTGCTGGTTTCATATATACACACATACATGTACACACAGGACACATATGTACATATGTGTATACACATGTGTAGGAGATGCATATGTATATATGAGATAGATATATGTATAGATACATATTATATATACACATGTATGTGTCATGTGCATAGGGAGGGAGGGAGGAAGGAAAGAAGGAAGGAAGGAAAGAAAAAGAGAAAAAGAAAGAAAGAAAAAGAAAGACAGAAAGAAAGACAGAAAGACAGAAAGACAAAGAAAGAAAGAAAGAAAGAAAAAGAAAGGAAAGAAAGAAAGAAAGAGAAAGGAAGGAAGGAAGGAAGGAGAGATACAGCGAGGGAGGGAAGAAGGAAAGAAGGAAGGGAGGAAGGAAGGAAGGAGAGAGACAGGGAGGGAGGGAGGAAGGAAAGAAGGAAGGGAAGAAGGAAGGAAAAAGAGAAAAGAAAGGAAGAAAAAGAAAGAAAAAGAGAAAGAAATATGTACATCTATCTCTCATATGTACATGTATATCTCATATATCTCTCATGTATCATATAGATGAGAAAGAGATATGTATCTCTTTTTAAATTCTTTTTTTAGTTTAGCTATTAGAAACTTTTTTTTTGTCTGGACGTGGTGGCTCATGTCTGTAATCCCAGCAATTTGGGAGGCTAAGGCGGGTGGATCACTTGAGGTCAGGATTGGAGACCAGCCTAGCCAACGTGGTGAAACCCCTCCTCTTCTAAAAATTACAAAAATGGTCTGGGCATGGTGGTGCATGCCTGTTATCCCAGCTACTCGAGAGGCTGAGACAGGAGGATTGCTTAAACCCAGGAGGCAGAGGTTGCAGTGAGCTGAGATCGCACCACTGCACTCCAGCCTGGGTGACAGAGGGAGAGTCCATCTCAAAAAATAAAAGTAAATAAAAAATAAATAAAAAATGAAAGAAACTTTTTTTGTTTAGCTATTAGAAATGTATCTCTCATATATATGATATATGTGGTATATATATGAGAAAGATATATATATATGACTACAAGATGTATATATTGTATCTATATGAGACTATTAGTGTCTTATATAGTACATAGAGAGACTGTTAGTAAGAAGACTAAATGGGGGGAGAGAAAGCATTGTGAAATGACAATGTTGGTTTCATATGGTAAAACCAGGCAACATAACAAACCCAAACAATCATTTTTTTTAGCGTTATGATCCATTAGTCAAAATGTAGCCCCATTTCAGGCACAAGGTTTACAATTACTATTCAACAGATGCACACATATCACTAGCTGCCTCCCCTCTCTGCGAAGAATCTACCATGCACCTCATGCACCGTGAAGTGTCTCCTCTCCCTGAACATGTAAGTGTCTGGAGCTAATAAGGTAGGCTGTTCAAGGCTGACTTGAACTTGCTCGTAGAATAATAGAGGTTAGAAAGCACCTAGAGAATGGGGGCCAGGCACAGTGGCTCACACCTGTAATACCAGCACTTTGGGAGGCTGAGGTGGGTGGATCACTTAAGGAAAGAAGGAAGGAAAGAAGAAAGAAAGAAAAAGGAAGGAAGGAAGGAAGAAGGAAGGAAGGGAGGAGAAAAGAAATAAAGAAAGAAAAAGAGAAAGAAAGGAAGGAAGGAGACAGGGAGGGAGGGAGGAAGGAAAGAAGGAAGGAAAGAAAAAGAGAAAAAGGAAGAAAAAGAGAAGGACAGAAAAAGAAAGAAAAGAAAGAAAGAGAAAGAAAGGAAGGAAGGAGAGACAGGGAGGGAGGGAGGAAGGAAAGAAGGAAGGGAGGAAGGAAGGACGGAAGGAACGAAGGAAGGAAGGAAAAAGAGAAAAGAAAGGAAGAAAAATAAAGAAAAATAGAAAAAGAAAGAAAGAGAAATAGAAAGAGGAAGGAAGAAAGGAAGGAAAGAAGGAAGGAAGGAAGGAAGAAAAGAAGGAAAGCTGCTAAATTCCATGGATATGGAGAACCAGTTAAAAGAAAACAACAACAAATATAAATTAGCAGTCTGCAAAGTTTGTGGCAAGTTAGAGAAGCACTAACTAAGCTTGTCAGGAAGCTATGGAGCTAACTAATTCCAAGGATGAACTCTTAAAATCTCCTCCCCGAGCCTCACCTTTGCCACCATTCATGCTGTTACTTGTTGGAAAAAGCTTCATTGCATCAACAGTGCTTCACAGCAAGTGTTATAAACGCTCTACAGCAAACCATGACTAAACCCATGAAGTGTGTGCCCATGTAAGAAACACAGGAGAACATAGTTTTGACTCTACAACACTGAATGTCTAATTTTAAACAGATTTGAACATGCCCTTATGCCCTTCCCACCCCCTATTCTTGCACATTTGTTTGTCAAATGCCCACTTTCTTCGGTAATATGAAAGCCAAAAATTTAACAGGGGAAAGGATGTCAGGTTCACTCTAAAGGAGCTGAAATAAGTTGTAAAGAGGTCTCGTTTGAACAAACTATTTTAAAGACATTTTCATAAGTCTTTGGCATTTTGAAATTCTCTATTAATATTTCCAGGAGATACTCACGCAGTCATCTGCTTTTGAAAGCTGGATTTTTAAATTCAGTCAATACCTGTCTATTCTCTATATGTGGAAGTAGGTGAAGAGGCAGAAAACATACCCATTGTCACTGTATTAGAAATGTGCAGAGCACGCTCATTGTGCTTCTACACCAAAACGAAAAGGAATACTTGAATGTATACGGTAACTTCCATACGACAGGAAAACAAGACGGGCCGTTTTAAATGGAATGCTCCTAAGCTTTTGACCAAAGCCTGTCAGCGTTATCCAAGCAGCTTCAGTGAAGCAGAGAACTTTCTATTCACTAGCCTCGAACAGATCTTCCTTTATTATGGTCCCGATCAATAAAAATACTGAAAAGGATCCCCTAAAAAATATTGATTGTATTACACAGTCTGTAGGTAGAGGGAAACCTCTTCAGCACAAAAAAAGCGTTTAAGTGAGAGTCTGCACGAGGTGCTTGGCGGAGTCTCCACACGGAGTTTACTCAGTTTGCCATAGTTCATCTCTCCGGCTGGGAACCGGAAGGGCTGGTTTTCAAATTCTAATCTTTATGAAGACCTACGTGGAAAGACTTAGGTGATTCGAACAAGGGGTTTTAATCATAAAAATAATGATGAAAAACTAATAATAGTTATCATTTATTGAGTGCCTAACACATGCTGGATATGGTACTAAGCATATTGTATCTCATTTAATTCTCACAACATGCCCAATAACTAGATATTATTACACTTGACGGATTAAGATCTTGGGGCTCAGAAATACATAATAAATGGCCCGATAGGCAGAGATGTCATTTAGCCCTAGATTTGTCTCACTGCAAATTATGTTCACTTGCTCCGATACAATTTCTTTCATATACCCATTTTACTCAAATAATGTAAGTGGGGTCTACTGTAAGACTGGCATTCTCATCCACCATTTCTAGAAACATCACTTATAACAGAAACAAAGTAATACTTTTTCAAACAGTTTAAAGTGATTTCTCATTTTTATTTGCTCTAATTAGAGAAAAAAAGTTATCCGAACCTGAGGCTATACTTATATGACGTGTAGAAATTCAGCTGAAAAGTGAAAGCAGTAGCTAATCAGCTCATCTTGAATAAACATACATAAACTGGCTTAACTGGTTACCTTCAGTGCATTAACCAGATAATAGACCTGCATAGTCCAATAAGGTAGCCACTAGCCACATGTGGATACCGAACAATTAAATGTGACTAGTCTTAATTGATATATGCTTGTATTTATTAATATAAAATACACAGAAAATTTTGAATTAAATTATCTCACTCAATTTTTCATATTGAATGGGTAATAATTTGAATATAATGGATTAAATAAAATATCACCAAGATTAACATTACCAGCCGGGTGCTGTGGCTCACACCTGTCATCCCAGCCCGTTAGGAGGCCAAGGTGGGCGGATCACCTGAGGTCAGGAGTTCGAGACCAGCCTGGCCAACATGATGAAACCCTGTCTCTACTAAAATTACAAAAATTAGCTGGGCATGGTGGCACTTGCCTGTAATCCCAGCTATCCAGGAGGCTGAGGCAGGAGAATCACTGGAACCAGGAAGGCAGAGGCTGCAGTGAGCCAAGATCGTGCCACTGCACTTCAGCCTGGGCGACAGAGCAAGACTCCATCTCAGAAAAAAAAGAGATTAACCGGGCGCGGTGGCTCAAGCCTGTAATCCCAGCACTTTGGGAGGCCGAGACGGGCGGATCACGAGGTCAGGAGATCGAGACCATCCTGGTTAACATAGGTGAAACCCTGTTTCTACTAAAAATATAAAAAACTAGCCGGGCGAAGTGGCGGGTGCCTGTAGTCCCAGCTACTCGGGAGGCTGAGGCAGGAGAATGGCGTGAACCCGAGAGGAGGAGCTTGCAGTGAGCTGAGATCCGGCCACTGCACTCCAGCCTGGGTGACAGAGCAAGACTCCGTCTCAAAAAAAAAAAAAAAAAAATAGAGATTAACATTACCTATTTTTTTTTTTTTACCTTTTCTTTTTAGCCTAGGCACCAGAAAATTTAAAATTTCTCTTGTGGCTTACATTATGTTTCTGTTGGACAATGCCAGCAGAGACCATTCAAAAAATAAGATTATGATGGACAGTAATACTGGAATATCTTGAACTTACAAAATACGTATTTATTTTCCTCTGTGTCCATTGCACTCTGCAAGGCATTAGGGACAGAAAGATGAAAAAAATCGAAAGTAAACAAAGACTTCATGGAATTTACGATTCTGGAAAGGAAACAGAAACGTTTCATATTAGCACAAGGGAGGAAGTGGTCAAAGAGGGAAGGATTAACCGCCCTTGAAGTTGCAAATTGATGTTACCTTTAAATCCTGCATATGTTGGTAAAGATCTTAAAATCTCACCCAGTCACCCCTGCAGGAGAACTGCCCAGACACAAGGCAACTACAACCAGCAATTCCCAAATATTCCTAATAGTTATATCACTTGAACTCAAGTTTTAGGGTATCAATAATGAACTTATTTGTTTGTTTTGGTAGAAAGGAGTGTGGACAATTCTTCACCGTTCAGGACTTGTTCATATCCAGGAACTTTCTACTCTAAATGACAAAGAGTTTCACTGTCACGAAGAGAAATGCTGCTGACCTTAGACCTTTATTTTTTAATTTTTTTGTTTTTTGGAAAGTGGAATAATGGAGCACAGGAGCAGAGTTTGGTATTTGACCGAATCCTTCACAATTATCATGCATGTGTATATAATAAAATTAATTCTGTGTCTCTGCATTGTAGCCTGCGGCAAGAAGCGTACAATCAGTTTTGTATGTATAATAGATCACAGAGTTGTTCATGAATAATACAAATGCGTTGAGCAGATACTAGTGAGAGAGGATGTTTGTCTTTGCATGGAATCGAAGTGAACATGTAATATTGTGATAATATATATTTGATGAATTCAGGTCTGACTTGCCTTTGCCATACTCTGCTAATTCCCCGACAAGGGTTGCCACAATAATTGAGTTTCCAATAACATTATGATTATTTCCACATGATAATTTAATTGTGGGTATTTTTTAATATTGTAATATTGTAGATTTGTGATTATTATGCATTTGCATGCAGATTTTCTTGGTGACTTGGAGCACATCCCTACATTTATAACTTAATTTTATATATTATTGCATATATATTTGGGGATGAACTCATTAATGCAAATAAAAAAATGTAGGTCTGTTTAGTCATTCAGCTTTTATTATAAATGTTGAAAGCCTTGCTCATTTTTTATAACAGTCCTTACAATACTGTGAATAAACCAAAGAGAACTTTAATTCGAGAATGGATTCATTAAAAAGAATGGTAATAGCTATAATAATTACAAATTGCAACATATTTGTTCCACCTAATTGGGATACAAGATCCTATATATTACTTTTTTCATAATGCAAAAGTTCTGCGTGTGCTATTTATTGACTTCATCATAGGAACTCCTTACTATTAAGGATGTAGAATATACTGACTGATAATTTAGTCATTGGAAAGTAAGCAAAAACTTTAAACAAAATCCTGGATAACGTTCATATTGTACATCTTAAAAGCCAGAAATAAATCCCATGGTAAAGGGATTTTTTAAATAATCCCATTATTTAAAAAAATAAATCCCATCTGAGTTTCTGCAAAGACTTAAATTAGAGTTTAGGATAGAAAAGCAGAGGTATATTATATTACATATATAATGCAGATATATATTATCCACATATAGATATATAATACATATATTCAGGTATATATTATACGTATGTACAGATATATATTATACATGTATACAGATATATATTTAATATATATACACAGATATATATTTTTTTGAGAGATGTGACTTTTGCACTAGTTCTTTAGATGTAATAACTTGAAAATTTTTAAAATCAAAAATTTGGTTTTTGAAGCACATATCCTAAAGCAGTAAACATGAAGAAATTATGTATCTATTGCTACTTAAAAACAAGAGAAATGCTTACAGCTGTCCAACAAACACTTTCAACAGATACATCCAAAAAATTATGGGCAATAATTTTTACTTTTACATATGTATTCATTTTTGATATCTAGAATAGAAATAGAGATAGCTGTTTTGGGGATTCACTTCACTTTGCTTTCACTTTAAAAAGCCAGACGCATAGATTGAGGAAGGGATATATAAACCCTCATTGACACAATGACTGATTTTGAATTGGCTGAATTCTACTAGATGTGTCCAAGTTAAATGACTTAGCAGAATTTAGCCATTTAAAAAATTTCACTGTTAATTTCATCTCAGGTTATCAGAATCAAAACTGTGAATGGAGAGTCCATATAGAGTTTAATGTTAATTTATATTTTTGTTATAATTTGGTTTTCAAATTCCTCAAGCTTTTGAGAACTGACGCTAAGCAGAGTCTTCATTTAGTCACTGTAAGAAGTGGAAGGTTTCCCAGGAAACAAGGCTGTCAGAAAGTTTCTTATATACTGGTTTGGCTAGACAGGGCACCCAGACAGAATGAAGGCATGCTATAGCAGACGTGCAGTAAAGCACTATTCAGGGAATGCCCAAACTGAAAAATTCTACTTGATTGATCTTGTGATGTACAGAATTATGAGGAATGAAAAATGGGGGAATGCCAAGATCAAAGATAGAAAATGGTCAACAAGATTCATGAAAAAGACACATCTTTATAATCAGGTAAATTAGATATAATTTTAACTTCTGTGAGCTTTCCCTATTAAAATGGGGGAAGCAACGCCTACATTACAGAAGTATGGTAAGAATTAGAACTAAAACATCTGAGGGAAAATGGCTCAAGGCTTGGCATCTAAAAGGCATCTCAAATATAAATAATAACAGCAGCCAACGCTAATTTAATGCTTACAAGGCACTGAGTACTGATTCGCATTTTAGGTCATTTGGTACTATTATCTCTTTTGTGCAGTTGAGATAGCTCAGATGAAAACGAATGAATAAACCACTCAAGGTCACACTGTTGTTAGAGGCTAGAGGCAGCTCTAGAATCCCAGACATCTGACTCTGGAGCTGTCTAAATAAGCGATGTTACTGTGTTAAATTGTATGATGTATCACACAAATGGAAAGTATCCTACTAGGCTCCATTATATCAACTATGAATTGACTTAGTGAGGACTGAGGCTTAAAATATCAATTGGGGTTAGGGATTAGGATGTAGTTTTCAAGGTAAATAGTTCTCCTGGTGTTGTCTTGGGACCAGTACCACTAGCATCACTTGAGAACTTGTTAGAAATGCAAGTTCTTAGCCTCCCATTCAGACCAATTAAATGAGAAACTAGGGGTTGGGCCAAGAAATCTGTGTTGACGAGATCTCCTGTTGCTTCTGTTGCACTCTCATTTGGAAACCACTGCCCTAGGTCAAACCATGCCAATATAGTTCCCACATCATGGCATGGTTTGATCTGGACTTTAGGAAAGTGACTGGTGGCAGACTTGAAGCATAGAATGCACAGAAGGGTTACCTCAATTGTTCAGATGGGAAATCCTGAAGGATTAGTCCTGGATATTACTAATGTGTCTCCAAAGTCAGAGGGATAAGTGACAAGAAATAGCAAAGCCTGGTGCTACAGCCTGAACATTTTTGTTCTCCCAAAATTCCTATATTGCTAATCCCCAGTGCAAGTCTATTAGGAGGTGGGGTCATTAAGAGGTGATCAGGTCATGGGGGTAGAGCCCTCCTGAATAGGATTAGTGCCCTTAATAAAGAGACCCTAGAGAGCTGCCTTTCTTCTTCCACAGTGTGGGGGCACAGCAAGAAGGTAGCATCTATGATCTAGGAAACAGACCCTTATCAGACACTGAATCTGCCAGTTCCTTGGTCTTGGACTTCCCAGCCTCTAGAACTGTGAGCAATGAATTTCTGTGGTTTATAAACCACTCAGTCTATGGTATTTTTTATAGCACTCTGAATGGATTAAGACACATGGCAACTGACATGAGTACAATGAACAGGAGCAGAAGAAGAGGAAATCATTGAAGAAAATACGAATATCTCTATCCTGAGAATCAGGTGGCTGTTGATGTCAATGATTAATACAAGGGGAAAATAAGGAAAAACAAACAAGGGAAGTACTTATTCAAGTTTAGTCATAACTGGTTTTAGAGCAATTGTTAAGTTCTTTTCAAGTTGTAAGTCAATTTAAGTCTATTGTTTTTGTCTCACATAACCCTCCCAATTGTCTGCTTCCAATTGTCTTTGAAAATACATAAAACATTGAACAATTTTTCTTTTCCTCAACCTTCAATGAATCTGTTCCCCTTTGCTACTCCATCACAAGATATGGAGTAGGAGGAAAGTGTGTAAAAGCCTGGGTCCTGCACTATTATCTTCCCAAAGGTGAGAGAAGGAGTTTGGTCTAATGAGAAAATTACAGGAAAAACTTTCACCTGATGTATACTGTACATCTATTCAATCACCTTTCACTTTTTTAGATATTAGCGAGTTTCCTAGTTTTCCCTCATTATAGTTTCCTCATCAGAATAATGGGGATAAGGATATTTGAGATTATGTAAGAAAGTGTTTGAAAGCTATAAAATGCCATGCAAGTCCAAGCTAGTACTATCAGTAATTTTTGAGAGCATGTGACTAAAATCAAGAGAGATCCTACAGGTAGGAAATAGAGTATGGGCTAGGTCACTTACTTTCACAGAAAATCTATTTTCTGGCTGGGCATGGTGGCTCATGCCTGTAATCTCAGCACTTTGGGAGGCTGAGGTGGCAGATCACCTAAGGTTGGGAGTTCGAGACCAGCCTGACCAACATGGAGAAACCCCATTTCCATAAAAATACAAAAAAATTAGCCAGGCATAGTGGCTCATGCTTTTAATCCCAGCTACTCAGGAGGCTGAGGCAGGAGAATCGCTTAAACCTGGGAGGCGGAGGTTGTGGGGAGCCAAAATCATGCCATTGTGCTCTAGCCTGGGTAACAAGAGCAGAACTCTGTCTCAAAAAGGAAAAAACAAAAACAAAAACAAAAACAAAAACAAAAAAAACAAAGAAAAGAAAAGAGAAAAAAACAAAATCTACTTTCTTCTTTGCCACGTTGTCTTTGAGGAAAGACAAGAATTTTTAGATTTTCCTGCCTTTGGTAGGTGTACCCTGAACAATAAAGAAAACAACAGGTGAAACCCTTTCAAAACTGTCATTTTTAGTAACAGTATGTAAAAAGTAATACGTCTACGACCTCAGCTTTTGCATCTATTCTCATTATTAGTGTTGGACCACTTGCAGGGACTTGTATCTGGGCACTTTCGTTCAAAAGAAAAAACTCTCATGAGAGAAAAGTTCGTGGGGTTTGGGGAGGAGAGTCACAGAGTCCAAGGTGAGTTCCTTCATGTAAACTGTTTTATAGTTAGAAACTTTTAACCACCAAATTATTTATTCCATCAATGTAACAGAAAAATAGTGCAAATGCAAATTCAGTAATCTTTAATAAATGTGTTACTGGAAAGGTGTCCCAATCCAGACTCCAAGAGAGCGTTCTTGGATCTTTCACAAGAAAGAATTGGAGGTGAATCCATACAGTAAAGTGAAAGCAAGTTTACTAAGAAAGTAAAGGAAGAAAGAATGGTTGCTCCATAGGCAGGGCAGCCCCGAGTGCTGCTGGTGGCCCATTTTTATGGTTATTTCTTGATTAAATGTTAAACAAGGGGTGAATTATTCATGCCTCCCCTTTTTAGACCATATAGGGTAACTTCCTGATGCAGCTATGGCATTTGTAAACTGTCATGGTGCTGATGGGAGTGTAGCAGTGAAGACGACCAGAGGTCACTCTCATCGCCATCTTGATTTTGGTGGGATTCGGCCGGCTTCGTTATTGCAAACCTGTTTTATCAGCAAGGTCTTTATGACCTGTAACTTGTGCCGACCTCCTATCTCATCCTGTGACTTAGAATACCTGAACCGTCTGGGAATACAGCCCAGGAGGTCTCAGGCTCATTTTCCCTAGCCCCTATTCAAGATGGACTTGCTTTGGTTCAAACACCTCTGACAAATGGATTCAAAGAATTATCAAAAAAAAAAAAAAAAACTAAATACTTTTACTAGTACAAATATATCTATTAATTCTAGTTATTTTTTTAATAATTAGAACTCAAATAACTCGTGCAATGTTCACGTAGGAACACCAACCTTTAATCCCCATGTCTAATGCCATATTTAATGACTATTGAATATCCTCATTAAAATTCATATTTAGCTATTACCTGAATTATAGTTGTTCTCCCACCACACCTGTATTCTGATGAGTCAATACTCACACCCGTGTACGTCCACCTCTGTAAGAACAGTTGCTACTGGTGATATACTCTTCCATAATAGAGATTTCTTTTTTCCCCCAGGTGAGGGTTGATTCCTGGCAGCGAATACGCATTTGGCAAAAAGCCACATACTGTGTTTGCTTTTGATCCCCTGGGAATTATTCTACTGCCTATTGAAGCAAAAGGTGCCTGGGCAGGTTGGCAGCTGCAAATCTACTGTTCACAAAATGTTGGAATTGCAGCTACTAGAAGCCCTGAAAGGTTCTTAATACAAAATTGTACTTAGTAAATTTTATTTAGGTTCTGAACTCCAAGAAATAACCCCAGAAGCTGGGAGTACCTTTGCTGTTTTCTTTTTATTTTATTTTGTTTTTTAATTTTGTGATCAGGCTGGAGTTTTTGGAGCACCTCGTTTGAGTCCAAAGGGGAGCAACAATCCACGTGTCAGTCCAGTGACTGAGAGGCACGGAATTTCTTGGGGATTGATGACTGACTGAACTTTGTTCAATTCAAAGTAGCAAACAACCCCAGTAGATTAATCCCAGGAAAATGCCCTGATACTTACCATTGATTTTAAAAGCTGAGGAAAAATATACACCTCTTACGATTTGTTTATGTATGCAAAGGTTCCATTTTTTCTTATTAGCAGTAATAATGATAGGCTCCCACGGTGCTTTTGTGACATATGTTCTTTGCCCTTCAGGTTCCTTTATGCAGAACAAGAGGAAGTACACTGATTTGCATTGACTTCCCATGGCAGTTCTATAGGCAAGGGGATTTTTTCACATCTCTGTGGGAAGTACACGATCTCTCTGAGAATGGAATGTCTAAGGAATTACTGTACGTTGGCCAATCAGATTTCCTGAATAATTGCTCAACATTCCATTTGCCTGATTACATTGCGCATCATTTTAATTTCCTCCAGGTAATCATATGACAGATCTCTCACACACATAAGGCACTCGTTTTTTCCTGTGCAGCAACTACAAACAAAGAGCATGCAGTTCAAGGGGAGAAAACAAAAATGGAAGAGTCAAAACACATTAAACAACCTTAATTTGTTTGAACATATTTTATGCTCCTCATCATCCCCAGCGGTTTCCTGTTGTGAAATGGTGCATTTTGTTTTCAAAGTTACAAACTGGTGATAAAAAGAAGGCATTTTTACTGTAAGGTCACATTCCAAGCGTATTATCATATGTCTATTTCTTATGTGTGGCTTTCACCAGAAGAAAGACCCATTTGTGTGCATTTGTATTTTAAGAACCATGTGATGGCATAGCCATCTCGAAATTCTTTTCAAAGAATTTACTATTTGACAAAATTCTGCAAAATATTCTGCCAATCAGTCATTTTGTCTATAGAATACAAATTAAAGTTTTGGATGTATAATTTTCCCATGAGTTTATCTCCTGAGTTTAAAAGTGTGTGACTATTTAGGATCTCTTAAAGGATCATTGTTTTATTTAGGACACACATGGTTTCTTCAGATGGGAAGAAATAGGCAACAACTGTTCAACCACAGAAAAGTCATCCTCAAAACAAGAACCACTGATTGAGCTCCCATTATATAAGTATAATAACAGTCATAGCAAAGTACAGTTATAAGTACTTATGATGTGCTAGGTACTATCTTAGTACCTTGGATTAATTAATTAGCACTTGTAGAAAATGATTTTCTTGTTAGCCAACCTATGAACTGGTGTTTCTTTTCAATTCTATTTTTTGTCAAGAATTAACTGGACTAAATGTTCTCCATGAAACAAATTCAATGGATGAAGGTATGTTCTTCTATTTTGCATTTCATGTAGAACCTAAGTAAATGATTACTGCAAGTCACTTACAGAGTGCAGAGTTTCTTTTTTATTTTATCTAAAATAAACCCATTGTTATGTCATTTTTTATTAGAAATATAATATAATCCCCTTTAAATACAAGACAATAGTGAAGAGAAAGACAACTGCCCACAATTCAAGTTATTTTGAGCATAGACTTTGGGGTGGCAGAGTTGGATTCATGCCCTGGTACTGTTACATTGTGTAATATTTCTACAAATAATTAGCCTCGTCCTAAATTCTGGATCTGCAAAATGAATAAAATAGCACCAATTTCTGAGCATTCTTATGAGATGTGAGTCAGATTAATGTGTAAAGAGAGGCTGGAACATAATAGATACTCACTAACACTACGCTAGTTTTCGAAACATAAACACTGGCACTTTGGGTTTCACCTTTTTTTCCCTCTTCTTTTCTATGAGTTAGTATTTTTTAAATCATTGAATACATATAAGTTGGAATCCTAATGTTTTCTATTAAATGAGTTTTTTCTGTATTTTAAAGTCTTTGTAACTATAGTTTTTAAAGTTCTAACAGGTGAAGATCTTACGTTTTTTTACATCCAAAGATAAGATCAATCATCTTAGCTTCTCTTTTGAGCTCTAGAATACTGGTTTGAACATTATTTGCTTGGAGCATCCTGGTTCTTCAGAGGTACGTTATAGGTCGTTTGAGGTGGATGGTTGAACATTATCCAAGCAGGTTTGCTTTTACGAGTTTCAGGGTTTTCAGTGGCAGGATCTCGGCTCACTGCAAGCTCCGCCTCCCAGATTCACGCCATTCTCCCGCCTCAGCCTCCTAAGTAGCTAGGCCTCCGCCACCACGCCGTGCTAATTTTGTTTTTGTATTTTTAATAGAGAGGGGGTTTCACCGTGTTAGCCAGGATGGTGTCGAGATCCGCCCACCTCGGCCTCCCAAAGTGCTGGGATTACAGGCATGAGCCACCGCATCCGGCCGCCTTTTCTACTTCAAAGTGATTATACAAAGTTCTTGAGATTTCTTAGTTTTTGACATTTCTTCACAGTTATTTACAAAATTTGTTTTGCTATACATGGATGTAGAAGTATACATACATAAACATACACATGCTTATAAATACAAAACAGAAACAATAGACAACATCATTTTTCAAAGCAATGGATATCTGGCTTTTCATGCTAGGAAATATAAAGAGATGTGATCTGTGAAGGAATGACTTTGCTAAAATAAATTTTCTGTGGATCAAACCAAATGATACTGATTCAGTCAAGTGTGGCAGAGCACCCTTGAATAATCAACCTTTCAATGTTATACATTTACTCAAAAACAGTATTTAATAGAAAGCATAAAACACTTTACAAGTTCTAAGTAACCCGTGTGTCTCTATGAGCTGTGTATGCCTGCTGATTACTAGACTTCACTCTTTTCCAAAGAGGCTGCTTAGACCATCAAAGGTATTAGTGGCCTCTGAATAAGAGGTACATTTTCTTGTATTAATAATATCATTTTTAAGTTAAAGTGGAATCCCTTCTTAGTCCTATTTGCATAATAGATGTTCATTATTTTAAATAATACAATACTGTTTGTGTGATTGATGAGCCTGTGGTTCTGAGTGAAAAAGTAAGAAATTTGGTTGTTTTTTATCAAGAGGGACATATGCTTCATGAGGTCGGAGGAGAGTGACTATGGAGGTGGCACTGTCCCCAGGACATTTAGGACATTTGTGGGGGACTCACTGATTGTCACAATGATTCAAATGATGCTGACATGGTTGGTCATCCCAAATCCGAAAATATCTGAAATTTGAAACACTTGTGGTCCCAAGTATTTCAGATAAGGGATGCTCAACCTGTAGGGTTTAGTGGACAAAAACAAGAGGATTTCGTTATAAAGACACTGTGTGATTCAGTCTAGCCCTGCAAGGATGTGCTTGTGTATCCCATGACTTCGGTTTGTCTTGCTGAAAATTCATGTAGATGAGCATCTGTTTATCTGAAACTAGATCCTCATTTGGGTAACACATGAACCAAAAGTTGGTGCTCTTGTTGATTTACTCAGCTTTAATTTACATTTAAGTTTCTTGGAACATGTTTGCCACAAAAATTGAGAAAGGAGGTCACTTTGTTTCATTTGGAAAAGTACCAAGGTTTTTCTCACTATTTTAGAAGACCACATCACTGACCATAACGCTACCAATAAAGCCCATCTGTGTCATTCTTATTTAAAGCTGTCATGTTCTGGGAATTTCAGTGGCAAATATCTGACTTCCTTGTTACATCTTCCAGCATGCTTGTGCCGGAACATTTACATAATAACATGCACATTATTTTATTGTCAATGTTTTCCTTTTATTGTTTTTTTTTTTTTTTTTTTACATTTCACTCACAGCTAATTCTAATTTTAGTTTCATTTTTGGCAACTTATATTATCTATGATTTTATTTCACGATGATAAAGCAGGGATTTCATAGGATCTATTATTAAACAGAATGCAGAGTCAGGTGGGGCTGAGGACCATGAATATAGTGATCTAGAATTCAGACTCCAGACTGAGTGGCATTCTGGGTTCTATTTCAGTTCTGCCACTTGCTAGCTATGTGATCACAGACAAGTTCTTTAACAAGACAGAGCTACTGTGGCCTCACCTGCAAAATAGGATTAAGGACCTGCCTTTGATGATGATTAAGAAGACTACGTGCATTAAGGGCTGATGTGTCCTAAGTGTTTAAAAAAACAACTCAAGTTTAAAAAAACAACTCAATTGTCCTCAGTCATGGTAATTTTTTTTTTTTTAGACCAAGTTTCACTCTTGTTGCTCAGGCTGGTGTACAGTGGCGAGATCTCTGTTCTCTGCAACCTCTGCCCCCTGGGTTCAAGAGATTCTCCTGCCTCAGCCTCCCTGGTAGCTGGGATTACAGGCTCGTGCCACCACGTCTGGCTATTTTTTGTATTTTTAGTAGAGATGGGGTTTCACCAGGTTGGCCAGGCTGATCTTGAACTCCTGACCTCAGGTGATCCACCTGCCTTAGCCTCCCTAGTAGCTGGGATTACAGACTCGTGCTACCAAGCCTGGCTATTTTTTGTATTTTTAGTAGAGATGGGGTTTCACCAGGCTGGCCAGGCTGGTCTTGAATTCCTGACCTTGGTGATCCACCTGCCTCAGTCTCCGAAAGTGCTGGGATTACAAGCATGACCCACCATGCTTGTTCAATCATGGGAATTTTTGACTCATTATATGCTAAGGTGAATAGCAGTGTTTATTTTTATTTTTTGTTTTTGTTTTTTGTTTCAAAATGATCTATGTAATACAGTTTTCTTGAGGCCATAGTAATGATCATGATGAAAATAATGAACTTCGTAAAAGCTGCTAGATATTTTTCCTATTCCAAACTTTCATCTCTATGTTAGAGAAGGGGTATGTTGTCATATTTATAAACCAAAAATAAAATTCTAAGCCCCCTAACTAACTGAATGGACCCCTCCTCTGGGCCGAGGGCATTCTATAGTAAACTTGAAAGTAGTTCAAGCCATGATGGGAATGGGTGGCCAGACATGCCTCGTTATACCTTCCACCCCTTGGAAGGAAGCCGACCAACCTTAACATTAATACAGACATTAAGACCTACAAAGCAAACTCTTTGTAGCAATAAGATACCAACATGACAGCTAGCAGGATCTGAAAGAAATAAAAGTATTTTAACCCAAAGTGTATTTCTTTGACATATTTTGAAATGGCCCTGCAAGGTTGTCTCTTGTAGGGAAAATCTACATTCTGCAGAGAACTCCCTTCTCATTCCAGATCCTTTCCCTGATTCAGGAGAGAATTAACTAAGAGTCTGGAACATTTTTGGGTCTGATAAGAGCTCTGAAGCCTGCTGCCTGGAGGTTTCATCTGCATGATAAAACTCTGGTCTCCACAACCCCTTATCTTAACCCAGACCTTCCTTTCTATTGATTCTAGGCCTTCAGCCAATTGCCAATCAGAAAATCTCTGAATCCACCTGTGACCTGGAAGCCCCAGCTCTCCAACCCCTTCAAATTGTCCTGCCTCTCTGGACCAAATAAATGTACATCTTTCATGTATTGATCGATGTCTTATAGCTCCCTAAAATGTGTAAAACCATGCTGTATCCCAACCATTTGGGGACATGTTCTCAGGATCTCCTGGGGCCGTGTCACAGACCAGTCATCACTCATACATGGCTCAGAATTAATCTCTTCAAATATTTTACGAACATTTGAATTTGCCTTTTCATCAACAAATATATGACTGGAGGGGGGAAAAAACACTACTATGGATGCAGCTTTGAGAACTGATTGGAAGTAAGGAGAGCATACCAACAGATGTAAGGAAAAGCAATCCAGATGGGACACGGTGGTGGCCTGGCTCCTGTGGGGTTGTGGGGGCCTGGAAAGGAATGTCTGTTCTTGAGAAATATTGAAAACAGAAATTAAGAGTGACAGGATTTTGCAATGGTTTAATTTGGGTAAGGTATGAGGTAGAAGGGACTGTCAAGTTCAACCCCAAATTTCTAACTTACAAATCTAGCTGACTAGGAAATACTGAAAAAACAAGAGCAAGTATGGGTAAACTCATTCAAACTCAACCTGCAAGTATAAACGTGACTCCTGAGAAATGGGCATAGTAATAGAACCCTCCTCATAGGATTGTGCCAGGAATAAATAAGCTTATAAATGCATAGTGATTATTACAGTATTTGGCACAAATAAGTATTCAATGAATGGTGGCTATGTTTATTAGAAAATAATCACAAAGGGCCGGGTGCAGTGGCTCACACCTGTAATCCCAACACTTTGGGAGGCCGAGGCGGGTGGATCATTTGAGGTCAGGAGTTCAAGACCAGCCTGACCAACATGGTGAAACCCTGTCTCTACTAAAAATACAAAAAATTACCGAGTCGGTAGTGGCATGCGCCTGTAATCCCAGCTACTTGGGAGGCTGAGGCAGGAGAATTGCTTGAGCCTGGAAGGCAGAGGTTATGGTGAGCCAAGATTGAGCCACTGCACTCCAGCCTAGGTGGCAGAGACCAGATAACAGGTAATAATTTACAAATAATTCAAAGCAATTTTAAGATTTGAGAATTTATCTAGTTTGTGAAGTTCCTATCTTCTCCACCAGAAAGAATATGATGGATACTTGTCTATTTTCTTTCTTTTTTTTTTTTTTTTTTTTTTTGAGATGGAGTCTCGCTCTGTCACCCAGGCTGGAGTGCAGTGGTGCGATCTCGGCTCACTGCAACCTCTGCCTCCCAGGTTAAAGCAATTCTCCTGCCTCAGCCTCCCATGTAGCTGGGACTACAGGTGCCAACCACCACGCGTAGCTAATTTTTGTATTTTCAGTAGAGACAGGTTTTCACCATGTTGGTCAGGCTGGTCTCAAACTCCCGACCTTGGGTGATCCGGCCACCTCAGCTTCCCAAAGTGTTGGGATCACAGGCGTGAGCCACCGCGCCCAGCTATTTTCTTAAACTGAGAGTCAAAGAAGGGTGATTTCCCCTTATAATTGACGCACTTACTAAATTGTTTATGTATCTATCTGTTTATTATAAGAAAACGAATAGCTTTTTAATCCAGACTTTTTCATCAGTCTTTGTTTCTTTTGAATATTTTTAAGCAGCTTATTTATTTGAACATGTAATTAAGAAACCAGCAAGTGTTCTGAGTTACTGTTTTAAAATTTCCTCAAACACACTATGTGCAGGGCATTGCAGTTGATGCCATCATGGTTTGACAGAAGATGCAGTAATGCATACTTCCTGATCTCAAATTGCTTTCAACCTTCTTGCGAAAGGAATCATTTATTGTCATGTATAACTGGTTAACTTTTTAAAAATATTTGCTTATAAGCATCAAGCTATACATTAGTTATTACTCCAAAGAAACAAGAGTAGTAAAAAGTCATTATGGGTGGCAGCAGAGAAGGAGGCTTTTTTTTTTTTTTTTTTTTTTTTTTGAGACTGAGTCTTGCTGTGTCATCCAGGCTGAAGAACAGTGGCGCAGTCTCAGCTCACTGCAACCTCCGCCTCCCGGACTCAAGGGATTCTCCCACCTCAGTCTCCTGAGTAGCTGGGACTCTAGGCACGCGCCACCATGCCTGGCTAATTTTTTGTATTTTTAGTAGAGATGGGGTTTCACCATGTTGGCCAGGCTGGTCTCAAGCTCCCAGTCTCAGGTGGTCCGCCCACCTTGTCCTCCTAAAGTGCTGGGATTACAGGTGTGAGCCACCACGCCCGGCCGAGGGAGGTTTTATGGACTAGGTAGACTTTGGCTGGGGTCTTGAAAGATGCTTGAAACTTAAATATGCAGAGAAAACTAAGGAGGGCATTCAGCTTCACAAATAGGAGAAATATAGACATTACGGTACATAGGGGACCCTTTTATTATAAAGGCTGCCTATGCCAGTATTCATTGATTTAAGAACAGTGAATGGGGAAAGGAGCTAGAGACAAAAGTCCTTACACAGTCTACTACTCTGTAAGTAATCTCTATTATTTAGTTATCTTGCTGATTTTTGAGACAAGAAGCCTGCCTTAAAAAATGCAATAAAATATGTCTTCTTAATGACCACCCAAACTTAGGGGACCCTATGGTATCCTGAAACTGACCCACCAACTCTTTGTCCTTTGACATAACCGGAGTTTATTTACTCACAGACGTGGTAGCCCAGGCCAAAGTCACCCAGTTCCTTCTGTGCACTGACATTTTTTAGCACTTGGCAAATGTTGATTCCTACATGAGTCATTCTAAGTCTCTTCCACAGAAAGATCATTATCTAATACCAAATGCAGATGTATAAAGGTCTTAATGAAGTGGCTTAACTGTTAGAAATACAGTAGGGTATAAGGAATAGAACCATCCAAGCCATTAAAGGAGAACCTAGGAAGGCTTCACATAGGGAGTGACAACTGATTGAAATCTTTACCCGTGGGCAGTTTCCTAGACAGAAATCATGTGGGAGGGCATATGGAAACTCAAGGAGACATGTAGTATGTATTTTTTGTATTGCTGGAAAACAATGTATACTTAGGGCAAAAGATAAAGCTGATTTAATTTTTCTAGGCTATAACATGGCACTGTTTTGTTGTTGTTTTTGGTTTTGTTTTGAAATGGAGTCTCACTCTTTTGCCAGGTTGGAGTGCAGTGGTGCGATCTTGACTCACTGCAACCTCGGCCTCCTGGGTTCAAGTGATTCTCCTGCCTCAGCCTCTCGAATAGCTGGGACTACAGGTGTGCGCCAGTATGCCCAGCTAATTTTTTTTGTATTTTCAGTAGAGGCGGGGTTTCACCATGTTGGTCAGGATGGTCTCTATCTCCTGACCTCGTGATCTGCCCACCTCGACCTCCCAAAGTGCTGGGATTACAGGTGTGAGCCACCCCGCCCGGCCCATGAGCACTGATTTAACAGTTGTCCTGAGATGTAATTGACATGCAGGACAATGCACATATTTAAAGTGTACAATTTAGTAAGTTTTGACACATGTGTACACTGCACAAACCATCCTCAGAATCAAGCTAGTGAACATCTAGCTTCACTAGATGTGGGTGAAGCTTTTGGGTGACACCCCTAAAAGTTTCATCAGGTCTCTGTAGGCTCTCCCATCTCTCTTTGTTTCCCATTACCAAGCAATCACCAATCTGCTTTATATCACAATATATTAGCTCTGATTTTCTAAAGTTTTACATAAGTGATGTCATATGGTATACTCTTTTTGTTTGGCTTATTTCACTCAGCATGATTACTTTGAGATCCATTCATGTTGTTTGTACCGATGGTCCATTCTTTTTCAGTGCTGCGTAGTGTTCCATAGATACCACAACTTGTTTATCCTTCCATCTGATTGACATTTTGTTTTGTTTTGTTTTCCCTAGTTTTGAACTATTACAAATAAAGCTACTATGATCCTCCATGTGTGAGTCATTGAATGTACATGCATTTCCTTTTCTCTTGGGTAAATACCTGGAAGCAGAATGGCTGGGTCTCATAGTAGGTGTATGCTTAATGTTTTAAGAAATTGCTGAACTGTTTGCATAATGGAGGCAGCATTTTGTACTTCCACCAGCAATATATAAGCATTCTAGTTCTTCCACATCCATGCCAACAGCTGGCGAAATGTATATTTTTTATTTTTAATCATTCTAATACTGGTACAGTGGTATCTTATCATGATTTTAACTTGAATTTCTCTAATGAATAATGATGTTGACCACCTTTTCATCTGATGAAGGTAGAAATATCACCTTTATTCATTCTCTTAAAAGTGTCTTTCAATTGCCAAAAATGTTTAACTTTGATCAAATTCAATTGAATCAATTATTTTTTCTTGTCCTTGGTAATCATGGTTGTGATGTCATATCTAACAAATCTTTCAATTAGAATCTCTGGGAATAGGACTCAGATATCTTAAGTTTTAAAAACTTCTCAGGTGAATTCATATGTAGCCAAGTTTGAGAACCAGTGTGCTAGATCAGTGCTTCTCAGATTTTAAATGTGAATTCAAATCACCTGGGAATCTTAAAATGCAGATGCAGATGTAGGACTGAGATGCTACATCTGACAACAAAAACAAACAAGCAAGCAAGATAAAGCAAGCAAGGCAGTCAGTCAGAAGCCAGGCAAAGAATTGTGTCTGCTACTTTAAGGAACTGAGGGATTTGAGCTTGATTATTTTGGCAATGGGGACTCATTGGAGGGCTTACAAGAAATGAATAATGTGGTTGCATTTGGGTTTTAGAAAGATCATTCTGGTAGCAGAAGGATGGGTAAAGATAAGACTTGAATCAGGGGAACGTGTCAGCATGTGTTCTATAATCTAGGAGATAAATCAAGGGTAAAGAAGTGAAGACTCAAAGAAAAGGGTGTGAATTTGAAAGGCATTTAAGAAAACTGCATCAGTGACTGAACAGTAGGGTGAGGGAAGAATGATTCCTTGAATGGCTTTGGACACTGGATGAGTTGTGACACCATCACATTTTTCAATATAGGAAGAGAGAGTTGAGGTCCGACTGTGTTGGCTGACATAGAAGTTGAATTTTAGATGTATTAAGACTAGAAAGCTTTTGGGCCATTCAGGAGTAGATGCTCAATAGAGCATTGGTTGAATGGGCTTTGGGAGCTTTAATTTAGGAATCAGCAGGTGTAAGGACATTGGAGATCATGTGTGTAAATGGAATTGCCCGGTGAAGACATAGACCATGAAAATCAAAAAAGACCTACAAGGGACGGTTTTGGAGGTCACCAATGTCACTTTTCAAGGGCATTGAGG
This sequence comes from Macaca mulatta, assembly GCF_049350105.2. Classification (NCBI taxonomy): domain Eukaryota; kingdom Metazoa; phylum Chordata; class Mammalia; order Primates; family Cercopithecidae; genus Macaca; species Macaca mulatta. The sequence continues at coordinate 173,639,535 of NC_133409.1, forward strand.
GGCAGAAACCTGAGTGCAGTGAATTGAGGGATGAAGAGTCTTTGCCCTCAGGGTTTTTGTTAATCACCTTATAGAGTAATTATCAGGCTGCAAGTGCTGACTGTCTACTAGATTGCCCTGAGCATCCAGGACAATCTTCTCAAAATCCTGCTTCAAGGAACGATCCTCCTCCCCCAATCCCTATGTTTATTGGAAGAATTGTGAAGTATAAAATAGGAGGCTGACACTGGCCACACATCACAAGTCAAAGGTCAAAGAGAGGTAAACAGCCTCCACAGCATGTCTTCCCAAGGCCCAGTGCATGAATGCTCTTTTGGTGGCTTGGTTGTTAAACCTTCTTCATACTTTCACCTAGCCCTTCTGGCTCGGCTTCCTAACTCTTACAGGAAAAGGGTTGACCCGCATTTCGGAAGTGTCTCCCTCAACAGGTTTATTTTCATAGACATATTTTTTGGGGTTTCCTTTCAAGTAGCAGGCCTTATTCTGGCGTGGATTACTGTGCTGGGTTTGAAGGATCAGGGCAAAGCTCTCATGCCCTACTGAACACAGTCAGAAATATTTTCATTTTTGTTCTGACTGCAAGAGACAAATCCTAAAATTACCGTGTGGGTCTAAATGCTCAGTATCACGTGAGAAACATGCCTCCAAGTTGGTAATCATACTGCACACACTGTGATTTCTGGATTCCTTCTCTCCTTTTATTTTCGCCTTCTAGTATGAATTCCATTTGTAGTTTTCAGGGCACTGTCTCTGAGTATATATACCATTTCATTTAGCTTTTGCAAGCTAAGGGCAAAGTTTCTATAGGTTTCTTCACTAAATTCTAGCCTGTCAAGAGGAGAGAAGTGAGCACCAGGCCACGATGAAAAGGGGGTCGTGCATCTTTAAAGAAAACTGCAAAGGAAACCCCAACCTCTCCTAATTTACATAGGGTGACATTTTGCAGAAATATTGAAACATTAGCAGTGACATAATGAAATTCTGCCTATCAGCCATGAAAGGAATAATGTTACTGTTAAGGTAACCTGTCCACAGTTTGTTATCAAGAAAATATTCTTGCCAAGAAACATATATTTAGTAAGGCATGATAAGAAGGGATTTTTCTCCCCTTGTATTTTCTCTCCTGAGCTATCCATCTTCCCGTACAGATTTACTGCACGATCACTCCCTTTACATGCTAATTATGTGCAGGTCTGGCGAATTTGTTAGTGGTGACACTTCTGGGACCCAGTGGGACTGCAACTCATTATGTGGCAATGTCCAGATATATCAGATATTATTAGCTGTCATTAATCTGCTGTGGAAACACTGAGTGCTAAGCCAGGGAAGGAGGAGAAAAGAGTGTGCAAATGAAGTCTGGAAACAGCCTGAACCCCAAAAGGTCAAAGGGGAAATCAGTCAAAGGGGGGAGAACCAGCAAAGGACAACATTTTGTTCCTGATTTTTTAGCCCATTAGCTCACTGGGTGCACCAGGAAGAAGGAGCAAGGAAGCATCACTTAGCCGTTTGTTATTTTAATACCCCTTGTGGCCATTTCACTGGCACTAACCTTTTACTGTAATTATGTGAAATTATACACATTATCTGTTAACTTGTCCTAGACCCAAAGAAACACCAGCGGTGGGCATTTTGCCATGGGACATACGTCAGTTCCAATTTTGTGCAGTAATTCTTAGGACAATAAACTCTGAAATACAAAGCTTCTTCTTATTATTATTATTTTAGTTGGTATATTATTTGAACTTATTGCTTAAGCTATTTCCTCCACGTGGACTGTCTAGTCTGTATCTGTTCCCCATTTCCTCCCATCTCTGCATACCCAAGTTCTAATTGTTGTTTAAGGCTCAGTTTAAATGCAATCTTTTTTTTTTTTTTTTTTTTTTGAGACGGAGTCTCGCTGTGTCTCCCAGGCTGGAGTGCAGTGGCGTGATCTCGGCTCACTGCAAGCTCCGCCTCCCGGGTTCACGCCATTCTCCCGCCTCAGCCTCCCAAGTAGCTGGGACTACAGGCGCCCGCCACCACGCCCGGCTAGTTTTTTGTATTTTTAGTAGAGACGGGGTTTCACCATGGTAGCCAGGATAGTCTCGATCTCCTGACCTCGTGATCCACCCGCCTCCGCCTCCCAAAGTGCTGGGATTACAGGCTTGAGCCACCGCGCCCGGCCTAAATGCAATCTTAATAAAGACTTACACGACCCGTTACAGTCCATGTACTTTATCTTTTGACTTGCCATAAGACCTTTCTGTATTTTAATGATCTGTAACTATAGACCTTCTGTCTATCTATCATCTATCTATCTATCTATCTATCTATCTATCTATCTATCTATCCATCCATCCATTTATCTATCTATCTATCTATCTATCTATCTATCTATCTATCTATCTATCTGTCTATCAATCTATCTATCTATGTGTCCATACAGTTAATTTCCTTATGTAGTTCATAAATCTTTAGGAGAGACAGTTAAGCTCACATGTTGGCTTTAAGTTTTAAATAACATGTTATAGATCTAACAGAAAGCATGCAAAGTTAATTTTTTTAAGTACTCAAATGCACATGTATATAAGATTTTATAATAAAGGTATGCATTATTTATGCATGTATATTTTATATATTTGACATGGACATACATATAAATATATATGCATATGCTAAGGATGTCTGTATTAGAGAGTAGAAGAGAGTAGAAGTCTAAACAGTATATTGAAATGCTTCCTTTTGTTTACTTTCATTCATTCTTTGTTGCTTACCTACTTACCTTTTTCCAGCTCATCCATTTCTCAGCGATCATGTGGTGTCTGAGCAACAGACCATCCTCGCATCCTGAGAGCGATTCAGAGCTGCAATTCAGATACCTTCTTAATATTGTTCATTTCTCAAAGAATGGTCTTGCAGGGGTTCCTAGGATTATATGGTTTGTTTTTAGTTCATTGCTAAGCAATTTCCTTGGTGTTAAATACTGGGAAGCACCCCAGAGTGCTCATAAATATGAGTTAACTGAGACTATAATGTTTCTTCATTGGAGATGTTCCCTAACTATAACAGACATGTTTATTACTCCACCCATATCCTTTTAGTTCACTCACAAAAAAATTGCAGATGCTCATATTCAAGGCCAGTGGCTTCCTGCCTTATTCTGCCTCCAAGGATTCTCCAGTGGTGGAAGCAACCAGAAGTATGAGGGTGTTAATGCCCAAGGAATGGTCCTCAACAATAAGAAATGGGAGTTGGTGAACAAGTATGCCAGCTTCTTTGCACTTCAGTGGGAAAGTCTGAGATATTAAGGTATGTTCTACTTCACTTCTGAGACAGTCTTTGGTGAGACTGAGCTTCCCACTAAGTTCCCCATAGTGCTAACCCCCTTATTCTTACCTCATTCCCTTCCTCTCCTTTTCACTGCTTCATCGTGCTTCCTGTCCACCTCTCAAAGAAACACAAGGGCCAAAATCTTGTCTTAGCATCTGCCTTTGGGGGAATCTAAACTCATGCAATTAATACCCTGGAAAGCAGACCATTGTGATGGCATTCTGAAAAATGATGGCAGTAATTGCCTTCTCCTGGTGATAAGTACAGCGGTGATAACCCTTGGGTGTCAATTACTAACTCTCACCTGTGCTGGAATATGATAGAATACAGGTGGAAGAGAAGCACTGATGCTTGAAAAACAGGGTGACAAATGGTTAGTATAAGAATTATGGAGTTTCTTGAGTTTTTCTAGTTGCTATAAAAATCTTGATAAAGATAATGACAGGCTCATCCAGGTATCACCTTAGAATACACCGTGAAAGTCAGAAGACCTCCATGGCAAGGTTAAAGAGACCCTCCTCTCCTGCACTTAGAGGCAAGACTATAATGAAGTTAGGCCTAAAATTAGATCATTATGACTGGTGTTAACAAGGATACTCAGTTTACAGTTCCAGCAAGTTCTCTATGTTAAAGTTGGGTCTAATAGGGAAGGAAGGGGACCTTGAGACCCAAGATAAAGACAGTTAGGTCATGCACATGGAGAACCTGTATCCCCAGAATCACCTGAATCCTCCAAGCTGATAGAAGTGACACCTTCTGCCTGCTAAGAAAGAACAGCCTCCCTTTGCCTAGAGTGTCTATAAAGAGTTCACATAAAGCAGATGTCTCATGAAATACTTCTCTTTCTCTTCACAACTTGCCCTTTCTCCTCTTAGTATTTCTAGTCTAATAATTAGGATCCGTTTGCAGCATGGCTTTAGTGGGAAGGTACCATTTTTGCATGGGATGGGAAGAAATGGAGTATTCACCAAATTCATCACAGGTCCTGATCAATATGAACTAGCAGGGACAGAGAGAACATGTGTGAGAATGAATAAAGGTGTTGACACAGGAGACCCAAAATACAAGGCTGGATAGAGGAGTGGTTGTTATCCTTGCGTATCTTTTAGTAGCATCAGATTTAACCTGCTGGCAAGGATATCTGAGCCTGTATAATTCATTGATGGGATAGCTGCTTGGAGGATTGGTCGTGATGCTGGCCTGTAGTAAATGAGATGAAGTTGAAAGTGCCTGGCAGTTATAAGAAGGGAATAGAAAGCTCGGCTAGGGGGGCATCATAGATTGGATCAACTAAGCAAGGTTAGCAAACCCACCGCCAGCTATATTCAATGGGAAGGGCTCTGGGGACACTTCTTTCATCAATGAAGGATGCACAGTGAGAATAATAAGATATCAGTGGGCCCAGGGATGTTCTCCTCTGGAGATTCTTTTTTTTATTTTATTTTTTATTTTTGAGATACAGTCTCTCTCTGTTGCCGAGGCTGGAGTCCAGTGGCACAATCTTGGCTCACTGCAACCTCGGCCTCCAGGGTTCAAGTGATTCTCCTGCCTCAGCCTCCCCAGTAGCTGGGATTACGGGCAAGCACCACTACGGCCAGTTACTTTTTGTATTTTAAGTAGAGACACGGTTTCGTCATGTTGGACAGGCTGGTCTCAAATCCCTGACTTCAAGTGATCTGCCCACCACGGCCTCCTAAAGTGCTAGGATTACAAGCATGAGCCACCGCATCCAGCCTCCTCTAGAGACATTATTTGATGGTGGAGGTGCTGCTTTGAAACTAGGATATTTAAGTTCAACAGGAAGATAAGATTATAAAACTTCTTTTTCCTAGAAAACTTTTTGTGGCCATTTTTTATATAGTTATTGTATATATTTAATTTTGTATTTGCTTTTTAATTTAATATTGCAGTATACACAATTCTATGTTTCCACAGCGTCTTTGAAAGATAATTTTAGTCTCTAAATAACACTCCTTTAAACTTATTATATTGACCTAAGTATCTTATTTTTAATATTTAAGTTGTATGATTCTATAATACTAAAAATAATGTGATGGGTACTTTTGTCATCTATTGTTCCCATGTTTTAAAAATTATTTTCTTAAAATATGTTTCAAAATATAACATCATGTATTCGATAATATATTTTTAAGGCTCCCAGAACATGCTATACATTATTCCCAAAAAGTCTGAACAAATTTACATCACCAAGCACAACATATGAGTGATTTTCTCAGCATCATTGCCAGAAATGGGTATTTTCATGGATTTATTTTTTCTCATTTAAAAAGAAATTTGGAACACATAATTTTACATCAGTCTTTATTTGCTCTTGAAGATGACGTGACCCAACTGTCTTCCTTATCTATCAGAAATTTTGGAGCCAGAAAAACTTAACCAATTGTCCAAATATCAACGACAGTGATTAATGACAATGGTTAATAACAATTTCTGGAGGTTAGTTTTCCTATCCCGATCTTTTACTTACATTATGCCACCTCTATTTGAAGTTTTGATCTGCCTATGCCCAGTGCTTGAAAATGTTTTGGGTGCATTTTCCAATATAATAAATTATTAAACTTGAGAGTAATATGAGAATAATATTGGAATAAAGATGTGAGGCAAAAGAATATTGTGCTGACACTTACCCTGTGTAAAATATTTTCTACAGGCAAGTATGGTGGCCCACAACTGTAATCTCAGCACTTCAAGAGGCCAAAAAGGGAGGATCACTTGGCTCCAAGAGTTCGAGACCAGCCTGAGCAATACAGCAAGAACCAGTCTCTACAGGAATTTGAGGTTGCAGTGAGCTATGATTGTGCCACTACACTCTAGCCTGGGTGACAGAGTGAGACCTGTGCTCTAAAATGTTTTTAAATATATTTTCTGCAGTTCTCCGTAGATCATTAAGAGGGCCCTCTCTCTTGTTGCAAGGAGTAAGATCACTCAGTTTTGTAGTCTTTTATTCAACTATTGGGTATATATTTGAATGATTCTCTTGAAATAAAAGTGATAGCCATGTTCCCTCATACTTTCCTCTCCTCTGCCCATTTCTTGCAACCTTTTCTAGTGTCCATCTTCTTTCCATATCCCCTTAACTTGTTACTTTGCCTATCCTCACCCTACCTGTCTGTATAGGATCCAGCATGCATACATTGTCTCTGCAGACTTATCACTGTAACAGGGCAGATTGTAAGTGTTTGGGATTCAGTCCCTTGGATTGCTTTTCCTACTTATAACATGAGTACTGTACAAGTTCTTGAGCCAGTCCTGTTGTTGTCAGGTCCTCTATCATTCACTTCTCTAGAGTCATATCTCTAGATGGGATCCAGAGTCTAGCCGTTACAGAATGGTGTTCTTTAGTTCCCTTTTTTCTTCTGCCCACTACAATCTAGGGCCTGGGATTTTTTTTTTTTAAGCTTATCACTTATAAAATTTCTTTTACCCTACTGCTAACTCATTATTTGTCCAACCATTGGAATAATTCTTTAGTCTAACCTTTCTTTATATTTTTTCTTACTTCCTATGTGTTGCCTTGACACGGCTTTCAATATTTGACTGTTTATTTGGGGCTGCACTTAACTTCTGCCAACCCTTTCCCCGGAAGCCTCCTCTAAGCTAAAAGTCTGGATTATGTTGTTTACAGATAGATCTTCCCAGACCATAGCAAAGCCATCCTGACTCCTTTATCAGCGCCTCTCCAGTTGGATGAGTTCCATCTGCTAGCTTCAAATTCTGGTACTAGGACTGTATTAGTCAACATTTGGTGCAAAAAATAGAGTACTCTAGGCATTTCAAGTACAATGGGTTTAAAGAAATAATTAGGGACAATGGCAGAGCAGGGAACATGAAGGCAATTTTAGAACTACTCAGTTGAGAGCAAACAGGTGCAATTCAGGGATCAGGGAGCCACCAGAATGGTGAGGCTGGCCTTTGCAAAAGTCCCTTGACCCTCACATTCCAGGGCCTTCCTTTGTGTGTCAGAATCAATATCTAGAAGACAGCTTCTATCTCATTTACCTTCTAGGTCTTCTGAAGGCACATCAGATTGGAGAGATCTAACTCCTCTCTAGAACCCTACCTGTAGGAAAGTGTAGGAAATGCAGTCTTTAACTTTCCAGCTCTGTAGTGCAGGGAGGAATGCAGGAATGGGCTAGAAATGGGTGCTGAGTGACAATCAATCATATCCAGTCTAATGACTGCAGATTTGGCCTCCTTCCTTCTTCACTTCTCTGCTCTTCTCACTGTGTGAGCTCCCCTGATCCTTACTCTGCTGAAAGGTCAATACCCCCACCCCAATCCCAAGTCACTACTCTTTGCCCCTCATGCAGTCTTTCTTAGCAGTACGTAATGCTTCATGCCCAAGTCCAGTCAAATGTCTTTCATGATAATTTAAGCAGGACTAGCTTCGTGTCCGGAATTCAGAATCCCTAGCTTGTAAGGAATTGTTGTTCTCCCTCCAGTAGCACTCACTTATTCCTCTTTTATTAAACAATCAAGGAAAAACAAACTTGAAACACGCCTCTTCTCACACACCATGAGCCTCAATTTAATTCCAAACGTTTAATACACAGTTTAAGGGGGCCCAAGAAGACACTAAAGCGTGTACTGCACGGTAATTGAGTCCATTAAGGCTGCTATATTATTATTTTTCTCGGTTGTATGTGCATCTACCCCTAGGTGTTGTCCAGATGCCTTTACCAAATTGTTCATTTCATGATGTCCTTCTGTATTGTTCATTTGAACATTCAAATATAAGTGTTTCTACTATCCGCCTCAAAAAACTTCCTCAGTGAACTTGCTTGCCTAGACAGGCTTAAAGGATCATTCACAAAGTACAAATATTTGAGGTTTGAGTATGTTTTAAATTCTTTTTAACATCTTATTTTCTTTAGAGTTCATGCATATCCCTTTGCTTAAAAAATGACACTTTGTATATTTGAATGTGTGTCTTGTTTAAGCAATTATGTGCAGTTCAATTGAGAACAATAACAAAATTGCCTGTAAATATGTGAGCAAGATATGAACAAGAAAAACGAAACCACTAAAAAAATATCCAGGGTGATGTGTCTTATATATTGGTAATGTGAATGAAACATCTGTGGGCTATATCCACACACATACCCCCTGCAGTGAAGGATCAGGTTAACTCAACACCCAAAAGGCTATGAAATATCAGGTGTTTCTTTCACTTAAAACCTGGTATAGCATTAAGCGGAGGTCACAAGCCGAAATGTCTAGAGATGCCAGGAAAGTGACCTAAATGAGTGAAGTTGAGCAGGTGAAGTACGAAATATCAGAGACAGTCATTCGTACTGAGGGTTTGTAAAGAATGAAGGGATTGTGGTGTGCTGGAGAAGTCCTATTTGCTCCAAGGAATTAACTGCTACCCAGGAAGCCAAGTTCACTATTGCCAGAGCTTCCTTTTTTTTTTGCAAGAGAAACCCAAAGTGTGGATTTTGAAGGGAAATGTTTTAATCTTTAGATGTTGTTGATTAATGTAGTTAGAAAACAACAACATTAACACGGCAGGCAAACATACACATACCAAGTTGGGATCTAGCCTAAGGAGACCAGGTTTTGACACATCCTGGAGTTCTCACCGGACTCTAGGAAACTCTGGAATGCGGGAGGACCATATCCAGGAAGAACAATTAATCGAGGAGCTGCACGTCGGGGCTGCTCTGCGCCGCTTTCATTCCCGGGCGAATTCCCTCAAATCTCTAATGTCATTTCCTCTAGGAAGCCTCCTCTAACCAACCCCACCACCAACATAGACACACACACACACACACACACACTCATACACACACACACCAGACTAGGTGAGATGCCCCTTCGTGCTCCCAATGTGACCTTGATTTCCATTATCATAATCCTTTTTAAGTTATTGTTACCATTTGCTTGGCTGTTTATCTTCAGTATGCAGGGCCTTTGTTTATTCGGCCCATGATTTTATCCTCGGTCCTTAGAATGAGGCTAGCATAGAGTAGATGCTTAATAAACATTTCATGAGTAAATGAATCATATGTCAATGATGAAATATAGACATAAATAGCTATCTTGTTCTATTGATAAAAGTATCCTGCACCTACACTGCATACATAGAAAAAGATGATTACTGTATACAAGAAAAATAAAGTAGTATTTAAAAAACTGTGTTTCAGGGCTGAATGATTAAGTGATTAAAACTGATGTAATCAAGTTATAGTTGTTTGAATAATATTCATTTTAATTTAGGTTTGACTTACATGTTTGCGGGACCATGAGGTCCATTATTTTACTTGGCCTTGTCAGTCAGTTTGTTTCTAAATTGGAGTAAATTTTTACTGCCTAATTGAGTGCCCAGTTTTTTTCATTGGCCAAATTTGTATCAAAAGTGTTTTAGAGATAGTTCTGGATCTTTCCTCTTCCTTGAAAGTGCAAAGTGAAGCTGCCTACGTCAGTATCCATATGGAAGTGAAATAAATTAGTACTCAGGGAATCCTCAGGTTCATTTCATAGGACTCATTTTTGTGGCAATTACTACAGTAAGTATTTGGAAATATACATGCGCAGCATTTTATTGTCACCATTGGACCATTCAGCTGACCTCATTTTCTATTGCCGCACTTACTTTACAACGCGACTAATTGGCCCAGTTGTATCAAAGATTACACTTATTGTTTTAGGGAAAACAGTTTTGAATTATTGTGACAGCTTCCTGCAAGTTTTGAAATCGAATTAATTGAAAAAAAATGTTTGAATCTCAGTCACTTCCCTTATGGGTTAGGATCCAAAGCACTAAATAAAATCAAAGCGAGCTACTTCAGTTGTTCTCTAGTGATTTATGCCCTAAATGAAAGGAAAAAAGTGGCAACAGGTTACCAATCCTGTTGCAAATTTCAAAAAGTATATGCAATTAAATTGTATGCTTTATGGCCCCAGATCATGCTAATATCATTTAATAATAATAATAAATAACCATAACACAGAGAAGACTTAATGCGCAAATACATTTGATTAAACCAACAAAGCTAGTTCCAAAACAGCTGTTGCCATAATCTAGGCATGCGGGTCCCAAACTGGATTGTTAGGAAGAAAAAAAAAAAAACGTAGTTCACACTGTTGCTTCACATGGTTTGTTAGTTGCTGTTATGAGCAGCATTGTTGATGAAAATAATTATTTAGTGCTTCAGTTTCTGTTCCCTAAAGCTTCCCAAAATATGTGTCCCTAATTTCACTTAAGATGAACATTTTATCTAGTCTAACAATTAATGCAGATTATTTCAGAATCCATTCTGCTGCCACAATTGGCAATGTGTGAGAAGAGGGCATAGCATGGTCACATTTGGCTGCCATGAGTAAGCCTGGCTTAAATTCCTTGTCCAAGGAAATCATCTTGAGCAAAATGCGTGAATATGTCTGGCACACAAAAAATCATAGAAAAGAAAACTAGAAACAATTGTCTTTTAGCTCATAACATTATCCAGTACTACAACCTTGTTCCTTAATTAAAGTTGCCAGTATTCAGAACAATTATAACAGAATTATTATAACAATTATAATAGATAATTGATGTATTTAGCACTCAATGGATTCCATTATTCAGCGCCTTAAGCTACCAAGTGGGACATGGGACAGTTCATTGGATAATTTTGGTTATCTCCATTCAGCTGTGTGGATGTTAGGGGTCAGAACAAGTGAAACAGTTTGGCTTATCTAGAGCTTAGAATGTTTTTTTTTTTTAATTCTGTAAGTTTCACTTCTAAGAATCCTTTTCCAGTAACTTTATGTAACTTATGAAAAATTACTAGAAAACTACTAAAATCAGGATTAAAATACTTACATGATTATTAAAATTAATGATCCTTTATGTAATTAAGCACCTTCATCTCTGTGTCTTGACACCATCCAATAGAAGGTATTGCTTTACTTTGTTTGAATAATACAGTTAATACAGATTCTTAATGTAGCACATGTGAAACACGAGACACATCAGAGATGCTCTAAATAAATCTGCTTTCTCATACTTCTGAGTCATGTCAAATTGGATAAAGTGAGAATGAGACTGTACAATTCATTGTGCAAACTGGTTCAATTTCAGAGTAAAATTAATCATGACTTGAGGAAAATCACATACACTAGGACTGTTTGAGGCAAATGAGGCCAGTTCTAGGAAAACTAGAACTTTCTTCCAAAACATGTATAGTTTTCCCCTTTTCCTCATTGTCATGTCTTTTTGATGATGCAGGCTACGTTTATGATGTGACAGTTCTACTCTTATTTCAGCATGCACTTAGAATTTTCTCAAGTTATGTTGATGACTCTGTGCTATTTTCTTCATCCCCTGTGATAAAAATCAAGCATTAATAGGTGGCTGGTGGGGATTCGGGTTATAGACTGTGACAGCGTGAATGCCTGCAGCCCATGTCAGTTGCAACCGACTCTCATTAAATGAGCTAACCGTTCACTCTAGCAGCACTTCACAACTTTACATGATATTTTATGATTAAGCTTTTCTAAACACGGCTCCTTATTGAAACCTCCAATTTTAAAGGGAGACACAGGGAGAAGTTGATGTTATACTGAATAAAAGCCAAAAAGTCTATGAGCTTTGTTTTTCTTTTCTAGAAGCTTTGTTATCAAAGCTTCTAGATCTTTATGCAAAGACTTCCAGTGGGTCCTGAACACCAAATGTCAATGAGTCATGATGACTAATACTAGGTGGTGTTTATGCTTTGGCCTCCTTGCTGTATCCTGTAGGCTGGCAGAAATCAGGCCAACTGAGTAATTGCTATAATGCATTCCCTTTTCATAATATCTGCACTGAATCTTTGTTGCTTTGCACTTCAGTTTGCATTCCAGCATTCTTTCATGCCAAGCCTGGTGATTACTTTAAGTCCCTGAGCTACAGGCATAATTATCTTTCAAGAAGTCATTGGGGACTCCTGAGAGGAAGGAGGAAGATGGAGAGAAGAATGCTAGAGGAAGGATTAAGGTATTTGGTGGAGCACGTAGCAGTGGGGAAGAGGGGTAGGTGATGTTCATTTGCCAAGTATTTAGAGAGTCGGGGGACCTGATATTTAAGCTTTAGCTAACATTGACCAGAGGTATGGTCAAACATTAAAAAGTTAAATAGCTGAATATCTCTCTATTCATGGCCTAGAGAAGCTTTGTTATTTAAATTTAGATGTTACTTTGTTTTAATTCAATTACAAATGATCATGTTTGTCAATCAGTTAACTCATGATTTGTCCTAGTTTTGAGAGAAGATCAGATTCCCAGATGTCCTCAAAGGCCACTTTCCCGGACAACAGGGAGCAATTATGCTATCCCTAAAACTTCCAGAAGGAGTACTCTATGGCCTTTGAAACCACATCATTGACTAAGGGAAATGACAGAGTTCCTATAGTCAAAGAGAGCAAAGCAGCGTTCATTTAGCTACAAATGACCATCGAAAGGCACTAGAGATAAAGAAAAAAATATATCACATGAAAAATAAACAAATAAATGATGAGATGTTAGGTCAGTATGATTTCATGATTATTGCAGAAAAGTAAATAAAACCAATTTGATTATTTACATTTCTAGCTTGCTTCAATAGTGAGTCATCTAGTACCAGTTCTGTTTATAGAAAACATTGCTTTTGTAAAAACATGCTTTTAATGAAAAATGAAATCCGTGAAAAAGGATTTCATTGCAGGATAAACTTGTAGATTCATTACCCTCAGAAGCATTCTCTACAATCGCATCTCAGAAACAAAATTATGCTGACTCTTTTAACAAGCCACTTAGTATATTTATCTTCCAAGGCATTGGGGAAAAAATCAGGAACCAATCATTTTCTATTTTACTACAGGGTAATTTATTACTTACTATGCTAAGTGTTACCTGTTTTTTTCCCCAGTAAAACTAAAAGTAGGACTGTCTCTCAAACATTGGCATATATGATTAGGCTCATACAGTAATGTGTGTGCTTTTTATTATAAAATAAGTTACTGTAATCCAGAATACAGTTTGTATATGGCAAACAGATAAGGACCATATGACTGTGGGGTGACAGAGTAGGGTTTTGTATTTAGAATATACATTGCATCTGTAAAGCCTTCTTTTCAGAAATGTAATTAGCTTTTTTATGAACTAGGAAATATAGTATACAGAACACCCGGGGAATTTCCATATAGCCACATTTATTCCCACACGTCTCTGGGAATCATAAATGGTTGTCTTCCTCCGAAATGGATTAGGACAAATTACATTAGGACATGATTGTGAATCTGATTAAGGTGGAACACAGTTGGGTTTTTTTTGCCCCTTTGGGACAAAAAACCATGTTTTTATGTAACCATGTTTTTATGTAACAACCAGAAGACGAGGAAGCCTTTGGCAAGATGTTTCAAAGACATGTTTTCGTATGCACATAAAAAAGAATTTTCATGTTAATTCAAAAATTGGCCCATGACTTTAATTTCTGTATCTTGCCAAGACAAAGCTTGAAGCACAACCTGCTCTAGTATAGAACACATTTTAGATACTGATTTCTGATTTGGGTTTCAATGAAAGCATGTAAAAAAGGAATTTCCATGCATAATTTCTTCCAGGAGAAGAGAGCCAGGTTGAAAGGATTTTCTGTTGACTAAAAATCTTTAAGAAAGAAAGAAAACTTGCTTCATAAATGGTGTCAATATTTTACAGGGATTAAACCTGTCCACACTATTTTATGAAATAAAATGCTGACCATAAGACAATGCATATAACCTCTATTACAAAACAAAGACAGGTGACAAATATTTGGCACTTGGAAGATGGACACTGCTAAGGGAATTTGGAGGATAAGAGAATATGAAATCTACTATGATCCATTTTCCTGAAAACTTTAAAATAAACCATTGAAACTGAAGTGAGCTATTTTTTAAGTTGTTGATAACACAGGTTTTACACACTAATGTGTGTAGGAGAGAAGAGTGCATACTGATTCATTGTTGGTCTTCTCATTGCCTGAATGCTAAACCAGTGATTCTCACACTTTATTCTGTTGACTAAAATCCTTTAAAAAAGAAAGAAAAATTGCTTCATAAATGTTGTCAATATTTTACAGTGATTAAACCTTTCCACACTATTTTATGAAATAAAATGCCAACCATAAGAAAATGCATATAACCTCGATTACAAAACAAAGACAGGTGACAAATATACTAGACAAATATACTATAATCATCCAGGAACTTAAAAAAATCCCCATATCTAGGCTACCCCCTCAAGAACAATTAATCAGAACCTCAAAGAATAGTATCAGCATTCAAAATAAAATTCACAGTTGATTCCAATATGCAGCCATTATTTGTGGACTAGTGCCCTAATCTCTGTGTTACCAAAATGCCAGGGTACAGTCTAGATCATGTTGCTCACTGCACAGAAAGCCAATCACTGAGAGGAGTACTGCCAGGGAAGAGGGCTTTTATTAGAGGGACATCAGGGGAGAACGGGGGATCAGTCTCAAATCCATCTCTACTCGAATAAAACTAGGGGGTTTATATAGCTGGCAAGGTGGGAAAATAGGAATTAGGGAGGGGCAAGGAAGCCGCCATGATGGATGAGGGGGCTGGCGTCTCATTGTCTGGATGCAGGGATCTGAGGAGTTTCAGTCCCTTGCCTGAGGGTTATTTTTCTGTGGAAGGAACTGGGATGAGAAAAATGTAAGTTTCAAGTTTTAAGACTAGGAGGGTCAATTTCTATGTTTATTCAAAAAACCCATAAATATCATTTCTGTGGGACAACTGTGCCATTTTCATCACCATAATGCAGCCACTAGAGAGTTAACTCTTAGCATAGCAAGATCCTCTCAACCCTGTTTTTCCCAACTATAGTCAACATTTATTCTGATTGGTTGATAGCCACACTATGCTGTTTATTAAATATATTTTGAATATTACCCCTGCTGTAATTCTCATTAATATATGGTGTGTGTACAAGGATCTCTGCCCGATCTGGAGGCCACAGAGGGACAGATCTTCCTGGTTCTTATTGTTGGATCACTTGTTCTTTACAGACAGTAGTTTATCACAAATTCTAGTCAATTTGGCTAGAACTCTAAACAACGGTTTCTTTTATAAGCCCCAATTTCCCTTGAGGGTTGTATTCAACTTTTTACAGTAGTAGCCATTAATTATAACCCTATTCTTCAGCAGATTTGTCAACTAGAGGGAAGGCATTGCTGTCCATCTTGACCCTTGACATTTTCAAGCATCTACACTTTTGCTATTACACTCAAACATTTGATTGGACATCCTTAAATACGTCTTGGTATAGTGTCTATGACCCATCTACTAACCCATAGAGATCAGGATCACCACGTAAAATTATACAGATTGTGCTCAGCACAATTGTAGGAAGCACCATTCACATCTGTAGTAAATGTATATATTTTCTCTGTTGTTCAACAATCTTTTCCATGTCATTTTGGATATCGTATGTTGAACCAAATGTTCCTTCTTGGGTAGAAGACCCTAGAGGTTGACCAATCTCTCCAGTCCCAGCCCATCTTGACTGCTACCTTACTCCATGACCCTGCTCTGCTGCTGAGATTTCACCAGCCTCACAATCAAGGCCTCCTGGTTATATATAAAACACTGGAAAAATAAAGCATTTATTTTGGATAAGAACTTAGAATATTTTTCTTGCTTATTTGCACAGGGCACAGATGGTGAATAAGACAAATTTATAACAAGTAACTTATAATAATTAATTTAAATTTTCATACAGCAACCAGCATAATATACAACCTACAAAAATGAAGACGATGAAAAACATTTCACTTTCAAATTTTTTTTTTTAAATGATCTCCAGCTACTTACCTTGCCACTCAAATGTTTGAAGATAGAAAATTCTGCATTGGTTTGCTTGTGATACCATGTTTTGGCCCCTTGGAACATAGACACTATCCCAATGCTCCTTCAAATAGCAGGTCAGTAAACAGTCTATGGTGAACTAAGATTGTAACTTGTGCATTTCTTTCTTCATTCAGAAAGTCTTGCTAAAAAAAAGGTTACCTGAACAAAACAGTGTGTCTATGACATAGTCGATTTACATTCCATCATAAACTCCTACCTCACTGAAGACTACTAGTGAAGAGTTTATAGAAAAGTACAGGGTTGGCCCCGCACGGTGGCTTAGCCCTGTAATTCCCCACTTTGGGAGACTGAGGCAGGTGGATCTCCTGAGGTCAGGAGTTCGAGACCAGCCTGGCCAACATGGTGAAACACTGCCCCTACTAAAAATCCAAAAATTAGCTGGCCGTGGTGGTGTGTGCCTATAATCCCAGCTACGCGGGAAGCTGAGGCAGGAGAATCACTTGAGCCCGGGAGTCAGAGGTTGCAGTGGGTGGAGACTGCGCCATTGCACTCCAGCCTGGGCAAAAAGAATGAAACTCCATCTCAAAAAAAAAAATACGAAAGAAAAGAAAAGTACTGGGTCAGGGACTATACCTGTGTTCCTAATGACCTTGACAAGCACTTATTGCTTCACTTAAAAAAAGATTTAAATGTATGAAGACCTTTTACATACCAGGCGCTGTCAAGCATACACAGATGAACATGATATAATCCCTGACCTGGGGAAGCTTCAACTAAGTTCTAACCTGGCCATATCTTGGCAATAAAGCACCCTATTTATAATAAAGGAAAAACCCCAATATATTTAAAGTCAGGTGGGGGTATGGCACCAGTGAGTTAAAAATAGACACTTTAATATTAAGAATTGTCTTCTGTTTAATCTTGTGAACTAAAATGTTGACATGTTGAAGTAATTAAACTAAGAACAGATATTAAGCCATTGTTTAAAATTATATGTAGCAGGCATATAGCTTCCTACTGTGATCAATATATTCTGATTTTTTTTTGTTCAGGAAGTTGGCATACCAAATTCAGTCATGGCTGATATTACACAAATATATAGAAATTTTAGAAGCTATTCCAATGGTTTAAAATATTTTCTCCTCTTTTCTTTATCTTGGCGTATCACAAACACACATACATTATATGCATACATATGTGTATGCATGTATATACATATATATATTTATAATCATCTGTTTTATTAATAAACAATGATATAATGTGAAATTACCACTATAGGGGCTAGATATTCAAAGTCTATTTTTCCAAAGAGCCTGTAAAATATATTGTATATAATTAACATATGTTAAATATCCCTTTCACCAGACTGGAATCTCCTTAAGCATAAAACTTTTGTTTGATTTGTGTTTGTAATTTCCATAGTGTCTAGCATGCTATTTAGACCATGATAGCTCTTTGATTAATAGATGTTCTATACTACTACTAGTATTACTGCTATTAGTAATAACAATAACAGTTTACATCACTGATCCCTTACAAAATGTCAGGATTTGTGCTTACTTATATATATTAAGTCTTTCAAGTTAAAAACATTTCTATTTCTATGTCCCATTACTCTTCACATTTTTCAGATTAAGAGCTTGACCAAGGTTCTAAAAATGTAGAGCCAAGATGGTAAAATTGATTTGAAAATAATTACAGAAATAAAACTCCTTTAAGAGGCTACCTTCAGTTAATTCAATTCTAACAACACTCAATGACATTATCTCTGCCTAGTTTCTAATTTCGGGAAGTATGAGTTGATTGGCCCAGCTTAACTCAGCTGCTTACCCCTTAGACCTATGACTGTGTCAAGAAAAATAAACAATGACAGTTTTTGCCTGTCCGACATCCCTTCTGTCTTCTTTGAGAAATAGCATCTCAATCTTTCAATGAATAATCAGCCTTCACAGTTTTCCGTTCATGTCCCTAAATTCCTAGGGTAGACTCTTCGCTGAATCAGTGTCAATCCCTGGAAATTTGCTGCAAACCTTCACATAGCACTGTGCTCTGTCAGCTCTGGCTGTTGGTAGCCACGTTTGTCAGCAGGAAGGAAGAACCTACCCAAGAACAAAGTCAACACAGAAATGAAAAGGAAATATAGATTCCTCTTGGTGTCCATTGAGAACATGCATCTAGCTATTTCTGGATCTACAATAGAATTTCAGCCAGCCTGACTTTCGTGTCTGTCATAAGCAATCAAAGATGGATGAGTGTGGTGGACTCGGGGATCTACTGCCCGCCTTCAGGGTGTGTGGACAGTAGGCAGTCTCCAGTGACAGTTCGTTCATGGTCGGCTTCAGCATCAAGGAACCCACTTTCCTGAGGTCATGCCCTGCCCAGAGCAACCAAAATTGGATGATTACACAGAGTGAAAGTGGAGGGGCTTAGCAAGAATGGGGCATTTTGGACAGTTAGTACTCACTCCAGAGCTCCTTGCAGAGTTGGAGACATGGCTATTATGCCTCCTTCACAGTTTAGCTTTCCCCGCATGCAGCCCTGTCCCCTCCTCTTCCCTTACAGATGTTAATCTTGAACCCACATCTTGCACTCCACGCTCTCAGTGTCTGTCTCCAGAAAACCCACCCTGACATAATAATAAACAGATGTCCATTAAATACAAAGTCTATGTAGCAAAAAGCAGGATAAACTTTCAGATTAAAAATCAGCATGTAGATTTATAGTTATGAATGAGGGGAGGATGGGAACAAAAAGGCAATACGGACAATTAAAGATAGCTGTGTCAGGCTGCAGGGTAATTTTCTAAAGTTATATTGTTGTTTATATGCTAAAGAACCCTTCTAAAACACGCCTTCCTGAAGGTTTCCATAATACCTAAGCAATAAAGATATTCCAAGGAATGGATAAACTTATATTTCTTCTATTCAAAAATTAATAGAATCTAATCTGAAATTTAGACATTGGAAATACAATGGAATTATTTGCTGAATAAATTGATCATTTATTTTCTGGACTTTGATATGTAAATGTTCAAATTAGTATAAGTTAAATGTAGTGATGAAAGGCGAGGATAAACTTTAAATAAGCTTTATAATGGTGGATACAACAAAGAACTTCAGTAAAAAAGAAAACAAATGGTAAGAGGAAAATTGGGGCAAGATATTGGCTCAAGGAATTCTACAACACATTGATGAATTTTATTAAAGTTTTAAAAATGAGTTTCATAATAAGCTAGTCCAGATTCTACGATTATATTTACATTACTTATTTATTAAAAAAATTTTTTTTTTAAGACATGGGAGTCTTGCTGTCTTGCCCAGGCTGATCTCAAATTCCTGGGATCAAGGGATCCTCTTGCCTTGGCCTCTCAAAGCTCTGGGATTACAGGCTTGAGCCATCATGCCTTGCCACATTCCTTTTAATGCATTCAGAATTTCCTCCATGTGTTTCCTCAAAGTCTAATCCCATGGTTTGAGAATCATGATAAAGTAAATTCAAGGACACATTTAAAAAATTTTTTTAATTAAGTTCTGGGGTACGTGTGCAGGGTGTGCAGGTTTGTTACATAGGTGAACATGTGCCATGGTGGTCTACTGCTCTTATTAACCCATCACCCAGGTATTAAGCCCAACATGCATCAGCTCTTTTCCCTAATGCTCTCTCACCTCCACCCTCGCCCAGTAGGCCCCAGTAAATGTTGTTCTCCTCTCATGTCCGTGTGTTCTCATTGTTCAGCTACCACTTATAAGTGAGAACATGTAGTGTTTGGTTTTTTGTTCCTGCATTAGCTTGCTGAGGATGATGGGTTCCAGCTTCATCCACCTCCCTGCAAAGGACATGATCTCATTCCTTTATATGGCTGCATAGTATTCCATGGTGTATATGTACCACATTTTCTTTATCCAATCTATCATTGATGGACATTTGGGTTAATTACATGTCTTTGCTATTGTGAATAGTGCTGCAGTGAACATACACGTGCATGTATCTTTATAGTAGAATGGTTTCTATTCCTTTGGGTATATATACAGTAATGGGATTGGTGAGTCAAATGGTATTTCTGGTTCTAAATCTTTGAGGAATTGCCACACTGTCTTTCACAATGGTTGAACATAATTTACATTCCCACCAACAGTGTAAAAGCATTCCTATTTCTCCACAACCTCATCAGCATCTGTTGTTCCCTGACTTTTCACTAATCGTCATTCTGATTGGTATGAGATGGTATCTCACTGTGGTTTGGATTTGCATTACTCTAATGATCAGTGATGTTGAGCTATTTTTCATATGTTTGTTGGTCGTATCTATGTCTTTTTTTGAGAAGTGTCTGTTCATATCTTCTGCCCACTTTTTAATGGGGTTGTTTGATTTTTTTCTTGTAAATTTGCTTAAGTTCTTTCTGGATGTTAGACCTTTGTCAGATGGTTAGATTGCAAAAATTTTCTCCCATTCTGTAGCTTGTCTGTTCACTCTGATGATAGTTTTATTTGCTGTGCAGAAGCTCTTTGGTTTAATTAGATCCCATTTGTCATTTTTTGCTTTTGTTGCAATTGCCTTTGGCAATTTCATCGTAAAGTCTTTGCCTATGCCTATGTTCTGAACAGTATTACCTAGATTTTCTTCTAGAGTTTTAATAGTTTTGGGTTTTACATGTAAGTCTTTTAAACATCTTGAGTTAATTTTTGTGTAAGGTGTAAGGAAGGGATCTAGTTTCAATTTTCTCCATATAGTTAGCCAGTTCTCCCAGCACCATTTATTGAATAGGGAATCATTTCCCCATTGCTTACTTTTGTCGGGTTTGTTGAATATCAGATGGTTGTAGATGTGCAATTTTATTTCTAAGTCCTCTACTCTGTTCCACTGGTCTGTGTGCCTGTTTTTGTACCAGTACCATGCTGTTTTGGTTACTGAAGGACACATATTTTAAGAGGATAGTTGTAACTACTTTATTTTTTACTTGTGCTTCTAATAATTCTGCTTTCACTATGTAACCAGGCAAACACACACTAATAGTATTCTCTTATCAGGTACCGTAGTTGCTGAGGTTACTTTTCTATCCAAAGAGCAACCAAGACTTTCCTATCCTACTTCACAGATATTTTTAGAGAAGACAAGTCTGCTTTTTCTTTCCTGTTTTCTTTAACTAGTGGCCTCTGGTGCAAGTGTCATATTAGCTTTCTGAAATACAGATTAGGGCTTGTTCTTTCTTCTTTATCAGAGTTGAAATATTGGGCACAGTAGGCTTTTTCCTAAATTTAGCAGTTCATGAGGAACAGATAATAAACAGAAAGTTGTAAAGGAATTGAGTAGTATTCAGACCAGTGAATCCATGTGTTGAAAAATTGATTTATTCCATCTTCTATGACCTCAACTCATGGATATCAGTGTAGTTACTGGGTCCTACAATATTTAAAGAAATGTTTCACTAATTGCAATGCTGGATCCTAAGTGTCTTTAATCATTTAAACAGACTCATTTTTGATGGTTGTCAAGGTAAAAGTTAATGATCCCAGGTCATTTTAATGTACGAACAAACCTCTTGTTACTTCCTTGGGTCATTAAAATAAGTACCTATGGGCTACGCAGAAAAAAGCAGTCAACTGCTAACAGTTCTTTGTTTCATTGTTAAAAAACAAGCAAACAAACAAACAAAGCCCACCTTCCATAGATAAGATGTCCATTTAATGCAAAATTACTTTAGACCCATGAAATTCCTAAGACAAACAGACAGTTACAGTCTCTATAGTATATTTCAATGTGTTCATTTTTCATCATTTAGTCATTTCATTTCACTGTTTATCCTGACTTAGAAACAATAAAACGTGATCCCTTTATATATTTTTCTTATTTCAATTTTTATACAAGTTTATTGATGCTTGTATTAATTTGTGATGATTTTCACAAGAAAAAGCTATTATGTATGTTTATGTTGGTCTCATTTAAGTTACAATTGTCAGTGCCTCTGAGGTTGATAGTAAAGAAATGTAAAATCTTCACGCAAGTTCTCTAGAGAGCAGCAGTTTAATAGCTGGCACCTTACTCTCTTCTCCTGAATACTTTAATGAAGGCTTAAGGGAAAATATCCATTTGGACCATCTTGCTTTTCCATGGAAAACAGTACATCTTAAATAATTAAAGGACAAGGGCAGAGAGCAAAGGGAAAAGAATAATTTGAAATAAGTAGAATGTGTACATAAAAATGCTAATGCTCCCATGTTACTTTCTTTTTTAAAATTTTAGCAAACTCCCAAATATTTTTCCCAAAGGACTTGAATAACTACATAGTTAAGTAACTGCATCTCTTTTATTGTGGGGACATAAAACAGAGATTTGTAAATGCGAGCTCCCAATAATGAAGTACAAGCAAAGAGAAGCTCTACCAAACTACAGAGCTGTAGTTCAAGCAGAATGTGTGGTACATGTGTGATGGGAAATCGATGATATGAAGAGTAGTTTTATGACTGTTGTTTGTTTTTCAATGTGATGCATTTATTTGATTATTTAATGTCTATATTTAATTCTATATTCACATTACATATGCAACTTAATTAATTCATCTATCATACATACAACTACTCCCTGGGACTTGATGGAGGCAAAGAGTTTTGAAAGATGCTGGTCACCCTTGCTTCTGCTGACAGTTTTCTTCCGGTTGTTCTAGCTACACCTACATGGGCTTTCACCATCACCTTAAAAATATGTGTTCCCAATTCACCCTTCTTATTTTTTAGCTACACCTGTTTCCTGGGAAATCTTATTTTATCTGTAACTTAAAATAGTGCCTTTCAATTCTAGACTTCTGAGTCTTTCTTCTGAACCCCAAACTCATAAATTCAGCTTCCTGAATATCTCCATGTAAAGGTCTTCAATATTTTAAATTCAACATGGAGATAAACTAAATTTATCTCTATCCCTACCTCCTGCTTCACCATCAAATCCTTTTCAGCCATCTCATGGAATGGCATAAACATCCATGAAAATGTCCAAGGAGGAATACTGCTAGGCATAATTCTTGACTTCCTCTCTCTTAAGGTCCACATTAAATCTGGAATGAATTTACGTGGATTTAATATTCCTGATGTTTCCCAGATCTGTCTCCTCTCATCATCACCATGACCACTGGATTATGCAACAGCTTCCTAATTGTTATTTCTCATTTTGATCCTCATCTTCAGTTTAAAATAATTTTTCTTTTTTAGTTTTGCTACCTTGAACCTTTAAATGGCTGCTCCTTCTCTCTCTCTCTCTCTGTCCCTCTCTCTCTCTCTCTCTCTGTCTCTCTCCCTCTTTTTCTTTCTTTCGGTAGGAATCCCTAAAATCTTAGCTTATCATGCAAGACCATTTATTACCTGAGCCCATCCTACCTATTCAGCATTAAATTCTTACTCCTTCTCAATCTTCTTCTGCAAGGATACAGATCTGCTCTTAGCTCCCAGAACATTCCATATTGTGCTACAGTTCTGAAATTTTGTTCTCTCTCTTCCTTTTATTTGGAACTCCCCTCCCTTAACCACTATCCCCTACTACTCCACTTACCATCCGTCCTTCCGAATCGGCTCATATCTGATCTCTTCCAGTGATTTTTTAGTAATCTTCAGAGTCAACAAGTTTGTCAATGAGCCCTACAGCACACTGCGCCTCCCTTTCTTCCAGTGCTTGCCCTTCTCTTAGATGGTTTAGGTGCCAGACTCTTCTTGAGGTTGTGCACTCTATAGAAAAGGGATTATGTGACTTTTCTTCTCTGAACATTCAGCACTTAACATAGTGACTACTACGTACTGGTCCCTAGTACGTATCTCAATAATGGTATATTCTTTTTCATGGAAGAGAGCTATATATTTTATGGAGGTGGTAAGATGTTTATTTAAAAAGGCAAAAAGGAGTTTGACTTTAAAAATTAAAGTGCTTTAGGACAATGGGTTTTCTTCCTATTCATGAAGCAAATGAGTAATTTAGGCATGACAGGAAGACACAGGGAAAAAGGTCTTTAATTAGGAGCTCCTGCATATATATACATATATGTGTGTGTGTGTGTGTGTGTGTATGTGTGTGTGTGTATTTTGTTTGTTTTGTTTTTAAGATGAAGTCTCACTCTGTCGCCCAGGCTGGAGTGCAGTGGCATGATCTTGGCTCACTACAACCTCCGCCTCCTGGGTTCAAGTGATTCTCCTGCCTCAGCTTCCTGAGAGGTTTCACCGTATTGGCCAGGCTGGTCTCGAACTCCTGACCTCGTGATCTGCCTGGTTCAGTCTCCTAAAGTGCTGGGATTATAGGCATGAGCCACCACACCCGGCCAGAGCTCCTGCATATATTGAAGGAGATGGCAAAGAGGTTTCAATTCATAAAACATAGGTGAACCCAAGAGAAGGCACCTAGGGGATGATATTTTACCTACGTATTTTCATCTTGTTGCTGTAAAGCTATGTTAAACATCTTTTCACGTACAATTCCAATTTTATATATTTATATGAACATATATACACACACATATGTATACATACATCTATAACATTTATGTTTTCTATAGTCTTTGGCAAAGAACATCATATTATACTGACAATTTTACTAATAACTGAATTGTAGGTATGATTGTCTAGAAAAGAGATATGAAATAAAGCATTTATAAATACAAGAAGATTCTTGAATAACCTAGTCAAGGATAAATAATTGTGCTTTAAAGATCTGCTATAATCTATATGTCATTATTGGAGATTCAAATCCATGACATTTGAAAAACATGTTTTGTGCATTTGATTACGTTTTTTTTTTTTTTTTTGGAAAACAATTTTAAAGTTTTCCACTCTAAAATTTTGAAAATCATGTTAGTAGATTTAATAAACATGTTGGACTTATATATTAATTGATCTTGAATGTGTGAGAGTTTGTAAACATAACTATGAAGCTGATACATTGCAGTATTTCAGAATAAAGACCATAAAAGTTCTATGTATATAAAACACTCCATAAAACTATTGAAATTCTTTTGTAAACATTCAAATTGTAGTAGTGCATACCTACCTACTACCTTCCCTGTTTCTCAAAAAAGAGTACATATTCAGGAAGAAGGAAGAGAACCATTTCAAATGTTATGCTTTCTTAAAGATCAGTGGATGTGGTTGGCAAATCTAATTTTGCTATTTTATCTATAAAAAGGGAATGATCGTTAGTATTCGTGAATTGCTTCACTAGTTTGTATGTTGCTGTGACATCAAGTATGTAATAACTCGTGAGTCTCAATTCATTGGCCATAATGTGGGAAAACACAGAATGAATGGAAGTGATTTCTCAAGACTTTCTGTCATGGCAGTTCCTTTTGGTATGATTTAGGAAACTATGGGCAGTAGAAAAGCCTCCCTTTTAAATGTCAAATACAAGATTCATTTCTGTACTGCTTTAATCCAAATGTCAGAGTCCTGAGCTACAACATCAATCTCACCAGAACTTTCCAAGCTTTACGCATCAAAATTGCTGTCCTTTAAGAGAGAAATCCTGATTTGGGGGAACATCCAATATTCCATTTGCATGATACTAAAAACTCACCCATTAAGCAGCAGGATATGTTTTATGTTGATTTGACCACTCAGAAGTAGAGTCTGAGAATAGTCTGATCTTAACCATAAGATAATCAAATTAAGAGTATTTTCTTCTACAACTGGAAGGTAATCTTTTTTTTCCTAAATGTCTCTCCTCTCTTCTTTTAAACTTTTTTTCTACCTCCTGTTTCCTCAATACAGGACAATGTTCTTTGCCCCTCTCCATAAAGCCATCTACATTTGTCAAGGTAAAGTGAATAAGGCTTGCTTTTCACACTTTAAATGTCTCCCTGGAGTCACTGTGGAGCTCAATGGACAAGAAAGACTCCAGTCCTTGTATGTCCAGTGAAACGAAGCTCTCCACTTTCAACCCACAGAAACAAAACAAACAAATCATATGAGAGATCTGAATAAACAAAGAAAGAAGAAAGACAACTAACAAATTGAGTAAACAAAGATCTGAATAGTGGGCCAAGATGTATGTGTTCTGCAAATTCAAGTTAACAGTGGATGTTCACAGCGAAGTTTCGCAATGTTCTGAAAACAGACTATCCCCTTGGATGCGTGGAGACCTATGAGCTAATCCTCAGCCCACACGCTAAACCGGTCCCAGAGCAGAATACACAGCTCAGGTCTCCTCTGCCCAGCTGAGAAGATGCATTAGGTGGCTGCAGACAGTAAGAAAAGTGACTAAGGGTTTAGAACTGAACAGAAAGGAGTCATTGGAACACAGACCCCTGGGAACATGGATTCTCTTCCTGGGTGAGAGATTCTTACAAAGAAATTTTTTTTTAATGTCTACGCTAAGAAACTTTTCTTTGGCATATGTATCTACAGTGAAAAAAAAGTTATGTGAGCGTAGGTGTATGGAAAAGCTATTTAAATAGGAATCATTGAATCTGGGGGGAAAATAAGCTTTAATCCTCAGGTACACTATATTGAAGAATTGTTTACAGGATAATGACTACATCTCCATTTTCAAGAAACTCAGGGAAGGTATCAAGAAAACTGTTTCCACTGAGTATTACAAAAACAAATCAACAAATATTCTGAAATCTATTTCTTCAGCTACTTTGAATTATTTGGTGAAGGGGCAATTTTGTTTTTAGTGGCTGTGTGGGACTGCATATAACGTGCATCGTACATGCAAACAAGGGTCCCCTTTTCAGTGTTTTTCTGCATTTCCCTGTGGCTATACAATGTGGATTTCAGCTTTTTGGACACTGAAAAGGTATAGTACTAGAGGTGGAAAACTAAATAGTTGTTTTGCACTGAAGCTTTTAGGAGAATGTTTGGCATCATAGTGACTTTGGATGGGACCGGGGGAAAGGACATGCTAAAGAGGGTGAGGTGAATGAATTACCCAGAGTCCAATAGCAATTCATGGGCATCCAAATCTGAAGACTCTGCAATGGAGAGCCTTTGAGGACTCTGAAGGCTTCTGAAATGAAATCTGAAGACTCTGAAAGGAGCCAACATGGATGGCTCTACCCATTAGACTCTAAGCTTTGTGAGACCTGAAACCTGCCTGTTCTCTTCATCGCTACATCCGGATCACCTGAGCGATCATCTCATGTACAGCACAAGTACAACGTGTTTGTTGAATGACATAATGAAGTCATCAATGGTGACTTCTCCAAGTCTACTCAGGAGAATGAATTTGGTTTGCTTCTACAACTCAGAGAAAGCAATGTGTGGTAGTGGTTTTCTCTTAATATTTAACAGAGGTCATGCTAACCAGGGGACATACTCATAGCTATATCAATTAGTGGAATCCGATAAGAATGAAGAAGTGTTATCAAAGCAATTTTAAAGAGGATGCAAATTTTGATACATCACTCCTGGTCTCAGAAATAAGCAAAGGTAAATATCCTTGAATAGTAAAAGTAGGAGCACAGTAGGATTCCTATGATAAAGTCCAAATAAAAACAACTTGGTAATGGACTCCATGGACTTGCTGAAGCTGCATCCAAACTCCTAATGTGGGTAAAAATCTTATTTTTCATTTTAGTGAGTAATCCAAGAACATTATTAGTAGAAGGACACCCTTAGAAACCCAGGACACCAAGAAAGACATTGATGGTAATTGATGTATTTTATGGAGTCCAGGTCTAGCTTGATTAAGGGTCCTTATAAGCCAGCTTTAGGATGGGGACAAACTATTATATTTGCTTTGCTTTAAAACTTGGCTTAAGATAGTCATTCACATATATATCTTTAATGTCTGTCTTTTTCCAGAAGTTGTCCATTTTTTGGCATTGTTGCACATTTTTGAATATTAAGATTTTTCTTGACCATCCTGGCTAACACGGTGAAACCCCATCTCTATTAAAAAATACAAAAAACTAGCCGGGCGAGGTGGCGGGCGCCTGTAGTCCCAGCTACTCAGGAGGCTGAGGCAGGAGAATGGTGTAAACCTGGGAGGCAGAGCTTGCAATGAGCTGAGATCCGGCCACTGCACTCCAGCCTGGGCGACAGAGCGAGACTCCATCTCAAAAAAAAAAAAAAAAAAAAAAAAAAAAAAAAAAAAAGATTTTTCTTGACACTTTTGAGGAGATTAAGCAATAAATATGAGTTAATAATTTTAGTTCCATCACTACTGTAGTATGAAAATGTCTTATGATGACTTTAAAAGTACCCATGTTTAATAAACAATTTACTTGTTTTTCCACAAATACCATGTTACTATTAGAGTAGAAACACTGGCTGTATTATTTTCCCTTTCTAATATATTCAAGTGGTAAATTCCCACATGAAAACTCACAATCTTTGTTTTTTATCATTACTGTGGACATTGTGCTGTAACCTTGACATTTTAGTCTCTATCACATGATGTTAATAATAATAACAGTACGTCCATTCATTGTAGCACAAATGCATTTTATAACTTGCTCAAAACTTTGAGGCATACATCTGAGCTTGGCAATTCTGGTTCTATGTATGTGAGCAGACCCCAGGGTAAACTACTGACCATCATTTTTAGAGCCCCCAAGTTTGTCCAGATTTCTAAAGGCAGAATTATTATGCCTGATGATTTCCGGTCTCTGTTAATACAACAGACAAGACTGCACTGTGAACAAAAGCTGCAAATGGAACCATTCTATATTGGCTCTACCACTGAGTACATTAGTGTGTACTGACAGATTGCAAACATTTGTTGTGCTTATATAACTCAATTAGTTAAACTCTAGCAAAGAAATTTAGGCAGTATGGAACTGAGAAATGCTCACGTTATATTTTAGATTAGAAACATCAGTTTCTGAGTCTTATTCTGCGTACTAGATTGACTAGCTCTTTAGGGTAGAGAATGCAATACGTTTAATTTCCCTGTGTAACTGGTCAGCACTGAGCACAGTTCTGAACAACGGTAGGTGCTGAATGAATATTTGTTGAATATAATTGAGTATTTTTGCTGTCTTAAATGAGAAGTAAAACAGAGGCAAAAACGAAAGAATATGGAAGTGTAAACCCTTCCCGATTTTCATTATTTAGGGACTAATTATCATGTTTCTTGATGCCTTGTATTTCCTATGTCTAACTCATTTCTCTGCTCATTAGCACCTCCACCACACCAGAGGGTAGACAGGAGTTAAGAGAGTGATTATAAGGGAAAACATGCAAATTAGCCATGCTGGTTTAGTGGGCAGGAAGTTTGCAATTCTGAATTAGCAGGAGACTTTGGGATTACCTCTAAATTTTCACTGTTATGCACACCCCCCCCAGTGGGGAATGTATACAATCAAGAATATAGACTTGGTCTATAAGTCTTCAGCATAAAAATCAACATCCACTGGCTGTCCAGCCACCTGAGTTGCAGTAGGTGCTAGCACATCAGAGAAAATGGCTTCAGAAGAGCCTGGCAGGCTTCAAAAGCCTAGAAGCAAAAATTGCAATCTGATTGGCAAGCAGTTTAATAAAGCAAAAGTGGAGTTGTGTGTGTGTTCTATAGGATACTACAGCAGAATGCCAGTGTCAGCATTTTGTACAGCTGCAGTTTGTTAATTGTGCAAGCAAGAGGATAACCTAAAGGGTTGTCACTGTAATTTAAATAAGGAGAACACTTAGATAAGGACCCTTACTTACATCAGCAAAAGAGGAAGGAATCGAATTTGGAATGTGAGGGTCACCTAGTGAATTTATTTGCCATCCTGATGGTGGGACTCTTGGGGAAAGAGGCTGATAAAAGGAAAAGAAGTCAATGAGAGACCAAGTCTTTTACAAGTCCCATCTAAAAATAGCTTTGTTTAAAAAGATTAATAAAACAAAAAAGACATAATTTAAGAACAGAAGGGACCTGGGAAATCATCAAGTTCAGGGCTTCTCAGATTTGGCTGAGCATAAGAAGCCACTAGGGAGCTCTCTTAAACATAGATCCCTGGGCCCTATTCTCAGAGATTTATTTAGCATGCCTGGATAATGGTAAGTGATATATGTTTCTATATCTATAGATCTATGTCTATCATCTGCATATACCTGTATATATCTATGTATGTATAGATAAATCTACCCCTCTAATTTATTTCAAACTGTATTATTTATTTTTCTATCATTTACGTTAAAGTTCTACTGAAAAATCTGATATACCACAGGTTTATTTCTCATAGTAATTATGAAATAACTAAGATTCATGGAGATTGTGCTACAGTCAAGTTATTTTTTGAGCTATGAGATCAGAAGGAGATCTAAGTCTCATGATTCTCAGTTCAGCATCCTTTTTCCTATTCCATATGTTAAAAGGAGATAAATGGGGAAGGAGGGATGAAGAAGGTATGCAAATATGAACAAAGTGAAATTTGGGAAACAGACAAACTAAAAGTCTTTTTTGGCAAAAGAATCATCTGAGAGACAAACTTTTAGAAATGTTTTGATTCTAAAGACATCTAGCATACAGAATGCGAAGTCACATATGAGGGAAACTGAATTTTCGCTCAGAGCTCAGAAAGTGGCATGTACTTTCATGAATTCATCACAGTCCAGGACCTAAACCTCAGCTTTGCTGAACCATGGGTACGTTCTTTTCAATACCTCAGGAACAAGTGACTAGATTTACACTAACTGAAAGTCATAAAAGCCACAAGTATAATCTAAGATCCCAATTTATTAATTTAAAATGAAAAAGAGATCAGACCAAAGGACTAGTAGATGATGTTTGCATATGCAGTACAGTCTCTTCTTGTAATCACATTTGGTTGTCATAAGCAGCAGGTTGCTAGGGTGGTGTGAAACGCAAAGAGAAAATTATGTAACTCTATTAAAATGTTACCTGGCTGAGTTCCCGGAAGTCTCTTTCACTTTGATGCACTGTTGTTGGCTGCGGATGGGACAGTGGATGGGACGATTTCTGTAGGTTTCTCAGGGCACTCTTGGGCAGGAATTATGAAAAGAATCACTAAGTTCAAAATTACTTCCTCCTCTTTTAAATTTTGGCTTCTTTTACTCAGCGCAATGCTTTTAAGGATCATCTAATGTTGTGGCATGTTTTAGTACTTCATTCTTTGTATTGACAAGTAGTACTCCGTTGGGTGGATGTACTATATTCATTTATCTACCCATCGGCTGATGAATATCTGGATTGCTTTTACTCATTGGATATTATAAACAGTGCTACCTTGAGCAGTCATGTCTTGGTGCAGATGTACTTTTTAATCGTTCTTGAAGAGATAGCTAAGAGAAGAATTGCTGAATCATGTGGTAACTCATTTTAACATTTTTACAAACTGCCAAGCTGTTTTCTAAAGTGGCTGCACCATTTTCAATTCTCACTGCCAATGTATGAGAGTTCTGATTTCTCTACATCCTTGCCAACACTTGTTAATGTTTTTTTGATTATCGCTATCCTGGTGCATATGACGTGGTATCTCATCATAGCTTTGGTTTGCATTTCCCCGTGACTAATGATGTTTAGCATCTTTTCATGTGCTTATTGACCATTTGCATCTTTTTTGGATAAATGTCTTTCCTAATCATTTTCCCATTTTTAAAATGAAATCATCTGTCTTATTAGTTGAAATAATTATTTCTATATTCTGAGTATAGGTTCCTTATTGTACAAATGTTTTGCAAATATTTTCTCTCAATCTATAGCTTGTGTTTTAATTTTCAAAATTTTGACCTTTGTAGCACGAAAGGTTTGAATTTTAATAAAGTCCTAGTAGTCTTTAAAAAGTTTGTAATGTTTTGGTGTCATATCAATAACATTTTGCCTAACGCAAGAACATGAACATTTTTGTGTTTTCTTCTAGAAGTCTCATCATTAAGATCTGAAATAATTCATTTTGACTTAACTATTTGTATGGTTGAATTAAGGGTCAAAGTTTATTTATTTGCATATGAACATCGAGTTGTCCCAGTAGTACTTGTTGAAAATTGTAATTATTTCTTCATCATATGGTCTTGGCATCTGTTGAAAATCAATTGACAATAAATCTAAGGATTTATTTCTGGAATCTCAATTATATTTAATTGATAGATATTTCCATTTTTTTCTAATACCACACTGTCTTGATTACTATAGTTTTATGATAAGTTTTGATTTTAGGAAGTATAACTTCTTTAACTTCGTTATTCTTTTTAAAGATGGTTTTGGCTACTTTGAGTCTTTTGAATTTCTATATGAATTTCAGAATCAACTTTTCAATTAACGCAAAAGAGGCAAATATTGATGGGATGGTGTTGAATCTGTAGAGTAATTTTGGGCGTATTGCCATGTTAACAATGTTAAGTTTTCCAATCCATGAACACAGGATTTCATTCCATTTTTATTTAGATTTTCTGTAATTTCTCTTAACAACGTTTTGTAGTCTTTAGCATACATGTATTGTGCTTCTTTAATTAAATTGAATTTTTAGTATGTTATTCTTTTGATTGCTATTGTCAGTGGAATCGTTTTATTTCTTTCTAATATAAATGCCTTCGATTTCTTTTTATTTAATAATTACCTTGACTAGAACTTGCCATACTTTTTAATTAATTAATTTATTTTTTGAGATGGAGTCTCGCTTTGTCGCCCATGCGGGAGTGCAGCGGCGCGATCCTGGCTCACTGCAAGCTCCACCTCCCGGGTTCTTCCCGGGTTCACGCCATTCTCCTGGCTCAGCCTCCTGAGTAGCTGGGACTACAGGCGCCCGCCGCCAAGCCCAGGTAATTTTTTGTATTTTTTGTACAGACGGGGTTTCACCGTCTTAGCCAGGATGATCTCGATCTCCTGACCTTGTGATCCGCCCGTCTGGGCCTCCCAAAGTACCGGGATTACAGGCGTGAGCCACCGCGCCCCGTCAACTTTCCCTACTTTAAAAGTAAGTAGTTAGGCAGACATGAGCAGAAAAAAAGAGAGCCCATCCCAGGAATGTCAGGTGACCATCAGGTGATGGTAAAGCAGTTGTTAACTGCCTCTCTAAAACAATAATCGGTTGCAGCCAGACCAGGGAAGGACAGTCTCCCAATAGATAGATAGAAAACACCTCAAGCTGGTGATCAACAGCTTCCCCATAAGGTCTCAGAAGTTGGGCGAGCGGGCTCAAGCATGTTCACTACGAGTGGAGTTTAATCAGCATATGACCTTCCTCTAAGAACACTGTTACGTTGAGCATGTGGGCAACTTCAGTAAACACACTGTGCATGTGGCCCCTCCCAAGTGCTGGCAGGCCACTGTGCATATGGACAGCTTGCTCCAAGAACAGAATCAGAAGAGAAGAAATACAAACCCTGGAACCATGCCAATGTATAAAACCCCAAGTCAAGGGTCGGATGGGGCACTTGGATCTCTCAAGTCGTGTGCTTGGCTCTCTTCCAAGTCTACTTTGCTTCCTTTTGTTCCTGCCTGAAACTCTTTAATAAACTTTCACTCCTGTTCTAAAACTTGCCTTAGTTTCTCCCTCTGCCTTAGAACTACTTCTGCCCCTCGCCTGAATTGTTGCATCTGAGGAGGGAAGAGTCAAGTTGCTGCAGACACCTCTGGATTCCCTGCTGGTAACGGTACACCATTGAATAGAAGTGGTGGGAGAGGACGTCTCTGTCCTGGTTCTGACCCCAGAAGGAAAGCTTTTTTTTCTTTATTATTAAGTATAATATTAGGTAGAGTTGTATTAGGCACTCATCTAACTGCCTGAAACATATTATTTATTGTAACCTTTACATCAGCAATATGAGGAAATAGCTACCCGTATTTCTATTTCATAGGTTGAAAACTGTCACATAAATTAGCAAGTGGTCAAACCAGAATATAAATACGACAACCAGACATGAGAATTCACTTTAATTGTACTTCTATATTGTCTCAATGATTATTAGTTGAATTACGTCGATTAGAACTACAGTTGGTTTAATATTTTAAAAACTGACATAAATTCTAATATATTGTATAAGAACTTTATAATTTAATGATTTATTGATTGGAAACTGTAAGCAGTGGATTGGTTTTTCTGTGTTTCAAAAACTTTAAAGTGCTACGATAATGAATGAAATAGTAATAATGATAAGGAAAACATAAAGATTAAAATCACTTGTCTGAGAGTAATACTGGATCTCTGTGTGACTTTATATATGTTTCTTAATTTTTAAGGCTCTTTCCTCTCCGAAGCAGTCATCTAATTTCAATGCCTCTTTCAGCTTTAACATCTGATGATTTCATAACATTTGTCATAAAAAAATTAGTGAATACAAAAATTATCATAATTTTTAAAAATGTTGCTTATTGAGGTATATCAGCTCCCTTCCCCATTTTGATCTGTGCAGAATAAATATTTTATAATCAAAAGAGATTCTACTGTTTCAAGGATCTCATGGTGTTCTGAGGATGATTTGGTCATGAAACCAGCTCTCTCCATTCTCCTTCAGGCCACAATTCTTTTTTTATTTTTTTGATTTGAGCTTAAACAGGGGTAAGTGAATACAAAGGGAGGGGGAATCTAGAATTTTTTTAAAAAAAACCCATTGTGGTTTGATTCTAAAATAAAGAAAAAAAAATCTAGAGTATTTGCATTCCTACTGATATGCCTGCTATACTTACATGTATATTTGAAATATGCAAGTTTTAAAAATTAGGATTGTTAACATTCACTATAAGTGAAAAATCAAGACATTTAGTTCTCAACAAAAGAAGTAATTTTTAACTGCTAAACCAGAACCTGGCTAGAGTAGTGCTCTGTTTTAAACCAAGTAACTACTCCAACTGGGGATGGCAAACTCTGAGATTGTTGAGTGCTAGAAAGATAGTTTCTTTCAGGACTTGATCAATATGAGAAGGGCTAAAACTATAGTTCAAAGAAAACTTTGAAAATCAAGAAGTTCAGTGAGAAAAAAGACAAACAAGTGTAATTAGGGTGGATTCCGTTTTGTAAACAAAACCTTTCAATATTTAAAATTCCTCCTAGTGCAAATTAAAGGTTTAGGGGATAGATTAAGAAACTCAGGTGTCGCATGCCAACCTCAGATATAACTGAATGAATAAAAATTGTAATTATTTCATAGGCATACTATTAGGTCTTAAAATATTTATGAGAGAATGAAAGAGCATAAAAGTTACAATTTCCCCCTCTTTTAGTAGAAAACAACCAAAGTACAGATAATAAGATTCCCCACCCCAAAACTTTACTCGCCTCCTTGGAACTAAGATTGAGAAAAATAAATATGCAGATAAATCCCAGTTAATAACTAAACTGAGGGCATGTGAACAAATTCACAGGTAAGATGAAATGTTTTGGAAACAAATTTTAATGAAAGTTTTCATTTTGGAGAATAAGGATTCTTATTGTGATCTTGATAAAGAAAAATAATGTCATATGGAAAGGAAAATCAAAGCTATAATGTAATATAGTAGATGACAAGAACAAAAGCAGTTAATTCTGTTTCCACCTCCAACAGGCAGGCTAATCAGTTGTAATTAAGAGGCAAAGTAGCAGTCTAATAAACAGCACTTGTCACCAGTTGTCATCTTAGTGATCAATTCATGGCTCCATCACAATGACAGAACCCTTCAAGTCCTCTAATAACCTGACTCCTTGGAGAAGTGGAGGATTAGGAAGAGGATAATGGATTGTTAGGCTCTAATGAAGTAGAGGGTAAGGAGATGAAACCTCTCAGCTGGGGAGGTGGGCGTAATGCAGGGGCTGAACAGAGGCTTGCAAGAATAAACTTTAATTAAGGTTTTGGTTCACTTTGATTTCTTATTTTGAGTAAATAAAGTTAATTTAAGAGATTGAAGGCTATTCTTCTGATTGAGTTTCCTTCCTTTCTCCATTTTTCCTTTTCTGATATTTGTAGATAATTTTTTCCAGTCAGTACCTACTCCAAGTTTTTTTCTTTTTGATACATTACATTTGGAAGCATACTTTCTTCATTTTAACTTCTCTCATTTGATTTTTAACTATTTGTTTTTTTCCCTAAGCACTTAAATAAAAATCATATTGTAAGGAAATACAGAGGAAGTGTCAAGCTTTCTTTTTTGCCACTTAGCCTAGTTTTGTATATGAACATTAAACAATAATAAAAGTGGCTGTATTTTGTACATTACATCATATGCTGACTCTAAGAGGCAACAGGGCCTTACATAAGTAGAAAATACATTGTAGTTTACTGGCTCAGCCAAAGCAACTGTAAAATCATTCTGCAGCATTTGCTAGTTTGTAAAGGTTATCCTTTCAATGACCAATATAAATACACTCCTTAATGCTTCAAGCAATTTGTTTCCCAACACCAGCAAGTTAAAAAATGAATTCATATGACAGGAGCCCAAGCACACATAAAGCCATGTGGATCGCTTGTCTAATTTTTCCTTGCCAGAGTGGCGGGATGTATTATTATTAAATCAGGCTACAAGAAATGGGACCAAAAGGCCAGTCTAATCCTTTGCCTTGGGCTGCATCCTATCAACCTGGTTGTAGCCCAGAGAAACTCTTTATCATTTTAAAATTAATGTTATTATCTTCTTTGGTTACATAGTCCAGTAGTAATTTTTCACCTTTCATTAATCTGAGAGTGAGGCTTATCCATATGTGTATAGTTGTTACTATTATTTTATATGTCATCACTTCAGCAGATTACATGATGTGTTTTGTTGGATCTAAACCACTGCAGCTGCAAATATAAGCTCATTAACTCAGGATTCTTGTTGCTATTCTAAACAGAAACACCCTCCAACATGGCCCTACTTTTAAAAACTTTGCTATATCAAATTCTTATAGCTAGAAGACTTCAGATACGTATCAGCTATGAAAGATTTCAGAACTTTAAGTCTCTGGGAACTTCAAAAGATTTGGGAGAAAACATGTTAAAATTCATCTTTTGCCTTTGAAAGTCCACCTTTATTACCAAACTAGGGACTAAACTAGTCTACGATAGAAATATGAGTGATGCCTTGTTTTTCTTAATAAGTGTCATTGAAGTGACTGAAAGCAGATTGAAGGCAGAGTTTGATAGCATTTCAGTTACTTTAAAATTTGAAGCAAATTTGAAAAAGAAAATAAGAATTAAGAACGTTACCATCTGTACTTTAGAAATCAGAAGTCATTAGTTTCCATTATTCTCAAAAATGTCAGTTTATCCAGTGTGCTGTGACAGAATCTGTATATCCATTATCTATCCCATTAGGACTAATGAGACCTCATTTTTTCCCCTCCCTAAAATCAAATCCAAGGTCCAAGTAGCCGTGTTTTGATGAGATTCTCTTTCCAATGGGATTGTTTAAACATTCTGTACGGAGTAAGAACGTTTCCCGCCACCCAAGCACCCCCCTTTATTCTTTCCTCCAGAGCCCTGCTTCAGGCGCACCATACACAGATAATATTAAAGGAACAAGGTCAACATGTCACCTGCTTTTATTTATTTATTTTTCTTTTGTGCTCAACAGATTGTTGTCCTCACAATGGCACACTTGAGGGACACGAGCCCTGCTTCCTCTTGAGATGTCTTGTTGTGAGACATTAGAATAGCAAAAGGCTCATCTATGCGTCCTTGGGGCGGGGTGGGAGAGGAGGGGACCGTTTCAACCCACATTTCACACTGCAGTCATCAATTCATTGGCTTAAAAAAGAGAGGGAGAAAAAAGGAAGCCTGATCTGTCCTTGTGCAGCTGCGGCAGGCAGGAGCTGGAACATATGCCTGTCTGAAAGAGGACCAACTGGGAAGGCTTCTCAGGAGAAGGCGCACAAAGAAAGCCAATCTTCTCCACAAAGCGTGGAATGACTTAAACACTCTATTGTATTAAATATGAATGAGCCCTCATTGTGGAGCACAGTGTGTGGGGACCCATGGTGTCCTCCCATTAGCCACAAGATTAACCAGATTACACGGGAAGCCGCTAAGGTAAATAAGGCCAGCCTTCTGTCACTTCCTCCCCCAGGCCTGGCCAACAAGGGGGTGAAGAGCTGGCCCCTTTGTAGTCAACTGGGTGGAAAGAAGAAATAACCATGAATGTCATGCTTGGTAATTAAAAAAAGGGAGAGAGACGGTCAGAGAGAGAGAGAGAGAGAGAGAGAAAGAAAGTTGTCTCCAGGGACTATCTATGAGAAACAGTGTGAAAACATCTTTCTGATCAACTAACATGTCAGTATTGTTCCCTTTGACCAGATAGGACTAATCTAACCCTCCCCTAAACAGGGGCCTGTATTCCCTTTTGTGGTCCAGGGACAAAAACCCCCACAAAACATGAATTAAAGCTGCCTGATTCTGCTCATTAGGGGTGAGAGCGGATCATTCTGTGCCTACAAATCGGCCTGCCTGTTAACCCTCTTCCATCCTTCTCCACGTGTGGGTGCCTCTTCCCTCCACTTCTGCCCTCCTGCTCATTCTTGTGAACAGATAAACGACCGTGGTTAATTGGTTTATGGAAATTGCACCAAAGTTACAATTCTCATAGCAGCTTGAGCTTTAAGAAAATGCAAGGAAATGGGAACCACTTCTACTGGTACCAATGAGAGAAATAAACATTATCTGAATTCTGACCTGATATACAAACAGCTGATGTTAAGATGCCTTGTGAAATACATTTTAGTGTATTGACATAATATTAAAGTGGCATTTTTTTTGGTGACTCTTATATTTAAAGTGATACCTGTCTGATGACTAGTGTTTACTTAAGGACAAATAAAAGCCTGGATTTCTGTTAGTGGGGGAAAAATATCCCCAAACTTCAATGCCCAAACAAACCACATAGACATAGTGGCTGAAAAACAGAATGTTTTGGTAAGTTAAAGTACAAATGAATAAAAATTAAAGAATTTATTTTCACTATCTTTAGACATTTAGGCATAAATCAAGGCATATTTTAAATAAGTAGAAAGGCTAGATATTATACCTCTGGTAAGCATAAATCCATGGGCAAAACACTTTAAACATAGCCTTGTGAGAGGTAACCATTGATTTCTGTTTTTATATAATTTTTGTCTGCCTCAGAGTTGCTTTATTATTGAAAATATAAAAATAATTAGTATTTTCCCCAACTTTGCTTACTGCTGTTGACCCCTCTCTAAAAAGTTTATAACAAGTACGTAAGATGTAAGTCCATCTAACCTAAAAACCAAAAAAATGGTTTCCCAACTCCCTTTCAGAGTAATATAAGACACATTAATAATTTGAAGAACTTTTGCAGTATTCTTTAAATAGATATATAGAACTGATCTTAATTTTAAAATATAATTTTTCATCTTCTACCATGCTTTTTCTCCTAATCGTAAAATTATGGGGGTATAAAGACAGTTGCCCCAAATGATAAGAGCAAAATTCCACGCTGAGAAAAAAAATTCCTAATGTTCTAACAATTCAGGAAAATGTTAAATAAGATATGAAAAAATTACCAATGAAACTAATGAAATCATAGAGCTTTTGTTATTAATTGAACAATTCATCGAGTCAAGAAGTTGAGAGTGTGTGTGTTTGTGTGTGTGTGTGTGTGTGTGTGTTTGTGTTCCCTCTCCCCCTGCATTTCCCATGTTAAGAGCAGGTATACGAAGGACTGAAGAAATACAGATTCTGATTTGCAGGGGGTCTCAATCTAAGAACAGAGACCACATTAGAACAGAGATTTTCCTGGATTATTTAGGATTTGATTTCTTTCCACGAAAAGCCATCATTTAACTTCTTTTGGTGGAAACATTTGTAAGCTATCTAATTATTCAATTTTTCTTGTCAAAAGGAAACAATCACAATTTAAATTGCTTTTGATTCAAGACTATCCTAAATGTCAACCACTGCGGTGTTCTCTGGATAGGGCAGTGACTGCCTGGGGTAGGTATAGTCCTAGAGTTGAAGTCTTTGGGTTCCCCTTGCTCCCCACCCACTTAGACTACCCAATCATACTCTGAGTATCTCTCTAACATGATGTGATGATTTCTTTGGAGGCAGAGGTCTGAACTCATGATGGTTATTGTCATGTACTCTAAATGATTGTCTCCTCCCTTCTAAAATACACATTGTGGAGCTGTTCTGCTATCATTCTTTTCATGTTCTTCTTTCCTGTCTGTTTCACTTTGTGTTGCTTTTTTTCTCATCTTTAAACATTTTTTACTTTAACTGTTGCTTTATGGATGGTACCTTGAACCTCTTTTTAAGCTAATTATAGAACCAACTAATCCCAACTGTGACATTAGTGTTTTTGTGATTCTTGATGATTTTCTAAACCTATGAGGCTTCTCAATGTGTGTGTGTGTGTGTGTGTGTTTTTTCCAATTCTGGCTTGCAAATAACCTGAAATTTGAGAAATTCTAGAATGCAGGTGTCCAGAAAAAGAATGATGTATGAGAGGGAACAGCAAATATCAGATGGCTCAGTGTGTTGGGAGTCTCTTAACATTTGAGGTGCTCGGCTACCTCAGCTCCTGCCTTTGAGTTCCATTGTTCCTGAAAAGCAACCTAACTGATAAATGATTCC
The DNA here is from genome assembly GCF_049350105.2 of Macaca mulatta. Lineage (NCBI taxonomy): Eukaryota > Metazoa > Chordata > Mammalia > Primates > Cercopithecidae > Macaca > Macaca mulatta. Next base: position 173,680,075 of record NC_133409.1, read on the forward strand.
AAGTTTTCATTTCTCTATCACTGTGTGGGAAAGACATGAAAATTCCTTTTCTTGGTTTGAGCAGTTATTTTAAATAAGGTTTGAATAATGAATGAGACGTTTTCCATCTAAAATTTCATATGTTCGTTTGGGTATGCAGAAATAAAAAAAATTGAAATGATAAACTATGATATTTCTATATGTTGTTCATATTTAATACACTATTGGGTTTCCAGTTATATCACCAATGGCATAAAAATTCATGTGTTATTAAAACATTTGTCAGTCCTTATGGAACCTTTCATTTTCTAAGATTCTGAACACTTGTTTTATTTATTTAGAGCTAGGATTCAAGTCATTTATCAGGTACTGAGTTCGGCACTTAAATTACCTTAATTTATTTTCAGTAAACAATGGAAAACAAGTTTTTATTAACCAAATTATGTTAAAGACCCGAAGAAGGCATAATGATCTTAGCTTTTTGGATTATTTCACCTCAATTCTGCTAGGCTATTCTATGCAGATTAATGAACTGGATTTTCTATAAAGTGAGAGCATGACTGTGTTTTGTATGGAGGTCTCTTTTCAGACGGTTAATGCTGAAGAATCCTACTTGAACCTAGGTTTCTGAAGATGAGAATAATGAGACTACTTAGGCTGTACATACCACTGGGAAAGATGAACAGTGCCTCACTACGTTCACAGGAACTTGGTGTGAAACTCATAATAACCAAATTTCTAATTGAATAAGGGGATTAAAATGATAATTTTTTGTAGTAGAATTTAAATTCAGTGTGTATTTCTCCAATTCTGGAGAGGTAAAATCTTCAGGTGTAACGATAAAGGAATTTAATAGAAAATTCCAAAGACTTACACCTAATTATAGTGGCTGAGAGTCAGTCCTTCAAGAGTATTTTAATTTAATAACATAAGTTGCTTAACATCATTTAAACAAGCTTTCAACTTATATCATTGATTAGATTTAATATTTAAATTAAGAGATTAAAACTTTAAGTATTAAAATTACGTTTTTAGATTACTTAGGCCTTAGTACTCACTGACATGCTGGTATCAGCAAGTAATTGGCTGTAATCTGAGGACGTGTTTACTACAGGTAGCTTTTATCCCATCATCTCTCCATAATCATTATATATTCTTAGGAGTGTATACTTCAAGCTGTTAAACTATAATAATATCATCACAAAAACAAAATCAAAACAAAATAAAAAATACCCAGATTCCAATCTGTTATTTTTATTTTTATGCTTAAAGAACCAAACTTCTACAACTCCATGACAAATTGAATACACAATTTTATACATGGAAGTGATACAATATTATATTCTGCTTCTGTTTACATAATATAAATAAACATTCCACAGTGGTTACACAGACTTTTTATTAATGTTTTAGGTTATATTTAATATTCTAATACAGATACGTTATTTGCTTACTTTTCTATGGTTTTTCATTGAGTTTATTTCCAATTTACTGTTTCCAATATTTCGGTAATCACCTGTGAATATCTTGTAAAAATAGCATATTATTTCTGAGGGATTAATTTTTTCAGAAACTTCTCAGGGAAAGAATGGCAAGGTGTTTATAATAATCTGATTTCTTCCCTGGGTGCAATAAGATTCTTAGTTTTACATAGTCACATCTTTTCATTAAATATTAATTTTATGCACTGTGTTTGAATTTTGTGCCATTTCGCAAACCCTTTAGTGATTGTTTACATTCCCTTCCAACTTTCTATAAATTCCATCGTTCAAGGAATGTAGGAAAAGAAAAATGCTGCACTGGTGTCTTTATCAGCTTTGGTTTCTTCTTTAAGGCCATTTTGAATTTTATTTTCTTGTTATTCTAGTTAAATAATCATATAAAATAATATCGAAGCAAGAAATTACCCTTGACCCCTTTGCTGGCCTCGTGACAGGTATGCCTCACTTATTCAGCCCACAGCTCTCAACCCCTCATGGGAGGGGGAACGTGCAGGTGAGTGGGTGAGGGATCCAGAGTGAGCACTTTTGGGCACCGAAAGGAGCAAAACTCTGTGCAGAACCCTTGGCAGTGTGTATGGGGGTGTACTGGCCCCCCCAAAGCCCCAGAAGGCATGGGTTACAGGCAGCACTCTTAACTTTGCCATCCACAGATGGATCACGTGTTTAACAGCTCAGTGAACCTTCTGCCTTTTCATGAGGGCAGAGGGTCGGTGTTACAGCTTTCTATATCACTAGCTCTTGTCCAGCGTCCAGGAAAAAGCAGGTCACATGAACACATTTAAGGATAGTAAATGTGAAGGATTTTATTGCCAGTGGAAGTGGCTTTCAGTGGGAAGGGGAACTAGAAAAGGGATGGAATGGGAAGATATTCTTCCCTAGAAGTGCCACCTTCAAGCGGTCCCTCTGAAGTAAAGCTGCTTCTGTCTGATGTTGAGCTGCCTCTTCTCTTCTCCCCTTTTCTGCTCTCTGCCAGTGGAACCTGGGGTTTTTATTGGTACGGGATGGGTTGTTTTTTCAGAAAAAACAACATTTAAGCAGGAAACACTGGGATGTAAAGTTCTCATTTTGGGCTTTGGTTCCAGACCTGAGGGTGTGGCTCTTGCCAAGGACCCCACAGTTTTCTGCTAGAATTTCTCTGCCTCCTGTCCCTGTCAATACCAGGCTTGGGACAGAGATCTCTAGAATACATTTTTCAATGTTCCTTTTTCCCTAAAGTGTTTTCCTAAGTTTAGTTTATGAATGACCTTTAAAAGAGCCATGACGATGATATGATATAAAATATCTGTAGTTCTCTAGTTCTTGAAATCAGTGCTATGCAAAAAAACAATTTGAAACTTGGTTACTTAATGAGTGATTTCAAAAGTGTAATAACACTCAATGCAAAGTAAAACCACATGAATTTTTCATAAGTGGGCATCATAAGAATATATATCTCTTTCGTCCCCTTATGGATCCATCTCTCTCAAGATCCTATTGCAGCTATCATTGCTCTGTCTTTGACACATATTGACCTCAATACATATCCTTATTTGGATTGAGGTCGATATATCTCAAAGACAGAGCAATGACAGCCACAATAATCTCGGGTACATTCTACTAATTATACTTTAAGAGCTACACAAATAATTTATATTTGATGTTACGTGCATTACTACAGTTATGCATCACAATAATCCTATGAGATAGTCATTATTACTATCTCCATTTCATGAATAAGAAAAAAATACATTCTTAGGAAGATTAAAACATTTGCCCAAGGCCACATAGTAAGTGACAGAGCTAGAGTATGGACCCAGATAGATTTAGTTCAGGGGCAGATAAGCTTAAAAGACTTGAAGGGCTATGACCCTTGAGAGAAAGAGACATAAAGAAGAACAGCATTGCAGGTTAAGAAGCTAAGCAGACACCAGAGCAAATCCCCAAAAAACTCAAAGTGAAGATTTTGTTAGATTTGTTCTTTGCACAATGCTGCCTATTTACCAATAGATCTCTCTCTCTCAAGAGATGAAAAATTATGAGTTCATACTGATGCCTCTAATTCCACACCATTGTATGTACTCAATTGCTCAATCCTAGAATCCATTGAAAGTAGTTGCACAATTGTTAACTCATACCAACGCAAAGGCAAACCTACTCGTTGAGTTCAACGAATATTTACTATTCTTTGATTCTAAAATACATAATTAAAATACTGTGTGCAAAAGCTAGTTAGACTTTTTTACTCCTCCTGTTCAGTGTGGTATGCTGTCCATTTAAAATACCTTTATTTGCCTGTATTTGTATTTCATATTAGGATTTTCCTCCATTCTTATTGATCTGATTTTACTTCTTTCAAAATATAAAATGTCTCCCAAAGTAAAAACTATACCGATAGCGTTGTCTATTCTTTTATTTTTATTTTTTTATTTTTTTTGAGACAGAGTCTCGGTCTGTCACCCAGGCTGGAGTGCGGTGGCCGGATCTCAGCTCACTGCAAGCTCCGCCTCCCGGGTTCACGCCATTCTCCTGCCTCAGCCTCCTGAGTAGCTGGGACTACAGGCGCCCGCCACCTCGCCCGGCTAGTTTTTTGTATTTTTTAGTAGAGACGGGGTTTCACCGTGTTCGCCAGGATGGTCTCGATCTCCTGACCTCGTGATCCGCCCGTCTCGGCCTCCCAAAGTGCTGGGATTACATGCTTGAGCCACCGCGCCTGGCAGCGTTGTCTATTCTTATCCTCAAAACTTTTACACTATTCCCACCCACTCCTTGAGATAAATTTGGTTATTCTATTTTCCTTGCTTTCTTACACAAAACATATACTATGAATATACTATGTATACTCATTTACAGTTTGTCTTTTTAACTTTCCATTACATTGTATAAATTATTTATTCGTGGAAACCAAATTTCTTTCCTCTTGTTCTTCCTCCTCCTCCTTCTCCTTCTAGTAATCCAGTATAGGTAACATAGTAGCGTAGTAATCCATTTTGTGCAGGTATTGTAGTTTATTCATCCAAACTTCAATTTATAAAAATTTATATGGTTACAACATATTACAGTTATAAGCAATTCTGCAATAATCAGCTTCGTTCTTATGTACTTTTGTATCATCGAAGGTCAAATTAAACTCCTAAAGTCTTAAACTCCTTAAACTCCTAGAGTAAGTATGTCAAAATTTTCCCAGTCATCTCTTGATTGGATGAAGCTTTTGATCTAGTAAACTTGACAAGAAAGTTTTCAAAATAGAGCCTTCCCTGACTTTATAACTTTGTTATTTTAAATATTGGCTTTTGTCCCTTTACTTTGTTGCCTTTCTTCAGAGAAAACAATTATCTTTCTTGAGGTCTTCTTTGCCTGGCTTCTAGTTCAACTAATTTTTCTATGATGCTTTTTACGTTTTATTATCTCATTCACATTCACCCAGTTGTTTTTCTTCTTTGACTAGTACTTCCTATTAAACTTTTATTTCAATGTATTCTCTTTTGGGAACTCTATAGTTTTTTATATAATTTTATCTTTTTGTTTTCTTTTTTCTTTTTTTTTTTTTGAGACTGAGTCTCGCTCTGTTGCTAGCCTAGAGTGCAGTGGCGCAGTCTTGGCTCACTGCAACCTCCACCTCTCGGGTTCAAGTGATTATCTTGCCTCAGCCTCCTGAGTAGCTGGGACCACGGGTGTGCACCACCATGGCCAGCTAATTTTTGTGCTTTTAGTAGAGATGGGGTTTCACCATGTTTGCCAGGATGGTCTCCATCTCTTGACCTCGTGATCCACCCTCCTTGGCCTCCCAAAGTGCTGAGATTACAGGTGTGAGCCACCACGCCTGGCCTCATTTCTTCTTTTTGTATAGATATACATATATTAAAATTTTTATTTTTATGTCTCCAAATTCTTGTTGAGAATATCTGATATAGTTTAGAATGTTGTGATACAGTTTCTTCTGCAACACGGTTATGTCTGTTGGGTTTTTGCTTTTAATTTTTTGCAGAGTTTTCCCCCCAGGAATTTTCATCCATTAAAATATGTGATCCTAGTTTTCTGCCTTTGTTTTATAATCTTAAAATAGCTTTAAGTCGATACACTTAGTGCAGAGGTTGGCGTGTTCACAATTCCTATTTCAAGAGCATCCTCACCTGTCAGAGTGGTAGAATGAAATATCTTTAATGGTTGTCTTTCACAATAATGTTATGGAGGGTGGGGTATGTTTCCTTTTATCATTTTTGGGGTCTCTTATAACTTACAGATTTCTAAATTTCTTCGTATTGTTATCTTCCCCTTCAGTACCCATTCTTCACTCTTTATTTCTTTTTACCCTCTTTGCTTCAGAACCAGTGCCTTTCTGGGTTGCCTTTCTGTTCTTCTACCTCAAGCTCTGTGCACTTTTAACTACTGTGCCTGCAAATCAGGGCTCTGATTTCAGGAGGATACTTTCTCAGTATTGTTATTTACACTTAGAGTGGACTTTCTTTGTTCTTTTTTTGAAGGGTGGGCTTTTGAACAACCTAAGGCTCTTTTTCCCAGCGTGTTTCTTCTGTAATGGCTTCTGGGTCCCTGCTCACTCCTTCTTCCTGTACTCTCCATGCAGGGATAGAGCAGGATCTCATAACACATTTCTGATTAGAATTGAGGTTTACTTTTTGAACTTGACAGTAATATGAAATATTTAGTATTCTAGATCTTTTGGTTAAGTTGAGGACATGTGGGTTTATTTCTCCTTCCTATTGACCTGTAAAGATTTTTTTGTGGAGGACGTGTGGAGAGATTTCTTGATATCTCTGAGGGAACGTCATTCTGGTAATATGGCAAAACTTAGAGAGGAAACCAACCATTGTTATCAAGCTGAGAGGCCATTGTTTAGTTGACAATAATAAGAACCTGGAGCAAATAGATAAAAGCACATCCTTTATTCTCCCACCAGCCTTCTCATATTTCTTTGGAATCTTACTGCAGGCTTAGCAGAATCGACTGGCAAAGAAGATTGCAGAGTCCTTGTCCCATCATCCCAAAGCACAGCAGAGAAAGAGGTGGGCTTGGAATTTGGAGAAAACAACTTAATCCAGTGCTATGAACTTGTTCACTTCATTCAGATTCACTCAACTGTAAAACTAAGATTTATAAACTTTTCTGTATGTATGTTTTATTTCAAAGAAAAATTTACTTAAAAAGAAAAGATAATCCTACTCACCACTATCTCCCTCCGGAACCCATTCCCCCTGAAAAAGATGATCAGGTGGATAGTTGTAGCTATTATGGCTATAAGTGGCAATGCCATGTATATTTCTGTGGCAATCATGCTCACTTGGGCAGGTACTAATCCATAGGTTACAGAAAAACTACAATTGAGTTTTTCTTTAGTAGCAATTTGGGCATTGTCCTATAGAGAGACATTCTGAACAAAAAAATTCTATATGTAGAATCATCAGGGATTGTCTCACCTAAACTGGTGTATAAACTGGTATATTTTAATTTCAAAATAACAAGATAATCTAGGGAGAACTACACAGGGTATTTTTCTTATCTTCCCAGATAAAAGTTGTGCCCCACACTTACCTTTATATGTCTAATACATCACTGTGTTATTGGCGGATTGTCATTCAAAGTTACATTCTTCTAAATTCTCACAAATTTATTATGTGCAAACAACTCCCTTTGAATAAAGCAATGTCTTATTATGTTTTCAAAGCTCTAACCAACTACTCACAATGGGAAACAGGAAGTTTTAAACACGTATAGGAAAGTATTACAATTTCCTTCTGTTTCAGCACCAAGGTACCAATGTTCTTGCCATGTCTCTTAAAATTTTAACTTAAAAGTTAAATTTGCAAAAACTCTTTCAAAATTTTGATCTTTAAAATACAAAAAAGCATAGAAATACTTATAAAATGTTCTTTCTTAAAAGCAAAGAACAAAAAAGCAAAAGCCTAATGTTTTTTTGAACTAAGCTTTATGTTTCAATGGAAAAAAAATTATGGTGAGATATTTTCACAGGTGGCAAAAAAATACCAACATTCAAATGTTTAATGTAATGACTATAAAAAGAATCCTTAAGCCATTTCAATACTGCCAAAATAAAAAGGGAATTGTTTGTTAAAATTTTATGTTACCCCATGTTCTAGCAAATTTGGTATGAGTTTGCAAGTTTGAGTTATCTCTCTGCTATTCCTCACTCTATTGTTTTGGAACATTGAAGTATTCTCAGCCTTCGATTCCTCAGGCATAAAATAAGAGGAAGAATCTTTCCTCACCTGCCTCCCTGTGCAATCATCACCAAGACAACTTGCCCTATAATGGAAAGCAAAGGTACACCATTCAATGGGCTCTGTCATTCATGGTCTTCCATTTGTTTAGTCCTACAGATGACTGAAATGTAATCCCTAGATTCTAACTGAGCATAAAAGGCTGCAAATTGCTATTTCAGAAACTCTTCTCAAACACAGCAGCATTTGCAGATATGAACATATATGTCAACACCCTTCTTCCTGAATTCACTGCAGACATTACTAAATGAGCACAGGTGTTTTATTCTCTAACCTTATATGCAGGTCCCTGTATTAGTCCCAGCTCATCATTCCTGTAAACACTAATGGGGTCCACCCTTCTCTTCTCCTATTCAAATTTTGTTGCTTGAGCTTTCTGTTTCACACCCTACGTAACCCTATGAAAGCTCTGCCTTTTTAATTTTTTTTCTTTTGGGAGTGGAGGAGGAGGTGGTGGAAGTGGGTAGGGAATAAGTGGGTAGGGAAGCTTGGAGATGCCCTGGACCAACAATATTTGCATAGAAAGTTTAGACGATCCCAGAAGGTGCTGTAACATGAGAAAGTATGTCTGCTGGAACATCAACAAAAGATATACAGATAGTTATAAGTAATGATGTGGTTTCTAAACCTAGACAATATAAATATACTGAAGTGGTAAAGGGTAACCTTGAAGATTCCTTATTTGTTGGCCATAGAATTGATGGCTTGCTCTCTTTATATTCTGGGTCTCCAAAGCTTCCCAAATACTCTCCCAAGCTCAAGATCTCTTTTCTCTGTGATCCCAGTCTCCTTCAAGTTGGCCCTTGAACAGTACAGGTTTGAACTGTGTGGGTCCACTTACATACGCACTGTGTGGGTCCAACTCTGCCACTCCTGAGACCAATCCCTCCTCATCCTTCTCAGCCTACTCAATATGTAGATATTGAGGATGAATACCTATATGATGATTCATTTCCACTCAATGAATAGTAAATATATTCTCTCTTCTTTATGATTTTCTTAGTAACATCTTTTGTCTAACTTTCTGTATTTGAGAATAGAGCATGTAATATACATATATACATAACATGCGAAATATGTATTAATAGACTTTATGTTATCGGAAATGCTTCCCGTCAACAGTAAGCTACTAGTGGTCAAAGTTTTAGGGAGTCAAAAGTTATATTAAATTTTTGACTGCACGTGGGTCAGTGCCCCTAAACTATACTTTTCTCCAGTAGTTTGTGCAAGGAGTAAAAGGTAATATTCTCCTTAATTCCTCTTTAGACTATGATTGCCAGAATTCCTTTTTTATTCTGAAGTTCTACTTTGGAAGTGAAAAAAAGCTGAACGTTGATACTTCTTTAAAAAAAATTGCACTATAAAATGTTAGTTTTCATACAAGCATGCTCAGTTCTCTAACAGTGGAGAAAAGGTTAACCTCAAGTAAGTAGGGAGCAGAAAACCATAAAATTAGTATACATAAAAATATTTCCCTTGAAATCAATACAAATTGACTCAAAATGAAACATATTTGCCATTGCCGGTCTCGAGATTAATGCCCAGTTACTTAGAGTCTTTTCTTTGGCTTCAATATCTTTTCCTGCAACATCCCAGAGCTTGCCTTTTTGAACACTTCCCATTGTCTTTTTATTTTGAGAATTTATATTCATCCCCAAATGTTAAGGTTAAATGGCACCATGTCGGTGAAATCTTTCTTGATTCTACCATTAGATTTGATTACATCCTCTTTAGCATAACACCTGTAATTTGTATCAACCTCTGTGTGTTATATGCATTAATATGATTAGAGGTTTAAAGACCTCACAGACAAGTACAGGAGATAGACAAGGAAGCACGGAATTACCTGCATTTAAATCTGCATTTGCTCTCTTCATTTCTCTATCGTCAGTGCCTTGCACAGTGCCTGACACAATGGAAATATTCAAAGTCTGTTAAATAGTCAAGATCTGTTACATGTTAAATGAATGTTTTGATAATTTAATTTCTATAAGATTACATTTGAAGAAATTGATTCTTCAAATATTTAATTCTCTAGTTTCAATCACTTAGCTTGCAAATGGAAATGATGATTCATGCCTAGACCATCAGACTCATGACTATTATTGCCAAAACTATTATTGCAGGTTAAATCATTTTCTCATTATATTTCATTTCTTCTTTATGATCTTCCTATGTATTTCCAGTACTTCCTTTACATTCAATATTTAAGAGTTGGATTTTCTAAGGACCTTAGATGCATGTGCAGCATTTCAAGAAGGATCATATCTGTATTTAATAGACTGTTGGACATATGAGCGTAGGTACCTATTTGTCTTTTTTCTTTTCTTTTTGACTGCTAGTTATCAACTGTGTTGCACAGAGTCTAGCACATATGTTTTAAACATATATTTTGAATAAATCAATAAAGAAATTAATATGAATGAGTAGAGAGCATATATTGATATATTCTCTTTATAACTGATAAGTCTATTCATGAAGTTTAAGGTTGAACATTTGACCAGCGACTTTCATTTCCATCTTCTTAGTATTGTCATTAGACATATTATTAGGGACCCAGATTTTCCTTTTTTAATATATAAAGTAAGGAAGAGGGTGTGTCATGCCACTTCCCCCCAAGAAAATATGTATACTATTAAAAAAGGAAGTGAGTCATCAGTCTAAACAACTCAAATTATTTGGTGCATAAAATACAGAATAACAACAATAATAGTGATATTTGATATATATTAAGCACTTGTGCTAATTGTATTACACGTACTAGCTTATTAAGACATGGACTTTGAAACAGCTATTATTATCTATATTTAAATATGAGGAAGTAGAAACAAAACAATTTAGCAACTTACTAAAGTCACAGAACTAGTAAGTGAACAAGCCAGAATTATAGCGGAGACCTATTTGACTCAACCACTTCTACTCTACAAACTGCAAGTTCTGGACTAGTTACCAGGGATTTTAAAATACAAAAATCAACTGGGAATAATTCCAACATGTTAAACTGGTTTTTTTACTGATGGAATTATTGGGGCCTTTGACATGCTAAAATGTGTTGTAAATTTTCATTAGGGAGAGAATGTGTTGCATTTATTAAATTTATATATTTGACCATGAAAACTTTTATTTCACCCAGTGGTATTCCATGGAATATTCTTTGTGAAAAGTTGCTTTAAAGATTTAAATATGTCTACTCTTTTGTTGTTGTTGTTGTTGTTAATTATTTTTTATTTTTTTTACTTTAAGTTCCAGGATACAAGTGAAGAACTTGTAGGTTTGTTACATATGTATATGCGTGCCATGGTCGTTTGCTGCACCTATCAACCGGGCATCTAGGTTTTAAGCCTTGCATGCATTAGCTATTTGTCCTAATGCTCTCCTTCCCCTTGCCCCCAACGCCCCCAGCCCTGGTGCGTAGCAAAGATGTGGAACCAACCCAAATCCCCATCAATGATAGACTGGATAAAGAAAATGTGGTACATATACAACACGGAATACTATGTATCCATAAAAAGGAATGAGATCATGTTTTTTGCAGGGACATGGATGAAGCTGGAAGCCTTCATCCTCAGCAAACTGACACAGCAACAGAAAACCCAACATGGCATGTTCTCATGCATAAGTGGGAGTTGAACAATGTCTCCTCTTTTCATTTGAAGAAGCAAACAACTGGTCATAGAGTATAGACCGAGTGTAATTGTGTTAGCACAAACATGTCTCATTGAATTTGACTATGCTTTCTGAAAGAGAATTATAAGTGTGAATGGAACATTCTATATAAACAACTCAATGTAAGCCCATGTTCAGTATTAGTGTACTTAGAAAAACAAATTCTTTTTAGTAGGTTTGTCTTTAGCCCTTCAGGACACTGGCGAATTGTTTGATATAACATTAACTTAGCTGAATTTTGTAACTTCAGCTTCATACAGTTTATGAAGTCCATGTATCACTTCATCTTTACAAGAACTCTGTGAGGTCAGACTTATTCTCATCTTCATTTTATAAATGAGTGAGATGAAATTTAACGTCACCATTTTGCATACTCAACATCTGTTGGTTTCACATTGGCAGTGAGTAATGAAGTGGTAACTCAAGTGCAATTCAATACTAGCAAATTATCATCGTGATTGTCTGTACTTAAACCACACACTTTCCACCTTTTGGAGTAGCTGTAGAACACGCACAGGGATTTTCTTCTTCTAACTCAAGGAAAAAAATCAAAAGAAGAACCTTCCCTTGGCATTTCATCTTTTCAGCACCTTTGTCCATCCCAACCAAGCCATTTTCTTTTCTTCTCTTTCCTTTTCCCTATTTATTTAGACATTTTCTAAAGGTCTTAGATATTTCAAGGTGACTGTATTCTCCAACGCATCTATTTACATATCACCGGTTTCTATTTTGTCAACACTGGAGCTTCTAGCCCATGGATTTTCCGTGATATGGCTAAAGAAAGTTTCTTCCAGTGGGTTAGAGATGTTTGGTTTTTCTTTTTCACAGGTCGACTGTTAAATTTGTACTGTACATTTATCAGGGATGCTCTAAATGGTACTAAAGCTGACAGCAAACAAGCAGGAGCTGACAGCTTCACTCCAGTTACAGCTGATTAAAGGCTGCTGAGGCCGGAGGGCCCAGTTTCTAAAAGAGGACCACTCAGACTCGACCAGAACAATTCTAGCCTGCATGTTTTACACCAGCTGCAGTGGAAATGTCTGAATCCTGCACTGGCGAAGAAGGCGGTGGAGGATGAAAGCCTTCAGTTTAATAGCATTTACCAGAAAAGAATTGCATAGTTTGGAAAATAAAATAAATGCACATACTAATGTTCCCAACTGTACAGGTGCACTGTGTACACAAACACAGAGGTGGCATATAAGCTTGCAGACAGGTCTATATTTCTAATGATAACCCTTAATGATTATTACCAACTATTATGATGCCAGGTAATTGGTGCACAAGAATGCATAATAATAATAGGCTTTACATTTGCATAGCAGCTTTAAATCCCAAAATGTTTTCCCATCTGTTATCTCATTTGATCTTTCACAACAATCACAGAAGTTAAGAATGAGAATCAATACCCCAATTTTACAGGTGAGGAAATTAGAGTGCCTCAAGTGTTGGTGAACTTGACAGAGTTTAAAGAGCTATTGCATGGCAGAGATGGTATTTAATTATTTAAACTTCCCACACATGCTTTCTTGGTGAATTTAGCACCTATATATGATAATTATGGATTTAAGTTACTTTCTGCAAACATCAGCTGCCCTACAGAAACCACTTTCCTTATTATTGCTTATGTCAAACAAATTATCTGTTTATGAGTCTACAACATGCTAAGATTCCTGGAGGCAGGGACTATGCCCTTTTTAAAAATATTTGTATTCTCACCTCTTGGTACAAAAGTATTTCGTAACAACCTGTTCAATTGAACTGAAATGAAGAATTCCTTAAGAAGGTAATTATATTAGACATTAATCTGCAAAATGAGAGTATTAAATGACTTGAACTGATAAGTTATTTTGTTATCAGAGGACATTATCAAGAAAGTGAAAAGATAACCTACAGAACGATAGAAAATATTTGTGAATCTATATCTGCATGAATATTCAAATCTATATCTAAGAATTTAATATGCAGAATCTGTAAAGGACTCCAACAACTCCTCAACAAACAAAGTATCTGGTTAAAATATGAGCAAATAAATTGAATAGACATTTCTTCAAGGAAGACATACAAATAACCAGTGAGCACATAAGAAGATGCTCAACTTCATTCGTTATGAGATAAATGCATATCAAAACCACAGTGTGATACCATTTCACAGGCTAGGATAGTTGAAATAAAAAACAAAACAAAAATAAGAAAATAACAAGTGTTAGAGAGGATGTAGAGAAGTTAGAACCCTCCTACATTGCTCTTGGGAATGCACAATGGTCCAGCCACTGTGGAAAACAGTTGGACAGTTCCTTCAAATGCTAAACATACAAGCATTACATAGAAATTTGTAATATATTCAACATCATTAAAAGCAAATATCAAACAGAATACTTGTACTCCATGTTCACTGCAGCATTATTCACAATCGCCAAAATGTACAAACCACCCAACTGTCCATCAACAGGTGAATGGGTAAGCAAAATATAGTCTATACGTACAATGGGATATAATTCAGCCTTAAAAAGGAATGAAAGTTGGATCTATGCTACAATAAAGATGAATCTGTTGAAACTGGACCCCTTCTTTATAACATATACAAAAATCGGCTGAAGATGGATTAAAGACTTCAGTGTAAAATCTAAGACTAGAAACCCTGGAAGATAACCTACAATATACCATTCTAGACATAGAATAAAAGTTTAAAAAGAAACAAACAGAAAAAGAATCTTGAAAACATTATGCTAGGTGAAATAAACCAGACACAAAAGAACAAATATTGTATGATTCCACTTAAATAAAATATCTGGAATAAGCAAATTCATAGAGACTGAAAATAGATTTCAGGTTCCCAGGGGCTAGTCGGAAAAAAATAAAGGCAAGTTATTGTCTAATAAGTGGAGAGTTTTAATGAAAAAGTTCTGGAAATGGATAATGGTGATGATTGCACAACAATGTATAATTAATGACACTGAATTGTACACTTAAAAATGGTTAAAATGGGAAATTTTAGGCTATATATACTTTCTTATAATAAGAAATTTTTAAAAATCAGTGTGAAATGTTATCATACCTATTACCTCACCTCTGCTTGGAAAATGTGAGTTGTGATAATCAAATGAAAGGGCAAAAGTTTGTTCAGATGACAAAGGATTTAGTGAAAAATATGGAAGAAAAGAAGGCATTTAGGCCTAACAAACATATTTCATTGTGTGTGAAGTTCTGAAAGTGTGTTCCAAATAAAATCATTTATGCTCACTGAGGAGTCTTTTATGTTTTTTAAAAAATATTTCACATTTTTATAGAATTTGTAGTAAAAGACACATTATGAAAACAATTTTTATTTCTTAAGTAAGTTTAAAATTCGCAAAGTCAAATTTATATATGTAGGAAAGCTGAACAGTTAACACAAGTTGTTTGAAAATGTTAGGCAATTATTTACAAAAATTCTGTATAGACCTCACATTTATCTCTATCGTGAATTTCCAATTTTTCTACTATAGAAATATTTTCAGGGCAGGGTGCAGTGGCTCACGCCTGTAATCCCAGCACTTTGGGAGGCTGAGGCAGGCAAATCACCAGGTCAAGAGTTCGCGACCAGCCTGGCCAACATGGTGAAACCCCGTCTCTACTAAAATACAAAAAATGAGCCAGGCATGGTGGCATGTGACTGTAATCCCAGCTACTCAGGAGGCTGAGGCAGGAGAATCACTTGAATCCAGGAGGTAGAGGTTGCAGTGAGCAGAGAGAGCGCCACTGCCCTCCAGCCTGGATGACAGAGTGAGTCTACGTTGCCCCCCCCCCAAAAAAAAGATTCGCTGGGCATGGTGGCGGGCACCTGCAATCCCAGCTAATTGGTAGGCTGAGGCAAGAGAATCACTTGAACCCAGCAGGCAGAGGTTGCAGTGAGCTGAGATCGCGCCATTGCCCTCCAGCCTGTGCAACTCCATCTCAAGCGAAACTCCATCTCAAAAAAAACCAAAAAACACAAAAAACAAAAAAATCAGCTAAAGCAATTATCGGCATACTCAACCAGTGGACCTTATTTATGTTTTTAAATGTTTTAAATGTCACTCTATTATAAATTCTCTTATTTGGGGTAAAGTCTTTGTCCTATTAAAACCATAACTTATCTGCTAAAACACTTACATTTAGTTAGTTCAATGGAAGTAAATAGCAGATAATTACTTCATGACATTAATTGGTTAATATATTTTTCACTTTTAAATCAGTTGCTTTATGTAACTTAGAAAATAATTTTAATAAAAAGCTTTAATTTTAGATTTATATTTCAGTCAGCATTTATTTTATTAATCATGTGCATTTCCAGTTCCCTGTGTAATGTGTCATTACATAGTTTTTCCATATAAAGTGATTTCCAAATGAATATAGATAACTTTGTCACATTTACAGTGCCAATTCACATGAACCAAGGACTTAAATTTTGGAATTTCTTGCTTCTTCACTTGGTAGTTGTTTTCCAAATACGAAGGTACCTTGTGGTTGCATTCATGCATTAAAAGGAGCATTTAAAAGTAAAAATGTAGTTCACTTTAGCTTCTCTCAGGTTGATTATATTTGATATGAATCATTTAATCATTTTCTTCTGAAACATTCATAATTTCTAAATTTGCATACAAGAGTGTGTAATTATTTTTAAATGCTTTTACTAAAATCATTAGAGTTTTTTTTTTTTAACCATTTTAACCAGGAGCTTTTCATTAAACTGTCCCATCCACATTTTCCCCTTTAAATCTCAGCCTCATTTATTAGCACCTGAGGCCTGATTCTCAAAAAGGCTGATAAAACTCCCTGCATAATCCTTAGAAGAGCTTGGCTTAATACTGTACTTATAAAACATGTTTGAAAAAAGAAATCATTGCTTGTGGTTTTGAGAATAATGCCAAACATAACTGTAATACATCAAAGAAAAATAAGATGTGATTTCCCTTTATATTTAAATTTGAGTTTATTACAAATGGATTTAAAAATTTGTTGCTTTAATTTGTTTTTAATAATCTTAGAAAATTGTAATTAAGACATTTTATAGTACATACTAAAAAATTATATTTCTGTATATTTAGATGTACTCTTCAAGAAACTGTCTCTAAAAATGATAAAATCCATAGCTACCTTACTATGGAGAGTAACTACTATAGTTTTGAAAAAGCAAAAATTTTTAAAATCTCCACTCAACTCCATTTCACTCATCTTTTAGTCATTGATTCAATCATTCATTCAAGTCATATTTGTCATCAATTATCAAATTATGTACAAGGTTCTGCGCTAGATTACCTACTTAAAGAATAAGATGCCTATGGGGATCGTGAGATCTGGCAGGGAACAAGGCCAACTGAAATAATCTGGAATGTGGACTTCAATATCAACAAAACGCTTTATGAGATCAAGAACTGATCCACTGATTTTTTTCTAGACAGTCCCGAAAGACTTCCTTGTCGAGGTGGTGTGCCTGGTCTGCCTCATCCGGTTGAATGGGGTTTTGGCCAGCGGAGACAGAAGGCAAGCACATTTCAGGTGGAGGGACTGGAATGAACGCAGGCACTGGAGAAACAAAAGCACATGGGGCATTTGTGAATGTGAAGAATCTGAAATTTTAAGAGTGCAAGAAGCTAGAGGGACAAAGGGGAGGGATATAAAGCTAGAAACCTAGCTCGGGGGTAAAGAGGAGCACATATGTATAGGTTTACAGATTGAAGGAAACCTTATAAACTTTCCTTCAACTTTTCTCACCCATTATACATCCTTGTACAAACTGGAAGTCCTGATTCGTGAACACCAATATTCACCCTGAAGTAAGCTGTTATAAATCCATAGAGACAAGTTCTAAAACCCTGCAGCTTTTTACTTAATAGACAAAGACTTTTCTCCTTCCTACTGTTAGATTGAGCACTGCCTTGAAAAACTGAGTCCAAGCCTTCTGCAGAGCTGTGAAAGAGATGAAGCAGGGTACAGAAAACAAGAAAAAACAATAGATTGAAATTAAGGTGAATCCCTAGAGGAAGAGGATGTGGACTGGGAAAGAGGCATTGGAACAAAGGATAAAGAGATCCAGGATCCAGACCAATCTCTGAAAGCATCTAGCCTTAAAGTCTGCAATACTTCCATCACTTCTCAGAGGTTGCATTTCCTTTTCTGAACCGAGAGAGTTGGACTTGACAATCTCAGATGTCCTTCTAGATATAATATAATATGATTATAACCCATGATTATGAAAAGAATGATGAAAACTGAGAAAGGAAAAATGCAATCATAGTTTAGCCTTTAACTAACTATACACCTTCGAGTATCTCCACCCAAGTCAATTATTTATTTTTTAGGAAAGGTTAATCAT
The DNA here is from genome assembly GCF_049350105.2 of Macaca mulatta. NCBI lineage: Eukaryota > Metazoa > Chordata > Mammalia > Primates > Cercopithecidae > Macaca > Macaca mulatta. The sequence continues at coordinate 173,697,792 of NC_133409.1, forward strand.
AGCAGCGTCTACTCTGTGCATGTGCATTTGTTCGTATTTGAGGAGAATTTCACAGACTATACAAACGCTGAAATTTATTCTTTTATAGCTGCATTAAGTAAGCACAAAATCTGTGTGAAAGCGAGCACCCTATCAGGTCTGGTCCCACCACAACACAAACAAAATGAGCAACTTTTGGGAGATTAAGGCAAAAGTGATTAAGGTTAATGAAAGATTAATTGTCCATCTCTTACTGAAATGTGAATGTCTCCACAGTGGCCCAGCAGAGGATAGCTCTTCCTCACTGACTGGGCTTACTTTGGGCACAGTTCATAGCGGGTCATCATTACACTTCCAAAGCAATCATAACCAGGCTTATAAGCTGCAATCATTTTAAAAGAATTCCCATGGTGATATGGTTTGGCTGTGTCCCCACCCAAATCTCATTTTGATTTGTAGTTCCCATAATCCCCACATGTCAAGGGAGGGACCCAGTGGGAAGTAATTGGATCTTAGGGGCAGTTACCTCCATGTTGCTTTCATGATAGTGAGTGAATTCTCATGAGATCTGATGATTTTTTAAGGGGATTTTCCCCTTTGTTCAGTCTTTCTGTCTCCTGCTGCCATGTGAAGAAGGATGTGTTTGCTTCCCCTTCTGCCATGATTGTAAGTTTCCTGAGGTCTCCCCCAGCCCTGGGGAACTGTGAATGAATTACACCTCTTTCCTTTATAAATTACCCAACCTCGGATATTTCTTCATAGCAGCATGAGAACTGACTAATATACATGGCCAGAATCCCTTGCTTTGCAAAGAATACTGTATTGTGACTGTGTTACAATTGTTCTCAGCCATTTGAGAGCCTTATATAGGATGGCTAGATATTTTTTCTAGGAAGGAGTAAGAACTGTGCTAGGCACTGCGGCAGACACTGATCAAGAACAAACCAAGTATTAGTTTTTTCTAGTTTCTCAACAGCTCTGAAATACAGGTGATATTGTCCCCACTACACAGCTAAGAAAATATTGAGTTACAATAGATGGAAGATTTTTCTAAGGGTATATAACTAACACTGACACAAAGTAGGGGTGAGGTGGGGGGGGTGTTGAATCCACTTCTACGTAATGAGAAAGTCAGATAAAAATCTAAGTATGTGTGTGTGTTATTGGATGATGAATACATGGTTATAACTCTTGGTCATATGAGGTTAATGTGGATTGAAGAAGCATAAATGGCTATGCTATCTTTTCCTTATAAGTCAAAAGAACCATTTGCTAGCTTGGAAAAGCACTTCTTCCTCTCATAGAATTATATTGAAGGTGGAATCCACTTATAGAAATCTACATATAAATGCCATTTACTGTAATAATGTCCATAAACTGGATGGGGAAACCACAGTGGCAAACAAGATTTTAAAAGAAGTGATGCAAGTTTGTTTTGCATGTTGTTTTCAAAGGATACTAAATGAACAATCTTCCTTTCTCCTAATGGTTATTTCCTACCCAGTTATGAGTTGCAGTTCAAACAGTGGAGGGAGCAGTAGCTAAGTACATCTTCATGTCTACTTACTGTCTACTCCTCTTCCTTTCCTGTAATCTAGATTTATGATGCATCTATCCTTCTCCTTCATCTACAAGGTCCTAGGACATTCAGGTAGCCAATCTGCCCTTAAATATGTCTCTAAGGAAATGGTGCTAATTAGTATTGGAATTTACAGCCTTCCATTTTATTGACTTGTCCTACTTTCTTCGATAATTAACTAATGAGTAAAGTAATGAGCTATGTTAGTCAGTCATGCTGTTCAATTAAACGGCAAATCAATTATTGAAAATAGTTTCGGACAGCTCTAATGTTGGCATGATGTGTGTGTATGTGTGTGTGCATATTTAATGCCAGTGTAATTATGTCCTAGATATTACAAAGTCAGCCACATAAGGATGATATGACTGGAAAGGTCCTTTCTCACTGCAGTGCATATCTGATCAGTTACCAAAATGCAAGCAAGTCATTATAGTATTTGTCTATGGCCATTCTACAGTTTGTAATTCATACTTAGCTGAGACATCACAGCTTCCTTGAGCTTATATTTTACAAAGCAATGTCTAATGGATGAGTGATAAGAGATAACAAAGAAAAACAAATCAACTTTTTTTCTCCTTAAAAAGGAGTCCAGGGTGACATGATTAAGGTGACATGATTTAACTTTTCTTTTTCATCTTGGGTTCTTCATCTTAGACATTTACATGTTTTTCCTTGATTGTATTGGTGAATTAGCCTTAGTTTGAAAATTTGGTGTGAAATACAAGATAGAAACACTTCTCAGGCATTAGCACATAATTCAGTATCACTGAGAGTGAGACAGGGGTACATAGACACAAACACATCCACACCACACACACACACACACACACACACACACACACACACACACATCTAGCAGAACAACAGCCAGATTGGCAAACTGCAAAGGTCCTCTGTGAGTCTCTCTGGTCTTGGAGGAGCCCTAGAGGACAGGCAAAGTGACTGTGAACTTCTCACCAGTTCTGCACTCAACCTCACCTCCATTCCCAATCCTTTGCTACTTTTAGTTTCTCCCTCTGTTAAGAAGTGCCTGTTGCCTGTGCATCTTCTCTTTGCCTTACCCTACACTAGTAGTTTACTGTGGATTTTAGGTAGAACACCCTACAGTTTTTTGCACCTGGTTTTGACCTTGTACCAATGTAATATTTTTGGCATACATAACTGGTTTAGCCTGATACATTTTTGAAAAACGTAATATGGCTTAGATCATGAATCTTCAAAGATGTCAGTCACAATACTGTATTCGCTCATAACAACCCACAACTGTTTTTAAACCATCTTTAATTTGAGATCTGTTCCATCTTACTTCATCTTCTTGACAGCCTGTTGTCAGCAATACAGCAGAAAAATTAGTATATTTTCCCTTAATAGAATTTATGAAGTCTGTGATTTTAGAGTTCTCAAGATTCTGAACAATATCTCCTACCAGAGAAAAACTGAGTAAAGGCTTAAATGATACAACTTTTGCTAGCATGTGAAAATGCAATTTGCACCTTCAAAATATCTGCAAATTGTTTAAAGGTGTAAAGATAGTTTTTATTCCCTAAACTATAGTTTAGAATCTTAACTTTCAAAAGTGATTAAGCTCTGTTATAGGAACAACAAAGCGAAGCAAATCAAAGCCAGGTCAAAAAAAGGAACATAAAGTTTTTATTTCCAAACAGCTTTAATTCTGTGTTTGTGTTCTTGCCTGAGAGGAGACAAGTAACACAAACATTCCCATATGAATTAAATTAGAATTTACATATAAATTACATTAGAAATATGAGCTCCATCAAGGAATAATTAGCACTGTCCTGGGTTATGTGAAGGCGAACAAAATTAAATAAGAACAATTTCAAAGGCAAGTTTTGTTTTGCCTCTTCAACTAAGCTGGTTTAATCAGTGATAATGACCGAAATAAATCCACTCCATCTAAAGTAATGTACAGCTTACCATATTGTGTGAAATGCCATTATTGACTTAGTAAATCATAAAGTCAATGAGACTACATCATTCACCAGTCTTTGACATGGTTACTTTGTGCTTAATGCCAAATGTAAAGGTGGGAGAATTTATCCAATCAGAAAGCGTAGTGAGGGCTAATGTTACAGAAATATTCCAGGGAGACATCATAAAAGTCAATGAGACTCTGAGAATCACATGATACATGCTTTGTATTGCATTTGTTGATGTTGTTACTATGATTGTTATTTTATGCTCACAGAGGACAAAGACTGAGATTTCTCTCTACAAAATGGCAGTTGTTACTAAAGAAATAGAGAAATTAAAATATCAGCTGGCATCAGCCCAGTGACATAGATGTGCTTCAGCCACTAAGCAGGGTTATGGTTTATGAGTACCTACCCTAATGAGCTAAACTCCAGTGACCATAAAACTGAAATATAATTATGACATTAAAGATGCCTATATTTGAACTTAATTATTAATTAATTTAATGAGAGGAGTGGAGGTCGTAAAATTGCTAATTAAATGGCTCTGTAAAACTGCAGACGGTGGAGGATTTACCAAATGATAAATCCCACAACAGTATTTTTGCTATATCAATATTCTATTAATATCTGGTATGCCAGAGGTGCTGGCTAGAAGGTGGCTGTGAAGTTGCACAAGCATGCAGCATGGTACGACCTAGAATTTAAAATGACAGCAACCTTGAAGAAACTTCAGTCCCTCCGTTCAGAGTAGGTCCTAGAATCTTAAATGAACGGAGGAGGTCAAAGCACAACTCATCTGACTGCAGTTACGTGGACACAAAGGTTTTTTATTGCTGAGCCACCACTTTAGATCTTCTCTTGTAGTGGTAAGAAGGATCAGGGTAGATTTGTTTTGTACTCATGAGAGCTGTGGGTCTGCAAGAAGTCTAAATATTTCATCCTGAAAGCTAGACAACTCCTCATATACCATGTATTGGGAAATGCAATTCATTGGATTGCAATTCATGCAATTAGTGAACTAGAAAGCACAAATGTGGAATTTAGCATGAGATAGGCTTGGATTGAGATTCTGGCTCCTACCATGTATCTTCTAAGTGACCTTGGGGAAACAAGTGCACTTCTCTAGACCTCAGTTTCTTCATCAGTAAAAGGGGATAAATGCTCCTAAAGTCATAGTATTGTTGGGAGAATTGTAATAATAAGATACATAGTGTACACAGTATTTACTCATAGAAGGTGCTAAAAAATGAGAAATAAATAAAGAAATGCCCTATGCATGAATCAGAACTTGAGGGGGGCAATTAGCGAGGTGCCCACTCTGCACATGGTGTGAAATGGTACAGGTACTTTTACATTGGGACCTAGAAAGCAATCACAACTAATGCGACTAATGGCAAGCTCTATAAATAATGAAACAGGAAGAAAAGTGTTTCTATTCTGTGTTCAGCTTAATTCAGGGGAATTTTTACTGAGGCATTGCAAACCGTAGGAGTGTAAAATATGAGCAAAAACACAATGTTTAAGAGCACATTTCAATGAATAGCTAAATGAAATTCGAGGTAATTAGAAACACCACATACTAATTGTTCATGAAGCTTAAATCTGTCCTTAGAAATGTACAAAGTGTAGTGAACAGATTTTCTTATGATGAAAAGATGACTTAAAATGGAATCAAATTAATGCATGACATTGTTTGAATTACTTAAATAAATTCAAAGTTCTTGCTCTTTTTTTTTCAGCTGGTTTATAGTGTAACTTTTCTAGTCATCATGAATTGTAATTCTTTCAAAAGCCAGTGATAATTATAAAAATAGTAAACAAGGAATTTTTAAAAATGAACCCAGGAATGAAGGCACATCCTTCTATTTTGTAACAAAATAAATTTAATGATTGGAAATGTTATTGATTTTATTAATTGAGAGTGTTGAAATTCATAAACAACCTTGAAAAACTTGGGCTTGCTAAAAATCCATTTATGGGTGAGGATTTAACTGTATACATTTCACATTGTGCATGTTTTATAGGCCTGCTTATGATTGTATGATATCTTGATTCCTAGAGTAGAGTTGTGATTAGAATGAAAGTCTGAAAAGATTAATTAACTAATCTTGGATTAGAAAATTTCAAACTAATTGAACAAGGGAAATAATTCAACTAATCAACCAAGTCCCAGATTGGTATCATATAGCACAAGATGATATGGTATACTGTAACATGACATAATTATAGCTGAACAATGTCACAGTGAAAACTTCAAAGGCAGGGAAAAAAAATCTATCTTTTTTTTTTTAAATTTAGAGTACGTGGTAGGATTTATGATGACAAAAATCATTGAATTCATAGCATGAATATGATTACAGACAAATATAACGCGCACACACACACCACATACACTCACACTGATAGAAGACTGGAGAGTGGAAGAATGAATGTTAGAGAATAAACATTTGTTCATTCGAGTACAAGAAGAGACAATTGTTTAATATATCCCTTATTAATAAAAAACGGTTATTTTAATGAAAATGTTTAGTGAATTATAAAGGCTAGGACAACTTGAATTGTTGTTATCACCACTAAGCGAGGCAACCCTACACTACATCCCTCTCTGTCACCTACTAAGCCTGTATATCTCCAACAGCAGACGAATGAGCTCACTCCCTTCTGTAGTGTACACTGTCAAGGGTAGTGAATATGCCTTTGAAGACAATCTGTTGCAATTCAAATAAAGGAGAAAAGAAAGGAGGAAACTTTCTAAATGGTTAAGAATCCTTTCCTACTCCCTGGAGTGAAATAACAAAGGCATGATCTGTTTCTAGGAGGTCTTCACCCAACTGCGTCAAGATTAAAATCTTAAAATCAGTAAGAAAGATACATTTTCTTCTACCAGATTGACAATGACCATCATTATAGATTTTTCTCTCAGAATGTCCTTGAAGATTTTCTATGTTCTTTTTTTTTTTTTAAATATTTGTCTCAGAATTAGCCAAAGTAGGCCGGGAGCATTGGTTCATGCCTATAATCCCAGTTCTTTGGAAGGCCAATGCGGGTGGATCATCTGAAGTCAGAAGTTTGAAACCAGACTGGCCAACATGGTAAAACCCTGTCTCTACTAAAAATACAAAAATTAGTTGGGTGCTAGTGGTGCATGCCTGTATTCCCAGCTACTTGGGAGGCTGAGGCAGGAGAATTGCTTGAACCCAGGAGAGGAGACAGAGGTTGCAATGAGCCAAAATCATGTCACTGCACTGCAGCCTGGGTGACAGAGTGAGACCCTGTCTCCAAAAAAAAAAGGAAAGAAAAAAAAATTAGCTAAAGTAGCATGAAAATAATCATTTTTTATTTCTAATAACTTTTTAATTATAAATGTAGATTAATTTAGGGAGAATCATGTGTATTATAATCCAGTCTTATTTCCTAAGATGAGATAGTTTTGTTGTTTCATTTATTCAAACTTTAAAAATTTGAAATTTTCAGTAAAATTAGTTTCTTTATATAAAAATTACATATTTTATTATGTTTATCTTAAGGTACTTTATATTTTTGGGGCCATTATAAATAGAATCTTTTTATTTCTAACTTCTGGTTTTTTATAGGAAGACTATTGACTTTTGAAATAAACTTTTTATTAACTTTATTAGATTTTCTCTTTATTTATTTTTTTAAAGTTTTTCAGATGCCTCTCTTGGGTGTTCTAAGTAGATAAAATTATCTGAATAATAATAACAATAATAATAATGATATTAATTTTGCCTCTACCTTTCCATTTTTCTTTCTCTTTTCTAATTGCATTAGCTAGTGCATCAAAATATTAATTAAAAAATAGTAAGATGTTAAAAGCAGAAACCCTTGCTTTCTAACAACTATTAAACTACAACTATATAAAAAGCATAATGTTACTTATTTTGAGAAGAGTCAAAGGATGTGTTTTGCTATTTGGACTGTGTTCCTAGGAAATTAATTGCATAATTGCGTGAGCGGAGAGCTATGAGTTAATAGTTCCAATTTTAGATAAAAGCTCTAGGTGAGATAAAGATGAAATATCATGAAAGTTTAGATGAAATAGAGATATGTTCTTCTTGTTAGATTTAAATTTACGTGGTACCAATGGCAGTGATACTGAGCCCTTAACGGTAGTGTTCTGCAGTGAGCAGATATAGGAAAACCTACCCCAAAGCCCAAGGGAGCTGAGAGGCCAAAGAAAGAGCCTAGCAAGTCCAGTTTCTCAAAAAGAGACATTTGATAGGAACTTATGAACAGAATTGATGTCACAGGTAGCCATGAGACCGTGGATCCCCACACCCACTGTCCAGAAAATATCCTTACTATAGCAAGCTATTTTGGTAACATATGTGCAGTTGGTCACGCCTCAGACTTTCTTGCAAAACTGATGACTACTGGGGATTGGATAAGCATCATTAGAAGGAGTTATCAATGCTATGGGAACATCTTGGTATGCAGGAGATAAACAAACATTGGTCATCGTGGTGGTTTCGCTTCAAGATGGTGTCGCTCCTGCCATTCACCAGGCTGTTTTTCTATGGGTAGCATTTGAGATCCTGGGGTCAGAGTAACCAAAGAGTTGGGAGTTGAATTGCTGATATGTGTCATAGGAAGAGCAGTTCCATGATGACAAAGTTATTAATAGTTAACTTCAGCTTTGGTGTTTAGCATGGGCATACATGAACTCATAATAGCTACATTCCAGAGATCATAATTTCTCTGTCGGTCTGTGCAGGTTTCATTCCTTGACTTATAAGTAGATGTTTCTTATCTAGGCTTTCTATAATTAGAAATATCTATTCATTTGCTTGTTTTTTCTCTCTTTTTTTTTTTCCTTTTGAGGGAACTATATGGAAATGGAATACACTTCACTTCCTAAAGATCCATGTTATTCCTGGAGGAAGGAACTGCAGTTTTTGAAGAGGGAACTTATTGAAACAGGAACAAAAACTCTCATACAAGAAATTCTTCAGTTGACAAAAAGGAGTTAAGTTCATTGAGTGACGTAAGCATGCTTAGCATAATTGTACATGCAGATGTAAAAGATGGATGAAGATAGGAAATGGGAAGTATAGTGAGTTGAAACTTGTATAGTGAGTTGAGATTTCACTTAAGATGGAATCAGATGGGTGCAGGAGACCACAAGAGATTTTGGTGTTCAAATCTCAGCTTTCTCAGTGACCAGTTCATTGACCAAAGTCAAGTTTTTCAATTTCCACCAAGTACACCGCCCCCTTTTTTTTGTTTGTTTTTACAAAATTGAGAGAACAGAAATAACCCCCCTGTCCTTTAAAGTTAAAAGAAAAATCATCAATATCTATTAAGTATTTTACAACTAAATCATAAAAATGTAACCACAGCAATGGACATTCTGAGTTACAACACATGTTGGTCTTTATCTGTGGCCCACTGCCATTTAGGAAGACAGCTTTATTTTTAAAAGCTATGATTTTTTCTAAAAGGACATATGGGACCTCGATGCACTCTTCAACAAATAAAAAATCCAAACATCTGGTGTACCAAATGGAGAGGGAGAAGAAAATGGGCTATTTAGGGATGCCATCTTTTAACAGTGCAGGTGTGTATTGACAATCATTTGGCTAGAAAAATGCTTTACCAAGCCTGGATCCGGATAGCTGCTTTGAAGGAATTGTAGATAATTGGGAATAGGTTTATAAAGGCTTTGCTCTCCATTCCTAATTATGACATAAAGTTCCTACATACTCGGCTGTTTTACATTTATAGTTCTGCATTTGTAATCGGAGACTTGTTAAATCTGTTTTGCTTTACAAGCACTTGATCCATCATAAGTTAAAGGTTACATAGCAGAGGTGATGAAATCCCACATAACACGGTTCCATAAAGAGAGAATTGAGTTTTTCCTATATAAAGGAGAATAGTGCAGAAGTTGATCAAACTGTTGAACCAAAGAACAAATGAAATAAGTTGAGGCTGAGGCCCCGTGACTACTTCCTTGAATGGTCTTAAGTAGACTATCCATAATATAAGCAGAAAAGGAATGATGTGTAGTCCACCTTTCATTTATAAAGTCATTAAATAACATATTACCACTCTTATACAAATTTCATATTTACCAAGGAGTTTGACTAGGTGTTACATTTAAAACTCTATCGACTTCTTAATGGGAAATATTTGTCTTAGAATTAAATAAAAAACACATTTATATCAATATTTAATAAAATATGTGCCAGGGAATTTAAAGATATTAATGGGCATTATCCCTTAAAATAGTTCTGAGATACAATGAATTTATGAAATTCTAGGAATTTCTTGATAGTAGAAATCCTAAGGATCTTTGATATGTTAATGTGCATTACGAATTTCCAATAAAAGAGAAATCCTATGCCGTATTACCCACAGGTATTTTATAATAGAGCCCTTGAACAATGACATGTGGGACAAGGGTTCTGGGACTCTAGCTTCAAGATTCTATACTTTTATAAAATGGATGTAGTTCATTTATTAAAAAATAAGCTACTGAAGGTCCACTTTGTGTGGAGAACCATATTAGAAGCTGTAGATAGATACAAAGAAGCATTAGATTTAGTATTGTACTCTAGGAGCTGGCAATCTCTGGAGGAAGGAGAGTGATTAGAAAGTAATTTCCTGGAAGACATGGATTTTAACCCTTTTTTTTTTTTTATCGCTGCTATTTCCCTAATTAGACTAGTGTCTGACACATAGTAGGAATTTAGGAAGTATTGAGGGAATGGAGGACGGCAAGGTTGTGAAAGGACTAGATTACCATATCAATATGCTTGGACTTCAGCGTTCATTCTGCAGGTAATAGGGAGTTAAGGTTCTTGAACAGGAAATATTGCATGACTTCCCTTTTTTCAGAAATGATAGTAGATGAACTGCCTTAGCTATTGGCAATGATGTGTTCAATCTGGACTGCTTTGGCACAAATAGGATGGTTTAAATAAAGTTTGCATGTCTTATAACTACATCTGTAATTATAATTAATATAAGCCAAATTCTCTACATTCATTTTTTACATAAAGGTAAGACTTCAGAAAGATGAATTTATTTTTCAAAGTTCTCCAAGTTACAAAGATACCTCAACTCTCTTATAAAATGTTATCCTGTGATGTCCCTGAATACAGTCAGGGACTTTCCTGTGAAATTGAACTGAATTCAAATCTTAACTCTTCCACTTTCTGCACATTTTTCTTTCAATTAATCTTATTCACTAAAATATCTCAATAAGTTAGTTTACCCGGGAATTAAGTCTACTGCTTCTATGTTATACTACAAATCCATTTCCCCTGATTGTGTCATTAATGAAGAGCTAATTTTCAGTCTGTTTTGAAGTATTTTCCTACATATATTTATTATCTTTTTTGCTATTCTTTCTGTATATCTTAATCATAGACTATATTTATGATATTTTAATCTGTTCATTTGTCTTTTTCTAGCGTATTTGTATTCTAACTTCTATCACTCAATAAGTTCTTGGGCTTACTATATAGAGTCGTATAGATCCAAGGTTCACAAAACGATCCAAATTGATATAGATATAATGAGAAAAGAATTCACAACTGCAGTCACAACCACAAAGCCAAACAAGCAAAGAGACAAAAAATGAGAAGCAAAGCAAAGGTATATTAAGTAAATAAACTGTAATACATCCAGCTGTAATAGAAGCACTTTAAGCAGGTCTGATGTGTTGGCATAGGCTTACTCAGATAACAAATCATATTCTTAGTGAGATATCCCCAAATTGGATTTGCATCTAACAGACCAAGTAAATATGAAAAGACTGCCAAGTCTCCCCAGCAATCTCATATATTTACATTCTCTGCATTTGGCAATAACAAGGGAGAAAATAGCAGGTATTTCAATCTTTAAGAGGAAATACAGACCATTCCAAAAGAAAAGAAGAAAGGCTATTTTGATGTACAAAATAGATAATACCTAATATTTACTGCATGCTTATTATATGCCATACATTATGTCATATTATTTGTATTCATGATTTTATTTCAGAATCACAGCAACCCAACAAGTAGATATTATTAACCTCATTTTAATATTTCCAGGGACTGGGACTTAGTAAGTAGCTTGCCTGAGATTAGTAGGCTGGTCGAGTCATTGAACTAAGATGTGACGCAGAGCTATCTAAGTCCAAATGACTACACTTGTATATAATTTTTTACCGTTATAAACATAATTATTTTTCTTGGATTTCAAATTTTAAAAAGTTTAGAGAAAGAAGTGTTTAGGAGGAGTGTAATAGAAACAGACACTCAGGCTTTTATCAGTATCTACATAGAATGTGAAAATGAATTCGAGCCAAGTCTGTAAAAAGGGAATTCAGTTCCCTATACTAAAAACAAGTATTTAAAACAGGAAAACTGCAGTTACTTATTTACCATTTATCTCTGGTGCTTCTTGGTCCTTGTTTCTGCTTGCAACTATCTCTACTCAAGAAAAAACACTTTCTGTTGTTATTGTTTGCTTTGTAAGAAGCTGCAGATGTTGTCATCCAAATGTGAATTTGTTAGGATAACTATTCAATAACCCCCTAAGCCAGAATATCTTCAGAAAATATTATCAGAAAATCAACTGGAGAGCTTGGTAAAACACAGCTTGCTGGACTCCCAACCCCAGAGTTTCTGACCCAGGAGCTCCAGGGTGGTGCCTGACACTTTGCATCTCTAACAAGTTGCCACGTGATGCTAATACCTCTGGTCCAGAGACCACAGTGTAAAAACGGCTTTAAGGTTAGTACAAAGTTGTCTCAGTTGGTCAAGTTCTCACACTGTAATATTTCTGGCAAATGGTTCTAGGCAGGGTAGCTTCAATTACATCAGTTTGATACATGAGAGAAAGAACTAGTTCCCATCTATTACATTTTGTAGACCTAAACCTTTAGAATGGACTTGAGTCCACTTTCAAGTAGAGACAATGGAAGCCTTGAAAGAGAACTCATTGCATAATTGTAGTGGAGGAAGAAGTCTACGAGAGTGAACCTGTGTTTCACAGGGGCATGGTGGATTTAGCAGCAATGTGACTACTGTTATTGGAGTTTATCCCAAACCAGGGACCTAGTGCACGTGCAATCTCTGCTAGGGAGGTACTGCATTTCATAATTAAAGATCCCTAAGGATACATGTGATTTACATTTTTAGACATGAGCCACATTTCTGCAAATCCTTAGTTTAGGTGGGCTTGATACAACAGAAATTTCTTCTCTCACAGTTCTGTTGTGTCTTCCAGTTTCTGGTGGCTGCCAGCATTGCTTAACCTGTGGGTGTATCACTCTAATCTTAGCCTCTGTGGTCATCTTGCATCCTCCCCTTCCGTCTCTCAAATCTCCCTCTGTCTCACTCTTACTAGAACACCTGCCATTGAACTTAGAGCACACCTGGATGATCCAGAATACACTCTTCTGCTTAAAATTCTTGACTTAATCACAGCATTTGCCATATAAGGTGATATTCATTATTTTACTGTGTAATGTAATTGTATTTTTCAGGTTCTCCAGAGAAAGAAAAACCAATAGGATGTGTTATATATAGAAAGGGATTTATTACATGGAAAGATATTTGTTAAAAGGAATTGATCCATATAATAATGGAGCTGGCAAGTCCAATATCTGAAGGGCAGGCCAGCAGACTGATGACTTAGGAGAGCCAAAAATCTAGTTTCTGTCTGAAGGCAGCCCACTACAGGACTAGTGAGAACCAATATTGCAGATAAAGCCTGAAATCAGGCTGCTAGAGAATTTTCTCTTGCTTGGGAGAGATGAGTCTTTTGTTCTATTCACACCTTCATCTATTTGGATTAAGTCCACATGTATTACGGAGGGCACCCTGCTTTACACTACATCCTAAATCAAATATTTTGATTTAAATATAAATCTCATCCGAAAACACCTTCCAAGTTGACACAAAATTTACCATGACAGTAATATTCACAGTTCTGGAGGACAGGACATGGACATATCTTTTAGGAGGCCACCATAACGTGCCTGTTCAGAATACAGAATGGCAGAGAAAAGGGCCTTTCTGTTAAGTAAGCTTCCTGTGCAGACTATCACTTGCTTGACAGGATAAGATCCTCCATGTGGCAATAGCTCTTTCAGAATTCTAGCTGGTCCTTTTCCTGAGGAAACTCACATGACTAAAGTTCTGCTCTGGTCTACAGATTACAATTGATCCTCATCATTTCCCAACCCTACTACTTGTTTTAGATCTCTCCCACCTTTGGAGAGCACCAGTACTGATGCTCTCCAGGGAACTCACCTGCTAGGGTTATTCAGACCCTCATCCTTGGGGAGTCACACCCAATGGTCACCATGCTCTTAGGCTGAGGTGCTGAATGTGCCCATTTTCCGTCAAAATTGAGCAAGTGAGTATCAAGAGTCAAACCAGTGGATTATGGGGAGGAAAGCCAACATACTCTTACTTGTCACCATTGTGAACCTACTTCTTGCAAATCGACTTATTTCTGATGATAAGAGTCAATCACCTTTGCTGAGATGGAGACTCTTTTCCCTCCTGGCTGATGTCTTGGTTGAAATGAATGGGTGACAATCACAGTTTAAAGTTTATGGGACTCTGGCTGTTTCCCCTAGTAAAAGCATTTCCTCTCTGGGAACCAAGGCCTTTGATCTCACAGAGTCCAAGATTGTGAGGAAGGGAAGCACAAATTGCCTAAGTGGGTCAAGGGGTAGGTGAGTAGCAAAGCCACTCCTACTTTCTTACTTGATTTTGACCCATCTGCCACCTTATATGGCAAGTCAAGGTAAGCAAAGCCACACCTACTTCTTCACTTGATTTTCAGACTTTGTAATTTTTTTTTTTTTTTTTGAGACGGAGTCTTGCTCTGTCACCCAGGCTAGAGTGCAGTGGTGCCATCTTGACTCACTGCAAGCTCCACCTCCCAGGTTCACACCATTCTTCTGCCTCAACCTCCCAAGTAGCTGGGACTACAGGCGCCTGCCACCATGTCCGGCTAAATTTTTTGTATTTTTAGTAGAGACGGGGTTTCACTGTGTTAGCCAGGATGGTACCGATCTTCTGACCTCATGATCCGCCCGCCTCGGCCTCCCGAAGTGCTGGGATTACAGGCGTGAGCCACCGCGCCCGGCCCCAGACTTTGTATTTTGACAAATTGGGACATAATGTCATAGCATGGTTGCTGATTTGGGGAGCATCTGAAGGACAACACCTCATCCTTTCTGGGTGTCACCCCTAAGTTCTGCCTCAAGATTACTCTAAAAGCCATTCCATCACTTCGGTCATGCTGGCAGCTTTCCAGAGGGGGTCATGTGATAGAAAAAGTAGATACCATGATTTTATGTCCACTGCTACATCTGCTTTGCTGAAATGTGTCCCTTGGTCTGGTGCCATGTTCCATAGGATCCATGTCTGTAAGGCCTAAGATAGTGGGGCTGGCTGAATCTCTGCAGGCAAGAAGCAAAGTCATATCTGGAATATATGTCAATTTCAGTCAAGATAAATTGCTGCTCCTTTCAGGGTGGAAAGGGTCAAGTTAATCAACTCACAACCAAGTGGCTAATTAATCTCCTGGAGGTGTGGTGCCATATTGGGGGTTCAGTAAGAAGTTTGGACATTCAAAAGCAGCAATAACAAGGTCAACTTTGATGAACAGGGGATAATGCTGTTGAATTTGTGCATAGCTTCCATTTCTGCAATCATAGTTACTCTGTGCGTGCACCCAAAGGAT
The DNA here is from genome assembly GCF_049350105.2 of Macaca mulatta. Classification (NCBI taxonomy): domain Eukaryota; kingdom Metazoa; phylum Chordata; class Mammalia; order Primates; family Cercopithecidae; genus Macaca; species Macaca mulatta. The sequence goes on from NC_133409.1 coordinate 173,713,002, forward strand.
CAGCACTGGGTTAGCCAGTGAAAGGGATAACTGATATCCACTGGCTGAACCATTCTGCCTACTAATCATTTAGTGTTTTTTGCATGGTGACTGTCCACTGGTGAATGTGAATGTGCAATATAAAAGTCATCACATTTTGCACCTGTGCCTGTATCTATAGGTTTATCCACATCCCTCTAACCCAGACCTCCTTATCCTAAATTGTCCAATATTGATACTTCCAGGTTCCTGACCAATCAGTTAAATCATTTGCAATGTCTGATGAGTGCATATATAAATTTACAAGAGGTTAGCTTCCCTTCCACACAAGAGAGAAACCAAGGTGCACGGTGTGAGGCGTTCTCTCTTAGAGCATTTTCTTTATCTCTGTCTCCATGGCTGACACTGACTATAGAGATAATGCAGCCGCAAGCTGCATTTTTTTTCTTAGCTTGTTCTGACATACCAACTCAACTCATCCTTGAGCCACGTTTAGACTTTTTTTCTAAATATGTTGTTAATATCCAATTGACAGTACCTTATTACCCCAATTGAAAAAAATTTTGATTTCTGTATACATATGCATTTGTATATAAATACAAATAAGTTCATATGTATTCTCCACATGTTATGAGTGTATATATATGCACAAAAACAAATACAGCATATCTCAGGAGATTAAACTCATAAATGAATTACTTTCAATAAATGAATTACTTTCAATAAATTACTTAATTAAATGAATTAATTAAATGATTACTTTCAATAAAACATGAACAGGTAGATCAACAGGTAGATTCAGCAACCTCCTTATTGCGATAATGAGTAATACAAACTTTATATCTAAATGCAGAAAAAACACTTATATGATTTTATTGTAGTTGTCAAATTAGAAACATTTTTCGGTATAAATAAGAATGGTTCATACTCAGGTATCATTATCAAAATAATGATAGATAGGTGAAGAGATTTCCTAAAATGCAATTGAACAATGCATCATCCCTGGGTCATAATTTTACTTAAATTAATAATCAGTCATGGCTTCGGTATTTTTAAATTTACTTTTCTGGTGAAGCACAGAAAAACTACCTATTCCATAATTGTAACAACTTCTAAACAGATAGTTGAATTTTAAAATGCATATTGGCATATGAAACATGACACTCTCCAATTGTAAGGAGCTACTAACACTGTTCTCCCACCATCTGAAATCACAGCTACAATTTTGTATCATTTTTACTTGAGAAATGCTAAGGAAATTCGTGAACTTCCATTAAACTCATTCTCTTATTCTGTGGGAAGGAAAATGACTTCACATTATATAATTTGATATATGCTTTAGAGGAGAACATAATGCAGATCATTTCACTATGTAGCTATACTTTTGGAACAACTGAAATATAGAGTCAATGATCTTAAAACATGCAAATAGATAAAGAGGGAAAGGACTGGCTGGTTGCTCTTAATCCATTCACATTCTGCCCACAGAACACTAGGGGGCAGCGGAGTGGGCTGGTGGGGACTGCGTGGTGTACTCAATGTATACCTATGGGTGGGAGAGGGTGTAGAAAGAACAAATGGAGTATTTCAGAAAGAATGCAGAATTATTTTTCTATACTCCTCGATTTTTAAAAACTCCGTCGTAAATTCTAAGGGCCTCCACGAACCATGAATTCTGGCAGAGGAAATTTTAGCAACACAAGCTGAGGAAAGACCAATTGCAAGCAAGGCAAAAGGGTACATTGATCAAGTGTCAAATGAGATAATGCAGTTTAAGAACCACACACTTACCTCTACCATTTCACACTTGAAATTATCTTTATAAATCCCTAAATTAAAGGAGGAAAACTACATGCATTTAGAAGTTACTGCACATGCAACATCCATGGGTGCCAATTACTCCCTTATTGTCTCTTTCTAATATTATTTTAAAAGGAAATTCTGACAGAGTCTTAATTCTTTCAGTAAGCAGTGGTATTGACATTTGGATGATTGACATTGTGAGGGAATCCGTTTGTTTATCACAGACTTGCGATAAACGTTTTAAGATCATTGCACAATGCAGTTACTTTGCTGGACAAACCTTTCAAAACACAGGATCCAAGAGAGAAAATATATTAATAAAGAGGATCACTGAAGTAAAGGAACACATTCTTAACAATGAGTCACAAGGCCTTTACTAATAATATAGGAACAATTAGGGGCAATAATTGGGTCAGCTATTTCTCACTGTTTCTTCTATTGCTTCCCATTCACTAATTCAATACATATTTCTTTGTTGTGCTAGTCAGAGGTATATGTGTATAAATATAACAGACATGGTTCCTGTGCTTTTGGGGATTGTGGTCATTTGGGAATTGTAGTTTCTGAGGCTAAAATTTTCATTCATGAGAGGAGATATAATTCAGAGATTAACACCTTTCCTATTACAAAAATCACAGTACATAATCATTCCTCTCCTCATTGGTAACAACAACGGTACATAAGTGCTTCGAATGTTTCTTTTTTTATAAATTTTTTTAAAATATTTTTTTTTAAAAAAGAGGCGGTGTTAGGAAGAATGAATGTAAGAGAAAGCTGTAACTTACTGTTTCTCCAGAAAGTAAGACAGTACTAAAAAACCATGTTAATGAGCATATTAAAAAGACAATGTTGCCAACTTGAAAGAGCCCCGTCTTAGTCCATTGTGTCACGCTAGCACAATACCACAGGCTGGGTCATTTGTAAGAAATTTATTTCTCATAGTTCTGGAACTGAGAAGTCCAAGGTCAAGACACCAGCAGGTTGGCTTGTGTGATGAGACCAGCTGGTCTATTTCTAAGATGGCGTCCTCCAGAGAAGAGGAAAGCTGTGCTCTCACATGGCAGAAGGCTGGAAAGGTAAAAGGGACCAAACGTCCTCATTAAACCATTTTATAGTAGTGTTAATCAGTTCATAAGGGTGGAGCCCTTATGCCCTAAACCAGGGGTCCCCAGCCCGTGGAGTGCAAACCAGTACCAGTCTGTGGCCTGTTAGTAACTGGGCCACACAGCAGGAGGTGAGTGGTAGTGAGTGAGCATTACTGCCTGAGCTCTGCCTCCTGTAAGATCAGGGGCAGCCTTAGATTCTCACAGGAGCATGAACTCTATGTGCTCCTTATGAGAATCTAATGCATGATGATCTGAGGTGGGACAGTTTCATCTTGAAACAGTCCCCCTCCCCCTTACCCCCTCTCTTCTTGGCCATCTGTGAAAAAATTGTCCTCCACAAAACCAGTCAGACTAGTCCCTGGTGCCAAAAAGTTTTGGGACCACTGGCCTAAACATTTCCCCAAAGGCCTCATCTTTCAATATTGTTGCATCGGAGATTAAGTTGTGACACATGAATTTTGGGAGACACATTCAGAGGATGGCAAGCCTCAGCTGTCCCAGTCAAATCTGAGATAATTTGAACATCAAAATAATTATCAGAGATGTGGATTATAACTCATTATATAGGAATTGATATGAATATAAATCAATGACTACATCAATAGAGAAAAGGAAAACATCGCTTTCCTCAAGTGGAATCCTGACATAAATATACAAACATAAGGTTAGAAAGTCATCAATAAAAAATAAAACTCATGGTGCAAATTTGTTAAGGAACAAGATGTTAAGAAACGTAGGCTCATAGTATCTCTCAGTAACTTACTTATTAATAACAGGGAATATTAACTTTACAATATAGAGACCTAGGTTAATCCCACATTAATTCAGCCTCCAAATATTACATCACTAATATTTGGATTAAATGACGGCATGTACTTTCTAATAAAATGAAATAAAAAGAAAACACGTTTGATATATTTCTACTAAAAATGCATAATCTGAATTCAATTATGACAAAACATCAGACAAACCTAAACTGCGTAGCATTCTACAAAATAAAATGAAAAAAACAAGGACAGAGGAAGTATTTCAGATTGAAGTTGATTAAAGAGATACTGCTAAACTAAATGCATCATCGTGACCTTGATCTTGAACTAGTAAAAAATTGGTAGCTATAAAGGACATTATTGAGATGATTGATAAAATCTAAGTGTGAAATGTGCATTAGATCATGGTATTTCATCATTGTTACATTTCCTGATACTGATAACTGTACTGTGGTTATGTCAGATAATAGTCTTTGTTCTTAGAATATGCAGACTGAAGTATGTAGGGGTAAAGGGACATGATATCTTTAACTTGCTTTCAAATGGTTGAGAAAAATGTTTTATCTATCTATCTACCTTTCTATGTTTTTATCCAGAGAGACAGCGTGAGAGAGAAGAGTAAAGCAAGTGGTAAGACGAAGTGTAAATAAATCATGAATGGTAATAGTGAATGGTGAAGAGTACACAAGAGTTCCTTTTCCTATTCTTGCAAGTTTTCTGCAAGTTTGAAATTATATCAAAACAGAAAGCTTTATAAAAAAGGAAATAGGTATGAGAATCATTTGAATAATACATACATACCTGTAATTTGAAAGTTAGATAAAACAGACAATTTTCTAGTAAGATAAGTAAATAACTATAAATGGCCATGGAAATACAGAGCAACAAAATAAATAGACCCAAGTGGTTTTTAAAATATTCTTTGTATTTATCAGAATTTCAAGAAATAGATAATCCATAACTTATGCATACTGTTCCAAAGAGTAGAAAAAGAAGAGCTTGAAAACCCCTAAGGTTCAAGCCTAGCATAACCTCAATATTAAACTGAGCCAAGGACCACATAAGAAATGGAGACATTTATTAATTTATTGTATAACCGTAGGTAAAGGAAACACCAACAAAGATAAAATAATTCTCAAGGGAATCTGGAGTATGAGAAATGTTCTAGTTCTTGATCTCAGTCTTGGAGGTACATGGATATATGCATACATAAAAATGAATTGAGCAGTACACAAGATGTGTGCAATTTACATGCCTACCTGTAAGCAATGTTGCAACTCAATAAAAATGTTTTTAACTGTTCATGTGGCTGGAGGGAATGGTATAATACCCTTACTTGTGTAATCACTTAATTAAAAAAAAAAAAAAACTCTGTTTCGTGATGTTTTAATATGTATTACCTTGTTTTAGATGTTCCATAGGATTCCAAAAGCTTTTATCCTATCCCCTCGCTTGTTCCTGTAAAAATCCATTTAATCTTTGCTCATGAGCACTAAATAATCTAAATGTACAAACCTAATTGCAGATGTTGAAAGATTGTGAGTAAAAAAAATCAACACCATGAAAGATGTTTTTTTTTTTTTAACTTGCTCAAATGGCATTTTTGGTTTCCCCAAACTTTATTTTCTCTTAGCATTCTCAGTCTTTTATAACTGGCTCTATGGCGTGGCAGTCTTCCAATACACTCAGAAAGCTTGGAGGAGCCATCCAATGTATATTAATCCTCTGTGAAAACAAATAACTTGAGTGCTCGCTCTCTTGCAGCCTCAGCCATTAATGTTGGTGGATGGTTTTGATGGTATAATCTGTGTGTTGCCAACACAAAGGTCTGGTACCTTCTCCTCAGTGCAAATCGTATCTTTATTCCTGTAAATTGATGAAGGAATTTACTCCATTTATTGATGGAGGAATATTACCAAACAACAAATAGTAACTCTGCTTGGTTCATACAACAAGACTCTGGGAAAGATCTGGTAACACCAAAGAGAATCATCATGGTTGGAATGAAGCAAATAAAATGTAGCCAAACAAAGAAAAAAAAAAAAAAAAAAAAAAAAAAAAACAAGAGCCCATTGCTTTCCAGCATTACATCTTCTATGATGTATTTCTGAAAGCCGCCCAAGTATAACTATTTATTTTAACTAAAGTAATCAAGATTAATGTCAGCAGTTATGACACACACTGTTTGCTAAAGAACACATAGAACAATTGCTCAGGGCAAGCTTCATTAAGAAATCAGATAAAATTAGTAAAACTGATTATATTTCAAAACTCAGCAGCAGCTAAAATTGCCATTCAGGAGCTTCCAATTAACACAATTGGTCTTGTTCACAATCAGCTATTGTAATCTCATTAGCTTATTATATTTTAATCATTGTGATATCAGCACAGCAAAATTTATTTTATTTTGCATGGCTAAAGTTTGGCTAAATTGGGTGTGTGGCCTATCCAGTCCTAGATGCAAACAGGCCTTTGCAACTTGGCATCTAGCCCATTCTTTGGGGCAATTATCCTGATCAAGTGTCAAATGCACATACATTTCCCCCTACTCTAGTAGTGAGAAGGCATTTTGGAGACAGTTGTCTAATTTGGCATCTAATGATCGGGGTATCAATTATTGAGTCAGCTGACACTGACACTGACTCAAATCATTTTGTAGTAGCATTTGGAGAATTGACAGTTTATGCAAGAAAGAGAGAGAAAGAAATTGAAGAGCAAAGAGAAAGGGTAGAAGGGTGGTAGAATTCTCTGCGTACCTGTGTTTAACTACTGTACCTCTTTGTTTTACTACCTTGTTTTATAACTATGTTCTGAAGACACTGGTCATTGCAGAAACAGAATCTTTTTGTCTTTTAGGTAAGAACAGTCGCACATACCTAGAAAACTGGTGTTTCATTGATATCAAGTATTGCCTGCTGCAATGAGATTATGTTCTATTGATGGGAACTGGGGTGTAACAGCCATCTACAGAAAGCAATAGGTTGCCCTATTTTCTGGCTGAAAATGCTGTGTGTTTTATGAACTGCCTCTATCTTGCACACCAGGGATGTTTCTGTAGCTAAAGCCATAATAGGATTTTCCTAAATGATACAAAAATACAAACATTCTGACCAACCAGATTGCAGAGGTTGCTTATTCTCCAGCAAGCTTTAATACTGCATTTTTTTTGCCTTCATCTTTCAAGAACATTTTTGATTTCACTTTTCTGTTATGAGTGCTTTCTATAAAGCCATCAGTGATCACTAATTGTATTCTGTGAAAAGGAAAACAACAGAGGCAGTGTGCCAATATACGTGCAAATCCTTGTTCTTGGCAGGACCCTGTATAACTGGAAAGATACGAAGAGGTAAACATTCCTAGATGTGCACACTGGGAAATTCAGAAAGCCTTCCGTGCTTTCAAAACCCTGCTATGCTTTTTTGAGTAGTTGAGACTAATTCTATCTTTAAGAAGCAGCCACTCAGCTCCTGATATTTTAATGTCCATAAATAAATAAATGAGAAAAAGTGCCCTTATAAATCCCAGGAGAGAAAGTTAAATGAAAATGGAAGATGGAGTCCTTCTGTGACTATCATATTACCATACCTAAGCACTAAAAAGGTGAACGTTCATCATTATTAAAATCATTCAATTTGTGTCTTTAATTATAACTTTTGGGGGCATGAATGGCTCCAGAGAAATTAGTCTTCTATTTGCTCCATGAAAGAATTTAATAAGTAATACATTATGTTAACTGATTTTTAAAAATCCATTTAATTTTTCCCTGAATTCTATTTTAGGATGATGAGTTCTGATATCACAGAAATTTTTGTCCAGTATCTCTTGCTTAGACAGTCATACATTTTTGTTTCTTAAAACACAAGGACCTGGACTTTGGATACTTATGATTTAACTTATAAATTGCTTGTCAGTTTTTCACACTTTGAGCCATAGCCTACTTAGCCATGTATTAACCAGCTGCAGTCTCAGATTCCCTTTATGAAAATCCACTCAAATTATGTGAATGATGGTCCCAGGTTGCCTTCAAGCCACCGTCTTCATTTCCAATGGTGACACTTGCATATTTAGAGCTGCTCAGGTTGTACAATCAATAAATCGCATCTCCCCTGTCTATGACTGATTTGCAGATTGATCCCCATGTGGTATGGGATCAGCATGGGCTTCATGACAAAAAGAACTTCTCATAATCCTTCATGTCTATTCTGATGACAATAGATAATTATGTTGAATTCTCATGTGCAACAACACTTACAAACCACTTTTCAGGATGTGGTTTTGGAAGGAAATCCTGAAATTCCTTAATGAAATGCAAATGGGGATCAGGATTTGAAGATTCAGCATTGTTTTACAATTTCAAATAGAGAGGTTTTTTTTTGTAGGCAGATGATAAGTGTACCTATCAGTATAGTGTACATATATACACATTTATATCTACATTTAGAGAAAGTTAAATATGCAATATACAACTTTCTATATTTACACACACATGCACACACACATATATACGCATGTTATTTAGTGAACATTTGCTAAATATACAAACATTGACTTTGAATGCTTAGAATAAAAACTATTATTATTATCATTACCTACCATTCATTCAGTGCTTTTTGTGGGTAAAATCTATTCAGTTCAACACCTACGTTTTATTTCTAAGCATTATGTCTGGTGCATGGCATCACAGACTTAAGTACCACAGACAGATAATTTAAAAATCATATGATAATATTTTCAGTTGTTTTGCTCTTCTTCATTGACACTGCTGCAGATAACTTTCTTTAAATAATGTCTTACATGGGTAATCCTATTTAAAACCGACGAAAGCAAAGTTTCCACATTTGAAGTGAGATCGGACTCAGAATGCCGTTGACTTCTCTCTCTCATTGTTACGTGCTATGGAGCTCGAATGAAATGAACAACTCAGCACAGTTTGAAAATCACCATAATACCATCAACTTAGTGCTGATGCTATCATGATGACGTTTCAGGATGCTGAAAGAGAACAGGAGAATAAGACATTTAGTCTACACAAAGGTTTCCATGGACACTGCATAGTACAGATGATTGTCTTATTGGAGTGGGAGTGGGAGTTGACCTGAAGAGTAAATGGAGGTTTTCATTGAAGGCCAACAAAACAATATGAGGAAAGGTATGGAAAGATGAAACACGTGGAGCCAGGAAATGATCAGAGCATTAAACAGGTGATGGAAAGTAGCAAAACATGAAAGAAGAGGGGGTTAATTGGGGATCAAGGATGGTACTGAACACAGTACTAAATAATTAAATTGTAGCCTGCAGGAAAGGGTGCTATGATGAGTATTTTTAGGCGGAAATATGGCATGATGAGATTTGTATTGTAGATACATAGCTCTGGCTGTAACGTGGAGAATTAATTTAATGGGGTTAAGAGAAGACAGGTGAGCTGGATGCTTTTGTGCATATCAGAAACTCTGAGGTCTGCATCCCTCCCTTAAAATTCCTAAGGTATGAGTCATTAAGCCACTCCTGCTGGGTTTAGTGACTAAGAAAGTGTCACTAAACCTCTCCAAGTGTGGACATCCAGAAATAGCTCATTTGTTTATTCATTCAATTAAAATCCAATTATTCTTTTGTTCATTAAAGGAACATTTGCCTAGTAGCCACGATGCACCACTTTGGTAATCTCTGGGTCATGGGCCAATGCAAGGTTTAATCTGAGCAGCAGGGTACCTTTTATCATACAGATTAATATTACCGGATATTTTTTAATAATTTCTGGCCACTGGGCGCAAGAGGTTCTAAGTGGGGTAGGCAAGCCCTGGAAGTTTCTTTAGGTTGAATCCTGTTGCACCTCCGTGAACCACATGAAAGGACTCTAGCGTTCTTTCACTCCCCAGTTTTCTTTGAATGGACAACGCTGAGGAATTCGGGCACCTCCTCCCCTCTCTTATTCTCCCAGCATTTGATATTAGTGCTCATTTTACTATTTTCATCTTTCATGCAGAGGCTTCTCAACTTCACTACTACTGGCATTTGAGGCTGAATAATTGTTGTGAGGTAGCGGGGGGCTGTTCCGCTGATGCCGTGCCTTAGCAGCATCCCTGGCTTCTACTCATTAGATGCTAGGAATCCACTGCTCCCCATCAGTACCCCAGTCGTGGCAATCAAAAGCAATTCCAGACATTGCCAAATGTTCCCTGGTGGAGAGAGAGGAACCACCCCTGATTAAGGACAGTGATATTTCCCATAAAGTATGATTCAAGGTTTTCCTCCACTTACATGACCTAAGGCCACTGTAGGTAAACACCTATTCTCATTCACTGTAACTTTTATCTGTCTACCTCCCAGGCAGAGCACATGCTAGCCACAAGTAGGATTTGTGCATAATCCCTTTACGACACATACACTGCAATGGCTATGAAAGTCCTTTTGAAAATATCATTTCATGGGAAACCAGGGAAGAGTGAGCTAGTCTCTTGAATCAGATCACATAATGTGGCTATATTCTTGTAACTAGTATGTGGCTGACCTTGAACCGCCCCCATAAGTGAATCAAGATGCTGTAGTTTGCCATGTGTCAATGAGTTGTTATTATCAGTAAACAGGATGACAGCCTGTCTGTGACTCTACAGATTACGGAAGAGCTCTTTTTCTTTTTTTGTCGTTTGCTAATAAACCCAAAGTTAGACAAATGCTGAGCTCTCAAAGTAGAGAGCATTTTAATAATTTGCTTTGGCAGTTGGGGACATCATTCCGTTTCAAAAATCTACCTCTGCTCGGCTTGGCAGGGTTGTTTGGACTCCGGGATGTGTGCTAAGATCTGTGGGAGGAAGCAGAGATGCTAATAAGGACTTGCCTTGATTCCCCTTCCTTTCATCTCTCACAACTAAAACTATATTTTTTTTTTCCTTGGGAAAACAAAATTAATTTGGAGTCTTTCAAAAATCTTGGCATGTACAATCATACAACAGAACCCCAATTTTGGGACTGCTGTGATTGCATTCCCTAGTTAAGCACCCTAGATATCAATACTTAATGGTATTCTCTAAGCTCAGCCAGTGAAGAAAATAGGGTTGTTATCTATCAAAGCACATTTTAGTTTCTGACAAGTAAAAAGCAGCATGGGGAATGCAGGAAGGCTGAAATGAAAGCCTAAAAGAAAACTCATATAACATCTGGTGTCCTTTATCCCCTGATGGCCTTTCATAGGATGATATGATGAGCTTGTTCTGATTTAAGACCTGATGATTTGGTTTGAGAAAACAAGAGGAGGGGGCTAGATGCAGCCAGGCTGGCAGCAAATTGGGATACAAAAATCTGTTCAAATAATTGGAAACATGACAGATTTTTTTTTTTTTGTAACTGATGCCAGTGGCATCTTAGTTTATCCATCTCTCTCAGTTAAATTTGTAAAGTGCATTATCTTATTGGTTTTAAAGTTTCCATCTCACTTATTTGCAGAGGGAAATGTGAGGAAATCAGTCATGATGGATTGCCTAATTTTCTGGGCTGAATAAACCAGTTTTATGAGATTGTTGATTCCTAGATTATTAGTTAACAGAAACACTGATCAAGTTTTAACCTAAAAAAAAAAAAAAAAGCTTCTCAGACTATTGCATCTAAACTGTTTCCTATGGTTACATTTCCTTATTGTTACAATACTTATAGTATTGATAATGAAAATCGCTCATTAAAAAATTCAGAAAGGGTCTCACAGAGGGTTTCTCCTTGGCTTTTTCTGTTTTCAATCCAAATGCTAAAAATGGCTGAGCCACAGATGTCAGAAGATTAGTAATTACTCCGCCAGAAATCATCTCTGATCAAAAAGCCAGAGGAGGCCGGGTGCAATGGCTCACGCCTGTAATCCCAGCACTTTGGGAGGCCGAGGTGGGTAGATCACCTGAGGTCAGGAGTTCGAGACCAACCTGACCAACATGGCCAAACCCCGTCTTTACTAAAACTACAAAAATTAGCCAGGCGTGATGTCATGTGCCTGTAATACCAGCTACTCGAGAGGCTGAGGCAGAAGAATCACTTGAACCCAGGAGGCGGAGGTTGCAGTGAGCCGAGATCATGCCATTGCACTCCTGCCTGGGCAACAAAAGCGAAACTCTATCTCAAAAAGAAAAAAAAAAAAAAAAAGCCAGAGGAAGAGGCGTAGAAAATCCATTCTCTACCTAGAAAATATAGGTCCAATTTAATCCATTGCAAATTTCTTACTGCTTCACTTACAAAAGCTGGGAAATAAGGAAAACCAAATACTATAGAGCCATATTTTTTAAAGTAAATGAATCACTTAAGGTCCATTGGCTGTGGAAGTACATGTGGTAATTAACAAGGAGAAGAATTTTTATTTGTTAATCAGAACCTTTTGACAAGGGGTTGCCTGCATGGATGCTCCAAATTTTCATGTTCCAATAAAAGCAATAATGATCCAATAAAAATCCACCCCTTTATCATGTTTTTCTTCAAATTTGAAGTATAATCATAACAATCAAATCAAATCATTTTGTGCTTTGTTATCTTAAAACTCAGAGTTGTAATAATCATGGCATGGTGGCTCTGGAGTGACTGACATGAATTCAGGCATCATCTTGTGACAGAAAAGATGTTCCTGTTTTTTTCTTTCTTTCTTTCTTTTATTTTCTGTCCAACCTTTTTTATGGTTGCATCTTAGTGAATATAAACTTTTTCTAGTTAGAATTGCAAGTGAAAGAAGTAGTTTCTTTGTAAAAGGAAAGAAGGGAGTTTAAAACTTTTATGCAAGCAGACTTTACTGTGAAATGTTATCTTTTGTTAGTTCAAAGGTTCCCAAAGATATAAATTCTTCAGAACTGCCCCGAGGTGCTAGGGATGTAAATTGAATACTTTACAATTTGTAGACTGTTCCTGCAGTAATGTGTGTCTCCTCTGTGAGTGAGTGTTTGGGGATTTTTCAATTACTGGAGTCTGAAAACTCAGAGATTCTTTAGGGCAGAAAAAAGACTCTTCTCAAAGTTGAGTCACTGATGTTCAAATTAGCTGCCAAAAGCACTATAATGATCTGTGTTCCAGATTTGGCTAAACAGGGAAAAATGGCCCATTTTTGTCAGGGGGTAAAATAACCTCCTCTAAACGCATCCATGAATAACTGCAGAATGGGTTATGTGATAGGTTGAAAGTGAAATATATTGTTGATATGTGCTATATATAATAGACTGATGTTGTTTCTAAAAGACTCAAATGAGCTGCTTCTTATTTTTTTTTAGGATGGTAGCTTAAGTATGGCCTTTAGGCTTACTGTTAACAGATTTTTACAAAATAATAAATGAAAAAAATGATAAAATGATATATGTGCATTTAAAATTAGGCATATTTCAGAATTCCATATAATGCAGCAAGCTCAAAATAAAGGAGTGACTAACTGAAAATTATAATTTTTAAATTTTCATCTCGTTCTGCCAACTTTTTCTTAAAATGTGTCTCTTGCTCCCATCCCCAAATTAATGCAATTTACCAGATGATATTGCAAATTTCTTCTTATAGAAGAGCTGCTAAGCACTAGTGAAATAATACTAAAGAGTTAGCTTGGAGGAAAAGTCACCAAAAAAAGAACAAAAGAAAGAGCTTAACACTGGTACCTTCCAGCCCACTGGATCATGATGAATTATAGGCAAAGGCAGTCTGAATTAGAGTAACATCTATTATGAGATTTTTTTAACCAGGCTAAAATCTGTTACCAAGTAGTCATCTTTTTTTTTTTTTTTTCTAAATGGGTTATCTATTTCAATTAATATATCTAAAAGGATCTATTATCATGCAATTTTAAATTCAAATACATGGTTCCATATTGTTGAAGCAGCTTGTTCTCCTAACTAGGTCAGCTATTCTTCCGTTGTCATTTCATGCAAATTGTTTTTGAAAGAAAAAAAAAGGCCACAAATAAAGCATTCTTTAAGTGATAGATCTATACCTTCGTTCCTGTCGGATTCTCAGTAAAACAATCATACTGAGAAGATTGGGTTTTATTCTACCAGAAAGGAAGAGATAATTTTTTAAGGTTTTATGAACACACAACTTCATAGAACCTTTGATTTAATGGCTATTTTCTGACTCTGCTTTTTAAGGAGTAAGAGATAAAAGGTAAGAAATAAAAAGACAAAGCTAAAATGCAATTAGGTTCAACTTTGAGTACTTATTAAGTCAGGGAGGTAAATTAAAACCTTTCCATTTCTAGCTACTAAACATTTACTGAGAAACTACTATGCTCGAGGCAATAAACTACATGGAAGAGATATAAACCTAAAAATTGATCTTTGGCTGTTTAACCCTGAGGATTTTACTATGAATAAAATATGCCGTACAGAACTAAGAAACAAATAAAGCAATTGATGCTGAGAAAACAAACAAAAAATAGTGTAGTCTTGGGAACTCGGCAAGCTTCTTAAGGAGGAAGGGATGTGCAGGTTGCCCATTGATGAAGAATAAGAAGGCAAAGAAGAATGCAATGGTAGAGTCCTCAGGATAGAAAGACCAGCATAAACAAAGGCACGGAGGTGTGAAATTGCAGTGTCTGTAGGGAACTACTACATTTCAGTTACCCAGAGGACAGACTACAAGTTGAAGAGTTGAAAGAAGCGAGGTTGCAGGAATAGGCAAGGCCATATAGAAGATGTTTTATGCCATACTAGATTCTCAAATTTTCATTTCTTACATATTCACGGCCTCAGTAAGTTTCTGATATACACCTTAGTCAAAAGAGTAAGGTTCTTGCAGTAGCCCAGGGTCATGATTTGATAAGACATTACCATTTTATAGTAAATTAGTAGATGATATTGATTTTAATTTGGCTGGATTGGTATTTTTTAACCATCACTATAGCTTTCTAAGTGCATTCAAAGTTTTGAAAGTCAGTTGAACAAAAGTCAGCTTGCCAAAGGGCTGTTTACTGAATAAGTGATAAACCAAATGACCAGTTCACCAACAGCCAATTCATCAATTTACTGAGTGATGAGTCATTTTGTTGAACTTTCCACATATGTTCAATGATATGAAGAAGAAAATACGCATGAACCTGAGCGTTCCATAAACATAGCACTCTCTGAAATGAATATTCCAAGAAAAAGTAGTGCGGAAAGTGAACACTTGAAAAATTGAAAAAAAAAAAAAAAAAAAAAAGGCCTCCACATGTCCAAATTGTCTTGGGGCCAAAAAATATTATTAAACCATACATGCATTTCTCATATTGACCAGTAGTCATGTGAATTTTATAGACTGTTCTGTTGACAGAATTTGGCCTAATATTTTATTATAATTTGACAATTCTGGCTTTCCATTTAATGATGAAAAGTTCAAAGAACAAAATAAAAGAGATAGGTAGTGTCTACCACACAAAAAATAAATATTTAAAAATTTTTAACTTTTTTGAACACAAAATGATCATGGTGGACTTTTAATTGATGAAAAATTATTAAAATCAGTTTTCACTTTGCTAACTGATCCGTTACATCTATACATCAACACTTCATCCACTTAATAAAGTTATTCATAAGGAATATATGTATCATTTGTAATATGACTATAAATGCACAATAAAATCACAGGGGTGAACCAGTAATTCATTTACTACGTTCGTAAAACACCTTCTTAGCATATTTCTTATGTCAAGGGCACCCTATGTTTTTCCGAAGTTATTTAAAACATTTTAACACCACAAAACATTTCCCATACTCTGAGATTTGGTCTGCCATGGGTAGACCATCCCGGGCCTGTGGTCCACACATCCTGCCAGGCCAAGCCAGAGTCTGGGCAGAGCGCTCGCAGATGCGCGGAGCTGCTCGCTTTCCTGGAAATGCCGGCGTCTTTCTCCGCTGTTGGTCGCCTGACTACAAAGACGACACAAGCAGCGGTGGCACTCGTGCTTCCTGGCAAAGCTCCCGTTTCTTGGCTTCAGTCTCTGCTCACACGCAGCCGGCCCCGGTCACCCCGCACAGTTTTTCAGTGTAACCAACAGGCCGCGGCTCACCTTGCGCTCATTAGCGCACGGAGGCGGTTTCCAGCCGCGCTGCAAACAGAGCCCCCAGCGTCCTCGGAGGGAAGGAGGAGAGAGGAGAGGCGGAGGAGGATGGAGCCGGCAGAGGAACCGCAAGGCCCGGGTGCTCAAGGCCTTGCAGTGCGGGTGGGGGTTCTCTCCGCCCCGCCCGCTGCCAGGGTCCTGCTCTCCGCCAGTTCTCAGCGTCCCCACCCACCCCAGGGCGCGCCCCCACCCTGCGCTCGCTGGGCACCCTGCCTCCCAGTGAAGTCAGCAGTGGGCAATGACAGGGAAAGGGCTCATCTATCTGTGAGGAAAGAAGCCACGTTGATGGTTCCCTAGTGGATGTAATTGTGCTCATTACCGCCCATTTACATTTCATCACTCGATGATCACAAATGCCTCATTACTGTTGAAAAGGGTTTGCTGGTGAACTCCTTGCTAACTATTCATCCCTCAGCCCGGATGTCGCCAGGCAGGCTGATTGGAAAAGGAGGAGGGCGAGGAGGAGCCGAAGAGGGGCGAAGGTGAAAAAGGTCTTCTATCCGATTTGATTAAAGGCCGTGATTTAAATCGATATTTAATAAAGTGGCTGCTACCACATAACACGGGCAATTCCCCATGCAGTCAGCATGGTGATTAGAAGCCCCTCACTGCCTGCTACATAACTCAATTGGGTTTTGTGCACTGGTCTGGCACCTGTGTCCCTCAGAACTGCGCCTCCAAGGTAATAGGTTTATGAGCCGATGAACAGAGGTGATAGGTTCTAAATGGATTAACTAGGTGTCTGCAGTCTGGTGATGAATACATCAGGCAAAAAAAAAAAAAAAAAAAAAAAAAGTCTGCATAAGCAGGAGAGTGATAGGAAGTGTTGACAGACATTGTGTGTGTCATGAGCCCCACAGGGTAAACACTGGCTCGGTGCCTGTCATTCAAGTGCTTTCTCAGAGTAATAGGTGAAGATATCAGGCCCGGCTGCTTAACAAGCCTGCAGGTGCCGGAGCACCGAGGCCTGCTGTTGAAAAAGGCTTCCACAGGGCACGCCTCACCCACCAGCTACAGCCAGCCTAAGAATATGCCTCTGAGATTATATTCTTTTCTGTCTCAAAATAGATTGGAATTCCTGGGCTAACTGATTTATGCTAACTGCCTAGAGCGTGGTGTTAAGAAAGAGTCTGAGGTTATATCCAAATTCAGTGGGAAAACATTAACTAGCACTAAGTGCTGTGGACACAGCAGAGAGGAACGAGTGGGGTATGATTTCTGCATAGTTGTCATATCTTCACCCACATTAGATGCCTATAATAGCTAGATTTGTGTATCCCATGGTTTCAATATAATAATAAAAATACTCATATACATACATAGTTGAAAGGGACTCAAATTAAAATCCAGTTTAATAATTCTTCTCAGGTGTTCATAAACAAGAGTGTGGTAGAGCTGAGTTTTATCAGGAATTTCCACTACTCCTAAACTTTTTGAAATAAGACCAAAATAATGCATTTTTAAGATGGGATATGGCTAGTATAAATGTAGGAATCAATTACATTGCAACCTTCCTACCCCAGTATTAGCAAGCTATAAATTTGGGAAAGAGTGCCGCTCATGAAAAAAAAAAAAAAAAAAAAAAAAAAAAAAGCGGGAGGGGGGAAATCTGGCCTAAAGTTATAACATAAAAAGCAATTACTTGTGTTGAGAGTGCAATAATTAACGATTCAGTAAATGCAGTCAAAACATACACTGACATACAGAGCAGTGAGTGGTCGTGACTTTTGTAGATTTTTATGGAGAAAATCCTGAAAAAGGAATCAACTTTCTCTCATTTGGTGAAACTATGAAATGTAGGATGTATAATAATCTAAAAATAATTGCTGAGGAATCTATTTTAACTTTGGTCCCAATGTGATCTGAAAATAAAATTTTGATTTTAAAATCAAAATAAAATATGTAATTTAAAATTGGCCTCATGAATTTGGAGGCTTTAGGTCCAATGTGGTCTTATGGGGAGGCATTATTAATGGTTTTCTGATACAACTGAGTTCCATCAATTGCTATCTCAGCCACTTTTATTCTATTTTATTTTACAATATTTTAAATTTTTTATTGTTCTTTAAGTTCTAGGGTACATGTGCACAACGTGCAGGTTTGTTACATGTGTATCCATGTGCTATGTTGGTGTGCTGCACCCATCAACTCATGATTTACATTAGGTATATCTCCTAATGCTATCCCTCCCCACTGCCCCAACCCCATGACAGGCCCTGGTGTGTGATGTTCCCCTTCCTGTGTCCAAGTGTTCTCATTGCTCAATTCCCACCTATGAGTGAGAACATGTGGTGTTTGGTTTTCTGTTCTTGTGATAGTTTGCTGAGAATGATGGTTTCCAGCTGCATCCATGTCCCTACAAAGGACATGAACTCATCCTTTTTTATGGCTGCATAGTATTCCATGGTGTATATGTGCCACATTGTCTTAATCCAGTCTGTCACTGATGGACATTTGGGTTGGTTCCAAGTCTTTGCTATTGTGAATAGTGCTGCAATAAACATACGTGTGCATGTGTCTTTATAGCAGCATGACTTATAATCCTTTGGGTATATACCCAGTAATGAGATGTCTGGGTCAAATGGTATTTCTAGTTCTAGATCCTTGCAGAATCGCCACACTGTCTTCTTTAATGGTTGAACTAGTTTACAGTCCCACCAACAGTGTAAAAGTGTTCCTATTTCTCCATCTCCTCTCCAGCACCTGTTGTTTCCTGACTTTTTAATGATCGCCATTCTAACTGGTGTGAGATGGTATCTCATTGTGGTTTTGATTTGCATTTCTCTGATGGCGAGTGATGATGATCATTTTTTCATGTGTCTGTTGGCTCAGCCACTTTTAATTTTGTGATTTGTATTTCCCACAAACTCCAAAATACAAATGGGTGCCGATGAAACTATAAATAGCCATAAAATCTATGTGTTTTCCGTATCTATGCAGGAGACGCTGAGGGAGAAAATGCAATGTCTTTACAACCTAATAATTCAAAAATAACCAAAGATGTTCATGAAAACTCTCTGTGACCCAGTCTGAAAACCGCTGCTGGCGTGGGGAGGAGTACACGCTCCAGTGGTGCGTGAATTCAAAAGATCTGAAATGTCTCGAGCAGAGTGGGCCAACAGGGCCCTGGGAACCCCTCACAGTGAACCAGCCAAACCTCCCTCCCAGGAAAAGAATCCCACATTGAGAAGAAATTGCTGGAAATGAAATTGAAATGTAGCAAGACAAGGACAATAGGAATAAAGGAAAAATAATGTTCCAGTAAAACGATGCAGTGCGTGTAGGTGAATGAGTAGGGAAGGAAAAGGGATTAAGGTGATTTCAGAAAGTAAAGTATCATATCTTTAAACATTTCAAAAGGACCACAGAAGAGAGTTCAAGAGCTATCCTGGAAGTTCCTTAGAAGTTAGTAAAGCTATTCTTGGCTGGCTGCGGTGACTCATGCCTGTAATCCCAACACTCTGGGAGGCCCAGATGGGCGGATCACCTGAAGTCAGAAGTTTGAGACCAGCCTGGCCAACATCGTGAAACCCCATCTCTGCTAAAAATACAAAATAATTAGCTGGGTGTGGTGGCACTCTCCTGTAGTCCCAGCTACTTGGGAGGCTGAGGCAGGAGAATCACTTTAACCCGGGAGGCGGAGGTTCCAGTGAGCCAAGATTATGCAACTACACTTCAGCCTGGGTGACAGAGCAAGACTCCATCTCAAAAACAAGCAAACAAACAAACAAACAAAACAACCCAAGAAGTTAGTAAGCTATTCTAAATTAAATTTACCTTCTAAAAATGAAGGAAAATAAATTTTTGTAAAAATTAGCAATATAAAACAATTAATATCAATCCCACGCAATGTTATCTTTAAAAAAAAAGAGAGAGAAGTTAGATATCAGGATAGCACTTCTGCAGACAACAGTCTTCTAGAAAGGCAGGCCCACAAAAAGAGAAAAGCTATTTTGAAATATTTCTAACAACAAACAACAAAAAATCCAAACTAAAAACTAAAAGTTATTAAGAAAATGATACAAGTTATGAAGCAATAGCACAAATCAGAATTAGAAAAAAACTCAGAAATGAGGCACTAAAACTCCAGAAAGAATTAAAAGAAAATTTTTTTTCAGAAATGAACATAAACAAGAAAGCAAGTAATGGTGAACCAATTCAACAAATAATGCCTTAAAATTATATAAAAGTAAAGAGAAAAAATATTTAAAAGCAAAAAGAATGAGAACGATTAAAAAGATTGGAGAAAAAAAATGACACATATACAGACTAATCAATCAGGAATTCAACATACGTATAATGAAAGTCCCTGGAAAAAGAAAACCAAAACTAGGAAGCAGAACAACTATAAGATCACAATTCTAGAAACTTTTGAGAAAGGAAAAAGTTTCCAAACTACAGATTAAAAAGTTTCCAAACTACAGATTAAAAGTTTCCAAACTACAGATTAAAGAGGCATACAGCATACCTGGAATTAACAAAACTGACACATATTCAGTAAAATGATTGTACTGGTAAAAACCATTGGTCATCAAAGAAAAATAAAATCAAAACACCTGTTGGTGTTTTAGTCATTTATAAAACAAAGAAGATCAAATTGTCATCAGACTTTCAGCATCAGTTCATGCCAGAAGAAAATAGAATATTAATTACAAGTTAGCCATAAAAAGAAAATGTGAATGAAGGATCTAAGATCCAGGCAAATTGACTTCTCCGTATAAAGACCATAGATAAATTGACATCACATGAAAGAACTCAAACAATATTGTTCCTATAGCCCTTCTGTAGTAAATTCTTAAAATTTCATGTTCCTTTGATACACATTTTAAATGTAAGTTAGACTTTATCTTACCAGATGCAGGGCTCAGTCACCCTTGACAGTTTCCAGTTCTCTGCCTCCTCCCAGTTCTTCAGTGTGGTTAATCCAGATATCGGCCTTATATAACCACCTCCTGGTGACCACCTGCCTATGGGAGAGCTAGATACAACCCACTTGACCTGCCCTGCTGACCTCCACCCACTACATGGACTGTGCAGATGTGCCACACAGACCACCTCTCAGTCACTGTGCAACTCCACAGAACACATGCATGCTTGCGATGAAACCACCAATTAGAACTCCCCATGGGAAACCTACTTGGGAAATGCCTTAGATCCTCATACAGCCTTTGGCCCACAGGTCCCTCGCTCTCTCTTTCTCTCTCCCTTTCTTCCCATGGGCTGAGTGTGCATGTCTCACATGGCAGCTTCCCCCTTCCTGCTGTTGGCCCTACGAGGTGTGACACTTCTTGGCTCTGTAACCTGTAAGTAATAGAATTGCTTCTATTATTTCATGTGTTTTGCCATGCTCCCTCTCCTGTTTGTCATCTGACACACTTGTGCTTAACCCTCCTCCTGGTCAGGGCTCTCCTAGCGAGTGGCTATCTTGGTTGAAATAAACTGGACACAGGTCAGACAAAAGCACAAGGACATCTGCCAGTGTAATCAAGTTTCCTGTGAGAGGGACACCTGTTCACACATAGGACACTGAGGCATTGGGTCATCCATGAAGATAAAGAAGTACCCCAAGAAAGACACAAGACATACTGTAAACACCCAGGATCAAATCCCCAGAGTCCCATCAGGGCAGGGCCAGAGTTTACAGTCACTTTAAGGAGAGAGTTCAAGACCAAAATGGGAAAAATGAACAGATTCCTTAGAAATCAATTAGAAAACAAGCTTCAGACAACCAATATGACTATAGAGACATCAACATTAAAAAATGGTTGCAAACATTAAATATACATTTACCTACAAAATTGAAAGTAAGTGAGATTTATAAGAGATTGATTATAGTAACTGAGAACTATATTATACAGATAATAAAACTACAAATTATACAGAAAGAATCGCAAAAACTTTAAACTGTTTTCAGTAATCATTGTTGGTTGTAGTGCTGGTATCTTATTTTGATGTTTTATGTAATAACATAATCATATCATCTCTGCCATATTAAAAATCAAAAATCATATGGTGAGGAAATAAAGAGCTACTGTTATACGATAGAAGAGGTTAAATAAACATACTATAGTTTTCAATTCTAGGTGGAGGTATCTGCATGAAAACATGATATGTTTTCTCTCATAGGTAACTCTTACAGTTGTAATTCAGAATTCTAAGCTGAAATATATGGGTATATTTGCATACACACATTTTCAAATTCAAAT
Source organism: Macaca mulatta (assembly GCF_049350105.2). NCBI lineage: Eukaryota > Metazoa > Chordata > Mammalia > Primates > Cercopithecidae > Macaca > Macaca mulatta. The sequence goes on from NC_133409.1 coordinate 173,734,897, forward strand.
TTGAAGTCGCAAATATAAGGTGTTCACTGAAAAGAACTTTCAGGCCAGCAGAGAAGCAGTAAACTTCACATCCCCAGTGCCCATTTCACACGGGCTTCTTGGAGAAATGACTGATTGCAAGTCTGAGGCAAGAAATGTACGAGGTGAGGAGCTTGGGACACACTCTTTTACCGATAAAAGAAAGTCATCAGAGATTATGAAAAGGATGTGGGAGCCTATTTTGTAAGAACCTTACTGGATAAAATTTGGACAAATTAACTACCAATAGGAATGATAACAGCAGTAAGTAGAGACAAATCATATGTTAAATATATGAATTTATAATCACACACAGATGCACAAGAACACACCCATACACATGCAACAAATAGACAAACAAAAAAATAGTGAGATGTGAGTTTTGGAGGATGCTAGATGTCTTAGTCCGTTTTGTGTTGCTATAACAGAGTACCTGAGACTGGGTGATTTATAAAGATTAAAAATTTACTTGGCTCTTTTTTGGAGGCTGGGAAGTCTAAGATTGGGCAGTCCATCTGGTGAGGTTGTCATGCTGCTTTAACTCATAGTGAAAAGTATAAGGAGTTACAGGAGTGTGCAAAGCCATCACATAGTGAGAGAGGAAGCAAAAGAGTCTAGGAAGTCAATCTCACTTTTATAGCAACCCACCTTTGATGTCCACCAGTTGTAGATTTGAATCCTGACCTAGTCACTTTCTAGCTGTGTGACCTAGGAGAATTTACTTAATTTCTTAAATTTTTCTCAACTCTATAATAGAATGAATAATGTTCTAATAAGATTACCAGAAGAATTAAATAGTCTATATATTATATTGTTGCACAGTACATGATACTTTGTCATATTTATTAAATATTAGGGATTATTTGCAACTAATTAGTTATGTTCACTTGTTTAGCATCATGAATATACAACTCTGGTACATTAAGAGTATTGGCCATAGGGTTGGCATGTCTGCTGATAACAGTTACAACCAAGGAGTAGAAGGGATTATCCTAGGAGAAGGCAGAGAGTAAAACAGCAGTGAATCAAGGAGAAGACACTGAAGATTATCGATAATATAGTAATAGAGAAGGAAGTGGAGTCTACATAAAGGTTAGTAAGTGCAGTCAGAGAGTTCAGAGGAGTGTTGGAAGGTAATAGTGTTGTAGATATTGAGGAAATGAAGTGGTAGCCTTTCTTCATCAGGCTCCTAACTTTCTTTCTGAAATCCTCTTTTCAGAATAAGACTCTCATGTACAGTGGTGCAGGTGAGTGCTACACAACTCTGAGGAGGGCTATCTTATGTGTCTGAAGCCCATGGAGTGGGTAGGCACGCATCTTGCACTGCCATAGACAGGCTACCATAACTCTACAAACACTCAGAGCTTGCAGAATTATTTTCACTTGCAATGCAGTATATTATGTGCACAAATGTCCTCTCTTTCTTGAATACCTCTTTTATTCTTCCCACCTGATATGGTTTGGCTCTGTGTCCCAATCCAAATCTCATCTTGAATTATGATCTAGATTGTAATCCCCACGTGTTGAGGGAGGGACCTGGTGGGAGGCAATTGGATTGTGAGGGTAGTTTCCCCCATGCTGTTTTTGTGACAGTGAGTGAGTTCTCAGGAGATCAGATGGTTTTAAAAGTGGCACTTCCTCCTTTGCTCTCTCTCTCTCTCTTTCCTGCTGCCATGTAAGACATGCTTTGCTCCTCCTTCACCTTCCCCATGATTGTAAGTTTCCTGAGGCCTCGCCCAGCCATGCAGAACTGTGAATCAATTAAATCTCTTTTCTTCATAAATTGCCCAGTCTCAGGTAGTATCTTTATAGCAGTGTGAAAACAGACTAACATACCACAGATCCCCTTGTCTTGGAGTCTGATAGCAAACATATGCTACTCTTTGAAGATTTCATTGCAATCTCTCAAACATATCAGGTTTCCCCATGGTGTTTGCATTTGCATAGTCTCTCAGGAAGCAAATTTCTATGTTTTTGCATGCATCATTTACATATTTGTCTTGATCACAGTCTGAGAACTCCTTGAACACAAAAGCTGTATCTTAATATCAATAATCCCTACAATTGGCATAGCAGTATTCAATAAGTGTTTGTGGAATAAATGAACAAATGAACAGAGATATCAAAACCCACATCTAGATATAACTCAGTCACAAAATCTTAACATTACAGAAACCTGAAAATGAAATCTCAGTAAGATGTCATTTTTCAGCAATGCATTCTGTTTGTTCTGTAAAATCAAAAAAGTAGACCTTAAGTGAAATATTCTAACCAACTAATATGGATCTAAGATTTATGCAGACAAAGGGAAGATACACATAAGCAATCACAGCCCCCTGACCTTGCTCCTGGAAAGGCAAATCAAAGTCAGAAGATGTATTTGATGGATTTAAAGACAAAGCATGCACAAGGAGTTCAAAACACTCCTCAGCAACTTAACTCCTCAATAATTTAAGTGATTGTCTATTTCTAGGGCCTAGAATACTCAACAATGGGACGGGAACACTGGGAGTCAATTAGCACAGTAAGGAATGCCCACTAATGTAGTTATATGTCTGTTTTTCCTGTGTTACCCTTTTTTGTTTACTTGTTTTTGAGACAGAGTCTCTCTCTGTCACCCAGGCTGGCGTACAGTGGTGCGATCTCGGCTCACTACAACATCTGCCTCCTGGTTTCAGCGATTCTTGTGCCTCAGCCTCCCAAATTGAGTAGCTGGGACTACAGGCACATGCCACCACACCTGACTAATGTTTATATTTTTAGTAGAGATGGGGTTTTCCTATGTTGGCCAGGCTGGGCTCGAACTCCTGGCCTCAAGTGATCAGTCCACCTCAGCCTCCCAAAGTACTGGGATTACAGGTGTAAGCCACCGCACCTGGCCTGTTAGTATTATTGTTCGTATTATTCTTGTCATAGTTTTAATGAATCAATAGGGCTAACATCAAAGGCTAGATCTACCTGAAAGGAAACAGTTTCACCTACCCATTTACCAGGAGTTGTTAGGCTGGTGATTTTGAAATTACCTACTTCTCTGAAATGAATTTTACATTTCTCATTCCCTCTATTTCTAAAGTTTTGGGGAATACCTCTCTATAGATCCTGAGTACTAACAATAGTCATTATTTGACCAGTTTAATTTGTGGTAAATTTAGTAGACAGGATAATGGTTTTCACATGGTGTTATGAAGAATCCTAGATGACATACGTGTCACACAACTGCCATTGGTGAGCCTGACATGGTCCAAAACATCAAAATCAAACATCTCTGGGCTCATGCGTCTCTTCTTTGTCTCTACTTTCTCACTTGAACTTTTGAGTAATTTCTTTGAAGAAAGAGCTCCTTCAGGGGAAAACTTTTTTTTTTAAAATCTATTTCTCTGATGACCTGGAAAGTTCCAGAGGACAGGCTATGGGGAGGATGGAAATATGGGATTAGAATAGGGCTTTCCCAGTGGAAGTAAACAACCTTAAAAAAGCATTTCAACCTCTGGTGATGCTCCAGAAAGTCTTTTGAAGCCACCTTTCCCTCCAAGTATTGTTCGTGGAATTTCAAGTGTGACCTGAGCCTTCCAGAAATCTCCACTTCAGCGATCCTTGAAGGCACCTCATCCACAGTGGACCTCATCAATTTCTGCCCTCATGTCACTCGCCAAATAGCCTCTGTCTCAGTGAACATCACCCACATTCAGCCAATCACAAAAGCCAGAATCTAATGGGGATGAGCATAGAGTTATGCCTTCTCCTTACCTCCTGCATGAGGATAAGAAAGTCTTTGTATTTAGTCTTCCTCTTGGTTTCAGCTTTTCGTGCTCACTGCCATTTTCTTTTTTCAACCCCTCAACACGGTCTGCCTGGATTACTACAATAGGCTCCAGACCATCCCTGCCTCCTTTTTCATCTTCTCCAGCTAATTCTCTCTTCTGTGGCAGCACATTCTTTCTATGCCTTCAACATAAAATAACAATCTGGCATTCCAGGCCTTTTGGTTCCTTAAGTACGCTCTATCTTGCCTTTTGTCTTCCGTTACATGATTTTCCCTTCCAGGAATATCCTCCTTGGGTCATCTTCACCTCCCAGCAGATTTAAGTAGCCCAGCTCACATGTTCCCACCATCTATTTCATGTACTTGACTGAATTTCATGACCACACTGAATCCATTGCACTGTAATTCTTTATTAATGACTTCCCACCACTCCTGTTAAGCGCCCCTCTTTAATCAAATTAGGAACTAGATCCATTCACTTTTGTATGCCAGCAACCAGTACAACAGCAAACACGTAATGACCACTCAGTAAATGTGCTTAATGACTGAGATTCGATGAATGAATCTTTGGTATTATTTTTAGTTTTCTGCTTGATTTCCACGTCATGGTGCCTTTTGCCTGACAGAATTTCTTCTCCACTCTTGAATTTCTTCTCAGCTTCACTTCCTGAGAGATATTTTTGCAAAGCTGCCAAGATGTGCAGTATAGCTGCCCAAAATATGTACATTTCAATAAAAATGAATGCACATTTTGTATTTTCTATTGTCCAAATAATGTTTCCTTAGTCCAGTTGGTAGCAATAACTGCATGATAAGACTGGAAAAATATCTTTAAAATATTGTTATTTATTTTTCATCACTTTTGTTAAATACTACCCTTCCTTGCTTGTTTATGCTTTATAACTTCCAGAATAATCTAACACTTTGAACACGTGAGTATGGCTAATACAGAAAAAGGCTGCTAACTTGAAAACTGCTCAATCACACAACACTGGGATGGGAAGTGCACTCAGGACCCATTGGCCCTTTCTGGTACTGTTTTCACTTTTTCAGGTGCGGAGCACCTGTGTCTTTTCGGCAACAGGCATTTCAGGAAGACATCAACATCCAGAGTCAGCACTATATCTCAGGTTCCTTTGGTGAGTTTTGCCATAATTGTAGCCACCAGTCTGAACTGCTGTGCCACAAATGAACAGAACAGGCAAAAGTATGGGCTTTTGCAAGCACTGTGCAACTGCTCTCCTGTGAGCAGAGTTGAAAGCAGTAGTCAAGATGTATAGGGAAATTACACTAGATTTATTTACAGAAACCATTTATGTTGAACTAGCAGTTTCCTATTGTGTCAGCAATTTTCGATTGCATTTATTTGTTACTACAGTACTTGGCAAGAGTGCAATCCTATTAAACCTGCACAATACATTACACAAAATTGTAATCATTTTCTATTTTATAAAATAAAAAGAACTGTGAAATTTGTACAATTGTGGAGTCCTAATAGAATTTCAAGATGGAAATGCATAGTCTTGGGCAAACTTGTTCCGAATGCACTTTTTCGTTCTTTTCTTATCTCACTTCCAATGTTTTCTCTTTAGTTGATGTGAACAAAAACTGCCTATGAGTCTTGACTTCATGAATCAAGATGAAAAGGAAGAAATTCCTGGAATCCAGCTTTCTTTCCTGCCTTCAGAACATTGGCTCAGCTTCTATTTTCCATAAGCCAACAATCTTAAAGCTTGTTATTTAAATAATTTAAAAATTAACTACTTAGTATTGTTATATTTATATCTCACAGACCAGTATTATCTAAAACAGAATTAAAGTTTAAATTTAAATCACTCTGTGCTACTAGTTGTTTTTTCTACAAGCCAATTTCTGCCTTCTCTTGCCATGTTCCAGAGTCATCCTTGACCAACTCTGACTTTATTGAAGGAGGTCCTTCCACACCAGTGAGTGAGGTATGCCATTCATGTGGCTACCCCAAAATTTGTCAGATATACTTGCTGTAGCAAGGCCTAGGCCAAATTACAATATGTCAACAAAACTATAACATATTCCCCTAAACCTCAACAAATTTGGCACAACCTATCTAGTACAGGACTTCCAGATTGATTTCCTGGTTGGTGCTCCAAATTCACTTTCTTCTCTAACACTGATTCACTTCCTGACTTATTGACTAAAGGTTCAGGTTCACCACCCTTGCTCTAACATGTTGTAACTAAGAGACTTTGGGCAAACTCATGAACTTCGTTGAGTCTTAGTATTCTCACCATTAAAATGCAACAATTAAACCTGCTTCATTATGAATATTAAGTTTTATTTAGATTCGATTAAATATACTTATTGCACATAGTGTGTATGCTGAGGATTAAGATATAGAAAACAGGCCAGTCTCAGTGGCTCACTCCTGTAATCCCAGCACTTTGGGATGCCAGAGTAAGTGGATCACCTGAGGTCAGGAGTTCCAGACCAGACTGGTCAACATGGTGAAACTCCATCTCTATTAAAAATACTAAAATTAGCTAGGCAAGGTGGTGGGGGCCTGTAATCCCAGCTACAGAGGAGGCTGAGGAAGGAGAATTGCTTGAACCCAGGAGGCGGAAGTTGCAACGAGCTGAGATTGTGCCACTGCACTTCAGCCTGAGAACAAACAGTGAAATTCTGTCTTAAAAAAAAAAAAAAAAAAGAAAGAAAAAGATAAAGAAAACAATTAGTACAGTTTCTAGGATGCAATGGGTGCCCAATTTATGGTTATTATTGAGGTGGATATGGTTGATATTGCTGATATCATTGTTATCATTACCAATCTCTTCTCATCTTCTTTGAGGTTCTTTTATTTTCCTACTCATTGATGGGTGTCTCATTTTAAATAAAACTAACAGCTCACAAAATTTTTCTTTTCACTTTGACGATCATTATTTCCTAGAAATTCTTGCTAATATACCAGTGTAATCTTTTTTATCAACAAACTAAAGAAGAAAAATATTATTATTATATCAAGTGACAGTGGAGAAATCATTTGACAAAATCAAACATCCAGTCATGACAAAAACTTTCCACAAGTTAGGAATCGAGGATAATTTACTCAACTCGATGAAGAACATACACAGAAAAAAATGCTACACAGTTAACATCACATTTTTTTTTTCTTTTTGAGATAGGGTCTCATGCTGCCATGCAGGCTGCAGTGCAGTGGTGCTGCAATTTCAGTTTACTGCAACCTCAACCTGGGTTCAAGTGATCCTCCTACCTCAGCCTCCCGAGCAGCTGGGACTACAGTCCTGCACCACCAGGCCCAGCTAATTTTTTTGTATTTGTAGTAGAGATGGGGTTTTGCCATGTTGCCCAGGTTATTCTTGAACTTCTGCACACAAGTGACCTTCCCAATGTGGACTCCCAAAGTGCTGGGATTACAGGTGTGAGCCACTGTGCCCACCGACATCACACTTAATTGTGAAAAGCTGAATGCCTTTGCCCTGACATCAGGAAAAGGCAAGGATGCGCACTATCACATTTTTTATCCAACATGGTACTGGAAGTTATCTTCACTGTAATAAGACAAGGTAAAGAAAGAAAAGGCATACAGAGTGGAAAAGAAGAAATAAAGCTATCTGTATCAGATGATATGACAATCTCAACATAGAAAACCTGAAGAAAAATACACAGAAACCTCAGAGTTAAGTGAGTTCAGCAAGGTTGTAAGATACAAGTTCCACACACAAAAATAAATAGCATTTATACATATACTAATAATAATCATGCAAAGGCCAAAATATATGTGCGACATTATATAAAATTGCACCAAAGGAAGAGATACAGGTATATGTCTAACAAAACACGCAGAGGACCTATAGAATGAAATTTACAAAATGCTCAAGGAATACATAAAAGAAGACCTAAATAAATGGAGACACTTACTGTGTTTATGGATTAGAAGACTCAACATAGTCCAGGCACGGTGGCTCACACCTGTCATCCCAAGACTTTGGGAAGCTGAAGGGGGGGCGGATCACCTGAGGTAAGGAGTTCAAGACCAGCCAGCCAACATGGTGGAATCCCGTTTCTGCTAAAAATACAAAAATTAGCCAGGTGTGGTGGCATGCACCTGTAATCCCAGCTACTAGGGAGACTGAGGCAGGAGAATTGTTTGAATCCAGGAGGTGGAGGTTGCAGTAAGCCGAGATCTCGCCAACCTGGGCAACAGAGTGAGACTCCCTCTCGAAAGAAAGAAAAAAAAAAAAAAGGAAGACTCGAGATAGTCAAGCAGTCATTTCTCTCCAAATTTATCTATAGGTTTAGGGTAATTGTAGTCAACAAGGCTTTTGGTAGACATAAACAAGCTTATTCTAAAATTTATCCGAAAAGGCATAGGCCCTAAGGGTAGTTAAAACAATCTTGACAAATAAGAATAAAGCTGATAAAAATTGTTCCACCAATATTAAGGCTATGTAGCAACAGTAATCAAGGTTGTGTTGTATTGGTGGAGACAAGACACATAGATCCACAAAACCAAACAGAGGAGCCAGAAAGAGAGCCACACATAGCACTCAACAGACTTTGACAAAGATTCAAAGAAGGAAGGATGCCCTAGAAGAAGGTGTGAGAACAAATGTATATCCATAGGCCAAAACCAACCACACGAATGAAACAAAACAAAACAAAACAAAACAAAAAACTACCTAAATTTCACATATTACACAAAAATTATCTCAGAATGGATCATAAGACTTCAATGCAGAATATAAAATTGTAAAGCTTAAATTGGGCAAAAGTACCCACTGGTGTTAGACTTCAGGATAGTGGTTACTTTGGGGAAGGTGGGACTGGTACTGACTAGGATGGGTAGAAGGAGAATTTCTGAGGGCTAGTAATGTTCTATTTCTTGATCTACATGGTAGGTGAAATGGGTGTGTTCACCCAATGGCAAAAATTCCCTGAGATGCGCAATTACGATTTACAACTTTTCTGTATGTGTATTTACAAAGAAAGTTTTTTGGCTTAGGGCTGAGGAGGAGACAAACAGGGGAGCCAGGGCAACCCTTCTGTTTCTTAGCAGTCCCACGCTGTAACATTGGACCCTTCTTCAAACACCCTTCTTTGTTCCCCATTAACTAAAGAATGACATTCAAATGCAGTAAAATGGCATGTAAGGCTTTTTGTTATCCAATCCCACTGTCTTTTACCCAGCCACTTCCTTTACCTCACTCTCTGCCTCCACTCATTTTTAACTAATATTGGTTGGTTTTTTACTTGGTGCAGAGCATTGTGCCAGATGATCGCAACTGATTTTGGAGCAAAACATACAGGGTTTTCTCTCTTGTAGACTTTAGCATCTAGTCAGGAAGACACAATTAAATAGTCAATTATGTTTAATAAGGTCGAGTGTTATGATAGACAAAAAGTAGGATCTTACAGGAACATAAAGAAGAAACACCTAACAATCTAGAGGAGGGGAGCAAAGACTTCTGGCAATTCAAATGGAAGCTAATAAAAAGGTTCATAGATATTCACAAAGTACAATGCTGTGTGTATGTGTGTGTGTATGCATGTGAGAGACAGAGAGAGAGAGAGAGAGAGAGAGAGAGAAAGATGTGATGTGATGTGAAAGGAAAATCCAGATAGAGAGAAAAAGAGAGATACCTTAACAAGTCGCCAGTTAACTTAATTGTGAGATATTTGTCTTACATGGCTTCAGTGGGCAGAATTAAACCAAATATTTGGACCCATAGAAAGGAAGATTTATTATTTTTAAATGAACTTTTTTTTTTCAAAAATTTAAAAATAACTAAATAACTTTCTGAACTTAGAATAAGCTATTATGTTCAGTTTCTAATTGCAGTAGCTTTTCAAACCAGATGACATAACATTTAAGCTTAAGAAGGGTGATTGGACTAGAATCGTTCAGATCCCTTCTGACACAATGACTGCGTGACAAGCATGGGCTATGTATTACCTATTAGTTCTCAATAATTCATTAAGGTGTTGCTACTTCCAAAGAACGCATTTGGATTACGATTTCTCAATAAATCAGACCCACATGAACACAGAAAGAGATTGAAATATATATGCTTATATTTCTTATATTACAAAGCAGCGGTTCCTTTTTTCATAAAAGTCCCTACCACATATGTAATCATGACTAAAACAGGTTGCATTTTTTCCTAGTGTGAAAGTAGTAGAAGAGCACATCTCCTTTTCCCCTTCACTTTGTAGCTAGCGGTGTTTACTGTTTGACAAAATACAACAAGCCTGTGCTATCGTAAGGGGTTTTTGAATGGTTAGAACTAGAAAATAAGGGAATATCATGAAGTCTCTGTTTGTTCCCATGGATAGTCTAGTCAAGTTTCTAAATCAAAGAAGTTATATTTCGGCCGGGCGCGGTGGCTCAAGCCTGTAATCCCAGCACTTTGGGAGGCCGAGGCGGGCGGATCACAAGGTCAGGAGATCGAGACCACGGTGAAACCCCGTCTCTACTAAAAATACAAAAAATTAGCCGGGCGCGGTGGCGAGCGCCTGTAGTCCCAGCTACTCAGGAGGCTGAGGCAGGAGAATGGCGGGAACCCGGGAGGCGGAGCTTGCAGTGAGCTGAGATCCGGCCACAGCACTCCAGCCTGGGCAACAGCGTGAGACTCCGTCTCAAAAAAAAAAAAAAAAAAAAAAAAAAAAAAAAAAAAAAAGAAGTTATATTTCGTTTGTTTCTGTAAATTGCTTTAAGGTCACCTTTTATTAAGCAGAGCAGATAATTATTTGTATGTAAGTATTTAGATATTTAGACTTTTGTCAACAAGTGGCACATATGAAGTGGGCCTTGAACTTCAAATAATACTAGACTAGATTTCTTTCTTTCTTTTCTTTTTTTAAAATTATCCCATGTGATTCTTTAATTTCTTTTTATTTTTATAGATTTTATAGATTTGGGGGATACAAGTGCAGTTTTGTTACATGACTATGTTGTGTAGTGATATGAAGTTCGGGCTTTAGTGTGTGCATCACTTGAATGGTGTACATTGTACCCATGAGGTAATGTCTCATTTCACTCCTTTAAATTCTTATTTCTTATTGTATCTGTCATCCAATTTTTTTTTCCTCAATATTTTACTCAACCACTTTCTGCCAGAATATTCCTTCTGGGCCTGAAACCGCTGCATTTAGCCAAGTAATGCCATTCTTCTGTTGCAGTTTTGCTCTTTGAAACTGATCTGGAGATGTATGGGCCTATTTTCCAAAGAAAAGCATTGTTTAGACCACCAAGATTAGAAGCTACCTAGGTGTGTTGTAAAACCACTCAAAAAGTAACAGAGCAAGGCTTGTGAACAGAAATGTAATACCTCAGTTACATTCTGCTTGAAAATGTAACAAGTGTAGATGAGTTACAGAGGAAAAAATAATGTGTTAAGGAAGAGAGATTTAGGTTCCAATTTAGACAATAACTGTGACCATATCCTTGCTAGAGCCTGAGCAAAACAAATGAAACTGTTTGGCTTGTAATAATCAAACAGACCACAACCCGGGACAAACTTCAGTCACAGTTTACTTGCTAATGACCTCCCCGCTTCCTATTGTCAGTACGCTATTGGCTTTGGAGGCTGAACCCTGAAAGCACTCAAAACCTTTGCTTAACATTATATTCAATCCATTTCCAGTTTTTCTTTTCTTTTCCTTTTATTTACAGATTTTTTTTTCAATTATCTGGTAATACATTTCAGTATCTAGATTAAAAATATCTTGGAATTTTTATCCAGCATATTTGTTTCCTCCTAAGATTCTGAGTGCAAAGGAATAACAACAAAAGCAAGTTAAAAAATCAATATGCAATTTAAATTGTAAAATTCTATTTTCATTAAACTGTTCTTCTATGTGGTCAATTATATATATGTGTGTATATATGTGTATACGTATACATAGGTAATATATACATATACATACATAAAATATATGTATATAAAAGCAAAATACAGCCTCTCTTTGATACAAAAATTGAAATGTAGTTTACTTTTTATAAGGTAATAAGTGACACTGCATTATTTTATCTTCAACATTGGCATCGAGAAATTTTAAGTTGACCTGGCTGATTTATTTAAAATAATAATAAAAAAAAGGAAGAGAAGGAGGGAGATACTGAGAGAGGGACAGAAGGAGATGAACGGAGGAGGGAGATAAGAAAGAGAAAGTTGAGAGAGGAAGAGAAGAGAAAGAAAGGGAAGTGATAGAAAAGAAAGGAAAGAATCAGGAAATGTCCATTTTAAGCATCAGAGAAGAACTTGTAAATCACGGTTAACATTGCCTATCTTTGGTTTTTCGGTATTAAATAAGCATAAGGCAAGAGAAAGGTGTTATGTTTGGACTCATAAAGATCTACTGTAAAGTGACATTAATTGGAAACATTAGCAACAGGTGTTTTTCTAACAACATATCTATCTTGCGGGATTAAAACTGCCAGTCTAAATATTCAAGTATTTCTGTCCTGTGGTTGATTGTTAAACAGCAAATAATATTTAACACCAGCCAGATTGACCTTATTTGGTTATATTTCTTCTTCTTTAATGAATTGTTATGCAAAGCAAGGTGTGTGAACATATGTTTTCCCTATTACTTCTTTCATATATTTTTAAACACTTAGCCTGGAATGTTAAGCCTCATACGGAAGAAATAACATATTAGTATTGAGGGTATTTGCAAACATGCATGCTATGAATCATGTGTTAACATGATAATTGTTTCCACACACACACACACATATATACAACCCGTAGCAAGAATGATTAAAACAATTTAAGGGAAACCTACCATAAATATTTGGACTCATTTTTTTTTTGACACAAACTTTTTTTAGCCTAGTTGGTAAATATATCCTAAAATGAATTAAATTTGTAAGTTTCATTGTTTATTCATGTTTGTAATTTCTTTTCTTTATTTAGAGACTCTCTCCCTAAACTCTCCATATACAGTTGTGACTTTAGCTTGTTTATGAGGGTTAAAAAATTAAAATAAGGTAAAAAAAAAAAATCCCCCAGTGAATCACTAACTAATCAAAGTTAAAAATATTTGTCTCAGGCCCTGAAAGTTAAAAACATCAGGTTCTGAAAGATGACGAGACGAGACAAAGGAAGTCCTAGAGGGGAGTCTATTTGATGGAAATGCAGGCCTGCAATGTATCCCCTCTCTCACATACATTTTCTACTCACCTTCCACTTACGTTACTAGAAAAACAAGAAAAGGCCTTTGGGTCACCAATAAGATCAGTTTTTTAAAAAGAAAATTAGAGCACGTTAACCAATAACATATGAAGGTGCACAGCACAAGCATTCCTTGAAGGAACTTGAGCCAAGAACCCTCTGGGTCCAAAATATCAGTTTTACCAAAATACTTTCTTTCTAAAGATATAGGTAATGGCACTCTATTAAGATATGTAATATTCGATAAACAAATTAGGAGCAGGCTTCTAGATGCAAAATTATTTAATTACTCAATGGAAACTTGACACAGCCACTTTAGAGATGCAACAAATGCCATGTGTGAAGTTCTCATGTCATTTCTGAGAATTTTGTATCAAGGTGCATTTTGTTTTCTATTTTTATTCTTCCTTTTCACTGTGACTAGGACAGGGTTATGGAGGGAAGAAATGACAAAGAGAAAACCCACTCTTTCCTGTTGAAAATAGTGACAGCAAAGCTGTCTTACATTACAATAATCTTACATGGTAACACTAAGGTAAATACAAATTTGCCCTAGTTTGGGAAATCCTATTCCATTTTTTCTTCCTGCAATATATTTATGTACATCACTTTTGAAGTTAATGATGTGTCCGAGTTTCTAGCATAGCTGACTTTTAGGACTTTATTTTTCTTCTCACTCCTACCACTGTCTCAATATGACGTTTCCTCACATCGATTATTTCTTTCCATCTTATTGTATTCATTAGAAAATTCCCCCATTGTTGCTCTTAATTCTGTGAAATAACAGAGTCACATAACCAAAAGAACAAGAGAGATATACACAGGAAGCCTAAAGAGTGTCCCGAGAAGAATAGAATACATAAGGAATGTAATAGCATGATGTTTGTGACATTATAAGAAGTCCAGATATGGTCAGCCAATTGCTCAGAGCTACTTGAGAGCTTTTCAAAGTTCCAGATCCTTCCTAGCTTCCTCATGCACCATTCTTCACTTGTGGCTCTTGTCCTCATTCCCACAATATAGCTGCTCCACATTCAGGCATCATGGCTGCGTTCGAGGCAGAAGGAAGGAGATATGGTAATGGTAAAAAAAAAAAAAAAAAAAGGTGTGTGTCTGTTGATTCTGTCAATTCTGCTGCAAGATAATAGCGGTTTTCCAGAAGTTGTACCCAGTTGAGCTCTGCCAATAAGATATAACCAGTACACGTTATTGGCTAGAATTGAGTCCCATTATCATCACTGGACAGCAGGGATTTGGAAAGGTAAGTATTTCCAACAGAATAAAACCAAGGTTCTGTAAATAATGGAGAAAGGGAAAGTGGTCAGTGAGTAGGCAGACAGCAATGCTAGCCCCAAGGGAAGAGATTGCATCCTCTTGGCCTTTGCATTGCATTCACCAGGACATTGTCTTTGGGAACAAGTTAGAGGAAGAAAAGAATAGCTGAATGAGTGAATGAATGAATCAATGAATTGGCTGTTCTTCAGAACCGGGGTTATTATAACTACTTACAACTCTTCTGTTACCTGGCGATGTACATGGATGACAATAGGCCCAGTGTGCTTGTTTTCCAAACTAAACTTCAGAAAAGTGACTGCCTTCCTAAACCCAGCACACGCACCTACACAGCCTTGTAGTAATCTAAATTTAAAGTTCAATGGCTGGGCATGGTGGCTCATGCCTGTAATCCTAGCACTTTGGGAGGCGGAGGTGGGCGAATCATTTGAGGTCAGGAGTTCAAAACCAGCTTGGCTAACATAGTGAAACACCATCTCTATTAAAAGTACAAAAAATTAGTCAGGCGCGGTGGCGCATGCCTGTAATCCCAGCTACTCGGGAGGCTGAGGCAGGAGAATCGTCTGAACCCAGGAGGCGGAGGTTGCAGTAAGCAGAGATCTTGCCACTGCACTCCAGCCTGGGTGACAGAGTGAGACTCTGTCTCAAATAAATAAATAAATAAATAAATAAATAAATAAATAAATAATTTCAGGGTCAAAATAGATACTTGAAGACAATTTAAAAAACTAAAAGGGAATGGGATTCTGAATTCCTAATAAAAATGTTCATGTCATAAAAGCACATATGCACACAATTTACATAGGGAAACTCTACTCATTTGTTTCAGGGTGACTTTGGCAGACAGACTTATAACCTTTTAAGTCTGTACCTCTTTAAGCAAATCTTGCCATAATACAAAAACAACGTAAATTTTATTTTATTATTTATTTTTGAGCCTCGTTTCTTTCTGCGTCTCCGTGTGTTTTCAGTAATAGCTCTTTACTAACTTCCTGGACCTTTCTTTTTCTTATGCCATATACTGGATCAAAAAAAAGGCTACCATCAGCATTTTCTCTTTTTTCATATTTCAATAATTATTTCTGTAAAGGTCTTAGATGATCAATAAGCAAGCTTAGTATTATTTATTAAAGTATAGAGGAGAACCCATAACAGTAATAAACACTGATTGCTGATATTTTAAATCTCAACATCTTTTTTGGCTTCTGAAAAGTTACTACAATCATATAAATTTTGTATTTCTAAAATTCGCATCTTAGGTTTTTCCCAATCTCTTTGGTGACTGCTTTTAAAAAGAATCATATGATTTAACATATATTCATTAAAGGGATTTTGGTGAGAGCTGGCCTATTTAATATTTTTACATATTTTACATCTAATGCAATCTAAGATATTGAATTTAAATATCTTGACTAAATATTTTATTTCAATCATTTTCATTTCTGAATTTAAGTGATGACCAGATCAAACATTATGGTCTCTGAAAAGTTACACTTAGGAAATGATTATTTGTTTAGTTCCTAAAAACGAGTTTATTCTCACTCTTAACAACCTCTAGAAACTTAGCATCTAATCAAAGCCTTATTATCAATGACCTGGAAACCATAAAAGTCCAGCGAGTTGAGATGGTTATTTTTTAATCACATATCAGATTGTTATGCAATGATCTTTCTTCTCCCCATTCCCAAAACATACAAACCTAGTCAGCAATTTTATGCATTAATATGCCTGCTGATATAACATTTAATATAGAGAAGAAACTTAAAGATCACTAATCTTTTCTAGCTCTCTTATTCTTCAGATGAAAACATGAAATTCAAAATGTTAAATAATTTTCTAAGGAATCCTTTGGTTGCTTTTGAAAGAGTCAAAAGTTCTTGTACCCTGAGTTTTTCTCCACATTATTCCTCCCCATTAACCACAGGAAATCTCCGGTCACAGAACTTAAATGAAAGTCAAGAGGGTCGTTCGAGTCATCTGTCCCAGAGGTTCTCAACCAAAATGAGGCAAACAGATAACATTGAATCCGTGCAGGAGTCTCTCCATTCCCAAGGTGTGCAAGGTGCGGCCTGGGGTCTCTATACACTGTGGGCAAGTGACTTACAAATCCCAACAGATCTACTCTGTTAACTATAGTTTAAAAATTAAATAAGCAAATAAATAAGTAAATGAGTTCAGGGTCAAAGTAGATACTTGAAGACAATCAAAGAAACTAAAAGGGAATGGGATTCTGAATTCCTAACAAAACTGTTCATGTCATAAAAGCACATATGCACACAATTTACATAGGAAAACCCTATTTATAATTTGTTTCAGGATGACATATAATTTTCTGTATGTACCGTGGCAGGAAAATAAATGAGAAGATGAATTTATGTCAATGTACTTCCCCAAACAGAATCCTCTATATTATCTCTGCGTTGTGACCATTCATTCCAACGGCCATACCTATTAGACAGGAGACTGACCTGAAAGATGTGGGGTTAACGGCAGACACTGTACAGGTCTCTGTCTTTGACCAAAATTCCTCCACAACTTCTCTGTGTGAAGAATGGTGTGGCGTATGAATGGGCAAAAGGTTTCTGCCTCTCTTTAACAGACCCTGTGTGAATTTAACTTACTCGACAGACAGCCCTAGATCTATCCCCAATTCCTTAAAGTAAACCTTAGCATGGAATGAAAAAGTCATATCAATCAGCATATTGGAACATAATACTTTGAAGAAGTAGGGAAGTAAAATAATTAATTGTCTGTTCCAGTCAGAGTCCTGGGATTTTGTCTGGTGGCCCTCAGCTGACGTGGTCTGTATAAAAAAGCACGAACATCATCATAATCTGAAAAAAAAATTCAAATGAAAAGCTCTACTGATGGTGGCTCATTCTGATTACAAAGGAAAGTTTACACATATTTAAGCCACTTTATGAACTTTAAAATTAAGTCCTATGCTCATGATTGTGGGATGAGAAAACATCACATATGTAGTGTATATATAGTATATGAGTTAGTTCTCCCTGCAAAATAAGCCACCACAAAACCCCAGTGGCATACAAAAGTAATCTTAAACATCTGGGGTGGTTGTCGAGACAGCTCTACTGGCCTTGCTTGTGTTTATAATACATAGGTCCAGGATTTGCTTTGCTGGTGGCTTATCTCTCAGAGCCTGTCTTGAGGAGATTGGGACAAATTGGTGCATTCTTCATACCTCTCAACTGACAGCAGGCTACCCTGGGTGGGCTTTCATGGCAATGGCAGAGAGTCAAAAGAGAGCAAGCCCAACTGTGCAAACGCTTTTCAACCCTCTGCCTATATTGAGCTTGTTGAGTCTTGTGGCTCAAGCAATCCCATGGCTGAGGCAGAGTTAGGATAGACGGGGATTTCAAACTTACATGGCCAAGAGCAGGAATTTAAGAAGAGGTGGGAAATTAGAGCCAGTTTTGCAATCTACCACAAAATGTGGATTTAAATTACATTGTAAATCAACATTCCGCAAAAAAGTACTTTTCATGTTCCTTGTGTAAGCACGCAATAAAGTGACAAACCTCAAACACCACGATAATACATTTGTTTCGCTTGTGAAGTACTATTATTCTTCCCTTTGTTTGACAGAGAGAATCGTATAACCACTTTTAACTTCCTTGCTTCTGAGTTGCCAAGAAATTAAAGTTAAATATAATGTATTTTTACAAAAGTATATGTTTGGTGTACTTTGCTTCCTTTGATGTGACTTTGGGCTTATATTTTTAATTGTATAATCCTATCCCCTTTATTTTATGTAATTCAATTTTAAATCTTTAAATAAAGCAAGCATTATATTTTGTAAATAGATAATGCACTATAATATGATATTGTGACAAGCTACGTTCTGGCATTTGACTTCTAGTGGAAAAACTAAAGTTGATGGTTTCTATAGGAATTCAACTGATAAAACAACATTATAATCAAACTTCGTTGTACTTTTATAATTCACTTTCCTTTTGTCAAGATGTTGATCCTAACCTCAATCAAGCAGGCATTTTTATTCCCTGCGAACTAGAATGTGTACATTTACATTTTTAATTATCATCTTGTTGGGGGAGTATTAAAATTGTACTTCTCATAAAGGGTCTGCAAAACTCTTCAGTAATATTGAGCTATTTTACATGAGGAAATGTAGACATGTTAAGGTCAAGTGATTTACCTCCATCATACAACTAATCAATGGCAGAAGGAGGAGGTGACCAGAGCTATAGGACTTGTTCAACATGCCGAGCCTTATTAAGCCGCACAGACTCACATATATTTGATATTCAGACAGAAGTATTGAGATTGGACCACCACCTCACACAGGTGGAAATGTGTGTACAAGGCCTGTTAAACATGATATATTCCTAATGTACTGCAATTACTGAAACACCTGTGGCATAGAATGCACTCTGTTCTTGAGGGAAAATGTGTAGCTCATTCAAATAGTTTGCCTCACATTTCATTGCCTTTACCTGCAGTTATATGATCTACTGGTTCCACATTAGGGCAAATCATAAGAACTATTTCTTAATTACAGTGACTCTGAGGTGTGACTGTGTTGATTTGCGGGGTTTATTTTTCTTTCTTAGAATTTGTGCTAGCTTCAGTAGCCTGTTAGGAAAAAAAAAATGTGTTTCAACTGAGTGTTCAACAGCTCTGAGAAAGCCATCTGCCCAAGTTATCAATGCGTGGAAAACACTCACACGCTGAAATAGGATTCAACATCCATTTAGAATCTGGAAATTTCCCACATAAATCCTTTAGTTCAATAACACGCCGCAGGCCCTTACTGCCCAACAGGTGGAAATCAGTTTGAGAGAGCTATTGAGAGGGCAATTCTCTTCTAGAACATTCTCAACCTTGGGACCATGGTGCATGTGTTTATACAGTTAGATAGGTTCAATCCCTGATTGTTTCTGAGGGAGAAAAGAGCCAGAAAGAAAAATATAAATACGGAGTATGATGACATTACAAAGGTGAGAAGAAATAATTCTTACAAGTCAATCTTCTGGTCAGAGAAAAAAAATATTGCAACTATATTTTTGTATAGTTTTAATGATACTTTTCAGATTTTTAGGATTCTTTTATCAGGTCTAAATTTCTTGTATGAAAGGTGTATTTACAATGCATCTAACAACACGTGATAGTAAGAGATGAGAACACAGGGTTTGTGAATCTAAGTTGGAACTTTTTTCTTCTTTAACAGGTTAGAGAATCCCATGGAGGTTGGGCTTTTTTTGTATCCATTATAGTGTAAAGAGATAGGAACATAGTAAATAAAAATACACATAGAAACCTAAATTATTAGGCTGTAAGAATGCTAAAAAATAATGTGACACAGAAAATGCCCACCCCTGACCCAGATCCCCTGCAACACGTAAAAAATTTCTGAAAAACTGATACACAAAATCATAGACAAGAAATAATTTGCGCTAATCACAAAACTACTTAGAAACAATGAAATTTTGAATCTAGGTTTCCTGACTTCAGTCTACCTCTTTCCTATCATTTCCTCTCATTTCTTTATCGTTTATTATTTTTTTAATGGGTTGTTTTAAACCATTGCATTTATTCTCATACTTTGGTTCAGTACTAGGTACTCTTTTTTCTTCTCTTCTCCCTCTTTTGAAATAATTTTTTGAAGATTTTAAAATATTTTAGAGCCACAACTATAATTTAAAAATAATTTAAAAATTCATTTTTCTAACAATTCACTTATAAATTTAATATTAAATATATAGAGATGAAATTTCCTTTGCATTCTTTCCAGTTTTATCTCAAGAGGATACTAGTGTGTGTGTGTGTGTGTATGTGTGTGTGTGAATGACAATTATTGACACTTTGCTGTATACTTTTACTACGTATGTAAGTTTCTTTAGGATTCCTAAATATATACAGTGTTGTTTTGCAAATCAAACTTCATTTTATTATACGGTACTGTATGTGACCTACTGATATTTGCTTTTTTGACTTTTAGATTTGTTCATGTTTATATATATATAGCACTAATTTGTTGCTTTTACTGCTTTTTATATTTTTCTATAATATAAATATAGTCTACTTTAGTATCCATTCCCCTTCCTGATGAGTGGTTGTGTTGTGTACAACATGATTTGATATTTCTTAGGAATGCTTGACATAGCAGTATTTGTTGAGTAGTCCATCAATTTCTCACTGACTTGCAATGGGGGGGTCATAAATCATCTTTTGCATATAGATGTGGCTTTGCTTCCGGACTCCCTATTCTACTCTATGTGCCTGTTTATTATATGCTTTTACTGCAAGTCTTGATATCTCACATGGCATGGTCTTTCACCTTCTTATTCTTGACTGCTGCGGCCTCATTACTCTTCTTTTATAGGAAAGGCTTACAATTTTGACCCCCTAGAAAGGTTGAGGTTTTGATTTAAGTTATATGGATCTTACAAATTAACTGAGGTAAATCTGGCATCATTATACTATTGAGTGTTCTTATACACAATAATTTTTATTTGTTTAGGTCTTCTTTAATGTATCTTAATAAAGGTTTATACTTTTCAATATAAAGTTCTTGGATATGGTTTTTTGGACATGTTCCTTTTATTTTATTTGTAAAACAAATTATTTCTAAAATTTATTTTAACTGGGGGTTTTAGAAATCAAATGTGAGGGTTACTGTTAGACTTATATTTTGATGGAAATGTTACTGTTATATTTGTTATGTTACTAATGTTTTTAAACATATATATATTTTTTTCACTCAATTTTTCTGCTGCCATTCACTCTCAAAATTCTTGAAAGAACAATTTACACAAAATACTTCTATTTCCTAATCTCCTATTCACTTATCAATATATTGTAGTGTAACTCCTGATCTATTCCTCATTGAATTATTAATCTTTATTTTACTTGACTTCTTGGTAGCATTTGGCATGATTGACTGTTGCCTCTTTGGAACAGTCTGCTGCTCTGCTGTGTGAGGGCACTCGCTTATGCAGTCACACTTCTTCTCTACCCACCTTCTAAATTAGAAGTCTCTCTTTTTCTTCCCTCATATTTTCACTTTAAAAAATGTCAATCCCAACAATGTAAATAATGCATCTATATTATAACTCCAAATTTTAGGTCTCATGCCTTTAGCATGGTTTACGGATAGTAAAATAAATATTTAAAAGTCTCGCTCTGTCACCTAGGCTGGAGTGCAATGGCGCAATCTCAGCTCACTGCCACCTCCGCCTTAGGGACTCAAGTGATTCTCCTGCCTCGGCCTCCCGAATAGCTGGGATTATAGGCACGTGCCACCCTGTCCAGCTAATTTTTGTATTTTTAGTAGAAATGGAGTTTCACTGTGTTGCCCAAGCTGGTCTTGAACTCCTGATCTCAGATGATCCACCCTCTTCAGCCTCCCAAAGTGCTGGGATTACTGGCGTGAGCCACCGTACCCGGCCCTATCCTTCTATTTCTAACTTACTGAGTATTTTATCCCATGAGTGGGATTTGAATTTTGCTAAAATAATTTTTTGCATTTTTGAGAAGAGCAGCTGCTTTTCCTCCTTTTATGTATCAACACAGCATGTTACAACAATGGTTTTTCTAGTGTAAACATATTATTGAGTTCCTGTGCTAAAAACAAATTAGGATGAATTTATATGTTTACCTATTAGTTGATGAAGTCAGCTTCCTACTATTTAAAAATATTCAGACATATGTTCAATCATAAATAGACTGACTTCTAATGATTTTTTTCTTATACTATCCTATATAGTTTTGATATCAAAGTTATCAATCTTTATAAAATGAGTTATTCAATGCTTATTCATTATTTTCTACTGAAGTTTGTGTTAGGTTGGAGTTCACTGTCTTTTGACAGCTTTCATAAATTATTTTTTAAGGTATCTTTTATTTCATTTAAATTTTCAAAATTATTTTGATCAAGTTCATCATTGTACTATCTTTATGTTTTTATAATTTTTGATTTCTCTGTAGTTGTATCACCTTTTTAAAGCTCAGTATTCTTAATATTAAGTACTTGTGCCATTTCTTTGTTTTTCTTGATTATAAGTTTGTCCATTTCTTTAGTCTTTATAAGGAATCACCTTTTGACTTTTTTGGTTCTTTCCAATTCACATTTGCATTCTGCTCTAAACTTCATTATTTCCTTTTTTAAAAAAAAAATTATTCTATTTGTTTTGTTTTGTCAGTTTGCCACTTTGGATAAGTGGTGAATTTTTAGCCCTTCTTTTCTAAAATTATATGTAATGTAGTAACATAACAAATATAACAGTAACATTTCCATCAAAATATACGTCTAATAGTAACCTCCATATTTTCAGAGGTAATATATTGATATTATTCAGTTCTAGATATTTCCAAGTTTCCTTTTTGATTTTTTATTTAACCTATGAATTATGTAAACATGGGTGGATAAATTTTCAAATGTTTTAAAATTTTTTTGCATCATTGTTTTCTTAATGTGCTTGATAATAATATACATTTTCTGGGTCTAGAACTGAATGGCACTATCAAAATTCTTTAATATCCAACTTTACCGACTTTTGTTCATGATGATACATATCCCTTGGTTTTTTGTGATTTTGAATTGTGAGCTCATTCTTGAAAGAGCTTTCTGTGAGAAGCCATATTCAGAGAGAATTGGCTGGCTTTTGCCAGCCATCCCACGGTTACTGTAAGTGCTTAAAACAGACCCTAACATAAGTACCACTTTAACTTATTTTATTTTAATTTTTTTGGTTTTTGGTTTCTTCAATCATGAGAGCAGGATATACTTCAACCCTAACGTCTTCTAAAGGCATAGCCATGCAGCCAAATTCTTAGGGGTCTTTTTTTTCCTGCCCAGAGCCCAGGCTAAAACTTCTCCTAACATCTCCTTGTGGGAAGAATAGTCTTTAGAGAATTTTGAAATTATGTGTGTGAGATGAATCCATTCTAATTTTCCATATTGACAAGCCTAAAGCCTTTCTTCTTATGCCTAGGTAATTAATAAAATTCAAGAATCTTCACTACTTTTAATGATAAATCCCCTTAGTAGGGCAATATAAGTAACATGATCTCCCTGCTATAGTTTTTATTTGCTTCATCATATATGGTCTCTGTAATACTGTGATTTATAACAAAAAATATATATTTTATATTCATGTCTGTTCCTGGCACAGAGTTCCTAAAACGCTTAGAATTTCCTAAGTGATAAGAACAATAAATGTGAAAGAAAAGTCTTTTGTTACTCATAAGTGATATGGTTTGACTGTGTCCCCACCCAAATCTCATCTTGAATTGTAGCTCCCATAATCTCCATGTTTCATGGAGCGGACCCAGTGGGAGGTAATTGAGTCCTGGGGCAGGGTTTCTTGTGTTGTCTTAGTGATAGTGAACATGTCTCATGAGATCTGATGGTTTTATAAAGGGCAGTTCTCCTGCATACCATGTAAGACATGCGTTTGCTCCTCCTTCGCCTTCCACCATGGTTTTAAGGCCTCCCCAGCCATGTGGAGCTGTGAGTTCATTAAACCTCTTTTTCTGGATAAATTATCCAGTCTTGGGTATTTCTTCATAGCAGTATGAAAATGGATAATACAATAAGAAATCTCTTTTAACCACACCTGAGTTATGTTAGTGATATGACTTTTGGAAAGCCCGTTAGGATTGGGGTGACTGGTTGCCAGAGTAACTAGCTATGTGATTAAAGGGTTTGAACTTTCAGCCCTACTCCACAACTTGCAGGGAAGGGAGAGGCTCTGAAGGTTGAGTAGATCACTTATGGCCAATGATTTAATCAATCATGCCTATGTAATGATACCCTCATAAAAAACCCCAGAAAACTAGATTCAGAGATCTTTGGGGTTTTGAAACACATGGAGGGTGGTACATCTAGAAAAGGCATGGAAACTGCATCTGTCCCCCCATACCTTGCCGTGTGTATCTCTTCCATCTTTCTGTTCCTGAAGTGTATGCTTTTATGAGTGGATAAACATAGGTAAAGTGTGTCTCCCTGAGTTCTGTCAGCCATTCTAACAAGTTTGAGTACACAAAAGGGGTTGTGAGAACTGCCAGTTTGTAGCCAGGTTGGACAGAAATTGTGGGTAGCTTGAGAACATACTACTAGCCCTGGGCACCTGAAATGGGGACAGTCTTGTGGGAGTGAGCCCTTCATCTGTGGGATGAGACACTATCTCTAGATAGATAATATCAGACTGAGTTAATTATCTGACACCCAGCCGGTGCACACCCCCCCATACATCTGGTCACAGATGTGTTCTGTGTTGAGTGTGAGCCTAGAAAAAAAGCTGGTTATTTTTGTTCTCTATACAGTCCCCAAGTATTTCCTTTACATCTTTTTTTTCCTTAATAGACTTTTATTTTAAAAAATAGTTTCAGGTACACAGCAAAATTGAGAGGAAGATACAGAGATTTCTCATATACCTGCCTCCCTGATACGTGCACACCCTGCCCAGTGATCAATAACTCCCACTGGAATGGCCCCTTTGTTAATTAATGAACCCATGTTAACACGTCATTATCACTTAGAATCCGTAGTTGACATTGGCATCCAATCTTGATATTGTACTTTTTGAAAATATCTCGAAAGCTTTTGAAAAGAGACAGATGTTACATAATATCTCATATTTCTACGTGATCTATAGTTGGAGTTTTTAAACTACCGAATCCACTATTTAAAAAGGAATGGAAATGAAGCCGCAAGTATGTCTTCCAAAATTTCATTGACTAACTTCTCATTTTCTGGAGGCTCCTTAGGAATTAGACAAGATAGCATGTGAGGAAAGAGAAAATAACAGAGAACAGTGAAATGAAGCAATGGACATGAACTGAGAAGATCCACTGACCAGGTCAGATCCTAGGCACCCAGAGAAATGCAGGCACATCCATCGGCAGAAAAATGCAAGTCTCTACAAGTGAGATTGGGAATGAATCTCAAGGGTGCCAGGTGCTTTTATATTTGGCTTAACCTGCTCTTGCTGAGCTTGGAGCATGATAGATGAGGAAGATAGAAAAATATCAAATTACTGTCTTTAGAGTTGTAACAACTTGTGTATCAGATGTTTAATGCAATATAAGGCATATCTAGGCTTTGCTTTTTCATTTTTTGTAGCAACAAAATAATGTATAGAAAAATATGTAATACTGCTTAGCTACTTTATTAACATTTAAAGCTGTGTGTGTTTTTGTTTTGTTTTACTATAGCACTCAATTTGGAGTTGTGTACTATCAGAACTCAGGATCAACATCCTAAGAAGATAATAAATGAGCAGTAGATTCTGTCCATGATCTAAGTGAAGGTTCATGGTTGGGGGGGACACATTAGTGGTTAATAGGGGAAGCTTTAGGCCAGCCTGACTCAGTTCAAATCCTGGCTTCTCCACTGACTACCTGTTTGATACTGTGCCATCTACCTTTACCTCTCTGTGTGTTAGTTACTTCACATAAAATATGGGAGTGTATCAGAGGTATTTGAACCAGGGTGACTCCATCTTGAGTAGGGGCTGGGCAAAATAAGGCTGAGATCTACTGGGCTGCATTCCCAGGAGGTTAGGCATTCTTAGTTACAGGATGGGATAGGAGGTCAGCACAAGATACAGGTCACAAAGACCTTGCTGATCAAAGAATGCAGTAAAAGAATCTGGCCAAAATCCACCAAAACCAAGATGGTGACAAAAGTGACCTCTGGTTGTTCTCACTACTCGTTATACACTAATTTATTGTTTTACCATCATTACATCTTACAGCTTTGCAAGTAGGGCTGATTATCTAGTTTATATGCGTACTTCTTAACTTGAGGCTACCACACAGTTGAAACTTGGTTAATGTGTGTGAGAATGTGTGTTTGTCGGGGGAGGATGTTTGAAGGGAAGAAGGAAAGAATGCGGGGAGGAGAGATTCAGCAGAGTGAGGAACGATAGCAGCTGAGCCAAGTAGACTCAGATTGCATTCATCTGGCTATGCCAGCCAGCTTATTGGTTAGACCTGTCTGTATCACTTCATTTTATTTGGTGTTCTAATTATTACTTGTTTGGTAATAATAGCCTCTATTAATGCCTACATTCAGTCAATTGTCTTTGGCATGAAAATTACTGAAAAAGAGCTAGTGAAAAATCACAATAAGATAAATACCTATAATCATAGGTGGTTTCAGGGCCTCCAATTTTAGTAGAATAAATGATTTTCAGTAATTTTTAATGTTATGAAGGCACAATAGGATGTAGCACATTTATTATAAACGAAACAAAAAGTGCATTTGAAGAGCAGATTGACGGCATCTCTTTGCCTCTTATGAGAGTTATGACTGTTTATTCCCGAAAAGGCTGCATCAAGGCTTCAGATAGTTATTTATTTATTTATTTATTTATTTAGACACAGAGTCTTGTTCTGTCACCCAGGCTGGAGTGCAGTGGCATGATCTGGGCTCATGCAACCTCTACCTCCTGGGTTCAAGCAATTCTCCTGCCTCAACCTCATAAGTAGCTGGGATTATAGGCGCCCACCACCATGCCCAGCTGTTTTGTGTGTGTGTGTGTGTGTGTGTGTGTGTGTATGTGTTTAGTAGAGACGGGGTTTCACTATGTTGGCCAGGCTGGTCTCAAACTCCTGACCTCGTGATCTGCCTGCCTCGACCTCCCCAAGTGCTTGGATTATATGTATGAGCCACCAAGCCGGGCCCCAGATTGTTATTTTTTAAAGCTGTTGGAAATTGTTTTCCATTTGGGGAAGTTTTAAGTAAATCTTTTTTTCAGCATATTTCATCTTTGGAACACTGTCTGCCTAATTTACACGGAAATTTTAAGACACAAAATAAACTTAGTAATTCTGTATGCTTTTATTCAAATTAGTCTAGATTTAAAGTGTAGCATAAAACCTTTGTAGCGCATTTCAGAAAGCAATTAGTACTTATTAGTTCTTTCTTGACTAATTCTAGCTCTAGTCAAAGTTGCTCTCAAAGCAAAAAAAAAAAAAAAAAATGAAAAGTGGTGGATCACGAGGTCAGGAGATCGAGACCATCTGGCTAACACGGTGAAACCCCGTCTCTACTAAAAATACAAAAAAAAAGAAAAAAAAATTAGCCGGGCGCGGTGGCGGACGCCTGTAGTCCACTCGGGAGGCTGAGGCAGGAGAATGGCGTAAACCCGGGAGGCGGAGCTTGCAGCGAGCCAAGATCGCACCACTGCACTCCAGCCTGGGCGACAGAGTGAGACTCCGTCTCAAAAAAAAAAAAAAAAAGATCGTAATATTAAAAGTAAACATTTTTACATGTAAAGACAAAGGTAGTTTTGTAACTTTGTTACACCATCTATTTGTTGAGAGGGCTATTTCATGCTTAGTGAAGATCACATACTGGTATAAAGGAAATGGAAATGTACCCCTTTTCCACGTGATCATCCCAAAGTAAGTAGTTCATAACCGACATGATCCTTTCAGGGTGCTGGGGAACCAGGTTCTTTCAATTTCACACTTTGCCGTCCTGAGTGCATGACTTCCATTTTGCCTAAGTTGGCAGCTCCAGACTCCATCTCTCTGTTACATCGTCTAAAGGTGAGATAGCCAGGGCTTGCCTTTGCTAATCATGATCCACAGTGGAGAAGAACTTAGTCACATGGCTCTGTTGCAGCACAGTTAAAAAATAAAATAAAATGACAAATCTTGAATATCTGTTGTACCTAGCCTATGAAAAGCCAAATATATTTTTATGTATTTTCGTAAGAAATGCTTTCTGTTCAACTTGAAAGGCAAATTTAGAGTTACTATCTGTATATTCAACATCCAGGCTTTAAGTCATTTGACCTCCTCAAGTGTATTTCTGTTCTTTAAGAATATTTTCCCAGCTTACCCTTGTTTTTATAATTTTGAATACAGAATTTTTTTTAGTTTTACTCTCTGTATGAGTAAAATATTAAATACCCAAGAATATAACAGCATATATAATAAAATTAGATGTAGATAATATATTGGTCTTGCTACGCTCTAAAACTCACTCTTATTTAAAAAGCACTGTTAGTGTATTATACAACATTGGACCCATTTCTTAATACAATTACTTAAATTGTATTAAACAATTTAAGCAGCATTTTACTTCAGAGATGTATTAAAAACTTAGAGAAAATACAAAAGCACTTAAAAAAAAAAAAAAAGAAACGGGAAATAGCCCCTTTGATAAAAGGTAGAAGAATTGGAAAGTTTTAGCAGTAAAGAAAAATGAATGTGTGATTTAATAACAGTATTTACATCTCTGAAGTATTCTCTCTTTTTTCTTTTTTCAGAGTGGAAACCAGGTGTCACTGGCTCTTGATCTCCAGTAAGAAAAGAATGAAAAGAAGTTAGATAAAATTGAGGTATGTGGATCAGGACTAGCTAGACCAAAGAATGACTTAACAGCAAATTTATCCCAGAGTTCATATAATTCGCTTAAGAGACTGTGGACTTAAAAGTCAAAAAGACTTGCAGTGGAATATGCAAAATAAAGCCTTCAAAACCTTCAGGTCGAATAAAATGGGTATGTAGAGGAAGGTTTTGCAGAAGATATACTCAGGCCTCATTACATTTTCATGTTTTAACAATTGTCAGAAAATCTTGTAGATGCTTTTGAATTAGAAATGCACTTCAAAGTTCAAAATTCTTTTGATTCTGTCTTATTAAAGAAACAGAAGTAGACTGAGAAAGAGATTGTCAGTTGGCTTTTAGTATTTAAAGCTCTATTATTATTATAAAGTTTACTAGATACTAGTAAAACATTCCTAGTTTTCTATAACCAAAATTTGTGCTATATGTGTAACAATTGCCATTTTTCTCTAATATTAACTTTTGTTTTTGTTCTGATTATTTTCTACACACTGGGCTAGACATTTTCATATATTTTATTTTGCTGAATGCTTTCTATAACCTGGTGCTAATATTTTAATAATATTATTTAAATTGAAATTATTACATAATTTATCAATATGATAATTACTATCACATAAATTATGCAACTTTTAAAATATTAAATATATTATAAAATAATATTTAATATTTAATAAACATTGAGGAGCACACTGAGACTGCAGACATTAAATGCTTTGTTGAAGGCCATCTATTGAAAAAACAGCAGAGATAGGATTCAAACTCAGATTTGAAAGATTTGAACAATCTGGTTATTCTGTCCTAGGTTTGAATTTTATCTCTGTTCTAATTAAATGTATGATTTTAAGAAAATAGTTTAATTTATGATATCAGATAACATATAGTCCTTTCAAATGAATGCACTGGTCTCCAAAAGGGTGAGAAATATCTGGGACCAAAGAGACAATGTAGGTGAGCAAGACTTGATTCTGATGTAAAGTCACCATGGAGACCACCCTGCATGAATCTGGGAGTTAAGGAGGAGGAATTGTGTATTAAATGAATTAAAAGGAAGAAAAAAAGGATTACCTATCAGTGCAGATAACTAAGATTCTAGCTTGCCTTGGCTCTAAATTGAGGGGGGAAATAAAATACCAGCCTCTCTAAAAACTCTTGAAACTAAGCTATACCATACTTAGTGTCTCTACTAGGACCAGAAATTATGTTTCTTGAATATGCAGAGAACTTTACAGATAAATTTATGTAGTGTGGACTGAGGCCTCCAGATTTTGCAGGTGACTGCCAGTGGCAAGTGCAACTCCTTTCTGGACAAAGAATACTTCAACCCAGTCTTCCTACAAAGTGTTCAAATAGATTTAAACTCCAATAGAAAAAAAAAATAGTAGTAAAACATTCAAGAGTTAAAAACCACTATAAGAAAGAGACAACAGAAATAACGGTCAACAGAACTAGATACATGAAGATTTCAGATAGTGCAATTATAAAACGCTGAATGTATCATAAGTTGGATTAATGGATTTGAAGAAATTGAAAATGGATTTTTTTAAAGTAAGGAGTGACTATTAAGCATCACCTACAGTTTGGAAAGAAAACCAGATAGAACTTTTAGAAATGAAGGATATGCGGATTTATCTCACACTCACTTTATCTGATAGCTCTCACAATGTTACCTACAGCAAAACTGAGGGAAGAATATCCCAATATTAGCATTCTATTCATATTACTTTTATCTTATTTTAAGAAATGCAATTAATTTACACATTGATTTTTTTCCTTGTGGTGAAATCTCTGATCAGCATTTAAAATCAAATGTCAGCATAACATATTTATAAATCAAAATGAATATATTCTTTAGGGCTGAGGCTGTGACCATTTCCTTCTCACTTGGCTGTGGCCAGAAAGTGGCAAGTAACTAATTACAGAAAAAATGACTCAATCTATGCTTTTGAGCATTTTTTGCTCACTTCTCAGTTTACGTGTGTCTTACAATAATTCTTGCCTGAACTAATAAAACAGAAATTGCAAAGGTTATAATTTGGCATTTTGGTCTTACTGATTCCAATTTATAGTCATACCTCAGGCTCCTTTAACCTTTTATGCCTTGGTTTCCTCAGCTGTAAGTAAGGCTAATAAAGTTGACCTATTTCAGAGAGGTACCAGATGAATCTAATAAATTATTTTTAAAAGGCACATTTAAATACTATGATATAATATTTTTGGTTCCTATGAGTCATAGAAACATGCAAAATATATCCACACTCCCCTTATTTACTATGTTTCATAATGATAACTAGTTTACAAATATCTAAGATTTTGCAATGTAGAAAGAATGTGTTTAAATTAAAATCAAGCCCCTTTTACAATTCTATACCTCATATAAATTCATCTAATGATAGATATATCGTATTTCCATGCTTTCAGTGAAAGTCAAGTGTGTCATAAAAAGGTCATAAAAGTGGGGCACAAGATGCACTAGTTAATTCCTAATTATATACTTAATGAAATTCTTGAACATTCAACTTACTGTGTGTTCAATATAAACCAATGTTATCTTCACACTCTATCATAGATCAGTGATGACACAGCAGAAGGGAGTATGCTAAAGGCCAATGCTTGGATCATAAATAAGCACACACCTGTGGGGAGTATTGGAAAAAAACCAATCCCGATAAAGGATGTTTGGTTTAAGATTTTTAATGTAGTAAATTTCTAAAATAAAGAAAGTTCCTGACTTAATTGGCCCCACCATATTGTCTCTTGAGTCTCCTGTCCTGGTCCTCTACCACACCACAATGAATCCTTTTTATTTTTTGAGAAGGAGTAAGATGGTTCATCAGCATTATATCATGTAGGATCTAGGCAGCTACTGAGTCCATTCAAATAAACTTGAGCATGCTTATCATCCAATGAATATTCAGAATATTTCCAAAGTGTCTTCAGAAATTGCTAATTTCTTAAGGTTCCAGACTTTTACAAGACAGTAGTGCTTTAATTTTTTTGTTTGTTTGATAATGCTCATACAATTGGTAAAGGTAGTTTAATTGCTACATTTGGCCATTGTCAGCCATTATTATTTCCTATTTTTAAATTTTATTATCTTTGATAGATTATTTAAATGTTGGGTTAACATTTTCCTCAATAAATCTATATTAATATGTATTTTAAGCGGGTTTAACTTTGCTTTGAATATGTACAATTACTATTTCAACTTAAAGGTTAAAAAACTTTAAATATAATCTTAAGCTAAACTATTTCTCTAGAGTTACTAGAATACTAAATATGATACAACTTTTATATCAACAAGCAATGGATAGAAATCTTGGAACTAAAACATCATATGAAATTCTTTTATTTTTATTTTATTTTATTTTATTTGAGATGGAGTCTCACTCTGTCACCGGGCTGGAGTGCAGTGGCGCAATCTCAGCCCACTGCAACCTCCACCTCCCAGGTTCAAGCCATTCTCCTGTCTCAGCCTCCTGAGTAGCTGGGACTACAGGTGCACTACCACGCCCAGCTAATTTTTATAGTTTCAGTAGAGACAGAGTTCACCATGTTGGCTAGGATGGTCTCCATCTCTTGACCTTGTGATCTGTCCGCCTCAGCCTCCCAAAGTGCTGGGATCACAGGCGTGAGCCACTGCACCTGGCCAACATCGTATAAAATTCTAAGCGTCCATATAAAAACTGAAAGTTATTTTGCCAAAAAGAATTATTCTACTTATGTATGTCTATGAACATATTAATAGAAAGAATTATTCTATGTCTTTGAATATATTAATATCATAATCTAATTGATAATATTAAGTACTATATGTTTAAAATATTTTCTTTTTAGTAGCAGTGTGCAGACCTATTCCCAAAGACATTCCTATCTCTTTAATACTAAAACAAGTACTTGTTGAAGCAGCAATAGTTGAAGCCAAATAAATATTCAAAACATGTTTGACAAACTTTGTTTTTCAGTCAAAAATTTACATATGTAAACAGTATTCATGTTCATAGGAAAATAA
The DNA here is from genome assembly GCF_049350105.2 of Macaca mulatta. Taxonomy (NCBI): domain Eukaryota; kingdom Metazoa; phylum Chordata; class Mammalia; order Primates; family Cercopithecidae; genus Macaca; species Macaca mulatta. Next base: position 173,767,502 of record NC_133409.1, read on the forward strand.
CATTTTCATGTAGAAGACAGTTGTTAGTATAAATAAAAGTCTAAATTCATTTTCTAATGTATCTGTGTGTAAACATCTTCAAGGACATGGCATTTTCTATTTTTAAAAAGATAAGAGTGACTGCAGTGATTCCCTTCCTCATCTCCATTTTCCCATGGCTTCCAGATTGCAGGGATCACACCAGGTCAAACAGCCACTGCTGCTATTTTTACGACTACAGTCTTAGAGCTATAAGAGACCTTGAAAAACATCAGGTGTAAGCTTACCATTTTGGATATAAAAGAAGATTCCTTTGGGAGATTAATACTGAAGTAGATCATCCAGTTCCCCCTTTTCTCATTCCACTATTGGTTCATCATCCTCACACTGTTTATTTATGCTCTCCTCATTTCAAAGTCAACTTTTTATGTTTCCTTGGTGCAGGTCCAAAGTTTCATTGTCACCTTCTGCAAGGTAGTGGAAAGTTTTAATTTCTTTACTATTCACATGACTGATGTAATTTCATGACCATTGATGTCATATATAAACCCAAGATGTAGCAAAAACCCCAAATTGCTTTAACAACGAAAATTCCAATAAAATGATGGAAATCTGATAAAAGGTATCTCTTACTGTGCTTGTCATTATAATTCAATAAAAGTTACAGGGTGACATCAGGAAAGTTATAGGTACTTTTTGGACCTATAATTAGTGAATGATTTCATTTTGACATATAACTTTACTTTTGACATGAAAAATACATCTTAAACTGTACTATTTTTATCTTTCATAAGTGTGATGTAATTCTATGTGCTACTGACACCAAGAGATTTCCCATAAATTAGGTGATTCATCCAAGAATACATGATCCAGTCACATTAAAAGATGAAAATATATATTAAACTATATGTTATAAACATTACTTTAAATATGAAAATGTTAAATTAATTTTAGTTATTTTTATGTTCATTTTTTGTTAGCATGTATTTTATTACACAGGTTTCTGATAACTGTTTTGGGGTGGGAGCATGGTATAATGTCAGAATCCAGCTCTGTCATTTCTTAGTGATGTGTCATTGGACAAATTCTTAATCTCTTTGAGCCTGGATAACAATATCTAGGTGTCTGTTCATTTGTTTGCTTGTTTGGAGGCAAGATCTTGCGTTACTGCCCAGGCTGGAATGCAGTGGCACAATTATGGTTCAGTGCAGCCTTGAAATCCTGGGCTCAGGTAATCCTCCTTTCTCAGCCTCCTAGGTAGCTGGGACTACAGGCAAGTGCCACCATGCCTGCCTAATTTTTAAATTTTCTGCAGAGATGGAGTCTCGCTGTGTTGCTCAGCCTGGTCTCAAACTCCTGGTATCAACAAATCCTTCTGCCAGGGCTTCCCAAAAAGGCTGGATTACAGGTATCAGCCACACTGGACCTGGTTGTAATTAACAATCTAATACCTATTCATAATGTTCAATTAATAGGTATTAGGTAGGTACTTTAATATTATCATTATTATATTAGCAGTAATGTAATCACGTGAATAATCATAATCTGATAGTTAATTAACAATTAGAAAATACATAAGTGAAATGTCAAACATCTGTAAAACAAAAAATCTTCTGCATAATGAATTTACAAAGAACAAAATTATTTAGACAAGAAGCTGAAATATTTAAAATCAAATTCTCTACAAGCAAATTGATTTTGTTTAGCGCCGGATATCTGGTTCTTGTCGCAGAAACCATTCCACTAACAACAAAACAAAAACTGAAGAAACCAAATTTATTCTCCAAGATAATTCAGTTGTACTGAATATATATGGACACTTCAAACCAACTACAGAACAGTCTTATTAATGTAGAATCCATATTCTTTTTGTAATTTATTATTTTAAAACAATTTTTATTGATGCATAATAGATATATGTAGTTCCAGGGTACATGTGATAATTTAATCCACTCATATAATTTGTAAAGATCAAATCAGTGTACTTGGGACATCCATTACCTTAAATATTTGTCTTTTCCTTATGCTAGAAACATGCAAATTATATTCTTGTAGCTACTTCGAAATGTACAATAGATGGCTGTAAACTATAGTCACCCCAGTGATTTCACACACATTAGATCTTATTTCCTCTTTCAAACCTTATATTGATTCCCATTACTAAGTCTCTCTTCATCTGCCCCTGTACCCTGTCCTTGTCGGCCTTTGGTAACCACCAAACTAACTTTCTATCTTCATGAAATCAAATTTTTTTTAGCTACCACATATGAGTGAAAACATGCAATATTTGTCTTTCTGTGCTTGGTTTATTTCAGTAAGCATAACAACCTGCAGCTCCATCCATGTTGCTTCAAATGAAAATATTTCATTTTTCATTATGATTGAATTATATTTCATTGTGTATGTATACCACGTTTTCTTTATACATTTATTCATTGATAGCCATTTACGTTGATTTCATATTTTGGCCATTGTGAGTAGTGTTGCAATGAACATGGGAGTACAGATACCTCTTTTATACATTGATTTCCTTTCTTTTGGATATGTACCCACTAGCAGAACTGCTGGATCATATGGTAGTTCTAGTTTTAGTTTCATGAGGAACCTCCATGCTGTTCTCCAGGGTGGTTGTACTAATATACATTCCCAGTAACAGTGTACAAGAATTTATCTTTCTATCTTCTCCAGCATTCATTGTTTTCTATCTTTTTAGATGGAGTGAGCTGATATCTCACTGTGATTTTGGTTTGCATTTCTCTGATAAACATTTTTTCATATACCTGTTGATCATTTGTGTATCTTCTTTTGATAAATGTCTACTCAGAGCATTAGCCCATTTTTTAATTGAGTTATTTATTTTTTGCTATTGAGTTGTTTGAACTCCTTGGATATTTTGGTTATTAATCTCTTGACAGATGGATAGTTTGCGAATTTTTTTTACCATTCTGTGGATTCACTTTGTTGATTGTTTCCTTTGCTGGGCAGAAGCTTTTTAGCTTAATACAGTCCCATTTCTCTATTTTTACTTGTTAATCTCTGCTTTTGATGTCTTACACAAAGATCTTTGCCCGGACCAATGTCTTAGAACATTTCCCCAATTATTTTTCTCTAGTACATCCATAGTTTCCAGTCTTAGATTTAAATCTTTCAATACATTTTGATTGGATTTTTGTATATGGGTGAGAGATAGGCATCTAGTTTTATTCTTCTGCAACATGGTTATGCAGTTTTCCTGGCACAATTTATTGAAATAAACTGTCCTTTCCCTATTGTATGTTCTTGTTGCCTTTGCCAAAGATGAGTTGGTTATAAATATAAGGAAACTGTCCTTTCCCTATTGTATGTTCTCATTGCCTTTGTCAAAGATGAGTTGGTTATAAATGTATAGATTGATATCTAGGTTCTTTTTTCTGTTTGATTGTTTTATGTGTCAGTTTTTATGCCAATGCCATGCTTATTTGGTTACTACAGGTTTGTATTATATTTTGAAGCCAGGTATGGTGATGCCTCCAGCTTTGTTCTTTTTGCTTCTTATTCCTTTGGCTATTCAGAGTCTTTTATTGTTCCATGTAAATATTACATCTTTTTGTCCATTTCTGTGAAGAATGTAATGGTTATTATAATAGAGATTTCATTGAATCTGGAAATTGCTTCACGTAGTATTTTCATTTTAACAATATTAATTCTTTTAACCCATGAACATAGAAAATCTTTTCAATTTTTATGTCCTCTTCAATTTATTTCACCAGTGTTTTATAATTAGTTTTCCTTGTATAGATCTTTGACTTCTTTGATTCAATGGATTTCTAGGTATTTATATTCTTCGTAGCTATTGCAATGGTTTGCTTTCTTGATATCTTTTGCAGGTTTTTCACTATTGGCATATGTAAATCCTACTGGTTTTTGCATGTTGATTTTGTATACTGCAACTTTACTAAGTTTGTTTAACAGTTTTAGTAGTTTTTTGTGGAATCTTTAGGTTTTTTTAAGCATAAGATCATGTGGTTTGCAAACAAGGCTAAGTTGACATATTTCTTTCCAATATGGATGCCCTTTGTTTCTTTCTCTTGCCTAATTACTCTGCTCAAGACTTCCAGTATTATGTTGAATAAAATTGGTGAAAGTGGGCATCTTTGTCTTGTTCCAGTCTTTAGAGGGAAGGCTTTCCAATTTTTCCCCATTTAGTATAATATTAGCTGTGGGTTTGTCATATATTCCCTTTATTATTTTGAGATATGTTTCTTCCATACTCAGTTTGATGAAGATTTTTATCATAAATGGTTGGTGAATTTTATCAAATGCTTTTTTGGCATCAATTGAAATAATCATATTGTTTTCGCTCTTGGTTCTGTTAATATGGTGTACTATGTTCATTTGTTTGTGTATGTTGAACCATCTTTGCATATCTAGGATGAATCCCTCTTGATCATAGTGAATTATCATTTTAATATGTTGTAAAATTTAGTTTGCTAGTATTTTGTTGAGAATTTTTGCATCTATGTTCATCAGTGATATTGGCCTGTAGTTTTATTATATGTGTGTGTGTGTCCTTATCTGATTTTGGTGTCAGGGTAATGCTGGCCTCATAGAATGAATTTGGAAGTATTCCCTCTTCTTCAGTATTTTGCAAGAATTTGAGTAGAACTGGCATTAGTTCATTTTTATATATTTTGTAAAATTTAGCTGCGAAGTCATCAGGTCTCAGACTTTTCTTTAGAATGGAAGATTTATTTTTACTGTAGCTTTGATATTGTTACTCCTTATTGTTTGCTGAAGTTTTCTCTTTCTTTACTGTTCAATCTTGGTAGGTTGCGTGTTTCCAGGAATTTACCCATTTCTTCTAAGTTTAAAATTTGTTGACACATAGGTGTTCATAATAGTCTCTAATGATTCTTTATTTTCCTGTGGTCTCAGTGGTTTCCTTTTTCATTTTTGATATTATTTACTTGATCTTTTTTTTTCTAAGTTAGTCCGGCTTAAACGTTGGCCAATTTTATTTATCTTTTCTAAAAAACAAACTTTTCATTTCATTGATCAAAAAGAAGTCTATATCTTCTTTTTGGTATCAATTTTACTTATTCCTGCTCTAATCTTTATTATTTCTCTCCTTTTACTAATTCTGAATTTGGTTTGTTCTTGCTTTTCTAGTTCTTTCAGGTGCATTTGAAGTCTTTCTACTTTTTTGATATAAGCATTTATTGCTATAAACTTCCCTCTTATATACCATATAACTTCCCTTGCTATATACCATAGATTTTGGTATGTTCTATTTCTATTTTCATTTGTTTCAATAAATTGTTTAATTTTATTTTCATAGTTATTCATAGTTTCTTCATTGATCCATTGGTTATTCAGAAACATATTGTTCAATTTCCATGTTTTTGTGTTGTTTCTGAGGATTCTTTCTTTGTTGATTTCCGGTACTATTCCATTGTGGTCAGAAAAGATAATTGATGTGATTTTTACTTTTTTGAAGTTGTTCAGACATTTTTTATGGCATAAGACATGGTCTGAACTTAAGAATGTTCCATGTGCCGATGAAAGGAATGTGGGTAAAATGTTTCGTAAATGTCAATTGAGGCTAGTGTGTAGTTTAACTTCAGTGTATATTAGGTCTAGTGTGTAGTTTGATATTCCTTTGTTGATTTTCTGTCTATATGATCTGTTTATTACCGAGAATGGGATGTTAGAGTTCCTTCCTATCATTACATTACAGTCTATCTTTCCCATTAGATCTATTAAATGTTTGTTTTATATATTTGGAAGCATTGGTGTTGGGTATATAAATATTTATAACATAATAGCTTGCTGAATTGACCCCTTTATTATTATAGAGTGACCGTTTTATCTTTTTTTACAGTATTTGACTTATAGTCTATTTCCTCTGATACAAATGTAGTTACTTCTGCTCTATTTTGATTTCTAGTTGCATGGAATATCTTTTCCCACCTTTTCACTTTCAGTCTACATGTGTCTTTATAGGTGAAGTGGGTTTCATGCAGCCAACATGTAGTGGGGTCTTATTTCCCTATCCATTCAGCCATTCTATGTCTTTCTATTGGAAAACTAAGTCCATTTACATTCAGTGTTGTTATTGATAAGTTATGACTTACCTACTGCCATTCTGTTGTTTTCTAGTAATTCTGTAACTATTCCTTTTTTTTTTTTTTTTTACTGTCTTTAATTGCAGTTAAGTGATTTTCTCTGGTAGTATGTTTTAATTCATTGCTTTTTATTTTTAGTGAATCTATTATAGGTTTTTGCCCTGTGGTTACCATGAGGCTTACAAAAATACCATATAAAAATTTATTTTAAAGAAATGACAATTCACCTTGGATCACAAAGAAATTAATAAAAGCAAAGAAAAAATCTTTGAATTCAACACATTAATTATATTTCCCTTATCTTTTGACTTTCAGTTGTCTCAATTACATATTTTTGTATTACTAACACTTAACAGGTTCTTGTAGCTGTTATTATTATTATTATTATTATTTTTATTTATTATTATTATTTTTTTTTGAGACGGAGTCTGGCTCTGTCGCCCGGGCTGGAGTGCAGTGGCCGGATCTCAGCTCACTGCAAGCTCCGCCTCCCGGGTTTACGCCATTCTCCTGCCTCAGCCTCCCGAGTAGCTGGGACTACAGGCGCCCGCCACCTCGCCCGGCTAGTTTTTTGTATTTTTTAGTAGAGACGGGGTTTCACCATGTTAGCCAGGATGGTCTCGATCTCCTGACCTCGTGATCCGCCCGTCTCGGCCTCCCAAAGTGCTGGGATTACAGGCTTGAGCCACCGCGCCCGGCCGCTGTTATTATTTTTGATAGATTTGTCTTTTTGTCTCTGCATTAGAGTTATAAGTCAATTACAAACCACAACTACAGTATTAGAGTGTTCTGGATTTGTCTGTATATTTAACTTTACTCATGAGTTTTATACCTTCAAACTCTTGTTAAGAAAGGTCTGGTGGTGATGAATTTTCTCAGTGTTGATTTGTCTGGGAAAGATGATCTTTCCTTCAGATTTGAAGGATAACTTTGCTGGATACAGCATTCTTGTATGGCAAGTATTTTTTTTCTTTCAGCAGTTTGAAAATGTTACACTCCCTACTAACTTGTATGATTTCCACTGAGAAGTTTGTTGCCAGATGAATTAGAGCTTCTTTATATGCTATTTGCTTCTTTTTTCTTGATGCTTCTAAGATTCTTTTTTGTCCTTGACCTTTGGGAGTTTGATCTTTATACAACTTGGGATATTCTTATTTGTGTCAAATCTGTTTGGGGTTCTCTGATCTTCTTGTACCTAGATATTTTTATCTTTCTCAAGTTTTGAAAATTTGTCTATTGTTCTTTAAATAAACTTTCTATCTTTTGCTCTTTCTCAACTCTCTTTTGAACATCAATAATGATCACACTTGGTCTTTTGCAGTAATTTTCTATATCTTTTAGATGGTCTTTCTTCCTTTTCATTCTTTTCTTTTATCTTCTGACTGTGTATTTTTAAGCACCTGTCTTTGAGTTTACTAATTTATTCCTCTGCTTGACTCATTCTGCTGTTGAGAGCCTCTAATGAATTTTCTAGTTCAGCAAATGTTTATCAGTTCCAAAATGTCTGCTTGATTTTTAAAATTTCAATCTGTTTGTTACATATTTCTGATAAATATCTGAATTGCTTTTCTGTGTTATCTTGGAGAACGCTGCGTTTCCTTAAAACTGCTATTTTGAAATTTTGGTCAGAGATCCCACATATCACACTCTTGCTAAGTCGGTCACTGCTTCCTTGTTTTTTTTCTGTTTGCAGAGGTCATGGTTTCCTGTTGTTTCTTGTGGATATATGTCTATGTCTTTGCATTGAAGGATTAGTTAATTGCTCCAGCCTTCTCTCTCTGACTTCTTTTGGTAGTAATTGGATATAATTGCTTAGAGATTCTTTACCACTAGGTCGCTGACCTCTTTTTGGCTCTAGATGGTGCCTTAAGCCCGGGTTCAACTTAAATGATGAGAATGCTGCCTGTCTTGAATGGAGGAGGTCTCAAAGGAGATATCTTGTTACTGTGGGAAGCCTGGCTAGGGATTCATGCCCAGGAGACCTGTGGAATGCACCTCGTATGGAGTGATGCTGCTGAAAAGCCACTCTGATTTGGCATCTCCTTTGGCTAAGTTACAGAGCAGAGTTTCCAGGGCCAGGAAGAGTAGTCCTGCCTTCCTCCTTTGTCTTTGTCTGTCCTTGAGGATATCTTTCCCTTCCAGCCCTCACAATGCTTCTCATGGATTATGGCTGGAACAGGTCTCGTGCCAGGGAATCCAAGATGGTGGGGAAGCTGGTTGTCCACTTTGAACTCACTTTTTTCAGTGTAGAAACCGTAAGCTAAGGGAAATTTTCCAGATGCTTTGTGCCAGGCAGAATGGGGGAAGGCATGTTGTGGATGTGGAAGTCTAATTCTCTTACCCTCTCTCAGTTTTTCACTTCTCTGTGGCCCCAGGATCTGTCTCATAGTCATATTTTAGTTCTAGGATATTACTGGTGCTAATCTTGATGGTGTATATTTGTTTTTCATTTTCTGTATGGAGGGAAAGGAAAGACAACTTGCTTCCAAGCTTACATTTTGAAACTAGACATCCCTATCATGATTTATTTTTAAGTACAAATCTGAATCAATTTTAGATAACAGTAGCATTTATAACATAAATATTTTTAAAAATTTCCCTCTAAAAACCTTTAGGGTCTTCAATTACTTTCAAGGATTACTATTCTCTTGCTCAGATATTCTCCCAGAATATAGGACCAGAGTTGACATATATTGTACTATTTCCAAAGATACTTCAGTAAGTCCTCAGGCCTCTTGTCTAAAACCACACAGGTATAATGAGTTAAACTGACTTTACATATTGGTCTCACTTATATGTGGAATCTGAAAACAGTGTCAAAGTCATAGAAGCAGAGAGCTTATAGGAGTAGGGAGCAAGGGAAAGAGAGACATGTAAGTCAAAGGGTACCAATTTCAGTTATCAGATGAAGAAGTTATGTTATCTAATGTATAGAATGCTGATTGTAATTAACAATACAGTATTGTTTACTTGAAACTTGCAAAGAGAATAGATCCTAAGTGTCCATTTCTCTCTCTCTCTCACACACACACACGCACACACACACAAAATGATAAAGTGTGATGACAGGTGTATTAATTAATTTGTGGAAATCTTTTCACATTGTATATGTATATCAAATCATTGTGTTATACATCTTAAATATATACAATGCTTTGTCAATTAAATCTCAATAAATCTGCAGAAAAATAATAAAAGATGTTTTTAAGAAAAGTTTTAAAATGTTTCCACAACACACACAAAAATAAAAGAAATTAGAGATTTACACATTCACCCATTCATTCATCCATGTCTTGACTCAATCAACAGAGATTAATAAAGCATCTACCACATCAAGCCTCAAAGAACTGGATGAAAGATTGTTTCCTCCTCTCCATAAGACCACTGGAGTATTCCTCTCACAACTCTACCAGCCTGAGTGAAGAAGGTTCAAAGACAGTAGAGTTTTAAAAACTGTAATTAAAAGAATATAATTTTATAGAAAACCTTATCAAAGACTTCATTTTAGCAAGCAAAAATATTTGTATGAATAGCATTCTAAAATTAATATTCAAATTTAGCATTATTTTAATACAAATCTCCTGAATTTACAGTAATATTTTTAAAAGGAACCAATCATCTGAAGCTCAATTTCCTGTCATAGATCATGAGAACTGCCACATAGTTCTGAACTTGTTTATTTTGATTACCCCAACAGACCAACAGAACCTGAGAATCTATCAAGGTGAACCACAGAACCTTCTCATTTTGTACTTAGAGGTATTGTCCAAGGTATTTCCACTAAGAACAAGGACCTGAAATCATCTAAAGCTAAAAGAAGAAATGGAGCCTTAAAATCTCAAAGATACTCTTTCCAGCTTCATCATCTGTTGTATCGTCTTAGGCAAGCCATTCAACTTATTAGAACTTTCTATGAGTCCATTCACATACTTCTATGAAGAAATCCCTGATACCAGGTAATTATAAAGAAAAGAGGTTTAATTGGCTTATGGTTCTGCAGGCTGTACAGGAAGCATCACTGGAAAAGCCTCAGGAAACGTACAATCATGGCAGAAGGCAATAGGGAAGCAGGGACATCTTCACACGGCCAGAGTAGGAGAAAGAGGAGGGGAGGTATTACACTCTTTTAAGCAACCAAATCTCATGGTAACTCACAATCAGGAGAACAGCACCAAATGGGAAATTTACCCTCATGATCCAATTTACCTTCCACCAAGCCCTACCCTCCAACATTGGGGATTTCAATTTGACATGTGATTTGGGTAGGAACACAGACCCACATCACATGAAACTTCTATTCACTTAAAAAAAAATCAAGATAATAACTAAGTTGTTGATTTAGAGGTAATTAATCGACAAATGCATGGAAAAGGATGTGGTCAATATTCACTGTCAGTTATTATTACACAGACCATCACTGTAAGTGTTCTAAGAAAAATGGTTTTCATCTTCTTCTCCATTTCTTTCACAACATGTTTCCCTCTCTATTATAAAAAAAAAATCACATAAGTACATCTTGTTACTTAAGACAAAATTTCAAGTCACTGAGTTGTCACCAAAACAATGTGAAGAAGACATGATTTTAACAATTGCTTCTTTATCTTAAGTAATATGTGATTGATCTTTCTGGACATAAAAGACCACAATAACAACAGGAGCCATTTCTCAAAGTCCCTTAGGAGCAGACAGAGCCCATTCAGTGGCTGCCCCAGAGGAGTTGTCATTTGTGGGTCCGTGTCACAGCTAAGATGGCATTAGATGATCTCCAGAGACTGACAGGTCAGGAAAGCAAATTATCCCCATTGTGAGAGTGGGTAGAAACTTCTACACCCTTTGACGCTAGCTGTAGGAGGAGCTACAGCCTGTCAGATCCCAAGGCTATGGAGAGCTCACAACACTAGGATCCAATTGTGAGGGGGCTGTCTGGCAGCACAGGACAATCAGGAGGAAGAGAAGTCTCATCTGAATTTGCCCCAGTTTGAGCCAGATAAGATGTTTGGGAGCACTGATTGGCAGGGAGGAATATAGGACATCATGACATATATGAAAGCATGAAGGCCAAACAATATATCCTTAAGACTTGAGACCAGGCAATGCCTGATCTTTCCCAGGCTTACTGGGGATGGTGTTCTGATGATTGGCAAACATGATTAGTCTTGACATATGTAAGAGAAAGGATGATGCTCCAATGTACCAATCATGTGTCACAACTTCCTTTTTTGTTGTTTTGAATAGGAAGACCAGAGTGAAGGATGCTTCAGGAGGAGTGATAGAGAGTTTAGGAAGCAAACCAGTCATTCTTCCCTGGGTATTTCACTGGGCAGAGCTCTTGAGCTTCTGTTTATCACATACGTAATCTTGAATTACTAGAGTTAGTCTATAACCTCTACAAAGGCAGGGGTTGTGAATGCTTCATCTTGACCACCTGCCTTTCTGACATTCAGTTCTTCCCTCAAAACCATCACCTTGAATAGGGGCTCAGCATATGTAGTGACTGATATTCAATTTAAATCAAGTCACAATAGTTCTTGTTTTGATGGGTTACATGAGAGCATAATCCTAGTCGTAATAATAGGCTCCCAAATGATCTGCTGCTCCTGTCATGATGGGGAAGCTGCCAGCAACCTGATGGATACAGAAAGTGCATTAACCCTGCCAGCAGAAGACTGAGAACTGAGGACCAATGACTATGCTGGTCTGCTGTGATTTTTACTAGCAACATGGATGCTCCATGCCCTTTCTTCCACTTACTCCATTCTGATTTCACTTCTTATAAACTTACAACACACCAGCAACATTACTCAAAGTGAGTCCAGGAAAAGGATTTTTATCTTTTCAGCTTTTGCAGTATAGGAAGCCACACTGGAAAGTCATTGGAACATATATTGAATGAGCCAATCCACAGAATCTGACTCTGCCCTCATCAATATCTGGCATTGTGTTAATTTCTGACTTATTATTGTCTGTCTTCCACTAATGGGACATAAGCTCCAAGAAGCCAAAGATGGTTTTAGTTTGGTTCACTTTTGTGTCCATATACCCAGAACAGTGTCTGACACTTGTTAGCCACTCATGACATACTTAGGAATGAAGAATGAATGGAGCACCACATTAATGAACATGCAGCCACACTCCAGGAGAATGAAGGGAAGAGTGTTGTCTTTGGAACAAAGCTTTGCTCCAGTTAAGGCAGTAATTTTGAGACACATACTAAGCTTCAGTTCCTCGTGTATAAATACATAGTATCTAACTCACATTATGGGGAAATGAATGAAATAATGTTTATGAACCACTGACATGGTCTCTGTTCTATGTCCATCCCATCCCACTTCTGTTCCTGAGCCTTCACCCTGGAAAAAAATAAAAGAAGAAATGGAGCCTGAGATCAATGCATGTGTGCAGGATCCTTATTGAGAAGTGACTTCCAAGAGCAGGAGAGAAGGATGGAGAGTGACACACAAGAAGGGTTCAATATAGTTTCCAGGATGAACTGCTCATGTCTTTCTAGTCCTCCATGCTATCTAATCCATTTACTACCAAATGCCATTCACAGTGGTGGCAAAATGCAACCTCTGTAAGAAAAAATTTTTTAATGAGTTAATAGAGTAAGTTGTAGTACTTGTTGAGCTGGTCTTGTGGACATAATTAATATTCATAATTTCCCTCTTTTATTACACATTCTAGAGTTTATTCACCTTCCATAAGCATTAGGTTGATCTCAGTAGCTTGATTGATATGGAAATACAGACCTGTATGTAAACTGATGCTTACATAACCCTTCAAACAGCAAGTACAGAAAATATATTGTTTTCAAATGTGCATAATATACTCACCAAGGTTGACCATGTACTGGGCCATAAAGTAAGTCTCAATACTCTTAAAATGATTGAGGTCACACAGAGTAGGCCCTTTGACCACTGGAATTGAATTAGAAATGTATAACTCTAAAATATCTAAAAAGACCACAAATACCAGAAATTAAATAAATACTGCATGTCTGCATACTCCATAGGTCCAAGAAGAAATCAAAAGGAAAATTAGAAATGATTTCAAACGGAATGAAAATGAAAGTATCTATTAAAAGTTTGGAAATGTAACTAAAACAGTGCCTAGGAGAAAATTTATAGCTTTAGGAATTTATTAGCAAGGAAGGAAGGTCTAAAATAATGTTCCATTTTGAAAAAGCTAGAAAAATAACAAACTAAACACAAATCAAAACAAGGATAAACACAACATATGAAAGGAAAAAGGTAAAATAGAAAACAGGCAAACAACAGAAGAAGTAAAGGCAAAATTACTGTTGGTTGCCAAAGCTGTGGCCTGGCTCAAAGCTTCACCTTCCCAGTGTACCTCCTCCCAATCCACCTCAGATGTGAGTCTTAGTGATTTTTCTGGTACTGCCTGTCACAGGGGATCACCTCCCACCACCCACCTACCTTGGGGCCCCTATTGCATACAAATTCAGCACCAGCATTTCATCATGAGGGTCTATTTTTTAAGGACATACCCAGTACAATCGTCTTAACCTGTTTCCTCCAAAAGCAAAGCTTAAGACAAAGGCTTGGTTTCAGATGTTTTTTTGAGAAGAGACTCCAAGGAGGAACAAAAAAACAGGGATGTGATGCAGGGAAGAAAGGGCAAGTAATACAAGGGTAAGTTCTTGAATTTCCCAGGCAAGTACTCAGCATGAGTTCTCCTAAGGATCATCAGTTCTCCTTTCTGTCGCTCTGAGATGCCCTCTGGAATGTGTCTCAGACCTGTCCACTCTGAGCTGAGCATTTGTGCATCAGTTCTCAAGACCCCCTGGTCAATTTGGTGGTGCAGGTGTCACTCGTTGACACTGTGCATGTGTGAGTGCAGAGTGAGGTAACAGGGCTGTGTCATGCTGCAAGGTTAGAGAGGGTTAGAGAAGCCCCTGGGCAGGATGCGTTCCTGTAGAACTGGTTGTAATAAGAGATGGGCTGAGAAGATTTGAAGGCATGTGCAAATGTGTCCTAACATAGACACTTATCACTCTGCCTAAGACTATGAATACTTATTAGAAATTTGTATGGAAATGTAGGCAGCACTGTTAAAGTATGGACCTGTACATATTCTTGGGTGTAGACTGATGAGGGTAGATGAGAAGGCACGCTTGTAACCAATTTTATTTGTTACAACAACAGCTCATTAGAACACTCAGCGGGGTTTCACTCCCATTGCCCAGGTTGGAATGAAGTGGAGCCATCATAGTTCACTTCAGCATTGACTTCCCAGGCTCAAAAGATGCACTCCAATCTCCTACGTAGCTGGGGCTACAGCCACACACCACCACAACTGGCGAAATTTTTGTATTTTTAGTAGAGATGGGGTTTCATCATGTTGACAGGCTAGTGGCCTCAAGCAATCTGCCCACTTTAGCCTCCCAAAATGCTGGGATAACAAGTGTGAACCACTGCATGTGGCCACCTCGTATATTTTTTTAAACTCCCCATCATAATGGAAATTTTATAATTTTAAAATGTTTGTAGAACATATGAAATTGCAACTTATTTTTAATAATGAATTTAGCTGATTATACACACTTTCAATGACTCCATAATGTTTCCAAGGGACAAAGTATTTTAGTAATTCCACTTTTTCTCACTCATGATGAGACCAATATGCCTGGTGGATCAACCCCTTGCTTGTTTGTGGTCTCTAGCACAGGAAACACAATGTCATCGCTGTCACCTGTCACTATCCATTTAGCACCCCATTATGTTGAATCTCTGGATTTCCAAGCCTTCAAATGTACGTCTATTAAACATCTACTATCTGTGAAGCACTGTGCTAAGCATTCTTACATACCTAAAATATATGTCTACAAATATGTTTGTTTAATCTCTGCAACAACCCTGGAAGTAGATACGTTCCTCATTTTACAAATGAGAAAAAAATAGGTTCAAAGAGATTAAAAGTTGTATAAATTCACATGTTAAATTTAGACTGAGATTTAGACTCCCTGGATGCTGCTCTTTCCTCTATATCCTTATGAACTCTTATAGCTCGAGTGCCTAAAATGGTGCTATTATTAATCATGTCTCTATTCTGTTTTCTGGTGATGCTTTGACATCTTGGGGCCTTGATGACCCTAAAGGGAGTGCCCTTCCTAGGACTACCTAACTCTTAAAGATAATAAAGAGACTCGCCTGTGAGCATGCCTTTCAAATGCAAACCAACCAATCCAGAACCCATAACCCCAGCCACATCCTTTGTCAGACTCATACTCTTGGCCACTGTTTCCTAGGGACAGTTCCTACACCCCAGAGCCCATTGAAATGATTCCAACTAGCCAATGCTAAACCTGTTTACTCTGCCCTGCTGTTTTCTTCCTGCAGGAACCACAATAGAGACTCTTGACCACATTCCCTTCCACCCTGCTTCCTGACCAACCCTGCTGCTTCTCTGTGTGCCACCCCAGGCCCCCCTCCCATGGTGTGGTGTGTCCCCTGCTCTCCAGATCTTTGTGAATAACAAACTATCTTTTCAGTGGTGTCATCTGTTGACTTTATCATACCTGATTAGTAATAGAGCCCTTCTTTTAAAATAGGTGCTGGTACATGGAAGGCAGGTAATCAAGGTCGTTGAGATGAAATAATAGAGAACAGTTGATAAGAAATAATGAAAAAGCAGAACCTTATCTACTATTAGTTCATTGTATACATAGATGCACATACAGCTGGGCCTGGTGGCTTACACCTGTAATCCCAGCACTTCGGGAGGCCGAGGCAGGTTGATCACCTGAGGTCAGGGGTTCGAGACCAGCCTGGACAACATGGAGAAACCCCATCTCTACCAAAAATACAAAAAGTTAGCCAGGTGTGATGGCAGACGCCTATAAATCCCAGCTACTCCAGAGGCTGAGGCAGGAGAGTCACTTGAACCCGGGGGACGGAGGTTGCAGCGAGCCGAGATCACACCACTTCACTCCAGCCTGGACAAAAGAGAGAAACTCCATCCAAAAAAAAAAAAAAAAAAGATGCACATAGTATAGATAAATAAGTATGTATGATCAAATAGACCACCATAATCAAATCCATCAATTTTACAGTCCAGCAAATCCATGTCTGATTTTGCAGAAATTTCACATTCAATACTACAGCTGCTAACATTTCGTCATTTCTAGTGTGATACAGAGTGTAGGATTATCCACATTCTCTGCGCTGCACCATGTTTGGGCTCTGCGTGTACTCTTCTCTAGAAGTCTTCTGCTGTGCTGCTCGACACCCGCTGTAATGGATGGCTAGGGCACTGACAATTCTGCTACCAATTCTGGAATCTACTTTAGAGGCTTTAGAAACAATGGGAAAAGTTGATATTATATTCAGTGCTGAAAATGCAGATTTTCAATTTCTTCTTTTCGTCTTACAAACCATAGGCAACTTGAACACATCAGTTGCTCAGGATAGTATTTCTGTGTAATCTGAAGCTATTTAGAGGCAGCTTCTACATAAGATGTTAGCCAATCCACATGCAAGAGTGGAATTCTTTCTTTTCAGTTAAAATAAAGAGGCTATTTTATAGATTATTCTTTGGCCTCATTGATTGGGTTAAACCATTTAGAATGAAAAATTTATGAAGTTGAATAGAAAAATAACATTTGTCTAACAGATATAATTTCCTGTTTCAATCAACCATTTTTCAAACTCCTACTATGTGGAGATAATTGTTATACGCTCTACACAGTTTTACGGAGCTCAACCAAATTTGGTGCAATGTCTCTGAGGAAAAAAGTCTTCAGCTGAAAAAAGAATCTGCGTTTCGTTCAGAGACTTGACAAGAAAGCTGCAGACAGAATTTCACCCTGTTTTAACCTGCAATATAAAATAGTGGTTTCTTCTTTCTTATCTGCTTATGGCTTGTTTGACTTGTATTGAAAGATTAACCGTAGTCTGCATTTAGGAATGTTCTTAGATAAAAGAGGTTCCCAATATAGCAACTAATGAAATGCTCAGTGGAATCAGGGCTGCATTCTGGCTCCGTAATTGTGGGGATAATGTGTGCCACTCGCCTAAGTATTGTATTAGTCAAATGCCTAGAAACCTGTTCACCTCCATTCCTGACTTGAAAATTACAGAATTATGCTCCCTCCAGGTTCATTTATACACAATTGAACACAATGCGTGTAATTTTCTAAGCGCAATAATTGGCGTTTCACCATCTTTTCAGTAGCAAAGTTGACTTGAATAAAAGGCTACTGAGATGTTTCAGGTTTCCACTGAGCTTGGCTTGTATACATGTTAGAGACAGATGTGTTTAAATTCAGCTAAAATACGCAGGAAAAGAGGGTATAGTACTAAATACCCTACTTTAAACCTAAAACAAAATATGCATGAGTGTAGGGTCTGAAGTGAGGGAGAAGGTTGGACACATTTGGTTTTACACTTTTGACCATTACATTCTGAATAAAGAATTCTTTTTCGAAGATGAGGAAAATTCCCCTCACATTAAAAGAAAAAACTGCAATGTTTCCCAAGCAAATAGAAATCTCATTTTATGTTGCTATCCTACGGTAAATTAACAACCGTAGTATCATTCATGTGCACAATCCATTTACCTTTTCAGCATATGGATCATTTGTTCATCTCAAAGGAATTTCTGAGAGTGGAAAAAGCAGAATGTGTATGTAGAAGAAAATAACAATTTGTACCAAAGAGAGTATCAAGAGTTCAGCTTCTAACTTCACAAAAGCTTGTAGATAAATATGACTTCAACTGACTTGTCACGCTTGCTATTAAAATAACTGGATAGCCCTCATCTCAATGAGATCGCGTTTCCCAGACCATCTGGTCCACTGTGAATGGTGCTGCATAGAGGCTCACTTCCTATAAGCAACAAAGACAACGATCAGAGACTAGTTATTTCTATTTGTTTAAATGCATTCTGTAAGCTATATTCTTTCTGGTCTGACTTTTTCTTTTTCTGCAGATGAAACATTAACACCAGTAAAACATTGTCCTTTTAGGAGATGGATGTTTAAATAAATGTAATAAAAGCCAGTTAAGATGGTATTGTGTATCCCTTAAGTGGTGTTGCATCTCTCTTAATTCTTTTTTAGAGAGTGAATTAAAAACAAAGAATAAGATAAACATTCTTGTATCTTCTCTTTGGTTCAAGAGGAGGACTGTAAGGAAAAGGGCATGTATGTATATGCACACATGCACACACATGCACAACATGATACAGATTCAGAATGTTTCATTGTGGTTCCTCTTCACTGAGAGACAATGTCCTTTAAATTGCATTCTGGGAAATAGTTTTCTGTATCAATCCAGAATATCTTAGTGCAGAAATTGACGAGACTAAGGGATGGGCAGAGAAAATAGTCACAAGGGGAGTAGTCTCAGTTCCAGAAACCTACGGTCATAGGTCACACAAAAATTTCTGAAACACCAACCTCAGGAATTTTAGAGAAAACCAGCTTCTAGCCCAAGACAAGGTAAAGCTGGGTGCTGTCTTCGTGCTCTCTCAGTAAGCATTGCACCACGGATGTTCCTGTTCTCGATCATTCTGAGGACTGTTTGTCACCTACAGTCTGTGGCACATTCAGCACAGATTGAAGTGAGATCCCCTTGGGTTCAATGTGCCTAGAGACCGCAAAAAAAAGCCTTTCGATTTTTCAGTGCCCTTTGTAGTCCAAAGGCTTAGCTATAAACCAGCCAATGAAACCTAATTACATAACAGAGGTTTACACAGATGTGGCAGTGCTGCTTTTGAACAAGAGTGGGTTTGACTTTTAGCTGTGTGTGTGTGTGTGTGTGTGTGTGTGTGTGTGTATATATATATATATATATATATATATATATATATAGTGGCAGATTAATTGTGCCTAAGCAGCACCATCCCTAAATTCCTGGCCACCATATGCAAGAGACAGGACTACACTCAGCTGTCCACGAAGAGTAAGCACTGCTGATGGTCGCCAGGATATAGAACATGCGCCCTCTGGGACCTGCTGGCAGAAATCCTTTTGTCCCAGTGTGTACCCAGTAACTCTCAACACCTCACTACCCTTTTCTGCAAGAATAGAAGCCACATGGAGGAAGTAGGATCTGTAACCCTTTTTTTCTGTCTTTGTCTAGAACCCTCCTCTTACATGGCCACTGGACTCTGGGGGAAGGAGAGCTAACATCGAAGCTGCTTTGCATCTTGTCTATATCTGCTAAGATTATGTCTCTGGGTGAAGACCATCCATTTATGAGGAAGCAAGCTATCCACCAAACATCTTTCCATTCTTGCAACTTTATTATAATTCCTAAATCAGATTAATTAAAATGGGATGGTGGCAGCCGCTCTTACACACGTCAATTATTTGTTCAGTCAGAGGTGTCAAAGTTATTGAATCACATCCCTACACATCAACTGAATAGGCAGGACCAGGAGCAGCCTGCCTCACCACACCTTGTCTTCTAATCTCACACAAGTTTGTGCTGTCAGAAAGGGACACCTCCTTGTTGGCCCCAGGTTCACTCTCTCATTTGCTCATGTTTTTCAGAATTGTTGTACAAAAACGAGAGTTTATTTTCACTGTGCTATTTATTCCTAAGCATATTTAAACATTGTTCTTGCTTAGTAAGAAGTTGAATGCTAGAAGTCAAGAAGGCAGTGATGATCAAAGACAAGTTATTTCTACTTTATTTTTCTTAAAAAGGCGTTCGATAAGGTATATTCTTTCTGGCCTTACTGTTTCTTTTTTCTGCAAGTGAGACATTCACACCAATATGGCATTCTCCTTTCAGGAGCTGGATGTCTAAATAAGTGTGATAAAAGCCAGCTAAGAGAGTCTATCCATTAATCTCTAAATGATTGCGCGCAGGAATTCTTACTCTTGTTTCCATTCCCTGCAGAACCTATTGCAAGTTTGGCACAGAACTATTCCTAAAGAGCAGTTTTAGTTTTATTTCTGTTTTGAAACTTATGTCAAAGTATTATGCTAGTGCAGTGTTCCCAAACTGCGTTTTATAAACCTCAGGAGCTTTCCAATTACCTCAAGGGATACCATAATCTCAAAATTTTATCATAAAAATATTATTTTTAATTCACTTGTAAAGTTAAAAACTGATTTTTACATGATCCCTTTAGATTGGAAAAATACTGCTGAAATTTTCTAAATGCTCTGAGATTTTTGTTTGACTATTCTGAGAGATTCATACAAAATTTAAAAACAATAAAAATTTTCATAGGCCATATATTCTAGCAGATTATGATATGTGAAATAAGAATTCTTATAAATGGTTCCTGATAGTAATCCTGCCACATATATACATGATCTTCCATTGTCACCAATTGTTAACTCACTGACGCATTATTATCATTCTTAAATCAGATTAATTAAAATTTCTACCATTTTAACTTGTTGACAACATGGATGTTTCTCTTGCAGTTAACCCTGTTAATGTCGGACTGGAAGTTGTCTAAATGTCTAATCTCTCGTTGAATCAGCAGCAACATATTTTAGGCAGAAGAAAGGGTAAGAGAGTGCAGGGAAAGAGTTATGGGAGAATGCCATTTCCAGATTCCTATGACGTCCTATTGTCATTGATTCATTGGCACTGGCTTCTAATATGCTACTTTAAAAGTCGCTGTCATTGTTTTGTAATATCTTGTGTTATTTCGCACACCTCTTATAAAAAGTTGTTTGCAATACTGAATTCCAGTTGATATGTTACTGTTTCAGGACAAATTTGCTAGTAAGAATCTGTAGTCACAACTGAAACATAATATTGAAAAAAAAAAAAAAGCTGGCATCCGTCATATGTCATTTAACAATTGTATGCTGCACCAGTAAAAAGGAAATGAATACATGTGTGCATGAATGAATGAATCCAACAAATGCCCCAGATTACAACTTTACTAAAACTGAATTAACAACTTCAGAATGAAGTGTTTGAAATAAGTGACTGTTTATATTCCTGGTTATGTAGTCTTTCAGATAATGGGGTGTGTGTGTGTGTGTGTGTGTGTGTGTGTGTAGTGGCTTAATATCAATGAACTGTTCTCTGTCTTCTTAAGCAGTTACTGTGTGATTTCTCCAGGGCATAGCAATTAGGAGTTCTGCTAATATAAATCTGAAAATGTTTACTACAAAACAACTATTTTTCTGGCCCCAAAAGTAACAGCGAAGTGATGAACTCTATGACCTTTTTTCTCACAGACTACAATATCTCTGCACCATAGGGATATACGTATACCTAAAAAGGTATAAACTGAGCAAAGTCCAAGGGCATTTAACTTACTGTCTGTTGAAATGCAAGGTTAATTGCTACCAGACTTTTTAAATGGATATATAACAAAACTCTTCTGGGACCTAGCTCAATTCAGCAGCATTACAATGTTGTCTTTTGTTTGTTTGTTTTGTTTTCTTTTGTTTTGAGACAGAGTCTCACTCTGTCACCCAGGCTGAAGGGCAGTGGCATGTTTTTGGCTCACTGCAACCTGTGCCTCCCAGGTTCAAGCAATTCTCCTGCCTCAGCCTCCCGACTTCTGTTTTTTAATACTCCCCCACTATGTCTAGAAACTGAATACCACCCAATGATTAACCAACTACCCAATTATCCTGAGGAATCTTTCCCATCTCAGAAACAGTAATGTAATATTGAAAAGAAAAAAGTGATGAACTGTGACTTCTTGTTCAACTCAATGGATCGTACAATCTTTAAAATCAAGCTTTCCAATGTGCAGATTAACTTTGCCTGAGACATTAAGTCAAGTTATACTGTACACAGCTTGATTACTAGATGTAATCAAAACCAGGCCTGCTGTTTCGGACTAGAATTTTCCAACCAGAATAAGTTCCATTGTTGCCTACTCTTGTTTTCCCTGGTTTTCATCTGATTTATAGGGTAGGAAAACAAATGTAAGCAAGAGAGGGCAAAGTAGGCTAAATAGGAACTTGCCAGAGATCTGGCCTCCTTTTTGTCTCACCTTCTCTATATCACAAATGTACTCCTGGGAGCAGGCGTCAATGATATGCAAATCTAATTGCAAAAGTAATAAACAGAAACAACATGGATGTTTCTCTCGCAGTTAACCCTGTTAATGTCGGACTGGAAGTTGTCTAAATGTCTAATCTCTCGTTGAATCAATAGTAACATATTTTAGGCAGAAGAAAGGGTAAGAGAGTGCATGGAAAGAGTTATGGGAGAATGCCATTTCCAGATTCCTATGGCGTGCTCAGAAGACTTTATTAGTATATGCTGCATTGAAAAGTGGCATCCTAAACAATACAGGCTAAAGAATAAGGTATTTCTTGGACCAGTGTAGACTCCAATTTCATCCATTAAATATTTCCATCAAAATTAAGTGGCTATTGGCTTGCTCATTTGCAAAAAAAAAAAAAAAAAAAAAAAAAAAAAAAAGCAGGGTGAGGCTTGGCGTGGAGGCTCGTGCCTGTAATCCTAACACTTTGAGGTCAGGAGTTTGAGACCAGCCTGACCAATATGGAGAAACCCCGTCTCTACTAAAAATACAAAAATTAGCTGGGCATGGTGGCAGGCACCTGTAATCCCAGCTACCTGGGAGGCTAAAGCAGGAGAACAGCTTGAAACCGGGAGGCGGAGGTTGCAGTGAACCAAATTCCGCCATTGCACTCCAACCTGTGCAGCAAGAGCAAAACTGTCTCAAAAAACAAAAACAGGAAAAACAGCAGGTTGAATTTTAAAAAAACTACACCCTACCTAGTGGTAAAGTTAGGATGTTAACAGGTGATACTCATACTGTGGTCCCAGACCAGCAGCATCATCTGGGAAATTGCTAGAAATGCAAATTCAAACCCTATACTAGACCTCCAAATCAGAAATTCTGGTAACAAGCTTTCTAGGTATTTCTGATGCACACAGAAGTTAGAGAATTGGCCAGGCACGGTGGCTCATGTTTGTAATCCCAGCACTTTGGGAGTCTGAAGCAGGTGGATCATGAGGTCAGGAGATCGAGACCATCCTGGCTAACATGGTAAAATCCCATCTCTACTAAAAAATACAAAAAACAAAAAAAAATTAGCCAGCGTGGTGGCAGGTGCCTATGGTACCAGCTACTCAGGAGGCTGGGGCAGGAGAATGGCTTGAACCCCGGGGGGCGGAGCTTACAGTGAACCGAGATGGGGCCACGGCATTCCAACCTGGGCAACAGAGCAAGACTCTGTCAAAAAAAAAAATAATAATAATAATAAAAAGAAGAAGTTAGAGAACCACACTGGATTTAAAAGTATCTCACACATTTCAGGTGAACAGGTTCTTGTTAGGGGTTAATTTTCCTAAATTTGAACCAAGTAAATTTCAAGTAGTCAAGAAGAAGTAAATCCATCCAACTGTTGTTATTCATTTTTTTATTACTTAAAATAGTCAACTGGTTTCATTATATCAAATGATTTCAAAATAATGAAGATAAAATTAATAAGAAAAAATTATTTTTGTAATCAAAAGATGAATACCTTGGGAATCCTGAAGGTGGATCTATTTTAGAACTTCTCTACATTGACAGTACTGGTTATATGGACAGGGACATTCTTTGTTATGGAGGCTGGTCCTGAGCATTACAGGATGTTAACACCATCCCTGGTGTTTACCCACCAGATGCCAGAAGTATCCTCTTCCTACTGTTGTAAAAACTTGAATTTTTCTGTCTCTTAGAAGTCAAATTGCCCTAATGTTGAGAACCACTTAGCTAGTTGATTATTTTGATAGACTTTTTTTGTTAGTCAACTTTAAAAGAAACAACATCTATTACAAGGAACAACATGCAACTACTGTTAGCAAAGCACTGTGCATTGTATTAAAGATACATATTCCATATTGGCATGGAAATTTTAGTACATCAGAGCCGGTGTCGCGGCTCACTCCTGCAATCCCAGCACTTTGGGAGGTCGAGGCAGGCAGATCATGAGGTCGGCAGTTTGAGACCAGCCTGGCCAGCATGGTGAAACCCCGTCTCTACTAAAAATACAAAAAAAAAAAAAAAAAAAATTAGCCAGGCGTTGTGGCGAGTGCCTGTATTCCCAGCTACTCGGGAGGCTGAGGCAGGAGAATCTCTTGAAGCTGGGAGGTGGAGGTTGCAGTGAGCCAAGATCGCACCACTGCACTCCAGCCTGGGCAACAGAGTGAGACTCCGTCTCAAAAAAAAAAAAAAAAAAAAAAAAAATTTTGGTACATCAGAATTAGTTCTAAACTTGAGAGCAAGTTGTATTGGGGCCTTACTCAGCTATATTCCTCAAATGTTCCTGAGGGAATCAGTGTTTGCTGTAGTCCATGAAATTACAGCTAATAATTTTATTTGAGTCGATTTGTGTCAAATTTGACCCTAAGAAAGAGAGATAATGAGGCACTGGGGTGTCTTGGAAAAAGCAGTGATTAGCACTTACGTGGCATGGCTTATTGTTTTATCTCTATTACTAATTTGTTGCACAGTCTTAGGAAATTCACAAAATCTTTTGGATCTATTTTTTTTTCTTTGAGACAGAGTCTTGCCCTGTTGGCCAGGCTGGAGTACAATGGCACTATCTTGGCTCACTGCAACCTCCGCCTCCCGGGTTCAAGTGATTCTCCTGCCTCAGCCTCCCAAGTAGCTGGGATTACAGGCACATGCCATCACACCCAGCTAATTTTTTGTATCTTTAGTAGAGACGGGGTTTCACCATGTTGGCCAGGCTGGTCTCGAACTCCTGACCTCAGGTGATCCGCTCACCTCAGCCTCCCAAAGTGCTGGCATTTACAGGCGTGAGCTACTGCGCCCGGCCTGGATCTAATTTTTGAATATGTAAACTGCCCCTGATGGGCTGTATGATTTCTATGATGACCTCAGCTTTTTATACTTTACCAGTAATAAATCTCAGTCATACTCAAGTATAACTAATATTTAGCTAATAGTTATTAAGAACCACACTAAGCACATATATTATGTCTTTAATCTTCCTTTCAATTCCAAGTGGAGCTATCACTCCGCTTGGTTTTGAAATTTTGAAAATCATTTTCAAAAATTTCAAGGTAGAGATACTGAGACCCAGTCATGTTGCGTCTATAACTTCCCAAATCCATACAGCAGTGTTGAGACATCCTGGGAAGGGCCAGGGCTCTTCCCACTACGCATGTCAGTCTTTTTGTGTCAAAGCTGATCTCTGGGAGGATGCAAAATGATTATCCTAAAATGGTATGGGAGGAGAAAAAACATCAGCACAAGCTACCGCAAAATAACACGAGATTTTATTGTTCGTAGAATTAATTCAAACAAAGACAACAGAACACAGGTGTGGTATGGAGCAATTGCTAGTTTTCACGCCACAAAGTGTTTATGGAGCACTTTTAATTTGTCAAGCATTACGCTAGTGCTCCAGGACGTGGAAGTTTCTAGATCTTGACCGCCCTCAAGGAGTTCAGGAGTCTGCACAGTGCACGCTTCCTGGAAGAGAACTCGGGCTGGTTTTCCACTAAGCACCGGTGAGAACACAGTCAGTGGCCTGCTGGACAGGCCCTGGGTTTGTTTTTGTTTTTCATTGTTTTTTTTTTTTTTTTTTTTTTTTTTGCACTCCGTAGGCACCTGATGGAAAATGAAATTGCAGACAGTGAAGACCATCAGGAAGACTGCTGTATTAGGCTCCCTTGCATTCCTTAACCCCTTTCAAATGAAAACAAAGAATAAAAATTCTTAAGTTTTCAAATACACTTTTACTCACACCCTATCATCTTTGCTTCCAGAGGTAGAATTTAATCATACAGCCCCGTAACACTCGAATAGCGGCCCAGCGATCCTTGCTGGGTTTGATTAGGAGGCTGAGCTTCCGACTTTCAACTCCCTGAGGTATAGCTTATGAGAACTCGAGAAGAGGTTGTCTAGCGGGTTCTAACTCAGCTACTTTTCTCAAATGTTGCTGAGAGAACAAGTTTATCCCGATCCATGTCGTCATAGCTAATTATTTTATTCATGTTTATTCATGTAAAACTTGACCCTAGGAAGGATAGAAGCGAAGAAAAGTAGAACCCTTGGTTGAGTTCTTTATTTTTTTTATTTTTATTTTTTTTAGACGGAGTCTTGCTCTGTCGCCCAGGCTGGAGTGCAATGACCCCATCTCGACTCACTGCAAGCTCCACCTCCCGGGTTCTCCCCGGGTTCACGCCATTCTCCTGCCTCTGCCTCCCAAGTAGCTGGAACTACAGGCGCCCACCCCCACGCCCGGCTAATTTTTGTATTTTTAGTAGAGACAGGGTTTCACCGTGTTAGCCAGGATGGTCTCCATCTCCTGACCTCGTGATCCACCCGCCTTGGCCTCCCAAAGTGCTGGGATTACAGGCGTGAGCCACTGTGCCCGGCCTAGAGTTCCTTTACTTTTAACGTCACTCACACATTGATGTGAGACATAATTGTTAGAATTGGTATTTTACGAAAATTTTTTTAAAAATGGAAGTGAAATGACTTTTTTGGGTCCAATTTATTACAGTAAATTAAGCGAATCAAAGCCGATATGCCATTTACCTGTACAGCATTCTTTCGCTATCACATCATGTTCGTCTTTCACAAAATCCATGGCTTATTTAACATGCCCCAGATTACACTTGACAATGACTTAGTCGAAAATCAGCAGGCTGTAAGGGTCCCATTCCTGCTGTTATTACTTTAACAAGAAGGACCCTGAAGGAAGAAAATAACAGATACAGGTGAGTTGCATTGGTTTTGTTTTCTTTTTCTGAACTTGAGAAAAAGCTGATTTGTCAGTGGATGTGTGCAAAAATTGTGCTGCGAAGCCGGGCTCCTGGCAGAGTGCTGGAATGGGCTCTCCGTGTTATTAGTATTCTCCATGACGGTTTGTTGTCTTCTGGGGCAATTATCTTGCTTTAATTTAGGTCACTAATGATATTATGAGATAGTTTGATGATGGTGTAATTTCTTTTGATGTTGTGTTTGTTGCTCTTGCTTGTATCAACTCATTGTGATTCCATAAAAGACTGAATTCTATACCCACTGAGGGAGGGTAGGGAGGGAAGCAGGAGGGGTTGAGAGGAGGAGGGAGGGAGCTGGGGGTGCAGCAAATGGCAAGGCCGGGTGCTGGGATCTGGCAGCCGTACTTCCGCGGTGGAGGGTTTGACCCTGTCCTGTTTTGCTTCTCTCCCAGTGTGGGGACTGAAGGCTGGGAGATCACACCACACGGCTCAGTGTCCTGTCAGGTTTGGAATTATTTCTGACAGGCTACCAAAACAATGGGTCCCTCACTCCAGCAGCTTTTACACTAGTTGAAGTCTAATTTATAAGATAGATCATCCGCTTCAGTGATCTCGTCTCAACTCTTCCTAAGCTACCTTATGCAGAGACCTCATTTGAGAAATACAAAGCTGGCCCAAAGCCCACCCTTTCAAAGCTCCCCACAAATGACCCCCTTGACAGGCCAACTTGGAGGCCTCTATTGATTATTGCTTAATGTAAATACTCTTCTCAGCACTCAGCTTTATTGTTTTTATTGCATATGAAACTGTGGTATTTATACGAAATGCATGCTTACTGGTGTTGTTTTAATGGAAACTAGCTCTGGAATGTGTCCATTCAGTCTACTTTCACCCTCGTTAATACTGAAGGAGGGCTGACTTTGTGTCAGAGAGATTGTTCCGGCTGTGGTGCAACCTGGGTCTCCTGCCAGGAGAGCTATTAACAGAATGGTTTTGGAAATGAAGTTCAGAATTCCCTGTGGGTTTTCTGGTTTGAGGGGAACCATCTATTTTGAGAATATCTATAAGGTAAACAAAATATGTAAAACTTCTGAAATATTATTATATAGAGAATACAATTTAGATAAAAATAGTATTTAGAAAATTCTTTTGTTAGGAAAGAGATCATGTCCTTTGCAGAAACATAAATGGAGCTGGAAACCATTATCCTCAGCAAACTAACACAGGAACAGAAAACCAAACACCTCATGTTCTCACTTATAAGTGGGAGGTGAATGATGAGAACACATGGACACATAGTGGGGAACGACACACACTGGTGTCTGGTTGGAGGGTAGGTGAAGGGAGAGCATTAGGAAGAATAGCTAATGGATGCTGGGCTTAATACGTCGGTGATAGGTTGATCTGCTCAGCAAATGACCTTGGTACATGATTGCCTATGTAACAAACCTGCACATCTTGCACATGTATCCTGGAAATTAAAATAAAAGAGAGAAATATAAAAGAGAATACTTGTATTATTTAGAGATGCTATTATTCAGAAATGGCACTCTGCAAATATTAGTTGGTCTATCTAACAACATTGAAAAGATAAAAGCTGAGTTTACTTACACAGTCCATCCAAGGAAACTGTCAATTTCATACCCTACACCCCAACCCAAAACTGCTTAACAGCTGTAAACAGTGCGGTTCAGGGAGGTTTCCAGCTAACGCACATTTTCCAGCTTCTCTCGGATCACAGGGGTATACTACTACTCACAAGTGGTTTAAACTCCTAGCCTAAAAACTGGCCAAGAAAGCCACTTTCTCCACAATGATGCGGAAGCCATCAGCCCCAGTGGCGACTGTTCTTGGAACCATAACAGGCCCTGAGAACTCATGTTTCTACTTCCCAAGATTAATTTGTCCACCTGCTGGGCCAAGTACACATTTAGGTAATCTGGAAAAGTGGATTGTTGTTATTTCTCTTACTGGTCTGTGGCCCATCACTGAGATGATAAAAAACGACTGTCACTTCTGTGGATTCTGTTAGAGTTCTAGCTTTTTAGTATTTATTTACTCCCTAGCTCTTAAAAGTGGTGGGAGTAGAGTTGTCAATGTTCATGATTGGTGAAGTAAATATTTTCCAAACTAGAAGTGGCAGTTTTTATTTTAAAATTCTTCTCAGCATACACTTTTTTGATAAAGGCTTGGTTTTAGATAAAAAATAAAATTTTAAAAAATTAAAATAAAAAATAAAGGAATTAGGATTATTGCCTAATATATTAACATATGAACAACATCCATAGTGAATACAATATTTTTAAACCTAGAAAATAAACATGAAAGCTGGAAACCAAGGAAGGGGCAGCAACTTACAAGTGTCAGATATTCTGCTAGGCACTGAGGTTAAGTCTCTAATGAAATTTAATATTCTATAGGTGTGGTCAGGTCAGAGAAATTAGAGCTTGCCAGTGAAAATGTGAAACCAATTGCAGAAGCACCGCACACTTTTGAAAACTGTTTACATTTAGCTGAATCACTGAATAGACCAACACGATCTATTGACTATGCAATGAGTTAACAGGCCTGGGTAACCATATGTTATCTGATTTGGGGAAATAGTACAGCAAAGTCACTTAAGATGATCTGCCTGTGGTTCAATGGAGAGAGCATTCTAACAATTTCTTTATTTTCACCTAGAAAAGCTTCTCTCATTCAAGTGACTACACTAATACAAGGATAGAGATATCTAAACATTGCACTTGAACCACAGGCGAAATTTTATAGTTCTTTTATTTAAAAATCTTCTTAGGGCTGCTGGGGTTTTGTTATTATTTTAGGCACTATCAAAAATACGGATAAAAGAGAAATCTCAAGTTCTCTTTCACTGGAACTTGTGAAGAAATGGAGGTGATGTAAAAGATTGAAACAAACAAACAAGAAAAAGATGAATACATCTTAATCTCTTGTGATTTGAGAGGGAGGCAAGATAACATGTTGAAAGCCCCACTAATCTCAGTTAGAGAAAGTTTGCTGCTCGTGAGGGCATTTTATGAATATCACTTTGTGGTTTTCCAACAGGCCATTTCACCTCTCTGAACACCAACTGTCTAGCTTTGAAAATGAATGAACTGGACTAATGAATATCTAAAGTCACTTTGAATTCTACAGTGTTATGGTTCTTTTAAAATCAGTTGCAAAGTGAAATTGAACTGAAAATATGACCTCACCACTCTCATTCATGCTGTCAATTCCCTAAGCCTTCCTATCTTTTGGAAAAGTTTTCTGTTTGCTTAATAATGTATTCCAATACTAATTGTAATACTAACAGCTTTATGTCAACAGGCGAGCCAAGCTAGGAAAAAAAAAAAAAAAAACCCAGGAAGTAGACACACACAGAAGTACTCTAAACCAGCTTGGTTTTATGTAGTCTTGTTTAAAGAAAACTTCCAAATTCCAGCTGTGTACTGTTTAAATGTCTCCTTAAATGAAACTGACAGAGGGAGAATAGGATCCAATTAGCAGGAGTTTCCTTTCCTTGCATCTGATAAGTTAACATCTGTGCCTTCTGATAAAGCCACTCTATTTTTTTTTTTTAGTGGCATTTGCACTATTCATTAGTTCCCTTTTAGTACAAATAGCTGACTCCAAAAAATGCCCTGGGGCTACAAGAAATTGTTAGACAGGTGGTAGAGAGGCATCACCTGAGAAGAGAACCTCTCCAGCTATACATTTGAGTTTCCACATTAACAATATACATTCAAATGGGAAAGGAAACTTTATTAGTCACATTGAGTATTTTAATATTTCCAGTGATTCACTTAATGTAATAAGGTTATGATGATATCAATAATGATGGCAAGATTAATTATTAGTTTGCAGTTATCTGCTGCTTCCCCTTAAGGTACACAGAGTATTGAAGAAAATGCTGTTGTTGTTGTTGTTGTTGTTCTTGTTTCCTTGTGATTGCGTGTCCCTGTTCAGACAGGAATACCGTCACTCCCAAATGTCAGGCCCTCAGGTTATATTTTTGTTTGCGGAATTCTCAGCCCTCCTCCAATTTTTCTGCCAATTTACCCCCTGCTCTACCATGTCAGACAATGTCCTCTGGAGCCTCCATCTGTCAGCAAGCACCTCTATCCTGTTTCTGCAAGTAATACTCCCGCCTCTTCTGTCTTAAAGGAATTCAGAAGACACCAACCAGTTCCCTTGTGGTCATCCCTTTTACTGAGAGGTTTCTGGTTCTCCAAGCCCAACACCTACTTACCATATGGACAATATGTCATGTTGGCTAAACCCTTGCCTGACAGCCTCTTCTCTTAAAGGCTTCTGCACTGCAGTGATTTCACCAGAATCAGTCCATTTTCCTCTATCTATACACAGCCTCTTTGAGAAACACAAGCCTCTTCTCATTCTGACAAGACTGTTAAGATCTTTGGTCCAGAACTTAGTGCTTGAGGTAGTTTCCTCCTTCATACCTTAAAGGTTCTGAAATAATAGTCTTAATCATCTGCCACTACCTAAGAGGAGATCCACTGCTTTTAATCAGAAGAAAACTTTTTACAGCAGGAACACTACAAGAGTCTGCAAAGATGGGTTCCAATCATGGGAAGGGTCTTTAGCAGTCACCTACCAGGGCACTGTGACATAGCACCCTTTTCTGGTCATTGCTGAACAGATAGTGATGGCCCAATATCTTCCATCCAGAGAGCACAAAAATAACAACAACAAAAAAGCTAAAAATTTATTTTTAAATTATGATGAGCTGACTTACTTATCTATATGGAGTCCAAAGCACTGTGACACCAACCATTGTGGTAGGTAGGAAATTCATTATATATTATTTGCAGCACTTCATTTGCAGTGAAAGCTTTCACTTAAATTAGCACTTATTTATTGGTCAGACAAAATACGTGGCATGATTGCTCTACCATTTGGTTGCAAGCAGAGAGACGGTATAGAGTCAGATGTGGGGTGGGCATACTGAATGTTGTATCAAGCAAATATGAGAGGCAATAGAAATTTCCATTCTTAAAATGTGAACAACACTGGGCACATCCAGTGTGAAGAAATGTCAGCAGTTCCCCTCCACCCAAAATAAACCCAAAACTGGATAAAATTGTCAAAAACTACCACTCACAGCTCTGTGAAACGCCATAGGTAAACAGCAAATACAGAAGCATCGATTCATGAAAAATTCTTGGGCTCCAGGTAAAAACAGTGGAGTCTGTTGCATTCTTGCCTGGGGATGTCCCATTCTTCTTCTTCCCCAAGTCAGTTGAGATGGTAGTGCTACTAGGACAGGGCTGGTTGTAAAAATGAGTAACTTTGTTGCTGGAGGGGATTAATTTGATTTGGCACAGGGCAAAATCTTACACTCAGTGGCACTGTCAATGAAAGTAGCAAATTCAAAAGAAAATAAAAAGGGAAAACATGAAGGTGGGGTCCTGGTTGGGTAAGAAGTTGAATGGTATACTAGCCAGAAATTTAACCAGGGGGTCCTGGAAATGAGAGGGCAATAAAGGGACTAAGTAAGCTTTCTACACATGCCTGGCTGACTCAGGAGTCTGTGGAGACAGTTCCAGGA
The DNA here is from genome assembly GCF_049350105.2 of Macaca mulatta. NCBI lineage: Eukaryota > Metazoa > Chordata > Mammalia > Primates > Cercopithecidae > Macaca > Macaca mulatta. The sequence goes on from NC_133409.1 coordinate 173,799,820, forward strand.
TGTCCCAGCAGAAGTAAACACTTGCACGAACGTGAAATCCGCATGACATTTAAATGCAGGCCCCAAACCATACTCAGACCTGTCAGGAGAGGACAAAGTTTTACAGGCATGAGGTATATGAGCAAAGTCTCTGGCCAAATGATTGGTTAATGATGAAGCCACGCAGGTGCACATGTGATCTTTAGGACACCAGGATAAGAAATAAAAACAAGAATAAGAATAAAAAGAACTCGAACAGAGACACCATGGGCACACACCGTGAGGGGAGAGTAAACACGTATCATCCAGATAAATTACTAAAAAGGAAAACAAAATGGAAAAAAAAACAACTCTCAAAATCCTGAGTTGCTACAATAAATTGTCTAAAATTGCTGCGTTTTTAGTAAAAAAATATAGACTATACAAACGATAGGGAAGTGCAACATACATAGGGAAAAAAGTAGTCAGTAAAAAGGGTGAATGGGCAAAGATGCTGGTTTTAATAAAGTCTTCAAAGCAGCTATTATATATGCATGTTTAAAAAATTAAAGAAAAATATGATGACGAATCAACAAATAGGAATCCCACAGTAGAAACTCTAAAATAAGTTTTAGAAATAGAAACTAAGTAGAAAGTTTTAAGAAGTGAAACTCTAAAACCAAATGGAAAGTTTTAAGTTGAAAAGTACAGGAACTAACATGAATAATTTATTACATGGACTCAACAAGCAGACTTAAGATGACAGAAGCAAGAATCTATGAACTTGAAAATAGAACCCTAGAAATTATTCATTAAAGAAAAATGAATAATCAGAGACTTGTAGGACAAGTAAAAGCCTGTCAACATGTAGGTGTAATGGGAGTCCTGGAAAAAAAGGAGAGAGGAAAGAGGCAGAAAAAATGTTTAAAGAATAAATTCTCACAATTTTCCAAATTGAATGACAAATGTCACTACAGGGAAGCTCAATGAGTCCAAGTAGGATAAATACAAAGATATCTACACTTACCACATTATGGTTAAACTGTTAAAAGTCAAGGGCAAAGAGAAAATCTTAAAAGCAGCAAAAGAAAATGGACTCACTATGTACAGAAGAACAGCAATGTAATTAAAAGTTGCCTTTTTGTTAAAAATGATAGTGATCTGAAGGTAGTGGAGTGGCAAAATTAAACTTCTTTTTTAAAAAAAGCAAAAACAAACTTGTCCACCAAGAATTCAACAAAACTATCATTCAAAAAAGAAAAATAAAGGCATTATTAGATAAACCTTGCCCAAGAAAATGGATTGCTGGTAGAATTGCTTTCTTTGCAAGAGATGTAAAAGAGAGTTCTACAGCCTGAAAAAGAATCACACTAAATGGTAATTCAAATCTAGACGAAGAAATGAAGAACATTGAAAATGAAAAATATGTGAGAAAGTATAAAAGAATACATAGCTATCTTTTTAAAAAGAATTTTAAAAATTTCTTTAATAGTCATGGGCAAGTATTATTATGACATTATATTTATGGCTTTATAACATATATACATATAATATACATGACAATTAGAATAAAAAATGGGAGGAAAAGGAGCTACACGGGAACAAAGTTGCTCTATTTTTCTGGAACGAAGCCAGTGCTAACCTGAGACAGACTATGAGAAAGTAAGAGACATACTTTAATCCCTAGGTCAGCTACTAGATTAGCAGATATACTGCAATGAGACATTTTAAAATTGTGAAAAGTTAAGAGTCATATAATAATCTCTAGAGCAAAAATTTGCATCTTTTACATAAAAGAAGGCAATAAAGGAGGAACAGAAATTAGGCATATAAAAATCCAATGGAAATGAGCAGTCATAATCCAACCATGACAATAATCACATTAAATGTGAATGAACAAGTCACTGTAGTTTAAAAAACACAGATTGTAAGACTGGATTTAAAAAATCAGGCTCCAGCTGTCTCCTAGAGAAACACAATAGAATCATGGGCACGAATAGGTAGGATGTAAAAGCTTAGACAAATATATACCGAGCAAATAGTAGGTATAAGAAAGCAGAAGTATCTATATTAATATCAGAAAAAAAATAGTCATTGAAACAAAAATATTACTAGAAACAAAGTGAGACATTTCATAGTGATAAAAGGGTCAAAACAACTGGAACACATAATAATTGTAAATGTGTACTCACTTAAAAGGAAAACATCTAAAATAAATGAAGCAAAAGCTCACTAAAACTAAAGGTAAGAAAGACAACTCAACAATTAGAATTAGAGTTTCAGTATTTCACTCTTAATATATAATAGAACTAGATAGAAAATAGTACACTAGAACAACACCTTGACTTAACTGTAGATTGATTTCACTCAGCAACAGCAAAATACACTTTCTTTTTATAACACACATAGAAGTCTCTAAAGGAGACCAACTATAGATTTAAAACAACTCAATAGGCCGGGCATGCGGGCTCATGCCTGTGATACCAGCACTTTGGGAGGCCAAGGCAGATGGTTCACTTGAGGTCATGAGATTGAGGCCAACATGGTGAGACCCCGTCTCTACTAAAAGTACAAAATTAGCCAGGAGTGGTGGTGAGCGCCTGTAATCTCAGCCACTCGGGAGGCTGAGGCAGGAGAATCACTTGAATCCGGGAGGCAGAAGTTCCAGCAAGAGAGCCAAAATCACGCCACTGCTCCATCTTAAAACAGTAACGACAAAAAACAGAACAAAACAAAACAAACAAACAAAAACTCTTAAAAATCATTAAAAGAATTGAAATAGCCCAAGTATCTTTCCTAACTACAATAAAATTGGAACTGAACAAGAAAAAGAATATTGGGAAATCCCTAAATACTTACAAATTAGACAATGCAATTCTAAATAATACCAAAGAAGTGACAGAGAATTGGAAAGTATTTTGACCTAAATGAAAACAAAGTCAATACATCAAAATCTGTATTACATGCTGCAACATGGATGAACCTCAAAAACATTATACTAAGTTAAAGAAGCCAGATGGAAAACAAATGGCATATTACCTGATTCCGTTTAAATGAAGTATCTGGAAAACTCAAATTTAGAGAGACAGTATTCAGATTAGTAGTGCCGGGGGCTGGGGTGGGAGGGGAACATGGTGGGTAGGTACAGAGATTGACTATAAAAAGGCATGAGGAAACATTTTGGGGTGATGGAAATATTTCAAAACTAGACGTGGTGAGAGCTGTGCAACTCTGTAAACTCACTAAGAATTATTCAGTTGTACATTTACAATAGGTCTATTTGATGGTGTGTGAATTGTACCTCAATAGAACTGTTAAATACGCAAACAAATGTATTGAGTAAGTTTATAACATGGTTAAAATCTGGAAAATTTGCTTTATAATAATTTGGCATACTTTTACTTATTTCCAAGAAAAAAAAATCCCTATAAATCTTTACATTTAAAACAAAGTCGTAGACTAAAATGTCCTAAATTTAAAAATCCCATTCTTTCTAGAGAAAAACACAGTATAACTGTAGCATTTCAAGCATTCAGAATAGGTTACTACCTTTTGTGTGTTCCTATGCACATGGGTAGGTAGAGGCTAATAAATTTAACACCAATAACTGGCAACTTGGAAGAGATTTTCTGAACTGGGCACAAAAATTGAATCACATATTCTTTAAATATTTTTGTTTTAATTTAAAGCACTTAAACAAAAAATAATTCTGCAATAACTATGCCACAATCATTTCAGTGTTACATTGGCTATTGACGTTCAGGTCTACTTATTGAGGTTCCTATTATTTTCCTGGAATAGCCACAGACAAAATGAAATTTTTGCAAGTTCTTGCTTTGGTTTTATTAAGGTAGAACATGAACTGTGCATTAATTTTAAAAATTAATCTTTCTAGATTTTTATTAATTTTCCTTATATGTGACAGCAAAAATTAGAAACTTATTATTTTCTAGACTTTTCAAAAAACAATCAATTGTGTTTTTAAAGAAATATCTTCTTAGCACATGGTCTATCTCTCTTTTGTGCTCATGTTTTATTTTTTTTTCTATTTACGTGCTACTTAATTAAAGTTTATAGCTGTTAAACAAAAGCCACTGATATAAAAAGATATGGAAACAAAAAAATTGAGGCAAACATAGAATTGAGCTGGTGGAAGCCATAGTGTACAGGTCTTAATTCATATGGCCAATAAGGTAAATGGATATTTTTTTGTAGCAAGCACTTGCAAAAGGTGTTGTAGGCTGTTTAGCTTTCATGTCGCTCCCCCACGTTCTCTGTGGAACTCCTTTCCAGCCCTTGCATCAGTTATATATTGCCACAGTGAGGTTGCACAGCAGCTGCAAAACTTCACTGCCATACAAAAATAAGCATTGATTCCTCACTCATCTGGAGCCCGTGAGGGTAGGCTAGACTGCTCTATCGATCTTTATTGAGTTCTTCATGCTATTGACTGGTCTCCAGTGACCTTCACTGGTTCAAGTGGAGCAACTCAGCCCTGTCTGCTCTGAATGTCTCATCCACCAGCAAGCTAGCCTATGTGTTTTGGAGGGGACAAAGGCAGAGGAGCAAGAAAGAAAAAGCCTAAAGAACAGGTTATTTTTCAACCTCTGCTTTGTGTCTAATTTTCAAACATTCCATTGGTCAAAGCAAGTCATGTAGCTGAGGCCAGAGCCAAGTTGTGGTTCTGAATACCCCCCCAACAACGAGGGAAAGCATGTCAAAATTACAGAGGAAAAGGGAGATTTAGGGTAGGAAAAATCAAAGATATTTTTAAAGTCAATCTGTCACATGCTACTATCCTGGAGGCTAAAATCGTATGCATTAACTTCTTAGCACCTAAGACTTGCAGTCCCTTTTCCACCTCAACTACTATTATTCCTTTGCCCTCTCCTTTTCCTACCAACTCCTATGGCCTCTCCCTTGGCTGTCAGGGGTCCAACTCTCAACCGAAATTCCAAACACACTTTATGAATAAATTATTCTATCTGTCCAGTTCTCTGCTTCCCTGACTCCACTTTTCCAGCTTCAATATCCTTCTGCTCAAAGCCTACTCTGATCCTTTCTTCCCTGGTCTCCAAGTGTATTGACTGCCCATGGATTCATTTCTTTCCTCAACACAGGAGAACTCAGTCCTCATTAACTGAATCTTTTCCTTGTCAGAATTGCTCTTCCCCCATAGTCCCTTGGACAAACTTTAAATGCAAATGAAATCAAGTAGCTACATTTTCCACACTGATACCTGGGTCATTTGGTGCTGCTGGAGAAGAAACATAGAGCTTGGCTGAGGCTGAGGTGGCTAGCCATCTGCCAAAGATTTGCGGTGCCTTTTCATGGTGTCAATGTATTGCTGTGAATCAGCTTTCTGGCCAAGTTCTACATTTTCCAGCAATTCCTTTGCACCTATATTAGGCCATATCACTGAAGGTGTCCACTGAAATGGAACCATGCCACTTCCAGACCGGACACTAAGAATGCCTTCTGTAATTCTCCAGTCCTTTCTTTTTCTCTCCTTGCCGACTGGCTACAGAGTATCCAGCATAAGACCCTGAGTTCCCACAGATGATAGTGCCACAAAAAGGAAAGAGCCTGGGTGGCTGAAGGAACTTGAGGAATGATACCTAACAACCAGGAACAGCTATGTTGGAATCAACAGGAAGAGGGCAGGGCATGGTGTCACATGCCTATAGTCCCAGCTACTGGGAAGGCAGAGGTAGGAGGATTCCTAGAGACCAGGAGTTCAAGACCAGCCTGAGCAACATAACAAAGACCTGTCTTTAATTAAAAAATATATATATGTATATGTACACATACACACACATATATGCATATACACACACATATGTATCTTTTAAAAAATATATATATATACACACACACACACAAATTTAAACATTGATTCCATGGGACTTTATATATATGTGTATATAAATATATTTAAATTTTAAATTTGTATTATATATACACATTTGTATAAATTACACATTTATTTGTAATTTGTATATGTACACATATATATACACATGTGTGTGTATATATACATATATACATATATTTTTTATATATTTACAAATATATGTACACATATGTGTATATATACACACATATGTACACATATGTGTATATATATGATTTGTATATATGCACATATGTGTATATATGTGTGTATATGTGTACACACATACACATATACATACATATATACACATATGCATATATATGTATGTATACATATATACACATGTCTATATATACACACATATATATACATAAGACTATATAGTCTTGTTTCTATATACACACATATACACATATATAGTCTTGTATATATACACACATATATACACATATGTGTATGTATATGTGTGTGTGTATATGTAATATATATATACACATAAGAAATTTGGGTATTGTGTTAAGCCACTGGTTTTATACACACACACACACATACACAAACAAACACACATGACATTTGGTTATTGTGTTAGGCCACTGAAATTTTGAGGTAGACATCTTCAGTAATGTGTGCTGCATAACTTAATTAATATTTATTAGTGTTGTAAGATCTGTAGTCTGCTATTTCATTGTAGCCTATTATATGGTTCTGCAATACTGAGCCAGGTTCCTGTAAGTCTTCTTCAATTCCTTTCAGCAACTGTTCACATCACTTCTCTCCCCATATCCTCTTTTTCACAATTCCAATCATTCTGAAGATAAACTTGCTTTCTTTTCACAAAAAGTGAAATTCCTTCCCCATCTCTGAAATACAGGTGCCAAGAAAACATAAAATATGCCCAATTTTATAGTGACTCAGAATGAATCAAATGTTCTTCAGCAAGTGTTTAAACACATAAGGAAAATAAACTCTTTCAAGCACTGGTGGGTATTGGTTTTGACTTTCAAGTTTAGAAACAAGCTACTCATAGAAAATGTAAGTCGCAAGCTACTGGCAAAAATCAGTTATAATGGACATTTCATTAGAATATTTTTCTTCAGTTATGAAGGCAATCACATAAGATTGTTTTCCTTCAGTAACTATCTTCTTGGATGGGATTAAGTTTTGCTAATCTTGTAGAGCAGTAGCTCTCAATCTGTTAGGACTTATGGCTTACTTTCAAATTCAGAATTTTAGCATACTTGAAGTGATGTAAAGCCTCAGAACAACATGTAATAAACAAAAGCTAGAGCACAATTGTACTCTGGTATAACTGTTCCAGAAGGATCTATAGTCATTCAATTATTCTCTATTTTAGAGCCATGTTGGTTATGCATAGAGTAATTTCTGCCTTGACTTGTTTTGTTATACTCACAAGGAACATTCCAACAACTTTTTGGTAAACATCAGAATCTTTCTTTGCTACTAGCTTTCCTTTAGACTGAAGCTAAGCCTCTTACCGCTTGCTTACAAAAAAACAACAGTTAAATTCTGCTGTTCTTTTCTTCGCAGAAATCAGTCCATTAGGTTATCTATCTCACAAACAGTATCCTAACAAAATAAATACTTAAGTTTAAGTATTTCCCCCAAAACGTTTCCTATTACTGGCCCATTTGTCAAGGGCTCAGCACACATGTATGAATCATAATAGGTTGGTTGAGAATAAATGTTGCAGGGAAATTAGAACAGGTAATTCAAACTTCATAAAATGAGAGTGTAAATGAGTTTGTTTAGTGGTGATTCCACAGGATCCAACTCAAGATGTTCAGAAGGCAAATTCATAATAATATTTACAGGCATCAAAGAGAAGGAAATTTTGGAGCATGGAGAAAATCAAGTTAAATATAAGATTCGATTTACTGCTAACACTAAAACATAATTTGTTTTAACAACAACAACAACAAAAAGATAAAGTGAAATTCAAGACACTGTTAGGGATCAGGTGTCCATAAGATAAAGTTTCCTTCAGTGATGAGATTGTGAAGAGCATTTCAACGTTCACTAGTGTCAACAAGATTAAAAAGGAAAAAGAATAGAATGGGATGCAGAGCGCATCTAAGAGGAGTGCTGTTTATCTGGCAGAGTAGAGTCATGAAATGTTAAAAAGCCATGTTTCTCTCCTTTCTAAAATGCGAGAAATCCTCAAGATAGAAATAATGATCATCTCAGAAGCCCACACAAAAGGAAGACTGTAGCATTAATTTACCAATCAATGAGCCATTTTGGTTGATCCTCCAAGCAATTGAGAAGAACTAGACATCATTATTAAACAAAAAGCACCATTTTAAACAGCAAGCATACATCATAATTTTAAATAATAATACCTTACATTTGTGTAGCACTTCAGAGTTTACAAAGCACTTTTATGTACATTATCTCATTTATCAACCTCTAAAAGAGGAAGAAAAATTTAAGGCAAGGAAAGGGATTAATATCAGTGTTGCACTGAATAAATGAGGGTGAAGTTCTGGAATAATAGAAGTCCTCAACAAATCTTCATCAGGAGCTGATGAATTGCCCATCTCAACTTCATTATCCTTATCATGAGCACTTATGAGAGAAATGAAAAATTGATGAGCACCGTCATAATCAAAGAGAATAAATGTTTCTCTGTTAAAGTGAATGCGTAATCTTTCCAGGAATAAAATAACAATATTCATTAATTATTAAATTCCGATAATGCTGACACCAAATCTCATTTCAACCAGTGAAGAAAATTAGCAATATAGAAGAAAACTGTTGGACTTGGTGTTTTTAATCTATGTATACATACATAAAGTCCCTGAAAAGACTGCCGAAAATGTAGTCTTTTGTCTCTCCCAGTTGGGTGAATATTTTCAGAATCCATTTATATCAGAATATTCTGTTACCTTCTAAAAACAGATTGTGCAAATGTCAAAGGCTCTTCATGCATAACTTATAGCAGAAGTTAAGGACATCTTATGACAAAATTTTTCTTGAGTCACCAGGTTTTATTAGAGAATTGCCATGTTTTCTTTAGTATCCCCTATACCCTCTCAACCCAGCCCTACACAAATATGGTGTAAGAAGTACAATATACTCCATTAAGGAATTGCCTATTTTCTTTATCTGATCCCATCAGTTATTTCCATTCCACTGATGAAAATTACAATAGAGAATAGTGATAATTTGCCATTAGATACTTTAAAATGTGCATTAGTGATGTCTTTAAGATATAATGCTTTTTAATCACACACCAAAATTAAACTTCCAAATAAATACCAAATGTAACTAAGTAAAACAGAAGAAAGGAACAAATAAAAAAGCTTCAATGCTTCCCCAAAGAGAAAACCACTGCAAAATTATTAGTTTAGGTTTTTCTAGTCCTGTTTTCTATGATTGTGTGTGTATCTCTGTGTGTGTCTATGCGTGTATCTCTGTGAATCTATGTGTGTATGTGTGTATCGGTGTGTGTGCATTTTTGTGTGTGTGTATGTTTGGTCTGTAGCTGGGCACTTCTATAAGTCAGCTAAAACTTGTAGGTTTCTGTTACAAGTTTTAAGGGACAGTTAGCAATTTCTGCAACACTAACGCTAGATTAAAGCATATTCCTTCAAGAATCTATGATCTAGCCATTACAAATATTTATATTATTAAGTAATTATTGAAAGACACAAATGCCCATGATATCATAAATGAAAATATATTTTTAAAAGTAATCATAATACACAGTTTTGCAACCTTCTGAGAGATCGAGATGCAGATGCATCAAGGCGTAACAGATTGTGATCATTGTTTAAAGATATGCATTTAAAAGTGTTCATACCCAAATGATAACAAGTGTGATAAGTTTTGAACACATATCCTGCGCCTAGAAATCTATTAAGCTTTTAAACCATATTAAGTGTGTTCCTAATTCCAACTTTATTACACACAGATTGTATTATGCAAAAGTAGAAATGTCTCCTTTATTTACTTGACCCTCGAATGTCATCTTAGGAAGGAGGAGATGACCATTTGAGAGGGAGGACACTTACTCTTGCCATTTCCTCTTATGTGGTCTCTGGCTTTAACGAGTCTTTTATATTAAGGTAATATTAAGGTAAATTAAATTTCAAATTCTTCATTAGTCCCACTTCCCTCCAGACCTTCATGGTTGTTGTTCTTCTTAGATGATCACATTTTGGGCTAAAAGCAAGTTTCTGGAGACTCAGGGTGGTGGTGGAAGGAGTCCCTGATTCTTTCATCAGGTTGATGTCCGCTTGCTTGGGGCACTGTGCTAGGAATCACTGTCCAATGTCTTGGGCCATCATCTCTCCCCTTCACTGAATTAATAACATTTATTGTTTCAGTGGGAGGCACCTTCAGTGCACCACCTAAAACAAGACATTACTACTCAGCTTTGAGCTCAGAACTAAAGATATAAAATCATTAATAGAATTTTAGTTTTTTTTAAAAATTTTTTATATATTTATTTATTTATTTATTATTATTATACTTTAAGTTGTAGGGTACATGTGCATAACGTGCAGGTTTGTTACATATATATACTTGTGCCATGTTGGTGTGCTGCACCCATCAACTCGTCATTTACATCAGGTATAAGTCCCAATGCAATCCCTCCCCCCTCCCCCCTCCCCATGATAGGCTCCGGTGTGTGATGTTCCCCTTCCTGAGTCCAAATGATCTCATTGTTCAGTTCCCACCTAGGAGTGAGAACATGCGGTGTTTGGTTTTCTGTTCTTGTGATAGTTTGCTAAGAATGATGGTTTCCAGCTGCATCCATGTCCCTACAAAGGACACAAACTCATCCTTTTTTATGGCTGCATAGTATTCCATGGTGTATATGTGCCACATTTTCTTAATCCAATCTGTCACTGATGGACATTTGGGTTGATTCCAAGTCTTTGCTATTGTGAAGAGTGCCGCAATAAACATACGTGTGCATGTGTCTTTATAGCAGCATAATTTATAATCCTTTGGGTATATACCCAGTAATGGGATGGCTGGGTCATATGGTACATCTAGTTCTAGATCCTTGAGGAATCGCCATACTGTTTTCCATAATGGTTGAACTAGTTTACAATCCCACCAACAGTGTAAAAGTGTTCCTATTTCTCCACATCCTCTCCAGCACCTGTTGTTTCCTGACATTTTAATGATCGCCATTCTAACTGGTGTGACATGGTATCTCATTGTGGCTTTGATTTGCATTTCTCTGATGGCCAGTGATGATGAGCATTTTTTCATGTGTCTGTTGGCTGTATGAATGTCTTCTTTTGAGAAATGTCTGTTCATATCCTTTGCCCACTTTTTGATGGGGTTGTTTGTTTTTTTCTTGTAAATTTGTTTGAGTTCTTTGTAGGTTCTGGATATTAGCCCTTTGTCAGATGAGTAGATTGCAAAAATTTTCTCCCATTCTGTAGGTTGCCTGTTCACTCTGATGGTAGTTTCTTTTGCTGTGCAGAAGCTCTTTAGTTTAATGAGATTCCATTTGTCAATTTTGGCTTTTGCTGCCGTTGCTTTTGGTGTTTTAGACATGAAGTCTTTGCCCATGCCTATGTCCTGAATGGTACTACCTAGGTTTTCCTCTAGGATTTTTATGGTATTAGGTCTAACATTTAAGTCTCTAATCCATCTTGAATTAATTTTCGTATAAGGAGTAAGGAAAGGATCCAGTTTCAGCTTTCTACTTATGGCTAGCCAATTTTCCCAGCACCATTTATTAAATAGGGAATCCTTTCCCCATTTCTTGTTTCTCTCAGGTTTGTCAAAGATCAGATGGCTGTAGATGTGTGGTATTATTTCTGAGGACTCTGTTCTGTTCCATTGGTCTATATCTCTGTTTTGGTACCAGTACCATGCTGTTTTGGTTACTGTAGCCTTGTAGTACAGTTTGAAGTCAGGTAGCGTGATGCCTCCAGCTTTGTTCTTTTGGCTTAGGATTGTCTTGGAGATGCGGGCTCTTTTTTGGTTCCATATGAACTTTAAAGCAGTTTTTTCCAATTCTGTGAAGAAACTCATTGGTAGCTTGATGGGGATGGCATTGAATCTATAAATTACCTTGGGCAGTATGGCCATTTTCACGATATTGATTCTTCCTATCCATGAGCATGATATGTTCTTCCATTTGTTTGTGTCCTCTTTTATTTCACTGAGCAGTGGTTTGTAGTTCTCCTTGAAGAGGTCCTTTACATCCCTTGTAAGTTGGATTCCTAGGTATTTTATTCTCTTTGAAGCAATTGTGAATGGAAGTTCATTCCTGATTTGGCTCTCTGTTTGTCTGTTACTGGTGTATAAGAATGCTTGTGATTTTTGCACATTAATTTTGTATCCTGAGACTTTGCTGAAGTTGCTTATCAGCTGAAGGAGATTTTGGGCTGAGACAATGGGGTTTTCTAAATATACAATCATGTCATCTGCAAAGAGGGACAATTTGACTTCTTCTTTTCCTAACCAAATACCCTTGATTTCTTTCTCTTGCCTAATTGCCCTAGCCAGAACTTCCAACACTATGTTGAATAGGAGTGGTGAGAGAGGGCATCCCTGTCTTGTGCCAGTTTTCAAAGGGAATTTTTCCAGTTTTTGCCCATTCAGTATGATATTGGCTGTGGGTTTGTCATAAATAGCTCTTATTATTTTGAGGTAAGTTCCATCAATACCAAATTTATTGAGCGTTTTTAGCATGAAGGGCTGTTGAATTTTGTCAAAAGCCTTTTCTGCATCTATTGAGATAATCATGTGGTTCTTGTCTTTGGTTCTGTTTATATGCTGGATTATGTTTATTGATTTGCGAATGTTGAACCAGCCTTGCATCCCAGGGATGAAGCCCACTTGATCATGGTGGATAAGCTTTTTGATGTGTTGCTGAATCCGGTTTGCCAGTATTTTATTGAGGATTTTTGCATCGATGTTCATCAGGGATATTGGTCTAAAATTCTCTTTTTTTGTTGTGTCTCTACCAGGCTTTGGTATCAGGATGATGTTGGCCTCATAAAATGAGTTAGGGAGGATTCCCTCTTTTTCTATTGATTGGAATAGTTTCAGAAGGAATGGTACCAACTCCTCCTTTTACCTCTGGTAGAATTCAGCTGTGAATCCATCTGGTCCTGGACTTTTTTTGGTTGGTAGGCTATTAATTATTGCCTCAATTTCGGAGCCTGCTATTGGTCTATTCAGGGATTCAACTTTCCTGGTTTAGTCTTGGAAGAGTGTAAGTGTCCAGGAAATTATCCATTTCTTCTAGATTTTCCAGTGTATTTGCATAGAGGTGTTTATAGTATTCTCTGATGGTAGTTTGTATTTCTGTGGGGTCAGTGGTGATATCCCCTTTATCATTTTTAATTGTGTCGATTTGATTCTTCTCTCTTTTCTTCTTTATTAGTCTTGCTAGTGGTCTGTCAATTTTGTTGATCTTTTCAAAAAACCAACTCCTGGATTCATTGATTTTTTGGAGAGTTTTTTGTGTCTCTATCTCCTTCAGTTCTGCTCTGATCTTAGTTATTTCTTGCCTTCTGCTAGCTTTCGAATGTGTTTGCTCTTGCTTCTCTAGTTCTTTTAATTGCGATGTTAGAGTGTCAATTTTAGATCTTTCCTGCTTTCTCTTGTGGGCATTTAGTGCTGTAAATTTCCCTCTACACACTGCTTTAAATGTGTCCCAGAGATTCTGGTATGTTGTATCTTTGTTCTCATTGGTTTCAAAGAACATCTTTATTTCTGCCTTCATTTCGTTATGTACCCAGTAGTCATTCAGGAGCAGGTTGTTCAGTTTCCATGTAGTTGAGCGGTTTTGATTGAGTTTCTTAGTCCTGAGTTCTAGTTTGATTGCACTGTGGTCTGAGAGACAGTTTGTTATAATTTCTGTTCTTGTACATTTGCTGAGGAGTGCTTTACTTCCAATTACGTGGTCGATTTTGGAGTAAGTACGATGTGGTGCTGAGAAGAATGTATATTCTGTTGATTTGGGGTGGAGAGTTCTATAGATGTCTATTAGGTCTGCTTGCTGCAGAGATGAGTTCAATTCCTGGATATCCTTGTTAACTTTCTGTCTCGTTGATCTGTCTAATGTTGACAGTGGAGTGTTGAAGTCTCCCATTATTTTTGTATGGGAGTCTAAGTCTCTTTGTAAGTCTCTAAGGACTTGCTTTATGAATCTGGGTGCTCCTGTATTGGGTGCATATATATTTAGGATAGTTAGCTCTTCCTGTTGAATTGATCCCTTTACCATTGTGTAATGGCCTTCTTTGTCTCTTTTGATCTTTGATGGTTTAAAGTCTGTTTTATCAGAGACTAGTATTGCAACCCCCACTTTTTTTTGTTCTCCATTTGCTTGGTAAATCTTCCTCCATCCCTTTATTTTGAGCCTATGTATGTCTCTGCGTGTGAGATGGGTCTCCTGAATACAGCAGACTGATGGGTCTTGACTCTTTATCCAGTTTGCCAGTCTGTGTCTTTTAATTGGAGCATTTAGTCCATTTACATTTAAGGTTAAGATTGTTATGTGTGAACTTGATCCTGCCATTATGATATTAACTGGTTATTTTGCTCGTTAGTTGATGCAGTTTCTTCCTAGCCTTCATGGTCTTTACATTTTGGCATGTTTTTGCAATGGCTGGTACCGGTTGTTCCTTTCCATGTTTAGTGCTTCCTTCAGGGTCTCTTGTAAGGCAGGCCTAGGGGTGACAAAATCTCTAAGCATTTGCTTATCTGTAAAGGATTTTATTTCTCCTTCACTTATGAAACTTAGTTTGGCTGGATATGAAATTCTGGGTTTAAAATTCTTTTCTTTAAGAATGTTGAATATTGGCCCCCAGTCTCTTCTGGCTTGGAGAGTTTCTGCCGAGAGATCTGCTGTTAGTCTGATGGGCTTCCCTTTGTGGGTAACCCGACCTTTCTCTCTGGCTGCCCTTAAGATTTTTTCCTTCATTTCAACTTTGGTGAATCTGGCAATTATGTGTCTTGGAGTTGCTCTTCTCGAGGAGTATCTTTGTGGCGTTCTCTGTATTTCCTGGATTTGAATGTTGGCCTGCCCTACTAGGTTGGGGAAGTTCTCCTGGATGATATCCTGAAGAGTGTTTTCCAACTTGGTTCCATTTTCCCCCTCACTTTCAGGCACCCCAATCAGACGTAGATTTGGTCTTTTTACATAATCCCATACTTCTTGCAGGCTTTGTTCATTTCTTTTTCTTCTTTTTTCTTTTGGTTTCTCTTCTCGCTTCATTTCATTCATTTGATCCTCAATCGCTGATACTCTTTCTTCCAGTTGATCGAGCCGGTTACTGAAGCTTGTGCATTTGTCACGTATTTCTCGTGTCATGGTTTTCATCTCTTTCATTTCGTTTATGACCTTCTCTGCATTAATTACTCTAGCCATCAATTCTTCCACTTTTTTTTCAAGATTTTTAGTTTCTTTGCGCCGGGTACGTAATTCCTCCTTTAGCTCTGAGAAATTTGATGGACTGAAGCCTTCTTCTCTCATCTCGTCAAAGTCATTCTCCGTCCAGCTTTGATCCGTTGCTGGCGATGAGCTGTGCTCCTTTGCCGCGGGAGATGCGCTCTTATTTTTTGAATTTCCAGCTTTTCTGCCCTGCTTTTCCCCCATCTTTGTAGTTTTATCTGCCTCTGGTCTTTGATGATGGTGACGTACTGATGGGGTTTTGGTGTAGGTGTCCTTCCTGTTTGATAGTTTTCCTTCTAACAGTCAGGACCCTCAGCTGTAGGTCTGTTGGAGATTGCTTGAGGTCCACTCCAGACCCTGTTTGCCTGGGTATCAGCAGCAGAGGCTGCAGAAGATAGAATATTTCTGAACAGTGAGTGTACCTGTCTGATTCTTGCTTTGGAAGCTTCCTCTCAGGGGTGTACTCCACCCTGTGAGGTGTGGGGTGTCAGACTGCCCCTAGTGGGGGATGTCTCCCAGTTAGGCTACTCAGGGGTCAGGGACCCACTTGAGCAGGGAGACTGTCCCTTCTCAGATCTCAACCTCCATGTTGGGAGATCCACTGCTCCCTTCAAAGCTGTCAGACAGAGTCGTTTGCGTCTGCAGAGGTTTCGGCTGCGTTTGTTATTGCCCTGTCCCCAGAGGTGGAGTCTACAGAGACAGGCAGGTTTCCTTGAGCTGCTGTGAGCTCCATCCAGTTCGAGCTTCCCAGCGGCTTTGTTTACCTACTTAAGCCTCAGCAATGGCAGGCGCCCCTCCCCCAGCATCGCTGCTGCCTTGCTGGTAGATCACAGACTGCTGTGCTAGCAATGAGGGAGGCTCCGTGGGTGTGGGAGCCTCCCGGCCAGGTGTGGGATATGATCTCCTGGTGTGCCTGTTTGCTTAAAGCGCAGTATTGGGGTGGGAGTTACCCGATTTTCCAGGTGTTGTGTGTCTCAGTTCCTTTTGCTAGGAAAAGGGATTCCCTTCCCCCTTGCGCTTCCCAGGTGAGGCAATGCCTCGCCTTGCTTCAGCTCTCGCTGGTCGGGCTGCAGCAGCTGACCTGCACCGATTGTCCGGCACTCCCCAGTGAGATGAACCCAGTACCTCAGTTGAAAATGCAGAAATCACCGGTCTTCTGTGTGGCTCGCGCTGGGAGTTGGAGACTGGAGCTGTTCCTATTCGGCCATCTTGCTCCGCCCACCCGAATTTTAGTTTTTAAAACCTGGAATTCTTGAAAGAAAAAAGGCTGTTTTCTCAGGTCTGCTTCCTTTCTATGTAAAAAGAAAATCTTGATAATCTGAACATAGGGCTTTCCTCCAAGTCATGGTATTGAGGAAGAAGAGCACAAAATACAGGAAGTCCCTTCTAAATACAAAAGGGAAAGTAACTCCTGGTACTAGAAGAATCTTGGAGAGAGGTTTGGAGGGGAAAAGTGTAGGGGCAGAGCTCTAATCTAATCATATTCTGATCTCAAATGGAGCCACAACCTTCCCCTGAGACGTGGAGAGGCAAGATGACGGATATGGAGAAACACAAGCACACAAGTTCTAGTTACCCATTTCTGAAGTGTATCTGGGCTATCTCCAGGCCTCAGAGAAATCCTACACTCAGCATCACATGGAAGCTGTAGAGCATCAGAGAGAAGAGAGTCCTCTGACATCTGGACCCCAAATGACCATTTAGACACATGAAGGGAAATCTAGGAATTCCATGTGATTTGGTCATTGGACATGGAGTTGCTGAGAAACAGAGAAGATGCCTGAAACTGAGCAGAGAAGATTCCTTGAATAAAACATCATGGAAGGAATCATGATTGGCATCATGAGGTGCCAGTATAAGACCAAAGAATTCCAAGTGGGCCAGCCACGCCTTATTAAACATAGAATGGGGTGACCATGACCTAGTGCAATAAGGGCATCATTACCCAGAGGACAGACCAGGGAGCAGGGCTCCTTGGTGGAAGCTATGAATATGCCTGAATTTCAAGAAGACCCAGGGAGGGACCCAGGGGAAGAGACTGCCTGTAGAGTTGGGCCCTGAAATCAACTGAATATTTACTCCAAACTGAAAGAAATGGAGTTTCATTTATTTGACAATTTTAAGTCACTTAGATAGAGGTTGGTAAGATGTGAGCTTTAAAAGTCCCAGAAATCAATTACTTGAAGGGCACCTGTGGCCTTTCAAGAAATTTTGGACTAAAAAATTTCTGTAGTTTCTGAAATTGTCTAGTTGTCTTTTAAAACAAATATTTTGCATCATTTAAAAATTTATATTTTAATTTGCAAAAGCTAACACGGCTAGAAAATAAGATTTTGCTGTAACAGAAAACAAAATTTGCAACCAGTCCCGTAGCCTCCAGTGGGGGATCTTCTATAATGTTGATTCAGAAAATATCTGAGGTCATTTTGCTGTTGGAAGTAGACATTTATTTTAGTTTAGAGTGTTTTCCCTTTCTTAATCTCATTAATATCAAATTTCAAAGAAATTTTTACATCTTTGACCTAAAAGTGATGTATAAAAAAATAAAACACTCAATTAAATATAAAGTTTGGAAAGTAAACAACCAAGCAAAAGATTATTTAATCATCACCATCATGTCAATTTATTTTTTTTCAGTTATTTTAAACCAAAGCATAAAAATAACTTATTTTGTCCTGGAGGAAAGTACACAAAAAACAGTGTTCAGAATATTATGGAACAGTCATCTATAAAACGAAATATTATTGACCATTAAAATATTTATATTATTGCTAATAAAAATGTAGTTTTGATATAATATGTACCTATGTTCTTGTTTTGGAAATGTATTTGTATCTTTCTGAAAAAAAAAGACTGTAAAACTGTATTTTAGAATATTAAAATGTGTCTTTTATTGGCTTATCTTAATTTTTTAACAATTTCTTTAAGGAAACTATGTGCTATAAAGAAGGAGAAAGTTTTGACTTAAATAGAAAAAAGACAATTGTTGTGTTGTTAAAAACAGTTAACGTTTTCCTGCGGAAAAAAGAAAAGTAAAGGGCAACCTATCACATAGAAGTAAACATATATTTGATATTATAGCAAATGAGAAACTGGAAGTTGGGAATTCTCTGCCTGAAATGGTTCTTAAATTTTTCTTTTAGCTCAAGCAAGTCCACCTATCTTTCCATTTCTCTAGTTACCCCTTCTCAAACCTTGCAGTCACAAATTAGCAACAGATACTGGATTGCATGCCACCCGTTTTGCTCAGGAAAGACTTGGGCAGCTGCTCAACTGGCTGAAATGTTGTTTGAGAGATTAACTCAAAAAGATGATGAAACCAACAGGAACACAGCAGTTGGAACTTGCCCCAAGTCATCAAAAGAAATGAAGTTCAATATAAAAACCTAAAATAAATAAGGGACTATAAATGAGGGAACATCCTTAAAATTTAGGAGAAAGTTTCCTGGTGAGGAAAGCCGCACCTTTAATTTCCCTTTTCCCATAACTCCCCTTGGAAGAAGGGCAAGAGTCACCCAGTGGTCCGCAATCCTGCAAATGCAGGGGATAGGATATTTTCAGAAGGAAAAATTCAACAGCTTCAATGGCTTATGATTTTTTTTTTCTCAAAATTTTCCCCTAAGAATTAGAAGTGTGAGACATTGACATAAGTCTCAGAGAACTGACCCATAAAATAATTAGAGGAGGAATTCCCCCAGGCCCCACCCTCTTGTCTTAGAGCTGGGCCAGATGAAAGACACCTCTGTTTACCTCCTGATCCATCTAATTTCTGTAACAAGGACCATCCCAAACACATCTCCCAGCAGCTGCTAGAGCTGAAACTCAAGAGGTTGCCCCAGGCACCATGGCACCTTCTTAGAGCTGTTGGACCCTAATGGATTAGCTTTCCTCAGCACAGGTGGCAATTTAACAGCAGACCAAACTTTTACACTAGTAAGAGACCATTGGAAGTAACTTCAAAGCCCATAGGCCTAAAGCAGAGCTAAGAAAACACAAGGTTTTCTAAAATGCAAATCAGCTGCCCCTCCTCCCACCCACAGTTTCCAAAGGATGATAATTATGGGAGTAGTGGGAATGACAGAAATCAAAGAATAATGCAATTTCAAAAATACAGAAAAGTCAGCATATTTCCATTAGAAATTCTAAAACTGCCATTTTTAATTCTGAAACAAAACCGAAGGGCCGAATTTTGCATAAGACTTGGTCATATTTCAAACAAAATATTACCACACTTTTGCCCGAGAAACTTTTTACAAAGTTCCAAAAGCAGTATCAAGGACTAATTGATTTACTTTTATTATACAATATTTTCCATGTATTTTTAAATACAGAAAGCCAAAACAACAACAACAAAAACAAAAAATGACATGATCATCCTTTTCACAATAGCCCAGAATTTTAATTAAGCTGCTTACATAAAAATGTTGGTAAACAGGGCATAACATATATACCATAACATTTCCTAATATATGATGAGAGCACATGAAAAATTTTAGGAAGTAGATGAGTCACAGAAAGAGCAGATTAGTTAAAAGAGATTAGAGGCTGAAAAAATATCTCTGAAAAGCTGACAGACTCCAAATTATAGGATAATGCACATAAAAGCACTTTGACACATGTAAAAACAAAACGTAACTATTGTTGGAAGGTTAATAATTCAAAGGGAAACAATACTCATATGTTGGTATTTGCTTATACATGAATTCTTGTATACGTATATACATGATGAACTCGCAGAATATTTCTTCTTTACTTTTTCCAACATCATATTTTGTATATTTAACTATAGATAATAAAGTGGTTTAGAGATTGAGTTCTTTTTTGCATTCTTAACATGACACCCTGTTTATTGAAATCAAAGGAAAGGAAGAAAAAACATGTACTATTCCTAACTGGAAGGTTGGAAAAATGTTGTATTTGTCTTACATTTTTAGATTTTAATGTCATACTAGCTTATCAGTACCTAACTATATGAAACTACCAGAAAGAATTCTTTTAAAAAGTGGAATAGAGGTGGAAAACAACAATGGAGATGAAGACTTGTTGCATAAGTAAAGTCTCAAGATGCCTCATAGCTCATATTCACTCGGGTTTTATCTTTTATTGCATAGAGTAGAAAATTGACATGAAAATATATGGTGTTCATGAAGACATTTGATGTCATAATTACACTTTTTGTAGAAACAGAATTTCTGCTTTAATCAAATAGAACTGTGCATTCTTGATACTTGGATGAGACTTTCTCTAATGTATTTACTAATTTTTTACATGAATTAAGCTTGTGACTGCCATGTGCAGGCAGAAGAATCCTAAGGGGTTTGATAATGATCTGAGTAGGAGTTTAGGACCCCAAATGTGATCTTCTGGACAGACTCCCTTTCATGTTTTGCACCTTACTTGTTTTTCAGGAAATAGTTCATTTTTCTAGGCATGATCCCAGTGTGGATCCTAGAATCCTGCCTATTTTGAAAATCTCCCAGTGCTCATTTTATGAGGTTCCATGGGGTTGATTATGAATCTAGCAGGAGAGAAATAAGCTGGCAAAAAAAAAAAAAAAAAAAATGCTGACTTGAGCCTCAGCAAGTCCAGTTTTTGTGACATTGACTAGCTTTGTGAGCCTGGGCTGGTCACTTCATTTCTGTGGACCTGATTTCTCATTCTTCAAATAAAGGGATAGGAGTAGATTCAATTTTTAAAGTCAATTGTAAGATTACTATTCTATTGTAGGGCAAATTATATCTTAATTTCGTATTAAAATTAAATATTTTAGTACATCATATTCTATATGTCAAGTCATATTCTATAACATGCCATGTTCTATAGCATGTCATATTCTATAACATTATTATAACTCCTGCATGAATTTTTGTTGAAGTTGTCCTCATAAATGAGCTGAGACATCCATGCAATAGAATAGGTCAGCCAGTTTTGCTTGTTCATTTTTAAAGGTAATGGAATAAAAGACCATTTAATTTCTGACTCACTGGAAGTCATGCACCAGATTAGTGATAGATTAGAGAAAAGAAACTAAGACCCCTTTCTTTCTAATCAGTCAGTGTTCTGAAGTAGGTATGTTTTTATTTAAGAGAAGTTATTTGTCAAGAAGCACTAAGAATAGGATTTGACCCTTGCAACCATAATCTGTGAAGAATCAGTAGTAACACCTTCATTCTCTCATTTCATTCTTACACCGTTATTTTAAATTATTTGTTATAGAGGCTATATCAAACACCGCACAGAGTTTTCATAGAAAGTGTGCTCAATAAATATGTACACAGATTTGCCTAGAACATAGACGTTAACTTGCAGTTTCTCTACTAAGAAATATAACCTGTTATTTAAATACTCACTTTGACACTTGGCCTTGTGATCTCCAGCAGATTACTCAAATTCCCTGAGCCTGATTTCACCATTCCTACCTCATAGGGTTATCACAAAGATTAAAGGAGATAATGCACGTACTAGCCTGTTTGTTCTTCTTCCTTTTGTTAATTTTATTACTATTTTTATCTTTATTTATGTCCCTCTGTTTTTTCTTCCTTTCTCCCCAAAGACAGAGGAATGTCTTAGTCACCTTTATCTGCCAACCTAGAAGAACTTGAATTAGTATTGCATTCATTAATACACATTCTCTGCCTATCCTAATAATTTTGTTAGATGCTTTCCTTGTCAGTGACAACTCTTTCTCATGTATCCCCGTTGAATGTAAGTCCCACATATGGCCCAGTTGGGCAAATTCCAGGGAAATAAGTGAAGCTGCAGAGGAGAGGGCTAGAAAGGAGCTGGTACATTTCAGAAGTAAGCAAAGGAAGAGAGGAGCCCCAAGAAAGGCCAATATTTTAAAATTGAGTCACTAGAAAGGTAAGAAGGTTGTTATCAGAATTAAAAAATCACAGAAGCAGGACTAAGTGGGATAAAGAAAGAGTTCATGTGGGAAATGCTACCCATGAAAGACCTTCACATGCTGAGATTTGCACACACAGGGGAAAGGGTAGGATTGGTACCCGGGAAGTGGTGAGCCTGGAGTTGTCATCTGTTTCAAGGTTCCGTGAAGCCATAATGTTAAATCAGATTGTTAAAGCAGAGAGAATAGCTGGAGAAAAGATGGTTAAGGACAAATCCTTGGGACAATATCTATATTTAATAGTTGGAAGGAAAAGGAAATACTCATTTTAAAACATAACCACTCAGCATCATCGCCAAGGTTTTCATAGGTAAAACTTTAGAGTATCCCTTTAGTTAGGCATTATCCCATTATATAAACGATCGGTCTGAATGTTGAGACTTGCTGGAAGTTACACAGGCTATATAGACAATAACTAAACTTATCTTTATTCTCCTCCAATAATTAATGTTTAATAGAATATTTTATTACTAACCTAATATTAGTAACTATAGAAAATACCCTTTCTAACAGGATCTAGAATAATTTTAATATATTATCAAATATATCAATATATCAAAACCATAACCTAACTTAAGCTATACTTTAAGTTAAGCTATAGCTTTGATAAAGATGTAGACATCTCTTTAGAGTTAAAAAAATTGGTTCTTGATTTTCTGCAAGATGTATGACGAGAAATACAAATTTGTAAATAACTTGAAAATAATCAGAGATGGATTTAGACTATATTTGTGCTCACTAATGAACATGACAATTTTTTTTACCTTCTGGCCTCTGTGTCAGATACAATGGTGAATGATGATCTGTCTTAGGGGAAGCTGGAGAAAGCATATTTCATCAGATAAAAACTTGGTTGGCCCTTCCTGATATCACCCACATGCTGAGGCCTCCTTCTAAGATGCAAAGCTCCTTTATTCACAGGTTCCTTGGAAGACTGTTTCCCAAATAGACTGCATGTTAAAATCACCAGAAGGTCTTGCAGAAATACTGATGGATAGCTCCAAGATATTCTGATTTAACTTCTATGGGGTGCCACCCGGGCATCAAAATTTGTAAAAGTTACTTAGATGATTCTAGCGCTCAGCAACATTTAATATAAAGAGGCTCCCAATGTCTTCCAACCAGAGATGAAAGGAATAAGGATCTTTTCTTGAAAGTAGGAAATGTCAACAAATAGTATGTATTTGAAGCAATGGAATTTCTATAACATTGACTGTTCAATTCAAAGTAAGTGCAACTCAATAATACTTTCACAGATAATAAAGAATGCAGTTGCTCAAATAGTGTACAATTTATATTTTAAAAATTTATATAATACATATCAACAACACCTATTTTATCAATTTATCACTAAAATATATTTATCTTTAAGAGTATTACTAGAAAGAAATTTCTATTTTCGAATAGAAATACCAGCATATATGGGAATTTTCTGTGTCCTGAGTTTCCAAAGCACTTTTGTACATTTTTAAATCAATCCACATAAGATTCCTCCAAGGTGACATTGTTAAAGAATGCAACCCAAAATATCTACATCATAATCATATTAATTGTTTGCTTAAAATGTAGGGTTTTCCCCTTTCAATTCAAGACTTATCAAGAATCAAAATTTCTGAGTGCACCTCAATTTTCTGTATACCTAAATTATTAAATTATTACAGGACTTCTATCCTAAAATAATAAGAACTAGGTGCTGGTCTTCATTTATAGCTAAGAAAACTAAATCTATAGTTATAGAGTGTTTCTCTCTTAATGCTGGATATATACATGATTAGCTGAATTTCCTTCTCAAAAGGTTGAAATGGAGAAGCCATACATTTTGGGGTCAACACTTTAATCATATTGAATGCTTAATATGTGCTAAGAATATTGTCTTAAATGCTAGAAACACAATAATTAAAAAAGACATGATATATGGAACCAAGGGACTACTAAAACCTCAAACTCACATATTATTTTATGTGAAGAAGCAATTGCAGAGACTTTGTAATTAGGAGAGCTAAACTGACTTTCCGTCCTACTGGTACCAAAACAGAGATATAGACCAATGGAACAGAACAGAGCCCTCAGAAATAATACCTCACGTCTACAACCATCTGATCTTTGACAAACCTGACAAAAACAAGAAATGGGGAAAGGATTCTCTATGTAATAAATGGTGCTGGGAAAACTGGCTAGCCATAAGTAGAAAGCTGAAACTGGATCCCTTCCTTACACCTTATACAAAAATTAATTCAAGATGGATTAGAGACTTAAATGTTAGACCTAAACCCACAAAAACCCTAGAAGAAAACACAGGCAATACCATTCAGGACATAGGCATGGGCAAGGACTTCATGTCTAAAACACCAAAAGCAATGGCAACAAAAGCCAAAATTGACAAATGGGATCTAATTAATCTAAAGAGCTTCTGCACAGCAAAGGAAACTACCATCAGAGTGAACACGCAACCTATAGAATGGGAGAAAAGTTTTGCAATCTACTCATCTGACAAAGGGCTAATATCCAGAACCTACAAAGAACTCAAACAAATTTACAAGAAAAAAAAAAAAAACAACCCCATCAAAAAGTGGACAAAGGATATGAACAGACACTTCTCAAAAGAAGACATTTATGCAGCCAACAGACACATGAAAAAATAGTCATCATCACTGGTCATCAGAGAAATGCAAATCAAAACCACAATGAGATACCATCTCACACCAGTTAGAGCGGCAATCATTAAAAAGTCAGGAAACAACAGGTGCTGGAGAGGATGTGGAGAAATAGGAACACTTTTACACTGTTAGTGGGACTGTAAACTAGTTCAACCATTGTGGAAAACAGTGTGGCGATTCCTCAAGGATCTAGAACTAGAAATACCATTTGACCCAGCCATCCCATTACTGGGTATATACCCAAAGGATTATAAGTCATGCTGCTGTAAAGACACATGCACACATATGTTTGTTGCGGCACTATTCGCAATAGCAAAGACTTGGAACCAACCCAAATGTCCATCAATGACAGACTGGATTAAGACAATGTGGCACATATACACCATGGAATACTATGCAGCCGTAAAAAAGGATGAGTTCGTGTCCTTTGTAGGGACATGGATGCAGCTGGAAACCATCATCCTCAGCAAGCTATCGCAAGAACAGAAAACCAAACACTGCATGTTCTCACTTATAGGTGGGAATTGAGCAATGAGAGCACTTGGACACAGTAAGGGGAACATCACACACTGGGGCCTGTTGTGGACTAGGGGGAGCGGGGAGGGATAGCATGAGGAGATATACCTAATGTAAATGACGAGTTAATGGGTGCAGCACACCAATGTGGCACATGTATACATATGCAACAAACCTGCACGTTGTGCACATGTACCCTAGAATATAAAGTACAACAAAAATAATAATAATAATAATAAAGAAGGGACTGCCCAGTTTTGGAAGAGGAATAACTGCCACCAGGCTTTCAAGGAAGTATTAACAAGGTAATTTCTGTGTGCCTCTATAATGAAGTTAGAAGACCTTCGTAGAGCTTGCTATGTCTAGAGTTGGCTGGAAATGATTCACAGTTAAAAACATAAACAAACTAAACAAACAGAAAGTTAGATTTTTAAAAATAGTATATGTAGTTTAAGAGAAGAAGAGTTTATTTCAAATGCTAATTGAATTAGCATGTATTAATGCAGAAAAAAATCAGTGACAACAGTGGTTTTGATTATTTTCCTTTTTTGGATGGTGGAACAAATATATATGAGTTTTTACATGTAAATAATTTTGCACACTTCTCTCCTTTTCAACTTGACACTGTACCATGAGCATTTTATTTCTTTTTCTTTTTGGAAAATTTTTTATGGGCTATGTAAATGTTTGGCATAGAGATGGACCATCACTGATATTAAAAATCCAATTGTGTTACAGAATTTTTATTTACACATTTTGGGCATAATAAACAAAAGAGTAATAAATATCTTTGTACAGAATCCAATGTCTATACTGTATGTTTAATTAATTTATTAAGAGAGATTCCTAGAAGTAGAATTTCGCTGGATTCAGTAGGAGAGATAAAGGATATAAACTCTTTGAAGGTGATGATTACTTGCTAATGAACTATTTTCTGGAAGACTCATACAAATAAAAGCTTTCATTAGTATTTCTTGAGTGTATATCTCTTTCTACCCATTCTAACAGAATATTATTGTTTCAAATCTTTGTTTATGACACACTTTCAATTTGCTATCATCAATTATTGGTGATTAATCATAAGTAAAACTGATTAACAACTTCTTGCATATTTAAAAAAGTAACAATCATTTATTTTATTACTTATTTGAATTTCAAGTATTATAATACAAATTTGCCAGTTAAAAATGCAAATGAAAGTCATTTCTATCCTATGAAACCAAATGGTGATGCTAGTTTTCAAGAATAAAAAAAAGAAAAGTAACATTTTTGGCCATGTACTATATACTCTTATAAACATTTGGGGATTTTGCTGTTGTTGTAGATGAGAATATCAGAAAGTTTAAGTAAAGTTTTCAGATTTTTAATTTACAATGTAGCATCAATGTTATTCAACATCAATTATGACTTCAAATTTTATGTTCTTTATATAAATATAAATAATGGTTTTATTTTTATTTCCATGGTAAAAAGTATATGCGGTCACAGAGAACATTGTCTTTTTTAAGAACTACCTTCTTAGAAATTAAGAATTTCTAATGATGATAAACAAGAATCAATAATGGATTAATATAGTTAATTTAAAAAAGATGTTTGCCTAAAAATACAAATAATATTATAAAAGTGACAGGGCAAAAACCAGTATATATAAATTTTACTGAGCCACAAATAGTTTAAAATTAGTTGAAGACATTCAATAAACTTAAACATTGTTTTTAATCTTAATCCAATTTTGTTTCTAGGTTTATTTCTACTTAAAAGCCACATCACAGTCTCCCTACTGACATCATCTAAAGCTTTGACGTCTGATGCTCATAAGTCACAATAAAAGTGAATGATATTTCTGTATTCAAGTGTATAGAATTGTTATTTAAGTTTCAAAATACTAAAAATGATAAAGCTGAATTTTAGTACTGAGTCAAATATTTCCAGTTTAAGGTGAAACAGCTTTTTTCCCAAATATAATTTCTTTAAAATGTTTCTTTGTGAGCACAAAGTTAAATTTGAGGCTAATAATAGAAACTATAATTTGTTTAATATATAAAGCTGCATCTTTTGATATCAGGAATACGTATGTATGCATGGATATATATATATATATTTAGTGATAGATTGAGCTATATTGTCTCTGTTTACAAAAGTAATATATTTCTATATATAAAATGAAAAGGTATTAATGTATACACTTACTAATATACAAATAAAAGAAATATATTATTGATTACATATATACTGAGTTACAGAATATGTCTCTGGTATATAAACAGTACACATGTCATAAATATGTATTCTTTGCATGTGAAGAATGTAAATGTTATTTTCTTCTATAAAAAGTATGTCACACATTTTATTTGGAATAAAAAAACACTGAATTTCTTTTAAAAAGGACATCAATATGATTCAACATCAGTTTTGAAATTATGAAAGTAATGACTAAGAACCCAGTATATAATCATAAAATCTAGGTTGTACATGTAAATTTTCAAAAGTAATAAAATATAAAGACAGAAACAAATTAATAAGGTCAATATGCCTAATGATGAAGAACATATAGACAGCTAGCTTTTACCTTCTATTTTTATATCTTTATCATTTATTGCCTATGAGTAGAGGAAGAAAAATTTCAAAAACCAAAGGTAAATCCTGTGTAGGAAACCAAATAAGTTACTTTTGCCCCTAAAAATAACTGTTTACATTGTATCTGGGATAAAATGAACTTTAAATAATGACTACAACTAACTATGAAATAAATGGGCAAAGACCCAAGATGTGTGCACTATTTCTAAATTCTGTATTAATCATGCCTGCTACAAAACTTGTTGCATTAATAATTTATTAAAGATTAGGCCCCTTTTCTTGACTGATTCTGTAGTTAACTCCCCCTGGTTAGAGTAAAGGTGATTTTTTCACGGTATGACTGTGATTACTAATTCCAGGCTGTTCCAATCCTGAAGATCTATAAACCAGCCAGATCTGACATTCTGGCTTAGGAAATCACTAAAGAAGAACTCTAGTTATTAGATAAGATAGTTCTTCATATTTTCCAAAAGCAAATTAAGTTACGAAATGTCTGTTTTAACACTCAGAAACTCACAGCATACTTATGTGGTGAGCTGGGAATGCAGAAAGGCCAAAAGAGATCAAAGGAAAGATCTGCATTTTCTCTTTTTCTTTAGCCCAAATGTCATTAGTAATATTTCCAAAATTATTACTTTTTACCAGGGTTCTTGGCTCACTTTAGCCCTCAAGCTCACAAAACTGTTAAAAGGGAGACGAAAGAATCTGAAAGAAGTACCTGCATTTAAGCAATTGTACATTAAGAAAAAGAATGCTATCTATTTAATTAACATGTCACCTTCTGGAAGGCCAGGTGTTCCTTAGAAGTTACCTATATAAGTATTGACCTATCTAAACCTCATGTGGGTTGACAAGATAATGTGGCAACAGAAGCTTTGTCTGAGGGAAAAAAGATGTCTAAGGACTTGTTTACTACTTCAGCTCCCGTTTAAAAAAGGATTTCACAGTGCAGTCTTTGTTGCTCAGTAGAGTTGTGCCTTTTGTACAAGTTAATGCTTGCAGAACAATTTTACTGTGATTATTCGTTGTTCATTACTTAGATATGTGGGTTAGAAATGAGTTCTTCAGGCTATATTCATCTCCCAAATGTGGGTGACATATTACATACATTTAGCTATAACAGTGCTGATTTTAGAAAATTTAAAAATACTATATACAACAGGAAAAGTATGCTTATCTGCCTCAATATTTAATTATATACATTTATATATGCACATATATACACACATGCACCTTTATGAACTATAGATATATAGTTATATATATATTTGTGTATGTTTTTATGCGGATCCAGAAATTGATCAGAATTGTTAATATATTGGAATGGATTTTTTCTTACTACTTCCTTGAGGGAAAGGAAATATAAATATGACTGGCTCACAATTCCTGTCTTACAAAACCTTAGGAATAAAAATTATTGCATAATTCAGAAAAACAATTTAAGAGCAATGTAATAAAAATATAGATATGTCCACGTGTCAAGCTTTTGTTTTATTAGTATAACCAAATATAAAGATAAAGCCAGCAAGTGCCGTTTCAAGATTGGAGCTGAACGAGTCCTAATAATAGCAGGCAGTAGGAAACTTTCACTGGATAACCACTTTCCATTGCCAACAGTATGACTTACTGCTCACTGAATCAGTGAGAAATCAGGCAGAAGTGCTTAAAATAAAACTAAAATAAAGTAATTTCAAATTGTAGAAACTAAATGTGAAAATGCACGGACAGAATCTGCCATCACTCCGTGAACTGACAAGTAAGCAACAATGCAAGGAGAAATTGAGACAACTATCCTGCTCTGTATAAAAGAGAAAGGAACACACAGGAATTCTGGTGATTAGGAGGATTTAATGTGGGTAAGGCAGGAGCAATTGTCCATGATGTACCACAGCATGAAGAAAATATTCCACTTCATTCATCCATTTGTTCAAAGTTTAGGATTTCTTTTCCTTTCCTTTTTTTTTTTTTTTTTTTGAGACGGAGTCTCGCTCTGTTGCCCAGGCTGGAGTGCAGTGGTGCCATCTCGGCTCACTGCAAGCTCCGCCTCCCGGGTTCACGCCATTCTCCTGCCTCAGCCTCCCGAGTATCTGGGACTACAGGTGCCGCCACCTCGCCCTGCTAATTCCTTATGTTTTTAGTAGAGACGGGGTTTCACCATATTAGCCAGGATGGTCTCCATCTCCTGACCTCGTGATCCGCCCGCCTGGGCCTCTCAAAGTACTGTTATTACAGGCCTGAGCCACCGCGCCCGGCCAGGATTTCTTAAATTGGGATTCTTTTTCAGTTTTCTATTGCTATGTAACAAATACATTTTAAGCTCAGTGGCTGAAAACAATTACCATTTGAATCTTTCATAATTTTCTGGGTTGTCTGGGCTTAGCTGGATGGATTTCTGGTTCCTGTGATGTCACTTGACTGGACTTGAGCTCCAAGATGGCTCCTGGACTCGTTTGGCAGTTAGTGCTGGCTGGCTGTAGCCAGTTCACTTGAAATGTTTGAGAAAGCCTCATCTCTCTTCCATGTGACTCCTTCATGTGGTTTGGGCTTCTCTGGGAGAACAATAGGTTACAAAAAGTAGCATTCAAAGAAGACACATTCCAATGCCTGAGGACTCATCAAGCCTCTGCATTATGCTTGTTAATATCCCATGAGCCAAAGTTAGACATAGGGCAAACTCAAAGTCAAAGTAGGAGGGAACTACACAGGGTCTGAATACAAGAGGGCATGGATTCACCCAGCCACTCAAAAGTAGCATAGTTTCCCTTGCACGCATGTGATTGAATGGGGGAACGGTTTCGGAAGTGGATGCAGGGTAGTAACACTGAGAAGGCAAGAAGGTTAGCGAGAATGTAGCCTCAGCAGTACTGCGGCTTCAGACTGATCCTATGGGAAGCTCTGAAGCTAAATTTTCATCCAGAGTTAGTCCGGCCTTAAGACAAGGAGCTCTTGTAATTAGGCCAGCAAGTCTTTAGCTCTTTCCTCTAGGAAGAGGAAGGGAAGTGAGGGGGCATGGCCTCCCAATGAGAATTAGCAGTCAACTATCAGAGTAGCTGGAGCAGGAAGCACTTACAGCACACACAGCATCAACTACAGGTGTTCACTTGCAAAGCTTTGTTGTTATGTTCCTAGGAATATTGATGCTGGCAATGTTGATTCCACACATATCATGGAATACTCCTCTTTGTAAAAATGTCATTCATTCTATGTATCTTTATATTATCATAATAATTGTTGTTTTTTTCTCCTTATGCTCATAAGAAATCTATAGAAGAGAAGAAGAAAATCTATAGCATTTTTATTTTTCCATACTTATTTTTGGAAAAAAAAAATATCCTAGTGAAGAATTCACTTTGTAGCATCAAACGCTCAGCCCATAATTCTTTCATTACTGGATGATGATAATGAGTAAAAGAGGTAAAGAAAGAAGAAAAAGATAAAAATGACAAGGAGAATTTCTGCAAAGAGGACTTGGAGAGCTAGGCGGAAAGAAGGAGGCTTCCTGAGGAATAAAAATCAAGTGTCTTTTTACTCAGTGGGAACCTTACCAAAGAGAGCTTACCAGAGAAGACAGGATTTGTTGAGAAATCTTTAATAAAGACCATTGAAAGATGTGTTTGTTCTCGAAATACCCAACTACAGACATAATTTAGAGAAATACAAGTGTTTTAAAATCTGAAAAGGAAAACGATGATCTATCTTAAGGACAGAAAATTGTATGTGTTATCACAAGAGAATGAAAATAGGAAGAATCATCTGATATATTTATGAGAGTTTAAAAAATCAATTATTAAAGAGATTATGAAATACTTTGAAGAGATAAAAAGGAAGCTGACTTTAAAAATAAATATATGTTTATACTTATAGGACACTAGAGCAAAAAATGCAATAATATTTGCATGTGTATAAGTCTTTCATAAAGTTTACATTCAGATTGCATGAAATATGATACATTTTTAAATTACTTCTATGGTTTTAACATAAAATGTGTAATTGAACAATTTTTTATTATAATGAAAATATTCCTGATTTAATGTGTAAATTGAATATTTTAAATAAAATAATCCTTAGTGTTTGCTTTTGGCCAAATCAAGTGAAAATTCAAATTGTAAAAAAAGTTACAGTCAACAATCATTGTTTACATTAGTGAGCTCATTTACTAAACATTAAAGTAACACTATAATAAACACAACAATTTAGTGCCAGTGAATGAATAGCTTGTTGGGAAGAACAGAAAGTCAAGACAGACTCAAGTGCAAATGAATATATGTATAATATATTAAAAGTTGCCTTAAAATTAGTTATGAAAAGATGAATCCCATTATTTCCTTGTTCTATAGTACAATTCTGATATCTCTGTCGTTGATTTGAAAATAACACATCAACTAATAAAGGTACTAGAAGAAAACACATTACTCAAAGAATAAACTTGGGGCAAGAAAGCATGTTTTAGCAAGGTCACACTATTCTAATCACATACCGTGAAAATATTGATAAATTATCATAACAGTTAAACATTTTTATAGATTAGAAAACCATAAGCAAAATCATATTTAAAACAAGAAATAGGACAGGCACGGTGGCTCACGCCTGTGATCCCAGTACTTTCGGAGGCTGAGGCAGGTGGACCACTTGAGGTTAGGAGTTCGAGATCAGTCTGGCCAACCTGGCGAAACCCCATCTCTACTAAAAATACAAAAATTAGCCAGGCGTGGTGGCACATGCCTGTAATCCCAGTTATGCGGGAGGTTGAGGCAGGAGAATTGCTTGAACCTGGGAGGCGGAGATTGCTGTGAGCTGAGATCGTGTCACTGCATGACAGAGCGAGACTCCGAATCAAAAAAAAAAAAAAAAAGAGAACAAAATGTTATACAAAGGGTGTAAAAGGTTAACATTCATCTTTGATAAAGGTCATGTATAAATCATTAATCAATAAAAGTGAAATTCAATTGTGTGTGTGTGTGTGTGTGTGTGTGTTCGTAGAATAAGAGAACATACATGTACTGGGTAAGCAACATGATAATAAAAGGCCCATGGAAAAATAAGCAAACCACCTAGACACACAGATTATTTTTTAAGAAAAGTGCAATGGTTAAGGAACACATGAAAATATAATAAAGTCGAGGGTAATTTTATAATCTTAAAATATAAAATGTAAAAATCAGCTGGGCATGATGGTACGCACCTGTAGTCCCAGCTTCTCCGGAAGCTAAGGCAGGAGAATCGCTCGAACCCAGAAGGTGAGGTTGCAGTGAGCCGAGATCACGCCACTGCACTCCAACCTGGGTGACAGAGCAAGATTCCAAAAATAGCATAAAATAGCATAAAATAAATAAACAGCATAAAAAATAGCATAAAACAGGGCAAAAATAGCATAAAATAAAATTAAATTTAAAATAAAATAAAATATAAAATGTAAATAAACCTTTTTAAAATCAATCATAAGCAATTTGATGGAGCCAAGCGTTACTTAGGCTAGTTTGAGGAAATATGCACCTCATGATTTATTGGTGGGATTGTTAATTGATGTAACTTGCTTGTAGGGAGCATCAATATCTACAAAATTTTAGCATGCACATATCATTAGATCAAGAAAATTAACCTAAAAATACACTTGAAAATGTACATGTTCAAGGAACTTCATATAGGCATTATCTGTGATTCAAAAACGTTAAAATAATGATAGGCTAACATCGTGGAATAATTTACAGTTATTATAAAAGAATAAGGTAGATCTACCTGTGATCTAATGTGATCAGAAACACAGGTACACACATGCACACTCATAAACACGCTTTCTTCCATATGCTTTGAAATGTCTTCCAGTAAATAATCTTTTAATAGAACTTGGCTCTGTGGAAGACGAAACGGGTATAATACAAGTGCTGGAAGAAAGCTTGGAGGGAGAGGAATCTGTGATAGCTGAGCCGCACAGTGGAAGCAGGGCAAAATCCCCGTCACTCATAGAGGAGAGCTGCCTGGGCCAGCAACCAGACCCATCTGGTAACAATGGGAGCAGGCAATGACTGTCTTATTCTACAGAGATTTGGGGATTTATTTGTGACTGCAGCCTTTCCTTGACTATATCAGAAAAATAAAATACATACATTTATTCCTCTTTTTTGCCCAAAAGTGCAAAATAAATTTTAACATAAGAATTATCTTGTTTGATTTTATTGTGCTTTATTTAAATTTTCTGTCCTATAAGAAAATATTTTCAAATTTTTGGGTTAGAAAACAACGAAAAATTCTCTTACCTTCCATTTATTTCAAGATTTCAGCACACAGTTTGGCCTTTATTTTTTCCAAACCAGCAAACATTTTGGAACACAAACTTAGTTGCTCAGCTTTCAGATAAAGCCTAAGACCATACATATAATGTAAGGCAGGCAGTCAATAATTTATTTCACAAAATATCACACAGAAATTGTGAAAACAGAGGAATATAGCTTGTGACTACTTAGTTGCCTGAGGTAAGAGATAGGTCGGTATATGAATCATTGCTCAACCAAAAATCTAGTAATAACCCATCTCAGGTAAGTTCATATTGCACAAGTAAAGAAAACTTTACAGAAATATGCAGCTATAATAATATGCTTCACTATTTTGAACGATTCTAAACATATAATTTGCAAGTGACACCAGATCATAATGTTTTTTTTTTTTTTAAATTTATTTATTATTATTATACTTTAAGTTGTAGGGTACATGTGCATAACGTGCAGGTTTGTTACATATGTATACTTGTGCCTTGTTGGTGTGCTGCACCCATCAACTCGTCATTTACATCAGTTATAACTCCCAATGCAATCCCTCCCCCCTCCCCACTCCCCCTTCCCCATGATAGGCCCCGGTGTGTGATGTTCCCCTTCCTGAGTCCAAGTGATCTCATTGTTCAGTTCCCACCTATGAGTGAGAACATGCGGTGTTTGGTTTTCTGTTCTTGTGATAGTTTGCTAAGAATGATGGTTTCCAGCTGCATCCATGTCCATACAAAGGACACAAACTCATCCTTTTTGATGGCTGCATAGTATTCCATGGTGTATATGTGCCACATTTTCTTAATCCAATCTGTCACTGATGGACATTTGGGTTGATTCCAAGTCTTTGCTATTGTGAATAGTGCCGCAATAAACATACGTGTGCATGTGTCATTATAGCAGCATAATTTATAATCCTTTGGGTATATACCCAGTAATGGGATGGCTGGGTCATATGGTACATCTAGTTCTAGATCCTTGAGGAATCGCCATACTGTTTTCCATAATGGTTGAACTAGTTTACAATCCCACCAACAGTGTAAAAGTGTTCCTATTTCTCTACATCCTCTCCAGCACCTGTTGTTTCCTGACTTTTTAATGATCGCCATTCTAACTGGTGTGAGATGGTATCTCATTGTGGTTTTGATTTGCATTTCTCTGATGGCCAGTGATGATGAGCATTTTTTCATGTGTCTGTTGGCTGTATGAATGTCTTCTTTTGAGAAATGTCTGTTCATATCCTTTGCCCACTTTTTGATGGGGTTGTTTGTTTTTTTCTTGTAAATTTGTTTGAGTTCTTTGTAGGTTCTGGATATTAGCACTTTGTCAGATGAGTAGATTGCAAAAATTTTCTCCCATTCTGTAGGTTGCCTGTTCACTCTGATGGTAGTTTCTTTTGCTGTGCAGAAGCTCTTTAGTTTAATGAGATCCCATTTGTCAATTTTGGCTTTTGCTGCCGTTGCTTTTGGTGTTTTAGACATGAAGTCTTTGCCCATGCCTATGTCCTGAATGGTACTACCTAGGTTTTCCTCTAGGATTTTTATGGTATTAGGTCTAACATTTAAGTCTCTAATCCATCTTGAATTAATTTTTGTATAAGGAGTAAGGAAAGGATCCAGTTTCAGCTTTCTACTTATGGCTAGCCAATTTTCCCAGCACCATTTATTAAATAGGGAATCCTTTCCCCATTTCTTGTTTCTCTCAGGTTTGTCAAAGATCAGATGGCTGTAGATGTGTGGTATTATTTCTGAGGACTCTCTTCTGTTGCATTGGTCTATATCTCTGTTTTGGTACCAGTACCATGCTGTTTTGGTTACTGTAGCCTTGTAGTATAGTTTGAAGTCAGGTAGCGTGATGCCTCCAGCTTTGTTCTTTTGACTTAGGATTGTCTTGGAGATGCGGGCTCTTTTTTGGTTCCATATGAACTTTAAAGCAGTTTTTTCCAATTCTGTGAAGAAACTCATTGGTAGCTTGATGGGGATGGCATTGAATCTATAAATTACCCTGGGCAGTATGGCCATTTTCACGATATTGATTCTTCCTATCCATGAGCATGGTATGTTCTTCCATTTGTTTGTGTCCTCTTTTATTTCACTGAGCAGTGGTTTGTAGTTCTCCTTGAAGAGGTCCTTTACATCCCTTGTAAGTTGGATTCCTAGGTATTTTATTCTCTTTGAAGCAATTGTGAATGGAAGTTCATTCCTGATTTGGCTCTCTGTTTGTCTGTTACTGGTGTATAAGAATGCTTTCATTTTTGCACATTAATTTTGTATCCTGAGACTTTGCTGAAGTTGCTTATCAGCTTAAGGAGATTTTGGGCTGAGATGATGGGGTTTTCTAAATATACAATCATGTCATCTGCAAACAGGGACAATTTGACTTCTTCTTTTCCTAACTGAATACCCTTGATTTCTTTCTCTTGCCTAATTGCCCTAGCCAGAACTTCCAACACTATGTTGAATAGGAGTGGTGAGAGAGGGCATCCCTGTCTTGTGCCAGTTTTCAAAGGGAATTTTTCCAGTTTTTGCCCATTCAGTATGATATTGGCTGTGGGTTTGTCATAGATAGCTCTTATTATTTTGAGGTACGTTCAATACCGAATTTATTGAGCGTTTTTAGCATGAAGAGCTGTTGAATTTTGTCAAAGACCTTTTCTGCATCTATTGAGATAATCATGTGGTTCTTGTCTTTGGTTCTGTTTATATGCTGGATTATGTTTATTGATTTGCGAATGTTGAACCAGCCTTGCATCCCAGGGATGAAGCCCACTTGATCATGGTGGATACGCTTTTTGATGTGTTGCTGAATCCGGTTTGCCAGTACTTTATTGAGGATTTTTGCATCGATGTTCATCAGGGATATTGGTCTAAAATTCTCTTTTTTTGTTGTGTCTCTGCCAGGCTTTGGTATCAGGATGATGTAGGCCTCATAAAATGAGTTAGGGAAGATTCCCTCTTTTTCTATTGATTGGAATAGTTTCAGAAGGAATGGTACCAACTCCTCCTTGTACCTCTGGTAGAATTCAGCTGTGAATCCATCTGGTCCTGGACTTTTTTTGGTTGGTAGGCTATTAATTATTGCCTCAATTTCGGAGCCTGCTATTGGTCTATTCAGGGATTCAACTTCTTCCTGGTTTAGTCTTGGAAGAGTGTAAGTGTCCAGGAAATTATCCATTTCTTCTAGATTTTCCAGTTTATTTGCGTAGAGGTGTTTATAGTATTCTCTGATGGTAGTTTGTATTTCTGAGGGGTCGGTGGTGATATCCCCTTGATCATTTTTAATTGCGTCGATTTGATTCTTCTCTCTTTTCTTCTTTATTAGTCTTGCTAGTGGTCTGTCAATTTTGTTGATCTTTTCAAAAAACCAACTCCTGGATTCATTGATTTTTTGGAGAGTTTTTTGTGTTTCTATCTCCTTCAGTTCTGCTCTGATCTTAGTTATTTCTTGCCTTCTGCTAGCTTTCGAATGTGTTTGCTCTTGCTTCTCTAGTTCTTTTAATTGCGATGTTAGAGTGTCAATTTTAGATCTTTCCTGCTTTCTCTTGTGGGCATTTAGTGCTATAAATTTCCCTCTACACACTACTTTAAATGTGTCCCAGAGATTCTGGTATGTTGTATCTTTGTTCTCGTTGGTTTCAAAGAACATCATTATTTCTGCCTTCATTTCATTATGTACCCAGTAGTCATTCAGGAGCAGGTTGTTCAGTTTCCATGTAGTTGAGCGGTTTTGATTGAGTTTCTTAGTCCTGAGTTCTAATTTGATTGCACTGTGGTCTGAGAGACAGTTTGTTATAATTTCTGTTCTTGTACATTTGCTGAGGAGTGCTTTACTTCCAATTACGTGGTCTATTTTGGAGTAAGTACGATGTGGTGCTGAGAAGAATGTATATTCTGTTGATTTGGGGTGGAGAGTTCTATAGATGTCTATTAGGTCTGCTTGCTGCAGAGATGAGTTCAATTCCTGGATATCCTTGTTAACTTTCTGTCTGGTTGATCTGTCTAATGTTGACAGTGGAGTGTTGAAGTCTCCCATTATTATTGTATGGGAGTCTAAGTCTCTTTGTAAGTCTCTAAGGACTTGCTTGATGAATCTGGGTGCTCCTGTATTGGGTGCATATATATTTAGGATAGTTAGCTCTTCCTGTTGAATTGATCCCTTTACCATTGTGTAATGGCCTTCTTTGTCTCTTTTGATCTTTGATGGTTTAAAGTCTGTTTTATCAGAGACTAGTATTGCAACCCCCGCTTTTTTTTGTTCTCCATTTGCTTGGTAAATCTTCCTCCATCCCTTTATTTTGAGCCTATGTATGCCTCTGCGTGTGAGATGGGTCCCCTGAATACAGCAGACTGATGGGTCTTGACTCTTTATCCAGTTTGCCAGTCTGTGTCTT
Source organism: Macaca mulatta (assembly GCF_049350105.2). Taxonomy (NCBI): domain Eukaryota; kingdom Metazoa; phylum Chordata; class Mammalia; order Primates; family Cercopithecidae; genus Macaca; species Macaca mulatta. The sequence goes on from NC_133409.1 coordinate 173,838,369, forward strand.
TTAATTGGAGCATTTAGTCCATTTACATTTAAGGTTAAGATTGTTATGTGTGAACTTGATCCTGCCATTATGATATTAACTGGTTATTTTGCTCGTTAGTTGATGCAGTTTCTTCCTAGCCTCGATGGTCTTTACATTTTGGCATGTTTTTGCAATGGCTGGTACCGGTTGTTCCTTTCCATGTTTAGTGCTTCCTTCAGGGTCTCTTGTAAGGCAGGCCTAGTGGTGACAAAATCTCTAAGCATTTGCTTATCTGTAAAGGATTTTATTTCTCCTTCACTTATGAAACTTAGTTTGGCTGGATATGAAATTCTGGGTTTAAAATTCTTTTCTTTAAGAATGTTGAATATTGGCCCCCAGTCTCTTCTGGCTTGGAGAGTTTCTGCCGAGAGATCTGCTGTTAGTCTGATGGGCTTCCCTTTGTGGGTAACCCGACCTTTCTCTCTGGCTGCCCTTAAGATTTTTTCCTTCATTTCAACTTTGGTGAATCTGGCAATTATGTGTCTTGGAGTCGCTCTTCTCGAGGAGTATCTTTGTGGCGTTCTCTGTATTTCCTGGATTTGAATGTTGGCCTGCCCTACTAGGTTGGGGAAGTTCTCCTGGATGATATCCTGAAGAGTGTTTTCCAACTTGGTTCCATTTTCCCCCTCACTTTCAGGCACCCCAATCAGACATAGATTTGGTCTTTTTACATAATCCCATACTTCTTGCAGGCTTTGTTCATTTCTTTTTCTTCTTTTTTCTTTTGGTTTCTCTTCTTGCTTCATTTCATTCATTTGATCCTCAATCGCTGATACTCTTTCTTCCAGTTGATCGAGTCAGTTACTGAAGCTTGTGCATTTGTCACGTATTTCTTGTGTCATGGTTTTCATCTCTTTCATTTCGTTTATGACCTTCTCTGCACTAATTACTCTAGCCATCAATTCTTCCACTTTTTTTTCAAGATTTTTAGTTTCTTTGCGCTGGGTACGTAATTCCTCCTTTAGCTCTGAGAAATTTGATGGACTGAAGCCTTCTTCTCTCATCTCGTCAAAGTCATTCTCCGTCCAGCTTTGATCCGTTGCTGGCAATGAGCTGCGCTCCTTTGCCGGGGGAGATGCGCTCTTATTTTTTGAATTTCCAGCTTTTCTGCCCTGCTTTTTCCCCATCTTTGTGGTTTTATCTGCCTCTGGTCTTTGATGATGGTGATGTACTGATGGGGTTTTGGAGTAGGTGTCCTTCCTGTTTGATAGTTTTCCTTCTAACAGTCAGGACCCTCAGCTGTAGGTCTGTTGGAGATTGCTTGAGGTCCACTCCAGACCCTGTTTGCCTGGGTATCAGCAGCAGAGGCTGCAGAAGATAGAATATTTCTGAACAGCGAGTGTACCTGTCTGATTCTTGCTTTGGAAGCTTCCTCTCAGGGGTGTACTCCACCCTGTGAGGTGTGGGGTGTCAGACTGCCCCTAGTGGGGGATGTCTCCCAGTTAGGCTACTCAGGGGTCAGGGACCCACTTGAGCAGGGAGTCTGTCCCTTCTCAGATCTCAGCCTCCGTGTTGGGAGATCCACTGCTCTCTTCAAAGCTGTCAGACAGAGTCGTTTGCATCTGCAGAGTTTTCTGCTGTGTTTGTTATTGTTTACTGTGCCCTGTCCCCAGAGGTGGAGTCTACAGAGACAGGCAGGTTTCCTTGGGCTGCTGTGAGCTCCATCCAGTTCGAGCTTCCCAGCGGCTTTGTTTACCTACTTAAGCCTCAGCAATGGCGGGCGCCCCTCCCCCAGTCTCGCTGCTGCCTTGCTGGTAGATCACAGACTGCTGTGCTAGCAATGAGGGAGGCTCCGTGGGTGTGGGACCCTCCCGGCCAGGTGTGGGATATGATCTCCTGGTGTGCCTGTTTGCTTAAAGCGCAGTATTGGGGTGGGAGTTACCCGATTTTCCAGGTGTTGTGTGTCTCAGTTCCCCTGGCTAGGAAAAGGGATTCCCTTCCCCCTTGCGCTTCCCAGGTGAGGCAATGCCTCGCCCTGCTTCAGCTCTAGCTGGTCGGGCTGCAGCAGCTGACCAGCACCGATCGTCCGGCACTCCCCAGTGAGATGAACCCAGTACCTCAGTTGAAAATGCAGAAATCACCGGTCTTCTGTGTGGCTCGCGCTGGGAGTTGGAGACTGGAGCTGTTCCTATTCGGCCATCTTGCTCCGCCCCCCATATCATAATGTTTTACAGTATTCCGTTTACATTACGAAACTGAACACAAGGTGGCTAAAAGCTACTTACTCCCAGGAATGACATGCCATCATTGAATAGTGAGCGTAGTAAAGATGATCACATCAGCAGTAGCAACACCTTTATTTGAGCTTTGCCTAAACAGAAAAGAATAATGTTAACTTTAACCAGAAGATAGTCCCATGTGTTCTTAAATATACAAATCACTTGATAGTAACAATGTTTTAAAATACTGAAGGCTAGAAATTTTAGTGTTTTTATTTACAAAATCAATTGCCTGTCAGTGTTTCATGTGAGTCTTTACTATCTAGAGAGTCATCTAATTTACAAAGCTACAATAGTTTTGGCATAAACATAAATCACATGCCTTTCAATAATCAAGACTTTATTCTATCCACGAAAAAATACAAGAAAGTCTATGTTTTATTTAAAAAATATTTTTATACATGTGTGTATATGATTTTATATATATAAGCACATTGTGACAAAATATTACATACTGAATTTTTAAATTGACAAATAATAATTGTACACATTCATAGGGTCCACAGTGATGTTTTGAAACCGATCCTACATAGCAGTCATATCAGAAAAATAGCATATTCACCATCTCAGACATGTATCATCCCTTGGTGTTGGGAACATTTAATATCCTCCCTGTACCTATTTGAAACTATATATTAATGTTAACTACAGTCATCCTACAGTGCTATAAAACACTAGAACCTATTCTTTCCATCTAGTTATGGTTTTGTATCCTTGAAGAAAAGCTTTCCCTGTGCCTCTTTCCCCCTACTCTTCCCAGCCTCTAGTATCCTCTGTTCTACTTTTTACTTCTATGAGATCACCTTTTTTTTAGCTTCCACATACAAGTGAGAACATGTGGTGTTTCACTTTCTGTGTCTGATTGATTTCACTTAACATAATACCCTCCGGTTCTTACTATGTTGCCACAAATTACAGGATTTTATTTCTTGGTAATGCCTGAATAGTATTCCATTGTATATAATATATACCACCTTTTCTTCATCCATCTGTTGTTGGACACCTAGGTTGATCCCATATCTTGGCTATTGTGAACAGGACTGCTATAAACATGGGGGTGCAGATGTCTCTTCCACAAATGATTTCCTTTCCTTTGGATAAATGCCCGGTAGTGAGATTGCTGGATCATGGGAGTTCTTCTTGTGGTGTTTTGGGGAAACTCCATTCTGTTCTCCGTAGTAGCTGTACTAGGTTTAGTTTTTTGTTTTTTGTTATTTCTGATCTCTCTACATTAAACTCTCCTCTCTCTCAAAGCAGGCAACACTTGGTGGCACACTTGGTGTATCTCTGGCCTACATAAGTTGTCTTCTACAGAGTGTTCCTTCTTGTGTTCACACTAGTATGGATGATCATCTTTTATTCTATTTTCCTCATGAACTTCTACGTCAACTGATTTCAGTTTTCAGATAAATACCTGGCTCTCTATTTTATTGTAGAATTGAAAAAAAACAGAAAGTGATAAATACTTTGGTTGTGGAATCAATTAGATTTTTAAACAGATTTCTTTTCCCAGTATTCTCCCAATATTCCATAAAACAATATATTTTTACTCAGTATTATTTTAAAAAACGTCAAGGTATCACTAAAGGCAAGACACGCCTATATGAAATTTGAAATGTTATTAAAATGGAAACATTCTGCTAGCGGTGATTTCATTAGCAGTGGGAAATATGCAAATATTTCTAGAGTAAATTGATTGAGGTTTATCTCTCTGTGAAGCTGCTTGAGAGTTTCCACCCTTATCCAGGTGTTGCAGTGTAGGCAGACACATGTTATGAACAAAGGGACTCTTTGATGCCAACATCATATCACTCCAAATTGAACAATGCACCTTATCACAAGGCAATTATTTCTTGTTTTATCCCATCATTAAAAGAAAATAAGAGTGGAAATGCATGTACTTGCAGTCCTCTATTACATTTGTTAGAAACAAGCTTGATGGGGCGGGCACGTAAAGCAAAAAGGACTCTTCTGCAAAGAGGCTGATTCATCACTAAGTGCATGCTTTGGATTTATCAGGGTAAGAGATGAAAATAAGAAGATGCAACAATCTTTCTTTGTTCTTAGATGTCTGGAGATATTTTACTTCATTCATTTGCTTTCAAACAAGTACAAACTGCTGCTCAATGTCGTCTACTATTAGCCTTCATTGGGATGAGCACATTTTATCTTGAACTTTGACCCACTTCCCAACTTCTCCCTGACCCTTTACACTGGGATGCAAACTTTATGCAGGTAGGGACTTTGTTTTCGGCACTGATGTCTCTCCAATATCTAACACATGGTCAGTAAACATCTATGAATGAATGAATGGAGCTAGAATTGTCATGAGCCACATATTCTCTATTTGAGACACAATTTTGAATTTCTGTCAAACAGACGCTAGAAAGAGCTTCAGGATTTGGAGAAGAGTTACTAAGACCATCTATTTCTTCTGTCTCTACTACATACGAATCCAAAACACCAAAAAGAAAAGAAGTGTTAGTTACAGCCTTATTACTTATTTCTATAGAAAATCTAGTTCACTCAAACTAATGACACATACGACCACTACGTTCATGTTTTTCTATTATGTTTAAAGCAATACAGTCATCAAAATAATGGACATTTCATTGATTAGTTTTGACTTTTCAGGTGATTTCTGACAATGATATTCTATAAGATAATAAAATACCATTATTGTAATGAGAACTAATATTTTATTAGCACTTCACAACTTAAAAAGTACATCCGCACTTATTTAGTAATTATATAAGCCATTACTCATTTTGTTTTTCTTTTCTGATCTTAAACTTTAAACATGTATTTAATGTCTCGCTCTATATTAATTAATTATTCTTCTTTATTTAGTGTCTATAACACCTTACATATGACGTGTGGGTGGAGAAGTGTTAGAGGCTTTTAACATATGTTATTTTGTTTAATCTCCAGAAAAATCTTACAAAGCTTATAATACTCCCATCACACACAGGAAAAAAAGAAGATTCAGCAGGATAGAGACTACATATTTTAAAGTCTGTTTTCTTTCTGCTATTTCAGACTGCTGTCTACATACCACTTAATATGTTGGGTTAATGACTATGGAGACTGGTTGGCCTACATCCCAAGGTTCTTTTTATTTGCATATCTTCACTTTTAGAGAAATTAGTCACAGGAGAGTCTTCTAGTTTGTCCCACTCTTACAGGTTTTTTCCTGCTAATTATTTTCCTAGTACTTTTTTAGTCTTGTTCAAAAACTGTTATTAGATAAAATGTTCTTCTCAGACATATAAGTAACTTCTGGATTGAATGTTTCTTAGTAGTAATTTTAATTTTTATTGTTTATTGCCCTGCTTCTGAATGTGGAAAAATATTAAATCACAAATTAAAGTTCTGTATTAGCTCTTTTTATTTTAGTATAGCCATGAAGGGCAGTATAGTTGAGAGGTGGGGTAAGAAACAGAGACAGTTCAGATAATCAATAAGACTACTACTACTTAGGATTAATCAGTTCTGAAACCCAAAATGTCAGCAGCATAAGCGCACATCAGTTAACATACTAGCTAATGATTGAAATTTAATTTGATTATATGTTGTGTAATCCACATTTTTACATAATATGTAGTTACTTTAAGTTATACCCAATAACAAGTTTCAAAATGGAGATGCCTCATTTGCTTGGACTTTGGTGTTTTAATCTTTTTCATCTAGATATGATTTCAGCTATAATCTGTTGTTTAAACCAGAATGTAATTTATTCAAAGGACATCCAAGTGGAGAAATACCTTATAATCAATCTTAACTGTCTACACCATTGCACAACCACTCTCATGTCTGAATTAGTCTCAAAACAAATTAAACTGGACTCAGGAAAACAGGAGTCTAATTCCAGATCTACCAGTGGAGAGTTGTGAGACATCTTCAAAGTTTGGTCAATTATGTTTGTAGGATGTTTTTTGTTTGCATTAGTCATTTTTGCCCAACATTATCCCTGAAGTCTTTAGGCCTCCCTCTTTCAGGGAAAAGCATAAAATTCCCAGAATCACCTATCATTTGATTGATACTATCATAGTTTTCCTTCTTATTATTAGTATCCATACTAAGGCTAAAAAAAAAAATCTCATAATCAATTGCCATTCAATTCCGTCAGTATTGGTGTCTGTAAAATGTCTCAAGAAACTTTTAGTAGATTTGTAATTTAAGAGAAATCTTCTATATATATATATATGTGTGTGTATATATATGTGTGTATATATATGTGTGTATATATATATGGTAGCTGTATTAGTTAAGGGAAGTATACTACTTATAGATTTAACAATAAACTTTGCAATACAAAAATCTTTGTAGAATTTTATTTCTTGTAATTTGACTTACATTTAAATACCTTTAGCTAATAAGTTATCTACACTTATGTAGCACATACTATGTAACAATCACTGCACTAGCATCCCAAATGCATGAAACTGTTCAATCTTCACATCTTTGTGGGTTGTAAGGTATAAAGCTATGAGGAGTTAAATTATCCAAAGTGCCCCTCCAGGTAAGTGATAGATCCAGTATTTGAATTGTGGATGAGATGACAAAATAAACGATACATCTTTTATGGAATATGGTGTTTCTCTAGGAATAGGAGCTTGATATCTTTTTAGAGTATCTATAAGTCAGGATCCAATCAGGAGAAAGATATCACATAGTAATTTGAAAAGATGAAGTTTAACATAAAACATTATTTAATTATGATAAAAGTTACTACAAAATATACATAGAACTCTGAAGGGTTCTATAGGGATGAGTGAGAGTATTCAAGGGAGAACAAAGTTGGAAGTGAGGTCTCTCCCAAAGCTGAGGCTCCACGTAACGTCATTGGAGAAGGCGTGCTTTATGTCCATTGGAAGGCAAAGAAGTTTGCTGGTTTTCCTAGGCCAGAGAATAAGCAGAAGTAAAATTTTCAGGGTATAAAGATGCTGAGGCTGACAGACAGACACATAAAGGGAGTAGGGGTGCTGCTGCAAGTGTGAGACCAGGAGCAAGTGACATCTGTTTTGGGAGGAAAACAGAAAACAGCCCTCTGGATTGCAAGTGAGCAGAGGCTGCTGCAACTTTCAGAGCCATAGGAAAATTGTCAAAGAGTCAAAGTTGGTGGATGATTTTGCAGAGGGCATTGGTGTGACCCAGCAGGTTCTAGGCCTCAAGCATGAAGACAGTCTGTAGGCAAGGGAATTTCCACGCTCAGGCCAAGGTTGTAAAGTCACTGAGGAACTGTGCCCTCTGAGTCTGATGTCTCCACCCACATACTCTGTTGACTAACTGTTGCAGAAGTATGAGAAAACAAAATAAGGCCTGATAGAACCAGGAAGAAAATCTCCCTCTCGCCTACAATGCCACTACAGCACCCAGTTCTGACCAGGCTTTACATAGTGGTCCCTGTATAGGAGAAATGCTTAGAGAGTTCAGTACATTATCATAGAACTGGTACTCAAGGGTGGATTTACAGACCAGATGCAGTAAATTGATAACCAGCACAGACCATGACAAATTTGTTGTTATAGAGTTTATTTACACAGTTTAAAAATCATTTGACAAGAGTGCCACCAATAATTAAAATTACATCGTAAGTTAAACATCTGAGTTATTGCACAGACTTTTTAAGACCACACAAATTTTGTTGCAGAAATTGCAAGGAATGGAATTGCCTCCAACCGAACACAGCCACTGATGGCTCTCACCTTTCAAAGTATAGGTTTCCCCTTTATATTATTGAATAAGCCACTTTTCTAGTCTCATGTAAGGAATGATTTCAGATGGAAGGACTTTAGCCATCTCTCAGTAATGATACAATGAAAGCTATCAATCCTTGTGATGACTCTTCAAAATCCCAAGCATAAGTGCCTTTCACTAAAGTAGATATGTTTCATGGAAGATACACAAATTTAAAAAAAAGAGAGAAAAGTTAAAAAAGAATTTCAGAGAAGTTTACAGTTTTCTATTATAATTGCTTTTAAAACTGAAAGAAATTTTCATCCACACAACCCAAATTCTATTCTAGTTTTAGGTTTAGAAGATGTTGAAATGAATCAGGAAACTCTATAGCATTATTCTTGGTTAACTTTTATCATTAGGAGCTAAGTATAAACTCATTTGTGTTCTCCTAAAGTTTTGAAATTGATTCTGGTTTGGTTTTTGAATTATTATTTGGAGGAAGAGAGCAGATTTTTTTTTTCAACCATTCTTTTTAATATACTTGGAAGAAAATCAAGTAGGATTGGGAATATATTAAATTATAATTTATGCTCCCTTAAACTTAGCTAGATTTGAAGAATTTATGTTGCCCCAAATACTTGAGCCAGTTTTATGTTCTTAACATAGCAACAAACAAAATGTTAAGGAAAATCCTTTCGAATGATTACACTGCTCCAATTATCTTCTCTTCCCTGAATGTGAAGGAAATGTCAAGTGGGGGAAGTTTAAAATGATTAATATATTGCTCTCTAATTAAAATAACAGTAGACAAATTATACTGAATGGGCAAAAGCTGGAAGCATTCCCTTTGAAAACTGGCATAAGATCAGGATGCCCTCTCTCACAATTCCTATTCAACACAGTACTGGAAATTCTGGTAAGGGCAATCAGGCAAAAGAAATAAGGAGTATTAAAACAGGAAGAAAGGAAGTCAAATTGTCTCTGTTTGCAGATGACATGATTCTATATTTAGAAAACCCCATTGTATCAGCCCCAAAACTCTGTAAGCTGATAGGCAACTTTAGCAGAGTCTCAGGATACAAAAATCAATGTGCAAAAATCACAAGCATTCCTGTACACGAACAATAGACAAGCAAAGAACCAAACCATGAAAAAACTCCCATTCCCAATTGCTACGAAGAGAATAAAATACCTAGGAATACAACTTACAAGGGACTGAAGGACCTATTCAAGGAGAACTACACACCACTGCTCAAGGGAATAAAAGAGGACACAAATAGAAAAATCATTCCATGCTTACAGACAGGAAGAATCAATATTGTGAAAATGGCCATACTGCCCAAAGTAATTTATAGATTCCATGCTATTCCCATCAAGCTACCATTGACTTTCCTCACAGAACTAGAAAAAAAAACACTTTAAATTCCATATAGAACCCCAAAAAAAGCCTGTATAGCCAAGACAATCCTAAGCAAAAGAAAAAAGCTGGAAGCATCATGCTACCTTACTTCAAACTATACTACAAGGCTACAATAACCAAAACAGCATGGCATTGATACCAAAACAGATGTATAGACCAATAGAACAGACCAGAGACCTCAGAAATAACACCACAAATCTACAACTATCTGATCTTTGACAAACCTGACAAAAACAAGCAATGGGGAAAGGATACCAATATTTAATAAATGGTGCTGGGAAAACTGGCTAGCCATATGCAGAGAACCAAAACTGGACTCTTTCCTCACACCTTACACAAAAATTAACTCAAGATGTATTAAAAACTTAAGTGTAAAACCCAAAACCATAAAAACCCTAGAAGAAAACCTAGGCAATACCATTCAGGACATAGGCATGGGCAAAGACTTCATGACTAAAACACCAAAAGCAATTGCAACAAAAGCCAAAATTGACAAATGGAATCTAATTAAACTAAGGAGCATCTAGGCAGCAAAAGCAACTAGCATCAGAGTGAACAGGTAACCTAAGAAATGAGAGAAAATATTTGCAACCTACCCATCTGACAAAGGTCTAATATCCAGAATCTATAAGGAACTTAAACAAATTTACAAGAAAGAAACAACCCCATCAGAAAGTGGGCAAAGGATATGAACAGGCACTTCTCAAAAGAAGACATTTATGCCACCAACAACCACATGAAAAAAAGCTCATCATTTCTGATCATTGGATAAATTCAAATTAAAACCACAATGAGATACCATCTCATGCCAGTCAGAATGACAATTATTAAAAAGTCAGGAAACAATAGATGCTGGCAAGGATGTGGAGAAATAGGAATGCTTCTGCACTGTTGGTGAGAGTGTAAATTATTTCATCCATTGTCGAAGACAGTGTGGTGATTTCTCAAGGATCTACAACCAGAAATACCATTTGACTCAGCAATCCCATTACCCAAATGATTAAAAATCATTCTACTATAAAGACACATGCAGATGTATGTTTATTGCAGCACTATTTACAATAGCAAAGACTTGGAACCAACCCAAATGCCCATCAATGTTAGACTGAATAAAGAAAATGTGGCATGGAATACTATGCAGCCATAAAAAAAAGGAGATCATGTCCTTTGCAGGGACGTGGATGAAGGTGGAAGCCTTCAAACTCAGCAAACTAACACAGAAAAAGAAAAGCAAACACCACATGTTTTCAAACATAAGTGGGAGTTGAACAATGAGAACACATGGACACAAGGAGGCGAAGAACACATGGACACAGGGAGGGGAACAACACAATCAGCGCCTGTAGGGGTTGAGGGGGGATGGGAGGGAGAGTATTAGGACAAATACCTAATGCATGCAGGGCTTAAAACTCTAGATGACGGGTTGATGGGTGCAGCAAACCACCATGGCACATGTATACCTATGTAACAAACCTGTACATTCTGCATATGTGTCCTGGAACTTAGAGTAAAATTTTAAAAAAGGCTATTATAAGAGATTTGCTCACAGTATGGCCAAGTGAAGGCCTAAAATTAAAGAAAAACAATCTTCAGATTATAACGGTAAACTCAGAAAAAATAAAAAACGATCACCTACAGGTGTTTGATAGTGAAAAAAATAATTTGGCAGACTTTAGTGGAAAGCCAACCAGTGGAAGAAGGAAAAAGCATGGGTGGTTTCCCACTTTTCCAGCTTTAAACAGACAGATTACAGTCAATCCAACATGTGACAGATAAAACTATAGGAGAAGAAAAGATCTATAGAGTTTTCAATGTGAATAAAACCAAGTAAAATCCTTGCTTAAAACAGTCATTCTTGGCCTGGTGCGGCGGTGGCTCACGCCTAATCCCAGCACTTTGGGAGGCCAAGGTGGGCTGATCACGAGGTCAGAAGATGGAGACCATCCTGGCTAACACGGTGAAACCCCGTCTCTACTAAAAATAAAAAAAAATTAGCCGGGTGTGGTGGCAGACGCCTGTAGTCCCAGCTACTTGGGAGGCTGAGGCAGGAGAATGGCATGAACCCAGGAGGTGGAGCTTGCAGTGAGCCAAGATCATGCCACTGCACTCCAGCCTGGGTGACAGAGCGAGATTCCATCAAAAAAAAAAAAAAAAATCGTTCTTTGGAGAAATGTAAAATAATAAAAAATCTATGCAACATAGCAGTTACAATGGCTAGGACACAACAAGATATAACCCCAAAATTATCTCACAACTAAGAAGAAAATCATAATTTATTCTCAAGAAAAAGATTAACCAAGAAATACAAACCCAGGATGACCAATATAGAAGAATTAGAAGGCAAGTTTTCTCAATTTGGAGAAAGAAATTTATGGATTCAAAAATATTAGCAAATCTCAAACAAGATAATTATAAAAACCACCACTAAGCACATCACAAATAAAATACAAAAAATAAAAAATAAAAATTAAGAAAAAGTCTTAAAAAAAAAAAAAAGCCAGAGAAAAATGGAATATAATGTACAGGGAAAGAGTAATTCTAAACATTGTTAATTACTAATTAAAAACCACCAAGGTCAGAAAACAGTAGAACAACAGCCTTAAAGCGCTGAAGGGAAGAAAGAGAAAAAGTAATCAGAATTCTGTATCGGTCTCAGAAACTGGAAATTATTCTTCAAAAATGAAAGTGAACTAAAAATACACACATAAAAATGAAAGAATCAGGTCCCAAGACATTTGCACTATTAAAAAAAATGTTAAAGGAAGTTTTAAAAATCATACCAGATTGAAAGTGAAATCTACATGAAGGAAAGGCAAAGCTTAGACAAAATATCTGGACAAATTTAACACCTTTTTATTTTTAATTGATTTCAGATTAATATGAGTGTTTAAAGCAAACATGTTCACATTGTATCTCAGAGCCCACCGTGATTGCAGATGGGTACATATGGAAACTGCAGTATGAGTGAAGGAGTAGGGGGTGGACATGCATTGCTGATAAGTATTTTCTTCATAGTGTGTAAAATTGAAAAATGTTAACTCCAACTAGACTCCGAAAAGTTACAGATTCATATTGTAATCCTTGTTTTAACCACAATAGACTTAATGCTAAGGGGCATATCTAAAAATCCATTAGACGATAGAAAATGAGCTTCTGAAAACATTTTCAAAGAATCCAAAAGAATTGAGGAAAGAGAAACAGAGGGAAAAAACGAGAGCGGATATACAGAAAATGCTAGATCTAAATTCAAAAGCCAAAAAAGTATGTAAATATGAATATGATAGCACTCCAATTAAAAGACAGAAAGTATTAGAATAGGTTAAAAGACATGTTCCAACTATACACTATCTAGAAAAGACAGACTTGAATATAATGTCACAGATAAGTTGAAAGCAGACGAATGAAAAGTGGTAAGACAGGAACGGTGGAGTGACTATATTAACATCAGATAATAGCAATTTGAAGTAAAAGTGTTACAAGAAATAAAATGAGTTATTTTCTAATAATAAATGCGTCTATTCTTTAGGAATACATAGCAATCATAAACGTCTATGTGCCTAGTAAAAGCTCTTAAATACATGAAGCAAGCATAAACATTAAAAGGAGACTTAGGAGATGTAGACCTTTTCATGATCATAGTTGGAGATGTTAACATCACTTTCTCAGTAGTTGGTAGACTAGTTAGGTTGAAGAAAATCAGTAAAGATAAAGATGATCTGAACAAGAACAATAACTTTGACTTTTCAAATGTGTATAGTATATTCATTGAGATAGATCATATGGTACTTTACAAAACAAGGCTAGATATAATAAAAATGGCTGAAATAACACAGTGTATGTTTTCTGACAATAATAAAATTAAATTAAAAACCAGTAACAGGCTGGGCATGGTGGCTCATGCTTGTAATCCCAGCACTTTGGAAGGCAGAGGTGGGCAGATCACAAAGTCAGGAGTTCGAGACTAGCCTGGCCAATATGGTGAAACCCCACTTCTACTAAAAAAATACAAAAAGTTGCCGCGCCTGGTGGTGTGCACCTGTATTCCCAGCTACTCAGGAGACTGAGGCAGGAGAATCGCATGAACCCGGAAGGAGGAGGTTGCAGTGAGCCGAGATTGCGCCACGGCACTCCAGTCTGGGTGACAGAGCAAGACTCTGTCAAAAAAAACAAAAGAAAGCATAACAAAACAAAAAAATAAGATATATAGAAAAACGCAAATATTTGGAAATTAAACAGCATAATTTTCAATAATTATTCAAAGACAAAATCATAAAAATTAGAACTATTTTAAATTAAATGATACAGAAAATGTTACATATAAAAATATACAGCATGCAGTTAAAAATGTTTAGAAGAAATTTCATAACTTTAGATTCTTATAATAGAAAGAAAGAAAAACCTAAAATTCATGATCTATGGTTCATCCTAAGTAGACAGAAAAAAGAAAGTAAAGTAAATCTTAAGTAACATAAGAGTAGAATTCAATAAAATAGAAAACAAAACAACACACAAAAAAACAAAGCGAAAAGTGGCACTTTCAAAAGATCCACAAATTGATAGATCCATGTGTTCAAGAAAACAAAAAAGAAAAGGCACAGATATCAGTAATGAAAAAAGTATTTCTGACTACTGATCCTACAGACAAATTATAAAGTAATACGAACAACTTAATGAAATCTACAGACACACACACACATAATACACACACACACACGAACACGCATACACACCCCATAGATGGCCTAGTACTTTCACTGGTGAATTACATCAAACATTTAAAAAGTACCAGTCTTGGCTGGGCACGGTGGCTCACCCCTGTAATCCTAGTACTTTGGGAGGCCGATGTGGGCGGATCATCTGCGGTCAGGAATTTTGAGACTAGCCTGACCAACATGGTGAAATCCTGTCTCTACTAACAGTACAAAATTAGTCGGGTGTGGTGGCACGTGCCTGTAATCCCAGCTACTCAGGAGGCTGAGGCAAGAGAATCGCTTAAACCCAGGAGACGGAGGTTGCAGTGAGCCGAGATCACGCTATTGCACTCCAGCCTGGAGACAGAGCAAAACTGCATCTCAAAAAAAAAAAAAAAAAAAGTACCAGAAGTATCAGTTTTAAACAAACTCTGTCAAAAATGAAACAAGAAATAACTCTAATACCAAAACTCAAAAAAGACATTATAAAAATAGAAAATTACAAGCCAATAGCCCTAAGGAATCTACCTCTTAATAAAATGTTAGCAAGTTGAATCTACCTATGATAATACCTTACAACTAAATGGAATTTATTTTAAAAACTGCTAGATTGGCTTAATGTTCAATGCTAATCAATATAATTTGCCATAATATCAGAATAAAAAGAATAATCATGTGATCATTTCAGTAAGTGTGTAAAAATATTTAACAAAGCTTAACTCTCAGGTGCACTACAAAGTCTTCAGAAAACAGGAATCAGAGAGAATCCCATTGACTTAATAAAGTGTAAGTATTAAAAAAAAAAAACTGAAGGTAACATTTTACTTAATAGTGAAATCATTGCAGAAATTTCCCCTCAGTTTGGGAAAAAGGGATGAGTACTTCCATTATTTCTTACCAATATTTAACTAAATGGCCTAGCCATTATAACTAACTAAATAAGCCAAAAGCATAAAAGTGATAGAGGAAGAAATAAAACTTACTCTATTTGCAGATGACATAATTGCTTATGTAGAAAATTTTAAGGAACCTACCTATAAAATGGTTTTTTAAACTAACTAATGAATTCAGCATATTCACAAGGTAGAAGTTAACGAATAAAATACATTGTATTCATATATGTGAGTAGAAAATATTTAGAAAATAAAAAATTTAAAAAGCAATTTATAATGAGGTCACAATCATAAAACACTTATGAATAATCATGAAAATCTATGCAAAGTCTCTCAATAAAAGCTATATTTTATTATGTATTTGCAGAGAAAATTTTAAAAACACCAGAAGATAGATGTAAAGATGGATTATGTTCATAGACCAGAGTGATCAATATTATTAAGATGCCAATAGCCAAATTTATCTCTAGATCAAATAATCCTCACCATTACGCTTTTGCTTACTTGTAGAAGAGTTTTTATAGAAATTGACAAATTAATCTTAAAATTGATACGAAAACGAAAAATAGAAAATCTTAAAAATGAAAAACAAAATTAGAAGAATTATACTATCTGATTTTAAGACTTTCAGTAAAGCTACTGCACAAAAGAGTGTGGAAATGACATAAGTAACAAATAATAAATTAACAAAGGAAAATTAGAAGCCCAGAAATAGACCCAGTCATTGGGTTTTCACAAAGAAACCAAAGAAATTTAATGGATAAAGGTAAGTCTTTTACACAAATTATGCAGGAAAAACTATTTTAAAAATATTTTAAAAATAAGCCTCACCCCTATTTCACACCACGCACAAATATTAATTTGAATTGGATCACCAATTTAAACATAAAAGCTGAAATCATAGAGTTTATTAAAAACAGAAACAAATCTTTATAATCTTGAGGTTAGCAAATATTTCTTAGACAAGTCACAGAAAGCAAAAAATCTAAAGTAATAAATTATACTTTTTAAAATTAAAATTATCTACTCTTCAACAACACTGTTGAGAAAAGAAACAGGTAAATCATCTATTAGAAGAAAATATTTGAAAAGTATATATTTAACAAAGGACCAGTATCTAAGATATATAAATATCTTGTATAACTCAGTAATTAGAGTAAATAACCCCATAAAAAATGGGCCAATGAGTTGTACAGACAAGGAAACCAATTGTGAATCAGTACATGAAAAATGGGAAAACTTAATCATCAGGGAAATCTGAGAAGTCACAAAGAAGGATCACTACACACCTACCGTCATGGCTGAAATTAAAATGCTTGGCAATACTAAAATTTAGTGAGAATTTGAAGAGATAAGTATCGTAGCATATTATGGGAATGTAAAATGGTTCAACTATGTTTTTAAATTGTTCGGCTGTTAAAGTTAAACACGAACCTATCATCCTTGTGGCACAGGCATTTCATTTACTCAAGAGATTATGGTTTTCGGCATGGAGGAAATTTATGCGAAGTTTGTGTCTCAGAAAATCCGCAAAACCCGCTGGCGACCGCTGCCTCCGGAACGTTTGCAGACCGCGGAGACGTTTGCTACAGGATCTTGGGACAATGAGGAAAATTATGTTTCACCGTGGTCTATTGGAGATTTTGGAAACTTGGACTCTGATGGAGGGTTTGAAGGAGACCATCAGTTATTGTGTGATATCAGACACCATGGTGATGTCATGGATTTACCGTCTTTTGACCGGGAAAGAATTGTCACTGCTTCATCAACAGGATGTGTAACAGTTTTCCTTCACCATCCGAATAACCAGACTCTGTCAGTCAACCAGCAGTGGACTACAGCTCACTACCACGCAGGCCCTGGCAGTCCTTCCTACAGCAGTGCACCATGTGTAGGTGTTGTGTGCAACAACCCAGAAATCGTTACAGTTGGAGAGCATGATCACAAGGAAGCTGATCACAAGGAAGCTACAAGAACCATAGACAATGCAGATAGTAATACATTCCATGCTGTAACCTTTCTTCAAACTCCTGAGATTCTTACTGTAAATTCAACTGGACAGTTGAAAACATTGGATTTCAGACAACAAGGAAATGAGCTTTCTCATATATTGTCACTGACTAGTGACCGAGTGCCACTCCACTGTGTTGATAGACATCCCAACCAACAGCATGTTGTAGCTACTGGTGGCCAAGATGGAATTTTGAGTATTTGGGATGTTAGACAAGGTACTATGCCTGTATCACTGCTGAAGGCTCGTGAAGCTGAAATGTGGGAAGTTCACTTTCACCCATCCAACCCAGATCATCTGTTTACCTGCTCTGAAGATGGATCCCTCTGGCACTGGGATGCTTCTACAGATGTACCTGAAAAGTTGTCACTCTTTCACCAAGGAGGAAGAAGCAGTACTTTTTTGTCTCAGAGCATTAGTAACCAAGCTAATGTTCACCAGTCTGTCATTAGCTCCTGGCTCAGCACTGATCCTGCAAAACACCGAATTGAAACCACAAGCTTACTTCCCAGTAGGTCTCTGTCTGTGAACAGTTTGGATGTTTTAGATCCTTGTCTTGTTTGTGGAACTGATGCAGAAGCAATTTATGTTACCAGATATCTTTTTTCATAGAAATACTGTAATTATAAGATTTCAAATAGAACATACAATTAGCCTTTTGAAATCCAACTTCTGTGCAAAATTTTACTATCAGAAAATGAGAGGGTTGCAGGGGAAACATCAGTAAACTACCATTAATGTCAATGCCCAGTTTTGGCTTTTGTTAGCCTGACACTTCCAAACAGTTGTAGGATCCGATAGATAGATGACTAATGGCAAAAGATTGTGAACATGTGGAAGAAAATCAATGGGATTCTGGTGCTGATGAATAGGCTGCCTTCAGAGTGTTATTGACAGACAGCTCATGGAACTAGTTCTTTGTTTTTGATGTTGTAGGAATTAACACATCAGTGGTGGTTATGGGAACCACCAACGGGTTCCTACAATTTTTATCAGTAGCATGTGGAGTATATGCCTTCCTAGTGGCAGTTGCCAACATTAACGATTATTCTTTTTACTGCAAGTATTTCCTGTGATCCTTCCACACTTTATTTCCTTAATAATAATAATAAACTTTTTCAGAAAGAATTGAGTAGAGCAAAAATGACAAAGATGTATAGCTGTGTTCTACTTTTTTTTCTTTTTTGGCAGAGTCTTTCTCTGCTGCAGTGTAGTGGTGCGATCTCGGCTCACTGCAACCTCCGCCTCCTTCCAGGTTCAAGCAATTCTCCTGCCTCAGCCTCCTGAGTAGCTGGAACTACAGGTGTGCACCACCACGCCCAGCTAATTTTTGTATTTTTAGTAGAGACGGAGTTTCACCATGTTGGCCAGGATGGTCTCAATCTCTTGACCTCATGATCCACCCGCCTTGACCTCCCAATGTGCTGGGACTACAGATGTAAGCCACTGTGCCCAGCCTGAATTTTTTTTAAGGTGAAAATGTTTTGACAAGTTCCTTTTTCAGAATAGGTTTTTGAGCAGAACTCTTTCAGCTCCTTAGACCCAACTTTATTTTTGTTGAAAAGGGAAAAAATACAACATTTTTCCTAAGGAATTTAGCTTGTTTAGCTTCGCAGCATAGTTGAAAGTTGCCAAACTGGACATTGTGCAATAAAGTAGAATTCTATATTGATAAGTGAACTGATTTCCAAACTAAAATTTGATAGATAAAAGTGTGATTAATCAAATGGTGGTATGATCAGAGTAAAGAATTTTGCCATTTTAATCCTTTTGTTTTAGCCACCTATAGTATTACCAACCATCTTTATCCTATCCTTGTCTGCAGGGATAATAATGACCTAATGTAGTGTTTTAAGATAATTTAATGATACTATCTTTCCAAAGTTTGTTAGATTTTAAATGTATTATTGACCTGAGACCTTAATGACCAATCACTGCTATTAGACAATTGAAGTGTTAATTTACTTTGTAATTCCAATAATCACAGTTATGGAATTATGGTAAGGTTTTGCTTTTCTGTCCTAGTAAATGTATACATTTTTTGAGATGGAGTTTCACTCTTGTTGCTGAGGCTGGAGTGAAATGGCACAGTCTCAGCTCACTGCAACCTCCGTCTCTTAGGTTCAAGCAATTCTCCTGCCTCAGCCTTCGGAGTAGCTGGGATTACAAGCATGCGCCGTCATACCCTAATAATTTTTTTTTTTTTTTTGAGATGAAGTTTTGCTCTTTCTCCCAGGCTGGAGTGCAGAGGCGCTACTCTCGGCTCACTGCAACGTCCACCTTCTGGTTTCAAGTGATTCTACTGCCTCAGTCTCCCGCTTAGCTAGGATTACTTACAGGTACTCGCCACTGTGCCCAGCTAATTTTTGTATTTTTAGTAGAGACAGGGTTTCACTGTGTTGGCCAGGCTGGTCTTGAACTCCTGACCTCGTGATCCACCTGCCTCAGCTTCCCAAAATGCTGGGATTACCGGCGTGAGCCGCCGCTTCTGGCAGATGTTTGTATTAATAGTAGAGACAGGGTTTCACCATGTTGGCCAGGGCTGGTCTCGAACTCCTGACCACGGGTAATCAGCCCTCCTTGGCCTCCAAAAGTGCTTGGATTACAGGCGTGAGCCACTGCGCCCTACCTATTTGCAATTCTTTTAATGCCACTTTACCTCAGGGGTTTTGGATTTTTGATCTGTCTATAGTATTATTGCTGGGACTAATTTTTTAAAGAGTTTTTGTTACTACTAAATAATTACAGAAAAAGCAAAGTCTAAAAGAAAAATTTAAGTACTTAGAATTTCAAGCACACAATATTCTTTTCATATCCATTTCTATCCATCAATGTACATAATTTTTTAATAAAATGAAATATACATAAAAAAGATATTATAAAATGTTTGTGTAATTATGTATATGTGGTAATGTAAATTATATATGTGTATTCACAAAGATATTGTAAAAGAATATTCATTGCAGCTTTATTCATAATAAAGGTTGAAAACAGCTCAGGTGTCCATCTATAGGAGAATGAATAAACAGACTAATACAACAAAATACTACTTAGCAGTAAAAAAGAAGCAAAACACTAATACGCAAGACATACCAATCTCAAAAACATTATATTGAACAGAAGAAGCTCTACACAAATAATAAGTACTGCATAATTCCTTTTATATAAAGTTATAAAATAGGTAAAAATAATCCAAGTCTGTAAAAGTTTAGAACAGTGGTATGAGTGGTATGAGGGTATGGGGACAGGATTCAGTTAACAGGGACATTGGTTGATGTAATGTTCTATTTATTGATCGGATTTGGGTTACGGAGATGTATGCACTACTAACCATTAGTGAATACACCTACTTAAGATTTCTACATTTTACTGCAGTCAGTTTTACAACAAAATTTTGAAATGATAAATACTGAACTCTACTCAATGGTATACATGCTGAATATTAAAAGTGATGGTAATAATGTCTACAATTTATTTTGAAAAGTACCAAGAATGAAATAGAGTGATGGATGGAGGAGAGATAGATACGTGGATATATACATGGTAAGATGACAATAGTAAGGTGTCAATGGTAGAAATCATGTAGTGAATAGAAGTAAGGGAATTCACCCTCAAGTTTACTGCAAGTTTGAAATCTTCATAGCACAATGTTGAAATAAAGTTTTTATTCTTTCATTCCACTCTCATGTTGCTTAGGTTTACACTCTGAGACTATTTAATGAGATAATATTTGCAAAACCCTTAAAATAATGTTTGGTATATAGTGAGTGCTAAATGAGGGGTTTGTTTTTGTTTTTTAAAGTTAACTCATTAATCAAATAGCAAAATACTTGTAAGTATGAAATTAGATGTCACACTGCAATGCACTGGTTAATGAGAAATTTTCAAAATAGGTTTGTGCTGTAATTCCAACAGACCTAGAATTGGCTTGAGTTGTTTTCTCCATGTACCTGCATGGCACCGACCTCTCATCAAGGAAGGTACAGAGTCGCCGTGCTACTTTGTAAGCTCCAGTCCAAAGGGTGATTTGAGTGAGTTTGTCAACATTGTTTTTTGATAACAATAGGACCGGTAATTTGCAGCTGATCTCAGTGATAACCCTGGAGAGCTCTGCTGTTGGGACTGATTGCATAGGAAGAATATGAATACGTAACCAGCAGCATATAAGAAATTTTGGCCAAAACTTCATTTGCGGCTTCCTGGTTCCAAAATATCCCATGTACAGGTGAATGTTTGGTTAATCTAGAGACACAGCTCCGTTGGAAAGGCCCACACAGAGGGAGAGCAGTGGCATCTCTCGACTGCTGTCCCCAGCCTTAGCTGTACCTAACTTAATACTGCAGGCATCCTGTGCCCTTAGCCATCCTTAGCTGTACCCTACTTAATGCTACAGACATCCTGTGCCCTTCTTGTGCAGTAGACTTTTGATTTGTAAGCATTGCCATTTGAGGTCCTGTGGGCCTTCTTTAGCAATATAGAATCCTCACTGCTACCTTTAGTGCAGTATTTTAGTATAATTTTCTTTTAAATCAAATTAAATGAAGAATATCATTTCACACAGAGTTTTTTTGTTTTGTTTTGTTTTGTTTTTTAAGAAAAGAGATGGTAGAGGCATGTGTTATCCTCAGTGGAATAGTGTCCAGCACCTCATGAGAGAAAAACACCTCACATCTAATAATGCAAACGACCTTTGACTAGGTGGGTTAGCAGTATCTAATCTAAACCAATAGTAGGACAACACAGTTTTGAAGATATAGTGAAATCTATTTTATTGAGACACTAAACAAAAGAAAATCAACTATAATTTTCCCCAAATTTGCTTAAAAGCAGCAGATAATGTTTCATTTATCAATACAACCAAGATGCCAGACTTTTTTTTAACACAGTTATCAGTTGGAACATTGTGATGGTATTCTGATGATCTCCAAAAGTGAATCATGTACATGCATGTGTACACATTGTACTGTCTTCTTCATCA
This sequence comes from Macaca mulatta, assembly GCF_049350105.2. Lineage (NCBI taxonomy): Eukaryota > Metazoa > Chordata > Mammalia > Primates > Cercopithecidae > Macaca > Macaca mulatta. The sequence continues at coordinate 173,860,284 of NC_133409.1, forward strand.
AATAAAAAATTATCAATATCTTGACTAAAGGGAAGTGGCAAATAATCTGTGTGTAATCCACTGTACCCCACTACTGTAAGTCAGGCTGGATAGACTATCAACTACGAAGCTACCTGGTTCTTTTTTATTTTTAGTTTGTGGCTTTTAAAAATGTTTTCTTTTTGTGCAAATCAGTTTAAAAGCTCAGTTGTTATCACAGTTTATGTGCAATTTATACATTTTTTAGCTTAAAATTCCAACATAAGCATTTTTTCCATGTTGTTGTGAATATACATAAAAATCCTTTTTAATGGCTGAGTCACAGTATTAGGAGAAGATAAACCACATATTACAGAAAAATTTCTCTACTTTTGGACATTTACATGTGTTTGTTTACTTGCTTTTTTATTATAAATGCTGACATATTCACTTCTCTATATATAACTATTGCCACATTTTGAATTATATTTTAATGTGTAGAGTTTAAAAAAAAACCCTAGAAACAATAGGATCAGGGAGTTCACAAAAGATAAAGTGGAAACAACCAAGCAGCATGTTTTAAAATGTTGAATCTACCTGATTTTCTTACACCATTTAGGATTCTGAAACTGACGAATATACATGATTCCAGGGGTGTAAAAAACTGGAGGTCAGGTAATCACTTACACTTAGAAGAGTTGATTAAACACAGTGATTAAAACAATTAAATGGCACATATGTAAAGCATTAATACAAAAAATAAAATAGGATGCTGAGTTGTGAAGGGGTTGTTCAAGATGTACTCAACATTATTCTGCTAAACACTGCATCTTTAAGATATTTCTTGAAGAAATATTCTTTGTCCAATTAAATTGGAAACACTTTGTATGGATTGTCCACCACCCACCCCGCCCCCCAGCAAAGTCACCATGAAGAAAAACTGACTAAAGCCATGGAAAAAACCTGCAGGAAATAAGCTTGCTTCATTTTGCGGTCAGTCAACTGTTTATCATGCTGTCCCTTCATTGTTATTATTCCTTATTTCAGCATGGGATCCTTTTCTCTTGGCAGCAATACCAGTGTCTTAAGTGCAGTTCACTTCCAGACAAGCTGGATTATTCTAGGAAAAAGAATTTTCTGGAATTGAGAGTTTGTAGGAAAGGATAGTATGCACAAAAGAGAAAAAAGGAAAAAAAAAACTTACCACGGTTGGCAAAATACTTTCACCTGACATGACCTGAACAAATTTTCTTTTTTCACCTTACTTGCCTGGATGGGTATTTTTACAATAAGCCTATGAAAAACTCAGTACCATGGATTGAATGCAATATATTTTTTCTTTTTTTTAAATTATACTTTAAGTTCTAGGGTACATGACCACAATGTGCAGGTTTGTTACGTATGTGTACATGTGCCATGTTGGTGTGCTGCACTCATTAACTTGTCATTTACATTAGGTGTATCTCCTAATGCTACCCCTCCCCTCTCCCCTCCCCCAACCCCACGACACGCCTCAGTGTGTGATGTTCCCCTTCTTGTGTCCACGTGTTCTCATTTGTTCAATTCCCACCTATGAGTGAGAACATGTGGTGTTTGGTTTTTTGTCCTTGCGATAGTTTGCTAAGAATGATGATTTCCAGCTGCATCCATGTCCCTACAAAAGACATGAACTCATCATTTTTTATGGCTGCATAGTATTCCATAGTGTATATGTGCCACATTTTCTTAATCCAGTCTATCAATGATGGACATTTGGGTTGATTCCAAGTCTTTGCTATTGTGAATAGGGCCGCAATAAACATACATGTGCATGTGTCTTTATAGCAGCATGATTTATAATCCTTTGGGTATACACCCAGTAATGGGATGGCTGGTTCAATGGTATTTCTAGTTCTAGATCCTTGAGGAATCACCACACTGTCTTCCACAATGGCTGAACTAGTCCCACTGACAGTGTAAAAGTGTTCCTATTTCTCCACATCCTCTCCAGCACCTGTTGTTTCCTGACATTTTAATGATCGCCATTCTAACTGGTGTGACATGGTATCTCATTGTGGTTTTGATTTGCATTTCTCTGATGGCCAGTGATGATGAGCATTTTTTCATGTGTCCGTTGGCTGCATAAATGTCTTCTTTTGAGAAGTGTCTGTTCATATCCTTTGCCCACTTTTTGATGGGGTTGTTTGTATTTTTCTTGTAAATTTGTTTGAGTTCTTTGTAGATTCTGGATATTAGCTTTTTGTCAGATGAATAGATTTCAAAAATTTTCTCCCATTCTGTAGGTCACCTGTTCACTCTGATGGTAGTTTCTTTTGCTGTGCAGAAGCTCTTTAGTTTAATTAGATCTCATTTGTCAATTTTGGCTTCTGTTGGCCTTGCTTTTGGTGTTTTAGACATGAAGTCCTTGCCCATGCCTATGTCCTGGATGGTATTGCCTAGATTTTCTTCTAGGGTTTTTATGGTTTTAGGTCTAACATTTATGTCTTTAATCCATCTTGAACTAACTTTTATATAAGGTGTTAGGAAGGGATCCAGTTTCAGCTTCCTACTCATAGTTAGCCAGTTTTCCCAGCACCATGTATTAAACAGAGAATCCTTTCCCTATTTCTTATTTTTGTCAAGTTTGTCAAAGATCAGATGGCTGCAGATGTGTGATATTATTTCTGAGGGCTTTGTTCTGTTCCATTGGTCTATATCTCTGTTTTGGTACCAGTACCATGCTGTTTTGGTTACTGTAGCCTTGTAGTATAGTTTGAAGTCCGGTAGCATGATGCCTTCAGCTTTGTTCTTTTGGCTTAGGATTGTCTTGGCAATGCAGGCTCTTTTTTGGTTCCATATGAACTTTTAAAGTAGTTTTTTTCCAATTCTGTGAAGAAAGTCATTGGTAGCTGGATGGGGATGGCATTGAATCTATAAATTACATTGGGCAGTATTGCCATTTTTATTGATTCTTCCTATCCATGAGCATGGAATGTTCTTCCATTTGTTTGTGTCCTCTTTCATTTTGTTGAGCAGTGGTTTGCAGTTCTCCTTGACGAGGTCCTTCACATGCTTTGCAAGTTGGATTCTTAGGTATTTTATTCTCTTTGAAGCAATTGTGAATGGGAGTTCACTTGTGATTTGGCTCTCTGTTTGTCTGTTATCAGTGTATAAGAAGGCTTGTGATTTTTGCACATTAATTTTGTATCCTGAGACTTTGCTGAAGTTGCTTATCAGCTTAAGGAGATTTTGGGCTGAGACGATGGGGTTTTCTAAATATACAATCATGTCATCTGCACACAGGGACAATTTGACTTCCACTTTTCCTAATTGAATACCCTTTATTTCTTTCTCCTCTCTGATTGCCCTGGCCAGAATTTCCAATACTATGTTGTATAGGAGTGGTGAGAGAGGGCATTCCTGTCTTGTGCCAGTTTTCAAAGGGAATGCTTCCAGTTTTTGCCCATTCAGTATGATATTGGTTGTGGGTTTGTCAAAAATACTCTTATTATTTTGAGATATGTCCCATCAATACCTAATTTATTGAGAGTTTTAAGCATGAAGGGCTGTTAAATTTTGTCAGAGGCCTTTTCTGCATCTGTTGAGATAATCATGTGATTTTTGTCTTTGGTTCTGTTTATATGCTGGATTATGTTTATTTATTTGCATATGTTGAATCAGCCTTGCATCCCTGGAATGAAGCCCACTTGATCATGGTGGATACGTTTTTTGATATGCTGCTGGATTCAGTTTGCCAGTATTTTACTAAGGATTTTTGCATCAATGTTCATCAGGGATATTGGTCTAAAATTCTCTTTTTTTGTTGTGTCTCTGCCAGGCTTTGGTTTCAAGATGATGCTGGCCTCATAAAGTGAGTTAGGGAGGATTCCTTCTTTTTCTATTGATTGGAATAGTTTCAGAAGGAATGGTAGCAACTCCTCCTTGTACCTCTGGTAGAATTTGGTTGTGAATCCCTCTGGTCCTGGACTTTTTTTGGTGGGTAGGCTATTAATTCCAGTGGGTCCCTGACCCCTGAGTAGCCTAACTGGGAGGCACCCCCCAGTAGGGGCAGACTGACACCTCACACGTTCAGGTACCCCTCTGAGATGAAGTTTCCAGAGGAAAGATCAGGCAGCAGCATTTGCTGTTCAGCAATATTCGCTGTTCTGCAGCCTGTGCTGCTGTTACCCAGGCAAACAGTGTCTGGAGTGGACCTCCAGCAGACTCCAACAGACTGCAGCTGAGGGCCCTGTTAGAAGGAAAACTAACAAACAGAAATGACATCCACACCAAAACCCCATCTGTATGTCACCATCATCAAAGACTAAAGGTAGATAAAACCACAAAGATGGTGGAAAAACAGAGCAGAAAAGCTGAAAATTATAAAAATCAGAGCGCCTCTCCCTCTCCAAAGGAACGCAGCTCCTCGCCAGCAACGGAACAAAGCTGGATGGAGAATGACTTTGACAAGTTGAGAGAAGAAGGCTTCAGTTGATCAAACTTCTCAGAGCTAAAGGAGGAATTCAAACCCATTACAAAGAAGCTAAAAACCTTGAAAAAAGATTAGACGAATGATTAACTAGAATAACCAGTGTAGAGAAGTCCTTAAATGACCTGATGGACCTGAAAAACCATGGTACAAGAACTACGTGATGAATGCACAAGCTTCAGTAGCTGATTCAATCAACCGGAAGGAAGGGTATCAGTGATTGAAGATCAAATGAATGAAATGAAGCAAGAAGAGAAGTTTAGAGAAAAAAGAGTAACAAGAAATGAACAAAGCCTCCAAGAAATATGGAACTATGTGGGACCAAATCTATGTCTGATTGGTGTACCTGAAAGTGATGGGGAGAATGGGACCAAGTTGGAAAACACTCTTCAGGATATTATCCAGGAGAACTTCCCCAACCTAGCAAGGCAGGCCAAAGTTCAAATTCAGGAAATACAGAGAATACCACAAAGATACTCCTTGAGAACAGCAACTCCAAGACACATAATTGTCAGATTCACCAAAGTTGAAATGAAGGAAAAATGTTAAGGGCAGTCAGAGAGAAAGGTTGAGTTACCCACAAAGGGAAGCCCATCAGACTAACAGCAGATCTCTCGGCAGAAACTCCATAAGCCAGAAGAGACTGGGGGCCAATATTCAACATTCTTAAAGAAAAGAATTTTCAACCCAGAATTTCATATCCAGCCAAACTAAGGTTCATAAATGAAGGAGAAATAAAATCCTTTAGACAGGCAAATGCTGAGAGATTTTGTCACCACCAGGCCTGCCTTACAAGAGCTCCTGAAGGAAGCACTAAATATGGAAAGGAGCAACTAGTACCAGCCACTGCAAACACATGCCAAAATGTAAAGACCATCGATGCTAGGAAGAAACTGCATCAACTAACGAGCAAAATAACCAGTTAATATCATAATGGCAGGATCAAGTTCACACATAACAATCTTAACCTTAAATGTAAATGGCCTAAATGCTCCAATTAAAAGACACAGACTGGCAAATTGGATAAAGAGTCAAGACCCGTCAGTGTGCTGTATTCAGGAGACCCATCTCATGTGCAGAGGCACACATATGCTCAAAATAAAAGGATGGAGGAAGATCTCCCAAGCAAATGGAAAATAGAAAAAGGCAGGGGTTGCAATCCTAGTCTCTGATAAAACAAACTTAAAAACAACAAATTTCAAAAGAGACAAAGAAGGCCATTACATTATGGTAAAGGGATCAATCCAACAAGAAGAGCTAACTGTCCTAAATATATATGCACCTAATACAGGACTACCCAGATTCATAAAGCAAGTCCTTAGAGACCTACAAAGAAACTTAGACTCCCACACAATAATAATGGGAGACTTTAACATCCCACTGTCAACATTAGACAGATCAACAAGACAGAAAGTTAAAAATGATATCCAGGAATTGAACTCAGCTCTGCACCAAGTGGACCGGATAGACATCTACAGAACTCTCCACCTCAAGTCAACAGAATATACATTCTTCTCAGCACCACATCACACTTATTCCAAAATTGACCACATAGTCGTAAGTAAAGCACTCCTCAGCAAATGTAAAAGAACAGAAATTATAACAAACTATCTCTCAGACCATAGTGCAATGAAACTAGATCTCAGGATTAAGAAACTCACTCAAAACCGCTCAACTACATGGAAACTGAACAACTTGCTCCTGAATGACTACTGAGTACATAACGAAATGAAGGCAGAAATAAAGATGTTCTTTGAAACCAATGAGAACAAAGACACACATACCAGAATCTCTGGGACACATTTAAAGCAGTGTGTAGAGGGAAATTTATAGCACTAAATACCCACAAGAGAAAGCAGGAAAGATCTAAAATTGACACTCTAACATCGCAATTAAAAGAACTAGAGAAGCAAGAGCAAACACATTCAAAAGCTAGCAGAAGGCAAGAAATAACTAAGATCAGAGCAGAACTGAAGGAGATAAAACCCTTATTGAAGGTTTTTTGTCTTGCAGGACAAAAAACGCTTTAAGAAATCAATGAATCCAGGAGCTGGTGGTTTGAAAAGATCAACAAAATTGATAGATCACCAGCAAGACTAATAAAGAAGAAAAGAGAGAAGAGTCAAATAGACACAATAAAAAATGATAAAGGGGATATCACCACCAACCCCATAGATATACGAACTATCATCAGAGAATACTATAAACACCTCTACGCAAATAAACTAGAGAATCTAGAAGAAATGGATAAATTCCTGGACACATACACCCTCTGAAGACTAAACCAGGAAGAAGTTGAATCCCTGCATAGACCAATAACAGGCTATGAAATTGAGCAAAAATGAATGCAATATATTTTAAAAACCTCTTAAAATCACCTGAAAACTGGAAACTCAATTTATCTTTTTTTTTTGAGATGGAGTCTCAGTCTGTCCCCCAGGCTGGAGTGCAGTGGCGCGATCTCGGCTTGCTGCAAGCTCCACCTCCTGGGTTCACGCCATTCTCCTGCCTCAGCCTCCTGAGTAGCTAATTTATCTTTTCCATCAAATCAAAAGGTAGCAAGAAGAAATAAGGGCTTCAGAAAACAATGCAAATTCAACCTCTGGGATTCTTAACCATCAGTGCGAGGCTGGGGTTAACTGGAATCTTGGTTTAAGCATACTTTGAAAAAGCATATTAAGTATTATAACTTTTTTCAAAACAAAACCAAATGTACTTTTAAAACAATTTCTAATAACCCCTTATAACAAGGTTCCCAACCAGGGGTGAATTGCAGGAGTAGACTTTGTGATATGTGTGTTGGTGGGTCCTAACTGGTGGGACTCTGACGGTATGTTTCCTGTTTGGGCTTCTTCAGGGAAGTAGAAGAAAGTAAGAATTTTAGGTACTTAAGATGCAAAGCAGAGTCTAAAGTATTAAGAAATGTTGCTATCATAACATTAAGTCTTCGGGGAATTGCACAATTTCTCACATATTGGTGATAAAAGCATCCACTCATATATTCCTATTACTTTTCCATTTCAGGTCCTGATTGTTGCCTTGGGCATTTAGAATTTCTTCCACCAGTTTCCTACAGTGGTCTGTGACCAGAGTTGATCCTGCCAGCAGCACATTAGACAAGGAAACTTTATCCATAGTGGAGGTTATTGTTGTGAAATTTCCAAGTAAAGAGCCTTTGTTCTGTTGGTTGATGGCTTACTCTTCTCTGGCTGCCCCTACTAGATTACCTGTATGCATTAGAAGAAAGGTCAGTTACATAAATAATCTGTCCTACACACCTAGAGCACCTATAACTCAGAATTATAGATATAGAATCAACAGGTGGTAAAATAAGAAACACTCAGCACCTGTGAGACCTTTAGCAATCCTGCAATCCTGCTTTCTGGAGTTCAATTCTTCACCTGTATAGTGAGAGAGTTGGGGTAGTTAGACTTCCTGCTTATTTTTTTTTTTGTCTTGCTCAGGCTGGAGTGCAGTGGTGCCATCTCAACTCACTGCAGCCTCCATCTCCCAGGTACAAGTGATCCTCCTGTCTCAACCTCCAGAGTAGCTGGGACTACAGGCGTGTGCCACCACACCTGGCTAATTTTGTATTTTTAGTAGAAATGGGGTTTCACCATGTTGGCCAGGCTGATTTTGAACTCCTAGAATCAGGTGAGCCACCAGCCTTGACTTCCCAAAGTGCTTGGATACAGGCGTGAGCCCCTGTGCCCGGCCTAGACTCCCTTCTGAAGCTCTGAAATACAAAACAAAATTAAAAATTGTTATTTTAGTGAGATCAGGGATCTAGAAGGGAGAGGGGACATCCCTTGAATTCAGCAGATCAACCTCTTGAAGAGGCAACCGCTCCTTCTCAAGGGAGAGCATTTGTAATCATTGCAGCAGGCTTACTAAGGAAGCACAAATCTCACGCAAAATAACATTTTAAATGTTCCAATTTATTACGGTCACTAAAGTAAAACAGTACATTCCTTTTTCTACACACGAATAAACTAAAAATCATCAGATAAAAAGCAGCTGTTGTGTAAGGAGCTAAATTTATTGAGGGAAGGGGGGAAAAGCAGAAAAGAAGACTTTTATTCCTCTGAAATATTCTAATCATGTGGTATGTATAAATAGATACATAGCTATGGGAAGCAAATATTTTTTTCTGAAAAGTAGGAAAATAACTTTCCTACTTTCCAACAGGTAGGTAAAATTCATTGCAAAAAGCTAGTCTTCATTACGCAAAGGAAAATCATTTGATTGAAGTTTACATCTGGAGATGGAGTACAGTCAAGCTATATAGGTCATAGTTAATTTCATGCTGAATGCCCCAGATAAAGCTGTGAGAGGGAAGGTTAGTTCACATGTATGGCTTTCAGATTCTCTCAGTCAAGATGTGGATCCTTGTTTTTCCATCTGATAGGACATCCTAGCACATACTCTACTGATTATATCACATCAACCACGGAACCCTGCAGCACACCAAGGCACCCCCACATAAGGCAAATAAACAATGTGTTGTCAAACTTCCAAAGGTGATGTGCTATAATAAAATTTAAAAGCAAAAAACTTGAATGACAGTTGTAAATTTAAGTTGCTCATAAGTAGTGTGTGGCAGGCATAAAATATTTTGTGAAATGAGTACTTCGAATTAGGATACATATGAAAGCTTAAGGCCGGTTTATAGCTACTACTTTCAAAGACTTCTGAGATATAGTTCTTAGAGATGTGAACAAGAATAAAATTGCAAACAGATTAACTAACAATACTGTTTTTGTTTCTATTGTGCTGATCCAGAGTAAGCAAGTTCTACATCAACAAATGTTTCAGGTATTTCCCGAGGAAATTTAGTTGCACAAATTTAGTTAGGGATGTTGCCATTGGCCAGTGCCTAGACATCTTCCATGACAAAGTTATTGAGAAAAAACCACTGGGTGGTATCAAACAGTAAAATCAACACAGGAAGTTAGAGGAACTTCATTTCCTAAGTGCTGCCCCAGTCTTACCGAGCTCCTGCATGATTCTGGGTGAAGGGGGCCTGATAATCAGATTGCTAATCAAAGATATTGCCCTGGGAATTTTGCCTCCTTGCACACAATTTTTCATCATTCATTGTACTAAAGGGTGTAGTATCATATGGAATACAGATTTACCAGCTTTCAGAAAGGGTTGTGCTAGAAATGGGGTTCAGCAGTCAGTCTGACAGCATTTCGTGAGTATTGTCTGTCTTCACTTCCTTTCACACCCTGCTCTGGCCTTAGTGGAGGATTCTCATACAGGACCAGAGGGTATGAGTGAAGAATATTTAGTATTGACCTTTCTCTTTCAAGTATGATAACTATGAATGTAAACAGAATAAGAAAGAGTGGAGGTAAAAACTGTTGCAGATGTCGTATTAGTCAAGGTTCTCTGGAAAAACAGAATCAATAAAAGGAAATGTATTATGAGCGATTGACTTATGTGGTTATGGAGGCTGAGAAGTCCCAGTCTACCATCTGCAAGCTAGAGACCCAGGCAAGCTGGTGGTGAAGTTCCAGTCCATTCCCAAAGGCCTGAGAACCAGGGAGTCAATGGTATACATGCCAATCCAAGTACGAAGGCCTGAGAATTAGGAGAGGCTGATGGTATAAGTCTCAGTCCAAATCAAAAGGCCCAAGAACCAGGAGCACCAGTGGATGTACCAGCTCAAGCAGACAGCAAATTCAGCATTCCTCCACATTGCTATTCTATTTCAGTTCTTAGTGGATGGGAGGACACCCACACACATCGGTGAGGGTGATCTTCTTTATTCAGTCTACTGATTCAAATGCTAATCTCTCTAGAAAAGCCCCCAGAGATACGCCCAGAAATACTGTTTTACCTGCTATCTGGGCTTCCCTTATCCCAGTCAAGTTACCCATCACAGATCAAAACAATGTATCGCCTCAGAATCCATGTCTGAAGCACACTTAGTAAGAGTGATACACTCTGATTGCCTTTTCCCTCATGTGTTCCTTCTTTCTGTTATCTGTTCATTGTCTCACATTTGTTGATTCCACAATCATTATCCCCTGTTTTTTTTTCTTTTCTTTCTTTTTTTGTTTAATAAAAACAAACATGACTCTATGGCCTAGGAGAAAAGCAGATTTGTTGTCATTAAAGATCATGCTGCTTTTCTTGAATGGTGCTTCCAAAAGATATGAAATTGGTTGTTTTATGGTGTGTTGAAACACCATCTGAGAGTTAGAAGATTAGCTTTTTAAAATGATTTTTTTCTGCATTTTATAAAGAATTCTTGACATAATCACTTGACTTATGCTAATGTTTTGATTTCCCAACAGCAAAATGAAATCAATAATGCACAGTATTTACTTACTTTGTGGCAATATTTGGGGGCGGGTTATGAAGAAAATGATTTTAGCTATCTTGAAGAATTTTTAAAATGTTCTGACAAATTATTATATCCCATTTAGCAGTTAAGAAAATAAAAGAAAAAAATCTCAAGTAAATTTTTATACTGTAGACATTTTAATTGGAGCAGTGAAGAGGATATAAGGAAGACTTACATGTCTATCATAAAATTGCTTTTATATAAATAAACTATTTTGTGACAATGAAATAGTTAGCAAATATGAAAGCCTGCAATGACTAAAAAAAGCTAAGTCAAAAGACTAAGCTAAATTGGAAATTATTAAATAATAAACAAACTGTAGATAAGAAAATAGTTTGTCTGGTAGGCATTCTTTCCACATTTACACAAACTTTCTATTTCTTTTTAGGCCAATAACCTGGGAAAAAACAATAGTAATCTAAAAGGCTTATCTCATGTCCCCTTTCAACTGATATTTGACAATACATTAACTTTTCCTAGTTTAATGGAAAACAACATGATTATTTAACTTCCCAAGTATCATAATAGAGAATTGAATATGATTTAAAGATCCCAAATGAGTCCCCTAAAATCCTCATACATTGAGTGATCAATATTGTAATGCAATGAGATTAGAGACCATTGGCATTACTTTGGAAGTCCTGGATTATTTCTTCTATGGCTAATTAACTGCACAGCACCCACATATGTGGTTAAACAGTCTTCTATAAGTTTGCTACTATTTTAAAAGAAGAAACCCTATGTTAAGGCAACAATTTAAGTGAAGAATGAAAGAAAATGCTTACTATATTTGTCACTAGGTTCTTCTTATATAAACAATATCTAAATCATAACATTTTAAGCTAAAACAGCACTTTCGAAAGTTCAAGTTCTCTTGGTCTATAAAAGTAATTTGTGACTGCACAGTAAGCAAAACAAAGGTTACCAATCCATGGCCCAAATTATTAAATAGGAAAAACGAAGGTGGGCATGATTATTTTTACATTTCTGACAGATGCAATTTTTCACATGCTAAGACTTCGCTGGATGATGGGAAGGGTTAGGAGAAGGGATTGTCATGGAAATGTAGATGCACTTGTAGAAATTGCTTGCTGGAATGCAGGAAGGAGCTTTGATCCTGCATGTACAGCTTCTGTGTAGAAAACCCAATGTGTAGTGTAGAGATGGAAAAACCCCTTCCTTTTTGTTTTTATTTAAAATGATTTTCTTTCATGTATCTGAAGCTTGAGTATCCATTAAAAAACAACAACAACATCCCATAAAAGTAAGTTTGCACTATGAGAGGCATATGTTTGTAGGCTGCCGCCGCTCTGTGTCCTTCTGTTTCAGCATCTATAAAAGGAAGTGCCTGGATTATATACTATTTAAGGGACTTGAAGATAGAAAATTTGATATTGTTATTAAAAGGAAGCTTTGATGGATTGATGAAAGGGTGCATATGTTATAAAGGCAGTATCATGAAATATTAACTAGGTGCAGTCTATGTGGGCGTTCCCTGTACTTTGAGAAATTTTCATAAATATTGAAAAGTACAATGTTGATTAATAATATTCTACAGTATGTACTGATAGATAAGAATTGATACATGCATTCACATTATTTAGTATTTACAGTAATATCTGAAATATCAGCTCCATTTTATAGATGCAACTGAGGAAAGAGAAAGGGTTTACCTACAATAACCCAAATAGTTAGCTAAAGATTATAAAAAGAAAAACAGCTCCTGATTGTTGTAATAAAAATTCAAATTAAGTGTGTGTGTATATATATATCTATTTGCCAAGTAATTATTCATACTTTAGGCAAATGTGCCCAGCAGCACATTAATGACACTATTCAATTTTATAGAAATTTACAGTTTATAAAGTAGTTTCAGATGTGTTGTCTCATTCACTTAATGAAACAAAACTGTGTGATAGGTCAGGTAGGAGATACTACCTGTATGTTAGCAATGAAGCCTCTCATCACAGAGAAATATCTTGATTTTCTCAGGGTAATCCAATAAAATATCAGATCATGGCCCAGAATCCTGGTTGTCTATCTCCTATTGGAACTGTATAGACTATAAAAGAAAGGAAGGGACTTTACTCAGAAGCAACTAACAATCAAACTGGCAAGATATGTCGTATGAAGTAATTTGAAAATAAATTTAAAACATTAGCGAATACACTCTTGGTTCTGTAAGAACACAATAGTCAGGAATGTACTAAAGAAATTCACAGAAAGACAAAAGGCTGCTGTTAGTTCCAAGATGACTGATCTTCAGGTTTTTTACATCAGTGTCAATTCAGAAAAATTTGAAATACAAAAATTTTATTCTTTATCAGTAGTTCCCAAATTCTCCAGCAAATTTGATGGTATACTAATGATCCTTAAATTCATTTTTTTCTAAAAAAATGAATCTTGGTCAGACAGGAACTCATGCCTGTAATCCCAGCACTTTGGAAGGCCCAGGTGGGAGGATCACTTGAGGCCAGGAATTTGAGACCAGCCTGGACAACATAGCAAGACTCCAACTCCTCAAAACATAAAAACATTAGCCAGGCATGGCGAGGCATACCCGTAGTCCTAGCTCGTTGGGAGGCTGAGCTGGGAGGATCACTTGGGCCCAGGAGTTGGAGGCTGCAGTGAGCTGTAATCAGGCCACTGTACTCCAGTCTGGACAGCAGAGCAAGACCCAGTCTTTGGGGAAAAAAAAATGTGAATCTTGGGATGGTTCACTTATAAACCTGAATAATCCCCTTATTTGTACTTAGGACCATCTAATAAAAGTCCATATTATCATCACCATGACCTCAATCTGCTCAGTCTGTTTTTGAAAGGAATGCCCCTATGACTACACCAGTATGGGATGAATATTTAAGAATTTATAGTGACTTTGAACAATGTAAAGTTATAATAACAGAATCCAGACAAAATACAAAATTTCCTTTTCAAAGGCAATAACAATTGCTGATTTTGAATTAAGGGAATTAAATTACATGGTTTGATTCTATTTTCCTTGTTGATACAATCTCAAATTGTCAAAATAAAATTTCAGTTAAGTATATTTTTTCCATTGTGCACTTTCATGGAGAAATGAAAAATAAATAAAAGCAACAAAATGAAAATGTTAAGTATGGCAAAATAAAATTATAAGATCTTTTTCAATTGGCTCATTTATTAGGATATTATTATTGTATAATTTTAAAAAGGATAGTTAGATTTTCTCTGATGTCTGTACACAAATTTGATTCTGTCAATAATCTATTTGGCATTAGCCAAAATAGTAGAATGTATGGTTGTATTTATAGAAACATGGTACAATATCTATATAAGATAAAGTCATAGATGCATAATAGAAAATCTTATGTAATTATAGTTCATTAACATATCATATTTGAATTTGAATAAGAAATTAGAATATGAAACAATAAAAATTATTTAAAATTACAATGCACACTGAGGCTCTAAGAAGAATGCCCTTCACCTGTAAGGGAAGCAAGCCGGCATAAACACATTGGATATTTTCATTCCTTCTGATTTCTTCTGTAATCCATTGTGGAAGGGAGATCATTGGCACCTTCAAAGTCTTAGGTAAAAACATTAGTTTCCTCATTTCGAATCACTTTAATTGAATGTGTAGTGTGTATATGGAACTATAATTCTGTCCAGAGGTTGCTTGTCAAACCATGTTTTTATTGTAATTACCTGATTTGTTCAGCTTTAATCATATTTAGTTTTGAAGGTCAGCTGTCCTGCTCAGACACGGTTAGTTGAAGAAGGGAAAAATATGTAACACCCACAGGCAGAAAGCCTAAAAGAAAGAAAAAGGAAGAGAGTATTGTCTTCCCATTTGGATAATAAACAGAGCCAAGCTGTCACCTACAAATTACTGTAAACTGACAGATCATATTATTTCCTTTCACTTCATTACATTTCATATCCAATTTTGGAATTTGATGCTGACTTGTAACTTTTGGGAAAGAAGTCTTATCATTCTTCTTTGAAGATTCTTGTTAGATGCCAATGATGATGAATCTATTCACAAATAGACTTAAAGAGAGAAAGCTGAAAATGGACAACATCCCTCTTTTCCATGATTTCCACTTTGGAAAAGATTTTAAGTCAATTTTTCATCACATTTCTATAGATTGTGGAAACCTTCCCAAATTCACCTACCAGGCTCTAGGTTAACTTTTGTCAAGAAGTGCTATTTTAACACTATGACTCCACTTAATGCCACAAATCTATTGGATTATTATAATCATTCAACATCACTTACAAATACTTATTTACTATCTGATACATTCACATATAATCAATACAGAGCAAACTACCCATTTTATCTTGAAATTGTTAGCAAGAGGGAACCAATCTAGCTAGTGACTTCATCTTGGTACCAGGTTGAAAATGATGTTATTAATGGTGTGAAGGAAAAGAAAAATGAGAAATAGCAAGATGAAGAAAATTAGCACCAAAAGCAAATTATAACTGGTATGTAATAACCAGCAGAAGGATTTGATAGGAAATCTAAGACAACTGAACACTTTTGTACAAGGCAATAAGAAGATACCACACATGATTGTGTCCAAAGAAAGAAAATTTTAAAAATTCAAAACAAAAATAGCCACTATGATGACCCACTTATCTATTGCTTATATAATACAAAATCTCCAAACTTAGGGGTCAAAATGCCAACCATTATTCTATTCCTATGGTTTTTAATTTGAGTACTTGGTTAGGCTCAACTAGGTGTTTCTGATTCTCTCATGCATTTGCACTCTGACAATGGCCGGAGCTAGAGCTAGCTTAAAAGGTTCTTCACTCACATCTGGAACCTCAGCTGGGCTGTTGACCAGAACACCGATATATGGCATCTACATACAACCTGGGCTCAGGTTCTCACATAGAATGAGCATTTTAATTTTTTCTTCTCAAGGAAGTTCTTACTTCACTGAAGGGGGAGGCCAGCACTAGTCACTCTTGCTATAATTGGGTCAGTAGGCACAGATTCTGAAAGTTGCTTATGAGATCCATTTGACTATCATATGCAACAATGTTTACAACCTTAGCTTTTATAAGTCATAATATTTATTCTTTAAGTGCCTGTGCCCTGTATTTGTTTTATATTCCAATGTATTAAAAACTCAAGAGTCCCCCTTCAGAGACTCTACCATCTCAGTACCTTAATGATATTAGATGCTAAATAAATATTTGCTAAAATCAATGATAACTCTTATAGTTCTACACCAGATGAGAAATGTTGGATTATACTTAAATTAAATGAACTTAATTTAAAATTCCCTCCTAAAGAGATAAGAGGCATTACAGAGCCTATTATCAGCAAATCAAACCTTCAACTAAAAACTGAAAAATCTATGAGGTATCAGGCAGCAACTGATAAGACTTTAGGGACAGCTGAATGTCAGTGTTATTGATTTTAAAAATTTTTTCAATATGTTTACTTGATTGGTGCCCTTCACACCATCTAAATCAAATCTGTCAAATCTTGGCATTTTGCTCTGATATAGAGTAAGAATGATGTATTCGAAGAGGTGCCAACTTGGAACAGTGTTGGCTGAACAGGCTAAAATAGGTGTTGAAGTATTGACACCGGGTACTATTTCAACCCCTAGGCATGCTGTGAGCTAACACGGAATGAACTGAACTATGTGCCTGAGTTATTGGCAAACTACTTTTAATCATGTGCTACTGTTGAGTCTAGCCTACAACTCATTCCACTCACTTTCCTTATGGCAATATAAAATAAACTTGGGAAAAGATGCAGACTTTTATGTTTCATGGAACAAAATCTTCATGGACAAGACTGACAAAAAGCTCAGAATCTTGGGCCCTGTCCTTTTATTATTTTTTTTTCACATAGTAGATATAAATGATTGAAGTTAGTCAAGTTTTTAATTTTTAATTATGTGGGTACATAGTGTGTGTATACATACATTTATAGGTTCATGACATATTTTGATTCAGGCATGCAATGTCTAATTATCACGTCAGGGTAATTGGGGTGTCTATTACTTCAAACATTTGCCCTTTGTCTTACAAATAATCCAACTATAGTCTTTCAGTTATTTTTAAATGTACAATTCAATTATTATTGACTATAGTCACCCCGTTGTGTTAGCAAATGGTAAGTCTCATTCATTCCATTTTTTGTACCCATTAACAATCCCCAACACCCCATCATATGTCTCACCCCCACGATCCTTCTATACTCTCTCTGTGAGTTCAATTGTTTTAATTTTTAGCTTCACAAAGAAGTGAGAACATATGAAGTTTGTCTTTCTGGGCCTGGCTTATTTCACTTAACATAATGACCTCCAGTTTCATCCATGTTGCAAATAACAGGTCCTCAATCTTTTCATGGCTGAATAGTACTCCTTTGTGTTTTAATAATCACATTTTTTTATCCATTCACCTGTTGATGAATACTTAGGTTGCTTCCAAATATTGGCTATTGTATTTTTTGAGGAACCTCCAAACTGTTCTCCCTAGTGGGTGTACTTATTTACACTCCCATCAACAGTGGACAGGACTTCCCTTTTCTTCACATCTTCACTAGCATTTGTTATTGCCGGTCTTTTGGATAAAAGCAATTTTAACTGGTGTGAGATATGTCATTGTAGTTTTTATTTGCATTTCTCTGATGATCAATAACGCTGAGCACCCTTTCATGTACCTGTCTGACATTTGTATGTCTCTTTTTGAGAAATGTCTATTCAGATCTGTTGCCTATTTTTAAGTTAAATTATTAGTTTTTTTTTTCTATAGACTTGATTGAGCTCTTTATGGATTCTGTTTATTACTCCCTTGTCAGATGGGTTGTTTGCAAACATTTTCTCCCATTCTGGGGGTTGTTTCTTCACTTTGTTGATTGTTTCCTTTGCTAGGCAGAAGCATTTTAACTTGATGTAATCCCATCTGTCCATATTTGCTTTGGTAACCTGTGCTTGTGGAGTATTACTCAAGAAATCTTTGCCCACTCCAATGTCCTGAAGAGATTCCCCAAGGCTTTCTTTCAGTAGTTTCATAGTTTGAGGTCTTAGATTTAAGTCTTTAATCCATTGTAATCCATTTTGATTTGACTTTTATGTTTTGTGAAAAATAGGAATCTAGCTTCATTCTTCTGCATATGGATATCCAGTTTTCCCATCACCATCGATTGAAGAGAGTGTCCTTTTCTCAAGAAATGTTCTTGGTACTTTTGCCAAAAATGAATTCACTGTAGATGTATGGATTTGTTTCTGGATTCTCTATTCTGTTCCACTATGAGTCTGTTTTTATGTCGGTACCATGCCTTTTTGGTTACTATAGCTCTGCAGTGTAAGTCAAAGGCAGGTAATGGGATTCTCCCAATCTTATTCTTTTTATTTAAGATAGCTTTGGCTATTCTGTGACTTTTGTAGTTCCAAATATATTTTAGGATAGTTTTTTTCTATTTCTGTGAGGATTTTTTTTGGTATTTTGATAGAGATTGCATTGAATTTGGAGATTGCATTGAATCTGTAGATCGCTTTAATAGTATGGGCATTTTGAAAATACTCATTTTTCCAAACTGTGAACATGAAACAACTTTCCATTTTTTGAGGATCTTCTTTAATTTCTTGCATTAATTTTATGTAGGGTTTATTGTAGAGATCTTTCACTTCTTTGGTTAATTCCTAGGTATTTTATGTTATTTCTAACTATGATAAATGGGATCAGTTTTCTTGATTTCTTTTTCATATTGTTTGCTATTAGTATATAGAAATTCTATTGATTTTTTTTTTTTCTAATTTTGGATCCTGCAGCTTTCCTGAATTTGTTTAACAATACTAATAGTTTTTTTGGTGGAGTCTTTAGGTTTTTGCAAATATAAGATTATATCATCTGCAAATAAGGAAAATTTGATTTATTCCTTTCCAATTTGGGTGCCCTTTATTTCTTTCTTTTGTATGATTGCTCTAGCTGGGACTTCCAGTACCATGTTGAATAATAGTGGTGAAAGTGGGCATCCTTGTTGCGTTCCCAATATTAGAGGAAAGGGTTTCAGTTTTCTCCCATTTAGTACGATACTAGCTGTGGGTCTGTCATATGTGGCTTTTATTATGCTGAGTTATGTTCCTTCTGTACCCAGTTTTTTGAAAATTTTTATCATGAAGGGATGTTGAATTTTATTAGATGTTTGTTTTAACATCAATTGAAATGATCATGTGGCTTTTGTCCTTCATTCTGCTAATATGATGTTTCACATTGATTGATTTGCATATGTTAGCCATCCTTGTATCCCTGGGATAAATCCCACTTGGTCATGATGAATAATCTTTTTAATGTGTTGTTGAATTTGGTTTGCAAGTATCTTGTTGAGGATTTTTGCATCAATCTTCATCAGTGACATTGACCTGTACTTTTATTTTCGTTGCTGTGTCTTTCTCTGGTTTTGGCATCAGGGTAATAATGACCTCATAGAATGAAGCATTTGGAAGTATACCCCCCACCTCTACTTTTTTAAATAGTTTAAGTAGGACTGATGTTAGTTCTTCTTGAAATCTTTGGTAGAATTCAGCAGTGAAGGCCTTGGCTCCCAGGCTTTTTTTTTCTTCTGGGAGATTTTTTATTATGGCTTTGTTCTCATTACTTGTTAGTGGTCTATTCAAGTTTTGGATTTTGTTATGTTCAATCTTGATAGGTTGTATGTTTCTAGGAATCTATCTATTTCTTCTAGATTTTTACATTTATTGGCATACTGTTGCTATTGTAGCCAGTAATGACCTTTTGAATTTCTGTGGTATTGGTTGTAATGTCTCCCGTTTTCCTCTCTAATGTTATCATATTATTATTATTTTTGAGACAGAGTCTCTCTCTGTCACCAGGCTGGACTATAGTGGTGCAATCTCGGCTGACTGCAACCTCTGCCCCTGGGTTGAAGCGATTCTCCTGCTTCAGCCTCCCAAGTAACTGGGACTACAGGCACGTGCCAACATGCCCAGCTAATTTTTGTATTTTTAGTAGAGACAGGGTTTCACTATGTTGGCCAGGATGATCTCGATCTCTTGACCTCGTAATTCACCCACCTCGGCCTCCCAAAGTGCTGGGATTACAGGCATGAGTCACTGCACCCAGCCTCTAATATTATTTATGTGGATCTTCTCTCTCGTTTTTCTTACTTAGTCTGGCTAAAGTGTTGTCAGTACTTTTTATCTTTCAAAAAAAAAAACCTCAACTTTTTGTTGCACTGATCTTGTGTATTATTTTCTTCATTTCAATTTCATTTATTTCTGCTCTGATCTTTATTATTTTCTTCTCCTAATTTTGGGTTTGAGTTTGCTTTTGTTTTTCTAATTCTTTAACCTGCATCACAAGGTTATTTACTTCAAAATTTTCTTCTTGTTTGATGTAGGCACTTATACACTGCTCTTTCAGTGTGACTTTTACTGTATCCCATAGGTTTTGGTGTGTTGTGTTTTCATTATCATTTGTTTTAAGAATTTTTTTATTTTCCTCCTTAATCTGTTCATTAACCCACTGGCCATTCAGGAGTCAATATTTTAATTTAGTCTTTAGCAACTACTAAAGAAAATTACTTGTGTATTATATTATGAAAGGAGAACCATTTGACTTTTGATGTGGCTGTAAGTACCTAAATCGGGAAAGACTCATTCAAAAAAATCACAAGCTACATATGTCTCAATAGCAGAAGAAATTCAATTTTGAAATTTGCAAAGATGATAACTGAAGAGCCAAATGGGGAACAGTGAGTCACCCCAAGGACCAACAACAGCAGGAAAAAGGTACTGCCTTTATGCCTGGAAGGACAATGAAGGTTGTGGTATTGACGGAGCCCGGAAGTCAGAGCTTTACATTGAGAACCAGAGTGGAGGCTGTCCAGCATCAACTATGTCCATGAAGTGAGGAGTAGTCCGGTGGTAACTGGAGAAGCAGAGAGACACTGTTACTTTCAGCGGCATTCCATGTTGAAAGCAGAGCAAGAAAGGGCAAGATTCCATGGCTTTTCCCCTCTCCCTGCTTTCTAGTGTTCCATGGGTATCTCCTATTAGCTAAATATATGGAAAGTGACATATCAAAGGATCTGGGAATGTTCTTCACTGAGACAGAGACCAGAGCTAGAAGAAAACAGAGAACACATAAGGACAGTCAAAGTTAAGTAAAATAAACGCAACTAAAGGAATCATATTACCTGACTTCAAATTATACTAGAGAGTTATAGTAACCAAAAAGGCATGGTACTGATGTAAAAACAGACACATAGGCCATTGGAATAGAATAAAGAACTCAGAAATAAGTCCATACATCTATAGTGAACTCAGTTTTGACAAAAGTGCTGAGAACATACATTACGAAAAGAACAGTCTCTTCAATAAATGGTGCTGGGAAAACTGGATATCCATATGCAGAAGAATGAAACTAGACCCCGTCTCTCACCATACAAAAATAAAAAATAAAAAAATAGATTAAAATGGATTAAAGATTTAAATCTATGACCTTGGGGAAACTCTTCAGGACATTGGAGTGGGCAAAGATTTCTGAGTAATACTCCAGGGAAGAAAGAAGACAGAGAATACCCAAGACATCAAACAAAAAAACTGACTCAGTACTCTCTTAGCATAATTCTGCTACAATTTATGCTAGCATAAGAGTATGTTCTAGCTATGCTGAAGTACTGAAGTATATGTAATTTCCAAAACTATGCTGTGTCTTGAATCTGTGCCTTTGCCCAAGCTGCTTTCTTGCTGGAAATGCCCCTTTTATTTACATCCCCTTGGTAGATAGCTACTTATCTTTAAAGATTTGTTACTCTGAAGCCTGTCCTAACCACCTTTTCCTATTCCACTAGAATTAGACACATCCTCCTTTTTGTACCTATTGTACTTTCTCTATATAAATACCATAGCGTTTCATCATTATAGTTAACATGTCGACCCTCTCCTACTGAATGGTAAGCTGGAGAGAGTAAGAGCTTATTTTCATTGTTTCAATGTTTATGACACCTATCACAGTGCCTGGCTTATAATTCTGCACATAAATAGGTAATGAGTGACTAAGTCGTTAGATGGATAGTGGATAGAATCCCAGGAGATCTAAATAAATATTTACTCACATCCTGCCTTCACAGTCTAGTGTTTCTACTACAATTCTAACCCTTCACTTTCTGATATTGAGATACATATTAACTACTCTGTTAATTGATTGCAAAGATGAGAAATCCTTTTCTTTCTTGATAGACTCTTTATTAACCTCCTATTTGACTATAAAAGACTATTTTAGGAGTTAAGAAATACTGAGGAATGTATAGTTTAACTGAATCTTTTGAATGACCTCAAACCAATTAATTTTTTTATGTAGGCTCACCTTAGTACATATTAAAATAATTTGTATTCTGATTAATATATTTAGCTGTATAACTGAATTTATTTTAAAAAAACCACTACTATTCAATAAGCAGATCAATAAGTATGTGATGTTAATTTTATCCATCAACTTGATTGGGCCATGGAGTGCCCAGATATTTAGTCAAACATTATTCTGTGTGTGTCAGTGAGATTATTTTTGGATGAGGTTAACATTTTCATCAGCAGACTGAGTAAAAAAGATTATGCTTTGTAATGTAATGGGTCTCATCCAATCATTTGAAGACCTAGATAAAACAAAAATGTTAACCCTTTCTGCATTAAGGGAAACTCCACCTGCCTGGCTGCTTGATTTTTTTCTGCCCTTCAGACTTGAACTGAAACATTTGCTCTTCTCAGAACTTCAGCCTGCCAGCGCTTGAACTGGGACTTATACCTCATTGGCTCTCCTGATTCTACAGCTTGCTAACTGCAGATCTTGGGATCTCTCATCCTCCATAACATGTGTGCTAATTTCTTATAATATGTATTTTTATCTCTCTCTCTCTCTCTCTCTCTCTCTCTCTCTCTCTCTCATCTCTCTCTCTCTCTCTGTCTATTATCTATCTATCTATCTATCTATCTATCTATCTATCTATCTATCTATCTCTCT
This sequence comes from Macaca mulatta, assembly GCF_049350105.2. NCBI lineage: Eukaryota > Metazoa > Chordata > Mammalia > Primates > Cercopithecidae > Macaca > Macaca mulatta. Next base: position 173,883,065 of record NC_133409.1, read on the forward strand.
CTCTCCTATTGGTGCTATTTTTCTGGAGATTCCCAACTGATACAGATTTTGGTACCCAGAGTTGTTTTAGAGGAACATAATTTTAAGAGTATTTTCTGAATTGATTCTGGGATTTCTAAAATTGGCTCCTTAATTTGCTTAGATTTAAGTATAATAGTAACTCAATTTCCGGTAGTAAAGAGAGCACTGACAGTCTATGGCAGGCAATACAGATACATAAGATGTCACCATTAGAAATTCTTAACCATTTAAAGGAAACAAAGATCTGGGTAACTGTATAATGTGATATTTTTGAATATTTTCTGCAAACTAACAAATTTAATGAGATGGGCTGGCTGAGCTTATTGTCTGAATAAAGTGGGAAAAGAAAAGAATGATCTCAGGGATTTGAATTCTCAGCTCAAACATCACATACACAACTTGAAAGCTTGTATGTGTGCCTTCATAGAAACGTTTATCTCCAATAAGGGCTGAGATTGCTGAAAGTCAAATGCAGAATCTCATTCTGTGATTAGTTTAATTACAATTCAAGTTGAACTTCCAGCATTGAAAGGTGTTTACAATTAAAGTGAGGGCATGAAGTGGAAAGAAATGGCATCCTGAAAGCTAGAATGAGACAGCTTATGCCTGTCCAGTCATTATATTTGAAGCACATAACTTGTCTGGTTTTACAGATTGACAGCAGGCAAGGAATTTTGCCTCAGGATACATCATACCTCAAGTATAAACCATATCTGATTTAGATAACACTTAGTTGAGACTTTGGACTTCAGACTCAGAGTTGGGATGAGCTAAGAATTTTAGGGCTATTGGGATGAAATGACTGTGTTTTGTATGTGAGAAGGACAAGAATTTAAGGGGGTGAGGGAAAAATGTTAAGGAATGAATTGTGTTTCCTTCAAAAATATGTGTGATAAAGACCCCAATGTTAGGGTATTCAGAGATGGAGTATTTTGGAGAAAATTAGGTTTAGATGAGGTTATGAGAGTGAGGCCCTCATAAAAAAAATTAGTGCCCTCATAAGAAGAGACACCAGGGAGTTTACTCTCCCTCTCTCTTTCTGCTGTGTGAGGAATTGTGAGGAGCTGGCCATCTGCGAGCCACGAAGAGAGCCCTCACCAAAATCTAATCATGCTGGCATTCTGATTTCAGACTTCCATCCTCCAGAACTGTGAAAAATACATTTATGTTGCTTATACCATCTAGTAAATGATATTTTGTTATGGTAGCCCAAGCTGACTAAGACATTGTACCAATGTAGATAATGCCATTAGTTTTCGGAATCTACTTAAACCAAATGAGCACATGAGCTTTGTTTCCACTAGCAGCGTAATCTACATTGCTTCTGCATCTTAAGAAAGCTGTATGTAGCAATATTTAAATTGGTATCAAGTTGAACTAACCGAAATATGTTTAAAAGTCCTACATAATATTTATTATGAGCTATAGTCTATGGGAAATTATTATTGGTGAGAATCTGTAAAGCAGGTGGCTATCATTTTGGAAACATAGTCCAAAACCATATACAGTCAGGGTCTTGCCTGCTGTGTTGCCCAGACTGGAGTGCAGTGGCATGATCATAGCTCACTGCAGCCTGGACCTCTTATACTCAAGAGATTGATCCTCCCACCTCAGCCTTCTGAGTAGCTAAGGTGCCACCTTGCCTGGCTATTTGTTTTTATATTAGTATTTTTTAGTAGAGACAATGTCTTACTGTGTTGCCCACACTAGCATCAATTTCCTGGGCTCAAGCAATCCTCCCTCTTCAGCTTCCTAAATTCCTGGTATTAAAACAATATTTTATGCCAGTTTTAATTTATAGGAAGAAATATAAATTTCTAGAATAAAGCTTTTTTAATCAAGTAAATCAAGTGAATCATATTGACATTTAAATTAAAGGTTTGACAGTTTATAAAATCTTCAATTTCTATATCTTTTTATACTATTCAAGATAACTTATAGCTGACATATAGTTTCTACTTTAACATGATGGTATCTCCCAATGACACATTTATTTCTAAATTCCCATTCTCTCTATTAAATACTCAAGCCAATGTTATTTAGAACAAACACTGCACTTCCCTGGAAATTTGTTTGTAGGCTCTTCTATTTTTATCAACTCTTCATTACAATTTGATCTTATACAAATTATACTCATAAGTCAAATGATTTGGCAAACAGAGACATTTCGCAGATCAGATTTAAATAGTAGCAACAAATATTTTGAAATATTTAATAGTTCAAACTTTTTAGTCATTTTTTCCAAATGTGTAAAGCAAGTGAACATACTTAAAATAGCAACAGTAAAAAGTCAGTGTACTAAACAGAGACAGTCAACAGCTGGTAGAAAATTGAATTGAACTTTGTCCAGACACAATAGAAAAAGGAAATTAAAGGCTTCAAATTGCTTATAGCAGACCAGAGTAAATCCAAATGCATTTTGGGGTCATTAAAACATCTTGAACAATTTTCCAAAGATTTTAGTTCAAGAAGCCCCCCTCAAAAAAAAAAAAAAAAGAAAAAGTAAAAGAAAATTTACCAAGCATTACTTTCCTATCATATTTCATAAGAAGGTTAATCCATATGTTTCTGATTCATTTATACTTAAGCCATCAAACAGTTTTTGTGCAAGAGCTATTTGATTTCTAAGAAATCATTTGAGCCTTTTATAGAAGTCCACTCATTTTCTTTGAAGTAAGTTTTGCAAAACTGAAAATACTTGACTCACTTCTTAAACTTAGCTTTTAAGGTTTTGTACAATCACAGAACCTCAGATTTTAGAAGAGATAGTAAATGTAATCTATTCCAACGTCCAATTCAAAATAGAATGTCTCTTAAAAATCTTTGGCAGATAAAAATTTTATTTACTTCTTGATTATTTGCAGTGATAGGGAACTCATTATTTCAGAAGAAATTTTATCCCATTAAACCTCATCATCTCTTTTATCCTATCACAGTTATTTAGCATTCATAATATAATGGTGTGTGTGTATGTGTGTGTATTCACATGTGTGAATTATGACTTATTTCTTTTATTAGAGAGCCTCCTAGTACTTTACTGCTACTTTGTATTGATTCTGATAATTTTAGAATTTAGCTGATGTAAAGAAACTAACTCAAGTTTGATACACTAATATTTTTTCTTAGAAAAGGAGACATATCATCTTTTTTATTTTTATTTTTTTCTGTCACCCAGGCTGGAGTACAGTGGTACTTGGCTCACTGCAGCCTCCACCAGCCAGGGTCAAGTTATTCTCCAACCTCAGCCTCCTGAGTAGCTGAGATTACAGGCATATGCCACCACAGGCAGCTTATTTTTGTATTTTTAGTAGAGATGGGGTTTCACCATGTTGGCCGGGCTGGTTTCGAACTCCTGACCTTGTGATCTGCCTCCCTCGACCTCCCAAAGTGCTGGGATTACAGGCGTGAGCCACTGCGCCTGGTCCGCAAGTAGATATATTTTCTAGGCAAGGAATATGAATTGAGATATTACAAGAGACTAAAATAAACATGTCAACAGGGATTACATAATACAAACAACAGAATGGAAGATGCTTTAGAAATTATCTCATTCAAACATTATGAATTTACAGAGAATTACACAAAAGCTCCAGTTTTTCCTAGGTAATGTCTGATACAACTGGTACTGGATTCTAAAAATCAGAACTCTAAATCCAATGCTTTCTCCATTTGTGTGAGTGGTGTCGTTTGGTAGGGTATGGCAAAAGAATGTAAGAGAGAAAAGTGAAAGCTTTGAAGATTCAAGTTACAGTTGTATTCACTGGTAAATTCCAAGCTGTGTTGCTTAACTGTATGATACATTGAATAGATATGTGAACTTCTTGAAGTAGAAATCTATCAGTGGATGTGAAAGGAATACATTATTCATTCAGCAAAAGGTATATACTTAAAATAAAAATCAAATGTGAAATTTTACAATTAAATTGATAGGATAATAAATAGTTTAGCTGGGACTCCAAATCTTTGACTGTGAATCAGACACGTTTGGGATTCAGGCAAGAAAATACCTGAAGCTGGGTGGAGTAAGTAAAAAGTTTGTCAATGGTTATGTTATTGATCTATGGTATTAAACATGGATTGTGTGTATAATAAATCCTAAACCAAATCAAAGGCAGTCCTATTTGTGAAACTGTCGGTACTATTCATTTAATTTATGATACCAGGTTGCCAGAGCTACTAAAAAACATATAGAAGGATCAATCATCATTTGAAACATTTGAAAAAATGTTATAGAGCCGGGCGCGGTGGCTCAAGCCTGTAATCCCAGCACTTTGGGAGGCCGAGACGGGCGGATCACGAGGTCAGGAGATCGAGACCATCCTGGCTAACACGGTGAAACCCCTTCTCTACTAAAAAAAATACAAAAAAACTAGCCGGGCGAGGTGGCGGGCGCCTGTAGTCCCAGCTACTGAGGAGGCTGAGGCAGGAGAATGGCGTGAACCCGGGAGGCGGAGCTTGCAGTGAGCTGAGATCCGGCCACTGCACTCCAGCCTGGGCGACAGAGCGAGACTCCGTCTCAAAAAAAAAAAAAAAAAAAGAAAAGAAAAAATGTTATAGAAACCATCACAACTGGTTTTTGACTTGGGGCAGGGAGTTGGACAAGTCTGCACGGGATCTTAGAGCAGATATTGTTGTTATTTCTCTGTGGATAAAGAAAGATAAAGTTAAGAAATATTACATTAGCAAGAAAGGTAGAGCAGTAGTTTTATGTATGAATTGTTAATACTCCTTAGAATTGGTTTTTTCTTTATATATTTTCTTACAGCTAATATATTTTCATTTTAAAGATTTACCTTTTAAAAGTATTAAACATCATATTTTATTCAGTTAGCAGCTATATTACTAGACCCGTAGAGATGAATGGGGGAAAAATCTAACTTCTGAAATATAATTGTTTTTTTTTGCTTTCCAGAGGAGTAATTGAAGTGTTTACTTTTGTAATAAATCATCGGGCAGATCTAGATCTGATCTCAGATTCCAGGGCTCTTTCCTTGTCTCAGAGCTTCCTCTTTCTACTAAAACGCTAATGGTGAGTTTTAATAACAACAACAAAATAATAATTTAATTTGCTTGCACAGTGCAGGTGGTTGCTACCAAAGTATAATTGATGTATTCAGATGATTTTAAATGCCAGGTGGTCATTTTAAGGTGGCACATTTTTATACATCCTGATTATTATGAGTAGCAGAGACTCTGCCAAGATTTGCATAACTACTAAGCATCCTTACGTATGTGACGGCCTTAGATTCTTTCAGCAGCCCTGTGAGACTGTCAAATAAAAGCAAAGACCAGGAATATGAAGTTACGCTCCCAAGCTTGGAGGATTAGTAAGTAGCAAAGATAAAATTTTAACCCAAGCTGCCTGGAAGCCACTGCCCAGCTTTCTGAGTGTTCTAGCCACAATGAAGCAGGGGGAAGGTCAGAGAGACAGAACATAAGAACTCTTAAAATTGTTTACATCCACGTCTGTATAATTCCATCACTCCAACACTGAGAATAAAAATTATAAAACGTTCACAGTTTCACCAGGCATATGCAAATGTTAGAGTCACTATCCTTTTTTTTTCACTAAAATACATAATTATTAAACCTTAAATGCATTAACACCAGAGTTACTCAAATCTAAGTACAAATGCCTACTTTTAAAAACCATATATGTGAATTGTCACAGACCCTTGCTCATAAAGCAGGGATTTTAAAGTAATCAATAAAACGGTTAACTTTTGTATAAACAGCTCACATCTGTGACTTGCCAAGGTGAGACAACTAAAGCTTGGGGAACTTAAACTGAGCCTGAGTCTCCTCCCTAGGTTCCGAGTGACTTCTGCTGCAAACAATTCCCCAGAGGAAACAAAAATACCAATATTATCGATTTTTAAAAAACATGTAGTATATATAACTACATAACATATTACATGGTACTATTTGGTATATCTATATAGTTCTAATTGTTAGTTGATAATCTTTTTCTGAATCATTGTGCCAAACTCAAGGACCCTAAAGAGTACTTGAATTCGGACTGAACAATATTTATCCAATTTTAAAAAGCACATATATGTATGCAGTGATGGGTGCCACACTACGTATCTTAATGCGATTATTTAATATTTACTTCTTAAATCTTAAAATGTGAGTCCTACTTTAATTATTTTTTTCAGTCCATAATTTGTCTAATGTGATGTTTGCTTGCATTTCTTCATCCATAGAACACTGTAACTCAAGAGGTTCCCTTTACTGTTCTGTCCAAGTACTTACATCCAAGAGGTGATTGGCTGTACCACCATGACTCTCCACACCTTGAAAGAACATGCAACATCACTGCTTTGTGTATTGTCTTTATCTGTTCTTCCTCTTTATGTCTCTTTTATCTTTTTAATATTTTTTTCTTTTCTATGATTTCCTTTCCATCACCATTTACCACACTCAATTCCATGATTCCCTGCATAGCTTTCTCCATTTAGCCAGATCTAACTGCTGTGATTCTGTCGTGAGAGGTGGAAAGATTACAAGTGTAGGTGACAGAAGTGTATAGCTGCTATAGGTTTTTGTAATGGATGTCTGCTACATCTTCCCTCCAACTCAAAGCTTGGAAATTTAAGTGTAGGACTCATTTTGGGAATTTTCTGCAAAAAGGAAAATCCTCTTGTTCCCATTAGAGTTTATTTGTGAAGTCCTCTTATGCAACTAACACCATGTGGGAAGAAAGAGAGGATTAAGAACATCACAATAGGCACAAAAATAGGGTCAATTTTCACATTACACAGTTAAATTAGAAAGGAAGGAAATAAAGACATCAATGGATAAAATTAATGTAATTGGAGAATATTGTAGTCAAAGTAGTTTGTTTGCTCTAATCTTGCACATGATATAAAAATGTTGTTGTGAATGGACCCCAGCTGCAAGTAATCACAGTCAGAGACTAAATGGCATCAACAGTGATGATCGGGTAGAGAGGCAAATGCCTATGCAGCTTTTCTTAGAGGGGAATAGATAATTAACAGTCCCATGATTAATGCATAAAAGTGTGTTACAACTCTGAAAATTAATTCATATACCCAACCTAAGAATTTGAAATGATGAAAAAATTGTTTCCAGCTCTACAGTTCTTCTATTTATAATTTTCTTTTCTTTTTTTCTTATTCTTTTTTGAGATAAGGCCTCACTCTGTCATTCAGGCTGGAGTGCAATTGCACGATCTTGGCTCCCTCGACATCCCAGACTCAGGTGATCCTCCCACCTCAGTCTCCTGAGTAGCTGGGACTACAGGCACGCACCCATCACACCTGGTTAGTTTTTGTATTTTTTCGTAAAGACATGGTTGTTTGCCATGTTCTCCACACTGATCTAAGACTCCTTAGCTCAAGCAATCTGCCTGCCTTGGCTTCCCAAAATGCTGGAATTACAGGGGTGAGCTACCGTGCCTGGCCTATTTTTTCTTTATTTAAATGGCATAGATAACCACCTTGCTTGTATGGTCAGTCCATCATCAAAAGAGTCATTTAGTATGAAAGGCCTTGGAAGTGTGTTTGTACCAAAAAGGAGATGGGTACCTATTCCTCAGTATACCAAGTAGTGTGTGATCATACATGTAAAACATTGCTCTTTTTGCCATCCAAATTTAAAGAGTAGCATCATCATCATCATCATCATCATCATCATCATCAACAACAACAATACACACACAGAAATTCAGGAAGAGAATGAGTCTTACAGGTATATCTCTACTGCTTTGGACTACAGGAATATTATATTTATTTAAGAATTGGTTAGCTTTGGTTGTGAATATCTTCTAAGTAAATGATTAAACCCAATGTTAGTCTATGAAAACCTTGAGTCTCTCTTGGACAGATCTTCACAGAAGAATACAGGATATACCCCTAACAATAACTGGGTATTCACTAATACCTTCTCCAGTGATTTTCTCTCTGATGGTATAAGTAGCACTTGCTTAGAGCAGGATAAGCAACACTTGGCATTCTGGGTCACTAATTTTATTCTGATATTTGGGAGGTAATTTCAGTAATTTCTATAGTAATTCAAAATATCATTTTGCTACTGAAGCAAATACAGGGTGTTGAATTTGCATGGATATAAAATATAAAATGTGAAGCATATTATTTATTTAGTTTTATCTATCTTAACAATCCCTGCTAATAGAAGCTTATTCTCACCCGCATTAAAACAGCCTCTGTACAAGTTTGCTTTCCATCACATTATTCTCTTTATTTTTTCATAGACATTCTCACAATCTGAAATTATCTTGATGGTATTTGGATTACTTTTTAATTATTTGTGCGATGCCAGAATGCAAGATCCACAGAAGCAGAGTTCTCACCTATCTTGGTCGTGCATATTTACACATGCCTGTATCAGAGCATCCTTGGTTGTTCGGATTTTATTCATTGAAACGGATGATTGAAAGATTTAGTTAATTGGATTTTTTAAAGCTTTAGAATTATTGACCTAATAGATTCCAGGCACACTTCTAAATGATTTTCCATAACTCGCTAGCTATTTTGAGGTTATTTCTATTTTTAAGAAGATGACATAAGAATCTAGTAGGTTAAATATTTTATTCTAAAACATAGAAATAACTGTTATGTCTTCAACCTAACCCTTTCTCTGTTACATTCAGTGTTAAAATTTACAAAGATGAACTGAGCTGAAAATAATGCAGTGGTTAAAAGCTTGGGTTTTAATATTAATCTAAGTTGATATCTAACTAAATCCACTAGTTTCTAAACATGACCGTAAGTCAACCTCTCTAAAGTGAACATAATAATTCCTATTTCCTTGAGTTGTGAGAATTGATGCAGTAATATATACAATGTACTTAATACAGTGCCTGGCATGTAAGAAGCTCTGCCACATAGTAGCTCTTCTTATTACTTGTTTGAGTGAATTTTCAAGGAAGGATGGCATGCAGTCTGGGCGTGACCTGACAACAGAACTAGGAATTAAGCCAGAGGAAAGCATGATCTTTGTGAGGAAAATACAGTTGGTTCCATGAATGATGCTGTATAATGTGGTACACATGCAAGGTCCATGCTAAACATCTTGTTTACTTCTGCAGGTATTAAAATGTTACAAATATTAATATACTTCCCTTAAAATTAAAGTTATAACATACAAATTACAGGATAACTCTTATGTCACCATCAAAAGTTATTTACATTATACAAATATAGAATCTTCATACAATCTTTTTTCCCCAGTTGCACTGAAGTATAATTGATAAAAACAGAAATCTTACATGTTCACGGTATACAATGTGATGTTTTAATACACGACATATTGTGAAATTATTACCACAAGCAAGCTAATTAAGATATTCATCACTTCACATGATTCTGTGTGTGTATATGTGCATGTGTGTGTGGTGAGAACACTTAAGATCTACTATTTTAGCTATTTTCAAGTATACTATACGTTATTATTGACAATAGTAACGATGCTGCGCAAGATACCTCTAGAACTTCTTCATCCTAACTGAAACATTGTAACTACTGGCCAACATCTCACCATTTCCTTCCCTGCCTTAATCCTTTGACATTCACAATTTTACTCACTGCTTCCCTGAGTTCCACTTGTTAAATTCTACATATAAAATGAGACCAAGAGGTATTTGTCTTTCCATGCCTGGCTTATTTCACTTAACATAACATCCTCCAGGTTCATCCATGTTGTCTCAAATGACAGAATTTTCTTGTTTTTTTGAGGCTGAATAGTGTTCCATTGTGTATTACACCATTTTCTTTGTCCATTCATCTTTCAATAGACATTTAAGTTGATTCCATATCTTGTCTGTTGTGAATAATGGTGCAATATACATGAAAATGCAGGTATCTCTTCAACATACTGACTTAATTTCTTTTGGATATATACCCAGAAGTAAGATTGCTAGATCATATGGTAGTTTTATGTTTGCTTTAAAATGAATCTTCATGCCATTTTTCATAATTTCTGTACTAATTTACATTCCTACCAATAGTATACTGTTTTATCCACATCCATGCCAAAAGTTTTAAGTGTTTTGTCTACTGAAAATAGCCATTCTAGTATGTGTGAGGTGATATCTCACTGAGGTTTTAATTTGCATTGCTCTGATATTTAATGATCTTGAGCATTTTTTCATATACCTGTTGGCCATTTGTATATTTCCTTTCAAGAAATGTCTGTTCTGTTCTGTTGACCATTTTTTAATTGGGTTGTTTTTTGTTTGAGTTCCTGAGTTCCTTATATATTTTGGATATTAGCCCTTTGTTAGATGTATGCTTTACAATTTTTTTTTCATTTTGTAGGTTATCTTTTCACTCCATTGATTGTTTCTTGTGTTGTGTGGAAGCCTTTTAATTTGATATAGTTGAATTTTTCTCTTTTTGCTTTTGTTGTGTGTATTTTTGTGGTCATATCCAAAAAATAATTGCTCAGACCGATATCAAGAAGATTTTAAAAATATTTTCTGCTACTAGTTTTATAGTTTGGGGATTTTAATTTAATTCTTTTATCCATTTCAAGTTGATTTTTGTATATGGTATGAGATAACGGTCCAATTTCATTCTTCTGCATGTGGATATCTGGTTTTCCTTTCCAAAGGAAAAGAAGATATTTTACTGTCCCTACTGTGTATTCTTGGTACCTTTGTCAAAGATTAGTTGAGTATATAAATGTGTGGATTTACTTCTGGGGTCTCTATTTTGTTATATTGGTCTTTATGTCTTATTATGGCAGTATGATGCCATTCTGTTTACTACAACTTTGTTGTTTATTTTGAAATAATGTAGTTTAATGCCTCCAGCTTTGTTTCATTTTGCTCAAGATTGCTTTGGCTATTCAGGGCCTTTTCTGGTTTCATATGAATTTTAAGGTTCTCTTTTCTTTCTCGGTAAAAAATTCATTGGAATTTTGATAGAGATTGTATTGAATCTGTACTTTGCTGACATGATTTGGCTGTGTCCTCACCCAAATCTCATCTTCAATTGTTGTTCCCATTATCCCTATGTGTCATGGGAGGGACCCAGTGGGAGGTAATTTAATCATTGGGACGATTACCCTCATGCTGTTCTTATGATAGTGAATGAATTCTCACGAGATCTGATGGTTTTATATGGGCCTTTCCCCATTTTGCTTGGCACTTCTCCTTGTTGCTACCATGTGAAGAAGGATGTGTTTGCTTCCCCTTCTACAATGATTGCAAGTTACCTGAGGCCTCCCTAGCTATGCTGATCTGTGAGTCAATTAAACTTCTTTCCTTTATAAATTACTCAGTCTCAGGTATGTCTTTATTAGCAGTATGAGAATGGACCAATACAGTAAATTGATACTGAAGAGAGTGGGGCACTGCTGTAAAGGTACCCTAAAATGTGTAAGTGATTTTGGAACTGGGTAACAAGCAGAGATTGGAACCATTTGAAGGGCTCAGAAAAAGACAGGAAAATGTTGGAAAGTTTGAAACTTCCCACAGACTTGATGGGCTCAGAAGACAGAAAGATATGGGAAAGTTTGGAACTTCCTAGAGACTTGTTGAATGGCTTTGACCAAAATGCTGATAGTAATATGGACAATGAAGTCAGGCTAAGGTGGTCTCAGATGGAGGTGAGGAACTTGTTGAAAACTGCAGTAAAGCTCCCTCTTGCTATGCAAAGAGACTGGCAGCATTTTGCCCCTGCTCTAGAGATCCATGGAACTTTGAACTTGAGAGAGATGATTTAGGGCTCCTGCCAACAGAAATTTCTAAGTGGCAAAACAGCCTGACAATGTGATAGAAAAGAAACCCCCATTTTCTGGGTAGAAATTCAAGTGGGCAGCAGAAATTTGCATAAGTAACGACGAGCCAAATGTGAATCAACAAGACAATACAGAAAATGACTCCAGCGCATGTCAGCGGCCTTCATGGCGGCCCCTCTCATCACAGGTCTGGAGGCCTAGGAGGGAAATATGGTTTCCTGGGCCAGACCCAGGGCTTCCCTTTTCTATGCAGCATCATGGCATGGTACCCTGCACCCTAGCTTCATCAGCTCCAGATGTGGCTAAAAGGGGCCAAGGTATAGCTTGAACCATTGTGTCACAGGGTGCAAACCTCAAGTCTTGGTGGCTTCCACAAGGTGATGAGCCTATGGGTGCATAGAAGTCAGGAATTGAAGTTTGAGCAATTCTGCCTAGATTTCAGAGGATTTATGGAAATACCTGGATGTCCAGACAGAAGTTTGCTGCAAGGGTGAAGCCCTCCTGGACAACCTCTCCTAGGGTAATGCAGAAGGGAAATGTGGGGTTAGAGCCCCCACACAAAGTTCCCACTGGTACACTGCCTAGTCCATCTGTGAGAAAGTTGCATCCTCCAGACCCCAGAATAGTGAATCCAGCAACAGCTTGCACTGTGCACCTGAAAAAGCCGCAGACACTCAATGCCAGCTCATGAAAGCAGCCAGAAGGGGAGCTGTACCCTGCAAAGTCACAGGAGTGGAGCTACCTAAGGCTGTGAGAGCCCACCTCTTGCATCACTGTGCCCTGGATGTGAGACATGGAGTCAAATGTGATCATTTTGGAACTTTAAGGTTTAATGACCACCCTATTAAATTTCAGACTTGCATGGGTCCTATAACCCCTTTGTTTTGGCCAATTTCTCCCATTTGGAGTGGGTATATTTACCCAATGCCTGTACCCCATTGTATCTAGGAAGTAACTAACTTATTTTGATTTTACAGGCTCATAGGCGGGAGGGACTCTCCTTGTCTCAGATGAATCTTTGGACTTGGACTTTTGAGTTAATGCTGTAATGAGTTAAGACTTTGGGGAACTATTGGAAGGGCATGATTGTATTTTGAAATGTTGAGGACATGAGATTTGGGAGGGGCCAGTGGTGGAATGACACTGTGTGGTTTGGCTGTGTGGCCACCCAAATCTCATCTTGAACTGTAGTTCCCATAATCCCCACATTTCATGGGAGAGATCCATTGGGAGGTAATTTAATCATGGGGGTGGTTACCCTCATAGTGTTTCCATGATAGTGAGTGAGTTCTCGCAAGATCAAAAGATCGTGTAAGGGGCTTTTCCCCCCTTTGCTTGGCACTTCTTGCTTTCACAATGTGAAGAAGGACATGTTTGCTTTCACTTCCACCATGACTGTAAGTTTCCTGAGGTTTCCCAAGCCCTGCAGAACTGTAAGCCAATTAAACCTCTTTCCTTATAAATTACTCAGCCTCAAGTATTTATTAGCAGGGTGAGAATTAACTAATAAATACAATTACCTTGGGTAATGTTGACATTTTAACAGTACTGATTCTTCCAATCTATGTACACAGGATAGAATTCCATTTAATTAGGCCTTCTTAAATTTCTTTCATCACCATTTTATAGTTTGCATTGTCCATAGTTTTTATTTCTTTGGTTAAATAGTATTTTATTTTTCTGATGCTATTGTATATGAGATTTTTAAAATTTCAATTTAGGATCGTTCATTGTTAGTGTTCAGAAACACTACTAATTTTTGTATATTGATTTTGTATTCTGCAATTTTTAAAATTTGTTTATTAGTTTTAACTCTTTTTTGGTGGAATCCTTAGGATTTTTGTGTTATTTACAGAGACAATTAAATTTCTTTCTGATTTGATTGCCTTTTTTAATTTCTTTGTGGTTTTGCTTTTGTTTCTGCCTAATTACTCTGATGAGGACTTTCTGTACTGTATTGAATAGAAATGGTGAAAATGGGCATCCTTGTCTTGGTCCTCATCTTAAACACAGTTGACTGGGATGTTAGCTGTGGGCTTGTCATATATGGCCATTTTTATTATGATTATATATGGCATCATGTTAAGGTACATTCCTTCTATACCTAATTTTTGGGGAATTATTATTATAAAAGTATGTTGAATTTTATAAAACCCTTTTTCTGCATCTATTGAGATGATCATATGAATTTATCCTTTATTCTCTTAGTGTAGTGTATCACATTAATTGATTTTCACATGGTGAACCATCCTTGAATCCTAAGGATAAATCCTACTTGACCATGATATATGATTATTTTAATGTGCTATTGAATTTGTTTTACTGGTATTTTGCTGAAGATTTTTGCAACAATGTTCATCAGGAATATTAACTTGTAATTGTTTTCACATTATAAAAACTTTCATTTCTGATTTCTTTTAAATAAAAATAAACTCTCATAGGTCATTTATTCCTTTATTGAAATGATAAAAATAAACCACAAATTATATAAAATTAGTAGCCTCTCTCAGTTAGCATGTGAGTGAATATAAAATAGAATTAAAATTCTACCAGATAAAACAAATCTAATTTTTAGAAATGTACTTTATAGATGACCTGAGACTTTTTTATGTTATTGTAAGTAAAAACTATAAAATAACTTAAAGGTGTCTTCAAAATTTAGCCTGTGAGAACTCAACAGTCTGCCATGTTCCCTGATTCAAGGCTGCCATATTCCCTGCCTCAGAGCTGCTCACCCTATAGAAATTATGATCACATTCTATACTGCTTATAAATAAGTCCAAATTTATTTTATTACTATCACAAGAACAACCTTCTATGATTAGCCAAAGTCTTATGAAGCCAGACTATTTTAATATTTGGACAAAACTTGTCAAACACATTAGCAAAACATTAATGTGTTATATTACTAAGCCCAAAACCTTTATGCATGGGGTATTCCATAAGTCTATCCCCTAAAATATAGTTAATTTAGAGTGGCTTTGCTTTACAACATGAAACAGATTGTGTCTTATATATTATAGCTCAGTTAGTCCTAGCAATTTGGAAGCATGTAACAGAGAAAAATAAATCAAGCTATTTTTAAAACTGGGAAACCAAGTTAGAGCCTCCAGTGTAAAGTTTATAAAATAAAACTACAATCTGAATACAAAAATAATTTCAGTCTTGGAGTTTGCCACTGAAATCCTTTTGGATTTATATCTTACTTTTACAGTTATTATTTGTATGTGTTTGCAAAAATGAAAAACGAAAAAGGTGAAGTTAGATTCTTAAAAGATGGAGAAGAATGATTGGCAACAATAATAAAAAGAGGAGGAAAATGTGTTAGACAGAGCTGTCTCTCTCTGGCCCTTCCACTAGAGACAATGAATTTTAACATGAAACTTTGTGGGAGCAGGACAGAATTTGAATTTTTAAAACTTAGATTGCTGAATATTTTGTATCCAGTTTTTTATCATTAAATTCTGAAAGTCATTCCCTAATACTGAGTACTTTATTTCAGCTTTAGGACAAATATTAGCCTCAGGAAGCCTGGAATCAAGATTATGCTGCCTCTTCAGGGTGTCACTGAGCAAATGCCTTTCTTAGTTTTCGATGGATGTGAAATGGGCCTATAACACCTAGCTTGTAAGGATGTTTATATACAAGCTGATGATTGTACAACACTATGTAAGTGCTAATTGACCTGTATTTGTGTTAAAGATTTTGTAGTTATAACTGCATCTTGCCAGGTATAACTGCAAAGCCTTTTTTTTCATAGTTTTTTAATGAATATTCATTCACTAACCCTCTGGAAAGTAGGTTGGAGTTATGAGCATGATGGGTGGAGGTAAAATGTGGCTATTTTAACCTGATTTTGAAAAGGATTTCACTACTACTCATATAGGCTGTGCTTATAGCACTACTAAAACACATTAACATTCTACTTGTGACTATAAATCCTGATGCCTAGAATGAGTCTAATATTTTGACTACAAAAAGGAGACCTGATGAAATTCCAAATGAGATGTAATGAAGTCTTAGTTTTTCATGCCACAAAATATCACCAATTAACAAACATAAATGATGAAATCACTCCACTTGTAAATAGCAAATATAATATTTCCGTGTCCCAGAGTGATGTGATGGCTACTGGAGGCAAAAAAAAATTGTTAATATTTGTAAATGTCTTAACAAGTATATATTCCACATAAAGTAATATGTGGAATTTTTAAAACAAACAATTGTGGTATGTTTGAAAAAGTGTTTAAAAAGAGATATTCCAATGAATTTTGGTGTATACTAATCAATAATTAAAAACAATTTTCCTCAAAAACAAGAAAAATATTTGGAACTTTCTTAAAGACTCTTAATAGAAAGAAAAATTTTGAATGGTAATTCATATGTGGCAATCTGCCAAATAATAATTTTGTTTTGATATGTCTAGGCAGCAGTAAACTTCTTTCTCAAGAAGATAATTAAAAATAATAAGAAAAAATGCAATCTGTAGGAGTTATTATAGATACTTGTAGCCAAAATATAGAGTTATAGGGTAAGAGCATTAAATACACTTCTGAATAATGAAGGTATGTTCCAAAACTACTTTTTAATGTCTTTGGTTTTGAAACTTGCCCTGTCATCCATGTCTCTACATGTTCTCTCCTGCCTTGGTACAATGGACAGGTAAGAGGAGTTTTGTGCCATCTGAGTAGCAGGTCACACAGCTAGTCTAAAATCACTTGGATATGATTTGTTGATATCGCTTAGTGTTATTGATCCAAAATAAATTGCTCCAAGTTCACATCTGCTAGATTAACGTATTTCTCTAGTGCTGTCAGTTAAAAATGTATTTTCATGTAAGCACCTGTACATTTTCCATGAAATATATTCATGTTCCTTCAGCACTTACAGAGCATAAATATATTATTCACACTTTCCTCCCTTCTGCATCATGAGACAATTCTGGTTTTTTTTTTTTTTTTTTTTTTTTTTGAAATCTTTTTTTTTTTTAATTTATTTATTATTATTATACTTTAAGTTGTAGGGTATATGTGCATAACGTGCAGGTTTGTTACATATGTATACTTGTGCCATGTTGCTGTGCTGCACCCATCAACTCGTCATTTACATCAGGTATAACTCCCAATGCAATCCCTCCCCCCTCCCCCCTCCCCATGATAGGCCCCGGTGTGTGATGTTCCCCTTCCTGAGTCCGAGTGATCTCATTGTTCAGTTCCCATCTATGAGTGAGAACATGCGGTGTTTGGTTTTCTGTTCTTGTGATAGTTTGCTAAGAATGATGGATTCCAGCTGCATCCAAGTCCCTACAAAGGACTCAAACTCATCCTTTTTTATGGCTGCATAGTATTCCATGGTGTATATGTGCCACATTTTCTTAATCCAATCTGTCACTGATGTACATTTGGGTTGATTCCAAGTCTTTGCTATTGTGAATAGTGCTGCAATAAACATACGTGTGCATGTGTCTTTATAGCAGCATAATTTATAATCCTTTGGGTATATACCCAGTAATGGGATGGCTGGGTCATATGGTACATCTAGTTCTAGATCCTTGAGGAATCGCCATACTGTTTTCCATAATGGTTGAACAAGGCTACAGTAACCAAAACAGCATGGTACTGGTACCAAAACAGAGATATAGACCAATGGAACAGAACAGAGTCCTCAGAAATAATACCACACATCTACAGCCATTTGATCTTTGACAAACCTGAGAGAAACAAGAAATGGGGAAAGGATTCCCTATTTAATAAATGGTGCTGGGAAAATTGGCTAGCCATAAGTAGAAAGCTGAAACTGGATCCTTTCCTTACTCCTTATACGAAAATTAATTCAAGATGGATTAGAGACTTAAATGTTAGACCTAATACCATAAAAATCCTAGAGGAAAACCTAGGTAGTACCATTCAGGACATAGGCATGGGCAAAGACTTCATGTCTAAAACACCAAAAGTAACGGCAGCAAAAGCCAAAATTGACAAATGGGATCTCATTAAACTAAAGAGCTTCTGCACAGCAAAAGAAACTACCATCAGAGTGAACAGGCAACCTACAGAATGGGAGAAAATTTTTGCAATCTACTCATCTGACAAAGGGCTAATATCCAGAACCTACAAAGAACTCAAACAAATTTACAAGAAAAAAACAAACAACCCCATCAAAAAGTGGGCAAAGGATATGAACAGACATTTCTCAAAAGAAGACATTCATACAGCCAACAGACACATGAAAAAATGCTCATCATCACTGGCCATCAGAGAAATGCAAATCAAAACCACAAAGAGATACCATCTCACACCAGTTAGAATGGCAATCATTAAAAAGTCAGGAAACAACAGGTGCTGGAGAAGATGTGGAGAAATAGGAACACTTTTACACTGTTGGTGGGATTGTAAACTAGTTCAATTCTATGTTTTTATCTTCTGTTTCATCAGTGATTCCCTTGCATTTAAAAATGTTTGTGAACTGCAAGCTACATAATTTATTTTTCTTGCAAATTAGGAGTCCCTCCAAATTTTCTGCTTGAGGAAAAAACACCAGCATTGGAATGAACAGGAGAACTTAAACCAACTGGGAGTTGACATATTAAATGTAAACATAGCTTAGGTAGATAGATCGGTAGATAGAAAGATAGATAGATAGGGTAAATTACACCTTTCCTTGGTTAACACATCTAAACTTCTTGAAGCTATGGTTTCAAAACCTATGATATTTTCTTCTTAAGTACAGAAAAGCTGAAAAATTAAAAACTTAAAAACTAGTGTGTGTACAATTTACTGGATACCAACAATCACGAAATTGTTTCTTTAGAATTCCAAGTATATATACAACTATACATATATGCACACATATGTTTAAAATCTATTTTATTTGTCCATTTATTTATTTATGAAATAAATATTGTGACTACAAAATTATTTGAGGGCAAATTATCTTCTTAGATACTGAAAGATAAATAATAAAATTAATCCCAACTTTTAAATATATAATTTTATGTATTATATTATCAATATGTATTATATTAGCCATATGGTTTATATATAAAAGACCTTGCCAAGCTATTCAGATATTAACTTTATCAAATACTTATTTAAAATATTTAATAAATATTTTATTAAATATATGTATTTATTTATATTATGAATTAGGAATAGAAGACATTTATGAACTTACTTGGTTTTTTTTCTGCCAGTTTAACAGAATACTAACCCATATTTCAGTTCTCCATATTGATAGCCAATACACACTAAAAACACACCAATTATCTAGTAGGGCAATTACATGGTTCCATAAGTTATCAAGAAGTAGCTTGGCAAGAGGAAAGAAAATTACAGATAACCTCTGTAATTTTTTGTTTAGCAGCTTTGCCACAAAATTGTTTTGGGAAAGTAGTTGATTAGCAGGCGGACATAAAAACATGATTTTACTAAAAGAAAATCCATATCTCCTTTCAAATCTACTGATGTTTTCTGTAATTATAGAATAGAAGATTTTTTATTTGTTAAACCAATATTTTGGAAGTGTATGGTCAAATCAGGAGAAGCAGGTCTATATTAAGAAACACTGGGGTTTTCTATCTTCCATTCTTCCCTTTCCTTTCTTTTCTGTTTATTCCTTTTCTTTCATCTTTTCTTTCTTTTTTCTTTTTATTTCTCCTAGACAGGCAAATTCAAAGAGCATCAGTAGCTAAAAAGTTCCCAAATACTCTACACGTGGTCAATACTAATGATTACACTACCAAGATTCTAGTGATTTAGTGGTTCATTGCTAATCTCACTCTTACACTTTCTCTGCATGGTTTAGTTCCATCCCACAACTTGAGTTACTCTTTCATCCAATGACAGCACCACTTACTGTGTTATGTTGAGAAGGTAGTTGTTGCCAGTTACAACTGACTGAGAATTTTATAACTGAGATAAAAGCCAAAACTTTCTAGTTTAGATCCCAAACTTTCCTAGTCCACAACTGTGGTTCAGAGACAGTAAAAAAAGTTTGAAGGTGGAAGGAGAATACATTTTGATTTCAGTGTCTGGAGTGATGAATTTTTGAAGCTCTGTTGTGTCTGTTACTATCTGTGACACTCCGGATGTGTTTTTAAAATTCTCTAAACCTCAGTGACTCTATGCAAATAAAATAAAATCATGGAGGGGGGATAAAGTATCTGACACACAGTGGATCAGCAAATGTGTGGATATTATAATTTTTAATAGGAAGAGCTACATTCCTATGAAGTGACAGAATTGTGATGATTCAGGCTTCTTGACTTTTAGTACATAATTCTTTTCATTATTCCATATTATCTCATATTTGTCTGGAAGTAGGGAATCGTGTCATAATATACACTTGGAATTGCCAGATGAGAGGTATAGTTTTGGTTCATGGCAAGCCTCAAAAATACTAGCATATAAAAATATTTTAATATATTTATTAGGGAAAGCCAACAACTACAGGGTTTAAAAATGTGAAGACAACTTACAAAGTAGTATATGAAAATATGGAGAAAATATTATAATTTATTTCAATACTGCAGATTTGAAAATACTTTGTGAATAATGTTTGCGCTAAGAAGAATTTCTTTAAATTAGCAACTGGATTTTCTTGCATTTTTAAAGCAATATTTCCTTAAGAAAAAAGCAGGCTTAGTTTTTCTGTGACACAGAAAATTCCTATCGTTTTCACTTTGTTCCAAAATTATATTAATGGAGTTTTTGTCATGGGAATAAATTAAAATGGGGCATACCGCATGTGGAACGTGATGGTATTTCTGCAGCATGCGATTTACAAGAAAACAATCTCATTTAGATCTTATCACTGACCGCGTGGCCAACACGGGGGACCACCTGGAGCCCATGTGTAACCTCTCCACGCAAATGGGTTCATTCAGTAAGAAACATGTGATTTTTAAGAGATTTCATTTAGAATTCTTCAGAACAAGTTTATGAAAGGATCACTTATATTTAGATTAGAACGGGCTATTTCTTGCAGCTGTGCAAATTTCACATTGTATTGAAGTCCTGGAGATTTCTGACAGAAACGTAAGTTGAATGACACTGACAGAGAAAGGGACACCTTAGCAAAAACAGCCAAAACCGTGACCTTTCCATATCAAAATATCTAAGTTTTAGCACCTTCTGCATAACCCTGTTGCTTTTAGATGTGTGACTTTCCAATATAAACGATAAAATATACCATTGTATTAAACTTTCATGATCATGCCCTTTTATCATCGACTTTAATCTATTTGTAAACTAACAAGGGCAATAAGACTGTATCTAAAAACAAATCACAGAATCAAACAAACCAAATTCAGATACAATAATAAGCTGGCAATATTAAAATATCAGAATTGGCATTGAAGTATTTATTTATGTTTAATGAACTTAGAAATGAAAAAAGAGTAGAACATACATTTTTGAAATGTTTCTAGGATTTGGAAGATTGTTTTAGGTTTTATTGTAGGCATTTTCCCATAGCAATTCAAATTGTGCTATAAATCTACATATATCAAACCAAAGCATATTCAAAAAAAAATGGCCTATACAATGCACCCATAAATTAGAATCTCCCAAAACATGTCTTCTCTCAGGACACTAAGGACAAGGATAGTGGGTAAACCAAAGTAACTTTTTTTTTTCTATGTAGTATTTAATTAAATCAACTGGAAAATGCTGGTAATCAAAAAGTTTTGAAATCACTATTTATCATTTATTATAAATTCTTAAAAACATTATATAAGTGATGGATTGTACATTGGGAGAAAGAAAGAAAGAAAGAAAAGAAAGAAAGAAAGAAAGAAAGAGAAAGAAAGAAAGAAGGAAAGAGCACATGATAAAGAAAATTTTTATTTAGTATTACTGTGTTCAACAAGTTTCAAGCTGATTGTTTCTCTGGTTTGTGAAATTTATGCTTTTAGCTTATAATGTTCCAAAAGAAATAAAACCACCCACTGCATGTAAGTCAATATCATTCTCTCTTCATTTTTCTGTTTTGCCATCCAAATTTTTTTTTTTCGAATTCACAGTTTACAAAATAAAAAGAGAGTCTTTATGGTCCAACAATCAAGAGACCCTCTGAGTACAGAAGAGCCAAAGAGGAGGCCAAAGGGAGGTGGAGAAGGGAAGAGAGGAGGCAAGATATAACACATTCTCAGGATAAATCCGATAGGAAATCGCACAAGTAAGGCATTCAGCCAACTGCCATATGCCCTGACAAAGATACCAACAGCAGCAGTGAGCCCAGGGAGCTGTTTTATCATTAGCCCCTCACCCAGCAGTGGTAGAAACTCATTTAGCCCCATGCTGGACTTTCATTAGGCCAGACTCGCATCAGATGGTCCCGTGCTTTGGCTCAGGAGCGGTGTGGCCCTTTATTGGGGGAGGCAGCCACATCTCAGCTCAGCAGGGAGCCCAGATTGGAGTGTTCCTCGCTGACAGATGCCAGGGCCTCAGCGGAGGACCCAGTGGCCAAGGGGGCCTGATGCAAAACTATCCTTTATGTTGGCATTTTGTGGCACAAAACCTATGGAAAAGGAAAAAATAATAATCCTAAGGCTTTTAAGTTTGTCTTTAACCTGACTTCCACTGAAAGTAAGATAGAGTGAAAAAGAAAATCCACAAAGCTGAAAGCAAAGAGAAAATGCCAAAAAATCTTCACTTGGAATCACAACAAAGAGCTGAGCTGACACTGACAATCGTTTTGTTGTTGTTGTTTTTTTTCCTCCGGACTGTAATAAAAAGTCAACGAAGCAAGGGATGTCAATATATTCTAATAACAAAGATGTGAAATTTTAGAGGGTCCTTTTCCTTCTTCTTCGTAGGGAAGCTTTAAAATATGCAGAAATAGAGAGAGCAAGTATCCAAGTCTAGTAGATGCATATAGGAAAGATACGTTTCTTTAAAAAAAAAAAAAAAAAAAAACTAAAACTTACATCATAGCAGTGATACATATTGTGGTTTTGGGAAGAAAAGAATTTAAAAATTGAATTTGTGTTTATTTCTTCTAAATCTGTAATTCTATCAAGAATCACAGACAAAAGGAGAAAACTAGCTGATGCTTTTTTTTCTATTAGACTCTTCAAGGAGGAAAAAATGGTGTTTTTAAATAATCCCTGATTATTTATAAAACTATATTCCAATGCTTTATTATCTGAAAGCTTTTTAGAACTATATAGGAACCCAAAATGTATCTTTCTGTTCATTTTTTAGGTGTCTGTGAATTATAGAATAAATAACAGATGATCTAGGAGAAATAGAAAGCATTTTTATTCTTTTATTTCATTCATTTAATTGGGTTATTTTTATGCCAATTACAAATGCCATTACTTTATATATAAAGTTTTCATGTCAATATGGTAAAGAATACTTTTTAAACGCAAGTTATTTTATATTTACTAACTCTTCTGAAAAGTGTATTTCAATTTATATAAAAGCAGCAGATTGAAAGGCAAAGGAAAGCAGAATGAACCTTCCTAATATACAGTATTTTCTATGGAAATTTATTTATTGTATATTTAGAAGATTTCAATAAAACATTAGCAAATTACATAACAATCTAAAATACCTGTGATATTCTGAGCTCTGAATGCTGGTCGACAAATCAGGAAAAAAATACTTGTCAGTTTCTCATCTTTTCAAAGATGAGTGCCTAGTTATTGCAAAGTAGTCTAGTCTCCTTCTTCATCTTCTCTTGGATGAAGTTTGCGGATATCTTTAGGTCAATGGACCATAGGGAGCTTTCTTGGTGCAGTGAAGCCCTTTATAGTACATTTCTCTCCAGGCATCTCTATTCCTGTTTGTCAATGACATGTGGCTTATCATCCAGTTAATCATCCTGGTTTATGTCAATTTACAGACATATTAGGGAGCATCACTGCTGATAGTTTCTTTTACAGAATTATTAAAAATGAACTTTTGGTATTTCTGTATACTCTTTTATTTATTTAAATAGTAATACTATTTGAAAGAGAAAATCTTTTTGTTTACTAAAACTAATGGTGCAAAAATACTGCAAAATTCTTTTTAAAAGAAAACAAACAGACATGCATACAAGCAACTACAAACCAATAACCCAAACAAAAAATAAATAAGAAGCTGAAATTATTGCAGTATCATTGATATTTTGAGATCAGCTCTCTCTGGCTTTTAATTTTAGAAGTAGAGCTAGTGTAGGTATGTTTGAAGGTGTGTGTGTGCGTGTCCGTGTGAGTGTGTGTGTGAGAGAGAAAATAATTACCAGTGACCTACAGTAACAGTCCTTCCCGCCTAGATGTTTCAGCTGCATTTGACGTCGTTATTGCCTGAGACAACAGTCTGGCTGTGATGTTAACAAACTGGGCCAAGCCTCTTTGATGCACCACAGGTATTAGAAAGTTGAGCGCTCACGTAAGCCCTTGAGCAGGTGGGCTGTGTTGAAGCGCCACCTACTGAAACATTGAGTTTCCCAATCCTGCATTCCCAAAGTTGTCATTTACTACAGCACTGGCAAAACTGGTTCAGGGGAAAAAATTCCAGTACAAATGAAATCCTATTTTTGGCAAGCAGGACTCTATAAGTGTGTCAGCTTCCAACTTTACTGATTACAGCAGTTTGTCTATGCTGATGCATTTGTGATCTCTCTTTTCTGTGTAAGAATATAGACCAAAAGGAATACCAGCTTGCATGTTCATAAATTGGGTCATTTATGATTGTGGGAAAAGAAGGGAGAGGAAGGAAGAGGACAGGACAGTGTTCAATGCAATTTACACATTTGCAAGATTTTTTTCATAATAAAATAGATGTGAGTAAAAAATGTGACACAATCTCATACACTCGCACATGCACATACATAAATCTCTAACGGATTATATTCATCCTAAGGGAGGCGATTAAAATGACACCCAAATTGACATCTATATGCACATTCCCTTATTGTTGCCAACCTACTCTCTACTATTAAAAAAGAAAAGAAAAGAAAAAAGTGTTCAGGAGGAACTGAATATTCTATCTCTCTTTATAAGTGAGAATAAGAATACTGTCCAGTCACATTGCAAGAGGTATCACTAGCTCGTGACAGGCAGGACAAGCTTTAGTAACTGATCTTGAGGTTGGTTGAGATGTTGTTAGGTTTTAAAACAGAATGGCATGTTACAGATCATGGATATTGAGAAAGCAAGATGATTTTCTTTCTGAAACAATTTTTAAAATATAATGTCGCGTTTCTTCTACATAGCAGGCTTGCCCTTGGTGGGGAAAGCCATTTAGGGTGACAGCATAAGGATTTCTATTTGTAGAATTTAGGGGAAGAGATTATTTGGTTTTTCTTTTGATGCCATTTTTAAAGTTATGCAAGTAGTAAATCCATTCTTCATGGAAATATAGACTATCTATTTAAACAATATACCAAAGGCTAATTCTGACAGTGCTAATGTAGTTTTCTGAATCAAGGCCGTTTGTTTATATATATATAATATATATAAACAAATGTGTGTGTGTATGTGTGTGTGTGTGTGTGTGTGTATTTAAACAATGAAAGTAAAAGTTCCCAGGCCTGATATATTCTTAAAGTTCTCTTTGGTAAATATATATTTGTATGATATAAGTAAGAGCTGTGCAGAAGTCTATATAAGAAGAAAAGTCATTTATATACTTAACTACTGCAGCAACACATTTACATAGGCTCCCTTTAAGACTGCAATGCTTTATTACATTGACTTTTAGACTCATAAACTTCCAAAGGTAATACCCCTTATAACACTTATTATCTTTTTTCAAAACAACCACTGCCCTTTCATTACATAGAAAGTTTAATTGTCAAAGTCAAAATTAAATCCTATTAAGGGATTGGTTTAAAGCCACAAAGGAGTAAAACAAATTTGAGAAAGCGGCTTAATCCTCTTCCTCAGCTATGTACCATTAGGCTGAGGAATTGTGTTTCAATGTAAAAAGAACTTGGAATTTAGATTCAAAATATTTATTCACATATAACATTTTAGGTATTGCTCTAATTTATTTTTAGGCCATTGTTCTTAGTCAGAATTAAAAGCTGCACCCTTGGGAATTATAACCCTGGCAAGAAGTGGGGCTGGCTTTTGTGGCCTCCACTAACTCATTTGATCAAAAAGAATGGGAATTCTTTCCCTATTATCCATAAAATGTGGGTCATGGTAACTACTTTTTCTCCTGGAAAAGCTGTGGAAATAATACCTTAAATCATCAAGATTTTTGAAGAGAGACATTATTTTAAAATCAAAATTTCAAAACTTTCCTGAAAATGCAAATTAAATTTTAAGCTTAATTAATCCAAATTTGCATCTGGAAATACATACCAACAGGTATACTAACATGCTCTTATAAAAAGGTCGGCCTCAGAAACAATTCTTTAACTAGTTTATGAAAATGACCGACTTAGAACTGGTGCCAGAGTCAGCACTCCACGTTATTAAAAGGCAAATTTAAGGATAGGGTTTGTTACAGGCAAGTCTTCATTCTATGATGGAATTTTTTTTAAAGGTTTTCGAATATCTACCGGAATAGAAAAGGAAAATATGGGCATTAAACACCTGCAGCCCTGAAAAGCAGACCATCTCACTCAACAAAAAGAAAAGAATGAAGCCCCCCTAAGAAGAAACTTTTTGTCACTTTATGGAAGCATGTGCTGCTCAAAACTGCCCTTGCAAAAAAGCGTAGTGATCAAAATATGCACATGCTTCAGGTCATAACAACTAACACCTAAAATAACAAAACACAGGCGCACGAATACAATCATGAACATATTGATAAAATGGATTAGACTTCATCATCTTCTACTGTGTCCCAAACAAAATATCACTCATTCATGAATTCAGCCCCAAGGCAGAATCTGAGTAAATAAATGGGCCTTGCCCCATGCTCCAAGGTCACCACGCTCTGGCTTGGCTTGCTCAGTGGAGAGCAAATTCCAAAGTGGAGAGCACTCTGCCCGATTACACCCAGTTTCAGCCTGAAGACTATTAGGAATCCAAGGTAGCCGGTGCTTTGAGGTCATACACCACATACACACAATTTGGAAATAAAATAAGTGCCTAAACCAGTCTATCTGGTAGATACGCAAGGGTGCTTTTAGTTGGTTCTTTTCACCTTTAGACAATTATTTAAAATAAGAGTGCTTTCTTTACAAGTCTCAAAGTTGCCTTAATCTTTATACTTCGCTAAAAAATCAGTATGTAATCAAGTCCTCTAAGGAATGGTTTTAATTTAATGTATTCTGGATTTCATTTAAAGAAATCTGGAAGGACTTTCAAAGCAATGCAACTTTTTCAGAGCAAATGAAAAGTATGTCTTAAATGGTATTTGGCAGTTAACATCCCCCTAACGACACCATTGCTAACTTGTTTGAAAACGATGACTCCCATTGTCTGGACAGAAGTGCCCACTTTTCTCTCTAAGAATGTCCTATTAAGCTTAGTGAAACAATGCTAGGACTTAAGTCCATGGTGTACGATGTGGCCCAAGTATTAAGCATTTAAGAACTCACAGAAGATATAGAGTAAGATGGCGCAGATCAAACCTAATTATGTATGTATACATGTATTTTCTACATAAAAAATAAATACTTAAAAATAAATAAATAATAGCAAATGTCTTCTAGATATTTAAATCCAGATATTTCTGATTAAAAATTTCATGTTGCATATATAACTGGATTACATGGTTTCTAAGCCTAGTGCATAGCCTGGATTATCCTATCCTCTACTGGTTGACAATTCTTGATATAAATAATTTTATTCTTATATTTTTCAATCATGAAAATTTACATCTTATAATAAAATCATAAATACTTCTCTTCCAAGAGCAAATAGGTTGCTCTCTATACATCTAATTTTTCCTATATTCTCTACCAATAAGATTTTAATAAGAAATATTACCACTTACCCTCCCAAATACCTGCAAAGTATTTTCTTTATAAAATTATAAAATAAATAGTTAATTAAAAACTGAAACTTCCATACTTACAAGTTAAGAAAAGAAGTTTTGTAACTATTTAAAGACTATTACTCACTCAAAATACTGTATATATAAAAAGAAAAGCATGTTGAAAAGTTGATAATTAACTCAAATAAAAATCAATGTGACATTCGTTTGTAGTTATTTATATCATTTTTCTAAACTTCAAAGCAGCAGCAGCATCTAAATGTTTGTCCAAAGTTCCCAATTTTGGTTTTAACTGTAGCTATTTAGCTTGTAAAGCACAACGCTGGCCTAATTTCCAAGCTTTAGACCTTATTAGTGAACAAATTTCTATATTTAGAACCTCATGTTACACTTGATTCTTCACATACCTAATTTTTAGTGCCAAGCCCCTGATTTAGGTTCCTAAATGCATATTTCAAGCTGCCAACTATTTCTTGTCATAATAGGATTAAGTTGTCTATTGTGGATCATAAAATAGATAAGATATGCCAAAACTGTTTATACAAAACTTTAAGACCATGAGCTAGCAGAGTGTCAGTCACATTATTATCATAATCCTACAAAAACCATAAAGTCATCATTAGTAATTGGTTAGGTTCGTAAATTAGGTTACTGAATTAGCAGATCCAAAATAATACCAACGATTCTTTTTCTTAAATTAAGAAAACTGTATTTATAATAATTCTGCTAGAAATTCGGCATAAAAATTGGCAGCTGCCCAAGTTATCTGATATCTAAATATTTTACTTATGTAATGCTAGGACTAAAGGTAAGCTTTGGAAACAGCAAGCTCATTCTTTCATTTTATAGATGAGGTCAAGAAGCTCCTGATCACACAGAGAACTCAAGATTTCTGGTTTCTGGTGTATAGAGCTTGCTGCTACCTTTCCTGCATTTAACTCAAAGCTGAATAAATAATAATATCTTCTGGTGGAGTTCTCTGGTAGAACTACATTCAAGAATTATTGATCTGTTTACACTAAAACTCAACTCTTTTCAAATTTGGATGTAAGTCCATTTGAGAAATAAATAACCTCCGTATATGTTGACAGATTAAGTGCCAGTGGCTTTGAGAGTAGAAAGAAAGAGTGGTTATGTGAACCAAACGAAGCTCTCTATTCTCTTCCAGGTTATACCTGCTCCTGAGTCCCTTACTTTGTGTAGGTCATCTGGTTTATCTATGGAAACAGCAGGCCTGCTGGTACTTTTATGCTCAGATCAAAACTACATGCCCAACAGGGAGACACTTTTTGCCAAATTAGATCATTGGAGGTGGTGTCTTCACTAAGAAAAGGTGCAGGGGAGCATGGATGCAACTGATTCAAAAAAGTGCCGAGACCAAGAGGACTAAGGTACCCAAGACAAACCAAAGTCAAATCGAACGCTCTTTCACCCCTCTTCTTCCGCCTTTTCATTCTCATCAATTCATAGAAATGTAATTCTCCCTGGGCCACTCATCTTTGCTTTGGCACTTCGGTCCCTATCCCGTTGCTATCCAGAAACAGCTTGCTTCTTGTTTTATTTCTGCCCTTCTCTGATTCTGAAAAGGACAGGAAAAAGAACTATCTAGATGTCACTCAAAAGGCAAATTGAATTCCTTAAATAGAATCAACATGGGGAGTTCTTCCACCTAAAGCACATGTGTTCCCCAACATCAGAGAATTCATGGAGAAAACAAAGGGAATGACTTCCCCGAGGATTTATCCCCAACACCATATCAGAGAGACAATGAATGTGACCGATTAAATAAATGCACCGACTTCTTCAGTTAGGGTTGTTTTTGCTTTGGCATGAGAAAATGGAAAGTTCTTGAATGTTATGGAATATCTCCTATGTCAAGCCTTCCCTTGTTTTCTCAAGGAAATAAAAGTTTCCCTCATCTCTTCCCTTCTAAAAAATAGGTCTTTTCAGGCTGGGAGTGGTGGCTCACACCTGTAATCCCCACACTTTGGGAGGCCAAGGGGGGTGGATCACTTGAGGTCAGGAGTTTGAGACCTGTCTGGCCAACATGATGAAACCCTGTCTCTACTAAAAATACAAAAATTAGCCAGGCATGATGGCATATGCCTGTAATACCAGCTATTCAGGAGGCGAGGCAGGAGAATCGCTTGAACCCGAGAGGCAGAGGTTGCAGTGAGCCGAGATCATGCCACTACACTCCAGCCTGGGCCACAGAGTGAGACTCTGTCTAAAAAAGAAAAGAAAAAAAAAAGAAAAGGACTTTTCCATCTATCAGGCACTGACTACATCTTCCTGTAATTAGTAACTTAGGAGCCTGCCCCTAGCACCCTACCCAGCTGACAGCTGATTGAGAGCAGAGCCCATGATATTTCCATCTTTCTGTGTCGTTCAGGTTCTGCGTTCCTGGAGCACACACCTTCTCCCTGGCCAACCCCCATGGGGAATGCGTGTTCATCTTGAGAGAGTCACCTCCTTCCTCTGGTGTGTCTATGTACGTGTGTTCCCATTCGCATGTCCTAAGTATATTCAACCACATTACAACCTGCGCTGTGTGATATTTCAGCCTTTTCAAAAACTATTTAATATGGAGCCTGGCACATACTACACATAATTATAATCTAGAATTAAGAAAATAATATCCTGGCCGGGTGCCCTGGCTCACGCTTGTAATCCCAGCACTTCGGGAGGCCAAGGCGGGCGGATCACGAGGTCAGGAGATAGAGACCACCCTAACACGGTGAAACCCCGTCTCTACTAAAAATACAAAAAAAAAAAAAAAAAAAAAAAAAGCCAGGCGAGGTGCCGGGCGCCTGTAGTCCCAGCTACTCCGGAGGCTGAGGCAGGAGAATGGCGTGAACCCGGGAGGCGGAGCTTGCAGTGAGCCGAGATCGCACTACTGCACCCCAGCCTGAGCGGCAGAGGGAGACTCTGTCAAAAACAAACAAACAAACAAACAAAAATATCCTGAAATAGTTTCTAGAGTTTTTTTAACTCCTCATTTAATTATCTTGGTGTATTTCCTATCGAACTTAATGGGTAGTCAGTAAAACTGAACAAAAAACAAATTCAGCTGGGTGTTCTCTTATTAATGCTTTTATTCTCCCAAGAACTAAGAAGAAAAATTAACATTCTAAATTCGAGAGAAGAAAAATATATTTAGGAAATTTTAAAAGTGGAAATTACACTTTTACCTATTATTTTTATCATTGTTGCTTACTAAAATGTTAAAAATACATGTTAAAGAATTAGCAGCTACAGAGGGTCTTTGCTATTGAAATAGTCTTTACTTCATAATAATTAAAAAGTAAACATAATAAAAATTGACTTTTAGAAAAGACATTCTCTGACCAGTCACTTTAATGAAAATATCTGAGATTAATTTGAAACAGAGTAGCAATTTTCTTATCTCTTGATATGCAGAGATCTGAATGCTTTAGAAGATGAAGATACATGATATCCTACTTACAAAGAGAACATGTTCTGTAAAGCTGCCTAAAGCAGGTTTGTTTGGCAAACACTTACATTGGGTTTACTATATTCTAGGAATCATTCTGAGCTTGCTACCGATCAATAATCTAAATAGTATCATTAACTCCATTTCACAGTTGAGGAAACAGAGGCACATAGAAGTTGAGTAATATTCACGGTTCTATAGCAAGTGGCAAAGTTGGAATTACAATCTAGCCATTCCGATCACAAAGTTTATGCCATTGTCCTGCACAAGAACTAGAAAATGACAAATAAGGACTCTATGTACCCATGGGCTTACCTTACCTGTGGGATAGAAGTAAGTCTTAGGGGGAAAAATGTCTCAGTCTGAGTTGAAGACATTGATTAAACAAATCAGCTTACTTTGTGACAAACAATGTTTTACAAGTGCTCATCTACAGCAGCAATTGCTATCCCATAAAATACTATCTCTTTTTATGGTTAGAACACACAGTTAAAAACCTGCTGGGCACCTCAACTTGGCAAAACTACATGCAACTTAGTTAATAAGCCTAACCAAAGCTCATTGTCACTGCCCTATCAATGCTTAGTGGAGCTTCAAGCACTCCTCCAGGTACTCAGTGCAAACTTCAGAACATGCCTTTCGTTCTTACTCCCTTCTCCTTCCCCAGCCCCAGGTGCAGTTGGTCACCCAATCCTATGAATTTGGCTTCCTTACCATCCTTCAACTCCATTCTCCTCTCCATCCTCATTGCTGCAACCTTATCCTAGCTTCCAAGTTCTCTCCTGGGCAACTGCCATGGTCACCTCATGGTCTGCCAATTTCCAAGCTTTCTTCACTCATCCCAGTTCATCCCCCATACAGCTGCAGCAGTAGATGAACTTTCTAAAAAGCAAATTTAATTATTCCAGTTCTCTTCTGTGTTGCCATCATCTTCATTCTTCCCCCACTGCCACCTGCCCACGATAAAGTGTAAACTCCACAGGATGGAATAAAAGGCTGTAAATGACTGTGTCTAGTCTTGCATTGTAAAATATGGTAGCCATTAGCCACAAGTACTTTGAGCACTTGAAATGTGGCTAGTCCAACGGAAGTGTGCTTTAAGTGTAAAACATGTGCCAGATTCCAAAGACTTAGCATGAAAAAAGAATGTAAAATATCTCTTTAATAGTTTTATTTTGATCCCATGCTGAAATGATATTTTGGATATATTGGGTTAAGCAAAATATATTATTTAAATTACCTTTTTTTGTTTTCTTTTTCTTGCCTTTTTTTAATGGGACTACTAGAAAATTTCAAATTATGTACGTGGCTTGCATCAAGATTTCTATTAGGTTGCATTGACTGACTGTTAGTTCAACTAGCAAAGTTCAACTGCTGAACTTTGGGTAGCTTCCAGGATATACCAATCTGCCCAGAATGCCCTGCTTCCACTTCTCCACTTCCACAGCTTGCCCTGGTAAAGGTGAGCTGGTCTTGAAACACTCAATTTCCCTACAAAACTCTTACTAACTTTAATGCCATGTGCAAGGGCCTTCATTGTGCAGCCACATATGGGCGTCCAAATTTCCACAATCTACTCATCGGGCACATAACCATCATCATCAGAGCAAATTCCTAACTAGGGTTTCCCATGTGCTAAGCACTGTTCTAAGTGCTTTACTTTTATTCATTCAATCTTTATAAGAGCCCCCAAAGGAGTCCTCTAGTACCATTTAATCACCATAGCAAT
Source organism: Macaca mulatta (assembly GCF_049350105.2). NCBI lineage: Eukaryota > Metazoa > Chordata > Mammalia > Primates > Cercopithecidae > Macaca > Macaca mulatta. Next base: position 173,915,883 of record NC_133409.1, read on the forward strand.
CCTATGTGGTAGGTATTATTCTCATGCCATTTTACAGATGGGGCATAGAGATGTAACCTTCCTCGTCACTCACCCAGCTCTGGAAGGTGCCCCTAGCAATTCCACTCTACTGGCTGTCTAATTTTCAGCCAGTTATTGCTGCTTCCACTCCAATCTTCCCTGCCTCATGCTTTTGTTCTTGCTGAACTTTTGCTTTACTGAATTGTCACACTTCATTATCCAGTAGCAATTGCTTGCTAGCTTAATTATCCACCATCAATTGATAAAATGCCCATGACAGGAACGATCAAACCATCTTGTTCACTGAAATATCCTCAGTGCCTAACAGATGCCTGGCACATAGTAATCAGTCAATAAATACTTTTAAATTGAAAAACAAAGATTCCAGGCCTATTGTTTTTTCTTCGGAACTACATATAGGAACCATAGACATATAAGCAAGACATAAAAATAATAGTAATCGTAATAATAATAGCAGTTGCCTAGCATTGAATGTCTGTTGTGACAGGTCATACATACACATTTTTCTCAGATCCTCACTGCCCTGTGTGGTGGGCACCATTGTCCTCAGTCATAGATGAGAACACTCAGACCGGAGTGCATCTTGCTGGAGGAATCACAGCTGCCTAAAGCCCCTGGAAGTGTTCAAATCACGATTTGATCCTTTCTCTCCATCGTAAGGCTTTAGGAAACACTACCTGAAACCAAAAGCCTACCAATACTAGTTGGAAAGAGAGTGGATTCTCTTTTCACTAAAAGTACCAGAGAGCTGCTTTCACCAGGTAGAAAGCTGGCCCATAGAGGGCACTGACCAGCTTGAAGTTTCTTCTTCCTTCCCTAGGGCACCAGGATATGGGAAAGCGAGGATGCTAAACACAAATTCTCCTTCTACTGCCTTGCACAGGGTAGCCCTTCGGTCAAAGGATCAGTGACAGTAGAACCATGTGTCTCTACTCAGTTCCCCTGCCCGTAATCCCCCACTCTGCCCCTAACTCTCCCTGTAGCCACATAAACCGTTCAGATCTGCAGGAGACCATATTTATTCAGACTTTAATAATTGAGCACCCCTCAAAAACTGTTTCTGTTTTCACCCAAATCTCTCCTAGGATTCAAGACTAAGCCCCTGCACTCTGAGGCTTTGCCTCATCAGGACTTGGTGATGGGCGCCTTCTACAATTTCTGGAAAACACAGTCTCTCAATAACTGGTTCTCAATCGGGTTTCATGTACACAGGCGTGCTTAAACTATACAACATTGCAATAGAGTTGATAGCAGAGAGAGAGAATATCTTCTCTTGCTTCATATTGTCAAGGTGCCCACTCTGCTGCTGAGCATGCTTTTGCTGAGTCATTCATTTATTCGGCAAACATTTATTGTGATCTTACCATGAGTAAATGCATTAGACCATGAGTCTTGGTGAAAATCAATATAAGTTCTTCATGGTTCTTGCTTTTAAAGACAAATATGTTGATGCACAAATATCTAGAAGGTCAAGAAGAATGGCATACATTCTATGGAAAATGAACATACCAAGTCCTATAGTTTTCTCGTGGAAAAATGGGTGAGGGCTGATCAAGGAAATTTTGATGGAAGAGATGACAATGAAACTGAGCCTTGAAAATTGGATGGTGGCTTGCAGCGACTGTCAGAGATTTTTTATGGCCCCATTTGGTTACATCACATCTATTATTATTATTATTATTATTATTTTGAGACAGAGTCTTGCTCTGTCGCCCAGGCTGGAGTGCAGTGGCCCGATCTCCGCTCACTGCAAGCTCTGCCTCCTGGGTTCACGCCATTCTCCTGCCTCAGCCTCCTGAGTAGCTGGGACTACAGGGGCCCGCCACCAGGCCCCACTAATTTTTTGTATTTGCAGTAGAGACGGGGTTTCACCGTGTTAGCCAGGATGGTCTCAATCTCCTGACCTCGTGATCTGCCCGTCTTGGCCTCCCGAAGCGCTAATATTACAGGCGTGAGCCACTGTGCCCAGTCCATTATTTTTTTTAAGATTACGTATTTATATAGTTTTAATGATTATCTAAACTAAATATAAAACTGGCCTATTTGCCCATTGTATGATTTTGAATGCATTTCTAAAGCTTCAGAGAATCAATTAATTTAATAAATACTAGTTAAGGGGCTGTCAAGTGTTTAGTAATTTAGGAAATCCGAATATATACAAAAGAGAGTTTTATATCTTCAAGGATTTTCCAACCTAATGAGGTGCTAGAAATAGTAACAGTTAAATATGCTGAGTACCTTCTATATGCCAGGTATTGGTCTAAACTTATTTTTGAATATTAATTAATATATACCCTGAAAACAACCAATATTATTCCCAATGTACAGATGAGGAAACTGGGGCACAGAGCAGAATGACACAGATGTTTTAATACAAACATAAAATGATTGGCATTACCACAGAGGTTGGATGCCATAGAGCAAGGGGGCCTAACCTAATGTCGGGGTTCTGAACCAATGGAAAAATGATCATTGTTTGGTTTCTTTGTTCTGCTTATAGACCATGACTAGATAGTTATTAAGATGAAACTATTAATTCCTTCTTCTTTTCTAGTGCTAACATCTTCATTATGACGGGCCAGTAACATTTATATAAAAATTTCACTTTTCTTAAAAGCATCACGTATATTATTTAAAAACTATATTTGAAGTAGTAGATTTCTGCACCACTAAAAGTTGAAATAATATTCAAAATTTACTGAAGGTACATAAACATCATTGTAAATATACTTCCAAAATCATTTTAGGTATGTTTTTTGGAGTACCTAAAATAATTACTTAACACAAGCAGGTAGCTCAGACATTCAATGGTAAATAAAATCAAATTCAATTCTGGGGGTGGGCATAATTCTATTGACAGAGAGGTCTGGGAGGAGGCAGAGAGCTGAGGGCAGCGTTTTGGTCCTGGAGTTGCCAGATGCTCTTTTCACAATATTCTGCAAGCTTTGGAGGAGGCTGTGGTAGAGCAACTATAAGATATGAATTTAACCCCTGTATTCAAACCTATCAAAAAACCAGCAGAGAGATAAGCCATCTAATAAGGATAGAAACAGTAGGGGAAACAAATGTGACTTCCTATCTTCAGGGTGCTCTCTAGGTGATGATAAAGAAAATCATGGAAGTTTAGGAATTGTGGATCTAAAGTTGATTTATTAAACAGTCAGAAGATTTTTTGCACAATATACTAGCTATAAATGCATAAAAAACCTGCAGGACTTCTCTGGAAATGTTTCTGCATTGATTTCATTGTTGCTTGAGTCAGATATGGATGTTTTCCTTTTATGCAAAATGCTGATGTGCACCAATTTGTGACTGGGTTCATGCCTTCAGGAATTCTCTGTAGGGCATGTAAGCAACCATATTGTAACAGTTTGAAATTGGAAGAATCTCATTTTCCATTTCTTTTCACTTACTCAGCAACAAAAAACTAAAGGCCAATGACAACCCTTCTCTTCGCCACTCATCTCATCCAGAAAGAGAAAATGCTTTAGTTAATACCTTGACACATTGTATTCATTTTCTGGACTCTTTCACCTTTTGATTACTGCACTGCTCTCTCCCAGTTCTTTATAGAAACAAGTATGCTCTGGAGACCACTGTTCATTTAACATAAAATATTATCTTCCAAGGAAGGTAATTACCAGGTGATGGTCCTAACACATCTCAAATGACATCAGTTTGCAATGTCCCATATGCAGTGCTCAGCAGAGGGTTAAATAAAGCAGCGGGTTAAGATTGACTTTCAGATGAAATTTATAAAGCACATACAGATTTTCTTTTCAAGAAAGCCTTTTGTATTTTTCTCTTAGTTATGTGCTTTTAATTTCCTGCACCTACATCAACATTTGTGGCACACCTTTGTTGGCTCTGCAGCAACTGTAAATATTTTGCAGGGAAGGCAATGCGTTGCAATCATACTTCCAAGTCTGTAGGACACAGTTGACCCTGTCCCCCTGTCCTAGTCTTTGAAAGTCAATAGGTGAAGCTTTTGACAGAGGGGACTTTGAAGATAGGTTGGAGCCCAGGGACTGTTCAGGATGTCCACTAAGCAGTAGAATCTGGCTGAATCACACTGTATTGGATTCTGATGAGTGAGCTGAGTCTATGAGGGCTCAAGGGCATTTTGTATGGTTAACCTCCAAGATACAAGAACACACTGGAAAAAAACTTGAGAAGAAAAAATAGTATGAGTAATCTGCCTATAGATTTTTAAGCAATAAACAGTGTATATACATCTCACTATTTGTTAAATATTACAAGAGAATAATTTCATCTAATATCATTGTAAAAGGGAACAGTGTGGCAAAGAAGTACAACTGTAGCAAATTATCTAATTGTGACCCTCTGCGTTTCACTATCTCTTGGGCTTTGTTTATTTTAATTATGGGTATCACACTGGACTCAAGGGGACACTCATTACGCCCAATTAGGACCTGAATCCAGGTGAGGCAGAATTGTTTAGGCATGAGTTGCCCTACGTTCAAATCTCAGTTCTGCTCTTACTATCCTTGTGACCTTGAGTATGTTATTTAATCTTACTAAGACCGCTTTACTTACTGTAAAACAATTACAACAGTCATAATACCAAATTCACTGATTTTTTGGAGAGAAGTTAGAGAATCTATATTAAGTGCCAGTGCTAAAGTCTAGTACATTGGGGAAAAACTGGCTGAATATTAAGTAACCATTATCATATCAAACAAAACCTTTCGTTGATTTATTATTTCTACACTTGAGACCTGATGAAATTTTCAAAACATTGTTATTATTATTATTATTTTGAGATGGAGTCTGGCTCTGCCACCAAGGCTGGAGTGCAGTGGTACGATCTTGGCTCACTGCAACCTCCGTCTCCTGGGTTCGAGCAATTCTCCTGCCTCAGCCTCCTGAGTAGCTGGGATTACAGGCATGCACCATCACACCAGGCTAGCTTTTGTATTTTTAATAGAGACGGGGTTTCACCATGTTGGTCAGGCTGTTCTCAAACTCCTGACCTCGTGATTTGCCCACCTCTGTGTCCCAAAGTGCTGAGATTACAGGTATGAGCCACCCACCCTGCCCAGCCATTTTTATTAAACATTAGCATATATTTAATCTTCGAGGCCACTGTAATTCAGAAAACACATGCGTTCACTTGCAAAAGATGCACACACACATACACACAACCCATAAGTCAACAACAGGACTGAGAAAAACATAAATCAGATTTGAAGTCTGTACTTGCAGCACCCAATCAGAAAGCAGAAGCCACACCAGTTTCTTAAACAGAGAATATTTAATGGGAAGAAGTGATAGCAATGTAGGAAGTTGTTACTTAGGTAACTAAAAAGATAAGAACACAATTAAGAAAAAAAAAATTAGAAGAAAAAAACAACATGAGTAAACTGCCTATAAATTTTTAAGCAATAAAAGTCTGTGTACATATATATGTGTGTATATGTATATATCACTATTTGTTAAATATTGCAAGAGAATAACTTCATATGCTATCATTGGAAAAGGGAACACTGTGGCAAAGGAATATTTGCAGAGGTACAACTTCTGAAAGCAGCTTTCATACTTACAGATGAGGGGAAAAAGGGAAGAGGTAGAATGATTCAAATTTGTGGGTTGGGACCCAGACCTCTGAGGAAGGGCCTGGTTTTGCAAGTACTGGCAAATTTGCAAACTGGACTCAACTGCTTCTGCAGGAAAAAAACTGCTAATGCTGGGGTGAAGAATGTTCCTAAGGTGAGGGTCACAGAGACAAGGAGCAGTAGAACAGAGCACCAGGGAGCCAGTGAGAAGGAAACAGGAAGCATTAAGGCTCTTCTTCTTCCAGCCTTGCCATCTCCCTCCAGTGTCCTCTATCTCCCCCCACCACTCTACCCGTGCCAACTCACAAAGCAGCATATAGGAGAGTGGGAGACAGAGATGATGCTGTATCTGAATTCCCGCTTTGAATCTGAGCCTTCCTGTCTAGCAAATAAAAAGAAAAAAAAAAAAAAGTAAAATGATCAGGCAAAAATAAGCGCAAACTTTGTTCTCAGAAAGCCTCCCTATGTCTTCCCATCTTTTAAGAAAAGCCAAACTCAGGACATCGAAGTACAAGTAAGAAAATATTCATGCCTCTAAAACAGTATGACTCAATCAAAGAAAAAACTGAATTATCAGAAATGTAACACCAAATTGAGTTAAAAAATAAAAGTTGTTCTCAACTAAGAAAAGCAGAGAAGAACCTCATTTGAGTGCAGTTAATCTCCGCACCACCCACCCCCCCAAAAAAAACCAAAACGGTAGCGCAACAATGGGGTTGGTCTGGAAACTACTTTACAATTTTCAAACTATTTTCAAAACAGTAATTTCTAATTTATGAGCTTAGATGCTAAAGATATTATATACTTTATAGTGAAGCCTATTAATTTGCTTTCTCCAGAGGACATTAGACACGGTTTTGGTTGTCCAATACAGTCAATGTGCCACATAACGTTTTGGTTGAAAACCATATGTGTGACAGTGATCCCACAATATTCTAAAACTGTGTTTGTACTCTACCTTTTCTATTTTTAGATAGGCTTTGATATACAAATGCTTACAATCGGGTTCTAATTGCCTGCAGTACTCAGTACAGTACCATGCTGTACAGGTTTGCAGCCTAGGAGCAATAGGCTCCACTATAGAGCTTGGGTGTGTAGTAGACTCTGCCATCTAGGTGTGTGTAAGTATCATCTCTGATGGTCACACAATGACAAAATCGCCTAATGACATGTTTCTGGGAATGTATCTTCATCATTAAATGATGCATGACTCTGTCACAATTCTCATGTTACTGTGCCTAGGTGAGTAGCAGAAATCACCACCAACTAGAAATTTTGGAAATTCTAGATATATATTTTCTCATTTATCCTCACAACAGTGGCATGCTAGTTGTGGCATTCAGCATCCAGGGCCTGGGTAGAAAGCATCTAGTGGTCAATGCTGGTGGCAGTGGAGCTCTCATTAGACACATCCTGTGTCCAGTTTGGGGCATTGTCCTCATGAGAGGGACTCTGGCTTCTCAGCTGTCTCAATGTCTTCTCCTCTTCTTGGTTACCTGGCTGCTCAAGGAGGTATTGTTTGTCCTCCGCACTCTCTGTTGGCTTCTCCCTAGGCACAGTTTTACACAGACAGCCCTGGATCTCGGTGAGTCACAAGATGAGGTCAAGGTAAACATTCTGAGGACAGTGATTCTGGTACCTGAGTTAGCCAGCTTCTGAGGGCTCCCATCTGACGAGGCTGAGAAGAGTGTGACTCTGTCTGAAGAATGAAAATGTTTTCGGCAGCTCTCTGTGGTTCTGCCTCAGAATCCCAGTTGGAGGAAGAACTAATAGGCTGTGTCCAGCCAGCCACCTACAGGAGTCCTGCTCTCTTCCAAGCTGTCTATCCTGTTTGTTCACCTTCAGACTGATCTACGGAGCCCTCCCTCTTTGGCCTCCCAATACAGCACTGTGTCCCAGCCACAAGACCTGTCACTGGGAACAACGTCTCCCTGGTAGAGCAGTGGGTGGATTGCACCATCTAAATTCCAGTTCAGTTAAGAGCCTCACCTGCAATCCGGGGACATGGATCCTTTCTCTGCCTAAAATTTGATATAAAGTAAATGAGTATTTGAAATTAACAAACTACAATACAGTTGACTTTATAGGGTCAGTTTTGACTCCCCATGCAGTCAAAAAAATTACATGTCAATTTTGACTCCCCCAAAACTTAACTAGCAATAGCCTACTGTTGCCAGGAAGCTTTACGAAAATATAAACAGTTGATTAACATGCTTTTATGTTATATGTATTATATACTGTATTCTTAACGTAAGCTAGAGAAAAGAAAATATCATTAACAAAATCACAAAGAAGCAAAAATATACTAACTATTCATTAAGTGGAAGTGGATTATCCAAGGTTTTATCCTCATTGTCTTCACATTGAGTGGGCTGAGGAGGAGGAGGAGGGAGAGGAGGGGTTGTTCTTGCTGTCTCAGGGGTGGCAGAGGCCAAAGAGGTGGAGGAGGTGGAAGGGGAAGCAGAGGAAACAAGGGAGGCAGACACACATTTTGTAATTAACAGAGATACATAGTAATTTCTGGCCCTTTTTTTTACTTATTCATTTCTCTAAAAAATGTTTCTATAAGGTACCAATCCTTCTTCCACCGCTTGCTTTAGTTTCAGCACCCATGTCATAGAAGGGTCTGTGTTGCGGAAACAGTCAAAAGCAGTCTTGAATCATCAGAACCCTTCTACCAAATTGTCGAACGTCAATGTGTTTCCCAGCACTGCTTCTCCTATGTCTTCTTCCTCATCGTCTGGCACTGATTCGGAAGCGCTCATCTCCATCAGGTCATCTTTTGTTAATTCCTCTGGTGTGATGTCTGTAAGCTCTTAAATTTCTTCAAGATCCATATCTTGAAATCCTGCACCCTCCATCTTTTTTGCCTTATCCACAATCTCTTTCATGATTTCCTTGATTGGCTCTGTTGTAAATCCTGTGAAGTCATGCGCAACATCTGGACACAGTTTTCTCCGGCAGGAATTTATTGTTTCTGCCTGGATGGCTTTCACAACTTTTTCAATAACAATGATGGCATCTTTAATGGTGTAATCCTCCCAGACGTTCATGATATTCTCTAGATTGAGGGTTCTATTCCATAGCCTTAACAATCTTTTCCATATAATACCCTGTGAAATAAAACTTAAAAGTCCTAATGACCTCCTGATCTGGAGGGCAAATTAGAGACTTTTGTGGGGGAGGCACATAGACTACTTTGATGCTTTTATGGTTGAACTCATGGGGTTCTTGGTGGCCAGAGACATTGCCCAATATCAAAAGAACTTTGAAAGGAAGTTGCTTACTGGCAAGGTCCTGCCTGTCTTCAGGGACAAAGCATGGATAAAACCAATACAGAAAAAGTGTTCCCATTGTCCAGGCCTTCTTATTATACAATCAAACAACTGACAGTTGGTGTTTACCTTTTCCCTTCAAGACTTGGGGCTTAGCAGCTTTATAGATAAGGGGAGTCCCGATCATAAACCTGACTGCATTTGCACAAAACGTAGAGTTATTCTTTTCCATTCTGCCTTAAATCCTGGTGCTCACGTCTCTTCCTTACTAATAAATGTCCTTTGTGGCATTTTTTCTTCTATAAAAGGGCATTTCCAATTGCATTAAAAACCTGGTCAGGAAGATGTCATTTCTTCTCAATTATTTTCTTTTTCTTTTTCTTTTTTTCCCTGTTCTTTATTATTTTTTCAAGATGGAGGCTTTTCTTTTTTATTTTTTGGAGATGGAGGCTTGCTCTGTCACCCAGGCTGGAGTGCAAATCTCGGCTCACTGCAACCTCTGCCTCCCAGGTTCAAGTGATTCTCCTGCGTCCGCCTCCCAAATAGCTGGGATTACAGGCGTGAACCACCACACTCAGCTACTTTTTGTGTCCTTAGTAGAGATGGGGTTTCACCATGTTGGCCAGGCTGATCTCAAACTTCTGACCTTGTGATCTGCCCTCCTCAGCCTCCCAAAGTGCTGGGATTATAGGTGTAAGCCACCACATGTGGCCCTCAATGATTTTCTTAATGGCATCTGGGACTTGTTTGCGGCCTCCTGGTCAGCAGAAGCTGCTTCTCCTCTAATTCTAACATTTTTAAAGCAAATCTCTTTCAAAAATTATCAAACCATCCTTTGCTGGCATTAACTTCCCCAGCTTTATGTATCTCCCCTTCCTTTTACTTCAAGTTGTTATAAAATGACTTTGCTTTTTGTCAAATCAAATTAGAGTTTATAGGTATGTCTTTCTTATAGTAATCCTACACCCACATAAAAGCTGCATTTTCTATACGAGATAAAAAGGTATTTTACAAAAAAGTGCAAGTTTTTTGTGCCTGCTGGCACAGGTGCAGCTACAGCTTCATAAATTTCTTTTCCATTTTTCACAATGGTTTTTTATGCTGGACCCATGAAATGAAATGGTGGGCAACCAGCAGCTGGTAGACCTCTACCAAGGATATATATCGAGCAATTCAAATAATTCTTGCAATATCATGACTTTTTGCTGCTTTTGGGGAGCAATTTCAACATCACTAGTGGCCCTTCATATGGGTCCCATGGTGTTATTAAAGATTTGCAGTGTTGCATTAAACATGATGAAGAATATGCAAGAACCACAAAGATCACTATTTATTGCAATACACTATTTACTGGAGAGAGGGACTATTCACTCAGGGATGATGAGCATCACATGTGTTTTAAGTGAATACTGGCAACACCTGAGCTCACCGCAATAGCAACAGGAGGTGGCTACAAAATTACGACAGTAGTATAGTATATACGACAGTGAATTTTATGCACTTATGACTTCATATTGCATCTTTGTGTTTGTTTATATTTCTTTCAACAGCAAATGGCACCACATATGGCCTGTAAATGTGTGCATAAGTTTTGAACATTTTAAAATGTTTATTATAGATTTGTGTATATTTTATAGTAGTAAATGTTAAAATAAACTAGAATGTACATGTATTCTATGCATTCATGACACATCTAATTTCTTGATTTTTTACATAGTTCCAAGTTACACAGTTCACCTGTGAGTTTTTTCAAATTGTCACAAATCTCCAAAAAATTTTCCAGTGTATTTATTGAAAAAGATGCACATGTAGGTGGACCCATGCCATTCAAACCCATGTTGTTCAAGGGTCAACTGTAAATCTCTGAAATGAAGAAAAACGTGACCATGTGACTAAGTTATCCCCAATACAATATAAGCAGGTGTGCATTTGATGTCCCTTGTACCCTACTGTCCTGTGCACACCAGTTCTACCATCCGGTGAATGCTCCGGGCAGGAGACATGTCCAGGGTGGGTCCCACTGCAGCATTCTCCAGATGTTTTCTCTGCCCTGTAGCCTCTTCTAACCTTTCCATGTCTACCAGTAGTCCTATATACATCCTATTGCCAGCCAGCCAGGGGTGATGTATGCTGACCGTGTAGTTTGGATGCTATTATGAAGGATACCCACACCCATACCCAGGGAATATTGTATACTAATGTTTCCACCCTTCTCATGCTCTTTTAAAAGAAGATTCTGTTGAACAAATGACTCTTGTTTAACAGTTCCCAAATGATATTTAGAAAGATGTGACCTCAAACCTTTCTCTTTACCAGGGAATACGCCAAAGGTTCTACTTATTTCCTTTCATTTTATAAATACTTGAAGGAGTCTTTCGAAAATATTAGGAGAATATATTTGTAAACATTCACAATAAATTCCTCTTAGATTTTACTAGAAAATTTTAGTTTGTGTATATGTTTTTTTTTTTTTTAATTTTCAAAATTCTTCTATTGCTGAGAGTTTTTGAGTTTTATGAGTCTTCCCGTCATGGTGCCTAGCCTGGGAGAGATTTTTAGCATCATAAACATCTACAAAAGAATATAAAATGACGAAGTGATCTAATCCCCATGGTACCACGTACAATAATATGAAAATGGGTCAAAAACATGTTCAAAGTTGCATAATTAATATTTTACCCTAAAAAATGTGGGAAGTCAAAAGCATGGCATGAATATGATGGCACTCTGTGGTCATTTCGAAATACAAGAGTGAACAATTAGAAAATTATCTTCCTTTTAACCAGCAAGTTTTCTGTAAAATTAGAGTCTCTCAGTTTTGCTCAGGGCCTGTATTTCCAGTGGCCATCCTGCCTTTACCTGCCGACAATGGACACAGTTTTTAAGTTCAATGAATGATACATCAAAACAGATGTTTGGTTTCCACAAACCACACCCTAAGCAAAAGAAAACCTTCAGATACTAACAAGCTAATGTAGTTTATGGGCATAAGAATTCAATGTTTAGGAGATTTCAAAAACAAGGTTTGCAGAATTATTTTAATTATTCATTAATATATTCTCTCTTTTGGGAATATCTTTTTTATAATACTCAAGATTGTATGGTCATTAAAAAAAACTCCAGAGGGCACAAGATTTTCCCCTCCTTGCCTGGGAAAGATTTCCTTTTGAGCTATAAATGTTAAGATCCTAAACCTTTATAGATGCCTTCTGGTGACACAAGAGGCTTGGGGACAAGTTTTGGAAAGAGATGCTTAACAATATTCCCTGGGAATGGACGATGTTAAAAAAAAAAAAAAAAAAAAAGCTACTGTTATTCGGAACCATATGAAATTGCTGATACTCAACTATTTTCATCTACAGAAGGGCCACTTCATATGGCTCAGCCTGCGATTCTGACTGATATACTGTATTATAGGTTTATAGTACCTTATAGTTAGCGGAACCCTTTCTCATACATTATTTTATTCCACCCTCAAACAATCCATGTGTTAGCAAAGTTATAACTATTTCTTTCTCATAGATGAGAAATCTGTGCTTCCTGGGGCTTCCTGGCCTGGATCATGAAACTCTAAAGACGCTGAGCTGATGCTGACTCCAACTGCAGGCTTCTTGGTAGCAGGCATGGCCTTCAAATACAGGTGTCTGGACCACTCCCAGCTGGGGCAGGAAGTGCAGGCCAACGTGGAGACAGAACTCATCTCCCAGCTGAATTTTCCTGGCTGTCCTTTTCTAATTTATATGAAAACCTGGTCAAATGCATACAGAAACAGAATCATTTCCCTACAGCAGGAATAATCCTTCATAACTGGCCTTCGTTACTGATGTTTGGAATGTATTTTTCCCCCAGTGGAATAAAGACTGTCGTTATACCAGTATTATTGGGCATATCTGGTTTGTTACAACTTTGAGAAGGGTGGACAACCTTAGGGGTATACTCATCGTATAGATTCCCATTAGTGATAGGAGGTGAGCAGAGTGGTAGGCAGAATTCTTAAGTGACTCCCAAGATTCCCACCCCCCGGTATACATAGCCTGTATATGCACCTTCCCTTGAATGTCTCAGTGGGACCTGTGAGTGTAATAAGGTTGTTATTCCCATGACTGTGTTATGTTCTATAAGACTGCTTCTTAGATGACTAGAGAGGGATTCTCCTGCAAGACGTCATACCAAATTCTGCCAATAACCAGTGAGCTTGGAGGAGACGCCTGAGCTCCAGATGAGACCACAGCCCCAGCTGACCCCTTAATTCAGTCTGGTGAAACTCTGAACAGAGGAGTCACCTAACTTGAACCTGGAATCCTGATCCATTGAAATGCTAAGGTAATAAATTTGTGTTGTTTTAAGCCTTTAAGTTTGTGGAAACTTGTCATCCAGCAATAGAAAACTAATACCAAGACATAGTGCTTCAGATACTTTCATGATTTGCCTACATAGGATTAACCCAACTTGCCTAACTATTCACTTTTATGGCTTGAAGAACATTTATGTGAAGAGAATAATCCATAAGCCTGTACCCTAAACTCAAAAGCTATGTTATGTCAACTCATACATTTTCTTTATTCAGTTTCTGGAAAACAACATAATAATAGACTTTCTGTGACATACATATATTTGATATCTGAACTATTCTCAACAATAGACATTTCTGTTTTCTTTTACAATATAGAGAATTTAAGTAAATACATGTAGTTTTGTTAGTTTTTTTTAACATAATATAAATAATTGCTGTGGTATATTAGATTGTGTTAGTGTTTGCATGGTCCTGCACGTTGGTTATGTATTAGCTTCATTTTATAGATGAATATATTAAACCATAGATTAGTTGAAATAATTTGTTTAGAACTAGTAACTGGCAATGTTGGAATAAACTCAGCTTTTCTGACTCCTGAGTTCAAGATTATTTTGATCATGGCACTCCTAAAAAAATAAAATAAAGAAAATACAATAACGGTAATGGAGAAAGGTGAATATTTTTTTCCACAAGAACTAAAATAACAATAGCAAAAATCCTTTGGTTAGGAGTGATCATATTGGTGGATGTTGTGTTTAAGCCAGTTTTCTCCGTAACTAACTTAGAGCCTCAGGAGCCTGGGATTCCCTCCTGAGAGAGCTCCACTCTCTGTTAATTCACCAGAATGTATATTTTTTACCTTGTTGATATTGATTTGATTTGCAGAAACTTCTTCAGGATTTCGACTTTCTGCTCATCTTTTGTGTAGATGTTTTCGATGACATTTACTGCTTTTGAGTCTGTCCCTACATTAAGTCTGTGTCTTTTTTTTTTTTTTTTTTTTTTCCCTTTGTGTGTGGAACTCCAGCGTAGTTTATACCCTGGAATCTCCTGGAGGTGTTAAGGTCATCTTGGGTTCTACCATATTCCAATTCTGTCCAGGTCAAATTGCTTTTACTGAGAGATGAACGTTCAAACAATTTAAACCAATAAACTATGTCTAGTATTTGTTTGTTATGTATAAAATATAAAAATAAGTAATTTTGTATCTATATTCACTTGCTAATGAATTGTATAAACCCTTAATGACTGGAATTTTTCATAAATTAAGTAACTAACTATAATTAAATTGGTTAAAAATAATTGAAGTAGACTTTATGGCCAATCAGGCATGAGATATCATCCATTGCAAAGGTGTTTAACAATTTATTTTCATATTATGGAGAAAAATATAGGTCAGAAGAAAATAGCAATGTTTTTGTATTTTTCTATAACAAAAGTTGATATAAACACTTTTTGGGCATAGTGTATATAAAATATTTTATTTCCCAATGACTACAATTAATTTTGGAACAATAGATTATCTACTTGATGCATGTATTTCAAAAAATACCAAAATCAGGGTTAAAAAATTAGAAGGCTTTAAAAAGTTTAATTGCTATTTCTTAAATTTTATTTTAAATGTAATGATCCAACTTAACCCAATTTATAATAAAATATAATTGGTTATGCTATAATATTATGCAAAGAAAACGTATTTCAAAGTAATGTGTATAGAATGATAATTTATTTGAATAATTCTGATGGAAAGAGCAAACATCAATATTGTTTTTCCTTTCATGTGAAGAATATGGATCGTTTCTCTACTCTTCTACATTTGTTAAGTTATTCCACAAGGAAATACATTATTTTGGTAACAATTAAAATATGATATTTTTACATTCAGCAGTTGTTACAGATAAGTATAAAGGAAAGGACTTTCAAAAGTCACTCACCTGGGGTGTGTTCTCCATGAACAGTTTCTGGATTTTGGATCAGTTCATCTCTGATTTCTCTGTCCTGACTTTTGACCATACTCTCTATCTTCGCTTTCTTTGGTTTCCTGGTATTTTCTTTCAAGTCCTGGTCTTGCCTCTTGACAACCTTTTTTTTCTTTTGCCTCTTCTCTGGTTTTCATTTTGAAAAAAATGAATGGCCTCCTTACTGGTAAATCCACATTTCTTAATCTCTATGTTGATAATTCCCTACTGTTAATGGTCTTCTTCTTCTTGAAACACTCTCTCCATTGACTTCCATGCCACCGTATCCTCCTGGCTTTCTTCCTCTCTGACCACTTCCTAATCTTGTTTACCAGTTATTTCTCGTGTTTTATTCTTCTGTGTTAAATGTATGCTTTCCTCTGGACTCTGACCTAAATTATTTTCTTTTCCTGTAATATGCTCTTAACCATTTGCCAAATCTTTACTACCTAAATGCTGCCAAAACCCACTCTTTTATCTTCAACACATGACTTCTCTTCTTAGCTCTATACCTATGTAAGTGAGAGCCCATATATCACATTCATTGTGTCAAAACCAGAGCTCCTCATGTGTCCTTCCAATCCTGATCCTCTTCTACGTTCTTTATGCAACAAATAATACTATCATCTTCCCAGCTGATTGTTCAGAAATTTTGGAGTCCTATGTAACCCCATCTTTTCTTCTGTCTCCTATGTTCAATTAATTACCAAAATACATTGATTTCCAAAATCTGTCCAATTGTCATTATCTCCATTATATTCTCCATGGTTTAATCCAACATCAACTGTTTTCTTGGCTAAAGCAAGTCTCTTAACTGATTTCCCCACATCTACTCTTGCTCTCCTAAATCTATAATTCACACTACAGTGAGGATTATTATTATTATTATTTTGCCAAAGCAAAATGGTCGTTTATTGTCTCAAAAAAAAATTCTTACTAACTCTAAAAGTCTCTTTATCTAGCCCCTGCATTCCTTTCCAGTCTTATCATAAATCTTCTGTCTATATTCCAGTCATACTGAATTTTTTCCCTTAGGGTCTTTGCATCGTATTGCATCATAAATCTATTTTTCTTCCATTCTGTTTTCTGGTTTAATGTCTATTCCTCTTTCAGTTCTCAGTTTATATGCCACTTCTTCTAGGAAGCCTACATTGATTCATCCCTTTCCTCAGACTCAGTAAGATCTCTTTCTTTTAAACTTCAATAGCACAAGTTAGTTCCTTAATATCTGCCATCTCCACTTGACTGTACATTTCAGGAGGGCAAGTCTGTGTGTACTTTGCTTTGCAGTTTTTTTTTCCCAGAACTTACAACAATGCAGACTCTATAATGATGCAGTCATGTTGCAGATACTCAGTAAACATGTGTTGAATAAAAGACTGACGGGACTGCTTTTCTCTGATGGGACAGTGTTGGTTCTTATATACCAGCTGTCCCCATTGTTCCGCCAGCTCCTTGTCAGCTGAGGCCTTGTCCCAATTATGAAAGAATACAGAGCATTTTTTCATGTGTCTGTTGGCTGTATGAATGTCTTCTTTGGAGAAATGTCTGTTCATGTCCTTTGCCCACTTTTTGATGGGGTTGTTTGTTTTTTTCTTGTAAATTTGTTTGAGTTCTTTGTAGGTTCTGGATATTAGCCCTTTGTCAGATGAGTAGATTGCAAAAATTTTCTCCCATTCTGTAGGTTGCCTGTTCACTCTGATGGTAGTGTCTTTTGCTGTGCAGAAGCTCTTTAGTTTAATGAGATCCCATTTGTCAATTTTGGCTTTTGCTGCCGTTGCTTTTGGTGTTTTAGACATGAAATCTTTGCCCATGCCTATGTCCTGAATGGTACTACCTAGGTTTTCCTCTAGGATTTTTATGGTATTAGGTCTAACATTTAAGTCTCTAATCCATCTTGAATTAATTTTCGTATAAGGAGTAAGGAAAGGATCCAGTTTCAGCTTTCTACTTATGGCTAGCCAATTTTCCCAGCACCATTTATTAAATAGGGAATCCTTTCCCCATTTCTTGTTTCTCTCAGGTTTGTCAAAGATCAAATGGCTGTAGATGTGTGGTATTATTTCTGAGCTGAACAATGAGATCACTCGGACTCAGGAAGGGGAACATCACACACCGGGGCCTATCATGGGGAGGGGGGAGGGGGGAGGGATTGCATTGGGAGTTATACCTGATGTAAATGACGAGTTGATGGGTGCAGCACAGCAACATGGCACAAGTATACATATGTAACAAAACTGCACGTTATGCACATGTACCCTACAACTTAAAGTATAATAATAATAAATAAATTAAAAAAAAAAAAAAAAAAAAAAAAAAAAGAAAGAATACAGAGGAAAGACAGAGAAATAACTTATCACTCTTCCTTGTCCTGACATGCCCTGGACTGGACCGTGCCTTTTTACAAGCTGCTGAGCCTTAGTTATTATGTGTGAGGAAGAGAGTATTTCTTGCAGCCCAAGAAAGTCTGTCTTTCTCTGCATTCATGGAGAGAATAGGGATAACTGTGTGTAATTGCTGGCTCTGTTCCTAATCAGAAGCTTGAAGAACCAGAAAACCCATGACATATTTCTTGTCTTCTGTCTGAGAGTTTGCACATTGACATCAATCAGTGGTCAGTGAGGAACTGCAGACTATGTGGAATGGGGCTGGGAGTGGAAGAAGTGTTACTGCTTCATCCAAAACAAATTTCCCCATTGTTTGAGAGTTGTTGAGCAATGAGAAAAGATGCAGTCAATTTGGGATTTTTTGTTTTGCACTTATGATCTGAAATCTTTTGGCAACATATCATGCTAGTCAAGAGTGGTGGAAGAGACATTACCATAATTTCTTCTTTAACGTTTGGGATCTAGATGGCATACAAAAAAACACAAAGGTAAGGTAAAACAAGACTACTGTTGACATAACTCTATTTATTGACATAGCTCTATTTATAGACATAGCTCTATTTATATAATGTTAAGCCAAACTAACAAAATAGAATACCTACATAATCTCCGAACAAAGTTTCAGAAAATTATTAAACATTAAACAAGATACAAAAAGTTAAAGTTTGGATGTTTTGACATTTCAAAGTTTTCAAGAATTAGAAATTATTTCTAAATTTTTCCAGTCACAGCCTCAGACTCACTAGAAGTTTGAAGAGGGATTTCACACTTGGAAAGATCATCTTGGGTTTGGTTATAGGCCTGTTCAGTCAAATCATTCATATTTTTCTTCTAAGGGGAAAGGCAAAAACTCCAAATGATTTACATAAATGTTCCTAGGAAAGAAACCCATAAACAATATAAGCAAATTAATGGGGAAGGATTGTGAAGAACTGCAATATGTCTGAGATTTTTATCCTATTTGGAGATGAACAAATTAGCCTGCCATAATTTCATGGTTGCTAGCAGAAGACATGAGACTCCTGGTTCAGAGACGAGGACTTTATGACTCACAGCACAGTAAGCAGCATGGACATCATGTCTGTGCTGAATCAGCTTGCCTCTTACCTTCCAAATCCTAGAGGGTAATACTGAAGGGCCCTGGTGGATCTTTCACATACAGTTGGTTTGTGTTGGGAAACCAACACATACAGCTGGGGAACCCTAAACTCAGGATACCTGAATGTTTTATAAGGGGTTAAAATCATATTGGCCTTTTCTGCCAGAGGGGAACTCTAAATTCCAAGGCTCTTCATTCTATCACCATCCTTGAAAAAATAGCCTCTGTGCTCACAAGACATACAAAAAAATGAAGAGCCATGATAGTTGTTAAAAATAAAGGGAAGGAACTTAGTTTTGCATTTTTCCGTTTTCTTTTTATCTGTCTTAGCTTAGACTTAGAAAGCGGAGGATACTTCAAATAAAATCAGTTACCTGTGCTGTTACAAGGAATGTACATGACTAGAAGTTTATTTATATCTTTTCTTTCTTTGTCTTCCCTCATCATGACCCAGAGTTAATTTGTTTAGTATACAGTAAGGACTGATAAATGTTTTTTATCTGTATGAATGCTTAGAGAGGTGTAAAACAAGCATCACTACAGCTCATTTCCAGAAAAGAGGCCACAGTTGTATAGATTTTTTATAAAATTACCAATGACTGGCCCAACCCAACTCTGACTTTGACCACACAACTCTCAATACTGAATAACATCAAGCTGTAGTCCAGAGATATCACTTAGTACAGACATTTATTGTTATTTTATGTCTGTGTTACACTGATGAAATTAAACAATACTATGACGCATCACTTTATTTATGCTTAGGAATACAAACAATTCTACCAGTAGTTTTAATGTTAGTTGTGCGTATCAGGTCATAAAACAATGAAAAACACTTTCTTTACCTATGGGAAGCTGATACCATCATAAATATGTGGCCTTCTCCTGCAGAATGTAAAGGCTGGTAAATAAAGGGCTCTCTGATTGATAGAAAAAGTGCTCATCCCTGTGAGGTCAATGAGTCCTTTAAAGGCACCCTGGTTCTATTGAGTGCCCTGGAAGAGTTCATTAACCTGACACAAATAGACCATTTACTCCTACCTAGAAGATCATGCTAATTAAATTGTTCTGTTTCCCCACTTATGTCCTGATTTTCTATGAATACTTGAATGTCTTGAGTCTCATTCCCCATGTCTTTGTTGAAAACAGAGATGATTACAGATTCATACTCTCGTACTTGAACAACTGTGTTATAAATCTCAGGCTTCTTTGGACTTCTTCAAAATCATTTTTGTACAACCTTGTCACAGTAATGTTATACTAAGATCAGTCAAGGTGGAGGATTTTTTTTTTGGGGGGGACGGAGTCTCACTCTGTCACCCAGGTTGGAGTGCAGTGGCGTGATCTTGGCTCACTGCAAGCTCCACCTCCCGGGTTCACGCCATTCTCCTGCCTCAGCCTCCTGAGTAGCTGGGACTACATTTCTATCTCGGCTTTGTTTCATTCCCAAAATCGCAGGTTTCTCATGAGTTTTATGTTTGCTGGATGAGTCGTTTAATGTTAAAGTGCCTTGTATACAAAACATCAATAATGATGTGAATTATTTGTTGTACTTATGTGCAATTGTCTATAAATATCTATAACCATTATCTATGCATAAGTTTTATAAACTTCCTTCTTGCTAAAATTCAAAAATGTCATTTCTCTTAATGCTAATTTCTATATTTGTGCTATGGATTTCATCCTCATCAGTCTCAAACTATAAGCAGTCTTCTCTCTTTTACATATACAACCTCTCTTTCCAAATCTCTCTATCTCTATGTCTCCCAACTGGAACTTTCCCTTTCCCAGTCGCTTTTAACTGTACTCATGTCTCCTCTATAAAACAACAGTAAGAGATAATCTCTAGACATCGTTTCTCTTTCTAGTAATTTCCTCTCTATTTTCTCCACTGTATAGCCAAACTTCTCAAAAGAATTAGCTTTATTACTGTCTCCTCACTTTATTCCAATATGGATTTGTCCACTTTATGCTATTGAAATTGTTTTCATTAAGGTTAACAATAACATCTATTAATAGATCATGGAATCCAAGAGATATTTCCAGTCATTTTTTGTACAAGTTATCCTAGCTGCATTTAAGATTTTTGATTACCTTTCAATATGTTTCTCTTATTTTGGCATTTAGACTCCACTTTCTCTAGATTTTTTCTTTTTAACTTTTGGCTGTCTTTTTTTTAGAACCAGCCTTATCTACATTAAACATGAAATGCAGGTCCCAGGGATTCTCTTCTCTTCTGTTGATTTCAGGCATATTTGTAGTTTGAATTATATCATATAGAAAATTTACAAATGTATAGCTTTAGCACAGATATCTTCTGATTTCCAGACCTATATATTCCACTACATTCTCATCATCTTCTTTTAGAAAGTCAAAGCCCTCTAAAACTGGAATTGTCCACTTAGAACTCATTTGCATTCCCTTACCCTTTCCACACACATAATTCTCCAAAACAACAACAACAACAACAACAACAACAAAAACACCATCTAACTTATCCCCACCAGAAATATTGAGTCATCTTTGATACTTCCCTTTCTCAAATACATAAGCAAATCCCGTTATTTTTTCCCTCCTAGACAGTTCTTACTATCTGTAGTCCACCACCCTGGACCACACTCTTAATATCTTCCTCAAAGATGACTATAATAGGTTCCCGGGAATCTGTCTGGCTCCCTTCTGATCCATTCTGAAAACAGGAGTTTTTGACATGTATGACTCTTCCAAAGAAATTATCTATGTCACTCTTTCAGCCTCGCATTGTCCTCAAGACAAAGCCAACTCCCCCATGTGGCCAGCCTTGCCTTTTCCAGATGCCCTCTCCATGTTTGTCTTCATCCTCTGTCACTGCCCACGAGGGCTCTTCTTTCCAGCCCTCATCTTACATGTGCTCCTTCCTGCCATGGTTATTGTGTATGCACTGTTCCCTCTTCTTGGGATGTTCTTATCATGCATCTTCATCAAGTTCACTCTACCTGATCCTTCAGCACTCGGATCAAGTGTTCCTTGCTCAGGGAAGCCTCTGCTGATTCACTGACTAGGTCAGTTTTCCTTATTGTATATTCTCAGAGCATGGTTTTTACCTCTCTGTTGTAGCTCCTGTCAACAGTAACAATTTTACATGTTTACATGATTATTTGGTGAATATCTGTCTCCACCAGAATACAATATACACAAAATTAGGAGATGAGTCTGTTTTTGCTCACTGTTGAAGATCACAGTTGAGAGGCATATAAAAGGCACTTGACGAATAATTAAAGAAATGACAAAAAAACCACAAAAGCAACAGTTTAGGAATGAAAGACTTGTAGAATAGAAGGAAGTCAAGAAATTCAGAAAGAAAGAAAAGGAGAAAAGAGAGAAAGAAGATAAAGAACAATGAGAAAAGAAGGATTAAACAAAAACTTTGAGGGAAAAAAGAAAAAGGAAAAGAAAAAAAAAAACAATGAAAACAAAAAACAAACAAAACCAAAAACAAGTATTAAATATTTGGCATGTCCTAAGCACCATCACCATGTTAAAATCTTTGTAAGTATTAGGCTTAAAACAAATCCAAAGATTGAACTATTCTTATGGATGAGACAACTGGGGCAGGGGCATAGGGAAGTACAGGGGCAACAGTCTGCTTAGGTGCTGGGAATTAAACCCAGGACTATCAGAACGGAGTGAAATGAGTTACCTTAGAATTTTTAAGGCCAAGATTTTAATTTTGAATTAAACATTCTGGGCAACACAGAATGTCTGAGCGCTTTTGCGAAGACAGCTTATGTGTTCCCAATAGCATATATAAAAATAACCTAACATCTGGCCGGGCATGGTGGCTCACACCTATAATCCCAGCACTTTGGGAGGCTGAGGCAGGTGGATCACCTGAGGTCAGGAGTTCGAGAGCAGCCTGGCCAACACGGCAAAACCCTGTCTTTACTAAAAATACAAAAATTAGCCAGATGTGGTGGAGGGTGCCTGTAATCCTAGCTACTCAAGAGGCTGAAGCAGGAGAATCACCTAAACCTGGGAGGTGGAGGTTGCACTGAGGCGAGATCATACCACTTCACTCCAGCCTGGGTGACAGAGCGAGACTCCGTCTCAAAAAGTAGATAAATAAATAAGTAACCTAACATCTTTTTTTGATTTTTTTTTTATTTTACTTTAAGTTCTAGGGTACATGTGCACAACATGATGGTTTGATACATGGGTATACATGTGCCACGTTGGTTTGCTGCACCCGTCAACTGGTCATTTACATTAGATATTTCTCCTAATGCTATCCCTCCCCAAGCCCCACACTTCCCAACAGGCCCCAGTGTGTGATGTTCCCTGCCCTGTGTCCAGGTGATCTCATTCTTCAATTCCCATCTATGAGTGAGAACCTACAGTCTTTGGTCTTCTGTCCTTATGATAGTTTGCTGAGAATGACGGTTTCCAGCTTCATTTATGTCCTGCAAAGGACATGAACTCATCCTTTTTTATGGCTGCATAGTGTTCCATGGTGTATATCTGCCACATTTTCTTAATCCAGTCTATCATTGATGGATATTTGGGTTAGTTCCAAGTCTTTGCTGTAATAAATATACATATGCATGTGTCTGTATAGTAGCATGATTTATAATCCTTTGGGTATATACCCAGTAATGGGATTGCTGGGTCAAATGGTATTTCTAGTTCTAGATCCTTGAGGGATCGCCACACTGTCTCCCACAATGGTTGAACTAATTTACACTCCCACCAACAGTGTAAAAACTTTCCTGTTTCTCCACATCCTCTCCAGCACCTGTTGTTTCCTGACTTTTTAATGATTGCCATTATAACTGGCATGAGATGGTATCTCATTGTGGTTTTGATTTGCATTTATCTGATGACCAGTGATGGTGAGCATTTTTTTCATGTGTCTGTTGGCTGCATAGATGTCTTCTTCTGAGAAGTGTCTATTCATATCCTTTGCCCACTTTTTG
Organism: Macaca mulatta; assembly: GCF_049350105.2. Lineage (NCBI taxonomy): Eukaryota > Metazoa > Chordata > Mammalia > Primates > Cercopithecidae > Macaca > Macaca mulatta. Next base: position 173,939,445 of record NC_133409.1, read on the forward strand.
ATGGTTTTTTTTTGTTTTTGTTTTTGTTTTTTTTCTTGTAAATGTGTTTGAGTTCTTTGTAGATTCTGGTTATTAACCCTTTGTCAGATAGGTAGATTGCAAATATTTTCTCCCATTCTGTAGGTTACCTGTTCACTCTGATGGTGCTTTCTTTTGCCATGCAGAAGCTCTTTAGTTTAACTAGATCCTATTTGTCTATTTTGGCTTTTGTTGCCATTGCTTTTGGTGTTTTAGTCATGAAGTCCTTGCCCATGCCTATGTCCTAAGTGGTATTGCCTAGGTTTTCTTCTAGGGTTTTTATGGTTTTAGGTCTAACATTTAAGTCTTTAATCCACCTTGAATTAATTTTTGTATAAGGTGTAAGGAAGGGATCCAGTTTCAGCTTTCTACATTTGGCTAGCCAGTTTTCCCAGCACCATTTATTAAATAGGGAATCCTTTCCCCATTTCTTGTTTTTGTCAGGTTTGTCAAAGATCAGATGGTTGTAGATGTGTGGTGTTATTTCTGAGGTCTCTGTTCTGTTCTACTGGTCTATTTCTCTGTTTTGGTACCAGTACCATGTTATTCTGGTTACTGTAAACTTGCAGTATAGTTTGAAGTCAGGTGGCATGATGCCTCCAACTTTGGCCAGAACTTCCAACACTATGTTGAATAAGAGTGGTGAGAGAGGGCATCCTTGTCTTGTGCCAGTTTTCAAAGGGAATGCTTCCAGTTTTTGCCCATTCAGTATGATTTTAGCTGTGGGTTTGTCATAAACAGCTCTTATTGATTTGAGATATGTTCCATCAATATCTAGTTTATTGAGAGTTTTCAGCATTAAGCACTGTTGAATTTTGTTGAAGGCCGTTCTGCATCTATTGAGATAATCATGTGGTTTTCATCACTGGTTGTGTTTATGTGATGGATTATGTTTATTGATTTGCATATGTTTAACCAGCCTTGCAACCCAGGGATGAAGCCGACCTGATCATGGTGGATAAGTTTTTGATCTGCTGCTGGAGTCAGTTTTCCAGTATTTTATTGAGGATTTTTTCATCAATGTTCATCAGGGATATTGGTCAAATATTCACTTTTTTTTGTTGTGTCTATGCCAGGCTTTGGTATCAGGATGATGTTGGCCTCATAAAATGAGTTAGGGAGGATTCCCTCTTTTTCTATCAATTGGAATAGTTTCAGAAGGAGTGGTACCAGCTTCTCTTTGTACCTCTGGGAGAATTCACCTGTGAATCCCTCTGGTCCTGGACTTTTTTTGGTTGGTAGGCTATTAATTATTCCCTCAATTTCAGAGCCTGTTATTGGTCTATTCAGAGATTCAACTTCTTCCTAGTTTAGTCTTGGGAGGGTGTATGTGTCCAGGAATTTATCCATTTCTTCTAGATTTTCTAGTTTATTTGCATAGATGTGTTTATAGTATTCTCTGGTGGTAGTTTGTAGTTCTGTGGGATTGGTGGTGATATCCCCTGTATCATTTTTTATTGCATCTATTTGATTCTTTACTCTCTTTTTTATTAGTCTTGCTAGCAGTATATCAATTTTGTTGATCTTTTCAAAAAATCAGCTGCTGGATTCATTGATTTCTTTTTGTGTGTGTGTCTCTATCTCTTTCAGTTCTGCTCTGATCTTAGTTATTTCTTGCCTTCTGCTAGCTTTTGAATGTGTTTGCTCTTGCTTCTCCGGTTCTTTTAATTGTGATGTTAGAGTGTCAATTTTAGATCTTTCCTGCTTTCTCTTGTGGGCATTTAGTGCTGTAAATTTCCCTCTACACACTGCTTTATATGTGTCCTAGAGATTCTGGTACGTTGTGTCTTTGTTCTCATTGGTTTCAAAGAACATCTTTATTTCTGCCTTCATTTCATTATTTACCCAGTAGTCATTCAGGGGCAAGTTGTTCAGTTTCCATGTAGCTGTGCAGTTTTGAGTGAGTTTCTTAATCCCAAGTTCTAATTTGATTGCACTGTGGTCTGAGAGACAGTTTGTTGTGATTTCTGTTCTTTTACATTTGCTGCGGAGTGCCTTAGTTCCAATTATGTGGTCAATTTTAGAATAACTACAATGTGGTGCAGAGAAGAATGTATATTCTATTGATTTGGGGTGGAGAGTTCTGTAGATGTCTACTAGGTCTGCTTGGTGCAGAACTGAGTTCAATTCCTGGATATCCTTGTTAACCTTCTGTCTCGTTGATCTGTCTAATATTGACAGTGGGGTGTTAAAGTCTCCCATTATTATTGTGTGGGAGTCTAAGTCTCTTTATAGGTCTCTAAGGACTTGCTTTATGAATCTGGGTGCTCCTGTATTGGGTGCATATATATTTAGGATAGTTCTTCTTGTTGAATTGATCCCTTTACCATTATGTAATGGCCCTCTTTGTCTTTTTTGATATTTGTTGGTTTAAAGTTTGTTTTATCAGAGACTAGGATTGCAACCCCTGCTTTTTTTTTTTTTTTTTTTTTTTTTGCACTCCATTTGCTTGGTAAATCTTCCTCCATCCCTTTATTTTGAGCCTATGTGTGTCTCTGCACGTGAGATGGGTCTCCTGACTACAGCACACTGATGAGTCTTGACTCTTTATCCAAGTTGCCAGTCTGCATCTTTTAATTCAGGTATTTAGCCCATTTACATTTAGGTTAATATTGTTATGTGTGAATTTGATCCTGTCATTATGATTTTAGCTAGTTAATTTGCCTGTTAATTGATGCAGTTTCTTCATAGCATCAATGGTCTTTCCACTTTGGCATGTTTTTGCAGTGGCTGGTACTGGCTATTTCTTTCCATGCTTAGTGCTTCCTTCAGGAACGCTTGTAAGGCAGGCCCAGTATTAACAAAATCTCTCAGCATTTGCTTATCTGTAAAGGATTTTATCTGTCCTTCTTTTATGAAGCTTAGCTTGACTGGATATAAAATTCTGGGTTGAAAATTCTTTTCTTTAAGAATGTTTATTTAAGAATGTTGAATGTTGGCCCCCACTCTCTTCTGGTTTGTAGGGTTTCTGTCAAGAGATCGCCTGTTAGTCTGATGGGTTTCCCTTGGTGGGTAACTCGACCTTTCTCTCTGGCTGCCCTTAACATTTTTTTCTTCATTTCAACCTTGGTGAATCTGACAACTATGTGTCTTGGGGTTGCTGTTCTCGAGGAGTATCTTTGTAGTATTGTCTGTATTTCCTGCATTTGAATGTTGTCCTGCCTTGCTAGGTTGGGGAAGTTCTCCTGGATAATATCCTGAAGAGTGTTTTCCAACTTGTTTCCATTCTCCCCATCACTTTCAGGTACACCAATCAAACGTCAATCTGGTCTTTTCACGTAGTCCCATATTTCTTGGAGGCTTTGTTCATTTCTTTTTACTCTTTTATCTCTAACCTTGTCTTCTCACTTTATTTCATTAATTTCATCTTCAATCACTGATACCCTTTATTCCACTTGATCAAATTGACAATTGAAGGTTGTGCATGCATCATGAAGTTCTCATGCCATGGTTTTCAGCTCCATCAGGTCATTTAAGGTTTTCTCTACACTGTTTATTCCAGTTAGCTGTTTCTCTAACCTTTTTTCAAGGTTTTCAGCTTCCTTGCAATGAGTTCGAATATGTTCCTTTAGCTCAGAGAAGTTTGTTATTACTGATCTTCTGAAGCCTACTTCTGTCAACTTGTCAAAGTCATTCTCTGCCCAGCTTTGTTCCGTTGCTGGCAACAAGCTGCAATCCTTTGGAGGAGAAGAGGTGCTCTGATTTTTGAAATTTTCAGCTTTTCTGCTCTGGTTTCTCCCCATCTTTGAGGTTTTATCTACGTTTGGTCTTTGACGTTGGTGACCTACAGATGGGGTTTTGGTGTAGATGTCCTTTTTGTTAATGTTGATGCTATTCCTTTCTATTTGTTAGTTTTCCTTCTAACAGTCAGGTCCCTCAGCTACAGGTTTGTTGGAGTTTGCTGGAGGTACACTCCAGACCCTGTTTGCCTGGGTATCACCAGGGGAGGCTGCAGAACAGCAAATATCACAGAACAGCAAATATTGCTGCCTGATCCTTCCTCTGGAAGCTTCATCCCAAAGGGGCACCCACCTATATGAGGTGTCTGTTAGCCCCTACTGGGAAGTGTCTCCCAGTTAGGCTACACAGGGGTCAGGGACCCACTTGAGGCAGCAGTCTGTCTGTTCTCAGAGCTCACACACAGTGTTGGGAGAACCACTGGTCTCTTCAGTGCTGTCAGACAGGCACGTTTAAGTCTGCAGAAGTTGTCTGCTGCCTTTGTTCAGCTAAGCCCCCAGAGGCAGAGTCTAGAGGCCGTAGGCCTTGTTGAGCTATGGTGGGCTCCACCCAGTTTGAGCTTCCCAGCCACTTTGTTTACCTACTCAAGCCTCAGCAATGGTGGATGCCCCTCCTCCAGCCAGGCTGCTGCCTTGCGGTTCAATGTCAGACTGCTGTGCTAGCAGTGAACAAGGCTCTGTGGGCCTGGGATCCTCCGAGCCAGGCACAGGAGAGAATCTCCTTGTCTGTCGGTTGCTAAGACCTTGGGAAAAGTGCAGTATTTGGGTGGGAGTGTCCTATTTTTCCAGGTACAGCCTGTCATGGCTTCCCTTGGCTAGGAAAGGGAAATCCCCTGACCCCTTGCACTTCCTGGGTGAGGCGACACCCCACCCTGCTTCAGCTCTCCATGGGCTACACCCACTGTCCAACCAGTCCCAATGAGATGAACCAGGTACCTCAGTTGGAAATGCAGAAATGACCCATCTTCTGCCTTGATCACGTTGGGAGCTGCAGACCAGAGCTGTTCCTATTCAGCCATGTTAACCTAACACCTTTAACTAGATCACGCAGAAAAAATTGGTTAAAATAGTTGACTAGGTTAGCTATTAAATAACCCTTATTTTATTATAAAATCATACTTCGATTTGAAAATAATAGTTCATGTTCAGTACCAACAATGACTATTTTTTGAATGGGCAAGGAAGAAGAATGAACATTAAACTTTGATTGAGTATCTTCATAAGACAATAAGACAATTTATATTCTCAGGCTAATTTTCAGTTTAAAAGACATGAAGTTCTATACTTTAAAAATAATAAGAATTTTTAAGGCCAATTAAAAGTGTGATTAAAAGTGTGAGAGTGTGGCAATGATAGACACACTAGGTAAGAGCAAAGTGAAAACAATTTGTATTTGTTCCGTAGTTATATCCAGGTGAGGCAAGGCAGTGTCAGTCTCTACTGTTTCACATGCAGGTCACACAAGCTTCACGTCATCCATTAATATAGGTCAATATATGTATTATTCTTTTTGTTTATTTTATTGAAGAGGAGACTGAGTCTCAGACAGACATAGCACATTATACAAGATCATAAAATTAGTAAGTAGAGAAACCAGGGTTAGTCTGAACAGAAGTCATACGGGTTTTCAATTTCACATGCTCCCCCATAGGACTGATTATGGAGAATGGGACAAGAAGGAGGATATAGCACTTTAGCAGCTAAGGTCATTAGTTTAAAGTAGTTTGAGAAAAAAATCCACATATTTCATTAAACTTTCTTAGTTTAAACATAACTATTAACTAACTTGTGTTTACTATCCTGTACTTTCTTAAAAGCACTTGGCATGCAAGATATCAATTTAGTATTATGATCACCCATTAAAATAGGTAATATAGCTTCCAATTTACAGATACAGAAACTGAAGTGGAGACATGTTAATTGACCTGCCCAATATTATTCAGTAAGTGTTGGAGTGGGAACATGGACAAACTGTTTTCCAAAACCCGGTAGTATATTGGATATTCATTGGAAACAATTTTTTTGAAGAAAGGAAGTTGGAGTATTCCTAAACATGAAAAGAGAAAAAGCTAAATTGCTGGTTAAATAAGAAAAGGAAGTATTCATAATTCAACAAGATCTTAGTTTCAAGAGCTACATATTTTGTAACAACTTTAGGAGTAAAAGAAAAGAAAGGAAAATAAATTTTGCTTTTATCATAATTATTAGCATCCTACTCTACTATTCTTCATTCATATTCTTAGTATTGTTAACTAATTTTAAGCAGATGTTAATGGTCTGAAAAAAATCTATGCAAAAGAAAGCCATGTTAGTCTTTCTTGATAAAATATATATTGCTATTAAGAAATTAATGAAAGTCTAAGAGCCATGATAAAAACACATTATTTATAGAAAACATGTAGTATCTTAAATAATGAACTGAGTCAAAATTTCAGCTTTCAAGTCAAGTTGAATAACCAAATGTTTTTCATGTTTATAGAAAGCATGTGTCTTGGGTATGTGTGGACTTTTAAAATATATAAGCTAATTCTTAAAAGCCTTCATGAGGTTTAGACTAGGTAACTGGTTGCCCAGCTAGTTTGGGAGAGCATCTGATTTCTCAATTTTTAGAAATAATTTAGAAACCTCAGTTGCAAAGAAGCTAACAGTATTCCCATTTCCATCCCTAGTTGATGGAAAATAGCTTTTAAATATATAACAATACATAGCAGTAATTTCCCAACTTAAGAAATTAATTGGCACACACAGTTATGAATAATAGAGGAGAAAAGAGTTGAAAATAGGGACATAGAATCTCAGAGCTTCTACTTTGATAAAACCCATTTAATAATATTAAAATAAATGAAGATGCAGTAGAGTTCCCTATTTTTAAAATAGGTTGAATGAGACTATAGGAAAAAAAAACCACACAAATTTAAGCAGTGAGAAAGGATACTCTTTTAGGTTCTTAATATTATAATGACCTCCACATCATCTACTTGAATTAGTATAATTTATCCTATTCAGATTTTTCAGAAGTTGATATTATCTATGAGTTTCTCTGATTTTCAAAAAGCATGTAAATTGCCTTGAATTTGTATATGCAAATCCATTATCTCAAAGCTAGAGAGAGCTTTGGAAAAGCTGTCTTGTTAGGTGGTAGAGGAAAGGTACTCCTCCTAACTTCAGCATTCCCTTAAAGAAAGGTCAATCTAAAGTTTTCCATGTTTGCAGAAACCGTCTCCTACCCTCCTTTCCCCATTACACATGGCCAAGAAAAGAATCTGCTCTAATAAACAGGTCAAAGTTTAAAAAGTAGCACTAGATGAGAAGAAAAGGAAGTGTGTGTATCAACAAGATCTTTTTCAGGAGCAAGGAATAATCAGGAGAGAATCGAACTCAGATGGACGTCCTGGCTTCCAGTGGAACAGAAACTCAAAATCAAAGCCCTGTCATCTCTCCACGTCCCTTTTAAACTGTGGCTTCAGGGTCTGTAAATTGTCCTCTATGTGATCATTGGCGCTGACTCTATGGAAATTATTTCTCTTTGGAGTGCAGGATAATGCAATAATTGAGAGCCTAGGTTTTATAGATAGAACAGAATTAAGATAGTATTCTAGCTCTGACACCAGGCAGGTGTCCTCAGGCAATTGACGTATACAAGGGCCTTGGGTAATTGTACTTATACTTCTATTTATATAAGTGCCTTGGGCAATGGTTTCTACTCTCTAACCATTTTAGGAATAACTTAGGATGCCTATCTCACAGGACCACTGAGTGTATTTGATGAGATAAAATATAGAAAACTCTCACACTTTATTTGCTAGTCCTGTTGATTTTTCTTTTAAAGGTAGCTACTATAACAATTATAAAGAGTAATTATAAAGAGAAGAAGGTGATGAAGGAAGCAAAAAGAAACAAGAAAGCAAAAAGTGAACAAAATAGGGTCACAGTTGCAGCACCGCCTTACTAATATGTCTCTGGGCTCCTTGTTGATAATCACAGAATCTTATTTTACTTTGGACTTGTAGCCAGAGATGTGTATGTGCAACCATAAATTCTCTCTTTGCCCCTCCCTACCTTCATTGCATAGGTCTTCGTCATGCCTAGACATCCTTTCCTTCATCAGACACTTTTCCCCTCCTGCAGTCTTTTTGAATGTCTAGAGCCTATGGGATGACCACTCCCATTCTAAGACAGCACCCATTCCCCATCACTCCTATCATTTCCCTCAGAGCTCCATATTCAGTAGCCTGTCCCTTGGAAAACCATCAGACAAAACAGTGGCATTTTAGTGTTAACATCTAATAGAAACTTTAATGTATTATTTGCCCAAAGGTTTTTAAATGACTGTATCCATCAGGGTTCAACCAGAGGGACAGAACCAGGAGGACAGATCCAGTCAGAGATATTAGAGATTTATTATAAGATACTGGCTTGCCTCATTGTGAGGGACACCAAAGCAATTCTGAAATCTGAAGGACAGCTGTCAGGAGGGACAGGCCAGAACACTTAGGTATAAGCTGAAGTTGCTGCCCAGAAATTGAAATCTTTTCCTCTGGGATTCCTCAGTACTTCCCTTAATATCTTTCAACTGTTGGAATCAGGTTCACCTAGCGTACCTAGGATGTCTCCCTTACTTAAAGTTAATTGGTTACGAACTTTAATTATCTCTACAAAATACCTTCACCACATACCTAGATGTGTGATTGAATAACTAAGAATTATAGCCTAGCCAAATTGACACATAAACTGACCATCACACTCCACCCCTTGTCAACTTAACATTCGTGTATCTATATATCCTTAAACCGTACTTAATCTCCAAAGGACAATAGCATAGTTGTATTTCTGTCTAACATGGTATAACTATTCTGTCCATAACCAAAACCATGCCAGCTTGTTTCCCAGCAGAGGATAGAAAGCCTTTAAATAATATTCACCCCTCTCCTTTGATTTCCTATAACTTAAATACTGTGGTGTAAAGTTAATTACAGATACCTTATGATAGATAATAAAGACATAAGAAAGAGAAGAAACAAAACTATTTGACTAATACATATACAAATATATTTACAATTTTAAAAAAGGACACTCTCATTTTGAAACTGGCCATGTGGTCATAATTTGTATTTATAAGCACCTCTTCCTGTACCCAATCCATATTCACTTTGCCCTCAGAATGCACCTCAGCTGGTTATGGTTTGTTGCTTCATAGAGTAACTCAAACCTTCATTCTTGAAGAGTCTGGACAATTAGAAGTCTTGGCTGAATTGGGCTGCTTAGTTTTCCATTAACTGGAAGTCACAGGACATGGTAGTAATTAGAGATGCCCGAAGCCATCTTCTGCATTGCAGACACTCTTCCTTACCCCCACAATGTAGTAGCCGTGAGGTTTTCCCCTGGTAATCAGGATCACTCACTCCAACCAGTTCTGCGACTGCTTTCTTTGCCTTTGACCTAGAGGCATAAAGAGCTCAAAGTGGCCAGTTGGCAGTCATAACTTCCAGTTCAATGGGTTATTGTTATGTATCCTAATGGAAACATTTCTCTCTTTGGAACCAAGACCAGCAGTGCCCTAAGATCACAGCGATGGGGAGCAAATATTTTGCTATTCGATCCCTAGCAGTAGTATAGAGTGGTGCCACTCACATTTCTGCCTCTTGATTCCTGGACCCATGAGTCCTCGCCATAGGACAAGTAGCACCATATATTGGATGCTTAATTTAGAGCATATACAGCCACCTGGAGAACACTGCCCCAGTTCTGTAAGGCATTTCCACTCAGTCAGTGCTGTAACTGAGTCTTTAAAAGGGCATTCCACCACTCTATCAAGCCGGCTGTTTCAGGATAATGGAGAACATAATAAAATCAGTGAGTTTCATGAGGATGGGCCCATTGCCACACTTTTGTTTGCTGTGAAATGAGTTCCTTAATCAGAAACAGTGTGGATGAAACAAAATGATACTGGATAAGGCATTCTGTAAGTCCACCAAAGGTAGTTTTGGCAGAAGCGTTGTGTGCAGGTCAGGGAAATCCATACTCAGGATAAATGTATATTCCAGTAAGAACAAAATATTGGCCCCAGCATAAAAATCCATGAATCAAGCTGCCATCAGTTACCTGGCTGATCACCCAAGTGAATTATGACAGCTCAGGGACTTAGTGTTAGTCTCTAGTGTTGGCATATTGGGCACTCAGCAGTGGCTATAGCCAATTTGCTCTTAGTCTGACTATTTCTTCTTTGAGACAAATGTCCAGGTGCACTGCTTAAATTTCTGCCCTGTGGCAGGAATTTTTTGCACCACTGTCCTTAAGAATAGCTCAGGAAGAGGCTGATGTGCTATAAATGACCAAGTTTCTAGAGGGTGCCTTCAGATCATGAAGAACCATCTGGACCCAGGCCTGAGTTCTTTCTTCCTTAGTCAGTTGATTGTAAGGAACTCTTCATGAGGTGAGAAGTGAGGTCTGAGAGAGAGAAGGTAGCGTAGCAGGATTAGGGGTCATGGGCATTTGGGACACTCCTTCATGCAGCTTACACTTGCCTTCAGGCTAGTGGTGGAATATTTCAAGAAGAACCCTGGAATATGAAAATTCTCAGAGGGTTCTACCAGGACTTGCTGGTAAAGCAGGAATTGCAGGGGTCAGGCCCAGCATCAGCCTGTAAGAAATCGCATTGAAGGGCCAATTATGAATGAAAATAACTCTGCCTTTTGTAGTAATTTATCTCATCTTTTTCTTGAATGTGGATTTTCTTTAATAATGTCCTTAAGGCCAGTTGGCCAAGGCCATATCCCAGTCCTATTTCCCGGGTCAAAAATAGAAGATTTTTGTAGTGCCAAGGGGATGTTTTAGAGTTGAAAATATCACTTTAACTCCCAATTTCTCTAAGTCTTCTCAACATATGCCAAACCGCTATTGTGGTTTAGAAATATACTCCATCCTTTATTAATATCAGGCTGTGAAAAGGCAGTGTGAATATAATTAGAGACTTTTAGTTTTTGTTAGCCAAAAGGTATGTCTTGAATAATGAGTAACTCTTTGTCTTCATTCATGCATTTAATGCCTAGTAGTTCCCAGCTTAACACGGGAGTACTTGCCTTTTTCATTCTTATACAGCACATAGATAGAAGACACCAAGAACCTACAAGTAAGAGTTTACCCAAAACCCTGGGCTTCTACTCCCTCAAGATTACACACGTTAAATTGTCTTTTATCTGAGAATTGTTAAAAAAAAGAATATTTGCCTTATTTTCTTTGTTAATGGCTATATTGCCTCTAAATTGAGTTTTTACTTTTAAGTGTATAATATTGTGTAATAGCTCATGTAATAGAAAAATATTCATAATATAATTCAACCTATATTAAATAATACACTTGGTTTAATCTTAAATTCTTGGAATCATGTTGTCTAACATTCGCCATACAAATTTTATAAATTACATGCAACTGAGGTTGCCAGTTCAATAACAGGAATAAAACCCAGAACTAAATACTCAACCACTTAGTTTGACAATATATCTATTTTCAAAATGCCCTGACTAGGTTGAATGTTATTTCATGTAAATACATTTAAATCTTTAATCAGGATGACACAGGTTAATCAATTCCTTCATGCAAATATAAATTCAGCTTTATAAATAACTATTCATTTATCCTTTGTAACATAGAAATAAATTTTACCTTTAGAATTTGTAAGTTACATATTTGAAACACTTACGTTGCTTAAGATATTTTTACAGCTATATTATAAGATAAAATGACTTTTATCTCATTTTAGTTAAAAATTTTGTGCAGTATATGTAGTAAAACATTTTGATTATAGTGATTATACTATTTCTGGTGGATATTTTTAGACAATATATTTTTATAAGTGGATATCCAATACCAGCACTATTTGTTGAAAAGATTGTCCTATACCCTACTGAACTGCTTTGCAACTTGTGTTGAAAAATTAATGGATCATAAACATAATGATTTATTTACAGATTCCCAGTTCTGCTCTGTTTAACTACATGTCTATCATTATGCCAATATCATATTTTCTTGATTACTGTAGTCTATACTGTAATGAGAGATGCCCAAAGCCATCTTTTGCATTGCAGACACTCTTCCTTACCCCCACAGTGTAGTAGCAGTGAGGTTTTCCCCTGGTAATCAGGATCACTCACTCCAACCAGTTCTGCAACTTCGTTCTTTGCCTTTGACCTAGAGGCATAAAGAGCCTCTAGGCTCTGTTTCTTTATGTTTTGTAGTGGGAAAGTATGAATCCTCCAACTCTGTTCCTTTTCAGAATTGTTTTTGCTTTTCTGGGTCCTTTGCATTTCCACATAAATGTTAGGGTCAATTTGTCAATTTCTACAAAAAAGCCCATTAGGATATTAAGGAATGAAGAAAGGCTAAAGATCAATTCCAGAAGAATTAACATCTTAATAGTATTTAATCTTTCATTTCATGAACATGAGTGGATCTCCTTTCATTAGATCTTTAATTTCTCTTGTCAATGTTGTATTCTCTTGCACTTCCTTGGTTCGATTTATCTTAGGTATTTAACTCTTTTCATTCATTAACATCAGAGAGCTATGTCTGATGTTAGCTGTAGGTTTTTTGTAGGTGTCCTTTATCAGATTGATAATAATCTCTTCTATTCCTTATCTGTGAAAATTTTTGTTATGAGTGGGTCCTGGGTTTATCTTTCTGTGTTTATTGAAATTTTCATGTATTTTTTTTTAGCTTTATTCCATCAATTGGGCATATGACATTAATTAGTGTTTCAATGTGAAACCAAATTCTGTATTTCTGGTATGAATCTAACTTGGTCATGGTTTATAATCTCTTCCATATACTGCTGGCTTTTGTTTGCTAACATTTTGTTGTTGAGAAATTTTGTGTCTATATCTATATACATGAAAGATATTTATGCAAATTTGTAGTGAATTTTTTTGGCTGTAATATCAGAATAATACTATCCTTATAGTATAAGCTTTGGCAAGTATTCTCTCCTCTTCTGTTTTTCTGAAAGAGTTTGTAATGAATTGTCATTTTTTTCTTTAAATGATTCATAGAATTTACCGGGGAAATCAGGTTTGAGTTTTTCTCTGTAGGAAGACATTTTCATTTCCAATTCTATATTTCATTTGTAATATACCAATTAAGGTTGTTTATTTTTTTCTTGAGTCAATTTTGGTAGTTTGTGTCTTTCCAGGAATTTTAAAGTTTCTTCTGATTTGTTTAATTTGTTGGCATCAACTTGTTCTTATTAATCCCTTATGATCTTTACAATTTCTTTAAGGTCAATAGGAATGTCCTCTCTTTCATTCCTGATTTTTGGTAATTTGTCTATTCTCTGTTTTACTTTGTTGATTCTAGCAAAGTGTTGTCAATTTTAATGACCTTATCAAAGAACAAACTTTTCATTTAATTAATTTTCTCTGCTGTTTTTCTGCTTTCTGTCTTATTGGTTTTTGATCTAGTCTTTATTATTTTCTTCATTCTGCATGCTTTGAGTTTAGTTTGCTATTCTTTATCTGTTTTCTTAAGGTGAAAGTTTGTTCTTCTAATGTGGGTGTTTAATGCTGTAAATTTTCCTCTAAGTGCTACTTTGGCTTCATCTTGTAAATTTCAATATGTTTTGTTTTTGTTAAAACTTTCTTCTTAATTTCCTTGTGGTGTTGTTGACCACCAGTGTGTTGCTTAATTTTCAAATATTTGTGGATTTGTCCACATTTTATCAATTTGTTGATTTCCAATTTAATTTCATTGGGTTGAAGAATATATCTTGCATGCTTTTGATTCCATTAAATTTATTGAGGTTTCTTTTATAATCAGGCTTATAGTAGCCAGTCTTTATGGTTTGTACCAATTTAGCTGGGTCAGTGGAACTAGAGCCGCTTCAGGATAAAACTCCAATCTACTCTTATTTAGAGAATTTCTGAAAGAGGTAATAAGTATTTAGGATTTAAATGTGGGGAGATAACTCTGCAGCCAAATTTTTTTGATAAGCCTGAATATAATTCTATTTAAAACTGCAATGTGGGTAAATATCATTGTGAAGAAAAGCTCTGGATAAAAATAGTTATTCTGTCAGAACATACCCATGGGAAAAGATTTAGATGTAGTTCTAAAAATTGTCTTCATAATTAAAGAGTCAAACACTTTCTTTGATTTCTACCCAGGGAAAAAAAAATATGTATGAATTTATGGTCAGAAGAAAAGCTTGAAGTGAATGATTTAATCCAAACAGGATGTAATGAGTAACCACTTGCATCAGGCTTAATGCCAGATATTGGAACCCAGTACCAGGGAGCTCAAGAAAGATTAAAGAATGTCTACTTAACTAAAAGTAGAACATTGAATATTATAGGGCAAATTTTTATTTAAAAAAAAATCAAACTGCTGCATTTTACCTAATTTTCATCTATATTAGAAAAAAAGTACAACAAAACTTGTAAGCAAAGTATCTGAGATGACTGTTTTATTATTTTATTTGGTAAAACAAAAAAAATAAAACAACAGTCAAAGAACACTGTTGCCATCCTCTCCAATTGCCACCACAAAAAATGTTAGCAAATAAATATAATCTTTTTATGTTAAAAAGAACCTAAACCCAGGGGTTTTCAGCTCTGAGTAGAAAGATAATTGTCATATCTCCCTCTTCTGTCTTTTTTCCCTCTCTTTCTTCCTTTTCCTTCCTCCTTCCCTCCCTTTCTTCTTTCTTTCTTCCTGTCTTCCCTCTTACTCTTTTCCTAATTTTTCTCTATCTCCTCCTCCCCCTCTTTCTTTCCCTTCCTCCAGGAAAATAGGAAGCCAGTATATTGAGCTGAAATATCTCAGGCTTTAAATGCAGATAGTGGCCCCAAACTAATGTCCAAGATAAAATATTCAGTACAAAGATATACATAAGCTTTGACACTGATTCAGTCCAGACCAAATGCTGTAGAATATCTTAGTTTTTAAGGTTTGAATTATAATTAGAGTTTTGCAGTAAATAAGATTCAGAATAAAGTTTTACAAAAGCAAGACAACTCAAGTTAAAAAAAGGTACTTTGATAAATCTCAAATTTAAATATTGCTTCAATATTCTTCTTTATTTTATTGTGATTAAAATTTTCTAAAGTTTTGCTAAAGAGATCAATCTTTGAAACATCTTGACTTTATATTTTTACTATGGGCCTGACACTATAATGTGTGTGGTGACAAGCACAACATGTGTAGGATTTGCCCCTTGCCATACAGGAGCTGACAATAGAATGGTGAAATGTCATTGCAAGTGACAATAACAACAAATACTCGACAATGCATGAGGAGAAGCAGAGTACTAACAAATCATAGATGTAGAAGAGAATTTCCATTTGGGATGATTAAAAATGTTTATAGCTTGAAAGAATAAAATTAGTTTAATTGTACTTGCATTCATTAGAAATGATACTATTTTAGGCTATTCTACTATCCTCTGCAGCAAAGTGAGGATGGGGCTACTC
Organism: Macaca mulatta; assembly: GCF_049350105.2. Taxonomy (NCBI): domain Eukaryota; kingdom Metazoa; phylum Chordata; class Mammalia; order Primates; family Cercopithecidae; genus Macaca; species Macaca mulatta. The sequence continues at coordinate 173,954,659 of NC_133409.1, forward strand.
ACACTTTCGCTTATTGGTGTCTCTGCTAAATATGTAAAACATAGTACAATTAATTTACAATTTAAAAAGCCTCATTATTTTAGAATTTGATGAATATCTTGAATTATTAACTAAACTTTAATTGTTGACTTCAAAAATGAATTTTCCCAGACTTATTTTTATTTAGTTTTGAAATCAGAGTGCAATTTTAAGAAAAATTTAACCCACATGTTTTTATTAATCAGTGCTTAAATTATTTAAGTACATTATTGTTTTTCATGGATATTTTATGTTCCAAAGGCGTCTTGAGTTATTTTAATAACATTTTTATTCTCATAAAACACAATAGTTATTTTTTAACCAGAGGATTACAAAACAATCTGGAAGAAAAATAAACCTCAAGTCTTGACTCTTTGAACACTTTTTTCTTTAAGTACATTGCTACCACAGTTAAAAGACAGTGGGTGTAGCCACCTTAGGAAAGAGAAAACAGTTGGACCCAAACCAGTACAAGGCATTTGTGGAATAGCTTCCTTCTCCATTTATGAACAAAGAGCACATTCAGGTTTACAACTGAATGCAGGAGTATGAAGAATCACTAGGCTTGTTCATAGTGATTCAAGTAAAATTATTTGAGATGCATTTAGTGATGAAACCATGTCAAAATACAAAATATTTATAAGGAGAGAAAGAGCTCCATTTAGTAAATTTGTAAGAATGATAGAGATTCTCTTCATAGTCAGGAGAAGCCAGCCTTGACATAGTCCAGTGGCAACACCAGGACTTTCAGAATGAATCTATGCATGGACACCATGCATAGATTTTTCATCTGATCACTGCTCAGCCCAAAACAGCCACAGCTGTAGAGAAGTAAAGTAAGAAATAAATAGCTAGATAGACTGGATTATATGCAGGTGAACTAGGACACTGCTAGTGAGATTGGGAAGTGGTTCATCATGGAAAATTTCTCTTCACACAGGTTGTAATCTGGCATTCCATGATTAGGAATTTATTTCTTTGGCTAGAAGCTTTGTACTCTATAACAATTTCCATCATTCCATTAAAAAAACACAATAATCTTTCTTAGTCAATGAACATTAGTGATGAAGTTTATCAAATTCTTTACAGGGATTTTGAGTTTTGATGGGAAAGAACAAATTTTGCTTTTTGGGGAGAGTTTTGATAGACTAGATATAACTGTAAAAGTCTTTAAAAATGCACTTAATTTCCCAAGATCCCACCCACCTAGATTTAAAATGGCAGAATAAAAAGGAAACTTTCTACCATGTTCATAGTCAATTCCAAAAGCAATCTGTCAAGGGAATTCAATTCTGTAGTTGGTTGAGTTATTTATAATCTAATAAAGATCAGATGATATTTTCTGGTACAGTTCTCTTGGTGTAAATCTTCATGAACAATACCAATTTAAGGTTTTTTTTCTTCTGTTGAAGGCAAAATATCCAAACAGCAGTTAGATATTTTTTTTAAATCTTTTAAATATTATTTTTAATTAAATAAGTATAACTATATATATTTATGAGTAAAATGTGCTATTTTTGATATATGTATACAACTCATATAGTCCTCCCTCTACTCTGAAGAAAATAGATATTGACCCAGCTCTACTGGGGTAGCTTTATTGTATACAAAGGTGTAAGTTTTCTGCCAAAGGCTAAAGAGTTATCATCGAAACACTAGAGGTGCAAATCTAATCTCTAGAAAGCATGTGTGGCAACTCCCAAATCTGTCTCCTAATAATAGATGCCTGGTAATAGTAATGTCTGAATTTTTCTTAAATTTGGGATCTTTTCAAACATTACATTCGTATATTTCCTCATTTTATCACTGCATTTTCATAGAGGAAGGTATAAATCAATGATTTTTACAGATGTAGTAATTGAATCTTAGAGTAGCTATGAAAACCAAATCTTAAAAGTGCCCCGTGGTTCTATTCTATGAACTACAGTTCCTTTCTTATTCAGGCATCTCCTTCTTTGTTTCCAAGTGCAAGACATGGAAATCTCTCAAGGTTTCCTTTAAGAATATATTTCTGCACTTTTCAGAATAAAGTTTCTGAAGTCCATTCTAGGGGCGGGTAAGAGCCCAGACTCTGGACATTTAAAACTCCCCATGGGATCTAACATCTGAGTACCATGATAGATCCTTTTTGCCCTTCTCTCTTATTTCAGTACACCTGAACCGAAGTTGTAATTCTTGGAGAGTTTCAGAATGGGTATGCAGACCTGGGTGCTAGCTACTTTCTGCATGTTAAAAGGTAATTGAATAGGAGCAAATACAAGTACAATTGGATATGTAGGCTGGAGGCACTAAGTTGCAGTCTCAAAGAGGTCACACTGAAATGAATTTTTTAAAAGAACTATAAAATTGCATCTAAGATAGATGGGGAGCAAAAGCAATATTTAAATGAAATTGTTATGGATATAAGTCACTTTTCAAGCATTATAACTACTTCTACCATAAAATATGTTTTCACTTCATATATAAAACATTGTTATTATTCACATCTTATGACATGTTAACATATTAAAACTTAAATGTTTAATGCATATATTAAAATTTTGTGTCATCATTAACCCAGCTGATGAATTCTTTTTGGACAAAAACACTGGAAAAGATATATCAAGAGAGATAATTTTTACAATTAGAATAAAAATATGTAACTTAAAGTATAGTGAGATAAAAATGTCTGATTCAAAGTTCCAACCCCCCTTTTCTCTTTTCTCTCTCTCTCTTTTGTTTTTCTCACAGGAAGGAATCCTAGTGCCATTTGTTTTCCTATTAAATGACATTTCAAATACTTTATTATAAACATAAATTACATCTTTCAAGAAGGCAAATGACAAACTAAATTTGAGATCTGGCTTGCATTTCTACACCCTACCCAAGACTAAATAGATGAACAGTTGCTTTATAGATCGTATCTGAAAGATAAACAAAAAGAGACAGTATCTTATAGAAAACACGTCACTTGAAACTGACATCTGCCCTTTAATTCACGAACATCATCCTAAACCCTGTCACTTCACTTGACATCTGTTACATATCCTGATGCATGAAGTTGTGGAAAAGAGCAATCTTATTTGCAGTTGGTGAGAAAAAAAATTATATATATATATATACACACACACACACACACACACACACGTATACACACACACATAAAATTTTTTACACATATGTATGTGTGTAACTTTTTAAGCTGCTTTGATTTAAAGTGCTTTGATTTACCTACAGATATGACTTCCTCTTCATCAGTGTTTTAAAATGACAATGCTGCTGTTCATACACTAGTTCACCTACATCTAGTAATGGATGCTGTGAGAGATGCTGAAAGTCCCCTGTGCCCAAATAAACATCCTCTGTGATATAGAAAACTTTCACCATTAATTTGGTTTCTTTGAATCGAAGCATCTTAAGAAGATCCTTATGAGATGTCCACAAATTACCTGGGATGAGTCACTCATGAATACATTTGTACTAATTATCATCAGTTATTACATTAATGGAGAAAGGTTCCGTTGAAGTAGAAAAAGGAAGAACTGCAATAGAACGAGACAATGAGTGGGAGAAATCTGGAGTCTACATGTAGACGTTTGCTACTTGCAGTACAACCGTTTCTGCCTCACCTGGGAAATTGTTAGAAATGCAAATTCTCAGGTTCCACCCAGTGCCTACTAAAGTGACATGCTTGGGAGTGAAGCCCAGGAATCTGCATTTTATTTTATTTTTTTAAAATTTATTATTATTATTATACTTTAAGTTCTAGGGTACATGTGCATAACGTGCAGGTTTGTTACATATGTATACTCGTGCCATGTTGGTGTGCTGCACCCATCAACTCGTCAGCACCCATCAACTCCTCATTTACATCAGGTATAACTCCCAATGCAATCCCTCCCCCGTCCCCCCTCCCCATAATAGGCCCCGGTGTGTGATGTTCCCCTTCCCAAGTCCAAGTGATCTCATTGTTCAGTTCCCACCTATGAGTGAGAACATGCGGTGTTTGGTTTTCTGTTCTTGCAATAGTTTGCTAAGAATGATGGTTTCCAGCTGCATCCATGTCCCTACAAAGGACACAAACTCATCCTTTTTTATGGCTGCATAGTATTCCATGGTGTATATGTGCCACATTTTCTTAATCCAGTCTGTCACTGATGGACATTTGGGGTGATTCCAAGTCTTTGCTATTGTGAATAGTGCCTCAATAAACATGAATCTGCATTTTAATAAGCTCTTGAGATGATTCTGATGCTTGCTAACATTTGTCAAGCACTGGTCTGAACTTGAGAATAATGAGACCCACTGGCAGACTGAGAAGGGTGGGTAAGTAAAGCTGGAAGAAGTACCTCACACACCGCTTATGTTTATTTCACAAATTTATTTACATTCACCGTGATCTCAGTTATGTTTAACCTCAAACATAATACAAAATTAAATTGCCAGTATAAATTTATATCCCAAAACTCCTATGATATTTGCATATGTCATAATGACATCACTGGTTAAAAATGCTTATATTTAACAAGTATATAATTTCAGAAGTTTTGGGAGTGTTCCCTAGGGAAATTAAAATTTTAAAGAATCATTATCTATGCAAGAATTGTTATATCTGAAGCCACTGCTAAATCTTTGGGCATGAATAGTACAAAAACAAAATGATAACAAACAACCAAAAAATACTACTGGGAATCAAAGGGTTTAAAGAGACTTGTGAAGTCATCCATAATCTCTCAACTTGTAGATTATAATTGTGCTCACTAAGGATGAGTCCTTCTACACAGGAGATGTGGCTCTGAAGAAGACGAAGCTGGTGACTCAGCAAGAAGAGGATGGACTGGGCTGGAGTTGGGCTACCTTGGCCTCAGGACACAGGAGTTGAACTGAGGCCTCCTGATCTATAGGAAGCACCTTTCTTCCCTAAATCTGCCATGGACTTTGGTTAGGAGAGTTCTTACCAGCTTCCTGTGTGGACAAAATATTGGCTCTGTGGCAACTTGGAAATCACTTCTGCTCCTTAAAAAAGTCTAAGATTTTGGCTAGGCACGGTGGCTCACACCTGTAATCCCAACACTTTGGGAGGCCAAGGCAGGCAGATCATGAGGTCAGGAGTTCAAGACCAGCCTGACCAACATGGTGAAACCCTGTCTCTACCAAAACCACAAAAATTAGCCAGGCATGATGGTGCGCGCCTGTAATCCCAGCTACTCAGGAGGCTAAGGCAGGAGAATCGCTTGAACCTGGGAGGTGGAGGTTGCAGTGAGCTGAGATTGCTCCACTGCCATCCTACCTGGGTGACAGCATGAGACTTCATCTCAAAATATGTATATATATATAAGATTTTTTAAACTGGATTTGTTTTCATCAAAATGAAGGATTATAGTAATGTTTTTTTATTACAGAAATAAATTATCTAATTTATAGAAAAAGTGGGAAATCCAGGTAAACAAAGTACAAAATAAACACGGATATACTTCCTTCCCAGGGATGAGCAGTTACTTTAGCATCTATCTCTGCAGATCTTTTTATTGCTGTTTTACAAAAATAAAGTCAATACTGTATGTTATTTTACCATCTACGTTGTTCACCTATCAATATGTCCTAACACCTTTTCATGTCAATAATTGCTCTTCTATAACATTCTTAATGGCTACTGAGCATTCCATTTTATGGTTGTATCATAATTTATTTACCAAATTCCCAATTGTTTCTTATATGCAATTTCTAATTTGTAACTATTATAAAGTGTGTTCTGGTGACTCATCCTGATAGTTATGTTTTTATGCCTGTCCTTATAAATTCCCAACAATAAATTTGTAAAATATTTAACACATGTGTGTTACTAAATACCTACTCATCAGTTGACCTATCTTACTCAGATAAAGAAAATACTATGTGTACTTACCACTGAACTTCATCTTGTTAGATCTAGTGCATTCCTCAAGCCTGCAGGGAAGTTGTCAGAGCCCAATTTGATAATCAAATGAAGTCACTGCTCTACTCTACTTCATGGCAACTGGAAATTTTGTACCTAAGACTTTTGCATGTGCACAATTTTAACAAGATATCCTAGGAGCAAGACAATTTTAAAATTCATGTTCTTTTAGATTTTAGGAAGAGAATGTGGCATATATACTATGTATTGATGTTCCTGCTATGATTCCATATGTGTGTTACTGGAAAATCTTGTGTTCCACAACGTGGTACTCTAAACTTAATGAGGCCTATGAGGAAAATAAGTTTGTGGCAGACATCCCCAAATCCTTTGGAATTTTGTAATCAAAATATTAACAACAAAAGCAACAAAAAGCTGTTTTAATAAAATTGTAGCATAGCTAATCTCTACTGACATTTACACCTAGTGGCCCAATTAGTCAATCCTTTACCACACAAAATCATGGAGCTCTTGCGTTGTAGGGAAAGAAGTAAGGAACGATATTTACTTTTAACAGTGACCATTAAAAAAAAAAAAAAACCACTTCGACTTAAGGTGTAGCCTTCATTTATCTGCTATTTAATATCAGAGGAGGAGTTATCTTTGCAGAATTTTTGTTTACACTTGTAGCTTTTCCTGATAACTAAACCTACTGGTTCTAGAAACTTAGTAGTTCTAGATGCCACTAAGACAGCTACTACTAGTACTTGCAATTTTGTAGGTTTTCAGCTGGTTTTATTAAAATTATACATTTCTAGTGTCTTATTTATTTATGTTTTGCTTTGTTTTATTTTATTTTATTTTATTTTATTTTATTTTATTTTATTTTATTTTATTTTATTTTCGAGACAGAGTTTTGCTCTTGTTGCCCAGGCTGGAGTACAATGGTGCGATCTCGGCTCACTGCAACCTCCACCTCCTGGGTTCAAGCGATTCTCCTGCCCCAGCCTCCTGAGTAGCTGGGATTACAGACTTGCACCACCATGCCCAGCTAATTTTTTGTATTTTTAGTAGAGATGGGGTTTCACTATGTTGGCGAGGCTGGTCTCGAACTCCTGACCTCAGGTGATCCACCCCCCCCTCAGCTTTCTTGTGCTGGTATAATAGGCGTGAGCTAACATGCCCAGCTGGGGTCTTATCTTTAATTGTAAGAAAAGTTGCCCTAACTGCTTCAAAATATTAACATGCAAGAAAAAGACTAAACCGAAAGGAATTCTACATTACATTGGCATAATTCTCCCATTTTCAATAGAATATGAGTCAATTTATATTAAAGAAGCATAAATTATGGCAGAACAAACTGCATTGTCAACATTCCAGTGATGTCTAGGGTAGCACCCTGTAAGCTGATTCATTAATATTTGTTCAGTAAAAATTAAAATCTTCATAGTAAGCAGAATCAATAAAGACGATAAAGAGACTCACATTAGTTCGTTCAGGGTTAACACTGATGAGTTCAAGTCCCATGCGCTTTTATCACCAAAAAATACAGGGAAAACCCTTTTAGGTTTTGGTACAGCAGCTAGTGAATAATAGACACTTACCCCTTCATCAAGACCCTAGTGAAAGTTTGCAGAAGGCAGTTATGAGGACAGTCCACCAGTCATACTAATCTGTGAGTTCTCACCTGCCCCTGGTTAAAAAGCCTGGCATTCTTGCATTAAGTCAACTTCAGTTTCTAAATGTTGGAGACTTTTCATTTCCACATGCCCGGACATAACTCCTGGATTCAAGGCCCCAGTCATTCAGTCTTTCCTGACCTCCTCACTGTTAGCCCCACTGCTCCTTTCAGGAAACTCTCTTGACAGCATGCCAATAGGTTACAATGGCCTTGGAATAAGATTTCCTGTTCCCAGGCTTGCACTTCTCTAGTTTTTGTTTTGTTTTGTTTTTTTAACCTAGAATTACATTCCTCACTCCTCTCTGTGTCCAAATTTTTACTCTCAATTAATTATATGATAACCCTATTCTTAGCAACTCCTTCTTTTCAATTACTATAGAACTAATTACTAATTACCGATGATAATCATATCACACTCAATATATAAAGGCTTGTAATAGCATATATAAGTGTTATAGATAACAATTCTTCCCATTTCTCTATGCTGGGCTTTTGTGTGTTGTTTCTATGGCAGAAAACCATGCCTTTTCTGTATTTATAACTCATTTATAAAATGTATTTATAACTCATTTGCATCCATTAGTGTACTCCCAATAAACAGACTAATTTATCAGCTGGCAAGAAGTTAATATCTTGACTTCAAAGGAAGGGTGGAAGCAGAATTCCTTCCTCTTAAAGAGACCTCAATTTTTTCTCCTAAAGCCTTCAACTGATTGGATGAGGCCCACCTTCATTATGAAGGGTGATCTGCTTTACTCAAAATCTACAGATTTAAATGTTAACTACATCTAAAATATACCTTCACAGTAATATCTAGACTAGTGTTTGGCCAAACTACTGGCCATCATAGCCTATCCAAGTTGATACAGAAAGTTAATCATCACATCATTTGACCATTCCCCTTCTAATAGTCATTTAGATTATTTCTGGATAGTTAGCCATTACAAAAATTGCTACGTTGAGTAAGCTTGTGCATAACCAGTTCATATATTCATAAGCATATCTTTGCTGTACATTCCTAGAAGTATAATTGTGGGGTCAACTGTTAGGTGAATTTGCTATTTTGAGGAATATTAGCAAATTGCTTTTCATAGTGGTTGTAGCAATATACACTTACATCAGCAGTGTACAAGAGTTTCTGTTTCATCAAACCGTCCCCAACAGAGTGTATTGCCAAACTTTTTGAAATTTCACAAAATGAGAGTCGACAAATAGTACTATACTGATTGTCTCTTATTATGAATGAGGAGGAGCTTCTATTAAAATGTTTAACAAGCACTTATACTTTTTGTGAATAAATTGTTCATATCCTTTGTCTATTTCCCATTGTCTTATGATATTTCTATAAGTTTGAGTTAGTTCTATAATAATTAAAAATACAAAATATATCGTGTTTTTGAGTTGCAAATATCTGTTTCCATTAGTATATTTTCACCATTAGGATTTTTAATAAGAGCTTTTAGGCATTTCAACAGTTTAAATACATTTTAATTAAGATTTTATATAAACATAAGGAATTTGAAACATTACATGTACACAGATCAATGAATTTTCATTTAGTGAGTAAAGTTAACCTTCGTAAATACCATTCAGAGTAAGAAATAGTGCTCCATAAATACTTTCCCAAATGACACTTCCAGCTACTATCAGTTCCTCCCCAAAGGTAAAGACACCAACATACATCAGTTATGCCTGGGTTTAATATTTACATGTTTGTTTATAATATTTATTATGTTTATTATATATAAAATTATATGATTTATAAAAGTTATATAAAGAATCTGTATTTTTTGAGTGTTTGACTTCTTTTGTCCAAATTCTATTTGTAAGATTCATCCATGTTATTTTATATTAATTCCTTTATATATAATTAGTTTATCCTCAATATTGTATGTGTTAATATATCATAATTTATTAATTCATCAATTCTGAAAAGCCATTTGTGTTTTTGCCATTTTTAACTACCTTAAGAATGCTGCTAGAATATGCCTGCATCTTTTAGAGACTATATGCATACATTTCTGATGACTATATATTTCACAGTGGAAGTGTTGGTTGTGCTCAACATTAATAAATACTACAAACAAATGATAAACTGTGACTGTAAAATGTTAAACTCCCATCATCAACAGTGTATCTATCATTTTAATGTTAGTTCCTCTATGTAGTGGTCCCTTATCGTGTGTGTGTATGTGTGTTGTATTCTTCTGGTGACTCATGAGGGTGATCACTTTTTTGGACTATCTCTATTTAACATTTATTTTAAATTTCATTATTTTATTGTCTGCCAACTGAAAGTTTGATATGTGTTCTTTCTCTATCTTTCTGCTTGAAAGGGGAACTTGGATAATTGATTTTCAACCATTCTTCTTTTTTAAAAGTAGAAATTTAAGACTATACATTTTCTTCTAAGCATTGTTAGCTGCATTCCTCAAGGTTTGATACTTTATATTTTTTTTCTGGCATTTAATCAAAGTTTTTCTAATGTCTATTTTTTAAAAAAAATTATGCATTACTCAAAAGTGCTTTGTTTTCCAAGCTGTTGGGGGGATTTTTTAGTTTTCTTCTTCTTATTGATTTCTAACTTAATTTCACTGTGGTCAAAGAATATACTTTGAATGTCTTAAAACCTTTGAAATGTGTTGAGGTTTGCTTTATGATCCAGCATGTGGTCAGTTTTGCTAAGTGTTCCATGTGCTCTCTGTTGTCATTGGATGCAGTATTCTGATGTCAATTAGATCAGATGGGTAATTGTGTTTGTGGAAGACATTGTAAAAGATGGCCTTCAATTATCCTTGCCCCCTGATAATCAAACCCTTACATAATTCTCTCCACTTGAATGTTGGTGGATCCTGTGACTTGCTTCTTACCAATAGAACAGAATTATGTTATATAAGATTGTACTATCAGTCACTTTCACTTTCTGATTTTGATGAAGAAAGCAGCCCTGCTGGAAAGGCCCATGTGATAAGAAACTGAGACTAACAACTGAGGTTAAAATGAGGTTGACCTCTAGCTAATAGGCAACAAGAAACTAGGGAACTTGGTCTAACAGCCTGTAAGAAAGATAACTATGCCAAGAAGGGTGTGATCTTGGAAGTAAATCCTTCCCCAGTCAAACATTGAGATGAGGCTGCAACTCCATTGGACACCTTGATTGCAATTCTCACATGAGCCTCGGAGGCAGAGAGAACTAGATAAAAACAGTGCCAGGCTCCTGACCCACAAAAACTGTGAGATAGTAAAGTATGTTGTTTGAATCAGGCTTTCTTGTTTAAACCCCACAAACCTATTTCATTGTTATTTGTTTTCAGTGAGTCACCATTTATATGACTAAGCCACCCTCCTCCGTCTCTAATTCTTTACATCTTCTCATGTCTACTACCAGTTGAATGTAGATAGCCTCTGAGATTCAGAGTTCCAATTTCTGGAAATAAAAATATGATGTATTTAGATGATCTTTATTCTTTCTAGAAAATACTTTCACACAAGTCTATTTTCCAGGTTTCTCAGAGGCAGATAACATTGCTGCTTTTGTACTAATGAACACTCATAGTCCACTGACACAGAAAGGCAGGGATGGTGTCATGACATCCATGTTCTCAGTGTCTTCTGGGGCCTCTTTTTATTTTAGCAGGAAATTATAGACAGCAACCCCTCTGGAATGGGGATTTGCAGTATGGCAGACTTTGAATAGATTGGACAAGGCTCTAATATATTTGGTGTTCTATCTGTTTTTGCATTTATCTATAAATTTTCTCTACGGAACTCATGATATAAGGATCTGTACAGCTCTTATGTGCCTCTCTGTCCTGCTATTTTCATGGCAGGTGTTGCCTTGGAAGGTTTATAAATGGAGAGAAACTAAGGAACTGGCTCATGGATAGAATTCCATGTCTGGCAAACCTAGAAGGTAGATATCACGGCCATATATTTTTCTTGTCAATGCAACCTCTGCATTTAGGTTTATGTAAAGACAGTGGGACTAACTTAAAGGCCTTTATTCTGCCTACTTAGGGCAATCTGTCCTGGTTGATTGTATCAATTTTTCCCATGAAGTTTTTCACTTCTCTGCCCCTCTTCATTAATTATAGGGATAATAGAAGCACTGGGTATACATTGGCATATAAATTTTTGCTGCATTTTTTCTATTGAGTCTTTGCTACTTTTTGATTGTTATATACCTCAGGGGTATATAAATCTTTTCTTTTAGTAGGACATTATATTTTGCTATATTTTAGTGGATGTTAGGGAAAGACAGTTTTTAACTGTCATGATAAACTGCAAGTTCTCTTGACTGATTTTCCTGATTGACTTCGTGCAATACTATTTTTCCTATTAGAAAAAAATATTATTTTAATCTTTCTCATTGTAAAAAAAAAGTTCCCATGTTATTTTCTTTTTCCTTATAATTGAATTAACTATTCAGGGAAGCTCTTCAATGAAGATGTATTTCAAAGAGGATTCCTTCATTCAAAGCGAACTACCAGTATTTATTATTTCAGACCTATGCCATTCATTTACTCAATTTCTCAGCCAGAATATTTGGAAATCCTGAATTTATTCTACTTGATGACATTGCCTATATATTATCTGATCAGCAAATTTAATTCAATGCATTGTCTAAAATACTATTCTAATCTCTTTCTGTTTCCTAATTCAGGCTTTGGTTCAAGTCTTCATAACTTCTTTCCTATAGAAGTAAAATCTCCCATCCTTAACTCTTTCTTCTTTGAGTTGGTCTCTGTGGTATACCCATTCTAATGGGGTTAACATCCTTTAGTGTAACCCCAGTTGCCCAATATGTTATGTTCAAGTTTCTTAACATGATCTTCAGACTTTATCCTGTAACGTTATTTCTCTTCTTAAACCTCAGGAATGAACTGCTTAATTCTCTGAAATGCATGATGTTCTGTCATCTGATTTTTTTCTGGCTAAGATTCTGGTAAAATTTACTCATCATTCAAAACTCACACTAAGTAACACTTTCTATCCCCACACTCAGATAAGGATAATCATTGTTTTCCCTTTGTGCTCCTATAGAATTTTGTATCTATCATAACAAATCTTAAGAGTTTTTCTGTTTCTTTTTCTTTTTTGTCCTCTAGACTTTCACATTCTTCAGGGAAAGGTCTGTGTTTTATTCTTTGTTCCATCAGCAATTAATACACTGGTGAACATTCTGGAAAAAATATAAAATGTTAATGGATAAAAAAATATAAATGATCAAATACTTCTGGATCAGTATAAATCCATCATCGCTTTTAAAAAATGTCTAGCGTATATCCTTCAGGTAGTAGGAAAACAAATTTATTTTTCTATATATAGGAAAAATAAAATTCTGTGGGTACTATTAAATATCTTGTTCCACTGAGGTATTTATGAGGTGTCTGAATTGAATTGAAACTTCTCCCTCAAAACAAATCTTAGATACAAGTCAAGTGTTCTTAGGGGACTGATACTAGAAAAAGAAACAAAAAGCAAACCAAACATTAGGTTTTAGTCTAAGAATTTGAGTGCTTTTTTAAACCCACCAATATAATCAGATTTATATTTATTTTTACAGAAATGTTTGCTCAGCTAATGCATTCCTAATCAAATAATGGGTGTTCCATGATGGAAATTTCAAATAAAGTTCTTAAGGCTGTCAAAAACTAAATAAGCTAACCAGAATTATATTTCTTTGTTTCCTGGTGGATCTCATAAATGCTTCAAGAGGAATACAGCATACTTAGAAAGAGGCCAGCCAGATAGGCACTCAAGCGCAAGTGTACTCCTCCATTCCTCACCCTCAACCAATGATTTCATACATATATTCTGGCGAAATATGTCTGTTTTTGAATTGACAAATATCTCCATGATCTATCACATTTTAAAATTATTTGTGTTTGTTTCAAACAAACTCCATGCCGTCTCAAAATTAAATACTACAATTCCATTAACTAATCTATTTTGTGCTTAAAAAGAGTATCGTATGGCTAGTCACATGAATTCTAACCCATTAATGTGAATGATGATCAATTAATTTTTAACTTAGAGTGCACAAACGCAGAATGCATCCTGTTAAATGTAACTTTAGGAGATTTTGAAGTCGACTTTGAGTCCCTTTGTTGAATCTTACAAAAATCTTTGGCATGGTTCATTCAGCTCATTGGGGTTTTTCAGTTAGGCTCTTCTAAGCCTAACTTTTGAGACACAGCAATCGCAGAAAACTTACTAACACAGTATTCTTGAATGCCAAAATCGAGACACTACAGACTACAGCATATTACCAATGAAATGCTCATGAAAACAACCTCACTTTATTTTCAGTTTTGTGGTTCATAGGACATTAGTAATTAAGACAAGTTTTATGAGGCATCATTTTGCAAGACTTGATTAAAATGGATTTGAAAGCACTGGAATGAAATGGCAACAGTTCATGTTGTCTGTGTTTACTCTTGTTTGAAATTTCTCTCAATGGGAGGTGCCAGAACAGTGGGCCACAAGTTCAACCTCTGTAAGTTTGAGAACCTTATTTATTTGAGAAGAATCTGGTTCACATGTTGTAAGACAATCTGAGCAAAATAAGATTGATGCCCTATGAGCTCATGAGGCATTAGGACAATCAGCCATAGAGGGAGACAGCCAAGATGACATGTCACATCACTAGGACCCCAAAATGCTCAAGTCTCCTCTGAAGGGTGGTGGTTGTTGTTGTTGTTGTTGTTTTCAGTCTATCCAAGACAGGGAAAAAAGATTGCATGACTCTTAAAGAAATATTTGACTTCTAAAATTAAAACATTAAAAATAAACAGTAAAGAAGAAAGTTATGTAAAGACCATCCTTAAATGTGTTTCTTGCAAAGTCAAGTCATTCTTGGCAAACTTATTTTTAAATGGCAGTAACAAGAACAATAGTAGTACCTACCTTCAGGCTCTAGCTCTCGTGTTCCAGTTACTGTGGAACTCATGTTCTGGATACCCTTTATTTCCTATCATCTTCACAAGAGAGTTCTATGACTTTTGGAAAGGGGCAGGCAAAGAAATGGAGACTTCAAGACTTCAAAAGGCAGCAATTTTTCCAAGAGTGGAGGAGGTGAAATGTGATCTTAGGTATGTCCAATTCCAAAATCACCTCGTCACACAGAAAAGACATAATGCCTCAGTTAATTGAAATGGATAAAAATTAGTGTGCTCTGAGGTCAGCAGCTGAAGAGTGTAGGAGAGACTGTTCCCATTGCTGTAGGACACTGACGCTGGGTGCCGTCGCTGCCTAGGTGAGCCCCGGCTGCTGTGCTGCTGTTCCTGCTGCCCTGTGTCCCTGGGATGGGTCCTTAGCTATCACTCCTCTCTTTGTCCCAAGCCTCAGATTCAGGGCCTCGGTAGGAACATTCAGTTGGCCAGATATTGGCCATATGGTTATGTCATGGCTGTCAGAGGTGGGGGAGGGAATATCTGCTTCCTGTCGGGCTGCAGCCCACCAGAATCCACAAATAATACGTGCAAACAAGAACTCCAGAAAACAGGGAAGCTTCCAATTCTGCCTCTGCAACTTTTTGACCATATGATCTCAGCCACTATCCTACTTGTCTGCGTATTAAAGTAACATCCTCTTAACTGGTGCACCTGTGGCTTCATGTTGTCTCTCCATTCACAACAGAGTAGCCAGAGGACTCCTTTCAAAACACGTCCAATTGTGTTTCTTCTTTGCTCAGAACTCTTTGGTGGGTTCTCTTCTTGCTCAGAGTGAAACCTTAAATCTAATTTTCAGATATGTTGGCAGGAGTAAGGGGGCAACCAAGGAGAGATAGTGAGGCAGTCAGAGGCTAGCAAGATTAGAACGTTGTTTTTACACCTACATGTAAATGTTTACTTCAGTTCCCACTGGCCCCGATTCCCATGGGGATGATGTGGAGGTAGGCCCAGGTGGGTGCTGCACACACAGTAGGTTTGTGTCACTTTGGAGGAACTCCAAGCTTAAGAGACTCCAGTCTTAGAAGTGAGCTGCTAGTAAACCAACCTATGTTTCATAATAAACACCTTCTCTTATTATACTGGATATCAAATGAACCTGCTCTCCACATCAGAGGAAGAGGTCTTCTCTACCTTCCAAGGCTGTTCATTTGATCTGACATAAAAGCTACCACAAGACAAGCTGAAACAGAATAGATAATAGAGAAGCATCTTCCAAAACATGCTAACTAGGTATATGCCTATATTTTAATGTTCCCTATACATTTTAAGATGCCCAAAATATCTCATAACAATATATTAAAATAACATGAACTTTTTACATAGTTGGCCCTGGGTACTAAATATCTTCATTAGATGGAACTTGCTAGTTGTGCTGTTTTAATCTTCTACTTGTACTAATTATTTTCTATCAAATCTCTGATAATGAGAGAAGTTATTAAAATGCTTCATTATTTTGGATTTTTAATTTTATCTTTATATTTCTTTCAATTTTGACTTTGTATATTTTATTGCAATGTTTCTTGGAACATAAAAGGTGTTCATTTTTATTTTTTGCTAATGAGTTGTTAAATTTGTTACGTATGATTCTCTATATCTATAATAGTGCTTTTGTTTTAAAGATTATTTTGTTCTAAAGATAGTTATTGCTACACTTGATTTATTCTGTGAGCATATCAATTAGAATCCTCGCTGGAAACAGATGGTCCACTAAAGCTGAGTAATTGAGGATATTTTAACAAAGAGAATATTTTTAAAGTAGTGGACAAGATCTGGGGAGATAAGGGATTTCTGTAGTACCTGGAGTTACAGGGATTTTAGTCCCATGTATTTTGAAATCTCCCCTTTCCCATCCCAACAGTTACAATTACTGTTTAATGGAGTTGACATTGCACAGTAAATTCATTAAAAAGTTTTATATTTCTCACAAAACTGTCTGTCCATTCATTCTGTCAGGTTTCCTTTCCCAGTCTCTGGTTTATGTCTCAGGTATAGCTGGTAGCTTATCTAGCAACTTTTAGGCACTAGAACAGCTATTTTAAACCTTAAGACATCCAAATGACATGTAATATGAACTTCAGTCTCTCATCTTATTGGAAACTTCTACTACTACTCAAATCTGACTTGTGAATTCTACTAACCCTCCCTGCTACTTTTTCTCCACTCAACTGGGGTGTGGCAAATATTCAAATACTGGTTTTTTAATGTTGGAGTTCTTTTAAGGCTTTTCCCAGTAAATCCTCCCATATTCTTGCAGAGATCATAGAATTCCTTAAATGACACAACCCCTTCTGGTCTCCCAGCATTCACTTGGGTTCCTGGCTTCGTGGAACATTCCATGTGTATTAGTTTTCTCTTTCTGTGTAACAAATTACCACAGACTCAGCAGCTTAAAACAATACCCATTTATTATATAATATCACAGTTCTGTAAGCCAAAAGTTAAGGCAAGTTCAATTGTGTTCTCTACTGAAATCGAGGCATTGACCAGTCAGGGCCTCATCTGGAGGCTCTGGGGAAGAATCTGCTGCTAAGCTTTTAGAAATTACTGGCAGAATTCAGTCTCTTGTGGTTGTAGGACTGTGGTTGATGTTTCCTTGCTTTCTGTCAGCTAGAGGCTTTGCTAGGTTCTAGAGGCTATCTGCCCTCAAAGCCAGCAATGGTGTTATGAAATCTTCTCATACTTCAAACCTTTCTGACTTCCTCATTCTGTTAGAAGCACAGATCATAAAGCATCTATTTGTACTATGTGCAGATAAATATTTTGTAAACTTTCCAAAATTATAGCAGAAAATTGGTAACCATAAAATGTTACAGAGCTGATTAAAGAAAAACTAAAATTTCTAGTTTGAAATGAAAATTATTATGTGAAAAGAGGCTTCAGACCCTGAATATTCTACTGAAAGGAAGCCGATTGACAAAACTATTGAGTTACAAACACATACTACCTTTCAGGTAAGAGAAAGGGAGACTTAAGGGGTAAAATGTTGAGAACAGAAAGCTCTTCAATTTATTGTTTATTTAATTAATTTATTTTTAGAGATGGGGTCTCACTATGTTGCCCATGCTGAAGTAAAGTGGCTAGTCATAGGAATGATTGTGGTACACTGCAACCTCAAATTCCCAGGCTCAAACCATCCTCCCATCTCAGCCTCCCAAGGAGCTGGGACTAACAGGCATGTGCCATTGCACCCAGCTCAAACTATAACTTTAAAGGGTTTTACTGGTTGGGTCAGGCCTATCTGGATAATCTCCTTATCTGAAGGTCAAATGCTTTGGGACTTTAATTATATCTGCAAAATCTTTTCATACCAACACTGAAATTTGTGTTTGATTAAATAACCAGGGGATGGAATCCTTGTGAGTCATCTTTATATTTCAGTCCATTCCCTGGTCCACCAAAAGTCATATACCTCCCAAATGCAAAATACACTCTCCCTCTCCAAGTCCTTCTGATAGTCACTTATATGTGTGAATGTAAATAAGCTATGGTCCACAGCTATGAAGCAAACACGAATCTAGGTGTTGCTGTGAAAGTATTTTGTAGATGTGATTAACATCTACAACCAGTTGACTTTCTTTAAAAGAGATCACCTTAATAATCTGGGTGGGCCTGATTCAATCAGCTTAAAAGTCTTAAGAGCAGAATGAGGAAGAAGAAATTCCATCTCTGAATGGCACCATCAGCCTTTCCAGCCTGTCTTTTCTGATCACTTGTTCTATGGATTTTGGACTTCCCTAGTTAATCCCCACAATTGTAAATTGCAAGAAATCCATCTATGCCAAGACCAGCTCGGTCGTGGAGACCCAGCGGCGCTAGAGGAATTAAAGACACACACACACAGAAATATAGAGGTGTGGAGTGGGAAATCAGGGGTCTCACAGCCTTCAGAGCTGAGAGCCTTGAACAGAAATTTACATATTTATTGACAGCAAGCCAGTGATGAACATTGTTTCTATAGATTATAGATTAACTAAAAGTATCCCTTATGAGAAATAAAGAGATGGACCAAAATAAAGGGATGGGTTGGGCTAGTTATCTGCAGCAGGAGCATGTCCTTAAGGCACAGATCACTCATGCTATTGTTTGTGGTTTAAGAACGCCTTTAAGCAGTTTTCCTGCCCTTGGTGGGCCAGGCATTCCTTGCCCTCATTCCAGTAAACCCACAACCTTCCAGCATGGGCGTCATGGCCATCACAAACATGTCACAGTGCTGCACAGATTTTGTTTATGGCCAGTTTTGTGGCCAGTTTATGGCCAGATTTTGGGGGTCCTGTTCCCAACATGTCTGCCTATCTATCTACCTATCTACCTACCTACTATCAAATATATATATGACATATGTATTTCATATTTTTACATACATATAATACATATTATTGCACGTGTGCACACACGCACACACACACACACAGTCTCCTGCTGGTTTGTTCTGGTGAAGTCCTAATTGATAGCAGTCCACCAAAGTCTCATCCCACTACAATATCAGCTGAAAGTCCAAAATCTCATCTAAATGTCATTCGTTTAAAAGTCCTAAATCTCATTGAAATCAGGTGTTAAAGAGGCTCATCAGTTTAATTCATTGTGGGCTGTGACACGGATTCATCCGTAGACCTGAAAACTAAAGGAAAAGTTATGTGTTATCAATATTTTCCCAATGCAATGGCAAGACAGGCAGAGAATAATAATTATGGTTGTTTCATTCAAAACGGAGGTACATGGAAAGTGAAAAGAAGTCACCAGACCAAGGTAGTTCTGAAATCCAGTTGTCAACCTCTTTTAGGTCTCTGGGATTAATCCTCTGTGGTTCTCAGCTCTACTCTCCACATTCATGGTTCCACCCTCTGGATTTTCCTTTTTACCCCGTGAGTCTCCCTTTCTCTTATTGGAAAGGCAGTGTGTGTTTGTAGCTCAACAGTTTTGTCAGTCTGCTTCCATTCAGTAGAATATTCAGGGTCTCTTTTCACATAATAATTTTCATTTCGAACTAGAAATTCTAGTTTTTCTTTAATTGGCTCTGTAACATTTTATAGTTACCAATTTTCTGCTTTGGAAAGTTTATAAAATATTTATCTACACATGGTACAAATAGATGCTTTATGATCTATGCTGATAATTGCAATATTCAAAGTTGTTACAATTGTTGTTGTTACATCTTGTTTATGATGATTCTCTCTCATAGCGTGTTGATTCCATAACTGCTAGGTTATTACAATTGAATAATCATTTTTACTAATAATTTGAGGCCGAGGATGACAGATCTTCCTTCTGAGTAGACTTTAATTTACTTCAATTGGTATAAACAATCTCGATGTAGCTTAATTAAAGTTCAAGCCTTGAGATTCCATGCAAAACCCCTTTAGGATTGCTTTAACTTGCAGGGGCACCTTTTTGGGGTACATTGGCCCATATTATTTTGGTCCCATATTATTAGTTGGGGAGAGCAAGGTTAACCCTCCCTGACTTGGACAGGCTTCCTTACATCTCAGTTTTTCAGGTATCATTTCTGAATCGAAAGTTTCCCTCAATGCAGAAGCAGGTCAGAATGCTGGGCTTCTCTCTGGGTTCTCACCTTCTCTTTGAACATTGGCCAGGTAATTTGTCACCGTCTTGTATAATTTTTGAAGCTTTTAAAAGTACTTTAAATAAAACATTACATACAGAGTTTTTAGTTGTCCTTGGTGAAAGGATTGGTTCAAATGACTCAGCCCACTATTGCTTTGTGTAGGAAAGTTTCTGAACAAAACATTTATA
The DNA here is from genome assembly GCF_049350105.2 of Macaca mulatta. Classification (NCBI taxonomy): domain Eukaryota; kingdom Metazoa; phylum Chordata; class Mammalia; order Primates; family Cercopithecidae; genus Macaca; species Macaca mulatta. Next base: position 173,974,919 of record NC_133409.1, read on the forward strand.
CTGCCTGTTTCATATATGGACAAACTTTTTGAAATTCTAGGCTTTTTTTCTGGGGTTCTAGTTCCAAGATTATGAAGGCTTAAGATGGGAATGGGGAAACCCATTCCCACGTGGGTTTACAATACTTAACCTCCATTATCAACTATTTTTCTAGCCCCTCTCTTTTCTAAGTCAATTTTGAGTTTTCACTTTCTTTCTGGCACATGGTAATTCTTCTGCTCCATGTTTTCAAGATAAGCTGGATTTTATTTTTGTTTATTTGTTTACTTATAAATAGTGCAGATGCAACACATAAGCAAGGAGGTTTAGCTATTATTTCTTTTTGTTTGTTCTATGGCTATATTGGAATAGAAGCTCTCCGTATCAATTTACTCTCCACAGTGTTGGATGCACCCCCTGCCCTGCTTACACATATATTCATTAGTATCCAAACATTTCTTCCTGAACCCCAAGCATACTAAGTGATGCATATATTAATACTTTATAAGCTGTATGTGTGGATATCCTTAAAGTTTACCTTTGTCTAATTTACAAATTTCTGCTTCCCCTCATTATATTTAATGTTTAATATCTCCAAACAGGATTAAAAACAAAACTCAAATATGTTATTCACTTCTGATAGCAAATTTGATATCATTGCTTCATAATTACACATATCATCGGTTGACATCATTCTAGTATGGATAGCTCAGTGACGTTACCAAGGTTTAAACTTTATTATTGATTTTCCAGTGGAAGAACTTACATGTTTTCCTACAATAGTCAGATTATCATAGAAGAAGTAAATTTTACTAATGTGTCAAAATTCTATCCACCAGATAATGTCTAGGAAATCATAGCTACCTGCTATGGTTTGAGTGTTTGTGTCCCTCCCAAAAATTCATGTTGAAACCTAAGGCCTAATATGACAGTATAAAGAGGTGGGCGTTTAGGAGGTGATTAAGTCCTAACGGTGGAGCCCTCATGAATGATACTACCACCTTTACAAAAGGACTCCAAGGAACTAGCAAGGCCTTTTGCCTTCTGCGTTCTGCCAAGTAAGGACGCAGTAACAGAGCGCCTCTTGGAAGCAGAGCAGCCTTCACCAGACACTGAACCTGTTGATGCCTTGATCTTGGACTTCCTCAGTCTCCAGAGCTGTGAGAAAATAAGGTTCTGGTTTGTACAAATTATCCAGTATCAGGTAGTTTGTAATAGCAGCACGAATGGACTAAAACACCATCCAAAGAATGAGCAGATGAAATTCCAAATTTGCTGAAAAGACTAGTTTCAGCTTCTAGGGTGAGAAAGACCTAACTGAAGCCTGTCTGGGATTAGTGTTTCACAGTGGTAATAACACAATTATCTTTCTGGTTTTCCTTAAAAGTAAATGCTCCCCTAACTAACAATCCTGAGATGATTAAAAAACTGAAAGACGGCAGGGCATGGTGGCTCACGCCTGTAATCCCAGCACTCTGGGAGGCTGAGGCAGGTGGATCACGAGGTCAGGAGTTCAAGATCAGCCTGCCCAGAATGGTGAAAGCCCTGTCTGTACTAAAAATACAAAAATTAGCTGGGTGTGGTGGCGGGTGCCTGTAATCTCAGCTACTTGGGAGACTGTGGCAGAGAATTGCTTGAACCCAGGAGGCAGAGGTTGCAGTGAACCGAAATTGTACCACTGCACTCCAGTCTGGGAAACAGAGTGAGACTTCATCTAAAAAAAAAAAAAAAAAAAAAAAAATTGAAAGACTTAGCTTTGACTACATCTAAGAAAGTCAAAGAATTTCAGATCCATAAGGTTACTTAAATATTCCAGGTAATGGCACCCTGCCAGACAGATAATTTATAGAATAAGTGATACTACATTCCAACACTAATTTTATAACAGTCGTGGGGGGTCCTGCTATGCAATTCAATTCTGAGACCAATCAGAGTTAATGCGGATCCCCACAAAGTAAGGGCTCAATCTTATATGACTGTTCCCACTTAAGATACAAGATACAAGTCTTACATATCCCTAAATCACCCACCCTTCAGCTTGCTGTGGCTACAAATTCAGGGTTTTCAGAATCTCTCTTCAGGTTAGATAAATGAGATACTTTGGACACTTGTCCCCACCCAAATCTCATGTTGAATTATAATCCCCAGTGTTGGAGGTGGGGCCTGGTGGGAGATGATTGGCTCATGGGGGTGGATTTCTCTTGCAACTTTAGCACCATCCCTTTGGCCCTGTCTCTGTGATGGTGAATGAGTTCTTGTGAAATCCGGTCATTTAAAAGTGTGTAGTACCTCCACTCCCACCTTGCTTCTGCTCCCGCCATATGAAATGGCTACTTCTCTTTTGTCTTTTGCCGTAATTGGAATCTTTCTGAGGCCTCCCCAGAAGCAGATGCTGCCAGGCTTCCTGTAAAGCCTGCAGAACTTTGGACTAATTAAACCTCTCTTCTTTATAAATTACCCAGTCTCAGGTACTTCTTTATAGCACTGCAAGAATGGCCTAATACAATAATTCACTGGAATGATTCACAGAACTCACTGAAAGCACTATACTTACACTTACAGTTTTGTAATAAAAGAGACAACTCAAGAATAGCTAAATAGAAAAGACAGGATGAGACTTGGAGGGTCCCAAGCATAGGAGCTTCTGTGGAATGCACCCCCTTCCCAGTGTATCCGTATGTTCACCAACCAGGGAGCTCTCCAAGCCTCACTGGAGTTTTTATGTGGGATTCATTACATAGGCATGATCAATTACATCACTGATCATGTGATTTAACTAAATCTTCGTCTCCTTCCTCCATCAGGGGATGAGGCTGAAAGTTCCAACTCTCTAATGAAGTGTATTGTGAGAACAGAATAAATGAGCTAAGCTGGGACACTATCGGGAAACTAAGGGCCCACCCCAAGTCACCTCATCAGCATCAACTCACGTGTCCTCTGAAGGGGCTTGTGATGGTTAACACCAAGTCAACTTGATTGAATTGAAAGATACACGGTATTGATCCTGAGTGTGTCTTGGAGGGTGTTGCCTAAAGGGATTAACATTTGAGTCAGTAAACTGGGAAAGGCAGACCCACCCTTAATCTGGGTGGGCACAATCTAATCAGCTGCCAGCGAGGCTAGAATATAAGCTGGAAGAAACATGTGAAAATAGAGTCTGGCCCAGCCTCCCAGCCTACATCTTTCTCCCATGCTGGATGCTTCCTGCCCTCGAACATTGGACTCCAAGTTCTTCAGTTGGAACTTGAACTGGCTCTCTTTGCTCCTCAGCCTGCAGGGGGCCTATTGTGGGATCCTCTGATCATGTGAGCTAATACTTAATAAACTCATATATATATATATATACCTATTTCATTAATTCTGTCCCCTTAGAGAACCCTGATTATGAATAACACTCAGGGAATTCCAGGGGTTTTTGAAGCTGTATATCAGGAACTGGGGGAAAACATCAGAGATATTTTTTAGCATACCACGGACACTTAATAAAATGCTGTCATAGACTCTAAGAACAGTCTTTGTTTCAGGGAAGAGCAATTACAATAGCAGAGATAGGAAAGACATAAACATTCAGTGTTACTACGGCACGTGAAATGGGCGCACATCAGTGTAGCAAAAGATAGATGAAAGTAGGAAATTATATAAGAGTAATTATCAAAAAGGAAAAACCACATTATACATATTTCACATACGGTCTTGCTCGTGGGCAAATAGATCTAAGTGATTGTTATCCCAACATATTAACAACAGATCTGGATTGGTAGTAGAAATCTCATTGGAATAATTTATCTCATCAGGAATAGTTAGTTTATACAGCCTCAAAGAAAAGGATTTAATTTTAAGATGGAATGAGTTTAGCTTCTCTGAATTTTTTTCTAGCAAGAACAGCTGTTCATATATATTTGCCTATTCCCCAAATTCCCCTTGCCAGTCCCCCAGAGAAATTGTCTCAGTGAATTCAATAAGAATTGTATTATGGAGAAACTCACTGATCCTCATTTTATTATTTACAAAGTTACAGTTAGGAAATGTCAATATTTTACTATCAGGAACCACATGATCCTGCCCTGGGTAGAAAGAATGATATGGAATGGTGGGGAAACGATCATGTGTAGAACCACAAGGCCGGGGCCATGTTCCTGGACCTGACATGAATGTAATGTGTGATTTTACGGCAACCACTTAACCTGCATGAGCTCATTTGCCAAATAAACACATTAGACTTAGACTTGCTTGGTTAAAGATTGAATAATTCAGGATTCTATTCCTATTGACTTCAGACTATAGGATAATAATCCGATCTATAATACACTTACACATACACAAGTCACCCAAACTCTCTTCACACAAATAGGCAGTACTTCAGGCCCTAAGAGGGATTGAAAATATAGATCCTGAAAGAACCTCAAAGGCGGATATCCTTATTTTTATTGATTAGCATAAAACCACTTTAATAAATAATAATATAGAGCATAACTTTGCTAATGGATCAGATTTCACCCCTCATTGGCTTACTTTTTACTCAGGCCATGGCTATGACAATCAGGTTTTTGGCATCCTACTGCAGCTCTGCACATAGTTTTCTACACCAAGGCCCCCCTGATGCTGTAGCAGGGGAACCATGCAGAAGTTCACTAAACTCAGGCATACACGAGGGAAGTGATGGAGAGTCAATGGCCCATCGAGTAATCCTGAGCAATGGGAAAGGAATCAGATCGAAAGCTGCCCCTCCCTTCTCTCCCTTAGAAGCACAAGTTTGAGGCTCATTCTGTACAGCTTTTCAGGCAGTCTTGGTAGGTGTGAGTCTTAGCTGCCCTCAACAGTGATCAGATGAATGATGCATACTGTTGGCTTTTCCTTGCTCCTCATTTCAACCTCCTATTTCCCTGTAATCACTTCCCAAACAAACCATCTGCACACAAGCTAATGGCTCAGGCTCTGTTTTTGGCAAGGAGCATATCAAGGCTAGGACAACCAGTAGTAGAAATATCCTAGAAAGCAGACTTTAAGAGGAGATTCTGGAACTCGATTACTCACTGACTGTATGGCAATGAGGATGCCATTTCTGGCTGTAAGCCAGGTGGTAACATTAATCTTGACATTCAATAGCATTGCAATACTAGGACTCTCACTAGTAGCGAATTAGGATAAGTTGTAGGTGGAACGTAACCCTGACTGGTCTTGAGCAATGTAGAATCTATGGCATCTACAGATTGGTTGTATTTTGTTCGCTGCTTTAGAAATCTTGTAAAAATAAAATAACAGTTCCTCATCTAATCATCATCAACTTCAGACATGCTGTGTAAGCCAGAAGCCTCCACGTTTCTAAAGGGCTTTATCTCCTGCAGCTGGGGAGCAGGTTGTGCTATAAAGCAGATATTAAATTTAATTATGTGGGTAGCAAAGCTAATAAGGAGACTAAATGCCTCCGTGGGGTTTCTGTATAAAAGTTCCGGGAGAAGAAAGAGCACCTGGCACCTGGATGGAAACCTTTGGGATGGTGAGCCTGAGAATCTTGGATTCTTAGATTCCACCGAAATCTCCTTGCTAGAAGAGAGCTGCATATCCATGCCTGGAATCCCTGAGATAGGTGCTGGTCAAGATGAAGACACTCATCCTCCTCAAGTCTAGTTTCGGCTCTAATCATGACTTCTAGCTTAATTCATACGGTCAGGTTGCAACATAGGCCAAATGGAAAGATACCATCCCTGTTCTGCAAGGAAATATCAAAACCCTAAAATAATTGCAAAATATGGATATTATGTTTCACTAAGTAATAGGGAGTGGATCTTGAGATCAAACAGAGAATTGTGGAATATAAGGATGAATGGATAAAAATGTCTTCACATGGAAACCTGCTCATATGGCTTCTGAGTTTAAATTCTGCAAAAGCACATTGGGAGCCGAGTATGCTGCAGTGACAGCATGTCTCCTTGAAACTTGAACACACCAGTAGTGGGCAGTAAATTAGGCAGGGATGCTGCAATCACTTTGTCTTAGTATATAGTTCGAGGGGCTCAGGAGGTAGGCATGTTTAAATTGAGTTTTTATGTAAGGTAAGGGAACCCACCATCTGATTAGGTTCCTTGGAAGGACCTAAGGTACATGTCACTAAGAAAATAAGGAACATAGTGAAAGTATATATGCAAGTTGGCGCTGGTTGTTCTTTGTAGGTTGAAGTTGACAATAGGAGATCTTATCATAAAATTGGGCTCCCGAATATTGCGAAGGCTTCTGAAATGGTGAAGGCCAGGTGGCACTGAACTCACAGAATTAAAATCCATACCATAAATGAGATGGGCAGAGGGGCCTAAGTAGCAAGCAGTTTGCCTTGATCCTTAAGAATCTGCGGCAGTGACTGATAGTCCATGGTGTTCCTAGGTGCAAAATAGATGAACAGCCAATATTTTAGACTTACTTAATTTAAAAATTCCAAACAATGGCAAGCAAAAGACTGAAATCAGCTGCTGTAATGGAAAATGGCAAATCTTTACCCAATTTTCAGATCTAAACCAATTCATGGTAATAAATTTTTACCATGTGTGGCAGCGTGGCTGTCAATGCACTTAAAGCTATGACTCCCACCTGGTCACCACCACTTATACTGGTGATGAAAGAAATGGCAAATACTTTGAATGCCACAGTGAAAGTCATATGTGCCACAGGATGAGAAGAAAACCACATGAAATTTCAGAGTCTGCGATACCAGTGGGTTTTAGGGATTAAATTGTCTGGAAGATATTCTGAGAAATCTCTTCTAAAGTAAAGAACCAGTGTTTTTCCTTGTTGTCTTATAACCATGAAGAAAGAGGCACAAGACCTTCTGGAGATTTTTGGATTCTTTTATGCTTTTTATGGAAGCACACTATAAAGAAAAGCCACACATCATTAGTGAAAAATGGTTCCTGGTACACTGCTAGGTTCAATGAAGCACTTAGTATTTCATCACGGGGCATCAATTAAGTATGTGAGAACTCCTCATTATGAATTGGGTATTTTCCCATACACTGAGTCAAGAACTGCAGGAATCTACTACCCAGTGGAAATAGCACATTCAGAATCAGGCCAGAGCAGACCCTGAAAATAAACAAACAATAAAACACAGGAACTGATGGTTTAGATTCCCACGGCACCTTCCTTTTAAAGCATGATGCTTCTTGCTTAATCCACGGTTTTGTTTTTGGTTTTTTTTTTTTTTTTTTTTCTTTGAGAGAGAGAGTCTTGCCCTGTCATCCAGGCTGGAGTACAGTGGTACGGTGTTGGATCACTGCAACCTCTGCCCCCCAGGTTCAAATGATTCTTGTGCCTCAGCCTCCTGAGTAGCTGGGATTACAGGCATCTGCTACCATGTCCAGCTCATTTTTGTATTTTTAATACGGACAGGGTTTCACCATGTTGGCCAGGCTGGTCTTGATCTCCTGACCTCAAGTGATCCACCCACCTCAGCCTCCCAAAATGCTGGAATTATAGGCCTGAGCCACCCCCAATCCCAGCCACTTAATTTACATTTAGTCCCTCACCTGAAAATTTTGACTAAAAAGGAAAACTCCCAGGCTTGTTTTGCAGAAAAAGCCAGCTAGTTATAAGCATTCTTGCCAAAAAGGAATACTGCTACATGCTGTCTAACTTGGGGTAGACTTAAAGGATGACTACGAAAGGAAATTCTCCCAGTGAACAAAGCTGAAGAAATGTATTTGGTCTTTCAATTTGAATAGAGAGAGAAATAACTGAGGTACATATATATATATAAACTCTGGGCAGCATAAGTGTCTTGACTGATTGATCATAAGATTAGAAGGAACAAAATTGAAAAGCAGAAACAAAAACTTAGGGCAGTCATGTGGATGGATCCATGGGAGTAGATCTTAAGCCCACTCTCTTATCACATCCTCCAGAAAAAGTTTCTTAAGAGCAAGCATTCAACACATATGACTTGCCAGCTACTACAATGCTAGAACAGTGAGCCAATTAACTGAGGAATCATGAAGCCATGCATGTGCCCGATAGCCTGTGCACCCTCTGGCCAATCATGATTTTGCTACAGCCACAGCTCAATGACAAACCTGCCAACAGAGAATGAGGCTGAGTCCTCTAAATGACAGCATCCATTAGAGAGAAGCAGCAATCTCTTGATGGTAAGTTGGTCATTATGGAACCCTACTACCCTGCAAGGTATCCTTATCAGACTGATAACAGCTCCAGTTTCCTTACCATCCATAGACCTACAAAATTCCTGATTACCAGCATGCTGCCTTCACAACAATATCTTACACAAGAGGATCCATTATCAAAAGAGTGTCTTACTAGTCTTGACACAGTACTCATTGGTCCTGCCATGTAAGACATCACTTATAAGCAGTCACTTAAGAATAGTGAAATTGCCAGTTAAAGTCTTAATTTAGGGGTCTTCTTGGGAACTCAACTTGGGTTTCGGTGCTCCAGGATGGGATATCCATGTTGATCCCACAGCTGACACATGATACTGATTGCTAGGTGATGTCAATTGCTACAGTATATGAGTCCTGGGATCAAGTGATGCTGCCCATGAGCCTTTCTTGCCATTATTTTAAATAAATCCAGTTGCAGAACCTGTATTTCCCATCTCTGAACATGTAGGTTCTGCCAAGCTAGATATCCTGGTCTCTAGAGGAATCACTTCCACTAGGGCATGCGGCATAGCTTTCAATGCACTTAAAGCCTTGACTACCACCTGGTCACCATCACTTATACTGGTGGATCAACAGGCAAGGAACAGTTACTAAACTGTTAAAGGCAATTGCTGCATAATGGAGACAGGAAAGAGTATATCTGGAACCCAAGAGATCCACTGAGGCAGCATTGGGCACTCTGTGTCCAGTGATAACTGTATATAGGCAACAATAGCAATTCCAACAACAAAAAATGTGCAGCAAATCATGGTTGAGTCCCTTAGGAATTAAGGTCTGGGTTGTTCTACTAGGTAAGCAACCTAAACCAGGTGAAACTGAGTGAGGTGGGGGATGTCAGGTGGTGGAGGAGAGACATAATTCCTGTAAATTACTATCTCAGGACCAGTTTCAGCTCAAGTGACTGCAGCTTGTTCCATAAACTCTAAGCCTTTTGTAGAGACTGTAGCTTGCTAGCATTTGAAAAATTACTGGGAGGTTTGACTTATTAAAGACACAAGAATATCTGAACTATGTAAGTGTCACACCAAGTGTCAGGTTCCAGCCCATGCTGAGGTCTGAGGGGAGTGGGTGGATGGGTGGCAGATAGCTGAAAGAACACTTGGGGGCCATACGCAGGTGAAATATGGTTTTATTCAGCAGCTCTCTCACACTGTCTACCTTTGTCTTGGCTGCCTGCTCCTGCTCTGCAGCTCCTGCCACTCCCACACTTACAGCCACACTCCCTGGCATGCTTGCTGGTTTCTGGCTCCCTCCTGTCTGACTGCAAGAGGGCCAGGTCTCCCTTACAGGGCCAGCAGTTTCACTCTCTCTCTCTCTGGGCACAAGCCACATGTACAGTGTCAGCAGGGCAGTCATACGTTTTACAGACAATGGTGGCTCAGAGCCTAGTGTGAACTTACACAAACAGGTTATATAACAAGTGGAGTTATGCACCTGCACTCCAAACTCACTGAGTCACGCTGGCCCAGATATCTGCCGCAGCCTATTCTTGACCAAAGCAGATCCATTTTCCTTACCATAAGTTATGGAGCCCATCTTTTATTCACGTCCCTGTTGTAGAAACCGGTTTAATGGAGGTGTAACCTGGCCTTAGCTGCATTGTCTTCCTGTGCTGAAGCCAGGGTAGGAAATGTCCCTGGAAACCTACTGAGCACTCACACAGGAAATTTTGGAGTCCTGTTGATGTTAGTGCCCCATGGGGACTCTTGACAATAGAGGACAGGAGGCAGTAAACGGATGCACCCTACTCAGTTCTGTTGTGCCGGATCCCGTATTGACTCCAGTAGGAAGGAACTGTGTTGGAGAGGGCGAGGAAGAGACCCCCAGAGCCAGTGAACAAGACACAGGATTTATTGGGGATTTACATATGGGGCAGGTCCTGGAGCAGCCAGCTAGATTGTATAATGGCTGTTGTTTGTAAAACTCATACAGTTTATACAGCATCTTCATTTAGCACCCGCCACCTGGCAACCTCCATTTTACCCCAAAGGTCCTTGGTTCCTTGCACATCCTGTGAATGGGCCAGGGATTCAGCTGTGCTTTACAGATAAGGAGAAAATTTCTGTCCTTAGCCTGAAACTATAAACACACATTCTTCTTAGACCGTAGGGTCATTCTCTGGGTATGCTTAAGTTATTGCTTAATTTGATGCCTAGTTGTCCATACAGCATAACAATTTAGGTAACATACCTTTTGTTTTAAAATGTAGGTTTTATTATTTTTCAAGTACGATGAGGCCAACAGATTAAGAGGGACTTCCATTGCAAAGATAGCGCATTACTCCACAGTTCCCACACCATGCAGGGCCACATGGGAAACTACCAGGATACTAGGTATCAGAAAGTGGGAGTGGGCCATGGGCAAGGCCTTTTATTGTGTGTGTGTTTTTTTTTTTTTTTTTTTTCAGGAAAGAATGGACCAGGCAGGATAAGCAGGGCAGAAAGGGTTAGGGTTGGCTGGTTGGAATAATTTTAGCAGGCTCTGTGTGGGGGTTGACTGTAACAATGTAGTACCTGGCCCTAGGGGTATTAGAGCAGGAGAATAATGGTGTGGAGTGTAAGAACCATTAAATGAGGCAGTCATCAGGTGTGGGTGCTGGATCAGTTTGTTGGCATATGAAAAACACGGTCCCAGGAGACCTCTTACCAGCTATCTCTGGGAATGGGCTAACTTTGAGAGGGGCAGTCCCTCTAGGGTCAGCAAAGGCCCAGATATCAAAGCATCAGAAATACAAAAGATAAAAAGGCATGGTTAATACACCCTTGTATTTGCTTTTCTTCCTCTTTTGCTTTACTTTTTTCAGGTTTGACTCCTTTTCCCTAAAACTGCTTTACAAATAAATTATCTTTACACTCACTCTAGTCTCATGCCTTGCTTTCATAGGCTTTCACAGGGGATAGTCTCTATTTCACAGAGAAAGGGGTGGGTGGTGGGAGAATGCCAGGTAAGAAAAAATTCTTTCTAAGTCACTGATTCACCTTTAGATTTCATTTCAACGTCACAGATTTTGACTCTGTGCATATTTAACAGATTCAGTGGCCATGACTTTACAGTGTGAATGTTGCATTTCTAAAGAGAAGTGATTTGTGAAGGTAAAAATGCTGCATTAATAGAAAAGCAAGTCTGGCTGAGAAGATGGTTTTAAAGAACACAAGTTGTGTTTTTGTTTGTTTTTATGGATGTGAGCCACAGAAGAAACCTCTCCTTGATTACTAGTAAAGTTAAATTTAAAAGCATGTATTTTGCTTCACATGGAAAATGGGATCTAAATCGTGTATAGGGTATTATTAAAGATAAGAAGAGACATATAAAGTAAAAATCAAGAATAATGTAATCAAATACATCACATATTCTCTTGGACATTCGCAAACTGCTGTGGCATTTTTTTTTTCTTTTTTGCATTAAGAACCAAAGGAATTGCTGGAGTAGTTGAGCACTAGGGACCTCTTTGAGCAAATGTGAATGTTAACTGATCCTTGATTCTTCTTTGTCAAGACCCCGGGATGGCAATCCCACCATGACAGGGGGAAAAGCAATCCCCATTTTATGTTACCCAACATCAAGGATTGTTAGGGCCCCCTGTTCTCCTGGGAGCACAGTTTGTTATTCCATCTTCTTGGTGTACGTCCTTCCAGGCAGACACCTCCCACAGCATTCTCATAGACTGACTTGGAAAATGAAAAGCCATCCAAGATTGCATTTAAAAAGCCCATCACATGGCATTTATTTTTTTAATTAGTGAAAGAGTTTAGGAATTCAATAGAAAAAAAAGAGTTAAATTATTTTGCTGCTTTAAACAGAAAAAGAAAAAAAAGGTCTATACTAGATTAACTACCTTGTATTTCAGAATGGGAAATTCTTTGGCACGAGTCATCAATTTTGCTCTATCTGAGATTTCCCTGTGTACTTTCTTAAGGGTCTGAATTTGGAAATCCAAATACATCAGGGACTAAATTACTTAGAAATTACCCTGAATACCAGATTAGTGAGATGATCTAAAAATAACTGAGGTAATGTAATGCAGAAGGTAACTAATGACCTGTAAATGCAGGTTCCTCTACAACTCTTCCTTTAGGGAGTAGTTAATGGTTCTCAAATGGCTTCTAGGGGAACTGGATGGTGCAGAGGACTTGGTAATTGGAGACGATACAGTGATTTTGCCATTATGTCCTTACTTGAAGAACACATAAACAAACAATCTTTGTAATGTTGATGAAAATCTATTCATAAATGCTTAAGAAATGCATCAAATGCTGATAACAACCCAAAAACCCGCACTGCTGTTCAGACTTCTCGAGCTTACTTGTCAGAAGCCATCTTGCAGAGCACACAACATTATTTTTTCCCTTTGTCTTTTCTGCAGCAATAGGCTCTGCTATCACTCCAGTGTAAAACTTCTGTTGCAAGCAAAAGTTAATCAGAAGTTCTTTCTTCATTTGTGCCTATTTCAATTGGTCCTTATATAGATAATCAAGTAATTTAGGGACTAACACAGAGAATGGAGGACAGGAGGGTAAAGAAGCACTTACTACAAGGTACAACGAGATAAGAGAACCATGAGAGGAAAAAAAATAGAGCTGAAAGGGAATCTGTAGTTACAACCAAGCTCTTTATTTCATAGCTGTGCAAAATGAAACAGAAAGGCACTAAATTGTCTTGCCCCAGGTAAGGTACTTAAGAAACAGTAGAGGCTCAGGTCTTGCCCCCTCCCTGTTGAGTGTTCTTGCCTCTGCAGCACACTGTGTCCCCTTGAAAGGCATTAGGAAACAAGCCATAGCATTTTGCTGCAAATTGCTGAGACATAAGGTGCAGTAACAGCGGACAGACTAATCAGCACAAAGCAGGTAGTAGCTAAAGTTTTCTTTCAAAGTTGGCTAAGCGACCCTATATTTGTAGCCATAGCTGCATGGCACTAATTAAGAAGTGAAAAAATGGCATCCAAGCAGCACTGCTCTCTCCATACTTTTTATTTTATCCAAACTATGCAGAACAGAAAGTGAGGAGAAAAGGAAAATCTCAATTCTAGCTAGTAATTGGATCACACTTGCTAATCAAGCTAGCTATTCTAACATTTTATAATTGCAGAAGTTTTAAAGAGAGATCTGAAAATCGCATCAGGCAGGTAAAAAGCGTCTGTGAATGCAAATCAAAGGCCAATGTCAATGTGTGTGAATAGAAGAAAAGAGGAATAAATAAAAAAATAAAAAAAAAAAAAGAAGAAAAGAGTACTCTTTTTCTAAGGAAAGGGTTCAGAGTTATCCGTGGTCTGGTATACCAGAAAGAATACAGCCTTTGGAATCAGATTGGTCTTGAACTACTATCCTTTACCAGCTATGTGCCTCCAGTCTTCTGACTCTTGCCCTCTTGACTTAAGAAATTTCAACTATCACATGGGACTAATAATAAAAATCAGTTTACTTGTCAGGATTAAATGGGATAATACATTTAAAGCTATTATAAAATGCATACTGAATAAGTGGCAATTTTGATGTTTCATTTTTTATTTTATTAAGAAGCAATTCAAATCCATATAAAGAATAGTATATCACTATGATCCTATCACCCAGCTCCAATAATTAAAATCTTATGGCCAATCTTGTTTCTTCCATATCTACATCCATGCCCTGTATCATTTGGAAGCAAATTCTAGACATTATTTTTTTATCTTTAAATAGTTCAATATGTATCTCTGAAAGATAAAGATCTTTTATAACATAATCCCAAATTACACACACACCCCTAAAATAGTAATAATTCTTACTATTATCAAATATCGACTCACTGCTCAAATTTTCAAATTGTCTATGGATATTGTAAGTGGTTTTGTTTTCCAGCCTATTCGAATCAGGATCCAATTAGGATTGGTTGATGGGTGGTCGCTGTGATGAAGATGAAAAAGATTGCTGGCATTGAGTGGTATAATTTTGGAATGGAAATAACATCTATAAGTAATATGACATTGCTACAGGATTTTAAAGACGGTATGACTAATATATGACTAATAAATCAGGTCAAATCTTTTCACTTTCTTACACTTACCTCAAAGGAATGATGAACTTAATTATCATGGCAAGTGCCCCCCATCACAATACATCTGCCAGATTCATCCTGCTCTTTTCCTTAGTTTATTTTATGGACAGAAAGACATACGAGATCTGTGTGAGTGCAGAATGAGTATAGGAGAAGTGTGAATTGGGGGTTTGGTGGTACTGGCCTTTTTGAGGAAGTAAGTTTTTTGGGGGGGGTACATCTGTTTTTGATGTCTATATATGGTAGCAACACATATTCTCGTCCTATCGTTGTACTCAGCACCAATTGAGTTCCTACCAACACTTTTACAAAGTCCATTTTTCTCTAGAGATGTAATTATTTGTAAAAAGCAGCCAAACAAGGAAATGGCCCATATCCTCATCTTGCATTTGGGGAGTAGGCTACTACAGCAGACTCATAATGGAAAAGTAAATCAGAATGAGAGAGAACTGGGGAGATAGTAAGCAAACTCAGAAGTATGCAATCAATAAAGCTGGTGGAAGATGCTTCTTTTTCTATTTCCCACTACCCTCCAAAAAAGATGACCTATTTACAAATAATAATGCAATTTTTTTTACAATTAACTTTAGTTTCACTGTATACAGATAAAATACATATATATATAAGCATATATGTACACACACATACAGATATACACACACACATACCTATATATACACACATACACACACACACACACACACACACACTTGTTTTGAATTGAGGACGAATGAGATTGTATGCAAGGAGATAAGAGAGACCATACCTCCAGCTGTTGACTGTATCTAAGGTGATGTGCTTGAAAGTAATAAGAAGAAAGGTCTATGACAGAGCTGAAGAAGCAGATGGATGGATGAAACAAAATACCAGATGTTACCTCGATGTTATTCTATAAGTCATTAATGTGCATTTGTCTACAAATAAAATTCTTAAATATTTGTAGCATATCATGGATTAAAATGTCAGCTCCTGTTGAATAATAACTAGAGTCATACATGCTTAAATGAGTTAAACCACCACCATGCAATTGTGTTCCAGTTTCACTGAACTTGGTCCAGACCCTGTTGAATTATGCCATATGTAAGACATTGTTTAGTTCACACAATTGTTTAAACAAAGCCTGAAAAGTGAGGTTGTCCTCTGAAATAAATCACACATTTTTAAAAGGGATCTGAATCTACTTTGGATACAAATGTATTGCTACACAATAATTTAATCATAGGTTTAAGTAGCATTTTGTGAAACATAAGAGGGGAGGCAATCAAATCAGATATGAAGAAAGCCCTATTAGAATACACTCCTTGAATTTCAAAAAATCATGTAGAGCAGTTTCTGGTATATATGGTGTTTAGCATGAATGAATAAATCAAGTACAGCGTAATCTTGCCAGACAAACATGGACTTCCACCAAGTGACCAGTGTCCTAGTGAAGGATATCCATCTGATTTGGCAAAATGGACTCAGATAAACCATTCATAATGACTTTCTTTCCCACGCTCCCTATTTCATTATCAGTTTCTACGGAGATTATTTCCTACATATTAGTGATGCTTTTCTCATCACTTTTGCTGCTTGTCTGATTTGTTTTGTCTCACTTTATCTAAAAGGTTGTATAAAACCTACAGTCTTCAGCATTTTCAGTCTGGCTTCTTTTACTTAAAATGATGCATTTTAGGTCCATTCGTTTTGTTGCATCTAACAATAGTTTATTCCCTTTTTATTTATAGCTTGGTATCATTCAATTGTATGGATCTACCACTGTTTGTTTTATCCATTTCTAAGTTGAATGATATATTGACTATTTCCACTTTGTGGCAATTATGGATAACACTCATCTAACCATTCATATACCAGTTTTTGTGTGAACATTGGTTTTCACTGCATTTGGATAAATACCTAGAAATGTGTGCAATTGCAGCATCATATATTAAGAGTGCATTAACTTTAGAAAAAAATGACAGAACATTTTCAAAAGTGGAGGCAATAAATTTTGTTCTCACCACAACTATGTAAGAGTTTTAGTTGCTCCACATCCTTGGCAAAATTTTTTATAATCAATTTTTTTATTCTAGCATTCTAGTAGGTGCATAGCAGTATTCCATTTTGTCTTTACTTTGCATTTCTACAATAAAAAATTGTTGAACACATATTACATGCTTGTTTACCATCCCTATATCTCTGATGAAGTGTCTGTTCAAGTATTTTTTCCATTTGTTACTGAGTTGTTTGTTTTCTTATTACTGAGTTGTGAGAGTTCTTTATATATTATGAATACAAGTTATTGATCAGGTATGTGACTTGTAAATATTTTTGCTCAGTATGTGCTTGTCTTCTCATTCTCTTTACAGTGTTTCTGAAGAACATGAATTTGTAATGTTGATGAAAATCAACTTATCAAAATTTTAACAGATCATGTTTTTAGTGTCATATGTAAGAGATTTTTGTACAATGCAAGATCACAGAGGTACTCTCTAATATTTCCTTCTAGACGTTTTGTAGTTTTACATTTTACAATTAGGTCTGTGATCCAATTTTGAGTTAATATGTATATAGGTTGTGAAGTTTA
Organism: Macaca mulatta; assembly: GCF_049350105.2. Classification (NCBI taxonomy): domain Eukaryota; kingdom Metazoa; phylum Chordata; class Mammalia; order Primates; family Cercopithecidae; genus Macaca; species Macaca mulatta. Next base: position 173,991,659 of record NC_133409.1, read on the forward strand.
TGCTACATTTCTTTTTTTCTTTGCATATGTGTATCAAAATTTTCAGCACCATCTGTTGCAAAACATATTGTTTGTACATTATATTGTCATTGCAACATTGTTGAGAATCAATTGACCATGTATGGTTGGGTCTATTTCCTGTTTTATTGCTATCTGACATTTTTGGTTCTATTGTAAATGGTTTTCAGTTTCTTCTGTATTTCAATATCTGGTTTTCAATTTCTTCTGTATTTCAATTTTTCATTGCTCACATTTAGAAAACTAATTGATTATTGTAGATTAGCCTTACATGTTGTGATCTTGCTAAATCCTTTTATTTGTTAGAATACGTTTTTAAATATTCTTTAAAATTACCTATCCAGAAAATTATGTTTTCTGCAATTACAGTTTTATTTCTTCATTTCCAATCTGTGTAATTTTTATGTCTTTTTTTTTTCATTACATTATCTAAGAACATCAGTATAATAGTAAATTGTCATGGGGTGAGTGAACATGTATGCTTTGTTTTCATTCTTAGGTAAAACACTCAATCTTTTGCCATAAAGAATGACATCAGTTGTAGGCTTTTCATAGATTGCTTCTACCAGGTAAGGTCACTTCTTTTCCTGTTTTGCTGAGGCTTTTTATTATGAATGGGTGTTAAATATTGTCCATGGAATCTCAATTGTTAAGTGTATGAACATCATGTTGTTCATATAACTTCCTTATCAGTATTTCAATTACTGTATGATCTGTAGTGATGTCTTTATTTTCTGTTTCAGAAGTTTGGAATGTTTGTCTTATGTTGGATTTTCTTCATATGAAGAAATATCAAAACTTGATACCAAGTTTTAACTGTAGGCTTATCCTTTTTGTCTTTTCAAAGAACAAACTTTTAATTTTTTTATTTTTCTGTTGTTGGTCTTACTGGTTTCTGCTCTAGCCTTCATTAATTTTTCCCCTCTACTTTCATTGGGTTAAATTTACTAGCAATTTTTAATTTTGTTAAGGTAATGCTTATATATGTGATTTAAATCTTTTCTTCTCTCATATAAGCACTTATTGCTATAAATTTCCTTGTAAACACTGCATTAACTGCATCGCAGATATGCTGTGTTTTCATTCCACTCACTTTTTTTTCCTTAATTTCCATTGTGATTGTCTTTTTGATCTATGGGCTTAAAAAAACAGTTTTGTTTAATTTCCAAATATTTGAGAATGTTTCCAAATATCTTTCTGCTGTTTGTTTCTATTTCAATTATGTTCTGGTAAGAAAATACACTTAACATGAGATGAATTCTTTTATTTTGACAAAGTCTTATTTTGGACCAGAATATAGTATGTTTTACTCAATAGTCCATAGGCACTTGAAAAGAATGAGTATTCTGCTATTGTTAGGTGGAGTGTCCTATAAAGGTCAAACTGGTTGTTATTGTTTGAGTCTTGTATATCTTTACTAATTGCCTGTTTTCTTTTATTGAATACTTAAAGAGGATTGTTAACGGCTGCAAATACTGTTGTGGATTTGACTATTCTTTTAATTCTAAAAATTTTTAAACTCTTTCAAAGCTCTGTTGTTAGATGCATACACATTAATGAGCTTTCCTTTTCTATGGCTATTTGAATTTTTATTATTATGCAATGTTTCTATTTATCCTTGATAGTATTTCTTGTTCGAGGTCTAATTTATCTGATATTAATATACTCAACATTTCAACACTCTTTTGATTCATGTTTGCATGGTTTTACCTTTTCTGCTCTTTTACATTTTTTACATTTCTATACGCATATTTCACATGTGCATGTATACATATATACATATATATTTTCTTTTAGACTGTATATAGTTTTTTTCGTGCAACATGATAATCTAGGCCATTTAAATAAGGTAATTATTGATATCTTTAAAATAAAATATAATATCTTGTTAGGCATTTTCTATTTGTTTCATCACATCCTCAGTTCTTTTCTTTCTTTCTTTTTTCTTGCTTCTTTTTTACTAATTTTTTTTTTTTTTGAGATTCTAGTTTATCTCCAATGCTGGCTTATTTCATTTAAATATTACAAAAAATTTCTAGTGGCTTAGCCTGAGTCTACATATGCATTTTTAATTAATTACAGTCTATCTTATAATAATATTATATTACTTTATTTATATTGTATAGATCTTACAATGAAGGATTCCCTTCTATCATTAGTGCTATTTTTGTCTTTCATTTTATTTCTACATATGCCAAATGGCATTGATACTACTTTTGTTATAGAAGTCAGTTAGATTCACATTATCTAAAAGTAAGAAGAAAAATGAACTTTATATATATCCTTTCCTTGTCTCTTTATCACTTTGTGTAGTTCCAAAATTTTGACTGCTGTCCTATCTTCTGCCTGAAGAACTTCCATTAATATTTTCCTTAAACTAGTTACATTGGTAATAAGTTTCAATTATTTTAGTCTGAAAAGATCTTTATATCTTTATTTTGAAAATAATTTCACTGGATATAGAATTCTAGGTTGACAGTCATTTTCTTTCTACAAAGATATCACTCCATTGTATTCTCTGCCTAGTTTTTCAAAAAAAAATTGCTCGAATTCTTATCTTTATTACTTTTATGTGAGTTTTTTCCTCTATTAATCTTTGATTTCCAACAATTTGAAACTCTCTCTCCCTCTCTTTTCCTTCTCTTCCCTTTTTCTCCCTCCCTTCTTACTTCCATGTTTTGTTTTGTTTGTTATTTGATTTATGTTGCTTATCATTCTCTGAGCTCTTTGGTCATGGAATTTGGTATTTTAATTTAATTTTTGAAAATACTCACCATTATCTCTTCAAAACCTATTCTGTGACATACTTTCTCTTTCCCCCTTCAGCGATTCTTTATACACACACATTGGATCATTTGATATTGTCTGACATCTCTTGAAATCTGTTTGGTTCTTGTGGTTTTTACTGTTTTTCTTTGTGTTTCAACATATGTAACTTTTATTGATCTATCTTGAAGTTTATTAATCGTTTTCTCAGCTGTGTTGAATCTACTGTTTAGTCCACTGAAAACATTATTGTTATTTCTTTACCGAATTTTCATTATTGTCTTGCTCTTAGGTTTTATCAGTCTGCTGACTTCTCCAGCTGAACAGGCATGCTTTCTACCTTCCTTGCCAGAGACTTTAGCATATTAAATTTCTTCTCTGGTATTTCCAACAACTGTGTTATGTCTGAATTTGATTCTTTTGATTGTTTTGTCTCTTGACAGAGTATTTTTTTTCTTGCTTCTTTAACCATCTTATAATATTTCATTGAAAGCTGGCATATTATGTAAGACAATGAGATTGATGTAATTAGCATTTATTCCCTGAAATGAGCATACATCTGTCTTTTCTTTCTCTTTCTTTCTTTCTTTCTTTCTTTCTTTCTTTCTTTCTTTCTTTCTTTCTTATTCATTTTCACTCTTACTTTCTTTGCTATGCTTTTAGTATAGGAAGGTGAATGTATCAGGAATTTAACTAAATTTAGTTTTCTTGTTACTGTTGTAAGGCTCAGTGAACCTCAGCCTTCGATTCTTTTAGTATTACATTCTATGCCAGGTAGGGCAGGTATGCTGAAATGTTTTTCTCACTGTTCTATCTCTGCCTTGTATCTGTGTCTCAGATAAGGTCTCTTTTTACATTGCTGAGTCTCTTCCAGCAGTATTTGTTACTCCATGTTGCTAGCCTGCAAAAAGGAGAGGAGGAACATTCTCTCCTTTGGTTTTAACCTCCAGTCTTCTCCAGGGCCTTCTCAGTGATTTTGCATTGTCTCCAGAACTAAGGGATCTCTGACTGTCTAGGCCCAGGACATATTCCTGCCCCTTTCCTAGGGACAGGGACCTCTTTTCCTACAGGTAAAGGTTTTTTGTCTCTCTTTCTTGTCTTTGTTTTTTCTCTGTCCCTACCTGCACACATATGCCTCTACGTGCTTTATATGTGGTCTCAAGGAGACAAAATTTTTGCCCTTTCTCATGCAGTTTAGGTCTTTTGTTCCATATGGGTGATGAAGTAGGAAATCTGGGTGAGACTTGATGCCTTTCCTACAGTGAGTAATGTTCCCCTCCTTCCAACAAAGGAGGCTTTGTTGGGACTTTCACCTGCTGCTAATGTTGCTTATGAGCACAGCAAGATCTGTGGAGAACTTGCTAGGGGCTGTGAATTCCTTTGGAGCAGCAGCCCTAGAGATTTTATTTGCTCACACTATCCCACATATGGCCTTTAGTAATTTATTAGAAAGATTAGTTGAGTCTTTCTGCTGACTTACCTTTTGCATAGCATCATCCTCAGGTAAGCAAGGATTTAACCCTCTCTCTCCTTAGGGATGCCTATCTTTCATTAGATATTTTAAGTTAGTTTTTGCCCAGTGATCTCAACTCTCTGATGAATTCAAGAAAAGTTGTGATTTTTCTTTTTTTTTTTTTTTTTTTTTTTGAGACGGAGTCTCGCTTTGTCGCCCAGGCTGGAGTGCGGTGGCCGGATCTCAGCTCACTGCAAGCTCCGCCTCCCGGGTTTACGCCATTGTCCTGCCTCAGCCTCCCGAGTAGCTGGGACTACAGGCGCCCGCCACCTCCCCCGGCTAGTTTTTTGTATTTTTAGTAGAGACGGGGTTTCACCATATTAGCCAGGATGGTCTCGATCTCCTGACCTCGTGATCCGCCCGTCTCGGCCTCCCAAAGTGCTGGGATTACAGGCTTGAGCCACCGCGCCCGGCCGATTTTTCAAATTATCACTTTTTTTTTTTTTTGGAAGGGGTTCTTGCTGTGTTGCCCCAGCTGGAGTACATGGCGTGATCATAGTTTACTGCGGCCTTGAACTCCTGGGTTCAAGAGATCCTCCCATCTCAGCCTCCAGAGTAGCTGGGACTACAAGTGCGCAGCACCATGCCTGGCTAATTTATTTCTTTATTTTGGAGATGGAGTCTTGCTATGTTGAACTCCTGGACTCAAACAATACTCCTGCCTCAGCCCCTCAAGTAGCTGGGATTAAAGGCATGAGCCACCATACTTTGCTGATTCTTTTTGTTATAATTCTGGGAGCAAAGTGTTCCAGCTTTCTATATCCTAAGCAGAAGCTCAAAGTTCCCAAAATGTTTTATCAATACAAAAGATAAAAAAATACATTCTTTGACTTTTTAAAGAAGAATGTATGGCAGAGAACAAATTAAATGATCTCAGACAGGCTTATAGCAAATATCAACTATAAATGACTGATTATGAGTAAAATGGGAATTCAGAAGTGAGCGATCAGGGAAATGATGGGAAGGATTACTTTTCTATTATGCTTTAAGTTCTGGGATACATATGCAGAACGTGTAGATTTGTTACATAGGTATGCACATGCCATGGTGGTTTGCTGCGCCCATCAACCTGTCATCTACATTAGGTATTTCTCCTAATACCATCCCTTTCCTAGCCCCCATTCCCCAACAGACCCTGGTGTGTGATGTTCCCCTCCCTGTGTCCATGTGTTCTCATTCTTCAGCTCCCACTTATGAGTGAGAACGTGCAGTGTTTGGTTTTCTGTTCCTGTGTTATTTTGCTGGTTTCCAGCTTCATCCATGTCCCTGCAAAGGACATGAACTCATCCTTTTTTATGGCTGCATGGTATTCTATGGCATATATGTGCCACATTTTCTTTATCATGGGTGGGCATTTGGGCTGGTTCCAAGTATTTGCTGTTGTGAATAGTGCTGGAATAAACATACATGTGCATGTGTCTTGATAGTAGAATGGTTTATAATCCTTTGGGTACATACCCAGTAATGGGATTGCTGGGTCAAATGGTATTTCTGGTTCTAGATCCTTAAGGAATCTCCACACTGTCTTCCACAATGGTTGAACTAATTTACACTCCCACCAACTGTGTAAAAGCGTTCCTTTTTCTCTACATCCTCTCCAGCATCTGTTTTTTCCTGACTTTTTCATGATCACCATTCTAACTGGCGTGAGATGGCATCTCATTGTGGTTTTGATTTGCATTTCTCTAATGACCAGTGATGATGAGCTGTTTTTCGTATGTTTCTTGGGCGCATAAATGTCTTCTTTTGAGAGGAAGAATTACTTTTTAAGAGAAAGAGCTACTCACCATTTGGGTAGGATCTGAGGATTTACATAATTTCAATATATTAACAGCTTGTATTCATCTCATCAAGAATAGATATAGTCTGAGAAAAAAAAAAAACAGAACAGTCAGTAGTCTGCAGTTTAACTGTTGGATTCAGTATCTTTGCCCATGTATAGCCAAAAATAGCTAGTAACATTTTGTTAATTAGGCCACACATGTTTTCCCTTTCCTGTCGTTCAAAATAAAAGCAATAGCGAAAGAATAAATAGAAAGCTAAATAAGATTGAAAAAAGAGATGGTTATACTCACAAATGTTACTTAATTAAGGCTGTGGCAGACACCAAGCTATAATAGTAAATGTAATTTTAGAAGGAGAATCCAAATAGAAAAAACATTACTGCTGTTATTCAGTTCCAGAAATGATGGTGAAAATTTCTAAAAATTCCAATAATAGACATAAGAGAATAACAATTGCTATGGTAAGTAATTTTGTTAAAAATGTCATAGTCTGAAATCTAGGTCTTTGTTAAAGGTTTCCAAAACTCTAAATCAAGAATGGATTATAATTCAACTTTGTTGAAAGGTTTTAAAGTCTTAAATTCTACTCTTTAGGACTGAACAGATTTCAAAGCCTTAAGTTAAGAATGAACTATAATTCATCATTGAATTGCAGTAACCAAGTATTTGAAAGAGAGAGAAAGAGAAAGAAAGAAAGCTAAATAGCTTTCTATTTCTGTGAGTAAGGAGTCAGTTATCAGAAATTCCATATTGGTAAAGTCTTCATTTCACTATAGGTCAATACAGAAGAAAGAAAACATTTTTCTACAAAGGTCTATGTTGCTGTCAGATGGCAGCACATTAAATTGTTTGAAAAATCCACATCCTGGCATGTGAGTATTTTTCAAAGCTAACTATTCATAAAATGTTGACATATCATTACTGTAACTGTCAACAGACACGGATACTGGTATGATCACATGAAATTCTATTCTCGAGGAGACCAGAAATCACAAGACTACACTGAGAATTTTCAGAATGCTACTACCCAAAACAAGGAAATGGCCAGCTTTATCTCAATGAATAACAATATAATGAGAAGAAACAACTTCAAGAAATATTAAATTATATTGCCAAGCAATATAATTAATAGAACTCTGTAGTGACTCATGATACTATTTGAATCACTCTAACTTCACGGTTAGTTGAAAATTCTTATTTTGAAGTTGTTTCGTATAATCATATTGAATTGATTTTCCTATCCCAGCATAACTGATGGATGTCATATTAATAGCAGTAGATTCTATTCACCCAATTATTCTGATATGTTTTTTAATCTAAGGGAAGATATCCACCAGTGTATCTCCATTTAATTAATGGTTTCAAAGTATAAAATAAATGGCATTGTCCAAAACAACTCATATTTTTTGTAAGTAAAATAAACAATCTTTGCAATATGTCCCATTACACTAACTTTATAAATTTTTTCTATACCTTTTAATACAAGGTTGACAAATATTATTAAATGCTAAATCTTAAAGTTAGAAGGTGGCTTCAGCTGTCATACGTCGATTCTTCTTTCTGTATGCAAAACTGAGGTAAAGAATAAACAAGTTGCTCAAGATTTCACATCAATTAATCAAAATAAACTACTTATTTTGTCATCTGTTGCACTTTTGTTGAAGAGAACCATGTGTGTTCCACGTCTGGCCAGGACTGGGTAACTGGTACTGAACTTGCCTCACACCAAAAAAAGCCGTAGAAGTGGATAAAATACAGTAGAGAAAAGACATCTCTATTCAGACATTGTACAATAAGCATCTCGGGTCTGTGATCATTGAGAACAAGGTAAACAAGTGATCTGAGCCCCCAAACAAACTCACAATCACCCTGGGTTTCTGCATAGGGTAATTCTCCTGCCATGGAACACAGAGGAGGAATCCAAGCTAGTGGCAACTTTGCTGAATTGAAGAGACACGTCAATCATAGACTGCTGAAGTGGTTAGAACTTGGACCAGGAGGACTTTAGAAAAGGTGGCTATGAAGAGAGAAGCCCCTAGAAATCTGCATGGGGATTCACATGGCTGAGAGCTCATATGGCACAAACTTCCACAAGGCCTAGAAGAGATCTGAGAATGATACCAGAGATTATGCGGAGCTGGGAGATTTTGAAATTCTACCCTTTCCAGGGCAAAGATCCCAACAAGCATCACGAATAATCTGTTGAGACACAAAAAAAGCCACGCCTAAGAAGTAAGAGCCATAACCTGTAAGCGCCATGCTATAGAACTAAGCTAAAGTTTAAAATAGATCCACTCTAAAAAATAAAACTACAAAATAGATAACAGGTATAAAATAATTGTGCAATAATTTAGTTGCCTACCGAAACAAAATTCTATACTCTTTAAATGGAAACATTATAATCCAAATATTATTCTTCTTAATTCTTGCTAAATATTATTACAATTTCTAGCCTAAAATAAAAGTTACTAGAGAATGAAGGAATATTAAATATTATTCACTAGAGAATGAAGGAATATTAAATATTATTCACAGTCAAGAGGAAACAGGATTAACACAAAAGGCCCCAAGATGATCTACATAGTAAAATTAGAAGACAAGGATGTTAAAATAGATATTAAAAGCATATTCAGGAACTTTAAGAACCACATTGTCATAATGAATGAACAGATGTAGTGTTACCAAAGAAATTGAAACTATTAAAAATGATAAAGGTGAAAAATCTATAATGGAAATTATAATGCCTTAATAAAAATGCCTTTAATTTGAAAATATGTATTGTATGGAATTAACAGCAGATTAGAGCAAAAAGGAAAAGTTGTCAGTGAATGTGGAGATACATGAATGAAAATAACCCGACATGAAAACACAGATTAAAAATGATTTAAAAGATTAATAGACTGGAATGACAATATCCTGTGAAGTCCCAAAAGGAGAAGAGAGATAGTTAAAGATGTATGTTATAGTATAAAAAGAAACAACTAAAAAAGGTAGAAATGTAACTTAAAAAGTAATATAAAAATAAAATTAAATAAAAAGATTTTTATTTGCCTCAAATTAGAGAGGAAACTAGGAACACAGGAACAACAATAACGACAGAAAAGGGATGAGACAAAAAGAATACAAATAGGAAAATGGTGTATGCTGAAATTCAACACCATCAGCTATTACATTATATATAAGTGGATTTCCAAGAATGAAGGTTGATACATCATTAGTAAGTCCATTATTATAAGCAAGAATATTAATACACTTAAGGAGAAAATATCATATGATTAGTTCTATAGATGCTGAGAAACTTTCAAAAATGTCAAGATCTACTTTTTATGAAATAATTTTAAAAATAGTAATTAAAGAGCATTTTCTTAATATGAATATGAATATAATATGTATGACTAGGAATATATGCATATGTATTTTTATTATAATACACATTAGTTTTATAGAGTGTTCTCCAAATTGACTTTACCCTTGTTACTTAGGATAATTCTTGGAATACAACTGATTTATTATTTATGTTTATTCTGTGGACAATTGCCTTCCAGTTGGAGTTATCTCATTAGAATAGATAGTACTAAACTTGTTCATTAGCTGAAGTGATCAGTTATAACACCTCATCCCTGCAAAGTACATAGGTCAGCCTCAACTCAAAGACTGTGGCTGTTACTGATGATAGCATTGGCCGAAATTCCTCATGCATCAAGGTGGAGTCTGTGAAATTGCTAGTACAGTCCGCTTTACCTGGTTTGATGCTTTGGTTCAAGTGGAAAAGTCAGTACAGAAATGTAAAGAGAAATTCACATGACTTAAACATGGACACTGATAGGTCGTAAGATTCATTCTATTGACAGGGTCTGGACCCTCCAGAGTATGGCTGAAGTCAGTGCTTCAGGGTGGTCTCATCCTTCTGTTGATTATAGCCTTAATTAAATAATGTATGAGACAACTGAATGGATTTGGTTCTAGCTTCCGCTGGTTAGATTAATCACAATGGCTGCTGGAGTGGTACACTCATGTGCACGTTTGCCAGAAGGCAAAGCTTGTAAAAATGAGGGGTAGGTATTGTTGAGAGACAATTCTCAAAAGATCTCCACATTTCTGAACATCTTGAGAGCAGATGTAATAATGGCCCTTTTGTTCTGGATGTCTGTATATCAAAGGGCCTCAGAAGATAAAGACAACGTAACAAAGATAATGTCTCATTTCACAGCTAAGTTCAGGCATGTTTGCTTGTAACCCACTGAAAAAGGCTCAAATTTTCAAGGCTCAAGGTTTCTCAGCTGTAATGCAAACTCACCACGTGTGCAGCAGCCACCAGGTTCCCTCTGCATTGCTGCATGTGACTTGGAGAACTCGGAGAACTGACTCAAACATAATGCTCAGCCTTCTTGCCATGCTGTGAGTGGTGAATTCCTTCCTTCCTTCCTTCCTTCCTTCCTTCCTTCCTTCCTTCCTTCCTTCCTTCCTTCCTTCCTTCCTTCCTTCCTTCCTTCCTTCCTTCTTCCCTCCCTCCCTCCTTTCCCCTTCCCCTTTCCCTTCCCCTTCCTCCCTCCCTCCCTCTCTCCCTTCTTTCTTTCTCTCTCTCCTTCCTTCCTTCCTTCCTTCCTTTTCTCTCTCTCTCTCTCTCTCTTTCTTTCTTTCTTTCTTTTTTTGGAACCAAGACTGTTGCTTATTCCACTACCATCCATTAAACGATGGCAAGATAATTTATTAGCTTGCAAGTAGGGTAAAATTTCAGATACTTAACAATTCTTGACAGACAAATATGGGAAAAAAAAATCCTAAAATTTTGTACAAAGAGAAATAAATGAACTGAACTATATTTCAAATGGATAATATTAGCACAATTAAGGGTGTGGGAGGACAGACTAACCAAAGTAACTTTTTTTGGACCATGTCTTCATGCTAAAGGCAAAAAGAACTGTGAACAAATAATAAATTACTAGTAGCAGATTTATTTTTCACAGAGGTGTGGATTAGCAATTCTGAAACTACTTTCTGTGTATTCTAGGACTAAGCACATAAATAAATATACTGTCCTTCGTAAGAGCCAGTTTTCTGACTTTCAAAATAAGGAGTAAGAAATTAAATGGGAAGTTTCTGAAACTGAAGCATCAGTGTGAAAGCATGGATCTTAATGTAGACATATGATAGATAAATGGATATAGATATATATGCATGTGGCTATGTATATGGTGAAGTATACACATCTATGCAAATGTATGCATGTTGTATGTATATATCTGTTATTAATTTCTTAGCTCTGTTCACTGAGAGAACCTAGACATAATAATATCCCATTAGCAATGACTTTAGCATCTATACCTTGGTTTCTGAATATTGTTCTCCAAAAGAAAGACACAGGAATCCATAACGTAATTATGGATTACTTATTGATTTCTTATTTAATTTTAATTCTATTATGATCAGAAAACATACTTTATAAAGTTTCAATTTAATACCTTTTCTTCATGTTTTCTGTAAGTCTTATAATATGTATCTTTAACTTAACACAATTTACCTTCAAATAATACTGTACCACTGCCTGTATCTTTCATGATATTGTTGACATGCATTTTGTTTCCTCCTGTTCTTCCACCCTTACTCTATGTTATTTTTGTGTAGTCAATTATTGTTTAAGGGTATAATAAATTTTAAAATTTTATAGTCATCCATATATTTATCATTGCTGATGCTTTCCATTTTCTTCTGATCCAAACTTCGATTATCCTTTCCCATAAAGAACTTCCTTTCACATTAAAAAAAAAAAAATTTCTTGTAATGTAGGGAGTCTGGCAATGATTTCTTTCACCTTGTGTATGCCCGAAAAAGTCTTTATTTCTCATTCAGTTTTGAAAGATATTTTTTTTCTGGACAAAGAAATCTAAGTTAATAATATAACCCCCCAAATAAAAATGGCTCTACTTTCTGATTTGCATAATTTCAAGCAAATTCTCCTTTTCTTATCTGTGTTCCTCCGCACACACTATATCTTTATTCTTATGCCGCTGGTAACCTCGTTTTCTGTGTTTTTTGAAAAATTGATTAATTGCGCTTGGTGTATTTTTCTTTTCTTTTTGTTTTTTGTTTTTGTTTTTGTTTTTTTGAGGTGGAGTCTCGCTCTGGTTGCCTGGAGTGCAGTGACCTGATCTTGGCTCACTGCAACCTCCGCCTCCCGGGTTCAAGAGATTCTCCTGTCTCAGCCTCCCAAATAGCTGGGATTACAGGTGCCTTCCATGATGCTCGGCTAATTTTTGGATTTTTAATAGAGATGGAGTTTCACCATGTTGGCCAGGCTGGTCTCAAACTCCTGATCTCAGGCGATCTGCCTGCCTCGGTGTCCCAAAGTGCAGGGATTACAGACTGGAGCCACCACACCTGGCCATGTATTTTTCTTTATGTCTATTTTGCTTAAGAATTTTTGAGATTTTTTGATTTGCAGGTTTGCAGTTTTCACTAAATTTGGAACATTTTGGGTCATTATTTTTTAAATATGGTTTTGCCCCCATCCTCTCTTCTCTTATTCTAGTACTCTAGATATGCACTTTAGGTTGCCTGCTAATGTCATACAGATTACCAATGCTTTAGGGGATTTTTAGTTTTGCTCCATCTCTCCTTCTCCTTTTCTGTTTCTCTCTCTCTCTCCCCCCACCTCCTTCATTTGAGTAATTTCTACTCCCATGTCTTTTTCTCTGCTGTGCCTTAATATGCTGTTCCTCTCATGCAGTGTTTTCCATTTCATATATAATTCTTGCCGTATCCAGAAGTTTCATTTGAGTCATTTTTCCATCTCCTATTTCTCTCCTCACCATAGTCATGTTTTCCTCAATGTTTTTGAACTATTCACAAGATTCATTTTAATGTCCTCGTCTGCTACTTTATCACTGTCAAACCTTGGTTTGATTTTATTGACTAATTTTTTCTCCCTCTTTATGAGTCATATTAATAGTTTTCTGCTTATTTGCATACTGTATTATTCAGGGTTCTCTAGAGGGACAGAACTAATAGGAAAGATATATATATATATATGTGTATATATATGTGTAAAAGTTTATTAAGTATTAACTTACATGATCACAAGGTCCCACAATAGGCTGTCTGCAAACTGAGAAGCAACGAGAGCCAGTCTGAGTCCCACAACTGAAGAACATGGAGTCTGATATTCCAGGGCAGGAAGCATCCAGCATGGGAGGAAGATGTATGCTGAGAGACTAGGTCAGTCTTGTCGCTTCACATTTTTCTGCCTGCTTTATATTTGCTGGCAGCTGATTGGATGGTGCCCACCCAGTTAAGGATGAGTCTGCCCTCCCAGCCCACTGACTTAAATGTTAATCTCCTTTGGCAACACCCTCACAGAAATACCCAGAATCAATATTGCATCCTTCAATCCAATCAAGTTGACAGTATTAACCATCGTAACTCCACCCCTTGTCAACTTGAACCCATACACATCTCCTAAGATAATCCATAGTCTTCAAATAAAGACAATAACAAGATCATAATTATGCCTAACATAATATAACTATCCTTCATACAACCAGAAATGCACCAATCCCCAACCCAAATACTATTACGTAAAGTTAACAATACTTAAATGCTGATATGAAGTCAATAAATCTTATGTTACATGATAAAGAGAAAGGAAATAAAATGAAGATATTTTCTTAGTACAAGTGTATGCATGCGCAAACATGTTTTTAACAAAAGGAGGAGGAAATACTCGTGACAATTACAGTTCTCATTTCTGCAGCTGGTCACGTGCTCATAGCTGGCATTGATGACTTCTACTATCCATTCTGTATTCCCTTGGCCTTCAGCAAGCACCTCAGCAGATCGTGGCTTTTTTCCTAGTGGAGTGACCCAAACCTTCATTCCTGAAGGGTCTGGATCATTTGTAGTCCTGCCTGGATTGGGCTGTTGTAGTTTCCCATAGACCTTAATCACAGGGCATGGTAATACTAAGAGATGCCCTAATGGATCTCCTGTCTTCCATGCAGACTCTTCCTTACCCCTGCTATGTAGTAGTAGACTGATTTCATCTTGATAGTTTGGGTCAATCACCCCAGTCAACATTGTAACTCCCTTCTTAGCCTGTTGACTTAAATGTAGGAGAAGTCTAAACTGTCTAGGTGGCAATCTCAACTTTCAGTTTAATGGAATTGTTGTTGTGTCTCCTGATGGCAGCCTTCCTCCCTCTGGAACTAAGACCTCTAGGCCAGCAGAACATAATGTCATGGAAACAGGAAGCCAAAATTTTGTTAGTGGGTCACTAAGGGTGATGATGAGTGGTGCCACTTCCACCTCCATCCTTTGATTCCTGGACCCATGAATCCTGGATATGAGAGAAACAGTACTGTGTATTGTATGCTGATTCAGAGAATACATGTCTTTCTGGAGATCTCTGCCCCAGCCCTGCAAAGTATTGTCACCTAGTTGGCATTGTAATTGTGACTTCAAAAAGGCATTCTATCAATCCAGCTGCTTTAGGATGATGGGGAATATGGTAAGACCAGTGAATTCCATGAGCATGAGCCCACTGCCATACTTCTTTAGCCATAAAGAGAGTGCCTTGGTCAGAGGCAATGCTGTGTGGAATACCATGACAATGGATAAAGCATTCTTCGAGTCCATGGATGATAGTCTTGGCAGAAGCATTGTGCAGGATAGGCAAAACCATATCCAGAGTAAGTGTCTACTCCAGTGAGGACAAACCTCTGCCCTTTCCATGATGGAAGAGGTCAAATATAATCAACCTGTCACCAGGTAGCTGGCTGATCAACCCCAATGAATGGTGCCATATCTAGGGCTCTGTGTTGGTCTCTGCTGCTGGCAAATTGGACACTCATCAGTGGCCATAGCCAGGTCAGCCTTGGTGAGTGGAAGCCCATGTTGCTGAGCCCATGTATAACCTCCATCCCTGCCACTATGGCCACTTCGTTCATGGGCATCCATTGGTCAATGACAGTGGTGGCTGGGGAAAGAAGCTGAATGGTATCCACAGAATGGGTCATCCTATTCACTTGATTATTAAACACCTCATCCACTGAGATCACCCGTCGTTGAGCACTCATATAGGATACAAATATCTTCACAGTTTTTGACCACTCAGAAAGGTCCCTCCACATACCTCTTCCCCAAATTTCTTTGTCACCAATTTTCCAATCATGCTTCTTCCAAGTTGCTGACCGTCCAGCCAAACCATTGGCTACAGCCCATGAATCAGTATATAATTGCACATCTGGCCACTGTTCCTTCCATGCAAAGTGCACAACCAGGTGCACTGCTCAAAGTTCTGCCCACTGAGAAGATTTCCCTTCACTGCTGTCCGTCAGGGATGTCCTAGAAAGGGACTATAGTGCTGCAGCTGTCCACTTTAAGGGGGTGCCTGAATATCATGCAGAACTATCTGTGAACCAGGCCTTAGTCTTCTCTTCCTCTGTCAACTGATGATAGGGATCTCCCCATGAGGCCATTGGTGCAGGCTTGGGAAGAGAAGGCAAGGTGGCAGGGGTGGATACCGTGGGCATTTGAACCACTTCCTCATGTAACTTACTTGTGCCTTCAGGACCTGCTCGAGTCTGATCACGTATATACCACTTCCATTTGATGATGGAATGCTGGTGTGCATGACCCGCTTTATGGCTGGATGGGTCAGAAAGCACCCAGTTCACGATAGGCAGTTCAGGTTGCATGGTGACTTGATGACCCATAGTTAAACTGTCAGTTTCCAACAAAGCCCAGTAACAGGCCAAGAGCTGTTTCTCAAAAGGAGAGTAGTTATCTGCAGAATATGGCAGAACCTTGCACCAAAATCCTAGAGATCTCCATTGTGACTCACCTATGGGGGCCTGCCAAAGGCGCCAAACAGCATCCCTATCTGCCACTGACACCTCAAGCACCATAGAATCTGCTGGGTCATATGGCCCAAGTGGCAAAGCAGCTAGCACGGCAGCCTGGACCTGTTGCAGAGCCTTCTTCTGTTCTGGACCCCACTCAAAACTGGCAGCCTTTCAGTTCACTCAATAAACAGGCCAGAGTAACACACCCAAATGAGGAATGTGTTGCCTCCCAAAATCCAAATAGGCCCACTAGAGGCCAAATGCAGCAACTTATCTTTCCCCTTACAAGGAGTATCTCAACAGGCCTCACACCACTGGATCCCTAGAAATTTTACTGAGGTAGAAGGTCCCTGAATGTTAGTGAGATTTATTTCCTACCCTCTGGCATGCAAATGTCTCACCAATAAGTCCAGCGTATTTGCTACTTCTTGCTCACTGGATCCAATCAGCATGATGTCACCAATGTAATGGACTAGTGTGATATCTTGCAGAAGTGAAAAGCGATCAAGTTCTCTCCGAAGAAGATTATGAGACAAAGCCGGAGAGTTGATCTACCTCTGAGGTAGGACTAAAGCTGGCTTTGCCAGCTGAAGACAAATTGCTTCTGGTGGGCCTTATGGACAGGAATGGAGAAAAAGACATTTGCCAAGTCAATGCCTGCCTACCAGGTACAAGGAGATGTGTTAATTTGCATAAGCAATAAAACCACATCTGGCATAGCAGCTGTAATTGGACCCACCACTTGGTTAAGCTTATGATAATCCACTGCCATTCTCCAAGATCCAGCTGTCTTCTGCACAGGCCAAATAGGAGATTTAAATGGGGATGTGGTGGGACTCATCACCCCTGTGTCTTTCAAGCCCTTTATGGTGGCACTAATCTCTGCAGTCCCTCCAGGGATGTGATATTGTTTTTTGATTTCCTATTTTTCTAGGTAGACGCAGCTCTATTGGCTTCCTTTTGGCCTTTCCCACCATAATAGCCGTGACCCTACCAGTCAGGGAACCAGTGTGGGGGTTCTGCCAGTTGCTAAGTATGTCTATGTTAATTATGCATTGGGGAAATGACCACAGGATGAGTCCAGGGACCCACTGGACCAACTGTAAGTCAGACTGAGTTAAAACTCCATTAATTACCTGAACTCCGTAAGCCTCTATTTTAACTGGAGGACCACAATGATGTTTTGGGTCACCTGGAATTAATGTCAGCTCAGAGCCAGTGTCCAGTAGTCCCTAAAATGTCTGATCATTTCCCTTTCCCCAGTGACAGTTATCCTGGTAAAAGGCTGGAGGTCTCTTTGGGGGAGGATGGCAGAAAGATTCACTGCATAAACTGTGGGTAATGTAGTGGAGTCCTTCCTCAATGGGACCCAGCCTCCCGCTCATTCAAGGGGTTCTGGATCTGTAAACTGGCTCAAGTCTGGAAATTGATTAAGAGTCTGTAATTCTCTGTTTTTATAATTCAAATTAGTCTTTTGTCCATTTGACCCAGATGTTTTCTGCTTGTATAAATTAAGTAGGAATGCAGTAGGCTTCCCATCAATTTCACTTCTAGGAACACCGTAATTAATTACCCAAAGCCAGAGCTCTACATGAATCAGATTATTCTGATTGCTGCTTTGGCTCTGCTGTCCATTAGGGTAGTTACATTCATGTGGCCTGAGTGCTGCCACTTGGCCCCTGCTGGAACCAATTATTCCCATTGTATTTAAATTTTGCCACCAGAAACCAATTATTCCCGTTGTATTTAAATTTTGTAGTTCACTGACTGTATTTCCCACTGTTAGATCTTATATACAGAGGAGAGCAATTACAGGGGTCATCAAAGATGCAGGTGCTGCCCTTACAAATCTTTTTTGCAAGGTATTGGTCAAGGGTATATCTTCTGGACCCTCCCAGCTGGGATGAGTAGGTCTAAAGTGACCAATTCACTCCACCATCCCAATCTCCCTAAGCCTTTGGATCCCTTCCTCTACATTAAACAAAGGGAGATCAGGCGTTACCAGCTCGCTCACAGTGGGCCATCTTGTAATTCATATTTCAGCTAATCAAGCCAATGAACTATTAGAACCTTTTTTTAACTCCCCCAGCTGAAAAATTAATAACATAATTCTTTCTTAGTGGACTCAAATCAGTAAATTCAGCCTGATCCAACTCTGTGTTCCTTCCACCATTATCCCATACCCTTAATATCCATTCCCATACTTATTCTTCAGATTTCTGTTTATATAAATTAGAGAACACAAACAATTTTTTTCGAGTGTAGTACACCTCCTCATGGGTCACACTCTCAACCTCACCTCTAGGGGCCCGCTGGGACTTTATTCTGGTTATAAGTCTAGAAGCAAACATGGGTGTTGGGAGTGGCTCTTAAGGAGAATCAACATTATCTTGCTTGCTTACACTGGACTTATTTGTGAGACAGTTGCGTGCCACAGGGTAGGAAATAAATCTCACTAACATTCAGGGACCTTCTACCTCAGTAAAATTTCTAGGGATAAAGTGGTGTGAGGCCTGTTGAGATACTCCTTGTATGGTGAAAGATAAGTTGCTGTATTTGGCCCCTAGCCGGCCAACTAGTGGGCCTATTTGGATTTGGAAGGCAACACATTCTTCATTTGGGTGTGTTACTCTTCCTTCAATCCAATCAAGTTGACACAGGGTAGGTCATCACTATTGCTTCAGGCAGCACAGGGTTTATCTCCTCAGAAAAGGTGGAAAGGCTGATGGCAGCATGGGTTGGGGAGGGGATGTTGTCACTACTGTGAATGGCGAAGCTGTTCCTTCTGGCAAAAAAGTTCCTTCAGAGTTTACAAACCCAGTGTCCCCAGCTTCATCATGGTCCTCCCACACATCCCCATTCCAAGTTGCAGAGTCCCATTCTCTTCCAATCACTGCCCTCCCTTTAACAGTAGACTCCTGGCTAGGCTGTGCATGCACCTTTCATTGCAGGTCAGCCATTTGCATGATAAGAGCTGTGTCTGTTTTTCCACAATTTCAGTTCTTTCTCTACAGGAGATAAACTCTCACTCAGGGTAATCTTGGCAGATTTGAGGCTCAGTACCTGCTTCTGAAGCCAGGAGACAGAATCCATGAGTTCATCATTTTCTTTCATCACTTTATCCACTGAACTTAGGAGCAACCAACCAGCTTCGTTGTTCTTTGGTCCTATGGTCAAAGGTATTATGTATAGAGTCACTAAACTTCTTACTTCTCACAAGCAGTGAATCAAGAGTGTCAAATGCATTTATTTTGCATAACTCTCTAAACAGTTCACACCAAGGACTATTAGTGTTCTCCATACTATTAGAAGTAGAGTCCTTAGCATTTTTGGGTCTAATCATATTAAGCAGCCAACTCCAGAAACCCCCAAACCAATGAAAGAACTCCATCCTTAATATTCTGTTCCTCTAGAACCACTCCTTGTACCAAAATATGTATTAGTCAGGGTTTTCTAGAGGGACAGAACTAATAGGATGGATCTATATCTATATTTATCCATATATAGATATCTATATCTATTTATAGACATACATCTAGATATATATCAATAGAAAGGGGAGTTTAGTAAGTATTAACTTACATGATCACAAGAGCCCACAATAGGCTATCTGCAAGCTGAGGAGCAATGAGAGCTAGTCTGAGTCTCAAAACTGAAGAACTTGGAGTCCAATGTTCTAGGGCAGGAAGTTTCTCCCGCAATGTTCTAGGGCAGGAAGTTTCTCCCGCAAGGGAGAAAGATGTAGGCTGGGAGCCTAGGCCAGTCTCATTGCTTCACATTTTTCTGCCTGCTTTATATTCCCAGGTGGCTGATTATATGGTGCCCACCCAATTAAGGATGGATCTGCCTTCCCCAGCCCATTGACTGAAATGTTAATCTCCTTTGGCAACACCCTTACAGACACACCCAGGATCAATATTGCATCCTTCAATCCAATCAAGTTGTCACTCAGTGTTAACCATCACACATACCAACTAATTTTTTTATTAGATGTTGGACATTTTACATTTTACAATGCAAGGTACTGAGTTTTGTTACATTCCTTTAAGAAATGTTGGATCTTGTTTTAGTGTGTAGTTAAATTATTTTGCACTAGTTAAATCCTTTCAAAGCTTTGTTTTTAAGCATCATTAAGGTATGTTCAGAGAAGTCTTTACCCAGGGTAATTTAGCCCCACTGCTAAAATAATAAATTTATTATTTATTTATTTATTATTGATAATCTTGTGAGAATTCCACCTGAAACCCCATGTGTGATGACGTCTTTTCACTCCAACTGATGGGAATACAAACTCTTCACAGTTCTGTGTGAGCCACAAAGGAGAGCATTCTCTCCTTTGGTGGTTCTTTTCTCAGGCTCAGATTGTTTCCTCACACATGTATGTAGGTCAGTGCTCAGCAAAGACTCTGAGGATCTCTTTGCATGTCATTGAAGGTTTCTTTCTGTGCAGTGCCCTCCTCTCAGGTGTTTTATCTTGCACTCTGATCTCCTCAACCCAGTGAGGCCTTCAGTCCAGTCTTCTGGTGATGAATTCTCTCAGCTAACTCTTCTGCCGCTCCCATATTGCATCAGTACTTAAGGATGCCTTTAGATACTTATCCTTTAGACAATAATCTGATGAGTAGAGATCATCACTGTTACTTGTTTTCTTTCTTTCAGGCATCACCATCCTGTACTACTAGCTGTAAAATGTTTTAATCCGTCATTTCACATACTTTGTCCAATTTAGCTTGTTGTTCAGTATCTGATGATACATCTAGTCCCTATTATTTTATATGGACCAGAAGAGAGAATATGGTACAGCTACTTTTGAAAAAAATTGCTCCTTTAAAGGTAAATCTATTCAAACACTAAGACCCAGCAATTCCACTCCTAGGAATCTTTTCAAGATAAATGAGAACACATGCTCATAAAAACACTTGTATGAAAATTTTCATGACAGCTTCATTCATAATAGCTCAAAGCTGGAAACTACTCAAATTGCAATCAACATGAAAATGTATAAACAAATTGTGGGATTTTAATACAAGGAATATTACTCAACAATAAAAAGGAATAACTTACTGCCATACATAGCAACAAGAATGAATCTCACAGATATTATGCTGAGTGAAGCAGGATACAAATTAGATTACTACCTAACCTATGATTGCATTTATTTGAAGTTCAAAAGCAGACAAAATTAAGTCATGGTGAAAAAGAATTAGAAAATGATTGTCTCAGTGGCAATTCAGTGAAAAGTAATAAAAGAGAATGTTCTTGTGTGATACAAATGTTCTCTATATTTATAGAGGGGTGAGTTATGAGTTTATGCATATGTAAAAAGTCAGCAAAATTTGAATTTAAATGTATATTTTATTTTACATAAACTTTCCCTAAAAAGCACTGTGAATGGGTGATAACTTTTAGTTATTAGGATTGTTTTTCACAGGGAGAGGAACTAGCATTCTAAAATTACTTGCTATAGTTTATGTACATTTCTGTATAGTCTGGGCTTGCCCTCATGATTAACTATATTGAGAACAATGGGAGCTAGATTTCTCACTGTTGGAGAATAAAGTTGCAAGTATGGAAAGGAGGGAGACTAAATTCTACCCTGTGGTATTAGATTATAATCATAAGCATCAGAGAAAATCTATGGTTTCAAATGTAGGAATCAATACAGGAATAATCTGCATATCCACTGTCCATGGCTGAAGAAGCAATGACATATCAATGTCATTGACAAAGATCTAGCACTCACCTTGGTTTCTAAACATGATTCTCCATGAAAAGAAAACAGATTTCCTTGGAATAAAAAAATGATTTTAGAGCTAGTATAGGGAACGTACAAGATCATCCTAGAACATCATATTGAACCAGAAAATCACAAAGTGCTCAAAGAATGATGAATGATGCAGCTATGTCAAGAGGACATAGGACACAGTTTGATGGAGTTCCTACTGGTCAAATCTCAAACATTTTGATCATAAAAATAAATGTTGATAGTAATGGATTATATACTATAATATGCTGGTAAACTGGCTCTCCATAATGGAAAAATAAAGAAGCCCTAGTTGGCAGCATTTGCTGATTTCTATATTATAAATACTCCATTATGGGTGATTTTAAGCTACCAACATTATGCCAATGCACATAGATTTAAGAAAAGTTGCCTAAACGTGGTTCTCATGAGTAAGTGAGCTGGCCATAAGATACCAATTATAACTGTAGAAAAAAGTAAGGATACATAAGTGTATACATATTATCAATAAATGATTAAATTACTTAATGGAGGAGAAAGGAAACTCTTGCTTATGGTGAAATTTCAACTAATATGGAAGAAATGATGGAGTTGAAAACAATCAATGGATGCCAAAACTAGCAAGGAAAGTTTTAATAAAGAGCTCTAAATGTACACAATCTGGAAAAAAAAAATAACTCTAAAATTACTTAGTATTTACCAAAAAGAACATTTGTGTAACTTCACAGTAAAGAGAGCTAATGGAGTCCACTTGCTTTATTAGTTTCAATTTCCAACACATACGGCTTAGACTATATAACGAAGTACTCAAGGTCAGTATCTTCAGTATTGAGACAAACTGATATTATGTACCTCCTATGAGAATGCACACCTGCTGAATCATTCAGGATTCTCCAGAGAAACAGGACCAACAGGATATATTTATACAAAGAGATGTATTTTAAGGAACTGGCTTATGTGGTTGTGGGGGTGGCAAATCCAAATCTTTAGGGCACGCTGGCAGGCTGGAAACTCAGGTAAGGTTTCTACGTTACAGTTTTGAGGGAATCCTTAGCTTTGCTTTTAGGCCTTCACTGTTTGGATGAGGTCCACTCATATTATTGAGGGTTCTCACTTTGTCCAAAAGTCAACTGATTCTAGATGTTTACCACATCTATGAATTATTTTCACAGGAACCTCTAGATTAGTGTTTGACCTGACAAATGTGGACCACAGCCTAGCCAAGTTGACACATAAAATTTAACCATCCCATCTGCCAAAAATTCGTAATCTGAATTCAATTATAAAAATAGACAAATAGAAATGGTGCAACATTTTATGAACTAACAGGTCTATTGCCTTCTAAATGTCGAAATAAATGACAAAAAGAAGACTAAGAATCTGATTTAGATTAAAGTAGACCAAAGAAACATGACAATTAAACATAATCTAGGACCCTGGATTTTATGTGGTGTTGGATAAAAAAAGTTCCTGAGATAATTGATGAAATTAGATTACAGAATGCAGGTGAGGTAATTTTCTAATTTTTACTTATTTTGCTGTGGTTGTGGAAGAGAAAGTCATCATTCTCAGGAAGTACTCACTGAAACACTAGAGATAGAGTGTGCACAGTATCTTCTTCTCCCTAGATAATA
Source organism: Macaca mulatta (assembly GCF_049350105.2). Lineage (NCBI taxonomy): Eukaryota > Metazoa > Chordata > Mammalia > Primates > Cercopithecidae > Macaca > Macaca mulatta. The sequence continues at coordinate 174,014,956 of NC_133409.1, forward strand.
TCTGAATCGTGGAACCTGCAAACATATTTTCTTACATAGCAAAAGAGACTTTGCAGATGCAATTAAAAATAGAAAAATGAAGAAATTATCCTTGATTATCATGGTGGGCCCAATGTAATCACAAGGTTCTTAGAAAAAAGAAAGAGGGAAGAAGGAGAAGTGGAGGCAGAGGCTAGAAGATTAGAAGAGAGGCTGATTTCAAAGTGATGCAAATGCTGGCTTGCAAGATGGAAGGGGCTACAAGTCAAGGAATCCAGGCAACCTTGAGAAACCAGAGGACTGAGACAGCCTCTAGAATGAGGAAAGGGTAGGGAGCAGATTCTCCCAGACCCTCCAGAAGACCTGCTGATACATTTTTTTTTAGCCCCAGAAATCTCATTTTGGATTTCTGAATTCTAGAATGTTAAGATAAGGAATTTGTGGGGGTTTTTTTCTTACTTTTCCATGTACATTTTATTTTTAATTTTTAAAAATTTCAGATTCAGAGGGACATGTGCAGGCTTGTTACATGGATATATTACATAATGGTGAGGTTTGGACTTCTAGTGTACCCATCACCCAAATAGTGAACATTGTACCAACTAGGTACTTCTTTTAACCCTCGGCCTCTCCCATGCTCCCCACTTTTGGAGTTCCCAGGATCTATTATTCCCATTTTTATGTCCACATGTAGCCATTCTTTTGTTCCCACTTATAAGTGAAAGCATGCAGTATTTGAGTTTCTGAGTTATGTGTTACTGTAGCAATAGAAACCTACTACACACTCAAATGGTTCCGAAAAAGGTATGCATTTGTTTGAAACTATATATAAAGAGACAAAAACACAAAAACAGACAAAGCAGACATAAAACATTAGCAAATTTTGGTTAAAAGTCTCTGGGAGTTCCTCATACTATTACAAATTTTCTTTGAAGTAATGCTAAAACAAAAAGTTACAGAAAAGTACAAAAAAGATCTGTGTCTTTTAAAAAAAAAGATAAAGAAATGTTTACAGTTAAATTGACGGGATGGATAGAATTTGCTTCAAATAAACCAGGAAGGAGGTATGGATGGGGAACTTCGGATGAGCGCTTGTTAGGTAATGTGTAAGAGTTTTGAGTGTACTATTTTTGTCTGTTTTTGCATTTGTTTCAGATTCTTCTCAAAATATTCAAAAACAGGATCATTTTATCTAAAACTCGGTGGAAGGGAAAATGATGCAATACTAACATTTCATGTAACCATCAGTCTAGCTGGGCAGTTGGCAGCCTCTACTGAAAAGAAAAAAATTGGCATGAACTCTAGCAGTTTGGTGTCCTATCAGTTTAATGTATTTTATTTACTTGAACAGACAAACCAGGAAACAAGAGGCTTTTCTCTGATTATGTCAGCCAGCAGACGTTAACCTTTCTCTACTGTGAAGGCTACTCTTTCAGTTTCTGCACTTCGTTTGGCTTTTTGTTTGTTTTTGTAATCGTAGGCACGACCAAAAGTGTTTAGAGCACTCTGTTGAAAATGGCAGTATTTGAAGAAACTGGATGTCACTTAAAATATGATCCTTGGATAAACATCACATGCTGCTGGCCTTCTTACAAAATGAGTAAGCACTGACTGTCTTTCTGGCTGCCAAAGCCACTTCGATTTTCCTGGAGCCCTCCATCTAGCAGGTAGTTTGAGGGGACTATGGGAAGGAGACAAATGTCATACATTTGGATTACCATCTTTATTTGCTTCACTCGCCCTCTTTTTTGAGTAAAGGAGTTAAGGACATGCTTCTATACAATGAAAAACGAACTAAAATTATTCAGAGAGTTAACCTAACTTTTTACCCTTCCCCAGTGAGACATACAAATAAGGGCTTGCATTTCTTGGCCAGATCCGATGAATTTAAATTTTCCATTAACATATAATAGGTTTAGACTATAAATCCCTTTGAGCGTGGGAATCGGTGAGGAAAAACGACACTCTGTAAGCTATTGCTCAAATAAGCTCAAACATTTATTTTAGAATATACCGTGCCTGTAAAGAGAAAGATAATACATTTTATGTGTGTCAATTTTTTACAAAAACAGCAAGATTTTTTAAAAGCCATTTTATCTCTGAGAGATTCAATGACCATATTTGATGACAAGCCAGATGGCAGCATTCTCTAGACCCGGTGCCAAGACGCATGACAGGAGCCGCAATTTACCTTCCGTGGTGAGGCTAGCTGCTGAAGCACACCACAGCTGCGGGCGAGCGGGCTGCTGCCGGTAGGTGCAAGCACAGTTGGTTCCCTCCCAATTTGGATGCAGCAGGTAAGAGGCTGAATCAGTACCCAGCAATTATGGAGTTGGCATGCGCTGCATTGTTTACTCACAGTAATATTCCTACTGGACTTTATTAAAACACCATCTGTTGTCAGGGCAGACAAAGAATCCAAATAGAAATACATAGCAAGACAGAGAGAAAAAGAGAAAATAAGAGCATGCATGTGTGTATCGGAGGGCTGCTACAGGATTTGGTTGCATTTCTAAGAGGCCACGTTTGACCCTGAGGGTTATCTTTTAACATGACATCCCTACTCTCCCAGATTTTTGTTCTGGGTTTCTGCTGCCAGCTAGGCCAAAACAATTTGTGGTCCAAATGAAGTTGGCTGTGTGTGAGTCAGGCTGGGATTGAAGGCAGCGAGTGCATGCGTATGGGTGGAAACCAATCACATTAGCATGACTACAAATTAAAACCAAAATGATGCAAAGTCAAGTCCTCCCACTGAATGATGCTCGGAGTAAACTTCTGAGTTCATGTCCAGAATATAGGCTGAGTAATAAAGGATATCTGCCAATAATAATAATACCTTCAGGGCACAAGGAAAAGTGACTGTTTTTTACAATCAGCTGTTTTCTGTCACTTTTTTTAATCCTGCAGATGGGGATCAGATATTTCTAATACACAGCTGGTCTCTGCAAGTGGCCAAGTGTAATTTTTCATACACCCACATACCATTCCAGGTGAAATTAATTAGTCAGAATTCCTCATCAGAAAATACACTAATAAAATGTGATGCAAGTAATTAAATATGCAAATACAAGAACGACGGCATTAAAACTCTGATATGTCATTTCAATTCTTCTAATAGACATCTGTCTATTCGGAACTTCAGTGCAGAACAAAATCAGAAACAAAACAAACCTTAAAATAAAAAGTGTAAACAAGTCCCAATGCATGTGGCAAAACGCAAGCTGCAGGAAAATGAATCTAAAACAAGCACTGAATACTTTCCTGGTAAAAGAGTTGGCTCAGCTCAAATATATATTGAAATATTACGGAGCAAATGAATTAGGAGCATTTGGAGAAGCCAAGGGGAAAGCTCATGCAGTGTATGATGTCATCGTCTGCTTTGCCTGACATTCAGACCCCTGATATTCTTGCCAGAATATGAGCAGGCATTCTAATTTACAGAAACGCTGTTTACCACTTTGCAAGCCATACCAATATTTACAGAGAATTCAGTGAATGAATGAAAAGAAACAGCTGCGACTCCTTCCACCTCATTGCCCGTTTCATCTGTAACTCTCCTCCTCTGTACTGTCTTATTTATAGTCATTTTGTTGAGCAATGGATGGGGTTTGGCAGCATTCAGTACACTGATGCCTGTTTGTTAAACACATCACTATTCCTGCTATGAATTTTCCCTTTCCTAAGTGTGTTTTATAGAGAATACCATGATTGACTGACTATATTCCGCATTTATATTTTAATAGGCTTCAAAATGCATGAATACCCCAATTATGTATTTTTTTCCCCTAAAACTGCTTATATGGTGGTTTTAAGGCTGTTCCTAATACTGTAATTTATACTTACTGATGATATTTTGCTATTTGATAATGTATGTGTGCTACAGTATAAGTTACTACAAAAAAAATTCTAAAAAATAAAAAGACACAGTTCTTTCCTTCAGGAAGCTTAAAATTTAGTTGGGGAAATCATATATGTGCCAAAACAACAGAAGGCAATATTAAGTTATAAGTGATGAATATTACCATGTAAAGCCAACTAGCAGAAATGTAGAAACTCAGAGGAAGAAGCAACCAGCGAAAGAGTTATTTTTCATAAGCTCTAGCCTGTGAAAGTTAAAAAGACTATGAATAGGTCAAGAGCAAAGAACAGAGCAGGGTGTTTAGGGAACACTAAACTAGGTTCTTGGGCCAGAACAGCAAAGGCAATGATGATTTCATGAGAAACACTTTTCAAGAGGCTCCCTTGGTTTATTCCACCCTGACCAAGGACACCAACCTACCGGAGAACATGGTCAAGACTTTCATGAAGGAGAAAGGAATAGAATCTCTGGAAAAATATGTTTAGCCTCAATCAAATTTAGATGTTCAGCCTTGCCTGCAAAAAGGCTATATAAACATTTGGAGACCAAGGGTTACCAGGAAAGAATAAACTGGTGAATTGATTGTAGTAATTGAAAATATTTGAATAATGAGGATACCTTGCAGGACCTCAATGCCCTTGTTCTAAATTTGCTCCTGCTATATCAGAAGAATTTTGTTTAGATCCTCCACTAACTCCTGGAACAAACCAAATGAGCATGCACATTTGATGGTTACAATAACCTGGGCTAGAAAAAGTGAGCTCCATACTCAGGGCATCAGAATGATAGATGTTGAGCCTCAGCCAGGGTTGAAAGGAAGGAGACTGAGGTCAAAGACAAATACAACAACTGTCTCTGTATTAGTCTGAGGGTGAAACCAAACCATGGATTAAATAAAGGCATTGCAAGGTGTGAAGGCAGGAAGAGCCGGAATAGGTGAAGCGATGAGGTGCCAGCGGCACATGTGAGTAGACTGAGAATAGAGGCTGTCTTAGTTCATTTTGTGCTGCAATAACAGAAGACCACAGACTGGGTCGTCTATGAAAAAAAATCTAATTTTTTCCACTTCTGGAGGCTGGGAAGCCCAAGGTCAGAGAGCGGCAGCTGGTGAAGGCCTCCTTTCTACATCATCCCATAGTAGGAGGTGGAAGGACAAGAGAGCAGAAGAGCAAGAATGAGCATGAGAGGGCTGAACTCACTTTTATTCAGGAACCCCCTCCTGAGACAACTAACCCACTCCCTCAATGATGACATTAATCCATTCATGAGGATGGAGCCCGCATGCTCTAATCATCCCATAATGGGCCCATCTCTTACTACCATCACAATGGCAATCAAATTTCAATATGGGTTCTGGATGGGACATGCAAAAAACAGCAGAGACCATGGACATTATAGGGTTATCTGAGCCCTGGCTTTATGTGGTGCTAAGTAGGGGCCCAGGCACAGGCTGTCCAGGAAAGGAAGACAGAAGAGAGAAAACTAAATTGCCATTTTGCCATTTTACCCCAGAGTATACATTTTATTAAAGACTTTCTTCTCATCCTGATACAAATTGATTCCATTTAAATAAAAGCTTAAATTATATCACCATTAACTTCACGTCTTTAAATTATATCATTAGTAGCTTAATTAACAGGAAAAGTTGACAAATTGATAACTATCTACTTGGAATGATTCGAGATTGAAAGATATTTTCTTCATAAACTATTCCCAAAGAACTATTTCTACAAGGTAATATTTAGCCCATCTGTTTTTTTTGTTTTGTTTTGTTTTGTTTTGTTTTGTTTTTTTGAGAAAGAGTCTTGCTCTGTTGCCCAGGCTTGAGTGCAGTGGCATGATCTCGGCTCACTGCAAGCTCCGCCTCCCGGGTTCACGCCATTCTCCTGCCTCAGCCTCCCGAGTAGCTGGGACTACAGGTGCCCGCCACCATGCCCGGCTAATTTTTTGTACTTTTAGTAGAGATGGGGTTTCACCGTGTTAGCCAGGATGGTCTCGATCTCCTGACCTTGTGATCCGCCCACCTCGGCCTCCCAAAGTGCTGGGATTACAGGCATGAGCCACCACACCCAGCCTATTTAGCCCATTTTTACCTTCATTTTCCCAAGTATTCCTAACCCTGCCTCACTGGAAAATTCTATGGGAATAAGCTTCTGGTTTAGAGATTATGCTGGAAAAATAAGAAATATCTCCTTGTCCCTTTGTCGTCACAGTCCTTCCTTCCATCCACCATATGCCAAATGTGGATCTCTTCTCTGGAGCTGATGTCTTCACACGTAGGCCATTGGTTTTTGCCATTCATTCAAGACATACACATGAAAATGTCTGTGGTTTTTGTGGAAAAATAGCTATGCAAACAACTGGAACATTCTATTTGGGATCATTTCACCATTCTCAGTGTTTCATGTTTTACACACACAGATGTACACACACACACCACACACACTGCCCTGTGGTTTTTAACCCTTGGTCAAAACCAAAACAGAGCCCATAAATTCAACAAGGTTGTCTCTGGTCCCCAACTGTGCTGTCAAGTAGCCCAAATAGTACTACGGAAATGATAACCCTAGGGTGTCACCACCCTGTCACTGCAGACCTGGCTGGCTCCCTTGGGTGAGAAGATTTGGAAATAGAAGAATAAAAATATCCTAAGGCTTGTGTTTATACCACAGAATAGAAAGTTAAGAGAGCCTTTAGGGAAGCTCTTCATGGCCCTTTCTATCTTGAATTGCACAAGACATTTCTTCTCTATAAGGCTGGACCCCAGGAGGTGAAGCAGGACCTTGGCATTATATAAATATTGACAGGAAGAATGCAACTGCAGGCTTTCCACAGGCACTCCTTGTTGTGTTGAAATGCCAAGAGCCTCTAAACACAGATAGAATCTTCCTTTCTTTTGCTCTTTTTCCAATGGTAACAATAAGTATTTAAGGCACAGATCTCCATGGAGTCTCAATACAGGGACACTGGATTGAAACATCTAGTGTTGATGAACTGATAAGTGGTAAAGTCTAACACTTTAGCACAGAAGTCAGGACTATTAGGGAGCAGAATAGCTGTCATGGAGACAGACATCTTAGGGGTCTCCTCACTGAATAGTTGCTAAGAAGTTAGTGACAGCTGCTAGGGGAAGCCTTCAGATCTAGCTAAAAGGAATTAGAGTCTGTCTTTATATTTTAAAAGCTTGAATACTAAAACTGGATTCCTGGCACAGCAAGGAATCTAGTTTTGCAGTTACTGCCAGCAAGGAACATGCTCTGGTTGTCTTCCAGGCACAAGCATAGTGAAATTAAGGGAGTTTTCCTGCTGAAGGAGAAGTATTTGAGACAAGAGTGATATGGTTTGGCTCTGTGTCCCCACCCAAATCTCATCTCAAATTGTAATCCTCATTATTCCCACGTGTTAGGGAAGGGACCTGGTGGGTGGTGATTGGATAGTGGGGGTGGTTTCCCCCAGGCTGTTCTGGTGACAGTGAGGAAGTTCCCATGAGAGCGGATGATTTTAAATGTCTGGAAGTTCCCTCTTCTTACTCTCTCACCTGCTGCTATGTAAGACATGCCTGCTTCCCCTTCTTCTCTGATTGTAAGTTTCCTGAGGTCTTCTCAGCAATGTGGAGGCCTCAGGAAACTTTTTCTTTATAAATTACCCAGTCTTGGGCAGTTCGTTAGAGCAGTGTGAGAACAGACTAATACAATGAGTGTCTCTATATCTTGAATTATTAGAGAGAATGAAGAATTCTTGGCGAGGATTGAGAAAATGGTCCAAGACAGAACTTTTTAAAGAAGATTAATTTGTAGTCAATAGGAAGAATGTATATATTAATACATATATAAAAGAGGACTGGGCCGGGGACAGTGGCTTATGCCTGTAATCCTAGCACTTTGGAAGTCCAAGGCAGGTGGATCACTTGAGGTCAAGAGTTCGAGATCATCCTGGCCAACAGAGTGAGTCTCACTCTGTCACCCAGGCTGGAGTGAAGTGGCACGATCTCGGCTCACTGCAGCCTCTGCCTCCTGGGTTCAAGTGATTCACCTGCCTCAGCCTTCAGAGTAGCTGGGATTACAGGTGTGCACTACCCTTCCTGAGAAACTTTTAAGGCAAAAAAGTATGTAGAAAATACACAGAAATTTTCCAAGGATCATGAGGGTTAAGAATTGGGATTCATGTCTAACACTACAGAAAGCGTCTATATAAATTCATAGAGAATAAATAAGTTATTTTGAATTCCAGTGGAAAAAGCTGAAGAAGACCCCAGAATACTACAGATGGGATAAGTTAAGGATGAAATATGGCTGATCACAGGAAAAAAAAAATGCCTTATTGAAGAAAAGAGAATAAATAGACCTGAAAGCAGAAAAAAATCCCTAGGTCAAGAAATTATAATCATTTATGTAAAATCATTTAACATAGAATGCATGTGAAAAGGCAATGGAGTAAAGATCAAAAAACAATAAAAATGATTTTGGTTTGGAGGCAGCTCAGAGATTATCTTGTCAAATGAGATTATAGGTAACGTTTTCCTAATACAGATGATAATTTGGCATAAAGGCAATTTATGGTCATAGCAGAATTCAACTGTTGGGTGATTGCTGCTTTTCATTCTTCTAAAAGTAGAACATCTAAAAAATTCTTATCTTTTCTGCAGTTTCATGAACCAGGAAGTTGAAGGATAATAAGGGAAGCCCTTATACTCAAGTTAGTTCTAAGCATCATTTAATAATTTGAACTAATGGGAAATGTAAGGGAGACTGTCCATGTCATTTTAACTCTTGGTTACCAAGGAAATACATTAATGATGATTAGAGCCAAACAAAACTGAGATAGGATCGAGTTGGGATGGAAAAGCATGCCATGGGTTTTGGCATAAGCTAGATCTAGTTTTAAGCCTCCTAGACTCAATTATTTACTATCTTAGAGACTTTGATCAAGTCAACACTTCTTTTCTGAGACTTTTGTTTTCATTTCTAATGAGTAGTTTATATATATCCAGAATACAGTGTCATTACCATATGCTGCACTAGATCAAAAACTTTGACTTCAGAAATTCTGTAATTCTCTCTTCTATCAATAAGGTCACTGAAATGGAAAATTACTGTAATAATTCAAAATCTCGCAATTAACTATGTCTGCATATGGGGAGAGGAAGAATAGTCATACTGGGCCAGTTACTAAGCAACCACTTTGTAAAACCCTATCTCACCAGGCTGAGAAAAGAACAAAGAAATGACGCTTCCTATTAGACCCTATTCACCCCCTTTAAAGAGGACACATCACCAATGAAAAAATGGCCAGTCATTTCTTTAACAACTTGTTGGTAAATGGGGTTTTGCATTTCTATGACTCTCCTTCTAATTTTCCTATATTAAATTTTAATGTTTCTTGACACATAGACCTCTTTGGGAGTCATGGAAGCTACAGTAAATAAATGAATGCTTGAAAAACCTAACAGATAGTTGCACATATATTTTGTCCTAGAACCCATTTATGGATCCCCAGATAAAGCGAAACACAGAAGTATATTATTTCCAATTGTTTATATTTTCACTCAAACTCCAAAAATATTTACTTATTAAAATGAAATGCAGATATTAAAACACAAGGAAATTATGAAAGTTTATGAAAAAAGAAGACAAACAAAAATATTCCAAAAGCCAGTTTTATAAGAAATACTGCAATTAAAAAGACGGAATGGGGATATGATGGGATGCAGGACAGTGTATTCTTTGCCTGATCCCGTTTGAAAATTTAATGGGACTCATAATTTCAGAAAAATGGACTACAATCTGCAGATGAGAGTCAACCTGTATTTTATTAGCCTAAGGGGAAAAAAAAAAAAAAAACACTACTGTAAAAAACCCACAGCTGTTTTTCCAGAAGATGATTCCACAAACTACCTTGCTGTAATTACGTGGGCCACTTTTGTAGTGCTGATTCTTGTTTTTTGTTTTGTTTTGTTTTGTTTTTGTTTGTTTTTATTTTTCATACCTACTGAATCAAATTCTCTATGATGATGCCCATAAGTGTGCTTTTAACACGCATCCTGATCGATCTTTAGCTAAGCTAAAGTTTGAGAAACACTTTGCCATCGTTTTAAAGATCTTCATTAAGAGTATCTGATATCTAACCAAAACTTAAATCCTACAATATTAAATTTCACTTTACTGAATGAAATACATTTCCAATCTAGATGGCCCTATATTTTTGGTATGGATACTTTTTATGGATTTGTTTGTATTGTCCATGGGAAGTTAAAAGTGCTACAACCCTAAGGGGTAAAAACTATGCCTATCTGTGATTGTCATCTTGTTCAGTTAATAAGAAATAATAACAACTATATCATCTTGGGAAGTAACAGGAGTTGTAGTGACCACTTTCACCTTGACAGCAGAACACTAGGATCTCCAGAGATTATTTTCTGAGAAAGGCATAATACCCAAAACTGAGTGTTACTTAAACTTTTCAAAAGAAATAATTTCATAATGATATGAACGTTGTAAGTCCAACAAAATTCAGGATGTATCTTTCCTTTAATTCTGATTGTAGAATGTGTAAATTAGTAGAATAAAGAGGGATACATTTTTCTCTTTGGTATCACTTTAATCTTTCAAACTTGTGTTTATTTTTTCTTTTTCCCAGGGAGAGAATACAGTGGGGAAGGGAGGTTTGGAAGGAGGGAGCAGACACAATGAAACTGACAACCATTCCAGAAAGAATGTTTTTTATGATACAGGAGTCCATCAGGGATTCAACAGAGGTAACTAAACTAATTACAAGAAGTTAAACAGCACCCCTCCCCTAAGGATGACATTCAGTATTGACCTGCTAAGAAGATAAATGCCCAGCACATTTATTGTCATAGGGGTCAGTGCTTGTCCTATACTGAAACAATCAAGAATCTGCTGGTTCTCTTGGCCTTGCGTCACCCGCTACCTGTATGAGAGCGTCGTACATACAGGGAGGAACCTGTCACACTGGGCAACGCACGCATGCTGAGGCCATGGAACGCCTGTGCCAGCACTTTCACATTCTTATCAACGTGCTCCAGCTCTTGCTGGAGCAACAAGAAGGAAAATTTTGGCATATCAATGTAAATCATTGCATGCTCTTTGGAATAGAATAATAATCAAATTGATTTACTAGCTATGCACAGCTCTCAGAGAACATTTGAAAGTGGGGGGTGGTTTTAATAGGGTGGAGAGGTTGGCTTTTCCTGAATTATTCATATATAATTAAAATAAGAAGTGATCAGCCTTATCTATCTATATGTTATTAGTTTACTAACCAGAAAGCTGGGTAGTAATTAACTCTAATTCCTGGAAGCATACTGGAGTGAGAAGAAGGCAGAGAAGAAATTCTACACCTCATGTGTGTAATATCTCACCCTTTCATGTCCTGTTGTGGCCCAAATAAAAGTGTCTGATTTATACCAGCAGAGTTGGCACCAGCTATGTGCACATTTCTGCTATTCTTATTGTTTATTGTTATATGTTTAAGTACCTAGGAGGCATCAAGAGGAAACCAATGGGAAGACCTTCTCCATGACTATAAATTCATAGTCTTGAGAAATGATGTTGATAGGTTTGGACAGGAATAAACACATCCCTAAAAGTCGTACACTTTGCCATAATTTTGGTACCTGCGCAAAACTAAATGGTTTTTTTTCTTCTTCTGTCTTCTCCAAAGCCATGCATCACGCTAAATTCAATCCTAAAACTGAACAGGCAAATACCTCAAGTGCATGATACATTGACCTACCTTCAGTACTAGGCTAGCACTATCCATAGCATAGGATGGATGCAGTCATTCCAGGACACACCACCCTGAACACTAATTCTATCAGCAGAATAATAGGGGAACTACAAAGTCCTCATCATCCTAAAACTGTGTTCAGGATCCTCATTTGACAAGCAACATGGGAATGGTAGATGCAAAATGACAAGATTTGTCCACAATTTCTTAGAAATAATAGTTCTACTTGATTCTCTATTCAGAAAAAAAAAAAAAAAAAGAGGATGTCATTATTATAGACCAATGAAAGAAATTATTTGATTAGGGTAAAAATAGAAACCTGTCAGATGTAATCTTATACACTGGACAAAATATTTACAATTACGCTACAACTTTTTTTTTTTTTTTTGAGATGGAGTCTCACTCTGTCACCCAGGCTGGAGTGCAGTGGTACAATTTCCACTCACTGCAATCTCCGCCTTCCGGGTTCAAGCGATTCTCCTGCCTTAGCCTCCTGAGTAGCTGGGACTACAGGCGTGCGCCACCAGGCCCAGCTAATTTTTGTATTTTTAAGTAGAGACAGGGTTTCACCATATTGGTCAGGCTGGTCTGGTCTCGAACTCTTGACTTGTGATCTGCCCTTCTCGGCCTCCCAAAATTCTGGAATTATAGGCGTGAGCCACCGCATCCCGCCACAAAATTTACCTTTTCTACTCTATAGTGTAGAGAGGCTGTATATACATTATATATATACACACACACACAGCCTCTACAGTGTAGAGAGAGTAGAAACATATAGTGTATACATATTTGGACACAGGCCCTTGAAACATATAGTGTACATATATGCTATAGCATTTATGCTGAACAGCAGGTTCAAGGGCCTGTGAGAAACATATCATATATACATGTTTCAAGGACCTCTGACCAATTTACCACCAGATTCAAAATCTACTTTAATATATACTTAAGAGGATTGAATTCACTTTTTTGGTCTTCTCATTATAGCCTCTGACATTTTTAGTAGCGCTTTAGTAAGACTTATGTATGTTTATGTATGCATATGTCATTTATATATGTAGATAGATATGTAAAATACCTACATATTTATATATGCCTATGTACATTTATATATGTAGATAGATGTATAGATAAACTACATATTTAAATGTACATATGCATATATACACCTATTTAAGTCTTTATTATTTAATAGTATTATTGAGCATTCTTAAATATAATTCTATTATTATTATTGAGAATCATCTGTTAGAACAGTTAACATTTAACGTCTTTGTTCCTTCTATGCATAAATATAGGTACACAGTAATGTTGTTAATCAACGATTGTGGGTAATTAGATGAAATGACATGCTTTGTGAATGAGCAATTAAACTTTTTGGACGGTGAAATATTTGTTATTTACTGAGTGTGGTTCTAAAAATATCTGCTGAGGTGCTTTTATAGGCAAGTCAATCTTCTTGTTCTTTCTTTTAGGATAGCTTCTATGGCATGTCGTGAATGTTAGAACAACCCCCCTTTTCACAATTTATCATGAGAAAAAAATCCAAAAACATTACAATAGTACATGCACAAAGGTGTTTATTGCAGTATTGATTACTGCGTTTACTGCAGTAATGAGCATTTCAAACCACCTAGATGCTCAACAACAGAGAGAAATAATTATGACTTATATAGAAGAAACATACAACCTCTACAATATTTTCAAACTACTAATTTAAAAACTGGATGGCAACTGGGAAAAGAAAGATGTTCATGTAAGTATCCAGAATGAAAAGCACAATGTAAAAGTGAATTTTTTGTTACATTATGCACACGTAGTCAAAAACTACACAATGGCAGGGGAAGTAGCACATTCACTACCACTGGTGGGTTTTTACAACTTTTATCTCTGTAATTCTTAGTCTATGATATATACAATTAAAACTATTTAAGGATATCAGGGCATTCATTACTGCAGTCTTTTATGACATCATGACATTTCTTCAGCATGCTTTGGAACCAAATACTCTCTGTGTCACTGCAACTTTTTCTTCAAATGCAACTATAGTAAGTGAAGTTGTACTTTTCTCTCCCAGCTCTAGCATTTATGCTGAACAGCAGATCCCTCCTGCTTTGGGAATTCCAACCAATCGCTGCCCCACCTCCCCACTCCCACCCCCCACTCATCAAGGTTTCAAAGTATCTGCTAAAAATAGCTTCCCTCAACACATGCTTGGTACCAGTGTTACTTTTCCATTGCTGCATGACAAATTTCATTTTAAAACAACACACATTTATCATCTCACAACTCCCCAAGGTCAGGTGTCTGGGCCTGGGTTAGCTGGGCCTCTGCAAGGGCTCTTCTGACTGCAGTCAAGGTGTCTGCTCTTGCTGCCGTCTCACCTGAGGTTCAGGATCTCTTCCCAAGCTTATTCACATGACTGAAAGAATTTTCTTTGAAGTTTGTATTAGGTCATTCTCACATCACTATAAAGAGATACCTGAGGATGGGTAATTATAAGGAAAGGGGTTTATTTGGCTCATGGTTCTGCAGGCTGTACAGGAAGCATGGTGCCAGAATCTGCTTGGCTTTTGGTGACGCCTCAGGAAGCTTACAATCCTAGCTGAAGGTGAAGGGGGAACAGACATGTCACATGGCTAGAGCAGGATCACGAGAGAGAGGAGGGAGGTGCCACACATTTTTAAATGACCAGATCTCATAAGAACTCACTGTCATGAGGTGAGTACCAAGGGGGATGGTGCTAAATAATTCATGAGACATCCACCCCCATGATCCAATCACCTCCCACCAGGCCCCACCTCCAATATTCAGGATTCCGTTTCACATCCAAACTATATCACAGTTGCAGGACTAAAGTCCTACTTTCTTGTCAGTGTGGGGGTCGTTTTTAACTCCTACAGGACCAGCAAGGCCCTCATTTTGCTCTTAAAGTTCAGCAGGAGAAATTCTTTCTAGTCCTCTGTCACCTTGCTTTATATAATATAATGTCATCATGAGAGGGACTATGCCACCAGCTGGTTCCTATAAGGTAACCTAATCATCAGATCCACTGAAGGGGAGGGGATTAAACGTGGCATGTACACCAGTAGGTGGAAACCTTGACAGCCATCTCAGAATTCTGCATACCACTAGAATTTATTTTATTTCTTTATACTATACACAGGATAAAGAAATTAAGAAATTTCTGCTTCTTTCTAAGAAAAAGAAATAAATAAATTATTATGTCAGATATAAAATATATAAATCAGAAAATTATGTATAGTATCTTGGTTCAACGGAGCAAAGCAGATGAGAAAGGTAGGATATTCTTTTATGCAGAGGGGCAATAGCTTTGTATGATCTGTGGGAAGGACAGCATTGCCTCAGTGAAAAAGTAATGACATATTTCAGTTTCACATAGGAATTTTTAAATTAATGACATTAAATTGATAAAGAGCTGGTATATTATTAAGGAATGAATTGTTATTCTCTCTCCTCAATAATCTGGTCTGTAATTTGCTTGCATTTCCTCACAGATTAGTGTTTTTGTTCAGGTATATCTCTAGAGTAGCCTCTGCAAAATATGGCAGATGTTACAGTAATTAAGAGTGCACCTAAACTAAAATGCATTCTGCTTCCCTTCAGCTCGACTTTATGCATGATTGTGTTAATATTTATACGATAGCCTATGTAGTTTGAAAGCATGCCAAGTTAGTTAGGACCATGGGTACACTCATCAAAGAGGCAGCTCTCTACTTTCTTCCTCTGAGTAAATGAAGTCAGGAAAATGGGTAAGTTAGCTGCTTTTCTAAGGTTTTGTGACTAATCAGCGATGTAACCATGATTGTGACTCATATTCTGACTATTTGCTTGTGTGCCCACAGCCGGCCTAAAAATGTGAGCACCGGCCGGGTGCGGTGGCTCACACCTGTAATCCCAGCACTTTGGGAGGCCAAGGTGGGTGGATCATGAGGTCAGGAGATCGAGACCATCCTGGCTAACACGGTGAAACCCCGTCTCTACTAAAAAATACAAAAAATTACCCAGGCGTGGTGGCGGCGCCTGTAGTCCCAGCTTCTCGGGAGGCTGAGGCAGGAGAATGGCGTGAACCCGGGAGGCGGAGCTTGCAGTGAGCTGAGATTGCGCCACTGCACTTCAGCCTGGGCCACAGAGCGAGACTCCTTCTCAAAAAACAAAACAAAACAAACAAACAAACAAATAAAAAACATGTGAGCACTACGGGACAAGCTTGAGTTGCAAAAGCAAGCTGAAAAGAACCACCCTCTTAATTCCCCAAAGAGCATCTCTTTGCAGAAACCAGGTAATACCATAGACTCTTGTCTTCAATGAATTTACTGCATCTTTAGACACAAACACAGACACACGGATGTTTAATGTTCCCAGCTGTCAAATTTACTGAGTTAACATCCATTTAGGATCATAGCTTAGCACACCCATTCTAGAAGTGACTGAACAGTTTTTCCTAGTTGATCTCTTTCAAAGACAGCAGACCACATCTCTGCACCCGGTAAGCACTGCAACATCATCTCGGATAATTGCTTAACTCTCTATGGGTTTCTAACAAGCACCCTTCACACTGAAATACAGCTTTTTAAACCCTTTAAGCTCATCTCTCTGTTAATGGAATCTGCCTAACTCCCTGCTGGGACTGACTAGCACCAAATAAATATTCTTGGAAGTTATCATTTTCTTATTTACTTATGCAATAGCACACAAAGATTTCCTTGGTTAGCAGGTGTTCCTGTTCTCCAAGTCCAAGTCAAAGCAGAATTTGTCAGATAAAGGGAAAGACACATGTCCTTCTAGGAGTTAATCAATACCTTTCAAAATGTTTCTCTTGCAGTGCGACTGGTGTTCATCCTTTCCTTTCCATTTCATTCCCATTGTTCTTTTAATGCTGTTAATTTTAGGTGGTAGATACTTGTACTTTGCTTTCTTTTTTAAAAAATTTTTCGGCCTGGTGCGATGGCTTATGCCTGTAATCCCAGCACCAAATTTGGGAGGCCGAGCTGGGCGGATCATGAGGTCAGGAGATCAAGACCATCCTGGCTAACAAGGTGAAACCCCATCTCTACTAAAAATACAAAAAATTAGCCAGGCGTGGTGGTGGGTGCCTGTAGTCCCAGTTACTCCAGAGGCTGAGGCAGGAGAATGGTGTGAACCCGGGAGGCGGAGCTTGCAGTGAGCTGAGACCGCCCCACTGCACTCCAGCCTGGGCGACAGAAGGGAGACTTTGTCTTTCAAAATAAATAAATAAATAAATAAAAATTTTCACATTATTTTTCATTCCTTCTAGTAAATTTTTTCAAATAGTCTCACCAAGAATGTCTACTATCTTGGCATATAATAATAGGTCTACAGACATCAGAACCTCACCATTCACTTCCAAACATATCCTAATAGACAAACTTTGTTATCCTGTCTTAGTCCATTCAGACTGCTATGACAGAATATTACAAGCAGGGTGACTTACAGACAACAGAAATTTATTTTTCACAGTTCTGAAGGCTGAGAAGTCCAAGAACTAGGTGTTGGTGGATTCAGTGTGTGGAGAGGGCCTGCTTCCTGCTTCAAAGCATCTGTCTTCTCACTGTGTCCTCACACAGGGTAAAGGCTGAGGACATACTCTGTCCTCACACAGAGTATGCCTGCGGCCTCTGTCATAAGGTCGCTAATCCCATTCATGAGGGCTCCACCCTCATGACCTAATCACCTCCCAAAGGCCCCACTCCCTATGACCATCGCACTGCCAATTAGGTATCAACATACGAATTTTAGCGGGGAGCACAAATGTTTAGACTATATAGTGTATCTCATTCTATCTGAACGTTGAATCTATCAGTCTGGGGTAACTTTTACAGATTGCATCAATTGGAGTAAGAAAAGACGTTTTGTAGCTGACAGCACTTAACCCAGCCCCACCCCTCTCTGTTCCTCTTCCTTGTGACCCTGTGGCCCCTCCTCAAGGGAGCCTGTGCTGAACTTCAGAGTTTATAGCCCCTCCTGCTCAGAACTTGCCAAGGCCTATAAAACATGAAGCCTTCCCAATAGTATTTTTTTTTTTTTTGCCTCATCATATAAGAATAATACTTTCCTCCTCTACCTACAAAACACTCTGTTGCAAGAATCCCCACATAGGAACTGCTCATATATCACTCCTCCAGGTGAAATACTTGAATTTAACTGGGGTTCTAGAAGAAAAACTAAATCCCCAGAAATACATCTATTTTGGGGATGTCAGGCTGAAAAAATCGGTGACACCTAGGGAAGAAAACATGTCACTACAGTGTTCCCCAAGTCACTGTATAAATTACAAAAATTACTTTATAAATTAAATTTAGATTTTCAAAGCACTTTCATATGAATTAGTGCACTTGGGACAAACAATAGTTTGTAGTGGTAGGTAAGCTTTTAGAATCACTTTTACTTATATAGTACAGAAAGGTTAAACGATTAAGCAAGATGGGCCAGCCGGTTATTGGAATTAGGGCTAAAATAAAACTACAGGTCCTGACACCATAAAGCTTGGACTCAAGTAGATTACGAGAGGTCAACTCAAATCTCACAAGTAGTAGGAAAACTTAATCCAAAGGGAGGCCTTGGTTTGAATTGTTTGTTCATTTGAACCTTGTAGATAATAAATAAAAGGTCCAGGATTTCTATTTCCAAATAACAAACCATCATTCTATTCTTCAAGTATGTTGTACAACCTCCAACTATATCATGTGAGTTCATCAAGAAAGAATTTGCATTAACAACTTCATGGTCTCTTTGACCCTCTTGCAGGTGTGAGTGAAGTGCTTGGCTCTGCGAGATGGTCCTGGTCCAGCACTTTTCACAATTATCTCCTCTTGCATTCCCACTGAGCCTTCAGAATTGTGTGGCCTTTCAACTTTCTGAAAGGCCCTCAGTGTCTCTTAATTCACATTCTCTACATGTAGTTACATTCAGATCACTTTACAATTTAATCTTTGAGCAAAACTGTAAATCATCATGTCCCACGACATTACAATTGTGGGGGGGAAGGTGTTTGGTATCGCATCTAACTGCTTGAAAACTCTGAGTATCTCTAGACACAGTCAATATCCAGGTCTCAGATATGCATTTATTGTGTTTATTATAATGACTGCCTTTGTATTCACTGCAATCATTTTCTACTGTTTCTTCCTTTGTGTAATCATTTCTTCCCTTCCCCTCCATTATATTTTAGAGTAATTCTGTATTCTGTTTTTTGAATACACACTTTTCTTTCTTTTAAAATAATTTGCTGTGTATATTTCAGTTTTACAACCTGATGTAACATTGGGATTGCAGTGCTTACTATCTCTCTCTTATCTGTCTCTTACTATCTATACTATACTATCTCTCTCTCTGTGTATATATACGTAGCTACATATCTATGTATATATATGCATACACACAGGTATATACATATACCTGTATATATGTATATGCATATACCTGTGTATATATGCAAATCTATATACATATATCTGTGTATATATACATATATGTGTGTATGTATATGTGTGTATACATATATCTGTATATATACATATATGTGTGTATGTATATATATCTGTGTATATATACATATACATATATACATATGTGTGTATATATACATATACATATATACATATGTGTGTGTATATATGTGTGTACATAATATACATATATCTGTGTATATACACATATATACATATACATATATCTGTGTATATGCATATATACACAGAGAGAGAGCTAGTATAATGATCACTATAGTGAGGCAGTTTAACCTATCTATCTTCTCACATAGTTGTTTTTTTGTGTGTAATAAGAACACCTGATATCTACTTATTTAACAAAAATTCCTAATACAATATAAAAATTCCTAAAGAAATTAAAAATGGAGCTGTGTTATGACCCAGCAATCCATTTCTGGGTCTATAGCCAAAGAAAATGAAAACACTACCTTGTAAAGATCTCTGCACCCCCATGTACATTGCAGCATTATTTACAATAGCTAGGCTATGGAAACAACCCAGGTGTTCGCCAACCAATGGACAAATAGACAAAAAAACAGTGGTGTATATATGCGTGTGTGTGTGCGTGTAGTGCAATATTATTCAGCCTTAAAAAAGGAGACAATCCTGCCTTTTGCCACAACATGGACGGAGCTGGAGACATTATGCCAAGTGAAATAAGCCAGACACATAGACACTTTTTAAAAAATGGAGCACCTGTTTTCCTAACTTGTCTCTTAGCTAAAAATTCTTCAGCAGTATTCACTGCTTGGAAAACAAAGCCCTCAATACATAGCTTCTCATTAGATAGAGTTGGTTCTCACTCTTCATTGTAGATGTGTTTAAAAAGTCACCACAAACACTGAATTACTGAATACTGAGCCATTGTTCCTAGGAGAAATACAGGGTTCGTTTCCTATGAACCTCTGGTGACAGCATTTTTGTCAACCAAACAATATACAACCTTGTTTTGTGTGTGTTTCCCTGTATAGATACCTTATTTTTTATATATTGGTTCATTACCATTAAACTCAAGGCTATCAACATGACACCTATGCTTGAATGAAGCACCTAACACATATTTTCTTCATAGGGCATGTTGTAGCCTCTTGTGCTGAGGACCACTGGAGAGCACTCAACACTACCAATGCTCGGAAGCCATTCTAAACAGCACAACACCAACAAAAAGTACAAAAATGAAAAAACAATGTGGCATTAAATAGACTGCTAAAAGGACACTTGTCTACAACAGAGAGCTGAAAGAAGGCGGAGTGCCACATTGTTCTATGCCAATTGGAATGATGTGCAGAGGGAGATGGGGGTGAACATGTTCATAAATCATGGTGGAAGCACTGCAAGGTCGTGGGGTTACAAATAAATATTAGGGACTAGGTGAATTTGAAAATATAGAAACCTTGAATAATGAGGATCAATGGAATTTGCATTATACTGTGAACTTAATTCCACTATCACCCACACTAAAAAAATAAGCCATGTTCTTTCCAGAACAGAGGCTTCAGTAGTCCCAAGGCTCACCTTGTATTCTCCTAATCCTATAACTCTTTTTTACTTTATGCCTTTGGTTTGAAACCACTCCTGTATTTGTTCCTTCATATAGCTTTGTGGTTAAAATCAATATCTCCTCTGCAAAAGCACTGGAGAGAAATCACCATTACAGAAGATGTCATATTCTCTTTCAGTTAAGGATTATTTTTATTCAAAAATGATCCATCCATGCCTCACCTGTATCCTAGAAATTTAAGCTAAAGCTCCATGAAGGTAAGAACCCTCTCTCATATTTCTTTACATCCTCAGTAGCTAACCCAGAACCCAGCACATACCAAGGGCTCGATAAATATTTACTAAACTGAATTTGATTTGAATCAGATTGAGATGTATTGCCATTTCTTATGTACCCCTATAAAAATCCTCTATCAATGATACAATTCTGTATGCCATGTACAAGAAAACATTCTGTAAAAAATGGAGAAAAGCTTACAATAGTCTCCATAGAGAACCAGAGGAAATAATAAGGTAAGAAGTAAAGTAGGTATAGAGGCAGCAACCTGGTTAGATGGGTGCTACATGAATTATTTATTTATTTATTTATTTATTTACCTACTTACTTATTGAGATGGAGTTTTGTTCTTGTCGCCTAGGCTGGAGTGCGATGACACGATCTCAACTCACTGCAACCTCAGCCTTCAGGTTCAAGTGATTCTCCTGCTTCAGCCTTCCAGGCATCTGGGATTACAGGAGCCCACCACCATGCCTGCCTAATTTTTGTTTGTATTTTTAGTAGAGATGGGGTTTTACCATGTTGGCCAGGTTGGTCTCCGTCTCCTGACCTCATTGATCTGCCTGCCTCCCAAAGTGCTGGGATTACAGGTGTGAGCCACTGGACCTGGCCTGCTACGTGATTTAAATTGAAGCTGTGTCTGTGTAGCCGGCACAGCATTTTTATATTACACATTATCTGGGTGTCCTGATGCAAGTGTGAATTTGGGTGGGGAGTGACTGACTAATGGCTATCCAGGGTGGGCTAAGCCAGCTGCTCTTGGCACTGTACTGGAGCCTGATAGGCTCCCCACCCCCATAATTCAAACAGATGGTAGAACACTAGAACACTTGGGTGCATCCAGAAACAAACCCAAGTAGGTCAGAAGAGTATTCCAAAATATGATCTTACTTATTTCAATGTAATTATAGCCACTGTAATTTCTTACCAAAAGAAATAATAAACATACTCCTTCATTTATCTTAAACTATGCTTAAATAATAGCACTGGGTGAAATTGTTATATAAATTAAGTTAGTTATGCATTAAGGAATAATATCCTGGAAAGCTAGATTTAAAATAAGATATTGATTATATCTGCATCTAATTTGTGGGCTATGCTAGTGTCTCCTCAAGTACATGGGGTGAAGACGGCTTTGGTTCACAAAGTTAGTACATCATCTTTCTCACCCTGGGAGTTCTTTGAATTACAGATTTCTCCAGCTCTGTCCACTCTGAGATTCTGATTCAATAAAACTGAAACTTTTTATGTTTCTCTTTAATACTGAGCACAACTGGGTAAGATACGTTTTATTACTATTTTCTTCTATACATATATAATTTAAGATTCTTATTTCAAATACATTTCTTCTTGAAGTATGTAATGAAAAACGGAAGCATTTGGAGAGACATCATTTTTTGCTATAAACAAAAGGATCACCATCAGTGTAGAGATTTTAATTAAATACTTTATCTACTTAATTTATCTACTTAACTTTAGTAGCATTCCTCAAGAAAAAATAGAAAATTAGCAAACACTGTCTACAAACTACACGTAAGCAAATATGTCTTTAGTCTATCAATCAGTTGATTGTCTATTTACCTACTTATCTCTGTCATCTATTGGCTTAACATTTTACTCAGATTGCCTTTTCTATGGCGCTTCCTACATAACTACCATATACACCTATTTTTACAAGTATGTATGTTTCTTTTGTTGATTGAATTCCTAAAATCAGAAAAATACCATTATCAATCCATCAATGTGGATTTCTTACCTCCATCACCATCCAACTTACAGTCATTCCTTTTAATTTTAAATACTCTAACTGGGCACAGTGGTCCATGCCTGTAGTCTTAGCTACTTAGGAGGCTGAGGCAGGAGGATCACTTGAGCCCAGGAATGGCACCACTGCACTCCAGCCTGGATCACAGAGCAAGAGTCCAGATCCAAAGATAATAATAATAATACTTAAATTAATTGTAAAGAATGCTTGAGTTTGGTGACCTTAACAGAAAAACAATTTTATCTTAGAGTACATTTTAAAATACACACACACACACACACACACACACACACACACACACACCCCATATGACAGCAGAAATTCCCTCAGCCACCTGAATAGACTAGTCTTAATATTGGTGTGATACTTATTTCTGTGGGTGGTACAGGTTTAGAAGCGAATTTTCCCAGAAATGAAGACA
This sequence comes from Macaca mulatta, assembly GCF_049350105.2. Classification (NCBI taxonomy): domain Eukaryota; kingdom Metazoa; phylum Chordata; class Mammalia; order Primates; family Cercopithecidae; genus Macaca; species Macaca mulatta. The sequence continues at coordinate 174,038,038 of NC_133409.1, forward strand.
AAGGAATGAGTAAAAAGTACATCAGAGGATATCTTATCTGTACTAACCTGGAGTCTCATGCCAAGAAGTACGTCCGGAGTAATTATAACTTCTGTTCAGATCTCTCTTAATTGGCATTATTCAAATACAGAAAATTGAGTGAGAGTGTGACCTTGTTCACACTAGTGAACTTGTTCTCTGGAGATGAAAACTGACAACAGGCTTTTTTGTCATCAAAGGGTGAAGAAATGTGACAATCTGGGAACTGGTTTTAAGGCCCCATCTGCTAAACCAGAGAGAAATCAAGATTTTACAGTTCTATAAATATTTTAGTGTATCCCATCATTTATGAACTGTGGCAGCTATCATAAAACGTCTCTGACTTTTGTTACAACTGCATATAAGGCCAGAAAATTGCATCTCGTGGTAAACCATAAAAACCTAAGTAAAAGCACCATTCCTTTCAGTATATTCTAAAAATATACAACCTTCCTGTCAGTACATGGCAGGGTAGTTACCATCCCAGGATGCCTGTTTCTTTCTCATTTTTTTATCTGATCTTACCCTGGTCTTTCCAAGCCCTTTTGTATTTCAGTATCTTTTTATGTTTCATAAATAACAGCTATTGCGGTATAACAGCTGAAATAGATTTTACTTTGTCACAACACACTGTAAGCAAGAGACACTTGGATGATGTTAATGCTGCCTTACAATAAGCCTTTATTTTTGACCTTATGTTTAATTGCTTAAGATGTGATTCTCATTTTTGTCTCTACTGAGTTTTTTAAATATTATAAATAAGATCGCTTAATTAAGAGGCAATCAGCACATTTACAAGGAGAAGCTACTGCTAAGAAACGATAGGCAAAATATATATAAAGCTGACTTGACAGTGAGATTAAAATGGTGATTAGTGGATTGCCTCATCTTCTTCTTCCACATACTCTTGTTCTCGGACTTTCAAAAATGTATGATACGTGAGATATTTTAACTCTTAAATATGATTTGATTTTTCTGATGGCTTCAGAAACGTGGTGACTGTGAGGGTCACATCACATTTCAAGGACGACAAACGATTCACATTAGCATCTTCGGACCAGGCAAAGGAACGTTTCTCTTATTACTAGACTGTGGTTTGATAGGCTGCAAAAGTTAACAAGGCAACAGATCCCAGGGCTCGAAGTCACTCGTCGAAATCCGAGAGCATACGCACACACTCCTGTTGCATTCTGAAATACAAAGGATGCTCTGTGAATCATAGTTTGGGGGATTAAGCTATAATATTATCTTTGACTCTTATTTCTTACACACAGATGAATGTATGATTCTCAGTGTCCAAATTCTACCTGAGCGTTTACCCAAGTCCAATATTTCTCAGCTTATTTATTAATATGATTTCCAACCCCCTAAAATCTGCCCTTCCACTCCCATCTTCCTCCCTATAAATAAGCCATTTTCATTTGCAGTGAACAAAGCCAGCCTCATACTTGGGATGGGAATGTGAATGTGAGGCAATATGAAGCCTATTTACTGTTCATGAATGTTGGACACACTCAGATTTGTGACAAATGCCCTCTGGGCTTGTGCTCTCAGATATAAGTGGTGGGAATAAAGTCATACCTTGGCCCTTCTCTGTCCTCTATACAGAGTCCAGCTCTGGCCTGGGAAAATACTTTCAGACAAAAAATCTGAGCAGAAGAAGAATGGGCAGAACTCTGGGAACATTCTTGAGGCACCAGCAGAACCTCTGCAGGAAGACGAGAGCATTGCTGGTGTGAGCCTAGGGACCCCCACTGCCCAGAACTGGCATTCCTTAATGCTACTACTGAAATTGTATTAATATTAACAGGTGTTAGAAAGCATTCTGAGCCTGAACTTTTAACGGCAATGACAAGAGGAGGCAATACATATTTCTGACTGAGAAACCAGTGGCTTGGAACATCTGAAACAAAGCTTTCTGGATGCACTGACTTGTGAAAACTATATTCACATGCTATACAACAGAACCCCAAGCAAGAGAATTAGAACAGAGAGCCACAGCAATGGGAAGGACTTACCTTGATTCTCAATGGTAGCCCATGAATTACAGTCTCATGAAACAGTCCTAAAAGTTTGGCCACTTGCTAGCAAAGATGAGCTCCTTTAATATCTCAAATCCTTAATTTTCTCTTCTGCAAAATAGGCCCTTTGAGCTCCCCATACTGGCAATGTACTACTGGCAGAACTATGCTACTTGTGAAACGTCTTGAATAACACCCTTCTCTCCTCATGTTGTAAGAATCAAAGTATCTAAGATAATGAAACTCTTAGCAAGTTCCTGAAGCCGAGTAAGTACTCAATACAATGTAGCTGATGTTGGCATCACTATGTCGGTGAACCTTGCACATAGTGTGTGCTCAATACATCTTGATTGAATTGAATTAAATTGAACAGAGATGTAGGGAGTTTTATGTAGGATTATTCTTCTACTTATTACAAACTGTCGTGCATGAGGACATTTCAGCTATATTAGAATAGGATTGAATTGAATGAATATGAAATAATGCCAAATGTGATACTAAGCACTGTCTGCTATTTACCTTATGAAATTCTCTTTTAATACTTTAATTAAGTGATTTTTTCCACTTTACTGATAAATACTAAATTTCAGAGAGGTGAATTTACTTGCGTGTGTTTACATAACTGAATGGCAGAGTCAGGGTTTGAACTTAGGTTACCTGGTTCCCATACCAAGATGCAAAAAGGGATAGACAATGGTTGCCTGAAGAAGCTGAAAGGTTCCCATTAACATTCTATTTGTCTCAATAGAAAAGTAGCATTATTCCTGCTGAGTAATAAAATGATAGACATCTTAATATGTTACCTAAAACTTCCTATTTCTTAAAGTGTTATGGTTTGTGGGAAGTTCTGTAACTGGAAGTCAGTGGCTAATGAGTTGTGCATGGTCTTCCCCTCTCCAGGGAGTACTGATGGGGGTGGAACATCAGGACTACAACTACCACAACATGTTGTGTGTCCTGAGGAAGACGGTATCTCTCATCTGCTCCCACACTAACCAACAGAAGGACATTCCAGGAACATTTTGCTGTACCTTCTCTAGTTTGGTGAAGAAAAACAGAACACTATCTGAGAACGTATTTGTTGTTATTTTTATTGTGTTGTGGTTTTTGGCCTTTCGCTGGGAGACGGAAGTAGAACCGATGAGTAGAAATTACAAGGAAATAGATTTAAATTCCAGAAAATAAGCAGTTTTCCAACCATGAGAGCCATTGTTGAGTATCACCTGCTCTAGAAGGTATTTCATCATTTGGAAGGAAATTAAACAGACGACTTACCGGTTACTTTTTGACTCTTAATTCTAAGATTCGATGGCAGAAGGCAACCCTAAAGCAGATATTCTTTAACTGATAACTCCTCATGACATGATTTTTAAAGAAAATGAAGTCTAACCATTTTAAAGAATATTGGAGAGGCACAGTACGAGAATTCATTCCATTATGCAACCTGGACATACTGAGACCCTTGTCTGTTTTGACCAAGGCAAGTGTGTTTCCATCCTTGTGAACCACACAGAACACCAGGATCTAGTTGTAGACAATGAATCTGGTAGAGTCAGACAACATATAAAAATAAATGAAAGCTAGGATATTTCAAAACCGCAAGGCAAGGGAGAAATTTTAATCAAAGTAGACCCTGCTGTATTTTCTGTACTCTTCTCCATGGTCCGCGGTCCACCGTGCTTGTCAAATCTGACTGCTGACAAGATCACGGTCTTGGGATAAACAGTCCTGAATTCCATTTCTGAGCTGCCCACGGGTATCACAAAGCACAATCCCTTCTCTCCCTCTTCAGTTAGGAGTTTATGATAGGCCTGATATAATGACTATGGATTGGGAGAATTCATTTCCTAAGCAGGAAGTGAGACCAAGAGGAAGTTCAACAAAGCTGATGCATGTTGTGGTAACTAAATCCTCGTCTGCATTTAATCAAAGGGCACTGGTGAGTCACAAGTGGGAGAGCAGGAATCCCCATGCCAGCAATCAGCGCAGAAGGCCACATCAAATGCCGCCCCATGCTTGACTTCCTCCTCTCTATTGTTCCGCAGACATTCTTACAGCGGAAGATGCGACATAGACAGTGTGTGCTTTTAAGTCCTTGTTTTCAAGCCACATGGCTTTTACAGAAATGTGTGCCTCAAAGCCACAAAGACAGGCGAGTACAATAATATTTACCAAAAGCTCAGGGACCTTGCCAGATTTGGACCTGAGACACTGATGGCTGTCTGGAGCCTCCCGCTCCAGCAGCTCTGTGTTTAGACCCAGGGGAGATGCTGTGCTTCTCTCTTGTCCATGCTGGCATCTCGCCTGGCTGAAGGGGCATCTCCCCTTGTGTGAGTTATCTTGCTCCCCAAGATCTCAAGGGGACTCCAAGGCAACTTTGCCTAGAGCTTTGCACTTTGAAAGTCTGCCCCTGGAAACTGTTATCTTGTCATGGCACATGGGCCTCTGTGGGAACTGTTCTTCTCTAAGGAAAGCAAATCAGTCTTATTCGTCACAGAATGCTGCCTAAAACACGAACTATAATGTGCAGTGTAGGAAGATTATACTGTACACGAAGTTATAGAGTAAAAGTAAAAGTTAACGTTCCAAAACTACAAACAGAAAACTGTATCTAGATTTACTTTCCTAAAGGAATGCCAATGGAATAGAGGTTAGAAAATTGTGATGTTCATTTTCAGACCATTTCCTTATTCTATGAATTAAATCTGTAAGTAACATCAATTTATACTGAACAAGTTTGGAGATTCGGAACAACATGATTTTGCAAATAGCTCATTGTCATGTTCTTACTCAAACTGAAGCTACATACCGCTTTGGAATTCAGCCATAAATTTCACATTTTTTTTTTCATTACTTTATTTGGGATTTGAAATTTGAATCACTAAAACATTAAAATATATTTTAAATGTAAATACCATGTCATATTTTCTTTAATTTTCCATATTCATTTGGTATCTAAGTGGTTTCCTATAATCAGAAGAAGCCATCATTGTTGGCTTCGTTAAATTGGTTGTTTTATTCTCTATTTCCTCTTATTAATCGTCAATATACAACATTCATTAAATATTCATCCCAGAGAGTAAGATATGAGGGTCTGGGCTGAGGGAGGTTTTTCTCTTTTCCACTTGTCACCAAATGCATCCCTTCATGATCAACAGAAAATTTTCTGCAACAATTCTAAAAGTCAATTCTCTATTGAAATCAAATGTGAGGTTAATAGTTTCTTAAAATGTTTACTGACAGTTCACCCAGAACCTGCCAACTTAATGAGCAGCTTTTGTTCACAATTTAAGGCAGCTGTCCTGTTCTGCTTAGGAGACATTCAGTACTAGAAGAGAAGTGTTAACGCAGATCACAAGTAAGGGACGTCATAGAGCTTTCTGCATCACTTGTTCTTTTAACAGAAGGGATCTGTGGATGAAGAACAAGCTTCTACTCAATATTAGAAAGGCAGCAACTTTTGGAAGACAATGTGGTGATTCCTAAAGGATCTAGAACAAGAAATACCATTTGACCCAGCCATCCCATTACTGGGTATATATCCAAAGGATTATAAATCATGCTGCTATAAAGACACACGCACACGTATGTTTATTGCGGCACTATTCACAATAGCAAAGACTTGGAACCAACCCAAATGTCCAACAATGATAGACCGAATTAAGAAAATGTGGCACATATACACCATGGAATACTATGCAGCCATAAAAAAAGGATGAGTTCATGTCCTTTGCAGGGACATGGATGAAGCTGGAAACCATCATTCTCAGCAAACTATCACAAGAACAGAAAACCAAACACCACATGTTCTCCCTCATAGGTGGGAATTGAACAATGAGAACACTTGGACACAGGGCAGAGAACATCACACACTGAGGCCTGCTGGGGATGGGGGCCTGGGGGAGGGATAGCAGTAGGAGAAATACCTAATGTAAATGACAAGTTGGTGGGTGCAGCAAACCAACATGGCACATGTATATCTATGTAACAAACCTGCACATTGTGCACATGTACCCTAGAACTTAAAGTATAATTTAAAAAAGGAAAGAAAGATAGCAACTTTTCTACTCTATGAACTTTTCATAAGCTCCTTTACATATAGGTGTTTGCACAGCTATTTGTTTTTCTTAGTTACATTATTTCTTGTGGGGATCAACATATTGGCTTGGGGAAAGCAACCTGATCATGTAATTGCATCCAGAACAAAGACTCCTAGGACCCGCTAGGCTGGCATGAGTTTACAGCATCCTATTTACACTACCAATAGGAAGACCACCTTACTTCAAAGCAAAATAGAGAATGTTTTTCTTTAGGTATGTTTTTCAAAACAAGACTTGGTGTATCCACAGAAATTAGAGATAGAGAGAGAATATTAAAACGTTTCCTTTGCTTGTTCCAATTGTTTCTTTACTTTTAGTTCCTTTTTTTCATTGCAGGCTTAAATAACAAACACAACGGGAAATGGTCCTGCTCTCCCATGAAACTATAAACGCTCTGCAAACACTAGAACAAAATGGAAAGGAAAGAAAAGAATAGAAAAGGAAGGGGTTTTAGGTTAAGGCATTGACTCTGCTGTCTTAGAAAATATAGCTTCCTTTCCACAAAACTTCTGTTCTTACCCATCGTGCTTTCGGTGGCCTTTCCTGTTCTTCATAACATGCAAGAGAAGAATCAGTGGGTCACAGTGAACACCATTAACCTAATGACTTGGAGAGCTTTGCCCTGGGCCATGATTTACATTCTTATGTTCTCAAGACTTAATTTGGTTTAGCCATGACTTAATTTCTTCAGGGGATTGAGCCCAGGGGCCTCTAATAATTTCCATGTCTATAGTACCATGTTGTTGGTAAACCACACTCAGGAATAATCAACAGAGGCACAATCTACTTTATTTATTAATAAAACTTACTAACTAAATAGCACTGGCAATTTTGTTCCATAACCACTCCTTATAACGGGTGCTTCCTATACTTAATACTCAGTTCAGCATTGCAATATAAAATCAATAAATAGCTAAGAACAGTTTGACCATCTCATTTTTGTGTTGGGGGCACAGTCTAAGAATCCAACTTCCCATTTGTAAACATTTCCACTTGGAAGTACCTCCTAGAAGAGTTCGTTGTGTGCCACTAACATGCCGACAGTAATAATGCATGGGTTTCATTCTCTATTACGCTGTTTAAGTTAAACTTTTCTTTGTATCATCAGTGCTTTCGCCTGAGACTAAATGATTCCCAATCTGCATTCCCTTAGACGATGCACAGATCATTTGAGAATGGCTTTCCCGTTCTGACAAGCTTGCAATTTTATTTAAACAAATTCTTTCCCCCAGATTCCCTACAGAACAGCTATTGTACCCTTTTGTTGATTGTAGTGGACATATTGCAGATCTCCAATTACCTCCCCACGGACCACCCACCACAAGAAGGTTTTGTCTTGCCAGCACAGAAGCACTGGCAGCCTCTTGCCTCCTGGAGACTGGAGCGAGGCCTTTGTCTCAGCCCTGTCTCCAAGTTTAACAGACTCCACTGGCCCTGCATCTGTGCTTGTCCTGACATAGAACAACCTAATCAATTACGCCAAACCACTTTGGAGTGAATACATTGTCTAACAGAATAATAATTAGGTGGTAAAAAGAAAACATTATAATGTTCTTTTGGATAGGAGGTTGACAGTTTCCAGACAAATGTAAGAGATTTGTAATGTGAAAATGTAGCAATGGGGCAAGAGATTTGCTATTGAAAAGAAACAACTAAGTACAATGGGACACATGGGCGCCAAGTATGCTCACAAATCTCTGAACATTTACAGTCGAGATCTTACATTTTCCACTTCTTTTTTTAGTCTTCTGAAGTAGATAATTTAGTTAGTAAAATTCCTTATTAATGATACAGCATTTGAAAGAGCTATTTGTATTATGAGATCTGATGTAACTTACATCAAGATAAATCACGGGTCGAAAATTAACGCATTGTTTTGCATAAGTAATGTAGGTTGTGATTCTTGAAATTCTTTTCCCAGGGAATTTTGGTTTACAAGTGTGATCTCTGGAATGAGGTATTACCTTGTATTCTAATTTTTTTCTTGATGCTTTTCCAACATAAGTAATAATAGCTCTTTAAATTTCAATAATCAAATGCTACTTCAATTGGTATACAAACTATTTTGAAAATACACACTTAGAGTTATAGTCACCACTTACCATAGACTTATAACTTGAATTTTGAAAACTAAACACCCTCTAAAATTATGTGAGTTAATACAATAGCAGAATAAACACTAAAAGAATTTAATCTACTCTCTCTTAAGTCTTTCTTCACTAACCTAAGGCTAAATTGTTGTATGAATTTTTTTATCAAAAAGATGAAATTTTGAGATTTATGCATAAAATACTTTAACTCTTTAAAGTAAATAATATATAGAATGCAGCAAAAATATTAATGGCTTTATAAAAACGAAGAGCAGAGAATCATAATTAAAGATAACATAAAATGTTTTGGTCAACTTCAACCATTCCTACTTTTCTTCATCACTTCAGGACCCAGTTTTATTGCTTAATAATTGGATAATTTTGAATTACATACCATAATTAAGGTGGCAAGTATTAGATTATTAAATTCACACTCCCTTTAAGTTACTTATGCATTATAATTAGTCATTACTGTCATGCTTAATAGTAATAAAATGATACTCGAATAACCTTCTATCTACTTCCTTGATTCTAGAAGTTCACACCCAACACGCACACACAAAGAGCGCACATCATACATACCATACATACACATCACACACAAAATGTCATCGCATTCCACAATCAGAGCTGCATTTCATATTAATGAGAATTTTTTTTTCTTTGTGTGTGTGTGTGTGTGTGTGTGTTGCAGAGTTCGGAGACATTTATTGTAGGACAATTAAAAAGCAGGCGTTTTGTAGTTTGGAAGAAACTGGTGGGGCAATAGTGTGCGTGCACAAGCACATATACACATCCAGTTCTACTCTCTGGTTCTGTGTTTTTAATCACCTCTTGGGGAACCATTTAAAATACCTTCTTACTCATGCTTTATGTGCAACTGAAGTATAACAAACATGGAAATGTACATAAATCATAACTCTACAGATGAGTGAAATATCACAAAGTAAACACATCTTGCAACCAGCAGCCAGGCAAAGAATAGAGCATACTCAGAAGTTCTTCTCAAGCCTCCTCACTCAATATTTTCCCCAACGGTAACCACTATCCTGAATTGTAACACCATAAATTACTTTTGCCTATTTTACGAACTTCACATAAATGGAATAATTTATTATGTATACTTTTCTCTGGCCTCTTTTGCTCAATATGACATTTTAGGGATGCATCCACGTTGTTGCCTATAGCAGCAAGTCTTCTTTTGGAATGCTCTGTAGCGTTCCATTGCATGAGTATACAGTAATTTTTTAATCTGTTCTAATTTTGAGTTGTTTTCATTTTGAGCTAATCAGAATATTGCTGCTGTGAGATATTATATAAATGTCTTTTTGGTGAAGATCTACAGGATATATATGTAGGAGTAGAATCGCTGAATTGTATGGCATTTATATTCACTTTCAGTAGATATTGCCAACTTTTTTCCAAAGTGCATATACCAATTTATACTTCTCTTTTCAATTCATGAGCGTTCCCATTGCTCCATATCCTCACCAGCATTGGCATTAACGAATTTCTCATTTTAGCCATTCTGACGTTTTGTATTAGAATCACATTGAGTTTTGAATTTTTATTTCCTGTAAAGCTAATAAAATCGAGGTTTCAAAAATACATTTATCAGCCGGGCGCGGTGGCTCACGCCTGTAATCCCAGCACTTTGGGAGACCGAGGCGGGTGGATCACGAGGTCAGGAGATCGAGACCATCCTGGCTAACACGGTGAAACCACGTCTCTACCAAAAATACAAAAATTAACCGGGCGTGGTGGAGGTGCCTGTAGTCCCAGCTACTCGGGAGGCTGAGGCGGGAGAATGGCGTGAACCCGGGAGGCGGAGCTTGCAGTGAGTAGAGATCGGTCACTGCACTCCAGCCTGGGTGACAGAGCGAGACTCCCTCTGAAAAAAAAAAAAAAAAAAAGTTTATTTACCTTAAATATGAAGCCAAGTCTGAAACGAGGTTCTCTTTAGTCGTGGGGACCTGAACTTACTCATCTTTCAGACTTGGCTACAGATGAACCACAGCTTCCTCACTGCGGTTCTGGAGGATGCAACTGTTCTCTCATTCAGCACATCTACCTTTAATGAACACAAACCCTGGGAGCATTATGTAGGGTTTTGGAAAGGAGTATTTTCTCATTCCAGACTTTTCCATGGACTTTTCCACTGGTTGGTATGTATGTGTCCTGCCGTGCTGATGGCCGCGTTGATCAGACCCATCCATTCATGTCAATTCATCATCGTTTGCTGTGCAAAATCCCTCTCTGGTTTGAATCATTTTTGCTTCTTATTTCCATTTCTCACCCCTGTTATGCTTTCCTTCCCACACGCAACTACTATAATGTGTTTAATATGTATTAAAACACAATCTAATTATATTTCTTCCTTCTCTTACTCAACACCAGCACAAACAGCGCTGCAATGAACCTGCACACCCATCCTTTTATGAACCTGCTTCACAATTTGGCATATACACTCTGGTACAGTATATTTAAGTTAGATTTGACTACTACTGAATGCTATGCAAAAGGACATTGGCACTGCATAAGGTGTTGTTACCCTCACATCCCTTCTAACGCTAACATTATCCTGCTTTCGGATTGTTGACATCCTAATAGGTTTAAAGTAATCTCGCTGTTTTAACATGCATATGTCTAATGGCAAAAGAATTTATGTATATCTTTACGCGCTTTTTTGGTTTTGGGGTTTCTTCTTCTACCTGTTCCTATATTTTTCCTATTTTCTCATTAAGCCTTTCTTTTTCGTGTTGGTTTATAGGAATCCTTTATATAATCTAGATATTTGTTCTTTGTTGATTCTAAATATTGAAAAGACTGTTCCTAAATCTCTCATTTTTCTGTTGTCTTTGTACATGGCATGCTTTGTGAGCTGCAATTCTTACCTTCATGGAATTAAATTCATTAATTTACAAGGAAGATACAAAAATTATAAAGTCTATGCCTCAAATAATACATTCCTAAGGCAGAAATTAAGGAAGAGCAAAGAGAAATCCATTTAAAATAGCATATATAACACACAGCTTTCTGGGTTCCATTAATCCAGTGGAAACAAGTAAGGAAGGATATAAAAAACACAGCCCAATCAGCAATTGTATCTTATGGATATATCAAAATTTATGTCCCAATAATATATATTTCTTCTTTTCAATTGCACATCAAATATTCAAAATTGACTAAATATTATGTCAAAAAGGAAAATCTCAAATTTCATAAAGTATAATTTTAAAAAATTATCTATTCAAAGAAAGCAAAAATTAAAAAAAATTAAAAGTCTTCAACTTAGAAATTTAAATACAAACAGGTTTGTATTAAGTAAATCTTAGAATAAAAGGGTTAAACAAGCCAAAATTTCAGAATTTTTAGATCTAAAGAAAACTACATATAAGAATCTATGGGACCTAAAATATAAGGAGAAAAAATAGGTGAAAATGACAAACACACAGCATACAGAAAATATACACACATTTATAATAAGAGAAATACAAACTATAACTACTATTTCTGACTTTCCAGACAAGCCAAAATTCAAAGCCTTGACACTTTGTTGGTGAGGACAAGTGAAATGAATATTTTTATTTATTACTGATGGCAGTGCTAAATGGTGCAACCCATAAGAAGAAGAAATTTGGCAAAACAATATTCGTTTCTTCTTTGATTCAGAAATCCCCATTTGACAGACATACCTGATGGTACATTTCTGCAAACATGAAACATCATATTCACAAGGGTTATTCACTGTCACGGTAAAACATCAGAACCAGCCTAAATGCTCACTAATAGTGAATTGGTTGAATAAGCCAATGAAATATCATGTGGACATAAAATGAATGAGGAAGACCTTTATGAAGTTCACTATTGCGCATTTATGTTGCTCCATGAAGGAAATAGATTGATTTTTACAACATATTATTAAGATCAAAATTGTGTAGATAGTAAGCTACTTTTTGTGCAACAAAAAACAATTATTTTTTTCCATTTGTTAAAAAAGAAAAGCAGAAAGGATAGATGGAAATTTAACAAAAAATGTTTGCCTCTAGGTGATTGATGGTAATGGTGTGGAAGGATTGAAGTGGGAAAGAAACTTTCTAAGAATACTTTGTAATATATATTTAGCTTTTGAACCAAAGAGGTTTATTTTTCATGTTAAAAATATTAAATAAAAAGAATGTAAAAAGCAAATCTTAAAATGGAATATCAACAGAAAACAAATGAATCTATCAGATTGATTAGATAAAATACAAGGAAAAATAATTGATTCAAATAACATTTGAACCCGTTATTTTGCATACAGCTACTGAGATACGTTTTGAGGACAAAAAGAGCTTCAAAGAAAATTAGAATTTTACTTCATTAGGTTTATTGTTGATAGTGATATTGGTATAATAATTATAAAACTATGTTTTGATAAAGTTAAATACAACATATATTGATATGAACACGGTATTCTTACTGTAAAAGGGAGATTAAAATAGCAAAACATAATATGAGAAAGGTGAAGAGAGCCCTGTGATGTTGAATTTCAATTAGAAATATCAGAATGAAGGGGCTCAAGACTTTTAAAAAGCCCTATTTTCTAGTTTTGACCATTGAAATGTAACCAACAATACTCCAGCACCAGTAAGCACACTGGATGCTCAGTTCTTGCTTTCAAAATACCATCCTGTACTTAAGGAACCAGGTCTTTGTGAAGGAGGGCTAATTCCAGGAAAACTACCAGGTGAGACTGAAGAGATTGCTCAGATTAATGAGGACGTGTCAGAAATGGCACAGGAACCAGCTTGAAGTGATTCCCACTGGCCAAATTTGTGACGATTGAGCAAGATGAGAAACATAATAGATGATAACACACTAAGTTACAGATATTTGCATGGTGTATAGCAGTACCAAAAATGAGAAGTGGTAAGAGAGAAAAAGCTTTTCTTTACAAAAGAAAGCAAGCCAATACATATAGAAGAAAAGCTCAAATTAGGAGAAAAATCATTTTGCAACTATCCTATAATACTTGGTTTTGGAAACAATCATCAATGGATACTACCTCCTTTGGGTAAAACGTTGCTATGAAATAGGATAGTCTCAAATTTTAACACAAAGATTAGTTATTATTTTCAAATGGGAAAAGGCATCTTTACAATGGGAAGATGTTTGTCGTCACCTGTAGTAGCTGCTATGGACACCCCAGCAGATCACCATGGGGTGTGTCGCCCAGATGCTGTATTTTGATCGCTAACAAAGCTCAGCTACCCATTTCTTCAGAGAATCCCTTCTGCTGAAGGGAGCCACCTTGCCCTTTAGGTTTCCCCCGCCCCCAGCCCTGCCCATGGCAGCACACATCCAACAACTGGCTACCATGAAGACATAAAAGGCCAGCCCCACGGAACCAACAGGAGGAGCTCTGTAACCTTCTTTATCCTCTGGAGCTACCCGCTCCTCTCTTTGCCCACCCACCAGGGATCAGGCCAAGATTGAAGTTTAGCTGAGACCACACCCTTGGCTGCTTCTTGCTCTCTTCGTCTCCTACTTCACTCACCCCCTTACAGGTTCTTCCCACATCACACCTCAGTAAATCCTATACCATAATCCCTGCCGAGATTTTAAGTCTAGGTAACCCAAACTAAGACATGCCCTTAAGTAAGCAAACTTTGCCTTCGCCAAAGTGACAAAGTTACATGTTGTGCTCTGGAATGTTATGAAATTTTGTTCCCAAAAAATACTTAACCTGAATCTAATTATGAAGAACCAATCAGACAAATCCAAATTGTGCCAGATATTTTAAAAGACTAAGTGGTGCCCAGATTCTTAAAAATAATGACAGTGCATATTTAAAAATAGTGAACAAAAGTTTTTTTAAAAACTTGGGAATTGTTCTGTATTATAGAAAACTAAGAATTATACAATGAAATACTGTGTATTACCTTTGGTTGGATACTATATTTTTTTCCCAAAAACCAAGCTTTAAAAGAAATTTTAAGAACATTTAAGCATACTGAAAATTGACTTAATATAGATAATTTATATAATTGTGGAATGTCTTGAGGGTGACATAATAGTATTGTGGTTGGTGAGAAAAAGTGTTTTCTTAGGAGATAAATGTTTAAACTTAGAAGGGAAGTGTCATGATGTCTATGGCTTTTAATTGTGTTGGAAAATAAGCATGTTTCTTTTCTGTATATATGCATTTACGGAAAGAGAGAAATAGAATTGCAAATCATTAACAACTGGGAAGGGTATAACATGTATTTACTTTATTATTCTTTCAACTTTTCTATAGAATTGAAAAGTCTTTTATAAAATGTTGAGTGGGGGAAAGCAGGAATAATTTGACCAACAAAATAAATATTGATAGTCTTGAGACTATAATCCAAAGAATAAAATAAACGTACATGCAAAAATACTAGTATAACTAAATGATTGAAGTAAATGCGGGAGAAAGACAACTTACCATTCAGAAGGGACAAATTACTATTAGGGCACCACAGCAATAATCGCTGCAGGAAATCCATTGATCAATGCTAAAATTGCTAGGCAAAACTTTAACACCAACAAGACATTTGCACAGCCCCAACATATCTCCAACAAAATATTAATTGCTGTGGTGTTCTTGGCCTAAGACGCCATAGATTCCTCAATACACCTTTCTCCAGGAGATGAATGTTAATTCCCCCTACCTTCAGAAAGGACTGGATTTAGTGACCCACTTATTAAAAATTGAATACAGAAAGGGAACCAGAGTAAATTCCTCAGACACTTGCAGATGTTTTCTTAACCAAGTGGCCTGGTTCCCATCACTAGTGATCATACAGAATACTATATGTAATATGCCTTATATGATGCAATGAGAGGGCATATCATTACATGGTATTTTTCCTCAAGATTTATAATATCAATCTAATCATAAGAAATGCCCATCAAGCAAACCTAAAAGAAGGAAAATTTTACAAAATTGTTAACCAGTGCTCTTCAAAAATGTCAAGGTCATAAAAGCAAAGACTAAGAGTAATCACAGCTTGGAGGAGGCTAAGGAGACACAACAACTAAATGCAATATGATATCTGGATTGGATTCTGAACAGAAAATAAACTTAGTGAAAAACTGGGACATCCAAATGTTAATTTCTTAGTTTTGATCATTTTATTATGGTAATGTAAAGTCAAACTCTGAGGAAGCTGAGTAAAAGGAATACAGAAACTCTGTACTCTTTGCAACTCTTCTGAAAGTCTAAAATTATTTTTAAGGTCTTTTTAATTTTTGGGAAAATTTTAGTATAAAATATGGAGAAAATCATGTGGACTGGGGACTTTTTAAGAGGGGTGGTCTTTGAGTCCTTTCATGCTTATCGTCCTAGTTGAATTTTCCTGCTGGTCATTTTTTCCCTCAACTGTGGTATTTTTTACTCTTTCCAGTTGCCGTAGTTTGGATGTTTTTCCTCTGAACCTCTTGTTGAAATTTGACAGTCAATGTTGGAGGTGAGGACTAATGGGAGGTATTCGGCTCATGGATTTGGATTCCTCACAAATGACATGGTGCCATCCTCTCTATAGTACATGAGTTCTACAAGAGCTGGTTGTTAAAAAGAACCTGGCTCCTCCCTCGTTTTCTCTTGCTTCCTCTCTCGCCATGTGATCTCTGCACACACAGGCTCTCCTTCCCCTTTGGCCTTGAGTGGAAGCAGCCTGAGGCCCTCACCAGATGCAGATGCCAGAGCCCTCCTTTTTGCAGAGCCTGCAGAACAGTGAGCCAAATAAACCTGTTTTCTTTATAAACTACTTAGCCTCAGGTATTCCTTCATAGCAACACAAACAGACTGAGACAAAAGTTTATGGAATTAACTACATTTTCTGATTTGTTTTACATTTTCTGTTAAATTTATGTTGTGTCTATAACTATGCTTCCTTTGTCATTCTTTGAGTATTTGCATTTTTGATTTGTCGTAATTACCATGCTAGTTGTCCATTTCTTTTATTAACCTTTTAAGAGAAAGAATTTGATTTGTCTAATTTCTATTGTATTGTTGTTCATCTATTTCACTGATTTCTATCTTGTTCTCTATTATTTCCTTTTTCCTGCATTTAAGGGTTTGCTGTTTTCCTGTTTTTCTGACTTCTTGACTAGAAACCTAACTCCTTTGTTTTCAGAACTTGTTGTTTCTTGACAAATATTGTATCAATTATTCATGAGAGACCCTACAAGTGCAATGATTCTATTGCAGAGTTCAAAACAAGCTCTATTTTTGCTTTCCCAAGAAAAGCACTCGTTTTCTTATGCAATTTGAACTCTTGGCTGGCTTTTGAAGCTATTAGCTAATATGTTTATTCTTGATCTATCAATTTGCATATTGCAATATCACCAGACAAAGATTTGTTTCTGTCTGTTTTTGAGTAGTATTTAGAAGGGAGGAGCAATTAACTGTCTCTGGAGACTTTCTCCATTTCAAACTCTACAGGAGTCATTTTTCTGTCTTTTTCTCAGATCAAACAAGTCTCTATTTTTAATTCTTAGGCAGTTCTGCTCAGCTTGACACAGTATTTGGTGTTGATATTGAAAAATAGGACATGGGTCCCTCTTAGGCTTTTGAAACAGGAGTCCTTTTCATATGCCTATGACACTGATGAACTGCCAGAGTTCTGTGGAGGAGGAGAAACAAGTTAATAAACTACCCTCACGGCAGGCTCCACTAGTTGTCTTTTATCATAGAGGAAGTATTGAAAGATTGAAGGAAACTGCCTTTTGCACCACCCTGGGCCTGCCATCCTTCCCCAGTGCCAATTAAGTATTTCATACATTTTAAATAGAAATGAACTTTTCAGTGAAAAATTTCCACAAAGCGAAGCAAGCAACCTTTGAGGCATTCATCATTTAGAAGAATAAATATGAGGCAAGCAAACCAAATGTGTATTTCTCCAGAACTTTGACCACCATCTAAAATGGAAGTGTCCAGGGGCTCTGTTTTGAATCAAGTGACTCTGAGTGGTTCTTCTTTAACAACAAAGTGAGAGAATTGAAAGAAGAAAGAGAAAAAAGGAAAGAAGGAAGGGAGGGAGGGAGGGAGGAAGGAAGGAAGACAGACAGGAAGGAAGGAAGGAAGGAAGCAAGAGAGAGAGGAAGGAAGGAAGGAAGAGAGGGAGGAAGGAAGGAAGGAAGGAAGGAAGGAAGGAAGGAAGGAAGAGAGAGAGGAAGGAAGGAAGAGACAGGAAGGAAAGAAGGAAGGTAGGAAGAGAGAGAGGAAGGAAGGAAGGAAGGAAGAGAGAGAGGAAGAAAGGAAGGAAGGGAGAGAGAGGAAGGAAGGAAGGAAGGAAAGAAGGAAGGAAGAGAGAGACAGGAAGGAAGGAATGAAGGGAGAGGAAGGAAGGAAGGGAGGGAGGAAGGAAGGAAGGAAGGAAGGAGAGGAAAGACAGAAAGGAGTATGCATGTGAAAATTCATCATGTTGATACAATCTCAGTAGAATCTTAATAGTTTTCTTGCTACAGCAATGGCTACTGGTAACATCTTTTAGCAGACTCTGAATATTTTCTTCTCATTCACTTTTTCTATTAAGCCACTCCAAAATTCTCAATATATTAAAATTAATAATTCTTAAGAGACAAACAGACCCACAACCTTAAACGTATATTAAATTACTTTATTTAAAAATTCATCTTGTAAAAGAAAAATGTCCTATCACAGCCCAAACAACTAAGGTACCTTTCTCATTATCTTCCACAATTCTAGCCATTCAGAATCTTGAAAATAGCAGCAACCTATCATATTTTTCCTGAGAAAACTGCAACATAACTTGGGATCTGGTCCTTTCTCTCTCTATCCCTTCTCTTCCCATTCTAGCATATTATCCCACTGTAACATTTTATGAATAAATGTAGAAGAGAATTTGCTGAGATTATGTAAAATAATGAGACATGTTTCTAAACCATGGAATCAAGAATAGGCTTCTACAAACAGGCAGAAGAAGACCTTTAGTTTTTCATAGGAAAAGGTGAAGGGAGCTCTTCTACATCTATGTATGAATGGGATAAAGCTGTATAGATTTGTTCATTCATGCAACAAATATTTATTAAGTCTTTATTATCTGCCAGTTGCTATGGGATAATATGTAACCCCACACTTGTCGTGGGCATTGAGTCTAGCAGTTAATCCTCAAATATAGATTTTCTATGTTTCCATAGAAAAATGAGCAAGATGCACTGGCTCAGAGAAAGGCCAAGGATTATCTTAGGAACAACCACATTATATTCTCACAGTTGTACAATTATCAGTCTTCCCACAATGGTACTCTTTGAAGTGACTTCAGAGGAGTATAGTAACATTAATCACAGTAGACATTTATCATGTGGAAATACTGTGTCAGATACTGGGCAAATGCTTCTTTTTAGTCTTTCAGTTAGCCAGGCTACCACCAGTAAGGTTGACAGTGTCATCCTATTTATAAGCTCTTGTAATTGAAATTCAGAGAGCGACATCAGCTTGTATGATGTTCACCTGGGCAATAAGGACGAAACTACAATTCATAGCTGAGTCAGATGATGATAGGACCAAATCGCTGTACTTGCAGAATTCCACCCTTCTGTTGCTTTAGCAGCTAGTGGGTTGTTTATTTTTCAAGCCTAGTATTCAGGCCATTCCCAGTTAATTAAAACAAACCAATAAATGAACCAACCAACAAAAATCTAAGGCATGACTGACAGGGGCTAACCAGGTTCTTGTAGGTGAGACAAAACTTTGCTGCTCTGTAGAGCTAACGGGATAATTTCACCCCTACTAGAAAAATCCTCTTGAATGGTTGCATTAGAAGACCTTCCCTCTGTTTCAGTTTGCTCATTTGCCCTAACAAAAAATAAATTCCCAACGACACTCTTGGCATATCTGTGGTCTCTATGTTTGTGACTTTCTATTCGCTATTTAGGGCCAAGATTGGTCTATAGGAAGGTTCATGCAAAGAGTTACTTGGGAATATACCTTTCAGAGGGGGGGGAAGAAAAGAAGTGTGGCCTCTAATCATGTATCTGTCAGTTTACTAAGCATATCTAAAAACGAAAGAGTTTTATAGAAGAGAGTTATTAGCGACTTTCTAAGTAATGAATTAACAATCATTTGGAATGATAAAAAATATGTAAAGTACTAAGGAGCCTCTCATGTAGCCTCATTAGGTGATTGGAGAGGAGTCTTGAGTTCTTCTAAGACAAGGGTTCCATTGTCTCATCTTTGTATTCAAAGAGTCTCTGACTTTGAATAAAGAAAACATGATAATTTTTAATTTTGGATACACATGTATTTTAGATATTTGGAACAAATAAATATTGACTTAAATTTAGTAAGTGGATGTAGAGAAAATAGTAGGAAATATATGTGCCTTGAACCAGATTGACCCAGGTCCACATTCTAACCCAGCTATTTACCAGCTATTAATATAAGACCTTGGGCAAGGGACAACTTTTCTGAGTCTCAATTTCTTCCTTTGTAAAATAATGAAGATCATTTTATAAGAGAATATTTTTGCCTAAGGAATCTCTCATAAAATACTGATCATTGCCAATGTGAAGGAAAATTTTAGAGGCTTAAATCAGGGTATTTTGTTTTCCAAGGGGACTGCAAAAAATTAGAAAATCAACTTCCTGGTTATCTTCTAGGTCAATAATTCTTTTGTCAATGCTTTTCTTGTAAATGTTCAACTTACACTGAACCTACACTTTTCTAGTCAATGTACAACATATGCTAAAAAGTTTACCTTTTAAGAAAAAAAGAAAGACCAACGAAATGTATATACCATTATTATATATGGCTTATTTTATAGGTCTTATAACTTTATAATTTCCTTTTAACTAGAGAATCACAGGAGAAAAATGCTGACTTGAAATTAGATATTCAGAAATGTTCTATATTTTGAATAACAGCCTGTAAATGAGAGGACACAATATTATTCATCCAATATTAGGAATAGCAAATATTCCTAAGTATATATCTGGCTTGAATACTTAGAATTGTCGGACTGTTTTATGCATAACTATTTTATAAGCAGAACAAAACATTTTTCTATATATGTAAAGTAATTATTTTTCCAGTGTATAAGACTCCACTGATATAATGAGTTCAATTATGATACCGGATCACTACATTTTCCTTCAGTATGTTGTGCCAAAACTTAAGCACAGAGGCTTGTTTGCAATTACACAAACAAAGTTTTTGTGTTATGGAAATATGTTATAGATTTTTCTCACCAGAGGCCCTTGATAAAATGGAATAAACAATAGAAAAGTAGTTAGGCAGCCTAGGATGCTGTCTTGATTCAGCCCCTACTAGAATGACACCCTGAAAAGTCACTTTACCACTTTGGACATTTGATTCTTCTCTCATGACACTGTCATGTTTCTGTGTAACCTTGAAGGATTTCATCAGCTCTTATGTAATCCAGGATTCATGGCAGGACTCAAATGGTATGAAACAGTTAACTATTCTTTTTAACCCTTAACTTCAGTATTTCAATCACGAATATCAATTCCTTAACCAGTGTGGTGGTTACACAAGTATTTGTTTTATAATTATTCCCTAAAATACACAAGCCTACATTTAAATACTAAGTGTTGTACTTTGTGTATATGTGTGCATGTTGTTTTGTTTTTTTTTTTTTTTGAGACGGAGTCTCGCTTTAATTTCTAAATGTTTATGAAGTCGAAATGAGTAGTAGAATATGAGAATAAAAATATGCATATTTTTTTCTACAGGACAGTGGAAAGCACAAAGATGAAATGTTTTAAATAACCTGCTTTTTTCTTGTGATGTCCTTTTACTGTTTGTTTGTTGTCTTCCCTAAACCTAGTAACAAAGGCGTTATTGGTGTGCTATAAACTAAAAACTAACCAGGCAGAGGTTTGCAATGAAGTTCTTCTTGTAGAAAATTATCATCATTACCAGTAAATGCTGTCTAATGGACAAAATCTTTGCTAATCTAGTTTCTCTGCTTATGAAGATTTATTTTGATGAAAACGTGTTAATTTTTGCACCTTCCACCATGCACACAGACACTCTTTCCAGGTGCTGGAAATGTAATGACCCAAAGCCTTCTGTAACCAACCCCCACTTCGGATGGGACGAATTTAAGTATGTCTTTCAATTTTTTAATTTAATATAGTTTTTCTTTTTATTTGTTATATTTGGCTGTGGTTGGTCATGAAACTCTTTGGGATCCAATAATAAACAAAATCCAGTTACCCCTTCAAAATCACCCCAATTGCTCATGGACTTTGACCACCTCTCTCTTCACCGCTACAGTGTTCCCAGCAAATGCAGATTCAGCCTTGGTTATAGATAGAGCCTTTCATCCGACTCCATGAAAAGTGTGGGGCCCCTGGGGAAATGTTGGGTCTAAGAATATTTATGTTTCACAGAAAACAAACAGGACTGGAAGGGGTTGTTTGAAGAGTCACATGCAGGATATTTGAGTTCATCCTATCCTTTGGGCAAAGTATAACCCACCTAAGGCTTAGAAGTGGTGAATTTCTCCATGCTTCCTACCATTTTTCTTTCCTCTTTTCCTCTTCCACCTCCTGGCTCCTTTCCTTAAATAACTTTTTTTTTCCCCCACTAAACATTAAGCTCATTGATTACAAGGATGGCACAAAGTGACCTAATGATGGGTCAGTCTTAATGAGAAAAGCGGCTGCCTGTGATGTGGCCTGGCTTGGGCCACCCCCCCACTGTGTCCCTGCATGTCAGCCTTATTCTCCTTTAAGAGACTAGAGCGTGGAAAATCAACAGAGAACCGCCCGGTGCCTCCTCACAGAATGGACCATGTGCATGGCTATTTAGCCCTGTAAAAGAGAGCACATTTGCACAAATGGGAGTGAACATAAGGAGTCCTTCAGAAAAGAATGGGGCCTTGGCAAATTTATAGACTCCCCTGAAAGAAAGTGATTACAGATCATTATCCAATTGAGGCAGATTGATGGGCTGGGGTCAAAGTAATATTGCAGATCTCACCAAGGGGACAATGGCTGCTTGTCACAGGGAAAGAAAAGAAAGGGAAGGGAAACTACCACACAGAGAGGAAAGGCTTAAGCTTTACCAACTGCTATGAAAGGGCCTGGATGTGTGTGTCGTAACTTTTCCTGAGCACCATGTTTTATTTTATGTTACAAAGGACGTGCCATTGAGATCAAATTGGGCATTCAAACGTAACCCAATAAAGAACATACAAATGGCCTAAATACAGACTGCAACTCTCACTTCTTTTCTTCCAAAAGGCAATAAAGCAACATAGATAGGGAAGAGGATGATCCATCTGGAAATGTGTAATTCTGTCTCTCTCAAATAGAACTAACTCAGAAAATACAAACATGCAAAATACAATAGCAGTAGATAGAAGTTCTTAATGCTTACAAATACAATATCCTTTAGCTGATAGCCAGGAGATGAACAGATTTGACTTTGAAACTTGGCAACATCTGGTCAAGCAAAACTGTAGCCCTGAAATTGAATAAAACAGAAATAAATGCATTCCCACTGTTTCCTTTGCATCGATTCCTAAGTGTTTAAAAGTGCTTTGCATTCATGCCTTCTACAAAATGCAGTACAAAAGGCAAAAGAATAGCCAGCACGCCAATGTGCATTTGCCTTTAGATAGGTTTTTGGGACCTAGAGACTTACAAGTGTCAGGCAAACATTTATTCAGAGGAGATCTGATTTTTGCCTATTTTGTTTGGTGTTTGGGTGAAGAAAGTATTAGCAAGGAACGAAGAACTAATTTAGATTCTGAACATAGTTTACCCTGAAGAAGCGTAGTCAATTTTCTCACATACAGACTGTTTCTGAACAATAAGATTATTTTGGTTTCTCCAAGTTATAGTCATCTACAATTTGAGTATATATACACACATACACACATACATGCATATATATGTGTGTGTTTTGGAAATATTTTATAGATTTTTCTCACCAGGGGCCCTTGGTGAGATGGACTAAACAATGAAAAAGTAGTTAGGCAGCCTGGGATGCAGTCTTGATTCAGCCCCTATTAGAATGACATCCTGGATAAGTCACTTTACCACTTTGGCATTTGATTCTTCCCTCATGGCATCGTCATATTTCTGTGTAACTTTGAAGGTAACACATACATAAATACATATGTATGTATGTGCATATGTATGTATGTATATGGAAGGAAAACACAGTTTGGAAATGTAAAAGTTTTTAGCTTTTTTTAAAGGATAAAATTATGGAATTATGGATTCTATCACTGATACCTTTTTTCTTATTAAGACAAATAGACTCTGATACAATGAATAGTTATATTATCATTCTTTTATATTTTAGAGATATATATAGCTTACTTTCCTTCCTCATTAAATATTGTAGATGTAAATATATTGTGAGATATCAAGGAAATTCATGAATCAAGACTTCCTTCTTAAAACTGCTTTTTTTTCCTGTTTTCCCCATCACAGGGTCTTCACTGTTCCTAATGAGCTCTTAATGAGCTGTCAATTGCTTATGCAAATAGAGAAGGAAACAGACGCTGAGGAGTTGATAGATACTCAGTTAAAGTATGACACTGCCTAACCTCTCAAAGTTATTAAAAATGGAAATTGCTCTAACTTAATAACCAGTCTTGACCCTCCTTTTCCTCCAGGTTTTAACTTTGTTTAGGTATCTGATATGAAAGAATCTGAGATATCATTGCTTTACTTCAAGAGTACTGGTTTTATGTTAGAAAATACTGAGTGCATAGTAAAGATTTTAGGTTTAATGTCCTGGACAGATCCCAGATGAAAAGAAAGAACTGAATGGTAATTGTTTATCTTATTGTTGACATGTATGCTAAAAGACTCGGAAGTTTATGTGCCAAATTGATAACACTGCTTATCTCTCAGGAGAGGAAATAAAAGGGGTAAACAGGGCTTTTATTTTTATATACATATATATTAAATAAATTAACCATAAATTAAAAGAAAATAAAAAATAATCCCTTTGTCCTTTGAGGAATTCAAAAATTTTATCTAGAAAATCAAGTTGATTTCCCAAAAATATTTAGGATTCATGAACATTTATACAAAAATGAAATTCTTACCTCTAAAGAGTTTATTTTTTCTCAAATTTTATATAAAAGCCACTAAAGTATTAATCAATATACTTTTCCTACATCTATGCACATATTGAGACTTGAAGGAATCAGAAGTAACTCCTTTAAACTCAAGAACCTCAGCAGAGATGAAATGGTACAATGTAATGCTGATATATGATTATACTCCAGAAACGACACTTTGTAGCTAGCCTTTAGAGACCTTCATGTCTAATACAGAACAAGCCAACTGAGGTCAGTGATGGAGATGAACATCTGGGGTCAAGGGGGATTGCATGACAGAATGGGGCTGGGGACTGTCTTTGACTGCCATTGTACTCATTTACTTGCTATTGCTTTACACCTAGATGAGGATCCAGCTGACTTCATATGTGTGCCAACCCCTTGTCCCCAGTTCTGCCTCAGAGGCCTAATGTACTGGAGGTTAGGAATGATAAACCCAGAATGTGGTATCCTTTCCAGGATGTCCAGACTATTGGACTTAGCTGGGGGACCAATTTTATTAAGTATCTAAAGGGAGAAAAGTGCTGAGGAAAAAAAGGGCCAGGAAGCATGGTAAATGGGAGCTCAAAAAAGTAAACTGATCCACATTCCCATTTATCTGGGACTGATCCTGAGTTGGAAACAAGAATAGACAAGGGGCTTGATACTCATGCAGGGGCAAAAATATTGCTTGACAAGCTAATTGCAATTGTAACTCACATGTACCTGATTGCATGTTTCACAAATTACCAGGGTAACTTAGAAGATAACTGAGCCGGTGTCGGTGAGGTCCAAAGCCTCTTAGGGTTCTATGCTGGATTCAGTAGAAGGTGAGCTCATTTTAGTTGTCTTGGCACAGACAGATTGGCACATATCTTTAGAGACTGATATCATCTTGGAAAAAGTACCTACTTTCTATTGGAGGTCTGCTGTACATGGTGAGGTTCTATAGTAAACCCAGAAATGACAAGCCTTGCTGTGAAAGATAGGGTAAGTTCAGGCATAAGTACACCATGTTTTAGGGTTTTCTCACATCTCCATTTTCCAATAGTGTCCTCTCCTGGCTCTGCACTGAATTGAAAATAAAGACAATAGAAAACTCCAGTCTTTCAGACTACAAATACTTCGTAAGTTTTTCAGCACATCAGATAATGAACAGACAGGAATATGCCTAGTGCTTTGAATTTTCCCAAATGTATATTTGTATATATTACAAATGTATATAAAGACATTTCTAAAAATTCCTCCAAATGCAATACGGACAAGGCACATTGATTTTATAAAGCATTCATTCAGGCTGAGATGGAAATTGATAGTGTATCCTTTTGGTCAACCACAGAACAAGCATAGACAAAATGCAGCTAGAATTACCAACCTGAACACCCTTCGACTTTGCTTTCCTCTTGAAATGAATAAGAATACTTATTTCATTCAAACAGTTGCTGTATTCTAATGTACATCATGGGTCTGTCTGTAGAAAGAGAAAAATTAAAGCTTGTACATTATTCTCTAAAGAGTATATGTGAGCAACAAAATACTTTGAGAGAATGGTAGCTAAATTCTAAGGAACAGATTTACATATTATGTGTGTGTCCAACGCGGTTAAGGTAAGGTTTTGATGATTTGGCAGAAAGGACCATATATTGTAAACATGTATCTATTTAT
Source organism: Macaca mulatta (assembly GCF_049350105.2). NCBI lineage: Eukaryota > Metazoa > Chordata > Mammalia > Primates > Cercopithecidae > Macaca > Macaca mulatta. The sequence goes on from NC_133409.1 coordinate 174,063,990, forward strand.
GTAGATATTCTGTAAAGAAACCAGAAAAGAACTTTCATAAGGCTGTGGCTGGTTATATATGGCAAAGTGAATGAAATGTTGTAATTTGACTATTTGGGGACTGATTTGGTTCATATTCTTAAAGTTACCTTTGATTGCCTAAAATACTATCTAGAATGCCTCAAAAAAATTTAAGAGAACAGAAAAAAAGTGATGAATCCCAATAGATTTAGAATTAATTTCAATTAAATGGGATAAAATAATACATTGTTTTTATATTATATTTTTAATATATTTTCAATCTATTTTTAAATGGATTATGAACAGTTTTTAGTATTTCACATTCAAAATACTTTAAAAAGGTTTCAGCCAGTTACAGTTAAATATCCCTTTCCATAGATATTTTTCTCAACCTTAGTTGACTCCTACAAGTTTAGGGGCTTATTACAGCATTGCTGTTCATTCTTAAAAATGTTCAGAACATTTTTTTTTTGAGATGAACTCTCACTCTGTCGCCCAGACTGGAGTGTTAGTAGCCCGATCTCTGCTCACTGTAACCTCCACCTCCTGGTTCAAGCAATTCTCCTACCTCAGCCTTCCAAGTAGCTGGGACTACAGGCGCCCACCACCACACCTGGCTAATTTTTTGTATTGTTAGTAGAGACAAGGTTTCACCATGTTAGCCAGGATGGTCTCCATCCCCTGACCTCGTGATTCGCCCGCCTTGGCCTCCCAAAGTGCTGGGATTACAGGTGTGAGCCACCGCACCTGGCCCAGATCATTTTTATGATCATGACCACTATATTTTCAGGTGCTATGATTTTTGAAATACTATATTGATGCATTATTTCATTTAGTTCTTGAGGAACATTATAGATGATTTGAGGCTAGAAAAGTTAAGCAATTTCTTAAGGAAATACATAACAAAGGGAAAATAAACTTAATATAATACTAACCTGTTTTACTTCTCTAAACCTGGTTGGATCTGCTGGATGAATGAAGACAGGTCACACACTCTCGAATAAGGGAACTGGACCCATTCATTTCTGGGATGCCTTCTTGATTTCCAAATTGAAAAGTGCTTATAGAGCCTCAGAATTTCGTACGATAGTCCTGTTATGTTGCAGACATTAGACACCCCAGTTTCTGAAGTTATTGAAAGACAATGAAAGACAACAGTCCCACCTCAAGGGCCTTGTTTGCATAGTAGTAAATGAGGGCAACATATGGAATGTGATCAGGCAATGACTTGATCCATGTATTATGTAAAGTTAGATTCACTCAGGCCCTCCCTATGATTAAATTAGAGGTTCAAGCCAAATTTGACTTGGTTGAAGCCAATAGAAGTCCACTTAATGCATTTTAATTGATTGAATGAAGCATCTATTGAATATTGACTGTGTATATAACATGCTTTAAATAATGCTAAAGAAACTTACAAGAACTTTGTACGCTGTTTGATCTGAAAGAATTCACGTAACTTCCAAGAAGTGAACAATCTGTTCCATAGAAGTAGTTGGGTTCATTCATTATTGTGCTTCACTAGTTAGTGATAAGTGGAACTTTTCAGACTCCTCCACATAATACGGGAAAATTTCAATGGCAATTATCACCCAACTTTTCTCATCACAGAACACAATTACCATATATTTCTTCACATCTGTGACAATTTATTTTTACATCTCCACCAATGGATACATCTTTTCATAAACTTGGCAAAAGTGTTTCTCTTTTCCCCCTAAAAAAAGTTCCCACACTAGAACATCTTTTTACTCTTACAGGAAATAGTGTTTTTCAGCCATGAAAACTATTTCACTTCCTCACAAAGTCTTACATTAAACTTCAAAGCATAACCACAGAATCTTTCACAATTTCATAATACTACCAAACCTAGATTTTTTCCCCCAGTTTTGCCAGAAAACAAAATGTGTTTTGTCCCAGAATTGTTTTCTGTAAGAAAAGAGTCTCCCCAGAGATTAAGGAATTTTTAAAAAGTTAATACTAAGTAATTGTAGTATTGTGTACAAGACAGCATAACACAAGCAACATGTCTCAAAGACTAAATTGTAAAGAAGTGATTGTGTCAGATACTGTCACAAGGTAGCAGATTATTGGTATCAAAATGAACAAAGACATCTTTATCAAGTGTATTACACTTGGATCAGAGTAAATGCATGCATTACCCATCTTTCTCCAGGAAGGCTTTTTCTATACCTAAGGATGTATGCACCCTTATGAGGCCAATGTAACTCCATGTTACCACCCCTTTCCTGATGAAGGGTTTGATCAAATCTACATTGGATGGTTCCAGACCCACTTGTGATTCCAACAGCTTAGGGAAGATATTACGAATACGTTCTTGCACAGGTAACACAGTGTAAACATTGCTATGTTGCTCTCTTTAGTGATCCTAATGGACTGAAGACAGGCTGAATGCAATACTCTTGGGAATAAAGTGTTTTTTCCTAACTAACAAGTGTCCATTCCAGCATAATTTCATCATCATCATGAATGTTGATTTCTATCCCAATATATAATGCCTTTTATTTATATAGCAAGCTATTAATTTTCAAAGTACTTTAATATAAATTTCCCCATTTTGTTTTTATTCTGCTAATCAATAAATGAAGATTTTCACTGATACATTCAAGGTTATATGGCAGTAAATGGAAGATCCAATACTAGAGATTAGGTCTTCTGATGCCCATAAAGGTATCATTTCATTCTATTGTGATGTCTGAGTATTTAAAAGATATTTACTGAGGTTGCAGGTGCATGGTATGCCTGTTAATGCCTTTATTTCAGCAGAACAAGCTCTTTCCATTATGTCTAGTAGAGACAGGATTTTCTTGCCTATGTTATTGGAATTACATAGAAAAAGATCTCTGCCCAAGTTGAGCTGGAAAGACCGATTCCAGTGCTCTGTGTACACTATGATTTTTGGCTCATGAAGAACAGGATGATATTTTAAATTTATTATTGAGATAGCTTTAATATTCACACATAGTCATGAATGCATGATGTAAAGGACCCTCCTAGTTATTGCTAAAGAATGACAGTGGGAAAGATATTTGAAAAGAAATGGAAGAGATTCCTAAAGAAAACTGACCAATAATACCTCATATTTATCATTGCCATTAATCTAAGATGAAATAAATTGTTTCAATAAATAATATTATTGTATTGTATCATTTAACATAATATTTTGGAAAGCATTACGAGACCACCAATCCATATTAGCAGGGGTGTGCTTAGTGACCTGACGGCAATTTGTATCTGGGCCCTATTCAGTCTGCTGAGGAAGGGGGGTGAGTCCCCTTTTGACTGTCAGTCTAATTAACCCCTCTTCTAGATGGGAGACTATTTCATCCTTTCCCATTGACGTCTGCAGAATATATGTGAGGTTAAGAAAACTATGACTTTCTATGATCCGAAAGCTGATGATAATATAATAGAAATACAGAAATTCAGAGCAGAAAAGGACATAAAACATAATCTAACCCCAACTCCAATTTACATGTAAAGAAACAACCTTGGATATAACTGTCCGAGGTCACAGAACTAGTCAGTCGAGCAGAGTTACTCCTGCACCCATTTCTTGGGCAGACTGTTTTCTTCTTCAGATTTTACTGTGCTTATCTAAGAAGTACCATCAATCTTAAAAACTGGAGGAAAGAGAGATAGAAAGAGTGAGACACACACACCACACAAACAGAAAGAGAGAGAGAAGGTAAAAGAGAGAGAAGATAGATCTTCAGCAAGCAGGAATGAAAGAAAGAAGTCATTCTTTTTTATTCTGGGCTTTCTCTAAACTAGTACGTTTCAGATGATTTATTGAGCTCAATATTTAAACATTTCCCTTTAAATCGTCAAATAACAACATACATTATACTCATACTTAGCAAATTGTGTTACATGGCTAACATGTAGGTTGAGGTTATTTCTATATAAACCGAGGTCATCAAAATTAGACAAACACTACATTAAACTGATAATTTAAATACTTGCTCTTTCCCACATGTTCTTTTTGGCCAACTTAAAGAACATTTATTTTTGTCTATTTGAAATTTTAAAAATTGGAAGAAGTGATTTCAAATATGTCAAAATATTTGCCATGGTCTACACTAATCTGTTTTAATGCCATGCCATTCACTGTAGGTGGTCATTGAATGCCTTTCTCTAGGAGACGCTGTACTTCAAACATGCGAGGCTATAAATCTTGGGAATGATAATAAGTCTCAGGCCACTCAGGGTTTCAGTAGGCCGTGTTGCTCATTTGTATAGCAGAGGATCTGAGTCCAAACCTTCCTGCAGCACAGAGACAACCGGACGGCAGACGGTGACATGCTCATTGCTCTGGGGCTCCAGGCCTTAAGCAATGTTGATACTGGTGCATTTTGACCCTGGCTAATTGAGCTGCATTTCCTGTGATGCTCAAGAGTCCTCTGCCCATTAGTCCATCTTGGAGCTGTGCTAGCTCTGCCTAATAACTGCATGAGATTGCTCAAATGTATTTCCCTGTGACGGGAAAAAATGCCTGGTTTCTTCATTTGGCATTAGGTCACATCATTCATACAAGAATGATGTCAAGTCACCTCTTATGAGAACAGTAAAGGAAAAAAAAAAACTACACTAAATTGTGAGATCGAATGTTAGGTATGAGAGCAAAATAGTAAACAAAGTCACCTTGAGATTTTGTTTGATTAGCAACTATTTGGACAAAAACAAAATGAAAGACTCAAGTTATTTTGCTCTTTTGCATAAAGACAATTTCCACGTAATGGACAGTGGTTCTTTATCTCCTGCTGGAGTAGGCTATGTCATTCTTTTTTTTTTTTTTTTTTTTTTTTGAGACTGAGTCTGGCTCTGTCGCCCAGGCTGGAGTGCAGTGGCCGGATCTCAGCTCACTGCAAGCTCCGCCTCCCGGGTTTACGCCATTCTCTGGCCTCAGCCTCCCGAGTAGCTGGGACCACAGGCGCCCGCCACCTCGCCCGCCTAGTTTTTTGTATTTTTTAGTAGAGACGGGGTTTCACCGTGTTAGCCAGGATGGTCTCGATCTCCTGACCTTGTGATCCGCCCGTCTCGGCCTCCCAAAGTGCTGGGATTACAGGCTTGAGTCACCGCACCCGGCCGGCTATGTCATTCTTTAAGTTTTCAGTTTTCTGCAGCAGGGACATCCCCCTTCTAATGCCTATTATTTAAGTATTTTTGAGTAGACAAATGTCAGCTGGTAACTACCACTGGCACCATGAGAGATAAAGAAAATCATGTGCTAAGAATTCTAATTGTACATACGAAAAGTAAACCACAGTTGATTTCTTTCCATTAAAATCTTGACCTTGAGGATGATTTTTAAAGAATATATATTAATGCTATCCAGACTTGAGATGCTTTCTTTTCCATGAGCTTTGAGGGAGGAAAACAGCTGCGACGGCAATGATATATCTTTAATATCCTAAAGGAAATGTCAGCTAAGTCACTTACCCGACTTATATTGACCATAAAGACTTCACTGGGCCATTTCATTAGTTTATTGGGTTAAATTGAATAAGAAGGGACCTTAAATGAATTATAACCAGCTTGTGGAATAACAAATATATTGTGTATGAGAAAATGAGCTCCATGTGACATCCATAGCCACCATATGTAAAACGCCTATTATTTGTCCTGTCTCTTTGAAAATCATTTTATTGGAATGTATTAGCTAAACCAAAACACATGACTGTCCTTCTTGGGACATGAAAGAAACCACTGAAGACAAGTTTCTGGCCAGCCCCTGCCCCCAGCATGTGAACACGCTGGGAAAAGCAGCCCTGAGGAACTTTTTCCAGTGTCCATGTAATAGCAAGTGTATCACATGCATGCTGAGCCATTAGCTGCCTCTGTCTAAAAGAATTTGGTCAACATTTAGGAATTCACTTAATGAAAGGCTAGTCTATTAAAGCTCTGTTGGCCAGAAGAGCAGATTGTGTCTTTCTTTCCAACTTCCTGGGTCACTGCAAGTGATGCTCGGCAGGACCCCCATGTGATGTAGCCCAGGCCCTGGACAACAAGCCAGCATTGTGACATTAGAACCTGCAACTTTTTTTTTGCTGTGGATTCCAGACTTTATTTCTAGGATGCAGTTTATTTTGCACATCGCTGCATCAGATTGCATATTTTAGTTAATGCATGATGTGAAATTGTTCCTGGAAAATGCTCTCAGGTGTTCTCTCATTAAGGGAGGTGCATCCGTGATACAGCAGGGTGACCAGGTCATTCCTGATGCACAACCCAGTGGAGGCGAGAATTCTCACCACCAGCAAAGCCCTATGCATCCATTGTCAGAGACGACCTCCTGCAGGCTAATGCAAAATGACTATTTCCTTAGAACTCATTTTTAAGGATTGGTGGAATAAAAACTTGAATCCAACATAGAAGGAATTCCCTGACAAAGAAGCTACATTAAATTATAAAATGAGTATTTCTGTAGTGTTGAATGTGGTGTTAAGGAATTTTCCCAGATGTTTCATTCTTGCTTGTATTTCCTATTTTCATGGGAAAGTGTTTTTATTATTTTTAAACCATCTGGATTGTTGTAAGCAGCAATATTAAGTAAGACTAATATTCTTGGTAATGAATTTAATAGTTATAATAATAACAACAAACTTTTTAATGCATGCTACTTATAATTTGACTAGTTATAACTACAGTAGTATTCTAATAATTTTACGTGTATAACTTCATTCAGTAACAAGGCAGTGAGATAAATACTATTGTTATCTCGTTTTGCAGTTAAAAGAAAAGGCTTGAAAGTATTTTTTCATAGTTACAGAGATCTGCCTAGTTCTAAAGTTTTCTCTCTAAACCACTATACCACTTCCTTGCAAGACCTTCGAAGAGATCTTTTTTTTCTAAATGACATGACGTGGTAAAAGAGCATTGATTACTTTGTCAGCAATAACAATGACACTTTTGAATGAAATACAATTTTATCCTACTTTCCAAAGAATCAAGGGCACAAGTTTTCTCTGTGATGATTCTATGCATTTGGATGAGCAATAAAATCTCATGAAATAGCACCACAGATGACTGCTGACTTAGATCAGAGGGAAGGATGTGGAAGGGAAGGGTTCTTGTGGAGTGGTGGTGTCGGGTGACAGACATGACTTCTATTATTTCTCCAAGAGCGATACATCCAAGAGCTTACAGAGTTATGTGCTTACCATGGAGGATACCAGCAGTGATGATAGTTAAAACCAGGTCCCAACACACACATATATGAAAGGCCATGGATTTCTATGCAACTGTTAATTAACCCAGTTGTAAAGTTGAGAGAAATATTGCTTGAAATGAAAACAGGAGCTTTGGAAGTGGCCTTAAAGGTGAACCAAAACAATCTCCTGATGTTTTAGATGAAAACTCGAAAGTCAGAGATAGGAAGAGGTGACATTTACCTAACCATACAGATTTTGAATGGCAAAGACCAAACTAGAACCCAAATCTTTTTAAATTAAATCTGAGTGTTCATTAAATCAAAACATAACTCAGTGACTAGTGCATAGAAATATACTCAATAAATATCATTGCTTTTTCCTCCTTTCCAAATTGTGATCCAGTGTGTACTATTCATGTCTGTGACTACTCTTCTGTTAACAACAGTGAAGGAAAATCATTTATTGCAAGCCTTTTCTGTGTTGGATGTGATAATAGGAGACTCTTTTTAAGCAGAACTGTTCCAAAACCGAAAAAGAGTATAAGAGCTATTATAAAAAGGTACCATCAACTCTGCCAGACTTCAAACCAAAGGCATTGAAAATGGATCTACATAGAAAAAGGTAGAAAAATTTCAAAATCATTTGATCATTTAGATTTTACAATGGCCTAGTGATCAAAGAAAAAGTTTATACTTTGGGGTGAGAGAATTGCTTGGTTTAAATTTTCTGAAAATTTGGACTCTGTATCCATCCTTATTTTATACTTGTAATTACAGCCTATCTATAAATCTGTTGGGCTGAGAAAACAATTCCCCCAAAATATGGCACTTTGGAATGTTAAGTACTTTGAAAATTGAAAGGCCTCAAAAATAGGTCTCAGAACCAAGATCTTTCTCTGACCTTTCCCCGTCTTCCTGTCTCTTTAATTCCTTTTTCTAAAGCACTGGGAGGCACTCTCACTGGAATTTTCTAATCTGACGACAAAAGCTTCTTTCCAAAAGAAATGTGGTAAATCTCAAGATCTTAGGAATCCCATCAAATAACCAGGAAAGATCTACCAGCAAATAAGAGAAGAGATTGGACTCCTCACCACTCCCAAACAGACTTTTCAGCCATTCTTCTGAGGGCAGCTCTGGGAGATTACCTAGGGGACTTTATGTGCATAATAAGACAATTTTTGTACTTAGGCAGTTTCATCCTTCTCTTTCTTATAACTTGTCCCATCCAGCTTCCAAAGAGAATCCTTTGCAAAACACAGCTTGAACACCTCTAATCCAAAAATCCAAAATGCTCTGAAATCTGAAACTTCTTGAGCACCAGCATAACATACCAGGTGGAAAAATTCTGATGTTTCTTCTCACAAAAAAAAAAAAAAAAAAAAAAAAAAAATGTTGGGCACAGTGGCTCATGCCTGTAATCTCAGCACTTTGGGAGCCTAAGGCAAGAGGAATTACTTGATCCCAGGAGTTCAAGACCAGCCTGGGCAACAAGGCAAGACCCTGTCTCTATAAAAACATTTAAATAATTAGCCAGGCCTGGTGCCACATTCCTATAGTCCCAGCTACTCTGGAGGCTGAGGTAGGAAGATTGATTCAGCCTGGGAGGTTCAGGCTGCAGTGAGCCATGTTCACACCACTGCATGCAGCCTGGGTGACAGAGTAACAACCTATCTCCAAAAAAAAAAACAGTGTGTGTGTGTGTGTGTGTGTGTGTGTGTGTGTGTGTGTGTATATATATATATATATATATACACACACACATTACACTCACCTTTCAATTAAAGCACAGCATTGTAGGTGGAGACCAACCACCCCTGTTTGCTGTTGCTGTAGTTTAACAGCTGGTGCAGGTATCTTGTGATGCTCCCGTGCTGCTCAGTTACCCAGAGCACATTATGCTTTCACTGTGTTAGTGGCATGTCACATGTTTCACTGTTAAGTGCTTTTGTGTGAATAAGTACAAGAAAACAATTGTTGATTGATAGCATATAAATTCAGTCAGGAATGACAGTGATGCCACACAGCACAGATTGTCCACAGTGGGGGCTGAGTTACTGACATCTTTGTTTTCTGATAGTTCAATGTACACAAACTTTCATACACAAAATCATTTAAAACATTGTCTAAAATTACCCTCAGGTAATCTCTGTGTATCTAAGGGTTATAGGAAACATAAATGAATTTCATGCTTAGACTTGGGTCTCATCACCAAGATATCTCATTATGTACATGAAAATATTCCAAAACCCAAAAATATCTGAAATCTGAAACACTTTTGATCTCAAGTGTTTTGGATAAGAGATATTCAACTTGTAATGCCTGCCTCCTGGGACTATATATCTTTTCTCTACAAAGAGGATATTTAAGCCTCAAACATCTGGTCCCTTTAAATCTCATACTTGTGTACGGCTTCCATGTTTATGCATGTTAAATATATTCTCTATGTCTTTTTCTCCTGTGAATCTGCCTTTTGTAACTCATTTATAGCAAACCTTTAGAGTGGGGAGGAAAACATTTGCCTTCACCCCTACAAGTCGTCAAGGCTTCCAGGCAATATTACTGAACTGCCCCTGACTGATAACTCCTAAGTCTACTATATTCAATGAGTTCAGAACATATCTTCACAGATAATGGTAACACAATTATTTCACTTCTTCAGCCTCGGAAGAGTTTTCGTCATGGATGTTTGATACCACAGACCTATATAAAACAGTTGGTGACTAGTTTACAAAAGATTAAATCTCTCTGGGAACAGTATCATTCACATTAAAAACTCCGTAAAATATCACTTTGAAAGGCTATTTTGTCCCCTTGATTGATTGTCCACAGCAGCCCAGTCTCCAAATAATTAAACTGATTGACTTGGATCTGTTGCTAGAAGTTGAATTCATGTTAAAAAAAAAAAAATCTAGCCATTTTGTGAAGTTCTTGTCATGATTTCTTCTTTATATTGGATAACCCAACTGCCTCACCTCCAGGGAAAAAAATAATATTAGCTCTTGTCATTTACAGTTCTCAGCATCTTTCATCTGCGTGTCACAAGGTTTGTTATAAATACCAAAAGAATAACAACTGTTATAATCGTGTCTGAGGAGAACTTGAACTTCACCTCATTTCATAATAAATAAATAGAGATAAAGAACACTGTGGTGCCTCAGTGGCACAGGACCAACTCACAGCAGAACTGACAAAGTTAAATTTTGATTCTCATTCCCTTTTTCTCATGAATTTCAGTTTTATTGTAATTAGCTTTATTTTCGACACAATTTCAGAGCAACACAAAAGAGGAAAAAAAGGAACCTCTCTACTTATCACTCCTATTGTTTATTTTTTAAACAAAAGTATAGTGGAGAAACAAACAAAAAAAATTGTATCATCTCCTTGGAATAGAAATTGTGCTTGCTGGTTAAAGTAGGAAGCGTTCAATGTTCCTCCCACACTCCGATGCACACGCATACACAGACACCCACACAAACACACACAAGGAGGTCTGGGGAGCTTCTTTCCTCACTGGACAGTATGAGAGAGGAGTGAAAATGTAAAAAGAAAGAAAGAAAAGAAACAGGCTTTACATATCCCGATAAAGCTATTCCGCATCCAAGATAAGTATGCAAAAAAAAAAATACCCCACCAACTTACACAGTAAATGGAAGCCATTCGGAGTATTAAAGCCCGCTCAAATATAAGCAGTTGATGCCAATATTCTTACATATACTGGTAAAGACATGAAAATTCTTTTAATATTGAAGTGAGTTGCACTTGGTAGAACAAGAGAATCATAAGTTACAATTTTTCCATGAATTAATATATTAACATAAATACATTAATTATTGTTGTCTAACAATAATAATGTTAATGTATTTATACGTAGGTTTTGTTTATACCTCTGCATTCCTAGATTATCTAAACATTGGGTAGTGGTAATCAATGTTACTTGCTAAATTATGGAAAATATTTCAGCAAAATCTTGATATTTTTTCTTTTGTTACATGTAGCTGTCAAGCCCGTTTTCAGGTTTTAGTAGTTTAATTTCTTTTAATGTTTCCATAGAAATAACATTAACAAGATGACAGATTGGAGGTAATAACATGACGCCTCTGACATACGGTAGAATTTATCTTCATCATATGTCTGATAATATCCTCTTATTGTGTAATGAACCCTGCTATTTGTATCTATCATACTTTTACTCATTCATCTTCTTAGCTACTAAAGATAGAATTTTCATCCAGTCTCTGTTATAAATGCAAATTTATACTCTTCTATATGTCCTTCATTATTAGTGGTCACCTAATAAATTGGCTTTTCATATACCAGTTCAAGTGGCATTAGCTGGAATGCATATGATGACCTAGACTCATTTTATATATCAATAATCTCAGTTGCAGGAGAAATTATTGTAATTAATCTTTTTGGCAAGTCTGCAGAATGTCAAGAACTACAAACACCTTTCTACTGCAAACATCCGTGAGGGTAGAATCTGGGGGAGAGAAGTATGGAATGAGATAGAAGCTCTGGCATCTACCTTGAGACCCAGAAGGTTTCCAAGTGAAGGATCCATTCCAAAAGCCCTCCTTTCCCCTTTCTCTTCTCTTTTGTCTATAAATTTTCACAGTATTTATTCATAGCTTGCACTTGGCTGGCAGAAAATGGAGAAAGAAGCAGGACACGAGTATGTATGCTTTCTGGAATTCAAAAGATATGAGTTATAATTCTAAATTTGTCCTTGGCTAACATGGATTGATTGCTTATATAATTCACTCTCAGTTATACACTGTTTCTCCATCTTTCCATGAAAGAGTTGAAATCGAACATGAAGGGCCTGCTGTGTTACAAGAGAAATACAAGTCTCTTGGGATTTAATAATAAAATCACCTGACTCCCAGCTTTCACAGAGCCTGCATTCTGCATAGAGAAGTAGCTAAGGAAACAAAGTTTTACTTATCATAAATTAAGTCAAAATAATTTTATGGCAGTCCAACAAAGAACTACTGAAGACCTATGATATGCCATCTGTGAGCTCACAATAAGCCAGGGACAAGTTGGAGTTAAGAAAATGAGTACGTTGAAATGAATTAGGCACTATAAAGTTTAGAACAGCTATCTATTTTGATAGAGGAAAGATTGATAAAGGAATGGGGAATTCTGTTGTTTGGTGGTGGATCAATAAAAGTATCACAGAGGACACACTGATATATGAGCATGCATTTACCAGAGGAGAATGGCAGGGAACGAAAGACATGTCCAAAGAGTTGGGGAGCTTGGGAAACCTTTCAGATGAGATTTAGTGAGATAAAGGGCAGGAAGAAGATGGGACCGGTTTGTTATTTATATATTTATTTAGCAAATAGAATGGGTCATTTACTTACATATCCCCTAACATAGTATACTATTTTTGTAACTTATGCAGCTAAAAAAGTGGTAATGTATTATTAATAGACTACATAGAGAATCTGATGTGAGAAAGATGATAACATGTTGAAGTTAAAAATAAAATAACTACCAAAAAATTAACAGGCTAGATGGGAACATAATGGCAGCTCAAGTCTACCTCTTCTCAATTTGTTTTTCTAGAAATGTTACCAAATAAAAGAAATGACAGCAACAAGAACAACAAAAACACTCACACAAAATAAATCTGTAACAACATAGAAGAGAGAACAAATGCAAACTCAAAATGTAATGCAATGTAGCCCAAAGTTCCTGAGATCAGCAAAACCTGCACAAGAAACTGCGACAAAAGTTGGTGCAGAGAAGAGAAGGATGGCTGGGAGGTGGGGGGCAATGGGGCCAGATTTTAGCAACCAAAGTCAATTTTGATATCTTGAAAGAGAAGGCTCCACCCTGACAAGGATTGCCATGGACTAGGTGGAAATGGAATGTGGAGCATTAACTGAGGAAGAGTATAAAACAATGCTGCCAAAAGGGCATTCGTGGAGGACAGGGAAAGGGCAGTTAACCCAGTGTATCAAAACCTTGGAACACAGGCTGTCACCTATTAGCCTCAGCCAGTGATAGAAGGCCTCTGAAAACAAAGTAGTTTCTGAGAGGCAGCATTGGCCTAAACACACATCCAAGCTACAGTATTAGCAATAATGTAGCAATCGAGGAGCCCTGAATGGAGAGACCTGGAAAAGCACCTTTGTTTCTTTCCCCTTTCACATTAGCTTTTTGCTCATTGCTGGTCCTGAAAAATCCATTTCTTCAAATATAAGTAGCCACAAATAAATCAACTCATAAACTAAACAAAGATAGTATTAAAAAAAAAAATCAGGCCAGGTGCAGTGGCTCAGGCCTGTAATCCCAGCACTTTGGGAGACTGAGGCAGGTGGATCACAAGGTCAGGAGTTCGAGACCAGCCTGGTCAATATGGTGAAACCCCATGTCTACTAAAAATACAAAAATTAGCCAGGTATGGTGGCTGGTGCCTGTAGTCCCAGCTACTCAGGAGGCTGAGGCAGGAGAATCGTTTGAACCTGGGAGGCAGAGGTTGCAGTTAGCAGAGATAAGGAAGTATAAATTTTTATTAATGAAAAACTGTTGCCACAAAATATATAAAGATTATAACTCAATATCTTAACATGAACTTTTAAAATTTAATTTAAAAATGCTGAGGTAACATATAAACACAAAGCAGAAAGGCAAGATATAGGAAAGTTGGTGGCCAGATAATATGAGGAGATGGTAAAACAATGACAGGACATGAAATGGGAACAGGTAGAAATTGAAAAAAAATAGGAACACGTAAAAATGATTTCAAAAATATTAACCTACAAGGTGCCTACAGATAAAGAGATACCAATGAAAATACACCAAGGGATACATAAACAAAAAAAAAATGAAGAAAATGGAAGTGAAATGATAAATTATAAAAATTTGGAGAGCAAATGATAGATATAAAAGGAGAAAGAGATCTAACATATGCATGATGGAATTCCTTAAGAAAACATTAATAGAATACAAAAATATTTTTTAAATGTGCTGAAAGTCCCTGTGAGTTTCTGCTCCCCCTTAACCACTGTGGCCATTGACAAATGATTATAGAATTTAGGCGTATGAAAGTCAGTTTCTTGCATCACCTCAGGACAGCTGGGAAGCATACTTTACTTCTTAGAATTACCATGCGGGAAATGGCTGCAGCCTACCTCTGCGGGACTTTTGCCAGCAATTACATTCTATCTTGCTGCTTCTCTTTTTTGTCCTGCTTCCCCTACTCTCTTCCCAGTCTTCCCTGTAAACATTTCCTTAATAAATAACTTGTATAATAAATGGACTTGTACTTACTATTCTCAAAGTTAGCTTCTAGGGAACCTGATTAAACCAGATGCCAAAAGTACCTTCAACGTTACCTCCTTCATTAAAAAAAAAAAAAAAAAAAAAATCTAGCGAATAAAATACAACAAAATTTCTCTTATTATTATACAATATAATAATATTGTATAATATTGTATAATATAATAAAATCTCAGTCGAAAGCCAGCATCATATATAACGGGAAATTGAAAAACCATTTATACTAAAGATAGGAATTAGACAATAATATCCATTATCACTAATATTATTTAGTAATAAATAATATTATCTTCAACATTACAGGAGAACACAATTAGTAATGCACAAATTGAAAACAAGAAGCTACAATAGCTACTATTTGTTGATGATTTGATTGATCTGAAAAACCCAACAGAACTGAAAACCTACTATAAAAGGAAAGAGAATTACTGTGATTCAAAAAAATAATATATAGAAGCCAACAACATTCTATTATACAAACAAGTAGCGTGTATATATATATCTAAATATACACACACTGTATAATATGACACATACGACACACATAATATGACATATATTTGTATAATATGACACATATTCTAGACATATAATATGTCTAGAAATCAAACCAAATAAAAGAGAGAACCATGACAAGAACAACAAAAACACTCACACGAAATAAATCTATAACGAAATAGAAGAGGGGAAAACAGCAAACTTGAAATTTCATGCAATGTAGCCCAAAGTTCCTGAGATTTGATTTCTGTTCCTGTTGTTTGTTTTCTAACACAGTCATTGATATCCTCTCTTTCAAGATATCAATATTTACTTTGGTTGCTATACATATAGCATGTGTATATATCTATATATACACACAGTTTGTATACTGATATATGTTATAAACCATATGTAACATATATACACATATATCAATATACATATATACATGTATATATTAATATACTTGTCTAGTAATAATCTGTTAATATAGTAATAATTGTAGTTAATAATAATATGGTAACAATTATAGTAATATAATATAATAAAGTAATATTTATAGTAATAGTATAGAACAATATAGTAATAATTAGAGTAATAATGTATTCATCTATATTACTAGATATGTATATTTAAATATAATACTATCTATAACATATATACACACATATATTAATATATGCGTATATACAAATTAATATATACATACATACATGTATATATGTATATATTAATGTATACATACAAACACATGTGTGTGCATATGTTATATATAGTATTTATATATTAATATACATGTCTAGTAATAATATGTATTCATATACACATGTATATACATATAGAGAGAAGCAATGAAAAGTATAAAATGTCTAAGAATCTTTATAAGAAATGTGTAAAAACTATGCGAGGAAAAAAATTCAAACTCTATTGAAGACTCATAAATAAATTGTTCAGTTAGAATGTTCTTAAATAGAAAGGTTCATAGTTATAAATGTGCATTGAAAAAGTAGAATATACCAGACTAAAGAAAAAGGTATGATCTCGCCTTATACTGTTTTTAGGCAATTACATTCAATTTAAAAATACAGATTTGTTGAAAGAAGATATGCCATATAAAGAGGAAGAACAGAAAAACTGTAGTGGCTATATTAGTATCAAATAAAGTTGACATTATAGATGAAAGAAGACATGTAAAATGATAAGATTATTAAGTAATCAAGAAGACATAGCAACAATAACTGTGCAGACACTTCACTTCAAAATACACTAAGAAGGATTTCCACTTCTGGGAAGATGGAATATGTGCACTTTTTTATATTTCTCTTGCTAAGCATAACTAAAATACCTGGTAATTATAGATACAACAAACGTAAGAAGACACCACAAGGTGGAGAGAAGACAGCAGAAAGGCTAGAGGTCTCAGTATCTGGGGAATAACATTGTGGTTTCAATTGAAAATCATCCATCATACCAAAAGGCAGGAAAATCTGAAATTGAATGAAAAAAGATAATTAACAGATGACAACAGCACAATGACACAAATGTTGGAATTATCTGGCAAGGAGGTTAAAGCAGACATCATAAAATTTCTTCAATGAGCAATTATGAACAGGCTTAAACAAATAAAAGAAAATAGAAATAGTCAGCAGAGAAGTAGAATGTCTAAGCCAAGAAATAACATATACAAGGAAGAACCACATAGAAATCTTAAAACTAAAATAAATTAACTGAAATAAAACACTTAACGGATTGACCCAACAAAGTAATGGAGAGGACAGAAGAAAGCGTGAGAGACTATGAAGCTAGAAGACAAATTACCCAGACTGACAACAAAAAGATTCAGACCAAAAAAATAAAGAAATAAAATAAAATGAACAGAATCCCAGGGACTTGTGCAAGTACGGCAAAAGATTTAACAATCTTGTCACTGGATTTCCAGAAGAGAAGAATGAGTAGGGCTGCAAAGTATTCAAATTAACAATGCCTGGAACTTTCCCAGAGTTGGTCCCAAAAAAGTACATAAAGCTAAAGATTCAAGAAGCTGAGAAAATCTCTCAAATAGGATAAATCCACAGAAATCCAGATCAAGATACATCACTGTAAAACTTTTGAAAAGAAAAGGAAAAAATCTTGAGGGCACTCAAAGGAAGAGAAAAAGGAAAAGAAGGAAGGAAGGAAGGAAAAGAAGAAAGGGAGGGAAGGAAGAGAAAAGAGGAAGGAAGGGAGAGAGAAAAAACGGGAGGTGGGTAGTGTCGGGAGAAGGAAGGCAGCAGAGATCTTATCAGATACCACAGAAGTCAGAAGGAAATGACACACATTTTTTCAAGTGCTGAAAGGAAAGAATTATCAACCCAAAGTTCTATGTCAATTAAAAATATCCTTCAGGAATGAAGGAGAAATCAATGCACTCTGTAATTCAATATCCTATAAAATATGTAAAAAGTATATAATATTATATATTTTCACTGAATCATAAAAGTAAGTATGTGCCATTTTTGCTTTGCCCTGGTAAAGGCATTATTAACTGCAAATACTTCATTATTCACAATATTTAAAATAACTATTATTGCTTTTTAAAATTATTAAAAATATTTCATCAATGGCACATGGTCATTAATGATGGTCTAATAGTCATGTTTTTCCTTGATCTTTTAAATTACATACACTGAGAGCTGTTTTGTGTAACGCACTAACACTTCTCTGTGATAGTAGAGATACAAACATGCTATTCATAAAAATTAACATTTTCAGATTTTTTTCAAGAAATTTAGATACTTTGTGAAAAATAAAACTAATAATTACAATAATAAATCAACATCAAAATAGCCCTTGAAAGATCCTAGGATTCAGAATAGTACAGTAACAGGCAAGAGAGCAAGATTGAACAGAATCCTGTGGCGTTAATTTGCAGTATTTGTCTTGGATATCATGATCATACAGTGCCAAATGGAATTTTCTATGCACGACAACATGTATTGATGTATTTCTTTCTCCCTGGTAAAAATATTGTGCTTTCTCTTTGGTTGCTATGTATATGAAACTGGTTTCCAAGGTTTCCTGGGCTTGCGACCAGATCCATTTGCATCTATCACCAGGATCATTAGGGGAATTTGCTCCTGCCCTAGTTTTCGGGTTTGTCTTGTTCCACACCATTATTCATCCCAACCTTGACCATTCCTGAGACTTAATAATTTTTCTCCAATTGTTCTTTAATAAGAGGCAAATAAGCCAATTATACTGTGTGACGCCAAATTTCTCAACTTATGTTGCAAAAGATTTTAACAGCTTAGCATAGAAAAAGTTTTTATTCAAATAAATGACTCTTGGACACTACTTTCTCCTTCTATGGGAATCTTAAAGCCTGACAAAAAAAGTCCAACTATCCTGTGTTCACGCTGACAGTACGAAGACTGGAAGAAATTGTAGCTGGAGATTACTGAGAAATGTGTTGCTACTAAACTCTCTCTTAAACAGTGTAACGAGGCTGAGTGTGGTTGCTCACGCCTGTAATCCCAGCACTCTGGGAGGCCAAGGCCGGTGGATCACCAGGTCAAGAGTTTGAGACCAGCCTAGCCAACATGGTGAAACCCCATCTCTACTAAGAATACAAACATTAGTCAGGCATGGTGGCACATGTGGGCCTGTAATCTCAGCTACTTGAGAGGCTGAGGCAGGAGAATCACTTGAACCCAGGAGGCAGAGGTTGCAGTGAGCTGAGATCGTGCCTCTGCACACCAGCCTGGGCGACAGAGCAAGACTCCGTCTCAGAAAAAAACAAAAACAAAGAAAGGAACGAAAAAAAAAAACAGTGTAATGAGTGATTTCCCAATACACATAAAGTGGTTTGAAGAAGTAAATTTATCATCCAAACAATGAAAGCTCTAAAATTTACTTTTGAGGAGAAGAGACATTTTACGGTTTTAGCATTCAAATTTTTAGTATACAGTCTTGAAGCTGTCAATACACTGGATCTGCCTTCCATCTCTCTTGACCATACTTTATAGTTAGAGGAGCTTGCTGCTCTGGTTTTCCTGAAATTATAAAGATTTCTTGAATTTTACATCAAATAAAGACTTTTCTTGAAAATTTTCCTTCCTCTGGAAAGCACATTCTTCTTTCTTTTTTGTTTTTTTAAGCAGAGCATCTTTGAAATGAATTAAAGGGTTCAGAAATTGTAAAATTAATTTTTATTAATTAGAAGTTATTGGTTGAGATATTTTTTATCTGTATTTTATACAATATTTATTTTAATACAGTAGATTTTTCACCCACTGATTTGGCTTCTATGTAAGAAAATAGTCAACCACCAACCACAAGTGATTACAATGCTTGACTGTTTTCTTACATAGCAGCCAAATCAGTGGATAAAAAATGCACAGTATTAGAAATGAAGGAGGGATTTAAATATTTAATCATTTTATTATTTTTTTCTTGAGCATTAAACTCACCAAGGAGCCGCATCAAGGTTGTGCTTTGTGTCATCACCCCACCATCCCTGGAGAAATTCATAGCACCTCGATATAGTGGTTGCCTCAAGACAACTAACAAAGGAAAACCCAACTTCAGCCAGAATTGCAGGAGCTATTCTTGAAATTCACATATGCAGTACCTTCAATAAAGGAGAGAGGACACTGCCCTGGGAGGTCTTTGCCTTTGGTCTGGCCACACGGTCTTCCTCATGACATATCTGGTGGGAGCATCATAAATGCTCATAATTTATTGAGTGAAAAACCATAGCTATAGAATACAATTATTTATTTATTTTAGCAAAACCTGAGGAAATTGAACATCAATGGGACAGAACAAGTGTTTGAACTGAGCCCCAAGAACTCACTGTGATTTGCATTCATGTAAACACCTACATTTTTTCGTTAACTGAACTGATTTAACTGCTAATTAAAACTAGTCAGTAAGCACAATGCAAAATTAATTAAACCATTTAGTGGAGAGATTCAAATTAGTGAGAGCAATGCATTGGACACTATGAAAGCAAGTGCAATTGCTACTTGTCATCAGGCAAAATCATTCTGAGGGTAAGTGCGTTCCCCAGGGAGAAACGTGAAGGAATAAAAATCATCTTGTTGATTGTATGATCTTTTATTAAGCAAATGTGCTAAATTTCAGCTTATCTTTTAAATAGAAAAACTAGAGTCTTATAGTTGTTTAATAACCACTAAGGACATCTGTGAAGTAGGAACACTATAGTAAAATTGATCATTTTTCAGATTTTATAAAGGTAAAATTTTAAGCCATGTGATACAGGAATATTGCTTGTCTCACCTAACGAAATAAGTCAAACAACTTCTTTTCCGTTCTCAACCTGTCAATTCCAGACAGCCTTTTACTTAATAATAGTCTTCTGCTAAAGAGGTGACCACTTCCACTGTCAATAGATATATCATTTTGACATGCTGGGCGTTCTTTATTTTCTTAAAATTTTTTTCATCTGACCTTGGATGATTTTCTTCTTTGAATAACTTCCCACAAAACATATGGGACCTCAGTCAAGGGGAAAATAAAAACTTTTTTTCTTAGTACTCAAAAATAAGAAGATAGATACTTCAGTAATCTTTCTTACTTCCTATGAATGCTGGTGATATCTATAGACATTTCTTATATGTCAAACTCTGTTACCTTCTGTCACCTTACATGAGGTAATATTGCTTGGGGAAGTGTCTAACCTACGTAGACACCAGTTGTGTTCAGAACTGAGATAATCATGTAATCTACATTCTCTAAAGAAGTGTATATACACACATATACAGTCAAGCTTAATGACAGGGATATGTTTTGAGAAATGTGTTGTTAGGCAGTTTCGTCATTGTGTGAAAATCATTGTGTATTTACACAAAACTAGATGGTATAGCCTTCTACACACCTAGGCTATATGGTATAACATATTGCTCCTAGGCTTCGAACCTGCACAGCATGTTACTGTACTGAATACTGTAGGCATTGCAAGGCAATGGTATATATTTGTGCATCTAAACATAGAAACAGTACAGTAAAAATACAGTATTACAGTCTTAGGGAACCATCTTCGTATATGCAGTTCTGACCCAAATGTCATTATGTGGCTCATGACTGAATATACATACAAACACATGTTTGTTTTCTGCTTTAAGTACCATTGCTAGCATACCTTATATGATCAAAAATATATTATGACTATTTTAAAAAAGTAATACTAAATAGGATTTTCCATACTGAAACACAATGACCTTTTTAAAGACAAGCAAATCTGGATTCAGATTCAACAGTGTTTGTTTTTTATACTTCTGATAGGATCTCTGGGATCAAATAAGTTTCTAAATACACTTCCAAAGAAGTGGAGTTAGAGAAGGCAGATGCTAGCAAAACCATGGCGAAAGAACTAGACTCACTGTGATCAGCATAATCAATGCCAAAAGAAGGAATTTTGAATTTATAACTAAAACAAATTTATCAAGAACCAACTCATTTAGTGTAAATGAAACCTAGTCTTTATGGTCCCCCTAGCCAGGGAAGAAAATACTCTTTGATAAGTTACAACTTGCCGATTGGTAGGTTTCCTCACTATGGAAAATACTGGCCATAGGATCTTGCCATCTGTTTTTCTCTAGACTATGAGATGGATTTTGAGCCTTTCAACTATGCAAAATACATCTTGGCCATGAAGTTTATCCCCCATCTTTTGCAGCACATCTAGTAACCACCTTGACTTTCCCCATACTTGAATTATACCATGAAAATAAGGGCAGAAATAAGAACCTATGGTAGCCTATGGGAACCTATAGTAACTCGTATTCCACCCGTTCAATACCTGTTAATTCTAGAAACGAGATTGGAGTAGGGTGTGGAGAAGGCAGTGTCAATATACCAGATTTGAAAACGTGTTTTTGTTAGATCCCTCCAACAAATATCACCAAGTGCACAAGAGCCAAAAGGCTGTAATGTCCTTCAATATGCTTTCAAACCACAATGTGTATTGAAGATGTAAGGCTACTACCTTTCTTATCCTAAGAATACGTTGTGTTGATTGAAGTTATGTCCCTCACAATAATCCTCATGAAAACAGACCTATAATAATAATCTTCAAGGAAATTGGGCAACTGATCAATTGCAAGTTCTCTAACTGTTTATTTAGAGAAGCACTCTACTGTATCAGTGCTAGGCAATTATCCCAGTGGCCCCACCCTAAAAGTAAACTGTCACCCTTCCATGATCTGTAAGACTATCCATTCAAGGACAGGCATTTAAAGTTGGGAGACATTGGCTCTGTCTGTCAAGGGTGTGCCCAACCTCATAGAATGTGGCTGAGATGGACTTCTTTTATTCAGAGCAGCTTTTTATTTTATTTATTTACGATTTTTTTACAGTAATTTGATAGTTCTTTTTCTGTTGCAAGCAGTAGAAAACTAACTTAAACCCTAACTTAAGCGGGGAAAAAAAAAGGAAACGCGTTAGTGCCTTAACTGAAATGTATAGAAGTAGCAGCAAATCCCTTAAGCCCTGATGGATCCAGGTTCAAATAGCACCATCATGTGTTTATTACCTGGCCCCTTCTCTTCTCACTCCCTCTCCCTCTCCCGGTCTTTCACTCCTATTCCTTATCTCTCTTCAGTTCTTTGAGTTCCGCTTTCCTCTTTTCCAGTCAGGATGTCTCTTCTGCCATTCCAAGGCTCACACAATCTTCCAGGGCCATAATCTCTAAAAGGAAACCTCCATCTCTCTCTCCTAGAATCAACATCAATTCCCTCAAGAGTCTGTTGCTGGAGAATTCCAGGTAATGTGCTCCGGTCTTTGATGAGGATGGCAGGGCCCTTGGATTGATAGAATATCCCCCACAGGTGGGAAGGGGAAAATCCTCAAGGCAAAGAAAGATACCGGATGAAGGGAAAGGGACGCCAGACAGGAACAAAACAATAGACATTCGCTGCACAAGGATTTTGATAATGAAGACATCAAAGAGATAAGGAATTGGAGTCAATTCATTGCAGAAAGCATAAAGTCAGAGAAAAAGAAGGAGGTGTCTGAAGACTTAGATTCTGGTGCTGATTCCACTGTTAAATTTGACAGCAAAAAGTTTGTCCCTTCTTGGTCTCTGTTGTTTGTTTGTTTTCTTATAAATGGTGACTTTGGTTGAACTGATCTTTAAGAGCATTCTTTTAAAAAAGGAAAAATAATGTGCGTATAATTAATTCTTGCTTTCTGAAAGTATCTCTGACGTGGGCACAAAAAAAAAAAATGGAGGAGACTCTGCCTGCTCCTCTGTTCCCATATTCTGTTCATACTCTGTATTCTGTTCATACCCCTGTGCTTCTTATCATATTTATCATATTTTAATTGTCAAAAAGGGTCAGCTTTGAAAATGTTAGGACATTCAACAGCTCTCTCTTCAGCTTTCTCTGTCTTTCAAATGTGTCATCAGGCCACAGATAATCACTGATTGTACTCACTCTTTTGCTTAAGTACTCTATTTCCAGCTGATAAGACATACACACACACACACACACACACACTCACACTCACACATACCCACACAGGAAAGCTGTGTTTTCATAAAAATTCATGGCAGTGTGTTTGGAAAATTTAGGTGACAACATTCACAAAGATTGGTCATTCTTTAATTTTCAAGCGTATTTTATTTTAGTCAGTATTATTGGTCAGATTTTGTACCACCAAAATTCATATGTTTAACCCCCCAGTGCCTCAAAATATGACTGTGTTTGGAGGTGGGATCTTTACAAAGGTGATTAGGTTACAATGGGGTCATTCCACTGGGCCCTAATCCTATCAACTGGTATATTACAAGAGGAGATGAGGACGCAGACAAAACAGAGGAAAGACCATGTGAGATGCAGGGGTAGATGGCCACCTACAAGCCGAGGAGAGGGTTGCAGGAGAAACCCACCCTGCTGACACCTTGATCCTAGACTTCCAGCCTCCACAACTGTGAGGAGGTAAATCTCTATTACTTCAGACTCCCCATCTGTGGTAGTTGTTACAGCAGCCCTAGCAAATGAATGTACCTAGTAACTGTAACAATGGGAAATTATTTGCAAATTTGGAAAAATTTGTTTGTAATGAATGTCATAGGTCTTATTTTTTGTAAAATATGGGTGAATACCCTGTTAATTCCATTACCAAATAGGAAAGTGTTTAAATTACATTATAAAGAGAGTATGTCTGTGAAATGAACACTATTTCTCAAGTAGCACTAGGTAAAACCCATGAAATCAGTATTGTTTATAGCAAATGAGTGTCTCATTAGTGACATGTTGAGGGTACACCTAGCTAATAAAATTTCTTCCACTATTAGTTAGTATAATTCCTATACGCTACTTGGTATAATTCCTCCAAAGAAGGCATTGGGGCCTGCAGGAGTTCCTTAAATAAATCTTCAATAAATGTAAAAACACAGAAGTCCACAATCTTAAAGCCTTCCCCGACATTGTTCTAAGAGAGAAGGAGAGTAAAAGGAGTATTTTAACTTTATTAAAAGTTTCCTTTTCTTATTGTTTAATTTTTTCCTGTATTTAGTCCTTATGTTTTTCACATAAAATAAGATGCCCTATAATTTCACAATCCTATCCAAATTATCCTTTTCTATAGATTACCGAGCATTGCATATATATCACTATTATGATTCATAGTGACGATAATTTGATTTTCCTACACCTTAATCTCTGTAACTATAGCTCTAGCATAACTTCACCATGGTGATTCTGAGAAAATAACAACCTTAACTACAGTTTGTGTCTACAGCTATAGAGAGAAGACAGTGCAATATGAGATTGAAATATAAATGCTTCTATTCTGGATGATAATTGTGATGGCAATAAATTATTTTCCACACCCAAAGCATACAAATGTGTGTATATATATGGGGAAACCAACTTGAAGGACTTCAGATGCCTTATTAAAGTTCTTGTAATTAACAGCATTTTTAAAAAAGATGACGTTTGGAGAAGTTCCAAGTTGTAGCAAGTCAGAAAAAAATTGTGGAATAGATTAGCAGCACTAAACACGCATACACATATGTAGACACAGAAGCAGTTCACTACCTCACTCATGATTCATTCTGGACCAAAGTGCTAATGGAGTTACCTTGAAAGAGTAGATTTCTGAAAACAATTTTTAAAAACTACACAATTATGCTTATATAAGTGCATTTTCATCAAGAAAGTATGAATTGTGTATAAAATAAGATATACACTGAGGCAATACACTAAAAATGAGCATTAATTATGTAGAGGACTTCTGTGATTTGGAACTGGCAAGTCACTGAATTGAAATCCCAGAGCATGTGAAAATAGAGTTTCAAGCTGCTTCCGATTACAAGATGCTGACACAACCCAGTGACAGTTTAAAAATCCAAACGAAAGGTGTATTTATAGTTTCCAAGCAGAGCTTTGGTTTGGTTTGGTTTGGTTTAGTTGAATTTTGATAACCAGATAGAATGATGTGTAGGTATATTTTTATATAAACAGGCTACTCCTTCCTATACCCTCACTGTAGGGCTTCTGCCATTAGAAGCCAAGATCCAAGAGCCATGTCTCTGTCTTTGTTACTTTGGGGAAGAGCTGCATCTTCTCAGCCCCAAGGGTTTATGTAGCTTCTTAGGCAACTGTGGCTGTAAAGATGGAGAGGAGTAAGAGGGTTGGGGGGCTGGAGATAAGCAAGCCTTTCTCCCTGCTGGAAACTGCTTGCTGGACACATCTTTCAGAGTTAAGCTCATATCATCCTCTCTCCCGTTATACACGTAAATAAGAACCGATCAGGCCAGGTGTGGCGGCTCATGCCTGTAATCCCAGCACTTTGGGAGACCGAGGTGGGTGGCTCACTTGAGGTCAGGAGTTCGAGACCGGCCTGGCCCACATCGTGAAACCTCATCTCTACTAAAAATACAACAATTAGCTGGGCATGTAGCAGGCTCCTGTAGTCCCAGCTACTCAGGAGGCTGAGGCAGGAGAACTGCTTGAATCCGGGAGGTGGAGGTTGCAGTGAGTTGAGACTGTGCCACTGCACTCCAGCCTGAGTGACAGAAAAAAAACAAAAACAAAAACAAAAACAAAAAAACAACTTACCAAGTACAACTTAAAGAATTTCTAGAAGGCCTTTAATGCTGCAAAATCTCTCTCACACATTTACTGAGCCTGTGGCTTTATCCTCTGTTGAAATTCTTCGTCAATTTATCAAATATGCAGCTTTCATTTATTTTAATTTTTACATTTTGATTCATATTCACTTTTAATAGATATTCAGATAATTTTTTTTCTGAAGGAAGGCTACCTTATATTTGTATAGTGTTAGTAATTTGTGAGGAATATATACAGAAACTCTATATAAAATATGTCACCGTTATTACACTGGTCCATAGCGACATCTAGAATTCTGAAGTCCAAAATTATTTGTTAATTCAAAGGACTCTCATTATTGATTTGATGGGAAAACTTGACTTAATCTGACATAAGACCATTTATTTTCCCTATTTATCCCACTGAATAAGAATAGTCATACATTCTTTAAAAATATGACTATGTTTTGTTATGAGTTATTATCCCAGACCCTGAGTGTTGGTAAAATATGCACTGCAGTCATCTGGAGCTATCCTGTTGAAAGCTTTCAGGGTCTTCCACCTCTAAACTCCAGGAGCAATAGCTTCCCACTATGGCTTCCTGCTTCTATTCCTGGCCCCATGCACAAGTCTATTTCCTAATTTACAGTGACCTTAGTTATTCTTTTAAAACCAAATGTGCCCCCTCACTCTCCTGCTCGCAACTCTCCACTGATGATGAGTCTGAAGGCCCTGTCTGTGGACTATGTGGGCCTCCATGAGCTACCTTAGTTCACTCTCCTCCCTCCGCTCTCACCATAGCTCCACAGCTCAATGACCCTCTTGCTCTTTCTCAAACCATCTCAGGTACATATTTCTCCCAGGGCATTGCACCTGCTGATAACTCTGCATGGGAAGTTCTTCTCCTAGATGTTAACAGGGCTCTCTCATTCCCTTCATTGAATTGCCATTGAAATTTTAGCTCCTTAGACTGTTGCCACCAACCCTCCTGAAATAGCATTGCTACCTCCCCTTGTACCTTCCATCCCTGTATCCTGTTTTACTTCTTGTTATCACTGGTCATTACCTGTCTCCATGTATGTATGTGTGTATATACAGGGTTGTTTTTTAGTGTTTTACTTCCTTTACTAGAACATTAACATGAATCATGAGGTCAGGGAATGCCCCTTGTTTAACCCTATAAAATTCTATAAAATGCCTCACAAATATGAAGTTTTTAATAAATAAATCTAATTGCTAATAATTATATTTTTATATTTATTTTGATCTGTGTATGTATTCATTAATATATTTATCTATAGTATTTACTGATTTGTTTGCATGAGTAGAGTTTTTTGAGTTAAAATTAATTCTTTCCTTAAACTGTAGCCAGCCCTGTCACCTTATCAAAACTGCCACAGAATCCAGTGAAATCAAAATTAAACAAAACTACATTATATATTTTCATTCAAAGGCATCATTTCTTGATAAGATCTGAAGAGCAAAAACAAAAGCAAAGTAATCAATCAAAGCTATTTCCTGCAGAGACAGCAATCAAAGGTAGCTTTCTTCTTTGGAGTTATTTTGTTAAGTACTTTATCAATACTCTTAAAAAGTCTAACATTATGCAATTACTATCTCAAGTATTTTAGCAAGCTATCTTTTATTGTGAATCTACAGATCTATAATAAAATGTTATCTTCCTTGTAAGTGGCCCTTGTCAATAGGGTCATCTGATCTTAACACTGAGATGCACAGCAATGTAAAACCCAAGACTTGGGTACATTCTTTCTTGCAGAAGTTTCCATCTTACACTCCCTGATGGAATCCCAGGCAACATAAACAATAACAAAGCAATAGGAGGTGCTGCAGCAAAGAAAAAGAGTAAATTTGAAACAGATAAAACTTCTAGGTAAGCCATTTACAACATTTTTTTTTTCCATTACAGAATACTCCAGGTGGGGAAACATGGCTAGGAAAATAAGTAACTTACATGTGACAAATGCAGACACAGGAGACCCACCTTTTTCATAAACAAGTAAAATACATTGTAAGTCAAGGCTTAGCATGGGTGTGCATGTCAATAAAAACATCAGGTCTAGTTACTTTGCTCCTTTGTTCTGAGTAGCTCAGAGCTTTCTGCCAAGAAGAAGAGGGTGGGGAGTTTTTCATGATCCATTTAAAAATAAATAAAACTGGAAGTAGAAAACAGATGACATGACTAGGCACAGACAAGGGAAGAGGAGCAATTAAACTATTATTTTGCAAGTAAAATTAATTATTGCCAAACGTCTACAGGGATATTTCAAAAATACTATTCTTCACCTCAGTTCTCTACTGAATTTTCCAGCATGGGGAACACCTATGTCAATCCACATCCTGAATTTTAAGTTGAGTCCTAAAGCAATTGCACATTACAATATAAAGAAAGACATTTAACTATAGAGAACACCCATATGCATAATTTTTGAGACTATAAAACCAAAAAAAAAATTGCATATATACAAACAAATTATAAGAATCCTCTAAATAGTTCAAATGCAGAAACTACTTATTTGCATCAGTGATCTGACCCACCATTGGAGCACGTTATGCCCATGAGTTAGGTATAACGAGATCAAGGGAACGTGTAAAAGGAAGAAAGAAGAAACTGGGGAAAAGCTTAAAGGAATTTGCCAGAGTGACATTTACACATCTTAAGAGCTTTTCAGATATTTCTTGTGTTCTAACAGCTATGTCTGGGGTATGTTACCTTCATTTATTTCACAATGAACTAGAAAGCAGTTTGGGGATGTCATTAAAGTTCATCAGAATTCCCTTTCTGTTTCAGAGAGCATGTTAATATTGCCCTTAAAAAAAAAATCAAAAGAAAGCTGTCCCACAGTTTTAGATGTGGCAAGTCACAATGTGTTATATTTTCCTTCATGTAAACTCTGAAACTCTCAGCAAAATATCATCGTCAAAGTTCAACCAAGTTTTAACCCAGTGATATCTGGAAACAAACAACAAAATACAGTTAAAAATAATATCATGAAGTAGGGTTAAGTTGAACCATCTCTCAGTGTGCATTTATTAAAAATTGATTGACCTTTCAAAGAAATTGTGATTAATGTATTCCTCTGCTAAATTCTATATGGAATGAAAAGGAAATTTTTCAGACATCATTCGGACTCTACCATTAAGGAACTTAAACTTGGTTGGAAATAAAAGATTTACTTTAATCCATAAGACCATTAGAAAACAATTCAATTTGGTTTATATAAGTAATGCTGAATTGTGTATTTTTAAAGAGGAATTTTAGAAATAATGAACAGAGATTGCTGCTGTTTTCTTATAGATTCAACTCAACTACTCTTTAAAGATCGAAATTTCCATCTATTTTCCCAATGTCTCCTTTTCAATTTAATTTGGTCTTATGATCCAGAAATTTGAAATATGTTCCTTCATTATTTATGCCTTTTATTAAAAATGCATCCCTCTGTTTGGGAGGCCGAGGAGAGGGGATCACGAGGTCAGGAGATTGAGACCATCCTGGCTAACACGGTGAAACCCCGTCTCTACTAAAAATACAAAAAATTAGCCGGGCGTGGTGGTGGGCGCCTGTAGTCCCAGCTACTCGGGAGGCTGAGGCAGGAGAATGGTGTGAACCTGGGAGGTGGAGCTTGCAGTGAGCCAGGATGGCGCCACTGCACTCCAGCCTGGGTGACAGAGCCAGACTCCGTTTCAAAACAAATAAAAAAATAAAACAGTATCCCTCTGTCTCTTATGTCTATCTTAAAAAAGTACCCTTTCCTTAAAGTCTGTCCAAATTTCCCAACTGAATACGATCATGTTGCACTTTTGTACTGCCTGCAGATACCGGTAGATGTGAAACTCATTTTTTCTGGCTCTGTCTGTATATGATAGAGGAGGCCAAACTTGAGAGCAGTTTAAGTAGCACATCCCAAAAACACAATAGTACATGTAGTAGGCTGAGTGATTAATAACAAGTCAGTGCCAGGTTCCTTAAATAGTAATGAGCTTTTATATTCCTTTAAAAGTTGCTCTGAATTGAAGCATTTGGAAGTAGAATGTTAAAATTTTTTTTGAGATTTATACTTTCTACCATGATAAACAAGATGAGTTTTATCTTCTCGCCTTAAGTAAATACAAGTTCAATAAATACATAATTAAAAAACCATTTTCAAATATTAAGCAGTAGATTATGCAGGATGGTTATCCCTTGTGAAAAAGAAAAAACAGCAACAACAACAAGTGAGACCTGTGCTTTTCTGCGTACTTTCTTGGCACGGGTTACAGACTGCAGTGCAAGGAGGGAAGAGAGAAACATAGGTAAATAACTTTGTTGAATTGAAGACGACAAAGAGATGAAAATCTCAGGAGGCCAACGTGTGATAAAATACTGGATAGTTGGATGCTGAACACACAGGCTTCTGAAGATTCCTCTCAGGGATTCTCTGAAGCGTTTGCTGAGTACCGAACAGAACATGAATAAGAAGAGACTACCCAAAGATGAGGAAAGAAGTACCAGAAATCAGTAGGCTGAAAAATTTCTGGAACACATAGAGGGACTATAGAGGGACTGGGAATATTTAGTGTTTCCACCACCCAGAATGAAGAGACAACCAAATACAAGGGACATCAGGTAGTGTTCCCCATAGGATTTTACTCTGGTATTAAAACTAAATGAGAACCAGACTAAAAGCTGCACTGGAGCATGCTAACCATCTTAGAAAAATCTTGGAAAATTCAACTTATTCCAAGTAATTTAACTTTATGCAAGAACAAATTTCAACACTATTATAGAGAGAAACACACAGAATCAAGCATTAAACAATGTAAAATTCATAATATCTGGTATCCAATCAAAAGTTAACTGACATTCGAAAACACAGTAACGTATGATTCCATAAATAGAAGAACAATCAATAAATAGAAACAGGACTAGAAATGACAGCTGCTGAAATAAGAACACAAGGACAATAATACAGCAATTATAAATAAGTATCATGGATTCAAAAAGTTACAGAAAGACATGATCATCTTAAGTAGATAGATGTTTTAAAATCTCACATGAAACATTAAAAATACAGTCTCTGAAATGAAAAATAAACCATATGTGTCTAACAGCAGATTATACATTTCAGGAAAAAAAAGATCAATGACCTTGAAAACACCACAAAAAACTACAAAAAATAAAGGACAGAAAAAAAGTATTGAAAAAACAGATAGTGACTTGTAAGATAATGGTCTAATATTCACATCATTGATATCTCAGTAGGAAAGAATGGGGTAGGAAGGGAACAAAAAAATTTTTTTTAATTAAATTCTCCAAATTTATAAAAGTGGTAAGCCAATATATTAAAGAAGCTGAAAGAGCTCCAAAAAAGAACATAAAGAAAACCACACCAAGAGACATCACAATCAATTTCCGAAAGCCAGTAAAAAAAGAGCCATTACATAGAGAAACAAAGATTAAAACAACACACTTCTTATCAGATAGTACGCGAGTAATAAAACAATTTAAAAAATTGAATGACATCTTTATTGTACTCGTAATGGAAAAAAATAAAATCAAAACAACTATTTACCCAGAAGTCTACCCAGAGAATATATCCTTCAAAAATAGAGGTGAAATAAAGAATTATTGCACACATAACAGCTAAGAAAATTTAACAGTAGCAGCCTTATACTACAATAAATGGTAAATAAAGTTCTATTAAGAGAAATAAAATGATCGAGATGGGAATTTGTATCTATAAAAATGAGTAAAGAATGCGGAAAATGTTAACTATTTGAATAAATATATATTTCTCAATGTTTACTGTCTTTAAAAGATAAGTGACTACTTAAAGCAAAAACAAAGAATGTATTAAGATATATAATATGGGTAGATTTAAATTGGATGATAATAGCACAAAGGACAAGAACTAGGAGAAAAAGAAGTGTATTGTTTAACATTCTTGCATGCTATATGAAGTGATATAATATCATTTGAAGGTAGATTGTGATACATTAAGGATGCATGTTGAAACCCTAGATCAAGAATATAGATATAAGAGATATTGTTTTTACCCAATAATAGAAATAAAATATTCCATTATTTGAAAACAAGGCAGTGAAAAATGAAGCAAGAAACAAAGAACAGAACAAATTTTTTAAATGTCAAATGTTACATTAAAACCCAACTGCATTGATTATTAAATTAAATATACATGGTCTAAACATTTCTTTTAAAAGACAGAGATTGTTGGAGTGGATAAAAATGTACACCTCAACTTTACGAAAGCTACTTAAACAATTAAAAGCAACTCATTTCCACATATAAAAACACAGATTGATTTAAAATGAAAGCATGGAAAATATATATATATATCATACAAACACTAGCCAATAGAAACAGAAGTAGTTATATTAATATTCAACAAAATATTTTTACTTCATTGCAATAAGAGGACTTAGAAAAAGCTTGTAGAATGAAATTCTTTCACTGGTTGGAAAATATTTTTTCATCCTTTTTAGGTAAATTTGCCTGAATTTTCCCTCTCAGTGGAAACCTTCCATTTGTGATTCCACACATTTGGATTTATTGTCTCAACAACCTATATCACTCTCTAGCTATAATTTAGGCATTCAGACCCTAATTGGGGTAATTTTCACTCAGCACATTTAGAGCACTGCTATTGGTTGCTCTATACCACTGGCCTGAAATTGGAACTTGCTACTAGGAAGTGATGAAGTTATTGAGGGAAATCTGGCCCTGGTTTCTATCAGTACAACACTTAGTCACATGAATATACATATACATACATAACTATCCATGTAACATTAGACTGTCACTTCAAGGTCATTATCTTGAGATCATTATGTGGAGGCATAAACAATTTTTTAAAGTTATGTCTAAGAGATTGTGAGGTTTTTCAAACAAAACTCTCCTGCCTCATCTCACACTCACACAAAAAAAGGGTAAAATTCAGTCATTTTTAACTTTCAAAGAACAGCAACAACAAAACAAAAGTGAAAAAAAAAAAAGAAATTAAAAGATCCATCTTGCAGAGAGACAGATCCAGAAATGAGGTTATTATCTCAAGTACCGGATGGGTTTTGGCCAACAACAGAAGCATCAGTAAGGGACCTTGCAGAACAGGCACACATGTCATCACCGTTAAGTAAAGTAATTACAGATTTGGCACCAGTGAAGCCTTTTTATTTGCCAAAATGTGGTGGTTTAAGTAGCAAACGATTACCACCGCTTTGAGCAGGTCTGATCATCCATCAGTTATTAATTCCCTTGGCATGCCATTGCATACCATGGCTGTTCCTGGGCAAATGAGCCAGCAAGGCTCCAGTTAAATTAAATTCACTTCTGCAGTCTGGTCATTCCTCAATATAACAATTTAACTGTGAGATACAATGACTTATGTGGTCTTTTTTGGTGACTGTCATACTCATCTGTGTTTCTGGGGAGAATGTTTCTGATTATCTTCAATAATTTGAAAGGGGTGAAATTTGTTTCAGAAGTCATGCTATAGACATAAAGAAAATAATGATTCATGCTATTATAATTTCTTCTTCATTGGTATCTGCCCTGTTATATTTTCAGTGCTCGTGTACATAGAGTTTCTTGCATATTTCAAAACTTCTTCATTTTGAATGTATTAGTTACATTCATCAAATACATGGTTACTATGGGTATGTCTTGGATGATGTTCTCTAGGTAACGCATTGGTTAAAATCAAATTGATACAGCATTTATCATTACCTAAGTTATATTTTATACTCATTGGTTCATTTGCACTTTTGTGTTTGTTTGCTTCTCTGTTTCTTTGTCTTCCACACTAGGGTATAAGCTCCAAGTTGCCAGAGGACTTATCTGTTCATCCATCAGTGTATCAGCAGCCTTGATAACAGTGTCTGGATCGTAGTAAGTCTCCATAAATATCCATCAAATGAATGGATGAATGAAGATTTTCAAATCCAAGAAAAGCAACTGATGCACTCATTTCCCTTATATGATGAAAATAAATAAATATACCAACAAAATGTATGTTTTTGGCTAATCCAGGCAGCCAGTATGAAATCCTTGAAAGTTTATACTCATAAAGAAACCTACATTACTGAATGGTTTGCACAAGTAAAACATTTTTAAAAATTTATTTCATTATCTATGTTATAGAAAGACCTCATCCTATTACTATGGAAGTAAATTGAAATGCAAAAATTACCTTTTTCATGTTTATGCTAATCTATAGTCCAAACATTGCTTAACAAAATGTTACTCCATGTCAAAGAAAATAATTTTTTTCCTCATTTTCTTATGTGGAAACACCAAAACAGACCATTCTCAATAAGTTGCAGAAATGAACAAAAACGTAATTCCTATGTTACCTTAGAGTATGAGATTGTGGCCAAGGTATGTATAATGTCATTAGGCATAATATTCTACACATTCTTAATCCTAGCTCTCTAAAGAGGGTCATGTTAAGCAGCTAAGAAACAGTGCATGCACACTTCTTCAGCACAAGCTTGTTTGTACAGATGCAAATAACGTTAGAGTGCAAAAATCTAATCTGCCAATTGGCTGCTAGATCTATGACATAATTGGTTTCCTGGCTAAGCTAAACAAATGTTTCCACTCAAGAGCTTTCTCTAAGATTTCACATAAAGACTAACAAGCACTTACCATGTTGAAGACAAAAATGCGAGAGAAATTGATTGCTTGTTCATTTCCGTAGAGCACTAATTCACGGGCCTTCGTTTGAGTGGATGCTTTCATTTCACTCTTTTTTTTTTTTTTTTTTTTTTTTTTTTTCCAGTTTCTGCTCTCCTCTTCTCTTCCAATTCTTATGAAGGATCAGTTTAGAGAGTTTCATGACAAGGCTGAATCATATGAAAGGGGACATAAGAAGAGAAACTCAGTGATCTTTAGTGATTATCTGCCAGAAAACCCTCTAGATCCACATAGAATTTTCTCCATAAAGAGTATAACACGTATGGAAAACTACAAAGGACTAGTAGAAGTTTTAATTTTCTGTATTTCTAAAATTTATTGCACTTTCATATGTTCAAGCTTCCTATGACTAAATGATTTTTCAAATTTTGATTAATAGCTATGTAAAAGAGAACATAACTATACATAGTCTCAATAATTTAAATTTTTACCAATGTTTTTTGTAAACATTAAATACATATTAAAGATTCTAGCCTAGCAGTAATTAATGCACAATTGAATGTATTTATATTAATATAAATATTATTTAATTGAATTAAGATTCAAAAATGGCTGTATTTTGATTTCTCCTTTTCAGATCAACAGTGAATGCTAATGATTATGGCCACATATCCTAGGAAAATTGATAAGATATATTCTAGGGTCAAGATCATTTCACTGTTCAGAATGAATAATCCCTTTGTTCTCTTTCCCATTCATTCCATTTATGGATGAGCACACTTTGAGCCCAGTTCTGATTCTAATATGTCTATAATAATATTCTTCAACACAGACCTTATATTGGAGGGTATGGAGAATATTTAAATAATGGCTTCTTTTGGTGTTCTGAGGAGGACAGAAGAAGGAAGGGAAGCGGGGGAAGAGGGAGAGCAGAAGAAGAGATGAGGGAATAATAGTGTGGTGGTCATGGAGCTGTGCGGCCTGAATTTCCTTCAAGGGAGGACTTGCTTCCCCAGCTGTGGAGTCTTCCAGGTTTGTCTTCACTACAGACAGTAGATTGGTCTAAGGGCCTACATTTCCCAGGGCATTCCATATCCAACCATTATTCTAGGCAGAGGTGTAGAGGTTCAGCTAGTGCAGTGGAGGTCAAATCCAATGGGTCATATATTTATATTCTCCAGAGCTCTCTAGGGAGTTGATAAAGCCTTCTTTGGAGCTGGATACAGTTCAGTTTCTCCCTTTGCCTAGTCCAGTCTCCCCCACCACTGCCTCCTACAGGTCAGAATTCCTAACAAAGACATGCCATTCCAAACACCATCTCAGGACCTGCATCCAGAACCCAGTCTGAGGCATTCAGGGAGAGAAAAAGAGAAAACAAAGGAATGAAAGAAAGAGAAATGGGGAACAAACCCTCACATTTGTTGAACAGTAAACTATATGGCAGTCATTGAGTTAAGCATTTTACAGAAATATTTAATTTAAATATTTAATCTTTATGGAAAAATGTAATGAGAACTTTATAATTATTCCTATTTTGTGCATATAGAAACTGAGACTCAAAGAGCTTTAGCAACTGTTCTGAAGTTAGACAGCTAGGAAATTGAACATCTTAGATGTGAATCCAAGGGGTTTCAAACCTCATCCATTGCATCACTCTATTTGAGCACCTACTCTTTGCAAGATGGCTAAGTTCCTTCAAATATGTTATCTCCATTAAATTTCATATTATAAATATTTTAAGCTAGTGAGACTGGCAGTGTCTTGATACCAAATCCTGACATGAATATTACAAGAAAGGAAAATCATAAGCCAATTTTACTCACAAACATTATTTTGTAAAATCAACAATCCTTTAAATGTATTGCCTATTTACTTTCTGGTACTTTTTGCTTCTTCTGCCATTTGTATGTGCCCATCTGAGATCATTCTCCTTTCACCTGAAAAACTCTTTTTCTTATTGCTTTCAGTGTGTCTTTACTGGTGACTAACTGTTTATGCTTCTTTAAGTATTTATATTTCACCTCCATTTTTGAACTATGTTTTCAATGTGTATAGAACATCTCTATTGGCAGACATGTTCTTCTATGATCTCAAAGATATTACTCTATTGTCTTCTGGTTTCCATTTGGTGGATTGAAAAGTTAGCCCTCAGTTTTATTTTTTGCTCCTTTGAAATCATTAGGTAATTAAAAAAAAAATTCCTAGCAGACCTTATGTAGGAAAACTTTTATAGCCTATGAATGATGCTTCCCTTCTCCGCATGGGATTAATTTCTCTCGTAGCAAACAGTGAATGTTGGAGCATGTCACATTGATCCAATAAGGGATTAGGATGAACTGGGACTGGCTTTAGTTCTTTTCAAGGGTTGATCTCTTTCTGGTGTGCCTTTATCCTTAAGGTGAAGCCTCTTCAGGAGTCTCAGCTAAAAGTGTAGAGTGTTTAGTAAGGTCCTCCTCGGTAAATCCCTGAATGTAAATTCTTAGCTCCTAAGTCATTGCGTATGCATAGATTTTGAGATTCTTAAAACCGGGAATCTCTAAATGCCTTGAGGAGGAAAGAGGACAGAGACTTTTGGGTTCACCTAGTTACATTTTCCTTCCCTATGGATCTTGGCTTTTAATGTCTCAGCTGCCTTCTTTGCTTTCTGTTGCCTTCAAATTGCCAGCTATAAAGCTTAAAAGTTGTTCTCAGTGAGATACTTGGTTTAATACAAGCGGTTTCATTGTAGCCAGAAGATAGTCTCTATTTGTTTTTCTTCTTAGATCTCCCATTAGAAAAAAGTATTTGATTATATTGCATGCTATTTTTATTAAATACAACCATTTTGTGAAGTGAGATAATATTTTATGTTATTGACTATGCCACTATCTTTTTCTTCATTTATTTCACATTCGGAGAGTTCCTCTGCATACCTACCAGGATGTAATGCTCAAAAACGTGGTCAACCACTCTACTTTTATATCTCTTTCCAGCAGTTTTCCTACTGTCCTCTCAAAAACACAAGATTTCTCTTCTCTTCTCTTTCCTTGCCCTGCCTTTCTGTTCTTTCCAGAAAACTATCTCTATTCCTAAGACTTTTTTTTTTTTCCAAAGCAACTTATAACCAGGGTATTCTGAGGTGGAATAAGAGAAGGGCAATGATGATTGGCTTCCCAACTGCTTGCAGGTATAAATGCTTCAGACAAAAATGTAAATTGATTGTAAGTAAAGAGGACTAATACACACTTCTACGGAGGTCAAACTAAATAGACTTTTCTCCCAAGTAAATCTACACAAGATACACCTGTGGGCATTGTAAGTTATTGTAGTTAGCAATTTCTGGTCATCCCAACAACCATATCAAAAAAAGAGCTCAACATCACTGATCATTAGAGACATGCAAATCAAAACCACAATGAAATACCATCTTCCACCAGTCAGATAGCCATTATTAAAAAGTCAAAATATAACAGATGTTGGCACGGTTATGGAGGAAAAGGAATGCTTATACATTGTTGGTGGGAGTGTAAATTAGTTCAACCATTGTGGAAGACAGTGCAGTGATTCCTCAGAGATCTAAAGACAGAAATACCATTTGATCCAGCAATCCCATTCCTGGGTACATATCCAAAGGAATATACATAGTTCTATTGTAAAGACACATGCATGCCTATGTTCACTGTAGCACTATTCACAATAACAAAGACATGGAAACAACCTAAATGCCCATCAGTGAGAGACTAGATGAAGCAAATGTGGTGCATATACACCATGGAATACTACGCAGCCATAAAAAGAATGAGATCATGTTCTTTGCAGGGACATAGATGGAGCTTGTGAGGCCATTATCTGTAGCAAACCAATGCAGGAACAGAAAACCAAATACCACATGTTCTCACTTATAAGCAGGAGCTAAATGTTGAGAACACATGGACACATAGAGGGGAACAACATGCACCGGGGCCTATTGGAGGGTGGACGAGGAGAGGAGGGAAAGGACCCAGAAAAATAACTAATGAGCACTAGGCTTAATACCTGGGTAATAAAATAATCTGTACAACAAACCCCCATGAAACAAGTTTAACTATGTAACAAACCTGCACATGTACCCCTGAACTTAAAATAAAAGTTAAATTAAAAAAAAAGTCTGTTGATTAGGTTGGTCAAGAAGAAACAATATTGAGTTAAATCTCTTTGTTACAACAAACTGATCACGTACACTTGAGACACAATAATACCTTAACTTCTTCCCCATAGGTGAGAACAGCTCTTACTGATTTCTGTCTTTTGTGCAAGCATACCTTCCCAGATGTTTACATGTTCAAAGTCCTATATCCTATGTTTCTTACCCTTAGAAAGTTTTTTCTTACTCCTACTTCTCTGAAAGTGATATAAATCACTAACTTATTTGAATAATAAACAAATAAAATGGTATATAATTTTTCATTCTCTTCCTAGAAACTTGAATCTGATTACTTTGAATGCAGAGACATAATCTAATATTATCAATACATACTGAGCAACCTCAGCTTTCTTGATCTGTTTGAATTTGTAATGTAATATTTCTTCAGAATTATTATTTTAAACAGTCAGACTTATCTGTATCACCATGCAGTGATGTGTGGCTCTATTTCTTAAAGATAATGAAATGTTGGATGGGTCCCTGCTAACATTCCTGAGCTCAGTAATGCATTTACCTCCTCTACTACCTCTTGAAGAGACTGTGGCATGAAACAAACTAGCTTCTGCATTATTACATTTCCATGACTAATAGAAATTAAATAAAAATTAGTATTTGAAAAATATCACATGTCCACCAATTATAAACATTTTAGGCAACCGTTTTCTACAAATTAAAAACTAAAAAAGAATTAATAATTAACAGAAATAAGATGAAGCCATATATGTCTAGTCTGCATATAGTAAAAAGAGAATTAGAGTCCATTATCTCTACTTCTTCTGTCATTATGATTGACATTTACATCTGAATAAGACCTAAGAGTCATTAAGTATAAATGTTCTGAATTTACATATGAGGAAACATTGAGACAAAGTGGTTAGATAATGTTACACAGCAAGGTACATTCGCAAATAGAGTGCTTCAGAGGAAAGTGGTGGGCCTGGCTGTTGAAAGATACTGTGAAAATTCTAGGGCTAGTGAGAGCTCAGTTGGATTTAGCAGAATCTGATAGACTCTGTTTCCTTAAAGATATAGATGGTCGTATGGCAGGATACACAGGGCTTCTCTTCAAATAACACCCCTTTCCCATGAGGCATCTCATGAAAAGGTATTTAGCCCTAAAGAGACAGTCAAGACACCCGCTTGTGGTTTGTAGTAGTCTCCACTGAAAGGACTTTTGAATCATTTCTATTTAATTTTGATTATTTTGTTTTCTTCAGTTATACCCTTTTATTCAATTAGATTTTAATAAGTGTCCTTAATCTTTTTTAGTAAGTCCTACTAAATAATTGTGCATATATAGATTTTAAATAAT
This sequence comes from Macaca mulatta, assembly GCF_049350105.2. Taxonomy (NCBI): domain Eukaryota; kingdom Metazoa; phylum Chordata; class Mammalia; order Primates; family Cercopithecidae; genus Macaca; species Macaca mulatta. The sequence goes on from NC_133409.1 coordinate 174,104,120, forward strand.
TACTTTTTAAAATCTAACTTTGAAATGTGGAAAGGAAAATGACAAAGAAGTCACACCTATAAATAATATTCATTTCTTTTGCAAGGGATATTGAAAGCTTTTCGTCTCTGCCAGTTACAGTGTCCCTTTTAGCCCTGCTCACACAGAAGGCAACCATAGAATGGGGGCCTTAGTGATGAACTAAAAGTCTCTTTCTGTTGTTCGAGTTCCCAGCTCATGCAGGATAATAATGAGGTTGCCTTCATGTAATGCTGTGGATTCTTTTTTTTAACAAGTTAGGCTTCTTCTGTTTCTAAAACCTCAATTTCTTTAGAAAGAAATTTAAGGTGAAAAATTCCTAGATCTAGCCCAAAAATTTCCTAATGTCGGCCGGACCTTGCTAACAAATAAAGGGAAGAGGGTAGAGGCACCGACAAGAGAAGGGCTCTGGATGTGATCATAGAGATTAGATTTAGTTGAGTCAGACATTCTGAATTTTCCATTACCATTTTTTTTTTTTTAGAACAAGGTCCAAGAGATTAAAAAAAAAATCTCTATAAATCAGTCTGTTTCTAGTGCGAATTTTAGGCCATTCTCCATCAAGACAAGCCCTCAGAAGGAGTCTTCCTATACTCTCTTTCCCACCTGTGAGAGCTCAGGAGAATTAGTGTATATAAAATACATAATAAACCAGGGGAAGCTGTATTTTTGTTGACTTCCCTATAAACACAAAAGAAGAAAATACTCTTTTAAATTAACAAAGGCTTGACAGGAGCCCTAGATATCCTCAGGAAAAGAGCTCAATGATAGTGGTAACTTCTTTTTTTTAATATAATTTTAACTTCTATTTTAGATTTAGTGGGTACATGTGCAGGCTTGTTACCTGGATATACTGTGTGATGCTGAGGTTTAGGGTACAGTTAATTCCATCACCCAGGAACTAAGCATAGGACCCAATAGTTTTTCAGACCTTGGCCCACTTCCTCCCTCTCCCTGTAGTGGTGCCCAGTGTCATCGTTGCTGTGTTCAAGTGACAGCTTCTGAAGACTCATTTTGGTCATGTGTGGTTACCATCCACAGCTGGCTGACTCCTCATAGAGCCACCTGCACCTCAGGTCAACACATGACTGAGATGAACCCACAACAATGAGATCCAAGCTCCCAGCCAGCGCCTGTCCACCAAACCTCATTGCCACGGCTCAACCTGAAGCTTGTTCCACCGAGATACATTGCTTGATGAGAAAATCTTTTCTGTTGTTATTGCTGTAATCATCTTTTCTGTCTTCATAGAAGAATCAAGAGACCTAATTCATATCCCCAAACGACACTAACCACTTTTAATGCTTCTTATTTGTAATATGTGGGTCTTAAAGTAGACAATGCAAAAAGAAAAAGGAAAACAAAAACAAGCAAAAGTAAGTGATGAAACATTTAATCCTAGCTCTAAGCTTCTGTTATTGATGATGCATTCACATCACTTTTATATGAAGTAAAAACATGTTGGGTGTGTCTCTTGAGCAAGAAAATGCCCGATGAGCCAAGAATCATACCATATGGCTCCATGCCCTTTGGATGCTCACAATCAACTACAGAAAACAAAACAAGTCGTAAGGAAACTATAGCATAATAGCACATGTATTTTTGAGCACTAGGCAAAAAAGCTTCTTGTTAGAGAGATGAAGTATAAATGACCGCTGATTTTTCTGAAGTAAAACTATGACAACTTTTGATTAATCCAACCACAGAGGTTAAAATGTGATGGGCCTTTTAGGCCTTCTTCCATTTTCTCTTGATGCTTTCTAGAGCAACAAACTGACTGGGTTCCAGAATGTGGGTTTGCTTCAGGCAGCATCACGCATCAGACATTTTATGGTCTACCTATTTCCTGATGAAAAGAGAAGTTCCAAACCCATTTTCATCAACATTTGCAGATGCTCTCTTCCTCCAAATGTCTTTTTAAGTATCTAGACAGAGCAGTCTGTGTCTAGCGATCTCCTCTTCTGGCTATAAGTATAGTTACATGTTGCAATAGAAGACATCTTCCAAGGACCTTATATTTTAAAATAACAAATATTATTTCATATCTAGATACACATGGCCTAGAAATTAATATGATCACCAATGAGAATTGTGACAAAGTCCTCCCTCTTGTTCACAGAGATCAGGACCGGGGAGCAGGGAGACTTGGATGAAGTTCCTGGGAGAGTTTCAGTATAGGAGCACCATTGACAACTGGAGGAAATATCTTTGTCCAAATCATTATGCCGCCAGGAGTGCTTGGAACTCAGCTGCACACAGTGGGAGCCGGCAGCTCTCTGAAGAGGCAGATGGAGCTACATGAGGAAGCGAGGAAGCAGAAGCTCCAATCCTACTTGGAACCATCCCCTTTCCTCCTTTGTCACTCAGCCCAAGAGATTCTGAGATTGTGTATTCTTTCCTGCAACTGGAAGCATAGAGTTTATTGTCAAGACAGGCGCTGCAAGCTTTCCTCTGGATGCCCCTCCAACCTTTTCTCTCAAGTCCCAGAAGAGCAGAATCAGAGGGAAGTGTCAACGAGGCTTTCAAGGTCAGTGTCAGGCCAGTTAGTTGATGAAGCTTCAACTTCATTGAAGGAAAATATCCATTTCCTCTTTCTCTTGTATATTTTCTGCTGGTTAAAAATAACGCACACGGTTGCCAAGAATAAAAGGGAATTATATTTCCCACCATTTCTAATCTTCTTGAGTAGAACCAATTTATTTTGTGTTGAATGAGGGTGCTCATATGCCAAAAGGTAGCCCTGGGACTTCATTGAGATATGAAGGGAAATTGAAGCACAATAAAACCCCATGCATGATGGTTTGCACCAGATCCATAATTACCACAGAACATGTTCTTATGTAGACAGGTGCAGGTAATTAAGCAACACATTGACAATTTTTCAGTCCCTTAGCCATTTCCAAGGGAGCTGGGATAATGCCATGCTCAACAGACAAACCTTTCTAGAAGGGATCAGGAATGACGAAGAACTTTTACACCACTGTCCAGTCTCATATGAAACAATGAAAATTTCACTTTGTTCCTTTAATTGAGTGTAAAATTTATCTCTTGTACCTGATATGGCTAATTAGCTTCTGGAACATCATTGGCTATAACATATTGTATACAAAATTAATGTTAGGCTGACACAACTAAAGTCTTCAAATTTCAAAACTTCTTGGAACACGAACTTTGTTAAATAAGTATAATCCACTAATATACTGACAAAATTGGATGTGAAAAATAATATTAAAAATAATAATGAGGCTGGGCATGGTGGCTTACGCCTGTAATCCCAGCACTTTGGGAGGCCAGGGCAGGTGGATCACGAGGTCAAGAGATTGAGACCAGCCTGGCCTAAATGGCGAAACTCAGTCTCTACTAAAAATACAAAAATTAGCTGAAGATGGTGGCGCACACCTGTAGTCCCAGCTACTCGGGAGGCTGAGACAGGAGAATCGCTTGAACTCGGGAGGCAGAGGTTCCAGTGAGTCAACATTGTGCCACTGTACTCCAGTCTGGCGATAGAGCAAGACTCTATCTCAAAATAATAATAATAATAATAATAATAATAATAATAATAATGCCCATTTATTGTTTGGCCTTATGCAACCATCATTTAACTTAAGTACATAGCAATTCTTGAGGTAGGGATTATCTCTATTTTATAGACAAGGAAACCTAGAGAGATTAGGCCACTTTCTTAAGGCCCCAAAGCTAGGAGTAATAGTATTTGGGTTTAAGTATCCTTCAGTGCATAGTGTTGATGCTTATGGATAGCTAAATTGCACATCAATTGGGTGGTGTGTATCTTTGGAAACAGTTGGGAAGCCGTAGTGAATCAATAGTTGAATCTTAATTTATGATGGATTTTTCAGTTTTTCATTAACAACATTGGCCTGAAATTGGATTTATAAACTGAAGTTGCTATAAGCATATTGAAGATCAAGGTCATAATAACATTCTTTATTAAAGAATAAAAATATATTCTCTTCAGAACTTGGGTCTTGTTGCAGACCTGCAATTGTAGGAATTGCATGATGGCTATTTGTTATGGGTTGAATTGTCCCATGTCACCCTCCTCCCCACAATGCATATGCTGAAGCCCTAACCAATCCCCTCCCACCTAGAACCTCAGAGTATGACTTATTTGGCATTAGGACCTTAAAAGAGATGTTCAAGTTAAAATGAGACTATTAGAGTGGAGTGGGTGCTATTTTTTTTTTTTTTTTTTGAGACGGAGTCTCGCTCTGTCACCCAGGCTGGAGTACAGTGGCATGATCTTGGCTCACTGCACCCTTGGCCTCCCGGGTTTAAGCAATTCTCCTGGCTCAGCTTCTGGAGTAGCTGGGACTTGGGTGTGCACTGCCATGCCTGGCTAAGTTTTTGTATTTTTAGTAGAGACGGGGTTTCACCATGTTGGCCAGGATGGTCTTGATCTCCTGACCTTGTGATCCACTCGCCTCAGCTTCCCAAAGTGCTGGAATTACAGTAACTGATTGGAATTTCAATGTAACTGATGTCCTTATAAGAGGAGTGACATTAGAATACATAGAAAGACACCAGAACACACATTCACTGAGGTAAAACCATGTGAGGACACAGGGAGAAGGCAGCCATCTGCAAGCCCAGGAGAGAGGCCTGAGAAGGAACCAACCCTGTGGACGCCTTCATCTGGGACTTCCAGCTTCCAGAGGTGTGAGAAGATACATTTCAGTTGTTTAAGCCAATCAGTGAATGGTATCTTGTTACGGCAGTCCTAACAAACTACTACAATATTTTATGCCCATATTTATGAAATTCAAAAACATAAACTCTGACTGACAAGCTGGCAAGGATATAGTAAAATTTAGAGACAATAAATGAAACAGAAAGGTTGCTTTAAAAAAAATTAAATGTAAAAATGATCCTAATTAATTAACTTCAAATACTTGTGTCCCACTTATGTACATGAGAGCCAATTCAGCTTTTGCCAGTTCCAATACAAATGAAACCATCAGGGCAATGGACCACTATTTTGAATATATATGGTGATTACGCCTCTTTTCATTATTGTGTCTTGCCTAGGTCTCTAAAACATGTAATCTAAAAGAATGGAGCACAATTCAGGGAACTAACTGGAAAACTATGGCTATATTTTTTTTCTATCAGTATTTTTTTATTTTTATTTTTTATTTTTGACAGGATCTGGCTCTGTCGCTTAGACTGGAATGCAATGGTGCAATCTCAGCTCACTGCAGCCTCTGCCTCCTGGGCTCAAGTGATCCTCCCACCTCAGCCTCCCAAGTAGCTGGGACTACAGGCACAAGCCACCACATCTGGCTAATTTTTGCATTTTTAGTAGACATGTGGTTTTGCCATGTTGCCCAGACTGGTCTCAAACTTTTGAGCTCTAGGGATTTGCCTGCCTCAGCCTCCTGAATGAAGAGCTGGGATTTCGGGTGTGAGCCACTGCACCCAGCGAGTATCTTCTTAAAAGTCATTTGAGAAATTCAGTTAAACTCTCTAGGCCTCAGTTTCCCCACCACCAAAGTAAGAAGATTGAACTAGGTGAACCCCTGGCATTCTTTAACACATCAGTGTTTTATATCCGTGCCTGAATGAAGCAGAAACAGTGAAAAGAGGATTTCTAAAGAAAGGACTTCTGGGCCTTTTGCCTGGAAAATAAAATATAAATAATGAATGTAGAAACTTATTATAAAGACCAGGAAAAGAAAATTGCTCTGATGAGGATATTGACTAATTATTCTCTCATTTAATAATTTTAAAAAAAAGAGTTAAAGTGGATTTCAATGAGCAAGAAAAACAAATCATTTTTTTTTTTGTTTTTTTGTTTTTTGTATTTTTAGTAGAGACGGGGTTTCACCATGTTAGCCAGGATGGTCTTGATCTCCTGACCTCGTGATCCGCCTGTCTCGGCCTCCCAAAGTGCTGGGATTACAGGCTTGAGCCACCACGCCCGGCCAAAACAAATCATTTGTAAAGGAAAAACAGACCTAGTTTTGAGGGTGTCCAAATACTGGAATAGGCGGCAAGGCAGCACTAAATGGTTTTCTCCCTGAGAGACTCTTTTAAAGTAATGGTTAACCACTTAGTTATTTGTTTGATAAACATATTAAGCACTTATTACGTATTAGGCAATATTTTGGGTGCTAGGTATAGATCTGTGAGCAAAAATACAAAACGGACCCTGTCATTATACTTATGGAAAATAGTAATAAAATTAACACAAACATAGTAGCAAAATCACTTGAAGAAAATGTACATGGGGCTATGAGAACTTCCAACAGGAAACAGGGAAGGTTTCCCTGAGGAGGTGTCCTTTGAGCTATTTGAGTTATGGTCTGTAAGGAGCACAAAGACACCATTAGTGTCCTGTACCACACCTAAGCTCCCCGTCGTTCTTACCAACAGAATCCTGCTTTATTTGTTATTGTTGTTCTCAGTATGTGCTCAAAGTTAGATAACTAATTTCTAGCCTTTGTTGCAACTAGAAAGATCGATGTGACATGATTTTTGCACAGGAGCAACAATCAGAACGCTGCATGTGATTTCTCAGAAAAGGTTATTTTCCTAATATAAATGCTGCACCTTTCTCTTTGTCATTTTTCCTTCCTGCCTGGAATAGAAATGCAACATGTGGAGGTGCAACAGCTGTTTTGTGGCTATGAAGAACAAAGCCAAGTGACATTGTGGCAGATCAGGATCAAAGCATTTCTTGACTTATCTGCTACTGATAGGAATTTAACAATTTTTCTGAGCAGCAAGACCAGATGGAATTAGAAATTGAAGTTTTGATTCCAACTATTAATAGTAGGTCAAATCTACAGAGGCTCTTAACAAGCATCCAGTGGTGTCGCCATCCAGGCTCTCTGTCACTCAGGCTGATGGATATTTTCAGTCTGATCACTCTTTCTTACAACTGTACTCTTTCCCTCCCCATCCCCAGTGTGGTTTTCACTCATCAAGTGTCAGTCATCTTTCCTGCTAAACCTCCTGTCAGTTTTACTTGGTATTATAATTATGTAATTTAATTACATATTACCTAAAACAATGAAACATGAGTGTCAGATAAGTTTGGAGCAACTCAAAGATGGTAAAATATGTCCCAGTGGGTTAAGGCAAAGCATTCGTTATATTAATAACCTAGGAGAAACTCATAAAACCCAAGAAACATTTTGCACTCAAATTGCTACATATGTCTTCATTCTCATTCTTGCTCCAATTAAAAACTAGACATTACAAATGAGGCAACATCAGTATAGCTTTTGTTCAAAGGGCCGCAGGAAAATATAAGAAACTCCAATTAACCAAATGATAGAGAAAGGTCTTATCAAAAATTACCCCAAAAGGTGCATGTATATGCTTTAGCTCAAACGGAGAAGATTGCATGTATTTATTTTTCAAGGCTTCCTACCTTAAGTGACTTTTGTATTTAACCAAAATCTGGTCCTGATGGAGTGAAATATTGATGGAGTTTCTGCTCTATTGTTACTTTAATCAATATGTTATACCATTATTTTAAATCTGTTTCAAAACTGAACATTTTGACCCAATGATTAATCTCATCAGATCCTCTGGTTTACTATAGTAACTGTATATGGACACAAAATATGGTTTAAATATCATATGAGGTTTATTGTTCAATCTCTGGCCAACATTTTTTCCAAACATTGTCTAAATGTTTAACTAAACATTAGTAACATTGATACATACTAAAGCGGGCATCAATCATGAACTGAATTTTCTGTGCACATTAAATTACATTGGCCTATATCCTCTCATTATGTAAGACGTCCTCTGAATACAAGCAAGGCACACTAGGAAATGCATAAATTCTTCTGGGTCTAAAAAAGCAATTATTTCATATCTAAAGAAATAACTTACACAGCCATGCAACACTAAGTTGTTCCCTTGCACCAAATGATACCCTAAAATCATGAAAGAGTTAATTACCTACTAGGATGCCGCACTGGCATTCACCAGTTTTCTTATTTGATATATACTTTCTACAGGAAAACAATATGACAAATTGCCAAAAAACAAAAACAGAAAACAAACAAACAAACAAAAATCCCACTGCCTAATCATAGAGGTCCTTAGTAGCTGAGTGTTGGTGATTTCTTACAGGGCTGCTGCCTCACAGCTGCAGAGTAATAGCATTATCTATGGATTCACAACAGCTGTAAGTGCTGCCATTTTCTACGCCTGGGTAGAAATCCTTCCTATTACGGCTTATTGTGCCAGTGCTGGGTCCACTGACTATCAGATAATTTTATTGCCTACAGTAGCTCTAGAATCCTACATCCATCCGGCGAGCTCTCATCTAACTCGATGGCCAACGCAGACTTCTGCCCCGTTATGCTTACACAGTCCTGGTGGAATATATTCCTCTCCCATGAACCTACAGAAGATGCTGATGATGGTTTCTTTTGTTTTGTGTTTTGTAGTCCAGATGTGTCTGTGTTCCTCTTGGTTGTCTCTGTCCTCAAACAGCAGTAGCCAAATCTATAAATAATAAATATAAAGTTCAAATAAGCCATGAACAGAGGTTGCAAATAAGCCATGAACAGAGGTTGCAGTGAGCCGAGATCACACCACTGCATTCCAGCCCGCATGGCAGAGCAGGACCCTGTCTCAAAAAAAAAAAAAAAAAAAAATGTAGGCATTTCAATGCCTGCTTCAGACAAATAAGCCATGAAAGTAGAAACTTAGAAATAGAAGTTACTACTGTCTTATCTAGATCAAATTGTATCCCTATTTCATTTGAAGACATAAAAATGCCTTGCAGTAAGCTGAAGTAGCTATCAAATAATGTGTTCTATAGTTAGAGTTCAAAACTTGACTGGTTTCAACAGTTTTGCCCACAGAAAAGCTGGCCTAGGGGTTATAATTATTTATAATCATGAATTTGATGTTCCTGTACTATTCTCAGTACGTAGAGGTCATGAAAGTAAATGGGGTCTCCCAAGAGAGGAGAGGGCCAAAATGTGACTTTAAGGAACACTAACAAGAGAGTGTACAAGGAGTAGTAGAAAACCTGGATAATGCAGAGGGATGGAGGATAAGGAAAGAAGGTTTTCAAAGCTATGGGGGCCAGGTGCATGGCTCAGGCCTGGAATCCTGGAACTTTGGGAGGCCAAGGCGGGCGGATCACCTGAGGTCGAGAATTCGAGACCCAGCCTGACCAACATGGAGAAACCCCGTCTCTACTAAAAATACAAATTAGCTTGGCATGGTGGAGCATGCCTAATCCCAGCTGCTTGGGGGGCTGAGGCAGGAGAATTGCTTGAACCCAGGAGGCAGAGGTTGCGGTGAGCGGAGATTGCACCATTACACTCCAGCCTGGGCAACAAAAGTGAAACTCCATGTCAAAAAAAAAAAAAAAAAAGTTATGGGTACACAAAGGCATACAGAGTGGTGTAAGGAACTTTGGAGACTCAGAGAGAAGAGTGAGGGAGGAGAATGAGGAATTAAATAACTACATATTGGGTAAAATGTACACTACTTGGATGACACGTGTCCTAAAATCTCAGACTTTACCACTATATAATTAATCCATGTAATCAAAAACCAGTTGTACCCCAAAAGGTATTGAAAGAAAAAAATATATTTAAAAAATAAAAATAAAAAAGAAGGTTTTCTGAAAGGAGAAAGTGTTTGCTGTAGGAAATGCTTCTCAATCATCAAGTAAGACCTAGAGAATGAACATTGCCCATGAGACCCAACCACAAGGAAGCCCGAGCAACCCTGTCCATCACAATCTCCTCCAAGCAGTGTGGACCGAAGTCAAATTACAATGAAAAGACTTGCAGGGTTTGTCCAGTGGAAGAAGTTGAACATCTTAAATATTAGGAGTTAATAGAGGAAAGAGGTTAATAAATAGGAGGGAGAGAGTCATCAAAATTTGAAGTCCCTCCACTTAGCACCAAGTCTTAGTAGCAAGTCTCCAAGATGGCTTCCACCTCCCGGTAGACACACAGCTATGTAGCGGCCTCCATTTTGCTGGGATTGATCTTTGTAACAAACAGAATGTGATTAAAGTGATGCTACATCATTTCTGAGATTAGATTTTTAAAAACACTGTGCTTCTGCCTTGGCTGTTTTTCTTGCACTCTCCCTGGGGGAAGTTAGTGGTCATGCCTGAGGAAGCTCAAAGCAGCCTGCTCAGAGGTCCACATGGAACTGAGGTCTCTGTCCAAAAGCCGGCAAGGAGCTGCAGTCAGCCAAAAACCATGTGAATGAACTTGGAAGTAGATCCTCCACCACTGAACCTTGCTTGACCATAGCCCTGACCATTACTTTAGCTCAGCCTCATGAGAGCCTTAGAGTCAGAACAACCCAGACAAGCCACTTCTAGATTCCTGTACCTCAGAAACTGTGAGAGAATATGTGTTCAGTGTCTGAAGCTGCTAAATTTTGTGGTGATTTGTAACAATAGATAGCTAATACAGTAAGAAAGAAAAGCCAAAGGAAAAGGGATCCATGTCTCAGAGGAACACATTCGCTTGAGGTAGGAGGAGGAGTGTCACTCCTGTAAGAGGAGGTAAGAAAAGATCCCGTTTTTGTATGGATATAAGTAGACAGGTGAGTCTCGTTAATTTTATAATGTACACACTTTTTAGCTTCACTTTCAGTGTGAGTTCGTCTTCAGTGTGTCTTACCTGGAGTTTGTGGAAAGACAACAGATTCAGTCATTTTCCCATGCCTGGTGGTTGACAGAAGCAAGTAGCTAATCAAGAACACTGTTTAGCTGGATGTGGTGGCGTATACCTGTAGTTCCAGCTACTCGAGAGGCTAAGGCAGGAGAATTGCTTGAACCTGGGAGGCGGAGGTTGCAGTGAACCGAGATTGTGCCACTGCACTCTGGCCTGGACAATAGAGCGAGACTCTTGTCTCAAACAAAACAAAACAAAGCAAAAAAAAAAAAAACAAAACAAAAAAATCCAACACTGTTAATCAGTTGATAAAAATGATGGAATGTGATGTCAAAGCTGGAGAGACCAAAAAAGGAAGCCTTGTTGGGGGAGAATTAGGAGATTAAGTCAAGAAATTAGTAAAATAAATAAATAAACAAACAAATAAAAAAAAATTAAGACCTTGAAGTACAGGCAGGTATGGCTAGAGAGTGAGATGTCCAAGATAGTGAGTTTAGTAGTGGAACCACTGTGGTTAACAAGTGTAGGGAGAACGTGGCAGTGTGTGGCTGCTAAAATTGATTGGCCATGAGGAGACCACTAGAAACCATGGAGTTAGGCTGTCAGTGGATCATCTATGTGGACACAGAATTGACATGGGAAGACAAGAAGACTTTAGTCAGTGCAATGGCCAGGGAGCCAAGGCGTGTAGAATGTCCTCATGGGCAGCAATAGGAAGGGTGGCATTGTATGTTCAGATGACAGGAGCCGTAAATGAGTGGCAGTTTTAATAATCAGGTGCAGAAGGAAGGCTGTGGCATTGGGAATTGAGGAAGCTTGCACTAAGGCAGGGTGGTTAGGGAAAAATGGGAGCATTCTCAAGGGAGGGATTCAAGGGAAGTGGAATCCTGGTGGGAAAGGCTGTTTCTCTGGCTAAGGAAGTTCTTTTCTTATTTTTATTTATTTATTTTTATTTTTGAAATGGAGTCTCGCTCTGTCGCCAGGCTGGATTTACAATGGCGCCATCTCGACTCACCGCGACCTCTGCCTCCTGGGTTCAAGCGATTCTCCTACTTCAGCCTCCTGGAGTAGCTGGGATTACAGGCACACGTCACCATGCCTGGCTAATTTTATATTTTTAGTAGAGACGGGTGTCTCCATATTGGTCAGGCTGGTGTCGAACTCCCGACCTCAGGTGATCGGGTGTCTCCATATTGGTCAGGCTGGTGTCGAACTCCCGACCTCAGGTGATCTGCCCGCCTTGGCCTCCCAAAATGCTGGGATTACAGGTGTGAGCCACCACATCCAGCCTTCTCTTCTTAATATGTATCTAGCTCACTGGCCTGAATGGAGATTTCTAGTGGCTAGAACATTCCCACACTGCCACCCAGGGGGATGAGTGGATCTGCACCTAGCACTCATGGAAACCATTTTCTGCACCCTTTACGGGGAGATCTGTGGGTTCACACAAAGAGCTGGAGGAAGCATTTGGTGAAGGTGTTGGAGGTAACTAGCTCTTTGCATGCTAATTCTGACTTGTTTTAGGAAAGATGGCCAACTCCATGTCTGGTGACTGGGAAATGCTCCTTCTGGGAGAATGAGATTCGCTGCTAATGATCTGGGGCTTGGAGGCGGCAGACACTGGGTCTAGATCCCTGGACAGGATGCAAGCCAGGAAGAAGTCGACATAGCTCAGAACCGCTTATGACCTGTTAGATGGTATCATTTCTGAAAATACATCTAAATTCATTGGGGGAAAAAGGCTGTTCTAGACTTTAGATAGAGTAGTCTTACCTGAGTGATGGGCATTTGCCTTGTTGCCTTGTATATAAATGACCAAGCTGAATAAAGCTGCTCTCAGGGTGGAGAGGAGGGATGGGCCCAAAAGACTTACTTGTTTTATAACTAATTGTTGCTTCTATTGATGTGCTAAATTGCTAATAAAACAGTGATTTAAAATTTAACTTCATGGTCTCATTCTTAAGAAATCAATTAATTAGCAGTTACATAATATGTTAGATGTTGCTTTGTTTGCTTCATGCTTCCGTTTGACAGCAATCTTCCTTAAGATCCATAAAAGCTGGGTTCCTTTCTAGTTCCTTGTCTCAGAGCTTGCCCAGCGCCTTTCATATAATAGGTATTCCATTGTGTTTGTCGAGTGAATGAACAAACTCCAGAATAAGCTTGAGACAGCTGTGGGAGCTTTTCAAATGTGCTGTTTCTTAATTTTTTCTTTTTTTTTTTTTTTTTTGTTTGGGACAGGGTCTCACTCTGTCACCTGGGCTGTAATGCAGTGGAGCAATAATATCTCACTGCAGCCTTGACCTCCTGGCCTCAAGTGATCCTCCTGATTCAGCCTCCTAAATAGCTAGGACTACAGGCATGCACCATCATGTCTGGCTAATTTTTAATTTATTTTTTTTAGAGATGGGGCCTTACTATATTGCCCAACCTGGTCTCAAACTCGTGAGGTCAAGTGATCCTCCCACCTCGTACTAGGATTACAGGTGTGAGGCACTACACCCAGTCTGTCCCTTAAAACTTTTGCAGCAATAAAAATTTATATTAGAATGAATCTTTAATTAGTAAATGGAAAACTAGTGATATCTTTAGAAACTAATATGTGACAATAAAATGCAATATATTTATTATATTTACCATATCTATCACTTCAATAATGTTTAGTATTATATTTTCAACCAAATTTTCTCTACCCATGATCATGACAACTTTAAAAAGAAGTGTATAGTCGGTTCAGTAAACAGTCTGGTTTTGTTTACATCATACTAAGGATGAGAATAAATGATAGTTTCTGAAAAGAAAATGCATTCTCATGTCATTTAATTTTTTTCAACTCTGCACAAACGAACCTATTCATCTATAATCCATTTCTTTCCATTATCATTTTTACAATAGTTCAAAAAGTATTTAGCTGACATAGTTCAAATGAAATTTTTTATCAACAATCACTTATTCATTAAATGAATTTATTGCAAAGAAATAATCAGCTACATATATTTATATTAGCCAGTCTTGGTTTATTATGTGCCGCTATAACAGAATACCTGAGACCAGGTAACTTATAAGGAACAAAATGTATTGAGTTATGGTTCTGGAGGCTGGGAAGTCCAGGACCACATTAGGACCCATTTTCTCTGCTTTCAAGATCCTGCCTTGTATATGCATCCTCCAGATGGAAGGGAAATGCTGGATCCACACATAGTAGAAAGGCAGAAGTGCTAAGAACATGAGCACTTTTATTAAGGCATGAGCCCTCATGGCCTAATCTCTTAAAGTCCTCTCCTCTAACACCTGTTACAATGGCAATTAAATATCAACCTGACTTTCGGAAGGCACAAACATTCAAACTAAAATATAGCTGAGCAAAAAAAAAAACATATATACCAAATAAAGAATTATGGTAATATTTTGATCTTCAAAGATCTAAAACTGGAAAAAATATTCAAAGGTGCAACAAAATTATTTACCTCACTTCTTCATCAATTGTTCAGTCTATTCACCATTACCCAAATGCTAATTCCTTAGAGCGCACACAAGTAGCATTTCCACAATCCTAATCACCTACTTAACATTGTTGCTAGGTTACACACGTGTGCATGCATTGTATGTGTATAAATCACATGAATACAATCACTTTTCCTATAACATAGATGTTTTGTCCTATATGTAATCTTCTTTAAGAATTGCACATTATAGAAAATTGTAGCTCTATAGCTAAGTAACTAGCTAGCAAATGCTGACATTTGAAATTAGATTATTTCCTGACTACGTTTTTAATAATTATGATATACTAAATAGTAGTTGATTATGAACAATATGCTGAGTAAATAAATATTCAGATAAATGGAATATTCACTGACAAAAAACAATGTTCATATTCGTAGAGAGATGAGAGGGCAGAAGCTACACTTCAGTGATCTTTAGTAATGTTATTATTTAGAACGTTTACAACATTTAACAGGAGAATAGGATTGGTCGGTTTTATAATTTTATCTCTATTGTAAACATATGACACCACATTCCCCAAAAGCACATGATAAAACTAAGCATTCTGAAGCTTTAATGATAAAAATTAAGGCTAGGTAGAAATTATCCATAACAGTTCTCAGTTTTCTTTCCATCCTGGTTCTAAATATCGAGAGCTTAAAGGCCATTTGGGAGCTTTTGTGTGGCATGGTAAAGGAATTATTTTGAAAAGACAGTTTTTTTATGCAGAATATTTTCTCCTGTCTGTAAAATACTAAACATAATGAAAAAGTCAGGCACAGTGGCTCACTCCTGTAATCCCAGCACTTTGGGAGGCTGAGGAGGGTGGATCACTTGAGGTCAGGAGTTTGAGACCAGCCTGGCCAACATGATGAAACTCCATCTCTACTAAACATACAAAAATTAGCCGGATATGGTGGTGGGCACCTGCAATTCCAACTACTCGGGAGGTTGAGGCACGAAATCGCTTGAACCTGGGAGGCGGAAGTTGCAGTGAGCCAAGATCACACCACTGCACTCCAGCCTGGGTGACAGAGAGAGACTCCATCTCAAAAATAAAACAAAAACATATTAAGACACACAAGGCAGGTTATATTTACATAAATAGACAATAGTAGAATAGGAAGAATTGGTGCTTCTCCTTAATTACACGACAAAGCTGAAGCATCATAGATAATCCCCTCCTCTCTGCTTCTGAAACCACGTTTCAAAACACGTTCTTGAACAGAATACTTTTTTGTTTGGAATCAATCCTCGAGGAGAAATACCTGGGTTAGAAAGCCCTGCTCTCACAGAAGTCTCCATTGGTTCCCTGCAGTGAGTGGATTTGCAGAGTATAGTGATGGTAGCTGACACTAGACATTCATATTCCTTATATCACCCTATATATCACGTCTACAGGGAATTACAGGATGCATGCAAACACAAAAATCCTCCTACTCTCTTAATCACATTCCTGTTGGCCTTTATTCATGCCAGGCTACACCTCCCTGAAAGAGTTTTGTATCTATCAAATTTTCAGTCACCACCAGATGAAGAAAGAGAATTGAAGACCAGAATTAGTGGTTCTTTTTGTTTCTTGGGAATATCCATAAATTTTTAAAGAAAATGACTTCAAATTAGGCATATGTACTAATCCCAAGTGAACATAAATTCACCAAAACCCCAAAGAAACATTCCCCTCAAATTTTGGAAAGAATATTTTAACAGACCATTAATTGTCTGACTCTAGATTTATATACATGGTCACTACTACATTTCTTTTCACTGCATTCTTGTTCAGAATAAGTACAAACATTGGTGTATGTGTATGTGTGTGTGTCGGGGGGTTCATCAAATGTCTTCAAAGCTATTTTGACTTATGAGCAGACTCTTATAAAAAAATTTATTTTTACCAAAATTAGTTTTCCTACTCCTCCTAATAATACGATTTTCTGGGCATATTTTTTAAAAGAATGGAATTGTTGTGTGGCCCATTAGATGAATGTGTTGATACATAAAAAGCTTTTATGAGACAATTTTATAAGCGGAAGAGTGTCTATTCACATGGAAATTATTGCCTGGATTAAAAATGCTTTAAGCCAGAAGATTGGCAAATCAAAATTTCTTGTCTCAGTTTCTTAGAAAAGCGCCTTTATTTCTAAATCCATAAGTCAACACACTAGAATGAAGCTATTTATTGCTCAGATGGCACAATCAAAATAACAATGACCTCCTTTTTCCAACTCCAAGTGGAAAAACAATTGATATTATTTACTTAAATATTGAAAAGAAACTTTTAAATACAGAAAACATGTGTTAGAAATGAGTAAGAGCTAATCCCTAAAGTGAGGTAGGTTGAAGTTCTGAGTTTCTGAATTCTACCATGAAGTTGCATTGAATCCATCATGTGCTTTTCTTTAAATCTTTTTACCTCTTGCATGTCATTGTTTTCAAATGTGTAACATTATTCTAGCCACAATACGGACACTAATTCTTTTTCTTTTCTTCCTTTCTTTTCTTTTTTTTTTTTTTTTGGTGACGGAGTCTCACTCTATTGCCCAGGCTGGAGTGCAGTGGCAAGATCTCAGCTCATAGTAACCTCCGGCTCCTGGGTTCAAGCGATTCTCCTGCCTCAGTCTCCCAAAGTGCTGGGATTTCAGGCATGCATCACCATGCCCAGCTAATTTTTGTATTTTTAGTAGAAATGGGGTTTCACCATGTTGGCCAGGCTAGTCTCGAACTCCTGATCTTGTGATCCGCCCACCTCAGCCTCCCAAAGTGCTGGGATTACAGGCGTGAGCCGCCGTGCCCAGCCAGGACATTAATTTTTAATTTCATTAGGTATAAACACATTAATCCATTTACTTATTGTAGGTGTCCTGAATATTAATAAAATCTTACGAAAAAGAAAACCTAGAACCAGAAAAAAGGAATCTTTTGAAGTGAAGCACACAGAAAATGGCAGAACTAGGAAGGAACCAATGTGTCCTGACTTTAAGTTCAATGTCTTTTTCATTAAATTATGCTGCAGAACTATTGAGATATGCTATTGATTTGGAGTATCCTAAATAAAACTATTCTTTCTTATACTGTAAGGTTGCTATCAGCTATCAATGGTCTCAATTGTCTACTTCAGTAAGACAACATGAGAGAATATAATCATTGAAAAGAATCCATAGATAAGTATAAAAATACTAATGTTTGAAATTCACTACAGTATTTTTCATCAAAACAAAGAAAATATTAATTCAAAAAGTATGCCAAATGCAGTGTACCAAGAACTGTTTGGAAAGTAACAGCAGTGGTTTTCTTTGTCTCAAAGTATTCTCTGACAAAGTCAAATATAACTCAGTGACCAAAAGGGAGAAGCAACAGCAACTGAACCAACAGGAATACAAGGGAAAACGATCAGAATTGTGCATGGACTTAATAATCAAACTTGATTCATGTAGATCTGAAGATACATAATAATGTCTATAACTTGTAAGATGACATTGTTAGTCCCTTTATTAGATAATTCTTTATTTTACAACACTTTTAGTAGCACTGTAAAACGTATATGGAAGGAAGAAAGGATATGGATAATTAGAGCTTGGTGTGGAAGATGGATTTTATAAAATTATGAAATCCAAGTAAAATAAATAAGCTGTCAAGAACAAAAACCCAGAACCTTGCACCTGATAAAACACCATTGTGTTGGGTCTAGCATCATGCCAAGTTTTTGTGTCATTAGATATGCTGAATTAGAACACTGTATATGTATTTACTGTTCCTATAGAAACTCAGTACATTGAAGAATAAGGGAATTTTGACCAAGGTTTATGACATGATGGGAAAACACAATGGCAAGAATGAAGTCATATCATGATGTCTTACAGGTCCAGACTCAACACCATGTAATCAAAGTCAGCTATTATTTTTAGAGAATTAGTTGAGTTAATAGGTTGGCAATCTTTTTTGGGGGGATTATTTATTTATATTTTCTTCATATCTTATGTCATTCTTTCCCTAGTAAAGAAGTTTCAAAATTCCACTTTTGGCAAAAAACTGAAAGTCCTTTGTTTTGTTTTTGTTTATGGAAGTTCCACTCCTTCCTAGTATATAGAGAACAGAGAAGAATGTCATTTCCACTCTAAGAATCCTACAGTGGCCAGGCACGGTGGCTCATGCCTGTAATCCCAGCACTTTGGGAGGCCAAAGTGGGTGGATCACGAGGCCAGGAGATCGAGACCATCCTGGCTAACATGGTGAAACCCCATCTCTACTAAAAAAAAAAAATACAAAAAATTGGCCGGGCGTGGTGGTGGGCATCTGTAGTCCCAGCTACTCTACTCGGGAGGCTGAGGCAGGAGAATGGCAATGGCGTGAAACCAGGAGGCAGAGCTTGCAGTGAGCCGAGAATGGGTCACTGCACTCCAGCCTGGGCGACAGAGAGAGATTCCGTCTAAAAAAATAAATAAATAAATAAAAATTAAAAAAAAAAATCCTACAGTGACAATTGGCAAAAGCCTTTAACCTTGGGTAGAAAGTTGGAGTCCACTGATAACAAAGATAGAAAGATGGGCAGGAATGCTACAAAAGCATCCTAGAGCCTCAGGACTGAGGCTGAAATAGAAAAACTGAGAACCATCCTTGGTACACCACGAGGTTTTCATTGAGTAACAACTTACAGCCGTCTACCATCTGCTCAAGGACAAGAGAACCACTTCTGTGGCACAGGTGCGCACAGGCTAATGAGAGCTAAATGTCAGGGAGGGATTTTGGAAAAAACTCTTCAGCATTCCAGCTCTTATAAGTAGCATAGGTAGTGGCCATGCTCCGTAGAAACTATTTAAGATGGAAGTACACTGAAAGTAACCAGAACAACAGCAAAACCGAAACCCAGCCAACTGCTGACCATGTTGACTCAAGCCTGAGTAACAACTCTCTTGCAGAGGAAGAGGCGTGCCTACTTCTGGGCATAAATACTCATTATCACAGTCCTTGCGATTCTACCATAATGTCTGATATTCAATCAAAAAATATGAAGTACCCCAAAAATAAGAAAAGAATGATCTATTGCTAAGAGATGAAAGTGTCAACCAAGCCAGATTAAGAGATGACACACGAGAATGACCAGATAAGGATGTAAAAATCACTCTATTAATATGTTAAAGCATCCTGCAGAAAAGGTAGACAACATTGTTTTAGAGTTTTCCAGATAAATTGCTGTGTGTGTGTCTGTGTGTGTGTGTGTGTGTGTGTGTGCGTGCTGGTGTCTTGAAATGGAAGGCAGTATGGAAACAGAATTTTTTCTTCTTGAGGATCTCAGTCTTCTTGAGGATCTCAGTCTTCTTGAGGATCTCAGCCTAAGGCCTTCAACTGATTCAATAAGGTCCACCTATGTTACAAAGGATCATCTGTTTTACTCAAAGTCTTCTAATTTAAATATTAATCACATCTCAAATATACTTTTACAGTAGCATCTAGACTGATATTTGACCAAGTAACTGGATACCATGACCTAACCACGCTGATACGTAAAATTACCCATTATAACTGGTAGATTTGAAGAGCTGATAAAGCATGAGTATAGACTAACATGAAAGCAAGAAACTCCTGGAGCAGCAGCCACAGGAGGTCTTTATATTTTCTTGGGCTTTCATTCCAGGAACTCTACTAAACTCTTACTTCAAGGATTCAAGAAAGACTTTCTCATGGTTCTGACAGAAGGAAGTGAGAAATAGCTGTTGTGAAACCCTCCCAGAGCTAACTCCACAACAAAGTCCTACTCTCCAGAAAAAAGAGTTCCCCAGAGGGCAATACTGAAACCTTATCCCACCTGGGAGAAGAAAATTCCTCCCCACTCCAGCCCACTCAGACTTTCTTGTCTCACCCACAGGAAGAAATAAAACATATAGTAAAAAAGGAATAGGGCTTCAATGAAACAGATTGGGGCTGTTGCAGCCAGAGAAGGGAATAGACCACAAATGGGCAAAAAATAAGCTACATCCCTGAAGGAAGGATAGAAACACATGTGAAAGTGACATGCATCCCAGAGACACAAATCCACTAAAAGATGAAAACTGTATTATGATTACCACAGAGTAATCAAGATGTCTATCACCACACATGGTTACCCTTTGTGTGGATGTGTGTGTGATGAAGACACTTAAAATCTACTCTTTCCAAATTTCAAGTAAACAATACAGTATTATTAACTATAGCAACCAATTTGATTTGAGTAATTATTATACTATGTACATGTATATCAAATCATATTGTAGACCTTGAGTCTATACAATTTTTGTCAATTATACCTCAAAAAGCTAGAAATAATTAAATAATGTAACATAAAATGTCTCTGTTATTTTAAAAGCAGTTGATGATTTTGATCTAAAATTGCTACTAAAATACACAATGTTAACTTCACCAGAGGTTAGTATAAACGACTAAGGAACTGAGTTTAAAAAGTATAAATTGAGATCCTAAATCCTAAACATGAAGTAAGATTAATGAGTTGATGATGTCTTTTAGGACAATATTTTTATCTAACTTTTTATTCCTGAAAATGACAGATGCATAATATGGAACCAGACTTACTTAAATGTCAGTGATTACCTTAGAAACTGTGAAACAATGTGTCAATGTTAAGAGCTTAAACTCTAGAGTCTCATGTTTGAATTCCAAACCTGCTGCAACTTTAATTTCATGTGACCTGATGTAACTATGTATTAGTCTGTTCCCACGCTGCTGATAAAGACATACCTGAGACAGGGCAATTTACAAAAGAAAGAGGTTTAATGGACTTACAGTTCCACAGGGCTGGAGAGGCCTCACAATCATGGCAGAAGACAAGGAGGAGCAAGTCATGCTTTACATGGATGGCAGCAGACAAACAGCAAGAACTTGTGCAGAGGAACTCCTCTTTACAAAATCATCACATCTCGTGAGACTTACTCACTATCGCAAGGACAGCACAGGAAAGACTTGCCCCCATGATTCAATTACCTCCCACCAGGTCCCTCCCACAACACGTGGGAGTTCAAGATGAGATTTGGATGGGGACACAGCCAAATCATATTAAAGTGATTGGATTCACCCACTCCACTTTCTCACTGGTAAAATGTACATTATAGTAAACACTATTTTATACAGAAAAAAAAGACCAAAACTTAATTCAAATATGTTTGGACTCATCTCCTTTCTTTCATTCTTCTACCATACCAAGACTCCAGTGGCAAGACACAGACTCTCCGAGGAACAGTACAATACAAAGCCCCAGAGACAAGGGAGGAAACAAAAACAGGGACACTAAAGGAATTTGAAGCCTCAGGTACCTGACAATAAAAATCTTAAACCCAGTCTAACTCCTAGTTAGGTTAATGTCCTCACACTGAAGGCCTGCTTACTTCAGAATCTGTCATTAATACACTATGTCTAGCTTTCAGCAAAACATTACAAGGCATACCAAAAGGTGAGATAAAATGTGGTCTGAAGAAACAAAGCAATCAACAGAACTAAACTCAAATATGACACAGGTACTGGAATTATCAAGGAATTTAAAATGACTGTGATTAACATGTTACAGTATCTAATGCAAACAGTAGACCATATGCAAGACCAAATGGTTGATGTCAGCAGCAATATGGACAGTATAAAAAATCCAAAGGAAATCCTACAAATAAAAAGCACAGTAACAAAAATAAAGAATGCCTTCAGCAGTTTATCAGAAGACTTGATGCAGCTGAGGAGAGAATTATGGAAATTGAAGAAGGGACTACAAAAACTGCCCAAATATTAATACAAAGAGAAAAAAATAATTTAAAAACCCAGAACATCTCAAAACTGTAGGACAATGTCAAAAGGTTATATGTATGTAAATAGAATAACAGAAGGAGAAATAACAAATAAAGAAAAAGCAAATTTGAAGTAATAATGGCTGAAAATATCCAAAATTAAGACTGACACCAAACCACAGATCCAGGAAGGTCTGACAATACCAAAGTAGATCATACTCAACCTGCAGAAAATCTAAGAAAAAAGAAAATCATGAAGAAAGACACAGGGGGAAAACCTACCTTTACCTATAAAGAAACAAGGATAAGAATTACAGCAGATTTTTTTTTTTTAATCAGAAACCATGTAAGCAAGAAAAGGAAGGAGTGAAAGCCTCAAATTGTTAAAGAAAGTAATTGTCAGTCTAGAATTCTACACCCAGGGAAATTAACCTTCAAAAATTAGGAATAAATATGTTCTCAGTCAAGCCAAAATTGAACAAATTAATTTCCAGTAGACTTGTACTCTAAGAAATATGAGTACTTAAGGTAGAAGAAAAATACTAAAGGTCATAAACTTAGACTGACATAAAGAAAAGAAAAATGTCAGAGAAAGACTAAATAAAAATTATTTTTAAAATTTTTTCTTATTCTTATCAGAAAAATAAGTATTTAAAGGAACAGAAGTAACAATGCATTAGGTGATTATAGCATTAATGACAGCAATGCCTTAAGGGATGGGAGGGTGAAATTGGTAATATCGTTATAAGGTAACTGTATTATACTGTTAATAATATAATGTTATTTGATGATGGATTTAAATATTTAAAATGTATACTGTAAATTTTAGAACAACTAAAACAATTAAAGAAAAAGAAAGATTTAAGCAAATACAATGAAAGAGAATGTATCACAGAACAAGAAGCTTAGGGAAACACAGGCAATGAGAATACAAAGAAAAGCTCAGGTGGGTACACATCATAGTCAAACTGCTGACAATCTAAGGTAAATAGAAAATCTCAAAGTCAGCCAGAGATAAAGACACACTACATGCAAAAGAAGAAAGATCCAAATGAGAAAATACTGCTTGCCAGAAACTGTGCAAGCAAGACGACCAAGGAGAGATCTTTAAAATACTCAAAGAAAATTGTCACCTAGAATTTGATAATCCTTAAAAATATCTTGCAAAAATGAAGGCTAAATAAATAATTTTTTGACAAAGCAAAGATGAAAAAAGTTATTGTGAGCAGACCTGTACTACAAGAAAGGTTAAAAAGAAGTTATTTAGGTAGAAAGAAAATGATATCAAATAAACAGATCTACACAAAGGAATGAAGATCTTCAGAAATGGTAAAATTGTGGATAAATCTAAAAGTCATTTCAAAATTTTGAGTCATCTTAAAGATTATTGTTTATAGCAAAGAAAAATGCTAGCAATTTATTGTGAGGTTTAAAATATGCAGAAGCAGAAGTAAATTATATAATGATAGCAACATGACAACTGGAAGAAAATGAAAGTCCAATGAAGAAATGCTTAATAAATGTTGATTAAATATTTGAAAATCCACTGAAAATGAAATTCCACTGAAATAGACATACACCACACCTCTGCAAGGGATGTCAAAGAATTTGCAGATACATTTTGAAACAATTTAAAGATTTCACTCCTTCCTTTTCTTGCTCGCATGGTTTCTGATTTTAAAAATCAGCTGTAATTCTTATCCTTGTTTCTTTATAGGTAATGGTGTGTTTCCCCGTGTCTTTCTTCATGATTTTCTTTTTTGTTAGATTTTCTGCAAGTTGAGTATGGTGTACCTTAGTATTGTCTCACCTTCCTGGATCTGTGGATTGGTGTCAGTCTTGATTTTGGATATTTTTCAGCCATTACTACTTCAAATTTGTTTATTCTTTGTTCATTATATCTCCTTCTGTTATTCTAATTATATACACAGAAGCAGCAACAATCTGTGATGCTTTTGAAGTAATTAAATGAATGAGGTCAAATTTAATATTATAATCATGATAGTTTTCAAAATCAAATGATATTTGTTAAACACCTTTGCTTATATCTTCGATGGAAAAATTATCTCCCGACTGAAGTTTTAGTAAGAGAACCCATTCAGAATTTAGTTCACACACACAAAGTTTGGCATATAAAATGGAAAAACTTCACCCTTGATAGAACGTACAGAATATTTTTGTACTATGGGAAGCTACTACTATTTTCCTAACGTGAGGAAAAAGAGTAATACCACCCACTGGAGTGCCTTATCTTGATCTGTATCTGTTGATATTATCCTTTTGTTTGTGTCTTTCTTTAGGGTTGCTGATGTGCAGTTAATTAAGCCATGCATTGAAATCTTGTGTGGGGAACCTGTGGGTGTATTCTTGGCAAGAATCTCGGAGGTGGATGCCTGGCCAGGACCTGCAGGGTTACTGGATAAATGTCACTAAAGTTTGACACTTCTATGAAGAGAGATGTCTACACAAAGTACACATCCCAGTCATTACTATTTATAATTATATTTGGTATCCTATATGGCTCCGAAGTCTCAAAGGACCACCAAACTCCATGTGAGCAAAACTTTAACTCATCTTTCCCAGAACCCCTTCTGCTTCTTCAAAGTTAGTGCCCATACTCTTCCTCCTACTAGTATCTTACAGTATTCAGCCTTTTAATCATTTGTCTATGTACAGGTCCCACAGCCAATTAAGCATTAAGTTATCTAGACTTGACTTGGTGAGTATTTAAGATATTTGTACCATCCTCTTTATTGCTACTCCTATTTACTCCAATATTTATCACCAAAGTTATTGCAATAATTTTCCAGCTGCTTCCCTATATAGTATCTTTTTGTTGCTGTCGTTAACTCTGCATTTCTCCCTAGCTGCCTGAAGAAATGGGATTACATCACTCTTTTGCTTAAAATCCTTCCACAACTCTCATGAGTTTCAAGAGATGCTCTACCTAGGTTCCCTGGGCCATGAGCTCTTCATTATCTAGCCCCTGTCCTTCTCTCCAGCCTCACTTTCTGACATTCCTTGCCATAAACATATACCAGAAAAACACACCCCACTTGTGTCTACACACACACACACACACACACACTTCACTTTTTCTTGCCTTTATTTCTGGTCCCACTCTCTGAACAGACAACCAGTCACCACCCATCTTTTGGGATTCAATTCAAGGTTAATTCCTCCAGGATGCATGAACTTTTTTTCCGCCCCTGCCCCCTGTCTCCCTGTGCCATCACAATGCAGGCATCTCTCATGCATTAGTATTACCAGTTTATGTCTTTCGCTCCCATTAGAAAGTCAACATTCAGGGGCTGAAACTATGTGTTCATCTTTTTACCCACAGCATCTGTGACTCAAGAAATGCTTAATACATGTTTGTTAAATATTTGCATTTATGGGAAATATGGTATTCATTATTTAGGCAAGTGTGTGTGACAACAACCATAATTGTTTTAACTATGTCAGTTTCAAAATATATCTGCAAATTCTTTGACATCCATTACGGAGAGGTATGTTGTATGCCTCCTCTTCTTGAAACTCGGCATCGTTTGATCACTATGGCTACCAACAGAGGAGAGCAGAAGTGAAGTATGAGCCTCACAGGGCTAGCTGATCAAAGGTGTTGCAACCTCTGCCTAGCTAGCTGGTGTTCCTGTTCTTCAAGTCTTGATAGGCCACATAAGCAGTTTGTCAGCCCTGAGGCTACCTTGCTGTTGGGAAGCTCAGTCTAGACCATGTGGAGTCCATATGGCTGTATTCTAAGACTACACGAAGAGAGAAAAATATGATCAGTCTCCAACGGTCCCAATGCTTCCTCCCACCACCTCTGTTTCAGCTACAGTTGCTCTCTGTCTCCAAATGTATTAGAGACCCCAAGCCACAACTGCTTGACTGGTTCTTTCTAAAATTTCTCACCTACAGAAAGGATGAGAGATAAAAATGATTATTACTGTTTTAAGCCACAGAAGATGATTTGTTATACAGCAAGAGAAAACTGGAACATTTATTTTAGAGAGTAATTAAAGATAATGGATTATAAACTCAGAATTAAAGTCTTTTTAAATTAAATAATATTTCAGCTGGGCACAGTGGCTCATGCCTGTAATCCCAGCACTTTGGGAGGCCAAGGTGGGCAGATCACCTGAGGTCAGGAGTTCCGACAGCAGTCTGGCCAACATGGCGAAACCCTATCTCTACTAAAAATACAAAAATTAGCCAGGTGTGGTGGTGCATGCCTGTAATCCCAGCTATTTGGGAGTCTGAGACAGGAGAATTGTTTGAACCCGGAAGGCAGAAGTTGCAGTGAGCCGAGATCCTGCCACTGCACTCCATCTTGGGTAACAGAACAAGACTTCGTCTCAAAAAAACAAAAAAGAAGTAATAAATTAAATAATATTTAATAATGAAACTAGCATTTTTATTTTTGAGTATCACATCTTTGTATACACAAATACTACTTCAAGAGAAACGAAAATACAGTATGCCAATAGCACAATATTCTAAAATTCTGGCAATCAAATTCTTTAGTAGAAGGTGATATTTAACCATTATTTTTACTTTTTTGTTTCTGGAAAAGGATATGCTATATCATCCTTTGGGTAATTTGGGTTTCTTCTGTTACTACCAGTCTGTGGCAATAGGGAATCAAGAAAAGTCTGTAGTATACCTTCCTAAAGTCAAGTTTCTGGCTGAGACCCACTAAAAAAAATTTAGTATGGCCCACAATGGTCCGAGGAGGAACATCTTCATAGCAAACAGATCTCTGGACACTGAGAAAAGCAGAGCAAGACCATACCCCAAGACAAATTTGGTGACCCAGAATCCATGGGACACGTTAGCAAGCTACTCACCAAGTTAAATGATGACCAGCTAGTTCCTCAGAATCCTAGAAGAAAAGAGCTAGGCTGGAAGACAGAGATTCAATTCAAGAGTCACTTAGTAGTCACCAGAGCTTAAAGAAAATGCATATGCATGACTTTATAAATCATGGAGTCCTCGGAGACTGTATAAAATAAAGCCAATTATAGGGTTCTCCTCCTCCTCCTTGATAGAATAAATCTCCAGAAATTCCTACCTACCTGAGTGCAGTGTTAACTCACAAGTATTCATATACAAAGCTGAAATTTGTTACTATATTAATATTTCTGATTCTTGGTATTCAAGTCTACCAGATGCTACAAATAACAAAGGCAGACCAGAAAATTCAAGAGAAAAACATGCTAATAACAGGAGATGCAAAAGAGACAGGTATGAATGCTAAGGGAAGAAACAGAAAGAATAAAAAGTAGACATTGGACTTTCACTAGAATTAGATGGGTTGAAGCCGACTTTAATGCTTCCGCTAACAAACAATGCTGCCCAAAAATTATGCTGAGAACAAACGAGGAACTAAATTTGAAGAAAAAAGCAATGAAAAAGTAGGGTTGGGCAACCAGGGCTAAATCTGAACATGTCCCGTGGTATGTGAAATGGGGGTTACAATCCATTTTAGCTGAGTTCAAGGAAATGAAGACACAAGTTTTATTCCAAGAAATCATTCAGTTTAGATAACCCTTTTTCTCAATGTTGATACGCTCAGGTAAGATGATGGCCCAGAGCATCACGGCAATGCCAGACAATGAAAATCACAATGAGCAGGTGTTGGTGGAAAGACAGTGGATGTGGGAGGGTCCACGCCAGGCTCTGAGGTATGCGATTGGACTTTCCCAGAGCCACAGAAGGGAGGGGGCAATAGAGATGAAATAGCTGGCTCCAAATGGGCCTCTGTTTGGGGGTTCTGCTGTGAATTTTGTTAAGAGTTTTGCTGCTCTTAATTTAAGGTATAAAAATGTAAGATATAAAGAAGTGCAAGTCTATGAAACCTCTTGACTTAGTAAAGCAAGAGTAACTCACAGTCTGCTGGGTTTAACCTCTTGACTTCCAAACAGGGTCAGGCAAGTTTTGGATGTTTTATTGTCCAGCATGCTTTCTGAACCTCTTTCTTCTTGCTCCTTTCAGAAATTATTCTCCAACCCCATGTGGTTGTGGTTGAGTTTCTCAGACTGTTTTTGACTCCCCTACAAGGGTAGGCCCCAACTGCAATAATTGCTTTACAGACAAGTAATTCATCTAGAGGGAAATTTCTGGGATTGATCCACAGATGTCAGGAGCAAGACTTCCAATTCTTGCTGGAGTGGCTAATCTAGGAGGATGTGAGCCTGTGGTTGTTGCTTTGTCTGCCAGGCGGAGACAGCTTGCATAGGAAATGGAGCCAAACAAAGTCGGAAAATGGAGACAGTGGTTTCACGTCTATACTCAAGGCCCTGGAGGCAGCTCTCTTTAAGATATTTAAGATCTTGCTCCAGGCCTCACAGGTGTTGAGCCAATAAAATTCACTTTTTTCTTTTAATTTGGGCTAGTTTAAATTTTGATCACTTCCAAGTGGAAAAAAGAATTCTTACTACTTCAAATGTTTATTGCAGGAAGCCAGAGAGGAGTGGGTGCCGACCAGGGGCCTGACAACTGGGCCATTTAGGGCTGAGCTAAGCACCCAACATTTCTCGAATGTGATGTTCATGACAGGTACCTGTTATGTTGCCTCTTGGTTCAACTGATGCTCTTAATCATGGACCTGGGTCTCAAAAAATAAAACAACAAAATATAGCTTTCTAAGAAGATATAAACACATTAGGCCTGTGTTCCTAGAGGGCAAATTGCCATTTTAGTCACCATTGCATCACACAACCCAGCCTAGTGTCTGTCCCATAAGGACTCTTCATGGTTGAATTTAAATGTATATGTACTGTGTTTTAGAAATATTGTGATCATAAATAGTTATAAGTCAAATGTTGATATTTGATAGACAACATTTTAACTATGCAGTTCATTTCATTAGTTAAGGATGATGTATAAATAGTACATGAGTGTCTGGATGACAACACGTCTTATTCCAACTCTTGGAAAAAAATTAATCTACCCAAATTTCTTGAAAGTATATGATTAACAAAACCAACAGGTATTTATATCCAGCTGTAGTTCTTGTTTCTCTACCTAACTTATTTAATGTAAAATGACCATTTATTTATAAAACATAACCATATAATATCCTTTCAAAGATGACAGTAATATAATAAAAAAGACTAGCATAACATAAAATATCTGCCCAAGATTATGTACTTATACGTAGGCAATATAGCAAGATACATTTTAAAATATTTTAAAAGGGTTCTGTTAAATAATCTCTTGAAACATTTTCTATTCATAATATTGGCAGAGGTAGTGAGAACTCTAAAACTCTTGGATAGGCTTTTGCTATACTGTGCTGAAGTAATTCTACAAACCTTAGAGAAGGAATTGGAAGAACTAGACAGAGTGCTAAGTCCAATAAAAATTAGACATTGAAACAGTCATCCTACTTGTATTTACTAGATAAAATTATATACAGCAGTATTTAGAACTTTGTGGGGAAGCCTAGCATTTAATATTTTTAAGAAAATATAATTTTTAGCAAAAAGTCATTTATCAAAGTTGGTTTTAAAGGATTAATACCTAGCACTTTGGGAGGTCAAGGCGAGGATCACTTAAGCTCAGGAGTCCAAGACCAGCCTTGGCAAGATGGTGAGATCCCATCTCTCCTGCCTGTACTCCCAGCTGCTCAGGAAGCTAATATGGGAGGATTTCTTGAGCCCTGGAGTTCCAGGCTGCAGTGAGCTGTGATGAGTCACTGCACTTCAGCTTGGGCAACAGAATAAGACGCCATCTTCACAAAAAAAAATTTTTTTAAGAATGATAAAAGCATATTTGTATCCATGTTCTAATTGTAGGCCACTGTAACATTTTTTTCTTACGTATTTGGCCACATAGTCTTCTCACTCAATTTATTATTCTGTGAAGTAAATTTCTGTGATTCTTAAAGCCATATTGGGTAATTGTTTGAGGTTTTGATTCATAAAAATAAGTTAATTGAGAATTAAGGAAGTGGAGATTCATTTGTACTTCATTTCCTACATGACGTAACTAGAAAAGCTGTATGATTAAACAACAATTTATTAGATATATGTGGTTCTCTGTATCATACAAAGCCCTTTCACATATTTTCAGCTTGTCTCTTATCCAGCCCTGCATAAATAGAATTGTTTCTATTTTGTAAATGAGGTAACTAAAGTTAAATGAGTAACTACCCCCTCCTTATCCCTACTTTAAAGGAGAATTTAATGTGCTTTAAATGAACAAGTAGCATTATTTATTCCATAAAATCATTAAGCTGACTACTGCAGCATATAGGAAAATGAAGGAAACCCATTTTCTGGTTTCATGGAGCTTGTACTCTAAAAGGAGACGTGATGAAATAAATTGACAGACAACTATGTTTTTTCAAAAAAAAGGAAACTCAGTTTTGGAATTGAGCCAAATCTCATGTTTGAAAGGCTCATAAAAATATATTTGAAGTGGGACATTAAAAATAGGCCTTAGCGTTTCCTTAATTAAAAAAAGTACAAAGGATAATGCCCTTTTGTCCCGTATGAAATTTTGTCTCATGAGAATAAGGGAAGTGGATCAGTTCATAAGTGAGTTACGCGTCAAAGACAAAGAAGCGACTGCATCTAAACGCTACAGTCTAATTCCGGGTTTGTACTCCAAGGAGCAGCCAAGGGAGCAAATCAGGCAGGTTGAGGGCTGGGAGGTATCAGAGTGAAGCTCTAAATCTTTTTGCCATTAAATCCTTCAACTGAGTGTTTTTTACATACGCAACGTAAATATTCTAAAACCCAGTCCTTCTATTCTATATCCAGCTTTAGCAACAAATTGAGAGACCTCTAGTAATATTCAGAAATACTTGGGTCTTTCACCAGAACCCATGGTTAGTTTTCTTTAGCATCAAGTGTATCTCTAAATGAAATGTATCACACACACAGGTAGAGAATACTATACTGTGTCGGGAATGGGTGGGTTCTTGGTTTGGCTGAAGCCGAGGACCCTGGCAGTGTTACAGTTTTTTTTTTTTTTTTTTTTTTTTTTTGAGACGGAGTCTCGCTCTATCGCCCAGGCTGGAGTGCAGTGGCCGGATCTCAGCTCACTGCAAGCTCCGCCTCCCGGGTTCACGCCATTCTCCTGCCTCAGCCTCCCGAGTAGCTGGGACTACAGGCGCCCGCCACCTCGCCCGGCTAGTTTTTCGTATTTTTTTTACTAGAGACGGGGTTTCACCGTGTTAGCCGGGATGGTCTCGATCTCCTGACCTCGTGATCCGCCCGTCTCGGCCTCCCAAAGTGCTGGGATTACAGGCTTGAGCCACCGCGCCCGGCCTGTTACAGTTCTTAAAGATGTAGTCCGGAATTTGTTCCACCAGACGTTCAGACGTGTCCACAGTTTCTTCCTTCTGGTGTGTTTGTGGTGCTGCTGACTTCAGGAGAGAAGCTGCAGACCTTTGCAGTGAGTGTTACAGCTCTTAAAAGCAAGGCGTCTGGAGTTGTTCCTTCTTCCTGGTGGTTTAGTGGTACCGCTACTTCAGGAGCGAAGCTGCAAACCTTCTTGACCAGTGTTACAGCTCAGAAAAGCAGCATGGACCCAAACAGTGAACTGCAACAAGATTTACTTTAAAAAGCAAAAAAAACAAACCTTTCACAGTGTGGACACCCAAGGGGGTTGCTACTGGCTGGCTAGTGCAGCCTGCTTTTATTCCCTTATCTGACCGCACCCACATCCTGTTGATTGGTCCATTTTACAGAGAGCTGATTGGTCCATTTTGACAGAGTGCTGATTGGTGCATTTACAATCCCTGAGCTAGACACAGAGTGCTGATTGGTGCGTTTACGATCCCTTAGCTAGACATAAAAGTTTTCCCAGTCCTCACTAGACTCAGGAGCCCAGCTGGCTTCACCTAGTGGATGGCAGACCTAGGCTGCGGGCAGAGCTGCCCGCCAGTCCTGTGCCTTGCCCCCGCCCTCCTCAGCCCTCCTTTGGGCTGTCGTTGGGGTGGCTCAGGCCACGCAGGAGTCTATGGGGTGGATGCGGGGAAGGGAGAGGGAGAACACTGCTAGGGGACCCCGCACACCCTCTGCAGCTGGTGGCCCAGGTGCTAAGCCCCTCACTGCCCTGGGCTGGTGGCACCAGCTGGCAGCTCCAAGTGTGGGACCCGACCGAGCCCGTGCCTGCAAGCCTGCTGGAATTCGCGTTGGCCTGTGAGTGCTGCCTGCAGCCCAGGTTCTCGCCCACGCCTCTCTTTTCCTCCACACCTCCCTCAAAGCAGAGGGAGCCGGCTCCAGCCTTGGCCAGCCCAGAGAGGGGCTCCCACAGTGCCGTGGCAGGCTGAAGGGCCCCTCAAGTACCACCGAGAGTGGATGCCGAGGCTGAGGAGGCACCCAGAGTGAGGGCTGCTAGCATGTTGTCACCTCTCAATACTTTCCTTTGCAACCTTTCTTCTTCTTGGAGATGACACACATTGTGTTAGTCTTCCCTAGAATATTCTGTTCCATTCAGCTTTAGAAGGCAGTGGAATTCTAGAGAGTTGCCTGCCTTCATCTCTTAAAAACATACTGAAATCCAGAACCTAGGTCTCAGTTTCTTCCTTTGAATGAATTGCTCTTTCTCATATATCACATGACACCAGTTAGTGGTCTCAGTTCAGCTTATTAGAAAGGTAGCTTGTGAAGTCAAGGTCATAGGTTCACTGTTTTCAGAAGCCAGTTAGCTCATCCTTGCTTCATCACTGATGTCTGAACCCACAATTTGGTAGTCTTTTTACAAAAATCAAAGGTGAACTTGATATAACAAATGTGACTGTCCATGCATATTATTGCACCTATAGATAGATACACAAAGCTAGAAGTCATACTCAGTAATAATGCACCTATCACAAATTTAGGGTAAGGGAGAGCAGGGTTTGAGTCCCACCATTAAATGACGTGTAACCTTGGATGAATTAGATTTTAAATCTTATGAAGTAACAAATGTCACCTTGTTTCTAGTCATCTGCACGGATACTTCAAACTCAAATTTGCATAACCACACTCATTCCCTTCTTGGCACTTTAGTCTAATTTTACTCTTAAATTTTCTGGCCAGGACCACTCTCAATCCTGTTACTGAAGTCAGAAATCTAAGAATTTTCCTAGCTTCTTCCTCTTGTGTTTTCATTTATTTAAAAAAAACGCAAAACATCGGTCTCCTAAAATATTTCATATACCACCCAGTCTCATCTCAACCCACTCTTCCTTATTCCTGGTCTCTTCTATTTCTGGCTTGAATTACTGGAACAAACACCTAACTGTGCTCCTGCCTCTCTAGACTCATTCCCCTTCTTTCTAGTCCTATCTACAGACTTCTTTCAATGACCACAGAGTGATGTCTCTTAAATGCGTATCTGACTATGCAACTTTCAGGCTTAATATTTTTCAATATTCTGCAAGGCCTTAAAGGATGCAATTCAAACTTCTTCTCTCCTGACTTCTAATAGCCTCATAGTTCACATCAAACTCTGCCTCTTGCCATATTTTTCTTTGTGTAGTATTTCCTTTTTTTTTTTTTTTTTTTTTTTGCCATTGCCTCTGGTCTTCCCTCTATATGGAAAGTTATTCTCCCTTTGAGCAGCAGGGAAACTGCTACTCACCCTAAGTCAAAGTTTAGATGGCTCCTCATGCGCAAGATTATCTACAATTCACTGGGTCAACTCAGGTTTTTTTCCTGCAAGAACTCTCCACACCTTAGAAAAATTTCCATTGTTGGCCGGGCGCGGTGGCTCAAGCCTGTAATCCCAGCACTTTGGGAGGCCGAGACGGGCGGATCACGAGGTCAGGAGATCGAGACCATCCTGGCTAACACGGTGAAACCCCGTCTCTATTAAGAAATACAAAAAAAAAAACTAGCCGGGCGAGGCGGCGGGCGCCTGTAGTCCCAGCTACTCGGGAGGCTGAGGCTGGAGAATGGCGTGAACCCGGGAGGCGGAGCTTGCAGTGAGCTGAGATACGGCCACTGCACTCCAGCCTGGGTGACAGAGCGAGACTCCGTCTCAAAAAAAAAAAAAAAAAAAAGAAAAGAAAAATTTCCATTGTATTTTAATTGTTTCTTCTATTTCTTTGCAACACATTCTAAGATCATTACAAATAGAAATTGGAACTTGATCTCTGTTTCCCCTATATTTATCATAGTGACTGGCACAGAATGTCAACTAATAGCTATTTACAAAAAATAAAATGTGAATTTTTATTATTATTATTGAGATGGAATCTTGCTGTGTTGCTCAGGCTGGAGTGCAGTGGCTCAATCTCAGCTCACTGCAGACTGAGTTCACAGATTCTCCTGCCTCATCCTCACGAGTAGATGGGATTACAGGCATGCACCACCACACCAGACTAATTTTTGTATTTTTAGTAGAGATGGGGTTTCACCACATTGGCCAGGCTGGTCTTGAACTCCTGACCTCAAGTGATCCACCTGCCTCAGTCTCCCATAGTGCTGGGATTACAGGCATGAGACATCATGCCCAGCTAAAGCGTGAATTCTAATTGGAAAGAACTTAGTCTGCTAAGCACCTGGTAGTTTATATGTTTTAGTTTTAAGAGCAAGAGAGGGTTAATAGTCCATCAAGGACAATCCAGAGCTGCAGGGACATGAAGGGTAAAGATGAGCCTGGGTGCTGACTGGGAGAAAGGCTAAATTAGGAACCTCAAAATCAGGAGGGGGTTGGCTCAGAAAACATGAATGTCTCACTGCCATTTTTACCTTGCTTTCTGCAGAGTTCTGTGCGGTGTGATCATTTGCTAATGCTCCTCAGCTCTTCGATCATGATTACTAAAATAAAGCGGGTGTGCACACAGGTTTGTGCCTGTGGGGTGTGTGTGTGTGTTTGTGTTTGTGTGAGAGAGGAAGAGAGAAGACAGGGAGTGAGAGCAAGGGTACACATGAGAGAGAGACAGAATGAGAGAATCTCCTGTTTACCTTTGAAAACGGGGCTTTGTTTCATGTCTGGGTAGGTGTGCTACGTACAGCATCACCTAAGTGCATAGGTGCATAATTTTACACTCAGATACCCAAACAGCAGAGGAAACCGTGTGAACTCCTTGAGAAATCTTGAGCATAGGCTTTGAAATAAAGGGTTTGAATCAGTCTTAGTGTTGAAGAGTAAGGAAGCTCCCCATCTAGTCTCTGAGTGACAGTAGGAAGCCTGATGCTGGAGGTCAGTTTCGTGTTGGCTAATAAACGCAACTTCCTACCTTGCTCTAACTTTTAATCCCCAGAGTCTGAAACATGCCCTCATTATGAATTAGGGAGGTTCATCCACCCTTTCTGTTTTCTGTGGGTCTGAATATCCAACTATTTCTACCTGGACCAGTAAAGTGATCACCAGAAACATATTCCTTGATGGATGAAGTCATTTCCTGGTGCATTCCTGCAGTGTAAATAATTCAGTAATCTTGTCTCTCATAGAAAGTCGGTCCTGAGCTCCTCCATCCTTTAGAATTGTGGTTTTGGCATGCACGCATCACAGTGCATTCCTTCTCATTGCCTTAGACATTAGCTTTTTAGGGTTTTGTTCATGAAGCTTCCCAGGTTTTCATTAGCTTGTGCAACTTGTTGCGATGTACTTGTATCAGGACTCTTGGGGAGCTTTATTATCCATTATATTACATCACTGCATGGGCCAGGCACCTTCATAATTAGGCTGAAAGAAACTAAAAGCATTGCACTCGTGGGCACAGCTTGGGCAGCATCATCAGATCAGAGGGTGTTGTAAGCTGGGAGATGGCCATTAGTGATCTCCAAAGTGCCAGAGCTCTGCCAGTTTCCACTGATTCTCAGCCACCTTCTTTTCCTTTTGGAGTGTAAGATTAAAAAAAAAAAAAGATAAAGTTTAACCCTGCATCATTCACATGAGTTTACTGTAATTACCTATTCCTAGACCTTTGTGTTCACACTTCTTCTAGGAAAGGAACATGGTGATTTTGCTGTTTAATTTATAAGACATTTTGTAACCATTATTGCAAAATCATTTTGTTCTATTCTCATTTAACTTTCAGAAAGTTCACAAATTCAATTTATTATTTTTTATTCACATTAATTTGTTTGCCAGCTGCCCTGTCCTCCTTTCTCTTCTTGAAAACAGTCATGGGACCACAAGATATACCATGGAGTTAGTTCATGGTCATAATTAGTATTTCTTCACCAGGATACTGACTGATAAGAACAAAGCTCCCTTTAATCTAGGCCACCCTCTTGCAATTCTCCCAACACTGATTCCCTTTGATATAAGAAGCCAATCAATCGTTTTTTCCCCACACCCCCTTTTTCCAATATTTTCATCTGAAGTGGATGCATTTTAATGTATTTATTTTTATTTTATAAATGTTTATAAATTTGCTGAGAGATACTCCTAATATCAGTGGCCCTGCATCTCTTAAGACCAGGCATTTCCCACTACATTTCTGTTCCAATGTCCTCATTAACACTTCATAGTTTCTTACGTAGGGCCATTTCACTTTACCCAGATTTTCTCATCTCACTGAGCTCTGGCTGTCCACCCCAAATCAGAACATCACAAATCTGCTTATTTTTAAAAATTACTTCATTATTTTTAGCTTTTCCTGGGCTTAGTCCATCTCCATATCTATGTTACTAACAGATTCAGAAGAATGGAGATTTGAGTAAACTGGGACATAGCATGTCAAGATGTCAGTTCTTCATAAACGTGTGGATAAGCTTAATATCTTGCCAAGTAAACTCTTTGAAAAATGATGTCTTTTGAGCAGGGACACATTTGCTCTGGAGATTCTAGCGAAGAATTTGTTCTTGCCTTTTCCATCATTTGTCGGCTGCCAACATTGCTTGGCTTGTGGCTGCATCACTCCAATCTCTGCCTCTGTGTCATGCCGCCTTCTCCTTTGGTGTCTGAAATCAAGTCTCCCTCCACCTCCCTCATGGAAAGAAGCTTGTGATTATTTTAGGGAGCACATGTATAAGGCAGGATAATCCTGCCATCTCAAGATTGTTGACTTAATTACACTTGTAAAGATCATTTTTCCACAGAAGGTGACAGTGACAGATTCCAGAAATTAGGACATACGTATCTTTAGGGTAAGGAGCATTTTTACCCTATCCTACTGGCTCACTCATATTCTGCCAGTAGAAATGTGGTTGGGACAACATCAGGAAACAAGTTGTCAATGTGCGTCACAAACTTGAAATGACCACACACTGTAGTGCCACTACAATGGTAATAGTAAGTCATTAATGGGAATTATTACATTTATAAAAACTTAATCAAAATTATTTTTAAAATAGTTACTCCAAATATTTAACAATAAATAAAAATGTCTACAAATAAAGTGTCATTATTTTAAATTGTTGTGAGAAATATATAACTGAATAGAGTTCATAAGAAAACATTAAAGGAAAAAACAATAAACTAATAAATGTATTATACATCATTATTATAACTATATTTATTTTTATGCCATTTTCATATTATTAGCATGTTTATGTACACATAAATACAAATTGTCCACAGAAGTCTGTAGGCAATTTTATGCTTTAATAGCTCCAGAAGAATAGGTACTACAGATGGTTTTACATTTTTAAATGACTTTTTAAATTTATTTTACTTTTTGTAGTTTTGTGAATTTTGAATTATACATTTGTTGTTGCTTTTGTTAGGCAAGAAGTCTTTGTATTTTTCCAGGAACTTTCCACTTCATCTAAATTATAATTTTTTGGTCGTTTTTGTAATACTGTCTTATTTTTTAGCAAATGTTTAATTTTAGAATACTTTCAGATTTACAGACAAATTGCAAAACTAATACAGAGAATTCTGACATACCCTACAGCCAGTGTCCCATATTAGAAACTTAAATTGGTATAGTATATTTGTTACCACTGAAGAAGCAATATTGATACATTGTTATTACTTAGGGTCCATAATATATTTAGATTTCCTTATTTTTTCCCTAATTTCCTTTTTCTTTTCCAGGATCCTGTCCAACCATATCACTGAAGAAGTGTTTGTCAGGTTTCTCCACTGTAAAGTTACTACCTTCCCCTCTTCCCTTTCCTTACCTCTTTCTTTGGAAGACATCACTATGGACAGCCCACATTTATGGGAGGAGAAGTTATGCTCCACTTTCTTGAGGGGTGACTATCCACATAAATTAATTGAAATTCTTTTGCATGATGGATATTTATTTTATACTTAGGGTTATAATCCAATACTATGATATTCATTTTCTTGCTCAAAGTTGTCCAGTTTTGGCCATTGGGAGCACTGCAGTTGACTTCTGTGTCTCTTTGACATGCCCCTGACCTCACTCCATCATTGGGTTTTATTTTAGTACATCCCTACCTCATGGTACTACAAGAAGCTCCAAACTTATCTTGTATATTCCTTATTCCTGCCTTAGAAAGAGTCATTTGATTTCTACCTCAATCCCTGGTTCTTTTTATTGGAGAGTAGTATTAGATGCCAATCTGAACATTGGTGTACTTGTTGTTACTGGGGCAAATAACATATTTTTAATTTTAATTTTTTTACTTCAATTACTCTCCTTAATTAGAGGAACTGAAAACATACATTGAAGTTTATCATTTTATATTCACCAAATTAATAATCTAAAGATATTTAAATAACCATACTTTTAAGTAATGTTTTTGTTAATTTACAGCATTTACACATATGAGAATATTAAAATTGCACTAAGCCTTTTGAGACACCCTGTTTATACAAATATTTATTTAACAATGATACTTTTTTATTATCCTCTGTATTTTTTCAAACTTTCTATGCAATGCAGATATTCTAAAATTCTCATCGCTTTTTGGCATTTTGGCTAAGATCAAGTGAAAATTCTCATTAGTTCCTTTTATTAATAAAAATTAAAAGTTCAGAAAATTTGTGTTATGTCAAGAGTTGTTAAAAATAATTATAATGTTACTTAATAAAAACCAATTGAGTCTTTTCTAAAAGAAACACACCATAATAATAGATGTTAATGGTAAAATTCAAGTCTAAAATATCATGCTCCTGCAAGTAGTTTATAATCTACTAGATAAAGCACATTTATTCAACTAACTATAAAAATAATGAGATAAATATTAACCAAAAGGAAGAACATAAAGCTTAACTCTAGTGGAGAAGAGCATAATGAATTCTGACTTGAACCTCAACAAATTTCCTGGAAAAGGTGGCATTTATTTTGTCCCTGAAGACTGAATAAGATTTTGACAGCCAGGGTAAGGGCATTTCAAAAGAGTATGAAGCAGAAATAATGAAATAGAAAAGGTCAGAGACAGAAAGATGTCCATTTTGACAAAGACATAGAATGAATGGGAATGCTTATTAGAAGTCTGGGGCTTGAGGCTGCTCTGTCTATGGAGTAGCCATTCTTTTATTCCTTTACTTTCTTAACAAACTTGCTTTCACTTTGCAAAACAAAGAAGTATGGGGTTTGAAAAGTAGATTGGGAAACGATCCTTTCAAAGCATCAACTTTTATTTTATTATTATTTTATTTTATTTTTCCATAAGTTATTGGGGTATGGGTGGTATTTGGTTACATGAGTAAGTTCTTTAGTGGTGATCTGTGAGATCATCTGTGCACAGATGGTGCACCCATCACCCAAGCAGGATACATTACACCATATTTGTTGTCTTTTATCTGTCGTCCCCCTCCCACTCTTTCCCCGAGTTCCCAAAGTCCATTGTGTCATTCTTATGCCTTTGTATCCTTATACCTTAGCTCCCGCATATCAGTGAGAACATGTGATGTTGAGTTTTTCGTTCCTGAGTTACTTCACTTAGAATAATAGTCTCCAATCTCATCCAGGTCATTGCAAATGCTGTTAATTCATTCCTTTTTATGGCCGAGTAGCATTACCACCTTTTCTTTATCCACTCTTTGATTGATGGGCATTTGAGTTGGTTCCATGATTTTGCAATTGTGAATTGTGCTACTATAAACTTGCGTGTGCAAGTATCTTTTTCAAATAATGACTTCTTTTTCTCACAGCAGATACCCAGTAGTGGGATTGCTGGATCAAATGGTAATTCCACTTTTAGTTCTTTAAGGAATCTCCACACTGTTTTCCACAGTGGCTGTACTAATTTACATTCCCACGAGCAGTGTAGAAGTGTTCCCTGTTCACCGCATCCACGCCAACATTTATTGTATTTTTATTTTTTGATTATGGTCATTCTTGCAGGAGTGAGGTGGTATCGCATTGGGGTTTTGATTTGCATTTCCCTGATCATTAGTGATGTTGAGCGTTTTTTCATATATTTGTTGGCCATTTGTATTCTACAATGAACTCAAACAAATCAGTAAGAAAAAACAAACAATTCTGTCAAAAAGTGGGCTAAGGATATGAATAGACAATTCTCAAAAGAATCTGTTTTTCTAACATCTGTTTAGTCAACAGGGGTGGAAAGGAGGAGAGGTATCTGCCTTTATTATTATTAGTAACGGCTATCTGCCTGCACACTGTGCTAAAGATTTTTGTTTTTTAATGCATGTACTCATTTAATATTTATGATCTATCAGATAGGTCATAAAGATATAAACAATAACTACTGCTATTCCTGGCTTTCAAAAGATGAAACTGAGGCATTGAAAAGTGAAATAATCCAATTGATCAAGGGAAACAAAAGGAAGGAGGTAGAATATGACTCTAAGATGAATAGTCTCATTTTTTGGATGAAATTTGATGCATTTAATGCTGATATACTAGATAGGAAGAAGGGAACTTTTGGTGGAGTAAAAAATATATATATTAAAAATCATTGAATTAGGCTGAGACAGGTGGATCACCTAAGGTCAGGAGTTTGAGACCAGCTTGGCTAACATGGCGAAACCCTGTCACTACTAAAAATGCAAAAATTAGCTGGGCGTGGTGGTGCATACCTGTAGTCCCAGCAACTCGGGAGGCTGAGGCAGGAGAATTGCTTGAACCCAGGAGATGGAAGTTGCAGTGAGCCAAGATCTTGCCACTGCACTCCAGCCTGGGTGGTGAGTGACAGAATGCAACTTATCTCTTTAAAAAAAAAAAAAAATTGAGTTATTGCTTAACTTGAAGCACCAGAAACTAGGAAATTTGAAAACCAGAGTCAATAACATAGAGCAGGTCATGGACATGATTGAGGTCTCACTGGTAGACAGTATAGATTAGAAAGAAAGGGGGTCGGGGAATCTCAAGGACAGGAGGAAAACAATAATAACAAATACTGTTATAGAATGTCTACTATGTATCATGCATATGGTATATAGACTCACCTCAAATAAAGAATTTAAATTAACACCTATTAAATTGTTTAGCCTAAATCTGCCTCCTAATATATTTTAAGTCTAGCCTAAAGATTTCTCCATACACAGAGAACTATAAAGGTAACCTAACTGGATGTATAAACTTCCTGGAACTTATTCTCCTACCAACCACAGAGTTTCA
This sequence comes from Macaca mulatta, assembly GCF_049350105.2. Lineage (NCBI taxonomy): Eukaryota > Metazoa > Chordata > Mammalia > Primates > Cercopithecidae > Macaca > Macaca mulatta. The sequence continues at coordinate 174,145,420 of NC_133409.1, forward strand.
GCCAGTTGCAGGTGGGCAACTGTTCCAACTGTGCTCAAATAAGGTAAATGCTGAGCTATAACCAATCCAGTTGCTTCTGTACCTCACTTCCATGTTCTATACAGCGCTTTCCTTTTTCTATCTATAAATCTACTTAGACCACGTGACAGCGGCAAAGTTTCTGGTTTAGGAACTGTCCAATTCATGAATTGTGCTTTTGGCTCAGTTAAATTCTGTTAAATGTAATTTGCCTGAGGTTTTTCTTTTAACAATCTTTTCACCTTAAGACAAAGATTATATCACTTTTCAGACCTTTTAGAAAAAAATAAGCTGGGCACAGTGGTGCATGCCTGTAATCCCAGCACTTTGGGAGGCCGAGGCAGGTGGATCACCTGAGGTCAAGAGATTGAGACCAGCCTGGCCAATATGGTGAACACCCGTCTCTACTGAAAATACAAAAATTAGCTGGGGGTAGTGGCGGATGCCTGTAATCCCACCTACTCGGGAGGCTGAGGCAGGAGGATCGCTTGAACCCAGGAAGTGGAGGTTGCAGTGAGCAGAGATCACACCATTACACTCCAGCCTGGGCAACAAGAATGAAACTCCATCTCAAAAAATAAAATAATAATAACAACAGTCATACCCCCTAAATAAATGGCAGTGACAAGGAATACTTCTAAGATTTCAGTTTTGGGTAAAAACACATTTACTAATTTACCTTACACAATAGTTTCTAGAATGAAAAATTATATGAAACAACTTTGAATTGTCTACCAGTGTTTGGGCAAATGTGTTGCTTGCAAATGTGCCCTGAGAGCGAGGAGGACAGCTGTCTCTTCTGGACCCTAAGGTATATTGTATGATTGTACAATTTCCACTTCTTTCAAAGTGCTCTCTCGTTCATCCTTTATTTTGCCCTAAGGATGTTTTTTATGCTCTTTCTTTTCAAGTGTAGTTTTAGTGCAACATAACCAAGAGCCTCACAAAGATTGAAAAGTAGATGGAGAATACTGAAAGAAGGAAAAAAAGAGTATCACAAACTTCCATTATGTTATGTTATAAACATAAACTTTATTGACTTTCAAATAGCATATACAATGTAGTTTGATTGTTTAATTGATATATTTTTCTATTTATGAAAATTATTGGGAGCCTAAGGTTAAGATGGATTATGCCACAGTTTTTCATATAAAATACCACAGTTTTAAAAATTCTATTTGTTGATCGGGCGAGCTGGCTCATGCCTGTAATCCCAGCACTTTGGGAGGCTGAGGCCGGCAAATCGCTTGTGGTCAAGAGTTTGAGACCAGCCTGGCCAACATGGTGAAACCCTAACTCTACTGAAAATACAAAAATTAGCTGAGCATGGTGGCACACACCTGCAATTTCAGCTGCTCAGGAGGCTGAGGCAGGAGAATTGCTTGAACCTGGGAGGTGGAGGTTGCAGTGAGCCGAGATCGCACCACCTTACTCTAGACTGGGGGGATAGCAAAACTCCATTTCAAAAAAAAAAAAATTATATTTGTCTTTTGTTTACTGGCTTCGCACTTACTGACACAGCTTTCAGGTACAAATAAAAGCCATTAGGTGAGGGATAGCTGTACATTATCTTTTTTTTTAATAACAACTCCTGTCACAGGTTTAAAAGATACAAAATTTAACCATCATGTTCCAGCATCATGGGTTATTTCTCTTATTTCTCATGGGGGTTGATGAGCTTATATGCAAAGTGTGGGGTGGGGAGAGAGGGGTGAGGAGGCTTATCCAGCTGCAATACAAATCCACTGAATTGGGATCCATCTATTTACTGATGTAGCCTGCTCAAGGTCTATGCTGGCTATTTCAGTGGCTGCCCTCAGTGGCTGGACCTCGGCTCAGACCCACCACATGCCACATCCTGCAGGATGCACCTTTGGAAGGTCCCTTGGCAAAGAGATGGAAGTGACGCAGTTCCCACCTGCTCCCTGGAAATGACAGTCCACAGAGATGTCAGTCATACCCTTCATGACTGACTACCAGTGATGACTGTTCACACTGCGTCCTAGGAAGTATGTTCCTCCACGCAGGCTGTGAGAGTCCAGGAAGGTCCACTGACTTGCTTATTTGTTTTTGCGACTGAACCTCAAGTTCCCTGGCTCTTACTAGGTGAAAATTAGCTCCAGGACAAACACATTTTCCTAGGCAAGGTTTAATAGGCTTGCGACTGGAGCTGTGCAAGGGAGCAGCGTACAGGGGAGGGGTCCTGATGCTCCCTCCTCAAAGGGCCTGGCTCTTGTCATCTTAAGGAAGTTGAGTCAGAAAAAGGAGTGATGTACAAGCATATTTAGGGGTTTTCTTAGAGCTTGTACAATGAGACGTTATGCCCTAATTGACATGGCATGATCTGAGAGCGGCGGATTAGCTCCACCTTTGGCAGAGATTTTAGTATTATAATAAGAAAAAAAAAATTAGTGAAAGGTCAGTGCTAGAGTCCATCTTATCTTCAGCTGGTTGTATCTGGTTCGGTTCTTATCAGGAACAGCAGAGTCTCCCTTCTGCAACCTTGAAAGATGATCAACTCCTTAAGGAATGCTAGAGTTCTGCTTCAGCAGCCTTGGAAGACATGACTTCAAGAAGATCGTTGGTGAGGTTCTTCCTTTTATGATTAGGAATTCAGCCTGGCCAGCTAAGTTGAGAGAGGCCTCCTTTCTGCTAGATTACTTGGGTCAGCTTGTTAAGGGAGGCAAGAAAACATGGGATGGAATATGGCGGACATGTGAGGCCCATTGGGATCTTAGTAACCAGGTCTCTTGTCTGCCAGGATTGAGTCTCTTCCCTAACCTGTCTCACATCAGAAAATTTCAGTCCCTGGAGCCCATGAGAAATCACACACTACTCTACAACAACAGGAAATTTGCATCTTGGGCTCACTGCTCATTCTGCTGTGCTGCTCCGAGATGTCTCCAGGCAACTGCCCTGCCCCGCAAGGTTAGCCGACTTCCAAGGGGACACTCTAGGAAGTGAGATCCAGTTCCTGTCTGTGCTTAAATGTCAGCTCTCTGGAGGCAGGGTCTCTGTATTCTGCTCACCTGACATCTCCAGAGTAGGTGTTCAGTGAAAAAAAAAAAACGAAACAAAACAAATAAAAACACCTCTTACTCGTCACTGGATGTCATCTAGGAGTTGGTTAATGATACAGGAACGGTGTATGAAGACCCGATATTGACTTCCCTCTTGTCTTGCTCTTCAAAAAGACTTGACCCCCATTCCCTTCCACAGCGGCTTTTTTTTTCCCTCATCTCTGGGGATGAGAAAAAAAAATATTGGTTCAAACTCTTCAAGCACTCTTTTAAATATGTTTTTATCTTATTCTTGGATAGTATTCTAGAACTTAGAAGTCAAAAATTGAACATCTGCATTCTCAGGTTCTACTGTAACCACTTTCCTCAGCATGAATTAGGTCTTTTCATTATACCTGGGCTGTGCAACAGGGAAGGAGAATATTTAAGATAACAATAAAAAATAACTATTCCACCCTAGTGTTGACATCCCTATTTCATGGAAGATGATTCTAAGGTTCAGAAAGATTGAGTGCCTAACCAAAAACCATACAGCCTGTAAATGTTAGGGCTGAATTTCTAACACCACTGCTGTTTTCGAAACCCATACAATGTCTCTTTTTATACCACTATAGGATGCTGTTGCTCTGGGTGGGGAGCTGGGAAGGCACTGCTTCCTTCATTGCACTTCCTAATCATATTTCAGCTCAAATATTGTTTCCTCTGGAAACACTTATCTAATCCTCTTAACCAATCATTCTCAATCAGAGGTGATTTTGCTCCCCAGGGACACTGGTAACATTTGCTGATAGTTTTAGTTTTCCGTACTAGAAGGGAACATTAGGAAGGGGAGTCAGACACCCAACTAGCACCTATAGTACGGCCAGGGGTGCTGCTAAACATCCTACAATGCACACTACAACCCCCACAGCAAAGAATGACACAGCCTCAAATGTTCATTTATGCTGCAGTTGAGAAACTCTGCTCTCAACAATGCCATCTCCCCCCGCTCTGTGCTATGACAGTAACAGCACCAGGTATTGCCCTGTCATAGTGCTTATTAGAGTTTACAACTCTGCATTTATTATACATTTAATTACAGGTTCAACATTTTCTTAGTACCTCACCATTCCCACTAAAGTGTAAGGTTGGCAGAGGGACCATATAATTTATTGCCCGAATCAGGACAGCTCTAAGGTGTTACTAATAAATACACTGGGACAACAGATATAAATGGGCTATTTCATCTGAGTCATAGAAGATTGCCAAGGGAGAGGGTAGTGTTGAAAGCCTGATGACAGTGCCTTAGTATTAAACACAAGATGAAGAAGGGAAAGAAGCAGTGAGTAGAATCTACTCTTAAGTTTCATGTTGAAGAAAATGTGATGGATAAAGTAAACCTGAAGAAAAGAAAAAGAGTAGCATGCATATATAAACACAGGGGATGGGGAAACTAACCCTTTATCTAGTGGTGAGAAACTTTCCATTAGAAAGGGAAATGTTGTGATTGTGTACAAAAGTAAAGGAAGAAATATCCTCCAAAAGAGTAGGGATTGAGGGGAGATCAGGGGCTTATTGGTGCCATTCTTCAGAGACACGGGGATTGAGGTGGAATAAAATAGAGCAGTTTCTCTCAAATGGTTTTTATCTCCTCATTGAAGTAAGAAGCAACAGTGTCTGTAACAAGGAAAGAAGGGGCTGTAGTGAATCAGACTATATATTCAAGAGCTCTGGGAGAATATATTCAAGAGGGTGTAAACATATGTGAATAACAAGATGGCCAGAAAAGGCCAGCAGGTTGCCCAAACATAGGGAGCTTGGAATTGTGGGAAAACCAAGCTGAGTAATGAGTTTTCTTCTGGATAGTCAATGGTTGTATGAGTTTCTAACCACTCAATTCCTAACATCCACAGGCAAGCAGCCAAAAGAATAAGAATGACCAAAACAATAATGTTCTGGCACGTTCTCTCTGAATCTCAGCCTCTAACCCGAACTCATTCATCAGGTTACTCTTCAATCTCAGTGTGTTAGTCCTTTCTCTGCTATAGATAAATACCTGAGACTGCATAATTTATAAAGAAAAGGAGTTTAATTGGCTCACGGTTTTACAGGCTGTATAGGGAGCATGGCTGGGAAGACCTCAGAAAACTTACAATCATGGCAGAAGGCAATGAGGAAGGAGACACATCTTCACATGGTCAGGGCCAGAGGAAGACAGAGAGCAAAGGGGGAGATGCTACACACTTTCAAAAACTAGATCTCGTGAGAACTCACTCGCTATCACCAGAACAGCAAGGGGGAAATCCATCCCCATGATCCAATCACTTCCCACCAGGTCCCTCCCCAAACATTGGGGATTACAATTTGAAATGAGATTTGGGTGGGGACACAGAAGCAAACCGTATCTCTCAGCTTCCATGCCTGTTCTCAGTGTTGTTTTCACAACTCTCCAAAATCCTCAGCTGCCAGTCACTTATTTCCTTCCCTGGGCACATTTAAAGGGAGTCAGGGGACAGAGAGAATACTGACACAATATCCAGATTACAGAGGAAGAAATAGAGTCACTCAGGAGAGGGGGTAACCGAGAGACAGCTGAAAGAATACCCAGGGAAACTTCAGCGAATGTGAGGGATTGGGAAAGTCAGAGAGATGATGGTTCATGGTCAGATGTGGGAATTTCAGACTTTGCATTGATAGCGTGGAAATATTTTTAAACAATGACAAAATCCGAGATGTAGTCATTAGTGTTGGTTGGTGGAGTCAAGAAGTAGTCAAGGCTGTTAAAACTGTGTTTATCAAGGACAATAAAACAAAGGTATTGACAATCAACAAAGATTCAGAGAATTTTTATGAGTTCCTCACACTTACACAAAAATTGTCATAGAAGCTTTGAAATAGTCATTTAAAAAACTCATCCACATGTATATTAGGGGCAGGGGGAAGAGGGAGAGGGAGGGAGAGGAGGGGAAGAGAGAGGGAGAGAGAATTAATGTAGGGCAAAGAACAATCAGTATCATACTTTTCATACATTTGGTAACCTCTCTCTATTTTGTCTATTGTCATAGCATAAGCCATATGTTGGAACCTATGTCAAAATCCCAGCCAAATTTGCAAAACTGACAATTTTATAATCCACTGGTCTAGTGATGAAAAACACTGTAAAAGAAGAAACTGAAAAACCCAGAGAAGACCAATAAAACGTTTGTCTTGTTCATCCAAAATAGGTGAAATCCTTATAAACTTAATAGATTATTAGAGGCAGTCCTGTACAATTCATTGGTGACAAATATTTTAGCTCTTCTTCTTAGATTAAAAAAAAAAATACACAGAAAAGTCACTGGCTTTTTTCAAGTGAGAATAGCTACTCAAGAATCTGTTCTCTTATCTCTAACCAGAACAGGAATTCAACCTTTGAATTCTGGAGCTAGTCTTTGTTCCAGCGTTACAATGAAATCTATCTGTCTCTCTCCCCACCCATCACTCACTGCTGTAGGGCTGTCTAGGATCTCTGATCACTAAGTAGACACTAAGGCCAAATGACAGAGAAACTGTTTTATTGGTGTTTTATTGTTGTGGACAAGTGAAAATACAAGGGGGTGGTAGTTGTGTTTCTTTTCACTTTATTTTTTTCTTTTTTTTTCTTTTAAATGTGTTTTTCTTTGGGGTTTAATATTTTTAAACTTCTGTACTGTGAAAGTTGGATCCCATATCCATGCAGCATAAATATATGACCATGTTTAAAGAGGGATCCTTTGAAAATTTATTTGCTATCTATCCAACTGGAGGGAGGACTCCAGAAAGCCTGTGGGTGTGCACAGAAACTCTCCCTCCTTTCATTTGTGAATGCCTAAAGCATGCCCAAACGAGCTAGGGTATGGAACTCCAATCTATAAGGATCTCCCAGGTACCATAGCAACACATCACAATAGTTTTTATACAATATATCATGGGCATGAGAATATTACTGTAAGACTCCTTTATGTGTAGATGGTTGATAAGATCAATTCCAGCTAACCTGATTATTACCATATTAGGGAGTTTCATGTCTACACAGCTGCCTTATCAACTTGAACGTGTTTATTGCTCTATTTGGGGTAAATATGCAATTACTCTGATAGCAATGATTTGCAAAGGTTAGAAACATGTTAAATTAAAAAGGCCTGAAATCATACCATGAATCCAACTTTTGAAACACTAAACCTTTGTTGAAATAGTTTCTTCTTCCTGGATCTCTCTCCTGAAATAACATTGATTGTTAATGGCTGACTATTACAGCAATAGATATTTAGAGACATGGAAAATAATCACATGGTATAAAGAATAAATTAAAAATCACCCTTAATTGTACCCTAAAAATATAAATTAAAAATATACAATTGTACACAGTTAATCTACTAACAGATTATTTTGTATACTGTTTTCCTATTTAACTTTTTATTATGGGTATTTTCTCTACATCCTTTTTAATTAATGATACTTCATTTAATTGGGTTCTAAGGTTGAGTATTTAGTCTATTTCTAATTTCTCTATATTATAAATAAGGTAATAATGAAATGTTTTTCTGTGTTTGCATTAGTCCATTCTCACATTAGTATAAAGAAATATCTGAGGCTAGGTAATTTATAAAGGAAAAAGGTTTAATTGGCTCCTGATTCTGTACAAGAAGCATGACAGTATCTGCTTCTGGTGAGGTCTCAGGGAGCTTTTACTCATTGCAGAAGGCAAAGTGGGAGCAAGTGTCTTACATGGCAGAAGCAGGAACAAAAGAGAGAGCAGGGAGGTGATACACACTTTTAAACAACCATATCTCATAAGAACTCACTCACTATACAGTACCAATGGGGGATGGTACTAAACCATTCATGAAAAACCACCCCCACAATCCAGTCACCTCCTACCAGGCTCCACCTACAACACTGAGGATTACAATAATTCTACATGAGATTTGGGTGGGTACATAGATCCAAGTCATATCAGTGTTTTAACATATATTTCACATACAGTCTAGAATCAGAACTACTGAATCAACTGATGTAAACCCTTTTAAACTTTAAACATATATTCCTTCCAGAAAGGTGGGCATACAAAGATTTGTATTTCCTTTCACTCACATGCCACTTGTTGCTATCATATAAGACTCTATGGTTTGACCTGCAATTAAAAATATTATATTGTTTTGCAAATGTTTTATTACTAGTGTTGAATTTTTCTTGTTTATTGTACATTTACATGTTTTATTTCATAAAAGATGTGTGTTCTTTTCTCATTGTGATTAGATTTGGCCTTTAAATTTTTTTTTCATTTTGCTCTAAAAGAACAAAGCTGGAGGCATCATGCTGCCTGACTTTAAACTACACTACAGGGCTACAGTAAACAAAACAGCTTGTTACTGATACAAAACCGGATACATAGACCAATGGAATAGAATAAAGAACCCAGAAATAAGACTGCACATCTACAACTATCTAATCTTTGATAATAAATGGTGCTACGATAACTGGCTAGCCATATGCAGAAGATTAAAATTGGACCCCTTTCTTATACCACATACAAAAATTAACTAAAATTAGGTTAAACACCTACATGTGAAACCTAAAACTATAAAAACCCTGGAAGACGATCTGGGCAGTACTATTCAGGACATAGGCATGGGAAAGATTTCATGACAAAGATGTCAAAAGCAATTACAACAAAAGCAAAAATTGACAAATGGGATCTAATTATGCTAAACAGCTTCTGCACGGCAAAAGAAACTATCAACACAGTAAACTACAGTGTGGGAGAAAATTTTTGCAAACTATGCATTCAACAAAGGTCCAATATCCAGCATCTGTAAGGAACTTGAACAAATTTATAAGGAACAAACAACCCCATAAAAAAGTGGACAAAGCACACAGACATTTTTCAAAAGAAGACATACATGCAGCCAACAATCATATGCAAAAAAGCTCAACCTCACTGATCATTAGAAAAATCCAAATCAAAAACCACAATGAGATACCATTTCACACCAGTCAGAATGACTATTACTAAAAAGTCAAAAAATAAGAGATGCTGGTGAGATTGTGGAGAAAAAGGAATGCTTATATACTGTTAGTGAGAGTGTAAGTTAGTTCAACCATTGTGGAAGACAGTGTGGCAGTTCCTCAAAGACCTAAAGACAAAAATACCATTCAACCCAGCAATCCCATTACTGGGTATATACCCAGAGGAATATAAATCATTCCGTCATACAGACACATCCACGCATATGTTCATTGCAATGTTATTCACAATAACAAAGACATGGAAACCTAAATGCTCATCAATGATAGACTGGATAAAGAAAATGTGGTACATATACACCATTTAATACTATGCATCCATAAAAATGAATGGGATCATGCCCTTTGCAGGGACATGGATGGAGCTGGAGGCCATTATCCTTAGCAAACTAACACTGGAACAGAAAACCAAATATCACATGTTTTTACATATAAGCAGGAGCTAAATGATGAGAACAAATGGACACACAGAGGGAAACAACACACACTGGGACTATTTGAGGGTGGAGAATGGGAGGAGGGAGAGGATCAGAAAATATAACTAATGAATTCTAGGCTTAATACCTGGGTAATGAAATAACCCCCATGATACACATTTACCTGTATAACAAATCTGCATATGTACCCCTGAACTTAAAATAAAATTTTTTAAAAAATGCTTTTTTATGACTTGAAAATACTTTCTTTACTTTTTTGGCTTTCTTCACAATTTTATTTATGTATAGATTGTATTTAGAAATCTGTTACTTTAAAATATATATAGTAAAATGTCTTGAAATTTTTATTTAGAGATCTCCACTCACTTTTATGATCTCTTTGTGAAATTAGATGAAAGCTTCCAAAATTTTCTTCTAGGTGTTCTATTATTTCAAAATTTTCATATAGTTTTATAATCTATCTGAAAAGTGCCCTAATGTGTTCTACTATTATAGGTTGCTCATATGCCTTAGCCAAAATGGATTTGTACCTCATATAATAAAGCAACATTAAGCAAAATCCACTTCTTTGATAAGAAATTTTTTTTTTTAGAATTTTAACTCTAATTTTGACAAAGAAAATGCTTCAAAAGTATGAAAGACATGCCTTTAAAAAAGTAGTATATCAATTAATTAAAGGTGGGTACAAGGGAATAAGAAATGATTGACATTTCTTTCCATTAAATGTTTAATAGAAAACATTTACCTTGGAGAAATATTGACATCTTTTTTTTTGCTTTAATAACAATAATGATATTTAGGTATTGCCTATTACCTTATCAGCACCTGACTTGTCTAAATTTTATTGCTGCTTCAAGATACAAGTCTATTTGTGTTAAGAATATGTGCTACCCAAATAGGAAAAAAATAGTAGTCTGCCCTTAATGTATTTACCAGTTTATTGTGGGACAGCATCATTTTCTAGGTCGATGGACTTTGAACATTTTTAAAACTTTTTTGTGTGTGTGTGTGTGAGAAGGAGTCTTGCTCTGTCGCCCAGGCTGGAGTGCAGTGGCACAACCTCGGCTCACTGCAAGCTCTGCCTCCTGGGTTCACGCCATTCTCCTGTCTCAGCCTCCAGAGTAGCTGGAACTACAGGCGTCCGCCAACACGCTCAGCTAATTTTTTTGTATTTTTTTTAGTAGAGACGGGGTTTTGCCATGTTAGCCAGGATGGTCTCCATCTCCTGACCTCATGATCCGCCCACGTCAGCCTCCCAAAGTGCTGGGATTACAGGCATGAGCCACTGCACCCAGCCAATTTTACAAACTTTAATCATATTCTATCACTGGGCATTTAGGTTGCTTCACAAATAAAGTTTTGCCAGTTTTTTCTCACCCAGAAATGATCAACTCTGCAGAATAATCCAAAAATTGTTTAATTCCTGTTTGCCATTTTATATGTTTGACAGATATGAAGAAGTGTTTCTTAAGTGGAATACATAACAATTTAGGTTCACTGTGGGTGGTACAGGATAAATTATTTTTTCTTTAAATTAAGAGGATCCTTACATTTCCTTGATTAATTCAGATATCTACATATTAGATTTACATAAGTCATGGTATTTCTTTATTTAGCATCATTTACTGTATTACTTAAGTCACATATTGAGGTACCACGCTCAAATCAGTTTTGAAGCGTGTGTCATAATTGATGATTTGCCCTATTATGCCAATTATTCCCATATTATTTTTAGACGTTTCAGTTGCTTTCAAGCCTACCCACCCATATAAATATTTTTGCTTTGTCTAATTTGAATTTGCCAAATGGATTTTATGCAAGGTCAACTCTCATCTAGACATGAAAAATAAAATAATAAAAGAAAAAAATCACTATTAAAAATTCCTAAGCACCACAATTGACTTGCTTTTGTTGTGAACTGGGTGCAATTATTATCAAGCTAAGTGCCTCTCATTAATCAATATTAATTATTTCTGCAAGGGAGGATGTAAATCAATATTAAGAATTTTCTGGAGATTTCACAGATCTCAATCAAGAATATGTTTGCATTTGCATGCACTGTAACAAGAGCCAGCTGGGAAATGCACCATTTGCTTGAAAAGGTGGGGAGCCCCACCTTTTAAAAAATCTCTGTGTCATTTTTGCAGACAAAGAAAGCAAAGTGCTGAGAAGCTACTTGTAAAAGTATTACTGTGAGAAAAGTAAGAACATATATACCCAAGTTTTCATATGAAAATGAATGGTCAACTCTGCAGAATAATCTATAAAATCTCAATTCCTATTTGACATTTTTATCTTCTGGTACTTCATTTTGCATAAAAGCCATACAGCTCCCTAGAAATCCCCAAAGAGCAAGAAGGGGGCTGAAGGTTGGAAAAGACAGAGAGAGCTCATGGGAGCCTGGACTACATATTTCTCCTATGAGATCTTTTATTACACCAACATTTCCCTCTTATCTTTCCATGTTGTCCGCCTGACTGGATTCTTCATTTGGGCAGGGTCTTGTTTATCTTGTCCCTTTCTCTAGCTCATTTGCCTAGTACAGTGTCTGGTCATGGTAGGACCTCCACTGTATGTATTCCTTGCGTGTCAGTGGAATGAACAAAAGCAAGGAAGAACAGACAGATGGCAGGAAGGAAGGGAATTAAAGGCAAAGAGGAGAAAGAGAGGAAGAGAAGGAGGGAGAAATGGAGGGAGGGAGGAAAGAAGGAAGAAAGGAAGGAAACAAAGAAAACGAGAGGGAGGGAGGGAAAGGGGGAGAGAAGAAAAGAGGAACGGAGGGAGGGAGAAAGAAAGGAAGAAAGAACCAGTCTAGCAGATATGTTAATTTCATGCAACTGACTCATTAAAAGTAACATTCATTTCCATTATACAAAGAGCAAGAAACGGAGAGAAGTACTGCCATCTTCACCAGCTCTCAAATTGTCTTCAAACTCTAGCTGTATCATTTGGTTTAGAATTTGGAAATTCCTGGGCATAGACGTAATGATATTCAGATGAAAGATTTAAAACTGCATTCCAGAACATTTCAATCCATAGTATTTCATCCTCAATTCTATGGAGATAGGAAATAATATCTTATACCAAGAAGGCATTTGACATCTATTAGTAAGTTCATCTGTAATATTAGATTTACCCTGGAAAGTTCAACTAAAACATACGGCAATAAAGGGACCACGTTCTAGAGAAAACAACTCCTAGCTCTTTTCCTTTTCCTTCCCCTCCTCCGACTTTCAGCAACATACTTCAGAAAAAGATAAACTCTCTGTGCTCCTGTCCAATTAGATCAGACTTCTAAAAAGAGGTAAAATCCTGATGTGTTCTGTGCAGCATTTGAAAGTATACTTCCTAAAAGGTTAAGTTATTATGTTTAAAGTTGACAGACTCATACACCAAAAGTTTGAGGTGTGCAATGGAAAAGCATCAGTATTAACATGAGTGTTTTAGCTGTATTACCACTTGTCAGTTCTTATGTCAAAACTTCGCAATGCTTCTTACAAAACTTTAATATCCCCATTTAGATATATTGGTTTAAATTGGTATTTAAGTTCTTGGCTGTGTGTATTAATGGCCATCACAAAGTTGGCTCTATAATTGTTAAGCCAATATAAACTGTGTTGTAAATTGTCCTATTTTTCACATAAGACCAGAAAAAAAAATGAACTACCTTACACCAGTCAGAATGGCTGTTATTGTTGGCCTGAATGCAGAGAAAAGAAAATCCTTACACACTGTTGTCAGGAACGTAAATAAGTTCAACCTCTATTGAAAATAGTGTGGAGATTTCTTAAAGCAATAAAAATAGAACTACCATTCCACCAGCACTCCCACTACTGGGTATCTACCCAAAGGAAAATAAATCATTACATTAAAAAGATACCATTGGGAGGCCAAGGAGATTGGATCAAGTGGTCAGGATATTGACCATCCTGGCCAACATGGTGAAACTCTGTCTCTACTAAAGATACAAAAATTAGCTGGGAGTGGTGGTGTGTGCCTGTAATTCCAGCTGCTCAGGAGGCTGAGACAGGAGAATTGCTTGAACCAGGGAGTCAGAGGCTGCGTTGAGATGAGATCGTGCCACTGCACTCCAGCCTGGTGACAGAGCGAGACTCCATCTCAAAAAAATAAATAAATAAAAATAAAAAAAAGATACCTATACGTGTATGTTCACTACAGCACTATTCACAACAAAAAAGTCACAGAACCAACCTAAATAGCCATCAATGGTTGATGGGATAAAAGAAATGTGGTGAATATATACACTGGGGAATACTACACAGCCATGAAAAAGAATGTAGTCACATCCTTTGCAGCAACATGGATAGAGCTGGAAGCCATGATCCTAAGTGAACTAATTAAAAAACAGAAGGTGAAATACTGCATGTCCTCACTTGTAAGTGGAAACTTGAAGCAATAGATACACATGGACATAAAAATGAAAATAATAGACACTGGGGACTCCAAAAGGGAGGACGGCCTTTACCTACTGGGAACAATGTTCCCAATTTAGGAAATGGGTACACTGTAAGCCCATATCTCACCAGTACACAATACATCCATGAAACGAACATGCACATGACACTCTGAGTCTAAAATAAAATAAAATGTAAACAACTATTTTCCTAATACAAATGATGCCATTTCATTCACTTATCATTTGTATATAGTTAATTCCTGAGGAAAATATTTTGTTCTCCACTTTCCCTAATCTTATAGGAAACACAAGGTATGCATTCTCTAGAAGAATCTCTTCTTCCATTCTCTTGTGCCAATTAACAACATCAGGAACCTTTTTAGAGGATGAAAAAGGTTGCTTTAAAGCCCCATAACCAAAATTATATCTTACTTATATTTTTCCTCCTTGCTGTTATATCACTAAATCTTTATAACAATGTTATGTATTTACATCACTCAATTTTTCTTTATACAATTTCTTTCTGAGCTGTAATGAGGTGAATTATCAACTGTGAGTTGTCAGCATGTGTGTGTCTGTGTATCTGTATGTGTGTGTCTGTGTGTGTGTGTGTCTATATGACGGTGTGTGCGTGCGTGTCTGTGTATTTGTGTGTATGTGCATGTGTGTGTATGTGCATGAGTTTCATCAAAATACTTGACTGGGTGGTGAGGTGGGAGTGAGAGTGATATTGCGTTAAAGGAAGTTTAGATTTTTATTTTAAGTAAAGAAAATATAGTATCTAGAATTATTTGTATTACACATAGCCTTCATGAATTCTCAATATTAACAAAAAATTTATAAAACAGATAAAGTAGAAAAATCATATTTATTGCCAAAAAAGCAAACAGTTAGTCATACAATTCTTTGCCATATCAATATCCCCTAAGGTCTACAAAATATGATTTGATTTGTAAATTCCTTGTTTCAGATTGTGTTGGCCACAGGTATTCCCCTGGGAATGTCGGACCCAAGGTTTGGTTAAGGAGCTTGCCTGGGAAAACTGTGTCACAGGAAATCCTTAAGACAACCTTTGAGGATTGTTTAATAGGTTTAATAATTTTTAACAAACAGAAATTAAATCATGTTCATAGTGCCTTTCCACTGATCAGCATTTCAGTCCTCAATCTACACTACCTCAACTGTACAACAATCCTCTGTGAGATTATTACTCTTCCCATTTTCTGGATAAGGATTTGGGGACTTCCCTGTCTAGAAGGGTGGAGACTTAGACCTGTCCATCTGCCTCCTAGTCTAGTGAACTTGCCATGCTATCACTGTTGCCTCCAGAGCCATTAGGCATTTAAGACTTTAAAAAAATTCCAGAAATAATATCAGAGATAGTTCAGGAAATGGCTATAACTTTCTCTATAAAATATTAAAGTTGGTTATTTGCTATCACCCTTGTACTCAAGGACAAAATTTATTCCACTTCTGAATTCAAGTCAATAATTGTTAGCATTTACGAGGAGACTTTCTCCCATATAGATAATATGTTTTGAACTTGCACTATTTTTTGAATCATTTTTTTGTGCACTACTGTTGATCTGGCTTGACTGGGATGGCCTTACAGGTTCAGAATACTTTAACTCAAAAGAATGATGTTTACAAGGCAATAAACTAGGTAGGTAGATAAATAGATTTTTTTTTAAATGACTTTGATTTCCAAAAAGATACAAAAGCATCCTTCAAAAACTGAAGCAAAGAAAACATTACAAGTTTTGAAATGTGACACCAGTTGCTATTTCAGGGCAACTCACCAATGACTAATTAATGGGCAGATTAGGTTTTCTTCCAATTTGCAACCACATGCAAATTATTTCTGGGGAATTACATCTAATTTTAGCATAAACTTTTTCAGATTACCTAAGTAGAAAGTAGACCAGTGATTCTCACCCAGAGCAATTTTGCCCCCCAGGCGATATTTGGCAATGTCTGGAGAAATTTTCGGTAGTTACCTCTGGGTGGGGAAAGTTACTGGTGAATTGTAAGGTGGAGGTCAGAGATGCTGCTAAACATCCTATAATTTGCAAAACAGGCTTACATAATAAAGCCTGGCCCAAAATGTCCATAGGGCCAAGGCTGAGAAATCTTGCATTAGATAAAGCATTTGGAATGTTAGAAAAATGGAAAGGAAAGAGCAGTAAGAAAACATTCGGCAACTGTGTGACACCAAAGACTAAAGGGTGCGTGAAAGTGAAAACAGCTGGTGTCAAAAATGAAAAGGCCAAGGGTACAAGTGAACACTTCTGTCACCACCACCTGAGGCTACTTTCTCAGGTAGCTCATGTCATGAAAGTTTGCTTTTCCAGACTCAGCCACCAAACCACGTCACCTACTCTTTCTCCAAGATGAGCACTGCCCATTCAATTCCCTTCTATTACCTACTAGTGAATATACTTTAGCTCAAAATGCTGTCTGCCATTAAAGTCCTAAATTTGGAATGTTCTTCCCCACTCAATGATATCTGAAAATGTGAGTTGCATTTGAGACCTTCCTTTTCTGATAGAATGTCCCTGATGTTCCTTTTCTGATAGAATGTTCCTGATCTTCTTCCTTCCCTGATTCTTCACCCAGGGAGTCACCTTCATTTTTCTCTGAACTCACCTAAGCTCAGGAGGAAAAACATTTGTACTCATGTCCTTTGTGATAGCGACTCTGTGAACCATTCACCAACTATCCCTGTCTCTAGCATTCATGTATTCAAAACACAGCAGGGCATTATTACATTTGCCCCATTACACTATTTTCAAGATATCTACTTTTCTTCCTTACTGCAATTGAACCTATAGTCTGTCATTCACATATGATTTTCCTAACACACTTTTTTTTTCTTTTTTCTTTTTTTTTTTTTTTTTTTTTTGAGATGGAGTTTTGCTCCTGTCACCCAGGCTGGAGTACAGTGGCACAATATTGGCTCACTGCAACTTCCGCCTCCTGGGTTCCAGCGATTCTCCTGCCTCAGCCTCCTGAGGAGCTAGGATTACAGATGCCTGCCACCATGCCCGGCTCATTTTTGTGTATTTTTAGTAGAGACGGCGTTTCACCAGGTTGGCCAGGCTGGTCTTGAACTCCTGACCTCAGGTAATCCACCTACCTCTGCCTCCCAAAGTGCTGGGATTACAGGCATGAGCCACTGCGCCCGGCCTAACACACTTTTCCCTTATATTTCCCACTTTTACACAAGCAAGCCAGTTAGTTTTTGCTTTTTTTTAACTATATGCCTTGACCCAATAAACACTTGTTGACTTCTGTTTTAACAGCTTCCAAAGCCATAAAATAGGTTCTGACAATCCAGAGGTTACCTAAAAGAGCTCAAGTGTGTAATTCTTCAGGAAGTTTGCAATTTATTTGGTTTCAAGCTTAAAAAACACAGCTATTTGTCATATTTCGTATTTCTGGCTCAATAGACCGAAATGATGTAGTTCGTGTCTGCTCCCCACTGTATAAAGGAGGTAAAATGTCTAGTTGGTTACTTCTGCACAATGTTCTTATCTCAAAATAATACTGAGTTTGTTTCATCAGATCTGTGTTCATTAACATCAGTAGAATTATTTGCCAGTCACCAATCTTTTTTCAACAATGACAAATTCTGGAAAGGAAGAGTTAAACATTTTGACAATTGTGTCAAAACAAAATAAAAGCTGAAAGCTACCTGGAACAGCACCTCTCTATTCAGATGAAATAAAGAATCCATTCTCCTGATCTCATCTCACATGCCACTTTCTTTTAAATGCTGTTTCATCACAGTTGAAAAGAAAAGATAGGAAGCTTCACAAAGACACCTACGGAAAAAAAAAGAAAAAAAAAAAAGACCCTCTTTCTTTATCATAAGCTTTCACTTGGTGACAAGAAGAAATCCTGTCTGCTGATGTGGACAAAGCAGTCTTGGACTCGATACAACCTCTTTTTTATGAGATCTGATCAAAGTCCTCTATATAAAAGTAAGTGGAAGAGCCAAGTTTTTTGTTTTACCTTAAAGACCTTCCGCTTGATCTCAAAATCTAAAAGCTGCACTTCTAGGAGCTTTGGAAATTGAATTTTTTTATTAGCTAACAGAATAAAACAGTGCAATTTCTGTTTATTAGATATCCCCAACATACTCATTGCTGACATGGTACCCTAGGGAACCACCCATTTTGGGGCACAAATGACATAACACAGCCTATGCTCACTCAGCACACAGATTGAATTGAGATTAAAGTGAGTTTGGGAAAATCTTTCACAAACATGTTTGTTATTGACACAGCATGTATAAAATGATTTACATGACTTAAAACTTCTTGGACATTTGTTTATAGCATTCCCTTGACAATTAACCATTTCCTTGGAACATCTTGGCAACTGCTGTTTCAGGCCTTTAATTAAATTTTCTGTTCCTTGTTTTTTGGGTTTTTTTTTTTAAGTTTCAAATTTTTATGACTTAACTGTAGAAGTAAATTGTAACATCATGTATGCATTTCTTTCTTTTTCTTATTTCCTGGAATGGTTTATTTATTTAATGAATTTATTGTGTATAATTAAGGTATACAACATGATATTATGGGATACATAGAGATACTAAAAAGGTTACTAAGGTGAAACAAATGAAGATATCCATCATCTTACAGTCAACCATTTTGATTTTGTTTTTGTGGCAATAGCAGCTAAAAGTCTACTCATTCAGCATGACTCTCCTATGCCATACAATTTCATTACCTACAGTCCTCAAGTTGTACATTAAGTCTCTAGCTTTGTTCATCCTACATATCTGCTACTTTGTAGTATCCTCTGACCTACATCTCCCCCATTTCTTCCCCACCACCCCTCCTTAGCCACTGGTAACACTGTTTTGTTCTCTATCTCTGATATATTTGAAACTTTGTTTTTATATTCCACATTTATTAATAAATGATATAAAGCAATATTTGTCTTTCCTTGTCTGGCTTATTTCACTTAGCATAGTCATATGGTAGCTCTCTTTTCATTTCCTTAGAAACATCCATACTGAATTCTTTATTAGTTCTAAAGGTGGTGTTTGTGGAATCTTTGGGCTTTTTTACATGTGGGATAATGTAATCTTCAAATAGAGATAATTTTACTTCTCCCTATCAGATTTCACTGCCTTTGGTTTTTTTTTTTTTTTTTTTTTTTTTTTTTTTTTTTTTTTTTTTTTTTTTTTTTTTCTTGTCTGATTGCCCTGGCAAGCACTTCCATGACAATGCTGAATGGAAGTGGCAAAAGCAGACATCCTTGCTTTGTACCAGATCTTAGTGGAAATGTTTTCAGTTTTTCCCCTGTGGGGTTTTCATAAATGGCAACTGTGGGGTTTTCATAAATGGCCTTTATTATGCTGAGGAACTTTCCTTTTATACCTAACCTCTTAAGAGTTTTTATCAAGCAAATACATTGAACGTTGTCGAATGCATTTTCCACATCAATTGAGATAATCATGTGGTTTTCATCTTGCATTGTGTTAATGTTGTGTACTACATTGATTAATTTGCATACATTAGACGGGACTTGCACATCAGGGATAAATCTCACTTGTTCATGATGTATAATCTTTTTGATGTGTTGTTCTTTTTTTTCCATTTCTTACCTATTATTGCATCCAATGGAATGAAAGCTCTATGAGGAAGGGGGTTGTGTTTTGTTCACTCTACCAGGACGCCTAGAAGAATTTCTGACAGGTGGTAGATGCATACTCTTCAATACACATTTGTTGAATGATTATCAAATCCTCTCACTGTGCCTCAACCTGGATTTAACCCGTGAAAAGATCCGGGTGATTAATAAGTCATTGTTGACTCAACATGTTAACTTGTTTACAAATGTAGGATTGTAGGTCATTGTTATTTATTGAGCATTAATATGCACAGCCATATTCTCACTTAAGCCTTAGAACAAACGTGCAGGATACAGTTTATTACCCAAATTTTATAGATGAGGAAACTGAGAGAGAACATAGTAGGTAAGTTGCCCCAATTACAGTGCAGAGCCTAGATTCAAACGTGGGTCAGTCTGATTCCAAAGTTCAGGACAACCTGAGTTAGAAGGCCATAAGTCTCAGGTTTTAAATAAGACTACACTGGTAGCTACTGCTATCTCTTGATACAAGTTGATATGGTTTGGACTTGTGACCCAGTCCAAATCTCATGTCGAATTGTAATCACTGACATTGGAGGAGAGGCCTGGTAGGGGGTGACTGGATCATGGGGGCAGATTTCCCCACTGCTGTTCTCATGATTGCTAGTTCTCACAAGAAGTGGTTGTTTAAAAGGCTACAGCACCTCCTCCTTCACTCTCTTCCTCCTTCTCCGGCTATGTAAATGTGCCTGCTTCCTCTTTACCTTCCACCATGATTGAAAGTTTCCTGAGGCCTCCCCAGCCATGCCTGTACAGTCAGCAGAACCAGGAGCCAATTAAACCTCTTTTCTTTATAAATTATCCAGTCTCAGGTGTTCTTTATAGCAACACGAGAATGGACTAATAGACAAGGCAAGTCTTCATTAAAATATTTAGTGCTCAGTTATAGTGCTTTGTATTGTCAAAATGTTCTAAATATCAAACAAAACTATTTAGATTCTTATGATGTAAGTATTCTGATTTTCATTTGATGGACAACGGAACTAAAACAAGAAAAAAGCAAACACAGTCCTTAAAGACAATAGAGCTAGAATTTCAAATTATTTTGACATTATTATGCCCTAATTTTATTCTCACATGGTTGAGACATGTCTCAAAATACATGAGAATTATTACAACTCACATTGTTACTAGTTTATTGTCACTAGTTTGTAGTAAAGTCAGTGATTGCATGTTGGAGTTCAATGAAATACTAACAATAACAAAAACAGTAACTGTTGTCTTGTTCAAATGTTTGCAATGTAGCAAATAACATTCTATATTTTTGTAAATATAATTTTATTTAATCTTTATGTGAACTTTAGGAGATAGATTTTTTCATATCATAAATAAAGATCTGACTTAGGAAAGTTAGTCACAGGACAGATGCAGTGACTCACGCCTGTATTCCCAGTACTTTGGGAGGCTGAGGCAGGTGGATCACTTGAGGCCAGGAGTTCAAGACCTTCCTGGCCAACATGGAAAAATTCTGTCTCCACTAAAAATACAAAAAAAAAAAAAAAAAAAAAAAATTAGCTAACGTGGTGGACGCCTGTGGTTCCAGGCACTTGGGAGGCTGAAGTAGAAAGATTCCTTGAACCCAGGAAGCAGAGGTTGCAATGAGCCATGATCATGCCAGTAAACTCCAGCCTGGGTGACAGAGTAAGACCTAGAAAGAAAGAAAGAAAGAAAGAAAGAAAGAAAGAAAGAAAGAAAGAAAGAAAGAAAGAAAGAAAGAAAGAAAGAAAGAAAGAAAAGAAAAGAAAGAAAGAAAAGGAAGAAAGAACGGAGGGAGGGAGGGAAGGAAGGAAGCAAGGAAGGAAGCAAGGAAGGAAGCAAGGAAGGAAGGAAGGAAGGAAGGAAAGAAAAGTTAGTCACAGAACTAGTTTTTGGTCCAGATAGAATTCAAACTCAGTGTATTTGCCAGGGGTCTCCAGAGAAACAGAATCAATAGAAATACACATATGAAATTCATATACCTATGAAATTTAGTCTAAGTCTGAAGGTATAAGAACCAGGAGTGCTGATGATTTAGAGCAGGTGAAGATGAATGTACCAGGGAGAAAAATTTTCCCTACCTCTGCCTTTTTGGTCTATTTAGGCACTCAATGGATTGGACGGTGAATGTGCATTGATGAGAGCAATCTTCTTTACTCAAGCTAGTTTTAAAAATGCTATTCTCATCTAGAAACACCTTCACAGACACACTCAGAAATGTTTTACCAGCTACCTGGACATATTTTAGCTTAGTCAGATTGACACATAAAATTATCCATCACACACACACTGGCCTGAATTTAATGTGGATGTGCTGACCTACCATGCTATTCCTCCTCCCCGTGGAGAAATCACTTTTCAGTACAAATCATAAGCCATGAGACAGCGGCTCAAATGTACAAGGAAGCAAGCACAGATCAGCAAGTTATTGTTAAACACAGTATTTATTAAACAATATGATAGCATAAAATCCTATAAGAAATAATACCGGTTGACCAATGTACTCAGGAACATAAAAGGAGATATAAAAGTGCAATTCAGACCTTACGCATGGAAAGATTTTAGAGAAAAGAGAAGCCACTGTAACCTCAATATTCAGAGACACATCACAGGCAAAGTGGCCTTTGGGTTCACTCAGACTCCGAAGGGCTAGTCGTTGAGTCTCTACCATGTTCCAGGCTCTGTTCCAATCAGAGATACAACAGTGGATAAATCAGTGTGGACACTTAAAGGAGGGGATTTGGACATAGGTGGTGGAGAGGGGAGACAATTCCATATGTGGGGAAAGGAGCAGAGTCATTGAGCTGAGCATGTCGTGCCATGTTCTGAGCTACGAGGAGGCGGGCTGATCTGCAGGGTTCACACTGGGAAGGAGTGGGAAATCAGATTGGATGGACAAGACATGGTTAGATTACAGCCTTGAAAATCAAGCGGAGGGCTCTGACAGGATTAGAGACTGATGGCTCTTAAAATGAGGTTTTTAGGAAGAATTTTCTAGTGACATTAAAAGGCAGCGACACCAGGAATGGAGCCCAGTTGGTTATGAAGTGTATCCTAATGTGAGATGATGATTTGGGGGCAGTGGGAACTGAAAGGAATAGAAAGATGCCAGAGACGTTACGTAGGAAAAAATAAGATGTCAAGTTGTGTTTGTGACCAAAGGGGAAATCCACCTAGGTACCTGAAGTAATGAAGAATCCTAAGTGCCTCATTTGTTCCAGAAATGAGGACAGGATGAGAAATGTTTCCAAGCCAACAGGCAGACGTGAATGCATGCTGGAGAAGAGCCACACGCCATGTGAGGGCTGAATGCTGGCCTTGGCCATGTCACTAATAGAGTCTAACGAACTAAGACAAGAGTTGCAGGAAATAGACGATCAGTGTAGTGACCTTATTTCCAGGACTCAAAAGGGGTTTTACTTTCCTCTGATTTTTAATATGTTCCCATGAACACCCATACAAAAGTAAGAAATTAAATCACTTTTCATTAAATGTTAGTTAATGATTTGTGTTATTATGACTATGTTTTATTATACTTAACTTATTTAATTTTTATGTATTTAATTTGTTCTAGAAATTACATTACATGTAGAAACCATAGGTTTGGAATTCTTACTAAGCTTTAGACAAATGTCTTGGTACTTTCCCTATTTTTGTGAAAATATCTTAGTCATTCAAAAATATTGGCCCATATCACTTATTTATATATAATCATATGGTTTCAAATAGGCAATTCAAAATACTGATGAAACTGCTTTAAAAACAGTCAAGATTATTCAGAGTTCTAGAAACAACTTTTTAATTATATTTTAAAAGTCAAGAGAGATAAATAAATAGGATGGTGTATATAGATCTGTTGCATATTCATATAAGATTGATTATAAAGTTTAAAACAAAATAGTGACTTTAAAAATGCAGAGAAGATACAAAATCAACTCAAAATAGATTACAGACTTAAATATAAGATCTGAAATTGTAAAACTCCTGGAAGGAAACAAAGGAGAAAATCTTCAAATTGGTCATGGCAATGATTTCTTGGATACGACCCTAAAAGCACAAGCAACAAAAGCAAAAATAGACAAATGGTACTACATCGCACTACAAATGTTTCTGTGCAACAGAGGGAGCAATCAACAGAACAGAAGGGTAACCTACACAATCAGAGAGAGAAAATTTTTGTAAACCATATATTTCATAAGGAGTTACAAGTCAAAATATATAGAAACCATATATAGGGAACTAATATATAGAGAACTGCTATAACTAAACAACAACAACAAAAAGTAAGTAGATTAAGAAAATGAGTAAACGACCTAAATAGACATTTATCTATGTAAGACAGAAATAGTTGACAAGTGTATTAAAAGATGATCAACATCACTAGTCATCAGACAAACAGGAGTCAAAACTACAATGAGCTATCACTTCATACCTGTTAGGAGGGCCATTTAAAAAAAAAAAGTGTTAGTGAGATTGTGGAGAAACTGGATGCTTGTATACTCTTGGTGGGCACATAAAATAGTGCAGCCACTATGGAAAACAGTGTGGAAGTTCCTCAAAAGATTAAAAATAGCACTACCGGCTGGGCACAGTGGTTCATGCCTGTAATCCCAGTACTTTGGAAGGCTGAGGCGGGCAGATCACCTGACGTCAGGAGTTCGAGACCAGCCTGACCAACATGGTGAAACCCTGTCTCTACTAAAAATACAAAATTAACTGGGCATGGTGACGCATGCCTGTAATCTCAGTTACTCAGGAGGCTGAGGCAGGAGAATCACTTGAACTCGGGAGGGTGAGGTTGTAGTCAGCCAAGATCGTGCCATTGCACTCCAGCCTGAGAAACAAGAGCGAAACTTCATCTCAAAATAAAAACAAAAACAAAAACAAAAAAACAAACAACAACAACAAAACACTACCATGTGATCCAGTAGTTCCATTGTGGGTATTGATTCAAAGTAATTTAAATCAGGATCTAAAAGAGATATCTTCACTCCCATGATCATTGGATAATTATTCTTAATAGCAAAGATATAGAAATAATCTAAACGTCCATCAATGGATAAATGATCAAGAAAATGTATTGCATGAGCTCACTTATACGACATATGTAAAATATTCAAACTCATGGAAGCATAGGGTAGAACGATGGTTACCGGGAGGTAGGGGAAGAAGAAAATGGGGAATGATTGTTCAATGGGTATACAATTTCAGATAAGCAGGACAAAAGGTTCTAGAGGTCTGAGGTACAACATTGTGCTTGCACCTAACAATGTTGTATCGTACACTTAAAAACTTGTTAAGAGGGTAGAACTCCTGTTATTTGTTCTTAACACAATTTTAAAAAATGCATTGGAGAGAGTTTTGCTTCAGACTGGCATTCTATATTTTCCTGAAGCTTTATGTAGAGCATCAAAGGTAATCACCATAAATAAAAAAACAAAAAGCAGCTACTGGTTAGACTATTATCACCTTTGCATCACTACGATTGTGTATTATTATGCGACCAATGCTACACAGTGTGCAATGCTCTCACTACACTTAGATGAATCCTATCAAGCTAAACACTCTTGATGGACAACATCTTGACTGGCCAGGACGCACTGACTGATTATCAATAGCATCGATTGCACTGCAAAGTTACACAATTATGTGACATAATACAAAGGGGGCGACACAAGCAACAGGAATCTGATATTGACATACAGTTCCTAAAGCCTTTCCTAAATTGTTAGGCAAACAAATGGTTAGTATTCAATTTACACAATGATATTCACTACCACTTATTAAATTAACACTGTCTGTTTTATATAAAATCATCATGATAGACATCTTACCAATATGGAAACTGAAGGCCAGAATAATTCAGGTGCTCAATGGAGACAGACTTAATAGCATGTCCAGTACCTGAGCATGAGTTTCATTGGTTATTAAGGCTAATTTACCCAATTATCCTTCATAAAAATAAGAGTTGTACAGGGCACTATCCTGTGAATAAATTATCAACATTTCAACTTCGCACTTGAATTTAAAAAGAAAAATTGAATTTAGTATCTAGCGAAGTCTTTACAGACAAGTCATACTATAAAAGAGTAGACATTTTATTAGAGATTGCCACTTGATCATTTTTTTAATTGGATATCTTGATCTTAAGGATCTGAAAATGTGTGCTGTAGGCCGGGCACAGTGGCTCATGCCTGTAATCCCAGCACTTTGGGAGACCCAGGTGGAAGGATTGTTTGATCCTACATAGCAAGATCCTGTCTCTAAGAAAAAAAAAATAAGTAATAAAAAAATTGAAAAAGAAAATGTGCATTGAAGCTCAAAATGATAATCATTTGTTTACTTGGTAATGAGTCGTGACCACAAATCAAATGTACTTTTCAAAACTCATCAGTTTCTTGAAACATATATAATAAAGGAAGTTGCATAAAAATGAGGGATAGAAAATTATAGTGCATCCCTAAGGCGGTGGAAAATCTAAGGAGTAGGAATGTTTAATCCACCCCTGGATAAATCTCCCTAATTCACTTAGATTATTGCCCTGTGTTGTTTTCAAAATATCTCAGAAATGTATTTAAGAATACTAAAATCATTCAATGGTCTAGATTTATGACAGAACTTTTCCATGTCTAAAATTGAGAATTTCAATGGATTTTAAAGTTGAAGATAATCCTTTGCCTAAACCCATCTACTATATTTCTATTCATCCCGTACTATTACATCCTTTATTCTCTTCATTATTTTTCATGTTCTTAGAGTTTAGAGTATCATGTGGCTTATGTTTTTCTTACACAGTGATTTGCACATACAGGAGATAAAATTTTAATTTCTAGAGAGAAATTATCACCATTTTATCAGCTTTAGCATTCACCATCAACTCATGCTAGCAAGAAATTCCGTACTCAGAAAAACTAAACCTACTGTGCAAGAGTTGAACAAATACTCTAAACTAGATAATGCAAACAGGCTGAGTTTTAACACCAGTCCACATCAATCCGAGGTAATTGTTTTAAATGCTGTAAATATTCATTTGATACCTTTACCATAGAATAAACAATTTCCTACCACTCTCATATACTTCTAAGCCTTCCAGAATACCATAAGGATTTATTTACTTCCTGTAAAACAACAGGGTTCCTTCATCCTGTCAACAGATTACTGGAGCCGAGTTCTCAATGCATCCCGGTGGCGGCGTTGTTTGTGAAATGCTGCCATCTATGGGAGAGGGGTGGGCATTGCTCAGGGCCCAGGCAGCGAAACCACAGCCGCCTCTCTGCTGCGCTACGTGGTTGGTTCAGTAAATGAAGCAATTTTTGGTCAATAAACAGGAATAAAAATCATAGCGTTGGCTAGAAAATAAACGTTACAAACTCCAAGCTGGCACTGCTCTCTACCACAGCTATTCCTTGAGGGAAAAAAATGAGTGCTGTGGCAGTTGTTCCGCAGCAGCTTTGATCCAAATCTGTCTCTCTTTTTTTTTCTCCCACACCCACATTTACGCTTTTATCCAAAATGTTGCAATGTGGTTAGAACAATACAACCTTCCATGCATTGGCAAACAAATAGGTTAACTTGGTTAATTAAAGTTTTAAAACTCACTCGTTCTGAATAATAGCATAAACCAAATTTGCGGAGGACTCCTGATCTTCCTGTGTGTAATAGACGCCTGAGAGACAATGCAATGTATTTCCGTTCAAAATATGGCAAAGAAACCCTGACTTGACGATTTCCCCCACTGATCAAAGTCCGTACATCAACACCATAAAGCACATTGTACTGTTCGAAAGAACCTCATCTATTTATTGAGAGTACTTTCAACAACAATTCATTTATTATTGTTGAATCAGTTCATTTAATGCCCACCTCAGCCCTGGGAAACAAATTTTGCCATTGTCACTCCTTTTTCAGAAAATGGTAAACTGAATGTTAGAGAAGTTGTCACTGCGCTTGAGTTTTACAGATCAGTGAGCAATAGATCCAGGATTTGAACACAGTTTAATCCAAATCCAAGCAGTTATCTCCTCTGCTAGGCCTTCCTTGTGGTCAAGCACTGATGATTTAAATCTAGTTCTTCATTTTTTTGTTTTCATTTTACATCTGTGTAGCCTTGGGCACATCATTTGAATTTCTTTAGTCTGAATCTTCTCATTTTCACAACAAAAAGATTAGAGTATCTACTTCTATGTTCCTTTCCAACTTTCAATCATATAATTTATCTGTCTTGATGAGGACAAAAAAAGAAAAATGAAAGAGTCACAAATTGTCATTTGGATAAAACTTCGAAGGTTCCTTAATTCCACTCTCTCATTTTAAAGATAAAGGAGCTATGCTTGTGGAAGGAAAAAATCAAATGGTCAAGAAAAAAACAATCAAATGGCTGAAAGGCACTGTTGTCAGAAGAGTTATTTTCAATGTACCAGTACCTCTAAGGGGTTCAATTTTAGTTTGATCCAACCTCTCTAGCCAGCTGTGTAAGGAAAAAGAGAAGAAAGAGGAACCCTCCAGTGCCTTCAACAGGAAAAACAGTAATGTGAAGGTGATTACTAATCTGATAAACCAGGAAGGAACAAGGAAGGTCTAGACTAGCAGGGAGTTCCTAAGGATAAAGCTTGGAGCCCAGGTAGCTGGACCTCAAATGGGATAATATTCATGTCAATGGACTAACCAAGTTGGCATTCCTCCAACCCGAAGCCTGGATAATGATATGAATACTACTCTTCCACCACGATTTGTACATCTTTCAGTGCCCACTACATGGCTTAGTATAACAACTTGGTCTTTAGTAAGACTTGGGAAATCTTTGTCAAGTGAACAAATTAAACAGTATGTTTTCTCTAGACAATATCCCATTTGAAGATTGATTTAGACAATATGTTATTTCTCTAGACTCATCCTCTAGGTGAATAGAAACATGCAAAGAATGTGGCTCTAAACCTAACAAGGAGAAAAGGCTAGATTATTGTCTTAGTCTGTTCAGGGTGCTATAACAAAATACACAAAACTGGGTGGCTTATGAACAACAGAAATACGTTTTTCACAGCAGGGAGGGCTGGAAGTCCAAGATCAAGGTGCCAGCAGGGTAAGGTTCTGGTAAGGGCCCAGTTTAGGGTTACAGAAGAGTGATTTACTGCTGTGTCCTCATATAGTGGAAAAGACACAGCCGGCTAGAGAGGCTGGATCAAACTAAAATTGAACCCTTTAGAGGTACTGGTACATTGAAAGTAACTCTCCTGGCAACAGTGCCTTTCAGCCATTTGATTTTTTTTCTTGACCGTTTGATTTTTTCCTTCCACAAGCATAGCTCCTTTATCTTTCAAATGAAAGAGCGGAATTAAGGAACCTTCGAAGTTTTATCCAAATGACAAGGGGCTAGTTAGCTCTCTGAGGTCTTTTTTTATAAGGTTATTAATCCCATTAATGATGGCAGAGCCCTCAAGACCCAATCACCTGCCAAAGCCCCATCTTATAATACTATCACATTAGAGATTAGGTTTCAACATATGAATTTTGGGGAGACAAACATTCAGACCATGGGCATTCTCTACAAGACTATAACTTGTCTTAAACTCATTAAAGGGCTAATTCATAAAGGCAAACAAGTAAATCAAATTCCAAAGGTGAATCATCACATCCAAAGAGAGGCAGGACACACAAACTGTGTCAGAAATTGCTTAGTGAAAATATAAAAAGGATGACCACCATAGAAGTTGGTACAAAATGAATGAGCAAAAAATTTAATTAACCCCTAAAGGCTGAGGAGAATTGGTTAATGTGTTCATTTGGGATTGCTAAGGTCCCTAGACACAAGGAAAGTTGCAAGATTTTATCCGTGGGGCTCTACCATTTGCTTAGGAGACAGACTAAGTGCGGAGCAGGAGACCAGAATAATTCCCTCTCAGGAGCACTGATAAAGCAGTTGTTAGCATCCACGAGGGTTAAGGCTCTGCCCACTTTGTAGAACACTTTAAAACAAATATAAAGCAAAAGGTTTAAGTCTATGAGAAAGGAGAAGAAGAAAACTCAATTAGATTCCGGAGGAGTAGAAGATAACTCTTAGGGCACAGGCAACACTCCATTGCTACTAGGAGAGGGTTGAACCCTGTATTCCCGGGGAGGAGAACTACAAAACAGTCTGAGACCCAGGATCCTACATAGATTTCAAGTGGAGGCCTGATTCCACTAGTGGAGGAGCAGGGAACTTCCACCTGAGATTTTCAAGAAGTATGGAGGGTCTGAGATTTTTACCCTACCTTAACAAGCTAAAAACTCGTTAGCTTTACACAATTCTCTAAATGCTGGCAGAATGACATGAGGCTGCTGAGTCAGAGACAAAAGGCAGTTTAATACTCACTGCAATAGTGGTACTCAGAATGTCATGGTTTTCCTTCCCCAGTACCCTGAGCCCCACTACCCACAAGGTGACATGATGAGGGTTAGATGATGCTTTCATATCCGTCAGTTGCATTACAGAACAAGAGCCCTAATGTAGGATGTTTCAATCTTTTATAATTGACAACAAACAAATCTACCTGACTTTTGCCCCAGAAGAAAAATATGTCTGTATTATACCAGACAGCAAACAAATCTGCAGAGGAGAGGCATCAGAGGAGGACACTATCTTTATCTTATAAAGATATTCACTATACAAATATTCTTGAAAAGAAAGTCCAAGGGAGAAAAAGGCTGTCAGTGTGTCTGCTGGTAAGATGTTCAGAAGCAAAGAGACTGATGGAGAATTATCCCTCCCACCCCACATACACAAAATGCCATGAAGAGGAAGTATGGAAACAGTAAAAATATATCACTCCTGATGCCCAGACACATTGTTCCTGCCTAAGATTGAGGTTGTACCAGAACAACAAAGAACCTTCCCAATCCTACCATGAGCCAAGCACCAAGTCCGTGGTGTGGTATTCTATCACTGGGAAAGTGACAAGAACCTGGAGGGAGACTCCACTCTGTGGTGCAAGCATTTAGTGTTGACTAAAAATAATGAGGAAAAAACAAATGGACTCTCAGAAAAACCTGGGGGACTCTATCCTGACTCTATCTGGAGCAGCTTGAGGAGCTTGAAGCCTATAGTTCATTGAAGATAATCATAGCAACAAAAACCCCAAACCACATAAACTCCTGATTAGATTGGCTAAACCCTACATTCTAACTGATGAACAAAAGAGGAGGTACAGTCATTGCTAGGTATAAATATTATCTTCCTGCATTTCTACTATTCTTCTATACATGGTATCTGATATTCAATAAACCATTATGAGATATACACAGAAAAAAATCAAGAAAAAACAGCTCATTTACAAAAAGTGAGCAACATAAAAATAGATGACTCATCTATTGGAATTAACTGACAGAGGCTTTAAAATAATTAATTAAATATTTTGATATCTGGTGGAAAAGATGGACAACATGAATGAGCAAATGGGAAAATTTAGCACAGGTATACAGAAAGAATACAATGGAAATGCTATAAATTAAAAAACAAAACAAAAACCACAACAGCAAAACCCAAAACAAAACATTTTTTAAAATCATACATAAAAAAGTAAATCCTTAAGAAGTTCATAAATAGAATGTACACAGATGAGGAAAGATTCAGTGAGTCTGAAATTAGGTAAATAAAAATTATTCAATTTTTCGAACTGAAATTCAAATTGAAATTGAAATACAGAGTTAAAATAAGTGTTTTTTTTAAAAAAAGGAAACCACCAAAATCAAAGAGCAACAGCACAATATCAAATGGTATAATTTACATGAAATTGGAGTCCCACAAGAAGAAAAGAGAGATATAACGTATCAGAAAAAAAAAATGAAGAAGTATTATTAGTTGAGAGTTTTACAAAAAGAATGAAAATATTAAATCATACCTCTAAAACCCTTGGGAAACCTCAGGTGGAATAAAAACAAAACAAAACAAAGACACATCTACACACATCATACTTAAACTATGAAAACTGAAGATAAAGAGAAAATCTTGAAGGCAGACAGAGAAAAAAGAAACATTCCATACAGGGGAACGAAGATAAGGATTATAGCAGACATTTCCTCAGAAACTACACAAACCCAGAACATATTGGAGTGATCATTTTAAGAGAGAAAAAGAATAACTTGTCAATGAAATTTACATCCAGTGACAATATCTTTCAAAATTTGAGCCGAATACTTTCTCAGACAAAAAAGAAGGAAAGAAGGAAGGAAGGAAGGAGGGAAAGAAGGAAGGGAGGAAGGGAGGGAGGGAGGGGGTTAAGAAAGCAAGAAAGAGAGAGAGAGAAAGAAAGAGAGAAAGAGAGAGAGAGAAAGAAAGAAAGAAAGAAAGAAAGAAAGAAAGGAAGGAAGGAAGGAAGGAAGGAAGGAAGGAAGGAAGGAAGGAAGGAAGGAAGGAAGGAAGGAAGGGCGAGCGAGCTGAGGGAATTCATTCGCAGTTGATCTTCATGCCAAGTAATATTAAAGGAAAGTTCTTCAGGCAGAAGGAGAATGACAACAGAGGGAAACTTGAACCTCACAAAGAAGTAGAGAAGAGTAAGAATGATACACATGAAAGGCTCAATGAGTACTTTAAGACTATATTGTGGAAAACTGGCAATGAAAATGATACATTTTCTGAAAGAAAATATGTATTACTGATTAATTCATATGGAAGTACACCCATATATGAGACGACAAAAAGCTAGGACCTCACAAATAATAATGATAGTAATAATAATAACAATAACAATGAAAATAGCAATAATAATTTGAGTCAAAATTTAGGGAAATATTTAGAATGGGAATTTAACACCCACACACCTAGACTCAAACTGCTAAAATCAAACATAAAGAGAAAACAGGAATGGCAACTACTCTTAGCTTGGCCAGCTGATAACAACAATGGAAAAAATAAAGTAAAACCTATCAAAATAAAGCCATTTATATGCACTCAGAGCTTAACAAATCTTCAAGGGGAAATTTTTCGAATAATCATGTTCCATTCCAATATTAATTTTTTAACCCAATATTTTGCTTCTGAGAAAAATTCCTAAGCAAAGAAAAATAATGTTTCTCTCAGGCCTGCTTCATGCTTTGTGACTATCACCTTCTTCTCAGCCTGTATGGATTTAGTCTCATTTATGGAGTAGTTTTACTAAATCATAAATCTATTCACGCCATTGCAGTTTCTAAAGGCTCTAGAAGACCCCCCATTATCTTCAGGATTTCTTTGAGATAACACATGGGCACTATTTTAACTGGCCTCATCTTTTTGTTCAGGCAACCCTGGCTACCCTCTCCAGGCAGTCTGTTGACAGCAACCCCCTTGTCAAGAACCAGTCCCTCTTAAGTTTCCAGAACTGTGTAACTGTTTTAATAACCTAAAGCTCTTTCACACTTGTGCACATACTCATCCTCTTAATAAAATCCATCTCATAGGGTTTGGTAAAGATTAAATATGACAATAAATGAAAAATCTCTCAGAACAGTATCTGATATATAATAAAGACCAACAAGGTCTAAATCTGGTATTTAAACAAATTGTTTACTTGTATATGTTTTTCTCTGGACCATTTTCCTTCTATACACTGTACCTGGCAAAACTGATTATCAAACATATTTTTTGTTTGAAAGATAAATCCTAATCAAGAAGTTAAGAAATATAATTCAACCCTTTATGGATTATTATTGCTTTATTTTTTTAAACAGTAGTAAGTAGGCAATAATGTTTAAAATGCTAATGATTTAACATAAAATAAATAAGCTTAATAAAAATGTTTACACACAATATTAGTTCAGTATTTAAGAATATGCATGAAAAGAAAATGACAGGAAGGACTTATACTTAAATAATTAGTAGCTTTTAGGTAGCCCAGAAAATCTCTGCTCTTGTTTTACTGAGCTTGAGTATGAATTAGTTTTTCTTGTCCTTTCAAATACTTCTGTCATGTGCCTGCCATTTTTATGATGAAAAATAAATAGATCTAAAACTGACTTACAGAATATTTTCAAAACTCATTAAAAACAATATAGATTCCCGCGTTTCCATCCCAACATTTCAAATATTCTGCTATATTTGATGGTCAGAACACCACAGCTGCCTGTTTTTCCTTCTTCTTCTCTTACTACTGCTTCTTAGTATTCCTATTGGTAAATCCTATAACTATTCTTACTTGGTAAATGCAATTACTCCAATTGCCTAATGTAGGAGTATCTCAGAGGTCAATGTTGAGACCTCTTCTTTCTATCTACATTCACTTCCTTTTTATGGTTTTAAATAACTATATGGTGATAACTTCCTAACTCCAGGCTTAAATATCCATATATTCTCAACATATCTTTTGAACCCCTAAGGGACATCTTAACCTTAACGTGTCTAAAATGGAAACCTTGATCTTTTCTGGCCCCATGACCAGAGGTTTGCATCTTTTGCAAACTTCTCCATTTATTTGTTTTCTCAGGAACATACTTATTTTTCTTTTCTTTCTTTTTCTTTTTCTTTTTTTTTTTGTTTTGTTTTCATATTAAAATTCAACCTTGTGTCTCCAAAGCAAAATACCTCAAAAATCAGGCCATTTCTAAGGACTAAGCATGTAGTTATGAAATCATAGGTACTGAATTCTCTAACACTTGATTTGCAATAAATATGAATTCTAAACTCTTTCTTGTTTTAGAGTGGTTTCTAGGAAAGATTAAAAATGCTTTTCAGAAAACTGATTTATTATTTTAAAAGCTCAGTGCCAGGGCTCTTTATGTCTTTCTCAGAGTGCATTTGCAAAAGAGTCTTGGGGGCCCACAAAATGCTTTTGGAAGGAATATCTTCTTCCTCATGTTACTTATTTTTATTCATTCATTGATTTAACTACTATGATATGAGCACCTATGCTTTATCAGGAATATTTTTCTGAACACTGGACAGTCAGGAATGAACAAAACATGCAAAGTTCTTGCCTTCACAGAGCTTATATTCTAGTGAACAGAACAGATAGAAATCAAATAGGCAAAATGAATATAAATTATAATAATAGGCAACATAAACGTGCATGAAGAGGATACTATTTATATATCACTGAGGAGGGACATTTTGGGCAGAGACCTGAATGAACAGAAATTCAATTTTTTATAATACAGTTCACAATATTGTCAAATTCACCTGCACGGTTCATTAAATTTTGGCAACCCAACATGATGGCCAGTGTTGATAAAAATATTTGAGGCTGAGCCTTTTGGACCTTAGATTTGCCAACTTACATGATAGTGTATAATACCTTCCTAATCTGATACAGCATGATAATGTTGGCATTTAACGCAAACTCATCTGAATTATATTGGCTCAGAGGATCCTGCTGAACTAGAGTGACCGTTCCACTGGAAGATGCTATTGGATACAATCCAGATTGTTTCATTTAGCTCAAGAGTCACTTTCCTTTTGATTTGACTTAGAAGAAATACTGGTCAACCAAGCTCAGAGCACTATGATAGCAATCCAAAAGTTGAGAAAATTAAAAAGACTATTTTTAAATCATTTTGCTAGATAAACTATATATCTTAGAACTCTGAAGTCAGAATATTAGGCAACTATGCTGGACCTTTTGAACTAAATTTCTAAGCGTATGTATTCCTTAAATGACACAGAAGAGAAGGATGACTTAAACACCAGAAGAAGGAAAATTAGGAAAACGTCATAAGAAAATTATGATTTAAAAGTCTGAATACACACATATCTGAGTGTGTGTATATCGTCACATACACGGACATATATAAACATGTACACATGCATAATGTTTGTAACATATCCAGTCATTCATTCAGTCACTGAGCACCTATAATATTCATGTAATGCTTTATTATAGAAAACTGGGGTATTTTCGTGAATAAAAGGAAGATCCTCTCTCCATGAAGTTTATCTTAGAGCAGAGCAAATTAGACAGTACTCAGTAAACAACAGATATAATAAACCAATGCATTATTTAGCATATGAGATGAGAACTGCAATGAAAAAAGGAAAACTAGAATAGGAAAGGGAGATGAGGAGTATTGACATAAAGAATGGGTTCTGTTTTCAAACAGGGTAGGGAGGGCAAGGAATGATGAAAGACTAAGGGTTATGTGGCAAAATATGTAGAATGCATTTAGATGTGTGACATGAATATGTATTTATATACAAAATATATTTCAGGTTGACACATATATATAAGATGAATACATACGGTAAATACATATATAGTCATAAACATTTCTATTAAAATATTTTATTTAAGTAATAGTAATCTTTCTTACATATATTTTTTAAATAAAATATTCCTGATATTCAGCTGAAGACATTTAATATTAACTTCTCACAGATGAATGGAATAATAGATATGCATATATAAGTAAATATATTTGCAAATTGTTTCTCAAGCATGCTGTCTATTGCTTAATTTTAAAGGTTAAGTTCATTTTTCTGCATGTAAATAGCAAAGACCTGGATACCAATGATGTATATCTTCCTTTGAAATTCAGGTGTTGCACTCCTATCTTTAGAGACAATGCCTGCATTTTTACAGTTAACAGGAGTACTTGGCCAGGCAGGAGACATGTGTAACCATTTTTAAAGTCATTTTATCGAACGCTGGTCTTCTTCACTGCCTATATTTAGCAGATAGACATAAAGGATAGAAATGTAGAAGACAGCATCAAGCTGGTACAGGAAGTCTATAACACACATGACTAAAAAGTAATTATGCTAAGATTGAGTCAAATAAAATAATATTTGCCTTTGGTTTGAGGTTTGTAATCTTGGCGTTCACTTCTCTTCATAGCCTCATTTATGTTGGGTAACTATTGCTTGTGTTGATGATATAACACATGCTGACACCAAATACCAATGCTAGGTAAATCCAATTAAGCCCAGAAGCAAAACAGCTGGATTAGCAGTGCTCGCATAAATTATTTTTCTTCCATTTACTTTGTTTTTTTGCAAATGAGCCTTTAAACATGAAAAATTTGAGCTATCAGTGTCCCCATTCCTTATTAATATAAGAAGCCTAAAATGAAACCTTTAAAAGTAAGTGTTGGAGGTTTCCTTTTATACTATTAATAGAAGTGTTATGATTAAAGCTGCAAATGAGCGTGCTTATTTTCTATATGGACTTCCTGTTTGTGAAAGAAGCTTATGAGAAGTGCATTTAAAGTGCATCTTAATAAAGAATTTCCCCCTGAAGGCTAAGAAGCTACGTTATTTTTACCAGTCTTGAGTTATCTTTTTCCCTTCTCTATCCAGAAGCACAAGGTCAGTAAATGACATAAAAACATTTTCACTAGTTAGGTTTTCAGAATGATGGGTTTGCTGCTGTTAAATCAGAATACAAAGTAGAGTCATACAGGAACAAAAAGGTATTCTGTCTTTCATTAAGAGCCATGAATAGGTATCTCACTACCTTTGTAAATATTTTGATAAAAACTACAACTTTTGATTAGTGTGATATTAACTGCATGATAAAGATTATATATTTGAAATGTAAAAAAGAGTGAAAATGTAAATTGTATTTTTACCTTACTGCTAGATTTTTAAAAATCTCTTTGTGGTGAGCAATAGATTCCTTTGTTTAAAAAATGATTGATTGTGAAATTTATGAGATATCATGATTTAATTTGCAATAAAGCTCTTAGTTTTTTGCATACCCCTCTTTGGTATGGATAAGAGAAACTTCTTATAAAAAGCTTGCTGCTTACTTTCCAATACCGATTTTTGAATTATTCACTTCAGAATCCTTAACGTCTCTATGTCCACCACCCTACATTGTTAGCGCATCAGCCTTACCTAATCACAATCCAACTTACATGCTGAAAAGTCCACTTACACCAGATCCCCCAAATTCATGAAATTGCTGCCTTTGTCCTTCCTCTTTAGAGATACTATTAAGACTCTAGTAATGCAGTGATTCCCTTTATTGAAGTCAGTATTTCTTTCTTTTTCTTTAATTGTAAAAATCTGTCTCTACTGAGAAGAAATGACCACCTTCAATTACAGTGTATATGTCACTGAAAAGTATTTAAATGAGAGCAGGATATAATATTTAACAACTTTAAAAATCTATTATCAGATTATAACAGTATCAGAAAAAAATGAGTTTTGTGATATTACGATATTAGGTTATTAATTTCAGAATAAATTTAAAAATCTAAAAAAGAAATTCAAGCAACTGTAAACCCACTTGACACTTTAGTGAGTCTGCTTTTATTTGGTTAAACAGAAAAAAATCATAAAGTCTAATTATTAAATCTTCAACAAATAGTATTACGGAAACACTGTTTTGTTTTGTTTTTATTCCACTAGAGGAAGAACAAAAGTAAAACTTTCTTTAAACTTCTTCAAAATGTTTCAGGGAAGAGGTATAATCAATCAACCATTTTCTACTGCAAATTAAAGTATATTGTTATTCCTACAATCTAAGGTGGGTAATTTTTTTCACCTTTTTTTATTGAAAGGAATCGTCACATTGTTAGCTAAAGCTAAGATGAAAAATCAGCATTTTCATTCCAAACAGTGAAAATTCAAAAATGGTTTACATAGTTTTCAAATATACTCTATTCTCAAATCCTTTCCAACATGAAAGACACTTTTTACAGGGAGAAAATGATCATTTAATTTGGCAAAACATAGAAATTTCCAGCTGAGGCACATTAAAACATTTTTACAATTGGCCCAAAGGCAGAATATTTTTACAATTTCTTTTGCTATAAAAATCTGTCTCTACTGAGCGGAAATGACCAAGTTTTCCCTGGAAAATGTTAGTACAAATACATAAATAATTTTTGCCTATCCAAAGCCTTCATAAAATGGCTTCTATCCAGTTTTACCAGTATAGCCTAATGTTGATTTTCTTTATAATTATTATTTAGATACAAACAAAATCTTACTGGTAAATTAACCATTGATAGACTAAGTCTTGTGTTATACTATTTGTATAAAGAAATAAATTACTAGTATATGTGCTTCTAACAAAAGTTAATAATCCTGTTTGACTATGTGTTTAATTTCAGATAACTTTCACATTAAACTTATATATGAGCAATGTTTATGACAAGATAGGAAATTTCACCAAGAGATGAAAACTATATAAAACAAAAAAGTCAAATAGAAATGTGAGAAATGAAAAATAAAATATTAAAGATAAAGAATTTTTTAGAGGCCCATGAATAGAGTAGACAGAGGGAAAGAATCAGTGAACTTAAAAGTAGGACAATAGAAAATATACAAACTAATATAAAAAGAGAAAAAAGTGAAATAAAAATACAAAGTAGAAAACAAAATAAAAACATAAACATAAAAGTGAAATGAAAGCACATTGTTCCCATGTTCTGTGGGACAATAGCAAACAGCCTATCAAGCAAATCACTGGAGTTTCAGAATTAGAGGAGAAAAAAGGATGACTACAATTTCAGCTAAAACGCTCTGACATGTAAAATACTTGGGAGTCATCACCCTTGTCCTTACAACAACAACAAAAAAGCTGTAAAAACTGAAAATCAGCAACTTTTCTTAGGTTCATCATAGAATAAAGGTAATTAGAAAAACTGCCACTCCAAAATTAAGAGAGACAGATGAAGTGAATGCATCAGCCAAGATATGCCTACCTGGAAAAAAAAATGCTGGATTCAAAAACTGGTGAAAACCATTAAATGGTAATTTTTATACATCGCTACAGACCAAGTGTGGATTATGTTGAGAGTGAGAAATTCTAGGGGCCTGCAATCTTAGCAGGGGCCTATGCTACTTCAAGGTTTACACCTCTAGAAACCCACCAAAAATTCTGCAGAAAATAGCCAATAAAAATTTTCTTAGGACCCTGGCAGGGGGAAGAAAAGAGTAACTATGTGAAATATGTCCAGAGCATTCTGTATAACAAAAACTGTCTCTCCAAGGATAAAAAACTTTACCCAAACCATATTGCACTGGAGGAAATAAACTTCTGTACCTTTAGTCCCCTCTATCTCCCTTTTTTAAGGGAGACAGGAGCTAAAAAGTGTTAGTTAAGATTATTGCTCAGGGATATGGATTCACTAAAAGACTGAGATTTGATTATGAGATTATAGAAGGCTTCCCATTCCCCACACAATATAACAACAGTGCATTGTGGTGGAAATAGCTTCAATATATAGTCTTTATTTAAGTAGGAGTACTCAGGAAAGCCACAGATAACAAGTGTAACAACAAGGCAACTAAAGACGTCTGATGTCTCCACCGTCTACAGCTACAGGAAACATTTAAAAACTCAATTTTTAGCCAGATAAACATAAACAATCACATTAAAGCCTCATTTCTATAGCTTGATACCCCATTTTTGCTTCAAAAAAAAGATTGGTTACAAAGCATAGTAAAGGAACTTTAAAAAGCACATACTGAAAAGACAAAGCAAGCATCAGAACCAGACTTATATTTGAAATATATTTTGAAATTATCATACAAGGAATTTAAAATAACTATGATTAATATATTAAAGGCTCTGTTGGGAAAAATGAACAACATGCATAAACATATGCACAATATAGTTGAAGTATAGACACACTGAGAATCAAAAGGAAATTCTAGAAATTAAAAACACTACAAAAAGAAATTAAAAATGTCATTGATGAGCTCAGCAGTAAACTTTGCACAGCTAAGGAAAGAACCAGTGAGCTTGAAGACAGGTCAATAGAAATTTCACAAACTGAAATGCAAAGAGAAAAAAAATTAAAAATCCCAGAAGTTTTCATACAAAAATTGTAGGACAATTTCAAAAGATGCAACATGTGTATAATTGGAATACCCCAAGGAGAGAAAAGACAGGAGAGGCAGAATAAATATTTGAAGTAATAACGGTCAAGAATTTTCCAAAATTACTGAATTTCTCACAGACACCAAACCACAAATCTAGAAAACTCAGAGCACAACCAGCAGAATAATCTATACTTAAGCATATCATATTCAAATTGTAGAAAATCAAAACCAAATAGAATAGCTTGAAAGAAGCCAGGGAAAAGACTACATTATCTATAGAGGTGTTATGGTCTGAATGTTTATTTTCCTCCCAAATTCATATATTGAAATCTTAAAAACAAGTTGATGATATCAGGAGGAGGGGCCTTTGGCAGGTGGTTAGTCAGTGAAGGCCTCAGAAAGCTAGCTAGCCCCTTCCACCATGTGAGTACACAGTAAGAAGTTGCCAGTTTGTAACCCAGAAGAAAGCCCCCACCAGAATCCTACCATGCTGGCACCCTGATCTTTGACTCTCCAGCACCAAAATCATGAAAAATAATTTTTTGTTGTTTATAAGCAACATGGTATATGGGATTCTGTTATAGCAGCCCTAATGGGCTAAGACAAGATGAATGAGGAAATAAAGTAAAGCAGACTTCTTCTCAGAAATCATGCAAACAAGAAGAGAGTGGGGTAACACATTTAAGATATTCAGAGAAAAATACTCAATAGCCTAAAATTCTATATCCAGTAAAATTATCATTTAAAATAAATAAGAAATAAAGACTTTCTCAGATGAACAACATCTAGTGGAATTTATTATCAGCAGAACTTCCCTGTAAGAAATTCTTAAGGAAGAATGAAAACTCTACAAGTCAGAAACTCATAGCTATGCAAATAAAGGAAGAGTATCAGATAAGGAATAATTGAAGCTAAAATAAACGCAAGTAAACAAAGAGTATCAGAGAAAGAATAACTGAAGCTAAACCAAAGCATTTTATTCTTATTCTTGATCTATATAAAATATAACTTTTAGGTAATAACAGTGCAGTATATTGGTTGATTATAGAAAATGGATATTGAGGAGTACAGTTTCTGCTTAAAAACCTGTGTGTGATTTTTGAGTCCTCACCAAAGGAAATTAAAAGATTTTCCTTGTAAGGCCTCCCTGAAGAAAGTTGCCCTCCCCCACTAGAATTGGTGCCCAGGGCCTTGCAGTCTCTGAAGGGAACTGTACTTAAGGACCTAGATTCCCCTGGCAAGTTGTGCTTTTGGAGTATTTGCATTGCCAGGCCCTATGCTTGCAATCCCAGGTATTTTCGCCTGAGGCCTTGGGTTGAGGTCTTCTTCAGACACCTTTACTGAGGCCTCCTTATGAGGGGAAAACCTTGAAAATAATTTTCCTACTCTGACTTACTAGTCAGAGCTCTTCTGCCCCTAGCCCTTACCCCCAGCTCCCAAGTTCATAAGGCCCTAGCCGTTACCCCCAACTCCCATGTTCATAAAACTGCGGAGTCTTTTCTCAGAAATCCACAACTGTGAGGTGACCCCCACCCCTCCACAACACACAAATATCTGCACTGATGGGCTTGACCTTTAACCAGTGTGCTGTTCTATGAGGGAAAATGAACCAGGGAAAGTCAGATCCAAGATCCAACGATATGATGTGTATAAAATACTTCCTTTACATATAAAGACACACATTAAAAGCAAAGGGAATGAGAAGCATATAACAAGTTAATACTAATTTTTAAAAAGCTGAGGTAAATAGTATATTAATTTCAGATAAAACATACTTTAGAACAATAAAAGTTATGAGGGATAAAGATTCATTATATAATGATAAAGAGATGAATTCTCAAAAAAAACTTAACAATTCTTAATATTTGCACCTGATAACAGAGCACCAAAATATGTGAAGCAAAGACTGATAGAACTGAAAGGAGAAATAAATAAATCCACGATTACACTTGGAGACCATTCTTTCAGCAAATAATAAATTAAGCAGCCCGAAAAATCAGCAAGGATAGTTAACCTGAACAGCGCTAACAATCAACTTAATCTAATTAACATTTATAGAGTAGTTCATATAACATCTATAAGAGAATATACCTTCTTTTCAAGCTTGCATAGAATAGTCAACAAGATAAACAATACCCTGGGCTATAAAACAAACCTTAACAAAATTTAAAAAGTTGAAATTATACAGAGTATGTTTTTAGATCACAAGGAAATTAAAGAAGTCAGTAACAGAAAGACAGTTGGGAAATATCAAAATATTTGGAGATTGAACAACAAACTTCTAAGTAACACATCAGTTAAAGAAGAAATCTCAAGAGAAATTTAAAAATATTTCTAATTAAATGAAAATGAAAACACA
The DNA here is from genome assembly GCF_049350105.2 of Macaca mulatta. Lineage (NCBI taxonomy): Eukaryota > Metazoa > Chordata > Mammalia > Primates > Cercopithecidae > Macaca > Macaca mulatta. The sequence continues at coordinate 174,188,057 of NC_133409.1, forward strand.
ACTTATCAAAATATATGGGATACAACAAAAGTAGTACTTAGAGGGAAATTTATGGCATCAAATGCATACCTTAGCAAGTAACAAGAATCTGAAATCAACGTCCCAAGATTCTCCCTTAGAGAATAAAAAATAGAAGAACAATGTAAACCTAAAGTATGCAGAAGAAAATAAATAGTAAAATCTAGAACAGAAATCAATGAAATTGAAAGCAGGAAAATGACAGAAAAAATAAATTAAAATTAAAAGCGGGTACTTTGAAAATGTCAATGAATGTAATTAACCTCTAGCCAGGCTGACCAAGAAAAAAAGAGAAGACACAAATTACCAACATAAGAAATGAAAATGGCACCAATATTACTGATCCCATAAACCTAAAAAGGATGATAAAGGAATACTATAAGCCATTCTATCCTCAATATTTGATAACTTACATGAAATGAACCAATGAATTGAGAGATCAAAAATACCAAGACACAATCAAAATTAAATAGTTTCTCTTTGGGGTATATACACATTTAAGAAACTGAATCTATAATTAAGCTTTGAAAATAGAACCAGCTTCAAATGACTTCACTGGTTAATTTCACTAAATATTTAAGGAAGAAATTATAGGATAATTTCTTTACAGTCTTTCGAAAAAATACAAGAGGATTTTTTACAATCTTTTGAGAAAATACAAGAGGAAACACTTCTTAGCTCATTCTATATGGCCAGTAATGTCCTAATACTAAAACTAGATAAAGATAGCACAAAAAAGAAAAACTATATATCCATATCTCCCTTGAACATAGATGCAAAGCATCTCAACAAAGTATTAAGAAACTAAACTCAATAACATATAAAAAGAATGATACACTCTGACCAGGTAAGATTAATTCCAGGAATGCAAAGTTGGATTAACACCAATAACTAATTAATTTAATACATCAGTGTAATCAAATAAAAGGCAAAACCATATGATCATTAAAATTACTTCAGGAAAATGTTTTGACAAAATCCAAAAGACTTTCATGACAGAAATCTTCAACAAACTAGGATGGAAACATTCTCAACCAGATAAAGGACATATACACAAACTTACAGTTAACATCATACTTAATAGTAAAAGATTGAATGCTTTCCTCTTAAGATCAGAAACAGCAAAATGATGTCTTCTTCCATCACATCTGTACAACATAGTACTGGAGGGTTTAATTAAGACAATTAGGAAACAACAAAAAATCAAAGGCATCCAGATTGAAAAAGAAGAAGGAAAATTATTTTTAATCCTAAACAACTCACTAAAAACCTATTGGAACTAGGAAATGAGTCAGGTAATATTTCTGGACACATGATCAATATATGAAATCAATTGTATACCTATGCACCAGCACTGAACCACCCAAAAATGAAATTAAGAAAATTTCATTTGCAACAGCATCAACAAAGAATAAACCATTTTTGCATAAATTTAACAAAAATAATGAGAGACTTGCAAACTGAAAACTACAAAACAGTGTTGAAATTAATTAAAGAAGATCTAAATAAATGAAGAGGCATTCATGTTCATGGATCAGAAGACTTAATATCATCAAGATAGCAATATCCTCACATTAATCTACAGATTCAATGCAATCCCTATTCATCTGAGCTGATTTTTCTTTTTCTTTTTCTTTTTCTTTGCAAAAATAGACAAGCTGCTTCAAAATTTCATATGTGGCCTACAAAAGCCAAAATTATATTGATGAAGAACAATTTGGTAAAGTCACACTTTCTTATTTCAAAACTTACTACAAAATTACAGTACTCATTACAATGTAATACTCATGTAGAAGAATATATTAAGATTGCAGAAATAAGCCTACACAATTATGATATATGAAGGAATATGTTGGGAGTACAGAAATAAGCCCATACATTTATGATAAATTGCTTTTATCCACAAGACAATACAATAGAGAAAGAATAGTGTATTCAAAAATGATGATTGGACAACAGGGTAAGAGTGAACTTGGATCACCACCTCAGATAATACACAAAGTTAACTTAAAATATATTGGAGACCTAACTGTAAGATCTAATGCTATAAAATTCTTACAAGTAAATTTAGGAGTGAATCTTTGTGACTTTGGTTTAGGAAGTAGTTTATTAAATATGGCACCCAAAGCATAAGGAATGTAAGGGGAAAAAACGGATAATTTAAATTACATTAAATGTAAAAATCTTTGTTTTGCAAATGATACCACCTAGAAAATGAAAAGGTAACCCACAGATTGGGAGAAAACATTTGCAAATCGTGTACCTGGTAAGAGACTTGTATCCAGGATCTATAAGGAATTCTTGCAATCCAATAACAAAAAGACAAAATTTCAATTTAAAATGACAAAAGTATTTGAGCAGAAATTTCTTCAAAGAATGTATACAATGGCCAATATGCTCATATAAAGATCTCTGGTATCTTTAGCCATCAGGGAAATGCAAATCGAAAGCACAATGAGATACCACTCTACATTCATTACAATAACTGTAATCAAAAGCACAAATAAAATAGCAAGTGTTGGTGCGGATGTGGAGAAACTGACTCTTAAATGTTAGAAATATAAAATGGTACAGCTGCTTCAAAAAACATGTTGTCAGTTCTGCAAAATGTTAAACATAAAATTACTATTTGACACAGCAATTCCACTTTTTGGTATATGCCAAAAATGGTTTATTTTCATGCAAAAACCTAAAGAAAATGTTCATAGTAGCATTATTAGCCAAAGACTGAAACTACTCAAATGTCCACCAACTGATGGATTTATATAGTGTGGTATATAATGTGGTATTTTTCTGTAATTCAATTACTGATATATTATGCAACACAGATTAACCTCTGAAACATTATGCTAAATGAAAGAAGTCAGTCATGAAGGACCACATATTATATGATTTCACTTCTATAAAATGTCCAGAATTGGAAAATATATAAAGAAAGAAAGTATACAATGTTTACTCAAGATTAAGGTAAGGGGGGTGGCGACGTGTGTTTAGGGAGGAAGTGGAGTAACTACTAATTGATATGGGCTTCTTTTGGAGAAGATGAAGGTGTTCTAAAATTAGACACAATCTTGTGAACTTACCAAATATCACAGAGTACTGTATACTTTAAATGGGTGAATTGTATAGTATGTGAAGTATGTCTCAAAAAACTGTTAAAAATTCACCAATGATCGTAAGGAAAGATGCTTCTATTACCAATGATCAGATAAAATTATATACAAATGAAAACCACAATGAAATAATGCTACAAACCTACTAGATCAGCTAAAGATAAAAAGACTATTCAAGACAAGTAATTGAATATCTTGCATGTTTTCATTAGAATATAAAATGATACAGCTACCTTGGAAGACAGTGTAACAGAACCTTGTAAAGTTAAGCATGATTTTCCCATATGACCCAGAAATTCCTCTTTTGGGTATTTATACAAGAGAAAAAAAAAGGTTATGTCCACACAAAACATGTATGTAAATGGTCAAATCATCATTACTGACAACAGCTAAAAACTGGAAATAACCCAAACGATCATCCACTGATGAATGAATAGACAAATTGTGATATAGTCATAACATGAAATACTAATCCGCAAAAAATAACTCACAGTATTAATACATGTAACATCATAAACATGATGCTAAGTGAAGGAAGTCAAACATACAAACCGTATAATTACATCAATATGAAATTCTAGAAAAGGCAAAACCATATATGGAGAAAGCAGACCAGTCATCATCTGGGGCTGTGTGTGGAAAAAGAGAATCAACTACAGAAGGTCAAAAAGAAACTCTGTAGGGTAAGGGAACTGTTCTATATCTCGATTGTGAAGGTAGTTATGTGATTGCACAAATTACCAAAATTCATCTAAAGGTACATTTAATATTGATAAATTGTAATATAAATAATACATTAACAAAAAGTAAATTTAAAATATGTACTATTTCACGTAAATATCTCCCTAGTTCATTGCATTTTCCTCTTACACGAAGTGCTAGAGCAAGGTCTAATTAGTGAGAGAACTCTGTCACTGTGCTGTCATGCTCATAGCACCACATGTTCTCCTAAAGTTTAGATTTGTAGTCGCAAAAAATAAAGCAAACTCTATTAATTACTTCCATTTCTTATATTTTCTTTAACTCATATTCACAAATTAAGAACTCCAAGGCCAAGATGTTTATAGCTTTATATAGCAGTAGCCAACATGATTGATACGTTAGCAAGAGTAGTATAACAGACACTGAAAGAATAAAAATATTAAACAACAGAGTTTTTGTCCAAGGGAACTGATACTCCAATGCTGACAAGAAAATGTGTGTGCAGTTACCTATGTATCATGGTATATAACCATATATGCTAATACAATCAAGATATCACAATTATCTCCATTGTAGGGGAGAATGAATGGTGATACAATTGTCCAAAACGGAGGATGAAAAGAAAAGAATCAGTATTAAGTTCAATTAGAACTGTCCTGAATTTGAGTTGTCTTTGGTGGCTTCGTGGGATTTTAAAACAGAGTCAAAGCTGGAAATAAGTATTCACAAACCATGTGCATATCAGTGGTAGTTAACCTATGTCAGTGGATCTCATGATTGTTATTTGCCAAATGAGGAGGAAAACAGAAAAATGATGGAGTCTGGAAGACAATCTAGAAAAAGAAGAACCAAAGAAAGAGGCTTAGGAAGTCAGAGCTAAGGGAAGTTCCAACTGTAGATAGCATTATAAAGGCAAGAGTAATGCTTCATGAACAAATACTCTGTACTGTACAGGAAGCAAAATAGAAATTACTGAAAAAAAAAAAGGCCAATTTATCAAATAGGGTGTCTTTGTGTGTCCAGAGTTGGTTCCTTCCTGTGGGTTCTTGGTCTCGCCGACTTGAAGAACGAAGTCGCAGACCTTCGCAGTGAGTGTTACAGTTCTTAAGGGTGGCATGGACCCAGAGTGAGGGGCAGCAAGACTTACTGTGAAGAACAAAAGAACAAACCTTCCACAGCCTGAAAGGCGACCCGAGCAGGCTGCCACTGTTGGCTGGGGTGGCCAGCTTTTATTCCCTTATTTGTCTCTGCCCACATCCTGCTGATTGGTCCATTTTAGAGAGCACCGATTGGTCCATTTTACAGAGTGCTGCTGGATGCATTTACAATCCTTTAGCTAGACACAGAGCACTGATTGGTGCCTTTTTACAGAGCGCTGCCTGGTGCATTTACAATCCTTTAGCCAGATGCAGAGCACTGATTAGTGCGTTTTTATGGAGTGCTGCCTGGTGCATTTACAATCCTTTAGCTAGACACAGAGTGCTGATTGGTGCATTTTTACATAGTGCTGCCTGGTGCATTTACAATCCTTTAGCTAGACACAGAGTGCTGATTGGTGCATTTTTACATAGTGCTGCCTGGTGCATTTACAATCCTTTAGCTAGACACAGAGTGCTGATTGGTGCATTTTTACATAGTGCTGCCTGGTGCATTTACAGTCCTTTAGCTAGACACAGAGTGCTGATTGGTGCATTTTTACAGAGTGCTGCCTGGTGCATTTACAATTCTTTAGCTAGACGCAGAGCACTGATTGGTGTGTTTACAATCCTCTAGCTAGACAGAAAAGTTCTCCGAATCCCCATTTGACCCAGGAAGCCCAGCTGGCTTCACCTCTCAATCCCTGCTCTAAACAGGACACCCCAACTGCTATTGGGAATTGGGCAATGACCGCTCTAGCTACTTCCTGCTGGGTAGGGGTAAAGAAGGGGCCCTGTAGTGGTAGTGTCCTCCAGAGGGGAACTCTCTGGGCCAGCCAGAGGGCTAGTGGGTCAATCCAGAGTCCTCGGTAGAAGTTGTTAGTTGAGCTCATTTGGGGTTCCATTTGTAAGATCATCTGTAGCTTGGTGGTATTGATCCTGGAGGAAACACATTTAACAAGGAGGTTAAAAATACAGGGCCTGAAAGCGAGTAATAGAAAGATGTAACAGGACCTAGAAAGGGGAGAAGCCCTGTCGCCCAACTCCAGAGCTTGGTATACGAGTTTGAAAAGCGTTGTCTGATTTCAGAAAGCTTTTCTATATATAAACGCTGGCCAGCATCTCGTACTATCCCTGAATGGTTAGTGTGAAAACAACACTCTTACCCTAAGAAAGTGCAGAGTCCTCCTTTCTCAGCAGGGAGGAAGTCTAGGCCTTAGCAGTTTTGGAGAGTCACCGCTGCCAATGAGTCTATTTGGGATTACAGAGTAAGGATAGATTTCGTTATTTCTTGCAAACTGTCTGAGAAATCCTTTGAGAGTGTGTGGTAGTAGGATAATGAAGTAGATAAACTGGCTATTCCAGTTCCTGTAGCAGTAGCCATTCCTAACCCTATAAGTAGGGGCTTTAGTTGTATGGCTCTGCACTGACAGATTTGAGCTTTGAGGGGCACTGATAGGGTCTGATTTCCTGGGGCAATGTTAATGTTGGGACTTAGGAAGACTAAGGTGCAGGTGCCTGTCCAGTTAGTGGGGAGGCAGATATGGGTTGACGTTCCACCTAAGAAGAATATGCCTTGGCTGGGTAGACAGAACTGGTTGTGTATGTTAAAAAGGTGTGTGAGTTTGTTGTTTTCATTTTCCCATACTCCTAGAGTACTAGCCAAGGTAGCTCCAGTGAGCGGCTGGAAAAGGGTGTTGGGAGCAAACTGAGTGGCTCCCTGTGTTCTATTTTCCCACTGGAGAAAAAAACATTTTGTATCTACTAGGAACCATTCGAGAGAGTGACTGAAAGAGGGGATGAGAAGGCATTCACTAGTGGTGGGGGCGCTGCTGCAGGGGGTCCAGGGATGAATGGTCATGCAGGGAGTATGTGTGCCATTACAAAACCTGGACAGTTTATTAAGCAGGGAGGAGGTGATGAGTCTAAGATCTTGTACTAATCTCCACTGACGGTTCGGTTTTTGTACTCCTAGAATTGGGGTGTTGCAATTTTCTTACTAAACCTTGAGCTTTTTAATGTCTAACAATATCTTGTAATCCTTTATGAGCTTCAGGCCTTAAGGGATATTGCCTTTGATAAGGGAAAGTGTTGGGATCTTTTAACCTGATTTGGACTAGGTGGGCATTTTTTGCCCTTCCAAATTGTGCTTCCAATGCCCAGACTTCAGGGTTGATTCCCTCCTCAAGTAGGGAACAACAAATGGGTAACATGTTCCCCATATTCAAGTAGATAATGGCTCCAGCTTTGGCTAATATGTCCCTCCCTAATAAGAGTGTGGGACTTACAAGTGTAGGCATAACAAGAAAGGCATGTGCAAAGAGCAAAGTCTCCCAATTACAACTGAGGAGATGGGAGAAATACCTGGTTACAGGCTGTCCCAGGATTCCTCGGATGGTAACAGACCTTGAGGATAGTCGTCCAGGACAGGAGATTAATACTGAGAAGGCCGCGCCAGTGTCCAAGAGGAAGTCAATTTCCTGGCCCTCAATGGTTAACCTTACCCAGGGCTCAGTGAGGGTATGACATGAGCTGGCGCTTGCCCTGGGCTCCCTGAGTCCTGTTGTTGGATCATCTGGTTGGGGGCTTCTGACCCAGAGAGACTTTGTCCTCTAGGGCAGTGTGCCTTCCACTGATTGCCTCGACATAGCAGACATGGATGAGGGGGCAGCTTGTTTCTTTTGGTCTGATTAAAGATTGAAGCAAACACATATGAAAAATTAAACAGAAAAGTAAAAAATGTACTTTTTAATTACATTTCATATGATCCTATAAAAATGCAACTCTAAGCTTTATAATCTGCTCTGACCCTAGAAAGTTACTATCAAAATAACAATATAGTTCCTATTTTATGAAGAGTGATAATTTTAGACATCATCTTACTTTAGTAACAACATGAAGCTCCATAATATCATAAACTTAACAAAACTGAGATACAGTACTTTTGGTTACATTGACAATTGATTAGACATTCACTATGATTAGGCATGCAATTAAAGATTTTCCTTAAGGTAATATTCAGACTTTTTAAATAGCATAAATCCAAAAGTCTTCTCTGTGTGAACTTCCAAAAAACAGATTTTCCCCTTTACTTAAGAAGGTTATCAATTTCTTCAGAATTTCTTAAAGGCTTTATTTAGTCTCATCTATTTTCACTTATATCCATGTTTGTGCTTATAAACAAATGTCCTCTAGAGAGGGAAACAGAGAAGGTAAACACACTCCAGAGAGATGATGAATTATAGAGAAATGCTCCCACACATACCGGTGTGCTATCTCTCCTATGTGTATCACTGACATATCTCTTTGCAGGGAAATAATATTTATTCTGCTGAATCTGTAAATAAACCCATCATGTTAGATCTTCCTTCTAATCTGTAATTAGTAATATGCAGATTGCCTAAAATTGAAAAGCCTTTAATACTTTTATTTCTAAGTTAGAGTAGGCTCCAAAGCACACCCGCACTATGGTGCCATTTTATTGATGTATATAACATTGGTCTTTGGAAGATAAGGTTTTGAGTGGTTATGTTGTCATTGTGAATTTTTGGCATTAAAAAAATCATAAAATAATTCTGTAAGTAAATAAATACCATTTCAATTTGAACATTTAAAAATTTATCGCCATAAGCATAAAAGTTTTTTATTAGAATAGATTTAAACATTTTTGATTGGAATTATTATATATTTAAAGCCATATTCATCAGTTTCTTAGAAAGAAGCAAATACTGAAGAAATGACTACATTGCTAAACACGCCAAAAGAGTAAGCCTCCGAATGGCCAAGGGAGAATGGCATTTGCTCCTCCTTGCTCTCACAAATTAACGAAGAAAATCACTACAGACTACTATGGTGGCCCAAATTCAGAACACTGATAATACCAAATGCTGGTGAGAATATGGAGCAATGGAAACTCTTATTCATTATTGGTGGGAATACAAAATGGTACAGCTACTTTGCACAACAGTTTTGGTGGTTTCTTATGAAACTAAACATACTCTTACCATATTATCTGGCAATTGCACTTTTTGGTATTTACTCAAAGGATCCGAAAACTTACGTCCACACAAAAACCTTCACACAGATGTTGACAGCAGCTTTATTCCTAGCTGCCAAAACTCAGACGCAACCAAGATGTCCTTCAATGGATGAATGGAAAAATGAAATGTGGCACATCCAAATAATAAAAAGTTACCTAATGCAAAAAGAGAAAAATGAGCTATCAGGTCATGAAATAACACAGAGTAAACTTGAATGCATATTACTAAGTGAAGGAAGCCAATCTTAAAAAGCTATATACTAAATGATTCCAACTATATGACATTCTGGAAAAGGCAAAACTATGAAGACTGCAAAAGGATTAGTGGTTACCAGGAGCTGGGAGAAGGCAGGCATGAATAGGTGGAGCATAGAGAATGTTTAGGGCAGTGAAACTACTCTGTATAATACTATAATGCTGGATACATGTTATTATAAGTTAGACCAAAACCATAGAAGGGATAATATCAAGAGTGAACGCTACTGCTAAGGTAAACTATGGACTTGGGGTGATAATGATGTATCAGTGTAGGATTATCATTGGTAACAAATGGACCACTAAGGTGGGGGATATGGATAATGGGGGAGGTTATGCTATGCTTGTGTTGGGACAGGAAGTATATGGAAAGTCCCTGTACCTTCTGTTCAATTTTGCTGTGAACGTAAAATTGCTCTAACAAAAAGCTTATCAAAAAGAAGAAAAAAAGAACTTCAAAATCCTTGGAACATAGTTTAAGGAATAAAAAATGTATAAATAATAGACAGATCAATCAGAACAGTTGCTATGGACATAAAAGATATTGCATTAAAATCTGGTAGATAAAGGATGAATGAAATAGAAAAAACCATCAATAGCGAGGGCTGTGTGAAAAGAGGAGGTAACACGCAAAGAATCCTGGGGAATCTCTGCCGTTGAATCAATAGAAAAAAACAAATGAAGCAGAGTGAGAAATAAGACTGGAAATAAGACAATGAAAGGTCTGTTTAAGAAAAATTTACCCTCCTATCCTACGACAATCCTTATCCACCTACCTTAATGAATAGAATTTAAACAAAGTTCACTCTCATACAGACAATTAGAAGGCTCTTTTCTGAAGCTGTTGAACAAACTAAACAGAACTGTAGTAGTTACTGTGTGTTAGACATATTTGCCATTGAGTCCCCATCTGCTCTCTAAATAAAAGTCACCCACTGGCCCAGGCTTACAAATATCCCACTCAGCTCCTTTGCTGCCTCAATTTAAAACATAGATATCCTGTAGCAATGCATACAATGATTAACAAAAATAGAAAAACTGACTAAAATTAGACAAGAAAATTTGGAAAAATAAACTTCAAAAATTTTTTGAGTGAAAAGAGAAACCATAGAATAGTAAGTGAAGGAAAGCTAGTCTCTGATAAGTTCAGAAACAGGGGATTACAAAATAGAGAAAAGGAAATTATCAGAGACATAATAGAAGAAAAAAATCAGAGTGAATGAATAGTAAGCAAATTCCATGTAAAAATCATGAGACTTTTTCACATCTCAGTATACTGGACTCAGACTCTCCTGGGGAACCCCCTTACAGACAATAACTATGAAACCTGGACCAAAAAAAAGAACTACATGAAGGTACTAAATACTGAACAGAGGCAAATACATTCTTCTAGACAGTCTGTACTCAGAAATGGAGACAGGAGCTGTACAAATAATTCCCATGTTTGAGGGGCTAAGTTCGGTTCCCTGGGCATGGAAAATTCCAACATATTTCTAGCTGGAAAACTAAAAAAAATAAGCCTTGACACTGTAAATACTGAAAAGAGAAAGTGAAATCCCAAAAGGGAAAGTACTAGAGACAAATCCCCACATGCTACCTCCCCATTTACTGACCCACATGTATCTGAACCACACATGTGTGGAACAGAATCACAGCAGTTCGAACAAGAAAACAATTTTTTGAACTTAAATAGGTGTTACAATTCTGAAGGTACTGAATTATTTTATTTTATTTTATTTTATTTTATTTTTTGAGATGGAGTCTCGGTCTCTCTCCCAGGCTGTAGTGCAGTAGCACAGTCTCGGCTCACTGCAACCTCCACCTCCCAGGTTCAAGCGATTCTCCTACCTCAGCCTCCTGAGTAGCTGGGTTTACAGGTGGATGCCACCACGCCCAGCTAATTTTTTGTAGTATTAGTAGAGACGGGGCTTCGCCATATTGGCCAAGCTGGTCTTGAACTCCTGATCTCAGGTGATCTGCCTGCCTCAGCCTCCCAAAATGCTGGTATTACAGGTATGAGCCACCACATCCTGCCATAAGCAGGCAGAATGTGGTGGAGTGGAAGCTACTTGGAGGAAGGTAGATAAGAAACTGAGTTTCTCAATTTGCAATTTTGCCTTGTAGCTAAGTGCAGTCCACAGAACACTCAGGAGACACAAGGGCATGCATGGAAATGCTCCAGTCTTCCTAATCTGGTGAACGAGAAGAGAGAAGCGAAGAAACCAGGAAAACTGAAAAGAGTGGCAAATCCCAATAGAGAAAGAGCCAGATGAATGATTCCGAAAGCAGTTGAATTCCAGGCATAAAAATGACTTTGTAAAACAAAAGGAAAAATACTTATCACATAATGATAATAGAATCCAGTATCCTCTGAATGCAGTATTCATAATACATGGGACATAATCCAAAGTTATCCAATAAGGAAACAGAATGCATCCTCAAGAATGAAGAAACTGAGTCCAACCCAAGATGAACCACATGTTGCAACAAGTTAAAACGAACTATTTTTAACTTGGGAAGGGGAGGGGAAGAAAGGGGAGGGGAGGCAAGGAGGGAACGAAGGAAGGAAGGAGGGAACGAAGGAGGGAAGGAGGGAAGGAAGGAGGGAAGGAAGGAAGGAAGGAAGGAAGGAAGGAAGGAAGGAAGGGAAAAGGGGAACAAAAAAGGAAACAGAGGAGAAAAGTAAAAGACGAAAAAAAGGTAAACCTGAACCAGATGATATTAATAATCACATTGCATATTAATAAACTGAATATGCCAATTAAAAAATACAGAATGTTAGAATTAAAATTTAAAAGACCTGATTATATGCTCTTTATAAAAGGTAAATTTTGATATTCAGACACACATAGAAGGTAAAGGGATAGAAAAGATAAGCAACACAAAATATTTATTTTATAAAACTAATACTATCTCCCTACCATTTACCTACCCATCTACGCATTCATTCAAACTTCTACCTAAGACGTCTAGGTAATCACGTTCACACAGTGTTAACATTTCAGTTTTCTAGGTGTTGTAATTGGCACTGGGGTGTGGTTTTCTGTGTTGTGTTTTTATACATTGCTTGAATATTTGCAGGAAATATGTATCCTTTTTATTAAAATGTAAGGACTTTTTTCAAAAACACAAATCTGTGAAAAAAGCAATTGAGAAAATGAACAAAAAGTTAATTCAGTAAAGAACAAAAAGTTAAAATAATAAACAACAAATTATTATTTAGGAAATTCTTTGAAATATTTGCAGAATAAGACTAAGGAAAAAATGATAGTTTTAGCTACTTATAAATGAATACAGCTTTGAGGTTGAAAAATATTAAAAGTGCAAATGTTAACATGGAATTATATATGGCAGAATGTTAACATATTTTAAATACTGCTAATAAACTAATGATTTAGATTTAACGTTAAACAAGGTCAAAATGTAATAACTGCAAATGCCACAAAAGAAAAGAAATACAAACATGAAATGTGTTCATCTTCACATATTTGAAGGAATCCAAATAAAAATAATAAATAATTTTTAAAAGATTTTAATATGTAAAACATCTTGTACAGACAATAAAACAGAAAAACTAGTGCACTTACCTATTGGGTTAGTTTTGCCAATGTATAAAAAGACAAAGAACAAAAAACCTACACCATCATTATTAGCAAAAGGGTGAATGAGTATCAGGCAAACAAAAATAAAGGCTGTTTACTATAGCTGCAGGGGAAATAATAATTATCACTGAAGGTGGATTTTGGGATAATTTTTACCTATTTTTAAGAAGTTTTACTGCAACAATCGTACATTTTATATCTAAGCATAGAACAAAAATGAGTGTATTTAAAAAACAAAACCAGAGTGAATTAACTAAGAAATCATCTAGAACTAGAGAAGAACATTTGTTTATAAAATAGTTTATAAAAGCCAGGCGCGGCGGTTTGTGCCTGTAACCCCAGCCACCCGCAAGGCTGGGGCAGGAGGATCTCTTGAACCCCGGAGTTTGAGGTTGCTCTGAGTTATGTTCACGTCACTACACTCCATCCAGCCTGGGTGACGGGCAGACTCCTCTCTCTCTCTCTCTCTCTCTCTCTCTCTCTTCCTTCCCTTCCTTGCCTTCCTTCCTTCCTTTTTTTTTTTTTTTTTTTTTTCCAGACGGAGTCTCGCTCTGTCGCCCAGGCTGGAGTGCAGTGGCGCGATCTCCGCTCACTGCAAGCTCCTCTTTCTTTCTTTCTTTCTTTCCTTCTTTCCTTTCTTCCTTTCTTCCCTTCTTCCTTTCCTTCCCTTTCCTTCCCTTTTCTTCCCCGTCCCTTTCCCTTCCCTTTCCCTTCCCCTTCCCTTTCCTTTCCTTTCCTTTCCTTTCCTTTCCTTTCCTTTCCTTTCCTTTCCTTTCCTTTCCTTTCCTTTCCTTTCCTTTCCTTTCCTTTCCTTTCCTTTCCTTTCCTTTCCTTTCCTTTCCTTTCCTTTCCTTTCCTTTCCTTTCCTTTCCTTTCCTTTCCTTTCCTTTCCTTTCCTTTCCTTTCCTTTCCTTTCCTTTCCTTTCCTTTCCTTTCCTTTCCTTTCCTTTCCTTTCCTTTCCTTTCCTTTCCTTTCCTTTCCTTTCCTTTCCTTTCCTTTCCTTTCCTTTCCTTTCCTTTCCTTTCCTTTCCTTTCCTTTCCTTTCCTTTCCTTTCCTTTCCTTTCCTTTCCTTTCCTTTCCTTTCCTTTCCTTTCCTTTCCTTTCCTTTCCTTTCCTTTCCTTTCCTTTCCTTTCCTTTCCTTTCCTTTCCTTTCCTTTCCTTTCCTTTTTTAGATGGAGTCTCGCTCTGCCGCCCAGGATAGCGCGATCTCGGCTCACTGCAAGCTCCGCCTCCCGGGTTCACGCCATTCTCCTGCCTCAGCCTCCGGAGTAGCTGGGACAACAGGCGCTCACCAGCACGCCTGGCTAATTTTTTGTATATTTACTAGAGACGGGGGTGTCACCGTGTTAGCCAGGATGGTCTCGATCTCCTGACCTCGTGATCCACCCGCCTCGGCCTCCCAAAGTGCTGGGATTACAGGCGTGAGCCACTGCGCCCGGCCGACCCCTATCTCTCTTTGAAAAAGTTGTTTAAAAGGCAGCTGTGCTGGCTGAACCCCATAGAGATGACTCACCATTCCTCTAACCCAACTCGACACACCTTTTATTTTTTTCTCTTTTTTCCTTTCTAGGTCAGTTAAGAATAAAACATGGAAAAGAAGAGGTCAAAGGAACAGAGAGCATTGATGCTCAAACTGATAACTCTAGGCAGTCATTTAGTATCATTCCTTTCGTTAGCTCTCAGACCCAGAGCTTGTTAAGTATATTGTCTCTTGTGGAGTTACATACAAACCTGTTTGCCCTGATGTCCTATAGCCAGAAATAATTCCAAAAGATGTCTGACTCTGTGGTAAAGCTAAAGGATGACATTGAAAGATGTATTCAAAGTAATATTGGAATTAATAGATTATATTGAACTATTAATATCTAGAATTAATAGCGAAGTAGACAGATTATTTACTTGTGATTTTTTAGAAATAAAAAAGCCTGCTATGTGGGTCTCATCTCTGATGTAAAACCTAATCGCATTAATATATTTGGCATTTGGATATCTTTTAAAATATTCTATTTAAAAAATATTTAAAACATGTCTATTTTTAAAATAGGAAAAGTCCATATTTTTCGATGTAGGATTGTTCTTCAAAACTAGATATTATTTTATTGAAGTCTATAGCCCAAGCCTCACCAGTTAGGCACCATGGCTACCTTCACCGAGTGGTTGCAGAGAAATTACCAAAGGGAAAAAGGGTTGTTGTGCACCCGGAAAGTGACGGAAAACATGCACATGAAACAGGCAACCCAAAATACTGTTCTTGGTAGTAGCCATTCCATAGTGTGTAATGTTTTACTACATAGTTTATATAAAATTGATCACATAGTAAATTATTCACTTCTATGTATCATTTTGAAATACTCTAAGGTAGTTAAAGTTTAAGTCAAGTTTTTAAACATAATAATGTCATGCACCACTTTATGATGGGGATATACTCTGCGAACATCACAGAGCGTACTTACGCGAACCTAGATGGTGTAGCTTACTACACACCTCGATTATATGGTTTAGCCTCTTACTCCTAGGATACAAATCTGTACAGCATGTTATTGTACTGATTACTGTAGGCAACTGCAATAAAATTAAGTATTTGTGTATCTAAACACATCTAAATATAGAAAAGGTACAGTAAAAATACAGCATAAAATATTTGAAAATGATACACCTCTATAGGACACTTCACATGGAATGGAGCTTGCAGGACTGGAAGTTGCACTGAGCGAGTGAGTTAGTGAGTGAGTGAGTAGTAAGTGAATATGAAGTTCAAAGACATTACTGAACACTACTGTAGGTTTCATGAATACTATGTATTTAAGCTACGCTAACTTTATTTTTAAAATATTTTTCTTTCTTCAATAATAAATTAAACATCTTACAGTAACTTTTCTTATCCATAAACTTTAACTTTTTAAGTTTTCAACTTTTTTTTGTAACACGTAAAAACACAAACACATTCTACAACTGTACAAAAATATTTTATTTCTTTATATCCTTACTCCAAGCTCTATTTAAATATATATATATATGTGTGTGTGTTTTACTTTTTTTCTTTTAAGACAGAGTCTTGCTCTGTAGCCCAGGCTGGAGTGCAGTGGTGCGATCTTGGCTCACTGCAACCTCTGCCTCCCAGGTTCAAGCAATTCTCCTGCCTCAGTCTCCCGAGTAGATGGGACTACAGGTGCATGCCACCACGCCAGGCTAATTTTTCCTGTTAGCTAGGATGGTCTCGTTCTCCTAACCTTATGATATGCCCGCCTCACCCTCCCAAAATGCTGGGATTACAGGCGTGAGCCACCACGCCTGACCATGTTTTACTTTTAGTTTTTTTTTTAAACTAAGACACAAAAACACACTTTAGCCTAAGTCAAGATCATTGAGTTGTCACTAGGCCCTAAGAATTTTTCAGCCCCATTATAATCTCATGGGACAACCATCATATATATGGCCCATCATTAACCAAACGTCAGTATTCAGCACATGTCTATACTTTAAGGGTGATTTACTTTTATACACATCAAGAAATGTGGCCAAGTAATCCCAGCATGCCTGTAATCCTAGCAGTTTGGGAGGCCGAGGTGGGTGGATTGCCTGAGCTCAGGAGTTCAAGACCAGCCTGGCCAACATGGTAAAACCCCATCTCTACTAAAAAATACAAAAAATTAGTTGGGTGTGGTGGCACGCGTCTGTAATCCCAGCTACTCGAGAGGCTGGAGACATGAGAATCGCCTAGAACTTGGGAGGCAGAGGTTGCAGTGAGCCGAGATTATGCCACTTCACTCCAGAGGGAGGGTCTGTCCCCCCCTCCAAAAAAAAAAGAAGAAGAATAAATGTGGGTGAAAGGATGCAGCTCAAAGAAGGCTATAGGTAACTTAGTTAACTGCATCCTAAGTTGAAAACAAAAAAAATCTGTTCACGATGCACCTCACTGTATTTCAATGAATTCAAAGATAGTTATTAAGATAAAGTTTTTCAAAACTTTTAAACACAATAGTTTTTGAAAATAAAGATTCCATGTACAATTAATATTTAGAAAATTATTTCCATATCAATAATTTACTTGGCAAAAAAGCGATATCAAACTTCCTTATGCTTTACATATATAAATGTGAATTACAGTAGACTAGCTTGTTTTCCCAGTGATTTGTTTCTTTCGTGTAATAGGATTCTCATGGATGTATGACTTTCCAATTTATTGTTTGAGAATTCATGTTCCTGTCTCTTTGAGATTAACATGTGACATGCTTTACTCAACAGGATGTGAAGTACTGGACTTGTTGCTAACTAATCCTTAGATAACCAGGTTTAAATGGAAGCAAGTATTGAGTCCAACAGATGTGATGGACCCATTCTAATAGGGCTGCACGATCCCTACCTCTTGGTATCTATGCTTTGTGTATCCCTCCACACCTTGAATAGTGTCAGGATCTATGATATACTTGTAAGAAATAGAATGCCTTAAAGGGGATGGGAGGTCACTCTTGTATGTGCCTCATAAGTCTCCATCTTGCTAGATGATTGCCTCTAGACACTGTCTCCCTTGCTGGCTTTGAAGAAGTATAGTAAGTGACCACGTCAGGAGGCCCGTGTGGCAGGAAGCCCAGGCTTATGACTAGGTGCTGAGGGCAGCTTCCAGCTTCCATCCAACAAGAGCTAGAGTCCCCAAACTGACAGTGACAAGGAATTGAATTCTGGCAACACTTGAGTGAGTTTGGAAGCACAGCTTTCCCCAGTGAAGCCTCCAGTTGAGAACTCGGCTCAGGCCCACACTTTGATTGCAGTCCTCACCTGGACTCCCAAGGTATTAAATGTGTCTGTTGTTTTATACATCCAAATTTGTAGTGGTTGGTTGGTATAGATTATGTATATAATCTATCTATACTGGATTTGATTTTGATACATATATCAGATTCTGACTATATGTAATATATAATATATATATTAGAGCATATATACATATTCTAATATAATAGAAAAAGAATACAGCAGAATCATATATGTAATTTTTATTTTCTTATATATATATTTCATGCATTGAAGTATGCAATATAGTACAATGGACATAATTTTTAAAATTCTGTGAAATGCATGAGTATCTACATCTGTCTATATAAATATCTAGAAGTTAGACCGGATGTGGTGGCTCACACCTGTAATCCCAGCACTTTGGGAGACGGAAGCAGGTGGATCACCTGAGGTTAGGAGTTCAAGACCAGCCTGGCCAACATAGTGAAACTCCGTCTCTACTAAAAATACAAAAATTAGCCAGGCATGGTGGCACACACCTGTAGTCCCAGCTACTCGGGAGGCTGAGGGAGGAGAATTGCTTGAACCCAGGAGATGGAGGTTGCAGTGAACAGAGATCGCACCATTGCACTCCAGTCTGGGCAACAAAAGTAAAACTCTGTCTCAAAAAATAAATAAATAAATATTTAGAAGTTAAAATTATAATCATTAATCATTAATAATAGTGATTCCCCATTTAGGGACCAGAGAATTTTGCAGAGTCCACTTGGAGTCAACTGGATTTGAAGATAGAGTGGGGTACAGCAAGTGACACACAAGGTTCTAGTCCTTCCTTGATTTTCTTCTCTGATACTGTTGCTAGCAAAGAAAGAAAATATCCATTTAAATGAGTTTTATTATTTAACATTATTGATAGAAAATGCTCAATATTATAAATGATGTGCCAGTAAGTTTCATTTAGAGGTTTTTGCCTATCATTCATGAAATCTATCACGAAGATTTTAAAAACACCATGTACATATCACAAAGATTTTATAAACACTGTATGCATATAAGTGAAAGCTACTAGGACCAACCTTAAATTTGTCTTATACATTAATATGACAAGAAAAAGAGCACTCGATAATTATAGAGTAAGGTCTGCTTATTGAGATAGCAAATAGTCATCTCAGCATTTCCACTGTTTAAATGTTGTTTAATGATCACACACTAATACATCAGGAAAGTATCTTCAAAAGTCATTACTAAGCCATCTTGAGAACACACCACATTAAATACACTTGCTTTTCTGTCCATTGATATCTCTGCATTTTAAAATACTGTAAACAATTGCCTTTGATGATTTCAATCACAGAAAGTCAGAGATATTTGAAGGACCATTACTAAAGAAGAAAGGCCAGATATGCATGAGTCATTAGTTCAGCCTCTAAAATAGATCAAAGAGACATCCAAAAATGAACTACTATTTACTGTTCTGAAGGCAGTCATGGTATTTAGCTAACCACAATGTAAACTTTTCTCCAGTTATGTGAAATGAGCATTCTAGCTACAAATAATTATTGCTCTCCAGGAAGAGATATGCAATGAAGTTTGTTGAGCTGATACTTACCATTATCTTTCCGAAAATAGTTCTTAAGAATCAAGTAGAATTTCAGAAGTCAGTTATTTTTTAAAATTAAATATACTTAGCTGTGCTGTTTCAGAGTTTTTTTTAACCCTTTTCCAAATCCAAAAGGGTAGCAATACAACAGATTTCTCATTGAAGAGTCTCAGGGAAGGCTCTATTCAGTATTGTTTGGCCTAGTACACTGGCACCCAAAACCCAAAGAGGTAACTAAAATAATTCTGCTTATTACATTTGCCTAATGCTAATGATTTTTAGGTTGATCTTATACCTGACAACCTTGATGAACTCTTATTAATTCAGTGTTTATCATTGATTCTCTTGGATTTTCTATGTCAAAATCATATCTGCCCTGAAATAACAATTTTTTATTTTTCTTTCCAATTTTTTTTTCTTCTTTGGTTTCACTGACTAGGATCTTCAGTACAATGATAAATAGAAAGTATTTCTCAAACTCTGCCATTAAGTACAATATATGTATGGATGTTTACTAGGTAAATTTAAGTCAGATTATGAAAAGTCTCTCTTCATATAACTGTATTGGAAGTCCATTTTTATGAGTAGATGTTGCAGTTTATTGGACATTTACTTTCTATGTCTGTTGAAACTATTACCCTTTGTTATCATTTTAACCATCACTGCAGTGATAAGTTGAACCATCTTAGACTTCCTAGTATAATTTCTCCTAGGTCACATTTTATTGTTTGAATTGTCTTTTAATATTTCCGATGACCCATGTAATGAACAATGTAGACTAACTTATTTAGCCTTTATTCTCAAATAGTCTGTATTAGCGATTGTTTATTCCTTGAAAATTTTTAAATTTCTCATAAAATCCACTCAGTCACTTTTAGAAATGTGTCGGTGAAGCATTGTTTGATAGACATTTGTATTCTTTAAATATATACTTATATTTCCAGTATTTCTTCTTCCCTTATCATTATAGAAAGTTTTATTTTCTAGAAAATTGTCGTTTCATTTTTGCATTCAAATATATTGGCATACAGCTTTTCATGGAATTACATACATTTTTACTCTTTACTGCAATTAGAGTTAATTCTATTTTCATCTGTAACATATTTACTTGTTATTTTTTCTCGATCAGTGTTTCCATTTTGTCTGTTTCAGGTATTTTCAAAAACCTGTCTTTTGTGTTCTTGATATTGTTTTTATATACATTTAAAGTTCTTCATTTTACCTTAACAGTACTTACTTTCAATTTTATTTGAATTAATTTATTCATTTTGTCCTTTTTTATAGTGTCTTGATATAGATGCTAGCATAATCATTTTAAATCTGTCTTTCATTTAATTAAATGTATTAAGAGTACAAATTCCCATATAGGTGATTTTATACTTATCTTTTACAAATTTTAATGTATATGCTTTGGTTGGCATTAAGTCTTATTAAATATTCCATAATGTTTGCATTCGAAAAATTATTCCATAAATTATTTGGAATCGTATTTACATGTTTTAATTGTAAGGTTATATTTCAATTACCTTTTCAAAGTTAATTTCTGATTTAATTGTATTGTGACTAGAAATGTGATCTGCAAAATATAAATCTGGTTTGGACTTCCTTTGTGGTCAGTACATGACAATTTTTATAAATGGTTACATATGTAGTTTAAATGAATGACTTTTTTCTGGGAATAAGGTTCTATGTACCTCTAATAGAGTAGGCTTTTTCATCATGGTAATTAAATCTTAAATTGTAACTTTCTTAAGTTAACTGAACTTTCTGAAAGAGAAACATTGCTATTTTCTTATTTTGATTTTGTCCTTATCAATTTTCCCTTGTGTTTTTCTTAATTTTTACTTTACATATTTTTTAGGCTATGTTGTTTGATTCATTGTATCGATGTAGTTTGGGGATGGATTTTTCTTTTTTTAAGGAAAAAATGCATTCACTATTTCTGTACTAGTTTCCTGCGGTTGCTATAACAAATCACCACAGACTTAGGGGCTTTTTACAATTCATGCCCAATAACGATGTATTTTGTTGCAGTTTCAGAGTCCAGAAGTCCAAAATCAGTATCCCTGGGACAAAAATCAAGGTACCAACAGAATCCTCATATATATTTCTGTTCCAAATCAGAAATTTTACTTAGAGATTGTCAGTTTTTAAATCCAACTATTAGACAGTTTTTAAAAATAAGTTGTACTAATTGCTGTTCACCTCACATCTTCCATCTCATTTCCTCCTAAACTCATTTTCTTCTTCCTGAGAATATATTCCAGTAAAGTTTCAGAGAACTGTGAGTGATAAATTTTCTAAATTTCTATAATTATAAAAATACTTCTATTTTACCTTTACATTAATGTAAGTTACATTTAATAAATATTCTACACTTTTTTGTTCTTAGTTGATTATATTTTGTGAGTACTATATACTGATTTGGTGTTACATTATTAGAATATTTACTTTTATAATCAGTCTTGAACTTAGGCTTTTTGTTAGTCAATCTTAGGTTTAGGTGCCTATGAATTCTGAATTAGGTAGCATTCAGTTTCTTATGATTCTCTAGAATATTTAATAAAGCATACCTTGTATTCTGAAGAGATTATGGATATAAGCATCTGTGAAAATTTATTGATTGATTTGTATCTATTGAGATATTTTAGTATATATTTAATTAAATATATTTTTCAGGGATCTGTTCCAATGAAATTTCCAACTTTCCCATTGAATTTAAAAAATAAATCAATGAATTTTTTCTGAGTATAATTGTGGTGTCATACCATTAGTTTTTGTTTTTGTTTGTTTGTTTTGGGGCGGAGTCTTGCTCGGTCACCCAAGTTGGAGTGCAGCGGCGAGATCTCAGCTCACCGTAACCTCTGCCTCCCGGGTTCAAGCCATTCTCATGACTCAGTCTCCTGAGTAGCTGGGATTACAGGCACACAACACCATGCTAGGCTAATTTTTGTATGTTTAGTGGAGACTTGGTTTCACCATGTTGGCTAGACTGGTCTGGAACTCCTGACCTCAGGTGATCCACCCACTTCGGCCAATCAAAGTGCTGGGATTACAGGTGTGAGCCACTGCACCTGGTGTATTAATTTTCATAGACAGTATTTTTATGTTGATTACTTAAAAGTAAATAATAGTAATTATAATTTTGATAAATTGCTGTCAGATATGATTGCTCATGTGTTTTAATCTTAGGATTTATAAAGAGATTTTATTTCCATCCATATATTGTCTTTAAAAAATGAGTATTTTCTATTAGATTTAAAAAACTTTTTAATCTATTCATACACATTTTTGTATTTTATTGCCTAACACAGGGCATTGAACTAATTACTAAACAAAATAGAAGGCCAGGTGTGGTGGCTCACACCTGTAATCCCAGCACTTTGGGAGGCCGAGGTGGGTGGATCACCTGAGGTCAGGAGTTCGAGACCAGCCTGGCCAACATGGTGAAACCCCGTTTCTACCAAAAATACAAAAATTAGCTGTGCGGGGTGGCGGGAGCCTATAATCCCAGCTACTTGGGAGGCTGAGGCAGGAGAATAACTTGAACCCAGGAGGTAGAGCTTGCAGTGAGCCAAGATTGTGCCATTGCACTCCAGCCTGGGCAACAAGAGTGAAACTCTGTCTCAAAAAAAAAAAAAGAAAAGAAAAAGGAAAAAAAAAAGAAAAACAAAAGGATATTAGATGGATGCATATCTATATCTATATCTATATCCATTATGCTATTCAAACTTTATTTTTATTCTTTTATTATCTATTCGGTCTTTCCAAGGCTGAAGTAGATATGTGATAGTATCCTTTAACTTCCTGTATTTTATAATATTTTTGTTTTATACATTCAAATTTGTAATTTTTTTCATGTTATTAAAATAATTAAAAATAGTATACTTTTACTTCAGTCTCATCCTTTTTTCTATGTTGTCTATGTCAACAAGATATGAGATTACTGTTAGTAACTTATTTTCTACTACATGTCTTCTCCTTGGGATTTATTTTGGATATTTCCATTTATAATTATGAACTAGAGTTAAGTCTGAAATTATATTAACATTAGTGCTTACAATTGGTTCTTTAAAAAAAAAAAAAAAGCCCTAGAGGCTGGGCACAGTGGCTCATGCCTGTAATCCTAGCATTTTGGGAGGCTGAGGTGAACGGATCACCTGAGGTCAGGAGTTCAAGACCAGATGGACCAACATGGTGAAAACCCACCCGTCTCTACTCAAAATACAAAATTAGCTGGGCATGGTGATGCATACCTATAATCCCAGCTAGTAGGGAGGCTGAGGCAGGAGAATCATTTGAACCCGGGAGGCAGAGGTTGCAGTGAGCCGAGATCGTGCCGTTGCACTCCAGCCTGGGCAACAAAAGCAAAACTCTGTCTCAACAAAACAAAAAACAATAAACAAAAAACAAAAAATCCCTAGAATTTCTGAGCACCTAAATTGTATTTCTCTCAATTCATTGGTATCGATCTTCAAGTAATATATATATATATATATTAAATAAATAAATATTTATTTATTTATTTATTTTCAAAATGACATGTATGTACACGTAACATATTTTCTGACCTCCTGTATGTTGAACTATTTCTTTACTATGTCTTTAAAAAGAAAATACGTTAGTTCTGAATTTAAATTTATTAGAACATTGTCTCTTTCCTCAAAATTCTGAAATAATGCTTTATTGTATTTTAGCTCTCAGAGATGTATAGAAGCATTGTTATTCCGGTTTGATGTTTTTTGCTTTGTATATGGTGGAAATTTTTGTTTGTTTGTTTTGTTTACCTTAAGAACTGAAGGATTTGTTCTTCAATCTTACAATTCAACATTTGCCTGACATAATTTCTTTCATATGCATGTGAATAAATACTATGAATCTTTCTATTTGAATCTGCAGGTACTTTTTTAGCCTTGATAATCTTTTTTATTTACTATTTTTAGATTAGTTTGTGACTTGTAAAGCTGTCATTTTGATCTCATCACTTTAATGTTTGTCCTTTATTTTCTTCATTAGAAAGATTGTCACAGGTTTGTGTCTAAATTTTTGCGTTTTTGCAGTTACTTCTTTTCGTTGCCATCTTCAATGCACATTTTAATTCTAGTATTGTAATTTTGGTTTTCTTTTGGTTGTTCATTCAGAACCCTTCTCCTGTGATCTCATTTTTGCTTCTTGTCTGCTTGCCTTTTCACCTTATGCTTTTCTGTCTTTAGCACTATCTGTTGCTTTATTTTTTGTTTTCATACTGCGACTTTTTGTATCCAGTTGAAAATGCCTTCAAAAATGTTATCTGTTTGATTCAGTAAAGCCTTTTCAAATTTGTTTTTTCTTTGAGGCTTTAGAATGCTGATTTTTTAATATACTTTTCCTTATTCTAAGTTTCATTCTTTCTAAAACATATCTTTGCATGAGGTTAAAAAAAAAAACCAAACCTATCTGAATACCTTACTCATCACATAGGAAGCATGTATACTTTGATTTTATGGTAGGTCCATGATGGTTGATGGAATCTCTCTCACATATCTTTAGCTAGATTGTAATTCATGTGAATAATTCAAACTAAAATATCAGGTTTTAGCTCAACTTTGTGGATTAGCCTGGCATCATTTGAAGCCATTGTCAGGACACCTGGGACTCTGAATCACCAGTGTGATTCAGATATCCTTTCATCACAAGCGTATGCTGAGACCAGAGTTCTTGTTATCTGTAAATCTTCATTGTGTCAACATTTTAATTATGGAGACTCCCAGGACATAGTCTTGTCTCCCTAAAGAATGACTTTTACAATTTTTTCTAGGAATATTTCTTTATGAACATAAGTTCAGATGGGGTGGAGTGGGTAACACTACTCTTTCCGTCTCAAGAAGCAGAACTCACATCTAAGAAAGAAAACCGGCCGGGCGCGGTGGCTCAAGCCTGTAATCCCAGCACTTTGGGAGGCCGAGACGGGCGGATCACGAGGTCAGGAGATCGAGACCATCCTGGCTAACACGGTGAAACCCCGTCTCTACTAAAAAAATACAAAAAACTAGCCGGGCGCAGTGGCGGGCGCCTGTAGTCCCAGCTACTCGGGAGGCTGAGGCAGGAGAATGGCGTGAACCCGGGAGGCGGAGCTTGCAGTGAGCTGAGATCCGGCCACTGCACTCCAGCCTGCGCGGCAGAGCGAGACTCCGTCTCAAAAAAAAAAAGAAAAGAAAAGAAGAAAGAAAACCTTTCACTGCCTTTGTGAAGATTTTTATGTAGTGATGGGAGGAGCTCTAGCTTTACTGAAATACTTGCAGTCCTACTTTCTCTTGCCACTGAGATTCCACATATGCTGGAAAACGCCATGTTTGCCACTTCATTTACCCAAATAACTCTTAAATATCTTTCAGATCTTTGCTTAGCTCTTATCATTACTCCCTCCAGGTAATATTTTTGAATTTCCCTATATCAAATTAAGAGTCCTTGTTACCATGGTAACCTGTCATCCCTATTGTAGACCTTAGTACCCTTCAATGAAAATTCCTCGGTACCTGTCCCTCTTGAGATCAAAGTGCCTTAAGTAGCATTGCAATACTAATACTAACAGCAATAATCTCTGTTCAATATACAGGACTTAATGGATGAAAGAGTTGTGTGCTAGATATCAGATGTCATTTTAAACCCCAGTTTCAGCAAGTAATTTATTTATTTATTTATTTATTTTTTTTTTTTATTTTTTTTTTTTTTTGAGAGGGAGTCTCCCTCTGTCACCCAGGCTGGAGTGCAGTGGCACGATCTCAACTCACTGCAACCTCTGCCTTCCACGTTCAAGTGATTCTCCTGCTTCAGCCTCCCTAGTAGCTGGAATTACAGGTGCCCACCACCACATCCGACTAATTTTTTGTACTTTTAGTAAAGATGGGGTTTCACCATGTTGACCAGGCTGGTCTCGAACTCCTGACCTCAGGTGATCCACCCACCTCCACCTCCCAAAGTGCTGGGATTACAGGAGTGAGCCACTGGGCCCGGCCAGCAAGTAATTTTCAATCCCCAAGGATGTGGGATAAGATAGAGTCTAAAGACTCAGAAATTTTTAGTCAATCAGAAGTAAGTGTGTGGGGCAGGAGGAGATGATGGCTATGTAGGGAGGAGGGTTTCCTGCTTCAGTTAACATCTCATCTGTATTGAGAATCCTACTGCAATTCTTTGCCACAGCCCCTGAACTCTACCCATACCTTACCCATACCTTGATATAATGATAGGAAACCAGAGGAGAAGAATGAAATCGAGAACCAAGAAACTAAGAAACAGAGAAAAAGTGCATTGGGTTCTAAAAGCCTGGAAGATATATTTTCCTGAAGCAGTTCTCTGCTTAAAGAAATGAGTCTGTGGCTCCGAGCTACAGGTAAACAGCTAGGCTTCATGAATTACAGGTGTACATACTGTTCCTTAGGGCCCAGAATTTAAATTCATACCACTGAACAGTTTTTAAAGGCTTTAACACATTATTTTGTTTGTATGCAAATGAAAGCTGCTAATTTCAAATGAGTCTTAACTATTTATTTAAGTAGTCCCAAAGGATATCTACTTGAACACAATTTGCTAGCAGTTATTTCAAGTACTAGATGCACTCAGAAAATAATAAACTGTATATTTAAATTAACTCAGTAAGTTGGGTTACTAACCAAATGATCTCAAAAGTTAATCTGAATCAGAGGGTCTCTTCTTATTGCAGACTCAGTATTCTATTTTATCCAAATTTCAGATTTTGAAGGGAACATGAAACTATATCTGTAGAGACTCACATGCAAATAGGATATTGCAGTTAATAAAAAGCCATTATACATGCCTCCCATTTGAGTCTGACAACAAGCAAGTGAGGTATATATTATTAATGTGCTTATTTAGAAAAGGAGGTAAATGAGCCTTCAGCATTTATGTAACTTGCCTCAGTTGGGGGAATTGAAATTGGAACCCAGGACTTAGGTATGACTGCAATGACTCTCAATGACCTTGTTTGCAGGATTCTATATTGCACAACCCCAGGTGGTCACCATGCTAATACTGAAGCAGTTAGTTATTCTGATTGGCTGATTATGCTTAAAATCATTGGAGTATTTACTACCTCCATGTAATATAATTTGCAATAGCAAAGATCTTGGGGGTTACTATTCTGGATTCCATCAAGGTCTTCTGTAACGTTCTCAGCATGCCAAGGTAACAAAATAGTTTTGTTTTGCTTTTCCAAAGGGGGTGGCAGTAGAATGAATCGCTGAACACAATCTTTCCTATCCTACCTGAATTCCAAATTTAGGTGTTTCACGTGTCCGTATGAAGAGATCACCAAACAGGCTTTGTGTGAGCAACACGGCTGTTTATTTCACCTGGGTGCAGACGGGCTGAGTCCGAAAAAGGAGTCAGCAAAGGTGATGGGATTATCATGAGTTCTTATAGGTTTTGGGATAGGCGGTGGAGTTAAGAGCAATGTTTTGGGTTTTGGGGGCAGGGGGTGGATCTCACAAAGTACATTCTCAAGGGTGGGAAGAATTACAAAGAAACTTCTTAAGGGTGGGTGAGATTATAAAGAACATTGATCAGATAGGGTGGGGTAGAAACAAATTACAATGGTGGAATGTCATCAGTTAAGCTATTTTCACTTCTGTGGATCTTCAGTTGCTTCAGACCATCCGGATGTATACGTGCAGGTAACTGGGGATATGATGGCTTAGCTTGGGCTCAGAGGCCTGATATTAGGATGTTTGGATTACAATCATACAGGTAGAAGAGATTTTAGAACTTATTTACCGCAAACTCTAATTTTGCATTTAAAGATGTTAAGAGCCAGGATCCCAAAGGACTTGCTGAAGTTTGCACAGTTAGTCTGTGGCAAAACCAAAATATATAAAAATAGGCCTGTTGATTTTTTTCCATAACACCCTACTCTATGCTAAATCATATAAGCATTTGTAAAATATTCTCCACGACATGACTGAGATAAAGCTATTGGCAGAATCTTTTCAACTTCAGCGAAGTGAATATAGTTTAGAACTAGATGTAAGTGTTGGGGAGAAAAAACTTTTCCTTTACCCCTTGAGTTTATCCCTGGGCGCCTACACATTAAACTAACAAAAGAGCGACTAACAGGAGAAAGGATATACGATTGTTATTAAAATTTACATGCATGAGAGTTTGCAGAAAAGAAGTGAAATGCAAAGAAGTGGTTAGACTTATAAGCATATATACCATTTTAAAAATGAAAAGAGGATTGGGGCTTTGATGGATGATAAATTGTGGGAAAGTGTATTTCCTAGAAAATATATGGGGAAAATTAATGGAAGAGAATGTATTGTTTTAATAAGGTCTGTTTCTGTAGACTCTCTTCATTGTCAGCTCTTAACCTCAGCTCTTCTCTTCCTGGTACAGGTGGGGCACCTTCACAAAGAAAAACTATTTCCTTGTTTTTAGTTAGATAAGGGAATGATAAAAATTCTCGGTTGCCTTCAGCTCAAGATAATTCTTATACCAAAATGGCATATTTTCGGGTGGCACATTCTAGATGCTTTCATAAGACACGAGTCATTTGCTGAATAATGCCCAGAAAATGGAAAATGCCCAATAAATTTTTGATTGATGAAAGGTTATAAATATAAATGATAGACAAATATTCAAAATTAGATATAAGTGGTTTAATTACTACCAAATGCCTAATGAAGGGAAAGGGAAACAATATTTATAAAGAAATAACATATGAAGTGTCATGTTGAAAATTCCATAGTGAGATCTTCCGTCAGGGCACTGACTATATATTGTTTATGAATGTGTTTACTGCATGCTGTGGTACAAAATGGTAGTGTAATTTTGGCTAAACTGTTCAACTTGGACATCAGTTTTTCAATTTCAAAATGTGGATATTAAAAAAAATACTTGCCTGTCAGGATTAAAATGAGCTATTTTAGGTGAAAGGTTTCTTTATTGATGTGTTAGCGAAGGCAAAATATGTTAATTTCTACACTAGTCAACTTTAAACTTTCAGCATTTTAACATATTGAGAGTTACTTATTGCCTATACCACTATTCAATGACTTGGGGGAAGGTAATGGTTGGTTTCTCCTCCGTGTATTTATTCAGGGACCTCGGTTTCTCTAATTTGTGTTATCTTCAGGGCATTGATACTCGAACTTTAGTATGCATCAGAATCACCTGGAGGCCTTGTTAAAGCAGATAGCTGGATCTCCTCCCAGAGTTTCTGAGTCAGTAGGTATGGGTTGGGACCTGAAAATATGCATTTGTAAGAAGTTTCCAGATAATGCTGTTGCAGGATTGGAGGGTCACAATCTGAGATCTTCTGTTTTCACCCTGTTATCCATTCCCTACAGCCCCCACAGCTTTCTGCAGCTGTCCAGCGGGTAACAGCAAAGGACAAAGGCCACATGGAGGATCTCGGCGATGCTGTATGGGCCAGTCTTAGAAGTGATGTACATCAATTCTTCTCACACCTCATTGCCGGAAGTTACCATCTGGCCCTCACTTCAATGTAAAGGTGGCTGCAACTAACAAGATGGCAAAGAAGCGGGGAAGCGTGTGAATGTTAGTGAGTATTAACAGCCTCAGCACAACCGGTGGATAGAGATCATTACGTTATTTATAATGATAATAATAATTTACTAAGGTTTTCTTTAAAATTGATACAATCAGGAAAAGTCGAAGTTAGAGTACTATCTCACTGTTATTAGAATTTGTTTATCATGGATTAGCCAAGGGAATCATAAATTAGAAAGTCATTGTTTCCCTGAGGAAGCACATGGATAAAATTTTCAACTATGATGTTCATGTTTGTCAATTTAAAAATATTATTCTTTTGGACTGAAAATTTCTTAAAAAGAAAGATAAAGCAAAGAAATTGCGCCTTTCCTTAAAAGTGTCAATAAGAATATAGTACAACTCTAGTTCAGCATTTCCCTGAAGTGACTTTCATGACAGAGAGATCCATGTGTGAAATTAAACAGCATGTCATTTTGTTGAGGTGTTGCCATTTTTTTTTTCTTCTTGTGGGTTGTATTTTTCTAAGTGTAATCTGAGCGATTTCAACGAAGTTTTCGCCGTTCCTTTTATAACTTTCCCCCATATTTATGTACTCAGAAATATATTATTCTTCATGTCAGAGT
Source organism: Macaca mulatta (assembly GCF_049350105.2). Classification (NCBI taxonomy): domain Eukaryota; kingdom Metazoa; phylum Chordata; class Mammalia; order Primates; family Cercopithecidae; genus Macaca; species Macaca mulatta. Next base: position 174,218,388 of record NC_133409.1, read on the forward strand.
GCCAAGAAATCTGGTTAGTAAAAATGCCAGATTCTTTGATTTGATTTTATTTGATTTCATTAGGGACCATCAGCCTAGCTGCTTAAGTGCCTGGCTACCGTTTGCAGTTAAACATTCATTAAGGAATCCCCAGTGGGTTCATTTGTTTCACTGAGGTCCAATTACAGTGCCACAAAAGCAGTTTTTGTAGCAATTAGTTGATTTTTCCTGTTTATGTTCTGTCTCTTTAGGAAGAGGACTAGTTTGTGGAGGTCAGAATTTTAATAAGGCACGATTTAGGGCCAATGAGAAAACTGATAATTTACTAAATGGCTGTGGTGGACTTAACAGCTCAAAACAGAGGTAAATAACGCAACAGGGACCTCGGGACTGTGTTTTCCTGGCGTGCACAGCTCAGAGCCCCACGAAGTAAGGAATAGATTCTGTGTTAAATGGCTGTCACGGACGCTAATGGGCTATGTGCATAGGGCACCAGTGTCCTAACCTCAGGTGTCATCAGAATTTGTCATCAGCAATCGTTCTGCTTCTAAAGCACCTCACAAAGGAGAGTCATTCATTTATGTTTTTTCCTCAAAGTTAGTTTGAGAAAGAAGCATTTGGCAGACTAGTACAAGAATAAATAATTATTAAACGGCTTGAATACAGTCCAGAAAGTAACCCTGAATTGACACCGATGGTAAGGTTAACATTCCATGTCTTATACATAGACTGTTATGGGCAGAATCGTGTTCCCCCAAACTCCTATGTTGAAGTCCTCACCTCTAGGACCTCAGAATGTGACTGTATTAGGAGACGGGGCCTTGAAAGAGGTGATGAAAGTTAAATGAGCTCATATGAGTGGGCCCTAATCCAACAGGACAGGCATCCTTATAGGTAGGGGAGATGAGGACATAGACACACAGAGGGAAAGCCATGTGGGGAGAGGCCTCAGGGGAAACCAGTCCTGCCAACACTCGATCTCAGACTTCTGGCCTCCAGGACCGTGAGAAAATGAAATTCTGTGGTTTAAGCCACCCAGTCTGTGGTACTTTGTTACGGCAGGCCTAGCAAACTAATAGACCTAACAGATGCATTTGAGTAATCATGTTTAGATAATAAACATCGACAATTGTATATATTTGCATTATCATCCCAGTCTACAGTATCACAAGATAGCTTTACAGAAGGATGAAATAAATTACATCCAGGTTTTGGTATCCAGATATCTAAGCAAGCGCAAGAGAGTGTTCTCCTAAATGACAACTCAACTTCAAACAATTACTTCTGCAAACCATAGTAAACCAGTAATGCTGCCATGTGTATTCAAAGAAGCTCTTCTGCACATTGTAGGTACTTCAGTTCCAAATAATGTAAGAGGAGCCCATTTTTGGAAACTTAAAAAGGGAAAAGGAAATTAAAAACTAGAGAGACAATTGGAACACTTGTGCCTGAACCTGTGAAAAGCCATATGTATGATTTAATATATGCACTAATTAAAATAAAATAATAAAAACTAAATATTATTAGTGATATATTCATTAAATTAATGCTTCATTTTTATTCACCAAAGCATTTCTTTTCCTATAATTTCCAAAAGATGCTTGCAAATTTGTTTTGCTTTATCTAGGTAAGACCCCTTCAAACAGATCCTTATCAAATGTCTAAAACTTTATCAAAATTGTCTTTTGAATTTTATGATTTGGAGTTTTTCATGCCCACATCCTGGTTCCCCTGATTCTGAGGTAAAGAGGAATTTTGAACTTTGAGATGCTTTAGGGAGCTTTGATTTACTAGTCATAGATGAGTACGTATTTCTCAAATCATTTGTCAGGCTCACGATGCCTTCGTGCTGGAGCTCAGCCTGCCAATGCCTCTAACCTATGCCTCAGCCCACCCTGTTTATAGGCAGATTGGCTGCACTTCCTGTCAGTTCTCTTCCTCAGACCTCATCACAAACAAAATGCAACAGAATGCAAAAAGAGCTCTGCTTCTACAATGACTGTCTCATTATCTCTTTTTTCTCTTAACAATATTTAGTTCTTGCTTTATTTCTATGACCAGAAGATGTGACATAAAGACTGGCTGCCTGCACTAAAATCTATAGAGATGGGGAATTGGTCAACAGTAATTCTCATGCTTTGGAATGCTACTAAGATGATCTATGTGTCTTTTGGTGGGAACATGTGTCTCCATCTCTCAATTCTTTTTTTTTTTTTTTTGGTGGGGGGCAGGGTCTTGCTCTGTTGCCCAGGCTGGAGTACAGTGGTACAATCTTGGCTCACTGCAGCCTTGAGATTCTGGGCTCAGGTGATTCTTCCAACTAAGCCTTGCAAGTAGATGGGACTGCAGACATGTCTCACTAAACCCAGCTAATTTTTGTTTGTTTGTTTGTTTGTTTTGTAGAGATGGGGTCTTCCCCAGGCTGGTCTCGAACTTCTGGGCTCAAATGACCCTCTCGTCTCATCCCCCAAAACACTGGGATTGTAGGCATGAGCCACCGCACCTGGCCTTTCTCTCCATTTTTAATGACAACAATGTCTCAAATTAAATGGAACCTTAATTTGCATGTAGAGTCAGTTTTTGCTAAGCAGCCTCTAAGAATTTATTTGTGTATCATCAGGACCTTCATTCTCGGACTCTCTCTTTCATAATGCAACCACATTACAAACTGAGGCATGATCATCTTCTTCCAGAGGGAATGGAATTATTCAGTTGACTCACAAGGAAATAACAACAAAGAAGAATCTAGAACTCACGTATTCTATTTTTAAATTCTCTATTTACTCATCTATTCTATTTATGAATTTTAACAAGATGACCAATTACATATTTTAAAAATGTGTGGAAAATATAGAAAAATCTTGGGGAAAAGGAACTATATTACACGTTTTTAAATGGGTTTTTCTGAGTATAGGAAATCATAAATTTAAACTGAATGGATCTAATTCTCTTGCCTGGTGACTTTTGAAATCAAGGGAAAAACACTGAGGATACTTGGAAAGTGACAGATTTCTTGAAGTGATAAGAACTCAATCAATACAATACATTGATTTAACTCATCCTCTCAGAAAATAAAAGCCCATTCAGATTGGAATATTTTGATACGAAGTTTGGAAATGGAGTTGCCACTTTAGGGTAGTGCAGCCCAGACAGACACTCCATGTGATGTACTTGAGGCTTACTAAATTTTCACTTAAATAAAACTGTAGCTCCTCAATTTTGGTTTACTTTGAACACTTCTTGTGCCATTTGATTTGGCAGCTTTTTAAATTTTATTATTTAGTTATTTTGTTATTATTTTTACGAGACGGAGTCTTGCTCTGTCACCCAGGCCGGAGTGCAGTGGCGCGATCTCGGCTCACTGCAACCTCCGCCTCCCGGGTTCACGCCATTCTCCTGCCTCAGCCTCCCGAGTAGCTGGGACTACAGGCGCCCGCCACCACACCCGGCTAATTTTTTATATTTTTAGTAGAGACGGGGTTTCACCGTGTGAGCCAGGATGATCTCGATCTCCTGACCTGGTAATCCGCCCACCTCAGCCTCCCAAAGTGCTGGGATTACAGGCGTGAGCCACCGCGCCCAGCCGATTTGGCAGCCTTTGTTGTTCATGCTTCCCTAGTGGTTATCAACTACTACTTATTAAGGAAGCCACCTCATTCTTCAAATTTGCAATTTCATAAGCAGCGGCCCTGGACTGACATAAAGCTACAGGGAAGATTTTGCAAATTGTATCTAAAGTAAAGAAAGTATGCTCTAAAGAAAGATTCAAAAGTGTGTCTTATAATAAGCTATTTATACTTCAGTATTTTGTCTCTTTTTTATACCATTTTTGGGTATACGTGAGACCTTGTAAGTTGTTTCTCGGTCCTCAGTTGTGTTTTCCAGTTTTCCCAGGACAGTTCCAGTTCATGCTGGCTGACCCGCCTTTGTTACGAAGAACGCCATCTTTACTTCACACACAGGATGCTGTTTATGCCATAAACCATACATTCACCATACTTACAGTCAAATTTCCGAGTAAATGTCCCACAAGTAAGTGAAATGTTTCCTCCTAACTAGGTGTGCCATAGGGGACAGCCCACGAAGGCCCTGGGCCCAGTGAGGCTATTTTGGCCTTGCCCATGGGTACACACAAAAGCCACCATCAGGATCATCCTGTTCCAATGGGAAGGGCTGTTACATACCTTAGTCTGAAACGTGAGTCCTGTGTGACTTGACGTTCTTTCAGGAGGGTAATTAATAATAATCAGTCACTGAAATAGCTTTGTAGAAACAATGAGCCGCACTAAACTCCCTATAGGCCAAAAATAAACATGTGGCTTTTAGAGAATTCTGCTGACAAAGAAAAGGACAGCAGTTCTTCTCAAGTTTTGTGTAGGATTTGAGACCATAATCCTCTGTCTTTGTTTTCTTGTTTTGTTTTTTTGTCTTGGGCTCTCACTTGGGTCACATCTACTACCACAAATACAGTAATTGCAGTTAGTCAGTATCTTTGGGCACTAGTTTTATAACGCTTGTAAACAAAAGATGCCCTAGAAAAATAGCAGCTTTATTAAACATGCCCCTAAATAGTAGTACAGAAAAATCACATATCTTTGAGTTTTCCAAGAATGCTCTTTGGAAGTATAAATATAAACACATTTAGAAAGATTTTATTGGTTTATTGTGGATACAAACAACACTCTTTTGAATCCTGGATCAATCTGGCTTGCTTTATTTCTGTAACAGACAGTCCAATAAATTAGATTTCCCAGTAGCAGTCATTCCTCATGGAAGTCTCAATAAACTTACTTTCAACAAGTGTTAAGTATACTTGAAGAGAAATCTGGCGGATTATTAGGTCAGGACATGGGCTAAGGCTACTTAGTATTAAGTAGTAAGTGAAACCCACACTTGAATTTCTCGTAATTTGTAATCAAGCTGTACATTTCAAATACAGCTTTGACAAGCCAGTATTTTTTTCTATTAAAAAAAATTGGACATATAATTTAGAGTCTTTGTGCAGATATTATAAAACTTAGCAAATTAAATGCAAAAAGGAAATTTATCAAGTCAAAACGATTACATATTATACTGAAATTTTTCAACTACCTGAAAGCTAATGATGCAATAGAGATTTATATAGAAAATGATCCTAATCCTTGTGAAAATATTGAAGTCATACGTCGGGTTGAACTCAAGAAAAGCAAACAGCCTAATGATTTTATGTTGGTTTAACTTTTTCATTATTGTTCCAGGCCAGATTTATTATGATTATTATTATTAACTAAGGAAGGAGGGATCCAAGAGAAAAAATTACTAATTCTGTTAGTCTCATTATGTATCATGCCAAATTTAACATGTAATTTTTTCCTATGTTTTCTTATAAATTTCAAATGGCTTAAACCATGTTCTAGAATGATATCCATGAATTACATTAAAAATTAATAGGATTTTGCATTAAAAAATTGGAATAGGAAAAATTCTTTCTTAAGCCAAAGTATCATATTTAGGGCATCTACAGACCAACAACTGGATCTCCTTGGCTTCCAAGCAAGGGCAGCCCCAAGAAGCAGAGGCTACCTGAGCTTCACTGAACACTCTCACATCACCGGTCCCTTACTCTAAGACCCTGCTTCTCTTCCTGGGCTGCTGAGTTGGCCTCAACCTTCTCCTGATATCCACTCAGCCTCTCCATTTCAGGCTGATTTTCTAATTACTTCCAAAGTGAACTTTAAAAACCGTTAATTGGCTAAATGCCTCATGGGCTTCTCATTGTTCTAAGGATAAAAACCAAAATCTGGACCTGCCCTGTAAGGTCCTACCTAGTTGGCCCTTTTTTCATGTTAGCTTGACCTCACCCTCTGTTTTTTCATCCACATCTATCAGCTTTCATTTTCTCCATTAAGCCAGACATCCCTGGGCCATAGGACCTTTGCTCTTCCCTCTGTCTGGGTGTTTGAATAGAAAGAGACACAGAGCAGACTTTTGGATCCTCCGCTGAGAAAAGATTGAGGGTTCTGAACATGTGTGAGAAGGCAGTGCAGTGGCAAAGTGAACTCCAGGCGTTACAAGATCAGCTCTGTCACTTACTATCAGTCTAACGTTGGGCGAGTTCTTTATTCTCTCTATACGTGAAGTTTTGTATATGATGACAATTTAAGTACCTTGCCCAAAGGCTGGTGTGAGGATCAAGAGAGTTAATGGATGTAAAACTCTCATAGCATACCTGGTACAAAGTAAACACTCAATGCATGTTACTATTATTGTTCTTTTTTGTTTTTGTTTTTTGTTTTGTTTTTTAACATTCAAGCTCTATCCAAATAATATATCTTCAAAAGTCTCACATTCCATAAGAGTTGTGCCTATAGTGTTTAATGTATAAACTGTTCCTGATTCTAATACATGCTGATATTGGAAAGGAACAATCTTTTATGTGTATAGATTTGGGGGGATACAAGTGCAGTTTTGTTACACGGATAGATTGCATTGTGGTGAATTCAGCACTTTTAGTGTACTCATCATTTGAATATGTATACTGAACCCATAAAGTAATTTCTCATTTCTCACCCCTGCTCCCACCTTTCCTTCTTTTGGAGTTCTCCAATGCCTATTATTCCACTCTCTATGTTCGTGTGTATTCATAGTTTAGCTCCCACTTCTAAGTGAGAATATGTAATATTTGGCTCTTTCTGAGTTATTTCACTTAGGATGATGGCCTCCAGATTCATCCATGTTGCTGCAAAACACATGATTTCATTCATTTTTATGCCTGAGTAGTACTCCATAGGATATATATACCAAAAGAAGGAACAATTTTAAATGCACCGAAGAGAATCAGCAGAATTTAATTCAAGAAGCGAAATTAACAATGAATGAGAAATAATGATAATTTTCTTTGTTACACCTATCTCACAGTTTTTCATTTCACTACTGAGGCAGAATTAATATCATGCCACACATCGCTCTGCTATCATCAAAAAGATCTTTCTTATTACAGCTCTTCATAAATATCCACTCTGAATAAACACTACCTATTCTTGTAGCCCAGCTTGGGTGATTCTTATTTTTGTTTGGGTTGCACTCTGTTAATGCTTTCATATTCCGAGTTTCTTCAACTAAATACAGTTGCCAAGAATTGTTTCCGAGTGCTGCCTGCGATTTTGGATTGTATTCCTGGAAAAATGAATGCAATAGCTAAAATGGATTTTTCTCCCAGTGACCCAGGCTCTTGTCTGGACAGGAGATCTGGCCTGAGTTTTAGCAGGGCCGATAGTGTGAGCACAGTGAGACTGTATGCCAACCTTGCTGTCCATGACAGAACAAACCACTTGGCCAGTTCATGCTGTTTGCAAGTTGAAGCTTTGTTTTCCTGTCAGCCTTGTGAATCTGAGAGGATAGCTTTTAGCAACATCTTTATTTCATTTAGTTTTTTAAATGCCCTCAAAAACCCTCTTCTATTCCAAATGCCTTTCTATGAAGTATAGATTGTGTTCTCAGGCTGTTGTGGGGGCAGCTGCCAAAATGACTGAAAGCAAATCAATCAGGAGGGGAAGATGTGGCAGTTGCCACCCTGAATTGGCTACAGACCCACGGGGCATCAGCAGAGCCCCCTGATTCTCATCTCTTATGGATTAGAGGTTTTAAATACATTTTGTGCTAGAATGTAATTGTCAGTCTTCTGGAAAAAAATATGCATTTTGAGTACATACAACAGTTTTTTTAAAGTATGTATATATGTACTTATTAATATTACTTTCATAGCCTATATACATGATGTATACAAATATATATATAAACTATATTATGTATACAGGGTATGGATATAATATACACAAGTATAAAGTAATATATAAACACTTTTAATCAAATTTATTAGTAATCATACTTAGTATAAAGAATAGTCCCTAAAAGTGGTTGCTTTGGGGCTCTGTTTTTTCTGTGTTACAATTCCTCAAATTCTGTTGAATCTCCTTTTTGAATCTGTCATACAACACCATGGTAATTCTTTGGGATTAAATATAACTTTCAAAAACACACATAGAATAGACAAATATTGTAACTAATTTTTAGTAGTCAAGTGTAAATATGTGGATTTATATAGATATGTGTGTGTTTATACATTTCTATACATAAATACATTATAAATATATACATAATTTTAAAGATATGACTGATAAAGTTTATTTACTCTTGTGACTCAGATTGCAAATGAACATAATTCCAAAATTAGAATAGCAAACATGGTTTGAACAGAGGTAAAATGGGCTTGTGGGGTGAGTGTTCAGTGCAATTAAACAACTGTGAAGTGTCTCATCATTTCTGAGCTAAGAGTTGAATATTGGAAGGTAATTGGCATACTTCCAGTTTGAATGGATGGACATCGCTCATTTGAATATACAGATTCCAATATGTATATATACGCTTTATATCAGCGTCATGCATATTTGGCATCATGAAATAAGGAGACAAAAGAGGATGTCTGTTAAGAATATGGACTCTGGCCTCAGGCAGGCGTGGGATTATGTGTGACATTCACCAATTGGTGGCCCTCTTCCTTTGTGAAATTATTTAACCTCTCTATGCCTCACTTCCTTCACCCTTGAAATATGAATTTTTTGCTGTGCTGATGAGTGAGATAATATAACAAATATAGCTCAATAAGGTTTTTGGCACAATAACACATTTCCATTAAATATGCTAAAAATAATTTAAAAATATTTTCCTCACTTCCTATTTATTTTGGATCATCCATAATAAATCATTCCAATACAGTTTTTAAAATGGAGCAAACAAGTCAATATAGACAAATCTAACTTTATACTCTCCCAAAATAGTTAAATTGCTGTAGACAGGCTCAGTATCAATTTTATCCAGTTTTTAAAAATGACTAGATGTCATTTGCAAATGACCTACACAAAACACTTGAATACACGCACAGTTAAATCCCAGATAAAACTCTCTTTAAGTCATAATTTCAATATTTTATATTTTATATTTGCTTATTTGGTGCGATATTAATTGCTTTTGGTTTAATTGGAAGAGAGACCAGATGAGCGTGTTTTGTTAGGAACAGAGTGGGTTAACAAAAGCCTTTGAAGAGATTACAAAAAAGCCACTAAGGAAGAGTGACTTCAGGTACCATATTGCAGAATGTTTATTTTTCTTTCTCGCTAGTTTCAAATGGGTCAGCATATCAGTAAAACAAGAGGTAAACAAAGACCTATCTCAGATTACATCAGCTCCTGGGGCCATCAACAAAGTAAACATCAGTCACCCCATGAAAAATACAACCATTACCTGTTATTGGACACTGGCAGGCCTGGCCTGACCACCAAGTGGCACAGTTAATGAATCCACTTATTTCTAATACAAATAAACCCGAGAGAGGAAGCAGTCAGCTAAAGCTGTCTCTGAAGTCAGATGGGGAGATGGTTAATAAAAACGCTCAGGGCTGACATTTCCTTTTTATCTGAAACATGCTTTTCTTGAGAATGACATGATCTTCTTGATACGGTTTAGTAAGCTTCAGCTGATACCAGGTTCTAAGGTCCTTTTAGATGGCTTTCTTTTCTTTTCTTTTTTTCTTTACAAATGAAAAAAAAATCCGTAGGACAAATTTTTAAAATAGGTAGCACAAGGCTTAAGTACAAGGAAACACAATTATTTTTATGATTAGTCACTAGTTACTTAAAAATGTTGATGGTAACAGGATACATTTTTCCTGCAGAATAGTTTGTCAAGATTTTTGAAAAACTTTAAAATTTCTCTTAATCTCTGCTTAAGTAGTTCTACTTGCAGAAGTACAGGACAGGCAGGTTAAGAAAATAGTCAGAAATATGTTCAAAAGTATATACAAAAGGACATCCAGGAACACTTTTTTAAAATGATTACAAAATGAGATAATCTAAAACTTTAAAAACTAATGAACTAAATTACAGCATGTCCCTAAAATGGAAAATTATCATATTTTCAAAAGCATCAAATGATGAAAGAATATTCCTACAGTATAAGGTTAGGTGAAAAAGGTAATATATGCTACAATGGAAATTATTTATATTTGGTTTTTATTGTATTTTTGTCATTTCTATATTTCAATTTTTATTGAATTTTGTTTTGTTAAAATATACACACAAACATATACCCACATACTGAGAAGTATTTGTGAATATATGGATGTTAAAATTAATTACCTTAGTGGAATAATGCTAAAGATGATTTTTCGCATCATATTGTTTCTGTGTCTTCAAGTTTTGAATAATGAAAATATGTTTTATAGTTTCTTCGGAAAGCATAGTGTATGGAATTATTATGTATCTTGTTTAGGAAATTGTATACTCAAATGGGAAGTTTTTGTTTGAATTGCCAAAACAAACAATATTCCTTGTTTCTTCATTTTCAGAATCAGATTCTTTTGGTGTTTAATGTAAATTCTTCATGATGCAGTTTTACATATTTCCTCTCTTCCTTTGCTGACGTAAATTAATGGCAATTAATCACCATCTGATGTTTAAACTCCATACATTAGAAGTCTTTCAGTGTTCTCTCTCTTCCTTAGGCTGAAAAATGACAGTCCCTTTAATTTTTTCATGTTGATCTTCTTTTCTACTCTTTTAATCATTTCTGTGTGAGTATCAAAAACAATTCTGTCACTGGGAAAGTTTGAAAAGATGGTGGAAAAAGGATTTGCAATACTATAATGCTTAACTAAACCATAAAATGGTCCACATTTTTGGCATTCTTTTTCTTCTTACCTTTGAAATAATTAAAAATGAATTAAGGCATTTATAATTTCCCATTTCTATTTAAAATATTCAAAATTAATTTTTATAAACAGGCGGTTGGAATGTATGCTCTTGGTTAAATTACAAAAGTATACATTGTATTAAACCGATTTATAAATGTCCCAATAAAATAAATATTATCACATATAGTGTTTTTCAAAAGATATGGGTCCTATAGTATATTAAACACTAATTTAAAATATTTCCTCACCTTAAATAATGAATTAATCAACATTCATTAAAAATACCCTTATTGAACACTCACATATTATAAATATTAATGACATATACTCCTTAATATCTACTTTTTTTGCTCATTTACTTTTTAATATTTTGCTATTAGCTACCTCATGCTTATTACATTCTAGCACATCTTTACGTATCCTCAGCAACTGTCTACCCCAAACTCAAGTATTAGCAAGTGATACAAAATTATACAACACTTGTGTGGTGGTGGTGGCAGGGATATGGGGGGAGGTGAAAAGAAAGATATAGATAACTAGTGTGACTGAGTTTATATTTATTTATATTTATATATCCAGTATTAAAGAAAATGTGGTAAATATACACCATGGAATACTATGCAGCCATAAAAAGAAATGAGATCATGTCCTTGCAGGGATGTAGATGGAGCTGGAGGCCATTATCCTTAGAAAACTAATGTAGAAACAGAAAACCAAATAGCACATGTTTTCAATTATAAGTGGGAGCTACATGATGAGAACTCATGGACACATGGTGGAGAACAACACACACCGGGGTCTGTCAGAGGGTTAGAGGCTGGGAGGAGAGACAGGATCAGGAAGAATATCTAGTGGATGCTGGGCTTAATACTTGGGGGATGGGATGATTTGTACAGCAAACCACCATGGCACACATTTACCTATGTAACAAAGCTGCATATCCTGCAACTGTACCACTGAACTTAAAATGAAAGTTGGAAATTTAAAAAAATACATATATATACACACACACATATATATATGTTGTATGGTTTGCCTCTGTGTCCCCGCTCAAATCTTATCTTGAACTGTAATTCTCATGTGCCCACGTGTTGAGAGAGAGACCTGGTGGGAGGTGAATGAATCATAGGGGCAGTTCCCCCCATGCTATTCTCATCATATTGAGTGAGTTCCCATGAGATCTGATGGTTTTATAAGCGGCTGTTTCCCCTTCGTGCTCTCTCTTTCCCACAACCTTGTGAAGAACGTACTTGCTGCTTCTTCACCTTCTGCCATGAATGTAAGTTTCCTGAGGCCTCCCCATCCATGTGGAACTGTGAGTCAATTAAACCTCTTTCCTTTATAAATTACCCAGTCACGGGTAGTATATAGCAGTGCGAAAACGAACTAATACAATATATAACATATGTACATATATAACACTTATAATATTTTGTAATACTATATATCAGTCACATTGCTTATTTAGAAATGCATATACATTCTTTTCTATCACTTTAGCAAGATATGAAATAATCAGGAAGTTCTAACCTTTAAAATTTAATAAAATAATGATAATGAATATGTTTGTTGCTACTGTCACCTCTAAGCTCTCTTCCTTTATGAATATAAGTTTCTAGTATAATAGACTCTAATTTACTGAGTTAACTACAATACATTTTAAATGTTTATGGAAAAATTATTAAATTAGCATTTTTGAGCTATCTACTATTGTATTTTCTTTTCCAGAAAGTAATGGGCATCTATCAATTAGTTCTGCAAATCTTGTTATTTTGCAATTATTGGTATGGTATTAAACATTACTAATTACTGTCTTATCAAAATTTTATTCAACCAAATGCCTTTATTATAGTTCATCTGAGTCCTTCATGTAGTTACTGTATGTGTTGAACCATGTGTCCTACTATAAACAAGAGCAATTGAAATATAGGCTGGCTTAAACTTGAGATCCAGTGAAACGTGACTTCTTATGCGTGCGTTCACATTTTCCACTTTCGCCGTCATGCTTACGCATCATTTCCTAACCGAATCTGTTGAAGGAAAGTTCTTGTGTCTCAGCTCTCACTTCATCTTCCGAGTGGTTTCTGGCTCAACTTGAGGTGCCAAAGGTGCAAAGATTAATCCAATTGAAGAAAATGGTTCTTTGTTTTTGCCTACCCAAAATTCCAGTCATGCAGTGTAGTAAGAAGACTCACAGGGGCAAGAAATGGCCATGTCATGCAAATAGTAGCAATGTGCAGACAGGTTAAGTCCTTTTCTCATGTATTACCAACTGAGCCACAATATACAGAAATAAGTAAACAACTTTTTTTTTTTTTTTTCTTGAGACGGAGTCTCACTCTGTCGCCCCAGGCTGAAGTGCAGTGGCACGATCTCGGCTCACTGCAACTTTCACCTCCTGGGTTCAAGTGATTCTCCTGCCTCAGCCTCCCGAGTAGCTAGGACTACAGGCATGCACCACCATACCCAGCTAAGTTTTTATATTTTTGGTAGACATGGGGTTTCACCATGTTGGCCAGGCTGGTCTCAAACTCCCGACCTCAAGTGATCTGCCTGTCTCAGCCTCCCAAAGTGTTGGGATTACAAGCGTGAGCCATTGCGCCCAGCTAGTAAACTCATAATTTAAGTCAGGATAATATTTTTTTTCTTTTTTTTTCTTTCTTTCTTTTTTTTTTACTTTAAAATGTCTCTTTTATTTTTTTATTTTTTATTTTTTTATTATTATTATACTTTAAGTTCTAGGGTACATGTGCATAACGTGCAGGTTTGTTACATATGTATACTTGTTTGAGTTGTATATTCCCTCTGACCAAGGACTACAGAACTACCACATGAAAGTGAAGATTAGAACTAACATTATTCATATACGGTTACATTCAACATCATTTTATCTTAGGTGCCCAACGGTTTTCCCAGAGATCATCTTTGGCTTTCACGTCAGCTATAGTATTGACTCCTGCCTCAGTCACATATGAGCATTGAGCAAGGTAGTTAATCTTACTGACTCTTACTTATCTTGGCAGGAAATGGAGAAAAATAAGTTAACTCACAGAGTTACAATGGGAGTCAAATAAAAAAGTAATCGTTAAGTGCCTAGCAAAATGCCTGGCACATAGTGGATATATAATAATTGTTAATTTCTTTTTGCTTGAATGACCAACTTGTAGCATTTGATTCTTCCAGTTTTGTCAATTGATTTTTCTATTTATAAAAGAAATTCTCCTCAATTAATAACTGATTCATTAACTTTAAAAAAAATAGCATTAAACTCCTTTCAGTGTGAGTATGACAAACGCTTGGAAAATATTATTTATCCTCGTTCAAGATATTTATCCTCAGAATACTTATAAGAGAGATGCTGATTACTCATACTATGTAAAGTGAGTATTATGAAGACATTTTTCTTTATTGTTTAGATACAGAGGTAAGCAACATGAAATTGTGTTTTCCTCATGTTTTGTTTTAAGTTCAGGGGTACATGCTCAGGTGCATGTGCAGGTTTGCTATACAGGGAAATGTGTGCCATAGTGGTTTCCTGCACAGATCACCCCATCATCCTATGGGAATGATCAGTATCCATTAGCTGTTCTTCCTGATGCTCTCCCTCCCCTACCCCTGTACAGGCCCCGGTGTGTGTTGTTCCCCAGCATGCGTCCATGTGCTCTCATCATTTAGCTCCCACTTATAAGTGAGAACATGTGGTGTTTGTTTTTTGGTTCCTGCAGGAACATGAAATTTTTAAAAATTCAAATTTCTCGTATGGGACTTTGTGTGTGTGTGTGTGGAGAATGCCACAGAAAAGAAAAGCCCACTAGAATAAACGTTGTCTTTATAGCGTATAAAAACAGAACAAAATAATTAAGAAAAGTGATTGGTTGGGGAAGAGGCTAGGAAAATTAAAGAAGTGTTATGTTACTGAGTTTGTTCCATATTTTAAACAATTTTATGAATTATTTCTGTTTATAATCATAGTACCTTACTTTCTCTAATTATGATATAATTAGCTTTGTATGAAATTGAGCTCTTGGCTGACTCCGGTTGCACTGCCTAAGAGTTAGCCCTGTTCCATAAGAAGCAGTTTTAAAATAAATAAATAAATAAATAAGTAATAAATTGATCTCTAAGCAAAAATTCAACTTCAGTAAAGTGTTGGGAACACTGTTATATATCAGGCTATCATGAAATTTCATTCTGGGAGTGTGTTCTTTCAAGTTTTATCCCAGTTTACATATTTAACCTTAAACAATCATGTTTACACTGCCCATGTAGAAAGAATCCATTCTATTCACTCACAATCCATTGTTACATAAGTAACAACAACAAAAAGTTTCCCTTTAGTTTCAAGACATAAAATCAGAAAGCTTGGGTGTGCCTGAGCTGTCATGGTATAGCTGGAGTTCCTGTTTCAATGGAGCCACGCTACATTTTCCTATAGGACCTAAAGTTGGTCACAAGTTGTCATTAAGAGGTAAGAATGAAGGGGAAGACACATCCTGCAATACGGGAAAGAATGTGAGTCATGGTCAAGATATAAAATCAGAAAAACCCTGGAATAAATCGTTATCTACTTCAAGTAGGAATAATCAGAGCTCTGATAAAGAAACTACAAGAGAGTTGAAGTACAATTCTTTTCCTCTGGAAGAGGACCATATTCCATTTTGAGTCATAAGAATGTAATGGGAAAAAAGTTATTTTTAGACATTTTTCATTTAACTCTTGGCCCATTTAATTTGCTTTCTTTAATTGCATTGCTTAAGTACATAGAACCCTAATTCTTTCAGAGATCTCATTACCTTCTGGGCAAGCTATAGGTATTTATTTGTTCTGTTTTTTTTTGCCTCCTCGATTTCTTGATCCCTTTCTTAATATCTGACGATTGCCTGTGTGAATTTCAAAAGAAGGAAACTGGCTGTATCTGATTCCAGAGAATGACCAGGATCCCCGTTCTTCTCCAAAACTTTAATCCATTTGATAAGTTATTGTATTCGTTCTTAGAATGTTCTTTCAAGATAAATATTACTAACTCTTTTTCTAGATATGATAAAGAGGGCAGATTCCAGTCATAATATGGAATGGTAAAACAGATATTCCTTGCTTCCTGAAATTTCAAGCCAGTCAATTGCTTTACCAGTCTAGCAATTTAGTGTTTTCTTTTCCATTTCTTATATAAATATTAGTTTTCCTTTAAAAAAGCAGCATAAAACACATAAGATACTATAAATGCTATGGCTCAATTTGTTGCACTATTTTACAAAAATGAAATCAGTTGCATTAGGTTAGAGGAAGGAAAAGCATTTTGACATTTGCCCGAAATTGTTAAACATCATGCGTTAATAATCTTTGGCCTGTAACTGAAGGAATATAGTTTTAATTTGCATGTAAATAAAGCAGATCTCCCATTGCAGAGAATTTTCTTTTATTAGTCGCCATAAACAAGACGGCATTAAAGTGCATAGCCTGCTTAAGTGGGACGTGAGGATAAATCAAAGGGATAAACAAGGCAATGTCATGAAGAAAAGGAAAGTCACTCTAGATATGCTTGAATAGTTAACATTCACAATCTTGCTATCAGTTAAAGAAATGCTAAACCCTAAGAGATTTCTACTTATCAAACTTATACTTTTAGAAGGCATAGTAAATGTATGCCCTAGTAAATATCTCATGTATTAGCAATTCATTAAACCCCTGATTTTCTATGGTATTTTTACTTTATTTACATACTAGTTGAGCATATACTAAGTACATAGTGTACAGTACTTTCATAAATTTTATTCATATATATAAAAATCTAATGGATAAAAAATCTAATGGATAAGTATAGCAGATGCTCTTGGCCTTGTCTTACCAATGAAGCAACGGAGTGTCAGTGGTTTGACCAAGTTCACTGAGCTGGCTCAAGAAGGATACAAGGACTAATGGTCCATATGCATTACTGTTCCAATACAACAAGGGTTACCACTGCACGACTAGAATCAACTTGAACATATTTGTTTATTCTTTCATTTCACATGTAGTTATTGAATGTCCATTTTTGTTAGGAATGTTTATCTCCACTTCCTCTATGGAAAATGTTCTTTTCATTTGAACCTTCTAGACTGCTGAGAGAAAGGCCATAGGAATATTTTAGCTGTTCATCACGTTGTGCAGGCATACTTTCCCCAGATGCCAGCAAGAGGTGAATGGACTCAATGATATTTCTTCGTAGGAAACAACAACAACAAATTCCGCTCTTCTTTACCCTTGAGATTTCTACATATTCCAAGCAGTAAAAGTTTTAAGACAGGTTCTCATGACAAAGACTCCTAAAAGGAAAGAACTACTAAAGAATGATCAGACCATATATTTACATCAAATAAACATCTGGGAAAGTTAAATTGCCAGATTAGCTAATTTGACCCCAAATGATCAATAATAAAGTCTACCACTAATTTTCTAACTTTAGATGCTGAAAAATGTGTCATCTGTTAGACCACAGCTATAATTCCTTGTTTATGCTTGTCATCTCTGTCTCTGTCTGTCTCTGCCTGCCTGCCCATCTGTCCTTTTTACAAAAAACTAAATTTTAAAAATGCTTAGTGGTGTAAAAAGAATATATTCAACAGAGGATGTCAAAACATTATGTTTACGTTGTTACATACACATAACATGAATTAAAGTGTACTTGAATATGAGCAATATGTCTCTAAAGTTAAAAAAACAGCATAAATTTAAATGAATTAAGGTCTACAATATAATCAGAATAAAACCTTTGTTGGAGGCAGCATGAAATTACACATGAAAATAATACATTTTCCTTTGATGTAATCATTCAACTTATAATAATTTTCCTTAAAAAACAAATTTAGGAAACATATTTGTTTCTAAAAAAATTATAAAATGTTTGTGTAATGATGTTTGTGATGATATTATCAAAGCACTGAAAAAGTTATAAGTAGCCAAAATGTCCAAAAGCTATAGTTCTATTATACAAATCATAAAAATTTCTTGAAGTAAAATAATGTATCTTTTAAAATAATACTCATAAGTAAGAGGATAATTAATGACATAGAGAACTGTTCATTAAACATTATTGAATTGAAACTTGATATACATTGTATAGTATACCAGTTTTATTCTAAAGTATGCATATTCACGCAACAGAGTAAATCCTGAAAGTGTATAAATCAAATGTTAAGTTTACAAGATTGAAAATTATTTACATTTTCCATGAGATTTTGTTCTTACATTTTTCCAAATGGTTAATAAGTATTTATGAAATTCAAAACAATCATGCGATATTTAAAATAAGCATATGCTTGATCAAAATGCATTTGACCATTTATTCAACAAATGTCTATATAGGAGTCGTGATTAAAAAGACGGCTCAAGTTCTTAATTTGACCTTGGGTGGGTTACTTAACCTTCTTAAGACTCAGATCATAACCTCACCCATCTCAAAGGATTAGTGTGAAGATTTTTGAGAGTTTTAATTTTTGTGAGACTTAATGTAAGATAACACATTGTTGTATAGTTTAGCATATAGTAAGCTCTCAGTAAATCCTAGCTACTTCTGAGCATCCATTGTGTACCAGGAATGAGGACATAAGAATACATTAACAATTCTTGCGATGCAGAAATCTAGTGTTAAAAATATTGGCCTGAATTAATCAGATAATTGCCCAATTTCTGCCTAAGTCAAAATACCTTAAAATTGGACAAATATTGGTATTAGAAGCATTTAGGTTATTCAGATCATTAATGGAAATAAAAATTAAATTTATCTAGGTGCTTAGAATATTAAAAAATGTTCACTCAGTGTTGTTTTGTACTTGTTATGAATATCTTTCAAACAAAAGGAGTATTTGGCAAGGCGAAATGACATCAAAGGAGCAACCAGGTTTCCATGATAAGTACAGGCTGCAACTAGCTGACCCGACTGCTTGATTGCTTAGGGCGCTTTGCTGATGAGGTCATCTTAGGTCCAGTTAATTTGGCTCACCATAGCTCAGTTTGCTTTTCTATACTTCATGGTGATTGACAGTAGGCAAATCATGGTCAAGATGCAAATGAAAATGAGGCCAGAGACTTGTCCCCTGAGTAAGTTTGATAAGTAATGAATATTCTACTGTGAAACCCAAGTGGAAGTCATTTCAATTCAATGGAATGAATATCTCTTGAGAGCTTATTACGAGCCAAGCATTGTCATAAATACTAAGGATTCAAATATGAGTAAGCTGTAGTCCTTTCCCTTGAGGTGTTTACAGTCATTTGGGAGAAATATGGGTAAATACACAATCACAATGTGCTGTAGATAGTATGAGAAAGACCCACACATGGTGCTAGGAAAGTATAGAAAAGGGGTAGTTAGGCTGGACACGATGGCTCATGCCTGTAATCTTAGCACTTTGGGAGGCCAAGGCATGAGGGTTGCTCGAGCCCAGGACTTTGAGACCGACCTGGGCACCATAGTGAGACCCCATCTCTACTTATAATAATAATAAAAATAATTAGCCAGTCAGGTCTGTGCATGCCTGTAGTCCCAATTACTTGGGAAGTTGAGGTGGTAGGATCGCCTGAGCCCAGAAGTTGGAGGCTGCAGTAAGCTATGATTACACCACTTCACTCCAGCCTAGGCAACAGAGCAAGGCCTTGTCTCAGAAAAAGAAAAAGAAAATGAAAAAGAAAAAGGGGGCACTTAGCCTAGCCAGGAGTATGTGTGGTAGAGATATATCTGTGTGTTTGTGTATGTGTATGTGTGGAGGCAGGGGGCAGAGTATCAGGGAGGACTTCCTCCTAGAGAAGATGATAGTCAAGAACACAAAACTATTATCAAATGTCTTATTAGAATGTGCTTTTTATGTATGCAGTCTGTCATTGACTGAAAGTCATTATGTGGCATGTGAACTGTATATCCTCTTGTTTCAAGGAGGTCACCGTTGTTCAGTTTAAGCACTGAACAAACACACCCACAGACAAGAGCATAAAAGTTACAGTGAGAGGCAAGCATGAGAGGACTCCCCTCTTCCATCTTCAAGTGGAAACATCAGAGCACCTTGCTCGCCTAAAGAGTTAATGGCTTACATAATCTGTGTCTTCAGTTTCGCCACCTCAACTTGCATATACGGGCACTCATATATACCTGGATACAAGTATACACAATTTTTCTTGTTTCTTATATACGGCTTGAGGCATCTTATTTTAAAATGATTTGGAAAATCAGTCTGGATTTCAAAAAGCAGATTGATGCATCATCTCTACTGCTTGGAAATGGTCCTACATGGGACACCTGATATGCACGGTTCCAATCATTGACATTGTAACTTTTATAGAAGTTTCTTGCTAATTACCATGAAGGAAGAGGAAATTTCTTCAGACCTAAGTATACAGGTATGTATGATATATTTAACAACTATATTTTTAATACTGGTTTTTAAATAGTTTTCAGAGATTTAAAAACTGGCATGTCTGTATTTGGGACATCTGGCTCAGATTAACAGGAAGGGAATTTAGGCTGAACTAGAACACAATTGTTTTAAATGATTCTCAAACCTCACTGATATAATAAACAAATGTAAATGTGAATACGAGTTTTACTGATCATGGCCAGACTATATAAAGCAATTTCCTTTTAAGAGTTGTTTTAGCATTCATTTATATATATATATATATTTTTTTCTTTATTTCAAAAGATATATTTTAATTGTCCCAAACTCCCAGCAATCTATAGGGGCAGAAACTCCAATGCTTGAAATCTAAGGATTTTTATGTGTTGAATGTTTCCATCATCTCTGCTTTTCTCTTTGCAGCAGTTGTCAAGACTAATTGCCTTCTCTTGGGTAACTAGGGCCAAAGAAATGCCCGCTTAAAGAAAGAGAACACAGGAGAATGGTAACCAGTTGGGTGACCAGAGTAAGCGTGTGTTATGAAATGGTAAAAAGGGCAGTTGGGGAACAAGAGGAAAGGTATTTGCTTCCTGACCTGGATGACTGACGTCAAGGAAGCATTAAAGGAGATTCTTCCACCAGAGTTTAATATCAGTAATTTCAACATTTTTCACATTGCATGACTTCTTAAAATAATGTAGGGTTAACTGATTCATTTATAAAAATGGAAGAATGACTAACCTTAACATGTCAACAATCTTTATTTTTAAAAATATATTTTTGTGACTCCTTGCCAGACTTGAACACAATCAGGTTTTGCTTTAAAAATAGTTGCTTTTGGCAGCATTAGTTGAGCCTGACCTTTTTGTTTTTTAATTGCATACTGATTGACAACTTTACCTCACTAAAATGTAAGTTCTGTGAGAAGGCAGACCTTGTCTGTCTTGTTCCTCATAGAATTTAGATGGAACACCCACTTTGCTCATGGGAGTACTTTCAATAAATGTTTGTTGAATAAGAGTGCGAGCGAATAAATGAATGAATGAATAAATTAATGCTTACTTTTGCAACATGTCTTCATTGTTCTTTGTAACATATTCTACATCTTTCCCCACAGAATACAGAATGCATTTAAGTATTATATCAGATTTCCTTTCTGTTATACATTAGAACTATTCCACGTGGCATCCGTAAAGATACATTACAATTAATAAGATATGGCAAAAAGTTATCATTAGAAACTAGCCTTTTAGTGGTCAAAATAGAGATATGTTTTGCATTTTCTTGTGCATTTTAAATACAAATATTCCTGCATTTGTTATGACTCAATGTAAATTGATGAAAAATCATTCAAGAGCTTGATTAACTTAAAAATATCTAGGTAATTGAAATACCAACTAATTGCACAAAATTCAAAAAGGCAGCATTTGCTAGGTATCTCAGAAGTAAGCAAAGGCTATTTGTTGTTAGGTTAATCTTCTCTTACCCTTCTTTGATTTAAGTTGACAGTTGCTCTTAAGGCACAACTTTTCTTGTTTCTTATGTACGACTCGAGGCCTCTTATTTAAAAATGATTTGGAAAATCAGTCTGAATTTCAAAAAGCAGCTTGATGCATTATGTCTACTGCTTGGAAATGGTCCTACATGGGACACCTGATATGCACGTTTCCAGTAATTGGCATTGTAACTTTTGTAGAAGTTTCTTGCTAATTACTATGAAGGAAGAGGAAATTTCTTTAGACCTGAGACTATCAACCCCCATTCAAATGTTTGACTGGGTGGTTCTTCACCATGTTTCACTTCAGAATCCCTGTAGGGAGTGCAGTTCAAAAACACAGCTACCCCTGAAGATTTTGCTCAATATATTTAAGGAAAGAATGGATGGATGATGATACCTAGTTGATGAATCCTATTTTAGGGTCACTAGTCATATTAACCATAGATGCATCTCATAGTAATGATCACCAATATTTCCTGATGAGACAAGCATTGTGACAGTGAACAAAAGGCAGTTTTATTTACATACTGAGCTTACAGTAATGAGTGTTATCCATAATAATTCCTACCATATGTTGAGCACTCGCTAAGTCTTAAGGGGACCAAGACGAGTCATGAATATGTCATCTCATTTAAAAACCAAAACAGATGAAAAGAAGGAGTATTTCCTATAGGAAGAGGTTAAATAACTTAGCTAGCAGGAAAAAAAAATCCACTAATTGCTGAAATAGATTCAAGAAAGAATCTGCTTGTGCCTGATCTGTACCTCTATCCACTATATACACATCCTCCTAGTGTCCTTCCCCAGTGAGGGACAAAGTCACTATAGAACAGGCTCATACCAAGGCCATATCCACACCATGAATTTATACTCTAGGTGACCAACAAGTGATACCTTAATGAGTAGGTAGGTATATGCACAGTGACTGTGTTTCCTCAACTAAACATTGAGCTACTTCTACTGAAAATGGGACAGAATCTTTTAAATCAGATGATTCTGAACATCCTGGGATACACATCAATAAGTACATGATAAATAGCAGATGGAAGGAAGAGACCACAGATGGAAGGGAGACCAGTAGATAAGAACATTCTAAGCTGACGGCCAGCCAGGATTATAGGATATTTGAGACTGACTTCACGTACCATGACATCTTACAGTCTTGTGGTGTTCTTTGGCCAGGCCTAAAAACATAGAACAGAATGCAGCTGTTTTCTTATAACTCATTAAAATTTATTTTAGGCTGGGCGCAGTGGCCCACACCTGTAATCCCAGCACTTTGGGAGGCCAAGATGGGCTGATCACGAGGTCAGGAGTTCGAGACCAGCCTGGCCACCATGGTGAAACCTTGTCCCTACTAAAAATACAAAAATTAGCTGGTGTGGTGGCAGGCACCTGTAATCCCAGCTACTCCGGAGGCTGAGGCAGGAGAATCATTTGAACCTGGGAGGTGGAGGTTGTGGTGAGTGGAGATCAAACCATTGCACTCCAGCATGGGCGACAGGGTGAGACTGTGTCAAAACAAACAAACAAACAAACAAATATTTTATATAAAATTCCCTGAGAAAATTTTAAAAAGCAGTTTCTGAGTCAGGTATCCTGAGTTTCCAGCAATAAAAAATTTAAGCAAGAAAAGAAATGCTATGCTGAAATATGTTGCTTTAAAATGATGAACTGTGTTTTACATAAAATAAAGCTTTGTTTAAAAAAACCCATAAGAATGCAATTTGCCAGTAAGTTGTAGTGAAGTATGAAGTGATATGGAAAATGGATATTATAAGACCTTATTCTGTTTATCAATATATAATTATGAGGTAATTTACAATAATACAGTTATTGATTTAACTTCACCTATGTGCCTTCAGAGGATATTTATACTTTAGAAATGAAATTTAACTAAATTATTGGATAAACATTACCACTGAGTAATCCTAATTAGAAAACAAATGCCAATGCAAAGATCATGTTTTATCTTGGGACTCCTCTGATCCCAATATAGCTGCCTGTTTAATAGATTAATGTTGCCATGGCATAGCAATTGGGAATAGCTCATATCTGTTCTATTGAGGTGAGTCTCATTCTTCAGCACATGATAAATGAAAAAACATTCTATATTTCCCCTGAAATGCTTCCACACTTCACAAAAATAAAGAATAGCAGCTGGACTGCTAGGTCAGAAGTCACGGAGAGTTGTACGTGAGCTTGCCTCAACAGTGGATTCACTCACAACTCAATCATTGAGAAAGAAAAATAAGGAAGGAAGGAAAGAAGGAAAGAAGGAAGGAAGGTAGGAAGGAAGGAAGGAAGGAAGAAGAAGAAAGGAAGTGAAACCGGGCATGGTGGCTCACGCCTGTAATCTCAGCACTTTGGGAGGCCAAGGCAGATAGATTACCTGGGGTCAGGAGTTCGAGACCAGCCTGGCTAACATGGTGAAACCCACCTCTACTAAAAATACAAAAATTAGCCAGCATGATGGCTCTTGCCTGTACTCCCAGCTACTCAGAAGGCTGAGGCAGGAGAATCACCTGAACCAAGGAGCCCAGGAGGTGGAGTTTGCTGTGAGCCGAGACCCTGCCACACTGCACTCCAGTCTGGCTGACAGAGCGAGATTATGCTTCAAAAGAAAAAGGAAAAGAAGAAAGGAAGTGAGAGCACCATGAAAAAAAGAAGAAGGAAAAAAAACCTTGGAAAACATAGTTTGGGATATGCAATCATGTCTCATTTTGAATAATAATAATAATAAAAGACATTGTTGTAGTGTTTATTGGATCATTACCAAGTGCAAGGACTTCACTGTAGTGTGTTCATTTATTTTGTTTTTGAGGGAGGTATTATCCCTTTTTTGTAGATGAGATGACCAAAATGTGGAGGTTTAAAAACATAAAGTCAGGATTTGAACCCAGACAATCTAGCTGTAGATTTTGTGCCCTTAGTCACTATGCATTGATGTCTCACTGTATTTTAAAATGTAGTTGATGTTGGCAATGGAAGTATGAATTAAACCAGCACTAGGGCATGTGTTAGAAATCTGAATGCAAATTGCTTCTGAAGTTTGATGAGGATAACTGGTGGACAGAACTTCAATTTAGAGCCTAACTATTCCTCGTGACTACTGTCTTCAATATACAAATATGTCAACAGGTACTCACCATAAAGCAGGCATAATGACTGACCTAGGGTGTAGAGACTGCACTTGTTGTGAATTAAGCAAAAAAATAAAAATACAAAATCACAAAAAATAGGCTACAAATGTTATAATTTAAAAGAGGAACAAAAATTTAACTGGCCCTCTAGAAGTGCCAAACCAAGCTCTAGGGATATCAATACCAAAGTAAAATAAAGAAAATGATTTCAAAGTTGAGTTCAGAAAGACAAGTATTCTTCTGAACACAACTTTGTTATTTCTCTAAAAATGGCTGGTCCCATTTTTTTGTATTTTGGAAAAGTCAGTTTTATAAGATTAGATCGGAACCATAGGATACAAGAGCTACCTTATGTTCCTAATAATGAAGAATGCAGCCAGGGCCGGGTACAGTGGGTCACATCTGTAATCCCAACACTTTGAGAGGCTGAGACAGGAGGATTGCTTGAGCCCAGGAGTTCGAGACCGGCCTGAGCAGTATAGTGAGATACTGCCTCTAAAAAAAATTTAAAAATTAGCCAGGAGTTGTGGTGCACACCTGTAATCCCAGTTACTTTGGAGGCTGAGGTGAGAAAATCGTTTGAACCCGGGAGGTCGACACTGCGGTGAGCTGTGACTACACCGTTACACTCCAGCCTGGGTGACAGAGCAAGGCCCTGTCAAAAAAAAAAAAAAAAAAAAGCCACCAGAAAGGTAAAAGAATAATAGTCTGTATGATTTATAAATGAGTGGGCTTGGAAATTAGACTACTCAGGGGTTTTATTTGCTAGATATAAGAGTTGAAACAAGTAACACAGCCTTGCTAAGCCTCCCTTTAGTCAGATTTACATTGAGATACTATAATAACAAAATATTAATTTATGTAAGAAAAAAATAAGATCTCACATTTGAAAGTAGGTCATTAGGTGCTGGATATTAGTTGTGCTTCCTTTGTTATCACTTAAAACTTAAGGTCAAAGGGTTGCAGCTCCTACTTAATCAATCCTTGATGGCTAGGAGTGAAAAAGACTCCAATCTTGATGCATCCTTAAAATTACAGAACCAGGAATTAACAAAAATGCTAGCATAAGTGTACAGCCAATGTGAAATCCATACCTGTTGAAATCTTGACCGTCAAGGGGACAGAAACTCAGCACTTGGGGTGGCAATGACTCTAGTTCTGATGATCCTGAATTCTTCCTCAGCTTCCCAAAGATTTTCCAAGCTGTGCCCTCTAGCAATAGGCAATAGGTCTATTATATCTCACACATGAGAATCCCTCAAAAGATCTGAAAGATTTATTTCCTCTATGTTAAAAAAAAAAATGTTTTTGTTTGTTTGTTCGACTTTATAAAGTAATATTCTTTTCAGGATCATCAACATGTCATACACATTCCTCTTGGGATATTCTACTTTATCAATATTCTTTTTATAGACAGAGGCTATCATCTTTGCAAAGTACACTGTAGTACCATTATTATTATTATCCTAACAGTTTTTTTCAATAGTTATGCGCTAGCTTAAGTTGGGAGTTATACCTGATGTAAATGACGAGTTGATGGGTGCAGCACACCAACATGGCACAAGTATACATATGTAACAAACCTGCACGTTATGCACATGTACCCTACAACTTAAAGTATAATAATAAAAAAAAAGCTTACTAATCAACTAATTTTTTTACTATTATACTAAGTTGCCTTCCCTGTGTTCTACAAAATTAAAAAATCTAAAATAAACAAGTTACAGGGCTTTGTATGTATCCCCACTACATTTCATCTTATTTTGTATGGTTTTTCTTGCCTGTCCACTATATACAAATTTTAGCATTTGCAAATTTGATATTCATAATTTGGATGGGTCAGTTGTAAATCTTGTTGTGGCCCTTTGACTTTATGATTTTGGAAAAAAGGTTTCAGCAGATGTTGGTCATCACCAGATTTGGGTCATGGTGATGGGTGACACACCAGTAGCACAGCCATGTGCCACTGCCAGGTGTAAGAAACAGTTGCCAAGCATCAGAAACAGAATGACAGTTAATAGCTCAGGTGAAACTTACACAAGAATCTGAACCAAGCAGACAAAATCCATGGAGTGGAAACCAATGCAAAGTAAATTGAAAAGCATTGAAGGATCAATAGTGTTTTCAATTTTGAACTTACAAATCAGGAAAGTGGTAAAAGAAAATGCAGTCAGTGTCACTGCTAAAGGAAAGTGTAACTAAATCTTCCCCCTGTTCTTTTAATCCTGAGGCCTTCCTGGCATCTACCTTCGGAAGACAGCTGCTAGCAGCAGTAACAGAGGAGGAAGGAAGCACAGGTAGCACTTGTAAAGAGTAATATGACAGAACAGAGCTCTTATGAACCACCATTCATATATTGAATTATTTTCCCTCAATTTACATGTTAGCAATAAGAATCCTAGAATTTCTATTCAATATTCCCAGGAAGGGGCAATCTGGCATGCACAGCAAGGTACTCCTACTTAACAAAGTTCTCTAAAGTTTGTGCCCATGTAGACACATTGCATTAAGTGCTAGTTCCTTATACATTTTCTCAAAAGCTCTTTGGAACTTCCAGTTCCCACTCTGACATGTAAAGAGCTTGGTAGTCATTACTTCTGTCTTCATAACAAGACAAAAGCTGAACAAACCGAAAATCGACAACTCTTCTTAAATCAGTTAGAGAAATGAGGTCAAGGGCTAACTACTATCCTGAAATTTGGAGAAACCATTGTTTCAAAGAATCACAGCTTTCTGGGACCCAGAAGCTTCTGGAACCAGAAACAGGTAGAAATGCAAATGGTATTTTGGGAATTGCTGGAAGATGAATGTGGACTCCTTTGAGAACACAAAGGATTTTTAGAGCAGTGAAACTATTCGGTATGATCCTGTAATGGTGGACACGTGACACTCTGCATTGGCAAAACCTAGAAAATTGTATAACGCAAAGAGTAATTCCTAAAGTAAATTAAGGAGTACAGTTAATAATAATGTGCCAATATTGGTTCATCAGTTGTAACAAATATACCATATGAATAGATGCTAACAGGAGAAATCTAAAGGGAAACACATTGTACTGTCTACTCATGTTTTATAGAAATCTAAAACTGTTCTAAAAATGAAGTCTATTAATGACAGAAAAAAATCTCATTGAATACATGTTCACTGCTTGAATTAAGAGGAGGAACTCAAGAAAAGCCCATGCACTCCTTTCCTGCCGATCACCAAGAAGCAATGGAAAGTAGCATCTTGCCACAGTTCTGGAAAATTAGTGTCTGAAGAAATCCTCCCAGTGTATTCATGCCCAATGTCAGCAAGAAATTTAACCTGATGTATCCTCCATCTAACACCCACATTGTTAATTTTCAAACACCGCACAACCTGCTAAAATAAGCATAATTCCAATGATGGGGAGAATATACCCATTATTTAGACAACAAAGAGAAGAGTTGAAATTACGTCAAGTTTCTCTGCATTAGAAATATCAGGATTAGGCCAGGCAGGGTGGCTCACGTCTCTAATCCCAGCACTTTGGGAAACCAAGGTGGGTGGGCCACTTGAGGTCAGGAGTTCGAGACCAGCCTGGCAAACACGGGGAAACCCCGTCTCTACTAAAAATACAAAAATTAGCTGGACGTGGTGATGCAGGCCTGTAATCCCAGCTACTCGGGAGGCTGAGGCAGGAGAATCACTTGAACTTGGGAGGCAGGGGTTGCCCTGAGCCAAGATAGTGCCACTGCACTCCAGCCTGGGTGACAGAGCAAGGCTCTGTCTCAAACAAAAAAGAAAAAAGAAAAAGAAAAAAAAGAGAAATATCAGTGTTAGTAGTAACTCCCTTAAGACTCTCAATGAAGTAGAACCCAGCTATGGTGCAAACACAGCCCATAGAACTTAAGAGTCATCGGCAGGGTGGTTAAGAATATGGACTTGAGTTTGAATTCAGTTTTGTCAATTACTAATTGTGTGGCTCTCAGCAGGTTGTTTAGTATTTCTGAGACTATTTTCTTATCTGTAGAATGCAAGTAATACTATCTTTAGTATGGATTTTATTATTGTTAAATGAAATAATGTATGTACATTAATGACAGGCATGTAATAAGTATACAATAAACAGTAGCTACTATTTGGATCTGAAAGGACCTTAGAGATTTTAAAGGTGGAAAAGTAAAGTTTAGATACATGAAATTACTTGTGAAGATCATAAAGCAAATCCATTTGTAGGGCATTGGCTTTTATTGAACACAGTTATTGGGCAGTTGCAGGAATAAAGAAAAAAAGAAAAAAAAAATCATGTTTTCCTTCCTGAATTAAGATTGATTTTAAAAAGTTGTCATTTTTGACTCTGACACACTGCATGCTTTTTAAATTATTAAAATTATTATTATTATACTTTAAGTTCTGGGATACATGTGCAGAACGTGCAGGTTTGTTACGTAGGTGTACATGTGCCATGGTGGTTTGCTGCACCCATCAACCCATCATCTACATTGGGTATTTCTCCTAATACTATCCCTTCCCTAGCCCCCAACCCCCCGACAGGCACTTGTGTGTGATGTTCCCCTCCCTGTTTCTCTGTATTCTCATTGCTCAACTCCCACTTATGAGTGAGAACGTGCAGTGTTTGGTTTTCTGTTCTTGTGTTAGTTTGCCGAGAATGATGGTTTCCAGCTTAATCCATGTCCTTACAAAGGACATAAACTCATCCTTTTTTATAGGTGCATAGTATTCCATGGTGTGTATGTGCCACATTTTCTTTATCCAATCTATCATTGATGGGCATTTGAGTTGGTTCCAAGTCTTTGCTATTGTGAACAGTGCTGCAACAAATATACATGTGCATGTGTCTTTATAGTAAAATGATTTATAATCCTTTGGGTATATACCCAGTAATGGGATTGCTGGGTCAAATGGTATTTCTAGTTCTAGATACTTGAGGAATCACCACACTGTCTTCCACAATGGTTGAACTAATTTACACTCCCACCAATAGTGTAAAAGCGTTTCTATTTCTCCACATCCTCTCCAGCATCTGTTGTTTCCTGACTTTTTAATGATTGCCATTCTAACTGGCGTGAGATGGTATCTTATTGTGGTTTTGATTTGCATTTCTCTAATGACCAATGATGATGAGCTTTCTTTTCATATGTCTGTTGGCTGCATAAATGTCTTCTTTTGAGAAGTGTCTGTTCCTATCCTTTGCACACTTTTTGATGGGGTTTGTTTTCTGATGGGGTTTGTTTGTTTCTTTCTTTCTTGTAAATTTGTTTAAGTTCTTTGTAAATTCTGGACATTGGCCCATTGTCAGATGGATAGATAGCAAAAATTTTCTCCAATTCTGTAGGTTTCCTGTTCACTCTGATATTTTTTTTTTTGGCTGTGCAGAAGCTCTTTAGTTTAATTAGATCCCATTTAAAACCAAATGACTGGCAAAATAATTTCCTCTAATTTTTTTCCTGTTCTCTCCATAAATTCTCTCATCTTTCTAGCACAAAGCCTGGGGAGAAGTGACTCAGAGAAGGAGCCCTTGGAAATACTGTCATGGGGTGGCTCATGCACTTTTCCAGCTCAGGGGGAGACGCCAAGTTGCTTCTTTTCACTCTTATTCAAATGGGACGAAATGTAGGGAGGTTTTCATTTCTACACTTACCAAGCATTTTAGGGTTCCATCTTGCATTTTATGGGATTATACATGTCTGGAGATACAGAAAGTAGGATTGTCTCATAGAATAATTTATGGCATAGTTTTTACTTTTTAAACTACCATCCCACACTGTGAATAAATGATGGTGATTCATTTGTATCAAAACCCATGCAAGTTCATAGGCAAAAATATTACTAGATACTTATCACACTTACCTCTAGAACTATACTTGTAGGTAAACTGAAGGAATCTGTGATAGCACAGATTTTTCCTGGCCAATGTGCCTAGCTCTTTCTCATCCTTCTGATCTCTGCTCAAATGTAATATCCTAGAGAGTGCTTATGAAATATCACCCCCCTTCTCCATTTCTCAATACCAGGCAGATAGTTTCTATCACTCTACTCTGCTTGTTTCTATCATTTGAACTTTCTAAAATTTACAGTTGTATATTGATTTGTTCATTTCCTTATTTGTTACCACTCTCTTACGTTAATTTGTAAACTCTCTCACAGTAAGGGCATGTTTGTTTCATTCACCAAAATGTGCATAGCTCCCTTCACATTACCTGACACAGAGTGGCATTCCATTATATCTACTAATTGATTAATTGAATGAATGAATAAACTTGCAATGGCACCATGTCCAATATTCTCCTTGTTAGAGAAAAAATGCATCTCTCAGCTTAAGACTCAAGCAACTTAAGCCATTAGCTTCCCCCTGTATTCTAAGAAGCTGCCATAGTCCTTTATTCTGCCTTCAATGTATCTAATCAAAGGTTTTAAATTCACAAGTTATTGTTGATTAGTACCTGCTGAAAAACAAAATAAAGTAGCCTTCTCACACATATCAGGGAAAACAAAACTTGAATATAAACATATAATCAAATAAATTTTGACAGCTCATAGTAGTATTTTTTCTTGAATATTTTAAGAATCACATTTGTAATAAAATGAAGCTAAAATTATTTACCAATTAAGATTCATTCACTCAACAGATGATGTGACACAGATAATACAATAACATATAATACAAGTTGATGTAAAGGTTGTAGTGGTTGATCTATGAATGTGACAAGACACTGTTACTGGAAATTGAGTTTCTTAAAATTAAAACAAAAAGGTTTGGGATATTAGTAATATTTTTAGTCAATAGTAAGCAGATAAAAGTTTCATAATGACATATTAGTCAAGAATGGTCTTTTTCTAAATGCCCAATGCATCATGTAGTAAAACATTATTTTTTATGATTAACTATTGCAGAAACATTTTATCTGAAATCATTTGCTATTATTTAATATAGAAACCCCTTTGATACTATAAGGGAGAGTTGACAATGGCAGAGGGGTTTTGAAAGATTATTTTTAATATTTGGCATAATAGCCTATAATGGTTCCTATGGCTCTGATCACTCACAAATTGAATTAAAACCAAGTAAATTTGAATCCTTTCATACTGCTTTAACAGTTCACATTTTGTGTTGCCTTTATAGCTATGATTTTGTGTGGCCCTGGGTTTGTCTTCTAAAATTTCTCAATTGTTTTCAGCTTCCGGAAATACCATAGTTATCATTTTAAAGGAAAGTTTTCTAAGTTGCATTAAAAAGAAAACTTGAGATAGTGGAAATACTTTTAGCCTTAGCCACCAAATAGTATATGGATTTGTGGAAAGGAAGGTCATGAAGAAAGTATGTAAGTGACATTTGTGATTGCTATAAAACCATGAGCAAAGTCCAAAGGTAGAAATTAGTGTGATATTTGAGTGGATATTAAGGAAATAAGAGTGAATAAATTGAGAGTAGTGGTACAGAATAATTGGGAGAAAGTCATAAAAACACGACTGATAAACAGTATTACAAGAATAACATATTAACAGCTCAAATTTACTACATAAAGATCTCATTTCTATAATATTGAGGTCTAGGTTTTGCCTGACCCTTTTGCTAAAAAAAAAACACAAAGTATTTTGAAAATGTATGGTGGGAGAAATGTTCTTGGCTCACTTTTTTTGTATTTTAAATTTTATTGTAAATTGACAATTTATAATTGTTTACACTTATCAAGTACAAAGTGATGCTAGTATTTATAAATACAATGTTGAGTAATTAAGGTAATTAATATATCCACCACCTTAAATACTTACAATTTTTTGTGGTGAGAACATTTGAGACTTATTCTTTCAGCAATTTTGAACTACACAATACACCGTTATTAACTATATTTGCCAGGCCAGGCTATGCTATAGGTCTCAAAAAACACATCTTATTTTTCTAATTTGAGACTTTGTGTTCTTTGATCATCATCTCCCCATTCCTCTCACTCTGCAGCCTCCGTTAACCACCATTCAGCTTTCTTTCTATAGGCTTGATTGTGTTAGCTTGAACATTTAAGTGAAAACATGTTTGTCTTTCTGTGCCTGGCTTATTTTGCTTAGCATAATTTTCTCTAATTCCATCTATGTCATCACGAATGACAAAATTTTCTTCTTTTTAAAGCTAAATATTATTCAATTGTGTGTATATGCCACATTTTCTTTACCCTTTCATCAGCTGATGGACACTTAAGTTTCCATAACTAGGCTACTGTGAATAGTGCTCTAATGAACATGGGAGTGCAGACAGCTCTTTGACAAATTGATTTCAATTCTTTGGGGTAAATAGTCAGAAGTAGGACTGTGGATCATAAGTTATTGTGTTTTTAGTTTTTTCGAGAAACTTCCATGCAGTTTTCCATAATAGCTGTGCTAATTTACATTCCCACCTACCAAGAGTGTGCAAGGGTTCGCTTTTCTCCACATCCTGGCCAACACTTGTTATCTTTCATATGTGTAGTAGTAGCCATTTTGACAGATGTGAGATGATGTCTCCTTGTAGTTTTAATTTGCATTTTGTTAATTATTAGTAATGTTGAGGTTTTAAAAATACATATCTGTTAGTCATTTTTCATCTTGTTTGGAGAAATATCTATTTACTTTCCTTGCCTATTTGTTTATGGGAATTACACACACACACACACACACACAACCCTAATAGCCAAGGTGACCATGAGCAAAAAGAACAAAACTGAAGGCATCATACTACCTGTAACAGAGAAGCCTCTTGACCTAACTCGGCCAGAAGCCCCTCTCAGGTTTATTCTTTAAAATAAACCTGTCTTTGACTGTTGAGCCACTTTTTGGAGAAAAGTGTCTTAGGTAACCACCAAACTTCACACTTACACAATGGGCCCCAGTAAAACAGTGAACCCTAGTAGAGCACATTCCTTTCCCTTTAGGTGCACTAAGATAGGGAAGCTAAAAGCAGACTCGGGGGGTATGCCTGCAGCTGCACGAAGATGCATGGGAATAGACACGAAAAACTCTCCCTCCCATATAAGCAAGACAAAGATACACTGACTAAAAGTTGGCCTATGTGGTCTGGAAATGGGGTGAGAGCTGATAAAAACTCACCTCTATAAAGATAGCACACCTGGTCCTAACTGAACCATCGGGCCTTTGGAGGATAAGACTTCCCTCCTCATGAGTCCTTAAACCCTTGAATACCCTTAGTCTGTAAGAGAGAAGTCTCCTGATCTAACTTGGCCAGAAGCCCCTCTAAGGTTTAATTTTTTTTTTAAATAAACCTGTCTTTGACTGTTGAGCCACTTTTTGTGTTTCTTTCTTCCTTCTTCAACTCTTACATTTGGTGCTGAAACCCAGTACAAGTGTTGGGAGTGTTGGGGGTAGAGTCTCTCTTGCAACCCAAGAAGCAGTGGATCCTGAGGGTCTCTTGCCACCTGCTCCGTCTTTTCTCTCACTTCACTTTTCAAGTGACTTGCATGAAGAGAACAACTGATTTGAAGGGGATTGCCAGGCTCGCTTCCGGGCTACATTCCAGTGGGTTTTCAAAACCCTCAGGTGTCAGGAATCCACCTCCAACTGCCTGCAACAGGTATTTCGTTCTCTAACCCTCGTCCCCTCTTCCTCTCTCTCTCTCTCTCTCTCTCCCTCCCTCCTGCGGCTCCAGTCCAGGAGGCCCTTTGCTGATTCCAACTGGAACATCCAACACCAGACAATAATACAACTGACTGGTAAGATTTGCCTTCCCCTGGCTTTCTTGTGGTAACCTGGAGAAGTCAGGTCTGCCATCCTCATCCTCAGTGAACCAATGAGACTAAGCTAGAGGAAATCTTGGGGACACCCAGTTTCTTCTCAGCTTGACCATCCTCTTTGGAAAGAGGATTCTGGGTCTCTGTCTTTTGTCTGGGTATGCCTAAAACAAAAACGGTCACCCTTGGCCTCCTCTCACCAATCCACATGGGTTCCAAACAATCTCACATTCTTACGTTCTCCCCACTGGGCTGTCTCCTTTACAACCTTGCCAAACTTGGCTTATTGGGAATCTAAAGCCAAAGCATTTAGTTTTTTATTGCAACATGGCCTGATCCCAATACATGGTAGATAATGACAGCCAATGGCCCCAGAACGGCACCTTTGAAATAATATTTCAAATTCTTGGGGACTTTGACAACTTTATAACCAGGAATGGCAAATGGCAAGAGGTTCTCTATATTTAGGCTTTCCTCTAACTTAGGCTACCTGATTTCAAACTGTACTTTATAGTTAGAGAAATTAAAACAATTTGGTACTGGAAAAAGTATAGACACATTGACCAATGGAACAGCATAAGGAACACAGAAATGAACTCACTCCCATATGGTCAATTGATTTGGATAAAGATCCCAAATATATGCAATAGGAAAAAATTGATCTCTTCAATAAATGGTGTTGGGAAAACTAGATATGCACATTCAGAAGAATGAAATTGGACCGTTATCTCTGACCCTCTACAAAAACCAAGTCAAAATGGATTAAAAACTTAAATGTAAGGCCAGAAGCTGTAAAACTAGAATGAAACATAAGGGAACAACTACACAACATTGTTCTGGGCAATGATTTTTTGTATATGACCCCAAAATGCAGGTAGCAAAAGCAAAAATAGAAAAATGAGATTGCACCAAACTAAAAGGCTTCTGTACAGCAAAAAAAAAAACAATTAACAGTGTGACAATATAGCCTATGGATTGGAAAAAAATATTTGCAAGCTGCACATCTGATAAAAGGCTAATCTCCAAATCATGTTAGAAACTCAGACAACTCCACAGTAAGAAATATACTCAATTTTCCTTGTGTCTCTCCTCTAAATACAATGATATATTCTGGAAGTAATTCAGCAGACAATTACAAGAGGAATGTGAAAGGCAGAGAGAAGGCAAACTGGTTAGAGACCTCAGGACGTGAGAAAAGCTATCCAAGTGAATTTCTGGATTTTCTTTTGTATCTCTCATATAAGGCAGACTGGGTAGAGAAGAGACTTGCAACCTGGATGTGCTAAGAGGCATAGAATCAAACAAGTAAAGCCTGCTTCCTCTGACCAAGGGACTGTGAAATGGATAGCTCAGCAGAGATCTAACAAGGAGATCCACCACTGCCCAGCACCTGAGGCAATGAAGGCCTGACACACAATATCAGCAAGTTCATCAGAGAGGCCTGCCCCACATACTGGGCAGTAAAAGGCCTGACCTGCTACAATGTTAGCATCACCCGGGCCCCTGCCCCATACCTCAGGCAGAGGGGACAGAATAGATCACAGCAGCAGGGACTAAGGCCCAGTTTTTCCTGATCCTCACATGCAACTGCACTCAGAATTACAGATGGCACTTTCAAGGATCAATCAGGCAGAGCCAGAAGAGCAGAGCAACCAAATAACATCACAAAAACTAAAGACTAAGTTGTCACTGGCACTAAAGCTCATAAAAGTAAGCCAGGACTTAGAGTCACTGCTGCCTGAAAAACACAATTTATATAAAATCAAGAGTTTCCTAATAATAGCCAAAATGTCTTTTATTTATCCAAAAGAAATCACTCCTTATACCAAGAACCATGAAAAATACACTTGAATGAAATGATGATAATAGGCCAACACTGAGATAAATAGGTTGTTAGAATTATCTGACAGTATTCAAAGCAGCTATTATACAGATACTTCAACAAACAATTATAAATCCCATGAAACAAATAAAAAAGGAAAATATTAGCAAAAGTATAGGAGTTATAAAAATAAACTAAGTAGAAATTACAGATTTGGAAAATAGAATAACTGGAATAAAAAACTTTATAGACGGGCTCAGTAGCAGAGTAGAGATGATAGAGAACAGAATCTTTGAAATTGAGCACAAATCAATAGTTTACTCAATCTTGACAACAAAAGGAAAATAGACTAAGAAATGAACAACACTAACAAGAAAAGGAGCAGAGACTCAAGGAATTATGGGAGAATAACAACATAAATAACATTTGTACACCAGAATTCCTTAAGTAGAAAAACTGAGAGGCCGAACCTTCCCAAATTTGGTGAAAGACATACTTCTACAGATTCAATAAGCTGAATGAACACCAAATAAGATAAACTAAATTTTAAAAAAAAACTACACAAAGAAACAACAAAATTACTTTTAAGCTGAAAAGACAACGGAAACAAATTTCAGACAGAAATGACACATTACATTTAGGGAAGACTAATTCAAATAGCAGAGGATTTCTCATCTGAAACTATGGAAGCCAGAAGGAAGTCCCAATACATCTTTAAGTGCTGAAAATAAATATTAACCCAGAATCCAATATCCAGTGAAACTCCCCTTCAGAAATTAAAGGAAACTGAAGACATTCTCATGTGAAGGAAAACTAATGAGATTTATCACTTGCAGATCAATCCTTTAAAAATAGCTAAAGGAAGGTTTTCAAACAAAAGTAAAATGAAAACAGATGGCAACTTCTTTCTCCTTTCTGAAAAAGGAAAGAAGACCAGAATGGGTAGGCATTAAAAAAAAAAAAAAGAAGAAGAGTTTCTTAAAATATATTTTATGTTAAAAACAAAAATTATAACACCTTCTGAGATGGTTCCCAAGGTATCTAGAGAAAATATTTGACAATTATATTTTAAAAGTGGGAAAGATAAAGAGACATAAATGGAAATAAGATTTTTACACTTTACTTGAAGTGGTAAAACTGTGATACCAGTGGGCTGTGCTAGGTTACGTATGTATATTGTGATATCTAAAGCAAGCACTAAGAAAACTATACAGAGAGATATGCTCAAAAAC
This sequence comes from Macaca mulatta, assembly GCF_049350105.2. Classification (NCBI taxonomy): domain Eukaryota; kingdom Metazoa; phylum Chordata; class Mammalia; order Primates; family Cercopithecidae; genus Macaca; species Macaca mulatta. The sequence goes on from NC_133409.1 coordinate 174,255,851, forward strand.
ATAAACAAGGAATTCTAAAAATAAATGTTCAAGTAACCTATAAAAATGCAAGAAAAAAAATGGAGAAAAACGAACCCAAGAGAATGGGTAGAAAACAAATGGTATAATGGCAGAATTAAGCTCTAACATATAAATAATTACCTTAAATGTATACAATGTGAATATTCCCCTTTTTTAAAAAAAGATAGTGGCAGAGCAGATGTAAAAAAATAAATAAATAAAACCCAACTATATCTGTGTCAAAAAACTCACTTGGAACCTAGCAGCATAAGTAGATTGAGAGTAAAAGGATGGGAAAAAATGTACTATGCCAATATTAATTTGAAAGACGTATAGCAAAAGTTACTATAGTATTATCAGATAAAGTAGACTTGAGAGCAAAAAAAAAAAAATTACTGAGAACAAATTGGAGTATTACATAGCCATAAAAAGATCATCCGCCAAGAAAATATGGTGATCCTAAATGTGCATGCACCAAACAACAGAGGTTCAAATTATATGATGCAAAAATTGATTAAGCTGAAAGGAGACATAGATAAATCCAGAACTATGGTTAGGGCCTCAGCACCTCACTTTCAGTAACTGATAAAGCTACTAAACAGAAATTAGTAAAAATATACAAGAACTGAACAACATCATCAACTAACAGAACCAAATTGATATTTATATAATATTGATCTGATAGCACCAGAATACATACTCTTTTTTTAATGTCCATGGTATATTCACTGAGATAGATCATATCCTGGGTCATAAATAAACCTTAACAAATTTATAGGATTTGAAGTCATACAGAGTACATTTCCTAAACATAACGGAATCAAATTAAAATTAATATCAGAAAGACAGGAGGAAAGTCTTACCCAGAATAATTAAACAATACACTAGTAAACAATGCATAAGTGAAAGAGGAAGTCTTAAATAGAATTTCAAAGTGAATACAACTACAACAAAACTAAAATATATCAAACTCTGTGTAGGTTCAGCTGAAGCAGTACTGAGAGACAAATGTATAGTATTAAATGCTTTCATTAGATCTTGTTTTATCTCCAGACCTAGGCAAGGTCAAGCCTGCTTATCACTTAATTAAGAGAAGAGAAATATTTCATATCAATAATCCAGAGTTCTGGCTCAAGAAATAAGAAAAGAAAGATCAAAGCAAGTAGAAAAAAGAAAATAATAAAGAGCAAAAATAAATGAAATTGAAACAGGAAAACAAAAGGAGAATTAATAAAACACAATGCCTATTCTTCAAAAAATTAATAAATATGTCTAGCAAAATCAACAAAAATAAAGAGAGAGAAGCAACAAATCTCCAATATCAGGACTACAACAAGAAATATTATAAAAAATTCCTGTAGCCATTAAAAGGACAATAAGAGGATATTGCGATCAAATTTATGCTCACAGATTGGACAACTTTGAAGAAATGGATAGTATGAAAGTCACATGCTATGATGAAAGAGATCACCAGAATAGTTTTATAACTACTAAATAAGTTGAATATGTAATTTAAAATCTCTGAAAAAAGACATCGACAGGTCCAGTTGGTTTCACTGGAAATTTTATAAAATATTTAAAGAATAAATAATACTCATTTTACACAATTACTTCCAGAAAATAGGAGAGAATGCTTCCCAACTTATGTTATGAGGTCCATATTACTCTGATACCAAACCCAAAGACAGCACAAAAGGAAAGAAGAAAGGGAGGCAGGGAGGGAAGTTGGGAGGGAGGGAGGGAGGGAGGGAGGAAGGAAGGAAGGAAGGAAGGAAGGAAGGAAGGAAGGAAGGAACTATATGCAAATATCTCTCATGAACTGAGTTGCAAAAGTCCTCAAAAAATCAGAAAATTGAATCCATCAAAATAATAATGTTGTGCTACCAAGTGGGATTTATTCCATACAGGCAAGTTTGGTTCAACACTCAAAAATGAGTCAATGTAATATACCACATCAAAAACTAAAGCAGAATAATAAATACAGTTATGAATGCTGAATTTGATTAAGTTCAAAGCACACCAACATGGCACAAGTATACATATGTAACAAACCTGCACGTTATGCACATGTACCCTACAACTTAAAGTATAATAATAATAAAAAAATTAAAAAAAAAAACTCTAAACAAGCTAGGAAGAGAAGAGAACTTTTTCAATCACATTGAAGCATCTACAAAAAAACCCTATAGTTAAAATAATGGCTGGTTTAAGACAGAAAACTTTCTATGTAAGATCTGAAACATGTAAGGATGTGTGCCCTCATCATTGTTATTCAACATAGTACTGAAAGTTCTTATCAGTACAATAAGACAAGAAAAAGAAATTAAAGAAGTACAGATTGGTCAGGAAGAAATAAATCCGTCTGTATTTATTGACAACATGATTTTCTATATGCAAAATCCCAAGAAATCTACAAAAAGAGTTATAAGACAAATAAATAAGTTCAGTAAGGTTAAAGAATATAAGATCAACATGCAATAATCAATTACATTTTAAAATATTAACAGAGATCAAGTAGAAACCAAATAAAAATGCAATACTGTTTACAACTGTTTCAAAAAATATGTAATGCATACGTAAAATCGAAAAAACTATGTATAAGGGTTATATACTGAAAATTGCAAAATGCTAATGAAAGAAGATACAAACTCAGAGAGATATACAATATTCAAAAATTGGGAGTCCCAATATAGTAATGACATAATTACATACAAGTTTAATGCAAACCTGTCACAATTCCAGCCAGGATTTTAGTAAAGTCAAGCTTATTTTAAAATTTACATGGAAAGGGAAAAAACATTCTAGACTGACCAGAACCATTTTCAAAAATAAAAAGAAGAATATGGGGAGGAATCACTCTTCCTGATATTACAGATTATAGCTACAATAATGAAGACAATGTGGTGCTGGTGGAGAGAGAAACATACAGGTCAATGGAACAGAGTATCAGAAACAGAACTACATCAACGTGCCCAATTGTTTTGTTTGTTTGTTTGTTTTATACAAAGGCATAAAATCAATTCAGTAGAGAAACGATAGTCTGTCAACAAACACTGCTGAAGCAATTGGATATCCAGATCCAGAGGGACAAAAACAAGGGGGAAAGAAAAAAAAAGTAAAGCCTCAAACTAAAACTTGCATCTTTTTTTTTTTTTTTTTTTTTGAGAAAGAATTTTGCTCTTGATGTCCTCCCAGGTTCAAGTGATTCTCATCCCTCAGCCTCCTGAGTAGCTGGGATTACAGGCACCCACCACCACACCCGGCTAACTTTTGTATTTTTAGTAGAGATAGGGTTTCACCACGTTGGCCAGGCTGGTCTTGAACTCCTGACTTCAGGTGATCCACCTGCCTCAGCCTCCCAAAGTGCTGGGATTAAAACTTAGTATACATATATATATATCCATCAAATGAATTTTAAACATAAATGTAAAACATTAAATATAAAAATATAAAACATGAAACTTTTAAAAGAAAAGCAGGAGAAGCTCTAGTACCTAAGACTAGTCAAAGAATTCTTATGCTTCATGCCAAAAGCATAATCCATAAAAGAAACAATTGACAAATTGGACTTTATCAAACTTACAACATTTTGCTCTGCAAAAGACTTGTTAAGAGAATGAAAAGGCACATTTTAATATAATTATCACTACACATCTATTAGAATAACTCATATAAAAAACAATGATAACACTAACTGCTGGCAACTATACAGAAAAGCTGATTCGTTCATATATAACTGGCAAAATGGTGCAGTCACTCAAAAAGTAGTTTGGCAAGTTTTTTTATATATAAAAATGAACTTCCATAAAATCAGCAATTATACTCTTGGCCATTTATCCCAGAGAAATAAAAACCTAATTTTTATGCAAGAATGTGTACATGGATGTTTATAGCAGCTTCATTTGTAACATCTCAAACCAGCAAAGTACCCAGATGTTCTTTAATGAGTGAATGTTTAGACAAACTGTAGTATATTCATACCATGGAAGACTAGCTTAAGACAGTGATATCTTAGGTTATTTACTTAAAAATTTTGAAATTCAGTTTAAAACCTATTATACCAATCTCCTCTCCCCTCCCTTTCCGTGTGTCTTCTTAAATATTATAAATTCAATGAAACAGTGTTTTCTTGTTGGCTAATTCAATATCTGACCAATAAAAGCCTATCCAAGATTGTTTTGTGATAGTTATGAAGCATGGATAAATATTGCCAAATGCCTGGAAAAATCAGGCATTGTATTTCCAATGTGATAAATTAACTTAGAATTTGAGATTTGCAATGAAAACACACACACACTTTTCAAAATTTCTCTGGGTGTGTTCAAATTATTTGATCCAACCAAGTCGAGAATTTGGTCAAGTGAATTATGTAGATAAATATCAAAAATGCACTATTTTTGAATTTTAATATGGATTTCTATCCTATTTTACAAATAGAAAAATAAGCATTCTTTATTCCCATCTTGACATCATGATCAAAGCAGAACCATTCCTTAACTTAGTGGATATGACTAAAGAGACCTCAGTAGTTTCAAAATTTCTCTCTCACCGACATCACCATAGTCTGCCTGAAATTCTCAACACGTTTGTTTGTTTTTCATTTGGGTTAAATTTCTGCTGGTCTATAAAGTGTAAATACATTATTTACAAGGCGCAGGATGCTATAGCAAAAATATTACCCAACCAAACTTGGTTCTAGTCCTAGTTTTGCCACAGTTGAGTTACAGGATTTTGGAAAAAATACCACTTCATCAAATTTGCTTTCTGACAGTGCTTCTGACAATGATATGGACCCACTTAGTGGTTTGTGAGCTGTTTCTTTGGCCAAGACACACTTTGTTCAACTAAAATCTTGTGAGACAGGCTAGAGTATAAAAGAGTTAGAAACAAAGCCACTATAGAAGAAGCAGAGTTAGAAGCCAGGATCCAGAAGCTCAGTCTTCCTTTGCTCCCTCTACTGGTCCTGGCAACAACTTCTAGTACACAGTTTAAAGGAATCTGAATCAGATGATCTCTAGGAATCTTTTACAGTTTCAAATTGTGTGAGTGACTGTATAGAGAAGAGGAGAATGATAGGGTGATTTCAAAGGGATGCACAGTATTTTAAAGCTCCAGGGATGAGCCAGGAGCCTAGCTGTTGGAGGAGATGAGAGGGAAATGGGGAGTGGGCCTTCCTGTGCTTGTTCCACTGGGGTCCAGACCAGTCCTTTACTGGGGTTGCATGACAGCACCCACAGACAGGTATTCCCATTGTAGTACAGTCTGGGACAGCACCTGCACCAGCTTCTGCACCAGCATTTCGGTGTTGGGAAGAAAAACTACAAAATAGAGGGAGAGGGCAGAAATAAATAGATGCTAGAGAATGCCCTCCTCCTGTTTACACTGTGTGAAATCCCCCCAAGAAGGAGATCAGAATGCTAACAGAAAAGGATCAGGAGAAAATACAGAGGCAAAAAGAAATTGCTGCAGCGATCATCTAAATATTGCTCCCTAGACACTGGAGCCAAGAGCAGAAAGTGAGCATTTTCTTGATCCGTTCTGCCACCACAGTGGTGCTAGTCATAAGAAGTCTCCTCTCCATGGTTCCAGCCGGAAGACTTCGAGTCATCTAAAGAACATGTTGATGCGTGACAATCAGCTGGTTCTTAAAGCTGAAGATGATCGTGGCAATTTAATGCAACCCTGACTGAAATTGAGATTTATGACCTAGCAGATGTAACTTTGGCTAGCATTTGCTAGCATTTTACTTTGACAATAAAAAAGTAGAGAACAGCAGTGACACCTGAACTATTCAGTTCTTGTGGGAGGAAATTCCTATTGGACAAACAGTCCCTTACCAAAAAGATGAAAAGATTTAGGGGAAAAATATTATTATTTAGGAGATCAAAGGCTAAAGATCAATGACAATAGCATATTTTGTGACAAGAATGGTCATGCTTTAACTCAAAATAATTATACATTTTACTGTATAATTATTTTTGAATTCAACAACAGCCTTCATATATTACATTTTAAAAGCTGACAGTTTTCGAAATGTTTTGATGGAGAGTTTATGAGTCCCAAACTTCTAATGTTGATGGTTATTTCACTTGAATAATATTCTTATTATTGGATTATGTGGCCAAGAAATTTGGTAAGGGTGGGGAGTGGAGTCCTCCTATAATTGGTAGAGTTAAAAGTAAACCAAAGAGCAAAAGATAAAGCATAATTATACAGATGAAATGTGGAAATGATCTCTGGCCGGCAAGCAACCTTTTTTTTTTCTTTCCAACTTTTATTTTAGGTTCAAAGAGTACAAGTGCAGGTTTGCTATGTGTAAGATGCATGTGGCAGGGGTTTGGTGTACAGACCCCAATTTTGTGACCCATGTAATCAGCATAGTGCCCAATAGGTAGGTTTTCAATGCTCACCCTCCTCCCACTCTCCATCCTCAACAGGCCCCAATGCCTGTTGTTTCCTTCTTTGTATCCATGTGTTCTCAAAGTTTAGCTCCTGCTTATAAGTGAGAACATGCAGTATTTGGCTTTCTGTTCCTGCATTAATTCTTTTAGTACTGTGGCCTCCATCCAGATCCATCCATGTTGTTGCAAAGGACATGATCTTGTTCTTTTTTATGAATGTGTAGTATTCCATGGTGTATATGAACCACATTTTCTTTCTCCAGTTCACCATTGATGGGCATCTAGGTTGATTCCATGTCTTTTTTGTTGTGAATAGTGCTGCCATGAACATCCATGTGCACGTGTCTTTATTGTAGAATGATTTATATTTCTTTGGATATGTACCCACTAATGGGATTGCTGGATCAAATGATAGTTCTATTTTAAGTTGAGAAATCTCCAGACTGTTTTCCACAGTGGCTGACCTAATTTACATTCCCACCAGCAGTGTGTAAGCAATCTCTTTTCTCCACAACCAGCTTGTTATTTTTTGACTTTTTAATAGGGATAGCCATTCTGACTGGTGTGATATGGTATCTCACTGTGGTTTTTATTTGCAGTTCCCTAGTTATCAGTGATATTGAGCATTTTTTCACATGCTTGCTGGCTGAGTGTATGTCTTCTTTTGAGAAGTGTCTGTCTATGTCCTTTGCCCACTTTTTAATGGGGTTGTTGTTTTTTGTTGTTGTTTTGTTGTTTGTTGATTTAAGTTTTTTAGAGATTGTGGTTATTAGGTTTTCGGTTGGATGCATAGTTTGCAAATATTTTCTTCCATTCTGTAGGTTATCTGTGTACTCTATTGATGTTTCTTTTGCTGTGCAGGTGCTCCTTAATTTAATTAGGTTCCACTTGTCAATTCATGCTTTTGTTTCTGTTGTTTTGGAGTCTTCATTATGAAGTGTTTGCCAGGACAAATGTCCAGAATGGTATTTCCTAGGTTTTCTTCTGTGGTTTTTATCATTTTAGTTTTATCATGTAAGTCTTTAGTCTATCTTGAGTTGATTTTTGAATATGGTGAAATATAGGGGTCCAGTTTCAATCTTCTGCATATGGGGCTAACCAGTTATCCCAACACCATTTATTGAATAAACTGTTCCTTCCTCATTGATTTTTATTGTCGGCTTTGGCAAAGCTAAGATGATTATAAGTGTGTGGCTTCATTTTTGGGTTCATTTTTGCTGCATTGCCATGCTGCTTTAGTAACTGTAGTTTTGTAGTATAGTTTGAAGTCAAGTAGCAGGATGTGTCCGGCTTTGTTCTTTCTGCTTAGGATTGCTTTGGCTGTTCAGGCTCTTTTTTGGTTCCAAGTGAATTTTAGAAATATTTTTTTCTAATTCTCTGAAAAATGTTATTGGTAATTTGATAGGAATAGCATCAAATTTTTAAATTGCTTTGGGCAGTATAGCCATTTTAACAATATTGATTCTTCCTATCCATGACCATGGAATGTTTTTCCATTTGCTTATGTCATCTCTAATTTCTTTCAGCAGTGCTTTGTGATTCAAACTGTAAAGATATTTACCCTCGTCAGTTAGCTGTATTCCTAGGTATTTTATTCTTTTATGGCTATTGTGAATAGGATTGCATCTTGACTTGGCTTTCAGCTTTGATGTTATTGGTGTACAGAACTGCTACTGAATTTTGTACATTGATTTTGTATTCTGATACTTTGCTGAAAATGTTTATCAGAACTAGGAATCTTTGGGCAGAGACCCTGGGGGTTTCTAGGTATAGAATCATGTTACCTGCAAAGAGAGAGTTTAACTTCCTCTCTTCTTATGTGGATGCATCTTATTTATTTCTTTTGCCTGATTGCTCTGCCTAGGACTTCTAGTACTATGTTGAGTAGGAGTGGTATGAGTGAGCATCCGTGTCTTGTTCCAGTTCTCAAGGAGAATGTTTCAGGTTTCGCTTGGTCCATATAATGTTTGCTGTGCATTTATTATAGATGACTCATTATTTTAAGGTATATTACTTTGATGTTCAGTTTGTTGAAGGTTTGTAACATGAAGGGATGCTGATTTTTTTTAAGATTATATTACTTTTGGTGGGTTCATAGTTGATGTATGTATTTATGGGATCTATGAGATGTTTTGATATAGGGATGCAATGTGTAATAATTGCATCAGGTAAAATGGGGTATACATCCTCTCAAGTATTTATCCTTTGGGTTACAAACAATCCAGTTATACTCTTTTAGTTATTTTAAAATGTACAATTAAATTAATTTTTACTATGGTCACCCTGTTGTGCTATCAAATACTAGGTCTTATGCATTCTTCTAATTATTTTTTGTACCCATTAACCATACTCACCTCCTTCTCAGTCTTCCAGTACACTTCGAGCTTCTGGTAACCATCTTTCTATTCTCTATCTCCATGAGTTCAATTGTTTTGGCTTTTAGATCCCACAAATAAATTAAAACATGCAACATTTTTCTTTGTGTGACTGGGCTAAGTATAATAATCTCCATTTCCATCAATGCGGTTACAAATGACAGGAATAATCTCCATTTCCATCAATGCGGTTACAAATGACAGGATCTTATTCTTTTTTATGGTTTAATAGTACTCCATCATGTATAAGTACAACATTTTCTTCATGCCTTCATCTGTTGATGGACACAGGCTGCTTCCAAATTTTGACTATTTTGAATAGTGCTGCAACAAACATGGGAGTACAAATACCTCTTCAATATATTTATTTTCTTTCTTTTGAGTATATACGCAGCAGTGGGATTGCTGGATCATATGGTAGCTCTATTTTTAGTTTTTTAAGGAACTTTCAAACTGTTCTCTATAGTGCTTGTACTAATTTACTTTCCTACCAATAGTGCACAAGCGTTCCCTTTTCTCCACATCCTCAGCAGCATTTGTTATTCCCTGTCCTTTGGATATAAGCCATTTTAACTGTGGTAAAATAATATTTCACTATAGTTTTGATTTGCATTTCTCTAATCATCAACAATGTTGAGCACCTTCTCATATGTCTGTTAACCATTTGAATGTCTTATTTTGAGAATTGTGTATTCAAATCTTTTCCTCATTTTTTGATTGGATTATTAGTTATTTTTCCTATGAAGCTGTTTGAGCTCCATATGTATTCTGGTTATTGATCTCTTGTCAAAGGGATCAAATATTTTCTCCTATTCTACAGGTTGTCTCTTCACTTTGTTTTTTCCTGTGCTGTGCAGAAGATTTTAACTTGATGTGTTCCCATTTATCCATTTTTGCTTTGGTTGCCTGTACTTATGGAATACTACTCTAGAAATTTCTGTCCTGGAGAAACTTCCTGTCCTGGAGAGTTTCCTGTATGTTTATTTGTTTCTTTGTTTTGTAGTAGTATCATAGTTTGAGATCTTAGATTTAAGTCTTTAATCCAGTTTGATTTGAGTTTTGTATATGGCAAGAGATAGTGTTCTAGTTTCACTTCATTCCAGTTTTCCCAGCACCATTTACTGAAGAGACTGTCTTTTCCCCAGTGTATGTTCTTAGCAGCTTTGTTAAATATGAGTTCACTGTAGGTATGTGGATTGGTTTCTGGGTTCTCTATTCTGTTCCATTGGTCTAGGTATCTGTTTTTATGCCAATGCCATGCTGTTTTGACTGTTATAGCTCTGTAGTACAATTTGAAGTCAGGTAATGTGATTCCTCCATTGTATGTTATTTGTTTCTTTTCTCTTGTTGTTTCTAGGGTCTTGTCTTTACTCTTAACCTTTGGGGCTTTGATTATTAAATGCTTTCAGGTAGCCTTCTTTGGGTTAAATCTGCTTAATGTTCTATAACCTTCTTGTACTTCCCAACTCCTTTGAGAAATTCACTGTTTTTTTCCCTTTCAATAAACTTTCTACCCCTATCTCTTTCTCTACCTCCTCTTAAAGAACAATAACTCTTAGATTTGCCCTTTTGAGACTATTTTTTTAGATTCTGTAGGTATGCTTCATTGCTTTTTATTCTTTTGTCTTTTGTCTCCTCTGACCTTGTATTTTCAAATAGCCTGTTTTCAAACTCACTAATTCTGTCTTCTGCTTGATCAATTCTGCTATTAAAAGGCTGATGCACTGGGAAGTATGCCAAGTCCATTTTACATTTCCAGAATTGGTGCTTGATTATTTTAATTATTTCAGTCTCTACCGTTATCTTATAGAATTCTAAATCCCTTCTTTGCATTATCTTGAACTTCTCTGAGTTTCCCCAAAACAGCTATTTTGAATTTTCTTGTGGAAGGTCACACATCTCTGTTTCTCCAGGATTGGTCCCTGGTGCCTTATTTAGTTCATTTGGTGAAGTCATGTTTCCCTGAATGTGTTGAGGCTAGTAGATGTTCTTTGCTGTCTGGGCATTGAGAAGTTAGGTATATATTGTAGTCTTCTCAGTCTAAGCTTGTTTTTACTTGTCCTTCTTGGGAAGGCTTTCCAGATATTTGAAACAACTTGGGTGTTATGATCTAAGCTGTATCTGTTTTAGGTAGCACCCCAAGTCCAGTAACACTGTGGTTCTTGAAGATTCACAGAGGCATCACCTTGATGGTTTTGGACAAGATCCAGAAGTATTATTTGGATTACCAAGCAGAGATTCTTGTTCTCTTCCCATATTTTCTCCCAAACAAACTAAGTCTCTCTATTCTGAGCCTCCTGAAGCTGGGAGTAGAGTGATGCAAGCAGTCCTGTGGCTACCACCACTAGGACTGCACTGGGTCAGACCTGAGGCCAGCACAGCGCAGGGTCTCACCTGAGGCCTGCTGTAACCACTCCCTGGCTATAACCTATGTTTGCTCAAGGCCTTGGGGCTCTACGATCAGCAGGTGGCAAAGCCAGCCAGGCCTGTGTCCTTCCCTTCAGGGCAATGAATTCCCCCAGGCTCCAGACATGTCCAGAGGAATCACCTGGGAGCCGGGGACTAGATTCAAAAAACTTAGAAGTTGACCTGGTGTTCTGTTGCACTGCGGCTGAGCTGGCTGAGCAACCACAAGATGCATTCCTTCCCACTCTGCTCTCCCCTTTCCAAAGTCAGAGGAGTCTCATTCCGCGACCATTGCCACCACAACCCAAGGGGCATACTACTAGACTACACTGATATTTCCTTAAGGCCCCTGGGCTCCTCAGTCAGCTTATGGTGAATGCTGCCTGGCCTGGGTCCCACCCTGCAGGGCACTGGGCTCCCTTCTTGCCCAGGGTAGGCCTAGAAATTTTATCCGAGAGCCATGTCCTAGAATCCAAGACCCCAAGAGCTTGTTTCATGCTCTACCTACCTGTGGCTGAGCTGGTACCTAAGGTGCACGGCAAAAGCCTCTTTGCTACTCCCTCCACTTTTTTCAAGTGGGAAGAGTCTCACTCCATTGCCACCACAGCTGAGAATGTGCTGAATCTCACGTGAGGCCCACAAGTCTTACAGTCTCACCCAAAGCCCTTGCCGTAGTACCTAGGTATTGCTGGTGGTTATTCAGGGCCCAAGGGCTCTTCAGCTAGCAGGTGATGAATCCTGCCAGGACTGGGTCTTTTCCTTCAAGGCAGTGGGTTCTCTTCTGGCCCAGGGTGTGTCTAGAAATGTTGTCTGGGAGATAGGTCCTGGGAAAGAGGCCTCACGATTCCAACTGGAGCCCTATCCTATTGTGGCTGAACTAGTATCCAGAATACAAGACAAAGTCCTCCCCATTCTCTCCTCTCCTCTTCTCTAGAAGAGGAAAGGATAGTTTTTGGAGCCACTAGCTGTGCAGCCTGGGTTATGGGAGGGGGTGATGCCAGCATTCTCTTAGCCACCCCAGCTGGTGTCTTAGTAGGTCACATGCTTGGGCCCAGTTCAGCACTAGGACTCACCTAGGAGTTGCAGTCCTTGTGGCCTAAACTGCCTTTCATGTTTACTTAGGGTCCTAGAGCTCTGATGAACTAGTATGAAACTATCTGGTTTAAGCTACTGGTTTCGTTTATGTGTCTAATTTTTATTTTATGTAGCCAAACTCAACCCTAAGGGACACACAGCTCCATTGCTGTCATACCACTTCTTTATCAGAAATTTTAAATGAAAAACTACTTCGACAGAAAACCTAGCACAATGGAAGATTTTTCAGGGTCAAGATTTGGAGACAGAAGTCTTTTTCTTTCATAAATAAGAATCCTGCCAGTAGACAATATAGGGTGAATAGGGTGACACCAGGCACACAAAAATGCAACTTTTTAAAATCTATGCCACTGCCATCCTCACCCTGAAGCTTCCATCTCATGGTACAGGATGTCTACTTGAGCTTGGGTATCATATCTTTAACTAAGCCCTCAGGAAGGAAGAGAAGAGTTCACAGAATGTGTCTTTCTACCTCTAAAGATGCTTTGTAATGCTGCACTTAACATACCCTGTGGCCGAGCTGGTACCTAAGGTGCATGGCAATTGGCCATGTCATTTGGCCATGTCATTGGCCAAAATACAGTGAATAAGCACACTTGGCTGCAAGAGAGGCTAAGAAATGCCACCCTTTTACTGGGTGATCATTTCACTCAGGAAGAGTTGGGGATTCTCTTACAGGGGAAATCAGAGAGCAGATATTGATATAGCAATTAGTAGTCTCAGTCAAAGGGTACATGAAAGGGAGATTTTATCTTAAAATTCAAATCCCAGAAGTTCCAGTAGTTATATTTTAGAGGTATTCAAATATATACAGAATCTATTTTGTAGATTTACACCAATTCTAGTCTTTGTCTTTTAAAATACAATTTATAGCAATACTTTTAAATATGATCTAATTTTATAACTGAGCATCACAGAAGTTAGCTTCCTCAAGGATAACTAACTTGTTCAACTGTCATCTTCCAATGATTACAAATAGAATCTTGAAAATGATATAAATAAATTCCTAGGGATACAAATTGAGTTTTAACATTGTAATTTGCTATTTTACAAATGGATATTAACAGTGAATCACCTTATCTAATACGTTTTCAAGGAGTCAATATCATTTTTAAACTTTCGTGTTAGGCTATTAATAACCAGTATCCCATTAATATGATTTTTATTTCTTTCCAAATTACTGACCGAAGCCCTTAGCAGTCCCAGAAAACATGCATTGAGGATAATTTGATGTGGAAAACAATGGGTAATTCTTAATCATTTTTTTTGTAAATGTAAAATGAAATTAACACATTTTGTTTGTCTTTCCTTTAGTGACAGTGATTTAGAGAATAAACAAGTTAAAATTTGTGAAACACTTTCAGTTAGCTTTAGAGCTTATTATTTATTTGCTCATTTGTTGATACTAGTAAAACTTTGTAGATGTGGTAGCAGAACAAATTGATATTTATTTTTGAACTGCATAAGATTTGCATTGCATTTTAAGAAAGTTAAGTGAGAAAATATCGTTTTCACAAGTTTTCATACTTGTCTATTAATTTCCTAGGTTGAAAATGAAAAAGTATTTTCTGAATATAAGTGACATATTAATGCATTCACATTTTTGTGAACTAGGACTACTACAAATATAAAAATATTAAATTACTGAATGATATTACAGATTCTTTATTGTCATACTTCCATCTAAGCATTTTAGGTATTTCTCTGATTATCTCTCTTTTGAGACTGAGTGTATCGTAGGCCATTGAGATATGATGACAGCAGATAAAAATCCTTCTTCCCTACGGTTGCATTGTGTATATTTCTGATTGTAGGATAGATAGTTTCTTTATTTTCAGTGCATTAGAGATCCAAAATACAATTTAAAAGCAAATTTATGGTAGATATGATTGTTACAGAATTTTAAAGGTGAAATATATAAAATGAAGAAATACTTCAAACAGAAAAAAAATTTCCACCTCACCTAGAGAAATCTGTAACCCCCTAGGAAGCCTCCATTAAATTAATTCTTTGGTGAACTGGTGAACTTTTACCTGTGTGTTTTGCTATTTTGTCTCTTTTTTTGGGTGTAAAGCAAGAACATTAGATAAATCTGCCAATTTTATTAATTTAAAGCTCTAGAAAAAGATGGAAATAACACCTAAAAACAGCTTTTGTTCAAACCAGAGAAACAGGAAAATCACCTAAAGTTCTCTTTATTTTCTCATATTCATGAGACATAAGTTTATTCATGGTCTAATTTGAGTCAATATTATAAATATTTACTATAAGAAAATAATATAATACAACAAACAATTTACAGAATATGTGAGATTTTAATGATATAGTGACTTTCATACTAAAATAATATACAGTGTTGTATTTAAAATAAAAAAATTCAGAAAATTATAAAGGAAAAATAATCCTCATCCCTTCATCTATGTATTATATGTGTGACAAATGTTAGCTCGTTATTATTGCCATTGATGTTAACTGCTTTTATATTAATGAAAAATATTTTTATAATAATAAAAAATATTTATTATATTGTTAATTTTATTATTATAAAAATATTTATTATACTGTTAATTGTCTGTGCTTTGCACATTTATTTGGATTTTGCAATATAATTTTTGAAATTTTATTAATATTTATAATTTCTAGATAATCTTATGTTAATCAGGCAGATCCTCCTGGTGCCGTTCTGCCCGTGTCCAATAGGATGGACATGCACATGAGTTAGTACCTACTGGATGCAGCTGTAATGCAGCTGTCAACTGATAACTGGCAAAAGTTGTAAAACTCCACATCCTTCAGGTGGAATCATTGTGTCATATGTCTTACGCTCATTTCCAGAGTTTCCAATTTTCTTGTGGTCTAAATTGAGCCAACACTATAAATATTTGCTTAAGAAACTAATATCAGACAATAAGGAATAGGCAAAAATATTACATTTTTGTGATATTTATAATGAATTATAATAAAAGTCCAAATAAACCCTTAAAAATATAAAGACACATGCACACGTATGTTCATTGCGGCACTATTCACAATAGCAAAGACTTGGAATCAACCCAAATGTCCATCAGTGACAGACTGGATTAAGAAAATGTGGCACATATACACCATGGAATACTATGCAGCCAAAAAAAAGGATGAGTTTGTGTCCTTTGTAGGGACATGGATGCAGCTGGAAACCATCATTCTCAGCAAACTATCACAAGAACAGAAAACCAAACACCGCATGTTCTCACTCATAGGTGGGAACTGAACAATGAGATCACTTGGACTCGGGAAGGGGAACATCACACACTGGGGCCTATTATGGGGTGGGGGAGGGATTGCATTGGGAGTTATACCTGATGTAAATGACGAGTAGTTGAGTGCTGACAAGTTGATGGGTGCAGCACACCAGCATGGCATGAGTATACATATGTAACAAACCTGTACGTTGTGCACATGTACCCTAGAACTTAAAGTATAATAATAAAAAATAAATAAAAATAAAAAAATGAAAATGAAAAAGAATGTATATGGAAAAAAATAAATAAATAAGCCCTCCAAGTAAACCCTCCACGTTAACGCCATTCTCCCAGAGCATCCCTTATTGGGTGTATTCCTTTTCCTGCACCACTTCGCTGACTCCGAAAGTTTTCAACTCAACTATCTGCATTCTGATCTTTGGTCAAGGGTCTATTTTAGGGGGAATCTAAACTAAGAAAAAACTTCTATTACCAAAAAGTGATGCATTCTTATTTATAATCCAAAAAAGCTTTAGAATTAGTAAGTTCACATTAATCCATTTGTGAAAATTACAAATTTAGGGCTACTATATCTAATATTGAGATTCCAGTCAAGTACTTAGGCTTAATGAGGTTATGTCACAGACTACATGGTCAAATGCCCATGGTAAACGGTGCTGGGCTTGGGAGAAGCACACCAGCCAGCAAATGCAGAGGATGAACAAGAGCTGCAATAGTGTCACTTCCTTGCCTCCCTCGTGTGAAAGAGCAGGCAGCAGAGTGTGCTATGTCACCTCCCAGAGAGACATAAATTTCTAGAACATACAAAGCAGCTGCCATAGGAAGGAGGTACAAGTCTGTGAAGTCTTGTGATGGCTTTCTCCAAAATGCATTCCCAAAGGTTGTGAAGAAAGCCAAGACAGATGGTTCCAAAGAGTATTCACTTCCTCTGAAACGTGTGTTCTAATATTTGTCACTAAGCATTGTTTTAATGATTAGACCTGTCTCTGTTTCTATATGAGAGTAATTTGTTTCCTGCTTTTAAAAAACCCCCTTCTTTTCTCATTCCAGAAAGGCTAGTAAACCATTATTTTCTAAGCCACACTGCAGCCTTTTTTTTTTTTTTTTTTTTTAAAGTTCTAAGAATGTATCCCTAACTTAATTTCATCAAGTTGAGAAAAAGTTTATTTTAATGAGACAATACAAATAACTTTAGGTGATTTTCCTGTTTCCCCGGCTTGAACAAAAGCTGTTTTTAGGTGTTGTTTATCTCCATCTTTTTCTAGAACTTTAAATCAGTTAAATTAACCATCATAAGGAAGTTGTTTCATACTTGAGAATTCCCTTTAAGTAAACACAATCTAAATTGTATAAAAAATATTGAAACCCGAAAAAGTAAGGTTGTAATTGTTTTTTATTTGATCGTGGAGTAGGGGCCTCAGAGAAGATGAATAAGATAAAGTCTGCCGGCTGCCTCTCACAAAAGAAACCCCACTAATGCTAATATCAGGATTAGAGGCTGCATTTTCTGGGTTCCTTTCCTCTGCCTCCTTCTCCCTGATCAGTTTTGTATTAGACCTTTATGTTTTCATTATAACCTGGCAGCAAGAGCTCCCTTAAATAGAAAGAGTGAATGAAAGCAATTTTTTCCATTAACAATGTATTTCCCTTTGGGGTCTCTGGCACATTATTGTTCTTCTTTTTTTCAAGGAGCAAAAACCCCAAGAAAACTGTCTTCAGTTGTGAAGTATTATTATGGACCCTATCTGAAGGCCTTCGGTTTTGTTTTCTTCTTATGAAAACATCCTAAAATATGCCCATAGATAAATACAGTTTCTGACACAACCAGCCACACAAATATGAGCAAGTGTTGAACTAAAAACACACATCTTTTTAAGTGTAAATTTTCCCAAGTAGTCAATAAGAAAAATTCTGGAAGAGTTGAAGTTTCAAAGTAAGGTAAAATATTAGTTAAAAATGTTTTTGAACAGATTGCATTATTTCTTGGAAGCCACAAAAATATTACATGCAAGAGCCCAAGTGTATTTATTTTATTGAGTTTGTTTGATTGTGATATATAATGCATTAAGACATATATATGTATATACACACACATATATAAATATACATATATAAAATATCTTAATGTCTCAAGACTGTCTATATAGTAGTGTGTATGTATATAATAGCATATAGTATATCAAAATAATTACCAGAAAAAAGGGTTAGAACAACTGTTCGTACAATCAGACCCTCCCCTTCACCTGTGTCAGGTCCCCTAACTGCGTTCCTATAAATCAGTAAGGCAAGGGCCCAGTGGATGCAGGGCTGTCACCTACAATGTCACTGCAAATTCTACTCTAAGAAAGCAAAACTGTGACTCTGGCTGCCTGTGTAATCTTCCCAGGGTCACAGAGTAGGAAGAGTGAGGCTGAGGTTGTACCCAACAGTTCTCCCAGTCCATGACTCTTTCCACAACGTCATGTGAAATATGCTAACACATTTCATGTTGTGGTTTTTCTTTTTAATCCACGAATTCCAGTCATTGATTGCATTCTTATGCAATCAATAAGGAGAGAATGGAAAACAGTAACATTTTAAGCCATTATTACATACTACTTCAATTTCTGTTAGAAAGTAAAATCTAGGTAGAAAAATAATCTCTCAATACACTTCAAGCTCAAAATATCCCATTTACGACATGAAAATACAAGTCCATAAAATGATAACATTTTATGGACAACATCACTTAAAATCAACGGTGGCTAAAAGCTTAAGAAAAGCCTATTTGCGGTTATCAGTCCCAGTATAAAACAGAGAAACATAGGCAACAGCAACGTAATGTTATATAAATAGCTGTTACTATAAAGAAACGGTCAATTCCTTTCTTACTACTTTATTTTACTTTTTAAATTCTGCCTGACAGGTGATAACTCAATTATCTATTGTAATGAAAGAACAGAAAGAAGGGAAAGAAAGGCGGATAAGGGAGCAGCTCTCAATATCACACCTAGTTTAAAAAGAAAAATAACCAATGGAAATCATTTACAAATTGATACGTTGGTTCTGCACTTACCATATTGGTAATTCTGAGCAAGAGAAAAAAATCCCCGAAAACAATAAATACATAAATTAAAAGTGCTCTGTGTCTTACCTAAGGCTCTCAAGGGAAAACTGTTGTGGCCTAGCTTTTCCTGACCCTGCCACTTCCTGCTCAGCCAGGGTCTGTCAGCTCATCTAGGGACAACTTACAGTCACACAGGTAAATGTTCAAAAATAAACACATTCCAGGAAAGGTTACCTAATGGCTTTTCATGGATTTCAAAATCACTTTCCAACTATGTCAGGCTAAAAAAAAAATTCAGATAATTTATGTTACCCAGATGTTAAGAAATCCAACAGCTTTCACTACTCATAAATTTAACAGCATTAAGCACCTGCTGGCTCCAAGCAACAACTCCTGCCAAGAAGGAAGTAAGGAGCTTTGCGATACACTAATAGGCTCCTTCCCTTACCATCCAAGCTGAGTTTGGGTCTCAGTCCTGCAGCTTCACACCCTCCCCAACCTCCCACAGAAAGATCCTCAGGCTCTGCACACCAAGAGCTCCAACAACCCACTCTGCCAGTTCTACACTGGATGCAGGAAGTAGGAACCAGAATTGGGATAGGGCTATTTCTAAATCTCAAGGAAAAAGGAACTCTAACTGTTGGCTAAATTAATAAACAAGAGAAGCATCACAGCGAGTGTAAAATAACAAAAACTTAAACTTGAAAATAGAGTGATATTAAAAAGTGAATTATGACATGCCTTTAAACATGCGCATAAATTTTAAAACTATTTTGCCCAGAGTTTTCTCTTTCCCCTCTGCCAAACCGGTTAACACATGTGAAAAATTCTGGATTCAGATTACACTCTTTCCATTTCATTTCTTTGATGAAAGTGCTAACGAGCATCAGAATGGTAGTAACATGGAAATTAGAAAAAGGTTAGATTTGAAACATATTAAAGGCCAGGATAATACTTGCTGATTCTCGTGAGTTTAGAATTGGACTTAGACCACAGCAAGGAAGTTGTAGGTGTGTAATAATTCAGAGTGATACGTAGAATTTTTATCCACCTAACTGCCAGTCTAAGCCTTCCTCTCTCGCTCTAGCAAGTCTAACCCATGCCTCCCTGGACTTACTTCATCATCTCTTGCACTTCTTGTGGAAGTTCAGAATTTTACCTATAGGACTGGGAAAAACAAACAAACAAACAAAAACTATTAGTGGCCACCATGTACCTGTTCCATCTGATAAGGCACCAGTTGGATGGATCAATTTACCCAAGATTACCCAGGGAAGATGCACATTGTTTCCTGAAGGGGGCTCACTACCTGATGCAATCGTTGCCAGGAGTAATTACTATCAAAGGCAAGATCTTTATTCTCTGATGTAAATTATTCTGCTGCTGTTCAGAGAAATGAATATCTTAGAGTACACACTTGCCGTATATCAGTTAGAGTGTTTATACTCTTGAAATGGTTAACCTCATTTACTCAATCTACATGGGGCACCTTTTCTTTTGACTGCCACTCATGATTCCAAGGCTACTTCTTATTCTTGAGGTGCTTTTCCTTTTATTTACCATTATTCTCCTTTACCTCATAGAAGGATGTGTTGGCATAGAAGGATCTGTTGGATATGGATATCAAACCATATCCCCATCCTTTTTGTACCTCTACCATTTGTTCATTGGATGAAGTACAATATGCAAGATTTCTTCTAGTCATACTGGGCAATAAGGACGACAATCCTTTGTTTCCTGGTTCTAATGGTGTAGTTGGAAAATCAGAAAAATAACTCTTTATACACAAAGACTAGATATAGTAAGAAGTGCTCTAGATGTAACAATAAAATGCAATGTAGTCACAAGAAAGACAGACACAATCATTTTTTGGGAGGAAATAGATAAGAGTATTTTTTCTCTGAGAAGTTGCCAATCTACTCATCAATCATAGTAGCTAATATTTTTGGATGCTTACCATGTATTAGGCACTATACTAAAGCAATTCATATGCATTATAATTAATTCTCATACCAACTCTGTGAGGAAACAGGCTCAGAAAAGTTAGTTTGCCCAAGAGCAGACAGTTGAATTGGGATCTGAATCCTGTCTGTTTTCTCTAGAATGAGAAATTTTAATGACTATTTTATACTTCTTATATGAAATAAAGATAATATGGCCAGTGCATATATCCATTAAAATACTTTTTTCTAACTCTCCATTTTTTCATAGATGCAACTTTGATGACTTGCAACTGGTTAAAGTAGCAGCATTTATTTTAAGTACTGCTTTCCAGTGTAATGATATACGAGGAGGCTGTACTGGCAATGTTGTTATTTAATGTGCTTTTCAGCAGAAGATTCTATATAAATTATCATCATTAATCATTCATGGAAAAATGAGCACTGAGTGGGTGAAGTTTTTTGAGGAAATATTATCTTAGGTTATTAAAATATAAGTAGATTTGTATGCACAGGAGTTAAAGTCATGGGAGAGAAGAATATGAACTTACACAGCAAGTGAAACCCAAGTTAGAAGAATACTACAAGGAAGCCTTGGAAAAGAGTTGAATATTTATTTTTAGGTATACACTATCAGGCTCTGACTTTGAAAGATTACCTAAGAAAGAGGCTCAATAAAAGTGATAGGAAAACATGAGTCAAATTAATAACAATTACACACACACACACACATATATATATATCACCCAAGTATACCCATTTCTACATCTAAGTCACTAATACCCTTTGAGATAAACTATTACATCTATGAAACCCAAAAAGCTTTTATTAAAAATAAACATTAAGAAGCAAGAAATGACAGAATTGTTAGAAACTAGAAATAAACATTTTAAAGTCAATAGAATTTGAGGAAATATGTAAAACATGCAATAATTAAAAATAATTTTGTAAAAATATGAGAGACTTACACATAGATAAGTATTCAAGAAGTTTAATATTCTTATAAGAGAAATGAAAGAGTAGAAAGACAATAAACTGGTGGAAATAATCAAAGAAATAATAAAGGAAAATTTCTCAGAGCTGATGATAACTATGAATCAATCTTAAGAGTAAACATGGTGACTGAGTGCTCAGCAGGATTTTTTTGAAAAATAGACCCATCCCTGGACGTATTCCAGTGAAATTTTTAAGCCAACAGTATATGAAAAATTCTTCAAAATTCTAAAGAGTTAATACAGCTTATCTATAAAGGATTGAATTTCAAATTGTCATGTTTCAATAGTGATGTTTACTAGAAGGCAATGTCTTCAAATTTCTAGGAAATGAATTTGTCCTAAAATTCTGTAGCCAGGAGAACTAACAATCAAATGCAACATCACAATAAAACTTTTCCCAACATATAAGAACTCAGAATTTTATCTCCTATTATATTTTAGATAAACTGAGGAGGTTCTCCAGCAAAAGGGGAAATAAGTGATGATAAGAGAGAAATTAAGAAAAATTCTCATGCTTATAAAACTAGGACATGTAAGAAACCCAGCATGTCAGGCTGGGTCCTCTAGGAAGCAGATGCCACACAAAAAAGAAGTGCAAGGTATTTATTGGAGGTGATGCCTGTGAAAGATAAAGAGGAAGCGGGGAAGAGTAGGTGTGAAGAGACTGAAGACAGAGGTGCTGGTCTGATACCTACAAAAGGTAAGCAGGTATGAGAAAGGATTGGGTAGAAGCAGTCTCAGACTATTTGATATAACTCGGAGAAGGTCTCAGTCGGCCCAATGGAAGGTCCAGTTCAAAGATTGCTTATGGAGGGTTCCATATTGAGCAAGAATGGCCAGCTGCCAATATACTCATGCTTAGGCATTGGCTAAGCTGCTCAAGGAAAGCATGATCTCAGTTTGCATGTGCTGCGGTTACCAAAAGCACTGTAGTTGAAGGCTGTCAGCTAACTTCACTCCTCACGGCAGCTTTTCTTGGGGGGTGGTCTGAGCAGCGCATATCCGAGGCTGATCTACCATGGCTAGCTAGGTCTACAGCCCATGTTTTCAACCACTGTCTTATGTTATCTGCTTAAGTCTATGGGTAGTCATTCAAGATAGGGTGATTAGAAAGTGAATAGGAGGTAAATAAGGATTAAAGGTATTTTTGCATACAAATGCTGTAATTTTAAAAATTTTTCCATGAGAGATTAGATATGTTAATATCTTACCTTACAGAAGATTAGTAGTGTCCTAAAAATATACATAAAACATGCACATAAACCCACAGAAAGAGAAGTAGAAATGAAGAAAGCCAACTACAAAATAGTGATTGTAGCATGCTACAATTAGTGTAGAAAATGAAACAAAAACATATACATAATTGCTCCATATGTATAGATAGTGTCTAAAAGCACACACACACACGCATGTGCACACACACAATTCCTAACACTATTCGCCTAAAGAAAAGGAAATTGTATGCCTGGAACATAAAAGTGGGAGACAGACTTCCAGCATACACTTAGCAGAATTCCAGGCCAATGAAGGTGCAACTGTGTTATGTACTATTTTGACAATTTTTAGGCAAAATTCTATAAAATTTTCTATTAGTTAGCAATGACACTTTGTTCAGAATTATCAACAGAACAATTGAGAAAGAGATTTTACTTCTCACCACCTGTTTTTCAGATATACAAACTCAGCTGTCAATTCTTCAAAACGTAAATCCATAACTTTTGCCAAATCTGCCTCTTCTATCTGTAATCCCAGCATTTCTCCACTATCTAAGGCTAGAAGACACAAACACTATCTTTACATCCTACTTGTTGGATTCAGCTGCTTCTAATTTCTTATCTCCTCTCTCTCACTCTTCTTGTTCTCTCAAAGAGGACAAGTCCTAATTTCCTACCTTTCCCTTTTTTTACCTGCTTTTTTTTCCTTTACAGCAGATATGCACACGTGGTGGCGGTGTAGAAAGAATTACGATCCACATGAATTGTGTTGTGCATCAATTAAGTACTTTTGACCTCTCTGTAAGCAGAGGCGTGTTAGTATTCCACATCTACCTCATAAACCCATCGGTGTGTAAAGTTTCATTTTTTGTATTTTATTTTATTTTTTTTAGCATAGACTGGGTTTTACCATGTTGGCCAGGCTGGTCTGGAACTTCTGACCTCAGGTGATCTACCCACCTCTGCCTCCCAGAGTGCTGGGATTACAGGTGTGAGCCACCATGCCCAGCCTAAAACTTTATTTCTGATACAACTTTGTAAGCATGATGTAAGAAAGGACTGGGGTCGCGTTTGTTATATGAGCCAGACAGGCCAAGATTCTGAAACTAAACTGGCACCAAAGAAAGCATGTTCACATTGGAACAATACAACTTGACATCCTGAAGTTTAAAATGTCATGAATAGTTAGTAAAAGTTTCTACTGAAACTCTAAAAGTGCTGAACTTGGACAAAGGGAAAAAAGCCATGACTCTTGATGCTCTATTGATCACAGGAAACATCATTTTACTTTAGTAGTGACTGCATTGTAAACATCACTGATTTACTTTATTGCTGTTTTGGATTTTTCAATTCCCTTCATTATATTACCAAAAAATTCTAGTATTGAAAAGTATGCTGCAAATCACTGAATTGAATTAAGCAAAGTGGGAAATGAGAAGTTCTGGAGTTTCAGTTACTAGAACCATGAGGCAGTTTGAATTATGACAAGGGCTAGCTGAAGGAAATCTTAATTCCCTAATAATCATTCAAATTTTGATTTTCAGACCTTCAACTCTTCAATACACTTGTAGACTTAAATAATAATCCTTGGGAAAGTAGCGCTTTCCCCGAGTTCCCTCCTACTGAAAGAAAGGAACCTGGAGAATCACCAGGAGTATATTCAACCCTGATCATATGACCTATCTCATTTAATTGTTCTTTTGGTAAGACTTTTTTTCTGTGTTCACTTACCCACTTTGTTCCCCCAACAATTAACTCATTCTCCCAAACCATCGATATGAGTATCATAAAATAGAATTTATGAGTTCGTCCTCATATGGGGAAATAGATAAAGCATTGCTTTAAAGAACCTGAGATTTCCCTTGCTGAATTTTTAATTAATAACAAATCTACGGCAGGAGCTTAAGGGCCTTTCATGTCGCAGCTCTGCTCTAGTTTGCTTTCAGACCAGAGGAGAGACATCTGCCAAATGCCTGGCTGAAGTGGTGTTTTGCTTTCTCTATTCAAGTCTATCTGGTAATTCGAGATGATATTTTTTCTCCGATGTGAACTACTTTGTCAGCGCGTACATTGAGCTGTGCCTCCAAATATTCCCACTAAAGCAGAAACAGGTCCGTGGGACAAGCTGCCAAACAGATGATCCCTGCTTTCAGAGCCTGCACCACTGAGCACCTGTATCAGAAGCACTTTGTCAGGTGTGTCAGCTTTAGGGGAGAGAACCTCAGCTCTAGCACAGAACACCTAGCTTTGGGGAGCAAAATCACTATTAGCATCAGGTGGAAAAACAGCAGTCCCACATCCTCTTTCCAGTTTACAACCCCAGAGAACTCAAGGGCTATGGGATGCTGCAAGAGTCCCCTGAAGCACTGGAGACAGCAGGCAACAAAGCTGCTAAGGATTATGCCTCTGAAAAGCTAGGCCAGCTACTCCATGGATCTCTTTATCTGTGGATTCCACTGTGCTTTTACATTTGGGGTAAAAAAGATGAAATCCAACCAATGTGGGAATTTTCCACTGTGGTCCTGAACTCTTTGACTCTGACCAGGCACCAAAGATGCTAAAACCCAAACTGGCTCCAACAATTGGAAAACTTTGGTTTCCAACGAAGAAAAAACCAAAGATTCACATAATTATACACACATTTACATATATATATATGCACACACACATATATGCACATGCACACATGCATATGCACACACAGGCACACACACCACATCCTCCAGAAAAGAAAGAATAAAATACCTGGAAATATATGGGGGAGGAAAGCAAGGAGATCCATACTTTAATTTCAAAATACAATAATATTTCCTGAGGTTTCCTCAAAAGCGGTCTTATTCACAAGTAGGAACGGGTGAAACTGATACTTTTTGTATTTTATTTTTTCTTTTTAAGGAATACTATCAGTTAATCCCCCTTATTACATAGCACTTAAACAAAACAAATTAATATTTTTATTGGATTGTGTATTTCTAAAACACATTGCATTTAAAGTTTCTTTTGCCAACAGGGGTTTCAACACATTTTAGCATAATTTTGAAAGACAGAGCACTCTTATATGTATATTTTTACCCTGATACACTAACAAAATGCAGGCAATACAGCTAATTTGAAACCAATTAGTAAATCAATGAAAGGGGATAAAAAGCATGAGTTATAAAACTCTGGCTTCTGAAACTGATAGAAAACTCTTTTATCGGCTGCGTTTTGTTTACAACGTGGATAAGCAGGTCCCTGAGTTTTTTACCATCGAGTTAGGGACAGACGTGTGCATGTGTGTGTGTGTGTGTGTGTGTGCACATGTGCATGCACTAGGGAGAGAGAGAGAATATGAAAGAGAGAGAGAGAAAAAAAAGAAATATGGCATTTTGTTTAGTGTTCTGTCCAATTTCAGTTTTTCAGACTATATGCCTTTCTATACAATTGATGCTGAGTTCTTTAAGCCAAACCCAGCTGAAAGTTCAGATATGCATTTATCATAACACTTGAAATCCAATCTCTGTTCCTTTTCCTTTTTCTTTGTAAAAAGTCATTACCAAACATATTGACTTCAAACCCTGGGGACTGAGAACCAGCAAAATTTGGAACAAGGATAATAGATAACAGGTTTTTGTGAGTTTGCCTCCCTCTTAGTAATAAAGAAAATGAAGAGAATGAGATTAAAGAAGAGAAATAAAAAGTGAGCGAAGGCCCAAGACCAATGACCTCATCATTCCACAAATTAGACTGGCGTACCCTCTTAAAGGGAAAATGTTTTAGAATTTCCAGACAGTCGTATCTTCTTTTCTGGAGGAAGCGTTCATCATTCGTGACAAAGGGTAGTTATTTTGTGTGATGCTTTGTGCTAGACAAATAACAACCTAATTCACAAGGGGAGTTGTTCAATGATAGGTAATGATTTTTATTTGAGAAATGTGTACTAATATCACTTAACTGATTACCAAAGAGAACTTGGTCAATTTGGCTGCATTCCTCATTCTGCCTGTGCTGTAGGATTGTTTTAGTATCGGTATCGGTATGGTCAGGCAACTCTGGCACGGCACCTTTCATGCCACATTGATTATTTTCAGCCTATTAAGAGATGCAATTCATCAGTCATTTTCAAGAAGTATTAGCTTTGTGTTTTATATGGCATTGGGCTACACTCTTCCTCAGGGAAATAGAATGGAGATACTAAGGTAGCAAATATTGGAGGACCTAAAAACCAAATGAGGGCCTTCAAAGCGGTGCATCAGAAATTACTGCAGCCTAGTCAATGACAGGTGCATTTCCAGTCTTCATATTATGGGACATTTTGGCTACTGGCAATACACACTCTTCTCAAGGTTATCACGCGCCTGTTCTTAGCAATTTCGCGTCTTACATTGGCTGCAAGAAATGTTTATCCAGTTGCGTTTGAAGTGTAATCCAAAAGTTTCCTGATCAAATATTTTATTGCTGGGAGACACTCAAATTCAATCACTCAGAGATAAATGCTAAGAAAGTCATGTTTAAACATCATTCTTAGCTTGCCGGTAGAATATAATCCTTTTTAAACGTTTATGGTAACACTGAGGAAAAATAATCCATCATCCACCTGCATATACATCAGGCAAACCAGTCTACCTAAATGAATTGCACGGTGTGACATCGGAAGAATAAAGGAGATTTAAAATAGGTGAAAATAGTTTCTAGGTATTTATTTAAACGTTGTAATTCTTTATTGCATGCACCCTATACCTTCAAGTTATCAAATCATGTTCATGCTTTATCATTTTATGCTAAGCATAAAATATGTCTGCAATAATATCAGAAATGGCTTTCATTGAGAACTTATGCATATAAATATTTTTATATTTTTTGCTTTTTTGTTATTTTAGTATATTTGTCTATGACAATGTCTGAGGACTTTTCTTTATCACTTGTTAATTGTTTCCCAGTGTTCTCATACAAGACACCAAAGAATGTTTTATTGGTCCAATGGAGGTGGCAGGACTGATTGTCAGAATGTTCTTCCAAATCATTTAACTTCTTATACTTGAGTGTAATCTTTAACTTCCTTGATTCTCCACTTTATTTTATCTAACTACTTTCAATAAAAAACAAAGTAAATTTTTCTATTGCCAAAGCAGTGGAAATTATATTATAATGATTTACTGAATTATTTGTAGAGTTAGTGATTCATTAGGAAGGGGGAAAGGCAGGAAGAAAAGAAAGAGGAAAGAGGTAAGAAAAGAAAGAGGAAGGAAGGAAGGAGGGGGTGAAGGAAAGAAAGAGAGAGGAAAAAAGGAGAAGGAAATTTAATCCCATAGCAAGCAAATGTCCTGCATACTTATTTTTAATTATATGTAAAAAGTTTTTTCTTTGCTTTTTAAAGTTAGCATGAAAATATAAAGCTAACTTTACAAAAAGCAGAAAATATAAAATTTACTATGTCTTTCTATGATATATTCTTTTATTACCCGTATTTCTGGCCAGCAGTAAAAGATTCTTTTTTTCTCAAAGAGAAACAGAATTGTTTTTTAGTTTCACTGGAGTTTTAAGGTTACTTTAACTCCAACTAAACTTAATCATATTAGTTATCCTTGAATCTATAATCATAACACCTACTCTTTTGTTTGTTTATGATTGCTTGGCTTGAGTGCCCCAATTTTTTTCTAAAGTCTTAATGACCTGCCTTGGATAAACGGTTTATACTTGAAAATAAATGAAGACTGTTTGCATGTGTGATATTGTTGTATAATAGAAATTTTAATCTCCTTTAAGAACACAAGGAACTACTTGCTCCATTTACTGCCTGAAGTGAAAGAATAAGGTGCGATTATACACAGTGTAAATTAAGATGTCTTGAGAGCATAGAGCTTTAGGTAATACGTTAAATTAAGGTTCTCAGATGTGCGTTTAATTAAGATATTTAATTTGAAATGTCTGTGCTCTCTTTAATTCCAATTGATTATTAAGAATAGATTTCTTTAGGATATTTAAAAGGTGAGTAGAGGAAGATATGGTGGCTGACCTCAAAAGTTTATCTAAGATATTGCAATTGTCAAACAAATGTAGTGTTTGTCTCTACTTCACCTAGGATGTTGTGCCTGGAATCTGAGGCTGCTATTCAAATGCTAGACTCAAGTAAATCAAACATGGGACAAGTTGAAAATGCCCCTTAATTTACTAAGAGTAGCCTCCCTCTGAGTCTCCAGCTTAGTTATTTATTATTTTTGCTTACACCTGATAAAATAATTTGTACTATAGCTGGGGCTACGTATCCAAACATTTTTAAATGTCCCAGTTTGCAAATATTCATTGAGGGCTTACTATTTGGAAAGGACTATATCGATTACACTAAAAGTTGGAGAAAATTATTCGAAAGCATTCCACTTTCAAGTAGCTTACAATCTAATTGAGAATCCACACACAAATACACACACACACGAGTAAATGATTAGATGATAACATAAGATATGTTCAAAATGCCAAGTAGCTTCTGTGAAAATCAGAGGAAATCTAGAGGTGTAGGTGATTCTGCAGATTGTAATGGTAAAGGATGGCCTTTCAAAAGGGGATTTTTGCTCTGGACTTTGAAAAAAGGCCAAAGTTAATAAGAGGAGCAAACATTGACTGACTTCCCATAATATATCTGGAATTCTCCTAAGTGCTTTTCATGAATGGTGGCTTTTAAATCTCAAAATGATCCTATGAGATTGCATTATTTATATTCCCTTCTACAGATAAGGCAGTCGAAGCACATAGTGCTTAAGTTCCGCAGCCAGGCGGTGCAGAGCCAGGATGTGAATGAACCTCAGAAATCAAGTTTCAGAACCCCTTCCCTTTATCCCCCCCACCACGGCCTCCACTTATCAGAAAAGCAGAGAGATAAATTTGGGACAGCATGAAGAAGCATTTTAAGATTTCAGTGGTGTAAGAAATGGTCCACTCCAAATCATATTCCAAAGAAGTGATTAGAAAGTGGAGCTATAAATGTAGGTGAGGGCCAAGGTGAAGACTTCAAAAGGCAAATTAAGTTGATTAGTCCTGTGTCCTAAAGCAGGAGAGAGTCACTGAAGACCAGTTCACTGCTGACGTGGCAAGGTGTCCTTCTCGGAGTGTGTTCGGGCACAGAGGCCAGGATGATTAGACTTTCCGTGGAAGGCTAACACCCATCAGTTATTGACTACTTGTGCTCCCTTTAGCTTGGTATCTATGACACCTGAAATTTACTTGTTTTGTATTTGATTCATTATTTTCCTCTTTATGTTTTGAATGATAACCTTTATCTATATTTCGGTTGTTTCTTAATGGAAACAGAAAGGCAGTGTTGGGGCTTGGAAAATTGACAAACTAGGTTTGAATCTGGGTCTCAGTGCTTACTAGCTGCAGGAATTGGTGTAAATTATGTAATCCTTCTATATTTCAATTTCCTTTCTCAAAAATGAGGAAAACATAGCCCTAATGATGAAATGAAAAGATGCAAGTGAGTGAACATGGTAATGACTTCAATGATAATAAGAACCAGCATTTGGTTTGCAGCTTAGCACATGACAGACACTGTGCAGGGTGCCTGATACATCCTACTGTTCTTATCTCAGGACACTTTCCTTAGATACTTACTTGTAGCATAGCAAAGAGGACCAACAAGGCAAGTTATTTTCCCAGCCTCAAGAATAAGTAAAGACAGGGCAAGGATTTGACATCACTTCAGTCTGATTCAGAAAAAAATAATTTGGTCTCTTCTACTGGATGGCCTCTCAATTGCTTACTGGTTGATAACACTATATGCCCCAAACCGTGGCTCCCTACCATCTCCACACACTTTGCTCATAACACAAACTGTCTGCATTTTGCTGTCTCTAACATCTTCCCATCTACTATTAATATATACTTCATCTGATTCCTAGAACACTCTTCCTGAAGCGCTGGGTTGATCATGCCATTCCACTGCACAAAACCTTTGAATGGCTTCCTGCTTCTCATTACCTAATGATTAAGATGAAAGCCAAGATCCTCACAAATGGGTCTACCTTTATGATGGCATCTCTCTCCAGCACCTGTGAATAAAACCCTCTTCTCCATCCAGTGAGCTCACTATTTCACTGCTCGAACATACCTTGAGCTTTCTTATGAGTAAGTCTCAGCTAGAGGGAGATAGAGACAAATGCATTACGTTTTTTTCATGAAACTTATCAAGGCATCCCAACTATATGAGAAGATTCCTAAAGGCATGGCTAAGCTTGTCTTGGTCACTTCCATGATGCTCCCAGCACCTAACATGCACATAATATATAGATATATACACATACACACATACATATGCATACACACATATGTGTAATAAATGAATGAACAACCATCTGCCTAGAGTTATGATAGCTGTGTCAATTTACTTTAGGGTTTGTTATTTGTGACTCTCAAAAGGGCTTCCCAGAGTAAATGTTTCAGTTTACAAATAAAGAAGGTGAACATTAGAGGACCTTAAGAACTTTGCCAAAGGTCACTCAACTCTCAAGGAAAAGCTCCCCAACTCCAACTGACTCAAAAGCAAGCCTTTCCACAGTCTGCATCTTTCCACAATGGCTGTGTCAGGAAGATGGATTCTCTTTTTTCTGTCTCAGGTTCCTCCCATTTAAGTAACCGTCATAGACTTGAGGTCGTTTCAGATGGTCCCCTATTATAACACTTGAAGATTCTGTATGTCTTTCTGTGAAATCCGGAGAGGATTTCTTAAAGTAAACATAGCTTGTTTGAAGTTCTTTGTGATCACAGCTACTGTTTTAATTCACCAACACTCAACAAGAAGTCTATAGCAACCATCACACTAGTGCTTCCCATCAATATCCCAGGGGCCACAACTCCCTTTACTAATTGAATATTATTCTCAGCTTTTAGAAACCCCTGGGATACAAAGCCAGACTGGTTGCATGAAACTGGGGAATAGTTTGAAATCTCTGGAAATGAGGGCGTGAAGCGATAAATATTTCTCTTTCCCTTCCAGTTGGACAAACTGAAGACTCAGAACCTGCAGGTGCACAAGACCCCATTAGATTTCCTTATGTGGAGAGGAAAGTTCATGATAGCCCTGATGCTGATCTCAGGCTGTGGGGGTGTGGCTTGGGGATACAAGCAGACTCTGACCTTATTAACAACAAAATTAGTTTGGAAGTTATGGAGACCATACCACACAAAATGTTTTAAGAAACAGGTCAATGAAACAGATCCAGCGTAGGAAGTCGGAGCACATAACGCATCAGAGAGTGCACCCGTGTAGCAGGTGGGCCAACTCACATAGAAAGAGCTGCCTCTCTAAAAGGCAGAGGCCACCAAGCATTTGACAAAAGATACTGATTTTTTTGTTCAACAAAAATCCATTAAGGACACTGGAAAAGAGAGAGAGGGAGAGAGAGAAAGGAGGCGGGCAGCTCACTGGCAGGCACAACGTAATTACAGCTATTACATTTTTTTCCTAAAGTAGTTATTTGTGGTTCCTCCAAACTCTAATGTGTTTTTATGTTGCAGCCTGTTGTTATTGGGGCAGGCTGCTTGACATTTGCAAGGTTCCATTGCTATTAAAAAGAATGATGTTATCAAGAGGAAAGCGAGGCGACAAAGCAAAATTAATTAACACCACCATCTAACAAAGCAAAATAAATTAAACGATGGTTGACTTCCATTGTGTACTTCCAAACGGTGACTGAGGAAAAACCTAAGCTTTTAACCCCCTATGCTCTGAGCTTAGCACCATGGTCGAGTGCGCTCCTGTGCAATTGAAGGAGGCTCTATGCTCCGTGTTTCTACACAGGCAAGCTAACTGGTAAGCCATTCATATCCTTCAATAATAAAATTGTTGCTTGTGCTTTCTACAGAGAGGGCAGCAGATGGAACACTGTAGGGAATGTTTTCCCTAAGTCTGTATTGCCTCCAAGCACACTTAAAAGAAATATTATTAGTTTTGTCACACATTGAACATAAATGAGGATAAACCAGCTGGTAAATTTTAAACCAATTAGAACCCACAATGTCCGCAGATCCCGTAGGTTCTATGGTGCCAGTGATTTATCTGTCACTTTGCACATGCCAGTGTCACCAGTAATGGCTAGAACAAGTTGCCCAGAACTACCACAAACCAACAGTGGCTTCCTAGAAAGTGCTTGATGGCATAGAAATGAATACTGTCATAAGTTGTTACCACTGTCAGTCAGTAAATGCAGACCTATGCAGCTTGAACCCTGTGACCAGAACTGTGCTACATATGTAGAGGGACAATATGGTTCACTGCCTACGAGAGTTTATAATCTGGTTGGAATGGTAAGATATGATCAGGTGCAACAAACAGAGCAAGATAATTATCTACTGTGTGTGTATGGAAATACACATATGTACACATATATGTAAAACGAGAAGTTATATTGATCTACCTGCAGTTACAAACAGAAAGCTATTTTGCTAGATCTAATGAAGTGTTTCGTTTTTTCTTCTTTTGAAATTAACCCACTGCTTCACATTTCTAACATATTTTACTTTTTTTTTTTCAAAGTACTTTAGTCTATGGTATTTGGTCATCACAACATGACTGAATCATTGCATGAAATAATTAAAAGGCCAACAGGACCACCACGAATAGTCCCATTTTATAGATTAGTCATGGGCCTAGTGAAGTCACGCTACATATGAGACCAAATGACTAGTAGGTTGTTGCAATAGTGCACAGATTGCTGATTTTTCGTAAATATCAGAGAAAAAAGGGAGATCACTGTGAACTGACAATGTTCTAGAATATGTTGCAGAGGGGAAGAGGAGAGGGAGGCCTGAGGAAGGGAAGAACAGGTGCTCTGAGCAATGGCCACAAGCAAAGGTTACATTTATCTCATCCTAGTTTCTGTTGTTGGGGAGCCACTCTTAGAGAGACCATTCTGAGTAGATAATACCATCTGCTCCCCACCATAGACATAGCTCTTTATTTTAAGATCTGGGGCACAGATGCAGGATGTGTAGGTTTGTTACAGAGGTAAATGTGTGCCATGGTGATCTGCTGCACCTATCAAGCTATTACCTAGGTACTAAGCTCAGGACGCATTAGCTATTTTTCCTGATGCTCTCCCCGCCTTCATAGACAGCATTTTAAAGCACACCAATGGGTTTAACAGGTACTCATTTTTTTAATCAGTAATCAAATAACTATGATTAATTAGTAGGCACAAATAAAATTCACAGAAAGTAAATGTCCAGGCAGGGCGCAGTGGCTCATGTCTGTAATCCCAGCACTCTGGGAGGCCGAGGAGGGCAGATCACGAGGTCAGGAGTTTGAGACCAACCTGACCAACATGGTGAAACCCCATCTCTACTAAAAATACAAAAATTAGCCGGGCATGGTGGCACGTGCCTGTAATCCCAGCTACTCGGGAGGCTGAAACAGGAGAATCACTTGAACTTGGGAGGCGGAGGTTGCAGTGAGTCGAGATCATGCCACTGCACTCCAGCCTGGCAACAGAGCAAGACTGCGTCTCAAAAAAAAAAAAAAAAAAAAAAAGAGTAAATGTCCAAGTAAAACTGGACCTGTAAAGATTTGCACATTAATAAGAACAACCTTTCCTTAAAGCCCATAAAATAACCTAAAACCAAACATCAACAACATCTCTGTTCCTGAGGAAACCTCAGGGTCAAAAACTATTATCCATTGGACCTATTGCCAAAGTAACACTACTTTTTAGGGGAACTTATTTTCAATGGCGATCATACAAAGGAACAGGTCATAAAGTTTGTATTGCCCTATTGGGAAATTTCTAGAGTTTATTTATAAGAAATAGGCTTCTTAGGCTTATTGCAATAATAGAAAAGATAGACACAAAATACCTCCAAAAATGGAGGGTTTTAACTACCACCAATAAGTCAGCTGTTGTTCAAAGAGAACAAACAGAGATAAGAGGATATGAACATCAGTGCAGGTTATTATTACTAAATGGAGCTCACTAAGCTCACTAATACTCACTGACACAGTGTATTTTAGAAGCTATAAATTTCAACCTACGCCAAGCTTTCCAGAAACTTTTTAAAAAATTTTTATTGTGAGTTCAGGGATACAAGTGCAGGTTTGTTACACAGGTAAACTTGTGTCATGGGGGTTTGTTGTACAGATTATTTCATCACCCAAGTATTAAGCCCAGTACTCATTATTCTTCCTGATCCTCTCCCTCTTCCCACCCCCCACCCTCTGAAAGGCCTCAGTGTGTGTTGTTCCTCTCCATGTTTCCATGTGTTCTCATCATTCAGCTCCCACTTACATGTGAGAACATCTCGTATTTGGTTTTCTGTCCCTGTGTTAGTTTGCTAAGGATAATGGTCTGGAAGACAACTTGGGCAACACTATTCAGAACATAGGCATGGGCAAAGATTTCATGACAGAAATGCCAAAAGCAATTGCAACAGAAACAAAAACTGACAAAGGCGATCTGATTAAACTGAAGAGCTCTGCACAGCAAAGGAAACTACCCACAGAGTAGACAGACCACCTAAAGAATGGGTGAAAAAATTTGCAAACTATGCTTTCTGGAAACATGTTTTCTAAAGCAAATTGATACATACTTCTTCCATCTTAGCATCCTCATCTTCATGTATGTAGGTACGAATGTATACATCAAATATGAAACAGAAAAAGAGAAAATATACCTTGTGTCTATATTCTTTATATGTTCAAGTCTATTTCTATGTTTATCTCTTTTTTTGTCTCCTTTCAGCAGAGTTTATTTGTGCTAAAATTGATGAAGCTTATCCAATAATTAAAACTGTGGTTGAAGAAGAGACAATGGTTCTGAGGTATCCTTCTTTGTCAAGTAACTCTATTTGGTACAGGGATTAAAGTCAGACGGCAAATGTGACCTAGTTTCAACATTAAAAAGGTCCTAATTTAGAAATTAAAACGCCTTAGTTACGCTACCTGTAAAATGAAGATAAAGATTCTAAAGAATTCCTTAATGATTTATATAATAAAACATTTATAAATCATCATAGACAAACGTAAAATAGTAATGACAAAGCATTCATCACTCTGATAGCAATAAGGTGTCTCTGATTTCTTTCATATTCTCAAATGGAAAATACTACATACTCATTTCTATTTTTATTTGATAGAGAATATTACATGACATTCTGTCATAGTTATTTAATTTTATAATTACACTTTGCTTGGTCAAAAGTTAGAATCCACTTGTTTTAATTGAATGTAGAGGAAGAACCCCAGGAACAGATATCCA
Organism: Macaca mulatta; assembly: GCF_049350105.2. NCBI lineage: Eukaryota > Metazoa > Chordata > Mammalia > Primates > Cercopithecidae > Macaca > Macaca mulatta. Next base: position 174,291,785 of record NC_133409.1, read on the forward strand.
TTGCAAGGGATATTATCTTGGAATTTAAACAATTCAACACCACCTCGTACATGAGCTCATTCAGTTGTATGTATTTATGAACTCCCCTATGGGACATTGGATAATTATATTCATTCATCCATCACTCATTCACTCACTCATGCATTCTTTTTTTTTTTTTTTTTTGAGATGGAGTCTTGCTCATTGCCCAGGCTGGAGTGCAGAGTGGCACGATCTCTGCTCACTGCAAGCTCCGCCTCCTGGGTTCACTCCATTCTCCTGTCTCAGCCTCCCCAGTAGCTGGGACTACAGGTGCCCGCCACCTCACCCGGCTAATTTTTTGTGTTTTTAGCAGAGACGGGGTTTCACCATGTTAACCAGGATGGTCTCAATCTCCTGACCTCGTGATCCGCCCGCCTCGGCCTCCCGAAGTGCTGGGATTACAGGCGTGAGCCACTGGGCCCGGCCGCATTCTTTAACAATAATTAATTGAGCACCTATTATAAAATGTAACTTGCAGGGTGCAGTAGTTTGTAGGGCTGATGTAACTAACTACCACTAGGTAGCTGAAAACAACAGAAATGTATTCTTTCTGAGCACTGGAATCTGTAAACCCACTGTCAAGGTATGAACCAGGCCATGCAAGCTCTGAGACTCTGGGTAGAATCCTCCCTTACTTTTTCTAGTTTCTGGAGGTGGCCCCCAATCCTTAGTGTTTCTTGGCTTGCAGCTGCATCACCTGGTGTTCTCGCGTGTGTCTCCACTTTCATTTGACATTTCTCTCTTCTTACAAATATACCAGTCATATTGGATTAAGGGCCACCCTACTCAAGCATGACCTCATTGTAACTTGATTACATTTGCAGAAACCCTATTTCCAAACAAGGTCACGTTTCAGATACCAAGGTTAGGACTGCAATTTATCTTAGGATTTAGATATAGCAAGGTTAGGACAATTCAGCCAGCAGCCTATGGGAACAAGGTAAAGCTATATAGAAGACCAACATGGTTTTCTACTTCATGGAACATACAATATGCAGAGGTGTTCAAACATACAAAATGTTTAAAAAATAATTTTATATGTCATTAATAGCAATTGTAAGAAGTACAATAACAGAAAAGCATGATATGAAATGGTAGTAAGGTTGACAAACTGCAGGGGTGTGAATGATTCATCCAATATACAGTACTCATATCAAGAAAAAGTATCCTATCACTGGGCACAGTGGCTCATGCCTGTAATCCCAGCACTTTGGGAGGTTGAGGCGGGCAGATCACTTGAGGTCAGGCGTTCAAGACCAGCCTGGCCAACGTGGCGAAACCCTGTCTCTACTAAAAATACAAAAATTAGCTGGGTGTGGTGGTGCAGGCCTGTAATTCCAGCTACTTAGAAGGCTGAGGCAGGAGGACTGCTTGAACCTGGGAGGCGGAGGTTGCAGTGAGCTGAGTGAGTGCCACTGCACTCCAGCCTGGGTGACAGAGCAAGACCCCGTCAAAAAAAAAAATGGAGGAGAGAGAGAGAGAAAGACAAAGAGAGAGAGAGAGGAGAGAGAGAGAGAAAGAAAGAAAAAGAAAGAGAAAGAAAAAAGGAGGAAGAAAGGGAAGGAAGGAAAAGAAGGAAAGGAAAGAAAGAGTGATCTATCATTTTAGGATGGTACAAAGTCTGGAATTCCCGGGTTCAGAAGGATCAGCTAGTTGATACTCCAGATTCTTTTTACCTTAAGTATTAGTTTTGCTGTCATTAAGAAATGTTTAACCACAGAACTGATAATGATGCGCAATGCAGTATAATTGCAGTGTGCAGATTCTGTGGAAATTGAATTAACAAATAATGTCAATGTTAAAAATATTGATTTTAATACATTTTGAATTCCCTGTAACTGTTCATTCCTCAAATGCTGATGATATTTGGAGATGATCAAGAAAGAAGCATAGCATTAATCAAAAAATTACAATTTCAGATTCTTCAGAGCAAGAAAGTGAAGTTTACAAACCACTAAAGATGATGCATGGGTATTTGTACATATGAATGGGTTCTTTTGTCCATGTGGAAGTCTGTGATTTGAAGACAGGTACAGAGTCTACTGTAGTCAATTTCTATAGCAATAAGAGCCATTAAAAACGTCAGGATCATATAAATTGACATCATTTGCCCCAACTTTGGGATTAGAAGCAAAGAAAACTCTCAACCAAAAGGAAATTTGTGCTAGCTTTGTCTTGCTTTTCAGAGTAGATATCAACACCAGGCTGTCAAGGCCTAGATTGCCTCTGTGTACCCTTGAAATACAGAAAACCTTCCATTGTTCATGAATATTTATAAGCTTTTTCTTCCGTGTGGCACATAGGTAGGACTATGAACTTTAAGTGAGTGTATTTCTAAATATAATCCATGGACTAGTTGAGAGTTTTAAAATGTCCTTTCCAGATTCCTTACATCTTCCTGCCCTAGATAAATTCAAATTTGGTTTGCTGTAATACTCCTGATTACCGGGAACCATTACTGACTATAAAAATGTGATTATGTCTATTGGAAAATGGCAGAGCGCCATCCACATTTATGCTAGTGGGATTTTGGCCTCCTGCTTTGACATTTGTACATTCTCCCATCTTAAATAAAAATCCAAGGGTAGCATTATTACTGTGCCCTTCAAATTCCTCAGGTAACTTGATCTAAATAGATGCTTCCACTAAGATCTTTCCTTTTGATTATACCCAAATATTTTTGAAAACTACAGGCTTGAAAATGTAGAAAAAAGATAACTGATCCAAAAAGGTGTTCTAATATTTCCCTTGCTTGCTTTACTGACATCTCATATTTCAGTTTCCAGTTTCCTTTTTTAAAAATTTTACTTTTGACTGGGTGCAGTGGCTCATGTCTGTAATCTCAGCACTTTGGGAGCCGAGGCAGGCAAATCATCTGAGGTCATGACTTCGAGACCAGCCTACCCAACATGGTGAAACCCCATCTCTACTAAAAATACAAAAATTAGCTGGGTGTGGTGGCAGGTGCCTGTAGTCCCAGCTACTTGGGAGGCTGAAACAGGAGAATCATTTGAGGCCAGGAGGTAGAGGTTGCAGTGAGCCAAGACCGCGCCATTGCACTCCAGCCTGGGCAACAAGAGTGAAACTCTGTCTCAAAATAGTAATAATAATAAAAGTGTTTACTCTTTTTTTAAGGAACTAATTACTATCAATGATTAGTTTTTCCTGTCTAAACTATGTTCTTATCAGTTTATCCTCTGTAAAAATATCTTTGTTCCTGGAAAATAAGATGTCAAGCTTGGATGAGATAAGTTTCTAAAAGTCTCTTTTGTTAATTGATTGATTGTGATAAGTCTATTCGATCTATGGTTTAGTCCTATGTATTTTGGAAGATAATGTCTCCTTCCTTCAAAATACATGTGCTCAGCTACCCTGTAGTGAGTCAGTGAAAGGTGTCCACTTATATACAGCAGGAAAGGGATGTAATGAATCAGAAAGGGATGTGTTTTATGCAGTAAGCACTTTCCACACTCTTTCCCGCACTGCTACATTTATGCTGAAATGGTCCATTTATTTTAATCCTAAATAGGGTCCCTAGACAAGAGCCGAGAATGGAAGTCAAGTAAAAGAAAAAAGAAAAGGATTTCTATTTCAGAACAAACAAAATTCAAAACAAGGGGGAAAAAACAACCCTCATTTAGCCCTTGGTAAAACCGAATTTTTATGGCACCTACTCTTTCTCACTGTAGGAATTTGCTTTCAAAACTTCTCCCTTACCCTCCAATCCTGATGTGGCTTGCAGCTAAGTAAATCATCCCCGCTCTCTCATCACAAGTGTGTTTCTGCTGTAGTCCTACATCTCAGAAGGATGGGAAGGCTGAGTTAAAATCATCTGTTCACGGTAGAGACCTTCAATTGATAGGTTCTAAAAATGAGTCTGTGGGTATCAGCAGTCCCTACAAAATTATCTTCCGTTCACACCAGTGGGATCAGTGCACAAAGTCAAGAGCACAGCCCTCCCACAGGCCCTACACACCAACCCCAAACAGGCAGCACAGGAATATTGCTCAAAACAGAAATTCGGAAAGCAAGCCCTGTAAGGCACCAGCCCTCTCTATCATGACCGAGAAAGTTTAAAATCTTGACCAATGAATCTAGATAGATTACGAAAGAACATAGAGCAGAAATGGAAATTTTTGAAAGAACTGGAAATAGAACTACCATTCAATCCAGCAACCCCACAACTGGGTGTATAAGCAAAGGGAAGTAAATCACATAGAAAAATATACTTGCACTCATACATTTATCACAGCACAATTCACAATAGAAAATATCTGGAATCAAGTGTCCATCAGTGGAGGATTGGATAAAGAGTGGTATATATACATACCATAGAGTATACTCTGCCATAAAAAGAACCATATCATGTCTTCTATGGCAATGCAAATAGAATTGAAAGTCATTAGCCTCAGTGAAATAACGCAAAAACGGAAAGTCAAATACCGCATGTTCTCGCTTACAAGTAGGAACTAAAAAAATGGGTAAGGATGGACATACAGAATGAAATAATAGATATTGGAAATGAACAAAAGGTAGAAGAGTGGGATGGTGGGAGGGAAGTGAGGGCTGAAAAGTTACCTTTTGGGTACAGTGTTCACTATTCAGGTAATGGGTGCACTAAACCCCGGACTTCACTACTACACAATATAGGCATGTAGGAAACCTGCACTTGTACCCCTTAAATATATGAAAATAAATAAATTATATTTAAAAAGAAAGAACACAGAGCATAATCAGGATCTGGTAGTACCTAATTACCAGTATTAGATGGGCACACTTGTCAAGTAATAACCAATTGTCTCTCCAACAGTTACTTGGTGGTTAACTAATAAAATGTAGTCAGCATGGAAGTAATATCACTAATTTCTCTTTTCTTAATAACAGCACTTGTGCTTGAAGTGAATGTTTGTCGTATTTGGTTTCCCAGTACATAAACTCATTCTTATTTCAGAGGGATCTCCATTGTGAGAGTCTTTGTTTAAAGGGAGCCATAACTTCCTACATAAATGAAAGAGGGGACCAGACACTCCATTTCTCCACCCAGCCCTGAGAGTTAAGGTGCAGGCATATGGCTTAGAATAGAACAATTAGATACCACAGTGAGAGCTTTGAAGCTTGAGCAAATGACATTAAGACAAAATAAGAGTTAAAATCCATAATAATAGTAGTGACATTAAGAGTTAGTAACATTAAGAGAATTCATGAATAGTGGTGGCATGTAGTGACGAAGGTGGTGTTGCAGCTTTCAATGCTGGTGGTTAGAATGCCTAGAAAGAGAATAAAGTGATAATAGTGGCATTCTAAACAGGTTGTTTCTTGAGTATAATGCATTTGTTTCTACTGCCAAGCCTTCCTTAGTTTCTGCTAATTTTAGGAGTCTTCCAATTGTTTCTTTGAGCTACTATTTTCCCAAGTCCATTTCAGATTAACTTAATCATCTTCTGTTACTTACACTCAAGGAGTCAGTGTTATAGAAAACAGAGCCTCAGAAACACATGGGAATAAGACATTGGTTGTCTGTCCTAGGTTGAGGCAAATGTCAGTCAAAGTCATATCAATATTTCAGGATAGAAATATGAAAGCTCATGATACACATAGTTACAAAAGAGGAACTTGGAATGATTGCAAAAGAGTAGCAAGAGGAGTCTAAAAATCCAAGAGAGCAAGGTCAGGTGGCTGCTCTTAACAGCACTTGCCAACTTAAAAAAAGAAAATAGCAATTTCAAGTCTCCATACTGCATGATGTAAGGCATAGAGGTCACCAAAATATCTTATAGCTCATAGCTACATGACTGAGATTGCCAAACTAAACTGAAAGTTTGACTCTAATGGTGGTTCAGTTACAATAACATTAGAATTCCCAATCTCACAATTTCTCAGTGAAAATAAAAGTGTTGATTAGGCATGAGCAAAACTCTTAGGATTGGAAAAGCATCTTGAAACCATAAACCCATGAAAAGTATTTGTCTGAAAAAAGGTCTCTTTGTCCTATGTGTGGATTCTCATTCAAGAGCGAAGCCAGTGCTAATGTCCCAGCTCTTTCAGGGGGTCCATACCTCTTACCAAACTTAAAGCCTCACCTGCTCCAAGGAGCTAGTTAAAACCCAAACTGAGTAGGAGGAATCTTACATACACCAAAGTATTTCTGGATTTGGTTATTCTAGATCATTGAAAATCTGACTAGTGGGTACTGGAATGTATTCTGAGGATGCTAGAACAAGGGAGAACAAATTTAACCCCAAATCCAACACAGCATCTGTTTGAGAGAAAGTCTGAGTATGCAAGACTGGTTCACAGTATGCAATATTATGATAGTCCACCCTAAGCATAGGCCCATTGACAAAAATGTATTGGCTGCATTTGGCAGAGAGTTTACTGTCTCTGGACGGTAGGAATGTTGGACTAGATACACATGATTTTTTCCTGTCCTCACTCTCAAACAACGAGAAATGAACCTGGGGAATGCCAGCATTTGTCAACAGCACTTTAATGATGATTTCCTATGTCCTGCAATGCTATAATTCAGACATACAGTCATTAATTTTATTAGAGTGGGAGGATTCCAGAGTGTCAGATGCAAAGTGGTCACTAAAACAGTAATCAGAGAAGGCAGCAGCACCAGTGTGGGAAACAAGATGGTCTTATTCACAGAGGTCTTAGGAAGTAGTTAATTGATCACAGGACCTATAGAACAAAAACAGACGAGTAGGCATCAAGGCCTGAGAACTTTAGAGCAAAGCCATGTTTGTTTCAGCAAATAACTCTTCTCTTTTTGGCAAATGACACTTGCCCTGCAACTGGGTGCTATTGGAGATCAATCTGGTCATGGGATATCAAGCGACATGCAGTCTGAGTTGACTAGTAAGACTTGGACGTTATACGCTCCCCCCATTCACAAATCCACATCTTCGCAGCAGCAGTCCATCATTAACTCAAAGTGATTTATGTGGAATTGGAAGTGAGCAGGTCAGGAAGGCACTAGTAATCACTCACACTTCCAGCATATTTACTCCTTTCACAGTTCTGCCCCCTCTAAAACTACCTATGGCTTCCTGAGGAATTTTCCAAGAGAATCAAAATACTTTGTGATCATCAGATAGACAATGCTATTGACACTAGACAGAATGCCACGACATTTCAGCCAGTTTAGAAGTGGCCCAAGAGGACGTGGAGAAGAGAAATACATTGGTGGTTCTTCAGTGGCGGCATTTTATGAACTTCACCTGTGGAGAGATTATCTGTGGTAAGTTTCTACCTTGATTCATTGACAGTAAATGATGGTTTTACCAGGCATTCTAGAGCAAGGTTAGATAATTTGCAACAAGAATCTAAGGTTAAAAGGTATATGAGAAGATCTCTCTCAGAATGAGCCCAAAGTTTGAAAACATTCACATCTCCTATGAGTATTCACAAAAAGTCCCCTAAAATAAGGGGACTTTAAATAAACATATACAAGATGATCTTCCCTGTGGACCTCTGTTAACTTCCTTTCCTAACCACTCTAGTGCTTTAACTTATGAACAAGGGGGCATGGTAGCATAGTTAGAGGTTAGCCATAAACTCAAAACATTGGATTTTAATCTTGACCAAGATGATTAGTCCATTGACTGATTTGTCCCCAGCAGCAGCAAAGCCAGAGTTCCTATTCTGATAATCATACCTCAAGGCCACCAGTCCTATGTTCAGTGCCACATAGATTCTATTTGACCCTATTCCCTCATGAAGGGGATAATAGTCGGTCCTTGCAAGTATAAAGGCATTCTGGATTTAGATTTGTCTTCTCTGCCCATCATTTTTCTGCAAACAACATCACCTGTGAACCTACTGAGCACCTTGCACATAATCACGGTATCCCATAAAATTAAATTTCATGCAGGAATTCACTTTGCAATTAAAGAACTCAGACAGTGGGATGATGCCCATGGAATTTAGGATCTCAAAACACAGCATCAACCAGATGCAAATGGCTTTGTAGAGTAGTGGCGTCACCTATATGACTCAGTCTCAGCTGGGAGAGAACCCCTTCTCAAGTTGGGATGCAGTCTTATAAAATGCAGTATACGTTCTGATGCTATGAACAATAGATGGTACTATTTTTCCATAGGTAGAATCAAAGTCTCTGGAATCTAAGGGGTAAATGCATGAATAGTCACTTTCAGATAAATGACCCATTTACAATTTATTTTTACTCAGCTTCCTCAATTCTGGGCTCTTCCAAGTTTAGAGGTGTTCATAATAAAGGGAGAACTTCCATCCAGGGCAATGATATTACGGAATCTGAGACTGCCACATAGACAGTTTAGGCTCCTTATACCTGTGGACAAACAGGCTGTCTTCTGTTACTGATATTGACTATCTTTTTGATAATCGGGATTAGGATTTGATAGTCAGAGTTAGGATTATTGCATACAGCAAAAAGGGTTATAGAAATGGAAACCAGAGGAGCCTTTATGTTGACTCATTATTCTATCATGCACAGTGACAGAAGATAATGGACCTTTACATCCCTTTTAGGTAGGATTGCCAACACTTGGGTTTCCACACTGGGTAAGAAACCTGATCAAATGAGTTGCTAGGCAGAAGCAAAAGGAACACGGACTGGTTGTGGAGAAGGAAGGTGCTAAGTACTAACTTCATCAACTGGCTTCCTTGCTAGTTATCCATAATTTCTGGAGCCTTCATCCATAATTTCTCTTTGTTGTGGAAATTCGATTTTATATATTTTAATTTTCCTTTTGGTTTCTATCTTTCTCCCCCACAGTTACCTATAGGGTGTGTTGGCTGTGGCCAACTTTAAACTTGCTCTATAGGTTGCAGAATATCTAACCAAGATCACGGCAGAACAAGGAGAGAAATGGCCCATCACCTGAAAAGCTATAATGTGGAGTCATAAAGAGATATTGATGAGAATTTGGGATGTCTCCCTTTGGGGAAAAGGAGTGAGTGTATTTAATTGCCCATGGAGTTGCATCATATTGAGAGGTATTTGTTTTACGATTGTGGTGGAAGAAATATGTTATCTGGAGACTGGATAACCAAATAGGCTAACTGTAGTAGACATTGTCTGCCCAGCATAGAAACCTCCGTCCCACTGTGGGGAATTCCTCCTTGGGTGAGTCCATTCTCCGTTGCAATCTCCAGTAGCAAGGGTGCTGATGTATGATAGTGGCATCAGCTTCTAGCCATGAAGAAGGTAGTGCCTGTGGGGGCACCATACCTGGAATATAACTGCAGGGTGGCCTCTGCTGTGTTCCCGTGAGTCTGTTCTCTGCATTCCTGTCCATTTTTCCAAATCAATTTCTCCAATCATTTATTAGTTCTATAGATGACCTGATTCACCTCCATAAATTTATTTTCTGCTTTAGTTAATAAGAGTTCATGTCTGTAACCTGCATCCTAGAATGCTCACTGACACATGGGCAGTGTCATCAACAGGAAAGAAAAATATCCAATGCTATAATTAGAAAGAAAGATGAAAGTCTTGTGTATTTTTGACTGCATAAAGAGCTAATGTTTCTTGAAGATGCTTAAAAAATGTAACCAGTTTAATTATTATAAGTGCATACAATGGACTGAATGTCTGTGTCTCCCCTAACCTCCTATGTTGAAATCCCATCTCCATTGTGATAGGGTTAGGGAGTGGGCCTTTGGGAGGTGATTAGGTCATGAGGGTGGAGCCCTCATGAACGGGATCGGTGCCCTTATAAAAGAGGCCCCAAAGGGCTCTCTTCCCCTGTTTCTGCCATGTGAGCATACAAGGAGAGGTCAGCAGTCTACAACATCAAAGAAGATCCTCACCAAAACTCAACCAGTCTGGCGCCCTGACCCCAGACTTCCAGCCTCCAGAACTGTGAGAAATAAATTTCTTTTGCTTATAAAACACTCAGTTCATGGTATGTTCTTATAGCAGCCTGAACAGACTAAGACAGAGGATACCTGTGGTATATTTTTAACAAAATCATAGACAGCACAAAGCAGGCTGGAGAAAGAATGGGGGTGGAGTATGAGGAATAGAACACAAGGAATGACTGAATCAGAATGGAATAGATACACAACTGGCTGGAGTCAAGGTCCAAATAAAATAAGTTGAAATATAGTAAATACAAATAAGGAATTCTGCATGATCAAAAAAACAGCTGCACCATTCTAAAATGTAGACAGAGGGAGCAGGATGTGTTGACAACTTCCAGTGTGTTTCAGAAATATTTAGCACTGTATTGAATAATAATGTTTGAATGTATCAACGCTGTACCTCTCCCCTTCCCAAGCTGCTTGGCTCTTGAGTATCTGTTTTCTCAACAAGCTCCTCCAGTGACTTACCCAGAAAGGAGAGGAAAAAAGGAAATGTACCGTGATGTATCCTGAGACGGTGCCTTAAGAAATTCAGCCCTCCTGATCCAGTATTCAGAGAACAAGTCTGCCTATCTCTCTCTGTCTCTCTCTCTCTCTGTCTCTCTCTCTCTGTCTCTCTTTCTCTCTCTCTCTCTGGGCGGATCTCTATCAGAACCAAGGACCTTCTGGCTTGGAGCTCTGAGTGCTCTCCTGTGCAGTAGGTGCTGCTTGGTGTCAGGGGTCTGGAATCTTCTTGCTTCCACTCTGGTGGCTTGGATTTTATTCTTTCTCAGAAATGTCATGTGCTTCCATGCACTCCGTTCTCCAGAAGTACCCCTGGGCTCCTCCACTGGCTCCAAGATTGCATCACTAATGAAAAACATCTTGGCAATCACCAGAGCCTGCCATCTCATGTTCCCTCTACTAAAATATTGACCACCTCCTACCACAGAGCCCACTGCCCGAGTGGGTCATTTCTAGCTTAGACAGAGGAAATACTTTATTCCAATATATGATCTCTACTAAACCAAACCTGATAAGATCCCATCATCCAGTTTTCCTTTGCCCTATCCTGCCTTGTCTTGTTATTCCATTGTATCCCACCTCAACCTATCTCTCAGTGGGTCTTATTTATTTACTTGAGACAAGGTCTCACTCTGTTGCCTAGGATGGCATGCTGGGAATACAGGTACATGCCACCATGCCTTGTTAATTTAAAAAAGTTTTTTAGAGATGGGATCTTGCTGTGTTGCCCAGGCTATTCTCAGACTCCTGGACTCAGGAGATTGTCCCACTTCAGCCTCACAACTAGATGGGATTACAGGGATGAGCCACTGACTCTGACAGGGTCTTTCTCCTCTTCTGGCACCTTGGGTGGATTATTCAGAGACAGACTCCCGGATGAAAATCTGGGTGTAGGAGGTTTATCGAGAGTCCTCGCATGAACATTATTCAAAAGAGGATGAGGGAAGTAAAACTGAGCAGAGAGAGAAAATGAACTGTGATGCAACTGCAGCAGAAACCTCAGAGAATCCCACAGTCCCACCGGGGCCTCTGAACTGGATGCAACTTCAGAATTGTCTCAAATTAAGTCAACAGAGGATACTTTGTTCCTCCCACCCCCAAACCCCCCTCCGCCAGCTCACGAGCCACTAGAAGCAGACTATCCCAGGGAGAGAGTGTAAACTTGCTCAACATAGCTTCCTTCAGCTAAGAGCAACTCCAAGAGGGGGATTTGGCTGTGAGACAACAGCAGCCAACACTCACAGTGCCTTGGAGAATGCATGTCCTTGTCTTGGAGGGGGCATCTGAATAGCACACCACAGCATTTGCTACTCCTGGGCATATACAGCCCAACGCACTGAGGACGAGAAGTTAGCTCTACAACTGTCTAGTCAGAGGAGTGGGCCACCTCCCTTTCCAGTCCAGTGAAACTCATGTTGCTACTTTTCCTAAGCACTCCTTTTATTAGAAGGATTCTATTCCACTGGAAAATACTTCATGCTCTAGTGTTGGGTCTTCCAGTGAGCTTTCTTCATGTAGCTCTTTAGTGCTTCTCTTAAGCTCCCGAAGACAAAAAAAAAACAAGGTGTCCCACACAGTAGTGGAAGGACCTTAGAGATGGCTTAATCTAGTTCCTTCATTTTCAGGTCCTCAGAGACATGGCACATCTTCCCCAAGGCCACACATCTGCTTAGCATTGGAATCAGAACCATAACCCTCGTCGAATGGTCTTTGTTCTCCCAGCAAATGATGCTCTGATGCTGATGCTGTACTATATAACTCATTAAGTTCAGAAGTATGTGTCCTGGCTCCTCAATGAGACTGCAAACTGAGCCATTTCTTAAGCTGTTTTACAGAAAAACATATAAAACAATAGGAGAACTAGTAAAAGCCCATCTCTGCTAAGATTTCATTCAACCACTGGGTAGGGTTAAACATGAATGCATTTTTCAGTTTTTTCATACTGCACACTGGTGATTTTCTAGCTATAAGTTATAACAAAGTTTATCATTCAAATGGCCCCCTAAAGTGCAAGTTGTCTTAGAGGAATAAATAGTGTCTAATATGTCTGTTTTTCTGGTAAAGGAGAGAAAAACAGAAAACTGAATAATATGAAAAAGAAACAGGAGGAAAAATTAAAAACACAAGTAGCAGTGGTTTTCGCCCCAGTGGAAAACATACATTTATTGGGAAGAATTCTCAGCAGGAACAGTGGAAATCTTACATTTTCTAGTTCAATTACAACATCAGGATCTTAGATATTGGTAAGAGGCTTGTTTCCAAGAACTCTGATGCTGAATCAATACAGTCCTAAGTGATACATTAGAAGTGCTGCAGAAAATGTCCTACCATTATTAATAAATTGTTCCATAGCCTTCAATATATTTTTTCTTATACATTTAGTCATTGTTTAAATTACTGTTTTACTGAAATGAAATCATGAATGTTGGGGATTTAGGAAAAATAATGCTGCAATTTGTAAGCCAGCCAGCCTGGCTGTTCCGTCCACAGGTTGAACCATCAACTTATGATACACAGTGGATTCGCCCAGGAAATTCTCAGATCAGCAATTTGTTATGAAAATGCACTATGCTGTCCTTTGGACTCAAATTTGAGAATACTGTTCAGATATTAGTTGGATGTGTTTATATTTATTGCTTTTAATGGGGTTGCATGGTGCCAGGCAGCACTTTTCTCTGTTGGATACTGTTTGGCCTTTGGCAAAGGAAAGAATCTATGCTGCTTCATACCCAGCACACAAGAAAGGGCCCCTTAGCCCTTCCCAAGCTACTGAATCTCTTCAGATAGCAGTCATCTCCTTACTACGAAATAAGGCTTTTCACTCCAAAATTAAAAATAAAGCCTAGACTCGAATGCCTCTGAGAGAAGAGACATGGTATTTTTGAGGTAATGTTGAGAAATGACCCTTCCTACTCTGGACTTTGAGCAGAGATAATACACGTGAGATGTTTGGACACATCTGATGTGTACAGTAGCAGGTGCAGAACAAAGTCCTCTTATATTAACTAAAGAATAGAATATAGGGCCGGGTGCGGTGGCTCACGCTCATACTCCCAACACTTCGGGAGGCTGAGGCAGGCAGATCACGAGGTCAGGAGATCGAGACCATCCTGGCTAACATGGTGAAACCCTGTCTCTACTAAAAATACAGAAAATTAGCCAGCGTGGTGACATGCGCCTGTAGTCTCAGCTACTCGGGAGGCTGAGGTAGGAGAATCACTTGAGCCTGGGAGGCAGAGGTTGCAGTGAGCCAAGATCACACCACTGCACTCCAGCCTGGTGAAAGAGTGAGACTCCGTCTCAAAAAAAAAAAAAAATGTAGATGGGCAGATCCATATTGGTTGAAGATCTGCACTTGAAGTGTTGGCCAATGAAAAATGTGACAAAAGCAGAGACTCAAGCGATATGTCACAGGAAATTTACACATCAGGGCATTTAGTTAGGACTTCTGTGATAATGTCATTTGAGAGGATCCAGAATGGGCCATTTAGCCATTATTCTCTCTTCTACGAGCCTTGCATGGAGGGATAATAGAAATTTTATCTTTTTGCCATGCAAATTTGGCCTTAAAAAGAAAAGTTAACAGGTTGGATACATAGACACAGAGCATAGTAAAGTTAATCCCATGCATAGTTTGGGGGAAGTGGGGAATATTAAAATCTTTTTTAGAAAATCCAGAAAGATGGGCAACATATATTTTTTCCTCTTTAGAAAAGTTTGGTTTCAGCTGCTTTTGATTTCAGAGAAATGGACAAACCTAATTGAATCCCTTTTCCAGCAATGCAATCAGTTTTATTTAATGTATAGACCATAGCAGAATTCCTTAGAGGTCACCTGTTCTGACCCTGCCATTTCATGGATAAATAAACTGAGGTCTAGATTTACTGAAGGTCACATATCGGCCTATGTGGGCACAGATACATTTATGATCTCATCTTACATTCATTCACACCTACAACTCCACCCAAGTTACCCAAGGAGGGCTTCTTTCTACTGGGGGCCAACCTCTTGTTTCTTAAAAACAAGAAACCATAGAATATTCTGTAGGTCATTTCTATTGGAGAAATAAGTGAGAACACGAAATGTCAGCCACAGAGGATGAGAAGCAAAAGGAAACAAGCTAGGAAAGAGCCCACATGGAAGGGACAATGACAACTTGCTTCTTCTGCCCCATTTGTACCTTCAGTTCCCTGCCAAGGTAATTCTCCAACTTCCGTACACATCAGTAGGTTAGAACAGCATTGTTATCTCCATTTTACAGAGAGCAAGCTGTGGCATAAAGCAGCCAGAAGGTTTGCTTGTGGGAAGGCGTTACTCAGACAAAGTCGGTAGAACATAGAGCTCTGAGACCAGAAGAAATATAAATGCTTCCTTGTGCTGTAATAGGCCTAGATGAAAAAGGTTTCCTGGGAAGAGTGTTGTGATCATAAAGGGCATCACTTTCTGCCCAAAGTCCAAGAAGCGGGAACAGTTTCTGATGACAGAAAGGAGACAAGGACTGTAATTATGCTGGAGGTAATCTGACAGAAACGTTGTTTGGGGATAAGATCCTTTGAAGAAAATTTTATGAGTGAAGTCAATGCTTGCCTTTGGCTGGCTGGCAATTTATGATCACGAAAACCCAGAATTGCAACTTTTAATAATGCTAATAAATGTCACTTTTGTCATTTCTTTTATCCTGATTTATAGTAAATTATTTCTCATCCCAGTTCAATTCATCGAGCATTGGACATCCTCTGTGTTTCAGGTCTGTTGACTGTACCGGAGATTCAAAGATGCAAAGATCTCAGGAGACCTCAGGCTTTGATGGACAAGCAGTCCAGATTTTCAAAATATGTTTCAGGTTTCCTATAAACCCTGCATATTTAAACTTCTAAAACTGGAAACAAAGATAAAACACAGATATAGGGAAATATTCTGCATGACTGTTAGAAAAAAATAGCAATAACATCAACTAGGAATGTAAGTAACATGTCTTAAAAGCAACCTGGGCCGTACGCGGTGGCTCATGCCTGTAATCCCAGCACTTTGGGAGGCTGAGGCGGGCAGATCACAACATCAGGAAATCGAGACCATCCTGGCTAACACAGTGAAACCCCATCTCTACGAAAAATAATAATTAAAAAAAAAATTAGCCGGGCATGGTGGCATGTGCCTGTAGTCCCAGCTACTCAGGAGGCTGAAGCAGGAGAATCACCTGAACCTGGTAGGAGGGGGTTACAGTGAGCTGAGATCGCGCCGCTGTACCCCAGCCTGGGCAGAAAGTAAAAGTCCATCTCAAAAAAAAAAAAAAAAAAATCAAGCTGAAGAATTGGCCTTGGCAATGGCAAATGAGACCTTTTCATGTGGGAAAAAAAAAAAAGTGACTGCAGAAGAAAGCATCTTGTTGGTGAGAAAGGGTAGTGGGTCCGTCTGCTTATGAGAAAGGTTTCAAGAGATAACTTCCGTAGCTCCCCAGGGGGCTGCAGGACCCTTGCTGCTCCTGTATTTTCAGCCTAACATGTTTCCGTTTTCTGAAATATAAGCTACTTGTGCATTTATAAATTACCTTGCAATATGAGGTAAATGTACTGCTTTCGGGATGACAGGCAGAGTTTGCAAATCTCTTTTCCCTCTTGCTTAATCCCTGGAATTTACCTATACTCTGAATGCAAGTAATGCACATTAGTCAATTAATAGGTTGTTAAACGACAATAGTTCCCGGCAATGTAATTACTGTTGGTAAAATAAGAAATGAATGATTGCATGTCAGTAACCAATTCCACTTCCTTTCCTTGGAACAGATTAACTTTGAGTCATGATAGTTTCTCTGGAAAAAAAAATTGATTGTTTCTGTGAACCTATTAGTTGCCGTTTCGTGTATTAAAGAAATTTAGGTTTTTGTGTTGTATTTCTTATCTAGGTGGCATGTGGGAAAGTTACACCAATGGTATTTATTTTCAAATATAATAACAAAGTTGACTTTTAAATAAATTAATTAAAATTGTTGATGGAAAGGCCAAGGCAAGAGTAAGAGTCCTTTGACTTTCTGTCCATATTAGTCTTCTGCCCACCATTGCCAATTCTAGATCATTCACACTGTTTTATTAGTTGAGTAAAAATCAAGAGAAAAAAATTCGAGGAACAATAACCTTAGTTTTAGTGATTTTTTTTTCATTTTGCACTCAGTTTCCTTAGAATAAACCCCAAAATGTTTAACATAGTCTTTCTTGGTAATCTGTCTCCCAAGGTTTTACGTGTTAGTTTGTTTGACGTCGGTAGTCTCGACCGTAGTCTAAGTCTGATGAAGGCAGTTACTTCATCGCTTTGGTTCACTGTTATCTGAGGGATTTGAATAGTGCCCAAGCCAATATTAATTAATGAGCAGAAGAAAAGATAGCTAAGGACAAGATCTCACTAGTTACTTATGACTTTAAAAGAGAGCTCTGAATGCATATAAAATAGGGAAGAGTGAATTGTCTAAAAACAATATATAGGAAAAAGTGAAAAATTCTACACTCTACTGATGAAACAAAGGATTGGACTGCATCACATAGGCTAAGATAAAGATAAATTGGACCTGAAAAAGTATGTACCACGAAAAAGCTGAGTTAGAGACAGTAAAACTGTCATTCTTCTGTCCCTACCCACCCGAAGATTAGAAAACTCATTGCTTGCATCTCTGTTGATCATCTCCGTTGATAAATGTGTTTTAGTAGCAATTAGGTGTGTTAATACCTAAGTTTGCAGATGGTTTCTTTAGAGCAATTAAGATTTTTGAAATACAGCCTTCCTCTGCAATCCCCTGTTATTAAATATTTATTGAAAAGCAAAGAAGATTTGTAGTTACATTTAGGAAGGATTATAGGGTTTACAGTTTACGGGGATGAAACCCCATAACATTCATTTTCAATGATTGGATCACCTTGCCCTACAATTAATTGCTTTATTGCATAGACATCTGGAGGGAGAATTTTTGGATCAAGTGCCAACAAATCCACATATCTTCTTACCCATTTAGATATCTCTTTCAAATACAATCCATTCCCTGTAAGACCCCTATGTACTCAGTCTACTACTGGAATACTATCTAGGAAGGCACAAGTCCACCCCTCCTGTCCACAAGTATAGACCATTGCAAGAATTTCCTAATTGGTTTCTCTGCCTCCAGCTTCACTTTCTACCAGTGCATCCTCTATTTTGGAAAGTTACCCTTCTAAAATGTAAAATTGATTCTTCCACTCATTGGTTCAAAGCCTTCCAGAATTTCTCAGTTGATAAATTAAAATCCAAATGGCTCCTGCTAGCAGAGATCTTGCACAGCGTCCCTCTCCAGTTTCATGCCCTGCCACCCGGAACTCTCGCCCCACATCTGGCCATTCATGTTCACGTGCATCTTGCTAGTCTGTGGCTGCGACATTCTCCACATCTTCTGAGCAAGAAGCCTTTTATTTAACCAGGAGAGCATAGCAATGAAAAAAGAACAGACTCCAAAGCCAGATACTTGGGTTCAAATCCCAGTTCAGTTGCATAATAACAGTGTAATTTTGGAAAAGTTACTGGTTTCCTGTGTTTTCTTTATTATGACGATAATACTGCCATTCTTACTGAATGGGTTAACACATATAAAACCCTCTTAGAGTAATCCCTAGTTCACAGTAGCAGCTCAATAAAGTCAGCTACCAGTACTCATCCTCCAAGTCTTGTCTCCAGCATCATCTCCCCCATGGGGTCTTCCCTGATCTCATCACCTACCCTCGCCCCACCTCAAGCAGATCTGATCACTCTGAACTCAGTTTCACCCACCGTGTTGCACAGAAATCATGTATTTATAGATCCAGCTCCCCACGCATTGTGTGACCATGGTCAGAGGTTTGCTGTGTTCACATTGGTGTTCTGAAAACCTATCCCAACCCCTAACATGGGTAACATAAAAGAAACTCAATAATTACATTTGAATAAATGAATGAACAAATCAAAAAACACCAAGAAAAGTAAACTGGAAGTGCTGAAGGGCAGGCTTTTCCAGTCCTTCTGAGTGATTAGGGCTCTTTAGTGGCACAGGCATGAAAGGGATCCAGGCTAGAGCTGATTCCGATCACTTGGCTCTTCTCCAGTGAGAGGAGTGCAGCTAAGCCTCCAACACTTCGGCTTTGTTGGGTCCTAGCTGGTGAGGGATGCAGGGTGTGGAGCATCAATCACAGGGATCCCCTTTTGGGTTCTAGTCACTGGCTCCTGCCAGGAGGCATCTCTCGTTTTTCTTTTGGGTCATTTTCTGGCTGATTGAAGCTCACCTTTTCCAGGGGCCAGGCAGAGCTGCTCCTCTAACGAGGCTGATGATAGCAAGGAGTAAGCACTGACTGGATACCTGTCGCTGGGCTCAGGGCTGTGCGCAATCTATTTCATGACAGTGTAGAGTTAACCTTAGTTTCTGAATTGAAATCCAACCCTGCTCCACCACTCAGTAGCTCTGTCCTTGGCGAGTTACCTCGTTTCTCTGTGTACTATATCTTCAGACAAAAAATGAGAATAATACTAATAATGATATTCACCTCATAGGACTGTTGTAAGGATAAATTCATTCAATCCATACAAAGCCTTTAGAATAGTGCCTACTACTTCGTAAGTGCTCAGAAAATGTTTTCTGTTGTTTCTGTAATTATCCCCATTTGACAGATGAGGAAACTGAGGCTCAGACAGATTAAGTCACCTACCGAAGGTCACAGGCTACAGAACTGGGACACACAACCACTCTTTCTAAGATTCATCACTGCCCCACTCCAATAGTCAAATCTCCTCCTGTCTCCAGTCCATCACCTTTCTCAGACAAGGCAGAGACACTAGCCCCAGCATGACTCCTGATCAGTGAGGCACAGCTATGGCACAAGAAAATCCCTACAATCTGCCCATGCATTTTTTTTTTTCTTTTTTTGAGATGAAGTCTCACTGTGTCGCCCAGGCTGGAGTGCAGTGGCACAATCTCAGCTCCCTGCAACCTCCACCTCCTGGGTTCAAGCAATTCTCCTGCCTCAGTCTCCCAAGTAGCTGGGATTACAGGCACATGCCAACATGCCCGGCTAATTTTTGTATTTTTAGTAGAGACGGGGTTTTGCCATGTTGGCGAGGCTGGTCTAAAACTCCTGACCTCAAGTGATCCGCCCACCTCGGCCTCCCAAAGTACTGGGATTATAGGCTTGAGCCACCGTGACTGGCCTGCCTATGCAATATTTAGAGCAAACTTAAACTAAACTTAAAAAAAAAAAATTTCTGCTTATCTGATTATCTGATATTGAGATCTGAGATCTAACTGGAAGTCCTATATTTACATTTGCTAATCTAACCAGCCTACAAGATGTGTATGTGTGTATGTGTATGTGTGTGTGTGTGTGTGTGTAAAGTCACTTGGACCTTCAAAGAACTTTTGTCACCTTATTGCTGGCACTCTTGGGGAAGGGATTAAGTTACAGGGCAGACCATGAAGGCAGACATCCTGTGTCTCCCTGCTCTTATGAAGAGCTCTGAGATATCAGTGAACATCTTCGGTGCTAGCAGAAGATATCTGATAGAAGACACTGAAGTAGGTCTGTTGAAGATGGTTTAGCAAACCCATTAAATAAGAGAAGTGGGGTCTGATTTCTTGGGAGTGGCTCATGAACAACCTCAGCTCAGCCTGCATCATGTGGTTTCAAGAGATTTCCATTTGCTGAATATTTTATGATGTTTATTTCCCCCCCTGACTTTAGGAGATTTCACATGCATGATTGCAGGTTGAAAAAAACGTGGTAGCTTGTGGCACTGCCCACTAAACCATGTTTTCCTAATATTTGGCTTGGGTTAAGTAAGAAATGACACCCTCCTAAAATGATCTTCCTCCTCCATCCATCCCAGGGATGCAAGATTCACTTTTACCTTTTCCAGCGCACTTTAAACTGTCTCAGATACCATGTGCAGCATCCACACTGCCCTTACTTCAGGAGTCTTACCAAGAACTTGGGCTATTGTGGGTGCAGATCCAGACATCCCACTATTGGATTCCAGACATCCAGACACATGTGGATTTGGGATAGCATCATGCCATATGCAGGTCAAAGAGTAGCATCCTCTTAAGACTGGAAATAGGGTTGTAGGGGATTACACCTGGCATTTTCTTCAGACTTCTCCCTAACTTCCCATACCTTGTTTCTTAGTCAAGGACTTTGGTTCTTGCTCTGAGCCTTGCTAGTAGGTACTTTCAGACAGTGGAATTTTATTGCTTCTCTCTACTTCTGTTCATTCTTTGCTTGCTGGTGTCTTGGGATTCCTATTTCCTATATTAGGGCTCCTAAATTTACTACAATGGCATAGAATTCCAAAAAGTGAGGACCCTTTGGTGCTTTGCCTGCATGACCTACCTTCCCAGGGCTGAGTCCACTTTCATGAAGAGGAGGAAGAACTCTAATGGAGGAGAGAATGGCTCCCAGAGCCCTAAATGTGGGCTGCATTACCACTAAAGCAGACAGACTTCCCACTCTGGCTGTCTCATTCTCCTGCTCATTTGTTGTGTATTGTAAAAATTCAAGTGGAAGGGTAACTGATATTGACAATATTTTGAGTTGAATTGAGGGCAAATTAATGTTAATGTTCTTATTCTACATCTCTAGTACCTCTACTTCATTATTCTGAACAATTATTTGGTTTACTTGAAATTGTTTCAATAATTTTTCGTTCTGTTTTGAAAGAATCAAGACTCTGAGCATCTGAAGCATGCAGGCAAAGATGTCCTAAATGAATAAAGTTAGGAAAGATGTTTGTCTTATCACACCATCTCTGACATTCCAAATTCTCTGGTTTAGTTTCCCTGTTCTCTACAAATTGGCTGGTGATATTAAAACCTTTTAGAATTGCCTTCCTAAGATACTTTTCTTGTTCAATTCTTTGGAACAAAGATTTATCTCTTAATTTTTTTTGGGGGGGGGTGAAGAATTAATTCCAGAACTTGATTTGGGAATGTTGAAATCAACTCAGGTCTCTTGAGTTACTCCATATTCCATTCAAGGGAAGTTTCCCCTCTCCTGAATTTCCTCAGTCAAACTTTAAAGGCTTCTCAGACAGCATCAGGCTATGTGAAATAGACAGAGGTGGCTGTTCAGCCCAAAGCTGCTGACCTAAGTGTGGGCCATAATCCATAGCCTGAAAAAGGGGTGGGCTCAATAGCAAGGACAATGTAAAACTGCCCTTCTGGAACAGGATGATGACTTTGCCTCTGTTGTGATGTTCAGGTTGCTGGCTTCACAAATGGAAGGAAAGGAAAAGGAGGGTATTAGGCAAAGAAAAGTAGAACTTGAAACATTGGAGGAAATATACCTGAGATACACTTTTCTAAAGGCTTGCGTATCCAGCTGCAGATGTTTTTCCATAAAGCAAACCTGACGATTTTACTTCTCATTTAAGGTTTTTACCAGGTGTTAGTTTTTTGTAAAAGGAAGTCCAAACACTTTTGTGTGGCCCATACCAGGCACTTCAAAGTCTGGCTTGGCCAGTCTAATACCCCAATATTTAATTAGAGGTACAAATGTTGTTTCTCTACTCAACTGGAAATGGGGAGGCCTAGTTACAAAATGAGACAGCATTCCTTGCCCTTAGAACACTGTCTACAGGGGTAACAAATGCATCTCTTTCAGCCTCTCCCGGTTATCCCACACTTCACTGGGCAGTTTTTTTTTTTATTGAAAACCACTCACAATTCCCCACTTCCTAGCTAAGCCTCGATTGGTCCTTTCTTTTTAAATTGGAACATGCAATTTCATTTAAGAAAATTTTATATATAACTTAAATAAATATAAATGTATATATTTATAATTGTACATCTATGTATCCTTCATGGCCCTGTCTCTGCGAAATGCATGTGTCTGTGCTCTCCACATTCACAGACACTAGAGTGTGCTGTCAAAGTCTGTTTTGTCTGTTTTCATGTCTGTTGCCCCTGCAGACAGTGCTCTAAGGGCAGGGAATACTGTCTCATCCTTGTAACTAGGCCTGTCCATTTCCAGTTCAGTAGTGAAACAACATTTGTACCTTTAATTAAATATTGGGGGATTAGACTGACTGGCATTATGCTTCAGGACTAAACCACAAATTAAAAAATGATTTACTTTGTACACACACACACACACAGACACACACACCTCAATTCTGTATTATCAAGGTTGCAGTTGCGGAGGGCAAGATAAAATTCAGCAAGAAATCTCCAACTGCCTTCTACACGAAATATGCAAAAGAAATATACAATGTGATGGATACCTTCGAAGGAAATGTGAAGTTATTAGGCAAAAAGCACAAGATGACTATCATCAGGCACAAAACATGTGCTCCAGACGGTTGGAATGACGCAGAAAAGGCAGATCATGGAGGAAGAATGAGCTGTCAGGGAAGGCTCTGAGGAGGTGAGACCATGCGAAGGGTGAGGGGATGCATGGAGGAAGATCCGAGGGCAGAATCTAAGGACATCACTGCCCAGTCAGCAGCTGGGAGAGAAAGATACAAGAGATACCTTTTAAGGAAAGGACATCCAATTCCAGATGGAAATGTTGTCAGTCAATATTGGCCTTATGACCTTTGACCTTCAAGCTTTCTTGTTCTCCCACTGTCACACTTTTTAAAATGACGAATCATGAAGTATAGACAAACGCCTGGAGAGAAAAATCACATTTTAGACTAAAACTCAAAAGCATTTGTAGTAGAAACCACTTAACACTGGTTGTGACATTTTTATGAGAATAGGCCCCAGATTCTCTAAATTTGTCTACTTGACTCTTTTTTTTTCAAACTTTTATTTTAAGTAAAGGGATACAAGTTCAAGTTCGTTACATAGGTAAACTTGTGTCATGAGAGTTTGTTGTACAAATTATTTCCTCACCCCCAGGTATTAAGCCGAGTACCCATTAGTTATTTTTCCTTATCCTCTCCCTCTTCCCACCTGCCACCCTCCAACAAGCCCCATTGTGTGTTGTTCCCCACTGTGTGTCCATGTGTCCTCATTGTTTAGCTCCCACTTATAAGTGGGAACGTGCAGTATTTGGTATTCTGTTCCTGTGTCAGTTTGCTAAGGATAATGGCCTCTAGCTTCATCCATGACTCTTCCTATTATGCCATTTGAATAAATCTGTTGATTCCTTTCTCCTCATATTGAAAAAGATGAATTGAGCTTGAAGTTGCAGGGTAGGGTGAGGAACTTGCATAGATAAAAAAGAGTGCATCTTTATTTTCTCTAATTTTTGAAGTTTCCATCGATTATGAGGGCAGGCAACAAGACACAGTAGTATTAGCAATACTGTGACTTTCTTGCCAGTAGAAGTCATAAGGAGCCTATCCTATTGGAGTTGTTGAAGCTATCTGAAAATATCACCAATGCCCATCACCACTTTGAGATTATACTTGTTATTAGAGTCCCGTCACAGATATTCTTATTGAATGCATTAATGAAGATGTATACATACAAATCCATCTTAACTATTTCAGCATAACTGATTTCCTTTGTATTCTCATATATTTTATTTTATACCTTTAAGGTATGGTTCTGAGAAGGGCGCCAAGGTCCTCTGAAGGCTGTCCAAGGGCCGTGCACAGATGCATGGAGAGCTCCTGACTAATGTCTATTACATAGGACTAATAGTGGTACCTCCCTCATAGGTGTGCTTGTAATGATTATATATGCAAATTCATATCAAATTCTTAGAATAATAGCTTGAGACATAGCTCCTGGACCATTACTTCCTATTTTCCTTATCATCACAAGCTAAGGCAGAGTCCTGAAGCAGCTAATGCTGCCCTTTGAAAGCCATGCAAATTCTCTAGAACCCTCCAACATCCTTAGAAAGAAAACCTAAAAGGGGACTGTGACATGATATCAAGCAGCAGATATGTGAACATACATAAATGATTACCAAGAGATAGTTTGCCACGCATCTGTTAAAAAGAAATCAGCTTCTTCATCAATTGGTTCAAAACAAACCTTTTTGATTCCCCCTACGAGTGACAAAACCTGTCAGACAAAGCAAGGTAATAAAAAACAATGTATAGTGCAATCATGAAAAGTGAGCATACAATTTCTTTTATTTATCCTATTGTTTTTATCACTTTAAGTTCTGTTTTTTTCCGCTCATTTGTTGTCATAGTTGAGAAATTTAGCATTTCGCCTAAAATGTTTCACGTGATGAATTATTAAAAATCTTTTACTGCTGGACAACCTTACTGTGGTATAGGGTGTTTTGTTTAGTTTTGTTTTGTTATGTTCCTTAAAAAAATTACCTCTTGTTTTGCTGTGAGGGGAGACAGCTAATGAAAAATGGCCCAGAATTATTGTGAAACAATTGTCTGTAGTGTAATCAAGTCTGTTCTGCCCTCCAACTACTCCAGGATATAATGATACATGTATCATTAAGCAGCTGCTATGGATGCCTGAGGAAACTGGTAGAAATTTGTACCTATTGTTTTCCTTTCTCCAGCCTCGTTTCCCAAACATCACCCATGTTCTCTCATTTCCCTCATGCTTTTTGGAATATGGCTGCAAAACTTTTGTGAAATACAATCATGTATCTTCACACTTACATAAATTTGTGCATACACACACAGACACACACACACACACACACACACACTTCCTTTTCAAAAAGCAAATTGTACAGTAAAAATTTGCATTCTTCTGGTAACTTTTTGTAATTATGCAATGCATAAAGTAAGCTTTTAAGGATGGTGATTTTTAACACAGAAAGCAGGGGTCAAGGGAGAGTGTATGACTAATGTTTAATTAGAACAAGCTTCCAAAATAAAGCAATTATTTGTTTAACGGCTGCTAAATTTTATGTAGCAGAAGGGCTCAAGCTTGAGCTCTCTGTTTCCCTCACTCTCTCTTTTTGTGTGTGTTTGTGTGTGTGTGTGTGTGCACGCGCACACACACACCCACATGCGTGCGTGTGTGTTTCTGGTCATCAGGCATTTTTAAATAGGGCTCAAAGCTGCATTCTTAGTACCACAGTCCTCCAACCCACAGGCAGAGCAGAACAGATTTGCCCAACAGCCACCTTCATGATAATGATAAGGTGATATCACAATATTTACAAGTGTTGGCATTTATCTTTCATCTTCTGTCATGATTTCCATCATTTCAATGCTGCAGAAAGAAGAACCATAGGAAAGAGTGGGTTATAAGGGCAGTTTCATTTGTAGGAGATTCTCCTTTCATAGGATATAACATAAAACTCATAGATCAAGAGGTTTTCCATTGAATGTTTTCTATTTGCCTATATTTTTGATGTCATAACTGGTCCACAATCAATCAGGCATGCTGTCTACAACTAACATATGGCTAAAACATGTTGATCTATTGTGTCATGCAATTAATACAGCATATTAATAGATAAGCAACTAAAAGCTGTAACCTTAGTTTAGTGAAATAACAAATTAACATGTTATTAATAGAATTTCAACATGGCCCTGCCAGTAGAGAGCATTCTATGTCATATTTGTGCATAAATGTATTTTGGGACAATTAGAATTATCCTGGGGCAGATTTAACTTGTGCATTTTATATTTGTGTTCTATATCTGCAACAAAAGTACAACTATGATGTGTATTCAAGTGCCTTTTCATTGCTATAAATGTATGCCCAAACTAACGTGATTTGCCTTTCAGCCATATAAAAACAGCAATCCATTTAAACAATAATTTAGAACTGAACAGTAATACACACTTGAGACAATACAGGAAACAGAACAGTCTTTTAAATGATTTCTATGCTGTCCAACAATTTTCAAACTTGTACATGGACAAATGGAAATCTTCCCAAAATGTAATTTAATTTCGAAGTAAAATTCAATGTAAAGAGTGGAGCAGAGCCAGATGTTTTCAGTTACGTCCTGCTGAACTACAATTACTGTCCTCATATAGGATCCCACTAAAGAGAGCATAGTATGTGTTCACATATCCAGCATCAGAAATTACCACAAGAAACACTGGTTCGTTATCATATTTAAATAAGTTTCACTAATAAGAAACTACGGGGCTATTAATCCAACTAAATAAAGTAAATATTTGGACTTGAAATGCAGATGAGTCAGAAAATTGGCTTTAATACTTTTTAGAAGTCAGAGTGCTACAATGGACGGTACTCACTTCAACTTGTAACCCTAAGACCAGAAAACTAAGGAGAACAGGGGTTGGGATGGAAAATGGTGTCAGAAGCATCTCTGTTCCAGTATGTTCCCTGGTCATGGTCCAAGGAAGATGTTCAGTCTTCAGAAGAGATTCACTGTGCACCATTCCATCATCTCTCTGTTTATTCAAGAGATCAACCAAGCCTTCAGCATAGATCAACCATGCTTCCTGTTCAGAGCTCAGAGCCATGCATCACTGCTGATGAAGCCAGACTTCTGGAGCAGCAGTGCCACACTGCTCTGAGTAGCTACGTCCTTGAGTTGCTACTTCTCCTGTGGCGTGAGAACTGTTCTTCCTATCCGTACCTTCTCTGACTCACATTCTGGGTAGCTCTAAATACCCTCCGAGGGTGCAGGGGAGAAGGGATGCCAGGGCACCATCACTCATTCTTAAAATAGTCTCGCTTCCTCCTATTTCAAAGCATATTATCTCCTTAATAGGACTCATGATCACTTGCTTTGAAATTTGCATTGACATCTAGGCCTCTACAAAACATAAATGTGTTATAAAATAACAAGGTTTAAAACCACTATCATAAAATAAAACGTAACTATACGTGGAGCAGAGTAGAGTAGTTAGAGTCCCTATATCTGGATGTTTTCTGGAAGTGAAGTCTTACAGTAAAACTCTTAGATAGTCAAAGTTAAAACTTAAGGAAAAGTACATAATTCAGCTGGACTTTGAGCCAAAGGGATGAGCTTCAAGTTTCATGCTGCAGGTGGATAGGCATTTTTGAAGATTTGTATTCCAAATCTGTTCAAAACTTTATTTAGCTGAACAACCAAGGGGTTCAACATATATGAATAAACTTGAGCCTTTACTGATGCAGCAAAGCTTTGATAAATATCAATCAAACATCTATTTTTTTTAAAGATGAGAAATGATAAATCTCCCAATATCCTCCTTGATTATGTTCTGTCGTTGTGACCATCTCATGGGAAAGAATACAGGTTCTAGAATAGAAATCAACCAGGAAATTCATCAAATTAATATTTTAGTATTGTAACTGACTTCAAGAATTTTCTAAAACAATGGATTTCAATAGAAAGGAAAAAAAACCACTCATGTGTACTATTTCAAATATATACATCTATTTTCCAAAAATTATTGAATGGTTATAGAACTGGAATGATGCCCTGAACCAAACCTCATCTAGTCCTCGCTCTCATTTTGCCAAAATCTAGGTTCCAAACTCTAAAAGTAAAATCAGTAACAGCAGGCTTTAATCGGCGTTCTCTCTTCCTGAAACCTACGGAAAGACAATGGAATTCTCTGTCAAATTAGTTGGCATGCCATTTAGATGTTAGTAGAAAAATCTTAACGCTAAAATATATCAACATTCAATCTTTTATGGTTTGTGGGAATGGAAAAACAAACACCAAATAAGTCCTGGTATTTGAATCACAGCAGGATAGGACATTTATAAAACTCTCCCAAGGAGGAATTTGACAAAGACCAAAGAGGGCAAGGAAGTTAGTCTAGGAACCAGGGTATGTCTGTGGCAAAGAGTGCCATCAGGAAGGTTTTGCACTCATCATAGAATTCATTGCACGTGGTGCCAGATGAAAAGCTATATTTGTAGACAAATGGTACATTTCAGAGAAATTACATCTACTATAGCTATGCAAGAGTTTCAATCCAACTCACCTAAGAAATCATGAATTTTAGTACTTTTTCACACAATCAATAAAAATTGTAGGAAGTGGAACTTGGGACTGCATATTAATCTTGCATCTAGCTCCTTGCTAGCTTTCAACAGCAACTATTCATCTTGTTGAGCCTATAGAAGTGATTTGTTTCATCTGTACACTCCATGCACAGCTAAATATAAAATCAACTTCTATTTAACAAAGTGGACTAACAGCATGAGGCCTATCAGGGTAGCCTGCAACCTTGGTGTAACATTGCAAATGCCTGCAACATGTCAGCACTGAAGCCAAGCCATTAGAATGTTGCTTAATAATGAAGCCGTATTGATAGGTTGACTAATAGGAATTTTCCATCATAAGTTGCTGACAGACCTGGCTCTGATTTTGTTTCCAAGTGCTTCAACAACTATTTCTCGATGCCTTGAAGTTCTTCAATTACTTAATCCACTTATTGGAAATCAAGTTAAAATTATCCATTAAGCAAATGACTCATTCTCCTTCAGCTAAATGAGGAGTACAAATACACTTCACCTTTTTAAAAAAGTGAATTCTGCCCTGGTCTGTGTTTTACAAGTCTTCATCTATCTGGCTGTTATTGCACTTCATAAATGGGGCCTAGCACATTGGCAAGTATGAAAACAGATTGGAATGTTGGATGTCCCCATCAAAGTCTATTTAACTTCCATGGAAAGGAAGAATAGATCACAATCATTGTTACTCCACAAAAATTCATCTGAGCTTTCTAAATTCTGTTTCACATTCCCCTAATTTCAGCATAGTCACCCACTGTCACAGATATGTCCAAGTGCCTGTGTGTGATGCCTGTGCACATAAGCACACACACAGACACCATCCAGCTTTGATTCTTGGCCATTTTTCTTAGCAAAATGGTCATCGCCAACTAGGATCCTAAAGATATGGGTTTTTGTGCCAGACTAGATTGATTTCAGAGTGACAATTTTAAGTAAGTGTGAGGATATTAGTAGCAGTTGTGAGGATATTAGTAGCAGTTAACAACAGCTTTTGTAACAAACCACTCTGAAACATGGTGACTTACGACAATCATCATTTATTTTTTCTCACCATCCTGTGGGTTCGCTGGGAGTCCCTTTGCTGATTCTTCTTGTGCTCACTCATGTGGCTACGTACAGTAGCTTGAGGTTGGGAGGTTCGAGATGGCCTTGATCACATGCCTGGCCTTGGTGCCAGCCTTTGGCTGTGGCCTTTTGGTTTGGTTTCTATCCACATGGTGCCTTTTCTCCTGATGGACTGGACTGGCCTCCTTACATGGTGGCATTCAGAGTGGCATCTGAAGAGATTAAAGAGGTGAAAACCACAGGCTTTCTAAGTTCATTCTAAGTCTCAGGTCCGGACATGGAAGTTGTACCATGATGCTTCTGTCATTTTTTTTTTTTTTTTTTTTTTTTTGAGACAGAGTTTCACTCCTCTTGCCCAGGCTGGAGTGCAATGGCATGATTTTGGCTTACTGCAACCTCCGCCTTCCACATTCAAACAATTCTCCTGCCTCAGCCTCACAAGTAGCTGGGATTACAGGCTTGAGCCACCATGCCCAGCTAATGTTTGTATTTTTAGTACAGACGGGGTTTCTTCATGTTGGTCAGGCTGGTCTCAAACTCCTGTCCTCAAGTGATCCACCCACCTCGGCCTCCCAAAGTGCTGGGATTATAAGCGTGAGCCCTCGTCCCCACTTTTGTCATATTCTCTCTGCCAAAGCCGTCAGAAAACCAGCCCAGATTCAAGAAATGGGACAGCAACCTCACCACTGGATGAAGCAGCAAAGACATACCACAAAAGGGAGGGGATTCTAGGGTGGAAGAAATCTGTGGTCATATTTTTCCATTGACAGCAATATCGAAGTTGAAGGCACGTTTTCCTGAGCAAGATGCACTGCTCAGCCATTTCCCCTTGTTGGTGGTGGAAAGAAGTGGAAAATGCCACTGTCTTTTCACATCTTTTCCTATGATGTGGCTCCCCTGTGCTTTTTAGAGATTGGCTATTTAAAGATCTTCCCACTGGAGAGAGCTCTGGTGTGTCCGCAAGAGGAATTTGAGTACAATTAGAGCCTTGCATGCCTGTCTTTAATTAAGGGTAAGAACGGAGCACTTAGCACAGGCCCTGTCACCCAGAAGCTGTTCAATACAGAATAAGTAAATAAGGAAAAGATGGGCTTACCATAGAGAAAACTTACTGACCCATTTTTCCCTGATAGTTAAGTTTTCAGAGACAATACTTATATTTATCAGAATCAGATTCAAAAACATGTATTAAGTAACCATTATGTGGTCCAGTAGGGTTCTGTGCATTTTGATGTTCATTATCTCACTTTTATCCGAAAGGCCAACCTGACCATGAACATTAATGGAGATAGCTAAGAGGAAGAAAAGTCTGAGGAATTATTTCTCTGGCCCTGAATACATTAGAACCTCTCCAATCTGCTCATTTTGTATTCAGAGTTGCCATCGAACCATCACTGCCAACATGCAATTCCATTCCAGGGCTATTTTTGTGATTGCATTTTATTGCTTCTTATGTTAATATAGGAAGATACTAAATTTATCCCACACTACCTTAACATTCTGTGAAATATTTTTCTTTCATCTTGACTTTTCATTTAAAAAATTAACTGTTTGTTTGCTAAGAACATTATACTATAAGATGTATTAATCTTTGAAAGCTGTCTTTCCCGTAATAAAATGTAAATATTCTACATGAAGAATTTAGAAATGGCCAGATGTCATGGCTTGGGCCTGCAATCCCAGCGCCCTTGGAGGCCAAGATGGGAGGATCACTTGAGCTCAAGAGTTTGAGACTAATTTGGGAAACATAGGATGACCCCTGTCCCTAGAATAAATTTTAAAAATATATGATCTGGGTGTGGTGATGTGTGCCTGTAGTCCCAGCTCCTCAGGAGGCTTAGGTGAGAGGATCGTTTGAACCCAGGAGGTGAAGCAGTAGTGAGCCAGGCTGCACTGAACCATGATCACGTCACTGCACTCCAACCTGGGCAACAGAGTGAGACCCTGTTTGAAAAATAAAAATTAAAAAAAAAGGAAAAAGAAAATAATTGAGGAGAATTGCCACTCTTAACTCAGTGGAATGTCAAATTAAAGAGCAATATTTTATGTCTACACTAAAAGAATTAAACCTAAGTGTTTTAGTGGGTGAAGAGGGAGTAGAATACAGAGATGAAGCTCTCTTAAAAGAAACTCACTACTGGAAACCATTGAGAAAGAGAGAGAGAGAGAGAATTTGCTAAGGAAACTAAAACAAAAGAGAACTTTTTAAGAATATAATTTTGATTACATCAGTTCCTCACTTCAGATGTGTCTGTCTCAGGGAACTAGAAGACAGAACCATAAAATATTTTCATGTGGGGAAAGCACTATTCTGCTTTTGTTTGTGACTATCGAGAAACTCATTGGTTGGTTACACATGAAAACAGCACTGCCAAAAGATGTTGAAACAAAATGACAATTAGTATGTGCTCAACTCACTTCAAAGAGACTGAAGTTTACATTAAAATTTCCCAAGTATTAGCTATTTACATTTTTAAGACTTTTTCTTAAGAACTGGAAAATTTAAAAATGTTTTAAAAAACACCATGAGGTGATCAAAATCAATACCTTACATGATCCCTAAAAGTGGTCTGATGACCAGCATAGTTTATAAAACTCCAGGAAATGTGGTCTCTATAGCAGTTGACTCCTTCATGCTGCAGTAACTGAAGGTTCCTGGTTTCTAGAGAAACCAAACAGATGCAAGTTATGTAATCAAGTTAATACATATTGTGAGCCCACAAGGTATGGAGCTTAAGTAAACGTGTGCAGATCTCACATACAGGAGCAGCTGTGGTCGCCTTACAACGTCTTTGTTTAATGGGGAGTGAAAAAGCCACACACATCTACAACTGATACTAGAAGATAAAATATTTTAGGGAGGCATTCTACAGATAAAATACTTTACTTTTGGCTGAGTGGGGTGGCTCATGCCTATAATCCCAGCACTTTGGGAGGCTGAAGCAGGTGGATCACCTGAGGTCAAGAGTTCAAGACCAGCCTGGCCAACATGGCAAAACCCCGTCTCTACTAAAAATACAAAAATTAGCTAGGCATGGTGGCACACACCTGTAGTCCCAACTACTCAGGAGGCTGAGGCAAGAGAATCACTTGAACCTGGGAGGCGGAGGTTGCAGTGAGCTGAGATGGCACCATGGCATTCCAGCCTGGGCAACAAGAGTGAAACTTCGTCTCAAAAAAAAAAAATAGCTTACTTTTAACTGCATATAACATAGGTTTACCTTCTGATATTTAATATTTTATTATCTAGTGACTAATTCTATTATAATGATGTCAGTGGTAAGTTGAATGCTGTTTAAGGAAGTTAGTGTGTGTCTTATCCCTACAGATTGTGTCTTATCTATGATGTTTTAATGAAGAATTTTATGAAATTTTAGAATGAGAAGAAGAAGAATGGCCTGACCTTTATTAGATGGAAAATGCATTAATATATTAACAACTTAATTAAACACCATGGCCATCAGCTCAAGCATTGGTGTCCAAACTTACCTGTGTTCCAAATCACCTGGAGGCCTCGTTAACAGAGCTCCTGGGTCCCACTTCTAAAGGTTCTATATTCAATAGGCCTGGAATGAGGCAGGACTTTGCATTTCTAACAAACTGGTGATACAAATGCAATTGGTCCGAGGACCAATCTTTGAAAACCACTAGACTAGTCTTCCTTGTAACCCAAAGGTGTCTACTGTCTTTCCATTAGAATCACACGGGGAACTTTCAAACTGTAACAACTGGACCACAATCCAGAAATGAGTCAGTTAGTCCATCTGTCTGCTGTTGGATCCAGAAATTGGTGTTTTTATCTATTTTTCCCAGATGGTTATAAAGTGCATCCAGGGATGAGAGCCACTGATATAATTCAAGGATGGTGTTTTAAGAAGTCATTTTGAGCTCAGCACCCACTGTCTGTTCCAGTGCTCCCCTTCATCTCAGGCCCAACGTGCCTTTCCACCTCTCCTTCCTCCAATCCCAGGGCTCCTGTGTTCCTCTCATTGTTTTTCCTACGCTTATCGTCCTGTTTGGTCACTCCTCCATCTTTGACTTTCCTGCTCATGTGTTCCTGGGGCTGGTGCTGGGAACTAGCTTTGAGAAAGAAGGCATATTGGACCACAAGTCAAAGAACCCATGCACTAACCTCCACTTTGCTATGAAATAGTTTAATGAATTTGGAAACACTTCTGAGTATCAGATTTTCAACTTTATAAAACGATGAGGTGGGGTTTACTTTTAAGTTATTATATTATTTTCTAAGATTCCCATCCAGCTCTAAATTTGAAAGACTCAGCCTGACCAACATAGAGAAACCCCGTCTCTACTAAAAATACAAAAATTAGCCAGGCGTGGTGGCGCAACCCTATAATCCCAACTACTCAGGAGGCTGAGGCAGGAGAATCGCTTAAACCCAGGAGGCGGAGGTTGCAGTGAGCCGAGATAGTGCCATTGCATTCCAGTCTGGGCAACAAGAGTGAAACTGCATCTTAAAAAAAAAAAAGAGAGTCACACTGAAAATCTAGTCAAGTAACTTGAGCACTGCGTTCAGCAGGAGCGCTGAGCCAGGACATTAGTGACCCAAGGTCTTCTCCTCGCCCCCTTCCCTGTGCCATGGGGGCTGGAGCCCTGGTGCTTCTTCATAGCTCTGGCATTGGTTTTGGCCTGACTTTGGCTTAGAAATCTAACTTCAGCTTCTTGTCCTCATTTTTTATTAGCTTCATCTATAATCAAGATACTCACCTCTGTGCGTGTGTGTGTGTGTGTGTGTGTGTGTGTGTGTGTGCATGCATGCTATCTGATGACCTAACCTAAATCCAGACTTTTCTCTGTTTTTGAGCATTTGGTCATGACCTTTTTAGCTCTCCACTAAACTAGATTTTTGTTTGTTTGATTGTTTCAAATCAGAATAACTTTACCAGTAGGCGATGACGTTCCTTGTAATTATTGGAGAAATCTGGGATAGAAAACCTGCTAGATCTCATTACTTCTTCTCCTACACCACAATTTTTTCATCTGGAAACTAGGGAGAATGGCCTCTATAAGACAGGATTACTGTGAAGATTATTGAGGCAATACAAGGTAACAAATGGAAGTACCTTCTCACATTCAGCCTAGAACAAGGTAAAAAGTCAGTGGCTCTTAAAGCTCTTTCTGTTTTTTTCATTGACAAACATAGTTACTGGCCTTTAGTTAGCAGGGTGAACTGTTGTGGACCCAGGCTGGGCTTCTGATTGGAGATAGAATTTTAAACTAGGTGATCAGGGATGGGTAGAATTTAGAAAAACACAGAATTTTTCTGCTTTGGGAGGAACGACCTGGTCCCATGCAACAGCAAAGTTGTGAATGAGGAGCGTCAGGGGAACAGTGGGACTGGACACCTGAATGGTAAGAAGACACAATGATGAGCGGATGTGAGGCTAAGTGTGTAGCTGATATCCATCGAGCCCTTACTCCATGTTTCACAGCAGCATGCTAAGGACCGCATCTGTCACCCTCACACAAACCTCACTATATCCTAGGAGTCTTTACTCTCATGGAGAAAGAAACTAAGGCTTACAGAAGTTGGATGGCCAGCCCAAGGTCAAAGAGTTTTTAACCTCAAAGTCAATGCTTAACCCTGATCCTCACAGACCAAAAATCTGTGGGAGGTTGGGCTTGATAGGTTAGTTAAGAGAGAGAGAGAATTTAGGAGGGTCTTCAGACAAAAGCAGTACATTAAAAGCAATACCAAAAAAATAAAAAATAAAAATGACAAGCCTTAACATACTGCTCTGGTTTTCCTAAACAAGAGAAAAAATACAGCAGAAGCAAGGACATAATCCAGATGGCTATCTAGATGTTACTTCCTGGAAGTAATACTCATGTTTCATTCATTTTGCACATGGACATTGTGGTTGCCACGCACCAGGGACAGAGCTTGCTAAGCAGATAGCCATTCTCATGGGAGCTCATGGTTTAGCAGGGGAGCTGGACAGTAAATATGTAAACAGAGAAAACAAAAACAGATGATATGAGG
This sequence comes from Macaca mulatta, assembly GCF_049350105.2. Classification (NCBI taxonomy): domain Eukaryota; kingdom Metazoa; phylum Chordata; class Mammalia; order Primates; family Cercopithecidae; genus Macaca; species Macaca mulatta. The sequence continues at coordinate 174,327,082 of NC_133409.1, forward strand.
CTATAAAGAAAATGAACACTGTATGATACAAGAAGCATCTGAGGAAGTAACAGCTGAACTGAGTCCCAAAGGTAGAGAATGAGTCAGCCATGGCAAAAGCCTGATGAAGAATGTTCCAGGCTGAGAAACTGCTGAGTTAGGAAAGGGTTGCTTGGCTTCCAGAAACACAAGGGAAGCTCACATGGGTCGTGGGGATTCTGGAAGGGTGGTATAGAATGAGTTGGGAGAAATAGGTAAGACCTAAATTGTGCAGTACCTTCTAGGCCTGAGAGCAGTGGAAAACTATCGAAAGATTGAGCAAAGGAGAAAAATGATCCCATCTGTACTATAAAAAGATTGCTCTGGCTGCCATGTGAACAGGGCTCAAAGAAGAAAAATGCAGAGCAATAGTCCAGAAAAGAGATAAGATAAGCATATGGCAAATAAAGTTGGCAACTCAAGGAAGATCAAAGCTTCAGAGGGCTAGAGAGATGGATAGAGGGGGATATGGTAACAGTCCAGGGCTGCAGCAACTCTGGAAAATACTAAAGAGTTGTTAAGAGTTGTTAGAAATTTCCCTCAGGTAGAAGAACCAGAGAGGCAGGAAGATGGACTGTTCATGGCAGGGAAGATTCACAGGGCCCGTACTCTAAGAACCAGATGTTCCAAACACATTCAAAACAAGTTGTAATAGCTAATATTTTATAACACTTTGAAATGTATGTACATATCACATACTTGAATCCTCACCACAGCTCTATGAAGTAAATATGATAGTTATCATTCTTGCTTACAGATAAAAAGAACTGATTTGCCCAACACAATAAAAGAAACAGCTCCATCATCTAAAGACATCTATTCCCCTACTATTCCAGCTAGATTGCTTGAGGATTGGAAACATGTCTTACTCCTGCTGGTAGATTGATTATATTACAGTAGTTTTGCAACCCAAAGTTGTCGATGATAAACCTGAGAATTAGAACACAAGTGGGGTTAAACCTTAATGGTTTGATGATGAGATTAAATTGCAGTAATTGCTCTCTACCCTCTAACCCAATGGTTCTAAAAGTTTGGTCCTAAGACCAGCGGCAGCATCAGCATCACCTGGTGTATTAGCTCCCAGGGCTGCCATAACAAAATACCATGAACTGGGTGCCTTAAAAAACAGAAATTTATTTCTCACAGTTATAAAGGCTAAAATGTCTAAGATCAAGGTATCAGCAGGCCTCCTGAGGCCTCTCTTCTTGGCTTGCAGATGAGCATCTTCTCCCTGTGTCCTTATCTCCTCTTCTTATAAGGACATAGTCATATTGGATTAAAGCCTACCCTCATGACTTCATTTAACTCTAATTACCTCTTCAAAGATCCTATCTCCAAATATACTGGGTTACGTCTTCAGCATATAAATTGGGGGAGGAGGGTAGAAATTCAGTCAATGATACCTGGGAACGTGTTAGAAATGGCATTTCTCAGGTCCTACTCCAGACTTACCTAGTTGGAAACTCTGGGGTTTAGACCAGCAATCTGTGTTTCCACTGGCTCTCCGGGGGGTTCTGATGTAAGCTCAAGTTTGAGAATCACTGATCTATCGCAGCACTTTTCCCTTGACAAAGAAAAGGGAGAGAAGTTGAGAGCAAAATTTGAAGGACAGTTGGAAACACAAAGACATCAGCACACAGGAATACTGAAACACGAAAAGAGGAGACAAAGAAAGGCCTGAAGGAGAAGTGAGGGACATCTTCTGGGTACCCTGGTGGACCTCAGCTCATACTTACAGCATTCCTGATTAGACAACGAGCAATTTTCTTGATGGCACTGATTGCCTTGTGGAATAGGCATCCACAATGTTTAGAAGAAAAAGCTCGGCCAGTGCAGTGGCTCACACTTGTAATCTCAGCACTTTGGGAGGCCAAGGCGGGTGGATCTCCTGAGGTCAGGAGTTCGAGACCAGCCTGGTCAACATGATGAAACCCTGTCTCTACTAAAAATACAAAAATTAGCTGGGCATGGTGGTGCGTGCCTATAATCCCAGCTACCTGGGAGGCTGAGGCGGGAGAATAGCTTGAACCCAGGAGGCAGAGGTTGCAATGAGCCAAGATCATGCCACTGCACTCCAGCCTGGATGACAAGAGTGAAACTCCATCTAAAAAAAAGAAAAAAGAAAGAAAAGAAAGAGCTCCTGCTGCTCTATGCTCAGCCCTTGTTTGACAAGGGTTGAATACGTCATCTGAACCTTGAGCTAGACCAATAAAGTCAGATCTCCCAGAGATATTATTACTGAAGAAGCTGGTCTCCCCAGAAATGGGGTCTTTACCTGTTCAGTGCCACAAAGCCAATACATAAAAATGAAAGTGAGAGTCAAGTAATGCAGGCTTTATTCAATGGCCATGGAACTGAGAAGCAAGAGCTGGCTACAAATCAACTTCTCAACTCAGTAGAGCTGGGAAGCCACAGATATAGGACATCTTTAATGAAGGGGTTGAGCATTAAAAGCAAAGGGAGAAATATTCATGTCTTTTCTGGGAATGGGTGGAGAACCTCTCAAAACTGGAATTTTTGTCCTTTGGTGGTTTCTTCTGGTCATTGTCATGGTGATTGTCAATTGTCATGGCATTGGTGGCAGTGTCATTTAGCATATAAATTAGATTATAAGGAAGTTAGAGGTTCTTCCGAGGTCAAGTGAGCTGTCATTGTATCCCACCAGCCTTAGCCAGTTTGGTCACGGCCGGGGTCGGGGGTTGGGGTGGTGAATTTTGACTCAGGCATCCTGTTTCCTAGAGATAAGCAAAGTTAAGGTGGTGTAAAAATTCACCTAGATCATGTAGGCATTACACTAGGTTATGATGGAAGGTTGGTTTGGAGACAGAAATACTAAGGGGTCTTTCTGCTCCCTTGAACTAAGGAGCCTAGTAAAATTGGTGCCATGTCAGCCATATTAATGTTGTGTATGAACACATCAGAGAAAACAAGTCCTTAGTGGAGAAAGAAAAGGGAGTCAAATATACATTTGACTAAAGTTTTACACTTATGTTAACATTTACTTTAAAAGTCCTATTGAGGTCTGTGTTGGTGAAGAAATGAAAGTCCATATTGTTTTGCCACACAGAAACAATCCTTATACCTATGTCTATACACACTTAGGTGTTGGTTCAGTTTTCCATCTGTCCTGAAAACAGTCATGATAAAAAGGGAGCAAAAATAAATTCTAATGACATTACTCTGTCTCTTACTCACGTGATTTGAAAATGGCCTAAGCTCGTAATAGAGCTTCCAATTTCCGTTTCTTCAGCAGAACTTGAATGCACCTGGAACTCTCTTTCAAGTTAATGTAAGCTGGCTATGCAAAGCGGTGAGGAAAGCTGGCACTGGATCACAGGTATTCTCTGCATGCGAGCCCTTAGAAGGTATGGTGGAGCAAGAGAAAGGTGCTATGCTTAATGCTCAATTTCCTTCCTTAGTAGATTCAAACTGTACCCACAAGGTCTCATAAAATGTTTAATTCAAATTTCTCTGAAACCGAAAAGGCAGAATCCTTAATTATCTGACTTTTGGAAAAATCTGTATAAAATCAAAACAAATTATATTTTGGAAGTGACTATAATGGATTAGGAAGGTCAAATGTAGTATTTTTTTTAACCGAACATACCTTTAGGAAAATATAGCCCAATAATTTATTTTCCTAAAAATCTTACAAAACCCTTTGATTATTTTCTACTTGTAGAAGCCTGACACATGTATCATGCATACAGCTAGCTATCTAACATATGTGTGTTGGCCCCATCAACAATAGCCTTCCTTTTCATTGAATCATCAAATTTCCTTATAGAGAGAATTTCAAATTTCACAACTCCAGAAACAGGTGGATCTTGGGCATACTCTGATTTTGAAACATTCCGTAGCTTTTAAATGCAGCCTTACAGCGACCACTACAGTTCTTCTTCTTTCAATTTATTTCATGGTGTTTTTATTAAGCACCTATTATATGCCAGGCATTGAACTGATCACTTCATGTTTAATGAGAAAGACAAAGAAAAATACAGACAGCACTAGAAGCTTAGAAATGAGCTATAGCAACACAGAGGAGAGCAGTGGAAGAGCCTGGTTATGAGAATAACAATTTAGAGCAATATGTGTGTTCATTATTGAATCCCCATTAGTCTTTGAGAACTGAGAGAATCACACAGCTGAGAATTTGTGTGATGCCTCAGGAATTCATATACTCTGGCCTACTTAAGAGTGCTGGGTCATGTTTGGTCAACGTTCTCATGAAAACAAACATTGAAGGTCAGAAAACATCTTATTTAGTAATCAGGACAGTCTTTATTTTTAAATGGATAATAGTAGTAAGCCTTAGAGCAGAATAATGAAACCTTAGAGCGGAGATAGGAGGAAAGATTTGTATAGAATGGTCAAGTGATTGTAAGTAAAATAATTGGGTGGATCCGAGCTTCCCTTGGCCAACTTGAATAGAGCTTTCAAGGTTTTTCAATTTGGTTTCAAGTTCTAAGTCTATGCAATTTGTTCAGGGAAGGAGAGGAGAGAAGACAGCATGGATGGGGGAAACCATCTGTGCAGCTACAGGGTAAACATGGAACTATTTTGGGTAGTCTTCATTTTGCTCAAAGGCTTGGGAAGTTAAACATTATCCTCTTTAGCATGAATCAGATCAAATATGAGACTTACAGACATTTTATGCTTCACACAGGCTACTCAGGATGATTTATTTAACCTTATAACTACTTCATCTCTCTCCTCTCTCATACACAAACACACACAAACACACACATACACCACATGCGCACACACACACACACACAAAGCCCAAAAAACAAACAAAAGAATAAACTAGTTTACCAGTTTATTAGTTTCCTGTGACTACTAGTAGAAAAGTTTGAATTTTTTTTTTTTTTTTTTTTTTTGGCAGAATCAGTTTGACCACTCACCACTGAGATTTACCAAAGAGAAAGGAGACTATAAATAGAGAATGGGAGAAAATGTTTCAGTAATCTAAAAATGAGACTAAACAGATCTATATATGAGAGGAGGCAGTGAGTGTAGCAAAGAAAAACTCTATAGGACTTAGATCCAGTTACCAGTGGGAGGGAAAGGTGGAAGAAAGCTAATATTAAGAGGGCTAAAACCTTCTTGACCTTTTCTTACCCAATTCTCAAGTTAGCTTACAAAACTGTATTCAACTTAGGCTCCATCCCTTCCAGCTGGTTGATTCAGAACCTGAAAATTGTATATGCTTTGGTCATTGAGATCAATTCTAAAGGGCTGTTATGAGAGATCAGAGCTATCTTCTCTATGTCTGATGAGTAGACCCTCCTGACCCTGCCTAGATTGTGTGCCTTCTTCTTTCAGCCATGAAGAGGATGACTGTTTTTGTTTTTGCTTCTGTTTTTGAAATGGAGTCTCACTCTGTTGCCCAGGCTAGAGTGCAACGGCATGATGTCGGCTCACTGCAACCTCCGCCTCCTGGGTTCAAGTGATTCTCATGCCTCAGCCTCCCAAGTAGCTGGGATTACAGGCGTGTGCCACCATGCCCAGCTAATTTTTGTATTTTTAGTACAGACGGGGTTTCACATGTTGTCCAGGCTGGTCTCAAACTCCCAACGTCAGTTCATCCACCCACCTCGGCCTCCCAAAATGCTGGGGTTACAAGTATGAGCCACCACACCTGGCCATGATAACTGGTTTTGCTTCTCACTATGACACAAAAGCTATTAAAGCACTAGAAGGAGACATTATGAAGGCTCTTTGTGATCCAGATTATGAGCTTCTGAGTTACTCAGATGCCCAGAGATTCTCAGGTAAAGTGTCAACTCCATATGAATTGAGTTTTTCAGCACATGCAACAACTTGTAGCTTCCATAAAGCTTTCAGAGATGAAGTTTACTAGGTGCGATCCAAGTTGTCTTCCCTGGGAAAAATGCTATGCTTCATATACAGCTTAAATATTCCATTCACAGTTATAAATACAGAAACTAGATTGAAAGAGAAAAGAGAAGAGGGGCAGTGGGATATAAGGATAACTTGGAGAGAAGATAAGCTTACATAGTCACACAGTAATTTAACAAGGACATTTCCTTGGAGTTAGAGGTTGCTAAACCTTCCAAAGCGGCAACATTTTCTTCCTACCAGCAAATTCAGAGTTGGTTTCTTAAAGTGTTTTCCATAGAGCAGCATGAAGCCACATAAACCAAAACCATGGTTAGCTGTTCAAACACATGACAACTATTTGTGCTTTTTGGTGATGAGTGGTTGAAATAATTAGGATCCTTTTCTAGTTACTGGCGTGCCAAGCCAGGGGCAGAGGGTGCCTTCCTGAGTGGGGAAAGGAAAAGCCAAAGGCAACTATTAGAAGAGACTATTATACAATTTTGAGCTAACATATGGAATCAATAGCCAACACGAGCAGCTGTGCTCGGCTGTGGAAAGGCCTGAAATGGTGTAGTCACACTGTAACCAATAAAACGAATTATTGACTAAAGGAGAAAGCGTATGTGTGGAGAGAGGGGGAGCTCCAAAGCAGGATTAAGAGATGCATTTACTCTAAAAAATAGAGTACTGGGAAACAAACCGTGTCACGGTTTTCTTCTTGATTGACAGTGAAACATACAAGAGCCAACATTAGAGAAAAGGTCTGGACCCAGGGTTATGTAGTTAATTTCTGACTCCACACTCACTAGAAGTGCAGAAAGCTTCCCCTGCCAGAAATCAGAAAGAAGCACCATGAGGCTTAGCTAGCACACTCAGTAGTCTGGATACCTTCAACTATCCAGTGGGCATGCTAAGATGTCACAAAATACCCTCAGGTCTACATAATAGGGAAACAAAATCTACTGTAAAAGAAAAGGCCTATATCATCTAAAAACTGGGTCATCTGTTTCTTAAGAACTCAGATTTGCCTACTAATACATTTCACAACTAACAAAGAGAAAATACTTTTATTGATGATGCTAAAAGAAAACATTAGTTCTGTGTGTTTTATTTATTCACACTAACATTCATTTGGAAATCAAATAGCTTGGATTATATTTTTTACATGTGCCATGACTCCGAGGTAGAGTATAATACCTAAAAGCTTACTCAAACCCTTCATTTGCCATGTGCAAAATAGAAATAATAATACCTCTAAGTAACCAGGCAAATTTACTAGGGCAGCAAATACCAATATAGAGAGCTATGTAAAGTATTATAAATTTCTTCAAAGAGAACTAAATGCACATTTCAAATAATATATGTATTATTGCTAGGAATAATAATGTATGTATATACCAATCTTACACATTAAATAATCATTATTCTTTTTTAAATATGGTGCATTTCTTTTTCCTGTGAGGGTGAAATTTGCATTCTTTAAGTATAAAATCCACTCTCATCTAAGCTGATAGACAAAGCATTCACATGACTTAACACCTTTTCTCCAACACTGAGTGGGCTATCCTTTGACTTAATAGTGATTTTCTGTGTGTTTTGAGTGAGATTCATGACCGTGTCAAGCCAAGAACTCTCACTCAAATGAGAACCACGTTATTATTTTTTTTCCAAAGAGGATACTTTCCTCACTCAAACAAGCAGAAAGCCCTGCACCTGTGTTTAAAAACTCTAAAACTCACAGGTTGTAATCACACTCTGGAGTGAGAGAATACTGCCCATGGACCAGGGCCTCTTGGATCCTCTCCATCAATTTTCTGTGGTTTCTCGCCTGAAGCCATCAATGAGGAACCTCATAAACCCGAAAAATACTAAACACCAGAGAATCAGTAAACAGGTTGTTAAAAAATAATTGAAACTCCCATTTCCACTGCCCATTCGGCAACTTTGTTTGCATCTAATTACTCCTCACTGTGCATCTCTGATGCATGGACAGGATGCAGAGTATCAGCACGACTTCAACTGGAATTAAAACCTGGCCATCACATGATACATTACTTCAGAGCCTTGAGAAGTTCGGATCAGGGTCAAGATGATAACCAACAGCTTCAGCTTCTCATTCTGATCCTCTAGAAGCACTGTGATGCACTATTCAGGGCTTTTGTGAGATGCTAAATACTTTACATGTTTGCTGTTAGAGTTAAGGATGTAGTTTTTAGTTTTAGTGGTATTTGATCCTTTATTAAGGGTGTAAGAGGATGAGACCCAACTGAAAGGCTCTGGCACTGGGGAATATGGAAGAAAACAACTCCAAGTATTTGTCCAAGGATAGAATAATGATACATACAAAAGGGCCACACCGTATTATTCATCTCTCTCTTTGAAAAAAAAAAAAAAAAGCTTATTATTATGAGAGTGAGAGAGAGAGAGAGACAGAAAGGCCTACTCCGTGTATTAGTCAGGGTTCTCTAGAGGGACAGAACTAATAAGGTAGATGTATATGTAAAGGGGAGTTGATTAAGGAGTATTAATTCACATGATCACAAGGTCCCACAGTTGTCCATCTGCAAGCTGAGGAGCAAGAAGCCGGTTTGGGTCCCAAAGCTGAAGAACTTGGAATCCTATATTCAAGGGCAAGAAGCATCCAGCACAGGAGAAAGATGTAAGCTGGGAGGCTAAACCGGTCTAATCTCTTCACATTCTTCTACCTGCTCTTATGCTATTCCTTGCTGGCATTGGATTAGATTGTGCTCACCTAGATTGAGGGTGGGTGTTCTTTCCCAGTCCACTGACCAAATGTGAATCTCCTTTGGCAACACCCTCACAGACACACCCAGGAACAATACTTTGCATCCTTCAATCCAAGCAAGTTGACACTCAGTATTAACCATTACACTCTGCGTGGGGCCTTTTTGCATGGAGTGTGAAAGACTACTATAACTTGCATATTGCCCATTTCAACTTCATGCGTTTTCCATGGGTCTTCAGCTCATTTTGGATTCTCAGAGAGAATTTAGGCCCCATCCCTACAGACAAGCAGTCAGGTTTTCATCATCCAGGCTGGAGTTTTGACTGGGGAACCTGAGATCCAGAGAGAGTTCTCAGAATAGATATGCTCCGTCCGTGTGGTTATAGCTTCCAATTTGGTCCTCATTTTTAAAGATATTGAAATAACAGCAATAAAGTTTACCAGACACTAGAGGAAAGCCATTGACATAAAAGATGGAGACTCACACAAGCAGAAAGACAAAATCAACAACTTAGAGGACACTGAGATTTTTCAAGTGGAAGAAATCTTCCCTTAAAGCTATAATTTATGTTTTCAGAAAGATTCTGACAGGTATAGCAGCTACAAAATGGGGACAGAATGCTATTAAATAGAGACAATGAGAAAACACCAAAAGAGTTCTCAGAAATTTCACATCTAAAGGAAATTAGTAAAAAACTCAATAAAAAGCTGTAAGAAAGAATTTCCATGAAGTAGAAACAGAAAAGATAAACAAACAGAAAATAGACAAAAAGATGAGTATTTGAGCTCAGGAAATCCAATACTCCTCCCACATCCCCCCAACCCCACGCCCCCTACCCCCTGCAAAAAACTTTTTTTTTTCAGACATATAGAACCGATAATGGGAAGGAAATATAATAAACAAAACAAATAGTATGTTTTAGTAGTAAATGACTAAAAAAAAAAAAAAAAAAAAAGATTAAAAAGGCCTATCAAGGGCCTAGCACAAAGGACAATAAAGAATCAATAATTTGGTAAATTGTCATAAAACTGTGGTAACGTTGAGGTAAAGCAAAATACTGACAAATTGCAGAGAGACAAAATAAAAGATCACACAAAAAGGATTAAAAAGCAGAGTAGCCTCGAAATTCTCCAGTTAGAGAACAATGAAACACAATACTTTCAAAATTCTGAAAGAGAATCATTTCCAGCCTAGAATTCTATAACCAGGCCAACTATCCACAAAATGTTGGACAAATAAAAGTTATTTTCGTACATGGAAGGCCTATCAAGGGCCCAGCACAAAGGACAAAACAAGAATTCTCTAGTTAGAAAACAATAAAACACAATGCTTTACTGTTTTTAACTCTACTATCAAGGGACTCAATCCAGAAAGAGGGACAGTGTGATGGAGTGGTCATAGCATGAGGTAGGAATTAGTCTATGCCTTGCAAAGTACATAAACTTGGACAAGTTGCGTTGCCTCCATAAGCCCACATTACTGCTGCTACAAAATGGTGACAACAATAGATGGCTGCAACATGGTCATTGTGAAGATAACATGAGATAATGCACAGTGCTGTTTAATCAAGTTAATCTTTTGTTAATGCTGGTGATTTCAGTACATTCTTATTTTTTTTCATAAGCCTCTCCTTTTAAGCCCTTGGAATGATTATTATTTCATTAGCAAAATTCCTGAAGGCCCGGCACGGTGGTTCAAGCCTGTAATCCCAGCTCTTTGGGAGGCCGAAGTGGGCGGATCCCTTGAGGTCAGGAGCTCACCACCATTCTGGCAAACAGGGTGAAACCCCTGATCTCTACTAAAAATACAAAAATTAGCCAGGCATGGTGGCACACCAGCTACTTGGGAGGCTGAGGCAGGAGAATTGCTTGAACCTGGGAGGTGGAGATTGCAGTGAGCCGAGATCACACCACTGCACTACAGCCTGGACGACAGAGCAAGACTCTGTCTCAAAAAAAAAAAAAGGAAAATTCCTCTAATAAGCATTACTCTGTACATCTACCCTTAAAACTTAGCTTCAAATTGAAATCTTATCTTGACCTGTCTTGTAGATAGTATTCAAAAACGTTCCTATATAAGGGAATCTCTTAAAAGTATTCTTAAATGAGAAAACGTATTTATGTTTTAAAAATATCATACATGAAATTTCATATTTCAGCCACTTTGGTGATGTTATATTCTGAATCCATCTTGTTTTCAAAGGCAAAGTCCCCACATATATTGCATAGCAAGCACTTATACCAGCTTAATTTTTTTTTCAATTTCTGTTATTTACTGGAAATATTATGAAAAAACATCATGCTCAGAGCTGAATACATGTTTTCGTTACCCTTCCTTCCTGTTTAATTTTTTCTGGAGACTACTTCAGGATATTGGAAATGAAAATTTAATAAAAAATATACAAAAGCCAATGTGTTTTTCAAGGAAATTTAATCTATATGTTCTGATTCATTTCCATTTAAATCATCAAAATGTTACTTTACGAGAACCATTTTAAATATAAGGAGACTCTTGTGCCATTTGAGCTTCATTTTATTTTTATTAGAAAGTGCACTCTCCATTGCTTAATAGAAATGCACCCTGAAGTTTGAAACAAACCCCATTCCACTGTCCAGATAGGTTTGCATTTTATACAGACACAAGCTTCTCTTCATGGTCCGTTTCATCTCACCTGACTGGCGGATGCTTCTTTGAAAGGTAGGAACTAAGAGCTAATTGCAAACTACTTCTTTTGTCTTCATTTTGCAAGACAGTTGAACACAGACACATCCTTCACTCTTGTTAAAAAACTCTGTGTCCCTCACCTCTCAGGAGGCCATGCACACAGTTGCTGGTTCAGTGAGTTACTGGGTAGTTGCTTAAGACACCTGCAGTGATGCCTAGCCATCATGAATGTTAAAGAAGCCCTATTTCTACCTAATTTCTGCACTTTCCTGCAGTCTTCAGGGTGCATATCTTAGGATGCTCAACTCCTGGGCATTTTACTCCTCTACCAACCCAGGGGCTCGGCAGGAGCCATTGGTTTATCCAAAGTGATTTGTAAACAAAGGAAAAGTCAGAGTCACATCACTCTCGTGGTCCAACACATCATACCTCTAACCAGCATGTCATTCTAGAATTATTTCTCCTCCCTGCCTCAGTTCCTCTCTTTGTAAAAGGCCATATATTGCCATCATATTATTTTTGTCTCATTTAAAATTCTTTTATAATATTTTAAAACTAAAAATAGTACGATCTCTATTTTGCTAATTTTTTTTCAGAAAACTTCTATATTTGTTATTGCCCTATACTTTGAGAGAATCCAAAAATCTATTTCAACTTTAAGCTGACCTAGTCAGCATTTTATCTATTGAATAAGTGTATAAAGTTACACTTTTGAATCTATGAAACAAAATGATAATTGAGGCATCTCCAATGTCTTCTGCTTCATTAAATTATTATAATATATTCAGTTCGGTTTTATTACTGAGTATATTTTATTATACGCTAATTTTTTGAAAATTAGAAACCATAGTGGCTATATGTAGAAACTCCCTCGTTAAATAGAATTTTGGATTAGGTGGATCTTTCTGTTTGTACCATTACTGCTATCACTGTGTTGCCTTAGTAATAACAATACTAATGGTAATCACTATTATGTGTGGAGTTATAATCATGCCCAAACCACTGAGCTGAGCGGTTGACAAGCTGACAAGCTGCATCTCCTATAACCATCACAATATTCTATGCATTGGTTGTTATTTTTGGCTTTAATTCACAGATGGCAAAAACAAACCTTTTAACTATTATGCAGTCAGATAGCTTAATTATTATTCAGCAGATATTCTCACTGTCGTACCTACAACGAACAGAATGTATTTCCCTGAATGTTGATATTGAGGATGGCCTGGGAACTTGTTTTGGAAAAGAGGGCGCTAGGCATGTAAAATGCTGGCGTGGAACAGCTTTTGCCATTGGGCACCAATCATCATGACAGAGCAGAACTCAGACCCAGGTACGTGTCACTCAGACCCAGGCACGTGTCACTCAGACCCAGGCACGTGTCACTCAGACCCAGGTACGTGTCGCTATTTCCTACATGCTTTCCATGTGCCACGTGCTTAGACAGTGCCTTCTCAACACGCTACACACATTAACTTATTCCAGCCTTACCACACCCCCATTTTGCAGATGAGGAAGGGAAGGTATAGGTTTTAAGTAACTCACTAGTTCACACAGCTACTAAATGGTGGTACTGGCCTTCAGTGGAGTCCAACTCCAAACTGCACACGCTTAACCACAACATTGCTGCCCTTGTACTGGCTTCTCCATACATTTAAAGGCCTTTTGAGAAAACCAAGAGTTATTTTAAAAATGGGATTAGAGTATAACGGGTTCAAGGCTGAAACTGGCCCTTTTTAGATGTATGTCACTCTGAACCTTGGCATTTTCATCCATAAAATGGTGACATCAATAGTACCCAGCAACCAGGACTGTTTTGAAAAATAGTCAAGATCATGCAGAAAAGAAAATTAAAATCCTCAGTAATCCTTAGCTATTATTATTACAAAAGTCATAATGTAATAGAGGAAAATACTCCTATTAGAGAATATGTAATAGAAAATTCTAGTGCAAAGTACTCTGCAATTCCACAGACTTCCTTTCCCTTCCCCTTAATGGTTATAACCAAAATGAATGGCGTGGGCATTGTTTTGTACCCCAGTTTTAGAATTATAAAAGGACCTAGTTCTATCAGGAGCCAATGAGAAATTGTACTGTGATTTTCCATTCCCTTTGTATATATCCGTGGAAATTCAGTCGGCTCCCTCAGCCGTCTTATCTGTGCTTTTAGCAACCCGTTAAAGACCAGCTAGTGCATCTGAAAGTTCTTTTACTCAATCAATGAGCTTGTTGCCATGGCAGGCTAACACGAGGTGCCATTGATGATGACTCGATTTCCTCTCGCATCTGAACTGGAAAGGGAGAAGACAGACTAAATGAAATCCCATCCATCTTAATGAAATACAATTATATTCTCCTTATTAATCATTTACGAATCAATATGTCTCTTCTTGGTGAACCTCACCAGAATTTGTCATTCCATGCCAAGCCTCAATACATCTTGTCTTGTAGTGATTTTTATAAGTTCAGTCACCTGTGTCCCAGGGTAAATAACAGTGTTTTCTCGTACTGCAGAGCGAGGGCAAGAACAGCAATGACAGGGTGGATTGCAGAAATCCCCTCTGAATGCTAAGTAGCCCGCTGAATATTGCCTTCACGTGCATAATTTTAAAATGTACCCTGTTTTATTTTTAAATAGCATGAAGGAAAATGGATTACCTTAGAAAGGGACTTATTCTAGTACCATTAAAGGGAAAACCTCTTGGGTATTCTTATCCATTGACTGCTATAATCTTGCACAGGCTTATCAACATATTATATATGTATATGTTTTCTTAGAGCATACTTTACAGCCCATCTCACTGTACTTTACATGTGCATATAATGTATCAATTTAACATTTTACCTAACAACAGTCACTTGTGAAAAAACTACTATTGTTTGCGTCTTCTTAATACAGATTGCCAGACTAGACTTGGACTTCATGCATTCTGTGGCTGCTTTGGAGCTATTGTTTAATTAATGAGAACAAAGCAAAGAATAAGTAAGAAGAGAGAAAGAGAAAGAAAGACAGTGATTCCAGCAGGCAAGAGCGAAGAACAGGTGAAGAGAAATAGATTGTTTTAAAGGTTAAACTGGTGTTATGAGTGAGAAATAAGTCTTTTTATGATATCTATCTCACCAGGGGATTTTTGTTATTTGTGTCGATTTTAACTATGTCTGAACCTTTATTGATGAGGAATTGTATAACCAGAACAAGTTTAAGAATACCTGGGATATGCTCCAAGTTACATGCATATGAGAAAATGCTTAACACAGATTTGATAGCTTTCCCATTTAGCATACATACTATCTATATATCTATTTTTATCTACGTGTTTATCTGAAGCTATAGCTGTAAGACCGTCTTAACAAGACTATATGCTTTTCCTTTTATGATTGAAAAAAAAAAACTAGAGTAAAATAATCTAGGAGCTTTACATGAAAAAGAAAGGTTTGAAATGCAAGAAAATAAATACCTCACAAAGAAACATCCTGTGTGCTGTTGGCACTCCTCAGTGTCAGCCTCCTTGAGCAACATAAACGCAGGCACTGAGGCGTGACTCCAATGCACCCTGAAGTCAATGAAATTTGAGGTCAGTGATTTTAAAAAGTAGCTGGAAAATCCGAAAGGATTGGTGCAGTTAGTTCAGTTACAGACATTGTTCTGAGTAGGTGACTTTTATAGGCCCCATACCAGAGACTCTTAAGGGTCTGGGAAACCCTGTCCTTTTTCCTCCCCAGTTACAATTTCTTCTGATAGTACTCAAACTCACTGCCTAACACGAATTGGCAAGGATGAATTAATTCAATTATATGATTGGTTCATTAGAGATTCAGGTCAAGGGCGAAATCCAAGAAATGTGTGAATCAAAAAGAATAGAATGCCTTTGACCTTTTATCACTTCTATGCCACGTTCTGTTTTCCCTGCAAAACAGGAGAGGTTTCTCCTTCCTTCTCCTGTGGTCTTCCTAACCATAGGAAGCTCCTAACCTCCCTCAAAATGTATTTTGAAAGGCTCTCAAATCCATGCTTATAATAGCAAATCCAGAGATACATACCTGGATAAGACTGCAGCCCCCTCCACCACACTTCAAAAAAAGAAAGAAAAAGAAGTGGCACTTTAAAATCCATGTTCATGCCTTTTTTTTTAAAATTTAATTTAATTTAATTTAATTTTATTTTATTTTGACAGAGTTCGTTTTTGTTGCCCAGGCTGGAGTGCAATGGCAGGATCTCGGCTCACCACAACCTCCACCTCCCGGGTTCAAGCCATTCTCCTGCCTCAGCCTCCCTAGAAGCTGGGATTACAGGAATGCGCCACCACACCCGGCTAATTTTGTATTTTTAGTATAGATGAGGTTTCTCCACATTGTTCATGCTGGTTTCAAACTCCCAACCTCAGGTGATCCACCCGCCTCGGCCTCCCAAAGTGCTGGCATTGCAGGTGTGAGCCACCGCGCCTGGCCCGTGCCCATATTTTTAATGGATCCCCTCCAGGAAGCCTTCTTGGATTTCCTTGAACAAAGAAAGTACAAATACCTGAGTTTATCAGTCTTCCTATTGACAGTCTGAAGAAGTCTTTACAGAAGACACTTTGAAGACGTGAGAAAAGAGAGAGAAAGAATTGTCGTAATATTTAGTGATCCTGAGAAAATCAGATTTGGAATAACCCTGTAAAAGTGTTCCCCCTGGGACGCAGAGTGAGTGCTCCGCAAATATTTACAGTTGGATAAGGTCTTCAAAGTGGAGAATAAAATGCAAAGTTGTCAATAAATAAAATTTAAAAATGCTCACTACATTTTACACTCCGTAGTGACAAGTTTATTCTGTCTTACACAGTCTTTCAATCCCTCAATCATATGGTAAAAGAAGAATGTATCACCTTCTGAGAAACATCATGCGTGGAAGGGAGGATTGTCTCCATATCTCCTC
This sequence comes from Macaca mulatta, assembly GCF_049350105.2. Lineage (NCBI taxonomy): Eukaryota > Metazoa > Chordata > Mammalia > Primates > Cercopithecidae > Macaca > Macaca mulatta. Next base: position 174,343,267 of record NC_133409.1, read on the forward strand.
TTAACCCGTATGGCAGGAATTTTGTGGTTGTTATTGTTAGTGATGAGTTAGTTTGTTTTCTCCCACTAGGTTCAGGAGGTCAGAGACGGATTATTTTACCTCTGTACTCAACACATATCATTCTACCTGGTTCATAGTAAAGGCTATGATTTTAATAAACAAATATATAGTAAGTTTCTCCATGTAACAGATTAATACATACATTTTTGTGATAGACACAACCCTCGCAGAATGGAGGTTGTCATCATCACCAATGTTCTAAAGTGAGACATCCCACAGGCTACTTTTATTTTGTTTTTAATACAGACACAAAGCTGGTCATAAAGTATTAACACAAATCTAGATCACTGGTCTCAGTTTTAAAAAAAGAATGATGCTCTCATATTCCAGTATTCACATATTCTAAGAGATCTCTCTTTCATTCTCCATAATCCCAAGTCTTTGCACTACTTTATTTGCAGGGTTATAAAAGGACAGTTGTGATTATTTTGCCTTCTGTAGGGTACCTACCATTATGGCTGAAGAGCATGAGTCTAATCTACAAATAAATGTGATGCTGATTTCTGATTGTCACAAACAATAAAAGAGGTTTTATAGTTGCAAATGGTTTAATTTTTTCAAACAGCCCCTTGTTCATTTTCGGTTCCCTTTACTCTCATGTTTCAGTTCACATGCAAGTCTTCTTAATCCAGAGCTCCAAAATCAAGATTGGTGGGAAGAAAATCCAATTGTTTAGGGTCAAAATAAAGATGTTTTTCAAATGCCAAAGAAAGAGAGCATGGTTATTCTACTTTGATGTTAATACCATGCCTTTTGTAGTTTTCCTGTTTGTTTGTTTTCATCTTCCACTGTCAACAGGGCACCAGATTTTATAGGCAGCTTAACACAGAGCAGATGTTGATTAAAAGAAATGTGGTTTTGAGTGTGACATTAAAAAAATATCATTCTCTCCTTTCTAAATGTTATATTCTTAATGGGTTTAATTTTTTATTAGCTGATATGTAAAGAAACAATAAGCATACATTCAGTCTTAACTGAACCATACACAGCTCACCAGCTGGACCATGAATAAGGCAAGAAAGGTTCACATTTTAATATTTTAAAAAAGAAAAAACATCTTCTACTTTGTGCAAAAAGCATGCGTTTCCTGGCCAAGCCTCTTAGCCTTTGTGTTTGTTTTACAAATAGAACTGGTTTAACCATGGTAAAAATGATCTTGAATGCATGTTTTTAAGATCATCTCTAAATACACTTTTAATCAGAGTACTTCTTTTATTTTGATCAATGATGACATACCAAGAGCGACTTTGGGACTAATAAATCTGGAATAAACGTGACACAGATGAAAGCAGAGTTGGAACCTTGAAAGACAAAAACAAACAAACAAGCTCCAATGACTTTAGAGACACCATGATGCAGGAATTAAACAGAGGCTGTATTTGGCACAGTTGACCACTCAGGTGCTAGAGGCATTTCCAAATGACTGAGCCAAGAAAATAATGCGTCCCTCCTTTTGCTGATGTAAGCTTGAAATCTTTGATGAGGAGATAAGACTAGATACCTGACTTCAACAGTCCATGACCCCAAAATAAATAAATGTGAAAGACAAGTTTTGCACAATTGGAATGAGACAGCCTGCAAGATCCATAGCAAAGTACCTATGTGATCATTTATTTGCATTGCCCAAACCGAGCCACGTACCAAAGGCTTCACTTTGTTCCTCATGCACAGATCAGAAAGGAACATACGCAGTATTGTCCTGGGATTATATGGAATATTATTTAGCGCTAAAAGAAATGAGGTATCAGTCCATGCAAAGACATGGAGGAAACTCATATATTGCTAAGTGAAAGAAGCTAATCTGAAAAGAATACATACTGTGTAATTCCAACTACATGATACCCTGGGAAAAAAGAAAACTGTGGAGACAGTAAAAAGATCAGTGGTTGTCAGGGATTGGGGGAAAGAAGGGATGGATAGACAAAGTAGAGAGGATTTTTAAGGCAGTGAAACTGCTCCGTATGATACTATAATAGTGATACGTGCCATTCTACATTTGTCCAAATCTATGGAATATGCAACACCAAGTGTGAACCCTAAGGTAAACTATGGACTCTTGGTAATAATGTGTCAATGTAGGTTCAACTATTGTAACAAATGTACTTCTCTGATGGGGAATTTTGGTAGTGGGGAAAGTTGTGTGTATGCCGGAGCAGGGGGGTATATGGGAACTCTTTACTTTTTATCAATTTCGCTGTGAATCTAAAACTACTCTGAAAAATAAAGGGTATTAAAAAATGTTGGGAGAACATTTGAGACACAGATGATTGCATGTGGTTGCAGCTGCTTGTCATTGTAATTTTGCTGAAATATCCACCATTTTATTTGTTGCATCACAAAAAGAACTGTGACTTACATTTCGTAACATGCGTAGCTGATTTCATGCACTTTTGACAGTTCAGAAAAATCATTTCTCTATGCCAACTGTTGCCAAACATTTTTATTGTTTATGACCTCTGCGGTTGGTCTCTAACTTTGCACACTAAATATGCAGGAGAAAGGGCAAATAGTGGCTTTGTATAAATGGAAAACAATGCTATATTTTCTAATGTAAATGACTGAAAGAGTATCCTTTGAAGTTGTAACCACTCATTATGACTGAAACTTTATAGATTCAGATCTGTGGTTGCCAGAAACTACAAAAAGGAAAGAAAAAGGAAGATGCCCCAGTAGAAAGCACATGGAGTGTGGCAACTGAGAGGAGAATAGATCGTAGACTCACACAATATCATGGCAGGAAGGACGCTAAGGGAGATGCTGGCCCAGGGATCCTTTCTCTGCCCATCCATGGCTCCTTGTAGCATCTGGGATAGGCTTCAGATGACTCATGCAGCCCTAGAAACTACAGAAGAAAAGTTAATTCGCATCTGCATATGTGATGTTTAGAGAGAAGAACTCCCATCGCTTTCATTAGAAATCTCAAAAACTGTATGATGGCCCCAAAATTGTTAGGAATTACCGAGACTATAGTCAGCATCCCAGAGATGTGAAGAAACACACTCAGAGTCATCCAGTGTTTATGCTGGTGCTTAAAAAGTTTGTTGACTTTTTCATAATCTAAGTAACTGACAAAATGTTTAAAGAATAAAATGACAATCATAGAAGCTAAATATTATAGATATTACATTAGGTAAACGGTGCTAACTTGATAGTTTTAAAAAAATAAAACGTTTCCGAGAAAATACGTTCCAGTAGGGTGAATCCCTTCGGTGTAAATATTAAATTATCTAACACATAATCTTTATTTCTCAGTATCAGACAATTTTTCCTGCATCCATGTGGAACTGTTTGTGAGCACAGCAAACAGAACACAGGTGATAACATATAAGAGGCAGCAAATGTCTCCCCTGCCACAGCCCACTGGCCACAGTACCTCCAGGATTTCTACTTACTCTTTAACACTCCTGAATTAGGCAATATTATTTAATATTCGTTCTTTGAAACACAAATTTCATGAGACTCTCCAGGACAAAGGAGTCTCCTATCAAATATGTTAAAGAATATTTGAAAAATGTCAGTGTACATGCATATATTAAAGGCTCTGACAAATTCTGTGTTCAAGATATTTCACTAAATTTAACTAAGTTTTATTTCTTCTTCTTCTTCTTCTCCTCCTCTTCCTCCTCCTCCTCCTCCTCCTCTTCCTCCTCCTTCTTCTTCTTCTTCTTCCTCTTCTTCTTCTTTATTTTTAATTTTTTTTGAGATGGAGTCTTGCTCTGTTGCACAGGCTGGAGTGCAATGGAGCCATCTTGGCTTGCTGCAACCTCTGCCTCCTGGGTTCAAGCAATTCTCTGCCTCAGCCTCCCAAGTAGCTGGGATTACAGGCGCCCACCACCATGCCCGGATAATGTTTGTATTTTTAGTAGAGACGGGGTTTCACCGTCTTGGCCCTGCTGGTCTTGAACTCCTGAACTCGTAATCCACCCACCTCGGCTTCCCAAAGTGCCGGAATTACAGGGGTGAGTCACTGCTCCCGGCCTAAGCTTTATTTCTTAAACATATTTGAGGCTTTTATTTATTTTCTGTAAAAAAAAAAAAAAAAAAAAATTGCCCAGCAAGACTTGGAAAATAAGGGGAAAAAAAGACTCTAATGTAATGTAAACATGTTATCTGGAAGAGGAACACTATAAATTATTACATTAATAGCTGTGAATGCTTTTCAAAAGTCACCAAGTAGAATGTTAAGGGAAAAGGACTCTCAGCGGGAGGAAGTCAGAAAAAGATGTTCGGCCCTTTGCGGATGTTAATCATGATTTATTCTCAGGATAGTCTCTGGGATGAGACATATGGGCAGGGATTCACAGATTTTGGAGTGCAGGAAAATCACTTTGTGGATATGTGAAAAGTGCAGATCCTCATGCCCCAACTCAGCCTGATTCCAAGTCTGCATGGACCTAGAGATCTCACATTTTTAGGAAGTACCCCGGTGACTTAGAAGCAAGTGGTGGCTGGATAAGCCTTGATAAACTGCATTGAGGATGGAGTGGACAAAGAATAGGAAGGATAGAGAAGGAATGGGCAAGACCTTAGAGCAGCCACCTGATTTCTTCTGATGCTCAGAAAGTTTGTGCATACAGCTTTTCCTGAGCCCACAGGAGAGGAGTCTGTGTCGGCCCCTTTGTCCATCCAGTCCTACAGGGCTGCATTGCATCCTTTTAATTCCAGCCTCAATCATGGATGACCATCTTCAAGATGATACAAAAGCTCTCACATGAGCTGGCTTATTGTTACCAATATTTTCATCTAAGCGCTTTGATCAATACCTGACAAGCCAATTAAAGCACACAAATGCTTTCTCAGGGAGCCCCACTGGAGTCCCCTCTTTTGCTTTTAAAAAGTATATTTTGTTCTTTTTATTTTATTTTATTTTACAAAAAGAAACACAACTTTCCCAAATTTGTGCATCCTTCTGATTCTGGTTTTAGAAAGGAAATGAAATTTGTCAGGCTGCCATACATCATTTCCCTCGCAGTACAATGTCCCATCTGTGTGTCAAGTACAAAAGAAAAGCATTTTGTGAAAAATTGCTAAAGAAGTAATGATTTTTGTCCTCAACTCTTTGTTTTGCCTTTCAATAAAGAAGGCGACATGTGCCACAAATGATGTATTATTGTTTAGGTACAACCCCGGTAACACAGTGCATAACCAAAACCATGTTTCACAGCAGAGAAACTATAGTTTACTGCCCCTATGGCTCTGATGAGAATATAATGTTCTACAGTTTATAAATGCTTTGAGGTCAATACATGATTTGCTTCAGCTTGTTCATCCAATGAGCAGGGGATCCAAAAAATATATCAAGCTATTAGACAGCCCCCTGGAAGCTGGACTGAGGCAGCAGTGATGGAGAGGTTCCATGGAAACCCCTCTGTCAGCTGGAGATGAGATAATTAGATCCAGGTAATACACTGGAACCCCAACAGGGAGCCGCCAAGCAAACATGCCATCTTTATGAGCCTTTCTTATCCTGCACATTAACTGTGGCCTAAGACAATGAAGCATTGAGGGATTCATTGATGCCCAGCAACGCCCCACCATCATTCAGTCAGCCCCATTATCTAGAGACCCTTCCTCCTAAAAAGAACAGGGCCCCAAGAAACGTTATTTTTAAAGTACTTGTTTTTATTTGTCAACCAACATTTTTTTTCTCTTCTTTTCTCCTTTTCTTACAATATACCATCAATCATGTATTAGATTCATCTTAGACTTCAATTATGTACATTACCAATTGTTCATGTCTTATTTAAAATAACTCTCACTTTGAGAATGCCCTTTAAACTGTAATCAAAATAGTTACTTGATTCAATTCCTTGAGTTAAGTAGAACATACCATCCTTTCACCCTGATTTCAGGTGGATAGTCCTAGTGATTTTGTCATAATTTTACTCATTTGACAAATATTTATTGAGGGACCTAAATCATGCCAGGCTTAGCACTAAATGCTGGGAATACACTGAACCACAGTCAAGTTGTGACAGATTTTACAATGATATTTTGTAAATAATAAGTTGTTTACATTTGTGAAAAGTACTGTGAAAGGAAAAGTATATGATGCTTGCCAAGAGAGATTAAAATAGGGGTACTTCATTTAGTTTCAGAAATCAGAGGCTGTTTCTCTGAGACAGTGATGTCAAACTGAAATTTTAAGATTAAAGAATAAGATTTAGCTAGGTGAAGGAGGGTGGAGTGATAGCGCTTGGAATGAGGGACCTTCTCTCCGCAGAGGTAAATCCATGGGCAAAGTCACAGAGGTAGAAAGGGCTATGACCACCACTGCTAACATCAATATTAGAAACACCATCAGCATCCACCATCATCATTACCATTATTATCATCATCACTATTATTGTCACCACCACCATCACCATCATCACCACCACAATTGCCTTCATCACCACCATCATCACCACTACCATTACCTCTGCCACTGCCATCATCATGACCTCCACCACCATCACTAGCATCATCATGATCACCCACATCACCACCACCATCACAAGCATCATTTGCAACTTATTGTAGAGCTACTAGGGGCTAAGCTGTTACTCTATACCAGTCATCTTTAATGCTTAGCATAATTTTGAAAGGGAGGTATTACTATCCCCAACTCAAAAATAACAATAATGTATCTCTGTATATTTGTAACTTGCATAGGTCAATGAGCTGATGAATTGCAGATCCTGCATTTTAATCAAATCAGTCTGAATCCAATGTTTATGAGCTCATTATATTAATAGAAAAAATTTTTGTATGGTATGTTTCTAATAATGCTTTTCAATAGAGATTCTTGCATTTAAATGTATGGTTTTTTTTTTTTTTTTTACCATGTTTGGTTACAATTTTAAACGCCAACATTTATGCCAGTGTGGGACATTCGAAGAACATCTTTGTAACCTCCTCATTAGCATCATTTGATCTGAAGATTTTCTGTAAATTCTGTCAAAGGCCAACTATCAGGAGAAGTTTCATCTCACCAAATAAATGTGAACATATATGAATTAGAGAATATAATTTATTTAAAAAAGTTAAATTATAAACAAGATGGAGCAGAAGTACCAGACATGCTTCATTAATTGAAAATGCATTATACTAGTACCATTTTGTTTGGATCGGTTTGATTTGAGTTGAATGAGGCCTTAGAGATCATTCCAATCAGTGCTTTTCTTTTACACATGAGATACTGAGGCATGAGAGGAAAAGAGACTCATCTGTGGTCATGATCTCAGTTTTATGGTTCACAACAATTCCTTGAACATTGACCATGTCCTAACCACCGAGTTATGCAACAGAACTGCAAAGAAAAGTAGCCCCTGAAAAGTTTATCATTAATCAAGAGGAGAGAATTAATTCAATTTCTTTAAAAATGTGGTCTAGTGTAAAGATTGCAGCCTGTTATAGAAACAGAAAGAAGAAGCACTTGAGAATTTAGAATTAAGCACAGAAGAAGGGAAGAAAGGTCACATCTAAACAGAGAGACTAGCTCAAACATAAATGCACTTAGAACACAAGATGAAAAGTGGTCAGTGGCTGGACAGATTGCAAGGACCTAAATATTGAAGGTTTTAGATGTTATGAAAAGTTGCCTAGACTTGGCAGTGGCAGACCCTGGATATTTTCCAGCATGAAAGTGTACAGGCTACATCTCTTCCTTCAGTAAATGGAGGAAGATGGTATAGTGATGTGGAATGGAGGTCAGATAGGAAAAGGGCTAGCCTGAAGTCATGATGTCCAAATAAGAGCCTGCTGCCATCATCCAGACATAGAACAAGATCAATGAGAGTAGAGGTGGGGGTGAGATGATGCATTCAAGAAATATAGAGAGGTAATATCACTAGATACAAGATTTTGCATATGGTTTATTAGGTAACAGGTGAAGCCTTGAAATTAATAAAGACTAATGAAAAGGAAGCATATTGAAGGTCAAGTGCATAAAGGGCTGGATTGTGAACATTTATACTTTAGGAATTTTGGATGCCTGTAGGACTTTCAAGACAATACATTGAGTAGGCAATTGGCTATGTGAGCCTTGGTCTAACATCTGTGGGAAAGCCAAGCTAAACTACTGATTCCCACTCAATTACTCATTCTACTACAATGTACTGTCTTCCAGGGACTCTGAGGTTTCCCCTTAAGCTGTCTTCTCACAGTTGGAATGAAAGAGTCACCTAATAAGACAACAGAAATTATATTATAAAATCTGCTCTGAGCTCATACCACATTAAAGACTGAATAATAAACAATTAAATGCCTCTGTGTTTGGTTCACAATGATTACATTTTAGAAAGGGGAGAGAGCTCATAGAATGGTCCAGGGCCCCAGTTAATTCATACTCAAAAATAAATAACTCAGTCCATGGGCAACACAGTTATATACTCTCTGGTTGGTCCCAGACATTTGGAATTACACATCCCTTTTAAAATTAAAGTAAAATAATGGAGTTATCATCCCATACACAATGGAGTTATTAATGTTCTCCCTAAGATTACCGTGGATGGCTCAGAGCAATCTTGCATGGTGGTTTAAAAGCAAGTTCCAGAGTCAGATGGTGTTTGAATCCATAATATGCCATTTACACCTATGTAATCCAAAACAAGCCGCTTAAGCTCTGCGTGCCTCAGTTTGCTTATGTGTAAAGTAGGGCTAATATTACCTATCTAATAGGTTAGGGTGTTAAATTTACAATGCATTCAAAGCACTCAGAAAAATGTGGGACACAGTAAACACCCAATGAATGTCAGCTGTGAGATGCTCATGCCACTCATTTTCTGTCTCTTCTGAACATCAGGTATCAAACTTTAGTAGGTTTCTCCTCTCACCCACTAGTCCATGGAAGGCAATTTCCTTCAGACTGCTCAGCCTCAATTCAAAAGTCCTCTCACTTTATGATGCCCAGAGATTCGGATTCTCTCTTCCAGAAGGTGCATGAATGGAATTGTGGAAGATGGGAAGCTGACACTTCCACCACCATCAATCACCACAAGGTGTTTTTCTAAGATAAAGGAGAAGTTTTCTTTCCAGGAAGCATTCTGAGCTGTGGGATTCTCAGGGCAATGGTTCATTTTTTTCCTAGGTACCGAGTCCGGTGACCCCCAATCAAAGATTATTTCTACAACACTGGGCACTGCCTTTTCTGCATGCTTGACTGCAGATGCCCGGCCTATAGCTGTTGGTATAATCTGTGCATAAGCCATGGCTTTATAAAAACAAATTGATGGAGATGGAAATCTGTGAAGTTTATAAAACGGTATTTTTGACAAAAGTTACATTATAAAAAGGACAGAGGAAAGATATGGAATAATTTATAACGACAATCCCATGGGATAGTAAATAAACTACAGAGTAAAGCCTGAGCCAAACTATCTTCTATTAAACTCTCTTCATTGTTATTCGAGTGAATTTCATCCCTCTCCCAAGTGGAAATTATTTGCACAAAACAAAAATATTAGAAATAGAACCCTAGGAATTTGGGCAGTGAAAGAAAATCTTGTTAAAACTTGACAGAAGAATTGGCTTTAGGCAAAATTGTCAAGATTCTTTTTGTCACCTTTATGCCACTCTCTTCAGTCCCTTTTTCTTCTTTTCAAATTGTCGTTTCTGCCAGATGCCTTTCTTCATTATTCCAAAAGCAGTATTACATTTGTTAACTCATTAATTCATTCATCCTTGAGTGTCTAAGATGTGCTATGTACCCAGCTCTGGGAACACATAAACAAATGGGAGAGGACTCTGGCCTTCCCAGAGCTTACACACATCTCTATAGATAGCTCACCAACTTGTAAAAGCCTATCCACCAACATGTAAAAACCAACTATTACATTGTTCTTTTGACCCAGGAAATAAGCTTTTGAGATAAAAACAAGCAATCTCCTCCCTCAATGACTTTCAGATTACTGAAGAGAGACCACTGGACTTAGATCACAGAATTTGCCTATCCCCAAGTAAGAAGTCACTATCTGTATATTTATATATCTTTTCAATCTCAACTGTAAGAAAAACAGCTTGTGATACTTCATTCAGCAAATCAAATGGTCTGGCTGGTACACAAACAACAGAATAACTAAAATCAGAGATAATTCCACAAGAACACAAGTTGTTTATTTGCAATGAACTTCACAAAGAGTTGAAAACCTTAATATAAAAATAATTTAGCGAAATTAATAAGAAAACTGCTAACATTTCCAAAGGAAATGAGCTAGACACATAAAAAGGTAATTTACAAGTAATAAATTTAAACAACCAATGAGCATCGTTTATCATTTACATTAAATAAGACATACTTTTCAACTATAAAACTAAGTTTCTTATACAGTGAATCAATATGTGAGACTATCTTACATTCCAATAAAACATGTTTTAGCAAGAGAATACAAAATCATGTTTAAGTTATTTATCCATAGAAAATATTTTTAAAATGAGAATGTTCACATTTTTTTTCTAAAAAGTGGATTAGAGCTGCTCTTTTTAAATGTACTTTCCTATATTTTACACTTTTCTCCCCTTTACACCCAAACACTTCAGTGTGTACTTCCATGTTTCTATCCACACACACACACAGACACACACACATACATTAAAACAAAAACATTCCTTTTGCATAACCACAGTATAATCATCAAAATCAGGGAATTCACATTGCCACAATACTATCATCTAATCTATAGATTTTATTCAGATTTTATTAATTATCCCATTAACATCCTTTAGAGAAAACAAAACAACAAAACAAAACAAAAAATGGGTGTGAGAGCCAATCCAGAATGACATGTTGCATTTAGTTGTCACATCTAGTCTCCTTTAACCTAGAACGGTTCCTCAGACATTGTCTTGTATCACTTAATATTTTTGAACACTACTGGCCAATTATTTTGCGTAATGTTCTCACATGGGATTTGTATGATGTTTACTCTTCATTAAACTCAGATCATGTATGTTTGGCAGGAATACCACAGAAGCAATACTCTATCCTTCTCAGTGCATTATATCAAGAGTCACATCGTGTACATTTGTCCCATTCCTGGTGAGTTTAAATGCAATTATCTGGTTAAGGAGGTGTCTGCCAGGTTTCTATAGTGTAAAGTTATAGTGTTTTGTGGAGAAATATTTTGGTAAATAAATTTCCTGTTTTTCATCAAAATCAACCCATTAGTTTTAGCATCCATTGTGCATTTCCTGGTCTGAACCAAGAATCTTTATAATCATTACTAAATGGTAACCACTTTTTCTACATTTATCAGTTAGTATTCATATTCATTTTTGAATATGCATGTCTGAAATTTAGAATCAGAAAAAATAAATGGTGTTGAAACTTATAAATCGATGCATCCTGTTTTGTTATTTGTTACCTCTAAAGAGTTTATAACTCTTCATTATTTTATCAAATTTAACACATTCCTTTGGCCTTTCAGAATATATGAGGCCACTTTTTTTTTTTTTTTTTTTTTTTTTTTTTTGGTTAACAAATCGCCTAAAAAGTGAGGGAATTCAATCATTCAACTTCAATTACACAAAACCAATCATTTTAATCCTGTCTTCTCTTGATTGTTTATGAGATTACCACTTTGTCCTAGACAGAAGGAGAAAAGCCTACAAGATGGAAGCAAGAATTTCTAGTTCCAAAGCAAAATATTTGTGGCATGACAACAAGAACAAAGGAGTAACTGATAAAAACAGCAGGAAGATTCATCCTTAAGTTGATTCGTGGGCTCATGCAGCAGCATTGACATGATTTCTGCACTCCTAGGCAACCTGTTGCCTGTATTCTGGGAGAAGTCAACCCACATACAGAGAATATGCTGTGGGAACATGTATTGAGATATTATGGGAGCTATAGTTTTAATGCAGGACTAGGAAAGTCCTAATATGCTAGGGAAAGATGTGAACACTAAAAGTGTGATGCAGTTCTGCATATTTCACTTGCTTAACCATGCTGGGAAAGCACTGACGAAACCTGACCACATACTCCTTTAAAATGCCTCGCTCCCTCATTCCCAGAGAAGGGTTACTTGGTGGGGTTTTTTCTTTTATTATACTATTTTGCATGTTATAGATAGATATAGAAGTAAAAGTAGAGACAGAGAAATATTTTAATTGACTATTCCTTTTAAAATGTTTGCTATTTGAAGATGGGTTCAGAAAGTTCATCAGAAAAGATGCCAGACAATGTAGAGAAAAATGAGGAAAAGAGAGAGGAGAGTTTTAGATCAAGAAAGACAAGTAGATGCCATCTAGTTCACATCACCAAACTTTATATACATATATATGGAAATTAAGGCTCAGGAGAGGGAATTTGCGTAAGATTTATGAAATGGAATCAAGGTAAGAACTGAGGTGGCCTGCCAGACTCTGCAAGGCTCTGGAACTGCCACCCCATGGCTCACCATGGCCATACACAGTTCTAGGGCTACTTCTAGCTGGTGTCCAGCTGCAGTTGTAAAAGTAAGAAATCCCAAAAGTAGGATTGCCAGATTTTGAAAAAGGAGTCCCGTCAAATTTGAATTTCATACTAAAACCAAGTCGTTTTGATATAAAAAATAAGTCTCAAATATTCTATTAGATATACTTATGCTTAAAAAAATTTGCTGTGTAGCTGAAATTCAAATTGAATTAGGTGGTCTGTATTTTTACCTGCTGAATTTAGCAACTTCACCCAAGAGCCATGTGACCAGAGACTCACAACTATGGAGTAAAGCAAGAAAATGGTATAATTCATCAAGAAGATAAGATAACCATAAGAAGGAGCTTTTGATTTATGAAGTGATAGATGCGAGATGATATACCCATCATAGAATTTAAAGTTCCTATTTTTAAAATAAAGATTATTAAATAACCATATAGCAACCTCATAAATTCACTGTGAATATCCACTGAGATTTTAGTTGGAATACAATTAAAACAATACGTGAAAACTAGTGACCATGAAACATGCATATAAACATCTAAGTATACCCCATTTTATCCTCTCAATTATCTTCTTAGTTATAATCTACTTTACTTCTATCTTATAGATGATGAAACCAACTCAGAGAAGTTGAGGTTGAGTAGGTTTCCCATGATGTTGTATGTTGTTACAGTTTTTTGATAGACTTGCTATTTAGGCAGAGTCTACCTAATTCTGAAGTCCCAAATCTTAACCATTACATGATAAACAGCATCTCTATATTTGTAGGAATTTAATCAGATATGTATGAGGATATTTGTGTTCTATGATGTTCACCATACAGTTATTACAAATAAATTAAAATTTTTAAAATGGTTACCAATAATAAATACACTCAATGAATTAAAGACCATATGTTGATAAAATGCTATGTGATAATTGAATGTGATGTATAGAAAGATGAAACTTAACTAACTGAAGGATAAATTTTATAGAAGAAAACTTTGTCATATTTACCAGCAGGTATGTAAGTTAAAATGTTATTTTTGAGAAGTGGGATTATTAGTTGTGTTTAATATTTTCTACATTTCCACATTTTCTACAATCTACAAAATACTATGGTAATCAGAAAACAATTAATGGACTCTATAAAAAACAAATTTGGTCAAATAACGAAATGTACCCAACAATATAATTATGTTTGCTCCCTCTTTTCTGGGAAAGGAACAACAAGTGACGTTAACTATGGACGAAAAAAGAACGTTTGGATTACAATCAAATCTGAAACATAAATCCTAAACAGACAATGGATGAAGCAATAAATTCTTATTTTAACAATACATTCAAACAGATTTAGTGGAAGTTATTTTTTCAGGTTTTACTACAATAACTATAATCTTGGATGGCTGGTGTAATTGGGGACTAGTTAGCCAAAGTCACATCTGAAGTATTAGAAAACAATTACAATAGAAATTAAGTATAAAAACACCCAGGTATCACCTGCAAGCATGAGAAAATTTCCTATTCTAAATTGGCTGTCAAATTTTTGCAACTTTGTAATGTCATAGTTTCATAGTTTTGTAGTTTTTGTTATACTTGTGACAGTCTGCGGTTCTGCTTGCTCTAACCACTTCTCCATGAAAGCATATCATTTCAGTTTGTCTTTGGTCCTTGGTTCCAGCTCCTTTGGGATTTAGGTATAACTCACGTTGAAAAAAGAGGTGATGCAGGCCGGGCGCGGTGGCTCACGCCTGTAATCCCAGCACTTTGGGAGGCCGAGACGGGCGGATCACAAGGTCAGGAGATCGAGACCATCCTGGCTAAAACGGTGAAACCCCGTCTCTACTAAAAGTACAAAAAACCAGCCGGGCGAGGTGGCGGGCGCCTGTAGTCCCAGCTACTCGGGAGGCTGAGGCAGGAGAATGGCGTGAACCCGGGAGGCGGAGCTTGCAGTGAGCCGAGATCAAGCCACTGCACTCCAGCCTGGGCGACAGAGCAAAGACTCCGTCTCAAAAAAAAAAAAAAAAGAAAAAAGAGGTGATGCTGTCAATTTCACACTGGAGTCCTTTTACTTCTCTTTGGATATTTCTTAGAGTGCCTAATAAGATTATCATTGCTAAAGACAAGTGGTATCTAAATGCATTACAATTTCAATACTACTTGATTTAACAGAGCGTCCGACCACACAGAGGATAGGAAGGACAGAATTTAAATGATACCATTTTGGACACTGGGGCACGAAAGTTGGTTTAGAAGCATTGCACAAGTCTTCCAGATCAATGCTCATTCAAGCACTTTATAGAGCAACGCATAGTTTAAACAAATCCAAACTTGCCAAAGAGTAGAGGCGATGATGTTAGCAAAGAAGTTAAAATAAAAGCAGTCTCACTATTCAAGCAAGATAAGAGTATTTACCTTTCGAAATGAGAAAAGACAGATGAATGCAGGAAATATCCGCTAATCATTTGGATTACTCTCCAGGCAGAAGGAGGCAAGGTCAATCCAAATTGTAGAAACTTCAAATTGCAAAGCTTTTCACTGGTATTTGTCCTCCTAAAACTGGCTAGTACTAAGATACATATCTATGTATTATATATGTTTCAGCTCCCAGTGGGCTTAGGAGACCTAGCTCCTAATTCAGTGAGCTGTGAAACAAAACCGTACTGACTACCACACAGCAAGAGACTTAGGCACCCCACCAGGTTCTAGCCATGTGACTAATCTGGGTTTAGGTTCTATGGGGTTGAATCCGAGGCTCCTACACCAGACACACAAGAGAGGTGCGATTCATAGTTAGGAAAATGCCGTGGAGGAAACTAGTGTTTGGTTGTGGGGAGGCAAAGTTCAGATGCCAAACCTAGATATCAGAGGTGGGAAGTTCCCAAGTGAGGTCTGAACCATCAGATAATGGAATCAAAATGACAGGCTCCTACTGCAGAAATAGTTCAGATTTGCATAAAGTTGCAGCGCTATTATGACCCACATCATCTGGGGTAGGTTGCATTCTTTCTCTTGGTCTCAGATGCTTCACTAATGGAAGGGCATAATATTGTTACTCAAACACCAGAGGTTCAGTCTAGGTCCTGCTGCTCGCTGCACAGAAAGCCAATGACTGAGACGACGGTATTGCCAAGGAAGAAAGCTTTCATCTGGTGCCACAGCGGAGGAGATGGGAGCTCAGTCTCAAATCCAGGTCTGCTCACTCACCCCAACACAAGACCTAGGGTTGTGTGTACCAAGGAAGAAATGTAACAATGTGTAACAAAAGAGAAACTAGGGAGGGCCAAGGAATCAAACTTGGTGAATGAGGGGTCCAGCCTCTCATTGGCCGAATGTGGTGACCTAGTGAGTTTCATTTCTTTGATACTTTGAGAAGCCTGAAGGTCTGCAATCATAAGTTTCAAGCTTTAAGACCAGAAGGGTCCATTTCTATGCTTATCAAACAACTATATGTGGGACTATTGGGTCGTCTTCAATATCAACTGCTCTACCCTTACCTCTAACGTTATTCATAGAATCACATGTGATAAAGTCTCTTCAAAAATAAACAGTGCAGAATTCCCTATATAAATTAATAAATATTGTCTGAATTTGGTATTCTGATAGTTTATTTTCAATTATTAAACACATTATAAGATAAGTATCTTTACCTCCTTACTCCTTATGCCCCAACTCTCAACCCCCACACATCTCCAAAGAATGGTACCTCTTCTTAGTCAGAACCCATCCCTCCAGATGTACTTAGTTACCTGTCCCCTCATTCACTTATTCCTTCATTCAGTAGACCCTGATCCCTTAATTCCTTCTTATTTTCAACTTTTCCCCCTCTCCTGGTTCTCTCTCGTCAGCATTAAAACAATGTTCATTACTCTTATATATACATTTTTTTCTTTCCGTGCATCTAATTGTAATCTTATCTCTCTATTTCTCAGTATTTTAGGAGAACTAGTCAGCGATCTTCAACTATTAAAATATGACCTCAGCATTCTAGTGAAATGAATTTCACTGGAATAAAAGCTAATAATAAAAATTATTACAATGGTTTAACCCATTAAATGATCATTACTATTTGGTAGGCATTATAAGAATATGTCCATAGCAACTCTAAAAATTAAACAAAATTGTTTATTACCCCTTTATAGATAAGGATTGAGACCTGAAGTAGTTAAATGCCTTCTCTAAAGACAGAGTTGTCAGCGTTGGAGCCAAAATTGGAACCCAAGTCTACCAAATTGTAGATTTCAACTCAGAGTTCCTTCCTAAGTACCAGGCCACTTACACAACTGTCTACTGTCTGACTTTTCTTGGCAAAGCAATTTCAATAAGTTCAAAATCAAACCCATCATCTTCTCCTCTCTAAATCTGCATCCCCGCTTCTGGCCACCTCTCGTGGCCTTCCCCTTTGAAATAAACTACCATAAGTTTGTTCCTTCTGATGGCCAAACTCTTCCCAGTCCTATCAAAAGTGAGTTGTGCATAATTCCTAATGTTGCCTTATCTCTGAATAGCCTCCTATTGTTATATTCCACAAGTATTTATCGAGCAGCTGCTACATAAGGCACAGTTTAGAGCCTAGCGATACTGAAAGATGTAAAATATGATCCCTAGACTCAATATAATCTAGTGAGATAGAAAAGAACAACTCAAAATAGTTAGAGAAAACTATAAAAGGGATTTAGAACAGAAATCCATTTAGTGTGTAACCTGCCACACAATACAGGAATTCACTTTTTGATATCTTTGCTTTGGTATGCAAAGATGTATGAAATGTATGCCCAGTGAAGAAATATATGCCCAGTGAAGAGCAATTTGGAAAGCCTATGTATTAGAAAACTTCTTTATACTGGACTGAAATCTCTGTTTTTTGTTCCACTCTCCAAAATAACATAGAATAAATTCAATCCTTTTATCCTCAAATTTTAAGAGCGTATTTGAATATCTTCAAATATTTTCAGTGTAAGATTGTTGAGCCTTCTGATGGGGTTTCTTTGTACTGTTGATTGGCCTAGATGTAATAACAATATACCACAATGTCATAATTACCAGGTATTATTAATTGAACCCCACCAGAAGCCAAGTACTGTGCTAAGAAATGTAGACATATAGATGAATAAGAAATAGCTCTTTTCTTTAAAAAAATATACATATATATGTGTGTGTGTGTGTGTGTGTGTGTGTATATATATATATATATATTTTTTTTTTTTTTTTTTTGAGACGGTGTCTCGCTCTGTCACCCAGGCTGGAGTATAGTGGTGCGATCTCAGCTCACTGCAAGCTCCAGTTCCTGGGTTCAAATCATTATCCTGTCTCAGCCTCCCAAGTAGCTGGGACTACAGGCATCTGCCACCATGCCTGGCTAATTTTTTTTTGCATTTTTAGTAGAGACTGGGTTTCACCCTCTTAGCCAGGATGGTCTTGATCTGCTGACCTCGTGGTCTGCCCACCTCAGTCTCCCAAAGTGCTAGGATTACAGGGGTGAGCCACAGCACCCAGCCAAAAATATTTTAGTGAATTTGGAATGATAATACAAAACTGGACATAATCAATGAAAAATACACCAAGTGCCTTGAAAGTACAATAATCCACCTAGGAAGCATCTTCCATCAGTTGTGAAGAAGGTTGAAATGGGTGTAAGATCTGAAATGATCATAGCCCAAGAAAATAGGGTATGTATTTTTACTTTTCAAGCTCTCTCCGTTTATATTTATATTTTCTTTTCAAGGCCTCCCCATTTATATTTATTATAGATATAAAAAGCACACTAGGCTCTAAGCTGTGCCTTATGTAGCAGCTGCTCAATAAATATGTTTATGTATGTTACGTTTGTGCAATTCACATACACATTGTAATATGTAATATATACATATTAAACATTAATGTACATATATGCATGTACATACACACACATATATTATATATATATATATATAGAGAGAGAGGTATCTCCAATGTAGAATGCTTAAAAACCAGGTCCAACTTTGAAATGCACACTCTCTAGTTCTCGGAAAGTGTTTAATCATTCCTGTTCATCAACACCCACACTGGCTTCTTCTCAACTGTTCTAAGGCAAAAGAGATATGAATATAATATCTTGCATGCATGAATGCATAAAATGAAATGGACTCTCATTAATTAAATATCTTTTGTCAAGGAAGATATAAAGAGTGGAAAAAAGAATCAAAGAATAGAGCAATAAAAGGAAAGACTTTCTGTTGGCACTGCTTTGCCAATCTATCCCAAAAATGTGTATGTAAGAGTTAGGTTTGGAATTGTACCGAAATTTCTCTGAAGATATCCATCTTTTGGAATAAAATGTCAGGCCAATTCCAAATTCTCAAATGACTATTTGCCAAAACAAAACACAAAATCAAAGAAAGACATTTTCCTTATGGTGGAATGGAAATTTATTTTACTTCCTAGGAAATAAATCAAAGCAGTATCAAAGTAATGGCTCAACTTTTTTGTAAAGAAATGTGTATTCCTAATATAGATATTATGAACATATACATAGACAGTATACATATTTGGTTTTGAAATGTAAATAATAAATACAAATAAAATATTCGTTTGTCGTCATTTGTCTCTTTCAAATGTGAGTTGCCCATAGGAAAGTCAGGTAAACGATACATAAAACCACAGAAGAAAATTTTCTAATGATATATAACTGCCACATAAGATATTTAAAGAAAGACAGTTTTAAAAAGAACACATTTCCATATCATAATTAAGTTGAAAATTGAAAACACACTCTTTTTCTGTTTAGCTTGAATTTTCTAAACTGTATATACACATTAACAAAGGTCATCTGTGTTGGGGGATAATGAGTCTTTTGTTTATTTTTTTCTTCTTTGTATCTCTATGTACTGAAAAATCTAATTATCCTTTTTAAAAATAAATGTTAATAGCATATTAGTCATCTCTGCTACAAGAAAAATAACCTTAAGACTTTAGTGGCCTTTAACAACTGTTTATTTCTTAGCCTTGTCAAATGCTGAAAGTTGAGGTTTTTGTGGTTCTTCTCTATGTGACTTCACATTCTGGTTGAAGGAATGGTCTTTGTTTGGGACACTCTGTTCTCATGGCAGAGAGAAGGAGCAAGAGAGTTGGCCAAAACACACGAAGGCTAGTCAGGTTTCTACCAGACTTGTGATCACCAGCTGACTTGTAGACAGCACAGCAAGTCACATGACCAAGTCCAACTTCAGAAACCCATAGGAGGCATAGAAAGTCATATGGTAAGTCATGTGGCAAGGAAAATCACATGCTACATACCCACATGGGTACCTTTTACTGGAAGAGGTAGTGATGATTGGAAACAACAATAGCATCAACCAGAGTATAAATGTTTCATTCTAAGAGAATTTCCAGACTGAGTGACTTGCACTGATCATAAAGAGAGCTTTAAAGAAAACACACGTGCATGTTTTACATGTATCTCATGTAAAATCTTTCTAGCCAAAATAAGAACCTAAAACAATGCCGGGGATACAAATAATATGTAAGATATTTAACCATCTTTGGGAACTTAAGCATGAACAATCCACATTAATCAATCTCAAGAGTATGGTCCATCCATAGTTTTATGAAGTAAAATATCGGAATAGAAAAATGTGTGAACATAAAATATTCAAAATAGCAACCTTGAGTGTGCCACCAGTCTGAATAGTTCACCCCTGCACAGCAAGATGTCAAACTAGATTTAATCTGAAAAGCACTTATTGAACCTCCCTCTTTCAAAGAGCTCACACCCTCAAAGGGAAGTGAGCACTCTCACGTGGCTGTGAGACAGAGTTGGGTACAAAAGTCACGTCAAAGAACACCCCGTAACCATGCATGGCACAGATACAGTCCTTCTATACTACATATACCCGTGTGCTGCATTTACTACTGTTCACCAAGAGCCTCATCGATATTAAGGAAGGTGCTCAAGGGCCACTATCCAATTTGACACTCTAAGGTTGGTATTTGCCCACTTCATTAGGAAACAGGACCACGTGTGTGTAAGCACCAAGCCACCTGAGGCCATGGAAACCAATGTTTAATTTGAGGAAGAAATAAACACTTAAGATTAATGTGAGATGCATTTAAATTCATCAACACTCTTACAGTTCTTTTATTTATTGGTTATATGGCAGAGCTAGGACTCCATGCCTGTGGTATTGCTAGGAGATGTGGACTTAAAATTAAATGAGAAAAGAGGCATAGTAATAAAGTTTGGGAAATAATATGAATAATTTTGAAACGACTTAGAGCTTGGAGGCTTATAGTTTGCAAGTTAGAGCTGGAAGATCTAAGTTAGGGTCTTGTTTAAAATAGCAAAGAACAAAAGAAAAAGGAAAAAAATATGAGAGTAATGCAAATACCTTTTAAAAAATTTATTTCTTAAATCCTGCACACTTTAAAGGTAAAATTTGCTTTAAATATCATTCTCGGAACTGAAGAATATACAAACGCGATTTTTTTATTGTCAAGCTACCAAGGGTCTACTAGACCCCTGATTTGTATCCTAATCACAAAAGATCTCATGGTTTATAACCTGTCATAAAACTTCACTTTGAGATGAGAATATATGGTTTCAGTCTAAAAGCAATCTATTTTGTAAATGTTGAAAATATACCAGGTTATTTTGAATGTAAATAAATTTGTAACTGGAATTGTGTAAACTGCCTTTCTTTGGGCAGTACTGTGACCTGGTGAGAAGTGGAAGACAGTTGTACTTGGGATAATTTCACATTATAACGGAGTTCTTCACACACACACGGGTTCATACAACAAGATCTGTTTCCCTCACCAAGATTTGTTTGTATTAACTTTGAAGATTAGTAGGGTCACAGCTATGATTAAGTTTTTTGGGGGACTGGCTCCTCTACCTAGCAGATCGGAATTATGTACCATTGATCCACTCTGGAGATTACTTGGAAGAGCAGTTTGCAAGCCAGTCAAAGAAAATCAGAGGCCAGAATAAAAGCAAATGCTTTTAATTTGTCCAGGTTATGTCAGGGATAACAAGTGAGCATCAAAATTTCAGGGCCCTGACCAATAGCAAAGAAAAAAAGTGTGCGTGTGCATGTGTGTGTGCGTGCATGTGTGTGTATGCACATATATATTTACATACTTAAATATATGCATAATAAATAAACACATATTTATATATTCAGATAACACTGTATATATGTAGTGAGATCTCTCTCTATATATCTCACTATATATAGTGAGACTACACGTATATGTATATATACTTCTACATATATATACAGTGAGATCTAAATATGTAAATAAATATGTATTTCATTCTCTAGCCAAAGTGAACTTCCCAGCTAATGCATCCAAAACCTGTGTAATTTTTTTTCATCTTTAAGAAGAACACAGGTGAGCAAATGATGACAATGAGTAGTGTCTGATACCATTAAGGCAACTTCTCGCTCTGTCTTCTCATCATTGCCAAGCAATCCTTGGTAAAGGCTATACAAAAAAAGGATGAGACTGAACATATCATATAGAAAGGAGATCGATGTATGGACAGGAATCCAAGTTTCAGTTCCTAAAATTGTTAGTTAAATATTCAGACGGTTGTTTTTTGTTGTTGTTGTTTTGTGTTAGTTTTCTTTCTTTAAACCTTAATTTCTAAGTAGGAGTATGGAACAAGATATTCTCTATTTTTAGCTCTAAAATATAGGTTTCTCACTCATAGGTGGGAACTGAACAATGAGAACACTTGGACACAGGAAGGGGAACATCGCACACTGGGGCCTGTCATGGCGTGGGGGGAGTAGGGAGGGACAGCATTAGGAGATATACCTAATGTACATGACGACTTAATGGGTGCAGCACACCAACATGGCACATGTATACATATGTAACAAATCTGCATATTGTGCACAAGTACCCTAGAACTTAAAGTATAATTATATATATATATATATATATGGTTTCTATGCCTCTAAATGTTACCTCCTCCAGGAATAAGATATTCACGGAGAAAATATCAAAGTTTTAACAACAGAGGTCCCCTGAAATTTTATTACTTATTTTGTAAATTGACCCATTAGAAATGAAACAATTGGACATGTATCTCTGTAATTAGGATCACTAAAAGCTTTTCCCGACAAATTTCTTCATGCTCAATAATCTTTACTTATTCACAAGGTCCGTCCCCTTGGGTGGCACGGTATCTGGCACCTAGAATGAGCTCAGACTGCCTTGACTGAAAAAAACAATGAAGTAATGAACAAACTCGTGTCCCCGAAGATGGTTTCTTTGTCGTATGTGAAAATCAGGAGAGAGGGCATACCCTTGACAATTTAATGAAAAGGACATCTAAACCCACCAAATTTTACTTTTGGTTGATATGTGATGCTTCAGACCATAATCAGGAGAGCTGGCTTTGCAGGAACCACTTCCAAATCCGTTACGTCCAAAGACATTGTTACCTCGGCATTCCTACTGACCTTTTGTGACTGGCACCTCCCACCACGCAGCTACCACAGAAGTACTGTATGAAGTGAGGGAATCCCAAGGCAAACGTTATTTGCAGATCTAAAGGAACGGATTCCTCTTACTCTGTGCAAGTAAAAAATAAGAGTATTCATGCTCAACTAACGATCTGCCTTTCTTGGGGTTGGCACTCCTTTCAGAAGGCATCTGTTACTGACACCCAGTCATAAGCAACACTGTTTGTTCTTCACCATGAGTACAAAGTTCAAGAGGTGAAGTCCACTGTCCTTTTTTTAAGATTACAATTCACTTTTTATTTCTCGATCAGAAAATATATGAAGGGGACACATCAAGCTCTTGTCGTGTTTTAGATCCGATGTCTTCTGAGCCACATATGTATTATATGTCTCAATATGTAAAAAGAAGAAAGAGAAGAAGAAAGAAAAACTGAAAGGGGGGGAATCTCAGTTTCAAATAATGAGCATGTGTACCTTTTTGCCTCAGGCCTTCATACACAATTTAGCCAGGAAGCCAGGGTAGATCATGATTTAGCTTTTGACATCTCCTGCCTTCAGGCCAGGAGAGACTAATACCGATTTCTTACTGAGCACGCCACAGGAAAAAAAGTGAGAGAGAGAGAGGCCTTTTATTGACTAAATGATAAAGAGGTTTGTAATGATAAATAACAGTCATTTTATTGTGGAATTCCCCAGAAAAGATGCATTCTGCAGTGTCTGAAGGAGCCTAAAAGCTGAGGTTGGTTCCCCATGGAGCCGAACCTGTTAAACTCCAATTTTTACAGCCAGGGATAGAGGTCGCAAATTGCGGGCACCTCTGGCTATTAAAACCACAGACCCACTCTACATAGCTGGGGTGGCAGCCGGCTTCTCGGCTCAAGGAAAATTACCAAAGGCTGGATCCCAGGGTGGTTGGTAGAAGGTACCACTGTCTGTCTGGTATCTGTTTGTCTGTGTCACCTTCTGGCTCCACACACTTGTGTCCTGATGTAATTCAGCTGCTTCTAAGCTCAGGCTGCTGGAGAAATCACTGCCAGTTTTGATCGATAGTTTAATTGTAAACTTTGGGAACAATAATGGATAATTTGGCTTGAACCGTCCATTATGAGCGATGTTGTCTAGGAGAGAGCCTTCAAAATTAAACAAGAGTTGGGCCACATTATTGCATTTGTACAACTCACCCAGAGTTAAATAAATCCCCCTTTACAAATGCTGTCTTGGCATTCTGTGGAGTTCAATAAACATAGGCCCAGGCAGAGACAAGGAGGAAAGAAAATAGCGAAGGGGCCAAAGTCAAAACTAGTTACCTGCTGTTTTCCTCTGAAATATTATTATTATGTCACCATAATCATTATTTAAAATACTCTTTACATAATAAAAAATGTAAAAAGAAAAACTTCCCCTGAAATAATTCATCCAAATAAGTGGATAAACTACTTCAGGGAAAGTTTTTTTGTTTTGTTTTGTTTTCTTAATGGAAATTGAGGCCAAGCCAATGAAAATTTTCAATCTGTAACACTGGTGACTACCATAGAATAGAATTCTCAGAGGGATATGCAAGACCATTTAGGCATCAGTTGTTTTTTTCATGAAGAAAAGATGAGAAAAAATGAGTAAAATGTATTTTTACTAAAATATTATTAAATAGTGGAAATAATGTGTTGCATGAGGGATTTAAAAGAACAAGCCCCAAACCAAGGTTTTTCTATCCCTATAGGAATAATTAACAGCCTGGCTCAAACCAAGCAAAGGACATATCCTTAGACAAACTTCTGACATTGACCCCAGGGGCTCAAATATCTAAGAATATGGTGACGGTGGGGGGGGCTCAACTCCAGAGCTTCGCGGTGGCCTATCTTGGTGTCTCACAGAAGCATTTTCCCAAAGGAATATCTCTCAGGAGATTGAATAGTATTACCACGCGGAATAGATGAGAGTCCATAATGGAGGGATGAATAAAAAAGGGAGGTTCTAAAGACACCTGGATCCAAGTGCCAGCTTGTAACTCACTATCTGACAAGCTGCTTCACCTACCTGTGCCTCAGTGTACCCACATTTTACATGAAGATAATAATGGCACTCACTTCACAGAGTTATTACAAGCACTAAATAAATTAATATGTGAAAAACACTTAGAACAACACTTAGGAGATACATAATAACTGCTGGCTTGAATAATAGTAATAATAATTCTAATGGATATGCTTAAAAAGTGGCTGGTGAGTTGTCACGTTTCAGCAATTACATTTTTAAAAGGGTCTTTGTATTTTTAATTCCTTCTGCGTGGATCAAGACTTTCCTTTGACATAATTTTATTTTCCAATTTATGTTTGATGTTAACCTAACCTTCTTTACTGAAACCAACATTCTAAGTTGTTGGCAGATTGGGAGCAAATGGTGATACAATAGCTTTTCTTGTTCCAGGGCCCCGGTGTTATCCTCTCCATCCGGTAATCTCACCCTGACTAGTAGGATAGTAAACTATCTTCCAGGCCAGTAGTAAATTTCAGGGTTCACCAGTCCCAACCCTTTATAATCTATCCTTGTAACAACCTTTGGGCCACTGAGTTCTATCTTCATACTCAGGGATGCCTCCAGATCACTGGGTTAATCCCAAGGTGAGGAAGCTATATGTAACAGGCTTGGTGCACTTTAGTTATCAGCATGTACCCTGTAGTCGGGTCATCCCCATTATGTTCCAGCTTCACCATCACCTAGCTATGACCTGGTCCATGTGCTTAGCTACACTGAGCTCCACTTTTCTTATTTGTAAAAGAAGGCTAATGATAGCTACCTTTTAGACCAGTTATAAGGATAGGATTCAAAACAAGTATGTAAACTCTTAGCACAGAGTAAAACAATGGCAACTGATTGTTGTTGCGAATAGTATCATATCCTTAATCGATGAAGATTTTTGCCAGCTAGACTCTGAGGCTATGCTCCATTTTTTTTCTACAATAGCTCTGTATTGTTCCCAGGTTCACATTTACCCATGAGCTCTGCTTCTCCTAGTGGAGTTTGTGCCAATGTCTCTATTCTAGAGCTCCTGTGCTGACAACATGCCCCATATTCCAGTCTTTGTTTAAAAAAATAGAGATCTGGCTCACTCTTTCTAGATCCACATCACTAGTACCCCATACGTCTATGCCATTTATAACTAATTATGAGATAAGGCAAATTTATGTTGTACTAAGATAATTACAATGCTTGGCTAAATAAAGATAATGGCCCTTAGCTATCAAAGGTCAAAATTCATTTGGAAACTGAGACTCCGGATGTAAACAAGTACCAGAAAAAAAACAGAATCCTGTTCAGAGAAGGGTCAGCAAGATGAGAAAGTGACTGGAAACCACACTAAATAAAGAGCCATTATAAAGAGAACTAGAAGGAAATTTCAGGAAGAGGTTATAGCTTTCTTGAAGGGCTGCAGAGGAGAAAAATAGATAGATGTAATTACGCTCAGAACCAGCACCGAAAGAAAGAAGATCTTTCCAACACTTAGCACATTGGCTAAGTGTTGCATTCGGGATTCTAATGAGACTATCTGCCCCAGAGAGAAGACAGTACCACTCCTGGAGGCTGTATGCCGTGTGAGCACAGGGGTTTGCGTGAAGCGTTTTATTTTAGGAAGACGTGTGGGATTAGATGGTCCCAAATGTCATTCTAACTCTCTGACTTTATGATCTGATCATGCTTCAGGGCATTAATGCCTTGGGGTGCTTTGTTGAGTCTCAGAAGCTAGTACTGCCTAATGGATTTGACATTTAGAGGCAAGCACATGTAAATATCCTGTCCATTTCTCACAGTCCTGCTGTGGCTGAGATGCAAAGGTTTTCTTTCTGGACCATCACAAGGTGAGGAGATCAAAGTAGCAACAACATGCATGGAGATCAAACTTAGAGCTTCTGAGTCTTTGCAAAATGATCCTTTAACCCTAACAATTAGGAATGCAAAAATGTTACAGTTTTCATAAAAATTAACACTGTAAAGATAACCTCAGTGTGAAGCATCATGTGTACAATAAATATTAAATTATTCAGTAAGATATTTCATATACATTCTCTACCTGAGGATTCTTAAAGATCTCCCATGCCCTATTTGAGAAAATCTTCACTCAGATACTTATTTTTTCTTCGTTCCTCAAAGCTCTCTTTCTCTGTTATTTAAGAGCATGAATCTTCCCATTGACGGAGATATCAAAGGCCTGCCATAACCAGATTTAATCCTAGAATATCCTCTTCTCTTCTTCTCTTTGTAGACATTTGGTTTAGCTTCACCCACACAGAAACTCAGAGAGGATAACCTATTCTTTGCATTGTTATTGACAAATGCTTACTTGTTATTGCAATAGACTATGGCAATAAGTTATTTGCTATTGACCAAATTTTGACAGCATCATAAAATATTTTAACTTGAACTGATGTGGGCATAGATGATCATGCAGTCATTTCTCCTAAATAGTACCCAGGGGTGCCTACATGCTCTGTTCTTGAATAAAGAACCCTCCAGGGATTTGAGATGAAGGACCATCACTAACAAGATATAACCACTCCCAAGGTGAGCAGATCACCTGAGGTCAGGAGTTTGAGACCAGCCTGAGCAACACGGAGAAACCCTGTCTCTACTAAAAAGACAAAATTAGCTGGGGGTGGTGGTGCATGCCTGTAACCCCAGCTGCTCGAGAGGCTGAAGCAAGAGAATCGCTTGAACCCGGGAGGCGGAGGTTGTGGTGAGCCGAGATAGTGCCATTGCACTTCAGCCTGGGCAACAAGAGTGAAATGCTATCTCAAACAAAAAAAGATATAACCACTCAGCAAGGTTTTTATGAAACATATTGTAATAAAAATGCATGTAAAATTGGATTGTTCACTAACACTTGCTGCCTTTCTTGATCTTCTAGAAGACAGCAAATATAGGTGCTCACCATGTGAATGTTTCCTAAAAATACTTCTACATGTCCTCTTGACTTGGATGACTGACACATATGTGAATCTAGTAAATTAAATCCTGTGGTCAGAAGTCTTCGACCTGCATTCAACCAAACAAGGAGGCATGGTGAACAACCTGAAAGGAGCCTTGCAATGCAGCTTTGGGGCTGAATAAATGGTTTGGTTTTTATTTGTAAATGTTGTGCTTTTCTTTCCTAAAGTTGGAATCTTGGAGATCTGTTGACTTTTATTCCAATAATGAGTTGAAATTGCCCTTCATTTATATTCACTTTGTTTTATAATTAATAAAGATTAATTAAGATGAATCTTGAATTTTTTCACTTCTCCCCTTTTCTCTGGAACTGGAAGTCCTATAACTGGTTCTTCCACAGCAAAAATATCCATCAGATCTGAGATCAAGCTTCCCAGAGTAGGCATCTTCACCGGTCACACCCAGAGGGCTCATAGACAGCACGGTCACATGACTGGGAGACTAAAAAATTTTGTCTCTACCCTGACTGTAAACATTTTGCCTGACAGGGAAAACAAAGCTATTTATATTTTAATTTCAGCTCCTTTTAAATAAAATATCTTTCTGCTAGACATAATTTTGCCCATTGATCATTTTAATCAAATATGAATATGTTACGGATATCCTATATCTCTCTCTTCATCAATACCCAATGAATATTGTGACTTAGAAAAAAAATACTGGCCAAGACATTGAGCTTCTACATTTCATATCAGTTTTTCTATTAGTCTTTCTCACTCTAGTGAGAAAAAGAGGAATATATTTATACTCAGACACTGTGTGTTCCCCAAAAGAGAGGCTAAGTATCATCCTGTATCTAAGTTAGCCCTAGACAAAGTTTGATTCAGTAAGATTTGTCTGTGGCCCTATCCATTTTCTTTTTTCAATAGCATTTTACACTTTTAAAACATATTTTCTCCTTTCCTTCCTGCATTTCCTAAACATACGCCCTTCATTCCTATTCAGTAATTTCACTCTTCTTTTTTCTGTTTTCTTTCCAAACTACTTGAACTACCTCAAGAAAGCTGTTGGCTCTCCTTTCAGAAAATGCACCTACCCCAAAATTCTGGTAAGCAACTTTGGGAGTTTTATAAATACCACAGATACCTGATGGGCTAAGAACCTATAGTCTTAATGGAAAATTTAAAGTTTGCTGTGACAATAAGCCTTACATAAATTAGTTCCTAAACGTAATTACTGCCTAAAAGACCATCATAAAGATCACATAAGTAACATCCCAAGAGTTTTGGGGGCAACTCTAGAATATAAATATAATAAAAATTCTTTCATTTCTAAAAATTCTGGGGGTTCAAAGGACTGATTTTGAGTTAATAAAGAGTAAGGAAGGAGATATGGAAAGATTCATTTCATTCATTGAGTGTTTGCTGTGTCTGGGGTGTTAAAAAATGTGGATAAGATGCCTTTGCCCTGGAAGGTCCTTCAGCCTCCAGGGGTGATTTTGATTCAGCAGGTAATTCTTACTCTTTAGTGTAAGGGCTTTGATATAAATGCACTAGGGACACTGGAGAACCCATGAGGTTTCAGGGATGGCTCATCAGTACATGTTAGCCAAAGTAAAAGGTAGTAGAAAAATATATGTATGTGTTGGGGGAGAAATGGAATCCAGAGAGAGTGAAGAGCATGCCCAGTTCACAGCAGTGTGGAAACAATATGGCGGGTTCAAAGAGCAACAGTATAAATTTGGATTAATAGAGCACCAAGTTTGAAGGAAATAATGTGCGAAATTAGAGAAGATATTTAGTCAATGGCTTATATT
This sequence comes from Macaca mulatta, assembly GCF_049350105.2. Taxonomy (NCBI): domain Eukaryota; kingdom Metazoa; phylum Chordata; class Mammalia; order Primates; family Cercopithecidae; genus Macaca; species Macaca mulatta. The sequence continues at coordinate 174,372,893 of NC_133409.1, forward strand.
TCATATTAAGAGCCTTAAAATTAAATATGTGTGTGTGTGTGTGTGTGTGTGTGTGTGTGTGTGTGTGGTGTGGAGGGATCTTAAGGAGGAGAATAGCATAATATTAACAGAATTTGCACTTTATGTGTTTGTCTTTGGCCATGAGGCAGATCCATGAAAAGAGGCCCATATAGGAGGCAGACAAAACAATGAAGAGACAGAGGCGATGCATGGAGGCAGAGAAAATGATGAAGAGACAGAGGCAATGCAATACAGTGACCTCCTGTTACATCTCTCTTGTATCAGAACTCATCACAAAGGGCCATTGTTCATAAAGCTGCTTCTTTTGTGATAGAAAAGAATGAATTTAGAATTACAGAGTTTATTTTGCTTTCCTTCCTTCATAGCTTCGGCTGAAATCTCTGTCCCAAGTCTTATCTTATTTAAAAAAATATATGTTTTAAAGCAACTAAACATCGACAGAAGCAGCTTTGATGGGTAATGTTCCATGATTTAAATAACGCCTTTTTCCCACATACATGCAGAGCTCTTCTGAGAAGTAGCAATTATAGGATTATCCACTATTTCAACTATGAATTATCTGAGTACCTCTCAGGCTTTTCTTTGTTGAGCTAACAGCTATGTTTGTAAGATAACTTTACTTGCTTTCTGAGTAATGGGTATTGAAAATTATTGTTTTTCTTCTCAAAATTAAATATAAAATTGAATTTGTGCCATCCTGGAAATCCTGACCAGCAAACAGTTTATCTCCTGAAGTTCATTACATTGTCCAGTAAGATGAATGTCATATGTTGTCCCATTATTTTTGAAAATGAGGGGAGAAAGGTTAGCCTGTCCAAGAAAGAAGAAAAGAACAAACAAACAAACAAAAAATAGCATTCCTTTAAATTAATAGAAAATGTAGGCAAGGAATTGTGCCTGGTCACCATTACAGCTACCAATCTATCAACAAACAGGGTGTTTTGAGGACATGAGTCCTCGGGGCACATCTCTGATATACCCATGTTCTTCAGAAAAGATGCTGGCCTGAGGCCAATGTGCAGCTGCTGGAATTTCTGACACTGTGCTCAAGGGGGAGTCAGGAGGAGGCCGAAGGATCTACCAATATCTCCTGATATGGTTTGGCTGTGTCCCTACCCAAATATCATCTTGAACTACAGTTCCCACAATTCCCATATGTTGTGGGAAAAATCCGGTGGGACGTGATTGAATTATGGGGTGGGTCTTTCCTGCACTTTTCTCCTGATAGTGAATGATTCTCATGAAATCTAACGGTTTTAAAAAATGGGAGTTTTCCTGCACAAGCTCTTTCTCTTTGCTTGCTGTCATCCTTGTAAGACATGACTTGCTCCTCCTTGCCTCCCACCATGATTGTGAGACCTCCCCAGACATGTGGAACTGTAAGTCCATTAAACCCCTTTCCTTAATAAATTGCCTAGTCTTGGGTATGTCTTTATCAGCAGCATGAAAACGAATTATAACACCCTCTGAATGTCCCAAGGGCTACTCACCCCTTTCCAAATTGTGCTCATTTTAAGATGTGGAGCATTCTCTTTTGGTTTTGTTTCTAGTCTTTTAATTTTGAAACTCTTATAGATTCGAAGAAGTTGCAAAAATAATACTTAAATAATCAATAAGACTCAAGGAGAGGAATTATGTTATTACATTTTGTTAACAGCCATGACTAATACATAATAACTACTTCCTTTCCACTTCAGTTCAAGACTGTAGACATGACTGTTAACATGGCTATTTGGCTGGGAGCAGTGGCTTACGCCTGTTCAAGACTGTAAACATGACTGTTAACATTAGCAAGACATTAAATGTTAAAGAACATGGCTATTTGACCAGGAGCGGTGGCTCACACCTGTAATCCCAGCACTTTGGGAGGTCGAGGCGGGTGGATCACAGGTCAGGAGATGGAGACCATCCTGGCTAACACAGTGAGATCCCATCTCTACTAGAAACACAAAAAATTAGCCAGGCATGTTGGCATGTACCTGTAGTCCCAGCTACCTGGGAGGCTGAGGCAGGATAATTGCTTGAACCTGGGAGGTGGAGGTTGAAGTGAGCCAAGATCACCCCACTGCACTCCAGCCTGGGTGACAGAGCGAGACTCTGCCAAAAAAAAAAAAAAAAAAAAGAACATGGCTATTTAAATATAATATGAAACTACTATGATATGGGTAGTCTTGCTACTTAGCAGCTTAGTCATTTGTTCAGATCCACATCAGAAGCATTAAGGATCTTTGAGTTTTTGCTTTCGATTCTGTAAAAGAGACAAAAGCCCTGTCTTTCAAGTTGAAGAAGAAAAGCACACACAGGCACAGTATATGTGCAAAGAAATAACTGATCCACAGGTTTGCCTCACAAGATCTAAGTACAAATTGCAGAAACATTGAAAAACTGCTTTAATTATTTCATTTTCTCTGTGTAAGCAAAAGAAAAATACGTGAGTAAATACATGTATTAGAAGTAATAGTGGAGAAAGGCTTTTGTTACTAAATTATCCTCAGAAAATTCAAAGAAACAATCAATAGAATCAAAAAAGCAATCTGTTTTATTCAATAGATTGTACTTTGTTTATGGGCCACCGGTGACCACTAATAAATGAAATGACGTTTGCCTTTGATAAAGCTATTTGTATATCACTAGTTTTGAATTTCATTTAGCAACACAAGCCAGGGAACACATTTATGGAAAACAAAACAAAACAAAACAAAACTGGCTCTGACTAGATCGTGGGCATGAAGTAGGTCTTAAATCATTTAAAGTCATCCGTCGTCATTTAAAAATGCCTATGGTAAATCATAAAATCAGAAATGCTGCTAGTAACAATCTTGAGTCTGGAGTCAGAGTGGTATGGAAAAGAACTACATTGAGCGTAAGGGTTTCTGAGTGCTGGTCTCAGCTAGTCACAGACTTCCATGGGCTGACTATGAAATATTTTCTCTTCTATATGCATTATTTTCAGATGAGTGCCATTGTGTATAAAGAGATTAAATTGTTTGGTTTTAAGCTCCCTTTTAAATTTAAGTTAGGATTCGATGCTACTCTCTGTTGATATGAAATAAACACAAACTTCAAATTTGAATAAAATAAAGAGGAAAAATAAATGTGTACTGGACTAGCATGCCCCTACTGAACTCTCAGGAAGGAGGAAGACTATAGTTTTAAAATATTTTATTTTATTCTGTTTCAAATACATTTTATTTAATATTTTCAATATTCTATTTCATACATTGAGTTATAAATAAGTTATGAAACTAGTGCCTGTACTACAACCCGTAAAAGAGAGTTCTCCTATACCTTTATCTAGCTTTCCCTGGTGTTAACCTTCTCTATAACCATGAAAATAATTACTGAAGCCAAGCACTTAACATGGGTACTACACTATTCTCTGAATTACAGACTTTATTCTGATCTTGCTACTTTTTCCTTGATTATCTTTTTTCAGTCCCAGGATCCCATCCAGGATGTCACATTGCATTTAGTTGTCACAGTTCCTTAGTCTCCTTCAGTCTCTGATATTTTCTATGACTTTAACAGAGTGTTTTGAAGACCACCGATCTGCTCTTTTCTAGAATGTCTGTCCACTTGGGTTTAACTGATGGTCACATTAAGACTGTGTGTTTTTGGCAAGAATGCAACAGAAGTGATGTGTCCTTCAATATATCATATCAAGGGTACATGATGCTCATATATGATCCATATGACATTGTTTGTTTGTATAAATAAATTTTATATTCCCCTATAACTTATTAAGCCTGGATGTAAACAAATTTTTATTTGTTTTTTTTTGATTTAACAATAAGAAATATGAAACTCCATCACTCTTAAATCTTAATGAGTAAGTGCAAGGAGTAAAACTATACATTCTTTATCTAAGAAGGATGCTCAAGTATGAAAAGGAGAAAATGGAAATTTAAAAGGGATAGGGGAGCTGTTTCAAACTCATGTAACTAACATGAAGTTTCTTTGCACAGGAAGTGATTGTATTTGCAATTAATAACATAGTCTTTCAAAAGCTTAGTGGAAATACAAAACAAATGACAAAAATACATATGAAAATGTCTATTTTTATATTTTTATATATACTCACAGATACATATATTTGTGAAAATATACTCAATGATCTTTTCACTGAAAAGATACTGTAGATTGTGTTATCTGTTTATTTTTTACAACTGGTCTGTGTATAATTTTGCCACACTCTGTGTACAAAACTCCTAAAACATATGATTGTACAATTTAATAAATCTATTTTCTTACTACTAATTTACCTAATGCACACAAATGTTCTTTGCACACTTACTTTTCTATCTCTAGGTCTACCTATTATAGATATCCTCCCTCATTAACCCCTCTTTTCTTTGTTCTGCTTTGTAGAAGTTAGGTATAAACCAGAAAGACAGCACGACATTGCATTCCCAAAGGTGAGATAAGATGAAGAGCTTTCTCGCTTCCTTTAAGTTAGATTTGTGCTGCATTTACTAGAATGTAATTTGAAACAATTAAGCAAGAGGTTGACAAATCCTGAAAGCGAAAGGATGCCCTGAAAGAGGATGAAGAAATAAATGAGAAAGACAATTAAAAACCAAATACTCAGCTGTGAGTTTAGGAACAGCAAGAAACTCTATCACTATTTAAAATTAGTAAGGCCGGTTTGCTGGGTTAGACATAATACAACTCAGAGTTTCAAACGCACATCTTAACTTGAGAAATGAATTCTACTGTGTTCCAGAAGAAAACAATGTTCATGTTTTTACAACTGCTGATTACCAGATGAATTAAATTCAAATGATAACAAAATATATTCAGAGATGAAATATGAAACAGCAAAACTGTAGCAAAAAATAATTATAAAATTCTTACTTCATGAATGTTAAATTAAATGTAGCCTAAAGCTGCCTTCTTACATATTTTAAGTTCTTCCTAAAGGTTTTTTGTACATAGTGAAGTGTAAAATAACTGGATGTGTAAACAGACTGTGACATATTCTAGTGCCAATGACAGATTTTCAACCAATTACGAGCAGCCAGCTGATCAACCCTTTTCAAATAAGACAAACGTGGAGCAGTAACCGATCCAGCTATTTCTGTACCTCACTTCCATGTTCTGTGCATCTTTTTTGTGTGTGTCCATAAATCATCTCCAACGGTGGGATGACACTGAAGTCACTCTCAACCTATTCTGGTTGGTCCATGGGCTGTCCAATTCACGAATTATTCTTTGCTCAATTAAACGCTGTTAAACTTAATTTGTCCTACATTTTTATTTTAATGTGAGGTACAGTTCACATTTTTCTACTTTCCATTTGATAGCCTAAAAGAACAAAGCTCCAATGAGAAACTCTTTAATTAGAGCAATAATTTGTGTTTTTAAACGAAAGCCTGATGTTATTTCTGATTTCATTTCTTTTTTGTATATATTTTATCATATACACTTTCAATGCAAATCTTAGTCAAAAATCAAAAGACAATCACAAAAGGTTGTAAAGATACCTGTCAATCAAACACCCACCTTCTTCTGCGAGTTTGTTAGAGAAGATGAAGAACAAAACTTCTTTTGTTATTTAAAAGTTCATGAAGGTGGCTGGTAAGTCTGCCCTATCCTGGTCGGCAGCATTGTGTTCGGGTCTGGATGTGGGGATTTGACAAGTCTTTAACAAACAAAATTCCAAATAACAGTTAAAAATTTTGAGGATGGATCACGCCACTGCACTCCAGCCTGGGAGACACAGCGAGACTCCGTCTCAAAAAAAAAAAAAAAAAAAAAAAATTTTGAGGATGTTTAATAAGTGATGGAAAAAGATCAGACTATAATAGTTGTCTCTAAATATCTGAAGCATTGTCAGGTGAAAGAGAGATTCGTTTCATTCTCTGAGACTCTTGGAGGGCAAAAAGAGAATGAAGCAGGAGAACATTGCAGAAACGAAGACATTGGCTCATTGTAAGAAAGGACTGTCTGATAATTATTTTGCCTGAAAATATATCTACTTTCAAGAGAGATGGCACATTTTACATCATGAGGTATGTACAGAAAAGTGAGATGACCTCTTCTTATGACTGTTATAGAGGTATTCATCCATCTGGTGATGTTATACTAAATAATCTTCATGTTTCCTAATACCTCAGGGACCGTATACATGTAAAATAGTTATGTAAAACAAGTAAGTAGAATATTTAAATTCCACAAATGTGTTCCTTTGTTTAGAAAGCTCTTAGTCCCGGCCGGGCGCGGTGGCTCAAGCCTGTAATCCCAGCACTCTGGGAGGCCGAGACGGGCGGATCACGAGGTCAGGAGATCAAGACCATCCTGGCTAATATGGTGAAACCCCGTCTCTACTAAAAAAATACAAAAAACCAGCCGGGCGAGGTGGCGGGCGCCTGTAGTCCCAGCTACTCGGGAGGCTGAGGCAGGAGAATGGCGTAAACCCGGGAGGCGGAGCTTGCAGTGAGCTGAGATCCGGCCACTGCACTCCAGCCTGGGTGACAGAGCGAGACTCCGTCTCAAAAAAAAAAAAAAAAAAAGAAAGCTCTTAGTCCCTTATGTTGTAAGTCAATGAATGAATATATATGAAACTGTCCTAGAACTTCTATTTTAAACCTCAGGATTTTATTAGTAGTCATCAGTGTATTATATAATAGCTAACTATCTAGATAGATGTAGAAAGTTACTCAGTTATATATATATACACACTCATATACATGTATATGTATATATTATATATGTATGTGTATAGATAGATACATACATAGTTATTCAGGCTAAGAAAGTAAATAAAACAATAAAAAAGTCAGTATTTTAATTTATACTTTACATGGCTTTAAGTTACAAAATCATTTTTCCTGAAGCACATACAAGGCCTTAAATAAAATAAACCCATACTCATTTTTTTAAAAAAACCTTAAAATTACATTTCTTAAATAAATGTTACTGTTAATAACCAAATTCTTTATGACAATTTCTAGAAAGTTTCAGAGACAGTTAATTTTCTGTGAGGAATTTGTTTTCTTTCTATTAAATGTATTCTGTTTGTATTGTTTTTGAATGTTCACAATCTGATTCTGTTTCCTTCACTTCTGTCTCGGGAAAAAGGAGGATCAGAGAACACCAACAGCTTAGGCTGACATAGAAAAAAAAAAGGGGTAAGGAACGGGCATTTTCTTCAAGTCTTATTACACCAGCCTCTTTGGATTTTTTGTTTCCTCATTTATCAAGGATGGATGGGAGTGAGGCCTGGAGCTGCCCAGCCAGGAGCTGGCACCTCCAAACAATTAAAATAGCATGATATGATTGGGGCCAGACTTAAATTAAAGAAAGACAAAGAGAGTACATGGATTCCAGCAGACACCTAACGAACCAGCAATACACTGTATCAAAACATGTGGTATATATAAGGCAGTAGGAAACAAAGCAGCTGGCAAAGGCAAGATAACTAAGAGAAATCTTTCCAATTGTGCGAGACTTGGAGGAGGGGTCTTCTAAAACTGCCGTTTTCAGCTGCCCTTCCAAATATTTAAATGAATAGGAGTAAAAGGGGAGGAGCTATAACTAAACTTGCTGAGCATTGTGTCACCAAGGCTGATCTTCTCCAAAAGGCAACTCTCCTATTTATGGGACTATCTATGCTAGACTATGACAATGATGATGATGATGATGATGATGATAAAAAATAATTCTAGATAAGCCTATGGAAGAGTGATTCTCACTGGAGAATCTTTCCTGATTGCCGTCATGGATAATATAAAAACCCTAAAATAGGCACTTCCTAAAAAGTTTATAAAAAATGAAGTAGGGTAAGAATCCATTTCCAATGACTTATGTGGGGATTGGTAGGATTTTTGATGTTTTTAGGCTTTGAAGGGTATACTATTCAACAAAAATCATTATTAAGCACCCTAAAGCTATCCATCTCCTCCCGACCATTCTCCACATTGGACCCAGAGGTAGCATTCTAAACTGTACATATGATTAAGTCCCTCTTTCCTGTTCCACTCTTTGAAGTCTTCCCCCAGCCATAGCATTTCAGACCCTCTCCAGCCTCATTTCTTACCACCCTTCCTTTTCTATGTTGCTAAATGAAATTCCGCCACGTGCTTCTAAGGTCCCCTGTGCTTTTCCTACAAAGACACCTAACAGTTTATTATTTGCTCTATGTATCTGTCTATCTTACCTGAAAAAATACAGAATGCCATACCTTCAATACCTAGCACAGGGCTTGGTACATGATTGGAATACAAAAATATATATATTTATTGAAATAATGAATAAATAGACTTAGCAGAGAAATGGGGAGGTACTGGGCAAGTACATTTTATCATGGATGTATAACACATTGCCCTCTTTCCCACAAGGGCCACAAGAATGATTCTTTTTGCAAATAGAGGAACAGAGGCAGAATGTTTGATGCCGCTTCTAAATCACACAAGTCGTTACCGCGGAGTTGCCCTCCCCTCAAATTGAGATTTATTTTAACCATGCTGTCACAGACAAAAACACCGTCTACTGGATTAAGTTCCCAAAAAGGAGAGGAAAAAGATATTAAATGGATCAATATAGAAACAAGATATAAGTGTAGTTTCTCCAGAGGTTTTACTTTCATTAACTAACTTACCGAGGAAAAGTATTGCACAAATAATCCATGGGTATAAAATGATCCTAGTATTTGGAAGAAACTAAGAAAAGGACTGAATTTGCCTAGAGGCATTTCCAGATTAACCTATCTATACCATGTTGCTCCAACGGAATTAAAGGCATCAGAGGAAATAGATATGCCCAAAACCTGATTTTCAATCTCTGGATAGTTTATCAGATCTCTGGCATCATCACGTTTTTGTAATTAAGCAAACCAGTCTCGCTCACACATAAGACCCATCAAAAAGACAGTTTCTCCCATTTCAGCACACTGCGTACTCCACGTCACAGGACTGACTGGTGGAAAATGAAAGGAAAGCACTCTGGTTAGCATACACCAAACCAAACCCTGCCCTCCGGCCTTGCTCCGCTGCGACTAAAAAGATCCTATCAGCCTTTTCAGGTTATCCCCTCCATAGGACTTGGGACATTCTTCTGTTTCTGCAGCTGGTTACTTTTACGGTATCATCTGAGATTAAATATGGAAAAGAAGAAAAAAAAAAGAATTGCAAGAAGTGTACTCAAAATATAGTCCCACTAGGAAGCATGCAACACTTAAACCTTGAACACCAATGGCCATACACAACACTACCATGGCCTGAGCAATAAATCAAACACACATGGCTGTGACTATTATTTGTATACCCAAAAGTCTCCCTGGTGAAAGATAAGAATCTACCTTTGAGTTTTTATAGAAACGTAATAGGAAAGGGTAGCCTTAAAGTTCTAGCGGAGGGAAGAGAAACAGAACATTTAACATATGTTTACAGAAATGTATTACAAAGTCATGATGCCATAGCACATTTGTGCCCAGCAATGTATGGCTGAGTGTTTATGATCTTTGTAGGCTGAAGTTCACCATGAAGACTTACGCTTTTTGGCTTTCTCCTGAGGTTGTTACTACCTTACCATTTGAAGTTTCTTAGAAACTCTGAGCATTGGACAGTAAACGTGTCATCCCTCCAGCACTTATTCAGATAGTCCTCTGGATCGTCACAGAGAGATGCTTCTTAATCTCGCCTTTTCCCTTCATCGAGGATGGTCACAATATGCTAAAAGCCGTGAGTTCAGGGTGTCTGCCTGTTGAATACCTTCCTCTCCTGATGTGAGTCGAGTTGGTTCCATTTACCAGCTGTGTGATCTTGGGCAAATCCCTTAACCTCTCTGTGTCTCCTCTTTCTCTTTGGTAAAATGGGAACAATTACAGTCCTTACCTCAGAAAATGGTTGTAGGAATTGCTACGAAGCAATCAGTGAGCTTCCTACCCAATGTTCATAGAGGCCAATACCACAGCACCAACTTTAGAGGGAACAAAAAAGAAAACAACTTTATTGCAAGTCAACTGGCAAGGAAACAGGAGGAAATACTCAAATCTGTATCTTTGGGCTGGGGACTGGGTGGATCTGATTGGATCTTGCAGTAGGTGATGCCAGGAGGCACGATCCAACTGGATCCTGCCTTGGGGTGACCCCAGGGCTCAATCTGATTGGATCCTGGATCCTGCCATATGGTGTGCACTTCTTAAATTGGTCCCCCTTCTTCCAGCTCTCCCATTGGAACACTTAGGTTCCCCCTGTGGTTGTGTGCTTGGTTCATTTGGGCACGCTGAGGTTATACGACTTCAACTTGGGGGTCCATGGCAGCTGAAAAAAATTTACAACTTTGTTACATAAAAATTGAACCAGGGCCGGGAGCGGTGGCTCAAGCCTGTAATCCCAGCACTTTGGGAGGCCGAGACGGGCGGATCACGAGGTCAGGAGATCGAGACCATCCTGGCTAACACGGTGAAACCCCGTCTCTACTAAAAAATACAAAAAACTAGCCGGGCGAGGTGGCGGGCGCCTGTAGTCCCAACTACTCGGGAGGCTGAGGCAGGAGAATGGCGTGAACCCGGGAGGCGGAGCTTGCAGTGAGCCGAGATCCGGCCACTGCACTCCAGCCTGGGCGGCAGAGCGAGACTCCGTCTCAAAAAAAAAAAAAAAAAAAAAAAAAAATTGAACCAGATTGATCTGGTGTGGCTGCAGAATGAATAAAAACAGAGATTTAGAACTGTGTCTGGCACACAAGAAGAGCTAGAGAGGGACTGCTAATAATCCTGTTACTCACAAATGAGGCTTATAATATATGATTTAGGAAAGAGGAGCAATGTTCCTTCTCTCAGAGATTCAAAACCCTGTTCTCATGAAACCAAATTTATCTTCTCAACTTCCTCAGAATCCTTCTGCTATGCCCACTTAATCTGTCAGATAAATTAAGTGAACTAGCTTCATATTTACCTATGTTTATAACAATTATTTTCTGAAACAATGAATTCCATTTCTAAACTACTTTCAGAATACAACTCATTAAAATCAGGGACTGCCCTCTGAGCTCTCCTAGCTGACATCTAGCATGGTATGGAGGCTAAGAAAGGCAGAAGAAGAGAAACATTTTATAGCAGCATCAGACCATTTAATTAATATAAACATTTAGGAAACTCACTGTGAGCGAATCTGATAGTATGCTTTGTGCATGAGTGGTTTTGACTAACTCTACCAGTTTCTACAGAATAGTTATGGTTGGCTGGGCACGGTGGCTCATGCCTGTAATCCCAACACTTTGGGAGTCCGAGGCAGGTGGATCACCTGAGGTCAGGAGTTCGAGACCAGCCTGGCCAACATGGTGAAACCCTGTCTCTACAAAAATACAAAAATTAGCTGGGCCTGGTGGCTCATGCCTGTAATCCCAACTACTCAGGAGACTGAGGCAGGAGAATTGCTTGAACCTGGGAGGAGGAGGTTGCAGTGAGCTGAGATCACACTATTACACTCCAGCCTGGGCAACAAGAGTGAGACTCTGCCTTAAAAAAAAAAAAAAGTTATGGTCTTGTTTTCAAAGTGCTTCCTAAGCATATGGGCAAGTTAATTTATTTAACCTTTGACCTTGGCCTGATTAAAACCAGAGATGCATTTGGTTAAAACCTTCTGGTTAATAGATGAATGCTTTGAAACACTGCTCATGATTTTCATTCCTTGTAATTATATAATAAATAGAGGAATAAAATCTCAATAAATTACATCCTGAGCAATGTTTAATTCAAGTGACATTCCAATTTAATGTGTTCTATGGATAATTTCATGTTTTCATCTTAAGATTTTTTAAACTTTTAGGTTCGGGGGTACATGTGTAGGCTTGTTATACAGATAAACTGTGTTTCACGGGGGTTTGGTATACAGATAATTTTGTCAGCCAGATAATAAGCACAGTACCTGATCCACACCCTCCCTTTCCCCATTAGTGTGTGTCTCGAGAAGAAGCAATGTGATACTCTGAGAAAAGTATGACTTTTGGATTTTGTCAGACCTGCATTTGCATCCCGTTTCTGCAACTTTACAAGTGTGAAAACTGGAAATTTGCTTGGCTTCTCTGAGTTTGTTTCCTAAACTATGAAATAGAGATGAAAAGGTCCCTGGAACATGCCTGGGCCAGTGCCTGATGCTCAGTGGGAGCTTCAGACCTGTTTGTTCTTCTCTCCTTTTCCTCTTGGGGCTAATTGAAGTGCAGGTCCCAAAGAGTTCCATGTGGGTAGAGCACTTGCTGCTCCATCGCTTCCAGGGCAGTGCTTTCATGCCACTAACTTAGGACTAAAAACAACAACAACAACAACAACAACAAAAACCCACCAGGGTTCACACTCTTCCAGTCCGTTTCAGTACCCCCTGATGCTCATTCCCCCTCACCTCAAACATTTCTCAAATCCTAGGAATACGCATTATCTATTTTCATTTTCTACCCAGATTAAAACTATGGCTCTGCCACTTTTTGCTGTGTGACGTTGGGCAAGTTACTTAACCTTTCTGTGACTCCATTGCTTTGTCTATAAAATAGGAATAATAGAAAGACCTAACTCGAGGTCGTTTTGGGAATTATAGGAGCTAATAAAGGTAAATCACCTAGAACATTTTCAAGCACATGGGCAGCACTCAGATACTGACTACTATTGTTAATATTCTGCTCCAACTCCCTGGGGCTGTCAACCCAGATTTTTCTTGTGGTCGTGCTGTTCCCACACCAATCTTGTGTAACCAGAAACTATCTACAGCCAGTCCTACCACAGTCACTGACAACTACAAGTAGGGGGCTGGTTCTTTGGGGCCTCTGATGAACCACCTATGACTTTCTGTTACCTGGGGACATCCTGCTGCCACCATGCACATGTGATGTCCCCTCTACATGGCCTTGACAGCCATGCAGCTGCCTTTCTGCCAGACAGAAACATTTGTTTCTGTTTTACTATTTTTTTCATAGATATTTCTCTACCACTCAGCTGTGATTTCACAGGGCTGGACCAGGGGATGATATTGATGACACAACTTCCCCTAATCTCAGATCACCCTTTCTGATCAGAAGCCATTTTTCTTGGATCTATGGTCTGTGCTTTGATTTCTCCCATCCCGAAGGTGAACTTTGTTAGGAAGATTCCTAATACCTCTTGCAAATAAAGCTACTCCTCAGTGTGCCTCCCATGTCTGAAGCCTGGACCTTCACTACATGCTGATGGTCCTCCTCTTGGTGATACAAGTCACTGAAATCTCTAACTAGAGTTTTGCACACCAAATTTCTTTGTTAGAAAAGTCAAATAGGATTTCAATAAAGCAGCCAGAGGACCTGATGCTACTCTATCAGAAAATATACAAAGCAGCAGTATGATGCTACAGAGAAAAACTGTTTTCTTCTCTATCTATATGGCCAGCTTTAATCTAGTCTCAAAGAGAGGAACCCCAAATGCCTTTTGTACACATTTGTCCACAAATGGGCATTTGCATGTGGTTAAGTTGTTGACATTTCTAGGCAGAAGAATGGTTTGGGGAAAGCAATGGATGAATATTTTCTACTTTGGTTTCAATTTCTTAATACTAAGTAGAAATTCCTTTTTCTGATCTTACAGGCAAGATGCCCCCCTAAGAAACAGCATGGACAAGTGTGAGTGCCCGAGTAGCAGCACACATCCACAACATTCTCACGGCACGCACTGTGAGAATGGCACCTGCGCAGATACTAATCTCAAGCCATCCGCAGCTTGTTCCTGGTAAAAAGGAAAGAAAACCATGAGAGTTCTAAAAGAAAATAAGAGAAGAATATTGGCCCAATTGCCTTGGTGTTTGATTTGAAATGAGTAAATATTTTTGATGAAATTTCATCGTTAGAATGTAAGCTCCATGAGGGTAAGAAATTTAATCTGTCATGCTTACTACACGATCACCAGCAACTAGAATGTTTTTGTTTCATGCTCACTCAGAGTTAGTGACCATTTCACATATGAGAGCTATGCACTAGACACATAGAAGTTTATTCATTCATTCATTCTTCCATTCAGCCTATATTTATGTAGAACCTACCAAGTCCACATGGATGACTGACTGAATTAATGTACGAATTCATGAAGTTTTCTCAATATCAGAATTTAGGAGGTTTTGCATTTCAATTTACTGATACTTTGAACTAGTTAGGCTCAAAGTCTGACAGACCCTAGGATTATTTTTAATGCTCATTCAGAATTAATGATTACCTCGAATATGAAAGGTATGCACCGAAGTTGAACAAGTGCAAATTATAACATTCTAAAAAATACAGCTAGTAATTGTATTTCAGAGGTCACAGTCAACAAGATCTATTCCAGATTTATCTGAATCTATATGTAAATATTTTACATCTCCTTAAGCTTAAATTGTGGAAAGCTGTGATCTTAAAATATTGAACTTAGAAATTCTTATAAAAGATCAATGATTAGTGTAAACCATTAACAAATCACTGTCATTACCCAAACTCATGGGAGCCTGAACTTATGACTTTCTTAACTCTGGGATTTTCACTCTTCAGTTAGTTCTAGAACTCATTATAAGGAAATATGTACACATAAGCTTAGGGGGACAATTTTTTGAAAAAGTACTATTGTCTTTCCGTCAGTCTTCTTATTGAGGAAAAAAAATGGTTGTCACAGATCTTACATTTATGTAGAGTATATTTAGTGGGTTACAAGCTGGATTGTGTCCTGTGATGTGAATACTGTGTGTTTTGATATCAATGGTTTCTACTGCAATTACATAATCATTTTGCATTAATCTCTTTAAATAGAAATTATAACCTTTAGGTATGACATTTTGTTTAACAAAGATGAAAGCATTACAAAAGCTAGTAATGGGTGCTTATTTAATATGTAAGTAAGTTTAGCTTAAAATATAGTCTATCCTGGTGTTCTAAATTGATTCACATTTACCATTATTCTTCAAACCTGCCCATCTTTATCTAAAACGTTTCAACAAATGTTTTGATTACCACATCCAAATAAAATAAAGTGAGTTTGATATGCATGAACATTTGCAACCTTACAGAGTTACAGATTTAAAACAGGATCCTGGGAACTAACTTTGTTTTGACTCTGAATTTTTTGTATTTATTTGTGCCCCTACCCTACTCCCATCTTTGTGTGTATGTTAAAAGAAATTTGATCAGTTAAATTTGATCATGAAAGATGATTTGGCATCCATGTGGGGCTGAGAAACCCACAGATAAATATTAAAAAGGCTACTAAGCAAAAGAGCCCTGATTAAGCTTCTTTTAACCTAGCTACTTAAATAGCTAATCTCTACTTTTTATACCTGTTACGTTTTATGCCAATGAAAAAGTCTTCCAAATCATAAGTTTTAACAGTTTGAAAAGGTTGGTTCCTGGCTTTTTAAAATTAGCATTGACTCCAGTACCTCTGATACTAGAAAACTAGTACCAGCCAACATGTGCAAGATCAACATTTCAATGATACCTGGTTTTCTGACCAATTTCTTTGTTTTTTGCTTTCTTCCTCTCCTCTCCTCGCCTCTCCTCTCTTCCCACCTCTCCTGCCTCCATCCCTTCTTTCCTTTCTCTTTCTTTCTTTCCTTTCTCTTTCTTTTCTTTCTTTCTTTCTTTCTTTCTTTCTTTCTTTCTTTCTTTCTTTTCTTTCTTTCTTTCTTTTCTTTCTTTCTTTTTCTTTTCTTTCTTTCTTTCTTTTTCTCTTCTTTCTTTATTTTCTTTTTTTCTTTTCCTTTTCCTTCTTATTTTTCACTTTCCCTTCTCTCTCTTCCCCTACCCTCATCTCTTCTCTCTGTTAATGTCTTCATTATGTAAGCAAATGATTAAACCATGGAGACATTCAAATCACAGAAGTGATCAAACAGCCACAAGGATCTTGATTTCCTCCTTAGAGGTCTGGAGAATTGGCTTAATCTCTTGCAGAAAACTCTTTTCTTGGTTGGATCAGCCTTACAAAATTGGGTGCAACTTGAGTTCTACTTCAAGTAAGAGGACCCTCTGGGCCAGGCTGCTGGGCACTTGTCTCCTTAGAGATTTTCACAATGCCTCTATGATAGCCAATGGTCACAGAAAGTTCAATAATCCCTATTTATGAATTGGAACTGGTTTATTAGATCTCAGTCAATGAACAACATGGAAGAGTGAATTGTATCTGAGAGATGGCACAAAGGATTCATTTTAATTAGCCCTCGAATGTAAAAGGTTGTGAACCACAAAGATCTGTCTGTGCATTGAAAACTGATATGTGTATAAATAAGCCTCCTCAGAAAGAAAAAGAAGCATAGAGAGTGGTGAATTGTTTTCCAGGAGAGAAATCTTGCATCTTCTTGGAATAAACACATTCTGAGTATCTAATACCCATTTCTTCTGGGCACAGACATTATTTCTAAACTGAATGTGTTTTTTGTTTGAGAAAATGAAGCACAGAATTTCACAGAATTATTTTCCAACTACGGAATTTCACAGAATTTTCCAGAAACTGTGTGTATTTCTTCCATAAGCTCAAGGCCTTTTCCTTTCAAATTATGTTTCTGTGTGGATGATTTGTTGTGTGCAAGGAACCTCACAAGGGAAGAAGTGAGAGAACAAAGCTAAGTGGTGTACAACCTGACAGCTTCTACCTGTAAGGATCTTACGTAAACAGATAAATTGGCTACCCAAACAATCATGGTGGAAGCTGTAGTCCGGCAATGAGCTCTTCGAGGATCCTCTAGAAGTGATCCAACCATTGTGCATTTTGTTATTCCACATAAAAGAAGGAACAACATTGTTCTCTGCCCTCCTGCCCCAGGGGGACTGGGGATAATGTTGATAAAGTTCATCAAAGTTCTTGCTATTATGATACGTCTTAATTTACTTGAATTTACTTGATCTATGTTCTGCTAATGTATTGTCAGTGCTCAACACACACACAAACATGCACACACACACGTGCACGCGCACACACACACACACACACAATCCTTTGTGGAAGAATATACGCCACACCTCCCAGCTGCTCAGCTTATAGGAGGAACATTAGCATGCTTGGTAGAATGTCCTCAGTATGTGCAAAATGAATTTATATTTTGTCCCATTTTGTTATGCAGGCTTCCTAATGCTTTTTAAACATGATGTCATCACAAGAACATGTGTATACATGTACTTCTGCATAGAGCACTAAAATTAAATTGACTTGCTGGCAAAAGTTAGAGAAAATCCTTTTCTAGCTTCTCTGTACCACTCAATAAATTATTACAGTCTGTGCACAAAACACAAATTACATGCTTTATTAGTATGTTTTGTGGTAACCTCAAAACCACAAGTGTTTACATGTGCTGCACGCATGCACTTTGGGGCTTTTTAATAGCGGGTTGACAAGAGATTAAAGGCAGAAATATGGCATTTTATTAAAGCAAACATATCAGCATGCCTACCATGATAAAATGATCTAGTTTTCTTCAGACACAAAAGTTTCTGTTGAGTGATACCTTTGCAATTCCTTGAGGGCACCCTATTATTCACTTTCCTCAACAGAGAGCAGCTGCAAATGGTCTCCAATTTTCAAAGAGTGTTGCCTGGTCATTCTTTACTGTCAAAATGAAGAAGAGCATAAAAGTTAAGTCAATAAAGTAATATGAAATGCTTAATATAAAAATTCAAGAATGAATGATTAACCATTAAAAACTTACAGTAGCTATTTCATCCAGGAAAAAAAAATTAACATTTCCCCTGAAACCTATTAACACTCCTTGTAAACAATATTCTTTTTTGAAATATATGACCTTTCTTAATGCTCTCCACACACACAGCATTTTTCTTACATCCACTTTACCTCACTGATATGAAGTTGAATTCCCCAGGAGAGAGTGCTTCGAGCCCCTTCCTCAGAAATATATGGTCTTCTCCTGTATATTCTAAACGGATGCATTCATTTGTGTTAGATGATGCAACAACCTGTTGTTGTTAATACAACTTCAAAATTACAGACTTTGCCAGTGGACAATCAACAGGCCAAAGATAATGCCTACCTTGGAGCCCATGCTTCCTTATCGATCTATAAAATTTGATACATTGATATTTATGGAAATTGGTATACATACCTCTCTGTTCTTGGTTACACCCATCGTTCGTCTATGCCTCTGCTGTATCTGTGGATGTTGTGTAGAGGGCCATGTGCAGAGAAAAGCAGACTTAAAAGATTATTTATATATATATTTTTGAGGAAGCTATTTGAAAGAGCAGGGTTGAATTTATTCTAGGACTTCTTTTCAAAGTGAAATCAGAAAAATAGCAAGAATATTCAGGACCTATCCCATAGCAAATCCGTCCATACTATGATGTTGCTAAGAAAAATAACTGCTTGGGCATAAGACAGGACAGACCAAGAATGATTTTGATGAAAAATGATTGTAAAATGATACAGTTGGGGTCAACAAGACCGCTCTTTGAGGCTGCCAAATGTTTTCCATGCAACAATTTTAGAGCTATTGGAGAAGCCTCCATTGTGTCATCCTCAGAAAGCCGTCACCAGGGCTGTGTCTGGTTGGTTAACTGAGGAATGAGTGGGTATGACTTGTTTCCGGAAGTAAATCTCACATTGTATGAACTTTAAGTATTCCTGTAAATTTATTTGTTTTAACAGATACTGTGAACTGTCATTTCTCAGATGTTTTATTCCAGGAATTGGACAGAGAATTTATTTGTTTTAACAGATACTGTGAACTGTCATTTCTCAGATGTTTTATTCCAGAAATTGGACAGAGATGTTCAAACTGCTCCTAGTAGGGAGACAGGAAACATACTGACTGGTGGCTTTACTAAGCCATCAAGAATTTGTCTAGCAACTTAGAAGCATTCTGCTCTTGAGGAAAACCTCAAAGAAAAAGGATACATGGAAAAGAAATAACTAAAGAATATTCATACAGCAAGTTCTGGACAATAATCCTCAAATGCTTTAGGTAGGTGTAGATAAAATGTGAAATGTCCCCTATATAGTCTTTGTTTGTTTGTTTTATGTTGACATTTTTAAAATGAAACAGTAGATTCCCCTCAAAAACCCCACAACTTACCTGCTCTCTCCTCACATGGATGAGCCTGGCCTTCCCATTCCTGCCCTAAAGGACTAATTCTACGACTATCTCTGGGTAAAAGCCGGGAGATGGGGACAATCAATGTGGGGAGGGTCCCTTTGTATTCTCTTCTATGTCATTTCAATTCTATTTTAAAAAGATAAATTTTATATAATTACCTATTTTTCACGCATTTGACTTAATGAAACACTTCTGAACAAGATGTATGATTTCTGGTAGGTTTTAGTTACATTTACATGTTTTTATGGTGTGTGTGTGTGTGTGTGTGTATTTTTGGCATTACTGGCATAAGTTGTGCTATACAATCTAGGAGATTAAAACTAATTACAGCAGTGAGGCTAACAAGGTGTAAAAGCCATGAATCTGAATGAAACTTTCCATTTCTCTCTATAGGTTTCTATAAAAACTCTGACGATATTTTCTCCCAAAATATGTGTTTTCTTATTATTTTAAATCGTTAGCAAGCCAAATAAATCATCCTGATTATTTTTATGTTACGTGGTTAATTTATACATTTTTACAAATGACATCAATTCCTTTCTTCTTGTGTCTCTTCTTGTTCTTTTTGCTTCCCTCTACAAACAGCCAATGCATATAATATGCTTTTATATATACACATATGGATCATGGTTCTAGGTGTTAAACACACAGAGGCAAATTAAACTTCAATCCCAACCTCAATGAAATTACAATTCAGTTTGTAAGTATCATGATAAGGATAAGTAAAAGATTATGTGAAGTAATTTCCAAGATTGTTTATGGTTTTATGCTACACAGCACAATAAGTGACTAACATATGTTATCTCATTCAAACCTTTGGAATTGAGAAAGATATAAACATGGTCTTTGAAAATTTCCATATTGGAGAATAGACATTCAAACAGAAATCTAAAAAAAAGTTCAGGAACAAATAGACATAGAATACGAATTGGGAAGCTATAGTGTCATGCAACCCAGAGGTAAATCGTAAGTAATGCCAAGTGTCATGGAAAAATCAAGGATCAGACTGGGCATGGTGGCTCACACCTGAAATCCCAGCACTTTGGGAGGCCAAGGTGGATGAATCACTTGAGCTCAGGAGTTTCAGACCAGCTTGACCAACATGGTAAAACCCCATCTCCACTAAAAATACAAAAATTAGCCACACATGGTGGCACATGCCTGTACTTCCAGTTACTCAAGAGGCTGAGGCAGGAGAATTGTTTGAGCCTGTGAGGCAGAGAGGCTGCAGTGAGCTGAGATCATGCCATTGCACTCCAGACTGGCCAACAGAGCTAGATTCGGTCTCAAAAAAAAAAAAAAAAATCAAAGATCAATGTGGTAAGTAAGCAATGGTTTGGAGAAAGATGGCATCATTAATATTAAAGAAAGTAATGGAACTGAATTATTTAATTAGTCAAAGTGAATGCAGATATTTATCTTTGTTCTTTTGTGAAATTTCATTAAAATGACAGTAAAGGGATTAAAGGAAAACATTACAAAATTAAATTAAAGGAAAAAAGAGAACATTACAAAATTAGAAAGTATTGAAGAAAAAATGGTAGCAGATGAAAGATTTCAAGACTACTCAGGAAAATGGAAAGTTGATAGCTATATGATAGCAAGCTTCGGTATCAGCCTCTCCACTCTATGCAGGGCCAAACGAGAAGCAAGTTAAGCAAGCCTATTTTCACTAAGCAATTCCAGAATATCTCAAAAATTAGAGGCAGTGGGTACATATAAAGGCAAGGACATAGGATAGGAATGATAAAAGGGGAATTGATAATACCCCATGATCTCACTCATATGGGGAATCTAAATGAGTTGTTCATAGAAATAGAGAGTAGAACAGTTATTACCAGAGGCTGGGGAGGGGATGACGGATGTGGCATGGGGAGAGGTTGGTGAACTAGTATAAAGTTACAGTTAGCTAGGAGGAATAACGTCTGCTGTTCTATTACACAGGAAGGTGACTGTAGTTAACGAAAATGTATTGTGTATTTCAAAGTAGCTAGAAGAGAGGATTTTTAATGTTCTCACCACAAAGAAATGATTAGAGATGATGGATATCCTTATGCAAGGATAATGTGATCCTTATGCAATGCATACATGTATCAAAACATCACACTGTACCCAAAAAGTGTGTACAATCATTATGTATCAACTAAACACAAAATAAAACTTAAAAAAAAACTGTACATTCCAAATGCTCTCTCCTATCTGATAAGGAACAACATTTCTGCTACCCTACAGGAGATGGGACGTTTACTATGGAAATACTTTGAACCAGAGAAGCTCTGGGCTCACAGACATCAGACACATTTGAACATAAGAGTGAAGCACCAGAAAGAGAGAGAATTAACTCTCTTTCTTAATCAACTAAAAGTCCCCCCACCTTCTACGTACTCACCCTCTGGTGTACCCTGAGCCCTAACAGCCAGATAGACTACGTTTAAACTGTCTTCCTTACCATTTCCCCCTGCTCTCACGGGCAAGAGATCGGACAGTTTACCCCAGGAAAATTTCCCAGTCTAGGAGAAAATACCTATATCAACTGGCATTTGGAAGCCTCCAACCAAAAGGCTGAGTTTCTACATGGTCAACAAATCACGCCCACTTACTTGCCCAAGACTTTCTTTTAGTGTATCACTGTACCATTTTGGAATGTGAACGGAGAGCCAGAATCATACAACATGTTTTAAAGTCTCCAACATGGAAGACAAAGATCAAAGGAGATGGAAAAGGAACTCAGAGAAAATGAGACCATTAAGAGAGGAATTGAAAGCTAAAAACACAAATGAGCACATGCAAAAGAACAACAAAACAACCCTGGAACTGATAACCTCCAAAAATAAATAAGAAAGTAAGAGAAGAGTCATGAAACCAAGAAGAATACCATTAAATAAAAGGAATATTCAGAAAACAATTACTCTCAGAAATTACCAACTAATACAAGAGAAATCAAAAATTCTACTTAAGGACTAGAAGATACAATAGAAGAAAACTCAGAAGATAAAAATATATGAAATATATGAAAATGAAAAATTGGATAAAAAAGAATCAATTTAGGAGCTACAGACAGAACAACAAACTCAGAAGAAAGAAATCCCTCAAACAAATAACAGAAATAAACATCGCAGAATTAAAAATGACCCAAAGCATTTCTTACCATATTGAAGGGCCCAAGAAACATCCAACTCATTGAATGAAAGAACTCTACCAAAACATGTCATTGAAAATCCATACTTCAGGCTGGGTGTAGTGGCTCACGCCTGTTATGTTATCCCCTCACTTTGGGAGGCTGAGGTTGGTAGATTGCTTGAATTCAGGAGTTTGGGACTAGCACGGGTAACACTGCAAAGCTCTGTTTCTACAAAAATAAAAATACGAAAATTATTCAAGTATGATGGTATGAGCCACCCAAGTACTTGGGTGGCTGAGGTAGGAAGATTGCTTGAGCCTGGAAGGTTGAAGCTGCAGTGAACTGATTGTCCCACTGCACTCCAGCCTGGGCAAAAGAGTGAGATCCCGTCAATAATAATAATAATAATAATACATACATACATACATACATACTTCAGTCAGGCATGGTGGCTCACACCTGTAATCTCAGCATTTTGGGAGACCAAAGCTGGAGGATCGTTCGAGTCCAGGATTTCAAGGCCAGCCTGGGCAATATAGGGAGACCCCATCTCTACAAAAAAATTTAAAAATTAGCCAGGTGTGGTGGTGTGTGCCTGTAGTCTCAGCTACTTGGCAGGTTGAGGTGTGAGAATCACCTGAGCCCAGGAGGTTGAGGCTACAGCCTGGGTGACAGAGTGAGACCTTATATCAAAACAAAACACTATACTTCTCAGCCTTAAAAAGAATGAAACCATGTCTTATGCAGCAACATGGATGGCACTGGAAGCCATTATCCTAACTGAAATCATTCAAAAACACAAAGTCAAACATTGCATGTCCTCACTTATACATGGGAGCTAAACATTGGGCACACATGAACATACAGAAGGGAATAGTAGATGCTGACTCTGAAACATGGGAGAGCAGGAGGGGGATGAAGGTTGAAAAATGACCCAGTGGGTACAGTGCTCACTATTTAGGTGATGGGTGCACTAAAAGCCCAGACCTCACCACTATGCAATATATGCATGCGAGAAATCTGCCATAGTAGCCACTAAATACATTTTTTAACAATTTCAAGGTCTAGACTCCCAGAGAAGAAATATCTTGAAAGCTTACAGGTGAATATCTTAATACTAAACTTTACCATATCAATAAGGATGCTATAGTGTTGTCAAAGAATCTGAAGATAAATCAGTAATAAATACACAGGGAATATAAGAAAACAACACAAAGTAAGATAATTATTAACCCCCGAAGAATATAAGAAAGGAAATGGAACTGTAGTACTCTGCATTACTTAACTATGAACAATATGCATCTAGTTGTTAGACTGTAAACAGGGACTAGTGATTTAATACAAAACTTGTAATTGAAATCGAGAGGGCAGGCAGGTGAAAGAAGATGAGGAGGCTTAGAGAATTCCTTAGAAAAGATAAATTTTATTCTTCTGTTGTAAGAAACCAATAAACAACTTACAAAATAAAGTCTAGAAATATGAGTGCATGCATGTTATTTTTCAAAACAGATTTTCATGCCAGAAGAAATGTCCAAAAGAATTTCTGAGGAGTAAGTTAGAGAGGGATGAGACCAACAACTGCTATTTTTATTTTCAAGTCTTATAGTAGTTGGTGCTTTTAAGCGTATTTATATTTATTATTTAGCTAAAAATTTTAAAATGAATACATTTAATGAGGTTAATCTAAATGCATTAATATTGCACTATGTTGAAAACACATTGTTATATTAAGTGGGCTGCAGAAAAATACATTTAGTACTAACCCAATTGTGTTGTTAAAATAATATATTTAAATATTTACTTCTAGCTATAATTTTGTTGAAAACGACTTAAAAGAGCACATCAAACTGGATGGCAACCCAATGGGAGGAACTTTGACTTATCTCAATATAGGGTTGATTCCCTGAAAGTTTTATATTTACAGTGTCTTCAGATATTACAGGCATAATTTTTAAATATTTGAACACTAAACAATATTCAGTCCTTATGAAATTACATATATGTGCATAGGAAAATAAATAAATTCACAACCACTGAAAGGTTGAGATGATATCTTAGGATGATAGGATTGCATTTCATTTTTACTCTATTACTTACACTTTTCTCTGTTGTTTGGATTTTGGGACAGGATAAAGCAATTATGCATTAGCATAAGCAACCATGATATTAATATAAAGCTGCAACATGAAAATATATATGCACCAAAAACAACTCCTGGAAAGAATGATAAAAAATAAAGGTTGTAATTAAGATTGTATGATTACAATGATGAATTTTTTTTTACCTGTCCACATTTTGCATATGTGCTATTTACACAGAGAAAAAAAAATGGCTGATAAATTTAAATAAACAAGGAAGGAAAATGGTGAATGTGGAGAGAAAACGGAATGGGGGGCAGGTGGGAGAATTCCTATTTATTAATCATTTACTACGTGCTGAGCACTGCGCTATGTGTCTTGATGGCAGGGACAGCTGCAGCCAAAAGATTTTCCCCACTGCCCAAGCACAGTGTCGGATGTCCAATTAACATTCTTAATAAGTGGTTGAATCTAGGAATGAATGAATGGATAAATCAATGAGTTATGGAATATTTATGAATTTGGCAATAAAAAAAAAGAAAAAGATATGGTGTCCATGATAGTCATGAGGGGGCAATATTAAGTAATAGAATTTCATTTGGTTTTCGCAGTGATGGAAATTGAATATGCTTAAGGAGAGTAGGGGATCTGAAGATGGTTGTGATGTGATTGTCAATGATGTCCTGAAAGGTAAGATTCAGAGCAGAAGAGCCATTAGCTTCAACTGACTCTGCTAAGAATAGCATAGCTATTGCCCAAAATAAGTACAGTTACATTGGAAGGTGATTTGAGAGTTTACTTTGTCTTGTCTCAAACTTCACATGAGCAGCCATAAGCTTGTACTTGGGGGGTAACAAAAGTGTAAAATGAAAGCTTTTAAAAGATCCCTTAAACACTAATGCTAAAGTGTTTTGTTTTTGTTTTTGTTTTTTATGTAATATCTCTACAACTTAGTTGTCAAAACGTCCTTAGAAACAGTTCATATTAAGGACTTGTAGAGTCTTGAAGTTTATAGCGGTATGTTTGCCTCTAAGTCCAAGTGCAAACATCAAAAACTGTGACAACGAGCTTTCACTAGTATGTTTAATAACTGTAGGAATTTCTGTTTTGAAAGAACACACTAGATTGTATCAAATTATTTACATTTGTTCATAATTCTAGAGTTATTTTATTGCAAAAAAAATCAGAAGGTGAAGGATCATGAAATTCAAATCATATGCTTTTCTTCTTTTATTTAAATTATTGATAAATTGGATATTCACTTTGAGTTGAGCTTAAACTGTAGAACTTCTATATTCTCATCTATAAAATCAGGATTAGAATAAGTCTAGAGCCTCATGAACTATGAGCTTTTACATGATAACCGTGACTATCAATAGACATTGTCCAGGGAATTCTCTCAATAATCCCCAAATACGACAACAACATGTGTCCTATAACCCTTTCAACTCACAGGTGAGAAAAGTGACCTATACATGCTTTAAGGTACATGATTTAGGTATGAAGAGCTGTGGGGAAAATGAGAGAACCTGTAATATCTTTCAGGGATTGAATATTGCAATTTAATGAAATAATTATGAATATGTATTTAAATGCAATATATGTATTTTGAAGAGACCAGACCTCACTGTGTTGCCCAGGCTGGTCTTGAATTCCTGGGCTCAAGGGATCCTCCCACTTCAGCCTCCCAAAGTGCTAGGATTACAAGTATGAGTTACTGTGCCCAGCTTTAAATGGAATATTCTTAAAAAAACATATCTGAGGCATGTTTTCTCTGGGCTTTGTGGTGTCTGACTACCTACATAGAATTGAGACATGAAGATCTGGCCATTGACTAATGTACTGAATCATTTTAAATAAATAGATGACATATTAGTAGAATTAAACTTTTTGATAAAAATCTTAAATATTTACTTTGTGCATTATATGCAGTATACATATTTTACTATAGTGCACATTATATATATAAAATATATAAGTAATATATAGCAAAAAATTATATGTTTTATATATAATGTGTACTATAGTAAGAAATATATAATGTGCACTATAGTCATATATAAATATAAAATATATTTATATTAAATATATATAATGTGCACTATAGTAAAACATGTATATTACATGTAACATACAAAAGATTTATTTCCTTTATATTCACAAAAGATTCTGAATATTTTTATCTTAAATATTTAACTCCAAATTCCCTGAGAATCTAAAAGTCTAATAGAAATTTTATAGATATAAAATTTTAATAGAAATTTTGTATCTTGAAGAATTTTTATTTTAAATCATGTGAAATACATAAGGAGAAACCAGATTAATTAAAATGGCCCAAAGTAGGACATCTCTTCTGTGATCTGTAAACAAGGCAGAAAAAAGCAGGGAAGAAAAAAGACCGTACCAATTGTCAAGATTGGAACGATAGCATGTAACAGAATCAGAAAATGATGTATTTATTTAAAAAACAGACTAAACATATTTAAGCATGACATCATGATGGAACTGACTAAAGCTAGGTCAGTGTCAAACACTGACATAATGGTTCCTGTCACAGGATATTTGACCTTAGAGAACATTTGAGCGCTTACCAAGGATATGAACCCACCTTGAAAGTCCCATGGTGCGATGCGCGTGATTAACACTAGGACTTTGTAATTTAACTGGAAATGGATTTTAATCAGGTGGTAATATTATGGGTCACACTCAAACGCTCTCGTATAAGAAAGTTTAGAAAGATTTAGACTTCTTTTCTCTACAGTAGGTACAGATCATAGATTCTATGTTGGACTAGCATGTCTCTCGGGTGCTTGGTAGACATTGCTGCTCTTCTGATAGATAGAGAAAATGAGGTTACAAAATTGCTCTACTATCACTTACTCTTAGATGGAACAGGTGAAAATCCTTGGGGAAATCATGTTAATGGGCTATAGGCTTTCCAGAGTTTAGCTATAGGCTTGGAAAAAGAGTCAGAATGCAAACTTTATATTTGAGCAACACCCGCATTTCATTTCTTATAATAGCACTGTGGTTTGGTGAGATATTTTCAAATTTGGAAAAGCAGAGCTGTAAAATATGTCTTTTTAAAGAAATGTATTCACTGAAAAGCAATTTATTTTCCTCGAAACATAACACGTTTATGTATATGAGCATCATGAGAAGTTGATATTGGTACTCAATAAAAATTTTATAGACTTTTTGATAAAAGGATGCTTTGAGAGATAAAGTGGCTTCTTGCTGATCAAGACAAATTCTCATCTGGCAAGAGCATGAGAGCATATTTAAATTCTATAAACAATACAATACAGAAAGAATAAAAAGAAATTTGTTGAGCAAGGGAGGTGAAATAAACGAACAAAAATGACGGAAACATGTAAACATTTACAACCTGTTTACAACTTCCTCTTAAAACTGCTTATCAAAGTTCATTCATTACATTAACAGAAAAAGGACAGAGACCATGCTCTCGTCATCTGTCTAACATGAAAATTCATTAGCATATCATTAGTCTGTGGCAACGTTTAAATTTTTAAACACATAGCTTGGGTGGGCTTTCAGCACACCAGCAACCTGTTCAGAAATTGCGTGAACATTGGTGTATTTAAATTCCTGAACTATTCTTTCCTGAAATATTCTCTACCAGTAAAGCTCATGAACGTAGAACACCCATTCCCACTGACTGTGGAAGACAGTTGGCCTCCTTAAATCCTTCAGTTAAGGACATACAATGAAATGCCTCGTTAAGAACCTTAATTTAAAGCAGCACACAGTTCTGTATGTCAGAGGTCATAATTACCTTCTTTAATGAGCCTGACTTTTCTCTGTGATGAGTAAGACTCCCTCCACTTTGTTGATAGTAACTCTGGATTTATTTCAGGCTTTCTTCAAGTGCTCTTATTTTTTAAAAATAAAAATTTATGTCTGTTTTTCTGGGGTCAAGTTCTGCCTACTCTATACTGAAACCATGTGCTGTTCAAGCACTGCTAAAACCAATTACCCATATATTCCTAGGACATGCAGGAGCCTATAGAAGTCATATCACCCACATCCCAGCTTCTAAGCAGAGCTACAGATAAATTATGTCAGCCTGAAAAGGGCCTACCCTATGATTTTAAATAACTTCCATGTGAACTATGGCTATCCAAAATGTCCCAGCAAATTAAACAATAAAATTGAAAAGCTCTTGAACAAATTGATTTTACAGATATCTATTATAATCTTAAGAATTTAAGATCTATGTTTGCAGGCTGAGGAGGGCTTGAAGAGTTGTGCCCAAGTATATGAGAACTTATGTGGCAACTTGCTTTAATTATAATGCTAGGTATTTCTTGGTTTCCTCCAATATAGTTAGATCTTTCCCCTATATTGTCAGCTACCCATAGTATGCTTCCCAAAATTGATCTGCATTTCATATAAAATAATTGAGAAGTGTTTCGGCTTTTAGATGCTGAAGAATTTAAATCACATAACATAGTCCCTTCAATTTACAGACAGGAAACGAAGAAACATTAAATGGTTCCTCTAAGGTCATACAGCATTTGTGTGAAAGAAGCAGAAGTTGAACTTAGCTAGTGTTTGGCATATGAGTCTGAATCTTTCTAGTCTATCTAATTTGTCCTTTGTTTCTGGATAAAGAGAACCAATTATACTTTCTAGTGTTTTGTGAGATATGTACTATTGCATAAAGTTCATTTCATAGAGATGTTTTATAATTTTACAATTTGACACTACTAGCTAGTGTTATTAACTTCTTGTTAATCCTACCCTAGCACCCAGTCAGGCTGAGATTCACAAAGGTTTAGAGTTGGAAAAAAACCTTAGAGATCCAGTATAGAGACATTTTTTGAACTATAAGGCAGTTTCACTAGTAGTCCTCAACTCAGGTACTACAGAAGATCTAAGGCATAGGCTTGCCTGTGTAACATAGTGAGCCAGAGATGGTCCGGATTAGCACTAATGCCACTGATACCCAATACAGTTCTTTTATCACTGTAAAGAAGATGTCTTAGGACAAGAATATTGACACTGTATCAGTTTTTACTTTTCAAGTGAAAATGGAATTGCACAATTGGACCATAATTTGCCTTAAAGTCACCCTAAGACTTTGGCCTCTGTAGTTGGATGCAGGAGCAGCAGAACATGTCAGCATGGATTTGTCTTCTGTTTCTTTGCTGTCATTCCTTATAGTCAACCACTGAAAAGTTTCTACATGAAAAGAGAGTTTGTTCTTTAAGCCCCTTGAACTGGCGCCATCCTTTCTGATCTTTTCTCTGGTTCTTTCATGTAAGTGTTATATCAACTTTTGAAAGAGTGTTGGTCTGTTAATCATTTCTTCTACTACTAGAAAATTAAACAACACTTTTAAATCTCTTGGGTCTACAGTCTTTAGTTATTTTAACATTTAATATAGAAACTAGGACAATTCTACCCCCAAAATATCTTATTTTCAAATCTATTTCCTTCTGTTTCCAAAGTTCAAATAAAATATAGAGAAAAACCTAAATGGAAAGGTTCCTGTTTGTCATGGCTATGGCTAATCTGGCTATGTACTTAGAGCGTATGAACTGTGCCTGTAGGGCAAGGATGCAAAAAGTTAGGATTTCAGAAAGCCCCCAAGACACACAGCCAAATCTGTAATGTTTAGTGAGATCACCTCCAGATGTAACTAACATTAGGAATGTCCAGTTGTGCAATATCTTTTATTAGCAGATAATTTAGGCTTCTGAGCAAATTAACAAAATCAGCAGAATAGTCAGTATCAAGTTGGGCCATCACTGCTGGAATTAAAGAAAGAACTCTTTTGAATTTTAGGAGTTAGCACCTATTCAAAAATAAAGTATATATTTATCATTTTTATTTTTTCTTATTCAATTGCCAGGCACTGGGAGAACGAATGGGGTGATAGAAAATAATACAGACCTGAATTTGATAGCACCATGTTTGAAACCCAACTTTGCTGTTTCTAGCTATAATACTTTAGGAAACCCCTCTCAACCATATTTGTCCATCTGTAAATTTGGAATCGATACGTAGTATACAAGATTGCTGTGAAGAGCAAAGTAGATAATTGACGTGAAAAGGTCAAATACAATACTTGGCATGTGGGAGAGGCTGTTTCAGGAAGCGTGGTCCAAGATTAACTAAAGAAAAAGTGGTGATATGTATAATATTAACAACTGAAATATATGTGGTAACCTCTGTTTTTCTGACAACGGGATGTTCATAACTCTAAAGAAAAAGTATCAACCTCAGAATTTGGTTTCTTATTCACAAGGATTTTGAAGGCAGCAGAGCCAAGATATATAAACTCCTCCAGAGATTTTTGTTTGGTTATTTAAACTTGTTTATCTGAGACTATCTGACTGAACTGTCACAATTTTAGATTGTATATTAAACATGAAGAAATTTAAAATAGATATACTAAAATTCCATTCCAGTCTCTAAGTTGGAATCATTCAACACCATCAAGTGCTTGGAACATTCATTGCAACACTTGGCCCCAGCTCAGCAGGGCCTGGACTCACAATCACCCTAAGCTTTATGAATTAGAGCCAAATAAGTCATTAAAGAATCCCAAACACTCAGGCTTGGCTAACAAATGGTGGTTATCAGTGTACA
The DNA here is from genome assembly GCF_049350105.2 of Macaca mulatta. Classification (NCBI taxonomy): domain Eukaryota; kingdom Metazoa; phylum Chordata; class Mammalia; order Primates; family Cercopithecidae; genus Macaca; species Macaca mulatta. The sequence continues at coordinate 174,403,750 of NC_133409.1, forward strand.
AATGTGACTCCATATATCTCTAACATCTATATTACTTCAGTGAAATAGCAACAATCACATCAATAAAAAACACAATCTAGAAATATCTCAATATTTATTAAAACAACACCAACAACAATAAATTTTGTAAGACTTTAGCCATAGCACTTGACATATGATAGAGGTCATGCTCATAAGTACTTTAGAAACTGTTAATCCATTTTAGCAACCAGTCACAGAAAAACCAGTAAGATTCATTAACCATTAAAGCTTCAGCAACTAATTTTACTACCACCATTTTCAGAAAGAGCAGGCTAGATAGAATCAGCATAACTAATTTCCTAAATTAATTCACATATTCAATGCAACAGAATTTTTTCCTAGAGCTTGACAACCTTATCTTTATGTTTATATGAAAGAGCTAAAAGGCTACAAATGATCGATTCTATTTTGAAGGTAAAAAGGGTAAGGGATTCATCCTATCAGATACACAATGTTTTAGAAGGACGAGGAGGAGGAGGAAGAGGAGGTAAAAGAGGAAAAACTCATGTAACTATGACAATGTGTATTACGGCATGGCTAGGGAAACAGAGCAGAGAAACAGAACAAAGTGTCCAGGGATATTTATACAGAAAATATGATTTCGTATTCAGAATTTAAAAAACTTACAAATCTATGGACCAAACCCAGTGCAAACATTTCAAACTCTCTAGTTATAAATGAAATGAATATTTAAAACACAATGATCTAACTCTTCACACTCATCAGACTGACCAATATTAAAAGTTGCTTAAAAGTGTTAGGACATGGAGAAAGAGAATAAATTGTCAATATATAGTAAAGCTGAAGATGTGTATAACCTACAGCCAAGAATGCCACACTTGGAAAAACCTTGTACATGTGAATGTAAGAAAACGTACATAAGAATATTCATTGTTGCCAGGCGCGGTGGCTCATGCCTGTAAGCCCAGCACTTTGGGGGGCCAAGGCGGGCGGATCACGACATCAGGAGATCGAGACCATCCTGGCTAACATGGTGAAACCCTGTCTCTACTAAAACTTCAAAAAATTAGCTGGGCGTGGTGGTGGGCACCTGTAGTCCCAGCTACTCGGGAGGCTGAGGCAAGAGAATGGCGTGAACCCAGGAGGCGGAGCTTGCAGTGAGCTAAAAAAAAAAAAAAAAAAAGAATATTCATTGCATCATTGGCTGTGATTAGGGAACAGGCTAATAACAAGATGACCTGAACGTCAGTCCTGGTACCAATCCTTATTAACTCTGTGAATTCAGGCAAGTTACCAACCTCTCTGTGCTGTAGTTTCCTCATGAATGAAACAACCTCATCGCTATTGTGAGGATTAAGTGAGTTCATACAAATGGAGCATTAAAAATAGTCTCTAAATTTAATGTTTACTATTGTTTAATTATATTTATTTAACATATACTTGTTGTTATTCCAAGTTTAGTAGTCTACTGCAATAGGAAATGATTCTACTTACAAATCAGAACTTCATTCTTCCAAGCTACACTAGGTCACATGGAAATCACTGTTCTTCAAGCCTTCAAACTTCATTTCAGCTGCAGAAAAATTTCCTCAACAAAAGCTTAAGCAGAAGCAGGTAATGGGGTCCAGGATAAACCGGATCTTTTAGAAGTCAGCATGACGTGGTTAATCTCCATCATGGCACCTAGATTTTAAGGGTTAATAGAAATAAGTAAAATTAAAGAAAACCAGATGCACCAAATTCTAAACCTAAGAACTGGGGCGACCAGGGAATGATGCTCACATTTTTGAAAGGAAGCCCTCTAATTCCAATGAAGTGTAGTTACCCCACTTTAATTCAAATTACGGTTTGGTTTATAACATATGCACGCACATATACAGGTTGCTGAAATTTTTAAGAAAATGTGCAATGTAATGAAGTGATTTTTGTGCTTGAAATCTTTATTTTATAATCACAAAAGGTATAGGAAAATTAAAAATATTTTAAAAATAGACTTACAAAGAGTCAAAAAATAAAAAATTATCTTAACCTCTTTCCTTCACTCTAATGATTTCTTTCCCTGACATTTTATACACACGCACACACACACACACACACACACACACACACACACACTCCACAGGGTATTTTAAAAGCACATGAGATTGCAATATTCATTACATATGCATAAGACCAATTTTAGTTTCATTCTTTCTTATCTATGTATATATCCAATTATCCCAATATCATTTATTAAATGACTTCCCACTGACTTAAAATGCTATTTTTATTACAGTCGTAGTTTTTTTTCCCTGGAATCTAGTCTGTTCTATTGATCTATTATTCTATGCTAGTGCCAAAAACCACATAATTTGATTTACTATAGTTTTATATTACATTTTGATATCTGTAGAAAAAGTTCTCCTTCACTCCCCCTTTAAAATTTTTCTTGCGCATTACTATAGTTTCTTTCCCTCACCTCATCTTTATAATTGACTTACAAAGTTCCATAAAGTATATTTTGGATATTTAGATTGACACTTCTTTAAATTTATAGATTTATTTGCAAAAATGGGGTATTTTCAATATCCCAAGATATGCTGTAAGAAGAAAAAAGTGGATTACAAAAAATATATACCTTTCTTGAATATTGAATGTCAGAGAAAGGTAATTTCTAAAGACAGATAAGTGAGGGTGCTCATTTTTATTGTGAAATAGGAAGGAAAGGATAAAGGGAAAAATAAAGGCACAAACAATATGATGCATTATAGTTTAACTGATTCGATTTTGAGGCATGTCTCTTTTACCCTGTCTGGACCCAAATTTTCTCATCTGTTAAAGAGGAAACTTGGACAGGATGAGGTCTAAGACCATTTCCAGCTCTATAGTCTTAGACATTCTTATTTTAGACAGGACAAAAGCATGGGGCAAAACACATGCAGCTAAACACCAGTCCAGACACACTTAGTGCGTGGCAATGCTTGCACCATATTCTGGGAAGAAAACAGATTTGTTGCCCTGGCTACATTTGTGGACCGGTCGGCCAAACTGAAGTGAGGCATCTAATTGCTCACTTGAGAATGTTGAGGCTCAGAGGAATTAAGTAAATTTTCCAAGATCACACAGGTAACAAGTGGCAGAATGTCACTTCAATACGAGATGTGTTATTCCAAGGTTGATTTTCTTTCCACTGTGTAATACAATTCTGAGTGCTTGGTGAGGCAACAATAGAATGAATGGGTAGGTGGAAGTCTACAAATTAAGAGATTAAGGGTATCATATTTCAACTATGTATCTCCTGACTTCAAAGTAGAAAAATAAGCATTTGCTGAGAAAAAAAACAGACCTTATTTAGAATTGACCTTTTAAAAATCACCATCAAAACTAGATGTCAGAAGAATTACTTTTAAAAAGCAGACTGACTTAAACTGACTTCAGGTCTCTAAGCATGAAGACAACAGGAGAAATCATTTTGTACTCCATTATACCAAATAATACAACCAATAAAATGAGTGTTATCAATATCTTCTACTCTAGCATCTACTGTACTCTCTAGCCTATTTATAATAGCACCATGAATAGTACCTTTTGAAGAATTATTTCTGCAGAATCAATATGTAAAAGAACTATATTAAAAGTAAGAGTTTATATTTACTGTATACACAGCATATGCCACATGTTGTTTAAGTTTTTTACAGATTGCATAGATAAAGCAGTTTGCACTCTGCCTTTCACCTAGACGGCAGTGTGTGTATTTAAATTCAGGCAACTCAGCCTGCAAACCTGAGATCACTGTACTCTCACCAGGTAAATACAATGAACTTCTGGGGAAGAAAGGAGAAGAAGAGGAAGAAGAAGAAGAAGAAGAAGAGGAAGAGTAAGAGGAAGGGGAGGAGGAAGGGGGAGGGGGAAGGGGAGGGGAAAGGGGAAGAGGAAAGGGAAGGGGAAGAGGAGGGGGACAGAAGACAATGACAATAGTGGCAGGAGAGGGAGGAGGAGGAAGAGGAGGAGGAGGAGAATAGGTCAAGTTATAGTGCATAGTAGGTACTGAATACTCTTCTAAGCTCCTTTAACATATTAACTTCTAACAACCCTTTGAAGTCCAGTCAGTGCCTAATTCCTTAGAAGCTGTGTGATGTTGGGAGAAGTAACTAACATAACTGAGTCTGACATTAGAAACAACAATAGTAATACATAACACAGAGTTTCTGTAAGGTTTAAATGAGTGAATTCATTTGAAAGTATGCAGCACGTAACTGCTCAATAAAAGCTTCTGGTTTTTGCCTTTCTGTACAATATTTTCCATGTGATTTCAGAAAGTTTCATTGTCCCCATGTGAAAGAGTAACTTCATGGATCTGAATATTTAAGAGCACCAGAGTTTTCAAATCTATAACTCAATCTAAAAAATCTAAGTTGTTCAACTTGCTGCAACCTCCTTCTTAATAGTTTAATAGTTCCTTCTCTCCAACACACTAGGCTAAAAAATATGAGTATCTGTACACCCCACCTCTAAAGTCCCTTTCCAAACAGAAAAACACTTACAAATCTGAAATCAAAGTGATTTTGTGAGAAAAATGAGGATTTTATTACAGTTTACACTTATATCATCATTCACTGATGTTAGTTAGGCTCATGCTAGACCAATAGTTGCAGAATTTTAGGGTTGGAAGAAATCTGACTTAGCCGTACAATAGCTGCATATTACAGATAAGAAAAGTAAATTTCAGAGAGGGTAAGTGGGTTGTCTAACATCACTGAATAGCTTGGGAGGCTTGCCAAGGGTCACAGCCCAGTCCTGTGTCCTGTAAGCATTGAATATGTTGACAAATTTAGTTACTTGGGCATGAAGTGCATGTCATCACACCATGCCCTCTCTGAGCACTGTTGGTACCAACTGAACAATTATTAGACAGTTGTCATTACCAAGAATAGGTGGTCTTTGGCCTAGAGTTGTACTCAAACATCGTTGTTTGTTTGTTTGTTTGTTGAGACAGAGTCTCACTGGGTCACCCAGGCTGGAGTGCGGTGGCGCCATCTGGGCTCACTGCAACCTCTGCCTCCTGGGTTTAACCAATTCTCGTGCCTCAGCCTTCCTGGTAACTGAGACTACAGGCGCACACCACCATGCCTGGCTAACTTTTATATTTTTAGTAGAGACAGGGTTTCACCATGTTGACCAGGCTGGTCTCAAACTCCTGACCTCAGGTGATCCACTCACCTTGGACTTCCAAAGTGCTGGGATTACAGGGATGAGCCACTGTACCCAGCCTCAAATATTGTTTTGTAAAGTGACAGGCTATCAGATGTGGAGTAAATATCATGTCACGTGTTCCCCTGTGCTGTCAAAAGGAGTTGAGAAGAGCAAAGTCTTTTTATCTCTGCCAAAAAGGAGAAGAGACTGATTAAGAGACAATATATCCTAGACACGCCCAGCAAGATATTTTTTAAAAATTATCTATACTTCCACCCACCCCATGATTTTGGAAAATGTGTGAACCAAAGTACATAAGTGAATATATCCTTATATCCATTTGGTAGTTCTAAGATCCACCAATAATGAGAATGCCTCACATCTCCCATTTCAACTTCTCACTTAAAAGTTTTAAGTCTTCAGATGTTTGGGTAACCCAAAGTCTTAAGAAGTTTGGGAAGCCCAATTTGGGGTCTCTGCTCCTATGAATACCTTATGTTAAAAGTGGGATCTGATGTTCAAAGATATTTTACCACATTTTGTACATAAAAATGTTCAGGCAAACCCAAATACACTACAACACCACGCTAAGATGAATTTAATATCTTTTTATGTTCTTAACTAAGTTTTTAGGAAAATGTGATTGTTTCTCACCAACTGTAAGATGTAGCATTAGTGAGAAAGACTGAGGCTGAAAATTCAGTTGGCAAACTTTCACAAAATTTGGAAGTGTGACGCAGAGCTATTTTAGCGCAGGAGGTCTTTCAGATGCAGGAAGTATCTGGATTGATCGATTTCAGAGAGAAAGAAAAATCAACAATCCATGTGTGCCTACGGTAGTAAGCATGTCATCCACAGTTTCATTTAGTACAGACTGAAGGTCTCAAAGTAGATATTAATGACCTGATACAATGAGAGACCTTAAGAAGCATATCCAAGGAACAGAAAACTGTGTTTCATATGCTATCCTTTATATTTTGTATGTTGAAATGAAAGCATAAACCAATATTTTCTTACATTGAAAATGACAGGACAAACCAGAATTCCTTTAAAAGGACATCGAAAGATGAAAGGTAGTGGCAACAGGCATAGAAAGGTACAGGGGTAGAAGCTAGACTTCTCTGAATATACCTTGCTTTGTAGAATTTATTTTGGAACCATGTACATAGGTAAATAGTTCACATAATCATAAACCAAAATTAAATGTTAAAAAATAACTTGTAATATCCAAAGCCAAATAAAATAAGTTAATTTAAATATGTGTCAAATTGACACCATTAGAAAAAGGGGGATTTTTTTCAAGTGACTTTAAAACATAGTGTATGATTATACATCCCTAGTGAGAGAGACCCCATGGACAAATATAACCATGAAAAAAAATCCGGTTTTGCTAAGTATAGTATCAGTGGTAGTATTGGTATTGCTATTCTGAGACTGTTATGCATGGATTATGTAATACATCAATTAACTATGTTGGCATTATTGAGAACTGGAATTTTCATTTTGACTTCCAGATATAATATTAAATGAGGGCAGGCAAAAATTCTGAAGTCCTGAGTTTGATTAGGAAAGATCAGTATAAACTTATTATGCATTTTACCTTCGAATTGTTTACCTGGCACAATGTACTGAAAATGCCTAGAAACTATTACCCAGCAACAAGCACCATTAGTGCCCAACACTGTTTTGCACTAAAAGAATTCAGTTTTCTTCTGAGAAATGACTGATGCCAAGCCTAGAGCAAGAAATGTGCAAAGTGAGCCTGAAATATTTTGTACATTAAAGAGAAAGAAAGCTACCAAAGACTTTTAAGGGTGTGTCAAGAAGACCCAGGAGCTAACTTGGACAGACTCCTATATAGAGACTCTGAGGCATTGATAGGATAATAATTAAATCTGACTGCAATTGGCTTAAGGTGTTGCAAAAGGCATCAGATATATTTAAATAAATAAATGTATTCTTAACAATAAAAATAAAACTAGTTGGATATCTCTGGAGGATGATGATATGGAACCAACCAATTATTTTGAAAACTATTAAATAAAGAGAAAGACTCAAGCATTGATCCCGCCTTCCTGTTCATACATATTTTTAGTATTCCAATTAATATAAGAATAAATTTCCATGTTAAACATGTAAATCAAATACAATAAGATTTTACATATGAACTAAAATTTGCATTTACCAAACAAAGCTATTACACCTTTCGATTCATATTTTGTTTCAATCTTTTAACATTTAAGAACAAATAACTTCAAGTGATTTCACAAAATGACAGAATTGATGGAATTAAAGTAACTTGTGTTCTGTGTATTCCTCTTTACAATGACTCTGATATCATTATTGATTTAGAATTAAGCACAGGACGATGTAGCACCAGGTTGGAGACACAGACTATATCCAGCACAAGCTCTAATGAATCCAAAGTTTTGCGAACTTATTCTCAAAATTAAAACATTTAGCCCAATTCTCGTGTGTGAGGCCAACTGTGTAACTGAACTTCTCTGAATTTACTTCTATGTAGAATAGCATGTTTATTAAAGAATAAGTAATAAAAATGTGTGAAATTGAAGCCAAGATACATATTATTAAAACTGAGCAGTAACCAAGCAATTATTTAGAACTTAGTCCAATAGAAGATTTTTTTTTCAGAGACATCATTTAGAGTTGGCAACCTTAGTAATAATAAAAAGTATACCAACTTTCAGTTAGTTTCAATATTGTTTTAAAATTCTCTTTAGGATTCAGATTAGGCAAAGCACCCTTATTGCCTGCACCCAGAACAGGCCACTCTCACTGGCTCTACCCACAGTTGTTGCCACTGGATCTGGGCAACTCACTCCAATATCACAAGAGAAATAACCAGACATTATTCACCTACTAACTGAAATATGAGACCCTCTCTAAAAATAGTTCTTGCTAAAAACAGCAAATATAATCCAGCCTCTAGATTCAGCTATAAAAGCACAGGAAGTACAGAGTTCACAGAATACAACCAGCAAAATCCAGACTGTAGGGAACCCACACAATAAATGACACAGATTTTTGACAAATAAATTGCAGAAGGAGAGAGGAGACTTAAGAGATACATCAACTGATGGCAAAGGATGGTCTTATTTGAATCTTGATTCAACACTCTTAACAAATTATCTGAGACAATTGAGAAGATATAAACACTGACTAGATATTTGATGGTATTAAAGCATCATTGTTAATTTTTACATGTGATAATGATGTTACTTTTTTTTTAATTTTAGACAGAGTCTAGTTCTGTCGCTCAGGCTGGAGTGCAGTGGTACGATTTCAGCTCACTGCAACCTCCACCTCCTGGGCTCAAACCATCCTCCCACCTCAGCCTCCAAGTAGCTGGGACCACAGGCGCACACCACCATGCCTAGCTAATTTTTGGATTTTTAGTAGAGACAGAGTTTCACCATATTAGCCAGGCTCATCTCGAACTCCTGACCTCAAGTGATCTCCCTGCCTCAAATTCCCAAAATGCTGGGATTACAGGCGTGGGCCAACACACCAGGCCCCAACATTACTCTTATGTTTAATAAAATAGCTCTTATATTTTAGTGATAAATACTAGAGAATGATATAATATCTGATATTTGTTTCAAAATTATCTGACAGAATGGCAGTAAGTGGAAGTATTGATGAAACAAGATTGACTATGAGTTAGAAACTGTTGAAGTTGAGTGTTGTATAAATGGGACCTTATCATTTCACAGCCTCTATTTCGTACATACTATATATGAAATTTTCTATAAGAAAATGTGAAAAAAATATTTCCAAAGATCACTGAGCTGATTGGGAGATTTGAATGGTATGCAACTTGATTTCCTTTTATGGCAAGCAGAAGAAAAGTTACAAAAAGGAGTAAAAGTACTTGTTTCAGGAAGAGCTGAGTTAGCGGGAAAAGACAGGGCAATTAGTCTCACTCTTTACACCTGAGAAGGAACACTTCTTTGAAATGGGAGACGTGGAAAGAAAAATATGTGAAGATATCTGAAGATATCGACACATGTATGTTCTACAGAAAGGACGGAATGTGGGGATCTTGAAGGCCTTGAGCAATTAACTTAACAACTTTGCTTCTGAAAAAAAATTAGAGGGCCTGAGCAGATGGCCTCCAAGTCTCTTCCTCCACTTACTTCTACCATATTCTCTCATATCAATGACAGAGAACAGAACCAGTACGTTTTCAATTTCAGACTTGCTGTTAATAATGAATTTGAAGGCCAGTAATTACTTTCATTGTTAACTTTTTTTCTCTATTTCTCACAATATGTGGTAAAATATAGTCTGAGAATCAGTTTTTCACAATTAGAGGTTCCATAGTTGACTTGTTAATGATTCTTGTGTGCTATTAAAGACTTGAAGTCACTACTTTACTTGGATAGTTGATAAAACCAGGCTTCATATCATTGTCAACTCATGAAACAGAAGGTCATTCTTGCAATAAATTCTAGTGAATTCTGATGGATTTTTCTTATGAGTAGTAGAAGGTGGTAAGGTTGGTTGTGTGGCAGGGATTTCAACCCTCAAATGTGGTCCTTTAACTGTAAAAATTTAAGAACAGATGAAATATAGCTCTCATGTGGTAATATCTAGGGTGCCTGAGGCAAAGCTCACTGAGAAGATGGCCTGGCCGACTTGAGAATTCTGAATTCATTGCTTTCCATCTACAACAGCTGTGGGAAGCACAGGAAAGGCAACACCATTTCTGCTCAGCCAAAAATGTGTTTTGTAGCACTTCACCCCAGGATCATGGAGCGGAGTACTTATAGAGACTGACACTTCGATCATACAAACATTGACACATCACATTGCATCACATCTCCTGAATCAAATTGACGAAGGAAATCAGAAAAGGGTGGCTACATTCAATAATCTGAATTCTTCGGAGACAGCTCAGTACTCTGCAAGTCAAAAGAAGAATAAATTATTACAGAAGACTCTCCCGTGCAGCTGCTTCATATTAAACACTGTCAAATAACTCCCAACTTTCTTTGATCTGAATGAATTCTCTATATTACTTTGGTGACCTTTAGCACATCTCTTTTTGACTTCCATTCTTTCCTCTTTTATTCTGTTTCTGCCTATAAATGTTCATTCTTCACTTTCACTATGTACCATATATAAACTTATATATCATATAACTGTGTGTGTATATATATGTATAGAAAGAGAGAGAGAGAGATCGGATGTTTAGTTACTTTTATTTTTTGAATGTATAAAAAACCAGTAAGTGTTGCAGTAACTTAAAAAATGATAAAGACACAAGTTAAATAATCTAGCAAGAAACAAAACCATAATGCCCTAGGCTGCTGGAGTATTCTCCTTCTGATGATTTAAGGCATAAAAAAGACAAATCACACAAATTCTGTATCTAATGACATTTTATGTTTTTCCTCGGAGTAATGATAATGATGTTTAAAACTTTGGGAGAAAAAGAATCAACAAAATGTTGAGGGAGACAAAAGAGTACATAATGAAAATAAATGCTACGTTCTTTGGGAAAAAAGAATTTGAAAGGTTATAAATGGAGGAGTAAGAAAAGGGATACAACTGAAATTCCACAGGCAAAGTGGGTTCCATTATTTCATCTTTAAGACAGAATATAAAGCAAACCAACAAAACATTAATAGGGCAAAGCAGAAGTATATTTATCATATTATAGGTTTATTTTGTATAAATTTATCATAATAAATCAATGGCTACAGAATAATAAGAACAGTATTACTTATTGTGTACATACTAAGTTCCATGCTTTACCAGTTATAGTGCATAGATAACTTAAAAACTACAGATTAGAATAAGCAAAAACTGTGTGCTTTGAAATTTGTCATTTCAAAATAAATTAAAAGATATAAGCAGTTTAGGCTGGGCGTAGTGGTTCATGCCTGTAATCTCAGCACTTTTGGGAGGCCAAGGTGGGTGGATCTCTTGCAATCAGGAGTTCAAGACCAACATGACGAAAACCTGTCTCTACTAAAAATGTAAAAATTAGCTGGGCGTGGTGGTGCATGCCTGTAACCCCAACTAGTTGGGAGGCTGAGGCAGGAGGATCATTTGAACCCCTGAGGCAGAGGTTGCAGTAAGTGAACTGAGATCTCACCACTGCACTCCAGCTTGGGCGACAGAGAGAGACTCCATCTCAAAACAAACAAACAAACAAAAAAGATATAAGCAGTATAAGCAGTTTAAAATTTTCCCAAGGTTTGCCTTTTTTCTTAAATAATTCTAACAAGCTAGACAACTTTTCTGCAGGGGAGAATAAATTTCTGTTTGACATGAACTCAATAGTAACATTCTTTGAACACATGCTTTTACATTATTTATGTGCCAAAGTAAGTTATAAAGACTAATTCACTTTTGGCCATGTATTACAATATAATAATAAAATACACTAGAACATAGATCTGCTAATGAGTCACTTGTGGAATAGTAAATATAATACACTCGTACATCCAGAATCAAATTCTTCTTTTCAGGGGGACCGTTACAAGGACTGTTTTTGTCTCTATCTTCATATCACCTATCGAAACCAAAACATTTCTTAAAGAATTTGATTCTTTGTTAAATGTAGATAGGTGACCTCCTAACAGCACCTAATATACAGAGTTACTATTCCATGGAATCACCTGTCCTTCAGTCCGTACAACTCTGAAATGCTCTGTCATACTTGCTGGAAATGGCACATATAAACAATCACATATATTCTTAGTACATATTGAAAAAATAAGTTAATATAATACTTTCGATCAATCCCAAATAAATGCATTTTATTTTCCCTCTCACCACCACTTACTTATTATCCAATGGTTTAAAATGCAGATTAAACTTACTTTATGGACAGTATTGAGTTTTGAATAAACCATTTAGTTTATCTTGGGATGATGTAAGAATTTTAACTAGTTAATGATTATGAATCACTTTAGATCCTTAGAGGAAACAAGCTATAGGATGATAAAGTGTTTGTATCATTGCAAAATTGTGAGTATAACATTGCATTAATTATGACTTTACATAGACTATAACTTTGAGGCATTTAACTCTGGAGATAATTTCCAATGTTGACAGTCTTCTAGGAAGTCATGCAAAATTGTGTTGCTAGACCATGGTTGCTATACTATGGATTTTGTCAATTTATGCTGTCCCTGTTTGGTATAAACCTCTAATTTTTTTTAAACCAAGGCTACTTTCTGCTATAGGGTATATTATTCGACAAATCATTTTCACCCAAATTTATTCTTTATAAAATTCAATGGGACTCTGTCATTGGAAGTAACTCAGAGATTAATTAAATTACCCTATCAGTTTTATATCTTTTGCTAGCACTGTTTACATGTTTCTCATATTTGAAATTAATAGCTTTCTTTACCTACAGAGTCAATGACATCAACATGTAAGTTAAGTGGCTTAGAACTAAACTATTATCATCAATTAGAAATATTGTTGAGGAGGAGCGGTGGCTCATGCCTGAAATCCCAATACTTTGGGAGGCTGAGGTGGGCAGATCACTTGAGGTCAAGAGCTCAAGTCCAGCCTGGCCAACATGTGAAAGCCCATCTCTACTAAAAATACAAAAATCAGCCAGGTGTGGTGGAACATGCCTATAATCCCAGCTACTTGGGAGGCTGAAGCGGGAGAATCACTTGAAGCTGGGAGGTGGAAGTTGCAATGAGCCAAGATGGTGCCACTGCACTCCAGCCTGGGCAGAAGAGACTTTGACAAAAAAAAAAAAAAAAAAGAAAGAAAGAAAGAAAGAAATACTTGTTTAAGTTATACAAATCTTTTCTTCTAACTTTATTGATCAAAATTCTTTTCGTGGCTTCCCATTCCAGTAGAAAAAAAATGTTGGTGTAATAACAACTTTTATTCTTGAGAGTCAACCTATCTTCAACTTCTGATGCTTTTCGATTTTACCACTTCTGTTTAACTCAAACAGGTCCACATCTGCACGCACACACACACACACACACACACACACACACACCGTGTTTCAAGAACATGGATGGCCCACATTCCCTTGAATACCTAAAAACTGCCTTCCTCTTTTGTATCCATCTGAAAATATTCCTTTTATGCTGTTCAAATATCTTTTTATGCTGTTCAAATAGTTGACTTTTGCAAAGACTTCCTCAACATCCCAAAAAATAATCCATTAATTCTTCTCATATTGATTGATAATAAAATCTCATTTTTGATTTCTACTATGTCTACATGTACCATTAATTTATGAGATCTTGAATAAAAAGAAAAAAGATAAAATGAATACTTTTTATATCAATCCAACTTTGAAATAAGTATTTTTCTCCCCATTTTTCCTGTGATAAAACTGGGTAACATCAAGGTCAAGTAATAGCCAAGGTCATATGGCTATTAAGTGGCAGAGTCAGAATGTTGACCCCAAGTTCATCCAACTCTAAAGTCTATTACCTTCCACTGTGTCTTAGTTCATTCTGAGCCCAAGTTCCTTGCACCATGCCTGGAAAACGACATTAAATTAGTAAATGAATAGAGGTATAGATGACTAAAACTCACAGGACATGAATTGGACTACTTAAGTGGTAGGGATGAAAGGCCTTATGAACAAGATGAGAACCCTACCCTCCAGCACGTAATCCCTGCTATTTACCAGCTCTAGCCCTGTCCTGAATGATAGCATAACGTTGTCACTCATCTCCAGGAGACCCGCTCCAGCCATCTGCCATCCTGGGCACTTTTAGAACATACAGGATGGTCATTGCTTCTCACATCACTGCTATTTTGGCAACATTCAATGTTTTGGACTTCCTCTTCTCCAAATTTACATATTTTGTACATATTCCATCATTTTATGACTATCTTTTTAAAAGACAATCTAATATTATGAAAAGAAAGCATAGATAATGATTCTTTGATCCTAGCTCTGCTTCCCTTTTACTGGTTGAATGATCTTGGATAGACTGCTTAACATTTCTATATGTCCTTTCACTCATATGTAAAATGAGATAAATCATACTTACTTCAGAAAGTCGTTGAGAGAATTCTATTGCACAAAAAGATTGCCCAGTACAGTCCCTGAGATAAAGCAGTCCTTCCTTGAATATTAGTCTTGCCCCAGTAACCCTAAGAACACTCCTCGGCTGTGCCTAATACTCAAGATCATGCTTGATGTCACATCGCTCTGTTTCCTACGGCAGGCTGGGTGCAGTACCTAAGCAAATTCAGTGCCATGATCATGAGTAGCTGCCACAGAGAAGGACGAGTGAAAGAGAGTAGACACATTTATTAAAGGTAGAATGCAAAGAGAGGCCTGACCAGTTTACACTGGGCTCGTTTGTTTCGACAGACTTGGTTCTCTTTAGACAGAGTCTATGTAAGATTAATAACTTTTACTTACCTAAAGGAGGCAAAAACAGTTTAAATGAAGAACTCCCAAATGAAGGCACTGCTCATCACATTATCATTCCCCTAGGGAGACTACATCCTCCTTAGAATTCATTTCTTGATCTTGTCTATTAAGAAGAAAAATTATAAATCTTCCAGATGCAAATGAACTATTGTTCAATGTTCACTTCGTTCTCAAACACCCCAAAGTCAAGCTACTCCAGTTTATGGTTTACTTTCTCCACTTTCTTCTTTATGCATTCAAATTGACAAATGCCCTTGTACATTATTTTTAACCCGCCCATATCTAATGCATCAGTATCTTGTTATGTTTCCCTTGATTTCATTGCTTGCAATGCTGGTATCAGCAGCACAGAATTGCCAAAGCACTAAGCAGCCCAATTTTTCTTTAATTTCTCAGGAAATTGACAGTTTTATGAACTGTCTCTTTACCTATGCCCCATAAACATGTCAGGCTGTGGAAAACCATTCTAATTAAATCCCAGGGGACCGCAATGGAAGATTATAGCTTCTTGGCAGGTTATTAAAAAACAGTTGTTCATATATACACAAGTATGTGTACTGGAGCCTAACATTTGACAGAACAGTCAGGGAATTAACCCCACTAGCAGCTTCAGCTCCAACTGACTGAAGAGAAATGAGCAAAGTGAGTGAAAGAAGAAGACTACCCTATTCAATCTTTTATTTTTGTATCCTTAGTGAGTTCCTATAGATCACCAGATAGTTTAAAAGGTGTCTGAGGTCTCCGCCTTCCTCAATGGATTTTATACACTTGCTAGAGTGAACATATACAACTGCTATTTTTTGAATGAGTAATTTCTGACACCAGGATGCACATGAAATACATCTCATCAAGCTGGTGGAAAAACAAATAAAATAAAAAGAGTTTTCCTCTCTCACAAATTCAGAATGGAAACATCTTGTATATAGAAAGTCAAATTTAGGGGAAAGAGATAACTGTTGTTTGTGAAATTGTTTTTCAATAGTATGTTTATTCTCGCCAGATAAACTATCCATTCTAACTGGATAGGTAAATATTGCAACCTGATTGGAGACGGCCATTTCTCGAGTGGTTAAGTTAAAATCCAATGTCAAGAGGAATGATCTGAACAGTTACCTGCAGGATATATGATTCATAGAAATGAGTATGACATTTAATTAATTAGTTTAACTGGAAATTATGTACTAGCTAAATAATCATTCTACCTGACATATTCAAGAGTCATTAAAGTGTGATCCTGAAAATATACCTTCCCATTTCCCAATGAGAAACGGCCTGGTGGTTAAGACATCTTGCTCCTAAGATCGGTGTTCATACTCAGCCTCTCACAAGGACAGTTCCCCTTTCTCTCTTCCATAGCTATGGAGTGTACCAACATTTTCTGGCAACTATATGACAAATGCATGGCCATGGTCTAAAGGAAAATTGAGTTGAGAAATTACTGTTGCCTCATTGCAAATCCAGCATCACTGTGGTACAACCAGCCCACATGCCTTCCCTCAGAATAAAGAAGAAGTGGTGCCAGCTTTGTAAATAAAAATCTTCCTGTATGTTACCTAGAATCCAAGCCAGCTGCCAATCCAATAGACTTAAATAAACTTGAGACTACTCATTAATCAGGTCCTGTGTGATAACGAACACAAGAGCATCTTGAAAACCATATGAGAAAATGGGCCAAATATTTGGAAAATTTAATTGGTTTGGCCTATATTTTTCTGTTGTCTGTTTTTTCTTCTGTCTCTTTTGATACTTACTTCCTCCTACTTCCATCCTCATATCCCCTCTGCTTTCCAGAATCCTTTTCCTCTGCCTACAAATATGCTCAATTCTCCTGTAACAAAATGTAAAAGTCTTTCCTTGAAACTACTTCATCCTAAGGTCTATATTTCTTCCTTTCCTTCACTGAAAAAAAAAAAAAATCTTGCAAAACTACCTGTTCTTCTAATTCTAGTTTCTCATCTGCTCAGCTGACTACCTCTCCATCACTTCCAAACTGTGCTTAAGAACCTCAAGCTCCTATTGAAAAGTGGCACCCAAGGATGACTAAAGAATATCCAGCCGTGTCATGATCTCTCTCCACTCTGGACATGGTTTAGCTTATTCATTCCATGTCCTGGGAATCTGCTTGTGTCTGCCTGTCTATAGCTCTTGGCCACCTGTTAGCATCCTGAATCTGGCCTTTGGGCGCTTCTCATCCTAGTTAACGGCTCCCCTATGATAAACCATTCCAGATGCATCATCTCTCAGGTCCTGTTTGGCTACAAGTATTTCCAGCTTCAACATCTTAACTCTGTTAACTCAGGTACAGAGTTTCTGGTCAGTGGTCAGTCCCATGATTAAGGTATTCTATCCATATCACATCCTTTATTGAGTTAATAAGTGCATAATTGCAACATAAGATTTATTGTTTCCCAATTTCCTCTTTTATTCAACCTTTCAATTGAGTACTGGTTCATCCTCGAGAACCTCTCTTCTTAGTTTGCATGTTACCAAACCATTTTGATTGTTTCTAACTCTATGAAATCTCTCATTTAGTCCTGTTCAGCAATACCTCATAGTCTTTCTTCCCCTTAAATGATAAGGATTATGCAAGATTATCTAATAAGCCATCTTTGTCTCTTTGTGTATAATCTCTCAAATTAATATGCTGTTCTATGGATTTGTTGCAGTCTCAATATCAAAAACTACCAAACCTCCCTCTCTTTTCCCTCTTCAGCTTCAGACTTAAGTTTCCCATTGGCCTTTGGCCGTTAACATTTGGATGCCTACCTACCTTAATATCTTCCAAATGAAAGTGTCCCCACAAGTCCAGTTATTCTTCCTGGTCTTTCAAAAGTCCATTGAAAACTATTTTCTCAGACTCCAAAGTTTCATTAGTATTTTTGACTACTAATTTTTACCAAGTAGCCAAATATTGAGTCTTTTACCTCTAAAAAATCTCATGCATCTAACCAATCTTGCCCAGTTCTCCTGCAATTTTTGGTAACTTTCAAATTTGTTGCAATAATCTGTAATTGATTTATTTGCAACATCTTCTCATCAAACACACTATCTTTAAATCTTCCTTGCTAAAACTTAATTGCAATCAAGTCTTCCATGTGTTTAAAAAAGTTAGACAACAATTATAAGATAATTCATTATTGCCAACAATGTTTAGAACCAATTTCCCATCCTTATACTCTGCCTTCAATCGCCTACTCTCCACCTCCTTACTCCAATTACAACCAGACTCACAGAAGCATTTCCCTACCTCAACCAATCATATTTATAAACATCTTCACTATTTACTTATGTTCTTTCCTCTGCCTTTCAAAGCTTTCCTTGACTATCTAAATTTGAAAAAAAAATTTTTTTGGCATGTTGCCATGATGATTCCAAGTCTAGGACAAGAAATATTTGAGATGAACACAGACCAGACATCTTGATCAGAGAGCAACAAAGCTGTGAGAGATTACTAGGGTCCCATTAGCAGGGAATGGAAGCAACTGGAAAAATTCCCACTTGCCAAAGATTGGGCTCTGCTTGCCAAAAAGGGTAATATCTAAAAAGTGTTGCAACACACTGAATTTATTAAAAAGTCATGAGTTTATAAAGACCTTTTGAAATATCGTAAGAAAATTGTTCCCATCGTTTGAGGTCTATTTCTAAAGTAACCTTGCTCACATATTGCTTTTTGATTTCTTCAAATGAATTGATCAGCTCCGTCTTTTGAATTTTTATAGCACTTCACTCTTACTACTGATATTCTATTTATATTAGTCTACATGCATCTAATAATATGAAAATCAGGTGATTCATAAAATCACTTTCAGGGTCAAGATTGCATTTAAGATGCATGGAAGTGTTTTTTGAATGCTAGGTGGCTCATTATTCCACCCCAACAGTTCTAGTAAGAACCAATTTCTTACAAGACTAAAAATTTTAAGTATTCTCTTTTTGTTTATTTTCATCATTTTAAAGTTAAATTTACTCAATTTACTACCTATAACTTTTTTTGTCTGTTACTTCAAATGCTCTGGCAAATTAAGTTATTACAAGAAAAGGGAAATCATGTATTAGTAGCCTGTTACACTGCAACTATCCCTTTTATTGATATTCAATAAAGATTGTTAGCGAACTGAGTATAAGAAACCACTATCTCCATATTTGTAATGAAAAAAAAAAAATAATAGGCCGGCATTGTGGCTCGAGCCTGTAATCGCAGCACTTCGGGAGGTTGAGGTGGGTGGATCACTTGAGGTCAGAAGTTTGAGACCAGCCTGGCCAACATGGGGAAACCCTGTCTCTACTAAAAATACAAAAATTAGCTGAGCATGGTGGCTCATGCCTGTAATCCCAGCTACTCGGGAGGCTGAGGTGGGAAAATCACTTGAACCCTGGAAGCAGAGGTTACAGTAAGCCAAGATTGCAACACTGCACTTCAGTCTGGGAGACAGAACAAGACTCTGTCTTAAAAATAAAAAAAATAAAATAACAGAGGAACAGAATAATTTTAAACATTTTAAGAAACTAAGATTCTTATATCTGGTTTATTATTAGAAAATAATAAATGAAAAGTATTTTAGTTTATTTTATTTCCATTATAATTACTACAAAGATTGTAAAACATTGTTTTCAGCACTTTACTGGACTTTGAGAAGTTATTAAACTTGCAAGTACCACTGAGAAACAAAGCACCTTGCAACCGTGCAGCCAAGCTGTTGGACTAGCAACATGGCCATTGCCTGTGAGATTTTTAGCTATGTAGAACCCCAAGACCCACTCCAGAATGACTTAATCATCATCTGCATGTTAACAAGACTCCAGGTGGTCTCTGCGTGTTAGAGTTTGAGAAGCACTGACACAGCACACTGCAGGTGATGAACACACCTGCTGCCTAGTGAAATCTATCTTTCAGGCTAGGATCACTACTCAAGGATTGAAGGCAGTCCTCTTAATTAGCAAGAACTAATTTCTACATGTGATATATCTTTTAAAATGAGGATTGGTCTTGCCATTGTTCTTGGGAATTTTACTGTGTATGTAATGATCCATGGAACTCTCTGGACTTCCGGTATCTTGACCTTTTCAGTTACAAATTTTCTTTCAGCCCACTTCCGTGCCTCATTTCAAGGGTTTGACTCCAGACCTGAGATCAGCACATAGAGCTACAAACTCTTTCCTAACACTAGACATCCCTCCCTCTTTAACTTATTCTGTAAAGAGCTACCAAAGAATTCTTTGTAAATGCTGTGATATTTTATCATAATTACTTTCTCTTCAACTATTTACAGTGACCCCTTTAATAGCACCTGCCAGATTGTTTGGTAATTTTTGTGTTTCGATGTTGATTCACTCCTCCCATTCTCCAGCCCTCACAGCGTGTGAGATGATTCCCTATCATCTCTGTGACATAAATGACTAGCCCCGTTCCTATCTCAAAGCAGGCACATAGTAAATATTGGTTGAAGAATAGACACTGTCAGAAGGTTTTTCTCAGCTTTCAAGAACCTTCACACACAGCCATTTGGACTAAATAAGAGTACCTTCATTTTGCATGAGGAAACTCATGGCCATGACTTGCCAAAAATCCAAAGATTAGAAATGGAGATGAGCAATAAAGTTGTCTTCAACCGTTCTGCGATGCTATAGCAGAATGCCTGAGACTGAATAATTTACACTGAACAGGTATTTACTGCCTCACAGTTCAAGAGGCTGAGAAG
Organism: Macaca mulatta; assembly: GCF_049350105.2. Classification (NCBI taxonomy): domain Eukaryota; kingdom Metazoa; phylum Chordata; class Mammalia; order Primates; family Cercopithecidae; genus Macaca; species Macaca mulatta. Next base: position 174,424,009 of record NC_133409.1, read on the forward strand.
TCCAAGATCAAGGGGCCAGCATCTCACAAGTTCCTTCTATGTCATCCCATGAAAGAAGGACAAAGAGAAGGTAAGAGAAAGAGATCTAAATTGTAGCCTCAAGCCCTTTTATAATGACATTAATCTACTCACGAGAGTTCCACTTCACCTAAACTCCTCCCAACACTGTTGCGTTAGGGCTTAAGTTTCCAATACTTGCTTCGTAGGGAACACATTCAAGGTAGGTAAAAACTCAAGTTTTCTGCTTCCATTAAGCATTTATGCATGGATTTTCATTTTAGTAGGATGCTTTTCCTGTTCAAAGTTCTCAAAATAATTTAGTAGAATGTTTGCCAATTTTACATTTTAAGTCTTGCCACAATCCACCTTTTCTTGTTCATCGACTGGTAAGAGTGCACTTTCTCTTTCATATTCAGGTAAATCTGCTCACCAACCCACTCACCTCATGTTTCTTCCTTCCTCAATGCCTTTGTTAATTCAGTTGTTCTATGAGAAATGCTTTAATCCTAAATAAATCCAACTCATCATTTATAAGTTAGTTAATACAATCTCTAAAATTCTGTTTCAGTGTTACTCCATACTGCATAATTTTGCATAGCTTCAATTTGCAGAAATTACAATTATCTTGATTTAGTTAAATAACATCAATTTCCCCAACAACACGGTTCAAATTTTAGCTACCATGGCATATCAACTGTGAGTAATTGCACAAAGAAAAACCACGCTGCTAACTCTAGTTCAAGTTTACAGTCAAAGATCTACATAACAATCAGTGAGCAACCATGTCACTTCCTCCAGATTCTGTTGGGAATTGGTCACTGTGCCTCTGTTACCAGTTCACATAGAGACAGCAAGGTGGGTAGCTGTGTTGACTCTTAATCTCTCACCAATCAACCCAAGTAACATTTTACAAATGCGGATTATCCAAAGAGAAATTTAGTCAACCTAGGTGACAATGTAACAAAAAATGAAAAGTGGTAATACTGAAAATGAAAGTAGGATCAGATGTAACAGAGTCCTAGAAGAAATAGCTGACCATGGAATGTTGATGCTGCCACTCTTCTTGAGATTCTAGATGTGCAGCCAGAGGAACTTAGTGAAGGCAAATTTACTGACCAAAGACGAATGTGGTTGTTATGAAGAGGATGAACATGCTGACAAAACAAAACAAAAGAAAACAACTTCACAGATAATTCATGGCATTGAAAATGCAAAGGATAAAACGTCAGAAGCTGATCCAAACTGAGAAAAGAGCATGAAAATTTGCAAAGGCGTAGAGAACATAAGTTCTCCATAGCAGAAGCTATACAAAAAGAACAAAGGCAAACACTGTTCAAGCAACTGTAGATACATTTTTGATTAAAAATCTTTAATTCTTAGTGGTTTTAATATTTAAATTACACCACAGTAAGTAAATAAATATTAGTTTTACTATTTTTATTTCATTTGCAAATGCTTTTACACTGATAATCAACAACACAATGATTTTTTTTTTAATTTCAACTTTTATTTTAGATTCAGGGTGTACATATACAGGTTAGTTACATGGTATATTGTGTGACACTAGGGTTTGGGGTATGGATCCTGTCACCCAGGTAGCAAACATGGTACCCAATAGGCAGTTTTCCAACCCACGTCTACTCACTCCCTCCCCTCTCTATTAGTCCACAGTGTCTATTGTTTCCATATTTGTTTCCACATGTGCTCAATATTTAACTTCCACTCATATGTGTGAATGTGCAATATTTGGTTTTCTGTTCCTGTATTAATTTTAGGATTATGACTTCCAGCTCCATCCATGTTACTTCAAAGGACATGACTTTATTCTTCTTTATGGCTGCATAGTATTCCATGGTGCATACATACCACATTTTCTTTTTCTAATCCACCATTGATGGATGCCTAGGTTGATTCCATGTCTTTGCTTTTGTGAATTGCACAGCAAAATACATGTGAATACATTTGCCTTTTTGGCAGGATAATTTCTTTTCCAATGGGATTGCTGGGTTGAATGGTAGCTCTGTTTCAAGCTCTTTGAGAAGTCTCCAAATTGCTTTCCACAGTGGTTGAACTAATTTACATTCCCATCAACAGTATATAAGCATCCTCTTTTCTCCACAGCCTTATCAGCACCCTTTTTTTTTTTTAACTTTTTAGTAATAGCCATTTTGACTGGCATAAGATGGTATCTCAATGTGGTTTTGATTTGCATTTCTCTGATGATTAGTAATGATGAGCATTTTTTCATATGTCTGTTGGCCATTCAAATGTCTTCTTTTGAGAAGTTTCTGTTCATGTCCTTTGTCCATTTTTTAATGAGGTTATTTAGTTTTTGCTTGTTGAATTCTTAAGCTGCTTTTAGATCCTGGATATTAGACCTTTGTTGGATGAATAGTTTGTAAATATTTTCTCCCATTTTGTAGATTCTCTGTTTACTCTGTTGATCGTTTCTTTTGCTGTGCAGAAGTTCTCTAGTTTAATTAGCTCCCACTTGTCAATTTTTGTTTTTGTTCCAATTGCTTTTGGAGACTTAGCCAAAAATTCTTTACCAAGGCCAAAATTGAGAACGGTATTTCCTAGGGTGTTTTCTAGGATTTTTATAGTTTTGGGTCTTACATTTAAATCTTTAACCCATGTTGAGTATATTTTTGTATATGGTGAGAGGCAAGGTCCAGTTTCATTTTGCATATGGCTAGCTAGTTATTCCAGTATGATTTATTGAGTAGAGAGTCCTTTCCCCATTGCTTGTTTTTGTCAGCCTTATTGAAGATCAGATGGTTGTAGATGTGCAGCTTTATTTCTGAGTTTTGTATTCCGTTCCATTGGATCCATGTGTCTGTTTTGTACCAGTAACATGCTGTTTTGATTACTGTAGGCTTACAGTATAGTTTGAAGTCAGGTAGTGTGATGTTCTAGCTTCTTTCTTTTTGCTTAAAACTGCTTTGGCTATTTGGGCTCTTTTGTGGTTCTGTATGAATTTTAGACTAATTTTTTTCTAGGTCTGTGAAAAATAATGTTGGTAGTTTGATAGAACTAATGTTGAATCTGTAAACTGCTTTGGGAAATATGGCCATTTTAATGATATTGAGTCTTCCAACTCGTGATCATGGAATTTATTTATTTATTTATTTGTGTCATCTCCGATTCCCTCAAGTGATGTTATCTAGTTTTCCTTGTAGAGATCTTTCACCTCCTTGGTTAGCTGTATACCTAGGCATTTCATTTTCTTTGTGTCTATTGTAAATGGAATTGTGTTCTTAATTTGACTCTCAGCCTGGACGTTATTGCTGTATACAAATGCTACTAATTTTTGTGCATTGATTTTCATCCTCAAACTTTATTAAAGACATTTATCAGTTCTAGGAGCCTTTTAGTGGAGTCTTTAGGGTTTTCTAGGTGTGGAATCATATCATCAGTGAAGAGAGATAGTTTGACTTCTTCTTTTCCTATTTAGCTGCCTTTTATTTATTTCTCTTTCCCAATTGCTCTGGCTAGGACTTCCAGTATTATGTTGAATATGAGTGGATAGCATGGACATTTTTGTCTTGTTCCAGTTCTCAAGGGGAATGGTTTCAGCTTTTGTCCATTCAGTATGATGTTTGCTGTGGGTTTGTCACAGATGGCACTTATGTCGTAGATGACTCTTTGTCTGTTAAGGATTTTTATCATGAAGGAGTGTTGTATTTTTTCAAAAGCTTTTTTCTGCATGTATTGAGATGATCATATGTTTTTTGTTTTTAATTCTGCTTATGTAGTGAATCACATTTATTGATTTGTATATGCTGAACCAATCCCAACCTTGCATCCAAGGAATAAAGCCTACTTGATTGCAGTGAATTAACTTTTTGATATGCTGCTGAATATGGTTTGCTAGTATTTTGTGGAAGTTTTTTTGCATCAGCGTTCATCAGGGATGTTGGCCTGAAGTTTTCTTTTTTCATTGCGTCTCTGCCAGATTTTGGTATCAGGCTTCATGGAATGAGTTAGGAAGGAGCCAGCTCCCTCATCCCTCGATTTTTTGGAAGAGTTTCAGTAGGATTGGTATGGGTTCCTCTTTGTATATCTGGTAGAATTTGGCTGTGAATTCATCTGGTCCAGGGCTTTTTTGATTGGTAGGTTTTTATTACTGATTCGATTTCAGAACTCAATACTGGTTTATTCAGGGTTTCAACCTCTTCCTGATTCAATCTTGGAAGGTTGTGTGTTTCCAGGAATTTATACATATCTCCTCTAAATTTTCCAACTTTTGTTCCCAGCATTGTTCAACGTAGTCTCTTTTGTATTTCTACATGATCAGTTGTAATGTCATTATTGTCATTTCTGATTGCACTATAAAATTTCTTAATGTTTTAACAAATTTTTAAGCAAGAGCACCATTAACTTTTTCTACTGATTGTTAGCTCTCTTTGCATGATTTCAGCTTGCATAACAATTTTATGGTTTCACACTGCTGTGCTGAGAACTGCCTCTACTTGATTTTTCATGAATGTTAGTTCCATCTCAGCTAGGTTTAGAACTACTTGGAAATGGTATACTTTTTATAATCTTTTTATTAAGGTAAAATTCACATAATACAACTTCACCATTTTAAAGAGTACAATTTATGGCTGTTAATACAGTCATAATGTTGTGTAACCACTACCACTATCGAGTTCTGTAACATTTTCATCTTCCCTAAAGAAAATCCCATAACCATTAACCAGTCACTCCACCTTTTCCCCTCCTCTTTGCCGCTGCCAACCACTAATCTACTTTATGTATATATGGATTTACTTTCTAGAAGTTTCAGCTAAATGGAATTATGCAACATGTGTTGTTTCTGTCTGGCTTCTCTCGCTTAACATGTGTTGAAGAGTCATCCATGTTGCGGCACATTCATTTTTATGGTTGAATAATATTTTCTTGTATGAATCTATCATTTTTTTGTTTATCCATTCATTAGATCCTGGATATCATTCCCACCTTTGGGGTCTTGTAAATAGTGCTGCTATCAATGTATGTACACATATTTTTGGTTGAATATATGTTTTCAACCTTCTTAGGTATATACCTGGGAATGGAATTTTTGTGTCGTACAGTAATACTGTGTCTAACTTTTCGAGGACTCACCAAAACCTTTTCTACTGCAGCTGCATCATTTTACCTTCCCACCAACAACATATGAGGGTCCAAATTTCTCCACATCATTGACAACACTTTTGAAGTGTTTTCACCCTAGTCATCCTAGTGGGTGTGATGTGGTATCTGATGATGGTATTGATTTGCATTTCTCTAATGACTAACGATGTTGAGCATTTTTCCTGTGCTTTTTGGATATTCTTATCTTCTTTGAAGAAATATCTTTTCAAGCCCTTTGCCCATTTTTAACTGGATCATTTGCCTTTTTGTTATTGAATTCTAAAAGCTATTTATATATTCTGGATGATAGGTCCTTATCAGATATATAATTTGCAAATGTTTTTGGTCATCCCGTTGGCTATCTTTCCACTTGATTGAAAATGTCACTTGATGCACAAAATCTTTTAATTTTGATGAAGTCCAGTTTATATATTTTTGTTATTGTTTGTACTTTTAGTGTTATATCTAAGGACCATCGCCAAATCCAAGGTAATAAAGATGTACCCTTATGCTTTCTTCTAAGGCTTTTATAATTTTAGCTCTTATATTTAAGCCATTGATCTATTTTGAGTTAATTTGTGTATGTGCTATAAGGTAAGAATCTAAATTCATTCTTCGGCATGTGGATGTCCAGTTGTCCCAGCACCATTTGTTGAAGAGACTATTATTTCCCATTGAATAATCTTGGCTTCCATGTAAAAAACTTAAGTGGCCTTAAATGTATGGTTTACTTATGGACTCACAAGTCTCTTCCATTTATCTGCATTTCTATCCTTATCCCTATACAATGCTGTTTTTATTACTATAGCTTTGTATTGAGTTTTGAAATTAAGAACTGTGAGCCAACTTTGTTCTTTTTCAAGATTGTTTTGGATATTTGGGGTTCCTTGCAATGTTGTCATTTTGACTGGGATTACACTGACTCTATAGATCAATTTGGGAAGTACTACCACCTTAATGATATGAAGTCTTTTATTCCATTAACACAGGATCTATTTATAGTTATTTTTGTCTCCCTTAATTTCTTTCAATAATATTTTAGAGTTTTCAGTGGGCAAATTTTGTACTTATTTGGTTAAATTTGTTTCTGAACACTTTACTCTTATGAAGATATTGTAAACGGAATGTGCTGAAGTTTATTTTTGATGGGTCATTGCTAGTGTAAAGAAACACAACTTATTTTTTATACATTAGTCTTGTATCCTGAGACTTTTTTGATTTTATTTATTATCTAAATAGTTTTATTGGTGAATTCATTCGAATTTTCTGTAAGATCATATCATCTGTGGATAGGGATAGTTTTACTTCTTCCTTTCGAATGAATGGCCTCTATTTTTTTCTTTCCTAATTTCTCTGGTTAGAACTTCTAGTACAACATTGAATAGAAGTGGTGACAGCAGACATCTTTGTTTCATTCCTGATCACGGGGGCACCGCTTTCCATCTTTCATCAGTAAGTAGGAAGTTGGCTGTGGGTTTTTTATTAATGCCCTTTACCATGTTTAGGTTTTTTTAATCATGAAACAGTGTTATATTTTATCAGATGCTTTTCCTGCATCAATTAAGATGATCACACATTTCTTTCCCTCCATTCTATTACTGTGGTATGTTACCTTGGTGGATGTTTGTGTGTGGAACCACCCACACATTCCTAGGAGAAATCCTACTTGCACACGTTGTGTAATCCTTTTAATATGCTGTTAAAATCAGTTTGCTCACTATTGTTGAACTTTTTTGCATCTCTATTCATAAGGGATATAGGCAGTAGTTTCTTTTCTTGTGATGTTTGTCTGGCTTTGGTATCAGGGTAGTGGCCTAATACGAAGAGTTAGGAATATTTCCTCTGCTTCCGTTTCTTGGAGGGATTTGAAAAGGATTGAGGTGAATTCTCTTTTCAACATTCAGTAGAATTCAAAAATGGTATTATATTTTTCAGTTTGAGGGTATGTGTGTGTGAGGGGGGAGGTGAGTGTGTGTATTTGTTTGTGTCCCTCACTGTGCTTAGCAGTGTACCAGACATAGAAAAAAAGATCTATAAATGCTTGGGTAGATTTCTAGACAAATAAAAACATTCATTTAAAAAATATAGGTAAATCAACTTATACAAAGCTTTTTAGAAATACGCCCGCTTTATGAATACGTTCCTCTAACAGCATTCCAGCCAGGCCCTGAAATGAAATGTTCAAACGGCTAGCATGGCAGGGATGATATGAACACACACTATGGACAGAGGAAAAGAGGAGCAAGTTCTACTAAGTGCCTTGAAAGGAATCCTTGGAGGTAATACACTTACCATCCAAGGAGAAACTATGTAAAAATCCATAAATGGATTAACAAGCAGAACTGTGGCTGACGAAAACCAGATTAGCTCTGCCAAAGATGAGAGCCGTAAAATGCACCAAGAAAATATCCAACAATAAAAAGAGAAATTATCTGCTGGTAAAAATTCATGATTCTGAAAGTAGACACCACCAGCCTAATTTAATAATTGTAGAATCCCTGATGGAAGGAAAAAGCAGGATATGGTTGAGCCTTTTTCAAAATTTAATTAAAACCAACATGGCACGTATTCCTCTGCTCCTCCAATATTCAAACAGTTTCACAGTGTAGCAGCAGACAGGCCACGGTCAGAGGCAGTGACTCACCATATTTTCAGAAGGGGATTTTAAGAATCAAAGAGGCACAGTTCAGAATTACAAGGCATAAAGTTCCACATGCAGCTTGCAAATCTGTCCTTCCCTGTCTATTCACTGCATGTTCCTGCAGCATTGTGCACATAGACAGTGTGCACCAAATGAGGGCTGGCTCCTGCCTGCCTCACAGCCAGCCCCTGGCAATGCCGCCGTCACTGGGGCCTTCATGTCTCCCTGGGAAGAGAAGCATTTTTCTCTTCCATGCCCAGGAAGGAAACTTACAAGATCACCCCCAGACATAAACGGAAGCCAAGATCCTAATGCATAGTTTAGGTCTGCTTGATATTTGTTGAGATGTAAACCCTACTGTTAGATGTTTCTCTTTTTTACTACCTGCTGGAAGAATACAGGACCACATGCTAATTGCAGAATCCCTTTTTGAAAATCTTCAGATTCACATGCTGCTCTTACCATTTGTACTTAGCAGGCATCAGTCAAAATTTGTTAGATTTACTGGATTTGGCAGAAAACAATTTGAGTACTAACTTTTGCTTTGAGAGACATTGTACACTATCCAAAAAAAGGGGAGAGGAGAGGAAAGTGGCAAGGAAAAATGGTTAGCAGGACAGCAAAGGCTCCACTGGATTTGGGTCAGCTTGGCAAGCTGCAACAAGCAAACATCCACGACATTTGCTGTTGTGGCCTCACATCGCCTGTAACCCATTCCCTACAGCCTTCAGTCCGGGAAGTCAAGTTTATTGGTGAGTGATTTACTTGCAGAGGTGTTGAGCTGGACACAGGTAAACCATCTTTAGTGAGAGGTCTCTGAAATATGCTGACTAGAAACTTCAAATTCTGCTCCAAAACACTAAAGGTATAAATAGGAATTATCTTTATTAAAGGTCTTATTGGATGTTACATGTTTTTACTTTCAGTGGTAGAAGTTTGACCCTGGAAATCTAAATAAATAAACAAAAAGCACTGGATACACAAAGTTTGAATTAAAATGGACTCATCTAAAAGTTTTCTACATTGGAGGAAAAGGCAAATTATTTAGTGATGCCTTGAGTTGTCCAAAGTTCGTTAATGTCAACTGCTAGCAAGAAAACTATGAGATCCCAGGGTTTCACATTCATTAAATCTGGTAAGAATTCAAAATATGTCTCAAATGTTTTCTTATGAAATAGTTAATTCAGTTGCCACTTTCTTTTCAACGTTTTGGTGAGTTCATTAAACTAGATGGTTAGGAAACTTTCTGTAAGTTTGTTCCCTCTTGACTTTTCCTCCAGTTCATTAGCTGTTCATTCTTAATCTGACACTTCATGGACAATTTTTTCTGTTGTTTGCTGTCTCTACGATAGTCCCTATGATATATGAATGGCACATGGATTTTCAGTGTACTCACTGACTGGTTACATATGGCTTGCCCAGTCACTCAAGCAAGCTGTAACCTCATGTATGTGTAAGGATACGTATGTGCATGTCTGCCTCCCACAGCCATTATCAATCCATTGGAGGAGCATTTTGTAATTATTTACACTTAATAGTTTATAAGGCATTTTCATTAACAGTGTTTAGCTTAAACCCGATGAGCTAGGTAATTCTCATCTCCGTTTTATCAATGGTAAAAACTAGGTTCATATAAGTAGAAATAATTAACAATTTCACCTAACTACATATATCTCCTGCATATATGTACCCTTGTGAGTCCCAGTTTAAATTTATATCTGAACTGATATAACCTAGGGGTTGAGACCAAAGGCTTTGTAATGATAAGTCTGAGTTCAAATCCAGCTCGCCTACTTACCACCCTTGGCAAATTATTTAAACTCCTTAAGTTTTAGTGTCCTCATTTAAATATAGGAAGTGTGCCTATTACCCAGGGTTATTGTAAAGATTAACTGTGACGTGTCTGACTCTTTTTAGCAAGTATTAGTGAAGTTATCTATTAATAACAATAAGAACGATAATGTAAATGACATTGCTGTTTTGTTATTATTTATGAATCTAACTGCCATAGAATTGTTCTTTTATATTCACTGAATTAAATTTAATTCTTGCCTTCCTAAGAAATTAGAAAAGGCGCACTTAAGTATCCATATACATTCATAACATAACATTTCGGTCAATGACTAACCACAAACAAGATAGTGTGGTCCCATAAAATTATATGCTGTGTTTTTACTGTAGATTTTCTATGTTAGATACATAAATCCTTGCCATTGTGTTACAATTTCTTGCAATATTCAGAACAGCCACATGCTGTACAGGTTTGTAGCCTAGGAGAGCTACAGTTTGTAGCTCTACCACATAGCCTGGGTGTGCAGTAGGCTACATAATCCAGGTCTGTGTGAGTACACTCTATGGTGTTCATGTTCACACAATGATGGAATTGCCTGACATGTCCCTCAGAACGTATCCCTGCTGTCAGGTGACGCATGACTCTATTTGTCTGAAAAGTAACCATTGGGGCATGAAGCTAAGTTCAGGCTGTGTGGATGGGAGAAGTCATGGGGGTTGGAGGAGTATTTGCAGGGGAGTTGCCCCAGGGAGGAGCTGCAGTAGCTACATGGGTGGTTTGAACATATGAGGCCGGAGAGGAGCAGGGATAGGGAAAAAGGAGGTGGTGGCAGCGAAGGGTGCCTGAGGGAGCCTGCTACAGTAAGAATCCTAGAGCCTCCCATCAGCTCCTGCCCCACACCTTTTCTTCTAGGTCATTCAGGGCTGCCTTTTTCCTCCCCCCCAAATTTTGCTTTTTTGGCTTAAAATGTTTTACCCTGTAATTCCACTTGCCTTGCAGTGCCTCTCCCACGAGAGCCACCTTTAGGTCAGCCCAAGGTCACAATGCCAGGGACTCCAGCCCAAAGCTGAGCTAATGCTCCCCAAATCGCTAGTCTTTGGAGAAGTTGTCTCTGTTCTCATTGAAGGCAAAACCTGTCCCCTAATTTTTGGTTAAGTGACCCTTCTTGAGGTGCAGCACACAGTGCTTCAGGGCACCAGGAGGGTAGCAGCCTGCCTAGTGCAGACCCTGCCCTGCAACTTTTTGGTCACGGGCCTGAGCAAAGTCACTCAACCTCTTGATTTTATCAGTTTCCTCCCTGTATAGTACAGGGACAGTAACAGAACCAAACCCCTAGAGTTATTAGTTAATATTTTTTGTTTTTATGACAGAGTATGGCACCAATTAAACTCCATTCAAGTGTTTATTAAAAAAAAATCAGTAAATATTTGATCTTAAATGATGTTGCAGACACTCATCTACATTGCCAGCTACTCAACAGGCTGCAGTGAAAGCATCTTAAGACCAGGAGTTTGATTCAAGATGAGTCTGGGGAACATAGAGAGACCCTGTCTCTAAAAAATATCTCTGTCTTACTTCGTTTGGGTTGCTATGACAAAAATACCACAGAGTAGATAGGTTAAACCACAACATTCATTTCTCACCGTCTTGGAGGCTAAGAAGTCCAAGATCAAGGCACCTGAAGATCCAGTGTCTGGGGAGGGCTTCCTGGTTCATAGATGACATCCTCCTCCTATGTCCTCCCATGGTGGAAGGAAAACAAGTGAGCTCTCTGTGGCCCCTTTTATAGTAAGGGCATTATATTCATTCATGAGGAATCCGTCCTCATGACCTAGTCATCTCCCAGAGGCCCCACCTCCTAGTGCAATCACACTGGGAGTTAGGATTTCAACCTGTGAATTTGGGGGGAACACAAATGTTCAGTCTATTACAAATCACCTGCCACAGAAACTTCCTGAACTAGCTTGCCCTCTGCCTAACACTTCTACTTAATTGCTGGCCATCCACCAGCAACTTAAATTAACAAAGAAAACAATCTAAACTCATGCAAATTTCATTTACCTAATGTGTCATGTCAGACTCACAAACTGCCTCATACATGAGTATGCTATTCTTGAACTTCATTATTTACTTTTCCAGGCCCTTATTTCTAGACCATTGTCTCTTCTTAAGCATCAGTATAGAAAATAGCATTGCTTTCACGGAAATCCTTCTAGCTGCGGTCCCCCAGGCCAAAGCCCTCTCCCAGTGATGCCCAGAGACTCTGAACAAGTATAAGGGGTGGGTGTTGAGAGGAAAGTAAGGGTAGAGGATGGCTATGGAGACTGTTATGAGCAGGGCTTGTGCAGGCATTAGAAGGAAGAGCTGATTACGAGATTGATTTCTGCACCTCTCCAGTGGTTGCAGCCACAGCTCATCCTGAAGTTAGATGTGCTATAAGATGCATGAGACAAGAAAAGCCTCTCCTCCTTACTGCTCAGGAAACTCATCCTCTGGTGTTTCTAATTTTTGCGTAGTCGGACCACACTTTTACAATAGCTAAAGTAGCTTTCGAAACTGGAAGTCTATTTTTTCCCTTTGTGATCAGTGGAAATCTATACAGAGCAGCAGTCATGGAGGAGGTCAGTAAACTGCATCATGTACATATCTGTTTACAAAGTGAAAGATCTTATAAAGCCTCATTTTCTCCTTTTGATCAGAGTGCAGCAAACCACCAAGGCATGTGTATACCTATGCAAAAAACCTGCACGTTCTGCACATGTATCCCAGAACTTAAAATACAATTTAAAAAATTTTTTTAAAGAGGTGGAGTCTAATTTTTCTCCCTTTCAGTGCGAGTGGGAACAAGCTACTTGCTTGTAATGAACTGAGAAAAAAGGTCTGTGATAGTGTGCAAAGTAATAAATAGAGATGCAACTTCAAAAAAAAAAAAAAGAAATACAATTGATTTTTGAATATTGATCTTATACATACACTTATTAGTTCTAATATTTTTATGTAGATTCCTAAGATAGATGATTATATCAACTGTGAATAGAGACAGTTTTTTTTTCTTTCCAAACTAGGCGTCTTTTATATCTTCTCTTTGCTGTACTGCATGACTAGAACCTCCAGCTTTATGTCGAATAGAAGTAGTGGGAGCAGACATCCTTGCTTTCTTCCTGATTTTAGGGAAACATGTTAACTAATTACCTATAAGCTTAATGTTAGCTGTAGATGCCCTTGATCAAATTGAAAAAGTTGTCCTCTAGTCATAGAGTTTTCATGAGAAATGTATATTAGATTTTGTCAAACACTTGTTCTGCATCTATCAAAATGGTCATATGTTTTGTTTTTCATTTTATTTCTTTAAGTCTGTCATGGTCAATTACATAAATTAATTTTCAAAGGTTTCATCAACCTTGCATTCCTGTGATAAGCCTCAGCTGCCCATTATATATAAAATTGAATCCAACTATATATATAGCAATTTTGCAAAGAAATTAAAAAAAAAAGAAAGAGAAAGAAAAGAAACTCATTCCTGCCACTCTTCTAAACATCGCCTTGTGGTCATACCTTTAATGAACATATGAGGCAAAAAAACTGGGCCCTGTGATTTATCAGACTGTGCGATTTAGATACGATTGAAGTTAATGACCTCAGCGCTCTGCTTCTGTTTGGCAATGGAAAATGGTGTCATATGTTGGAGAGAAAGGACAGGTAGAACCAAGTATTCAAATCTCAATTTTAAGTTGTAATTTCCCTAAGAGTCTTAGGAGCCAAGATAGGGTATGAATGCAGAGCATGCATAGGTTCCTAGGGGACACAGTAGACTTTAAGATCTTCTTTTGTATTTTCCCCAGTGTCTGCATGATGTTCTGTCCATACATGCTCCAGAATAGATCAATATTGGTTGATTTAGTGTATACATAATAATAATGTGTGGTCTGTACTTGAAATGCTATGGCAGCTATATTAACAGTTAAATGACTTGTGGTTTCCCCATTGATGTCATATGAAATGGCAAAATGAAGAGCTCTGTGTTGATGAACGAACACACAGTGCAAGCATCTGGGAGCACAGAGAGGCATCTCCCTGTGGTGGAATTTCATTGGCTTAAAGGGACAACTGACTGAGCAATTACCTTCCCCTTTTTCTATTTTCTGTGCATAAAGATATTATTTCAGCATATGTTTTCAGCACAATGTAGATAGAAAACTGAAAAACTATTAAAAACGTATTTGAAGCGAATCAGACAGCATGTATAAATAGTACAACTTTATTTACATCTCCCTAATGAATGAGCCTAGCTTCATGAGTTGATCTACCCAGTTCCCATAATCTGTTTCTCTTTCCATCCATGAAATCCATCAATCAGCTTCAATCAATATTTTTCAAAGGCAGCAGGGCTTTTGCTACCAGTTGATTAACACAGGGCTATTTAATCTTTGTCCATCAGTCTTACCTCCAAATTCTAGGTTCATGTCCACCTGGCTTGAAAATCTGATTGATTTAACATTATCACTTTTCTGGAGACCTCAACATTTGTCAATGAGCCTTTAAAAGAGACTCCGTTTATACAGGCAAGCTATATTTAGTGAATTATTATACTAAAAATCAGTGATTGAAGTAAATATTTCATTATTTATATTCTGTCATTTTAAAATAGCATGAATAAATAATTTGTACATCAATGTGTCTAATGTGTACTGGTTTATATCTAAACTAATATACTACATTGCCATATTGAGCTACATTGCTTATTGAAAGTGATGCTGGAATAGAAATCGTGCTTGTTAATAATGATATTGTTTTAACAATAGTAAAAACCCAAAATAAAAGTATATATGTGGATCATGGACAAAAATTAGTTTCATAAAATTAGTTCTGTAACTAGAATGCTTTTATAAACACAGATTTGGACTTATAAGTGTGAGGGTGTATTATATTTTTGAACTCTATCCACAAATTTTCTAAACCTTTATTTATACACTTAGAGAATGCATGTTTACTATTATGTATAATACAATATTCATCCAAATTATAATTGCAAGACAATAAAATTGTCTTGTGTTAATTAAAAAGAGACCTTAGCACTGTAAACACCACATAGAAATGCTGAGTGAAAAATTCTGTTACTCATGCCAGGATTTCCACTCCTGGCTATGTTGAGTACACAGGAGTACAATGAAATCCCTGTCAAGAACAATGAGAAAAGTCAGAAAAAACACAAAGTTATAAGTTTGAAAGCAGCACAAAGCCACCGAGACAACCAGGAATTGAGGGGCCAAGATGTTGGAGAAAGGAGAACCAAGGAGAGATGAGCCTACTTCTTAGACCCATTTTTTTCCTTGGAGCAGTTGCTGATTCTTGGCTTTAGGTAAAAGGTGAAAAATGGAGGTCAAGATATGGACCAGGAGGCCAACAGGTCAGCTGAGCTTCTCAGTTTCACAGCAATGGAGAGACAAAAATTGAATTCAGGGCCTCGAGGCAGCTTACATCCTGTAGAAAAGGGGAGGATGAACAAGTGAGCATATGGTCAAGGTCTTCACCAAATTCTTTAGCTGTGAAGCAAGAGGTTAAGAAGCTAAACTGAGACTCTGAAAATTAAAACAGAGTTTTCAGCAGTTTTACAGGGCCTAGGAAATAAAAATTCCAGTTCAGAACCCACCAAGGAGTTGGGGATTTGAGTAAACACCCCCAGTCTCTGGGGACTAACCCTTGGAGCAGTATGGACACGAGTTAGGAGGAAGCTGACAAAACTACAACCTGACCCAGGGCAGCTCAGTTCCTGACAGAGTGAAAATAAACGTTTCCCTTGTCTAACACAAGCTTTGATATGTTATGTATTTTAAGTATGCACATATTACAATATTTCATGTGAATATTTACATAATTGTGAATGCATGCATAAAATACATAAAACAAAAATAAAATATAACTATCAAATATAAATATATAAATATATATAATTATTATAAACATATCATTTATAATTATTTTATATATTTATATATTTTGTATTTTTATATAAAAACATATATTTTATATTTTATATATATTTTAAGTAATAGCATATAAATATTTATAAATGAATATATAAACAAATATGTGAATAAATATTTATTTCATTATTTTTATTATTTAAAGATCTAATAAATATGTGAACATAAATATCATATTTTAAATATTACAAGATATATACATGCATTTTAGATGATAGCCAAAGAAAAGGCTGAAATCAATGATCTAAATATTCATATTTAAAAGTAGAAAAGTGTGTACCAACTTAAGTCCAAGGAAAGTAAAAGAAGTCACAAAGAGAAGAAACATATCATCGATATCAGAAATGAAAAAGAAGTCATTACAGCAATCCTATGGATATTTTTTAAAGTGTTAAACGTATAGGATACTGTGACAATATCCTCTGTGCCAATAAATTGAAAAATTTTGATGAAATAGACAGATTCCTGAAAAAACACAACCAGAAAACTAACACAAGAAGACATACCAAGTCTGAATACGCCTCTATCTACAAAAGAAATTGAGTCTGTTAGTAAGATATTTCCCCAAAGCAAATGCCCAGGCTGAGAAATCTTCACCAGTGAATTCTTCGAAACAAGAAGCAAAGAAGCCTATTCTTATATAAACTCTGTCATATAATAGAAAAAGAATAAATACTACCCAGTTGAATAATAATTAATTAAATACTAATTGTACCAGATGTAATATTCGTATCACTATATCAATAATAATTCAATAATAATAGTGTGATAATTATACCAGAAAAATTAGTCAGCAAAAGCCTGTGCCAAAGGTCCCCAAAGACTTCTTCACAATAGCATTCAATCTTCTCAGTGACCAGTTGTAAACACCTCTGACAGCAGGTTTTGCTCATCACTGTTTTCTTAAAATGATGGGCAAGGATACTAAAGATGGTCAGAACATACGACTGTTCCCTCTGTGGATATCTGTTTTCTGAGACGGAGCTCTTCAATTAGATAATTAAAGTCTCATTCCCAAATGACAAGCTTATTGTTCTCAGAGTGGAATGACTTTCTCAGTCATAGACACAGAGTAAAATGTAGAGGCCCCTATATCCGGCAAAGCTGATGTACATAGGACCACACGTAACGTGTACTTGGATTCCTCTTCAGCAACAAGCACAGTGCTTTTCACCCAGTAGACATTCAACAAATTTTCATTACTTTATTGGAAAAAAAAACACAACATGCAATTTGACTGAACTGGAATAAAATCAATTAAGATTTTTATGTTTATTTTTTATGGAGTTTAGAAGGACATGGTAGTCTCCTATCCAAGTTTGCTAGTTCATTACTGTCATTGTATTTGAGTGTCATCGTGAAAGAGGAAGAAAAATATTGATTATAAAAGTCCTATGAATTCCAAAGAGCACATACTACATCACGGAGAACTCATTTTTGAATTCCTGTTCTCTGGGAAATGCCTGCTGGCTAATGTTTTGGTTTGAGGGTTCCAGATATCAGGAAAAGAAAAACAAGAAAAATCAGTAAATTGTTTAAACAACATAGTGCTCACCTCCCCCAGATTCAAAGGCTAAATTTTATTCTTAAGAGAATGTCTCACAATACAACCTTGGCAGTCATACACTGAAAAAGTTGGTTGGGAAAAACTGTGAAGCTCTTCTGCAGTGAAGCAAAGCATAATGATAGCAAGTTTTACATTTCCAACTAGCAGGAAACTTCACTATTTCAGTATCACCAACTAAAGTGTTCCGTGGTGAGGCAGAAAACAGCCAATAAGTAAAAGAGAAGACAGATAAAAGGAAGAGAGGTAAAGCGTGCCAAAGTCAAGCTTGCATCAATGTTTCCCAATTTTTCACTTTCGTTTTAATAGTTCATAATCAACAGCGGGCAATAAAACATCTAAAAGATGAATCATACTCTTTTAAACATATAGGCTCATTTTAATTTACCCCTAAACTTCAGGAAACATACCTCACTATGAAGTCCTTTAATAAAAATGACAGATAAATGAAAATAAATGACTTGATTTTAAAACACACACACACACACAGATTCTTCCCCTTTACTTGTAATGAGAGAATCAGAAGTTTTGTTCTCCCTTGAAGTTAAATGCAATTTTGTGTTGTATCAAATGTTTGGCACCTTTCTCTGCAGCTCCGAAGCAGCCCAAATGTAATTTGAGCTAATTCCTGAAATGTACTTTGGATAAGGATATTTATTGTCTGTGAGATAAATAGTCAAAATATATCAGATTTATTGATGTCTTGAGAAAGTGGCATTATGGCTGCTTAGAGTGAACCTCTGGGCTAAATGAATATTCAGAGAAGTGAAAGCAGGCAGACCTCTGGTATGTGCCTTAGGAAAAAACAATAACAAACAGAAAAATAGCTGGGAAAAGGAAATTGCCTACAGTCTAGCTACTTTAGAGTGACGTGGTTAACGTTGATTGCGACAGAGGTCTGAGATCTGAATGTGGGTGATGCAGGAACCTTTTCTATAAAAACGGGCACAATAGAACAAGGATATGCAGAATCTGATTTGCTTTATTTCAGTTCTCCTCTTAGAAAATAACGGAAAAACAACTCCTGAAGAATTTATGAGCAAAAAGCTCTTGAGCATGTTTTTATAGCATTGTAGAATGAAAGAAATGATGCTCAGTTAGTTCTCAGACAAGATCAAGACGACCCTGACCAACGTGGTGAAACTCCAACTTTACTAATAATGCAATCCGGGCATGGTGGCGGGTGCCTGTAATCCCAGCTACACAGGGGGCTGAGGTCGGAGAATCCCTTGAGCCTGGGAGGCGGAGGTTGCAGTCAGCCGAGATCACGCCATTGCATTCCAGCCTGGGTGACAAGAGATAAACTCTGTCTCAAAAAAATAAAAATAAATAAAACAAAAAATAAACTAATGCTATGAGTTAAAGTTTGCAAATCAATCATGAGTTTTAGAATTTGAAGGATGTAAAAGAAATAAATAATTTAGATAAGTTTGTTGCCTAGATGGCTTTATAAGAAATTAAGGAGAAAGCCCTCAATTGAAAAGCTGTTAGTCTGTTGGGTTTAAGTAAGTCTTCACTAAATAGTAGTTTACTTTCTACTTCCCCTACCCACATCCTTTGTGAAATATATCTAATTTCAGAATTGGTAGAAATATATCTAATATATTTTTCACTTAAGTTTTTAATTTTAAATTCACTCTTAAAATTTATATCTGTTTCACTTTCCAATCTGCTTTCCTTGTTTCTGTAACATAGCTACAATCCATTTCTTCATCTATGAAAATTCTAAACATTACCATTTAAGTTCCTTTTCAGATTTCTCGATTATCTGCAGTCTCAAGAGGATTTTCTTATTGGTTGCATTTGGTTTTCAGTTTTAGTTTAGGGTTATGTGTCAGTTTTATGGTATTAGTTTCTTGTCTACGTTACAGAACTTTTTAACCTGTATTCACAGTAGCGTGGAATTCTAGTTCTCACAGGGGCTTCTGTTCCTATCTATAACTAAGGGTGGGTGCCTGGCTTCCAGGAGACTCCCTTGGACATTAGATTTGTGGTGGTTTTATCCAGGTTAAAAGATAAAACAACACTTCCACATCCCACAGTGTCTTAGACCCTGGTCTCCATTGGTATGGAAACCCAAACGCCTGAAAAAAATATTCAGCCTGAAAGCCCTGAAACACCAACTCCATGACTCTGCATTTCTTTTCCTGGCAACTGAAGATTTCCCTTTCCATGTTTTTGAGCATAGCCAAATATTTTGCTTTGCTTTGCTTTAAACAAGCCCTATTTTATCCAGATTTCCTTATATCTGGGATATAGCCATAGCCGCCCAAGTCAGCTTTGTCTGTGGCAGGGCACCAAAGAGAGGCAACAACATCCCTGCTACTTTTTCTTCAACATCAATGTGGTTTTTACTTGTAAAAGTCAGTCCATGCAACAAAATCAGAATACATTCTACCAGCAGAGTGACAATGGAAAACATCAATTACTACAGGCCATGTTTCATAGGTAGGTGATTGTTCACATAATTTTAGAAGCTGAATTATGTGGATAATAGAGTTAGCAGATAATACTAATGACCTAGCCTGGAAAGAAACAGAAGTACTACTCACTAAAAAGAAATTGTAGTCAGAGGATACTAAATAATAGTATAGTTGTGTATGGACAGCATATTGAGCATTTGGTGGTGGTGATGTTTGGGAACTGGTGTGTGTGTGTGTTTGGGAGATTTTAGTTTCATTTTGATTTTTGGTTTTAAGATTTATTTATTTGAATCAGCACCCTTTCTCCTGGCTGTTTTTCCATAGTCAGTCTTGGTTCACTGAGACTTTTTTCATTAAAGCAAGTAATAGTTTTCCTCTTCATTTTCTCTTTTAGACCAAGATTGAAATTGGCCTGCAGATCAAAGACCATGGCAAAAAATTCCTGACATTGGAAACTGCCTTCCAAAACATCCCTGTGCCTCATCCCTTTCTACACATTCCATATAAAGAGATTGTTTCATTTTCCACCTGGCAACGCTTAAATTGTTTTATTTTTCTTCATTAAAACCGCCACGCCTCTTCGTTTAACTCATGTTTTAGTGCCTTGATTCAGCAGGATCATAAAAACTTTTATTTTTGTTGTCGTTGCTCCTTTTTGCCGTGGGGAGAAGTAAAAACGAAACAAGTTAAAGAATATACAGTTAACCCTTCTTTAAAAATATATAACTAGATTTCTAAAGGAATGAAAAAATACGGTACTAGTGGGAAAACTCTGCAAGAAAATCTATATTTAACTTGAAATAACATAACTTTTTGTGGGTGTGTTTGACATCCTCTCATACCTGCTAAGTCCCCTTGAGTCCTCAGTAAATATTAATTATGGATAATTGACAATTTCTTTCTTCTAATGGAATCTTCAGAGCCAATTTTGAAGTTTCCACTTGGTGCTAGCGTAGCCTTCAACGCAGGCCTTCTCTCCATTTTGGAATGTAAACATGATATGCCTATAAGAAGTAAGCCTTTCGGGGGTCCCCAAAAAGAAGTCAAATTTACACGGAATTACACAGAATGAAATCCTAAAACAAACAAGAGAAACTGGTTTTTATGTCTCTTTGTTTTTAAAAGCAAAAGAATAATGCCAGACTCTAAACAAACATTCTATGTTCCAAATACATTTTCCATTGTATGCTAAGCTCCTCTCCTGTGAATGCTCTACTGACCATCTTGTAAATGGCTTAAGTAGTTACAATCCCCTAATTAGGAGAATATAATGGCAGTGGCAAATGCCACCAGAGTGCCTTAGCCTGTTTCCTACCAATTTGACCTGATCGATCTATTATGTTTGCTGTAAATCTAATTGCATAGCAATCAGTGAATGACATGACTTATTATCTCAACTCAGTTTAGAATTTTATTTTGTGATGGGCATAGATGCACTTTTAAATGCGACACAAATACAAGCATATGTGTACATATGTGTCTATATATGTGTATGTGTGTGTTTGTTTATATACGGTGTATGTGTAGACAGGTCTGTATATACACAGTATATGTACACTATGCATACTATATATACTGTATATTATATACAAAGTTCTCTTTGTTTTCCTAGAGTTGGAGTCTCACTACGCTGCCTAGGCTGGTCTTGAACTGCTGCCCCCAAACAATCCTCCTACCTTAGCCTCTCAAAGTGCTGGAATTACAGGCATGAGCCACTGTGTCCTACATACAATGTTCCATATAAGGTATTTTCCTCATTGTTCAATCAAATTAAAGTAGATTTTGCTCTAGAATAGAAAGAAAACTATAATATATTTCCACTGTGGTTTTTTTTTTAGTAAATAAACACTTTATAGCAATACTTAAATCTGAATTTTTGAGATTTAATTTGTATAAATGTTCAGAAACGTGTCTTTTTTTTTCAAGCAAGATTCACCTTAATTTGTTTTCCTCATCATAAGCTGCATGCTTAAGTGAAAGACTCTGAACTTCTCTTCTTCAGGTATCAACCATATAACTTCAACCACATGGACTTCTTGTTTGTGGATTGCATATTTCAAATGGAATTTGTGCTTATAATCCAAAACTCTTGGCAAGAATTTAAGTCACTCCACGTGCCCTGCTCTGCTGTGCTTAGTCAAATTTTCCCGAATACAAGACTTTCAATAAATAATATGAACTGATAGTCCCAGTCCCAAGAGTCAAATGGGACTTAAAAGCAAGAAAGAATACTGCCTGCTCATCTAGTCACAGATAGAAATTGGGAAACTCTTGTTTGTCTGAATTCTGTGAAAACTCACTGTTAGCCACAGTTTCACTTTTTATCTTTTTATCACTTTTTACCTGTTAGAGTCAACTCGGAAGAAAATATCCCATAGCAAACTTTCCTACCCAAGACACTATTAGTAAGAATTGCTAACACTTACAGAGAGCTTACTACCTGTCAGGAACCATTCTAAACCCTTTACACAATTCATCTCCTTTAATCCTCACAATCTTGTGAAGTAGAAACTATTATTTTTTCAAACTTTAGATATGAAGAAACTGAGGTACAATGATGTTAATTTGCTGAAGACTACATAGATTGTTAGTGGCAAAGCCAATTTAAAAGAAAATTCCATTTGTGTTTGTCACTCACATTAAGCATTACATTATAGAAGGATCCAGGGTACGATTGCAGTTTAGATATTACGTGCCCATATGCAATCAGGGCCAGTACACTTAATGAAGACAGTCTAGAGTGAGAAAAGTGATGGGCCAGAAATCAGCGGACCTTGATTTCCAGCATCACTTCCAGCCTAGCCCCTGATCAGCATTTAACCTTGAACAAACCACTTAACCCCTGGGCCCAAATTCCCAATCTGCACAAGGAGAGATTAGATGTTCTCCAAGGTCCTTTTCAACTTCAACGCGTATGTCTCTATGATTAATGGCTGAATGAATGTCACATTGATCTCATGACTTGTGGGTGTGTTTGCCATGTTAATGTTAAAACTACTAAAATGAATCTATCGGCTTTCTAAACGGAGATTCAGCCACGGTTTCTTCAGTTCAAAAGGACTACAGAAAAGACTGTTTTCCAGAGCCATGAGTCTCTGAATTGTTTACCAGCACTAGTAGAGATTTGCTCATTCATTTATTATATTAAATTAATAATTTTTGAGTTCAAGTAACGTTCCAGGCATTGTTCTAGACATTGGGCTACAAAGGGTGAATAAGGCAAATGTGATTTCTGCCTTCACGAAGTTTCTAGCAATATATATGTTTGTATTTGTGTATGTGTGTGTGTACGTAAACATTCATAAATGATACAGGTTGTGATAAATTCCGGAAAGAAGGTGAAAAACTTTGCTATGACCCAGAATAGGGAGGAAAGCTCTTTTCACAGACTTTCTGGGGAAGTCTAACACTTTCTTAAAAATTGGAATGAAATTGTGTCTGTTTAGCAATCTCATCAAAATTAAGAAGACTTCTATGATCAGTTTGATTTCATAGACTATTTTTCTAATAGGGATTAGGCATTAAATTTCCTAAATTTGTTAGAATGGAAGGCCCACCTCTATCACTTTTGTTCAGTTGTCCTCTGTAGTCCAAGTTACTTGCTTAACAAGGTATGGCTGCTAATAGCAACTCTTCCTTGAGTTTGTCTTGAGGATTAAATAAGACAATTGGTGTACTGCACCTTTTATCAGCCATAAAAAATAATAAACTATCAGCAATTTTCAGTCATTTTATCTGTATCTGAAGATTTCATATTTATAAGGAAGATTGTCCTTCTCGTTATGATATTTAAAATAAGTACGAGCCACCTTATGTACTAAGTTTCCAGGATAATTCTAAACTGCTGTTGAGCTGAGTCAGTAAATGTTGCTTTTTAATTTATAAGACACTCCGACAGTTTCTCAAACTTGAGCGCGCATTAGAATCACCTGGAAGACTTCTTAAAATATGAGTTTTGGGGCCCCAGTTGCAGATTGCTGATTCAATAGATCTGGGGTAAGGCTGAGAATGTGCATTTCTCACCATTTCCCAGGTGACGTGCGTGCTGTTGGTCCAGGGACCACACAATAACACAGCAATTGTATCCTGTCACATGCCAGGCACACCGTGAGGATCTCTGCATACTGT
This sequence comes from Macaca mulatta, assembly GCF_049350105.2. Classification (NCBI taxonomy): domain Eukaryota; kingdom Metazoa; phylum Chordata; class Mammalia; order Primates; family Cercopithecidae; genus Macaca; species Macaca mulatta. Next base: position 174,447,659 of record NC_133409.1, read on the forward strand.
AAAATATCTGATTCTCAAAATCACCACGTGCTGTAGGCATCAAGACACCTATTTACACAGAAATGAGAAGAAACTTGGCTAAGGTTGCAGAGTTCCCAAGGAACAGAGCTGGGTTTGAGCCTCAGTTTGCCTGTCCCAGAGCTCATTGCAACATGTACTGTGCATTGAAACACTTTCTAACCAAAGATTTACTGACAACTGTAAATTGATGTCTTAGAAAGATTGGGCTCCAGCAAAATATCTACATGACTATGGCATTTCAGTTAGAAAATTCATAAATCAAAAGCAAACTGAATCTCAGGAGGCTCTCTGTCATGATCGCACGTGCTGCCTAAAACCACAAATTAAAATAAAGTCTCATGAACCATATAAAAAATATTGGCTTGGCATTCAATTTTCTTTGTTTATAAAACTAATGTAATACCTTATTTGAATCTTGAAAAATATATCTCCATAGAGAGAAATGAGTCATTCTGGAGGTTAAATCCACTCCGTTCTCATTTTTGTGAAATATAAGTTTAACTGAAATGTAACAACAAGCTAGAAAGATTTGAGCTGAGTGTAAGATGTTTGCTTGAGTTTTGATGACACCTAGGTGAAAGTAAAGACTATCTGATAGATCCCTCAACATTATTAGGATGGAAGAAAATTCCTAAAACACATGAGCTATCATTTTAGTTTTAATAGAAATGTCTTTTTCACAGCCTCACCTTATTCTTCGAATGTACGTAAAATATAATATTTTGGCACTAACATTGAAAGGAGAAAAGGCAAGATGAACTCCTTTCTTGGGCTAGTAGCCCTGAAACCCAGCACACTGTTGGCATCCCACAAAGTGGAAGCAGGCATTCCTGTAAGAAGGCTTTTCCCAGAGATGAATTCTTATTTGCACGTATCATTTACAGCTTTGCCATGTGGGTTCAGATGAAAACGGAACTCGGAGGGGGGGCATAATTAATTGAGTCAACTCAAGTCCTCTGACAAAAAAACAGGCAAGTGAAAACTATCAGAGGGTTTGAGAGCTTCCTGGTAAGCTTCACTCACCAGGATGACATTCGGACTCCCAAAATGTGTGAACCCATTCAAGTGGGCGAGCAAGTCAGACCCAGAGACAAACTTTGCATTTAATATCCTTTTGAAAGCATACTTGATTTTTTTAATCAAATATGTTGCTTGTGTCCTCATTTACCCATTCTCTCACTAGATTCGTGACCATCCTCTTTTAAAAGCCAAAGCACCTACTCATGTAACCAAACACTACCTGTTTCCCCAATAATCTATGGAAATAAATAACAAAAAATAAATAAAAATTTCTCTAACGCTAAAAACAATAAATAAATAAAAGCCAAACAGCACCATAAAACTCCCCAAGCCAGAACGCAAAAAGCAGCCTTTTTTATTTTGCTCAAATCTTATTTCAAAACTTTAATTTCTATCCTGGTAAACTAATCAATCACCCTGCTTTTTCCTTTATTTGGAATTACATAGCTCCATTGAAGCCTATTATTTAGCTTGCACGAAAGCTTTAGTTTTCCGTGACATGAAAGACATGTAGTTAAATATATGAACCCTGCTTAGAGAACCAAAAGGAAGGTATCTTTTAGTGGAGGAAATGGAGAAAAATACAAGAAAATATGGGGGATGTTTAAAATTCTCGCTTTAATTTTAAGAACCATCAAGAGCCACCAACTATGTAAAAGTAACAGCAGGTGTCTTGAGCTTAGAAAAGTAGGCACACGGACACCTAGACATTAGCTGGAGCCATCTGAGAGCCTGCCAAGGGGCAGTATTTCTGGAGAGAAGAAGGAAAGACATGAAGGCATGTGTGCATTTAATCAATAGTTATTAGGCATTGTGATCATAATGGAGATGCAGTGATATTGAGGGTTATCCCTGGCCTTGATGAACTCAAATCTAGTGACAGTCACTTCCACAACCATGTATTAATCCAGGCAGAAGTGCCACTATCATATTTAAAAAGCAATCTCCCACTATGTGCCCGGTGCTTTGTACACATCTGCTCAGTTCCACAAGTTATTGACAACCCCCATTTACAGATGTAAAAACAGATTCCCGACTTGTCCCGGGCACGCGGCTGATAAGCAGCGGTGCTCCAATTCTCTTCTTACTCCCTAATCCCAGCACTTTAGAAGGCCGAGGTGGGCGGATCACGAGATCAGGAGTTGGAGATCAGCCTGACCAACATGGAGAAACCCTGTCTCTACTAAAAATACAAAAATTAGCCGTGGCGGTGTGGGCCTGTAATCCCAGCTATGCCAGAGGCTGAGGCAGGAGAATGGCTTGAACCCGGGAGGTGGAGCTTGCAGTGAGCCGAGATGGTGCCACTGTTCTCCAGCCTGCAGCCTGGGCAACGGAGCGAGACTGCGTTTCCAAAAAAGAAGAAGGAGAAGGAGAAGGAGGAGAAGGAAGAAAGAAGAAAGCAGAAGAAGTCTTGCTAGCTGAAACTTACAACATTGACAGATAAGATAGACAAGTAAGGTAAGGGAGATAAAAGCAGGGGAGCAAGAGGTACTAAGGGCTTTCCGTGCTGTGTTTTATATAAATCACCCTTCCTGTGAGGGTGGGGTAGAAGGCCGGATCAAGAAAGACTCCACACGGAAAGTTACATTTATGTTAGATCTTTAAATGAGTAAGATTTGCCTCATTGTGGTGTCTTCAGCCGAAGGAAACTTAAGGAGGTTTATGGTTGAGAGCCCCCTGGTTTGGCAAGAAGGCAGACTGTGGAAGCAAAGGGGGAAAAAAAAGGAAGTTTGAAAAAAAATTGGCTGAGGATAAGTTGAAAAAACTTTGAATATCTTGCTAAAGTATTAGATATTATTCAGTAGGCAAAGCTGAAGATGAGGTAATGGTAAAAAAAAAAAAAGTTGCAATTTATACCTCTTTTATACACTCTATCAACTCTAATACACAAAATAGAGTATCTAGGTGTTGTTCAATGAATAATTGTCAAGTTACATTCAAGGCTGTGCTATTTCAGTATTAGTGAAACTAATCACTATGATTTATTTAGGGCTTTTCTCTCTCAAGTGCCAGGCAGTTTGAATATATTATCTATTATCTTTTTTCCTTACAACAATCCAATAAGATTGTCATCATTGTCTACGTTGTATATATTTAAAAATTGGGTTTATAGAGGTTATGCAACTTTCTAAGGACAAACAGTGAATATGCCACAAAGGCTAGATTTGAAGGCTAGTTTCTAATTCTAACACCTCTGCTCTGTCTATTCTGCTATGCAGTTTTTCTAGGTGCACTGATGGATTTGTACAAATCTATTCAAAATATTTGCCTTCTCTCTCACTCCAGTCTACCCTTCATTCCTCCCTTAACTGTGACTTGAACAACCCACGTTGTTCAATGGCAGCTTGGATTGGAGATGAAATATGTGATGGTGAGCACAGGGAAGGTAATTGACCCCTATGGGGATCAGAACTAGCACTTTGTTCTTTTCAAAGTAGTGAAAACAGATGCAGTGAGCAGGAATTTGGACTCTGAGTAAATTAAGGAGAGTTAAGGCAGAGAAAAGGGACGTTAATGCCAACATGAAATAATGATGACAGAATGCCAGGTGACTCAAACATATCACAACATACAAGTGACCCTCTGGTTTTGCAAATGAGAACATACACCTGAATGACAATTTACTACCAAAGAAGAGCAGGGGAGTTGGGAATAGAAAGAGCCTGACTTAACTGAAGAGCAAACAAAGCCACAGAGGAAGTTCAGAAAAGGTTCCCAGGGAAAACTGTGGGAGGCCTGTGCTTGTCAGTTACTTCCCAGGCCAAACCATACACAGCCTAATACATGTGTTTGCTTAAACCCTTGCACTGTAGCTTCTTCCAAGAATAAGTAAGAGGGACTCTGTGTCCACTAGTAAGAGATGAGGCCTTCAGTGTCAGAGTGGGGCAAAAAATAAGAGGTTCAGGATAGACCATGGGTATAAAAACCAAAGGCATATTTGAAAAAGTTAGAGGATATGAGAAATTATTATAACATTTAAGAGGGCAAGGGGGAGCTTTTTGTCTAGATAGTTATCTATTCCTTTTCATTTTTTCCTCTCTGGGATCAACAATCTAGGAGAATAAACCTAAAATAAACTGGCAAATAAAAACTCTCTGAAAGAAGCTAAAGGAGAAAATGTTAGGAAACTGTCAAGTCTCAATCATAATTTTGACAAATAACATGTCCTGAAACATTAGCTTTTCTCCAATTCCTTTACCACTATGTTTTCCTAAAAAGGTATTTATTAAAAATCCACAAAATAAACCGAAAACATCTCATGAAAATGTATTTCCAGAGATAGACTATTTTGTTATTACTTTGCTACTTGGAAAGGCATTATTTGCTTGAAATTTTACCTAGGTATAGGCACATTCTTTCACTCCTTTTTAAATGCCATATAATATACTTTATTCTCAAGGAGTGGCTTTCCTGCCTCATGGAAAAATATTGTCAATATAAAAACATTCATGTTAGAGTTTGCAGAGAGATTAAGAGCCGTCAAGGTCCACTTTAAATTTTGACTGATGAAAAAAACCAGCTTGGAGAGGCAATGATTTATGTCCTATCACAGTGACTTTAGTGGCAGAGAGGACATGGGGGCCTCTATGTACTGAATCCATGTCCGCTTCTCTAGCCACTACAAATTTGAACTTTAGAGAAACTATACTCACGAAAGAGTGTCCCCTTCACCCCAAAGGAAGATGGGAAACCTATTACAAGTCACTTCTGGAATAAAAACCCAAGCATTAGGCCTCCAAATACTCATTGGACATCTAAAAGATGATGCAGATAATTTGTAGGAACCAAGGAGTGAATATTATATTTGTAGAAATACTATTCAGGAAAACTATATACTTTAAAAGGTTGCTAATTTTCTAATTTACCTGCACAGTGTAAGTTTTTCACAACTCCACCCATAAACCTTCAATGCAATCACCCCGCCATAAACCCATTGCTTTAATGACAAAGCAGCTTATAATTTCTGGTATTAAACACAAAACATATTAATCTAAATAGATGCATTCTTTATGTTTTTTTAATCTTAAAAATCAAAGGTCTATTTTTCTTCCGTATATCCTGATTGGAACTTCAGAGGGAAGACATTAAGAATCCACAATTTCTTCACATAAAAATTGAAGTTTCATGTCAAGAAATCCATGAACAACGATCTAACAGAAGTTCCCCTAGAGTACTGAAGAAGATGGGACCTTCTGTAAGTCAGCTTTAAACCATGAGGCCAATCCATCTCTCTGACTGTGTAACTGTTGAGCTCTCACCCTCTACCACAAGAGAGAGAAAATCACTACCAGCATTTGATCTGGAGTCTGCTCAGGGAATCCTGAGTTCTACATCCAACAGTGCAGATGGAGAAGAACGGAAAAGAGTCAAGCGTCACCATCTCTGAGGTGTCCACATTCTTTAATAACATCAGTTTCCCTGGCTTTTTTTCCTTTTGGCCAATAATGGGAGCAGACTAGCAGTGGCCATTAAGGTTTCCTCAAATGAGAAAACAGGAAATAGAAAGAAAGTCTTCTCCAAGCATGACGCTTCATAACCCCTAGTCCACATACATCCTCAGAAAATTTATGTGTCCCTGTTCTTCAGAGCCTTCTACAAGAGGAGCTCCAGATACAGAAATGTAACAATGCCATTACCAGTATCCCAAGCCACTAGAGTCCATCCGCAATTCAACAGTTTGCTAAACTATCAGTTGCTTGTAAGGCATTATAAAAACAAAATTTTTCAGCAAATTCATAATCAGCCACAGAGCAAGCTGAAATTCAGTAGTTGGAGTTCATGGTCTGAGTCTGTCCCGCCTCTTGAGTCACCAGAAGTTCAGGTAAAACAACAGCTGATGGGCAGTAAACATTCTCAGGAAACATATAAGTATTGACCATCCATTCATCATGTAAGCAATCTGTTTGTTTTGAATTAAAGAAAAACTTCCCTTGAGCCATTCCTCATAAACAGACATTAAAGGAAACTATGAATAATCTGCTTTGGTTTGGAAAGGACATTGAGAAAAGGCCAAAGAGCCTTTTTCCCCCCTTTAATTGATGTTCCAAACTGATTTGAAACAGGCCAACGACTTTCAAACATACATGTTAAGAGACCCGTACACTCCTCACTTGAATCAAAATAATCCAACTGGTCTACCAACTTCTACTAGACTCACAGAACCTTGTATATCCTATAGCTCTATATTCTATTCTATAGAACCCATGGCCCTCCAGCTCTTACTGGAATATCATGAGTAAACTGAAGCTTATTTTATCCCAAATTAACTTTTTCTATTATTAGTTAAGCCAAATTGTCAAAAAATTATTTCACATATTAAAACAAAATATAACTCTTATAGCACCCACACATTGACTCTAAACAAACTCTCCAGAGATTATTCTTCAAAATAGATCTACTTCTTTTACATGATAGATTTTCAAATATTTGAAGTTAAGTCTCCTCTAACTAAATCTCCTCAACAAGATGTGTCATTTTAGGCCACATTTGATGATATTCTCCAGAATCTTTAGTATCATGTTATTATTTGCTTGTCCAGCAATAATTTGTAAAATAATGTACCAAAAGTGGAACACAATTATCTAATAGCAGATTTAATCCTTTAATCCAAGTAATGGTATTTAAAAGAGTAACTGATACTTCATAATCATTCAATAAATATTTTCTATTTATTGGTTCTACCAATTTGGCACTAGGTGCTGTTTTGGGTATTGGGGATTCTGCAGTAAACACTATAGACAAAAATCTGACCCCTTGCAACTTATGTTTCATTTGTTACTGGACTCACTGGAACATTGGTTGAAGTAGACCCTGAATTACTTGCAAGGTATTGAACTGCACAGGGTTGGAAACTAGAAGGCTAGCACTTGGTTAATATTTTTTAGTGGATGACATCTCATAAACTTGAGATCATTTCTGCATCTTAAAGTAGCTGTATGATAAGTGAGGTTTAAACCTCCACTGGCCTTCCTAGGAAAAGGTAGACATATCTAGAATAATTTGTAAGGCCCTCCAATATCTCGCTCTGATCATGTTTTTTTCTTTCTAGATTTAAATGTTGACCTTCTCCTTTTGTTTCCAAATGTTACCTATTTTTTTTCCAACACCCTCTGTGCAAGCAGACACTACATCCTTGCTTGTCCGTCTCCCTAAAATTCCCTCACTCAGTTTCTCCTCCTAGGCAATGCCTCATCTTTTCTAATGTGGCTCAAAATCCTAAATTGTCTTCACAGTCTTCCTTGACCCATCCCTATTTCCCTCAAAACAGTTTGTAGCTTCATCCTCTGCTTCTAAAATATTTTATTTATGCCTCTCTTGTAATACTAGTCTTCCAAGATCAATAATTCTTTACTTATCTGTCTACAGTAGTGTAATATACGTTTTTTAAAGGCAGAAGCAATGTCATAATCAGTGTTGTAAGTATAGAGTTTGAAAAGCATGAGCCTCTTATTGTAAGTACACAATAATATCCATGAAAGGATAATTAATGAAACCATTTTGAAAATTATAAAATGATAATATAAATATAAGATTATTTTAATAAATGTTTATATAATTTCTTGAGTCTACCATTTGATTATAGATGTCCAACTAACTGATTTTATGTGCATGTATGCAACTGAAAACATTAATTTAAGAACCAAAATGGAATTGGTAAACAGAATAAAAATGAATTTTATAAGGATCATTAACAATAGTATTACCCTTATCATTACCTCAGTTTAAATAATTCCAATTAAAAAGTACTTAAGACATTTCCAAGATTTATTCTAAAGTGTTTTGGCAATGCAATCTAAGGATATACTCAGTTAATTTTTAAAATAAATTCAAGTATTAATTGCATATTGCTTATGAGGTCCCCCAAAATAATAAATATCATTCAAATTAGCAATGATAAGAAATAAAGTAAATAGCAAACAGAACACTCAAATACTTTCAACACATTAAAATAAATATCAATCATCAGTTAAAAGCATTTAAACATGTTAGATAAATTTTCATTGATAATATTCTTTATAGCAATAACTCTTCAAATTAAGCAAAAACGTGATCAAACCTCGACAATGCCAAGAAATGTATTATTTTAGACTTATAATTCATTTTATTACCAATAGAAATGATAACAGAAAAAAACAAGAATAATTAACAATTCATAAAGTGTAAAGGTACTGAAAGACTATAGCCTAATAACCACAGTAGTTGAGAAGGAAAAGAGGAGACATTTTTCAGTAAATTCAGCGTGGACCTTGGCCACCACCCTTGCCAAGTGCAATCATCATGTACTGGTGATGTGGCACTGAATGTCTTTCCCCAAAAGAATCAAGGGAAGAGTTCAATGCCCTGAGCTGCCTCGAAGGCCACTCAGTTCTGTACACCCTAGTCCTATAATAAATACAAATTGATCATCTGATTTTTGTTGATAATAGAGTGTATACTTCCCCACCGATTTTTGTCTTCACCTTAAGTTCCTTTCTCCCAGGCATGGCCATGGCTTTAGTTCCCAGGCTGATCTGAACTCATACTCTTTCTCATTCATTTCCTCCTGGTAAAAGGGCTCTCAAAGTGGTGAGATTCATAGTTTCCTTGTACTCTCATCCCAGACTTCTCTGAAGGCAGATCACCGATTCCTAGATTTCCCTCTGTCAGGGAAAAAAGACAACATGCTGCTGTCTCCTTACGTCATGTGAAAGAGAAAGCTAGTGCCAGAAAGTTACAAATGAAGTTTCAGGGCAACCTCTATAATGTGTCTGTGACTTGTCTCTATACACATGGATCTGCTCTGCTTCAAGGCCACATAAGAAAAAGCAAAAACTCTAAGAAGCTATTAACAAAATAGCATTTTTGTCTGGGCACAGTGGTTCACACCTGTAATCCCAGCACTTGGGGAGACTGAGGTGGGTGGATCACTTGAGCCTAGGAGTTCAAGACCACCCTAGGCAACACAGGGAAATCCCATCTCTACCAAAAATACAAAAATCAGTAGTGTTTGGTGGCATGAGACTGTAGTCCCAGCTACTCAGGAGGCTGAGGCAGGAGAACGGCTTGAGCCTGGGAGGTCAAAGCTGCAGTGAACCATGGTCACACCACTGTACTCCAGCCTGAGCAGGAGTGAGATCCTGTCTCAAAACAAACAAACAAACAAAAATTATATATATGGCATTTTCAAAGCTTAAAACTGTGAATTTATCTTAGCAAAGAGAAAAGCCTAAACTTGTTTAGAATAAAACACTCATGTTACACTTTAGCAAACGGGGCCACTAGAGCTCAGTTACATTTCTTTTGAGTTGATTGTTTTAGAAGCTTAAAATTAGGCATAAATAATTTATAAGTCTTTATAAGAGTGTGACAGTTAATACTGTAAACTTGACTGGACCAAGGGTGCCAAGATATTTGGTCGAATATTATTCCAAGTGCGTCTGTGAAAGTATTTTTGGATGAGATTAATGTTTTAATCAGGAGACCAAGTAAAGCAGATTGTTGCCCTCCTTAAGGTGGGTGGGTCTGAACCAATCAGTTGAAGGCCAGAATAAAACAAAAAGGCCAACCCTCCTGCTAGTAAGAGGAACTGCTCCTGCCTGACTGCCATGAGCTGGTACATCAGTCTTTTCCTGCCTTCAGATCCAAACTGAAACATTGGCTCCTTCTGAGTCTCAGGCTGGACAGTCTTCAGACTGCAGCTACATCACTGGCTCTCCTGGGTCTCCTGCTTGCTGGCTGAAGATTTTGGGATGTCTGAGCCTCCACAATCATATGAGCCAATTCCTTGTAATGAATAAATGAAGGATTAAATAAACAAATAAATAAATAAATACTGTTGGTTCTGTTACTCTGAAGAATCCTGACTAATGCAAGCAGTGTTAGCAATCTTTACTTAACCTTTCTAGACATTCGTTTCCCCATCTATAAAATAAGGGGTATTGCTTAACTGTGAGCTTCTTTCCAACATAATGTAGTTTTCTAGTTCTGTAAATGCCAAGTCAAATGATCCTTTTTATCTCTGGCTTTTATGGGATGAGAACTTACCTTATGCCCCCCACTGAGGTGCTGGGTGTTACATGTATCTGCTTATCTCATATCACAACAAGCCGGGGTGTTATTAGTCCTTATTATTATAGGTGAGGACACAGAGACATTCAGTAATTTTCCCAAGATCTCAAAACCTGACGAGCCAGGGAGAGAACCCAGACACATTGCCTTAGAAAAGTTAATTAAACAAACAAACAAAAAAATGAAATGGAAAAACAACTTGAGGAACATATAAGAAAGTGAAAAGTAGTGGAGTTGGGAAGTAACTTCTTGATACTTAACCATAATTCACTAACTCAATCACTCTGAACTTACTTTTCCTCCAGATTGACTTAGGTCCTTATCTCTCAAAAGAAGCTTCCAGTTTTAGGATGGTTACGACCTTTTCGTTGCTGTTGTTGTTGTTGTTCTCTGTCGCCCAGGCTGGTATGCAGTGGTGCAATCTCGGCTCATTGCAACCTCCGCCTCCCAGTTTCAAGCCATTCTGCTGCCTCAGCCTCCTGGGTAGCTGGGATTACAGGCACCTGCCACCATGCCAGGCTTACTTTTGCATTTTTAGTAGAGATGGGGTTTCACCATGTTGGCCAGGCTGGTCTCAAACTCCTGACCTCAAGTGATCCACCCACCTCAGCCTCCCAAAGCGCTGGGATTATGCCTATGACCGTTTTTAATGCCTACTCTACCCCTTCAAGCTCTGACCCCAATCTCACTTGATAAACAGAAACTCTCTGTTAAAAAGAAGAGGTGAAAGTGACTTCTGGCAATACTTTATTCTCATGTTTCTATTTCTCTTGTCCTGAAAATGTGACTCCACACCTGGTTAACCAAAGCACTCTTTTAAGTAATGAATTAAAATACACGGGCATGTGCATGCGCATACACAGTATGTGTGTGGAGGCTTGTGTAACATTCTATTCTTCTCCTCTGAAGCACATTGATGAAAATGAGTGTTTTTATAGGTAGTCTTAAATTTTCCTGCACTTAATTGTGTACACAGTATATTTTGAGCAGACTTATCTACTTAATTTTGTTTGACTTAGAGTATTACCAGTGTTCACTATCCTCTTTAATTATTTTGGGAAGTGGAGAGAAAGTAATTTTGTTTGAAAATATGCCTGCACTCATCAACATATATGTAATAATAATGGTTAATATTTGTTGTATAGCAAGCTGTATTGTAATGGCAATACTTATGGTATAACAGGTTCTATGAAGCAAGTACTTTTATTAGTCTCATTCTACAGTTGGGAAAACAAGATCTTAGGGAGGGTTAAGTAATATATATTATATCACATAAGAGCTGAGATTTAACTAGTCTAGAAATTACACCTAAAATTAAGGGAATGTAGTTTTCAGATAGGTTCAAGAAGCAGAATATTACCAACCTTAGGATACACTCATTATGCACCCTATTCTGATTCTTCAATGATTGCATGCTCAGCAAGGATCCTCTAAACTCTTCTCTATGAAATAAAATATTGTGTAAAACAAATGTTTTATGCTACTTATTCTGTGCTTAAAATACACCTGCGTGTAATAAGGTGTTCTAGAGGGATACAGGTTTACCAGGTCACTATAGATACCAAATCCTGCCACCCCAAGAGTCTTTAATTGAAGAGACACCCAAACCAGCTTCAACACTGTCCTATTTTCCATGATTTCTTAAAGATTCTAAATAGAATCCATCGTTTGATAAGCCATGGGGAATAGTGTGCTTTCAGATTGACTGAGCAATTCTCCCATGAATAATCTAATTTGCTTTTCAGTTTGGAAACCCCCTCACTCACTGCTTCAGACTTTTAAGGGGTTTAGGATAGAAAGGAAAGTGAAGATTAAGTTAAAATCTGAAGCAGCATCAACATTTTGGATATATCAAAGCTTCTACTTATTAGATTTAAACACAATGAATTTCCCAGAAAGGCAAAGGGGAGAGGCTGTAACTTTGCCAGGGGGAACAGGAGTGCCAAGAGAGCTGAGTGGCAGTTTGCTTGGCTCTGTGACAATGATTTTGTTCAAATGCTCCCCACCTTGCTTCCGAGCAGTGCAACAGCCTCGGTTCAAACAAAGCACTTACACAGCCTCACCTGTGGGTTGCCAGCACCTCGCAGGGTGGAATCCTGGCTGTCAGACAAAACTCCGACTCAAAGTTCATTTCATAAATGCTTCCAAGTCAAAAAGCCATTTTTACTGGGCTGGGCTGGTTTCAAGCATATCGCTGCCAAGACTTAAATTTCCCATCTCACACTGCCATCTACTGTCTAAGGCCCTGTGCTCTTAAAAAAAAAAAGAAGGCATAATACACCGAGCTTTCCAGGAGTCCAGGGCATTATTCATGGACGCTCTTTCTAGAGTCCCTCTTGAACAGTAATCAAGTCTGATTGCTTTTATGTTCACCAATAACGCTATACTTCAGAGTCATATAAAATGCATGTAGACCAAAACCACAAGCATTTGTGTATGTGACCTCACGCGAGAAAAAAAAAAAAAAAAAAAATTAAAGTCTGTTTTAAAAGAATTAGAACCACCATTACTTAGTATCCAGGGGAAATAGACCCAAAAGATCTTGACGGAGAGTCATTGCCTCATTGTTTTAATTGTAGAAAAACAAAGCTGTCTCGAACTGACTGGACTTCATTGACATTAATGTGGCCCGCTAGCTCTCACCCTGCTAGACCTTGGCAGCTAACAAGAATCTTGAGAAATGAACAGTCAGGACTAGACAATGTCAGGATGCCCATCCAAGTCCAAAGGCACCTTCAATCATGGCAGACCACTGATCCACTGCGGGCCTCACATGTGCATTTCGTCCTTCCACCACTGGTGAGAGCATTTCCCCAAGACCAGGCTCTTTCACTTTTAGATAAATTGACCCAAAACCCAATGCATCACTCTCTCCTTTATAGAGGGAGGGAATTCCCAGTCATCACTGCCACAAAAAAAAAAAAAAAAAAAAAAAAAAAAAAAAAAAAAACACCATTTTTCTGATATAACTGTATTCATCATTTATCATGCACCTTCATTTAGTTGTTGTTGTTTTTTATTTTTATTTTTATTTTTATTTTTGAGATGGAGTCTCGCTCTGTCGCCCAGCCTGGAGTGCGATGGTGCAATCTCGGCCTCACTGCAAGCTCCGCCTCCCGGGTTCACGCCATTCTCCCGCCTCAGCCTCCCGAGTAGCTGGGACTACAGGCGCTGCCACCACGCCCGGCTAATCTTTGTGTTTTTAGTAGAGACGGGCTTTCGTTGTTTTGTTTTTTAAAGGGGCAACAGGAAATCATAAACAAGTCTTGTATTAGGAGTCCAAAGAGCTAGTCTTCATCACGACTTTGGCACTTAGCGTAAGGATGCATGACCTTGTATAAGGCACTTGCAAACCTCAGCCTCTGCTTCTCTATTTGAAAATGGGGATAATAATTATTTCCCTTCCTGCCTTATAGGTTGAAAGAATATAATTTAAGTAAGCTATACAACTTGAAAAGTGCTAAGAGGGTATATCTTAAGTATTCTCACCACCTCCTCACCAAAAAAAATAAAAAGAAGAAAGAAAGAAAACTATCTGAGGTAATGGATATATTATGAGCTTCATTATGGTGATTATACATATATCCATCAAATCATGAAATTGCACACCTCAAATATTTACAGTTTTTAATTGTCAGATAACTCCATTTTAATTTTAAAAACTTACAAAAAAGTTATACAGAAAGGAATGATCATTGGTATTAACACTATTAACACTGTAACTTAATTCTTCATGTGTATTTTTCCATTTAATTTAAGTGTCACTTCCAATTGCACCTAGAATCTAAAGCTGCATCTTTCATGCAGTTGCCATTTCTGAAACATTTGTTGAATGACAGATTGATAGATTGATAGTCTCTGGAATTTCCTAGGAAATTCCACCTAGCTACATGGAAGCACTTATGTTCTCCAGAGAGCATTTACATTAATTTTCCAACTTTAAATAACATCCTGATAAATAGAAAAGAGCTCACACAGGGCAAAGCAAGATGTTTTTAATTGAAGCCCTTGTGGTACTTTTACTATTTTAATTTTCAAAAAGCATTTGCTTTTGAAAGCACTGCTATCAAATGTGTTTTTGAGAAGGTGTACAAAATATAACAAACGATAAGATAAATTTATTTGCTTTATGTTGGAAAATAGCAAGACTTTCCTCTCTGGAAAACCACAATTGAGCAATAAGGAAAAAGTCAGAATTTCCAGAGTAGTGATACTAAGATTTTTAGGCCACCCATTACAAAGCAAACCATTTTTAAAACCTTAAAAATAGCTCATTAATATATTTGTGAAAGAACACTGCATACTAAAGAAAAATAGCTGTGTGCTTGGGTGCAGGGTGTGTGTATGTGTGTGTAAGTATATGTAGGTGCTATATATTTCAGGAAATAAGGATCTGTGTTGATGTATGTAGATTCATTTGTTTCCATTTTGATTATAGTCACATATTTTCAAGATACTATGCATTAAAGTTAGAGTCAATAGCCATGAAATTGACAGAGTAAAAGAATGGCCATGCCGGGCGCGGTGGCTCAAGCCTGTAATCCCAGCACTTTGGGAGGCCGAGGCGGGCGGATCACGAGGTCAGGAGATCGAGACCATCCTGGCTAACACGGTGAAACCCCGTCTCTACTAAAAATACAAAAAACTAGCCGGGCGCGGTGGCGGGCGCCTGTAGTCCCAGCTACTCGTGAGGCTGAGGCAGGAGAATGGCGTAAACCCGGGAGGCGGAGCTTGCAGTGAGCTGAGATCCGGCCGCTGCACTCCAGCCTGGGTGACAGAGCAAGACTCCGTCTCAAAAAAAAAAAAAAAAAAAAAAAAAGAATGGCCTTTAATATGTTCAGACTGATGTCTCTAACTTATCACCTCCATGCTTCTTGCTGAAAATATATACTAAATTCATTCCTATTGCTTTCCCTTTAAACTAGTGAATTCTACTTTCCTTACCATTAATTAAGTCTATATACCATATAATTTAAGTAGGTTCATCTATGAGACTTTGGAGACACAAAATAGAGGAAAATCACAGGAAGCCAGGAGAAGGTCAGAACAACGCTTGGAGGATTATTCTGGCACAGGCTTTCCCTAAAGGGGTCAGCTAGTGATCTAAGAAGGCACCACTCTGAGCTATGCAGCTGCGGGACTGAATCCTGCACCTCAGAACTACAACTGTGTTAGTTTTTACTCTGGACTTGGTAGTACTTTCAAATGGAGGAAGTCTGCACTGGGGAAGGGGGTAGAGCAGTGTCTGTACCAGGTGTCTCTCACATTACAGTGTGGGCCTTGGAATCCCAGGGAGGCTTGTTAAAACATAGGTTTCAGGAGTCTCTGCCTCAGTAGGCCTGGGGAGGAGCCTAGTATTTGCATTTCAAGCAGCTTCCCAGGTGGTTTTTCCCAGGCTAATTTTCTTATATTTCTCTGTCTTCTTTTTTAAAGAAAAGATAATCTGTCTTTTATTTCTAAGGCACCACTATATGGCCTAATATCCACTGGCACATACTAGGAGCTCAATAAAAGTTTGTAGAATAAATGAATGTTTGAGTAAATTTAAGTGCATAAAAATATAAATGAATGATGTAATCAACTAAAGTTCTACGTATGCTGGAAAAATAAATATAGATGTATAGTGGAAGAAGTTCCAAACATCTTTGTGTACCTACTATGTGTCAGGTGCTGTGCTAAAGAGCTAGGTATATGATGGTAAAAAAAAAAAAAAAAAAAAAAACCAGATTCAATTTGGATCATCATTTTGTTTGTAGTCAAGCGGAGATGATAAACCGCTCTGAATCACTTAGCAACAGGGATATGTTCTGAAAAATGTGTCCTTAGGGATTTTTGTCATTGTGGGAGCATCATAGAGTATATTTACACAAGCCAGATGGTGTAGACTACTACATACCTAGGCTATGTGATAGAGCCTGTTGCTACTGGGTTAGGAATCTGAACAGCATGTTACTGTGCTGAATACTGTAGACAATTGTAACACAAAGATAAGAAATTGTGTATTTAAGCATAGAAAAGGTGTAGTGAAAATCTATACCGTTCACACTTGTAAAAGATTTTTAAATGGTACATCTGCATAGAGCACTTCCCCTGAATGGAGCTTACAGGACGGGAAGTTGCTCTGGGTGAGTCAGTGTGTGAGTGGTGAGTGAATGTGAAGGCCTAGGACCTTACTACATGCTACTGTAGACTTTATAAACACTGTACATTTAGGCTACACTAAGTTTATTTTTAAATATTTTTATTTCCTCAATAATAAATTAACCTTAGCTTACTGTAGCCTCTTTGTGCACTTTTTAATTTTTTAAACTTTTAGACTGTTTCATAATAATACTTAGCTTACAACACAAATGCGTTGTATAGCTTTACAAAAAAATATTTTCTCTTTATATCCTTATTCCATAAACTTTTTTCTATTTTTGATTAATTTTTTTTTTTTACTTCTTAAATATTTTTGTTAGTTAAAAATGAAGACAAAGCCACACATCAGCCTAGGCCTACATAGGGTCAGGATCATCAACATGTCAGTCACCGCATGCTCTCACTTGTAAGTGGGAGTTAAACAATGAGAATAGATGGACACAGGGAAGGGAACATCACACCCCGAGGCCTGTTGGGGGGTGGGGGCCAAGGGGAGGGAGATTAGGACAAATACCTAATGCATGTGTGGCCTAAAACCTAGATGACGTGTTGATAGGTGCAGCAAACCACCATGGCACATGTATGCCTATGCAACAAGCCTACACGTTCTGCACATGTATCCCAGAACTTAAAGTAAAAGAAAAAAGAAAAAACAAAAAGATGCCACTAGGCAGTAGGAAATTTTCATGTATCCAGGAACTTAAAGTAAAAGAAAAAAGGAAAAAAAAGATGTCACTAGGCAATAGGAATTTTTCAGCTTCATTATAATGTTATGCAACTACGGTCATACCTTTAGTCCAACGTTGACTAAAACATTGTCAGGTAGTGCACAATTGTATGTTAAAGACATAATTACCAATGTCTAAAATAGATTGTGAGGGAGAAGCACACGGTGCATGGAAACGCAGGCATGCTGCAGTGGTATGGGCAACTGTGGAAAATTTATTTGGGCTCTGAACAGTAAGTGAGAATTATTCAGATTTAAATTGTAAAGATGTGACTATGAAAATGGAAATTCACTTCTACATGAAATATTTGAATATGTCGTATAAATCATGTTGATAGTGGATTTGGACCCTGCAGCAAGAAGACCACCTGTTCTTTCAAATGTTTTCAGGCCAATAAATATCACTGGTCCATAAGAATTCTGGATTTTTGTTGGTTTTATAAAAATTAAAACAATATAGAAAGAAGAAATCCAAGTTTTTGGTGAGTGACTATAGAGAGAAAAGGAATAACAGTGAAAAGAGTAGTAACATGTTTGTTGTAACTGGCATTTATCATCTCAAATCTTATTAAAGCATAGATTACCTCAAATGCCCTAATTATATGTTCAGAATGAGCTATATCTCTTGTCAAGAGTATCAGAGTAAAATAAAAGCATAATGAGTTTAATTCTATCATCACTTTGGCTCTTGCTGGTATAACTTAAAAGTTTATTTAGAACTGAGAAAATGCTACTTCCAGGGAACATTTTTCAGAAAAAAAAAAAAAAAAGATATAATAAAAGTAATCATGTGACAGTCCTTCATAAAAAGAACTTCACTTACTGTAAAAAGAAAATTTTAAGCTAATATTGGCTTATATTTTTAAAATCATGCAATTCACACAAATTTATTCTCTGGACAGCTGGATGTTCCATTGTTTCCAAATGAAAATAGTAGATTGTTTGCACCTGGTTAACTCAAAGGCCATTAAAAATAAGAAAAACATAAATTTGGAATTTTAAAATTACTATACGTATTTCTGCTTATATATCTTCTCTGAATTTTAGCAATATTCCCACAACCCACTGTATAAAAATAAACTAAAATAGTTTAAGGCTTCTCTGTGGAATTACATGAGCAGGAATAAATTTCAGACTCCAATTACTTGAAGGAGCAATCATCGAACACCTGTTGGAACATGGCACGTGGTTATGCACTGGGGGATTGAGGTCGCATTTAGGTTGTAGCCAAAAGTACACGAAGACATAGAAAGTAAGAAAGAGCATGATGTACTCAGGAAATTAGTGTGGCCTCAAAACAAGGTTGATGTGGGTAGGAAGTGGTTGTTGACTGAGGAAAATAAGCTGGAGAGGGAAGTAAAGACCAGATGACAAGGCATGTTTTAAGTCATGTATCCTAGCTTGTGTTTTCCCAAGAGTGAAATACAAGACAGGCCTTGGATACAGGTCATTTATTTAAGAGTTAGTTTTAGAATGCACAAGCAAGGAAGAGGTAAAAGAGAGATAAGGAAAGAAGATCAAACAAAACAAAGAACAGTGTGTTATTGAGCTGGTCATGACTATTGGCAATGGACCTCAACCCTACACGCCTACATGGCATCCCTCTGAGGTACCATGTGTAGTCCTGGCCTCCAGTGGCCTCAAGGGTCTAAGAAGAATCCCACTGAAGCCTGGGAGGCCGGGGTGGTGGGGGAGGCTGACTCATCTATCCATGGATGCCATCCTCCATTGTGTGAGAGTTGCCCCAGGGAAGCCACATTGAGCGATGAGCAGCTCCATGGTGTAAAGTCCTGATATAGAGACAAAGAGAGATCATTGAACTCACATAGGAACACACTGGCTTTCCAGAAACTGCCCCCAACTTCAGACATGCTGATGAACACGAAAGATATGGGGCTAGATTGTGCATTCATAATGTCTCCCACTCCATGTGACTGTTTTCACGTTACTGGGTTTTAAGCAATGAAGGGACACAATCAGATTGCAATTTGGCAAGTTTAATCTAACTGTAGTGAAGCAAAGAGATTGAAGCTGAGCATAAGAAACAATGACCAGGTTGGGCGTGGTGGGTCATGTTTGTAATCCCAGCACTTTGGGAGAGGGAGGATCACCTGAGGTCAGGAGTTCAAGGCCAGCCTGGTCAACATGGTGAAACCCTGTCTCTACTAAAAATACAAAAAATTAGCTGGGCATGGTGGTGGGCACCTGTAATCCCAGCTACTTGGGAAGCTGAGGCAGGAGAATTGCTTGAACCCAGGAGGTGGAGGTTGCAGTGAGCTAAGATCACGCCATTGCACTCCAGCCTGGGCAGCAGAGCAAGATTTCATCTCAAAAAAAAAAAAAAGAATGAAAAAGAAACAAAGACCAGTTAGAAAAACAAATACATAACAATTATTCTAGATAGGAAGAAGTAGAGGGATTCATGTGCAATTTTGGAAGCAGAATGGACTAAAGGTAAGAAGTACATTAGGGGAATGATGGATAAGGACAAGTTAAGGATGACCCTTAGCTTTCTGGATTCTACAATGGATGACAATGATTCCATTCAGAAATAGGACAAGGGATCAACTGGGTTTCCAAAGTAGAGCAACAAGAAATATATCCATTCTTCATGTCATTTAGTGAATCAACGATAATGTTTTGAGGACCTGCTGATCTAGGCACTAGAGATTCAGAAGTGAAAAATACAGACAATATCCATACTCTCCAGAGTTTATATCCATTTGGAATAAAAACAAAGCAAGCAAATAAAAAGATAAATTAATACAACAATTTCATATGTGGACAAGTGATACAAAGACCTTAAAAGAGGAGGGTGAGATAAGGTGTAATGAGAGTGGGTTGAGCTCCTTTGGAATGAGTGTTCAGGAGAGACCTAATGAAGAGGCGATATCTGAACTAAGACCTGAATAACACAAAGGAATCACAGGAAGAACTAGGAGAAAACTATTCCAGGCAGAGGGAAGAGCGGGGCCAAGGGTAGGATGAAAGCTGGCACACCCAGGGAGCAGAAGGAGACCATATGGGTGAAGTTTAGTGAAACCAGGTGAGCCTGGCATGAGATGAGAGCAAGAAGGAACCACAGGGGCAGATCATGACAGGAGTAGAGACCATGAAAAGGAGACTGATTTTTATTTCCAGCATTAAAAAAATCACTGGTGGTTTTCAAGCAAGGAGATAATGCGATTAGATTTCTGTTTCTTAAAGGTCGCTCCGGATGTTTTGGGGAGAATGGATTTTTAGACAGACAAGAGGAGACACCTGTGAGATTGGTTAATAATGAGAACTAGCCCTAACATCGCTAAGACATTGCTCTAAGTGCATTGCAAGGATTAATTTATTTAATCCATACAGCAACTCTACAAGGTATATACTATTTTTACTCCCTTCTACAGATGAGAACATACATGTTTCATAACTTGCCCACTGTCAGGAGGTAGCCTGGCTCCAACCCTGTGCCCTTACAAACTATGAATCTTACCATCACATATGAGGCACAGTGCTTGTCCAGGCCAAATGTGACAGAGTGGGTTGAGTGACTGGAGATTGAAACCAAAGTCAATTCAGTGAAAACTGTGATAGGCTGAGGTCCAATCCAATATGAGGTTCATCTCACAAACACCTAATGTCTTCTTTAGTCCTCCTACGCATTGGTTTGTACATTTTATTGACTTTTGGACAGATTATCAAACTGGAAGAAATGTTCTAGATATGAATGATTTAATTAGGTAAAAAAGTAAAACATTCAAAATTGTCTCTAATAGTTTTCAGCATTGACAACATCCCCATAGTTCTGTAGGTGGAGAAGATAGAAACATTAATTGAACGTGGTCAGTATTCTTGAGAAATTGGTACTAGCGAAAGGGATGGTAATGCAAACAAATTTATTATAGTGAGTGATCTGGCAAATTGATGTTTAATAACTGGCACTTTGGAGTGAGGGAAACTTTTACTTGTAGGGTTTGCCAATTTGTGTGATTTCAAGCTACTGATGTTACATTAACCGACTTAAAGAATTCCAGAAAATTTAATACTCGGCTCTCTTGAACCAAGGCAATGTAGCTCCAGCACTTACAGTACAGTGTGAAGAATGTGGAAGAAAGATGTTCAACAGAGGATCCAGGACCACAGAAAGAATCCTGACTGATTATGCCCAAGAAAATCATCCAACACTTCAATGAGGCAAAGGCATTCAAGCCTGGTCTTTAAGAAGGGAGGAGGAAAACTGTCAGTTTATGTATAGTCTATGGCAACTCCAGTTTACATATTGTCCATAGAAGATTTCTACTACAATGGTAACATCAAGTAGTTACCATAAAGACTACAGGGACCACAAAGCCTAAAATATGTAATTCTTTCCAGAAAAAGTGGCCAACCATTGCAATAATCGATGACAACAAAAATCAATTAAACCCTTAATAGAGAAATATCTTTGACTTTCAACACATTAATACAACTTCTTCCATCCTACTGTCTGCCGATGAGCTTACTTGAGATTTTACTGAGACATTGAAGCAATCAGAGCACAGTATCCTTGCTTTTCCTTCTGCTACCATGGGCAAACGATCATTGTGCCTATCTAGAGCCAACCTTTTCATTTGTATGCGACAGACCCTCCCCTCAGGCTCATCCAAGGTCACTGGTCCAAGTGTCCAAGCCTCTCTCTTCCCTGCATCATCGGGTTTTTCCTCTCCACTGAATCATTCTGATTAATGTACAAACATGCCATTATTCTCATTTATTATTATTATTATGGAAAATAACATTTGACATGAAATCTACCTTCTTAAATTTTTAAGTGTATAATACATTAGTTTTTACTATAGTTACAACGTTGTACAGTGGATCTCTAGAAAGATCATTCATCTTGCTTCACTGAAACTAATACCCATTGATTCATAATTTTCCATTTTCTGTCCCTCACAACAATCACCATGCTGCTCTTTGATTCCATAAATTTGACTATTTGGCCGGGCGCGGTGGCTCAAGCCTGTAATCTCAGCACTTTGGGAGGCCGAGACGGACGGATCACGAGGTCAGGAGATCGAGACTATCCTGGCTAACACGGTGAAACCCCGTCTCTACTAAAAAATACAAAAAATTAGCCTGGCGTGGTGGCGGGCGCCTGTAGGAGGCTGAGGCAGGAGAATGGCGTAAACCCAGGAGGCAGAGCTTGCAGTGAGCTGAGATCCGGCCACTGCACTCCAGCCTGGGCGACAGAGCGAGACTCCGTCTCAAAAAAAAAAAATTGACTATTTTAAACACCTCATCTAAACAGAATCATGCAGTATTTGTCTTCCTGTGACTGACTTATTTCACTTAGCATAATATCCTCAAGGTTCATCCAAGTTGTCACATTTTGCAGGATTTCCTCCCTTTTTAAGATTCAGTGTATTCAATTGAATGTGTGTACCACATTTTCTTTATCCATCCATTTGTCAATAGACATTTAGATTGTTTCCACATTTTGGCTGTTGTGAATAATGCTGCAATGAACACAGGAGTGCTTATATCTCTTTGACATTCTGACTGCGATTATTTTGGATAAATGCCCAGAAGTGGAATTTCTGGATTATACGATAGCTCTATTTTTTATTTTCTGATAAACCGCCATACTATTCATTCCCATCAACAGTGTGCAAGTGTTTCAATTTCTCCACAGCCTTGCCAACACTTGTTTTTTGGTTTTACTTTTGCAGGTGTGAGTGGATAACTCATTGTGGTTTTGATTTACATTTCCCTAATTATTAGTGACATTAAGAATTTTTATATATCTATTGGCTATTTGTATGTATTCTGGAAGCATCATAATTCCTGATATTAAAATTCATTACAAACCTATATCATTAATGAAAATGATAGAGTACTGGCATAATGACAGACATGTAGACCAACAGAACAAAATAGAATATCCAGAAAGAAAACCACAAATATATGGACAACTGGTCTTCTAAAAGGGTGGTGAGAATATAAAATTGGGAACATCTCTTTAACAAAGGGTGTTGGGAAAACTGGATATCTATATGAAAAAGAATGAAATTGGACTTCAATCTTACACCATATACAAAAATAAACTCAAAATGGGTTAAAAACTTTAAATGTAGGACTATAAATCTTCTCAAAAAACACAGAATGGTCATGACATTTCTCTTGATAATAATTTCATGGATATACCACCAAAGCACAGACAGCAAATATAATAATAAAGCTGAACTTAGGTCAAACTAAAAAGCTTCTGTACAGTGAAAGAAACAATCAACAGAGTAAAAAGGCAATCTATGGAATGGGAGAAAATATTTGCAAACCATACATATCTGATAAAAAGTTAATCTCCAAAATAAATAACAAATGCTTACAACTCAGTAGCAAAAATAAAACTACTAACCCAATTAAAATGAGCTAAAGACTTGAAGCAACATTTCTCCAAAGAACACATTATACCATATTTTAAAAATGATCTGCTCCCAATCCCCGATTCAGCTATCACCTCTTTCTCTTATCCAGTTACCCTAACACCTTTTATTGAAAAGACATTCCCCCATTTTATATTTTTGGCATCCTCTTAGAAAGACCCTATTTGTGGTCTTATTTCTGGGCTTTCTATCTTGTTTCATCGGTCTATATGTCTCTCTTTATGCCAGTACCATATTGCTTTGATTACTACAGGTTACTCCTCTCTTTTTTTTTTTTTTTTTTTTTGAGATAGAGTCTCACTCTGTTGCCCAGGCTGGAGTGCAGTGGCACAATCTCGGCTCACTGCAACCTCCAGCTCCCGGGTTCAAGCGATTCTCTTTCCTCAGTGTCCCGTGTAGCTGGGACTACAGGCGCATGCCACCAAGCCCGGCTAATTTTTGTATTTTTAGTAGAGACAGGGTTTCACTATGTTGGTCAGGCTGATCTGGAACTCCTGACCTCGTGATCCACCTGCCTCAGACTCCCAAAGTGCTGGGATTACAGGCGTGAGCCACCGCGCCGGGCTGGTTACTCCTCTTTTTACTGCAAACTCCTCAAAGGCGTTGTTCCTAGTCTCTTGTTAATTTCTATTACATCCACTTCTCTCAAGTTTTATCCCTCCATCCTTCTTACTCTATCAAAACTGCTCAAGGTCAACAATGACCTTTACATTGTAAACTCGGTAGCTAATTCTCAGCTATGCTATGGTGTGCATATTGGTTTTCCCTCAAAATTAATATGTTAAAACCTAACCCCCAATGTAATAATATTAAAGAGTGGACCTTTAGGAAGTGATTAGGTCATGAGAGCTCTGCCCTCATGGATGAGATTACTAACTGTATATAAGAAGCTTGAGGAAGCTCCAGAGCCCCGCTATACCCTCTGCTATGTGAGAACAGAGCAACAAGGCACCATCTTTGAGGCAGACAGTGAGCTTTACCAGACACTGAATCTGCTGGCACCTTGATCTTGGATTTCCCAATCCCCAGAGCTGTGATACATAAATTTCTATTGCTTATGTTACTCAGACTATGGTATTTTGTTATAGCAGCTCAAATAAATGAAGACACTAGATAATACAGTTAATCACTTCCAATTCCTTAAAATACTTATTCACCTGACTTCTAATTAACCATACTCATTTGATTTCCATTTTTGTCGGCATTAAGACCTCATTGACAGTATATATTTCCACCTTCCACATCATAGATTAGAACGATAAAAACTGAGGTGCACTTAACATGAAAGTTATGCATTCACCCTCAAGTGAAGGCTATAAGGACATCACAACTCAGAACAAAGGTTCAGGTTTCGTAGCAGTTTAAACGGATCATTATGAAGACAGAATTGACCCATTACTGAAAAATAAAAGTACGAACTTGCTAAACTTGAAAGAACTTCGGTGGCAACAGCATCTAATTCCATGTTCACGTGGCAAAAGTGGTTCTGTCTCAGCAAAACAACATCACATGCCACAATAAATTGATCCTAATAATTCAAACACTACCCTGATTCCCTAAGAAATTACAAGAAGTGCCTTATGAATCCTTCTGATGCTTTTTCTTCTCTAATAAGATTATGGGTCAGTAACCTCAAAGGTAAATTTTATTTCTATTTTTTAAAATAAAGCAGATTCAGCAAGTTAAATGGTTTATTTCCTCCTCTGTTTTACAATTGAGATATATCTAAGCTTCAAAAGAAAACAGAAACGACTTTTACCCTGACCTCATCATATCTTCCTTATCTTCTTTTGACGTATACTCTCTATATTAATTGGTTCTTAATTAAGCTTTGTGCTTCGGGATTTGAAATAGCTTCAGAGTATTGGTAGCCAGTTTCTACTCTTGTTCTTTTTTTTAGCAATGTTGATTGAAAATTAATTCAATGTAGAAGAAAGTGACGATGTACTATGTAGCAACGTGGCCTGTGGGTGCTCAATTTAAAAATCCTGTCAATTAGGGTCATAATTTCAACTAAAGTTTGCATATAGACACTAAAAAGGCACCATCCTAGAGCCTAAAGGCATAATCCATGCTCAGAAGAATCTCTTTTGTTAGTCAATGAAGATATTATTCTTTATTTGGAAAGAGGACAAAAATATTTGTTGCTGGCTTTGAAGTGCTAGTTAAACAATATGAAATTATTGAGGGTAATTGTATCCTGCACAAGGTCCTAATGTAACATGGAGACCTGAAACACACACACACATACAGCTTTCTGAATGTTCCTGTAAAGCCAGCCCCCAGCTATAGAGATCTGAACAACATTTGATTAAGATTTAGATCTTATTACTTTTTTCCTTACCCAGTGGGAGTCATTTTGTTTTTTGTCTGTTCAGAGTAAAGAATTCCTAGAAAACTATATTCAGATGGTTCATAACAATCAGGTGATTGTTCTTTTACTTATTCGTAGACTTGATTTTCCTCTTAAAAATTCATATTTATCTATTGTCTGATTATGTTCTCCACAAATCCAAATGTTGCAATGATGGATAAGAGTATAATAATTCAATTGCTTTAACAATGACCAATAACCAATGGAAAAATACATTCTTAGCTTACTTAATGAAAATCCACAAATCCACAAAAGACTTTTTAATTTTCCCCCTATTTTCTAATATTGAAACATCATGCTGCCACATCTAACAACAAGTAAATTGCTAAAATCTAAGAGCCAGCGTTACCTTTGCTGAAAGTCAAATAAGGACATGTAGAAACTATATTAATTTTTTTTTTTTTTTTTGAGACGGAGTCTTGCTCTGTCGCCCAGGTGGGAGTGCAGTGGCATGATCTCGGCTCACTGCAAGCTCCGCCTCCCAGATTCACGCCATTCTCCTGCCTCAGCCTCCCAAGTAGCTGGGACTACAGGCGCCCGCCACCGTGCCCGGCTAATTTTTTGTATTTTTAGTAGAGACGGGGTTTCACCGTGTTAGCCAGGATGGTCTCGATCTCCTGACCTCGTGATCCGCCCGCCTTGGCCTCTCAAAGTGCTGGGATTACAGTCATGAGCCACCGCGCCTGGCCGAAACTATATTAATTTTAAATATAAACTCATATTTATTTTTAAACAATATTCATAATATGTAGGCCATTAACACAGAGTATTAACCAGTCCAGTACATTTGGCTATTTCTGGTTCAGAGTAAGAATGAATATTTACTAACAAAATTCTGGAAAAACTTGAATCTATTAACATCAATCATTTATGTCCCAATGTCAGAGCATTCTAGTTTCCTATCCAATGGCCACTTTCTTCTTTTCCCCTAGCAATTGAACTATGGATATTGTGCCCAAATTGTGCACTTTGCAGCTACATTGTGACAAATGACCAACTCCTAACCCATAGTATAGGTTATTGGTCATTCCATAGGTTCTATGAAACTGCTGATAATTCTCCTTAAAAAAGAGATCTGACACCATTGTTTCTCAAATTGTGGTTCATAGTTTCTTGGGAGTCTAGGAGTTCAAATATGATTTTTTAATGTTTATTTTTTATCTTACGTTAAAAAGAACGTATACAATTATGAAAGATAAAATCTCCAGTTTGCAATGAGGTTTCTCACTTTAAAGCCATCATCATATGGCTTTTCTTTTTGAGCCTGGTTACTCCCAAAGCAGGGTCAAATGCAAAGATTTGCTTGTACTTGTTCACATAGGAATGCGGTCCCAGGGAGAAGTACATGTTGAAGAATAAAACAGGGAAGAAGAGGAAAACCATCACAAAAATATTTTATCTGCTTGGAAAATGCTATGGGAAGCTGGTGCTTGATCTCCCGGTGAAAACTGAGGGAACTTTGTAAAAACATCACAAAATTGCCTGGTCAGGAGACAAAAGAGGTTAAGAGGAGTCCGACAGGTGATAGTTTTCCCACTTTTGGATTGCACACAAATGAGTGCAAAGTGGCTTCTCAAGAACATGTCCTGAAAAGGCATCAGAGAAGACCATGGCAGGAGCCAAGAGGTGAGCTGAGTGGCTCAAGCTAAAGCACGGGACGATTGCTAGGCTCATCAAAGCCAGTATAGTAGCTAGGGTAAGAGGTGGAGCCAGGAGAATTTTGAGGGATAAAATACAATCTACCATCTGTACCACTCAGATCCATTCATGCACTTTATTACTCCAGTCTAGCACATTGTGATGGTGCTAGCTAGGCACAATCTCAGCAAGGATGTTGTACAACAGAGCTGGTAGAACAAGCTAGATTGCCCCTGTTACATCTGAGCCTGATATTCACTACAGCTCTCCCCAGCATGTGGAGATTACAATTTGGATTATAATTCAAGATGAGATTTTGAGTGGAGAGACAGCCAAACCATATCATTCTGCCCCAGCCCCTCCCAAACCTCATGTCCTCACATTTCAAAACACAACCATGCTCTCCCAACAGTCCCACAAAGTCTTAACTCATTCCAGCATTAACCCTTCCACCTATGAGCCTGTAAAATCAAAAGCAAGTTAGTTACTCCCCAGATACAATGAAGACACAGAAATTTGGTAAATACATCCATTCCAAATAGGAGAAATTAGCCAAAACAAAGGGGCTACAGGCCCCATGCCCTAATAGGGCAATCATTAAATCTTAAAGTTCCAAAATTATCTCCTTTGACTTTATGTCTCACATCCAGGTCACACTGATGCAAGAAGTGGGCTTCATGGCCTTGGGCAGCTCTGCCCCTGTGGCTTTGCAGGGTAAAGTCCTCCTTCCAGCTCCTTTCATGGCCTGGCATTGAGTGTCTGCAATTTTCCAGGCACACAGTGCAAACTGTTGGTGGATCTACCATTCTGGGGTCTGGAGGACAGTGGCCCTCTTCTCACAGCTCCAACAGGCAGTGCCACAGTGAGGACTCTCTGTGGGGGCTCCAACCCCACATTTCCCTTCCCCACTGCCCTAGGAGAGGTTCTCATTGAGGGTTCCACTCCTGTGGCAAACTTCTGCCTGGACATCCAGGTATGTCCATACATGCTTTGAAATCTAGGCAGAGGTTCCAAAACTTCAATTCTTGACTTCTGTGTACTCATAAGCTCAATACCACATGTAAGGCACCAAAGCTTGGGGCTCGCAGCCTCTGAAGCAATGGTCAGATCTATATGTTGGCCCCTTTTAGCCATGGCTGGGACAGAAGCAGCTGGGATGCAGAGCACCATCTCCCAAGGCTGCATAGAGCAGTGGGGCTCTGGGCCTGGCCCGTGAAACCATTTTTCCCCTGTAGGCATCTAGGCCTGTGATGGGAGGGTCTGCACTGAAGGCCTCTGACCTGGTGACATTTTTCCCCATTGTCTTGGTGATTAACATTCAGCTCCTGGTTACTTATGCAAATTTCTGCAGCAGGCTTGAGTTTCTCCCCAGAAAATGGGTTTTTCTTTTCTATTGCATTGTCAGACTGCAAATTTTCCCAACTTTTATGCTCTGATTCCAACTTTTATGCTCTTGAATGCTTTATTGCTTAGAAATTTCTTCTGCCAAATACCCTAAATCATCTCTCTTAAGTTCAAAGTTCCACAGATCTCCAGGACAGGGGAAAAATGCCACCAGTCTCTTTGCTAAAGAAGAACAAGAGTCACCTTTATTCCAGCTCCCAACAAGTTCCTCATCTCCATCTGAGGCCACCTCAGCTTGAACTTAATTGTCCATTCCTTTGACCATTCGAGACGAGTTGAAGTCATTCCAAAGACTTCAACAAGTCTCTAGGAAGTTCCAAACTTTCCCACATTTTCCTGTGTTCTTCTGAGACCTCCTCTCCTGGTTAACTGGCTGTTAACCAGTTCCAAAGTCATTTCCACAATTTTGGGTATCTTTACAGCAGTGCCCCACTACCTGGTACCAATTTGCTGTATTAATCTATTCCAATGCTACTATAAAGAAATACCCAAAACTGGGTAATTTATAAAGAAAATAGATTTATTTGACTCACAGTTCCACATGTCTAGGGAGCCCTCAGAAAACTTACAATCATGGTGAAAGGCACCTCTTCACAGGGCGGCAGGAAAGGGAAGTACAGAGAGAAGGGGGAAAAAGCCCCTCATGAGAGAACTCACTCGCTATCATCAGAACAGCATGGGGGAAACGCCCACATGTTCTAATCACATCCCACAAGGTCCCTCCCCCAACACATGGGGATTACAATTCTGATTACAATTCAAGATGAGATTTTGGGTGGGGACACAGCCAAACCATATTACCACCTGAGCTCCATCCATATCCTGTCAGATCAGCGGCAGACTTAGATTCTCACAGGAGCACAAACCATATTGTGAACTGCACATGTGAAGGATCTAAGTTGTGCACTCCTTATGACTATCTAACTAATGCCTGATGATCTGAGGTGGAACAGTTTCATCCTGCCTGCCACCCTCTGCCCCTGTCCATTAAAAAATTATCTTCCATGAAACCAGTCCTTGTTGCCAAAATGGTTGGATACCACTTAGACAAAATGGAACAATCCTCTGAAAAAAACACAAATGGCTACAAGAAACAATATGAAATAATTTGAAGAGCTCTTTAACTATTAAGAAAATTGAAATTGTAATTTTTAAAAATTCTCAAAACATAAATCTCCAGACTTCAGTGAATTTACTGCAGAAGGCTACCAAATGTTTAAATAAAATTAATGTCAATTCTAAACGATAGCTTTCAGAAAAATAGAAAGGAGAGAACACTTCTCAACTCATTCCATAAAACTAGTATTACCACCAAAACCAGACAAAGACAGTACAAGCAGAAAACTACAGACCAATATCCCTCATTAATATAGACACAACAATCATCAGCAAAATATTACCTAATAAATTCAGCAACATATGAAAAGAATTATGCACCATGACTAAGTGTGGTTTATGGTAAGATCATAAGGCTGGTTCAGTAATCAAAAATCATTGTAGTCCACCATGTTGACACATGAAAGAAGGAAAATAAACACGAATTTTGGCAAAACGTAACACTTATTTCGAAGAAAAGAAAACTGTCAGAAAAATTGAAATACAGAGAAACTTCCTTGACTTAATAAGGAGTACCTGCATAAATACATACAGTTAGCATTATACTTAACAGTGAAAGATTGAATTTTCTCCCTGTGACTAGAAAGAAGGCAAGGGTGTCCACTCTCGCTACTGTTAATCAAAACAATGCTGGAAGTTTTAGCTAAGTCAAGAAAGCAATAGAAAGTGTTCACATTGGATAGGGAGAAATAAAACAGTCCTATTTGCAAATGACATAATCATCTAAATAAAAATCCCCCAAATCAACAAAAAATCCAAAATGAACAAAAACAAAGAACACCAATAAAAGAATTTTGGAAGTTATAAATAAGCTCAGGAAGGTTTCAGGATATGAGATAAATATACAAAAATCAGTTGTATTTATATACACTAGCAATTAACGCAAATATTTAAAATAAAATATAATTTACTGTACAATTTAAAATTGCTCAAAGAAATAAATATATAAGTGTTAATCTAATAAAATATGTATAAGATTTGTATGTTGAAAACAAAAGACCAATAGAGGAAATCAAAGAAAATTGAAATAAACGGATAGCTATAGCATGTTCATGGGATGAAAGACTAAACATAGCAAAGGTGTCAATTCTTTCCAAATCAATAGGCAATCTTACCAAGATCCTAGAAAGGTATTTTTATAGACATAGACGAGTTGATTTTTAAATGTGTATCAAAAGACAAAAGAACCAAGAAAGCTAAAATCATTTTGAATTAAAAATTGACCTACTAGATTTTAAGACTTAGAGCTTCAATAATTAAGATGATGTGGTACTGGCAGAAGATAGACACAAAAATCAGTGAAAGAGAACAGAGATCCCAGAAATAGACCCACACGAATATGCCCAATTAATTTTTGACAAAGATGCAAAAGCAATTCCATAGAGAAAAGGTAGCCTTTTTGACAAATGATGCTGGAGCAATTGGATATTCAGAAGCAAAAGAGAGGAAGAGGGAGAGAGAGAGAGAGAGAGAGAGAGAGAGAGAACCCAAACCCAAGTCTCATATGCTACAAACTCAAAATAGATTGGATCACGTACTTAAATGCAAAAAGTAAAACTGTAACACTTTGAGAAAACAGTAGGAGAAAATCTTCAGGATCTAAGACTAAGTAAAGAGTTCTTAGATTTTACACTAAAAGCATCATCCAAAAACAGAAAAAAAACTGTCAAATTGGACTTTCATCAAAATTAAAAACTTTTGTACTGCAAAATACCCTTTTACAAAAACAAAATGACAAATTACAGACTGGGAGAAAATAATTGCAAACCACATATTTGACAAAGACTAGAATATATTAAAACTCTCAAATTTAACAGTAGAAAAAAACAAAAAACCCCAACAATTCAATTATAAAGTGAGTAAAAGAGATAAGGAGATACGTCATTAAAGAGAATACACAGATGCAAATAAGCCCAAGAAAAGATGTTCAATATTATTAGTCCCTTGGAAAATTTAAATTAAAATCATAATGAAATATCTAATTTATCAGAACTGTTAAAAAGAAAGTTACAAGACAAAATCCTGGGAAGAATGCAGAGAAACCACCAAATCACACCTATTTTGTAGATGGGAGTATGAAATGGTTCACCCACTCTGAAAAACTGTTTGTAGGTTCTGAAAAATCTATACACACAACAACTCTCCTACAACCTGGCAATTATTCTCCTGGACATTTCTCTCAGAGAAATAAAAACATGTTCACCCAAAGACATGAGCACAATTGTTCACAACAGCTTTATATGTAATAGCCTGGAAACAACCCAGATGTTCTTCATGAGGCAATGGTTGAACTATGTAATATTCATACCATGTATTGCACACTCAGCAATAAAAAGGAATAAACTACTGATACATGCCACAGTCTGGATGAATCTCCAAAAAATTAGACAGAGTAAAAAGGCCAATCCAAAAAGTTACACCCTATATGATTCAATTTATACAACATTTTTGAAACGAAAATATTATAGATATGAACATACTATTTAGGCTGTCTGGAATTAAGGAGGGAATGCAGGCAGGAGGGAAAGGTAGGTGTCAATAAAAGTGCGCGAGAGATGTTTGTGGTAACGGGAATGTTCTCTAACTTGCGTGTATCACGTGTGAATATCCTGAGAGTGAGAATGTATTACGGTATCGTAAGATGTTACCACTGGGGAAAGCTGAGTACATCGTATTGTGATCTCTGCATATTACATCTTATACTGTGTGCGAATCCGCAATTACCTAAAAATTAAAAATTAATTTATAAATTATATGTGGTAGCAATAATCCCATTATTTTCTTCAACCTGTGTCTAAATCCAAGTGTAATTATTTTTATATGCTGCTTAATAGCTAAATAGTGTGATGTTTATTACTTCCAGAATGTACTACACTGCATTATGAAAGAATTTGAGATTATTTTCAGGGAAAGAACAAAAGAAAAAATCAAACCTCCAACTGTCACTGCTTTATGATTTTCTTTTTGCTGATTTTATACTAAACTTTTAAAATATTCTTCTGTACTATTTTCTAATTGTAATTTTGGATTTAATTCATAATCAAAGGGTCTCTTAAGTATACTGATATGTTTCATTGCATTCTAATGATTAAGAATGGGAATAGGGCCGGGCGCGGTGGCTCAAGCCTGTAATCCCAGCACTTTGGGAGGCCGAGACGGGCGGATCACGAGGTCGGGAGATCGAGACCATCCTGGCTAACATGGTGAAACCCCGTCTCTACTAAAAAATACAAAAAAAAAACTAGCCGGGCGAGGTGGCGGGCGCCTGTAGTCCCAGCTACTGGGGAGGCTGAGGCAGGAGAATGGCGGGAACCCGGGGGGCGGAGCTTGCAGTGAGCTGAGATCCGGCCACTGCACTCCAGCCTGGGCGGCAGAGCGAGACTCCGTCTCAAAAAAAAAAAAAAAGAATGGGAATAAATGACAGTATAAATTTTTTCACCCAATTTAATGGAATGCAATGGAATTAAATGAAATTAAGTTTTACTCATGGCAGAACTGACTAAGTCTTCCACTTTTCTTCCAATGTTAAAATATAATTGAAACAGTAGAAAAATGGCATTGAATTATGCTTGGTAAGATCAACCACATTTCATCAGTGAAATACATTATCACATTATCTATGAAACACATTGGGTTTTACTCAATACAAGAGTAGTTTTAAGCTTTTCAGCTTGGGATGGGATTTGTAGTTATTGTTTTCATTTCTTGAAGGTTAACACAAAAAAAGTCAAGGACTTAAGAAGTAGGGCTTTTTCCTTAATAATAGAGCATTAATTAAAGATTCCAAAGTGACTAAGTGATCCGTGGTTACTTAAAGGATATTTATCAAGCATATGTCCATGTTTCCATATTCTCCCCATGAAGTTAAGTGTGAAACAGCTGTAACCTCTCAGGAACTCCAAACAAAGATGTTCCAGGATCAGCTGAACATATAGGAGACTTGAATCAGTTATCATAAAATCTCATTGATCAGTTAGGCACCCTCTTAACACTGCAAGATTACTTAGAGAATCCTGTAAATTTTAGTCATGTGGCTCAGAGAGTATTGCCCAGTGGTGCAACGTAGATCCATTGAACAGTAGTTCATGGTTTATGGATCAGGGATGAGGTTAGGAAAGTCGTAGTTTAAGATGGTAAAAAAGATAAGAAGAATAGAAGGAAAGGTAAGAAAAAAAGCAGAGACAGCCAATCAAGATCAATAATCATTGACCTGTGTTTTAGCAAATTTAAAGAGGAGTAAACAGAATCCTAATTCTTCTGATTTACTTAGTTATGTTGAAGTGACTCTAAGGGACACTTAAAAATATTTGTCTTCACAAATATGCTTAGCCAACGCTTTTAACGAGCGTCTTGGGCGTTTGCCAATCAATTGGATATATAGTATTTTTTGTACCAAGTAACACATAAATTCATGTCCACTATTTAGACCGACTGCAGTAGCATTTATGATACAGCAAATTTATGGATAATTCTATTTGCAACCCAATGTTACATTTATAATCAATATTCCATCCTCCACTCATCAAAAAATTTCAGAATAGCCAAAATGAGCCCCTTTTCAGAAAAACAGTGGAGACTTTGTTGTAATGAAAGATCTCCCAAGTCCATCATACACTCACACATCATAAACTTATTCTGTGTACTCTGTAACAAACTTTTTCAAATAACTCTAAAATGAGGGACCAGAGTATATAGATTATGAAGTTTCAAAAAGTGGAATGTGATTTACACTCTTTCATTATTTTCTTAAATTAGAGTTTAGTTGATGTGGTTCTGGGAGTTGACTGGAGCCAAATACCTATGAAGGGAAAGAATATAAATTTTCCATTATTTGAGGATTGCCATATTCTCTCAATGCAATTTAGCATGTTCAATAAATCCTTATATAATTTTTAGAAAAAAATTAAAAATCACCTAAATGTCTAAAAGCCTGAATAATAAATTATAAAAATCATTTTTTTGTTGCAAATATGAAACACCTATATCAAACATTGTGCAAGGCATGTAAGCCAAGATTACCAATTTGTAAGATTACCATTTGATTCCCAAACCTGTTTCTAGCCCTGTGTTTCCCATTTCTACGAATGCAGTGTTACCTTCACTCTCCCAGGCATAGAGATGAATACCAACATGCCTTTTAGCTTCTCCCTCCAACCTTCCCTGTAATATCCTCCCTTCTTTTGGCTGTTCACTACTTCTGATTCTTCTGACATTGGTCCTGTTTTTACTATTCAAGTTCTCATTTCCTCACACCTTAGTGATTGTGAAATTCCCCTGCACTTCTCCTCACCTAGGAGCTTCCTCTTCTCTTAGTCCATGTTACGCATCCACGTAAGATTAATCTTCTTGTGTTCATATACTGCATCATAATCCTCTCCTGCTTTAAAACCTTCTATAACTCCCTTACTGCATAGAAAATTCAAGTTAAATTGCTCAGCCTGACATTCAAGGCCTCATGTGATCTCAATTTCCTCCCAAGGACCCCTCCTGTCTACCTTTGAGATGTAACTCCTAGGATGATTTCCCACAACAAACGCTTTCTCAAACACATTTGTGTGCAATTTCCTGTTTCCTACGGTTGTAGACAATTTCTCCCTGCTCTGGCGCTCTACCTGCATCCCCCAATAGCAGTAATACTTTATCTGTACATCTGCTTTCTTTTCCATTTTTATTTTTTTCCCCTGAGACGGAGTGTCACTCTGTCACCCAGGCTGGAGCACAGTGGTATGATCTTGGCTCATTGCAACCTCTGTCTCCCGAGTTCAAGCAATTCTCCCCCTTTAGCCTCCTGAGTAACTGGGACTACAGACACGCGCCACCACACCTGGCTAATTTTTGTATTTTTAGTAGAGACGGGATTTCATCATGTTGGCCAAGCTGGTCTCAAACGCCTGACCTCGTGATCCACCCACCTCATCCTCTGAAAGTGCAGGGATTACAAGCGTGAGCCACCACGCCTGGCCGCTTTTTTTTTTTTTTTTTGATAGACTATATGTTCTGTGATGTTAGGTACCATGTCGTATCCATCATGGTGTGATTCACCATGACTAACAAGTGATGTGGTAGACAT
Source organism: Macaca mulatta (assembly GCF_049350105.2). NCBI lineage: Eukaryota > Metazoa > Chordata > Mammalia > Primates > Cercopithecidae > Macaca > Macaca mulatta. Next base: position 174,483,631 of record NC_133409.1, read on the forward strand.
ACGTGAGTATTTATTGGATAGATTGATGTATTCTTCTTGATAAACAAATTTTTAATATAAATACTTGCAAATAGAAGGGCCCCCCAGGTTTCCATTACAATTTGTTCATACTTCTTACACTTTACTGGTAAGATAAATGTAGACAGATCCAATAGATGAGTTTTAAAGCCATCTTTTTTGAATCTGTGGTCCTTCATCACAGTGCTGCACGGATTAGTTAATATGTTTCAGTTCTTTGGTTAAAAAAAAAAATTCTGAAAATTGCTTGTTTTTATGTTTTAAAGAATTTTGCAATCTATTTTCAACAAAAACATAAATCTAGTCAATAAAATGGGGATGAAATAATAATTATGAGAACAATGATCTTTAAAGTATTCTTTTTTCTATTCTAAATGCCATCTCAGAGGCTGATGCATGGTTTTATTTTTTCACCCATTCTGAAGAGAGAAGACTTTTTTAAAAAAAATTCTTTGTCTGGACTGCAGTAAAAGAATTATAAAAGACCTTAAAATAAAGTCACTTGGGCAACCCTCCTGCCTTGGGAGGACTATATATAAACCCAACTGGAAAGAGAGATATATTTTCCAAGTTGGGAAGGGTAAATATAAACCTGAACTTGACATTAACTTTCCTTTATGATTCAACGAAGTGTTTAAACATCCTTGAAAGGTAAAAGTTTCTTTTTCCTCCTTAAATACTCTGCACTTCAGTCACTTGCATCGAACGTTTATAATCTGCTGTGAATTATTTCATCAGTGCTAGAATGAAGAAGTCTCCTGTTTTAATAGAATCCATTCCAAAGTAACACAAACTTACATAACACTTGAATTACAAGAGTTCACCACAATGTGCTTTCAAATAATGTTTCCTTAGTGCATTTAAAATATCATTCAATTTATAACTTCTCAGAAGCATATTTGTTATGCAAATTGAGGTTCATCTCTACTTTAAATGTTAGGTTATATGGAACCTATGTAAAACGAATAAAAATATTTTTAAACTGCACCATGATTTCAGCATATATAGTAAAAGCTCTGAAGTAGGAATCTTTAGAAATTAAGAGTCAGGGGACTAATAGTTATTTCAGAATTTACTGTATTGGGTGCTATAATATGTTGATGATATGTTACTTACCATTATACCAGGCAATCAATAGACTTATCAGATTGAAACTATAGGCATCCTATTCAGATCTCTTCATACAAAAACCAAGTTGTTCAACATTATATTATTGTAACATTTTGGTAAAGGCTTTGAAGCAATTATTATGTTTTATTAAAATATTTCACCCTACTATTTTCTATGCAAATAAACCATTTAATATAATATGGACAATGAGGAAAACTTCCTTTCTCTCTCTAAATGTAAAATACTGGAACATCCATTTTAATTATCATGTATAAACCTGAAAACTAAATGCCACCAAATACCTATGCTAGCTGTGCTCGTAGCTTGTATCCCATCCCCTTCTCATCAGAAATTGTGGCAGTGTATCTGCATGTGGCATTGATTTCTGAATAAGCAGCCAAGTTGAGGTGTGATCAGTTATACAGACAAGCTCACTGCACTTTCTTATATCTGAAACATCCCTGGAGGCCCTTACAATTTCTCAATGTCATAGACTCTAATCTTTATGGATCTTAAGTCCAAAATTAGAAAACACAGAGTATCATGATTGCCTACAATATGAAATATTCACAAGCATAAGTAAAACCCATTTTCTTTATATAAAAAGCACTTTATATTGAAGTACATGATCAACCACCTTCTCTACAGTAACTTGCTTTTAAAAAAAATGAACAAATATGGAACAAATTTAAATTTTCTATCCAAACTTATTGAAACCACACCTCACAACTATTATTCTGATGGATATTATTTGCTTCCATTTGATTGTTTACAGCTCAACCAAACTTTTAATAGTTCTCTGTATTGTAAATTCTAAAAGTTCCCGTACTTCCTTGACATCTTTGAGCCTCACAAGGCTTCAAAGGCCTCACCATGAATTTCTCTGCTCTCATCAGATATGCAACCCCTTCTCTCAAAGGGAAAGTCTCCCCATCTCTAGCTAGTCCCCCTATCTGCTGGGCCAGCTGCACTCCATCTGGTTCTCCACCCAACAGGTTTCACTTCCCTGCCAGCCCATGAAATTATCCAAGCAAGCCAATCACATCCTTCCATAGGAACCAGAGGTCACCTCACCCTCTTGTTACTACAAAGCCTACACTCCTATGCCCTTTGGGGTTCACTCTCCTCCTGAGCCCATCCTTATGTGACTCTGCATGGAGCACAGTGTCTTCTTCCCCTGGACTGCAAATATGTGTGGCTAACAAGCTGCTGTCAATCTCATGGCTCCCAAGTTGGGTGTTGTGTATTTGGTCATCTTGTAATTGGAACTGGCGATTCCTCCTTCACCAATGGGGTGAGTAGAAGGTATCGAAATACTCTTAATTTTTAAAATTCAGAGTTGGTAGGTGAACAGGCTTTATCTTACATGTCACGGAAAGGATTTTATGTTTTACAGCCCCGCCACACCCATGCTGCTGGATGAAGAAGGCAGGGATAATGTGAGACAGAAGCCAGCTCTGTCCCTGTGGTTGGGTGTCACCAGGCTGTGTGGGACAGACAAAGGAATGACGAGAACCAGGACAAAGAAAGACTGAGGAACACAGCGGCATCTCTGACATTTTTCTACACTGGAATAAGTTTTCTCTTCTCGACAAAAATTATACTGAGAGTCTATTAGATATTTCAAACATTCAGAAAATAAGACTGAATATTTCACAAATCTCATTAGATGTCTCTCTTATTATTTTAACTTAGGTTAGCCAGAAACCCGGAGATTAGGACTCTGGAGTCAGTGCTTTATTTGGGAGGTGAAGAAATGGGATGAGGATTAGTAGGAGGTAATTACAGCGTTTTATCAAGCAAGATGCCACTATAGATATTTGGAGCCTATTTCCACTGGGAGACTCTGAAAGACACTGCAGTACAGCCACCTCAGAGAAATCTCAGTCAAGATGGAGGGAGATGGGTTATTTATGCACAATCCTGAGATGGCTGAACTCAATAAGAATTAATTTTCAGGCACCCTTATCCTCCCTACATAAGGACCACCCTGTTTCAAACAGCCCACAGAACCCCTGTCCCCCGACATCAGTCTCTATTGCTTGTCCAGCTTTATTTAATTTATACTTCTTATCATCTCCACAAATAGTACAATTTTTTTTCCGTTACCTGTGTCATTTACGGGGAAGATCCAAACGACTAGAGACTTGTTTTGTTCACGTCTGTAACACCAGGGAACAACCTAGTATATTGTAGGCACCCACTAAAGAATGAATGAATGAATGAATGAATGAATGAATGAATGAATACATAAATTCCACGGGGAGAAGTTCTGTGAGCAGTGAGATTTAACAGCGGGCCCAGAGGACCAAACTCCTACTGGTGGGCTACAATAAAAGGTTAGGGCTGAATGTGGGGCCAAACCGTGCACACATGGTTCCCCAAAGGTGCAAAACCACTGAGAGAAGCAATGGACTGGGCGACTCTTCTCCAACATCACGCCTTTGTGCCACCGGCCCATAGGAAGCTGAGATGACTCCTTCTCATTGTCTTACCAGCATAGCTTTTTTGAAAGTAATCCCACATGACTCCTTGACATGTTTGTGGTAGCGCAGTCTATGCTATGTGGGTCTTCCCTGCACAAAACTATTTTCCCCACTAAAATGTTAAGTTCTTGAAAGAGGAAGTTGTGTCCAATCCACACGTGTACTCCAGTCAGAGGTGGGTAATTATGGGTTATTAAAACATGAATGCATTCACGATCTGTTAGTTATTATTCATTGCGTGTTTAGTGGTGTGGCTTTCGGGAACAAGGTAAGTGGTCATTCTGATCTGTAAAGCAAGGATTTTCACCCATCCCTCATGCATGCAGGTAAAAGGAGCTCCCCTTGGCATTTGAGTCAAGACTATTCAATTCTCTGTGCTGTCTTATTTGGCACCATATTTTCTAAGATGAAAGCTATTATAGACCTTGGTTTCTATGATGCTTTGCTTGTGGTTTTTTTCCTCTTCCCCAGCCTGCTAATGTCTCGGACTCTCTCGAGGACTCTTGTTCTATTGTTAGCCTCTTGGGTGTTGGTGTTCTTCAGATCCTTCCCTGCACCACATTCCACTCTTATTCTAGATAATTCTCTTTGAGTCATCTTATCGTTTGCAAGTCTGTATTCATCACACACAGTCTCCTGAAGCCCAGGTATTTTACTTCAGATCTGATCTTTCTTCTGAGTGTCCAATCTGCTTACTAACCAGTTAATTGAAAATCTCTCCTGGGCATCACATGAGCCCCTCAAACTCAGCAGATGCAAAACTAGGCTCATCATCCTTCTCCCGACACCTGCTCTTTTGCATGTATTTCCTATTTTCAGGAATAGTAAAAATATTCAACCACATTTACCCAAGCTGGAAATTCTATCATCGAGTCTTTCTTTTCATTCACTCACTCATTTACAGTGAAACAGCAACTTCAGTCTTTACCTTCTGATCTTTCTCAAGTCTTCCCATGTCTCTTCATTCTCCACTGCCCTTCCCCTATCAAGGTGGCATTGCCCTTCCTCTGGGTTGCTGCACCAGGCTTCTAACTAGTCTCTCTGTCTCCAGTTTTTCCCCCTTCCATACATTCCCTGTGCTATCACAAGAGTAATCTTTCTAGAACACAAGTACCATGTTTTACTCCTCTATTTAATATCTTTCAGTGATTTCTCATTGCTCCTAAATCAATCCAGAGTCTTATTGCATATAATACTTCAAATAGATACTATAATTTCAGTTCCAGCCTTGTCTCTTATCATTTCTTTCTGAGAATTTTATTTTCCAGTTATACGGCACTTTTTTCAGTTTCTGTATGTGTTATGCTTTCTTCTTATTTCTGCAACATTTTGAGTAAGCTGTTACCTTTGCTTAAAAATTTATTGTTTCCTCTTTCCCCTTGTCTGTTATTCACTTTTCTGGTCTCAAATTAGATGCAGCTTCCTCAAGACAGTCTTTGCTGACCCCCACAAATCCAAATTAGGTTCCTATTTTATATGTTTTCAAAGCTTACCCTATCATAGCCCTGTCTTGCAATTGTCTGTCAATATTCTCTCTTAAACTACAAGACATGTGAGACAGATGAGGTATCTAATCTTTTTGATTAAAGAATCTATCACAATGCCTAGCACATAACTGGTAGTCAATAAGTATTTATTGAATGAACTAGGGAACTACTAGTAAAGTTGATTGGTCACCCCTGAAGTACATTCAGAAAACAGGCATAGAGATATCCTAGGAAAAAATTAAAATATCCATAAATAATTATCAAAAATTATTTTTATCATGCTACCTATTGCTATTCAAGCCACTAATTATGTCTGCGAATGATAAGTACCCCAAAGTGTTCCACTTGATAGATATTCTTCTCACTTTTTAGTTGGCTAACCAATATAAACACTGCGCTCAGCAAATTCTAAGCAAATAGGCTGAATATTTATAGATTTAGGTTGATTTTCACACAAATTTGTAAATCTGCCTACCAAGGCCTATGAATACAAATCTTTGGGTAAATATATCTATAAATTCAGATCTCCCCACATTTTGAAAGAATGTTTCTATAGCTTTTTGCAAGTGTTGCAAATCTGAATGATTTAATAGGCATAATACCAGAGCTGGCTGCTGGAATTTTCAAGTATGCCAGGAGAAAAAAAGTGTGTGCATGTATGTGTGTGTGGGGGGGGATACACATGTGTGGATGCATATATTTGTATTTATACACATGCATTAAATACATTTTTCAGATTGTAATTACTAAGCTTGTTCCTAAGGAAAGTGTATGTTCTAGAATGGAGAGGATAGTTCTTCCTGAATACAATGATTCAAATGCAGTAAGCCACATATATTACCTCCACTGCCTTTTCATCTCTAAAACCTGAAAGATTCAGTGAAAATAGTGTTAAGCAGTTGGCCACTGGTGTTTCTCATAGAATCAAGGTTCTATTTGGTGGATGTTTTCACAATTTGCATAAAATTAATCTAACCTGGAAATAGATTTCCTGTGTCTAGCTCAAAACTAATAATGAAGTGTAGCAGTTGCTGAGCACCACCTAACACTTTCATTTTTTGCCCCACAGGTTAAAAATGATCAGTGACAAGATAACAAGGTGTAAATTAAAATTTTTCTCAGAAAAGGTTTTGGGAAAATCCTTTAGAATGGCCTACATTTTTCTGGTTTTGAGACCCCCCTGGGTAGTTCCTTTTTTTTTTTTTTTTTTTTTTTTTGTGAGATGGAGTCTTGCTCCATTGCCCAGACTGGGGTGCACTGGTGCAATCCCAGCTCACTGCAACCGCAACCTCCGCCTCCCAGGTTCAAGTGATTCTTGTATCTCAGCCTCCCCAGTAGCTGGGACTACAGGCACCTGCCACCGTTCCCAGCTAATTTTTGTATTCTTAGTAGAGACGGGGTTTCACCTTGTTGGTCAGGCTGGTCTCGAACTCCTGATCTCAGGTGATGCACCCATTTAGGCCTCCCAAAGTGCTGGAATTACAGGCATGAGCACAAAATTGTTGAGAATCTCTAAAGCAGTTTATAAGAAAAAATTCATCTTCTTGACGTTCATCATCTGGAAATTCATCTTCTTTTATAAATATGTGGTAGGCTACATTTTTCAGAGATGAAGGTGGTATCAAGAAATCCAACATTCCTCAGAGGAGAATGTCAGGAGATATTGAATGTCAGTTACCAGTTAACGGTGGCTCAGAGTTTCCTTCAGAGATTGATCAGCGTCCAGGGCCCAGTGCCATCCTTACTGGCTGAAATGATGTCAAAACAGTGATCTGTGATCAGCATAAGGATTGAGCTGCCCTAGCAAAGAGGGAGTCCTTGTGAATGAAACTGGTGTATCCTTTCCTAGTTGATTTCTTCTTCTTCTTCTTCTTCTTCTTCTTCTTCTTCTTTTTCTTCTTCTTCTTCTTCTTCTTCTTCTTCTTCTTCTTCTCCTTCTCCTTCTCCTTCTCCTTCTTTTTTTTTTTTTTTTTTTTTTTTGACAGCGTTTCACTCTTGTCGCCCAGGCTGGAGTGCAGTGGCGCAGTCTCTGCTTACAACCTCCACCTCCCAGGTTCAAGCAATTCTCCTGCCTCAGCCTCCGGAGTAGCTGGGATTACAGGTGCCCACCACCACACCCAGCTAATTTTTTGTATTTTTAGTAGATGGGGTTTCGCCATGTTGGTCAGGCTGGTCTCGAACTCCTGACCTTGGCCTCCCAAAGTGCTGGGATTACAGGCGCGAGCCACAGTGCCCAGCTATTGATCTCCACTTCTTAACTTGAACGTTGGCTTTAAATTCTATTGTTTAGTTTGATGAATCTGCAACTCCTTATTCTAACCCAGGCTGTTTTCCAGAGTGAAGTTTACTATTCATTTTACCTTTGATGTCATTCCAATTTTGGACCCCATTCTTGCCTGATTGTCTTAAACCCATTTTCCTAAATCCCATCTCATAAAACAGTCATATACCTGACTCAAATTTTTGTTTTAGTACTCAACATTATCTCTAAGGACACCACTGCTCATACAAGGAGGGAGGGATTTTCTGGATCACAATATGCCATTGGGCCAACCTAGAAAACAAAGAGGTGGTTTATCAGGTTGTTTACTATCATGATTTTGATATCCCTTCATCCTTATTACTACATTTAACCATAATTATTTGCTTATTCACCTTCTTCTTCATTGACCCATTCACCTCCCACCCTAGATAGTTACTTCTTAGAGACAAAAAGCAGGTCATATTTTCCTATGTATCTACTCAACAGATTATGTAAGATTTTGAAGTAAAATTGTAATTATTGAAACTGGAATGTCATTAAAATGTATCTTCACAAAAATAAGAGATAAATTGAATAAATTTAAAAATGAGAGGTGAAATGTACAGGACTAAATCTTGAAATTCTAAAATTGCATTTCAGAATATCTCAACTAATGAAAAGATATTTTGATGGGAAAAATTATTTACTAGGATAAATTTATATACTCCTTTGGAATAAAATGGAATTAAGAAAGGCTTTATCTTGTAACATCTATGTTGGTGAAGGATTCAAAATAATCATAAAGAAAGAGATGTTGCATGATACAATTTCTCTTATAAAATATTTGTCGAAGAAAATTTCTCTGAATGAAGACAAAAGGAAATCATATTTGTGAAAATATGGTCAAAGAAATTGAATAGCCTTTTCTCCAAAGAAGATCTATAAATTGCAAAACAAAAAAAAAAATAAAAGCACATGGAAAGATACTCAACATCACTAATCATCAGGGAAATGCAAGTCAAAACCATAATGCGGCATCATCTCAGACCCGTTACTGTCAAAATAACAAATTCTGTATGATTCCACTTATATGAGGTACCTAAAGCACTCAAATCAATAGCGACATCGGCTGGGCACGGTGGTTCACGCCTGTAATCCCAGCACTTTGGGAGGCCAAGATGGGCAGATCACCTGAGGTCAGGAGTTTGAGACCAGCCTGGCCAACATGGCAAAACCCCATCTCTACCAAAAATACAAAAACAAACAAACAAACAAACAAAAAAAACCACCACACACACAACCACCTGGGCATGGTAGCATGTGCCTGTAATTTCAGCTGCCTGGGAGGCTGAGACAGAAGAATCCCTTGAACCCAGGAGGCAGAGGTTACAGTAAGCCAAGGTCACACCACTGCCCTCCAGCCTGAGCAACAAAGCAAGACTCCATCTTAAAAAAATAAAAAATAGAAACCCAGAGTAGTGGTTACCAGCAGCTGGGGAAAAGGGCAATGAGAATTAGTGTTTAATGGGTTCAAGATTTCTATTTGGAATAATGAAAAAGGTCTGGGCATGGTTGGTGGAGATGGTGGCACAACAATGCAAATGTCCTGAATGTCACTGAACTGTCCACCAAAAAATGGTTAAATTAATAAATTTTATGTTATGTCTTGTTAATCACAATTTTACAAATCTTTTTTTAATTATTGAGGTCTAAAGTGAATAGTTTATTATTTACAAATTTCTCAGCCATGAAATACTAACATTTCAGTCTTCATCTGTCAAATGAACAGGGGACCAAGTGGTTTTCTTTAAGCCAAACTCTGCCTGAAAGAGCTGACTACATTAAACTGGTCATAAAGTTATAAAGTCTCCATTACACTAGAGCCTTTAGTATTGTAAAAATTTTCACATGAAAATATAATTTAGTTTTAGATTGTATAAATTATGCATTATGAACATCATATATAATTTTGTTATTAATAATAATGACAAACTAAAATCGTAGCATATTCTAGTTTTCTAAGGTATCGCCTCATCTATTGTCTCTAACTTTATCCTCAATGCAACCTTGTACAAATGAAGACAAGGGTATTAAGCAATTTGCTTAATGGCAGATGTGGGAATAAGATCCAGATCCTCTTGGGTGTGTTCAATAATTACTTGTTTATGAACTGACCACTTGGGATTCTCCTAGAGAAAAAACGCTATGAATCTTAGGCCAGCCCATTGACTCCCTTATGTCAATTTAAGTTAAAACAAAGTTACCCACTGAAAACATTTTTTGATTATGTGATAATTTTATTCATAAAATATCCCTAATTATAATAGCCAAATTAAGTTTAAAAATTCAATCTCAAGTCTCCCTTTGAAGTCTCAAATTTTGAATGGGTTACAATGATCTGTGCCACAGACAAGCTATACCATAAATTACATTAAAATGTGGGCATAAATCTTATTAAAGTAGGTAATCGAAGGTGAAATATAAATGATGCAAAAAGTAAAAAAGTAAAGGAAAAATGTTGTTTTATTTTTTAAGCAACAAAAGAATTAGATGTAATGACAACTGATAAAATGATATAATGCACAATAAAAAATTCTCAATACTAATTATGCAGACTAAAAAAAGAAAATGAGAAAGTTCATATTAGGTAAGGTAGTCATTAATAAAGTCCATTGAAGACCTCCAAGAACCAGAAATGGTGATTTTTAATGTAAGTATTGAGGTGGATATTGGGGAGCCAATAAAATTGGTGTGTGGATGAATTTTATAAAGGAGTATAGAGATGAACATCAAAGCCAGAGTTTCAGCAGAAGTAGAATTGAGGCAGAACTTTATAAATAGTACAAGTTTTATATACCCAAATCTGTGGACAGAGATTCAAATCATCGATTTTTTTTTCATTTGAGGAAGTTGAGGTCCAGATATAGTAATTAATTAGTCCCAAGTCATAGTTAGGCTGAAGTCAAGGTTCATATACAGGCTCACTCTAACATTCTCAAGGCTTGGCAGAGAGGACAAAAAGGCCCACGTATCCCATGCCACAGACCACACACCACAGCCTCCAGCCTTTCCTTTTATCTTCCCTCTCCTGGCTCCTTCATGCAGCATGAAGGGCCACACATCCTCATGCATACATCCATGCACTGTGGGCATCTCAGCCTGCAAGTCCAAGATCTGCCCATGTTCCCCAAATCCCGGCACTTGTGCACCCCTCAGATTTATAAATGAGTAAGTCATGGGCGCAGCTGAGAAGGTGGGTCTAAGGAAGAGATCAAGGCAGAGCCGGGAAGGGGACTCAGGCTCTTTGAGCAGGGAACTCTGCACCCCAGGTACCCAGATCGTGGTGCAGAAACTGGAGCTTGGGCCCTGGTGGGCACTTTCCCTTGACCCCAGGGATTCCTCATGCTGTGAGGAGGGGCATGGCTAGAATAAGCTAGCACGGGTCCTGTGAAGCATGTTCATTTCATTGGAGGCTTCCCTTCTGAGGTCTAAAAGTGGCACTTTGTATAAATCCCTTATGTTTACATAGCAATTGTGGTCAACAAAACTGTTTTACACACATGATGTTATTCGATCATCCCAGGACACACACGAGGTAGAAAACACAGGTGTCACTGAGGAAACTGTGACTTGAGATATGAGGCTCAGCATCCGAAAGTTAGAAAGAAACAGACCTCAAGCTTGACACTACCTACCTCCACTCTGCTTTCATTTCCTCCATTCTGTATCCATTCCCCCTTCAAGAACTTCTCACTAAGCCATTCTTTATGGTGTGAAAAACACTAAGCTAGATCACAGCCAAAATGCAGGGGCCAACTTGGGACTTCATTCAAGATATTTGGCTTTGGGATTTGGGAAATATTCACCATGAATAAAGTTAATATTACACATACACTAGCACAAATTACTAATGAATTGCCTTAGTCTAGTCAGGCTGCCATAAATTTATTTTCACACACTTTTGGAGAATAGAAGTCTAAGATTAAGGAGACAATAAACTTAGTGTCTGGTGAGGGCTCTCTTCCTGGCTTGCAGACAGCCACCTTCTTGTGATCTCACACGGCCTTTCCACAGTATGGTAACATGGAGGAAGAAGCCCTGTTGTCTCTTCCTCTTCTTTTAAATATAATTATTTATTTTACTTGTCAAATAAGAATTGTATATATTTACTGTGTCCATGTTGTTTTGAAATATTCTGTTTATCTTCTTATAAGGGTACCAGCCCTATCAAATAAGGTGTCCATCCCTGTGACCCAATTTAAACTTTATCACCTCCTGACAGGCCCCATCTCCAAATACAGTCACATTAGGAATTAGGGCTTCAACATATGAATCTTGGGCCAGGGACGCAAACATTCCATGTAATATTAATCCAGACAAAAGATGCATTTCTGTCACAAAAGTGATGCCCAGTAAGTTATTATTCACCATATATAGAGCTGATTAAACACAGAACTGCTTAGCTCTGCTTCATTCCAAAAACATACGATTACTTCCTTCGTGTCGGAAGCCTTTGAAGAGCTTTACATTCTAGATTGACCTACATAGAATTGCAAATGCATACTAAGTGTGACGCCAGACACGCACAGCATTCCATGGAAGTCTGTCCCAACTGTTGCTGTTATAAGCAAAACCTAGATCCAGATTCCTTCACCGCTCTACACTAGCCATGGGTCAATATTTCTCAGCTGCTGATGGGTTCACCCTAACAAGGAGCTAGGGGAAGTTAACTTGCCCAGGATTTTTTTTCCAGGGATAAATATATGTAAGATGATACTTTACATACAGTTTTATCTCCCGCCACATTTAATCATTATTCACTATTACGGTCAGAAATATTTCATGGGCCAGAAATCATGCCAAGTGCTGAGGAGACAACAGTAAGCAAAATACACATGGTACCGCTCTCAGGAAGCTCACAGTCGACTGCTGGCAGCCATTTTACTGTGCCATGGAAAACCTTTCTGTGATGGTAAGTTTTATGTTTGCATTGTCCAAAATATGAAACTGCTTCCTAATGTTGAGCATTTGTGATTTTTATAACAATGAAGTGATTTTTTTTTTTTTTTTTGAGATGAAGTCTCACTGTTGCCCAAGCTGGAGTGCAGTGGTGCAATCTCGGCTCACTGCAACCTCCATGTCCCAGGTTCAAGCAATTCTCCTGCCTCAGCCTCCTGAGTAGCTGGGATTACAGGCACATACCCCCATGCCCTACCCATCAACCTATTCTCCACACACTCAGGGGCTGGTTTGTATGCCCCTATTGAATCAAGAGGGCCCAATTACCACTTTCCAGTAGCCTTTTTCTGGGTCTTTCTAAACTTCACATGCATTGTCGAAACTTTTGTACTATGGGTGGATGAAGGGCATAGAAAGCTGTAATTGTCAAAATGTCACCCACTCAATTCATCCTAGATTTCCTTGTAGAAACAATATCACCCATAATATAATATGCTGCTACCAATTCTCCAGCCCCAAGGCCACCTTGCACCGGGTTGTTTCATGGGGCTCAGCATTTCTGATTAGAAGAGACACAAGACAGGTGGCCAATACTGTGCCTTAAGGAGTGATGGTTCTGCAGGACAATTGTCTCACCAACAAAGAAGTAGACACTGTAAGAAAGCAGATCTCCCCAATTATTTTTATCACAGTTAGCTCATGGTTCCCTTTTTAGTTTAGTTCCATCATCCTTATAGTTATTAGAACATTCTTCCAGATTCTGAAATTGGATTTGTGCTAGTGTTGTTTATTTTTATTTATGTATTTGTATATTTGCTTGTTTTTCTTTTGTTTATTTTTTTGGTATGGTAATTTTGATATTTCCATACTTTTATAGGAACTAGTAAAAGTTTACACCAACATCTGTTAGCTACATGCAATTTTAAACCTGAAAAACATAAAATTTTGATTTGAAAGTCCATTTACACAGGTAGACACATACAGAATTATTTCATTGACCACTGCGATTGCACAAAGCCAGTTAACTCTAAGCTACCATATTAAACTAGTTATGGTTGTGTGAACAGAGGTCAGGCCAAAAGCCATCCAAATGCATATCCAAGTGCAGAATGCACCCTGTCATTCACACCCACTATGTTCATGGCTTTTGATTAAAGTAATAAAAATATTTTTCTCCTAAGTTTGTATCCTTATATGCTTTTGAAGAGACCCCCTAGGTCACTTCATACCATGCAGCAACCACTTTAACATTGTGCCAGTTCTGAAAAAAGATTAAGAGTCAAAGACAAAAAAAAAAAAGAGTCAAAGATAATCTGGTGAACCTTCCTCACAAGCACACACACACACATACCTGTACACAAGCGTACATGTGCACACATAAACACAATTAGTTGGGAAAACAAGTTAAAGAGATCATCGCAGACTAATCAACCCGGGGCAGGGTTTTCAACACGTTCAACCCATTGCAAAACTTGGTCCATTAGGATGCCCCTCAGAAATAAATGAAAGAATGCTTTTCTGGAGAATTATTAATATATGTTGCATCAATTTTTGCCATAAGTAAAGTTTAACAATATTGAGTCACACCAAAAAATTTTGTCATTATGAGTAAGTACCTTTCAACTATTAAAAAACATGCATAAATCAAAACTAAAAAAACCACAGCATATCTTCATATTACATGAGAAGCACAAAAAGAAGAGTATAATACCATAAATAACTTTTTTCTATCCAAGTTCGCATCGTTATTCTGAAACCCATTTAGAAAACAATAGAATAGGGTACCATGGGAATAAGGGATCATTTTCCATGAGACTTTAATGTGTGATTACTTAGTCACATAATTGAAAGCATGACAGTAGCACAGTGCCAGGGTTCTATTGCCAGGAGATTATATCAAAATAATACAGTCTATTTCACATCTTTTTTTTCTCATTTTCCAATACTGAACAAAATTGTATGTGAAGTCATCAGGTAATATTTATAACATAACCAATTTTAGTGATCAGCAAGGAGATGCCAGTCTCTCACATAATGCTACACAATAATATTGGCTCACATTTGCAAACGTTACTGTCTCTTCACCTTCATTTCTTTTTTGTTTGACTTTGCAGCACTGAAGATCAGGAAGTGGTTAGAATCATATGGAAAAAAATGAGAAGAATGTCAAAAGAATGGGTGCAAAACTTTTTTAAAGTTTTTTTTTTTATTCTTAAGGTTTCTATGGTTATATACAAACCACATAAAAGACAGAATAAATGTATGGCCAGTGCTGGGCCTCATGGATAAGAGACTATATTGTAAACAAACATGGTGACCTTTTCAAGCATAAGAGTACCCAGCACAGTACCTAGCACATCATCAACAGTGAAAAATATTATTAAGCAAACATTAATTGGTCAATTACTTTTCTTCTAGAAGTTTCTATTCAATTGGAAAACTTGATGAATTATCCAAATAGACTCTTATTAAAATCCTTTCTGTAAGTGTGTTTTCTTTTTGGCCAAGATCTCTAAGTTTTTGAATCAGACAAACCAGATTGTCTAACATCATCAACATTTCTAATTTGTATTAGTGTCCCAGCGTCTGCATTAATAAGGCCATATTATCTGCCTGTGGCCCTGCATTTTTGCTGTAGAAAGCCATGGCAATCCCATTTAAAATCTTTTAACCTATTCACTTCATGGTAGCAGCAGTAGCAGAGCCTTCTGGGCTTTGTAACATAATAGCGCCCCTTTATCACGCTGAATGGTTTATTAGAACCTGCTTGTACTGATGATTTAGTTTTACCATGGTGAGGCCACCACTCCAGGGCTTTCCACTCTGTTTGGGGACTCTTCTTTCATTTTAATGTTTAGGGGTTTGTTTTCTTGTGAAATGGGCTTTCATTTAATTTTAGCATTATTTACATTATTTATTATCAGGAGACAAATTGAAGACTTGGGGGTTGAGAACAGTGCACTGTACTGCAGAATCCCTCTAAAATCTGTAGTGTACCAGTATCACCGAGAATATTCTGACTCCCAAAAGTCAACACACAGACTCTTGTTTTGGTTACAGAACCAAATAGAAAAATAATTCCTAACCATCTTCAAAAGCTGAATTTCACAAACCCAACCGCTCTGTTATGCTTAATGGAGTTTCACACCCTGACTAATTTCCTTTGTCTTTTTAAATTCTACAGTTTCTGGGTATGGTAAGGGCAAAAAACAAAAGCTAAGACCTGAGGTCCTAATACCAAATACTGAGTAAAGTTAAACCCCTTGCTTCTTCTTCTTTTTTTTTTTTTTTTTTTCATTCTATCTTTTAACTCTATTTGCAGGCATGAAATTCTGCCTTTAATTTCATTATAAACCCTGCCTAGTTCCTCTGCCCCATACTTCCATGTCCCCATTCAAGGAGGGACCATGAATAGAACCTCAGCCCACAACGTACCAGTGGGTTCAGCACCCTTTTGAGGTTAATTCTCTCCAGCCTATTTTGTAAACCTACCAATTGGGTTGGACTGGTCTTGGCTTTCTCCTCCTCTCTGTCTGAAATAGGCTTTAATTATCAATACATTTCCCTCTTCGCCCTCCCAAGACCTGGGATTTAATGACAAATCTAATCACAGTAAAAGTACAATTGAAAAAATAATGCTAATTTTTCAAAAACTGTAATTTTCATAAAATAAACATAATATCATGGTGAAAAAGTATCATATTGCTGAATTTATGCTATTTTAGATATGGAAGAACATAATGTTCTAAATTAAGTTTGTTAGATAAGGATTGATTGGCAGATCTCAGCTTCCATTTAACCACAGCATGAGAAATACCTTTGTTTTTTTCAGGCCACTTCTCAAATCATCAGATAACAAGAAAGCACTTTTTAAAACAATAATTAAAGGGCTAGTCAGAATAACTAACAAAAACCTTGTCGTTTTAAAATCGATCAACAAAACCCCAAAGCTAAAATTATTCCTACCTCCATTCTTAATATCAGCAATGACATGAGAGATTTAATTGGGTGTAAAATGATCAAGAAAACATGGGAAAAAACTAAATATCTATAAAACTATTTCTTTAGTAACTTTGCTATGGATTAGGCTTTCAACTGCCATTGAAACAGTGAAATTGTTTATATATCTGGCCTTGCAGACCACGATATTCCACGATGTTTGCTGTGTAAACCAGCAAAGAACAAAGACAATCGATGAGGGTGGATTCTTCCAAATTTCAGCAGCCTGCAATGCTAAGATACCCTTCCCGGTGACACATCCAAATGAACTCCATCCAGAATCAGACCTTTGCATTTGTCGACCTTTGGTGGAGGGGGAAAAAAAAAAGCTAATGGATAAATTCCATGACTACTTTCTTTCTGGTATGCAAATTTTCTTTGGCAAGTTCTCGTAACAGAAATCTCATTGAATTTAATGAAATCGATGCAACAGCCAAATGTTAATACCATTTAGGTATCAAATGTGACAATCACCATTATTGTTTGATTGACTTCAAAAAGAAACCTACAAAACATCTCTGATCTCTTGTTCAGTTTCTGGGGATTTCAGAAGAAATTCGGTTAGTAACTGAACATAATTTATTTCTAGTTACTTTTTTTTTTCAGAGCTGGAAAATACTATAGTCATTGGCATTTGAATTGTTCCACAAATGATTTTTTTTTCTCCCAATATGAACTGATTACAGTCTGAAACTTCATGCATTCTTTTAATAAATTAGTTATTTGATAAAACAATAGAATCAAAAACCTCATTTGAAACCATAAGAATAAAGAATAAATAGCATCCAGTGTGACAATCCAAACATAAAGCTGAAGTTTCTTTTTGTTCATCATTCACTAAAGCTTGACCTGAAACATGAGTTAAAAGTAACTGCCTAAAACAACAGAAGCCCTCCTGCTTTCTCCTGTATAGCTTCCAATTTGTCTTTGATCTGAGTTTTAAAAACAGAATAAAACTTAGCACTGATTTTTAAGAAAAATATAACCAGATTTCACTTCCTTATAAAATAGATCCTTGTAATGTTGTGTGAATGAGCTTTCTTACTGGAGACAGCACTGACTTATGGCATTAAATAATCTTAAAACAAGTCCTACAATGGTTTCAGTATAATTCTTAAGAAAACTTCCACCACTTCACTGAATATAACCGAGTTTTAGAGAGTTCTGAAATTATAAGTAACAAAATGTGTCACTCTGGCTTTCTCTGATTAGTTTTCTTTCTAATACTCTCTATTCTTAGCATCTAGCAGGATGCCTAGTTTGCGACTGGTATTTAGCAAGTATTTGATCAATGAATATTATTTAAAATGAATGAATCAATAAACATCTTAGTTAGCCATGTTAATTATTAAGTGATGGACAGATTTTTCAAAATTCATATCCATAAAAAGAAGTTCCTACAAATGTAGAGGATATGCTCTCCATATTTAATGTAGGAATGGGAAACTGAAGTTAAGCAGCACATGAAAATGAAATCTTCCAGGCAGTAACGTAACCACGTATATCAGGCTTTCTGATTCAGGTTCTCTTGTTTAGTAAAATATTTAAGTCTACATTTTTAATCTTTTTTTTTAAAGCACTCTTAAGTTTCATGGACTAAGTGCTAGTTATTCATTTTAGTACTTTTTTCTACGATTTTCAGAAGGATAAAAAAGGAAGAAGCAAAAAGCCACTTATACCTCTGCTTCCAAAACATGATGTCATTATAATGAAGACAAGCAATGGGACCACAGAGAGATGCCTTCATTCAGCCTTCAGGTGTCTACAGAATATTGTTATTATCTCCCCCACCACACACACACACCACACACACACACACACACACACACACACACACACACACACATCTGCAAGATTTTTCAGTCTTATCCTAGAGAGAGCCAAAATAAACTGCATTTTCTGGTGAGAAGGAAATTGGTATTCAAAACCATAGAAAGCATAGATATAAATAACAAATTATAGTTCTGAATATTCATAACCGTATTCATTAGATTTCATTGCCTTAGTTATTGGCCAAGTTGTTATGAGTATTGATATGAATCAAAAGATAAGAGTATTGATTTTGGAAACCAACCCTTCATCTTACCCTGAGTGCCACCATTTTATGGTTGTGTGATTCTGAAGTATACCAAACAAGTATCTGGTAAATATAAAATGCATACAGTTTCTGCACACATATATGTGCGTGTATGTTGCTTTGAGTAACTTAAAAATCATAGATTTTTCTAAAATCTGAAATTTTATTATTGTATTATTCATAATTTCAAAGCAGAGAAATGTGCAGAGAAATAAAGTAAGTCCGACGGTAAAAAAACAAATTACCTAACTACATGTTGAGGCAATTCATAAAATGGAATTTTATCTTATTATTGAGAATATAGTATAACATTTAAAATACTTAAATCAGCTATATGGACTTTCCAGATATTTTATTTCTACCTAAACTAACATGCTATGATTAATTCTGAGCACCTATAACATAATCTTAAACTCTAATGTGACGTCAGAAAAATGAAGAACTTTTTTTTTAACCCAGGCTTTCATAATTTAAAATGTAACCTTTTGGTTTACCTGATGCCTGCAAGCAGTGACATAGATGTTGACAGCATTAATATCACTATTTCTGTCACTAAAATCTATAGCAAATACATTAGCAGCCACAAACGGAGGTGGTTTTTCAGAGAGCTTGCTAATTGCATTGCAGCTGTGAACTCAGTTTTGCAGTGTTCATACAGAAAAACACAGAGCTGAGAAGGAAACACAAACCTTAAGAAGACTGTAAACAGATTGATAGCTACTGTTGAAGCCATGTATTTGTATTTAGATTATATATCATGTTCACATTATTGATATTGTAGACTGATATTTTTCAAATCTTGATGAAAGAGATAGAGACTATCTATTAGTTTGAGACAGAACAATTTACCAAATGCTCTAAATTAAAGTTAGGAATTTAATTGAGTACAAGAGCAGATCTACATTAGAATCTCGGATGAACTGAATTCTTACTCTTCTTTAATTTGGCTATATCTACCTTCAGTCTCCCAATGCCCTCCAGGGCAAAGAAATCTCCTGTGATCAAAGCACAAGTCCTTGAGTTCCTGGTGATAACCTTAGAGAATGTAGTCAAAGATGACCTACCAGAGAGCAGTAAAGCTGGGTTTCCAAAATAAGCAACCTTATCTGTGTAGCCTACACTTTTAAATGCCACATAGCCGTTTGCCCTTCTATCAAAAGGCAAACTTATCCACCAGATACTCCTGGACAATGGAGGAAATGTGATTTTCAGTACCGAGCAATTAGTAATTTTTAAAAGCCGTCACTCTGTTTCTATCATAAAGAATAAATACAATTCATTATCATATCTCTGCACCCCAATTTTGCTGTTTTCTTTAAAAACCAAAAAGAATTAACAGTTAAAAATCACTTTCCTTATTCCATCTGCTGAAAATCCCAGATCTTTAAGACTGGAAAGAAGTTTTTCAATTACTTGCTTTCTTTCTCATTTTGCACATGGAAAAACACAGTTAGAGAGATGATGAGTATGATGAGGGCCCCTTCCGAAGTCATAGGCTGGTTGGGGGCCCCAAACCCCTGGCTCCCTGACCCTGCTCATTCCACTGCCTGTCTCAGCAGAGCGCTCCAAGGATGTACATTTCTTAAAAGTCAATGCTCCTCACACACCTTCAGAAAAAACATAAAGAGGGTATTCATTAGATTTCATTGCCTTCATTATTATCCAATTTGTAAAAGGATAAAGACATTTTTGTTCAAAGCATCATGATACACCATTGGGCAATGGTCATAAATTCAATATTCTCCTAAGAATTAATCTAAGAATAGAAAAGGACAGGTATACCTTTATTTGATGGCACTGCCATACCGTTAAAAGAAAAGATACTTTCCAAATAAAACAAGTTATTGGCAGTAAAATGCGGGGTTTCCCCACCAATTTTAACATCAAATAATCATATTAGGAAGCTCCAACTGCCAGTGTCAAGAGGACAAA
Source organism: Macaca mulatta (assembly GCF_049350105.2). NCBI lineage: Eukaryota > Metazoa > Chordata > Mammalia > Primates > Cercopithecidae > Macaca > Macaca mulatta. The sequence continues at coordinate 174,503,941 of NC_133409.1, forward strand.
GGGATTCGTGAATGGCATGTTGTTAGATTATCCTTCTTCAATGTGTCCCTCCTTTCCCTTTTATTCTCTGTTCTTTGTGATTGCCTAAGCACAAAACATAATCTTAATTTTATGATTGACTTAATTTATGACTTTGTGATTAACTTGATTCATGTGGAACTTAAAGATGGAAGCATATCACATAACCTATAAGAAAGCATTCATGGTTTATAAGTTATTTAACTAATGCTTATTCTAAACCCTCACATATCATTATTTGCCCTGAAGTGATAACTGAGAATAGAAGATAAAAGAAAATGACTCAGGAATAATTGGACATTTTATATTTGAGATTTAAAATTTAGCAAAACAATCTAGACTTTGTTCCTCCAATGAAGTTTCATGTAGTTGAAACAAACAAAATCAGAGTTTACTAAGCACAGTACTTTATTCATCTTATGTCAATATTGAAACAAAGGGACAGGGTACTTGAAATTCTATTGTTTTGAAAAAAAAAAGGGGGGTCCATTTTATTCCAACTCAAAATACATTATAAAAATGGACATAAAAATAACAAATTGCCAAAAATGATAAAACTTAATTCCTTAGATGTAATAATTGAATTTTAGTAGATCTGTGTGTTTCATAAATATCAATTAAAATATTTTATTGTACTACACTTTTGCAGTTGAACTTCAATCTATGTTAATTCATTACAACTCTACATATTGGATTTTATTTTGCAGCAATTTATGCCATAAAGATGATAAAATCAAACTGCGAGAGAATGGGAGTCAGAAGGAACGTGACAGATATTTTGGTTTAAGGGCAAAGGCATGAGTTTGAATCTCACACAGACTCTCCCCTTGCTTAAGATACACGATCTTACACAAGCTGTTTCACTGCTTTGGGCTTTGACTTCCTTTTCTGTATAGAGGTGGGTAAAAAATACCCACCTCATGTGCTTATTTTAGTAAGAATTCTAGGGTCACAGGGTTGCTATTATCTAATTTCTCCTCACCCCCTTTCTTTGAAATGGGAAAATCCATCCAAGAGCCAGGGTCATTCATGTTGTCAGGTACCATCCCTGGGGGAATTCGCTTTGTTTGTTTCAAATGTGCCCTTTGCCCAGGCCTTATGCTCAGGCTGTGTGGATAAAGAGGGGGAAAATCTTTTCATATTGAAAACTGGTTTGATTCCTACTCTTAGTAGCTGAATACCTAAAAGGGAGGACCAAGGGTCCCCAGGGAACAGCAGTAAGTGTCTGTAGTAACATGAGATATAAAATAACTGTATACATTGCTGTTGCTTATTTCATATGTCACAACTCAAACGTCCCACTCTGAAGTATTTATCAGTCCAGGATGCTATAACAGAACCCCACAGACTGGGTGGCTTCAACACGGAAATGTATTTCCCACAGTTCTGAAGGCTGGGAGGTCTGAGCTCAGGGTGCCAGCATGATTGAGTTCTGGTGACCCTTCCTTGGTTCATGGATAGCTGTCTTCTTACTGTGTCCTCACATGGCAGAGAAAGGGAGACCATCTTTCGTGTCTTTTTAAAGGACACTAATCCCATTCATGAGGCCTCCACTCTCAAAATCTAAGGCCCGGCCTCCAAATACCGTCACGTTGGAAATTTAGTCTTCAACATAAGAATTTAGGGGGAATGAGGGAACACAAGCCTTCTGTCCATAGCAGATGGAGTAGGGAGACTTTGTAGACTGGCAGGATTCAAGGTGACATGCCAGCTGTTAGCGTCGGCCCTCTCACTTCCCTTACCTGACCCTTCTCCTCATGCCTTCATTTCTCTTCCTCTAGTCCCCCCAGGTGCCGCCTTAGAGGCAGGGCTGTGCTGTTTTTCGCTGCCACTCTGCCCTATCTATCTATTCCTCTAGCAAACTTCCTTTCCTTCCCTGCTGTTTAGTTAGATAGTATGAGGAAAGTGCCTACTTCATTTCCAGGCAGGTAAGTGACTATCTACTTTTATCTTCTGTGGCGCATTTGCTTGAAAATCCTAATAAATCTCGAATGGACCATATCCCAAGCAATGTGAACAACATTTTCAGGTGGTGTCTGGTCACTCCTTTGAAAAATTGGGAGTACAAGGAATCCAGACGAGCTAACTTTGCACATGAAACGTGATTGCAGCGGCATCTCTAAACGGGAAGCTCGCTTCCAGCCTAACACCCAGGGGAAGGCTGGTCTCTTTATTTACAAAACTCCTAGGGCTCATGGGATTTACTTTCTTTTAGCTCATTAAAGCTTTTCTTTCTAAAAACAGACCTTCCAGCTTTCATTTCTCTGCTGGTAGCTCTTTAAGGACTCCACTCTCCCTTCTGATTTCTGCTCCTTGGACACGGAGGATTCCCTCATGTTGTACTGATTCATCCACGACCAGGGCTCCCTTCCTGACAGCTGGCCTGTGCTTTGTTACGGGAGTTCCCCAACCTAGAGCTGGCTCACTTCATCATTGTTAATTTACAGTGTCACAGGTGTATTTCCGAACAATTTAATAAGTGTAATTGAATCCATTATACACCAAACAAGTTGTTTCACAAAATTCTATTCATTGGGTTGCCTTCTACTGAGGAACACCAGTAATTACTCTCATGATATAGAATACTTAATAATCCAGGCATCCCTGCAGAAACAGAAAAATCATCTTGAACACACGTACCTCTTCAAATGACTACAGTGATCATTGGCTTCCAGCCAATGATAAAGAATGTTTTAAAAGAGCTAGGATTTCTCATACGATAAATGAATACTTAAGATTTTTCTGTTTTTTTCTCTTTTTTTTTTTTTTAGGAAGGGACTGTATCACATAACATGCCTTGTCTATATTCGGAAAATGAGAACCAGATCATTATATGCATCCACTTACTTCAGGAGCACTGCTATGCTTCAGCCATTTGAAGGGTTTGCTTAATTATCTTGCAGGGGAAGAGTAAGAGCTTTATGGCTATCTAAAGATGCTGCTAATGTAGGATAAAATGCCTTTTCATGAATGTTTTTGAGGTTTAACATTAACGCACTGTATTATTACTCCATAGAGGGAAATGAAATGTAGTGCAAAAACTAAATGCACCCAATGCATCAAATCAAGGCCAAAGAAGAATTGTGTTTCATGGAGAAAAGTTGTCACTGAGATGGCAACTTGCTTGTGTTTGTTAAAATAGATAAACAGATTGCTTAAATAGTGTGGATTGCTTAGGATGCATGATCATTGTGGGCTTCTGGAAAATGTGTGTCCTTTCAATAAGTCAAAAACGTTTTTTTGACTAATGTTAGAAGATGCTAAATTTATCAGGCTGGTTATTCATTGAAGAAATATCAGAGTTTTACATGAGTTGCTCCACACTGAGTTGAACTAGTTTTAAAATGAGATCTCTAACACATTTGCTATTTAATCGCAAACTTATGACTAAGATGAAAGGTAACTGGAAGCAACAGAAAGAAGACTGACTCTGGTATCAGAAATAGTCCCTGGTCCAGTTTTTACTGCTAATGAGCAGTGCTAGCCTGGACCTAGACTAAACACACGTTTTAGTCTTTTAAACCAGTACATTTAAACTATATTTATACATACATACCCCACAGGCTCCAGTTATATTGATCGAGACCTAAATTAAGAAGAAAGGGAAAAATAAAAGCTCTAAATTCTTGACCTTCCCAAAGGGAGCATTAAAAGCCATAATTTTGTTCTTCTCCTTGATAGTTACATAAAATTTTAGCCTTCTCTTGAAAAAGATTGAAATAGCAAGTGGTAGAACGAAAAAGAGAGTGGCTACACTTCCACTTGTAAAAAAAAATAATAAAAGGCAATAGTATTACATATTTTTAAAAGCATAAATCAGAATGACAAAAGAATAACAGAATAATAAAAGTAAAGGGTCTAAATTTCCCCTTTATAAGGCAAAGACTCTCAGAAACAATTGAAAATAATAACCTGTTATTTCTTACACAAAATATCGCAAAAATAATGTATCACAAGAAAATATCATACACAAGACTCTAGAATGCAGTTCCACCCCTCAAAGAAAAACCCAGAGTACAAATATTGATATCACTATTATTTGCAGTAATGACTACATTCTCTGTAAGCTCTACAAAATGGGGACAGTGAATTTTGTTTATAGGCTCCTAAAAGCATTTGGAATGTAATCAAACTTAAAGAAATACTTGTTGAGTGAATAAATCAACTAATTAGTCATTGTTTTGTTAAGACATGAAATTGAGTAAAGAGGGCAATTTTGCATTGATGAAGTTTACAATCAATAGGAAATTTATAACAGTGTTCCACTTTTATGCCCTGAATATTCTCAAAATGTTTTAATTTCAAAATGTCAAATGACGGAAATGCAGTCTTAGGTGTGCTCAAGTTACATTAAGAAATTGTATGGCTAAAAATATGGAAGTGATCTAGGTGTCCACTGATGGATGAATGAAGAAAATATGGTACACATGGAATACTATTCAGCCTCAAAAACATGAAGGAAATCTATCATTTGCAACAACATGGATACCTTGAGGATATTCTACTAAGTGAAATAGGTTGATCACAGAAAGGCAAATACTGCATGGTTTCACTAATATGAGGTACCTAGAGGAATCAGACTCATAAAAGCAGAAAGGAGGATAGTGGTTATCAAGGGTAGGAGAGTTATGAAGTTGGGAAGATGTTGGTCGAAGGACACAAAGTTTTATTTAGGCAGGAAGAAAAAGTTCAAAAGTTTTATTGTGCAATATGGTGACTAGAGTTAATAACAATGTATTGTATACTTGAAATTGCTGAGAGTAGATTTTAAGTGTCCACACACACACACACACAGATACATATGTGAGAGAATGCAAATATTAATCAGCTTCATTTAGCCATTCCACAATGCATGCATATGTGAAAACATCATGTTGTATACACTAATTATATACATTTTTTATTTGTTACACAGCTAAATCAAAGGATGCACATGTCAGAGTAACTGGAAAGACAGCACATGAATGCTACACAGGAGTCCTGTTACGTACAACCCCACTCACAATCACCTCTTTCTTCATTCTCTGCACACCAGGTTCACTGCCCACCTAATAGACCCATTAAGGAAACCCAGGTTCTCCTATATTTCAACCTCCATTTAGATACATTGCCTCACACTATTGATAAGTATCATCAGCCTTCCTAGCTTTGCCAATACCTCAATTCCCTTTCCCCACTCCTGCACATCACTCCGACAATCACTGGTCTACTTTATTGAACCTGCCTCATGGGCAGGATCCATATGGGGCAAATTTGTGAAGAGTTGCATTCCTCTGCTAAGCAGTTGTAAGGCATTCTAGCTTAAATAGGGAAGCAGATAATTGTTTTCACCAACATCCACCCCCTTGAAACGATCCCACTAAAATTTTTTTATTATTATTATACTTTATGTTCTAGGGTACCTGTGCACAATGTGCTGGTTTGTTACATATATATACATGTGCCATGATGGTGTGCTGCACCCATTAACTTGTCATTCACATTAGGTATATCTCCTAATGCTATCCCTCCCCCCTCCCCATACCCCTATCCCACTAAAATTAAAGCAAGGTCATTGCAGCCTGGGGACAAGAATAATGAGAGATTATTGACAAAGAAACTAGTTACAAAAATGCTGAGAAAATCCAGGCAATAAATAGAGAACTTGGATTAGCATGATCAGTAGGAATAAATTGGAGAAGTTGGGTTGGTAACACATTTGTGATTTAACAGGATGAGGTGGTTAACAAATAAGGTATGGAGTTAAAGATGACTTCAAAGTGAATAGTTTGCAAGATTCAGGGAATCATGATGCCATTCATAATAGACAGAATCATTTTAGAAAGAAACGACATCTTTGAGGGAAAAGGTAATGGCTTTCATTCTGGGCATCCTAATTTTGATGAATCCACGGGGCATTCAAGATGAGAAATCTAGTAGGCAGTTAAGAGGAATTTGGTCTAAATAATGTAGCTAATCTGGTAACAGGCTGTTTTGACTGAGTACCAGCCATAGGCAAGGAGTAATCATTGGAATAGTAAGAAAGTACTAGATTTTATGGTAGATTAGATCAAGAAGATGGATACATAGCTCTTTGGCACAGCTGTACATCTTAGTGCCTATTTTGGGTCCTCAATAGAAATAGATTAGGACAGATTGCACCTATGGACATGGTGCAATATTTAAAGGTAAGCCATGCTGTAAATAAATTAACATAATATTCAGTGTCTTTAAAAATATTAGTCATAAGCTACATAAACAAAAATAGCAACGCTAACATTGTAAAAGTAAATTTGGTTAAATGAAGTTATTAATGACTCAAACTTACATCTCCCCACTTCTTAAAGCCCACAAGATTCCTCTTGTATGTAAGCAACACTTTCCTCCAACCTAGAGCCTTTTAGGAGCCTTCTATCATACCCATCTGGCACCAGGTAGCAACGTTATGGATCATTGAGACAGGCTGGCTAGAAAGGTAGATCACTTTTGTCAAGGAAGAAAATTTAAAGAGTCAAAGGATCATAACTCTTATCCTCTACAGTAAAAATGGCATTGTTGATGATTTAAGAACTTTGGATGGTGCTATTCAGCCCAGATAATGATAAAGAATACCCCATTGTGGAACAGTATTCCATAGGTCTGTAAATTTTCTGTCACTTTTCCTATTTCAGCTCATCTTACACATCAAACAACTCACCCTGTCTGTAAAACGGAAGATATGCCATATAACAGTTATATCAAAAAAGATCTTTTATGTGAAATCACTTCATAAAGTGCTGTTCGAACCTAAGGTATCAGTAGTTATTTTAGCCTATCACATGAATAGTGCATCCAGACTCCAAGATTTAGAGATTTAGAGTCGAGCTCCTTTTTTTTTTGGCCAAGCTCTTGGAAATAGTACCCTGGATTCTAAAATAGAAACATGGCAGTACAGAATTATGATCACCGCTCTGCAGTTACTGGATTTAATTCTTGGTTCAAATAACAATGATAATAAAACCAACTTCAAATTCAGCACTTTTTTCCATGCATTGTCAATTCCTTTCAAATTTCATCTTTGACCCTGAAGTACAGATTCAATTCTTTCTTCAGAATGTTCACATTTATTTCACCTTCCAAATTACCTCCTTTTTCCTTGGTCTCTGAGTTTCACAGGTACCTGATGCATAATTTATGCCCTAGAGACAAAAATATTGGCTGCCAAGATGCATAAAACTAGTGGCCCAGCTGTGAGGATGATTAAGAATGGACACCATTTTATTTCATTTTAATTTAGTTTTGTTTAACTCTAGTTTCAGTTTTGATGATATTTCACCAGCCTTTTCCATTTTTTTTCTTTGATAACAACATAATTCAGGGAGAAAGTACAAATTTGCCACAGGTTGAACATTTAGTTTGTATTCCTTAAAAAATAATGCTGTGCTTAGTTTATTGCCAGAAAACGTCTTGCTTGATGTTTTGGTCTGTTTTGTTTTTAATGTTTTAAACAAAGAATCTTCTCGCCTTTACTTCGAGTTTCTTCCAAAGATACATATGCATTTCTAGGAAGAGGAAACAAAGAGTTGTAAGACATCTATCATCATAAAAAATTAATCATTTGACTCATTCCCTGTCCTGCTTGTTTCAATTAGTATTTGTAGCTTCCCAAGACCATATTGTTCTTCATCTGTATGTAAGAGCTCTGGTGTACCTAGAATTTGTAAGGTGTCCAATAAAAATGAAAAAGGGTCTCTCCATTTACTTTTCAATGGTAAAAAAAAAATAGAAGAGAATCAATTTGATATAACTCTCTCTTTTACTCTAATCTTATTCTCTGCCTTGTGTTAATTTCTAGCAAGGCCCTAAACAACTGAAAAATGAACAAGTTGATTGACCTTTAGCAAGTGAATACATTGTTCCCTAAATGGTTTCAATCACACAGGTTAGCTCTGTTGAGGGTTGCACTCACTGATGTTCTAAAGAGACTATATGGTTTCTGAGAAGATAAAATATTCGGTAGCACTGAAACAGGTAGAATATAATCCTAGGTAATATTCTGGTGCTGTGTTGTGGATTTGCAATAAATCAATTCAGACAAACTGGAACTACATTTCCCAGAATTCCTTTATCTGGAGAGTTCTGGGTTGGGGGTGGAGCATAAGATAATTTGCACAAGATTTAAAAGGTAAAAGTGAAGTAGCAGCCATACTCTTTGCTTGCTGTAAAGGTCCACAAGGGCGCCAGGCTGTGCTTCAGACAGCACACGTGGTGGTCCCAGTGCCAGCCCAACTGGTTGGCTGGGGTAGTAGCCAAGTGCAGCTCCTCAGCTCCTTCCCACTCCCTTCCTTCAGCTTATCCCACCCATGGCAGCAGTGGATTTAGCTCCATGAGGAAAGGCTCCAGCTTCTCCAGCAAATGGATTCCATAATCAAAGATGGAGGCTAACAGGTGGCAAGAGGGGCTAATGGGTCCCATTTGGTCCTTGTGGGAACCAGCTCAACCTCAGAAGTTCCACATTGTTCGAACCCCTCTCTACTTCACACCCTGTTTTCTCCCAACTGCCTGCCCCGTGGACTTAAGGCTCCAGCACCAGATAGTGAAGGAGCAGCCCCACATTGACTGCTTCACGTGTCTCAGTCCACCTTCACGTGTCTCAGTCTGCTTAGGCTGCTATAAAAAATAACAAAGACTGGGTAGCTTGAACAACACTTACTTGTTCACAGTTGTGGAGGTTGAAATGTCCATGATCAGAGTTCCCGCATGCTCTGGTTCTCGTGAGGACTCTTTCTGGCTTGCAGATTGGGGCCTTGCTGTATCCTCACGTGGCATAAAGAGAGCTCTTGTCTCTTCATTCCCTTGGAAAGGCTCCAGTTCCATCGTGAGTTCCACCCCCATGACCTAGTCCACGCCCAGTTACCTCCCAAAGGCCCCACCTCCAAATACCATCACACTGGAGATGAGGGCTTCAACATATGGATTTTGTGGACTGCAAACATTCAGTGTATAGCAACCAGCTCCCACTTCTAGTGGACCTGCTTTTCTGACTCAAGCTCTAAATGCTGCACAGTGAAACTGCCTTCTTCGTGACTGTTCTTATGTGCTGTTTACTGCACTCTTTCCCATATCTCTGCCTCTCAGAATCTGATCTAAACTTACAGGAAAAACTCAAAGCCTACCTTTTGCATGAAGCCTTCCCTGATATTTATGGTAAAAATTAACCACTTTCTCCTGCATGTCCCTAAGCACTTTAGTTATATCTCTCTTCATGCACTTAATGCACCCTGCCTTGCATGGCAATTCTGTGTATCTCCCTCTCCCCTTGTAAATTTCTTGAGGGCAGAAATGACGTGTCACTCATCTTTGTATCCCCCAAAGCAACTATCACAGTGCCCCATGCAGAACTGGAGTTCAATAAATGTCTGTTGACTTGAAGTCTGCTGCAGCTTGCTTTATCCTCTGGCATTGCTTGGGTTGTCACCATGACTGTATCTAAAGGACAACTTTACCCTTCTGGGCTCCTTGCTCTTGTTTTATCTATTTTTATGACGTGTTTATACATAGTCTCAGCTTTATGCCAGAAGCCAAGCACTTTGGTGATACATTTTCAGTCAGGTTAAGTGTTTGGCATTTTTTTTCAAGTGGAAAGGCCCTCACCGGATGTATTAAGAGTTTTCTTTTGAAACCTTGTCGTGAAAATAAATGGAGCAAATACCTGCATACAATAAGGCACTGCATAGTTAATGTAGCAAAGTATCCTGCACACAGCAAGCTTGGAGGAAACATGGATTGAATGATGAATTTACTAATGAATGAAAAGCCTAACCAAGGGACAAAGCCATCAGGTATATGTATGGTACTGCCATTTTTAATGACATGATTTGAGACTCTTCCAAAGAAACATAGATAACTACCTACCCTGATGTAGTCCTACCAACAGGCAGGGGATTTCTCTCCTCCACATTGCAGCGGTTCATCATTCTTGCTTAGAGTTTGCTATAAGCTATAGTTTATAATGAACTATAATTTATGGTTTATACTAGATAGGTCTTATTTACATTTCAAAAAATGGGGAACCACAGAACAAGTCATGGAGCAAAGTGTCAAAGGAAAGGAACTATTGTCAGAATAGATCTACATCTATGTTTTTTTGTTTTGTTTCGTTTTGTTTTTTTGTCTAACATCTATGAAAGAAAGGGTGAATGGTAACGTATTAAATATTTTTTCTAATATTGCTAACTAAATGAGAATTTTATAAAATTCTTTCAACTCCCATCTTGTATATGAGATTCTACAAGTTGCTATATATTGCACTAGAAAATGGGTATAGCTTTGTCTTGGGAGTTTTATGTTTCAAAACATTTTCCCCTCAAAGAAAGCTGTATTTCCAAGTCCTGGGGTGCCAAGTAAAAATCTAATATAAAGTAAAAGTAATTATCTAGTATCTCACTTAGTAAATCATCAGGATAGAACTTCTTTAGGAAAAAGCTAGCTCTTTTTGTTTGTGAGGAAAAAAGAAATAAAAGAGACTCTGGGAAATTTTTCAAGTGATTTTTAAAAGCAAAACTTTTACTCTAATCATTTTCTTGTAAGTAAATCTAAGAAAATAATAGTTTAGCTTAAAGTAAAAGTTTCCTGGTTTAATTGGTGTCCACTTCTAGGCACAGCCTATCAGGTTACCTTTCACAGTGGTTGCACTTTACGTATCTTAAGCTTATCCTGGTCAGTATAGGTATCTTCACAGAATTGCTTTGGTAACCCAGGAACTGCAGTATTTCTGTTGCCTCATCTAACAATTTATCCAGCTAGCCTCATTATCTAACAATTTATCCAACCAATCAAAACTCAAGAGGGTCAGAGAAGATTTCGCAAGTCATTCATCCAACAAACCTTCACTGAGCAGTAATGAAACATAGGCTCTGGTTTTCAATTTAGAACTGAGGACAGATGCACCCAGATGAGTGCAACACTTGTCACAGGTGCAACCATGGAACTTCTCCACAGACACCAAGAGGTCAAGAAAGACAATACAGAAAGGGTGATTCCTTTTTTTTGAGATGGAATCTTGCTCTGTCACCCAGGCTGGAGTGCAGTGGCATGATCCCGGCTCAGTGCAACCTCCGTCTCCCGGGTTCAAGCGATTCTTCTGCCTCAGCCTCCTGAATAGCTGGGACTACAGACATGCACCACCACACCCGGCTCATTTTTGTATTTTTAGCAGAGATGGGGTTACTCCATATTGGCCAGGCTGGTCTTGAACTCTTGACCTCGTGATCTGCCCACCTCAGCCTCCCAAAGTGGTGGGATTACAGGCGTGAGCCACTGCATCCGGCCAAGGGTGATTTCTAAATTACATCTTGAAATATTATCAGTGTTCATCAGGCAGAAAAAGGGTCTAGATACGTAAAAGGCATCTCATGCAAAGAAAGCAGACGGAGCAAAGCATGAGGTATGGAAGACTTTGGTGCAATCAGAAAAACATCTGATGTGGCCGATACTTGTCAGGGAGAAGGAAGAAAGTAAGGGATGCATTATGGGTTGAACTGTGCCTCCCCAAAATTTGCATGTTGAAGTCCTAACCCCATACCTCAAAATGTTACCATATTTTGAAATTAGAGTCTTTAAAGAGGTAATTAAGGTAAAATAAGACTGTTAGATTGAGCAGTAATTCAATCGTACTGCTACCTTAGGAGAAGAAGAAACTGGGACACACAGAAATACCAGAGATGTGTGTGCACAGGAAAGACCCAGTGAGGACAAAGAGAGAATGTGGTATTTACAAAACAAGGAGACAGGCTGCAGGAGAAACCAACCCTACCAGCACCATGGTCTTGCACTTCCAGCCTCCAGAACTGTGGGGAAGTAAATTTCTATTATTTAAGCCACCCAGTCAGTAATGTTTTGTTACGGAAGCTCTAGCAAGTAGTACAAGATGAGAGAGATGAGGGAGGCAGGGGTCTTCATGGGAGAACATGTACACCCTGAGAAGTTCACACATCCTGCAGGCTATGCAAATCCTTAAACAGTTAGACACAGGAAATTAGCAACACATTAATAATATGTTATACTTCATAAAAGTATCACTCTGACAACTGTGTACAAGGTAGAAGACACCAGCTGACTACAGGAGGAAAAACTAACTGTTGAATGAAGCAGCAATGAGAGGCTAACAGAGGCAGGCATGGAGTGGAGAAGAGGTCTGATGTGCGAGATGTTTCAGAGGCACACTCTGGACCCAGAGATGATGTCATGTTGTACAAATGAGAACGACAACCCAGATCTGCTTCACTGCTGGGACCTATGATACAGGAACTCAATAAGCATGTATTTATCGAATGAATGAAGACAAGCTAACTACCCGCTTTCATTAGATGGACATCTGAGAATAAACCATACTATCCCAAACATAATAACATTCATTCTACTACCCCATGTCAATTACACTTTGCCATATACTAAATGTGCAGAGAGTTGAGTATTGACTATAAAAATATAGATATAATATTCATCCATTCTCATATGATTATACACTATCTGTTTTTCTATAACATGTGTTGATTGATTGTTCAGTGGATATACAATTATGTGCTAGCTTGGTTCAGGAGTGGTGCTATAAAGTAACATAGACTAGATTTGTGCTCTAAAAAAATATTTTTAAAAATTCAGAGACCAAAAAACATGTGTTCTTTGAATGTATGTAGCAAAACAAAATGTATTTCAAAATGTCAGAGGAGAGGTGCTGCTGGTATGGCCCTGACATACCTTATTCTAAAGGGGTCATGTAGAAAAATTTCTGCGTGAAGAAAGAGTAAAGAAAAAGTTTAATCAAGGCGGTAGGAACTTAATGAGCATTGAGGGATGGGTAGAGTTAGAAGGTTTGTCTTCTTCAAGATTTTTGCAAAAGCACAGAAGAAAAGTAAGAAAATAGTAATACAGAATGCCGATCTGGTTGGTGTGAAAAGAAGTCCAGATATCATCTAGGTTACCCATTTTAGTTTAGAGCAGGGGTTGGCAAATTGTGGTCCATGGGCCAGATCCAATCCACTCCCTGTCTCTGTATTGTCCATGAGTAACGAATGGTTGAAAAACATCAAAAGGAAAAAAAAAAAAAATCTCGATATGCAAAACGTATATGGAATCCAGTATTTGTTAGCCATAAATAAAGTTTTATGGGAATACAGTCATGGTCATTATGTTTCCACATTGTCTGTGGCTGCAAGGGTAGAGCTGAGTAATTGTGACAGAGATTGTATGGCCCACAAGAGCCAAAAAGATTTACTATCTGGGACTTCACAGAAAATGTTTTCTGACCTGTGGCTTAGAGCAGAGATGAAAAGGCCAAAGATCTACACTGTTACTATCTTTTTCTGAACACCACAGTGATACAGAGGCAAGCTTCCTGCACACAGGACCATGTAAGTGTTTGTTAAATTAGCATCTTCTAATGTGTACTCCATGGAAATTAAGTTCAAGGAATATTAAAAGTCGTCACCTGGCAAAAAGAGGTTCAAAACAGCCTAAGCCAATGATAACTTTGAGAGATGATGAATGATATTTCAAGGCATTAATATGCCAATATGTTATGGGTCTATAAACATTTCTCAAACGCCCTGGTATTTTTTTCTGCTCCATCCAACTCTCTAACATGGGACACTGAATGGGACTATTATGTGATAGAACTGGGGAGTGCTACATCAATTTGGTGAAGATGGTGATGATCAATAACATTTATTCAATACTGAATTATTTGAAAATATCTGAATTATTTGAAAATTTAACTACAAAGGCATGCAATATGTGATATTCTATTGATAATTCATAATCTCAAAAGTTGCATTCTGATATTAATATTGCCAACACATACCATCTACTTCTTGGTGACCTGTAAGAATTAAATTCTTGGCAAGGAAACATAGCTTCTGAAGGCAGGGAAAGTCTACTGGCAATGAGTGCTACTGTTTAAAAAGAACAAAGAGGGTTTAATGTAGTAGAAAGCCAAGGTAGCCAGGTTATCAGCCAGCACAGATTTCACTCAGAGCCTCTAATCAGCTGGACCACTTGGAAGAACACACAGCCTACAAGGGATAATCACTGCTTGGAAGGTATGTTATGCAAAATATGTTCTCTTTGTGTGAATACCACAAGGCACTGAATTGGCTCCTAGTAGGAACCACCATGGAGGCTGATAGAATTATCTCACCGATTTTTACTGTTTGGGAATATTCCTAAAATTTTAACTTCATTTCTTGATTTTCATATCACTGAAGAGAAGTCCTAACAAATCAGGAATGGGATAATAAAATACACTGCCGAAAGGAAGAAGAGAATGTCTATCAATTTGTTGAATGGCATACCGAAGTATTTGGTGTTTTTCATGTTGCTACATACTTTACCCAACAGTTGCAGTTTGCCTTCCCAAAGAAAATTCACATGCCCAGAAGGCACCAACCTCAACCTTTCTGTGAATGGTGGATTAAAGAGCACAAAAACAGGCCAGGCGCCATGGCCCACGCCTGTAATCCCAGCATTTTGGGAGGCCGAGGCGGGTGGATCACCTGAGGTCAGGAATTAGAGACCAGCCTGGCCAACATAGTGAAACCCCATTTCTACTGGAAATACAAAAATTAGTTGGGCATAGTGGCAGGCACCTGTAATCCCAGCTACTTGAGAGGCTGAGGCAGGAGAATCGCTTCAACCCGAGAGCTGAGATCGCACCACTGCACTCCAGCCTGGGCAACAAGAGCGAAACTCCATCTCAAAAAAAGAAAAAAGAAAAAGAAAAAAACAATACACAAACCTACTTTCTGCCCAATTGTCTGAGTATTATGTGTTATCATCATCATCATCAGAGAAATTTCTATTCAGGAAAGCTTAATTTAAATTGCCACAAAGGCCAGGCATCGTGGCTCACATCTGTAATCCCAGCACTTTGGGAGGTTAAGACAGGAGGATCATTTGAGGACAGGAATTCTAGACCATCTTGGCCAACAAAGAAAGACCCCATATCTACAAAAAATACAAAAATAAGATGGGCATGATGGTGCACACCTGTAATCCCAGCTACTTGGGAAGATTGCTTGAGCCCAGGAGGTTGAGGGTGCAATGAGCCATGATCATGCCACCACACTCCAGTCTAGGTAACACGAGACCCCATCTCTGAACAAATAAATTACCATGAAGTCATAACCCTTAGTGATCTGTCCAGTAATTTCTGATGTTTATATATGTTAACTAACTTTCTAAAATATGGCAAAAGTTACTAAAAATGTGTCACCATAGCTGCTATCATTTTATTTTTTTAATATTAAATCCAAAGACTGGTTGCTAAGATCCTTAACAATAATGAACTTCAGGAAATTCTAGAAGAAAACAGAAGGTGACATAAGTGGATTGGCCCTCATGCATCCTCATGGCCGCCTTCTGGCATGAACACTGATTTTTTATTTGGCACCTAACTCACTATCAGTTCATAGGACCTGAATGTGACCCATGGGTGAACTAATCACTATGTTGCATTTTCCCTGGCCACAAATCAAGGTGGTTTGTAACTCAAGCTGGTCAAATCAGAGTGACTCTCAAGGGATGCTGCCAGAAAAGTTACTTGTTTGTTGCAGACTTAAATGTCGCTGACACTGACACTCCTGCTGCTGCAGTCATCCTGCCATTATGAAGACACTGTCTAGATTAAAGCCAGGCTGGGGGACAGATGAAGCTGTGAGGTGGAGGAATATTGAGTACTGATGACATCATTTGAGGTCCTAAACCAGATTATGGTTAAATCTAGTCCTATCACATACTTTTGAGTAATACTTCATTTTTATTAAGCCACTCAGGTAAATTACAAGGAAGTGTTTTAGCTGTTAGAGTAACCAAAAATAATAATAATAATAATAATAAGCATCAGAGCCATGCTGATAGATCAGCTGGAATGAATCTGGTGTTTCATTAGGAGAAGGAAACAAAGAGACTACTGAGTCCAGAGTTTCTTCCTTCCAGTGAGTTCTTGGTCTTGCTGACTTCAAGAATGAAGCCATGGCCCTTCACAGTGAGCGCTACAGCTCTTAAAAGTGGCACGGCCCCAAAGAGTGAGGAGCAGCAAGATTTATTATGAAGAGCAAAAGAACAAAGCTTCCACAGAATGGAAAGGGGACTGAGCAGGTTGAACCTGCTGGCTAGGGTGGCCAGTTTTTATTTCCTTATTTGTCCCTGCCCACTCCTGCTGATTGGTCCATTATACAGAGCACCGATTGGTCCATTTTACAGAGTGCTGATTGGTCCATTTCACAGAATGCTGATTGGTGCGTTTATAATCCTTTAGCTAGACACGGAGTGCTGATTGTTGCATTTTTACAGAGTGCTGATTGGTGCATTTACAATTCTTTAGCTAGACATAGAGTGCTGATTGGTGCATTTTTACAGAGTGCTGATTGGTGCATTTAGAGTCCTTTAGCTAGCACAGAGCACTGATTGGTGCATTTTTACAGAGTGCTGATTGGTGCATTTATACTCCTCTAGCTAGACACATAGTGCTGATTGGTGGGTTTACAATCCTCTAGGTAGACAGAAAAGTTCTCCGAGTCCCCACTCGACCCAGGAAGTCCAGCTGGCTTCACCTCTCACTGCCACAAACAAAGAACTAGCATAAGCCAAACATTTTATGTTTATTAAAACCTCTTTCCCTTCTGGGTTATGATATTGGTATTTTGCTCCTATTTCTGACCTTTAGAGTAAAAATTATAGATCTGTGCTGCCTGGGTTTTGCCTGTATCCTCCCTAGATTATAACATTTTGTATTCCTTTATATTTGGATTTACTTTTTAGGCTAATCTTATCACACATAGTGACACTCAGAAGTTCAGTGTTTACTACTTGTCTTATAAAGAAATGAAAGCTCCATTCAGAAGGCATATGCGACTGTTCCAGTTGTGTCCAGGTGTACTCATTCATGTGGTCAATAAACAGTGGAAAGCTTCTCTATTCCAGGCACTGGTGTTTGTACTGGAGACACAGCAGTGAGCAGACAGGCAGACATGCCTCCTCTCGAGGAGATCACATGCTAGAGGAGGAGATGGACGATACACAAGAGAAACACATGAAATTTAAGTATGTTAGGTAGTGAATTCCATGACAGGGATTCCTGAGGTGGGTAGGAGGATGAGTTACAACTTTACATAAAGGGGATTGGGGAAGCCTCAGCAGGAAGGTGACATTTAAGTAGAGACCTTAATAAGGAGGTCAGAAAGAAGAAACATTCTAAGCAGAGAGAGTCGCAGGTGCAAAGGTCCTGTGGTGACAGCATGCTGTGGGCACTGTGTGTGCTCTAGAAACAGGAGGGAAGCTGAATCAGTGGACCAGACAGAATGAGGAGAGGGAACAGCAATAAGAAGTGAGATCAGAGAGTATATGGTAGAAACTGAGTGGTGAAAGAAGGTAGCAGATCCAGTAAAGCCATACAGGCTATATGGATCCAGGCTCTTTTTCATTTGTCTGTTTTCTTAATAAGTAAAAAACATTGGAAGTTGTAAGCCGAAGAGTTATAATCTAACTTACATTTTAACAGGCTTACTCTGGTAGTGTTAGAATAGACTTGACCTCAAGATCAGAAGGGAGATCACACAAAAGAATATGATAATAATCACAGTAAGGAATTGTAATGGCTTGGATGGAGGTGGTAATGATAGAAAGGTTAAGGATTTATCAGATTCTAATAAAGACAGTGGATATCGACAACGTATTCTGATGAAGTCCAGATGCCATAATGCAGAAGGAACTTCACGATCCAAGTGCTCTGGCCACTGCTTGCCTCTCATGCCACATTCCAGCCACCTTGACCTGCCTCTGTTTCCCCTGGTGCCCTGCCCTCTCGCCCTAGCAGATGCTAACCTGCAGTCACCCAGCAGGACTCAAGCTTGAATTCACCTCCTCCAAGGAGCCTTCAAAGCCCTCATCACACTAGTTCTGTTTATTTGTCTACCTCCCACCCCACCATTACATTTCTAGCTGCTTGAAATTCTATTCTGTGACTTGGTCAAGGTTACATCCTTGTGGTTTAAACAGTGTTTGCCATAAAACCAACATTCATAAATCTCTGTTTAATGAATGAGTGAAATCCCATTTTTATTTCGTGCTTTTAAATTTACTTAATTGCTCTTCCCTCATTTGTAAAATTGGGTAATAACTTCCTTACTAATTTTGTTGATGTGAAGATGTAAGTGTCCAAGATAGATACAGGCAGGGAAGAGGCACACAGACGTTTCCATAGCTTCACTCACCGATTTTCAGTTCATACAGCTAAGGAAGGCTGTCTTATTTTGGCTGACTTTGTTTGCCTTTTGAAAAACATTTCTCCACTTTTTATTTAAACTGCCACTTTACTTTTTCTAATGCTTGCTTTACCTTTTAAAATATTAGCCGAAGGATAGGGAAAAGACGTTGGATTCAGTGAGAAACAAGCCAAACTTTTGCAAGAGCTTTGCTTATTCAAACAAAAACAGTACTGTGAATCCCCCCAAAGGGAGAGTGGGTGCTGACCTAATCTTGTTTGCTTTCCTATTCAGTATTCTTTCCTACCAGCCTCCCTGGGGGCCTTAAAAGGAATTACCAAACTGCACAAAGAACTGCCTTGATGGTCATGCTTACTTGGTGTTTCTGGTCTAATGGACGAGTGATGTTGAAATAACAGAAAAGTGCATTTTTTCATTTTTATTTTGATAGCTTAACATTTTTAGGAAGTTTGTCTTCCTCTCCAAAAAAGTATTACATAGAAACAGCAAATTGATTGCTTAGTAGGAAAAAAAAATACCGTCATAGTCCTCGGGAGAAACTGAAATGACCATTAATTTAAGTAATTGTAGCCTCTATTTGTTGGTATTTACTATACAGGATAAACAGGCACTGGGATGTGTGAATTTTCTCATTTACCACCCACTCCTCTAGAGGTCTATGAAATGTGTACTGGTATTATCACCATTTTGCATGTATGGAATGTGAAGCTTCAAGTGATATAGCAGTAACTTGGCTAAGGTTACATAGCCTTCTAAGTGGCAGAACCTGTAGACTAGTGACTCCGTGATACATATTTCCCTCTAGAAGTGCCTTTTCATTTGTATCTTCCCATTTTATGACTCGTATATCAAGGCTTTCCATATCATTCTTCAATTGTTGTGGTGGGTCCTCTAGACAAAGCAAGAGGGAGAGAAAATTAGATAAGTCACCTTTTTAATTTTCCTTGTTCATCATGTAGACCATGCCAAAGGAATCTTCTTAAAACACTGCTTTCCTCTGACTCCTGAATTACACATAAAGCATTGATAACTCCCATTGCTCTCATCCCAATAGAACATAGGTCATATTTCTTTGTCTGACATTCAAGGGTCTTCACCCTCTGCCATGGTCTTCTTATCTGGTATTATTTGGGCCTTATACTCAAGGCCACAGCATGAGTTTCTGTACTGAAAGGCTGCTCAGCTATATGCAATGAGCCTGTTTTAAAAAGGCTTCAACTGTCTGCGCTCCATTTTTTAAATACCCCTTGGGCTCTCCAACTCCATTCCCATTTCATCGCTCTTGAATGCCTCCCTCTATCATTTGTCTATTGAGATCCTATCATATTCAAATGACTGCTCAAGCTGTTCATCTTTAACCATGTCTTTTCTGATCACCTTGGTCAGAAGTAATTTCTCTTTTGTTCTACATTCGAATAAAATTTACTTTGAACCATACATTCATGGCGCTATTCCCATATTGATTTGAATAGGAACCTGTCTCATCTCCTTTACTAGATTTCAATCATCTTGAATACAGGAAATTGTAAGAGTCCAGGATAGGTTTGGTTATGGTATAATAAAGAAATTTCTCAGTGAGTTAGAATAGCAAATGTGTATTTCTATCTCATGCTCTGTGCCCATCAGCTCTGAACTTGGCTTCCATAGCATCACCCTCCACCATGTGGGAAGCGGCCAGTTACAATGGTAAGGGCAAGGAGAGGTAAGGTAAACACTAGTTCTTAGGGCTTCAGAGGTAGCACATCACACACATCAAACCTACTTACATTTTATTGTCCAAAACAAGTAATTGGCCAAGGACAACTTCAAGGAGAGTGGAGACATGCAAACACAGCATGGTCCTGGAAGGAGGCGAAATAGGATATTTATAAAATTCCCTAATGGCTCTCAAAGCCATCTTCACAGGCCTCACAAGAACTAAGGCCTTTACCCACTTCTGCATTTCAGGCATGCCTCACCAAGACAAAGACTAAGACCATCTTCTTGTACTTCTCTACCATGTCAGTATGTAAGGGTAGGGCTGAAATGGCAAATACTCTTCCTGTTCTGGTTCCAAGTGTTTCATAACCACGAAAGTACAAAGCCAGAAAGAACAGACAATCATGCCCGTACAACCTCAGATGCCCTTTGACCTTCACACACAATTAATATTGTCTTGCTAATCATTAAAAGGCTGATGTCTCAGTTATTGACAGATCCAAAATCTCAGTGGCATACAAAACTAAGCATGTTTTCTCTCACTCACACATCTTCAGGGTAGCTGGGATGTAGCTGAGCTAGGTTAGCCTCAGCTGGGTTGGGGTCCAGGCTTCAGATTGGGTCCAAGTTATTCCGTGTGTGTCTCTCTCATCCGCTTAGAAAAGTTACTCAAGGTATCTTCTCATGATAAAAGGCAGGAATACAAGAGTGCAAGCCCAACTGGGCAAGTGTAGGTTATGCCTCTGATAAAATTGTACCTGATAAGATCTATTTGACGAAAGTAAAACACATACTTAAGCCCCAGACCAAGAGGTGGAAAAGTACACTTTGTCCACCATGAGACAAAGTCACAGGGGCAAGGAGAGAAATAGTGTACTCCTTCCGCCAATGAAGTAGGGAAAGACGTGACACTTGTGTGCAAGAATCTATCTACCCTATTTGATGTCAGACAAGGCGGAAATACATGAATTTTGTGATAACATTTTTTTACGCTCAAGCAATACTTTCTGCAGGACTTCTCTAACTCAGAAAGATGGATGTGCACTTATCTAGAGAGTTAAGTCTGAGCTGTGTACGTTAACTGACCTCCGGAACTATGTTTTTTAAAATAAACTGCTTGTTCTTCTTCCACTGCAAATCACACAGAGAAAGTCTTGGACTGCTGGAAATTAGAAGGTGTCTGATGTGTTAGCATTTGTGGGATGATTGGGACTCCAGGCTTATATTATTTGGAGCATTTGCGTCAGGTGTGATATGGCCAGTGCCAAGTTATTGGCAGTAGCACCATTATCACACAGCTCCAGCAAAGATTCCCAATGTAGGTGACAAGGTTCTTGTTCCCTTGTCAAGATTCAGCAGGAATCTTGAAGGGAAACAGATTGAGCTCCTAGACCTCTTGCTACTACCAGCAGATCAGGAAGGGCGTCTTAAGTATTTCTACCCTGAAGACTACTGGAATCACTCTCCAGTTGTATAAGGTGGCACATGCTTACATAATTAATTAGACATTTGCAGGATATTAAATTTAAAATGACTAAAACATGACAAAAATATTTAGAAAAATAGAGGCCAGGAAGAGAGAGGAGAGATCTAAAGCAAGAAAATATTAATGCAAATCCGACTGTAGAGTGGAGCTCAAGAAACAGGAATGAGAAGTAAATTGTTTAAAATAACCCATTTGGAGAACTCTTTTTTCTGCAGAAGGTCGAAGAAAATTGAGGCACTCAAAAGTTTTTGAGTATAGAGTTTATCTTATATTGAAAAACCACATGGACATATGCAAAAGCAGTGGAACTACAGTTTCTGACTTGAATTCAGTTCTGCGGGTCTGAAACAAGAAGCTCTGGAGGGTCTAAGGGAAGTAGGTTAGAACAAAGAGCTGGGCTGGAAAATTTCATAGTGCTGCTTGTGGTAGTAAGCTCTATAATTTACCAATAAGAACATAATTTTCATCCCCCAAACTGTCTGCTCTGTGGTAAGGGAAATTATCGTTTTCTAGTCTAAACAAATGGCTGCAATATTCTGGTGTGGATTCTGCCCCATGAAAAAAAGGATATGAACTATTGGTGTAGGACTGGGGCTGACATTCCAGGGTTTGAAGAATGCATTCTCTCTTCAGCTTTCCACGGGTGCGAATGGAGAACACAGGGTGAGCACTGCTTGCCAGTGTCCTGGTGGCCCCCACCACCATTTGCATTTAGCCACAATGTGGTCCATCCCATCCCATTTGTGATGATGGAAATGTTCTATGTCTGTGCCACCAAGAAAGGGGCCACTTGCCACATGTGGCTATTGAGCACTTGACAAGTGGCTGATATGACTGAAAAAAATAATAATTTTAAAATTTTATTTAATTTAATTAAATTTGAATAGTTACACGTGGCAAGTGGCTGCCATATTGAATAGCACAGTTTTAGAATCTCTGAGTCCTCTGAGCCTCCACAGTCTTTTAAGTACTCAAAAGCCGCTCACGTGGTCCCTATTCTGCAAACACATACTCTCACTACCAGTAACTGAGTGCCAAGGAGCAAGTGGCAGTATCTTAGCAGCTTTTTCAGTTGTCAAAAGAAAAAAAAAAATTCTGCTTCTGGGCAGACATCTGACTGTGCAGCCGTTGCAGAGAGACAATTTAGTTCAGAATTATGTGCCACCCTGACTCTACCTGGCAGGTGCCTTCTGTGCTAGCTCTTCTATCTGCAAACTTGAGAAAGATGACAGGGTTTTAAATGATTAACTCCTCTGGGCCACATTACTTAATTATACAGTACATCCAGGGATAGGCACATGGGTCTTTTATGGTAAATGATATGACGGTCTTAAAAACTCATTAATATGTCATTAACCAAGCAGACATTTACTAATTAAACAATTAGCCCCTCTGTTCTATTCCTTTGTTCCTCCCAGAGATGCTCAGTTACCCAGATCCCCAATTTAGCAGAAGTCCCCCCCTTCTTTTCCCAGAGAAAATCACTCGTAAAGCAAACTCAGAAACTAAATGATTTTACCAGATTTTTTTTCCAAGTTGGCTACAAAGACAATCAAAGCTGATTTCCACAGCATAAATGAATGTAGATGTTGGTCTAGTTTAAATAAATCATCTTGATATGTAAACCAATTTTAGATATATGTGAAATAGCATCCGCCATAACTGGCGTAAATAGTGAATATAACAAAACTACATATCCCAGTTAAGTAAATACAAACAGACAAGATTAATGACTTGAGATGTATTAATATGATTCATCACATAAAGTCAATACCAAAGAAATATGTAATGTTCTTAACTTTGTATCTCAGAAGGTTTTTAATATCCATTATGCTTTCAGCTAATTTTAGCTAAATTATATTTGTTGCGTTGAAACTATACTAAACTGTGGCACAAGGGGGATTATTCAGAATATCAAAATATAACATCACAAATGTCTTATGAAACAAATGTCTTGTGTATTTTAAAAAATGAAATGTAATAGTTTAAAATTCGGATTAGCAATTTTCTAAGAACATTCAGAAGTATTAGAACACATGCATATTTTTTCAGCTACATTTTGGTTCTCTATTTTAAGATTCAACTTGACAGTTACTTTTATCAATCTCCTGTTGACCTAAAGTAATGAACACTGGCAAAGGATCAAAAGCTGGGTAATAACTGGGATGGTCCAGGGATGATAAAAAAAAAAAAAAAACAATAATAATACGCTGGAATTGCTGAAGCTCAGACGACCACGTCCTCATGTAGCATGATCAGCTCCAAGTTAGTCAACTATTTTTGGTTTTTCTAGTTTGTCTATTGGCTTGTCTTTCTGCCTTCCAACGAGGTGATGAAGCTGAGTGAGAATTAACACAATGCCGTAAATTATCCTAACAGCAAAGTATATCTAGTTAAGATTCTCAAAGTATGTCTAGTTAAGATTCTCAATAGCTCTAATCTTGTGGAGGACCAGCAAATGGATTATCCACTCCATGAAATGGGTATGCAAGGGGTCTCGGGGTACATGGAGCACTGTGCCCAGGGCATTAATTGCTCCAGAAAAGCCCACTTCATGCAGACGACACTGATTCTTAGACCAGAAACAGCTCTACAGTGAAGTTAATAATGCTTGAGCTTCAGGACCCCTCACTGGCCCAGGCTCTTGCAAGTACTGGGAGCTAGTACTTACTGGTTGGGCAGGGGAAGTCAGGCAACAGTTAGGAAAAACTCTGTAAATTGCCGCAAGTGATTTAAGAAGGAAGAGGCATGGATCTTCAAAGCTCCTGTTACATGTCCACATTTCTATTCCCATTCCACATAAATATTGACTTTCATATTTATTTATATTTAAAATTTTCAGTACCTTTTTAAAAGGAGAACTCCTCAAATAATGTAAGCTTTGGGATGTACAAACACGGATCTCCTCTTAAGTTAACGGATGTGTTTGCTGCTGATATTAAATAATGGGCACTGATTGCTAGAATCTATTGTAAGATGCTATTTGATTTAGCACAAAGTTGAGGAATATTAATTGAGTATGTGAGTATTTAAGGGGATTCTGCAAAGAGCATCATGATTTTGGTGACTTTCTGCTGGCAGAACACCATTGGAAAACTCTCACTCCACATAGAAAACACTGGGCAGAGAAGCAGAGGATCTGGGTCTCCTTGTCTGTGCAGCGCTAAGGGACTCTGTGGCCTTGGGAAAGTTAGTGTCTCTGGCCCTCACTATGCTCATCTATAAAAAGAGGGTGGAATGGAGAGTGGACTAGATCCTCGGTACTCAAAACGTGGTCCAAGAAAGTGCTTTAGAAATGCAGAAACTCAAGCCCCACCCCAGACCTCCTGAATCCAAATCTGCATTTTATCAAGATCCCCAGGAGATTCATACTTGCCTTGAAATTTGAAAAGGGCAAGTACAGGAATGCCCCTAATACCCCTTCCAGGTCTAAATTCCCAGGACTAAAGTGTAGGAGGGCACACAGAAATTAACTGAAATATTTAGGAAAAAATATTAAACTCTTGCTCAACTTTACCTTCTCCTCACTATCCTTTTATCCCCAACCACTCACAAATTTTCTTTTTATCCTCCAGTCCAATCATCTTTTATCTATTGTTCATATTATTTGGTTTATCTAATTTCTTAGAATAAATTCACTGAGGAATTTCAGTTTTGCTTAATCATAATTGTGTTAGTTTTTTCTCACACTGCTATAAAGACATACCCAAGACTGGGTAATTTATAAACGAAAGAAGTCTAATGGACTCACATATCCGCATGACTGGGGAGGCTTCAGGAAACTTACAATCACAGCAGAAGGTGAGAGAGAAGCAAAGGCATGTCTTACACGGAGGCAGGTAAAGGACAGCAAATGAGGGAAGTGGGAGGAGCCCCTTATAAAACCACCAGATCTCATGAGAACTTACTCACTATCACAAGAACAGCATGAGGGGAACCACTCCCATGATCCAATCATGAGGATTATGGAGATTACAATTCAAAATGAGATTTGGGTGGAGACACAGAGCCAAACCATATCAATTATGACCTTTCACATGTTGCTGAATGTTTGAATGTTTGTGTTCTCCCAAAATTTGTATGTTGAAATCTCCCAAGGTGATGATAGTAGGAAGTAGAACTTTTGGGAGATGATTAGTTTACAAGGGCAGAGCTCCCATGCAGGAGATTAGTGCCCTTATAAAACAGGCTCAAGGGATCTCATTCATCCCTTCCATCGCATGAGGTCACAGTGAAGAGACGATGCCATCTACAAGGAAGTGGGCCCTCACTAGACACTGACTATTCCAGCACCTTGATCTTGGACTTCCCAGCCTCCAGAATGGTAAGAGAGAAGTTTCTGTTGTTTATAAACCACTCAGTCTATGCTGTTCTGTTTAGCAGCCCAAAAAGACTGAGACATGGATGCATTTCAAAGTTTTGAAGACACAAGAAATAAATCAAATAAAAATTATATATTGTCTTTAATCCACAGTGATTTTCTATAAATACCAAAATACAAATTATAATTCATTTCATTGATTATTTTGTCATGTCCTTTGAAACTTTCTTCTTTTTAAAAAATCTATTAATAATTTCTCCAACTTTCAAGGGAAATTACATCAAAGGCTTTCACAGTAAATCAGGCTGGGTGTGGTGGCTCATGCCTGTAATCCCAGCACTTTGGGAGGCCAAGGCAGGAGGATCGCTCAAGCTCAGGAGTTCAAGACCAGTCTGGCCAGCATGGCAAAACCCCATCTCTAATAAAAATACAAAAATTAGCCAGGCATGGTGGCACACACCTGTAATCCCAGCCACTTAGGAGGCTGAAGTGGGAGAATCACTTGAATCCTGGAGGCGAGATTGCAGTGGGCCAAGATTATGCCACTGCACTTCAACCTGGGTGATAGAGCAAAACTCCATGTCAAAAAAAGAAGAAAAAAAGAAAAGAAAAGACTTTCACAGTAAATCAAAGTAAAAAACATTGGTGGTGAAGGTTTGATAGTATGGACCAAGTTTTCTGGATAGTGACATAAAGCTGCCCAGTGACAAGCCTTCTTGTAAACACTAACTCAACTCTACAAGGCCACTGGCATGTATTTGGGTTAAAGAACTCCTTGAGACACACAAACTATATGTTTATACGAAATGTTTAATTGAAAAATGCATGCCTGCACGAGATTGTATTCCTTGTTTATGAAACTAAAAGGTACTTACCTGTACAGGTTGCTGTACTTGCATTACATGCAAATAGACTTAGAGATAATTTTAAAGTTCTAAGTAGCGTATATTTTCAAAAACTTTGATCCCTAAAGAGGGAAATAGAAGTCATCAATAAACTTGGCTCTGACTTGCATTAGTCATGGATTCAGAGAATCATGAGCTCAGATTCCAGTAAATACCTGTACAACAGGAGAAAAGCCATTCAACATTTCAACACTGGAAAACATTTGCGTGAGAAAGATTTTCATAAAGGGAAGATCAATCCCCCCTCCACTAACTGAAAACAAAATTAATTACCACAGTTGGCAGGAGATAAATGGCTTCAATGCACAGAATTGTGTAATTACAGCAGCTGCAAAGCTGGAAACCTGTTCCTAACTTTGAACCTCAACCTCGACTTGACATTTCTCCCCATGTTCAGTTGTGCCACTAGCAAGCATATTCAAGGTTCCTTCATCCTGCTTCCATAATTATATGTTGGGGTGCAGAAGTAATCATTGACTCCATTGCCTACGTGAACCTTATCATCCTCTGCTTTGCAAAAGGTATGCTGTATCATCTTTTGAAGTGTTGAAATCTCCAGAGAGAAAAATTTATTAGGAGAAAGTTACTGGTATGGCAACAAAATTAATTCTGCCAGAACATGTCAAATTAACCATCCTCCTAAAGACTGGGGTCACAGCCAAGTTTAGAAATGGATAAATATTCAGTACCAGTTTCTTCAACATCACTTTAGGTTTAGTAAAGTCAAGATAAACATCACAATCTATCTCAACATTCCAATGTTTAGTCCAAAACAACACTGGCTGGAAAACAAGAGGTTAAGAACTAAGGAAACATTTCAAACAATTCTTTTTTTCCCTCCCCCTTTCCAAGCAGCAACAAAGGTTGTCAGTTAGGCTCCGTGGAGATTTTGGTTCTCCCTTTGAAGCAAAGAGAAAAGTTTTTAATCTCATCTTTAATTTTAATCCTTTAAAATATGTAAGTGATTTAGAAACGTACAAGTTAAATTTGGCAGACAAGCCTACTGGTAGAGAAGTAAAGCAATTTATTTCAATTTTGCAATAATAAAATAGTTCAAAGCTGGCCACCTAAACGATCCAAATGCCTCAGCCACAAGCTGCAATCTACTGATTTTTAAAATTCCCCTTATCAAAAATGCTTAGAAGAGCAAAGTGTGTGGTACAAACAAGGGAAGTGACAAGGTAGTGTCAAAGAAACATGCTCATGCTTGAAAATTTATTTACATATTGGTTTGTTTCTCCTGTAAGGGAAAAAAAGCTCCATAAGCTTTTTGGAAAGTTTTTCTTATTCAAAGGGAGTTTTATCTTTTCTGAGTAATACATTTACAGGTTACTATATTTAGGGATTCAAGTCATTCTTTTGACATACAGCTATATACTCATAGGATTCTCATGTGATTTACATCAAGTCAGAGATGGCAGGTCTTGCTTAATAGTGGTATACTTGTGCCTGACAGTGGTTGTTCAATTACTCTTTCTACATTTTAATAAACACTCCTCACTTAGCAGAATAAAACCACCACCATTATAATGGTCACAACTTCTGTGAATCGGATTTGGAGAGTGTGCGGCAGGGATGGCTTGCCTCTGCTCCATATCTGGCCACTCAACTGGGGAGATTCAAGACTGCAGGCAATGACTAGTCATCTACAACAGGAATCCCCAGTCCCTGGACACAAACCAATACTGGTCTGCGGCCTGTTAGAAACCAGGCTGCATGGTAGGTGACCAGCCATCAGTTGAGCATTACCGCCTGAGTCTGCCTCCTGTGAGATCAGTGGCAGCATTAGATTCTCATAGGAGCCCAAACCCTACTGTGAACTGTGCATGCGAGAGATCTAGGCTGTGTGCTTCTTATGAGGATCTAAGTAATGCCTGATGATCTAAGGTGGAACAGTTTCATCCCAAAACCATCTCTGTCTGTGGAAAAACTGTCTTCCACCAAACTGGTCCCTGGTACTGAAAAGGTTGGGGGCCACTGATCTAGAGGATCATGCACACACACATATGTGGTGGTTGAGCATCATCTAGACCTCAGTTAAGACTACGGACCAGAATGCCTACATGTGGCCTCTCCATTAGATTTCTTGGGCTTCCTTTCAATATGGTGGCTGGATTTTAAGTTGTGGTCTCAAGAGACAGGAAATGGAAGCTGACAGTTTCTTAACACTGAACCCAGAAACTGGCATAGCATCACTTCTACTACGGATCAAGCAAGCACAGAGTCCAGACTCAAGGTGACACATACCACATCTCACAATTAGAGGTGTCAAGGATTTGTGGACCAGAGTTGTATGCTCGTGTCCTCATCAAAGACATAATTGTTGGCAATTACTTGACCTCTTATGCCCATTCCAATTAACTTTGTCTCTCTAATTTCTACCTAAGTTCTCATTGCCCATAATTATAAAGCTATAGCTCTTGCCTCCTGCCCTGTTCTCATCATTTTTTACTTCTTTATTGTCCACTCAGTTCACAACCTGATGGCAAATCTCCAATCCCCTGCTCTTGCCTAATGGGTGCTAGTCATTAAGCAGGGGGGTGATGCTGTTTGTTGGATGAGCAGAAAAAGGAATATAGGGTATGCTGAAGTGGAAACTAGAAGGAGAATAGCTAAGGGAAGATAGCAGAAAAGCTTTTCATAGTCACTAAGGTCTAACACAGAAATCATTCCACTGACTTCTGCAAGGAAGCCAATACAAATCTAGCTTATCTTTTGGTGTTAATTTATTATAAACTTAAGTGTTAACTGGCCCAAACAAATCATTATTGCCAATTTTCATATAGCAAAAACAATTAAAATTTTAATGACAATCATATAGAAATAGCAAAAGCTCTAAAGATGTCATTTCCAACATCTTCAGATGGAATTTCCCATGGAAACCAAATGGAAAGTGATAAAAATTGCTTAATATAATTAATATGTATTTCTTACATGAAAATGTATAGTACTAAGTCAGTGAGAACAATCAGACTGTATTTTAGAAATAAAATTAGCAATTGAAAGATAGGGATCAGCCACATTAACCTTACCTATGAGATTTTACTGGTTTTTATGCTTGCTTGTTTTCTCTTTTTTGTTTCACTTTTTGTTTTGGAGGGTTTAGTTATTCTTGTTGTTGCATAATATTTTAAAAAATACTTGCAAGATTTACTTAAATTTAATTATGCAATATAATCTCCATTTAATAGATATCCCATCAGTTCCCTTTTAAATGCCAGCCTGATGTTTCTTTTGAATGTGCTCACATGCAGGTGACTGGTGATGTACCTCAGCTTTGCGTGGGTTGTATTTGAGGCTATATGCTGAGACTTTGGATTTAAGAAGCTCTCAGTAACATCTGAGATTCTATGATCACCTACCTGTCTGTTAGGTTTTAGTACACTAGAAAGTGAATCAGCTGAGCACAGTGGCTCACAACTGTAATCCCAGCACTTTGGGAGGCCAAGGCGGGAAGATCCCCTGAGGTCAGGAGTTCGAGACCAGCTGGGCCAACATGGTGAAACCCCATCTCTACTAAAAACACAAAAATTAGCCAGGTGTGGTGGTGGGCACCTGTAATCCTAGCTACTCGGGAGGCTGAGGCAGGAGAATCACTTGAATCCGGGATGCGGAGGTTGCAGCGAGCTGAGATCATGCCACTGCACTCCAGCCTGGGCGATGAGAATGAGACTCTGTCTCAAAAAAAAAAAAAAAAAAAAATGGGAATCAACCCATCAAGGGCTGTGATACTTTGGGGGAAAGTGGAGTGGAATGAAAGAAACTGTCGTGCAGGACTGGATAAGCCAGATGAAAGCCAAATATCCACAGCTCAGGGTGAGTGCAGTAAACTGAGAACTTCTAACAAACTCCCTGGAAACATTGTAAAATACAGATCAATGTTAACTAACACTTCATAGAAATCTCATGTCTTGAGAAAGTAGAGATTTTTCTTGATGGCAAGAGAAGCGGAGCAGCAGATAAGCCTGGGCCACTTGAAGGTCTCTGTACTGTTCCATCTGCAAACATGAGATCCAGGAGACTCAGCTGTCACCATGGTTTTAGAACTTTTGTAGAGTTGAAGGAGGTCATTCCAGGGATGAATGAAAGATACATTGATCTTTGACTTAAAGCATGCCACAGAAATGTAAGGATAGAGTGCCTTGGAAGTGGACAAATGCCAACATTGGGAATTGTTCACGGAACCCAAGCTCTGAGGCCTCCATTCTCTGGTAGATTACCCTACTCTCCTAGATAAAATACATGGCAGACTAAAGAATCCCCAGGATATATAGGTCAAGAGATAATTCTGTCATTGGCAGTTAAATAGAAGGTCAACATAGAATATCAGGGGACCATATGGCCATATTAAAGCATTTTGGATGTCATCGTAAACCAGGATCAGGGCTGCATTCTGTTATTAGAGCTAAATACAGAAGAGAGAGTGGGAAGGGATGGAGACAGAGGGTAAAGCAACTGTACCGAGGCTCTTCTGTGGCACCATCATCATTCTCTTAGCTCTCCATGTTCAATGTCTTCAGGGTCTTTCAGATAAGGCCTTTCTGAAGGCCCCAGCATCCTTCAGAAGAGACCTTTAGACTTTTTTTCCTATTTATTAATGCTTAGTACCTAACTATTTAGGTGCTTCACACTTCTTCTCTTATTTATTAAGGCTTAGTTCTTCACTGACTCCAGTGGCTTTATAAGATGAAGACTCTCAAGTTTAGAACACCAATCCAGACCCCTTCCTATGCTCTAACTTCATATGTTCGGCTGCATAATCAATATCTCTACTCGATGCTTAATAGGCATCTTGAAGTCAACATTGCCAGAAACAATACAGTGGTGACTCCTTCTGAGATCAGAGGCCCAAAAGATAAAATCCTATAGGATGAGGAAAATTAGGTTAATCATACTCTACTGTACATCTCTAAGCAAACCTAATGTTTGGAAAGTGTGCCCACAGATTACCTTCTAGACATCAGGATCCACAGAATTGCTGTGACTACTTCTACACCCTTAGACTCCAGCTATAAATGAATGACAGAATGCCAGACTGCCCCAGATCAGGGAATAAAGGAGACACTCCCACATTGCCTTTATATGTGATTAAGATGTCAGGTTTGTTGACCATACTCACTACAGGCATGAACAATTCAAGTGATACAATATGAAATAGCACAGTCATAATAAATGTCATGCAATGAATTCTCATAAGTATCCCTTTGCGTGACTTTAGGCTAACACAAATGCTGAAGCAATGGCTAATATCCAGTACACCTGAGATAGTTCCTGGCAGCTGCTGAAGAAACATGGAAAATGGACCAATAAGAACAGGCTGAAGAAGGCTGAAGTCAGCAACGAGACTGATAATTTATCAGAAAATTTGGTATGTGACAACTGTTATAAAAGGTAGGGCATTTATAGTTAATCATCATTCAGCAATTTGATCAATGAAAGAGAAAGAAAGGAAGAGACAGAAAGAGAAGAAGAAAGGGAGGAAGGAGAAAGAAAGAGAGAGAGAGAGGGAAGGAGGGAGGGAGGGAAGAAGGGAGGGAGAAAGAATCAAGAAACAATGTATCCGAAATATCAATAAGGTCCCGATATGTGCTCTGTCCTAGTCAGTTTGAGCTGCTGTAACAGAACACCACAGACTGTATGCTTAAGCAATAAACACTGATTTCTCCCAGTTGTAGAGGCTAGGAAGTCTCCAGGCATTTATGCCCAATCCTTGTACTTTGCTTCTTGGACTGCCCCAGCATCTCAGAGTGAATTTCTGCCTTTGTTTCTTAGCTAATTCTTACCAAATTCTACAAAAAAGTCAAGAACAATGAGGACAGAAGAAAGAACTAAAAAGAATACAATTATTGATGACTGTGATCCCAGCAAAATGCTGAGTAAGAAAGACTGAAATTTCAAAGGATTAAAAGAAAGACTGTTAGAGGATGAATACAGTGGGTTGAGAGCATTTATTTAATACATGTCAGCAGTTAAAGCAAAGTGAAATAAAATGATGGCTAAAAGAGGCAGACTATAAAGGGAAGAACTTTTTAAGAAAGGAGAGCTGAGTGTTTGAACACAAGGAGAAAGGAATCGCTGTAATGAGAAAGACTCAAATCACAGTCAAGGGAAAAAATAAGCTTCAGAATGGGATACCTCAAAATAACAACTGGACAGAACCTAGGACACAAATGGGGACCATTTGTTACAGGGAACAGGACTCAGCATGAGAGCTTAGCACAAAGGAAGAGATGAGTAAGAGAAAGATGAAAGTGGATGTTTCTGCAGTGACTAGGGTTGGACTGTGAGAAAGAGGAAGTAAAAGTTGGTTTGGAACAGGGCCACAGGTGAAAGCAGTAAGGAATCAGAAGGGATAAATAGAAGAGCTTCCAAGAAGAAGCAAGTGCCAACGTGTAGCTGGAAACAACATCTGCCATTTAAGTCTACATTTTTCTAGAAACAGAATTTAAAGCTATAAGATACCCCAGGAATGTTTTTTCATTTTTCCTAGTGATAATCTATGATCTAAAGAGAGGTGTGAATAATGTATATTTAATAATTATTTTAGATTGGGGGGTTGATGTTGAAGACTTGTCTAAAATCAAGAGACTTCAGGAGTCTAGACTGATGTGTATGAGCCACTAAAACTAGAGACAATCTCATCATTCAGCTGGGGAAAGATGATGTCATCAAAAGGCATGAAATATTGGGGCAAAATAAACTAAAAGGGACTGTGGATCAGGAGAGGAGAGATACTGAGAGGTAGGTTCAGTCGGGATAAAGAAGAGGGATAGATGGCAAGCAAAACAGTGTGTCTGCAATGAGCCCACCAACTCTGAGATTTCAGTGGTATATGATGAGCAATTCCAGAGCATGGCAGCCAAACAGGGCGAGTGGAATGCTGCGACTGTTGGTACTATGAGTCCGTAAAGCTTGCTTGATGAACTTTCAGTAGGAAAGCCAATGTCACTGAGAACAATGCTCAGAAAGGAAGGAGACATGAATCAAATATTCTAACAGCGACTAAGGAGGGTAAAATCTGGAACAGACCCAAGGTTGACTCCCAGTCGTTCCACTTTACAGTTATCGTTGGACAAGTTATTCAACATTGTGAGCTTCATTCTCTTCTGCTACAGAATGAAAACAATAAGTAGACACCTCTTAAATATCAAGATGAATAAATAAAATAAGGCACACCAAGTGCTTAGCATGGAACCACCACAGAGTAATTCCTCAGGAAATGCTAGGAAATACCCGTAGAAGGACAAAAATCAAATGCGGGGAGCCCTCCAGGGCAGCTGGAATGATTAAGAAAGGAAGCATAAAGAAGCATCTGGAAGACTTTGAAGGACAAGGCATGATGGAAAGCTGTCAGTGTTCTGGAAAGATCCATCAAAAATGGCAGAGGGAAAGGCATATGTCTGTTAAGACATGAGAACAAAGGAAAAAGTGAAAATGAAAAATGGGCTCAAGAGAGACAGAATTTCCCCAGTATCCAATCAAAGGCTTTGTAAGACACAATCAAAAGGAGTAGGGGAAATGAGGGGAAAGTATAAGGCAGTGGTAAACGCCCCAAGAAGAGATGAGCAGGAAAACGTTAGCTGTTGCGAGCACTGAAAAAGATTAGAAGTGTCTATCTCCTCTCATCGTCAAGACCCAGAAGATGTCTCCGTTAAACAAAAGGGGGAAAAGCATCTGTTTCTCAAAGACAAAGGGCCTAAAAGTTTGTCTTCTGTTATCCCAAGAGCCAAGAACATAAAGTCAGAAAGAAAGATCACATAAGACATCATCACATATGTGCTCACTAAGACCAAATAAGCTTTCACAGAAGTCTGGTTCTCATAACTAGAAAAACACTACATAGACAATTTTACGTCACTTTTTTTTTCCTGTCTTTACGTTTCTGTCACCATGCTCAGGCCTCTCAAACATGTTAAATAGTCATGGTTTAACATTAATGAGATACATGATCTTGATCTGCTAATGATACAGATTATGTTTTCCACCCCAAATACTGATTATTGTACGATGTAAGTAGTATTGTTCTGTTCAAATGCAGAACAGGTGGAAGCATCTTCCTACAGAATTCAGAAAAATATGAAGAATCTGTGTGAACCATCTCTACTATTAATATCTGCTAACCTTAGCTACAAATTCATCTATTTCTATTTTCTTTGAGGTATCTTCCATCATCTTTTTATCTTCTGCTTCAGAATAAGCACTTTTAGATTTTACTGGGCTACAGAACTTTTATTTTCTAATCATTCAATGCCATCCAAAAACAAAAATTACTGTAGGTTTTATAGTACATCACAATGGTGTTTGTGAGATTATACTGGGAAAACTGGAGGGGCAGGGGAAGGGTTCCACTTTTAGGCCCATACCATTTACATGAGACAGCCTAATACTATTTAAATAAGTGAAAATCACAGCCTTCC
Organism: Macaca mulatta; assembly: GCF_049350105.2. Classification (NCBI taxonomy): domain Eukaryota; kingdom Metazoa; phylum Chordata; class Mammalia; order Primates; family Cercopithecidae; genus Macaca; species Macaca mulatta. The sequence continues at coordinate 174,539,025 of NC_133409.1, forward strand.
AACACAAAACCAGCTATTAAAACATTGCCATAAGCAAAATATTGAATCTTAAACTGAATTGGCACGAAATGGAAATGGACAGAAGGGCAGGTCACTAAAACAGTATTGTTTTAATCTTTTCCATGATCCTTTATATCCATGAATTTCTCTACATTCTCCCCAGTATGTTTTATAAAAATCACTTTCAGGTTTATGGAAAATGGAGCATAAAGTGAGCAGTTTTTTAAAAATGAGTTGCATGGAAGAAAGAACAGCAACTAAGATTTTTGCGATTAATTTGATAGACTTCCAGTCGGAAGTATTTAGTTTATCTGCACATATAAAATGAATATTAAAATATTCATACCCCAAGGCTACTAGCAAAAGTAGATAACAGCTGTTGGTCTAAAATGTGGTTTCATTATGCAGAGATTGGAATAAGCTTGTAATTATGAATTAAAGCTAGAGCAGTTAAAAAATGTTGAGTAGATTTTCTAACCTCAACATTTAAAATCAGTTTTCTGTTAAGAAATAAAGAAAGTGTTCACAGCAATGAGCTTTCAAGTGGTATCAGCAATAGCAGACTTGCTTTTGCTCACCTCAAAGAGAAAAATGCAATAGATCCTTCACATAAATTTCTTAATGATTTTTTTCCTAAAACAGGTTTGATTATCTTATACTGAGTCCATATTCCAAACAAACAAGACTCTAGTTTAATATTTGTTTTAGACCTGAAGACCCACTAATACAAGGAAACAAGGGTTTAAAAATTATTTTGGTTAATAATGCACATCGTGAGTTTTTTACATATATGTATTCTTTTTCCTGGGACATGATATCACTACAACAGAGGAACTATTTTTAAGGTAGTTATACTATCAGATTAACAAAATGAAGTATTATGAATAATATAATTTTCTTATTTGAAAATCACTGAAGTTAGAAATATATTTTTAATTGCATTCTAGTAGTAAAAAATAGGATAATCTCTTTTCCTACTGTTTAAGTAATAATCCACTGAGAGTTGTGACTTTAGTTTAAAGCAATGTAAGTAATATAAACTCTCTCACGTACACACACACACCCAACATAAACAAATTATATAGAACAGGGTAAAGCATGAAATAGATTACCCATCTATTTTCTCTCTCACTGCTCCCCTATTACAATCTGTTAAAAAGCAGGATGGATTATTACTGGAAAGAAAAAGACAAACTAGGATTGAACAATATGAATAGTGACTAAGAGATGCTTTTACATGATTGTGATGCATTTCGTTAAGAATTACAAGGCATTTTAAAAATATTTTCTTAGATTAAGTGTTATTATCTGTTCTTCAAAATGAAGAAAATTGGCTTCAGAAATTATGTCCTAGACCCAAGATGAGTGACAGTTAAGTACTACAAAAAAGAAAAAAAAAAAAAAAGATAAGAAACTCTGTTTCTGTTATTTACTGTGACATGAACTTTCAGCTAAATTATTTGTGTCTTGGCACAATGAATCACATTCCCATGCTACTTTTTCCTTTTAATACTGTACTAATATATTTTGCGTCTCTGACTCTAAAATGTGCCTAGAAAACGAAGGGGAGAGTTAACACTGTAACTCTCCTCTACAGATTCCACCTTCCTGGATCAGACGCAGATGAGACAGCAAGACAGACAGCACAGAAACTCTGCAACCATTCCCAAAGCTCCCACCAGCACCTTGAGTTTTGAGCTGCTCACGCAAAAGAAAGGGAGAACAGAAACAATGATCTGAATCATGTTTTTTAAAAATCAGACTCTTTATTTTAAAATAATCTTAATAGTATAGCTGAATTGGGAAAGAGAAAAAGAGAAATTCATCTTTGTTATACTTTATGTTTGACGCCTTTAAACATTGTATGCTGGGCCAGTGCGGTGGCTCACACCTGTAATCCCAGCATTTTGGGAGGCTGAGGCGGGTGAATCACCTGAGGTCAGGAGTTTGAGAGCAGACTGACCAACATGGCGAAACCCCGTCTCTATTAAAAATACAAAAATTAGCTGGGTTTGGTGGTGCGCACCTGTAACCCCAGTTACTTGGGAGGCTGAGGCAGGAGAATCTCTGGAACCCGGGAGGCAGAGATTGCAGTGAGCCGAGATCATGATACTGCACTCCAGCTTGGGCAACATAGCAAGACTCCATCTCTCTCTCTATATATATAACACACACACAGATATATATATATCTATATATACATAGAACATATATACACACACACACATATATATATGTGCTGCGAGTGTATTCACTCTGTTCCTGGAATGGAACAGTGGGAACAGAGTGTCCAAAGATGAAAGACAAACCACACAATGGCAAAAACCTGCCATTCTCCATTGGGCTCCAGTAATATATTCAATAATTTGTGCAGACAAACAGGCTTCTAAATGCCTTCCTAGAACAAATGATAACCATGAAAACAAATGGACCTCAAATATTTAAAAGTAACCTACTACTTTATTACTAATGTATCAGCAGATAAAAATAATTTGCTTATCATAAAGATGACTTTCCTGTTATCCTTAACAGCAACCAAGAGAAACTTTGATGAGTGTAATCAGTCTGAAATATGTTTTTATGCTCATCCTAACAGAAGTTGTAATGCAAAAATTAGAATCTAAATATTTCTTAGATATAAAAACTTTTATAGCTGAATTATAAGTGAACATAAAGAAAAAGAGAGTATATTTCTTTCCCAAAAACTCAAGTAAATAAACAATAAAATAGTTAACATAAGTATTTAACACTTTGATGGTTTAAACTAGATAACCACATTAATGTTTTAATTAGAAGTTCATAGGTAATATTAAATACAAATGTAAACATTAAAAAATGTTCTAGTTATATTGTGGTGCTTTTTTTCCTAAGATAAAATGCCAATATAAAGGTAGTAGATAACATTAATAGAAACATGACAAATGTTGAAAAGAATTTATCTTTCCTTGTGAATGCCAACACATAATTATATGGCAAGAATAGAACTTGTGTAATTTTTTATATAAAATAAAAGAAAAAACACCTTGAGAAATAACATCAGCCCTTAGAGCATCTAAATACAGTTTAACATCTTTGAAAATATCATAAAAATATTAATTAATCCTCACTTAAAAATGGAGGTAGGTAAGCACCATCATCACCCTCTGATGAAGAAATAGACAGTGTGGTCAAGAGTCTAGCCCGAGGACTTAGGCTGGGGTCATCTGTCTTCAAAAGTGTGTAACTCCAGAAAAAATCAGGAGGGAGAAGACATACTTAGATTGCAGTTGTTTCTAAAACATCAGGGTTTCTGTTGATGGCCTGAATCTCACCCATTTCTGTTAATTGAACACCTTTCTTTGAGGATAGCACTCAGCCGCACAGACATCCTGCGCTCTTTTAATTGAGCCCCTTTGGGGAAAGTATCGTTTAAATATAACAATATATTCAGAACCCTAAAATAATTTGATCTATAATAAATTCTTAAGCAAGAGAGGAAGACCAGCCTGGGGACCCTGGGAGGGAAAGATTGCCAGGTACGAAGTCAGAGATTCACAAGGAAGTTGTAGAAGCTCCTTCCCTGGAGACTTTTAAAAATAGACTAGACAGCCCTCTCCATACCTTGGTGTAGGAGGCCCCATTATACTTTGCTATTAAAGAACTTCACTATAGGTTTCCTTAGACTTGATTTTTTAAAAAGAGAAGAAAAAACTGGGAGGAGGGGAAGGGAAAGCCACCTGGTGTGAGGAAAAATCAGTTTAATAAATGTCTTTGATAGTTTATTATAATATGAATTCTGATTTTCACACTGATTTTAAGGACAACATCTTTAAGGGATTTAGATTCTGATGTCTACTAGGTTTCTCTGCTTCACATTTTTATGACTATTTTGTTCACTGTATATTGTGCTATTTTTATAACTTCAGTATATACCAGGTCAAGCAGGAAATTGGAAGTTGTGTGGATATTTTGTATTTTTCTCTATTTTAATGCCATAATTCCCAATATAATTAAATATATATGAAAACACATATCCCTAGATATATAAAATTTAATAATAACTTTTCAGGAGGAACAATCAACATTTTAAATGCATGTATCTTCTAATTAATAAACTATGGAATATAGTCATCACAAATTCCATACACCTTTCACCTTCAGTTATGATTGAAGTTTGTGACAAATCTTTTTCTTATTAAAAAATAAAAATAAAAGAAAGAAAAAGAAAATGCTTCTGAGTTCATTCTGATACTCAAATGTATGCAGACCATTATGGAAACAAGCTATTTTTTATCACCCATGCTCAAAACTTTGACAACTTTTTTACCTTTGTGATTGACAGTATGTATTTGAGCCCTTTTGAGGACTATAGAGATTTCTTCTGCATTAACTATTTGGTTAAACTCATCATTTCTTTCTTAATTGAGTTACCCATTAGCATTTAGATAAGCTTCTCCTGAAAGTAAACTAGATGCTTTGGACAGATAGTGTTAAGCAGCTGAAAAACAGTATTCATTTAACTATGTCACAACTTCTAGAAAGTTCTACAAACTGTTCTAAAAGGTTTGGCAATTATATTACTTTCATAAGTTTCTGCATATAGTATTTTTTTAATACTCTATGATGCTGCAGCTACATCATAAAGTAATCTTTTCGAAAATACTTCAAAAACTCCATTGGGGTCCAAATTCAAGCTAAAATCCATTATAGATCAACAATGCAAAAAATAACATAATATGTCCACCAGCTACATCATAATGTATGAGTACATTGTAACGTAATTTCCCACCTAGTAGCTGACAACATTTTTTATCCTAATTGTCAATTCATCTATATTTAGTAAGTATTAATCAAGGACCCAAAACACACTACCCATTACAGAGATTTCAGTAACATTTTAAGCTTTCCAAAGCATCACATATATTTATCCTTGGTATTAGTTTTCTATTGCTAATGTAACAAATTACCATAAACTAGCATCTTACAGCCTGGAGTGCTAGAAGTCAGAAATCTTACATGAGTTCCACTGAACTAAAAATCAACGTGCTGGGGTGGTGGCTGGCAAAATGGCCGAATAGGAACAGCTCCAGTCTGCAGATCCCAGCGAGATCAATCCAGAAGGCAGGTGATGTCTGCATTTCCAACTGAGGTACCTGGTCCATCTCACTGGGACTGGTTAGACAGTGTGTGCGGCCCACGAAGGGTTAGCTGAAGCAGGGTGGGGTATCGCCTCACCCAGGAAGTGCAAGGTGTCGGGGAACTCCCTCCCCTAGCCAAGGGAAGCCATGAGGAACTGTGCTATCCAGCCCAGATACTATGCTTTTCCCATGGTCTTCACAACCTGCAGACCAGGAGATTCCCTCGGGTACCTACACCACCAGAACCCTGGATTTCAAGCACAAAACTGGTTGGCTATTTGAGCAGAAACCAAGCTAGCTTCCACAGTTTTTTTTCATACTCCACTGGTGCCCAGAACACCAGTGAGACAGAACCTTTCACTCCCCTGGAAAGGGAGCTGAAGCCAGGGAGCCAGGTGGTCTAGCTCAGTGGATCCCACCCCAACAGAGCCCAGCAACCTAAGATTCACTGGCTTAAAATTCTCCCTGCCAGCACAGCAGTCTGAAGTAGGCCTGGGACGCTCAAGCTTGGTGGGAGGAGGGGCGTCCACCATTACTGAGGCTTGAATAGGTGGTTTTCCCCTTGCAGTGTAAACAAAGCCAGCAGAAGTTTGGACTTGGCGGATCCCACCACAGCTCTGCAAAGCCGCTGTAGCCAGACTGCCTCTCTAGATTCCTCCTCTCTGGGCAGGGACTCTCTAAAAGAAAGGCAGCAGCCCCAGTCAGGGGCTTATAGATGAAACTTTCATCTCCCTGGGACAGAGCACCTGGGGGAAGGGACAGCCGTGGGCACAGCTTCAGCAGATTTAAACGTTGCTGCCTGCTGGCTCTGAAGAGAGCAGCGGATCTCCCAGCACAGCGCTCAAGCTCTGCTAAGGGACAGACTGCCTCCTCAAGTGGGTCCCTGATCCTCATGCCTCCTGACTGGGAGACACCTCCTAGCAAGGGTCAATAGACACCTCATACAGAAGAGCTCTGGCTAGCATCTGGCAGGTGCCCCTCTGGGACAAAGTTTCCAGAAGAAGAAACAGGCAGCAATCTTTGCTGTTCTGCAGCCTCTGCTGGTGATACACAGGCAAACAGGGTCTGGAGTGGACCTCCATCAAACTCCAGCACGCCTGCATCAGAAGGGCCTGAATGTTGGAAGGAAGACTAAGAAACAGAAAGGAATAGCATCAACATTAACAAAAAGGATGTCCACACAAAAACTCCATCCAAATGTCACCAGCATCAAAGACCAAAGGTAGATAAATCCATGAAGATGAGGAAGAACCAGCTCATAAAGGCTGAAAATTACAAGAACCAGAATGCCTCTTCTCCTCCAAAGGATCACAACTCCTTTCCAGCAAGAGAACAAAATGGGATGGAGAATGAGGTTGAAGAACTGACAGAAGTAGGTTTCAGAAGGTAGGTAACAACAAACTCAACCAAGCCAAAGCAGCATGTTCTAACCCAATGCAAGGAAGATAAAAGCCTTGAATAAAAGGTTAGAGGAATTGCTAACTAGAATAATCAGTTTAAAGAAGACCATAAATGACCTGATGGAGCTGAAACACAAACATAGCACATGAACTTTGTGAAGCATACACAAGTACCAATAGCTGAATCGATCACGCTGAAAAAGGATGTCGGAGATTGAAGAATAACTTAATGAAATAAAGCATGAAGACAAGATTAAAGAAAAAAGAAAAAAAAGGAATGAACAAAGCCTCCAAGAAATATGAGACTATGTGAAAAGACTAAACCTATGTTTGATTGGTGTGCCAGAAAGTGACAGGGAAATGGGAACCAAGTTGGAAAACACTCTTCATGATATTATCCAGGAGAACATCCCCAACCTAGCAAGACAGGCCAACATTCAAATTCAGGAAATACAGAGAACACCACAAAGATACTCCTCAAGAAGAACAACCTCAAGACACATAATCGTCAGATTCACCAAGGTTGAAATGAAGGAAAAAATGTTAAGGGCAGCCAGAGAGAAAGGTCGGGTTACCCACAAAGGGAAGCCCATCAGACCAACAGCAAATATCTCTGCAGAAATCTTACAAGCCAGAAGAGAGTGGGGCCCATATTCAACATTCTTAAAGAAAATAATTTTCAACCAGAATTTCATATCCAGCCCAACAAAGCTTCATGAGCGAAGGAGAAATAAAACCTTTAACAGACAAGCAAATACTGAGAGCTTTTATCACAACCAGGCTTGCCTTACAAGAGCTCCTGAAGGAAGCACTAAGTATGGAAAGGAAAAAGTGCTACCAGCCACTGTGAAAACACCAAATTGTAAAGAACATTGACACTCTGAAGAAACTGCATCAACTAACAGGCAAAATAACCAGCTAGCATCATAATGGTAGGATCAAATTCACTCTTAACAATATTAACCTTAAATGTAAATGTGCTAAATGCCCCAATTGAAAGACACACTAGCAAACTGGAGAAAGAGTCAAGACTCATCTGTGTGCTGTATTCAGGAGACCCAACTCACGTACAAAGACACACATAGGCTCAAAATAAAAGGGGGGAGGAATATATATCAAGCAAATGGAAAGCAAAAAAAAATGTTTTAAAGCAGGAGTTGCGATCCTAGTCTCTGATAAAACAGACTTCAAGCCAACAAAGATCAAAAAAGACAAAGAAGGGCATTACATAATGGTAAAAGGATCAATGCAACAAGAAGAGCTGACTATTATAACTATATACACACCCAATACAGGAGCACTCAGATTCACAAAGCAAGTTCTTAGAGACCTACAAAGAGACTTTGACTCCCACACAATTATAGTGGGAGATTTTAACACCCCACTGTCAATATTAGACAGATCAATGAGACAGAAAATTAACAAGGATATTCAGGACTTGAACTCAGCTCCAAGTGGACCTAATTAGACATCTACAGAACCCTCCACCCCAAATCAACAGAATACACATTTTTTTCAGCACCACATAGACTTATTCTAACATTGACAACATAATTGGAAGTAAAACACTCCTCAGCAAATGCAAAAGAATGGAAATCATAACAAACAGTCTCTTAGACCACAGTGCAACCAAATTAGAACTTAGGATTAAGAAACTCATTCAAAACCACACAGCTACATGGAAACTGAACAACCTGCTCCTGAATGGCTACTGGGTAAATAACAAAATTAAGACAGAAATAAGGAAGCTCTTTGAAACCAATGAGAACAAAGACACAACTTACCAGAATTTCTGGGACATAGCAAAAGCAGCATTTAGAGGGAAATTTACGCACTAAATACCCACAGGAGAAAGTGGGAAAGATCTGAAATTGACACCCTAACATCATAATTAAGAGAACTAGAGAAGCAAGAGCAAACAAATTCAAAGGCTAGCAGAAGACAAAAAATAACTAAGATCAGAGCAGAACTGAAGGAGATACAGACATGAAAATCCCTTCAAAAAAATCAATGAATCCAGAAGCTGGTTTTTTGAAAAGATTAACAAAATAGATAGAACACTAGCCAGACTAGTAAAGAAGAAAAGACAGATGAATCAAACAGACACAATACAAAATGAAAAAGGGAATATCACCACTGATCCCACAGAAATACAAACTACCATCAGAGAATACTATAAACACCTCTATGCAAATAAACTAGAAAATCTAGAAGAAATGGATGAATTCTTGGACACATTCACCCTCCCAAGTCTAAACCAGGAAGAAGTCGAATCCCTGAATTGACCAATAACAAGTTCTGAAATTGAGGCAGTAATTAATAGCCTAGAAACCAAAAAAGGCCCAGGATCAGACGAATTCACAGCCAAATTCTACCAGAGGTACAAAGAGGAGCTGGTACCATTCTTTCTGAAACTATTCTAAACAATAGAAAAAGAGGGACTACTCCCTAACTCATTTTATGAGGCCATCATCATCCTGATACCAAAACCTGGCAGAGACACAACAAAAAAATAAAATTTCAGGCCAATATCCCTGATGAACATCGAGTGAAAATCCTCAATAAAATACTGGCAAATCAAATCCAGCAGCTCCTCAAAAAGCTTACTCATCATGATCAAGTCAGCATCACCTCTGGGATGCAAGACTGGTTCAACACACACAAATCAATAAACATAATCCATTACATAAACAAAACCAATGACAAAAACCACATGATTATCTCAATAGATGCAGAAAAGGCCTTCAATAAAATTCAGCAACCTTCATGCTAAAAACTCAATAAACTAGGTATTGATGGAATGTAACTCAAAATAATAAGAGCTATGTATGACAAACCCACAGCCAATATCACACTTCATGGGCAAAAGCTGGAAGCATTCCCTTTGAAAAGCAGCACAAGACAAGGATGCCCTCTCTCACCACTCCTATTCAACATAGTATTGGAAGTTCTGGCCATGGCAATCAGGCAAGAGAAAGAAATAAAGGATATTCAAATAGGAAGAGAGGAAGTCAAATTGTCTCTGCAGATGACATGATTGTATATTTAGAAAATCCCATCGTCTCAGCTCAAAATCTTCTTAAGCTGATAAGCAACTTCAGCGAAGTCTCAGGATAGAAAATCAATGTGCAAAAATCACAAGCATTCTTACACACCAATAATAGACAAACAGCCAAATCATGAGTGAACTCCCATTCACAACTGCTACAAAGAGAATAAAATACCTAGGAATACAACTTACAAGGGATATGAAGGACCTCTTCAAGGAGAACTACAAACCACTGCTCAAGGAAATAGGAGAGGACACAAAAAAATGGAAAAACATTCCATGTTCATAGATAGGAAGAATCAATATCGTGAAAATAGCCATACTGCCCAAAGTAATTTATAGATTCAATGCTATCCCCATCAAGCTACCATTGACCCATCTGTGTGCTGTATTCAGGAGAACCAGCTCATGTACAAAGACACACATAGGCTCAAAATAAAAGGGTGGAGGAATATATATCAAGCAAATGGAAAGCAAAAAAAAATGTTTTAAAAGCAGGAGTTGCAATCCTAGTCTCTGATAAAACAGACTTCAAGTCAACAAAGATCAAAAAAGACAAAGAAGGGCAATACATAATGCCCTTCTTCATAGTATTGGAACACAGAATATGAAAAAATTACTTTAAATTTCATATGGAACAAAAAAGAGCCCATATAGCCAAGACAATCCTAAGCAAAAAGAACAAAGCAGGAGGCAGCATAATACCTTCCTTCAAACTATACTACAAGGATAAATTAACCAAAACAGCATGGTACTGGCAACAAAACAGATATATAGACCAATGGAACAGAAAAGAGGCCTCAGAACAAATGCCACACATCTGCAACCATCTGATCTTCGACAAACCTGACAAAAAGAAGGAATGGGGAGAGAGTTCCCTATTTAATAAACGGTTTTGGAAAAACTGGCTAGCCATATTTAGAAAACTGAAACTGGACCCCTTTTTTACACCTTATACAAAAATTAACTCAAGATGGATTAAACACTTAAATGTAAGACCGAAAACCATAAAAGAACCCTACAAGAAAACCTAGGCAATACCATTCAGGACATAGGCATGGGCAAAGACTTCATGACTAAAACACCAAAAGCAATGGCAACAAAAGCCAAAATTGACAAATGGGATCTAATTAAACTAAAGAGCTTCTGCACAGCAAAAGAAACTACCATCAGAGTGAACAGGCAACCTACAGAATGGGAGAAAATTTTGCAATCTATCCATCTGACAAAGGGCTAATATCCAGAATCTACAAGGAACTTAAACACATTTACAAGAAAAAATCAAACAACTCCGTCAAAAAGTTGTCAAAGCATATGAACAGACATTTCTCAAAAGAAGACATTTATGCAGCCAACAAACATACAAAAAAAGCTCATCATCAATGGTCATTAGAAAAATGCAAATCAAAACAATAGTGAGATAACATCTCACGCCATTTAGAATGGTGATCATTAAAAAGTCAGGAAACCACAGATGCTAGAGAGGATGTGGAGAAATAGGAACGCTTTTACACTGATGGTGAGAGTGTAAATTAGTTCAACCATTGTGGAAGACAGTGTGGCGATTCCTCAATGATCTAGAACCAGAAATACCATTTGACCCAGCCATCCCATTACTGGGTATGTACCCAAAGGATTATAAATCATGCTACTATAAAGACACATGCACATGTATGTTTATTGCAGCACTATTCGCAATAGCAAAGACTTAGAACCAACTCAAATGAACATCAGTGATAGACTGGATAAAGAAAATGTGGCGTATATACCATGGAATGCTATGCAGCCATTAAAAAAGATAAGTTCATGTCCTTTTCATGAACATGGATGAAGCTGGAAACCATCATTCTCAGCAAACTGACAAAGAAACAGAAAACCCAACACATGTTCTCACTCATAAGTGGGAGATGAACAATGAGAACACATGGACACAGGGAGGGGAACATCACACACCAGGGCCTGTGAGGGGGTGGGGTGCTAGGGGAGGGATAGCATTAGGAGAAAAACCTAGTGTAGATGATGGGTTGATGGGTGCAGCAATCCATCATGGCACATGTATACTTATGTAACAAACCTGCACATTCTGCACATGTATCCCAGAACTTAAAGTCTAATAATAATAATAAAAAATCAATGTGCTGTTAGGGCTGGCATTCCCTTCTAGAAGCTGGAGGGAAGAAGCTGTTTCTTGCCTTTGCAGATTTTGGAGACTGCCACATTCCTGGGCTGGAGACCACCTTCTTCCACCTTCAACAGTGATCCTCAACCTTTCTGCAGCAGCAACTGGTTTTGTAGAAGACATTTTTTTTTCATGAATGAAGGCAGGGTGGGGATGGTTTTGGGATGATTCAAGTGCATTACATTTATTGTGGACTTTATGTCTATTATTATTACATTGTAAGATATAATGAAATAATCATACAACTCATCATAATGTAGAATCAGTGGGAGCCCTGAGCTTGTTTTCCTGCAACTAGACAGGCCCATCTGGGGGGTGATGAGAGGCAGTGACAGCTCATCAGGCATTAGATTCTCATAATAAGCACACAGCCTAGATCCCTCGCATCCACAGTTCACAATAGGCTTCATGCTCCTATAAGCATCTACTGCCATTACTGATCTGACAGGGGGCAGAGCTCAGGCAATAATGAGTGATGAGGAGCTGCTGTAAATACAGACGAAGCTTTGTTCACTCACCCACTGCTCACACCCACTGTGTGGTGCAGTTCCTAACAGGCCACGGAGCAGTACTGGAGACTGGGGACCCCTGATCCTCAAAGGGCAGGCTGAGGCCTTCTCAGATCACTTCACTCTGACCTGCTCTACCTCCCCTTTCACTGTTAAGAACTCTGTGATCACGTCTGATCAGCTGATTAGCAACCTTAATCCCATATAGGACCTTATTTCCTCTTTACCATGTGATGTAGCAGTTGCAGATTCCAGGGACTAGGATGTGGACCTTTTAGGGGGAGGGGAGCAAGTATTATCCCTACCACCTCCTTAATCTAAACTACAGATTTACTATAAATTCCCCTATTCCTGAAACTATATGCAACCAGGAAGGAGGGGGATGCAGGCTACATCTTGATGCAGCATCTGCATCTTGTAGTGCACTAAGGGGAGGAAGAGGAGTCGGTGGCACAGGCAGAGGCTGCTATCTAGCCCTTCTGGGCATCACAGCACAATACTGAGTTCTTAGAAGCTCTAGCACTCAAATTAAAATGTGGCTGTCCAGGTTGTTATAACTTATATTTGCTAAGGTAGGAGGGTAGAGCATGTAGTAAGTAGTCTCTTGGTATAAATTTGGGATGAGTTTCAGGACCTCCTGCAGATACCAAAATTTGTAAGTGCTAAGTCCCTGATAAAAAATGATGTAGAATTTGCATACAACCTACACATATCTTCCAACATATTTAATCATCTCCAGATTACTTTACAACACCTAATACAATATGAACGCTGCATAAATAGTTACATTGTATTGTTTAGGGAGTCATGACAAGATAAAAAAGTCTGTACAGGCTCAGGCTCAGTACAGACAAAACCGTCCTTTTTTCTTCCAAATATTTTCCATCCACAGTTGGTTGAATTCACAATGTGAGGGAACCTAAAGCTATGAAGGGCCAACTGTATTTGAGAATTTGTTAGTTTGATTTATTACGTTTAAGTATTTATGCATAGGGTATATGGATGACCATTGGTACACTTCTGCCTTGGGTCTTCAAAATACCAGGGGCCAGTCTGTCTCAGATATCCTCATATTGATATTTTAATTCAAGTTAAATTTGCACATCTATAAAACAAGTTAACATCTCCCCAGAAAACAGTTTGCTGCCAAATACTAGGATGTATTTAATTTATTTCATCTTAATTTGAATTATTCTCTGAGACTACCAGCATTTGTTAAATTCAGTATTGGAAGGACTTGGATGATTGTAACTTCATTTTCTTATTATTTATCTGTTTGTCTGTCTAAATAAGGGTTCTGGGTTAGCTTATTTATAATGGAAAGCCAGGAGAAACCATGAGAACTCTGGGGACATAGGATGAGCTGAGCATAAAGGTTCTCGACAGAGAATCTAAGAGGAGGAAAAATAAATAGGGTCACTACAAGTAATGATAGCAGATTTTGATCATGTTTCACTGGTAGAATCATGACATAAAATCTGGAGAATTCAGGAATTTTACATAAGTGTTCATATTGATTCATTTAGTGAACAAAAATTTAACTTGGCAAAAAGTATCTGCAGAAATGCAAATTCAAAGTCTTATTATAATAAAATATGAATCTGAAATCTCATGGGACATGCTAGAACATAATGACCAACAGCAAGTCTAATCATCCCTGATCATATGGACTAACACCATCTCTGATACATGGGCATTAATCTCTAATTGAAAACCAGTCTTATTTTTAATATATTGTCTCACTGTTACTACATGTTTAGCTATTTGTATTACTGAAAACAAAACAAAACACAAAAAACTTCCAAGTTGTTTTCTTACATCCAACCTCTTTTTGGAGAGGAACTCCAGAAAAAATTAACGTATTTCTAATTTCTTATTGATTATGACTTCTGCTGATTATGGATAACAATTACATAAAGTTGACATCATTCCTATTAGTTTGAGTCATAAAAAATCAATTAGTCTTTGTTTTATATAACTATTTTATAAACATACTATTGGATTGTTCTTTCTTGAAAGGTTGTTTGATTATATCTTCTGCCAAAGAATGGGGGGAAATTAATTACCTTCAAAAAATTACTGAATCTTAAGAAGTATTTTACAAAATGCCATTCTTTACTTAATAAAGGGCCAGATCATATTTCACGAGTTTCCATTCATCTGACAGAGCTGTGGTGTTTGTAACTGTATCTATAAAGTCATCAGTCTTCTAGAACCATCTTTAGCTGAGCAAGCCCCAAAGCATGGTCCATTCTGCTCCGATCTGATCAGCATCTTTATAGCATATCAGCCTTGGGGTTCAATTTTGTTTTGGATGCTTTTATAAATGAGCACAATCACTGGTGAATCTGTTCTTCCAGATTGCAAAGAGAAAAATTGAGAGAGGAACTTTAGTAGATTACTGTGTCATTGAGAATAAAGTACAAGCACAAATGCACCTAAAGTAGTCTCAGCGATGATTTTGTCGGGTGTACATTTTCAGTTTTATTTCAGTAAAATTAGATGATTGTCTTAGTTATTATTGTGTTTGAAGTTATGCACTAACCCCAGGCTAGGGGTATGATCAATGCACTATCTAAAAAAATCAATTTGTTCCAAAGTACTGTGTTTTCCTTAAAAGGAAGGAAAGGTAAAAGAAAAGAGAAGTAGCAATAGAGGAAAAGCGTAAGAATTATTTCAGGACTTTCTTCATTTAGACAGGTGTATGATGCATTTAATACTGTTTACTAGCTAGATTCAACAGTATAGTTGTTCTTAGGAACCAAGACATCTGCAGAAATAGCAGAAACTAAGAGGAAATTTTAATCATTTTAATGGCTTTTGTACTTATAAAATTTTCGCAGAAAAGAGCTCATAATATTATTACCTTAATGAGTGTTTTAAGTCAGTAGAACAATTACAATATAACATTCACGTAAACTTTTTTTATATATTTATAAAAACCTTTTGCTGTAGCCAATGTAGATCAAATAAAACATTGTTTTATTTAATATTTTAATAGAAGAAATAACATTTCCAAAGGTCAGGATATCAAACCTTCAAGAGCTTATTTGTAATTTATGAAGCCTCAGAAAGACTATGAGGTTGTTAAAGAAATTCCAGTGCCCAGCCAGACATAATTTTCCCTTCTTATGCTAGAAATGTAGACGAGTAATAGCAGCATCAAAAATCCATGTCAATCCTGTCCTATTCCTGGAAACCTACATCCAGTTATTGTAAACTATAACTATATCCTAGAGATTTTACTCTGCATTGCAGGAGTGAACACTGACATGAATGAGCCTCAGAGAACATTTCGTTTGCCTGGTTTTTATCTACCCATTCTGTGCAGGGCAGCATATCCTATAGCATCTTTTAAAAATAACATTCACAAGACAGAACTGAAAAGTGAAACACACCATACAATCCAGCAATCACACTCTGGTATTTATCAAAATGAGCTGGAACCCTACACCCACACAAAACTTTCGCATGGACACGTATAGCAGCTTTATTTATAATTGCCATAACTTGGAAGCAACTAAGATGTCCTCCAGTAGATGGCTGGATAAGTAAACTGCAGTACAACCAGACAATGAAATATTACTCAGTGCAAAAAAAGATGTGAGCCATCAGACTATGAAAATACATGGCTGGGTCATATGGTACATCTAGTTCTAGATCCTTGAGGAATCGCCATACTGTTTTGCATAATGGTTGAACTAGTTTACAATCCCACCAACAGTGTAAAAGTGTTCCTATTTCTCCACATCCTCTCCAGCACCTGTTGTTTCCTGACTTTTTAATGATTGCCATTCTAACTGGTGTGAGATGGTATCTCATTGTGGTTTTGATTTGCATTTCTCTGATGGCCAGTGATGACGAGCATTTTTTCATGTGTCTGTTGGCTGTATGAATATCTTCTTTTGAGAAATGTCTGTTCATATCCTTTGCCCACTTTTTGATGGGGTTGTTTGTTTTTTTCTTGTAAATTTGTTTGAGTTCTTTGTAGGTTCTGGATATTAGCCCTTTGTCAGATGAGTAGATTGCAAAAATATTTTTCCCATTCTGTAGGTTGCCTGTTCACTCTGATGGTAGTTTCTTTTGCAGTGCAGAAGCTCTTTAGTTTAATGAGATCCCATTTGTCAATTTTGGCTTTTGCTGCCGTTGCTTTTGGTGTTTTAGACATGAAGTCTTTGCCCATGCCTATGTCCTGAATGGTACTACCTAGGTTTTCCTCTAGGGTTTTTATGGTATTAGGTCTAACATTTAAGTCTCTAATCCATCTTGAATTAATTTTTGTATAAGGAGTAAGGAAAGGATCCAGTTTCAGCTTTCTACTTATGGCTAGCCAATTTTCCCAGCACCATTTATTAAATAGGGAATCCTTTCCCCATTTCTTGTTTCTCTCAGGTTTGTCAAAGATCAGATGGCTGTAGATGTGTGGTATTATTTCTGAGGACTCTGCTCTGTTCCATTGGTCTATATCTCTGTTTTGGTACCAGTACCATGCTGTTTTGGTTACTGTAGCCTTGTAGTATAGTTTGAAGTCAGGTAGCGAGATGCCTCCAGCTTTGTTCTTTTGACTTAGCATATACCCAAAGGATTATAAATCATGCTGCTATAAAGACACATGCACACATATGTTTATTGTGGCACTACTCACAATAGCAAAGACTTGGAATCAACCCAAATGTCCATCAGTGACAGACTGGATTAAGAAAATGTGGCACATATACACCATGAAATACTATGCAGCCATAAAAAAGGATGAGTTTGTGTGCTTTGTAGGGACATGGATGCAGCTGGAAACCATCATTCTTAGCAAACTATCACAAGAACAGAAAACCAAACACTGCATGTTCTCACTCATAGGTGGGAACTGAACAATGAGATCACTTGGATTCGGGAAGGGGAACATCACACACCGGGGCCTATCATGGGGAGGGGGGAGAGGGGAGGGATTGCATTGGGAGTTATACCTGATGTAAATGACGAGTTGATGGGTGCTGACGAGTTGATGGGTGCAGCACACCAACGTGGCACAAGTATACATATGTAACAAACCTGCACGTTATGCACATGTACCCTAGAACTTAAAGTATAATAATAAAAAATAATTTTAAAAAAAAAGAAAATACATGAAGGACACAAATGCTTATTACTAAGTAAAAGAAGCTGCTCTAAAATGCTACCTCCTCTACGATTCCAACTGTATGACATTTTGGAGATGACAAAACTATGGAGAGAATAAAAAGATCAATGGTTGTCAGGGGTTTGGGGAAAGAGAGAGAGAGAGTTGAATAGGCAGAGTACAGCGGATTTTTAGGGCAGTGAAACTACTCTGTATGATACTATAATGGTGGATACATGACATTATACATTTGTCAAAAAACAGAGAATGTACAATACCAACAGAAAACCCTAATGTAAACTGTGTGCTTTGAGAGATAATGATGTGCCAAAGCAGTTTCCCTAATTGTAACAAATTCTCACTATGGCTAGGGATGATGATAATGGAGGAGACTGTGCATGGCGGGGGTAGGGGGTAGGTGGGACATCTCTGTATTTTCTATTTCACTTTGCTGTGAACCTCAAACTGCTCTAAAAAATAAAGTACTTTTTTTTTAATGTGAAACAAATCCCTGAGACCACTTCAGGTGCATTTCTTCTCATAATTTATTCTCCATCACACAGTAACCTACTAAAGTTTCTTTCTTGACTTTCACGCCCTATCACAACATCTTTAGAGTTGACTGCATGTCTAACCATTTTGGCTGCATTCACCTTTATAGTCACATAGGTTCACTTCTACACCAATCAGCAGTAGAGCCACAAATACCAGATCGACAGCCAAGATTTCTTGTTCCCCGGGCCCACGACTCATTATCTTGCCATTTTTATGTCAAACAGAAATTAGAAAAGAACTTTATAGAAGTTATGAATGATTTAAACTATTTTTAATCTCTTTTTTTCTAAATAAAACAAAACTACTTCTGGTATTTCTCTAAAAATATAATGTACCACATCTCCCCATCCCCACCCCATGGCTTTTTCCTCCTTTTTGGTAAATTTCAATTTCATGAAATTAAGTGTAGTTAAATGTAATTAACATGAAAAAATAATGATTTTAAAAGTGGCTGCCATTTCAGCCAGAGTATACTATACTTAGAAGTGTGTGGAGAGCGTCAGCATTTAGTAAAACTGAACACATTTTGGGTTAGCTACAAAGGGAGAAGGTAAGGGATGAAATAGGATTTCTGAGTGTTGGCTTTATGCATGAGTCAAATGGAGATAAGGAACTTCATTGCCAGCATTTGATTGGGTCACAAAAAGACACATTTGAAGAAAGGAAGAAATGTAAAAAATTTACTGCCTAGCTAGTAGAGATCTTTTGACCAGACTTCTCGCCCTTGGAGGAGGGGGAAAGGAGACATTAAGCACCACAGTAGAAAGATATTAATAAATAAAACCAAGCTAAAAAGAGCAGTATCTGAGAGGAAAAAAAAATGGCAAAGAATGATAGACCCTCTAACAGCAGATTCAGAGCTAAGATACTTGAAGCCTAGGGCAGCTGGCCCCCCGATGGAAAGAGATTGCAAAGTGCTTCCTGCCTGGGCTGGGCAGCTCAGGATTCAGGTACAGCTCAGCTCACTGTCACATCACAGACGGCGCTGAGGAAATAAGAGAAACACCATGTTTGTGAGGTTAAATAGACTCATAGAGAAAAATAAATTAGGAATATAGGCAATTATATGGAAACCAGAAATAGAAGTGTGAGTAGAAATATTGGTAAGAACTTTTAGACGCAGTAAGTATTCAAAAGTTCTTACCAATATTTTTGCTGTTTGGTCTTTTGAAAAGATCTATGGTGAAAAAAAAATCCATATATGGGTATCTACCCAGAGGAAAAGAAGTCATTATACAAAAAAGACACTTACACACACGTTTATAGCAGCACAATTTGCAATTGCAAAAATATGGAAGCAGCCCAAATGCCCATCAGTCAATAAGTGGATAAAGAAAATGCGATATATAATGGAATACTACTCAGCCATAAAAAGGAACAAAATAATGGCATTCACAGCAACCTGGATGGAAGTAGAGACTGTTATTCTAAGTGAAGGAACTCAGCAATGGAAAACTAAACATCACATGTTCTCATTCACATGTGGGAGCTAAACCATGAGGATGCAAAGGCATAAGAATGATACCTTGGACTTTGGGGACTTGGGGGTAAGGGTATGGGCTGGGGAGGGATAAAAGACCACACACTGGTTACAGGGTACACTGCTCGGATGATGGGTGCACCAAAATCTCAGAAATCACCACTAAAGAACTTATTCATGTAACCAAACACTACCTGTTTCCCAAAAACCTATGGAAATAAAAAAGAATAAAATTTTTAAAATTCTATACATGGGGATTAAATAGGAGAAAATAAATAGCTCCCAGTCTCTGTGCTGGTCAGATTTGGAAAACAGGTACAAGTTAAAGCCAGTGGGGTGTTGTTGTTTGAAGCAAGGAAAGTGTGAAAGTTTTTTTAATTAAATAAATATTTATTCTGTAATAGTATGTAATAGTATGAACTAGGAACTGTATTGTTAATCTCATTTGACAGAACTACTTTGTAACATAGATATTATTTTTTAATTTTTATTTTATTGTGGTAAGAACACTTAATATAAGATCCACCCTCTTAAGTCCTTAAGTGTACAACGCAGTGTTAATTACAGGTACAATGTTGTACAGAAGATCTACAGAATGTATTCATCTTATTTAAATGAAACTTTATGCAGTTCATTAGAAACATACCATTTCCTCACTCCCCAGCCCCTCACAATCATCCATGTTGTCACATATTACAAAATTTCCTTCCTTTTTAGGCTGAATAATGTTCCTTTGTGTGTATATACCCTATCTTCTTTACCCCACTCATGGGTCAATGAGTATTTAAGTTGTTTCTACATCTTGAATATTGTGAATAGTGCTACATTGAACATAGGCTTGCAGATTATGTCTTGATGCTGATTACATTTTTGTTTTTTTGGATAAATACCCAGAGTAAGATTACTGGATCACATAGTAATTCTACTTTTAATTTTTTGAGAACTCTACATACTGTTTTCCATAGCAACTGCACCATTTTGCATTTCCCCTAAATATTGTGCAAGGGTTCCAATTTATTCACATCCTTACCAACGCTAGTCATGTTTTCTGTTTTTTCAATAATAGCCAACCTGACAGGTATCTCACTTTGGTTTTGATTTGCATTTCCCTGATGATTAGTGATGTTGAGCATTTTTTCATTTATCTGTTGGCAACTTGTATGTCTTCTTTGGACAAATGGCTATTCAAGTCTTTAGCCCATCAACAGAGTGATGAGGCAACCTATGGAATGAAAAATATTTGCAAACATATATTTGACAAACATTAATTTCCAAGATATATAATGAACTCCTGTAACTCAAGAGCAAAAAGCCCAATAACCCAATTAAAAATGAGCAAGTTCCTTTTTAGAATTTAGGTCCAAAATGCTAATAGTTGCTTTCTTGAAATTTTATTGGTACAGTGGAAGAATCAGAGTAAGATTAAAGTGCTCATCCTCAGAGGATTGGATGGTATTTTCCTCACCAGCTGAAGTCTCCTCATTCACCTCCCCATCTCTAAGCAATGCCTTGTGATTTATTTCTTGAATTGATTCAGATGTGGGGTGTAAAAGTACATTTCTATATGACATTTTTCTATATCATGAAATTTAAATTTATTAATAAACAGGAAAAGCTTTATATTTTGTATTATATGGACATAAATTAAATACTAGAGAAAATAAATAATTTTACACATTTTAATTTTTAAGATGGCATATTGTCTTCAGAATGAGGACTATCACAATTCTGGTATTACTATTCCCACATCAATTCTATTTGCCTTATCAAATTGGGGTAGTCTAAAACTGAACAAATGACATGAATAAGTTATGCCTCATGTCTGACTGTTTAATAGAAACACATGTTCTTTGTACTTGTTCAGTTATCTCTCTTGTTTGCCCATAATTTTAATAAGCGCACTCACTTTATTATCAAGATCAATGATGTGATATAATCCCTGGGAAATTGCAAGACTGCCCTCCCTGCAACGCAATCCCCAGCAATGAAATTTCTAAGTGTTACATACCAAATATCATCACTTCTCTAAAAAGTGGAACGCATCAGGTCAGGAAGTATGTCAACGAAGGAGGATTTTAAATTAAAAGTTTCCTTATTTTACCCTGTGCTACTCACTAAACCCTGGAATTTGGAAGGACTGACACTTTCATGAGTGGGCTATAATGCCAGCTCTGCTTGAAAATGTATTTTCCAAATGTTGAGGATTTTTGCCACCCATTTGTGAACTTGGTAAAGGAACTGGCTCCTAAGAGAAAGGACTGGATTTGATATGAAGTAGGTACAAAATAATAAATGGAGTCACTACATAAGCATTCAAACAAGTTATAGACTCCTAGTCAAAATGATATTTTGATGAACATCGGCAAACCTCATCTGTTTCAAACACGTGCTAATGGTAGAGTGTGTGTGTATATATATGTCACTATAATATATATAGATTTAAAAAAAAAAACAGAAAAACATACACTAGCTCAAAAACCTCTCTGTGGACGGGAACTAGCAAGAAGCCCAGTGGAGAGCAAGACTGAAGGCACAGGCTGGCTGGGTTCCAGCAGAGAGAAAGGCACTGGGGCCAGGAGCTGGATTCCTACAGGGCATCAGAGGGCAGAATGGCTCACCTGAGATGGGGGAACAGAGCTCAACATACCCACCCACGAAAGGAAGCCAGAAAAACAACAGCTGCTGGTTGGAACTGGTACGTCTGTAAGGCAGTGTGCCTGAGGAGGGGAGAGGACAGAGCCACTGCCTCAGCCCTAGTTGCTGAGTCATGCTACCTGCTGCTTGGTAACCACATCTGTGATGTCTCCACATGCCACCCAGGAGGAGCAGCAGAGAAACATTCGAATGCCGAGTTCTGAATCTGGGGCCTGGAGGGCTGGAAAAAAGGCATGTCACCAGTCAGAACATCCCACTAGTTGGGAAGAATGAGAGGGAAGAGAAAAGGAGAGAGAGAAAAAACAACACACACAAATAATTTTCCATTCAAAATCAGTTTGCAAACCAAAATATCAAGGTACATAATAAAGAATTCTAATGCTAAGAAAGTCAACCAATTTAATCAACATAATCAAAAGACAAATTCACCCAGAAAAAAATAATATTCGCAGTCTAGACGAGACTTTAACATACTTAGGAGACTTAAAGAGACAAATGAATGATTAGCATTCATTTAAAAGAAAAATAAATGATGGAATAAAAAATAGGGAGGAGAATGACAGAAAATAGGTATTTTTAAAATGAAAATATATTTCAGACAATTAAAGATTTCAAAATTACAGAATTAAAATGACAAAATTCTAGGCTACATAGAGATACAGAATTTATGAGTTGAATAACGGTACAGTACTAAAGGATTTGCCCAGAATATGACTCAAATAAACAGAAATATTACATTTTTAGGAATTTTGTAGGTATAGTAAATGATAATCTTCCAAAACAAAAGAGAGACATTAGTTGGAAGATCAGAATGCATTTTGTATGTTAAGAAAAATAAATAACTACAAATCAACTCCAAAAAACACTGCAGCCCCAAAACTATAAAAAAAAAAAGAGAAAAAGCAAAATCTTAAATACTATAAAAGAAAAGATAAACTACAAAGCAGTGAAAACCCAGCTTCCTATCAGTAATAATAGAGGCCAGAAGACAATGGAATAGTATCTTCAAAGCTAACAGAAAATTATTGTCAGCCTAGAATTTTATATCTAAACCTTATTCAAGAATGAATCCCAAATAAGTCATTTTAAACATAAATAGAGAACTACTACCCATAGTTCCTCAGTATTAAAAAATATTTCAAAGAAAGGTTAATCCAAAGTAAGAAATGGGAGTTGGGAAACAAAAGTGTTCCCAGCTATTTAAGAGACTGAGACAGGAGGCTCACTTGAACTTAGGAGTTTGAGTCCAGCAAAAAGCCTTTGATAGCAATACCCGTCAAAGAAACTGGCAGAGAAAGAGAGAGAGAAGAAGGAAGGAAGGAAGGAAAGAAAGAAAGAAAGAAAGAAAGAAAGAAAGAAAGAAAGAAAGAAAGAAAGAAAGAAAGAAAGAAAGAAAGAAAGAAAGAAAGAAAGAAAGAAAGAAAGAAAGAAAGAAAGAAAGAAAGAAAGAAAGAAAGAAAGAAAGAAAGAAAGAAAGAAAGAAGGAAGGAAGGAAGGAAGGAAGGAAGGAAGGAAGGAAGGAAGGAAGGAAGGAAGGAGAAAGAAAGAAGGAAGGAAAGGAGGGAGGGAAGAAAGGAAAGAAGGAAGAAAGGAAGGAAGGAAGGAAGGAAGGAAAGAAGGAAGGAAGGAAGGAAGGAAGGAAGGAAGGAAGGAAGGAAGGAAGGGAGGGAAAGGAAAAGATAAGAAAAAAAAGAAAGAAAAAAGAGGGAGAGAAGAGAAAGAAGAAGGAAGGAAGGAAGGAAAGAAAAAGGAGGAAGGGAAGAGAAAGAAGCAAAGAAAGAAAGAAGGAAAGAAAGGAGAAGAAGAAGAAAGAAAGAAAGGAGGGAGGGAAGAGGGAAGGAAGGAAGGAAGGGAGAGAAGGAGGGAGGGAGGAGGGAGGAGGCTGGAAGGGAAGGGAAGGAAGGAAAAGAAAGAGAGTGAGAGAAATAAAGGACAGAAAGAGAGAAAAGAAACAGGCTGGGTGTGATGACTCATGCCTATAATAATCCTAACACTTTGGAAAGCTGAGTAAGGAGGATTTCTAGAGGCTAGGAGTTTGAGACCAGCTTGGGTCTCAAACATAGTGAGACCCCCCATCTCTAAAAAAATAAAAAATTAGCTGAGTGTGACAGTGTGCACCTGTGGTCCCAGCTACTAGGGAGGCTGAGGTGGGAGGATCACTTAAGCCCTGGAGGTTGAGGCTGCAGTGAGCCATGATTGTGCCACTGCACTCCAGCCTGGGTGAGAGAGTGAGATCCAGTCTCAAACAAACAAACAAACAAACAAACAAATAAAAAGAAAAACAGAAAGAAAGAAACAAATAAAGGTGCACAAATCTTAAAAACATATGCTAGTAAGAAGTATTTGTTTATTTATTCATTCATTCATTTATTATTTACTGATATTCTCTAAGAAGTGATCATAATATTTGCTTATGATTCTTAATTAAAAATAAAGTTGGGGACTGAGATCATCATGGTAGACGGGAGGCAGGACTAGATTGCCGCTCCGACTCAAATGGACAGAGCAGTTTGCAGAGACTTGCATTGTGAATTTTAGCTCCAGATCGACTGCAAGAACAAACCAGCAATCCCGAGGGGACCCACAGACCCTCCGAAGGAAGTGGACTGCCCCTGCAGGACCCGGGAGACATCCCAGACTCTGGGAGTGCCACAACTGTAGAAGCGGGAAAATAAGAGCCTCCTCTCCCCACCACACACCCCCACTGGAGAAACTGAAGGTCTGTTTGCCAGAGAAGTGCCCTACCTTAACTGGAGCTGACTCAACTTAGAGAGCCAAGCAAAATACAGGGGTAGAGGAAGGAGCAGAAAGACCCCGGGAGCTCAGCTGGGTCCCCAAGCAGGCCATTCCTGCCTGGTACTACAGGCATCCACTGGGAGGGCAGCCAGAGGAGCAGGGCAGAGGGGAAAGCATCACAGGGAGAAGGAAATGTCCAGCTGAACTTTGTAACAATGTGAATGGGGTGAGACGCCTCCTGGCCAGAACTCCAGGAGAGTGCGAATCTGGAGTTTGTGTGCAGACTCCACAGGCAAGAGAAGAATCCATTCCTCTCCTTTCGCAGCTGGGAGGCGGGTAGCCTGGGGAAAGTTCTCAAGTCCAGCTAGCCCACCGCCTGGAAACAAACTCAGGGCTGTTGGTGGGGGCACGGTGGGAGTGAGACCTGCCCTTTGGATTGTGTGGGAGCTCATGCTGGCTTTCCCCTACTTTCCTGACAACCTCCTAAGTACACAACTCCAGTGATCTGGGAATCTCACTCCCATCCCCACAGCAACTGCATCAAGACCCACCCAAGGAAAGCCTGAGCTCAGAAACGCCTAGCTCTGCCCCGACTTGATGGTCCTTCCCTATCCACCCTGGTAGCTGAAGACAAAGGTCATATGATCTTGGGAGTTCTAGGGCCCCACCCACCCCCAGTTCCTCCCCATACTACCACAGCTGATGCTCTCTGGAAAGCGCCGCCTCCCTGCAGGAGGCCAACCAGCACAAAAATGGAGCAGGAAACCACCAAAGCTAAGAACCCTCATGGAGTCCATTACACCACCTGCCATCTCCACTGGAACAGGCACTGGTATCCACGGCCGAGAGACCCATAGATGGTTCACATCACAGGTCTCTGTGCAGACAACTCCCAGTACCAGCCTGGAAATGTGTAGACTTGCTGGGTGGCTAGACCCAGAAGAGAGACAACAATAATCGCTGCAGTTTGGCTCATAGGAAGCCACATCTATAGGAAAAGGGGGAGAGTAGTACATAAAGGGAATACCCCATGGGACAAAAGAATCCCTAGACTTTCCCTCTGACGGAGCCTGCCTGCATAAGAAGGAACCAGAAAACCAACTCTGATAATATGACTAAACAAGTCTTTTTAACACCACCCAAAAAATCACACTAGTTCACCAGCAATTGATCCAAACCAAGAAGAAATATTTGATTTACCTGAAAAAGAATTCAGGAGGTTAGTTTTTAAGCTAATCAGGGAGGCACCAGAGAAAGGTAAAGCCCAATGGAAGGAAATCCAAAAAAAAACAGTACAAGAAGTGAAGGGAGAAATATTCGAGGAAATAGAGAGCTTAAAGAAAAAATCAAAAATTCAGGAAACATTGGACCCAAATAGAGAAATACAAAGTGCTCTGGAAAGTCTCAGCAATAGACTTGAACAAGTAGAAGAAAGAAAGTCAGAGAATGAAGACAAGATCTTTGAATTAACCCAATCCAACAAAGACAAAGAAAAAAGATAAGAATATATGAACAAAGCCTCCAAGAGGTCTGGGATAATGCTAAACAATCAAACTTAAGAATAATCAGTGTTCCTGAGGAAGAAGACAATTTTAAAACTTGGGAAACATATTTGGGAGAATTCTTGAGGAAAATTTCCTTGGTCTTTCTACAGACCTAGACATACAAATACAAGAAGCACAGAGAACACCTAGAAAATTCATTGCAAAAAGATTATCACCTATGCACATTGTCATCAGTTTATCCAAAGTTAAGATGAAGGAAAGAATCTTAAGAGCTGTGAGACAGAAGTACCAGGTAAACTATAAAGGGAAACCTATGAGATTAGCAGTAGATTTCTCAGCAGAAACCCTACAAGAAAGAAGGGATTGGGGACCATCTTCAGCCTCCTCAAACAATTATCAGCCAAGAATTTTGTATCCAGCAAAACTAAGCACCATATATGAAGGAAAGATACAGTCTTTTGCAGACAAACAAATGCTGAGAGAATTCAACAGTACCAAGCCACCACTACAAGAACTGCTAAAAGGAGCTCTAAATCTTGAAACAAATCCTGGCAAATTATCAGAACAGAACCTCTTTAAAGCTTAAATCACACAGGACCTACAAAACAAAAATGCAAGTTAAAAAGCAAAAACAAAAAACAATAAAAAACAAACTACGCAAGCAACAAACAGCATGATGAACAGAAGGGTACCTCACACCTCAATACTAATATTGAATGTAAATTGCCTGAATGCACCACTTAAAAGATACAGACCAGCAGAATGGATAAGAACCCACCAACCATCTGCTGCCTTCAGGAGACTCAAGTAACACTTAAGGACTTACATAAACTTAAAGTACAGGGGTTGAAAAAGGCATTTCATGCAAATGGACACCACAAGCAAGCAGGGACAGGTATTTTTATATCAGACAAAACAAACTTTAAAGCAACAGCAGTTAAAAGAGACAAAGAGGGACATTATATAATGGTAAAAGGCCTTGTCCAACAGGAAAATATCATAATTCTAAACATATATGCACCTAACACTGGAGCTCCCAAATTTATTAAACAATTACTAATAGACCTAAGCAATGAGATAGACGGTAACACAATAATAGTGGGGGACTTCAATACTCCACTGACAGCACTAGACAGGTCATCAGGACAGAAAGTCAACAAAGAAACAATGGATTTAAACTACACCTTGGATCAAATGGACTTAATAGATATATACAGAACATTTCATCCAACAACTGCAGAATATACATTCTATTGAACAGTGCATGGAACTTTCTCCAAGATAGACCATATGATAGGCCATAAAAGAAGCCTCAATAAACTTAAGAAAATTGAAATGATATCAAGCACTCTGTCAGACCACAGTGGAATAAAACTGTAAGTGAACTCCAAAAGGAACCTTCAAAACCATGCAAATACACCTAAATTAAATTACCTGTTCCTGAATGAGCACTGGGTCAAAAACAAAATCAAGATGGATATTTAAAAATTATTCTAACTGAACAATAATGACACAACCTATCAAAACCCCTGGGATACAGCGAAGGTGGTGCTAAGCAGAAAGTTCATAGCCCTAAATGCCTACATCGAAAAGACTGAAAGAGCACAAACTGACATTCTAAGGTCACACCTCATGGAACTAGAGAAACAAGAACAAACCAAACCCAGAGCAGAACTATATGAAATTGAAACAAACAAACAAACCAAAATATATATATGATAAATGAACCAAAAAGTTGGTTCTTTGAAAAGATAAAACTGACAGACCATTAGCAAAACTAACCAAGAAGAGAGACAATCAAAATAACCTCATTAAGAAATGAAACAGGAGATATTACAACTGACACCACTGAAATACAAAAGATCATTCGAGGCTACTATGAACACCTTTATGCACATAAACTAGAAAACCTAGAAGAGATGGATAAATTTCTGGAAAAATACAACTCTTCTAGCATAAATTAGGAAGAATTGGATACCATGAACAGACCAATAACAAGCAGCAAGATTGAAATGGTAATTTTAAAATTGCCAACAACAACAAAAAAAGTCCAGGACCAGACGGATTCACAGCAGAACTCTACAAGACAGTCAAAGAATTGGTACCAATTCTTTTGACACTATTCCACAAGATAGAGAAAGAAGGAACCCTCCATAATTTATTCTATAAAGCCAGCATCACCCTAATATCAAAACCAGGAAAGGACATAACCAAAAACAACAACAACAACAAAAAAAAAACTACAGACTGATATCCTTGATGAACATAGATGCTAAAATCTTTAACAAGCTACTAGCTAACTGAATCCAACAACATATCAAAAAGATAATCCACCATGATCAAGTGGGTTTCATACCAGGTATACAGGGAGGATTTAACATATGCGAGTCAAAAAATGTGATACACCACATAAACAGAATTAAAAACAACAAAAATCACAAGATCATCTCAATAGATGCAAAAAAAACATTTGACAAAATCCAGCATCCCTTTATGATTAAAACTCTCAGCAAAAGTGGCATACAAGTGACATACCTCAATGTAATAAAAGCCATCTTTGACAAACCCATGGCCAATTTTATACTGAACAGGGAAAAGTTGAAAGCATTCCCTCTGAGAACTGGAACAAGGCAAGGATGTCCACTCTTACCACTCCTCTTCGACATAGTACTGGAAGTCCTAGCCAGAGCAATCAGACAAGAGAAAGAAACAAAAGGCATCCAGATTGGTAAAGAGGAAGTCAAACTGTCACTGTGTGCTGACGATGCGATTGTCTACCTTGAAAACCCTAAACACTCCTCCAGAAAGCTCCTAGAACTGATAAAAGAAATCAGCAAAGTTTCCAGATACAAGAAAAATGTACACAAATCAGTAGTTCTACACACCAACAGCAACCGAGTGGAGAATCAAATCAGTAAGTCAACCCCTTTTACAACAGCTGCAAAAAAACAAACAAACAAACAAAAAACTTAGGAATATACTTAACAAAGGCGTCAAAAGACCTCTACAAGGAAAACTATGGAATCCTGCTGAAAGAAATCAGAGACGACACAAAAAAATGGAAACACATCCCATGCTCATCGATGGGTAGAATCAATATTGTTAAAACGACTATACTGCCAAAAGCAATCTACAAATTCAATGCAATCCCCATCAAAATTCCACCATCATCCCTCACAGAATTAGAAAAAAAAAAATTCTAAAATTCGTATGGAACCAAAAAAGAGCCTGCAGAGCCAAAGTAAAACTAAACAGAAGGAACAAACCTGGAGGCATCACACTTTCTGATTTCAAACTATACTGTAAGGCCATAGTCACCAAAACAGCATGGTACTGGTATAAAAACTGGCACATAAACCAATGAAACAGAATAGAGAACTCAGAAATGACTCAAATATTTACAGCCAACTGACCTTCGACAAAGCAAGCAAAAACATAAAGTGGTACTGTAAGGCCATAGTCACCAAAACAGCATGGTACTGGTATAAAAACGGACACATAAACCAATGAAACAGAATAGAGAACTCAGAAATAACTCAAATACTTACGGCCAACTGACCTTCGACAAAGCAAGCAAAAACATAAAGTGGGTAAAATACGCCCTTTTCCACAGATGGTGGTGAGATAATTGGCTAGCCACATGTAGGAAAATGAAACTGGATCCTCACCTTTCACCTTATACAAAAATCAACTCAAGACGGATTAAGGATTTAAATCTAAGACCTGAAACTATAAAAATTCTGGAAGATAACATTGGAAAAATCCTTCTAGACATTGGCTTAGGCAAGGATTTCATGATCAAGAACCCAAAAGCAAATGCAATAAAAACAAAGATAGTTGGGACTTAATGAAACTAAAGAGATTTTGCAAGGCAAAAGGAACAGTCAGCAGAGTAAACACAGAATCCATAGAGTGGGAGAAAATCTTCACAATCTATACATCTGACAAGGGACTAATAACCAGAATCTACAACGAACTCAAATCAGTAAGGAAAAAACAAACAATCACATCAAAAAGTGGGCTAAGGACGTGAATAGACAATTCTCAAAAGAAGATACACAAATGGTCAACAAACATATGAAAAAATGCTCAACATCACTAATTATCAGAGAAATGCAAATCAAAATCACAGTACAATACCACCTTACTCCTGCAGGAATGACCATAATCAAAAAAATCAAAAAATGGTAGATGTTCGCATGGATGTGGTGATCAGGGAACACTTCTACACTGCTGGTGGGAATGTAAACTAGCACAGCCACTATAAAAACTGGAGATTCCTTAAAGAACTAAAAGTAGAACTACCATTTGATCCAGCAATCCCACTACTGGGTATCTACCCAGAGGAAAAGAAGTCATTATATGAAAAAGATAATGTGCATGCATGTTTATAGCAGCACAATTCACAATTACAAAATCGTGGAATGAACCCAAATGCCCATCAATCAACGAGTGGATAAAGAAACTGTGGTTGGTGTGTGTGTGTGTGTGTACATATACACACATATGTATACATATACATATGTGTATCTATACACATATATAAATGTATGATGGAATACTACTCAGCCATAAAAAGGAATGAATTAACAGCATTTGCAGTGACATGGATGAGATTGGAGACTATTACTCTAAGTGAAGTAACTCAGGAATGGGAAACCAAATATTGTATGTTCTCACTACTAAGGGGGAGCTAAGCCATAAGGGTGCAAGGCATAAGAATGATACAATGGACTCTGGGGACTTGGGGAGAAGAGTGGGAAGTGGAGGGGTAAAAGACCTACAAATATGGTGCAGTGTATACTGTTCGGGTGATGGATGCACCAAAATCTCACAAATCACCACTAAAGAACTTACTCATGTAACCAAATACCATCTGTACTCCAATAACTTATGGAAAAATATAAAAACAAAAATTTTAAAAACACCACAGAACTAAACTTCAAAAAAATTAATAAATAAAATAAAGTTGGAAATAGCAATGTAAAATGGAAGTTGTTTATTAGATAGTGAAATTTTTTAAAAAGGCCAAGATTCTTTTTTGTGTTTGATAGGTGATTGAAAAATTTTGGAATTTTTGGAAGATTTTATAACTAGGTATGTGTACTAAAAATTAAAGGTAAATAATAAAATAAAAGTAAAATGTAATACAGATAGAACAAATGTCTTTAAATTATTACAAGATGGGGGAAAAGAGAATATATAACCTTTATCAAACTAATGCAAGTCAGAAAAAGGAGGGAAAAAAGGAAGAAAAGGAAAAATAAATGATACAAATCCAAACATATCAGAATAAATATAAACAAAGTAAATCCATCTGTGATCAGATTATCAGATGGCATTAAATATTCAAACCCAATTTAAAACAGAATCAAAAAGACATAAAATAAAAGAATAGAAAAAATTACGCAGCAAATCCTAATTAAATCTAATTAACTATAACTATTAGCTAACTATATTTTCTAACTATATTATAAAATCATTGAAGCATTATTTGAAGTCAGAACAATTAACAAACAAGTAATATTACAGCAAAACAAGTAATATTACATTACTAGCAAAAACAAGTATTATTATATACTTTATGCATTTAACAACTTGACTTTTAAAAATATAAAAAAACTAAGAATTATTTAAAAAATCACAAAAACAAAATCATTGTTTGGATATTTTAATATATTTGTCTCAGAAACAGAAAAAAATTTATCAAAAATATAGAGATTTGCAGAACAAAATCATACACCTGATAATATATAATTTATCTGTGATAAAAATGTATAATTTATATTTAAATATTTTGAATTAATCATTAAAGTATGCATTAATATCAAACACCTATGGAACATTTATAAAATATTTGAGCCACATAGTGGGTCATAAATTAAAACTTTTTTTTAAAAAAACCAATATCACAAAGGTTATATTCTCAGAAAAAGAAACATAAAATGGAATTCAATAATAAATAAAGTTCCTCGTATACTTGGAAATTTAAATAGGCATGTTTAAATAACTCATTAGTTTAAAAAGAAAATCACAATAATAATTATAAAACACACTTGAAATAAATAAAACCAAACAATGAAAGTAACATGAAAATGACAAAAGTAACGTATTTAAAACTGTAGAATGCAGCAAAAGTAATACCTAGTATTAAATTATGGTCTCAAAAGTGCTCATTTAAAAACAAAAAGAAAAACTGAGGAAAAAGAGTAGTAAAATGTTTAGGTCAAAAGCTAAAACAAGAGTAAGGGAAAATGGAAACCTTAGGAACAAATGTAAATACAGTGTTAAGAGTTAAAATGAATCCAATAGATCACTAATAAGCAACAGATCACCCAGAAAACCCTTAGTTGCCTTATCTAAACTTGTCATCAAATCAGACAAGGCTAGTGCAAGAGAAGAAAGTTCACATCAACCTAACACATAAACAGAAATGCAAAAATACAAAATAAAATGTCAGCCCAACAACTTCCGCAGTAGCAGTATACAATATACAGTACTGTACACACATCCAGACACACACATACATTTTGGTGTAAGAAAGTTGGTTTTAAAATCAGAGGGCTGAATCTGAGTCCTAGACTATCCACTTATTAGATAAGTATCCTTGAGTTTAGTGTTTATGGTATCTGTTCTGTTCATGTAATTTTAATAGAAAGCATTGACATAGCTACACCCCAGATGCTTTTGAATTTACTCAAAATTATGAAAATCAAACATTTCTCTTCTTTTGAGAAAGGGTCTTGCTCTGTTGCCCAGGTTGGAGTGCAGTGGTGTTATCTTGGCTTACTGCAGCCTTGACCTCCCCGGGCTCAAGTGATCCTCCCACCTCAGCTTTCCGAGTAGCTGGGATTACAGGTGCACACCACCATGCCTGGCTAATTTTTGGCGGGGGGGACATTTTTTTTGTAGAGATGGGGTTTCACCATGTTGCCCAGACTGGTCTCAAACTCCTGTACTCAAACGATCGGCCTCCCAGAGTGTTGGGATTACAGGCGTGAGCCACCACGCCCTGCAAAAATCAAACTTTTAATGGAATATTTTAGTGGAGAAAGCATCACCTTTGAAGCTATTCTTTTGTTCCACAAAGTGTTAATGCTGTAGTATTTTTGTTGAGTAAAAGTTAAGATTAACTAAAATAATTTTAAAGTATAAACATATTCCAAGTTTGGCAACTGAATGCTGTTTTGATTTTGTTTTGTTAAAAACAATGTTTTTGTGGTGGTGGTTTCCTTCGTGTAAGTTAAACATTAAAAAAATATTGCTCATCTTGACTTTACTTTTTTATTGATACACAATTTTGCATATTTGTGGGGTACAAGTGATATTTTGATACATACATACAATGTGTAATGATCAAATGAGTGTAATTTATTATCCATCACCTCAAACATTAGTCAATCATTGCTTTGTGTCTGGGAACATTCCAAATCCACTCTTCTAGCTATTTTGAAATATATAATAAATTATTGTTAACTACTATCACCCCACTGTGCTATCAAACACTAAAACTTATTCCTTCTATCAAACTGTGTTTTTGTACCCATTGGCCAACCTCTCTTCATTCTCCCTTCCTCCTACCCTTCTCAACCTCTGGTAACCATTATTCCACTCTCTACTTCCATGAGATTGACATTTTTAGCTCCCACATCTAAATGAGAACGTGTGATAGTTTATCTTTCTATTCTTGACTTATTTCACATAACAGAATATCCCCCAGTTCCATCTATGTTGCTGCAAATGACAGAATTTTTTTATGGCTGAATAATATTCCATTGTGTATATATATATCACATTTGCTTATCCATTCATCTGCTGATGGACACTTCAGAAGGTTCTATATCTTAGCTATTGTGAATTGTGGTGCAATAAACATGGGAGTACAGAGCTCTCTTCACTATACTGATTTCCTTTCTTTTGACCAAGCAATGAGATTGCTGGATCATACAGTAGCTCTATTTTTAGTTTTTTGAGAAACCTTCACACTGTTTTCCATAGTGGCTGTACTAAGTCACAAACCTACAAACAGTGTAGTAACATTTCCATTTCTCCAAATCCTCATCAAAATTTTTTTGTCTTTTTTATAATGGCCATTTTAACTAGGATGAGATGATATCTCAATGTGGTTTTACTTTGCATTTTCCTGATAATTATTGATGTTGTGCATTTTACATATACCTGGTGGCATTTGAATGTCTTCTTTTGAAAAATGTCTATTCATACTTTTGTCCATTTTTTTAAAAAATCTGATTGTGTTTTGGCTATTAAGTTGTTTGAGTTCCTTATTACATTCTAGTTATTAATCCCCTGTCAGATAGATAGTTTGTAAATATTTTCTCCCATTCTGTAGGTTGTCTCTCCACTCTGTATATTGTTTCCTTTGTTGTATAAAAACTTTTTAGCTTGAGGCAATCCCATTTGTCAATTCTTGCTTTTGTTGCCTGTGCTTTTGAGGTCTCACCCAGAAAGTCTCTGCCTAGACCAATGTCCTGAAGCATTTCCCCAATATTTTCTTCTAGTTTTTTTATAGCTTCAGGTTTTGCATTTAAATCTTTAATCCATTTTTATTTGATTTTTATATGGTGAGAGATAGGGGTCTAGTTTCATTTTTCTGCATATGGATATTTAGTTTTCCCAGAATCATCTATTGAAGGGATTGTCCTTTTCCCAATAAAATTTCATGGTGCCCTTGTCAAAAATAAGGTGGCTATCAATGTGTAGATTTATTGCTGGGTTCTCTATTCTGTTCCATTAATCTATGTGTCTGTTTTTATGCCAGCAGCATGCTGTTTTGGTTACTATAACTTTGTAGTATATTTTGAAGTCTGGTAGTGTGATCCCTCTAACTTTGTTCTTTGTGCTCAGGATACTTTGGCTATTTGGGGTCTTTTGTGATTCCATACAAACTTTGTGATTGTTTTTTCTATTCCTTTGAAGATTGTCTTTGGTGTTTTGATGACGATTGCATTGAATCTGGAGATCATTTGGGGTAGTATGGACATTTTACACAATATTAATTCCTCCAATCCATTAGTATAGGATATCTTTACATTTTTTGTGTGTTTTCTTCAATTTCTTTCATCAGTGTTGTATAGTTTAATTGCAGAGATCTGTCACTTCTTTGGTTAAATTTATTCCTAAGTATTTTAAGTTTTTTGTAGCTACTGTAAATAAGACTGCTTTCTTACTTTCTTTTTCAGATTATTTGCTGTTGGTGCATAAGAATGCTACTGGTGTATAGAAATGCTGATTTTTGCATGTTGATTTTGTACCCTGAAATTTTACTAAATTTGTTTATCAGTTCTGACAGGATTTTGCTTAAGTCTTCAGGTTTTTCTAAATATTGGATTAGTCTTGACATTTCTGATTGTGAACTGCTTCTTGGTTCCCTCAGGGGTTAGAACCAAGCACTGCGTACAAATTCACAAACTCTAGCCACTGCATCCAAATGTTACTTATGCAGGGATATACAGTGTCTGCTCTCACATGGTCTGAGTCCTCCACCAAGGTCTTGATCCTGTAACTCATGAACACAATTAGGGTAGAGTCATTTTCAGGACAATCCAGCCCTCAAAATGAGACCATCTCCCTTATCTTATCATTGAAATCAATGCCATGATGCTGGAAGAGACCTGAAAGGTTATAATCAACCCTCTCGGAAATTTGAAAGTCATAAATTTAGTGGCTCAGGTGCCAGAGAAAATTAGAATTAATGAACATGTCCATAAAAACAGATCAATTTCCAGCCAGCTGCCAGAAGTTGGCATGCTGGCACTGCGCCTGCAGCCCACCCCTGGAAAGTGTCCCTTCACCTGCCAGTGGAAAATCCAACACTTACAGTTACCAAAACAAATGTGTTGTAACTTGCCTTTTAAGGCAAATTTTTACAGGTATAATGTATTCTATTAAAATGTCGCCACCTTAGAACACCTGGAGACTCTGTAGAAAGTTGGCAATAGTTTTATAAGGAACCTAAGAGTTACAGTTCTGGGATTTCCCCCTATCTTCTCCTTTGGTCTATTTGCCATCCACCAAAAATGACCTTGTACTTTACATATTTATTTATGTAAGATGATCAGACCATTTCTTACACACCTGAATACACATGGGGGTGGAGGGAAGGCAAGAATTTCTCCTTCAGAGCAAAAGATGGCATCCTCTCTTGCCATAAGATATGCTGAACTCAAATTTCTCCTAGGAACAACAGTAGTAATTAATGTGGATCTGATTGTCCCAACTAATGATGAAAGTCAGATTTGTTGCTATTATATAGAATTTGTTTAAGGATCAACATTATTTTATTACAGACCATAAGTAAAAGGTCAGGTACAATAAAATCTGTGTGGCTTACTCAAGATCATATAAGGAAAAAGTCATTTTCTTCTCTACACAATTTGCTTTATCTTCAATGTATTTCCGTTTTTTTTTTCAATCTTCCTCACAAGGACTACTGATTGAATTAAACCCAAACATTAGAAAACAACACCATAATAATTGTTAATACTGAAGCTGAAATATCCTAAGAGAAAAGAACCTTTGGGTTTTCAGTACTTTCTTATTGTTTTTGTGGTGGTGGAGGTGGTGATGGTTTAAGTATTTTTAGTTGACTGGAGAAAGGAAAGATAAAAGGGAAAACATTCTTGGGTTTTTAAAAAAATTAATATTAATGTAATTATGGTAAAGACCATATTTTGAAAGAGGTTTCTAAGTAATTGAATATATATTATATATTTGCTATATATTATTTATTATATATATAGTTTGGTATTTTAGCCTTTTATCTGATCAAATGATACTTCTTCCGGAAAGACAAAATTGAACCATATATATATTTATAAATATATATTTATATTATATATATTTGTATATCTTTATAACCATATATATTTATATATCTTTATAACCATATATATGTGTATATATAATATATATCTATATATATGGTTCAATTTTATCTTTCCAAAAGAGGTACCATTTGATAAAGTAAAATGCTAAAATACCAAATTGGGAAGCAGAAATTTCAGCCGCCTATCTGGCCACCAAGGTGCTTTTTTGTTTGTTTGTTTGTTTGTTTTTGAGAAGGAGCCTCGCTCTGTCTAGCAGGCTGGAGTGCAGTGGCAAGATCTCCGCTCACTGCAAGCTCCGCCTCCCGGGTTCCCGCCATTCTCCTACCTCAGCCTCCCGAGTAGCTGGGACTACAGGCGCCCGCCACCTCGCCCGGCTAATTTTTTGTATTTTTAGTAGAGACGGGGTTTCACCGTGTTAGCCAGGATGGTCTCGATTTCCTGACCTCGTGATCCGCCCGTCTCAGCCTCCCAAAGTGCTGGGATTACAGGCGTGAGCCACCGCGTCCGGCCCAAGGTGTACATTTTTAAATGCCACAGGGGTGCAGCTTCTTTGTAAAATCTAATTAACTCCCAATCACCTATGAAACATCTTTGGATGCATTAGAGAAATATTTTAAAGGGAGAGATGCAGAAACCAAAGAGCTCAAAAAGTGCTGCAGCCCCAGCCCTAAGACGTTTCGTAGGTGCAGTTCATTCCTAGGTCTCAGGAGGGCTCCAGAGAGAATTTGCATCTCCCCCAACCTCTGGGTCCCCCAGCCCCGCCCCCAGCAAGTCTATGTCAGAGTAAAATGGATTGGGGTGTGTGTGTGTGTGTGTGTGTGTGTGTGTGTGTGTGTAGGTAAAGATGAAAAGGTACACTTTAATTACTGCAGTAAGTACAAGAAAGCTTCAAAGAAATACTGAAACACGCTGGCAGACAGTCAAACATATTTAACGGTTAGCAGGGCGACTGGAGTCTTGCTGCCTCATTCTTTTTTTTTTTTTTTTTTTTTTTTTTTTTGAGACGGAGTCTGGCTCTGCCTCATTCTTAAAAACAGTTTAAAGAACTCTGCTCTCCTTCCCGTCACTGAAACCTCTACCCATTTGCACATCATTCCTCTTTCCATACATAGAACACCAGCCAACCCTCACCCGAGCCCAGGCCCTGCCCTGATGGAGGGGAACTAAGGAAATGCAACTTCAGCGGAGGGGTTCCTTTTTAATTGGTCACGGTCACGCTATTCAAATAGGAAGAAATCTGCAACCCATTAGACCTTTTCCTCCTGCATTAATAGTCAGGAAAAAAAAATTATAGTTTGTAGCCACTTTCTATTATTGTTTTCTTTTCCGGTTGGAAAACATTCTCAAAGGGCTGTGCCTGGATAGCAACATGTAGAGTCACTTAGATGGTAAAAAAAGAAAATAACTAAAGGAGCGAGCAGATTTGTAGTCCTCTCCTGCAAATAGAATAGAAGAGATAGGAGAGAGAAAATAGGAGAGAGGAAGGTGGCAAGAGAAAAAGGGGGCAAGGAATTTGGCGTACATGGTAACATGAAGTAATTTGCAACAGACTGGTCAGTTCAATAAAATTACTCTCAAATAACCAACCATGTGTTTTTGAAGCATTTCAAATTGATCAGGATAGGCACCCACTGTAATCCTTATCGACCTACCCTTGACTTTCATTCCTACTGGAAAGAAAAATTGAATCAAATTTCCTGTTCAAAATCACACGGCTGCTCTTGGAACATCTGAGAATTTAAATATTTTAATATGCAGGTCACAGAAATAGCTACACAGTCACCTGTGTGTTTTCACAGTAGTTTGGATGGACTCAAGTAACCATATTAGATGCAGGGAATATTTAAAATGCATGCTTCTGCCATTAGCAGTTTACCTAGTTCTCTTCCTCCCAAAAATAATATTTTATGACTAGAATTTTCAAAACTTGCATAAATTGCAGGATTTTAGAACTGAAAGCAGTCTTATATAGCATCTAATTAAATTTCTTCAATTTCCAGATGAGGAAACTAGGCCTGAGGAGATGAGGTGGCTTCATCCAAGATAACAGCTAACTACTGACAGAGTGGGAATTGGGCTATGATCAATTTTTTCTTCTTAAAACACTGGTAATAAAAAAAATCGAGAAACATACATTTGTTTCCACTACCTGAAATTCAACAATAGGTTTTCTATATTTATTTTACATATTAATATGTTTGTACTTGTACTTATTCACATACTTTTAGAACACTAAAAGGCAAATATATACATGTGACTTAAGTCTCAGTCTTAGAATAAGAAAGGAGATTTAAAGGCAAGATTTTTCCTTAACAATATATTGTAGGGTATTAAGTAACTTCATGATTTAAGAGTCAGTCTTTTTCTCCTTTAAAATTGTTTTAACACTATCAGAACACTTATAATAACCATTCTTCTGTTTCAAAAATAGAAATAGATTTTTCTGTAAAGTGTCAGGTAATCATGAGAGTGGTATTATTTTATCATGATTATTTAAATTTATGACAGTGACATATAATAACTAATAGCAGAGAAGCAACTAAAAAACTTTTAAATATGTCACTTTCATGAATATAGTGCTTTATGGTTTCCAAAACATTTTCAGTTTCTTAACAAATTGAGAATCCAAGTAAATGGCACTGACACTTGAATTCTGGTCTTTTAAAAATAATCCTTCATAGAAATGTGAAGATAGTCAATTTATGAAAAAAAAAAACTATTATTTTTAAGTAATTTACAAACACGCACAGTAAGTATTTGTTGTTTTCTGCTCTCAGGCTATCCTTCTTTTTGGTAACAGTACTTTGACTTAGCCCCTCTCAGTTCATGTGGTTCTGGGCATCTAAACCCCTTCCCCAACCACCACTACCATCCTCACCCTTATCTCTCACCAACTATATGGAATCATGAGCCACACCCAGCCAAGAAATCCCATTCCCTCTCAACAGGGACTGCTTTGGTGACAGGCACTGAATAAAGTCTTAGCAGTAAGATTGAATCCTGGTGTGCTGCTGGATTTGGTTTGCCAGTATTTTATTGAGGATTTTCGCATAGATGGAATATTGGCCTGAAATTTTCTTTTTTTGTTGTTGTGTCTCTGCCAGGTTTTGGTATCAGGATGATGCCGGCATCATAAAATGAGTTAAGGAAGAGTCCTTCTTTTTCTATTGTTTCGAATAGTTGCAGAAGGAATGGTACCAGCTCCTCTTTGTACCTCTGGTAGAATTCAGCTGTGAATTTGTCTGGTCCTGGGTTTTTTTTGGTTACTAGGCTATTAATTACTGGCTCAATTTCGGAACTTCTTATTGGTCTATTCAGGGATTCGACTTCTTCCTAGTTTAGACTTGGGAGGGTATATGAGTCCAGGAATTTATTCATTTCTTCTAGATTTTCTAGTTTATTTGCATAGAGGTGTTTATAGTATTCTCTGATGGTAGTCTGTATTTCTGTCGGATCAGTGGTGATATCCCTTTTTTTGGTTTTGTATTGTGTCCATTTGATTCTTTTGTCTTCTTTATTAAACTGGCTAGTGGTCTATCTATTTTCTTGATGTTTTCCAAAAAACAGCTCCTGGATTCATTGATTTTTTGAAGGGTTTTTCATGTCTCTATCTCCTTAGTTCTGCTCTGATCTTAGTTATTTCTTGTCTTCTGCCAGCTTTTGAATTTATTTGCTCTTGCTTCTCTAGTTCTTTTAATTGTAATGCTAGGATGTCGATTTTAGATCTTTCTCGCTTTCTCCTGTGGCATTTAGTGCTATAAATTTCCCTCTAAACACTGACTTAGCTGTGTCCCAGATATTCTGGTACATTGTGTCTTTGTTCTCATTGATTTCAAAGAACTTATTTATTTCTGCCTCAATTTCGTTATTTACCCAGTAGTGATTCAGGAGCAGGCTGTTCAGTTTGCATTTAGTTGTGCAGTTTTGAGTGAGTATCTTGATCCTGAGTTCTAATTTGATTGCAAGGTGAGAGAATGTTTGTTATGATTTCCATTCTTTTGCATTTGCTGAGGAGTGTTTTACTTCCAATTATGTGGTTGATTTTAGAATAAGTGCTATGTGGCGCTGAAAAGAATGTATATTCTGTTGATTTGGGGTGGAGAGTTCTGTAGATGTCTATTAGGTCCACTTGGTGCAGAGCTGAGTTCAAGTCCTGAATATCCTTGTTAATTTTCTGTCTTGTTGATCTGTCTAATATTGACAGTGGGGTGTTAAGATATCCCACTATTATTGTGTGGGAGTCTAAGTCTCTTTGTAGGTCTTTAAGAACTTGATTTATGAATCTGGGTGCTCCTGTATTGGGTGCATATATATTTAGGTAGTTAGCTCTTCTTGTTACATTGATCCCTTTATCATTATGTAATGCCCTTCTTTGTCTTTTTTGATCTCTGTTGGTTTAAAGTCTGTTTTATCAGAGTAGGATTGCAACCCCTGCTTCTTTTTTTTTTCTTTCTTTCTTTTCCATTTGCTTGGTAAGTATTCCTCCATCTCTTTATTTTGAGCCTATGTGTGTCTTTACATGTGAGATGGGTCTCCTGAATACAGCACATCAATGGGTCTTAACTCTTTATCCAATTTGCTGGTCCGTGTCTTTTAATTGGGGCATTTAGCCCATACATATTTAAGGTTAATATTGTTATATGTGAATTTGACCCTGTCATTATGATGCTAGCTGGTTATTTTGCCCATTAGTTGATGCAGTTTCTTCAGTGTTGATGCTCTTTAGAATTTGGTATGTTTTTGCAGTGGCTGGTAGCGGTTTTTCCTTTCCATATTTAGTACTTCCTTCAGGAGCTCTTGTAAGGTATACCCGGTGGTCACAAAATCTCTCAGCATTTGCTTCTCTATAAAGGATGTTATCTTTCCTTCACTTATGAAGCTTAGTTTGGCTGGATATGAAATTCTGGGTTGAAAATTCTTTTCTCTAAGAACGTTGAATATGGGCCCCCACTCTCTTCTGGCTTGTAAGGTTTCTGCAGAGAGATCCACTTTAGTCTGATGGGCTTCCCTTTGTGGGTAACCCACCCTTTCTCTCTGGCTGCCCTTAACATTTTTTCCTTCATTTCAACCTTGGTGAATCTGACAATTATGTGTCTTGGGGTTACTCTTCTCAAGGAGTATCTTTGTGGTGTTCTTTGTATTTCCTGAATTTGAATGTGGCCTCTCTTGCTAGGTTGGGGAAGTTCTCCTGAACAATATCACAAAGAGTGTTTTCCAACTTGGTTCCATTCTCCCCGTCAGTTTCAGGTACACCAATCAAATGTAGGTTTGGTCTTTACAACTTACAAGGAATGTGAAGGACCTCTTCAAGGGGAACTACAAACCACTGCTCAAGGAAATAGGAGAGGACACAAATAAATGGAAAAACATTCCATGCTCATGGATAGGAAGAATCAATATCATGAAAATAGCCATACTGCCCAAAGTAATTTGTAGATTCAATGCTATCCTTATCAAGCTACTATTGACTTTCTTCACAGAATTAGAAAAAACTACTTTAAATTTTATATGGAACCAAAATAAAGAGCCCATATACCCAAGACAATCCTAAGCAAAATGAACAAAGCAGGAGGCAGGATGATACCTTCCTTCAAACTACACTACAAGGATAAATTAACCAAAACAGCATGTTACTGGTACCAAAACAGATATAGAAATCAATGGAATAGAACAGAAGCTTCAAAAATAATGTCACAGATCTACAACCATCTGATCTTTGACAAATCTGACAAAAATGAGCAATGGGGAAAGGGATCAATCCCTTTTTAATGGTGTCGGGAAAACTGGATAACCATATGCAGAAAACTGAAACTGGACCCCTTCCTTACACTTTATACAAAAATTAACTCAAGATGGATTAAACACTTAAACATAAGACCTAAAACCATAAAAATCCTAGAAGAAAACCTAGGCAATACCATTCAGGACATAGGCATGGGCAAAGACTTCATGACTAAAATACCAAAAGCAATGACAACAAAAGCCAAAATTGACAAATGGGATCTAATTAAACTAAGGAGGTTCTGCACAGCAAAATAAACTATCATCAGAGTGAACAGGCAACCTATAGAAAATTTCTGCAATCTATCCATCTGACAAAGAGCTAATATCCAGAATCTACAAAGAACTTAAACAAATTTACAAGAATAAAACAATCAAAAAGTGGGCAAAGGACATGAATAGACATTTCTCAAAAGAAGACATTTATGCGGCCAAGAAACATACGGAAAAAAAAGCTCATCATCACTGGTCATTAGAGAAAGGCAAATCTAAACCACAATGAGGTACCATCTCACACCAGTTAGAATTAAAAAGTTAGGAAACAACAGATTCTGGAGATGACGTGGAGAAATAGGAACGCTTTTACACTGTTGGTGGGAAGGTAAATTAGTTCAACCATTGTGGAATACAGTGTGGCGATTCCTCAAGGATCTAGAACCAGCAATACCACTTGACCCAGCAATCCCATTACTGGGTATATACCCATAGGATTATAAATCATTCTACTATAAAGACACATGAACACGTATGTTTACTGCAGCACTATTCACAATAGCAAACACCTGGAACCAACCCAAATGCCCATCAATGATAGACTGGATAAAGAAAATGTGGCACAGATACACCATGGAATACTACATAGCCATAAAAAAGGATTAGATCATGTCCTTTGCAGGGACATGGATGAAGCTGGAAACCATCATTCTCAGCAAACCAACCCAGGAACAGAAAACCCAACACCACATGTTCTCACTCGTAAGTGGGAGTTGAACAATGAAAACACATGGACACAGGGAGAGGAAGATCACACACCAGGGCCTGTTTGGGGTGCGGGGCTAGGGGAGGGATAGCATTAGGAGAAATGCCTAATGTAGATGACAGGTTGATGGGTGCAGCAAACCACCATGACACGTGTATATCTATGTAACAAATCTGCACGTTCTGCACATGTATCCCAGAACTTAAAGTATAATGAAAAATAAACACACACACACACCCCCCACACAGATTGAATCCCGGAACTATCACTGGCCTGTCAAGAAAGTATTTTGTTTCTGCTAGGAATTACTTAGCTTGGAGTACATGAATTAAGAGCAGCCATGTTGCTAGTTTATAAGGAGAGCCTGCCTGAAAAGATGAAACCACACAGAAGCCAGTGCAACTGAGAGATCACTACTGATACTTTTACTATTACCCACGTCTTTGGATCTAGTAATGCCTGAATTCAGAGTAACCCTTGGCAATGAGTCCCCCCACTACCTTCCCAC
Organism: Macaca mulatta; assembly: GCF_049350105.2. Classification (NCBI taxonomy): domain Eukaryota; kingdom Metazoa; phylum Chordata; class Mammalia; order Primates; family Cercopithecidae; genus Macaca; species Macaca mulatta. Next base: position 174,583,438 of record NC_133409.1, read on the forward strand.
CCTGCTTTTACTTGTTTTTGCTTCTACCAGCATAAGTTGGGTTTTATTTCCTTGCAGCTAAAAGACTTTTAACTCATATCAAAGAACAGAGGCTTAAACTAGAAAATGGCAGGAATCCTCAACTTTGTCCCTTGAGCTAATCTCATCCATTTAACTAGAAGCAGCAAACGAAGATTTAAGCAACCAGGACTACAAATTCTGAACTTAACGTTTTCTCAATCTAAACACTGCCATCATTCATAGCCTACTTAGGGCTCACATCCTGGGATGGTGTTTGAGTTCTTGAGAATCTCAGATAATACTTAAAAATATACATGAACAGAAACTGAACAATATTTTCAATTCCTCTTCTTCCTTATTAGCAGATTGGCTGGCCCAAACAGAAGCATGAAAAGATTGGCCTGGTTAAATGGGATCTGTCAAGCCGGCAACCAAGGCCACCAAGACTTGACTGTTTCACCCAACTAGGAGGATTTGAGAGCTGTTAGAATACTGATGTCAGGAAATATGAGTATTTTGGTCATAACATTTTTAGGGTTTTAAAATAAAATTATGTTTGAAAAAAGGACAGAAGTCATGTATATCTAAGTTCATAATTTTAGCAAGCTGGTTTATAATGGTATTCTAATATATCTAATGTAAATAATTATTTTAATTCTAGTAATGCATAGTGCTACAGTTCTTCCACATCCTCTCAAGTATCTGGACATTGAAATTTTTCAGCATTCAAGACATTGTTGTTTTTCTTGCCCCCTCCTCATCACCCTTTGGAGAAGTACATTTAAAAGTCACTGTTCTGGCCAGATGCAGTGGCTCACACCAGTAATTCCAGCACTTCGGGAGGCCAAGGCAGGAGGATCCCTTGACCCCAGGAGTATGAGACCAGCCCGGGCAACAAAATGAGATGTTAAAAACTAAAAAAATTAGCCGGATATGATGGTGTGGACCTGTAGTCGCAGCTACTCAGGAGGCTGAGGTGGGAGGATGGCTCAAGATGGAGGCTGCCGTGAGCCAAGGTTGTACCACTGCACTCCAGCCTGGGTGACAGAGCAAGACCCTGTCTCAAAAAATGAACAACAATAAAAAAGACATTGCTCTGGGACATCATATCAAAATGTAATTTAATATTATTTAGAAGATCGAGTAGGGAAAGTAGCACACCAGACAGTACACATAACAAGTATTAATGTCACAGATATGACTTATGTAGTCTGCTACATGCTATAATACTTTGAATGTTTCTGAGAACATAAGTTTAGGATCATAGTAAGGTTGATTCTATAAGAACTCATAAAATGCAAAAATGATCTTAAAGGGAAGCTTTCACCTTGTTTCAAATAACTTGAGCTCACCAGCATTGCTTATGAAAGGGTACTAATTAATTATATTAAAGTGCTACAATATCTTATATTTATATAGCTCTTCCTAGTTTAGAAATGATCTCAACCCAACAACCCTATAAAATAGGTCAAAGAGAATTACCCCTTCTCTACTAAATGAGAAAAAGAGGCTCAAATCAGGGAGATGGTAAGTGCCTAACCTGGATTCTAAGTTGGTTCATACCTTTGGATTGGATACCAGAAGGCACCTGATCAGGAGCATTTCCTACTTTGGCATCGATCTAGGGTATTCTCTGCTTAGCCTCCAACATCATGACCAAGCGGTCAAACGTAGGTCCAGGTATCAATACTAAAATCCTACCATGAGGCTTGAGAAAGAAGAAATTCATCTACAAAAGCCAAAAGAATGCCAAGAAGAAGATTGGCTTCATGTGGGCTCTAAGGTATCACCTGTCCTGGTTTCCTTTCAGATACCCAAATTCTATCTTGCTCAAACACCATTTTCCAATGAATGAACAAATCTATCCAATTTAATTAATCAGTAAAATCTAGCAAATGCTTGGGTCAATAGTTTATACATACATTATTCTGAGACCAATTAATCTATGGTCTAAAAATAATGTATGTATAAACTATTGACCCAAGCATTTGCTAGATTTTACTGATTAATTAACAATTAATAATAACACAGCTATTATTTTTAATGAATAACCAAACCTTCCTCACCAGGACTAGGTAGAATGTGGTCATGAGTTGCCAGACACAGGTCTCAGTCATAGTCTCAGTATTCTTATATGTAAAACTGTTCACCACAAGGATTTCTTCTTTTGTATTTAATAAAATCTTCATAAATATACCGGTTATAGAAGAAGTACCTTTATCTCTTTGTAAGAGGCCAATGAGCTCAGGGTCACAACTTAACCCTGATTTTCCTAATAACCACAGCTTCATTGACGACACTTAACCTGTCTTTCAAGTCTTTCAACCACTCTTCTCTGCTACTTGGGTCCTGGTGATCCTTCTGGGGCAAACTTCTCTTTCAAGCTAATGATCCCTTCGGTTTCTTTCAGTACCCTTGGAGGTTCCATTTATTCTGGCTTCACAGTTTGTATAGGCAGACACAGCTTGAATAAACTTCTTATTTACCTTTTCTAAATGTAATGGAGGAAAAACATATTGGAAATACTCATCTTTTTCTTTCTCATAATAGTTTACTAGCCTAACCTACCCTTATCTCCACTCCTACTCAAGAATTTAGGCTATTGGCCGGGTGTCATGGTTCACACTTGTAACACCAATAATTTGGAAGGCCTAGGAGAGTGGATCACCTAAGGTCAGGAGTTCGAGACCAGCCTGGCCAACATGGCGAAACCCCATCTCTACTAAAAATACAAAAATTAGCTGGCCATGGTGGCGTGCACCTGTAGTCCCAGCTACTTGGGAGTCTGAGACAGGAGAATTGCTTGAACCCGGGAGGCAGAGGTTGCTGTGAGCCAAGATTGTGCCACTGCACTCCAGCATGAGTGACAGAGTGAGACTCTGTCTCAAAAAAAAAAAAAAAAAGAAAAAAAGAAGAATTTAGGCCATCATGTGTACGTTGTATGCTCCTCACCTTTTCATTTCTGGCTCTAAATTTTTTTAAAGGCCCTCAGAAAAATACTAAGGACTCTAGGAAGAAACATCTATTACAGCAGGGGACTTGAGGAGGATCAGATTCTGCTCTGGTCCCAAATTCAGAAATAATAAAATTAGATTATATTTCAGAGTTTAGATGGGAAATGTGATAGAAGACATTTTGTTGAGTTATAGAGAGAATCCCAGCACGCTTTTCTTAGAAAGGACTCGTGTCCTTTATATTAGACACTGTGAAGAATACAAAGTAATATATAACATACAATCTCCTCTGTCAAGTGACTGATAACCTAATTGGGGACAGGGAGACATATTAATGTCATTTATTGATATGTACCCAACAAGTTGTCAGAACAACAAAAGTTCTATGAGTTTAGACAAATGAAAGATCAGCGTGCTGGAATCGTCATGGAAAGCTTCACAGAGAAGTATTTTTCAAACAGTGGATAAAGACCCATTGGTGGTCATGAAGTTATTTTAGGAAGTTACGACCAGGCTTTTTAGGATAGAAGTATCAAATATAGTGCATGTACGTATAATTTAATGAAGTTTTTGTTTCAGATGTCTGTGTGCATGCATTTTGTACTCACTGGGACTTGATATAAAATGCATTTCTTATTGTTGGTCATGACCAAAATGTTTAAAGCCACTGTCATATAGGAGATAGAGATCAAACAGTTCCTTGAAAGAAGAGTAGGACAGCCATGAGCAGAGGCGAAAGCAGAGGGGAAAGTGGTGGGAACTACATGGACCAAGTTGGAAATCAGGAAGACAGGTACAAACTGAAAGGAATCAACCAGCCTGGGTTATGTAGGAACGTGAGTGAAAAGATTGTGAGAGGGACTTCTGGAAATGTTCTAATTAAACTATTTCTTCCTTGATACGTAAAGGCTAATTCCCTTTAGATATTTTTGGACAGTGAAACTGTATCACTCATCTTGAATCACTTTTAGTCATTCATTCCTAGCTTCAGTATCCTTTTTAGTGCCCTTTGAGAGCCTCTCTTTCTTCCATACCAACACCCAGTAATTCTGATAAAGCCAACTTCATACACACACACACATACACACTTACACATACACTTAAGCATCACACACACAATCCTATATGGGCTTAGATCTAGATGCAGGTAAGTCTAACAACCTCCAACTCTGCATACATCCAATAATTATCACAACGAGAACACCTAACATACAACCCAGACAACCTCCCAAATCCTTAAAATGCATTACTCCCATCCCCTTGCAAAACACATAGTTTGTTAGAGAGCTGGTGGGACAGGAAGGGGCAACACTGCTGCTACTTCCTTGAGTGCTTTGCCTCTCCACAAATGCTACAGCCATGTAAATGTCTGCTGATCAGAACCACCTTGTTCCCAAATTGTCCAGTAATTCATATTCTGCTCAGCAGGAGAGAATGCCAGGAATCTCTGGAAGGGAGAAAAGGAAACTGGAAGAATTCCAGAACCCTTTTGTTATTGGCTCAATTGGCTCAACTGGTAGACATAGTGTTTCTGTTTTTAGCTGGAGGTGATTATATAAAGTCTGAGTCAGAAAAGAACAAAAGATTTTTTAAAAAAGTATTTAACGCCCTGCATCAATTTTTGTTAAAACACCAAGGAGTCAACCAACAGAGGGAACTCTAGTGGCTTACTCATAATGCCAAGAGGCAAGTCATGAGTAGAAAATGAAGATCTTGAAAAAGAATGTGAAGATATTTTCATGAGAACAAATCAAATCCAATCAAGATAATTTTACCAACCCTACTATGTGTGAGACCGTGATGTCATTTCAAAACAGAATAGTGTGGCCAGGTGCAGTGGCTTAAGCCTGTAATCCCAGCACTTCAAGAGGCTGAGGTGGGTAGATAACTGAAGTCAGGAGTTTGAGACCAGCCAGACCAACATGGAGAAACCCTGTCTCTACCAAAAATACAAAATTAGCCAGGCATGGTGGCGCATGCCTGTAATCCCAGCTACTCGGGAGGCTGAGACAGGAGAATCACTTGAATCTGGGAGGTGGAGGTTGCAGTGAGCCAAGATTGTTCCATTGCACTCCAGCCTGGGCAACAAGAGCAAAACTTTGTCTCAAAAAAAAAAAAAAAAAAAAAAAAAAGATTAGCGTTGGGAAGCAAATACTACCATACAGAGATTGGATTCCTTTTTGAAACAATTACCCAATTGTTTCATGCCATATACATATACAGCCTGTGGTCTGATGTCACCGTCTATTTCATCTCACCATCTCTGGATCCATCACTAAGTGACTTAATAGACTCTTTTCCAGATAAGAGAAGTGGTGCTTAGTACCAGGGTAATGAAATGTTTGTGGTTGTCATCTCCATATACATCTTTTTACCAAAGAATGTGTGGGTTTTAAACAAGCACATCAACCTCCATTCCTTGAGAAACCACGGTGAAATTCTTGAATTATTTCTGGTAGACACTTTATCTGTGAAATCCCTTCTAGTCTCTTCGCCATTTTTATAGATGTAATCAATTATTTTAGTCAAACAAAATACACTGCCAACTTTCCAGAATTCCTAGAACGATTTTAACTACTAGCTTGGGGTTTTATTCGACATGAGCATAAAAGTTATTATATTCTAATTGCTTGTGATTGTTACGACATTGAGATTTATTTTGGTTGGTTATTTCAAGAGACTCTTAAAATGAGTTCAGTGACTTCATTCTGGTTTTCCTGATTGATTCTATTATTAGGACTGTGGAAGCCTGGGGCCTTTTGGCCTGACTGAACATCTTGAACAATTCTTTAAACAGTTTGGGTTTGGCAAAACCTATTTTGCCAAGAACATTACCCCTTAATTTTTAAAAACCATGTGCATTTTAAGGAAAATGTAACCCATATGTTCCTAATTCCTCTGTACTAAACACATCAAAATGTTTTGTAAGAACTGTTTGATTTCCAAGAAGCCTTATGAGCCTTCCTTATACGACCTTTTAAGTTATTTTCTTTTAAAACAGGAAGCTATTTCTGCCAAGGATGAAGTTACTTAGACAACAACTGTTTCAAAAAACTCATGAACTAAGTGGACAGATTTTGTTTCCGTGGGACATATTTACCAAATAAAGTGGTAGAAAAACACACTTGCGTGCGCGCACGCATGCACACACACACACAAATAAGCTATGAGAAAAACAAATCATATAAAGAAACATTTAAATATATATATATATATATATATATTTCTGAATCCTCATACACTGAAATACTTGGTCATAGCTTTAGTATTTGACAAGAACACCTGCTTCAAAGGAGTTTTTGAGAGGTACTGTTTTATTTTGTTTTGCTTTGTTTTTTAGTTCTAGAGAAGGTATTCTAAAATCTTATCTGAATATCCCCTTTCATCATGTTACAAGTCAAATTTTACCAGGGAATTTGGAAATTTTAATTTGGTTTACTTTCATTTTAATATTTCTATCTCTAATCTCAACAGTAAGAATCAAAGAATTTTAACAAATCAGAACAGGTATATATTTTTACATGTCTATACATATGTGTGTGTATATATATAAATGTTTGTGTGTATGTGATCCTAGAACTTCTTCTGAGTAGTCAGCTTCCCATATTAATCTCTCAATGAGACTCCAAATCATGGCACTCTTACCCCTCAAGATGGCAAAAATTGGTGATCATTCTTCCCTCCCAGTCTAGATTCATGACTGGTGTGTCCAGAATATACCTGGCAGTTTGCAAGGGCAGGGCTCCCCTGCAAAACCCCCATGGAGAGGCCAAACACAAAATGGACAAGTCATTTCCATCTTCTCTAGGTTGCAGTTCTTCATCTATAAGTGATAGAAATGGACAGAATTGTTCCTAAAGTTATATTATGCACAAGCATTTTATGAACCAATTTTTAATATACTATCTAGCAATTCTGAACGTGAAGGACCCAGCATTTGCAATTAGTATTCAGTGCATACATCGTTTCTTGATGGAAACATTTAGGCACTTTGCTAAGAATAAAAGAAAGAAGGGGAGGGGAGGGGAGGGAAGGGGAGGGGAGGGAAGGGGTGGGACGGGGAGGGGAGGAGAGGGAATTCTTCTCTGAAACTTTAGAAAGTTTTAGATAAATAAACATCCAAACAGCTATAACAATGTCTGATTAAATTTTTCATTGATGAAGAAAGAAACTAGAAGCTAGAAGTTCTCAGAACTTGACATGGAGATTTTAAAATTGGGATGAAAAGGCTCAAGGGACAGCTGCCAAGGAAAGTGTCATTTCAGGAAAACTCCAAGAGAGCTGGTCAGAAGAAACAAGGCTGGATATCTTAAGGAGAGGGTAAAAAGTCATTTTCAAAAGTTTAAAGGAAATGTAATGCAAATAAAGGAATTTAAATTTCACTTATTTTGTACCCATTATGTACTTTCTGGCCTCTCTCTTTTTTTCATTTTTAAAACTAAAGCTTTTATCAGTTTTGAAATAGAAATATGTAGTAATTGAATTCCTATTTGTTTTTTAATTCCTGTTGCTTTAGTTTGTATACCTAATTTCTATGTAATGCTTTTCTTCTGATTTCTCTATCCCAATGGACTGCAACTACCATTAAAAATACCAAAAAAAGGAAGCAAGACAGGAAGAAAGGAGAGAGGGAGGAAGGAAGGAAGGAAGGAAGGAAGGAAGGAAGGAAGGAAGGAAGGAAGGAAGGAAGGGAAGGAAGGAAGGGAAGGAAGGAAGGAGGAAGGGAGGAAGGAAATGATAAATGTTACGGGAATAAAATTCAAAACAGTATACACTCATTATACAGATTCCTGGCTTCTCTGGGCCTGGAGGACAACCTGACTCTTTTGGGATGCACTTATACTAGGGGCCATGCTGAAGCTGGGGGAGGCCAGGGAAACACCAAATAATTTACTCATGTAATAGTGAGACTGCAATGCACTGGGGTTATTTTTCTATCTGAAAAGGCAAGAACAAGGCCAGACATAAGTAACATTCTACAATTCTGAAGAGTAATATTAGGATGTGCTATGGGCTGGGTGCAGTGGCTCACAACTGTAATACCAATGCTTTGGGAGGTTAAGACAGGAGGATCACTTGAAATCAGGAATCCAAAACCAGCCTGGGCAACATAGCAAGACCCTGTCCCTGCAGAAATGTTTTATAAAAAATTAGCCAGGCATGGGGGCATGTGCCTGTAGCTCCATCTACTCAGAAGAATGAGGCAGGAGGATTTATTGAGCCCAGGAGTTTCAGACTTCCGTGAACTATGTTTGTGCCACTGCACAACAGCCTGGGTGACAAAACGAGACCCTGTCTCTAAAATAATAAAAAATTTAAAAAGAAGGTGCGATATAGTCTGAATATGTATGTCCTTCCAAAATTCCTATGTTGAAATCCTAATCCCAAAGTGATGGTATTAGGAGGTGGGGCCTTTGGGAGGTGACTAGGCAATAAGGGATCTGTCTTTAGAATGAAATTAGTGCCTTTACTGAAAAAAAAAAAAAAAAAAAAAAAGGACAGCTAGCTTGTTTCTTCTACCATGTGTGGACACAAGTAGAAGGTGTCATCTGTGAGCTAGGCCCTCACCAAACACCAAATATGCTGGCCTTGATCTTGGACTTCCCAGACTCCTGTTGTTTATAAGCTACTCAGTCTATGGTATTTTGTTATAACAGCCCAAACAGACTAGGACAGAAGGATAATTCAGTCCTGTTATGCTCCTTAAGGATTAAAGAATTGCATGAATACATACATATTTTTAAACAGTTAATGGCAGCTTCACTCATAATTCACTATTAAATTCACCTAAACCTCCCTGAATATATATAATCAACAACACAATGTATTTTCCCATTATTTCCCACATGAAACCATGAAACACTTACTGATGACATCATTAGAAGCAGACCTTATCTGTAAGTCTGATCCAATAGAAAAATATTAATGAATTGTTCTTAACAAGGACCTAATGCTTCGAAACTGTATCAGGTCCACCAATATGGTACTGTGTTCCAAAAAATTTACATGGGGTTGAAATTTTCTTTCATTTGTAGCTTTTGGCTAAGGCATGGATGAGGAGAAGAAAGAATTCTTCAGAGTGAAGCAAGAGGAGTATAAATGATCATCTGTTACTTTTTCTTTTTAACCTATATTGTGAAGAAAGAGAGAAAGAATGAATGAAAGAGAGAGGGAAGGAAGGAAGGAAGGAAGGAAGGAAGGAAGGAAGGAAGGAAGGAAGGAAGGAAGGAAGGAAGGAAGGAAAAAAGGAAGGAAAAAAGGAAGGAAGGGAGGAGTCAAAATTTTAAAATATCCAACAACTTGAGCTTTAAATATATTTAAAAACTGGAATCATTAGTCTATCTTGAGCTACAATATTTAGAAAGTTTTATTTGAAAAATAAAGAAAAGAGTGAAGAATACTACAAAATTCTGACTGCTTCAACTCCATTTTTATTTTTCACAAATCCATGTCTGGACTGGTTACTTTTAAAACTACTTTCACATAATTGACCTTGAAACTTTGCCTCTGGGGGAATTACAGTTCAATGTGTGAAGGACGGTAACAAAGTAAAGGTAGAAAGTGAATGTAGATGATACCAATGCAAATTTTTCTAACTCATCAAATTTTTTAAAATTCAGAAATGTTAACTTATGATCTACAGATGAGCCATTATACTTTTCACCCATTCACAGTGACTCTGAAAGGTAAAATTAACTAGATTTGAAAAGCTTTCCATTACTAATCATATATTCCATTTGAAGCATGTGATCTCTGTGACCCACTCCCTATTCGTACTCCCCTCCCCTTTTGAAATCCCTAATAAAAACTTGCTGGTTTTGCAGCTCAGGTGGGCATCACGGAACCTGCTGACATGTGATGTCACCCCCGGAGACCCAGCTGTAAAATTTCTCTCTTTTGTACTCTTTCTCTTTATTTCTCAGACCAGCCGACACTTAGGGAAAATAGAAAAGAACCTACGTTGAAATATTGGGGGCTAGTTCCCCCGAAAACTTATTTGATGGTAATTCTAACATGTTTGGTCAATCTTTTCTATTAAGCTGTGCTGAAAAATACCCACTTAAGCAACGGTCTCCCACCACCTCATTCCAATCTGCAGTGATGTCTCCAGATTTGTGATAACAGCAATAACACAAAACAGGCTTTCTAATGTTGTGAGTAAACAGCAGAATTCATGGAGAAGCAAACTGTTTACCCATGTGAGGTGAATGAGATTTTCCAGAAGAGCAGGATTTAGTGCCCTCAAGGAGGCAATTTATTAAATGGAGCCAGAAATGTGTGCTCATTTCACTGGTCTGAATAGAGCAAAGGCATCATCATTAAATAGTTACTTTAGGGCACCAAGATTTCTGTATCAGGTATTATGTAAACTTTATTTGTACATGCACCCAGTCCTCCCAACCAGGAACAGCAACATGACAATACCTACTAGGCCACTCTGCAAGATAGTCATGTATTTAGAGTGAGAGAGGAACAAAGGCCTATTCTAGAAGTCAGGACACTTTCGTTTGTGTGACCTACTATGGGCAAAACACATAACAGTTCGTTCATCTGTAAACATGGCGGTTAAACAAGATGATCTCTAAAATCCCCCTCAATTCTAAAATAAAATTATTGATTCATTTTCTTCTCAATGTGTTAATTTATGTCTTGCAAGTTGTATTAAAAACATTTTTATTTCAGTAATGCCTCTTCCCTACTCAACCTAAATATATGCATAATTACCTTAAATTGAAACAAGATTTTTAGTGCAATATTCTCTTTCCCGTCTCTCCAAAGCATATGGAGAAACCAAAGCAATGCAAAAGTTGTTCTATGGCTGTGGCAAAAATCACTGAACAAATAGTTTCCATGCCCAAATAACATGAGTTGAAACCAGTTATCTCATTTCTCACCTCCTCTATTTTCAGTCCCCAAAATAGATGATTACTTGCTTATTTTGCAAAGTAGGTGTTACGAAGTTTCCTGGATATTGGGGAGGAAAAAAGACAAAACAGAGATACAAAGCAAAATCTGTTTTTAAAATGTGTAAATCTATTGTGGGAACTTGATGGACTCAGCCATCAGGTGTTTTGGAGAAAAAAAAAAATTAAGAGGAAGGCCTGGAACTATATTCAAGTCAGGCTGACTTCAGATAAAATCCACCATGACAAATTTTAAACTATTATTGGAACAATAAAGGAGCTATGTTTACGTGATTAGTTTCCATAAGTCCCTAGTGTTGTATTTCAGGATTCAGGATTCAGCCGCTTAGAATTCTGTATCCTTTAATCCTACGTAAAAGTCATCTATGAACGTCTATGTCACATATGCACTCCAAAAACATTAATTCACTGATTTCATTTTGTTTAGATAAAATTTTCAAAAAGACAAGGAATTATTATGCTTCACTCTTTGGACATGTACACAAGCACCCCAAACACAGCTAGGCTAGTACTTCTTTGAATATAAAAGATCTGCATTACTCCTCTTTGTTTCCAAGCACCTAATGCTATATGCAACAGATTATTTACAAAAATGCATTGCATGAGTAAGCATAAAGTATTTGGTGTGCAGTTTTTTTAAGGCAGAGCAAGAAATGAACACTAATAAAATAAAATATTTTTAATTTACTCGGTAGTCACTGGTGCCAGGCACTTTGCATATTTTACTTTCAATTCTTAAAATTACCCGCTGAGGCATTATCACCCCCATTTCCCAGAAGAGGACATTTCCAAGAGGTGAAGCAAATTGCCCACCATTATATCGCTAAGAATCGGTAGCTTGCTCTCAAGCTCTGTCTTGCTGGCAGCAACGCCTGTGCTCTCTGTTGCAGCCCAATTTCTCTTCTTAGTCACTGCTCAACCATAAGCTGTCCAACTTACTTGTAACTTTATGAATACTGTTATAGAAAAGCATGGAGAAAAGTGTGTTTTTGCTTCAGGGCTAGCTAATATCTTCCAACCAAATCTCCAACTAATAATCAGTTTGTCTCATGCCTGGGTTGTTTTGTTCTGTTTTACTAAAATGTCTTTAAAATCTTTTCTGTCAGAGGAAAAGCTTGTCTGAGAAGACAGACATATATAAGTACCAGAAAATCAAATACAAGGGCCACTAAATGTTCCACAGGTGACCTCTACACTACCCAGAGGAATAATGGAGGGATGAGGGAGATTGGGGGAAAGGAAGGACAACTGTCACAGTCTTCCTAATTTAAGTAAGTCCTCAAAACTCAGCTCTTGAACCAGAGGCCTAATCACTGGAGGTCAGTAGACATATACGTTTCCATCTTAATTAATTATTTGCCTATAAGACAAGGCCTTGTGGCAGCCTGGGCTTCTTCCTCAGACTGGTGAGCTGGTGAAGGAGGTCACGGGAGTAACCAAGACCTCTGAGACTATGACTGGATGACGCTGGGCCCCACCTTGCCCCACATTCCAAATGCTTGTGTTGCCAAAGCTGAAGAATCAGGTTAGAGCTCCAGGGCTGGCTCCATACCCAGCAAGCAGCATGTGAATGGTAGCAGCTGTGGCCTTTGACCAGAGTTCAATCTTTTTATTGCATGTTCTTATAACTCTTGCCATCAGGAATGGGGCTTGCTCATTGGAAATGGGGCCTAACTCTTCTTGGCTGTACATCCGCCCAAAGGTTAGCGACTTTATCACAATATGCACTCCAAAGCAAGCCATATACTGGAATTTGTCATTTGCTCCAATTCTTCATTCATGACACCAGAAACTAACATTTAACTTCTTAAAAATAGTACTTAGAAAATATAAACATCCTTATTACTTGATCTTGTTTCTTCAGCTTCCAAGAGGAATATGAAATAGGAAATATGACTAATTTTTAACAATTCATTAAGCTTAAGTTTTATATTTATAACTGCCCTGCATACAGATGTATAACAAATGTCATACCCAAATTTGTCATAAATATATAATTAAGACGTTTTCCAAGGATTGTGCAAACTGGTCTACATAAATTACCTCACAGAAAACCTAGGAGATAGTAATGGGGGAAAAAGAAGACTTGGAGAGGTAAGCATGTCCAAAGTTGTGTAGCCATTTAAACAAACTTTACAAATATCCGTAACTAAGTAGATCACTCTCATATCCACTGAGATAAATTAATTGTGTCTTCTGAAGTGGCAAGAACTTATCTGAATCATTATTTTTGTTCCGATAATATACTCATCTACATGATAGCCATTTGTTGTATGTGTCCAATTATATAGTCAAAGGTTTAAGGCTGTAGATTCTAATGAAAACTATGAAGTATTTCTCCCCCCAAAAAATGGCCATCCATGCATCTGCCACGGTTATTTCCACACTTTCAGGGTGCTGGAAGGCCTTCTGTAGCTTGTCTGTAGGCTTGAAAACCCATGTATTTTAGAGGATCGTGAGCCCCAGACTTAGAACACCTCCCACACTATCCTACACTACTTCCTCTCTTTCGCAGGCTTTTGCCTTGCACACTTTTGGTGCTGGAGAAAAAGGCTAACGCTGAAAAAGGAAGACATTTGCTCTAAGTGTCTTTAAACTTTGAAACCTTTACAGTCTATGAGGCTATAAATATAGTTTACCAGGAAGCTTGTTTTTTCCTTTTTTTTTTTTTTATCATATTCTTTAAAATATAAAACCCAGAAAAGACATAACTGTAACGTGCACTCTCTGAGCCGTGACTTTGGTGAGCACTTTGGGAACAGACATGTCTTTATTGGATTGCTTTTGTCTTACAACACAAAAGGCACTGATAGCTGCAGGAAATCCAGATATGTCTGCGTAGGTTGTTTCATGCTGTAGATATTTAAGGAGGTGTGAAAGTGGACATTAGCACTCTTTTTGGAAGGAAAAGACTCTTCTTGCTTGAACACTACTAACATTTAAACATAACTTAGCAGACCAAAATTCAAGGCTATTTAAAATATGTTCCCTTGGTAACATCTAAAGTTCAGTTGTACATTTTTAATCTCGGTATGAAATTCACATATTATCTCACTTTATGCTCCCTCCTAAAATGTTTTAAATTCTAAACATTCTATTTCTTTCTGGGATATGTAGCCAAAATATCTTAAATCTAATCTTCTGTCCCATCCTTTGTGCCATATTTTGGTACTTTATAATATTTTGCCTGGGTTTTTTAGAATAGCTTCCTGTCCCATAACTCCCTGACCAAGTCAGAAGGTATTGACAGACATTAGCTATTTCCCAAATTATTGAATCTGATCATGTCAATCACTTGCTTTAAAATTCCTTTTGGTTCCTATTCCTTCCAGATTTAGACCCAAATTTCTTATTTTAGCTCTCAAGGCCCTTCCAATCTATTTCTGGCCTAATATCCCACTGGTAATTCTATCTAAACTCCTCTCCACTTCCATTAAACCACCAATATGCCTCTAAATTCATTCCAGTTATACTAAAGTCCTCATCATTTTTAAGCACATCAAGATTTGCTATAAAAGATATGGAATCGGCCAGGTGCAATGGCTCAGGCCTGTAATCCCAGAACTTTGGGAGGCTGAGGGGGGCGTATCATGAGGTCAGTATATAGAGACCATCCTGGTCAACATGGTGAAACCCTGTCACCACTAAAAATACAAAAATTAGCCAGGTGTGGTGGTGTGCGCCTGTAGCCCCAGCTACTCAGGAGGCTGAGGAAGGGGAATTGCTTGAACACAGGAGACAGAGGTTGCAGTGAGCCAAGATCACGCCACTGCACTCCAGCCTGATGACAGAGCAAGATTTCATCTCAAAAAAAAAAAAAAAGAAAAGAAAGATATGGAATCAATCTAGATGCCCATCAATGATAGGCTAGATCAAGCAAATGTGGGACATGTACACCATGGAAAACTACACAGCCGTGAGAAAGAATGAGATCAAGTTCTTTGCAGCAACATGAACGGAGATGGAGGTCATTATTCTAAGCAAACTAACACAGGAACAGTAAGTCAAATACCACATGTTCTAACTTATAAGTGGTAGCTAAACACTGAATACACATGGACACAAAGAAGGGAACAACAGACACTGGGCCTACTTGAGGGTAGAGGGAGGAAGGACAAGGAGGACCAAAAAGCTACCTCTTGGGTACTATGCTTATTACCTGGGTGACAAAATAATCTGTACACCAAACCCCCACAACACACAATTTACCTATATAACAAACCTGCACACGTACCCTTGAACCTAAAATAAAACCTAAACATTTTTTAAATTTAAAAAATATGTAAATAAAGACTTGCCATAATAAGAAGCATGCTCTCTCTCGGGATGTTCTTTCTCACCTTCATCAACTGAAGCCGCCTACTCATCTTCCAAGACTCACTTCCAGCGTCATATCTTCTGAGGAGACTTTCAGGAACTCCTCATGTAGTTAGCCTATCTTTGTGCTCAATCCCATTTTCTTTGTAACTCTATAAAAGCTAGCATCAGCCAGGCACAGTGGTTCACACCTGCAATCTCAGCACTTTGGGAGGCCGAGGTGAGCGGATCACCTGAAGTCAGGAGTTTAAGACCAGCCTGGCCAACATGGTGAAACTCCGTCTCTATCAAAACTACAAAAATTACCTGGGCGTGGTGGCGCACGCCTGTAATCCCAGCTACTCAGGAGGCTGAGGCACGAGAATCGCTTGAACCCAGGAGGTAGAGGTTGCAGTGAGCCAAGATCACGCCACTGCACTCCACCCTGGGTGAAAGAGTGAGATTTTATCTCAAAAAAAAAAAAAAAGAAAGAAAGCTGGTATCATTGAAAGTTTTATGCATGATAATCTGTCTCGCCAGGAAGACTATAAGGTCCTCAAAGACAGACGAATATTATATTATCTTTATAGAGCCTGCACCAGGTCAATGACTGACATAGCTCATTAGCTCAGAAATTACTTGAATAATCAATAACATAGTACAGTGAATGTGAGAATAAATTTTTACTGTGTTACTATCAATCTCTAAAGTGAATGTAAATAAATTACATTAGAGAAATTTAGACATTTCTAAATTAATATTGTTAAAATATCTAAATATATGAGAAAGGAAAAAGGGAAAGTTGAATTTATTTGAACCTTGTAGTCTCTAGACAAAGATGAAATATCACATTCTAAATTCCTAGAATTGTTCTTATTCAAGAAAGAAAACGACATTTTAGACAAAGCAGCTTGGAATTTAAGAATCATAGGAGCATTTTGGAGTCAATATATTCAAAAGGTAAGAAAGGAAGTATGATAACAATTCATAAAAAAATGAAAAACAATAGGACTTCTCTCAAATCTTACAGGAATTTGTCCTTGCTGTTACTGGATACAATCCTGGAAATGGGTATTTATTATGGCCTTTCTTTTTCTTCCAAAAGAAAGCAATTTAGTGTGAAAAGTAATGTTGAGTCTGTTTGTGCCTGTCCACCTTTAGTTTTCTCCAAGATTTAGCCCCTACATCAAGGCTCTGCGACTGGCTTACATATTTCCCCAAGACATCACTCAGTAACCTGTGGCTTATTCAAACTGATAAGTCTCTGGATTCTAAATTTTATGGTGCAAGAGTTTTACAATATTTCTCTTAAAGTAAAAATTAAAGAAGTGTTTTTAAAATATACTGGAGTGTGAAAAAAGTCATCTATCACATTTTAGAAAATGTGATTTTTTTCTGTCACACTTTAGAAAAAGACTTGAAATACTATGAAAGTTAGGTAGAGTAAAATCTTACAAAAAAAGCTTTGGTTCCTGCTGTTTCAATTTAATCAAGGCTTGACCTCCTCTCCTTTCTACCACAATTCTACAAGATGCCTTAAGTCTGATTTCTCCATCCTCTTGCATATCTCCAGAACCTCAACCCCCCAGAAAGGCAAATCTGTCTTGCCCTCCTCAATCTCCACCTGCCTGTCACTCCCACTTTCTTTCTCCCCTCCTTCCCCACAGAACCCCACAGCTAGCCCATGTGGTGACTTCATGTAAGTCAAGCATAAGACAAAAGACAAGACACTTTATTGTCATGTGCTGGAAAATTTTTGCAATAACTATATAAATATTTGATGACTGAGATAAATAGTTTCTCCAAAATCATTCAATCTGTAAAACTACAAGCAAAGCCTCACTCACACACACACATACACACACACATGCACATGCACACACACACCCCTACCAGGACCACTGGCTTTACAATATCAATGAAATCTGGTGGAATTCCAAAAAAGGAAAATTTTTTTCTAGACTTTCCGTAAAAATACAGCGTTCAACTTACTCCATAAAATCCAGGAACATGACTTAGACATCATATGTTTCCTACTATGTCTGGCAGCTGCTGAATGAGAGAAAAGTATACTGTCAGCTCTGCAAAGAGTCTCCTTCCCTTCAGTTAAGAAGTCGGGCAAAGAAGGAAGGAATTAGGCCACTAGGCAGCACCCCTGGTACCTCTTCAGAGATCTCTGGGAGAAAGAGATCTGTCCTGCCTGCTTTCAGTAAAAAGCATTCACAGTGCAAGCCTTTTTAGAAACCTTCAGGCAAGCAGTATTGCTGAAGGTAACTTCTGTGATCTGGAGAATTTACTGTGAGTCCTAGAATAGATCTGGACAAAGACTGGTCACCATGCTCCTCTAAAATTAGACTAAGAATTAGAAGACATCAGGTAAATGTATGAGAAAATAGCCAGGCTCATGAGAGAGGAGCGATTTCTAAGGTGAAGAATAATGGGAAATATTGTGAAGAAGAAGTTACTTATTATTATATTACTAGCTAGCTAGCTGGATAGCTAGCCACGTAAACTAAAGGGCAAATTTAGAAATTCATTTATACTAATGAGAAAATGATTATATATGGTTAATATAAAAAGGTCATACAAACAGATACAAAAAGACTAAAAAACCAAAAAAAAAAAAGATATAAAAGGTAACTCATTCATTTATTTATTCATTCAAAACAACTAGGACACCTCCCATGTGGCAAGCACCATCCTGGGTGTTATAAAGACAGCCATGAATAAAGAGAAGTCTATGACATAGATATTCATTCTTAGTTGAGAAGACAGAAAATTAAACAAACAAAAAAAAAGTATAACATAATGGCCGAAATGTCAGATAATGACAAATGCTATGAAGTACTTTAAATAAATGATTAGGGAAAACCTTTGGTTTTTGAAGAGTTTTATACATTGAAGGACAATGTAGTCTATTTGTAGAATATTACTCTGGCTCATGTGTGGTAAATGCATTCTAAGAGGGCAAGAGTGAAAACAAGAGGACCTGTCAGATCATGACACACTACAAGAAGTAAAATCTGATGGCTGTGGAGCAATGAGAAATATCTGGATTCTAGATGTTTTTGAAGGGATCACTGATAGGATTTATTGATTCTATGTACTATATGATACTAAAAAAAAAAGATTCAAAAAATACTTTCAAGTTTGTTCTCTGAATAACTGGTAAATCACAGTTCCAAATATTAAGATTGATCATGTTAAGGGGTGGCAATTTTGGGGGGAAAAAATTAACATTTGGTTTCAAATATATTAAGTTAATGATGCCTGATTGACATCCAAGTGGAGCTGTTGTATAGGCAATTACATACACAAATCCAGGGGCTAGGTGGAGTTCAATAAAAGAAGATTTGGGATTTGTCAGCAAAGAGATGATATTGAAAGCCAGAGGACACCTAAGATGTCAGCATAGGTGGAGAGGAGGGTCAGAAAGGAGCTAAGCATTCTATCTGCTGGCTGGATGTTGGTCCCTTAAAAACTGTCTATTGAATACAACAGCTTGCTAATTTAGGTTGCTAAATGAATGCACAGAATAGAACCCCAGCCCCTCTACTGAGTTTTACATGAGCAAGAAACAAACATCTTAACATGTTAAGCCACTTAAATTTTGAGGTTTATCTGATGCTTTAATTGGTGTTATCTTAACTAAAATAGAAATTAGTATCAAGAATGTACACTAATAAAAACAAAAACCCTAAAATTGGTGGCACTGGCAGAACATAACTAGGAAACTAATATCAGAGGCTGGAAAAACGAAACCCCAAGTTAAGCAGAGGCAAGATGT
Organism: Macaca mulatta; assembly: GCF_049350105.2. Classification (NCBI taxonomy): domain Eukaryota; kingdom Metazoa; phylum Chordata; class Mammalia; order Primates; family Cercopithecidae; genus Macaca; species Macaca mulatta. The sequence continues at coordinate 174,602,400 of NC_133409.1, forward strand.
TCAGTAACAATGATGCCCATGATATCTTTGGAGGCAGGCCACTAACCTCCCCAGCCTGTGGCTGTAGCAAAAGATATTGTAAAATAGAATTATGTGAGCATGCATTAGATGTTACTAGCTTTATTTGGCAAGATATTAGAAGAAGAAATGACCACAGGAAAGAATTATCCAAAGTACACATAAAAATGGAAGGGAATAAGAAAACATCCAGAAATTTTAAGCCTCAAAAGTTGGGAATGTTTACCTCAAACATTAATACATAATTTTTGAAATTGAATAATGAACAGTCTTAAGATATAATTATGTGACGAAATTCAGATTGAACCAGGCCTTCATCCCAAGTCTCATGGCCTTGGGGTAGATGTCATTGAGTTGAGAAAGAAATAAATGGTGATGAGAAGAAAAACAAATACTACTACTTTAAGAATTATGTCTAAGAAAGAATTGTGGGTATGGTACCTGGCATACTGAACTGATTGTAAGCAAAGAGATGAAAGTCTATTAGTTGCTTTCTATTTTTAATTTTTTAATGTTTATGGATACATCATAGCTACACATTTATGGGGTACATGTGATATTTTGATACAAGCATACAATGTATAATGATCAATGCATAATGGTAATTGGGGGTATTCATCACCAATTACTACAAACATTTGTCATTTCTTTGTGCTGAAAACATCCCACATTTATTCTTCTAGTTATTCTGAAATGTGTCATAAATTATCTTTAACTATAGTAGCCCTATTGTGCTACCAAACAGTAGATCTTATTGCTTCTATCTAACTTTATCCCCTTACCCCCACTACCCTTCCCAGCCTCTGGTAGCCACCATTCTATTCACTACCTCCACGAGATCAATTTGCTTTAGCTCCTACATATAAGTGAGAACATGCAACATTTGTCTTCATGTGCCTGGAAGAGATGAAAGTCTTATTAATTTTAAAGAAAATTATATTGCAAAAACAACCATGAGCTAGGACGTAAACGCCTTTGGCTGAGCCTTGAAGCAACTCTTAGGCCACCCAGCTCATACAGGCAGGAGGCAGGCAGCAAAACCTCTAGGGCCCTCAACTGCCATTGCGGCCACGGCAGATAATAGACAAGCAAAGCTTCCCAGATGGCAGAAGCAGGAGTCCCCCAAAACAATGGATGGGAAAATTCCTCCCTGAGAACAGAATCAAGTTCTGACCATGGCACTTCTCTCACTGCCAAGACTACATAACAGCTGTCCACAGGATTTCATCATTACCATGGACTAGTGACTACTGCATACATTGCAATTTTCTGTTTTCTGCCTGAGATATTTATTCCAGTTATCCTGTCCTGGTGCCACCATGCATGTGGCTGGTGTAGAGAAGTTAGAAATTTTGCAATTAATCTAGTAATCTAATAAATAATTGGTAACTTTGCATATTAACAGGTTATAGTAAAATATGAAATATTTTGCAAAAATATTATATATATATACACACATATATACACACATGCAAATATTATGGATAACTCCTAAATATATTTTATCTTTAGCTTACTTCCAACAGACACTTAACAGTTTTACTTTTTAATGCTTTAAGTTATGTCTAATATCAGAAATTTCTGAGACAAGATTCTATAGTATTTTCACATCATCTTTAATATAAGCTTTTGTAATCAAAGTCTCCATTAAACTGCTCTAGGCAACCTTGCTTGTCTACACCTATTTCATCTTTATCTACCAAAAGTACTTACCCAAGGAACTTTGTGCTGCCACTACCTCTGAATTATATACTTTTTTCAAGTCCCATAATATAGTATAAGAAAAAGGAGGCCTGCTAGGGAAATAGCCCACTATGTTAGTTTTACTCCCTCAACAGCATACTCGAAGACAAATATTTGAATTCACAAAGTTTGTTTGGAAACTGATCCCAAGAAACACTGGTTAGAAAGTGGGGGAGTGAGGTAAAGATGGCAAGGAAGTCAGGAAAAGCTACTTTGTCAAGCAAGTTGCCCCTCAGGTGACTATAACTTTGTGCCCCTAGGAAACTGTAAGATGGACGCTCAACGTGGTGCTCCTCCGTGTTGGTTCATCCACTGGGACCCACAGACCTAATCTTCCATGTCTGTAATTGAGGGCTGCTCCTTGATGGCAGTCTTTCCTCCAGTACTCCCAGACTGCTGCAGGCCCCACTGGCCAGAGACACAGTCACCAGCAATTGGAAGTCAAACCAGATTGTACGAAAATGGTAAGGACGCAGGTGATGTGGGCAGCATGTGCTCTATCCATTATGCAATTTGTCAGAGAAAGCACTCATAGGTAGAAGCTGCTGAACTTAAAATATCTGAAACTTCTGTCCCATCAGCATTCCTCAGGGTATTCAGGAAACATTATCAGTTAATATTTAGGATTTATTCCCAACACTTTTTGCCTTTCAGTATTGAGATGAAAGTTTTCTCACTATTAAGATATTAACAAACTAATGGCATGCTATATATCCAGAATAAAATCCAATATTCGACTTCCAAAACAGCTTATAACAAAACAACTTTCTTCTAAGCATAGATGAGGTTGCCATCTCCCTGTAGTGCAATCAATTCTAAATTTGCATCTACAGTATGTGACATTATCCCACTTCTGCATAAATTACATTCATTTCCAAAGGTGCTAGATATTCATAATGTTTCTTTATAGTCCATTTAAAAATAGTAATACTACTGGAGGAAAAAGAAATATAGCCAAGTTGTAGACTAAGTAATACATAATTTAATTATTCTAAAAATTGCCATAGATCAATTTAAGAGCAGATAATGTTCCTGCGAATAATGGTGAACTGATTGCATTTCTTTAGATCAATATTGTCTGTTTTAGATTGCAAACTCCTAGAGGGCAAGGATAATTTTGTTTAAATTTCCTTGACTAAAGGCTTAGTACCATACCATGCACTTAAAAAAAGTTTTTTTTTTTTTAATGTAAGTATTAATATTTTAATCCTAACGAAGTTCAAAAATTCTTCTATGGTTTCATTCTGGTCAACTATATGGATTTGGCTCTTGTAAAGTTCTGGTACAAGTCGGGCATGGTGGTTCACGCCTGTAATCCTAGCACTTCGGGAGGTCAAGGCAGGCAGATCACCTGATGTCAGGAGTTTGAGACCCGCCTGGCCAACATGGTGAAACCCTGTCTCTACTAAAAATACAAGAATTAGCGGGCATGGTGGCAGGCACCTGTAATCCCAGCTACTTGGGAGGCCGAGGCATGAGAATTGCTTGAACCCAGGAGGCAGAGATTGCAGTGAGCTGAGATCGTGCCACTGCACTCCAGCCTGAGTGACAGATTAAGGCTCTGTCTAAAAAAATAAAAATAAAAAAGCTTTTGTATAATCTACATATAGACTCTGTTGAATATCATGCAAGTTGTTCAGAAGTTGTTTGTAAACTAAATTCTGCCTGAATTATTCTGCCAATCCATATCCCAGCTTTAATTTAACTTAGGGACCAGCATGCTTTGAACAGAAAAGTTACCCATGGTGGTTATTCACACTGCTCAGTTTTATCACCTCCCCTTCTCGTTCAGGCACCTGGTAGAATTCAACTTTCTGGCTCCCTGAAGCTTACATAGGACCCTAAACTAGTTCTGGGTAGGTACAAATGACATAAATTATTTAAGACCAAAATATATAATTACTGACTTGAGACTATCCCAAATTCTATTCAAACCAATTGGTTATATTCTGAAGAAATGTCTGCTCCATTTCTGAAGTTCTACCGTGAGGACACGTGGAAACACTCGCTACTGATCCATGCTGGAATTTAGCATGAATGAGAAGTAGGCCTTTGGGACTGTAAGCCACCAATTTTGGGGAGTTGTTTGTTCCTCCAGATCACACTCTTCACCCTAGTTGGCTGCAGAAGGCCAGACTAAAGAGTCAGTCAATTAGATTTCTCGCCCTCTGGCTCCAGATTGGATTCTATTATTAGAGAGATCTGGCAGAAGATCAGAGGGAAGCAGGTGAATGAGGAAAGCGTATTCATATTCCCTTAGCTCACAAGTTCCCATTTCCCTACATGACAACCACGGCTCTTCTTAAGGTGGCCCCTGCATAGGAGCCTCTCTTTCCAGCTAACTCACCCCTTCAAGCCTAGGGTTGGAAATAGACCCTGTGTTACTAGTCTCGGATACACTCTATCTCATGGTTCCCCTATTTCCTATCTACACCTTTGCAAGTAGCCCCTTTATTGGATATTCTTTGAATTACTCTGTGGGAATGAGCCATCTGTTTCCTGCCATAACACCAATTGATAGGTTTTTACAGCCTGTACTGTCTGCTTTACTCATTCTACCAATAAAACATGACATTGTTCACGTAGCGTTCTTCCCGAACGACTATGGTTTCCTCTACATTCAACCTTGCCAAAATCAAGGAAGAGGCTGCAGATCTAAATTCCACTATCCTCTCAACAGTGTTTATACAATAGAACTCTTTCCCCCAGACAACAATGCCTTTCGGTCTGAGAAAGCAGTGGCATTCCTAAATCACAATTTGTTGCTCCTCTGTCAAATTCCAGCCTATTTTAACACTGCAGTACTGATTCTTTCACACTTTAGGGAACTTTGAGAAAGCAAGGTCTTTGATATTATTCCTTCCTCCTCACATTACCTCCACACATCTTCCCCCAGGTTGAGTTTATTTTTGTTTAGTGTGCCAAAAGAAAAAAATCTTCATAAAAATAATGTTCATAGGCAGTTGATTAGTGATTCCAGATACTGGATATTGATAGGCCTGACATACCTTCAGTATCTTAATAAAGCAATTCATTTAGCTAGTTAAGAAATGAGCAGATTACTTACCTACTTGGAACGCTAGGAAGACTTGTTTCATCTTGCACTTAAGAGTTCAATGACATCACCTAAAAAAAAAAATCATAAAAGGATCTCAAATACATACATTAAAATTTCAAAAAGAGAGAGAAACTAGTAAATTACAGATTATCATCTATGAAATATGTTCAAAAGCACAGTTTAACAAGCCTATATTTAAAATTACTACAAATAAAAGTGATTTTGCCATTAGAGGTAATTTATGTTTTATGTACTTTTGACTTATCAAATTATCTCCTAAAAGTTCAATCCAAGTTTCTTGGAGATAGATAAACATTCTACCTCCTTAAAAATTACTGTTTTGTTTTCCTTTCCTGGATAGTGCTTCTTTATCCTTGATTTCTAACATTTATGTAGCATTTCACAATTTCATATCCTTTTCATATACGTTGGTAGTTCTTAGCCTTTTGCAATTTGTGGAGACTTTTAAGGATCTGATGACAATAATGAACAATCTTACCAGAATTTTGTGCATGCAATGTTGGAGGGTTCATTGATGTCCTAAAATCCATCCACGGTTACTAACTCCAGTAATCCATAGGTTAATCATCACCACATCTCTATGAGGTAGGTATTGCTATCACCATTTTTTAATTAAGAAAATTAATCTGCGTGGGGTTCAATTACTTGTCCAAAGCATGCAGGATAATCTAGTGTTAAACCAAAGCCTTTCGACATGACAACCATGTTTTTCCTTGTGTCTCATGACAGCCTCCTACTTTTGTTGATATGAATTGACACCTATATTACACTATTTTATTTGATGAAGGTACAGTCAAACTTTACTAGACAAGAGTCCCAAACATACAACATTTTCTAAATAAATCAGGCTAAAAATCTCATCTGATCTTCAAATCATAGATCTATTTTGCTTTTAGATTCAGTTAAATCTCTAATCTATAAAAGTCATTCACTCAGAAGCATTTTGAGTTTATCCCACGGTGCTATGCAAAATGAAAAGCAAATATCTATTCCTAAAACACAAATGTGGCTCACATTTTAAACAGCTCTCACTTTCTCTGTTGTCCTGTCAGTATCCACGTACATCCACCTTGGACTCTGGATCCATGGCCATAGTTCCTGCCTGCCTGCTCTTCCTTCATTTACTTCAACTAAATTCTCGGATTTTCTGACCAAGGATACCCAAAGCCTCTAATTTACTATCAGGTTGAGTCATATGAAACTGCAATCGGCTAGAAAGAGTAGAATATTGTCAGTTTAATATCATTCAGTTTTATTTAGCTTTAGTGCCTGGACCTGTTGATGCTCAAGTCTTATGGGGAAAGGAAGAACATGATTCCAAGAAGACCTGGTTCTAATCCACTGTGCCATTTAGCAGGTCAGCTACTTCAAGAGAAACACTTAAACTCTCTAAGTAACAATTCCTCATCTGAAAATGAGGACAATATGGTTCACAATTGTGTCATAGGATTCTGGGGAAGTATTCCAAGTGATAATATCACCTGCGAGAGTGCTTCAAAAATTTTTAAAGCACTATACACATTTAGGTTGCTGTTATTATAGTCAGCAAAGATGCCTTCATCAGCAAAACCAGCATTAAATTTTTTAAAAGAGCAGTAGAATCATATGTCCACTAAATTACTCACTGCAAATGCCCAGACATCACTAGTACCCCTCACATGTTGGTGCTGGTTTATTTATATATATTTATTTACATCACATTGGGATGACTCGCTCGGTCAGCTTTATAGAAGAGCTGATGACCTGGTTCCTACATTGCACATAAGCCAGCAGATGAGTCACTTAAGAGATACAGTGAAATTGCATGATGTAGTTATCCGCCCACTGAAATCACATAATGAATTTACTATCTGGTATTAAATTACCACTTCACCATAAATAACACCAATCTAATGGTCTTAAAAAAAAACTGAAATAAAAAAGGAAAGTTATTTATAAATAGTATATGTGGGATTTTTAAAGATATTGTAGGAAAATTGTGTTTTTCCACAATTTTTAAAATGTGCTAGAGCTTATGTTTAACAATTTTCCTGCCTTCTAAAGGTTGAGTAAACAATATTGCAGTATGACTTTCAACATCAGGGCCAAGCCCTTCAGTAAATAAAGCCAAAGTGAATTGTATCATTGACTACCAAATGTGCAAGGCAAATATAAACCTATATAAACCATGAGTAAAAATCAAGTGGAGGCAGCAAAGATCTTTCAGCAACTGTTTTCCAGGCTTGTAAAATTCAGCTGAAGAAACTGGTACAGAATAAGTTTACAAAATAATGAATTTCCTACTGTGTTATAGATCTTGAAGAAGAAATCGAAATAAAATGCAATTCCTCAAAAAGGCCAGTTTTTTGATGATTTGACACCTAACTTATGGCCCTAAAACCAACAATAACTGCTGTCACTTCAATCGCCTTCATAAACATTTCATGGTCAGGTTCTCTTAGGATGCAAATCTGTAACAATTAAAAAGTTTATGAATAAAACAACTCAGTACATAAATCTCAGCTTTCAAAGGTGCGTACAAATAATTTTTACCTTATCTTTTTTACAATTCATTTCTGTCTTGAGCCCCCATTCTATTCAGTAGTCAAATTTCGGGTTAATCAGTTAGTGCAGTATTTCTTCAGTCTGTGACTAGCTTGACGATACTCTCTACTCACTCATTATCCAAGGGCTGTCACCTTAGTTTCAAGGAGTGTACTTGGTGCCACTGAGGTGCCATCCTCAGTGATGGGAGAATGTCATCTTCTCTCCCCATGATCAGATGATAAGGCATTTACATTTTACCTGTTTCTGGCCATTGGTATCTAACCATATCGCCATGTGCCCATTCTCATTGGGTCTTAGATCATTGCTTCATGGAAGTCACTTTGCATCTTTTAAGACTCTGCTATGAGGCCCCTTCATGTCCACTCTCTCTCTCTCTCTCTCTCCTCTATTTATGTTCCTCTGTAAGGAGGAAGTGGAGGGGAAGAATAAAATGTACAATGTTGTATGTTGGTAGATAGAGTTTAGAAAGGACTTCTTCCCTATATAGAGGATAAACCTAATAATTCTCTCTGCTTTTCTCATACTGGCCATCCCAAGCTTTACCCACTTGAGTATGGGCTTTGGATTCAGAGGGTGCATTCAATCCCAAAGCCCACCACTTTGGAAAAGTTTCTAATTTTATCTTGGATACTTCATCTATAAAACAAGTATAATAGTATCTCCCTCATAGGGTTGTTGCAAAGATTAAAGGAGATAATACATGTAAAAATAATTACAGCATCGTATGGTGTATAATAATCATTCAATAAATGATATCTATTATCATCATTATCTCTCCTCTCTCCATGCGTCCTCCAGTTTCTCCTACTCATAGCAATGCATCAATTTATATGACTCCAGTGAAAAGACAGCAGGGTCAACACTGAGTTTATAAATAAGAGTGGAACACAATGTTGATTAGGAGAAGACATTTTTACAAGATCCCACGTGTTGGTCTCAACCCTTGCATACATGAACGAGTGGCATTCCTTATCACTGTAGAAAATGTCCCCACATGCCTAAAATATATCATTCTAATGTAGGCATAGAGAGTTACTATTTGAATCCAGTCATTAATACCTATTTAATGTTATAACCACCACCCACAGTTGGATATTTTAAGAAAGGAGATCAGTATGAATTCTATCAGTTTTCATCTGTGTCTTTTCCTGAAAGTATCCAATTTTAAATCCAAAGAACCAGTTCTTCCAAAGTATTTACAGTGAAAAAGCACCAAAGATTAAATCAATCCAGAATCACCTCATGAGTAAGTAGCCCGGTTAGTTAATTACAGGATTCTCTGTTGCTCTTTTTTATTGTGGTTAAGAGTTCTTGATGCAATATTTTTGGTTAATTGAAGATTTTCGTTAAAACTATGCAAGACAGCCAGCAAATAGTGCATTTATGTATGTAATAGAAATGGTTGTAATATATCATTAAGACACTTCAGGGCATGTTTTATTGGTTCATTAATATAGTACATGCCTTAGGTGTATTCAACCACTCGGGCCCTATATTAATGGACCAATAAAATGTACCCGGGAGTGCCTTAATGCTACCCTAATATGGCTAAGTTTAAATTAATTTTTTCAGGCTTATCTTTTTAAAAATTATTTTTTCCCACTTGGGAAGATAGATTCCTTCACAGGGGGGGAAAAGTTCATGGTGACAGAATAAGAAGAAGCAGGATAATAAAAATCTTTTGGTTTCATCAGTTTTCTAAAATGGCTCATCCTTTTGGATGGTTCCATTTCTTTTTTTTTTTTTTTTTGAGACGGAGTCTCGCTCTGTAGCCCAGGCTGGAGTGCAGTGGCCGGATCTCAGCTCACTGCAAGCTCCGCCTCCCGGGTTCACGCCATTCTCCGGCCTCAGCCTCCCGAGTCGCTGGGACTACAGGCGCTGCCACCTCGCCCGGCTATTTTTTGTATTTCTTAGTAGAGACGGGGTTTCACCGTGTTAGCCAGGATGGTCTCGATCTCCTGACCTCGTGATCCGCCCATCTCGGCCTCCCAAAGTGCTGGGATTACAGGCTTGAGCCACCGCGCCCGGCCGGATGGTTCCATTTCTAATCTCCTGCATTCCATTCCCAGTGTCTTCTCATATCTTTCATAAAAATCAATAATCTTGTGGCTAGGAGCAGGAAACTAAGAACTATTTCTTTTTGGAACTAGGAGATCAAGAACCAGCAAATGTCATAGCTACCTATAAAAGCCCTGTTACCTTTCAATCTTTCACCAGGTCAGAACAAATACTTACCTTGCTTTTTCATCTACCTCCTAGCACCTTCTGTAATCAAGGAATGATGCTTCCTCTTAAAAGGAAAATGATTCTTCCATCCTTCTCTTTCTGCTTATCATCCACATTATACTCCCTCGCTCAGCTTTTTAGAAATTCTTGGATTCTACCTTGGGTTATTTAGGAATCTACTCGATAACAGAAATTTGAGGAAATCTGAGGAAGGTATAAAAGTGTTTAATCCAGCTCCAAAGTGAATTAAAATCTTAGCCTTACTGTGGACTTGCTGGGTGGTATGGGTCTAAAAGTTTCCAGTTCCTCCTCAGCAAAAGGATAATATTGTCTGTCTTACAGGCAGAGCATGAACACTAAATGAGATAAGGCATGAAAAACACTAGGTATAAAGCCTGGCACATAGAGACCATGGGATGTTGGTGGTAGTTTTTGTTATTGACTTCTGAAATGCCACTGAAGAAATGAGGATCAATGACAACAATTAAACAGTTTGGACTTCCCCAAGAAATGCCGACAATTTAGTCATCTAGAGTATACAAAGCTGATGCCCCTTCTCACCCTCCTTCTTTTTTTTTCTATTACCACTAAAGCACAAGACCTTTAAGGGGTGCCTAAGAAACAGAGTATAGACTAGGGCTTCCTAATTTCTTTACCAACAGTTTAATTTTTGTTAAGACTGTAGTCACGTAGAGATGTTTATCACCACTGATGTCATGAGTGTCATAAATAAGTCCTACAATGTGGAAAAACACCATTCTTGACTAGAACTACAGTCTCTGTCTTCAAAGAAGTTATCTTTCAGTTGAAACAACCAAATATATGTAGAACTTTAAGTAACAACACAAGATAGATTGTAAGTGCCACAAGAGTTTTTTATTCAACTTTAAAAATAATGGAAAAGGGTCCTGTGAAAAAAGATTACTCTCAAAAGGAGTCAACCAGGATGCAGGATCTACACAACACTCTTAGTTTATTGAGGAAAGGGGTAAATTTTGAACTGGGCATGATGAACTGAGAAGAGAGATTTAGAAGTAATTCGCATTGGGGAATGGGGCCAAAAATAATGTAATTTTACCAGCGAGCTTTTGATGAACAATATTTGGGTCAGAGGAATCTTGGAGAGCACTAGTGGGGGATGCATTTGGGCTACTCCACCTTTCAGGTCATAGAAAACAAATACAGGAATTTTGGTCAGGGAGAAGACATAAAATCAAAGCAATATTTTAAAAATATGTTAATTACTGTGAAGTCTAGTGTGAACTGGAGGGAGGTGAGAAGGTATCAGAGAGATCCATTGAAAGAGGATTATCATATTCCATATTTGAAGTGGTTGGATCCTAAATAAGAAAACGATGAAAGAAAATAGAAGAAGAAAGTTCAACAAAAGTTGATAAATATTTGATTGTAGATATGCAAGAGAGAGGAAAGAGAAAGCAGACAAGAAAACCAAAACGTGAAGAGATGGGAAAATTATGTAACTATTTGCTCCATTTAATTTGCTTAGCATAGAAAAAATAATTTTTCAAAATCTCATTCTATGAGCCTCACATGTTCCTAGAATAAAAAAGGCTGAGAAAGTAAAGGCATTATCATTACTAAAAAACACAGTTAAAAAGTAAATAGCTCAACAAAGGTGGGCCAGTTGCATGTGTCAATTTAATGTATGTAGAAAATTACACTTTGTCTATCATCATAGCACAAAGTACAGCAACTCTGAAAAAGCATCATTTTTTTCATTTTGCCGAAATGATTTTCTTCATCAGAACCCTGACTTCTTCTTTCCACTTACTTAAATAACATTTATTCTTCAAGGCCCATCTTCTCTAAGAAACTTTCCCTGACTGCTCAAACACACATTGAGCACCCTTCCTTCCTTGAACTCCTAGAGTCTTTGCTGAATTAGCCACTTAATTTAGCACTATATTATGCAGGTCAGCAGCACACAAGTCAGCATGATTATAAGAGAAAGAGGCAACAGTAGGGAATAGATCTCACATTTCACAAAGTTTACCATGCCTACTCCCATTTCTCCAAAAAGAAGAATTCTATATACAGTTAGAAGAATGGTTGCATCATTGCAATGTGTATGTCTACTCTTACGATAATTGCATTATAAAATACTACATCTCCATTTAGTGATTCAAGTAAAACATGAATTCATTAGATCGAAGTTGCGTCTCATTATACCCATAGATTTACATGTTTGAGAGATAGGAAGGGTACCTTTTATTAATTTTTTTGCTCAATTTGCACAAAAGAAAATTACCATAAATATGTGATGATTTATTGGGAAATTTCAATAATTACGTGAACGCTTTAAGAAACGATATACTTTAATTGTCCAAATATCTGCCCAAACTCAAGGATGGTATAGCCAAGGATGTCCCAGTCATGACTCCCAGGGCCATGTCTTCCAAGGAGCCATAGCAGGGTGAGATGGAGCATTTGGGGAAGAGAGGTCTGCCCATCAGAGGTCATACAGAGTAAGAAAATCCAGAAAGTCAAGAGAAGCCAAAATCCATTAAGGAAAGCAATGAGTAAAAGCTAGAGAGAATAGGATTTGGAACTAGAAGCCAAAGAGCCAGAGGCAGATCAAAGCTGGGGTATATTGCCAAGAGTCGGAGCTGGGATTAGTGAGAAAAAAAACTAGTGATAGCCTATCAGTCCTAGTGTTGAAAATTTAAAGCAATTGTTTAAAAATAGCTTTGGAACATTTGAGACTAGACTTAATCATACTGAGTTAGAGACATTTTTCTAATTTATCTTGCCACCCTTTTGTTTTTGCATTTATTCCTACCATCTTTTGTGTGTTTAGAGACACAGTCTCGAAGATGATTGTTGATTTCAATAATTTGCCCCAAATTCAAATTTTAAGTTTTAGAGTCCCTATATTGTCTCTTTACTATGTACATTCGTTTTTAAATCTCTATACAAATTTTAAAAACTACACATTACCCATAAACCTTGAAGTTGACAATACATTTTCATGATCACTGCACAATGATATCATAGGGAAACAATGTCATTCTTAATTGAAAACCAAATAGGAAGACAGAAAATTTATAGATTTCCAGTCACATGGCTCAAATTCGATCATCAAATAAGAATCTTTAAGTAGACTTCAATTTTGTCAATAACTATTCAAGGTCATATTTTAGAATCTGAAATTCTCCCCTCACCCCCCATTATCTCTGTAATTTAGGCTCAAAAACTGGATTTATTACAGATGGTCTTCTACACTACCATGGAAATAACTGCACCAGCCTTTCCGGAAGGCAGTTTGGCTATGCATACTAAAAGCTTGCAAATACCCTTATGTCTTTATCAGAGAGATTCTGTCTGTGCTGTGTAAATTTTTCCTAAGGAAACAATCATGGATGTGTGAAAATATTTGTCTGCAAGGAGATGTCCATCACGTCATTGGTAATTACAGCTTTTTAAAAAAATCCAAAGGTACAAAATAAGAGTGTGGCTAAGTAAACTATTTAAAAAACTATGTAGTGAAAGTAATTAACCACAAAAAAAAATTGTTGCGGAAAAACAAGTAATAAATATAGAATGATGCATTACTAAGTACAAGAAAAAAATCATCTTATCACATAGTCTGATCCTCACATAGCATTTAACATCTGATCTTCTTAAAACATTGAAAAAGAACAAGCGAGAGGAACCTAGTTGATATAAAAATGCTAGAATTCTTTATTTCTGTTCGTTCTTAGAATACAGTATGAGCTCCTTCCTATATTAAACGTCCCATGTGATTATCTAGTTCCTCTCATTCCAACTTATTATTTGCCACTTTCCCTTTTGCTCACTACTGTCCACTCATTTGTGCTCTGTTCCTGAAATGTGCCAGTGGTCTTGCAGCCTTGGGTCCTGGTCATTTGCAGTTCCTTCCATCCAGAATGTTGTTCTCCCATTCACCATCCCTACCACCTCCCCCTGACTCTCCCTCAGACCTCACATTAAAACACATCCTCACAGGACCCCAACCCTCTCCCAGTTTAGAATAAGTCCCGTTATTAGATATCCTCAAAGAACTCTGGACCCAGTTTCATAGCATTTAAATCTACTTTAATCATATAGTCATTTTGTGACAATCTGTTTAGTATCTGTTATCTCTAATAGACCAAAAACTCCATTAAGGCATGAAATGTGTATTGCATCTATTAGGAACTCAATAAATTGTTGCTGAATGAATGAAGTTACGGGTATTATTTACTTTTTCCTCTTCTAAGTTTCTACAGCAAGCATGTGTAACTGTTATAATAAGAAAAAGCTTAGTTGCCAAAAAAGTCTAATTGAAATATTCTAATACTAAAGAACATCAGGATTAGGAAGGTCCTGGAATTTTTCAGTTTATATCCACATTCCATTTTCTTGCTAAGATAAACTAAATCATTACTTTAAAATCAGGATTTAAATATCTCTGTTACATATTTTGAACTTGAATTTGATTTCCTATTTTTTCTCTGTAACCATTAGAAGCTCCTCAAAGTAAGAATATAAAATACCAAGCAGGAAGTCTCCGTGTGTGTGTGTGTGTGTGTGTGTGTGTGTGTGTGTTTGTGTGTGTGTGTTGAAAAGAATTTTGCCTTAAGAAGCTACTTCTCAGATAGTAAGTACTAAAATAGGAACTTCATGGGTCGGATCAAAAGAAGAGATAACTCTTAAAACAGTGGAATGGTCCACTGGTATGTGCGAACTGATATTATCTTCTACTTCTTTCTTTCAGCCTTGACCTATGTAACAAAGAATTTGGTTTTCACTATTCAACCGATGTGAAAATGACTGCCAACCTTCTACATGATCCACAGTCTTAGTCTGTGATTCTTTTTTGATGAGAACAGATCCTTGTGTTTGTACTTGTCTTCCTTTTTTTTTTGTCTCAAGTTGCTTCTCTGTTTTTAAGCACATAAAATGTATTTCAACACTTAACACAAGAAGTGTAATCAAGAGCTACGAAAACGTTCCAGCTAAGTTTCCCTTTTGAAGTGATGACCAACTATTGCTACACAGTCGGGCCCCCATGGTAGCTTAATAGTATGTTATAAAAACCCTTTTCAACACTAAACAGGAAAGTAAACCTGCCAAATTTACTCTAAAATATGAAATTAATTTCCTGCCGCAGTCTCTCTGCCAAAATAATTTCATCTAATGTTGAAGGTTTGTAAGTTGAATCTTTTCCTAAAAATTGGAAATTAAATGCTGTGTTTCTAATTAAGCCTCAAGTTATGATTTCTACTTGAGAAAAAGAACAAATATAGTTACTTCCTCTTCAGGGGATCTGAATTGTTCAATATGTGTAAGGTTCTTGATAATATTTTAAGTTTATTATTAACCTGGCAAAAACACTGTTTCATAACTGGGTGTAATTTTAATAAAATAAAATATAACTGCATTATTATAAAGGCCTCTTCTTGACTTTCTCCTAATCTATCCAAATTCAGTGCTTCTGGTGGAACCACTTGTGTTCACATAGATTTATCTCACCCTATAAAAGCACAATTCATTAAATAGACTAGTCTATTTAAACTAAGGCAATTTTATCACAGTCAGTTCAATTATTTAACACTGCTTTTTTAACACACTACTTAAAGCTTTCTTTTGACAAGTATTTCTTTAAATAAATGAGTTGTAATTTAAAGAATGAAAAAAGATCACGTCCCCTTACAATATATGCAATTAGCCTATAGGGAGATGTTTTGCTGATACAAATCTAAGTTTGATTTGAAAGTTTAACTGAATCTCAAGTAACAGAAGCCATCAAGGTTATTTTTCAGCAGAAATAAACATAAAGAAACTTCCTATGTGCAATTAAATTTATTTTCCTGTGTTGGTTGCATTTTCATTTAAAGGGGTAACATTTTGGCCAAGTCTACATAATTAAACAATCAGTGATCATCTGAATAATTTATTTTAAAGATAATATAATCTGAAATGCGCAGAACCGATTTTCTCATCCTACTAAATGATAATCTGGTGAGTGACTCTGTAAAGTAGTTATAAACCATGGAATGAAAAGTTTAATAATTGCCTAGCTGAGTACTAACAAAAACAAGATTTGCACTCCAGATTAAATGAGCTGAATAAGGAATGTTGCCATAATTAAAGAAAAAAGAAGTCAAATGTGTTTAGAGCACAGTGTGTTTGTCAAGCAGTGTCTTTATCAAGGTAATATCATTAATTTTTCATTTGTGTTATCCAAAAACAAAAAGTGAAAAGGTTCAAAAGAACATGCTACATTGTCTGTCATTGTATGAAAGGATTACTGCGATGTGCATGCTTCTTTTGATATGTGATTTATGAAATGAAGCTCATGACTTTTAGTCAGATTTCAGGTAGCCTTGCTCCTAAATAGAAATATTCAAAATATATTATTGTGACTCAAATATTTCAGGTAAAGGGAATTCTTGGTACTTGGCCTTTCATATTTTTTGTTTTTCTTTCTTTTTATTATTAAGAAATAGCTAAAGATGGCCTTCATTTATCTGGTATAGCCACTCCCCATATTTTAGTAAGCAACTCATTGGAGCAAATTACTTCTCTTAGTATAGATTAGAGAATCAGTAAGTTTGATCAAAAACAATTGAATAATTGTCCAGAAGTACACTATTCATTATACTGGAATCACCTAGAAATTAAATGCTGTATACTGACATACATCCAAAAAGGCAGTGTTAAACTTAAGGATAACTCTGTATGCCCTCCGACCTACTTTGCCCTTCTATATCCTAAAAAGGAAATACATACTTTTTAATGATGCATGATAATATTTTCATAGGACCTAAGTTCCAAATTTAACCAATCACAGTTCATAAAAACTAAGAGCTAGCCAGGCATGGTGGCTCACGCCTGTAATTCCAGTACTTTGGGAGGCCGAGGCGGGGGGATTCCTTGAGCTCAAGAGTTCAAGACCAACATGGTGAAACCCCTTCTCTACAAAAAAAAATATATATATATACAAAAATTAGCTAGGTGTGGTGGCTCATACCTATAATCCCAGCTACTCAGGAGGCTGTGGCAGGAGGATCGCTTGAGCTCAGGAGGTTGAAGCTGCAGTGAGCTGAGATGGAACCACTGCACTCCAACCTGGGAGACAGACTGAGATCCCGTCTCAAATAAAACAACAACAAAAATACATAAATAAATAAAAGCCAAGTTGGAGATCATCCTGAAAGCTTCATTTGGATGTAAATTCACGTGTGTTAATTACCTCATTTAGGAGTACAAAAGTAAGCCAAGCTACAGCTGGAGGAAAATGACAGAAAAGTCTACATGAAAATTTCCAAACAAAATGCAGTTGTAATTGTGTGTTTACTTTAGTGACCTGTTTCATGCCCACCGTTCGCCTTCCGCAGTAGACGTGTCCAGTGTCCCATCCCAGTCAGGTGTGCCTCTGCCCTAAACATTCAGTTTAGTCCTCCTATGCATCACCACACCACCAATAAACAGTGGCCAAGACAGAGGGCACCCCAGTGTGTGGCGAGATCCTTGTAGCTGACAAAGCTGACAATGGCAACATGAACATTCACGAAATAGTTCTCCACAACAAGGACCTAAATTATTCATCCTGGTTTATCAGAAAGTCCAAGGATGAATCTCTGTGAGCTATCTCTAAATTCCAATTCTATACCCTCACTCCGCATTGCCAATGGTAACATTTCCTTTTGTAATTTCCTTTGGTAGCATGTAATAGATACACGTGATTGTTATTGCCATCTACTTAACATTGGACTTTCACCAATTCACACAGCACTGGGAGTCTTGGGATGCACGAGAAAGATGAAAGTTGGGATTCAGACTAAGAGTATTTAGACAGACAAAAAGACATTTCAAAAAAGACACATTCACCAGTGTTTGCTGGCACAATGCTATCTTGACATAGTCAATATGGGACAAGAGGAACAAAAAATTCCTCAAGAGCAATGCAGCTTAGCAATCACTATCAAATGCCACATTTTATAGATGAGGAAACTGAGGGACAAGAGGTTTTAACTGCACCACTCACAGCCACTCGGCCATTTATTAACAAATCTCCCACCAAAACTCCAGAGCCCCCGATTCCCAGTTCAGTGGTCTTTTTCCTCACTAGAAAACATGCACATATTTTACAGAAAATAGATGTGGTTGTTTCTTCCAATCTTGTGAGATATAAATTGTTAAATGTATCTGTAAACTATTTAATATCAAAAGATAAAGAACCAACAACAATTGAAAAGTAAGGATTGCAAAGGCCTTTGAACCATCACATTGAGCAACAAATGGCTTTAAAAAAGGCTTTTTGGATATACTTCATATTAAAAATATTACAATAATACATATTATAATTATAAATTTAATATTACTTGGGCAAATATGAATTTATCAGTGAATTCTCAATAGTATATCTTATTTAAAATGGTAGAATGGTTTTTTTTGTTTGTTTTTTGGTTTTATTTTGAGACGTAGTCTTATTTTGTCACCCAGCCTGAAGTGCTGTGGTGCGACATCAGCTCACTGCAACCTCCGCCTCCTGGGCTCAAGTGATTCTCCTGCCTCAGCCTCCCGAGTAGCTTGGATTACAGGCATGTGCCACAATGCCTGGCTAATATTTGTATTTTTAGTAGAGACAGGGTTTCACCGTGTTAGCCAGGATGGTCTCGATCTCCTGACTGCGTGATCCGCCTGCCTTGGCCTCCCATAGTGCTGGGATTACAGGCATGAGCCACCGTGCCTGGCCACAATCGTTTTAAAATATCTTTAAATGCGTACTAGTTATCTAATATAGGGTATATGCCTTACATCATGGCAAAAGTAGTTTGAATAACCCTGTTTGACTCAGATTGATGTAGTAAATGTAAATTATAAGTTACAGAAACAGGATTATAAATACATGTTAGCACTTTGACCTTTGTTCAGGTTTATATTTCAAGAATTAAAGAAAATGAAGAAGAATTAGTATGTATAGCACAGGGCTTCCAAAGAATTACCCATTTAGAAATATTTACAAATGCTTTGCCATCTGATATAAATGAGGATGATCATTTCCAAAAAGAGATATCCTTTTATTCATTCATTCAACAAACATTTAAGGAGCATCCATAATGGCAAGTCACTACAGTGGGCACTATATTCTTATATTAAGAATATACTTATATTAAGGGACTGTCTCTCTCCTTATTTATATTCTTACTATATATAAAGAATATATAATATTTAAGAATATATAATAGATTATAATAATTAATATTAATATAATATATAACATAAGTATATATTCTTTTATACAACATATTCTTTTATATAAGAATTCTTTTACATTAGTATATATAATGTATATTATATATACATTAGTATATATTATATATATAATATATATATTATATATATATTATATATATAATATATATATTAGTATATATATAATTATATATACTAATGTATAAAGAATTCTTTTACATTAGTATATATAATTATATCTTATATTAATATATAATATATTAATTAATATCAATATAATATATAATGATAATATAATTATATCTAATATATTCTTATATATATAGTAAGAATGTAAATAAGGAGAGAGACAGTTCCTGCCCATGGAGAGCTTAGGTTCTAATAAGGGAGACAGACAGTAAATACTTGCACAGCCAATTATTTGTTAAAATTATGTGTGCTACAAAGTGGTATAGGATGGGTTTGGGATGGAGAGTAAAGAATGGGCTTCACTTTGAGATCAGACCTAGTCCAGGAGATCAAGGAAGTCTCCTTGGAGAGGTTCCATTTGAGATGAGTCCAAAAGTTGATAGGAATCCAGCAGAAAAGGGAAAGAAACAGCATTCATGGCAGAATTGTTGGGTTCTTTACAGGAAAGCTGGCTGGAGAGTAGAGAGCTAGGAAGTTTTCCTCCAAAAAGATTGGTAGAGTAGGCAGGGGCCTGGTCATGAAGGACCAGACTGAAAGGGTAGGTTTCAAGATTACAGCCCTGAAAATGAATTACACATGAGCAAAAGGCCAACTAAATGAGCTTGTAGAATATGCAGACAAAACTGAGATTGGAGGGTGCAGAAGTGAGAGTGATGAGGAGGGGAGGGAGCTGCCTACAACCCTTCAGGAAAATCATGTTTTCTGTTGGCTTGCCAAGAGTCTGGCCTCGGGCCATCTTTGACTTCTGTGTCTTTGTAGCCTGAAATTATATATTCATGTCTCATCATTCTGTGGGTGCTTCCTGCCTACTCCTGGGGGTTAACCAACCAAGTCTACAGGAACCCACACCATCTAGATCTGTCCATGTAAATATACTAGAGAGGGTGGAAATGCACAATGCTTACATCTTCACTTGTCCAATGGATGTTTAACTCATTCACTATTTCCATCCTCACACAATGAGAACAGGTGAGCCTTTGGACTCTGCTACTTCAAGATATTTAATTAATTAAACACCAAGGTATGTTATTAAGAATAAGGGGGAGGATGAAAGTTGTTTTGGTCAACTACATGATAGACTCTCATTATCTTCCAAAGAACTAAATACCTTTTTTCCCCTTTCTTGTGAAATATGAAGAGAGATATGACTCTCAAACCACTCCTGTCTTCAAGATTCAGGCAAGCTTTATAAGGCTTTGCATATGAAAGTCTGAGAAATTATATCCCAGTTTCTAATCTAGTCTGTGGTTATAATTTTTTCTATAAAAGGATATTAGAAAATTAGTTATCTATTTATCTCTCATGGGTTTAACAGATAGGATACTGCATTTTTGAAATTAAAGGAAGCTCATAATTAAACATTCATCCTAATAAAAGACACCACTCTTGAAGCAAAGGTTACTCATTATAGAGTTTTTCAGTTTTTAGCGATCTGTGATTTCTTGAAAAGTCTGCAAGGAAATAAGTAGCATACTTTTTTATGTCTGCTTCCATTTGACTCCAAATATCATAGTTCTAGGGAAAATCGCACCCAGGATATTGTATTACCTGGTTGGTGAATTAAACAGATATAAATTCCCAGCAGATGTTATGCGTAAGTATAGTTGCTGATTACCATTTCAAAAAGTTGTAAACTAGCTATGGATGGTATTCTGGGATTGTGAAGAGGAGAGGAGAGGGTGTGTTTGTTTATTTGCTTGTTCTAACTTGAGTTTTAAAGGGTAGAGAGACTATGAAAAAGCAAAAGTTGAGTGTGTGACACAAAGGCAATACTATTGCATCCTGAGATATAGAAGTTTCTCTAAGGAAATTATCACACAAGGTGTTTGGTTAAATTTTGTGAATAACTGATATAATGCAGCTATAGGCAGTCTTAAATAGTTGCCCTTTTAAAAGTTTATCTGTATATTATTTAGAATCCAAAAAGCATAGTTCCAATAAGAAACCATACAGTATTTGCAATTGTTAATTATCATGCCAGGTAAGTTTGACTCACAAATACAAGTAAACCCCATATTTCTCATATATGAGCATTTTTGTGCAGGATATATAAAATCATAGAAAACATAAGATTTTGAGTACATGATCCATTGTCATTCCTTTCCGTGAGATATAAGGGCTTCATATATGTTTATTTCAATTCCCTATTCTTTGTTATAAGCTAATTTGAACTCAGCATGCTGAGGCATATACAGGAAACTGGGAGTATTAATAAAGGAAAAGGAGGACAAATTGAGTGACATTTTCGGCATCCCGGTGTTCCCTATATAGACATTCAGTACTCTTGATTTTGCTCACCAAATCTTCTCATGACAGTAATCTATCCAGGCCTGCTCTGAGTTCCAGTTTTCATCAACTGCTTATCTTAATCAATCCAGCATGGCTGATGTCTGCTGGGTATTTAAAACAAAATCATGCTAACATATGAATGTAGATTTAAGAAAGTTTAAAATACTAAAGAGTACTCCAATTTTTAAGAAAAGATTCCTTCATAGCATAAATTGCTTTTCTAATTTGTTGAAATTCCTAAATTGTACATATTTAAAGAAAATGTTAAAGAAACATAGGGGCATAAGGGAAAGGTATTTGACACTGAGAATCTATCAACCACAAAGATACTATCAAGAAATCTACTCTGTCAGTTTCCCTGAGCTAGGCAAGATTTTGACAATCCTTTTGCTGTCTCCACATTTAAACCAACTTCATTATCTACAAGAGTTTATGAGTCCATGTATGTGTGATACTGTGATCTATAATAAGATTTATATATTTGGTCTTCATCCAGATTCCTGTCACACGACTTCTAAAGTGCTTGGAATCTAAGGAGTGGTAAGAGTATCTTTTGTATGTTAACGGGATGACTGGTTGCTGAGAGTCCCTAGATAAACTCAGAATGATGGCTGGCCACCAGAAGACCAAGGCTCGATTAGAGAGTTGGAATACATATATAGTCCCATCCCCCAAATCCTGGGAAGGGTGAAGGACTGAAGGTTAAGGTGATTGACACCAATGGTCAATGACTTAATTAACCAGGCCTACCTAATTAATCTTCCCTAAAAATCCAAAAGGACTGGGTTTAGAGAGATTCCAAATAGGTGAACACATGGAGGTTCCAAGAGGGTGGTGTGCCTAGAGAGGGCATGGAAGCTCTGCAACCCTTCCCAAACACCTTGCCCTAGGCATCTCTTCCATCTGCCTATTCATTTATATCCTTTGTAATATCCTTTACAATAAACCTGCAAACATAAGTAAAGTGTTTCCCTGAGTCCCATGAGCAACTAACTAACTGAACCCAAGGAGGAGGTCATGAAAACCCCAGTTTATAGCTGGTCAATCAGAAACCAAGCCACAACCTGAGGCTTGCAATTGGCATCTGAAGTGGGAGACACGCTTGTGAGACTGAGCCCTCAACCTGTGAGATCTGGCACTATCTCCAAGTAGACCGCATCAGATTTAAATTGAATTGAATTGAATTGTGGAACACTCATCTGATGTCCACTTGGAGAATTCCTTGGTTAGTGAAGGGGGAAAACCCTCACACCTCTGGGGTCAGAAGTGTTGTGCTGGCTGCAAGACAGTAGGAAAAGGCACCCTGGCTTCTTCCTCTATCCAAAAGTGTGCATACTGGAAAGCAGGTGAAGGGAACAATCCTAGCAGTAGTCTCTTTTGTATGTAAATAATATCATTCCAAAGGGTGGCAACATTGATATTTTCAACATGATTTATTTTTAATAAATTTTAAAATGCTCAGAAACTCAATACTCAGGAAAGGGCATAAAATGGTTAATTTCCTGTAATCTACTGTTTTAATTGATAGAAAACAAAATTTCAATAGTATTGTGTTTTTATTAATGTAATTAATCTTCCATGTATTTTATCATGAGAGAATTCCAGATTTCTGATGAATCTTACAAATATACATATGATTAAATCTGCAGTGAAAACTAAGAATCATAGCTGCAAAATTTCTTTTTCATTTTTATTACTGTAGTTAAGCTTCCACGTATTTTATCATGAGAGAATTCCAGATTTCTGATGAATCTTACAAATATACATATGACTAAATCTGAAGTGAAAATTAAGAATCATAGTTGCAAAATTTCTTTTTCATTTTTTCTATTATTTTATTGTTAAAATGGAGATGTGTAGATCAAAAACAATTCCTGCTATTGCTTTTGCTATTTAGTTGGTGAAAGAGGAGGAAGAGAACAGTCTAGTTTGCTTATATATTTACCAGACACTGGACATTTGTTTTTTTTCCCAGTTGGGATAACTTAGGAACAAAGCTACTATAAATGTTTAGGTAGAGTTTTGGAGGCATTGCATGCGTGTGTGTGTGTGTGTGTGTGTGTGTGTGTGTGTGTGTGTGTGTTTTCTTCTCTCTCATGTAAGTGTGTAGGACTGGAACTCTTTGGTTATATGGCAAGTATATATTTAAGTTTATATATGTTGCTAAACAATTTTCCAAAGTGACTGTATCATTTCACATTATCATCAGCAATACATGAGGGTTATAGCCCGTCTCCGTCCAACCTGGCACCTGCTATTGTCTGCTACAGTATTTTGTTTTAACTATTCTTACAGGTATGTTGTGGTATCTTATGGTAGTTGCAATTTGCATTTCTCTAATAAAAAATGGTGTTGAGCATCTTTTCATGTGATTTCTTGCAATCACTATCTGTAGAGTAGTGAACTATCTTTTCAAATATTCTGCTCATTTTTAAATTAGGTTGTTTTCTAATTATTGAGCCTTAAAAATTATTTATATATTCTATTAAAGACTGCTTCTCAGTTATATGTCTTGTAAATATTTTCTCCCAGTCTATGACATTTGCTTTTTCATTTCCTTAACATTGTCCTTCAAAGAAAGAAAGTTTTCAATTTGAAAAGTCCTATTTATCATTTTTTTTTTCCTTTTATGTTTTGGGCTTTTTATTTTATGTCTATGAAATATTTCCCCAACACAAAGTCACAAATATTTCTCCTGTTTTCTCATTTAGTGTCTTATGCAGTTTTAAAGTTCTGGATTTTACATTTAGTTCCATTTTTCATTTCACATTCTTTTTTTATATATAGTACAAAGTATAGGTTGAGAGTTTCTGTTCTTATCTATTACATTTTCAATATTTCTTCAATCCATTTTCTATTCTTCTCTTACTCTTTTCTTTATGGGATCCATTAAAGATATGTTAGATTACTTGATATTGTTCCACAGCTCTTGAATTTACCCTCTCTCTTTTCATTTCCCACTCGTTTCTCTGTATGTGTTAGTTTAGATTATTTTAAAGACTAATGCTTTCCTGATTTTTTTCCTCACTAATATTTTCTTCAGCTATATCAAGTTACTGGCTGAGCTGTTCAAAGGCATAATTCATCTTTCATCTGTAGTAGTTTCTGTGTGCATACATGTTTGTGTTTCTAATTCTAGCATTTCCCTTTTACTCTATATTATAGTTTCTAACTGTTTGTTGAAATTTCACACTCCATCTTTTTCATTTTAAACCCTTTGACATTAATCACAGTTATTTTTAAATCTCTGATACTGACAACATTTTGAACATCTCTGAGTCTGGTTCTGTTGACTGGTTTGTCTGTTGAAAAGTGATTGTTCTGCCTTGACTTCTGTGAATCTTATAACTTTTATTAAACATTGTGTGTAATAGAGACATTATGTGTAATAATTGGACCATTCGCTTAAGGATTTGAGTCAAACTAGTCAAGAGTTGAGCTGTATTTGGGTTGTGATGCTGCTATGATTATTGGTTTTGCACCATAGGCTCCAAATTCTTCTAGTGGTGGACTGCCATAGCCTTGAGCTTAGAATCAATGTTGGGTTGTAAAAGGTTTTCTTTGCATTTCTCTTCTACCTAAGCTTTCATCATCCCTCCACATATCATCATTTGATGGTTATTTCTCCATCCTCTTGTGCTTCTCCTAGTGGTGGACCACTGCTGTTTGTTATTCCATGCTCTTGTTGGGAAGTGGAGAGTTTTCTGGATAGGATAACCTCAGACATGTGGCTTCCTTCTGCTATCCATGGTAGAAAAACTCTGACTTGTATTTCTGGTTAGCCTTAGGCAGAAATTTCCCCTAAATCAGCAGCAGCAGGCCTCTAACAATATAGATACGGATATAGCCATAAGATTCTGGAAAAAGAAGGGTTTATTATCTCCCACTTACTCCAGCCATGGAGTAGAAGGTGTTTTACTTCTATGCTCAGCCAGATCAGCTGCTACTTATATTTGGTCTTACTCTGTTGCCACTTCCAGTTCTAGCTGCCTTCACAAAATAGACCCTAGCCCTGGAAATTTTTGTAGGTTGTCTGATTTTTCTCTCCTTGTAGGATGACAGCAATAGTTGTAATCGTCAGTACTTATTTAAATCTACTCTCTCTTGTGTATTTTGTAATGTAATCTTCATATCTCGTATTTTTTTTTTTCCTTTTTATTCTAATTCCTGAAATCAAGCAACTCTTGTTTAATTTCATCCTGTTTTTTGGACATTTATTTTCTTAGTTTTCAAACTTCTAATTTAAGGTGTATTTTTTCAGTATCCCCCAATTGTTTTTGGAGAATATTCAATTTGAGAAGTTGTGTTATACTTCTCTTCTCCTTTGTGATTTTTTTTTTTTTTTTGGTTGGGGGAGAATATTCAACAGCTGAAATTATTCAGATTTTCTATCTTCTTTTTACAGCAGTTTTATGTGAATGTGATCTGCTTTTTTCTAGTCCTTGTCAATGGGGTTACTAGTTCAAGAGTGCCCTCTTCTGTTAATTTAATAAAATACAAATGATTTAATGGGTAATGATAGGGAAGAGAGAGTATTGCCATTTTCTTCCACTTTCTTTTCTGCAGGATCCTTAATTTCTTCACTCTTATTTCTTTCTTTGCCTTAATTGTGACATCTCCAAAAGCCACTACCTGTCCTATATATTTGATTTGCACAAAGAGCAATGCTTCTCCAAGGATGTTATTGTTGGTCTGACTCTCTTTCAAGGCCCTTCCCTGTAGACAGAGCAATAAACTACCAAGCCCCAGCTCTGCATTCAGAACTTTGGCACTTATTCTTGGACTTTTTCTTACAGAAGTAATTTCTGTGCTTGATCTAAGAGCCTCCACTCATCTATTCTTTCTCATTAAACTTTTCAAGCCTTCTCTGCCTTTCTGCCTGTACTCTCAGTGTCAGGCACACTCTAGAATTTGGTTTATTATTCCACTTATAAGTAATTCCAAAGTGTTGGTGTTTTGTATCCTATAATGCTAAAAGTGTGGGGCCTGCATAGCTTAACATATACTCCCAGTTTTTTATGTGTTCTTAGGCAGAAATTGTTTGGAGAAAAATAAAATCAGGTATTTATCATTAAATGATAGTGTATTCATAAAATTAAATATCATATAGTATTAAAACACAGTGAATTTCTGATAAACATAACATGGATGAACCTCAAAAACATGTTGAGTTGAAAGTAGCTAGATACAAAGGACTATACATACTATATGTTTTTATTTGTATGCTTCTGAACATTATTGAAATTCTACAACAGGCAAAATCAATGTATTGTGATAGAAATAAGATCAGTTGTTGCCTGAGATAGGCAGTAGATGGAATTCACTGCAAAGGAGAATGAGAAATTTATTGTGACTTGTAATGATGAAAGTATTCTCTATCTTCACTGGGGTAACAGTTATGTATATGTATATATTTCTCAAAACTTACCAAATGATGCACTTAAAATGTATGTATTTTGTTGTATATAAATTTTACCTCAGTTAATTTGATTTTTAATAAAACTCAATGTATTGGTTAAATAACACGTTAGATAGTGATGAAGAGAGAATTAATAAGTCGAAAGATCACAAAAGCAAAATATACAAAATATAAGAAGAAAGTAAAGAGACTTAGAAAATAGGCTGGGCATGGTGGCTCATGCCTATAATCCTAGCACTTTGGGAAGCCAAGGGGGAAGAATTGCTTGAGCCAGGAGTTCAAGACCAGCCCTGGTAATATAGCAAGACCCCTTCTTTACAAAAACAAAAATGAAAACAATTAGCTGGGCATGGTGGCAAGCACTTGCAATCTCAGCTACTCTGGAGGATGAGGTAGGAGGATTGCTTTAGCCTGGGAGGTTGAGGCTGAAGTGAGCTATGATCACACCACTACACTCCAGGCTGGGTGACAGAGTAACAAAACCCTGTCTCACAAAAAAAAAAAGGAGAAACTTAGAAAATAGAAAAATAATATCCAATATACATCTAGCAAAAATTTCAGAGAACAAGAATAGGAAGAACAAAAGAGAAGCAACAGAGCAAAATGACTGTGAATTTTCCAGAATCAAAGGAAGAAACAGTTTTATATGGCAAAAAGAAACACAAAGTGAGTAGGTTAATTTTTCTTCTTCGGCCGGGCGCGGTGGCTCACGCCTGTAATCCCAGCACTTTGGGAGGCCGAGGCGGGCGGATCACAAGGTCAGGAGATCGAGACCACGGTGAAACCCCGTCTCTACTAAAAATACAAAAAATTAGCCGGGCGCGGTTGTGGGCGCCTGTAGTCCCAGCTACTCGGGAGGCTGAGGCAGGAGAATGGCGTGAACCCGGGAGGCGGAGCTTGCAGTGAGCTGAGATCCGGCCACTGCACTCCAGCCTGGGCGACAGAGCAAGATTCCATCTCAAAAAAAAAAAAAAAAAAAAAAAAAAAAAAAAAAAAAAATTTTCTTCTTCATAATATATTGCAGTGAAACTGTAGAATTTCAAAAACAAAGAAAAATCTATAAAGACATAAAAACAGAATGTCTAGAAGGAAAATTTAAATAATGAGCAATATTCTTAAAAATAAAAATAGTTGCCAGAAAACCACTGAAGTGCTGTTAGCATAAAAGTTTATACCTAAATTATCACTCGAAATAAAGGCAAAAATAAATACAAATTCACGTGAGGACAAACTGAGAAAGTTTCCTATTCACTGTGAGTTGCTGAAATTTTTTCAAAAGATGTAATTCAGTAAGAAGTAAGGAAAGCAAGTAACAATGTTGGGAAAAAAATTGGGGAAAAAATGAGATGAATATATTTTGTCACAGCCTTGGAGATATGATTAAAAAACAAAGTATGAGGCCAGGCACGGTAGCTCACACCTATAATCCCAGCACTTAGGGAGGCCGAGGCAGTTAGATCACCTGAGGTCAGGAGTTCGAGACCAGCCTGGCCAACATGGTGAAACCCCATCTCTACTAAAAATACAAAAATGGCCAGGTATGGTGGCACATGCCTGTAGTCCCAACTACTTGGAAGGCTGAGACTGGAGAATTGCTTGAACCCAGGAGGCGGAGGCTGCAATGAGCCGAGATCGCACCACCGCACTCCAGCCTGGGCGAGACAGAGAGAGACTCCATCTCAAGGAAAACAAAAAGTAATTATCTGAAAAGGACGAGGAATTATATGATTATTTTTTAAAACTGAAAAGGAAGAAAGAGTAGGAAGGACTCTGGGAAAAAATATGACATAAAATAACATTAACTAAAGAATTTGTAAAGGCAATGGTGTTGTCCTTGTAGACATAACACAGTTTCTAAAAGCAAAATGCATATGTTCCATTCCTATTGTGTCACATTCCAATGTTTTTACTTTGGGTAAGTTACTAAAGTATCTCAATTTCCTCATCCGTTAAATGAAAATAGTGACAGTACCCATCTCAGAGGATTGTTGCAAGGAATAAATATAAACAGTTTTTCATGGAGGTTGTCATCATTCTTGATTACTGATCGTACGTAGGCATTTCGATTCTGAAACCTAGTTGGAACTGAGTGGATTTCCTTTGATCAAGTGCGTTTCCTCCTAATAATGAAGTTTCTAGTAATCACTTTGTGATCTTTTGCTAGATAGGACCTTGGATTCTTCACTCGATCGGCATGAGGCTCAGTTTGCTCTTCCATAGAACGGGAATAATGCTGTCCATCTTCCATTGTTGTGATGCATAAATGAGTCAGCCAAAATGCATAACTAATCAAAAATATGAAGTCCCTACAATTACCTACATGAGCCAACATCATCCAGACATTCATTCATATTATTCTCCTCATAACAAGCTCTCTCCTCCCTCACTCACCTCCTTGCCATTGCAGGAATGTGCCTGCACACTCCATAATCGGGACTTTTGCACTTGCTAATGTCCAAATATTGTCATGATTGCACCTCCCTTCTGTTAAATCTTACTCAAAAGTGATCTTTGCAATAAAGAATCTCTTGACTACTCTCTATTTGAAACATTCCATATCCATGTTCCAGCTTGATCCTCCTCCAACATACCATATATTGTACTTATACATCTTACATTTTTTCTTTCTCCCCTACTAGAGTGTATGCTTCATGAAAGCAAAGATTTTTTAACTGTGTTTTCTTTCACTGATGCTTCTCCATCACCTATAGCAGTGCCAGGCATACCCCTGGCATTTAATAAATATTAACTGAATGAATCATTTAAAGGTTCTATCAGACCCATCTTACGTGTTTCCTCATATTTCCTTCACACTTCCCAATTTCTAAAATCTTAGCAGCTTCCTCACTCAGACCCTGCAATTCAAATCATGCCTGGGCCTTCCAATAGCAGTTTTGGGTGTGCCAAGCCGTATCCACTAGCTTTCATTGAAGATCCATGCCTATAAGTCATTTCCCGACTTGGCTGAATCACCATATCCACACAAGATGTGAGATCTGGCATCCTAAGTGACCGCCCAACAGGCCAGATGACGCAACCCAAAAAGACCAAGAAGTTAACTCCTCTCTGTGGGAAAAACTTTGAACAACAGGAAATGAGGGAAGAAGGGGAGATGCAGGCAGTTGTATTCCCACCCTTTCCTCACTCCTGCAACTACATAGTGATATGAATTATCCTTGCAATCAGTCTGGAGATAATCCTTGGGCTAGGCCAGCAGATTTGCCAAGCAGCCTACAGTGTCTCTCTGTAGCATGTTTTGAAGCAAGAGGCAAGTGTGGTCACAACCTGTTCACATTGCTTCCCATTGCTCCTTGCTTCATTTCTCTCCCTTCCCCTTTTTCTCGTCCTCATCATTTTGCCTGAGTTTTCATCTTTCAAATCAGGTGCCAGCAGTGTAATCACAGCCTCAGACTCCGTTTTCTGAAGAACCTGGGCTAAGACAAGGTTTTTGAAGTTTCCATTCCTTTGGACTCAAGGGGCAAACCACATTAATTACTCAGTAGATGAGAATACAGTGATTGTAATCCATGTCGTTAGAGTCAAACCGAACCAAGTTGAATCTCGGTGGTACCATTTCCTAGCCACATGACTCTGGGCAGTTCACTCAATCGTTCAGATATTTAACATCCATGTGTAAAAAGGAGTAATGCACCCACCTCTTGCTGTTGTGGTGATGACAAAATGACAATGTCTGACATGAAATAATTGCCCATAACAGTGGTGAAACAAAAAAAAGCCATAGTACTCCTCACAACAGAGTAGGGAGAGGAGAGGATTCAAAGTATGTTGAGCAAAAAAAAGCTGTAAGCAATTTCTTACAATGTTGCAGAATATAGTGTTAATACACTTCCATACCAACTCATAGGTACAAATGATTTGTTCCTGGGAGGCCAAGTAAGAGAACAATAAGAAATTATGGCAAATTTTGTACATCTGGTTAGCACTATGAAACACTTTGTGATATGCTTTTTCATTTGAGGTTCCTAGCAACTCTGTGAGGTAGGTCTCCTCATTTTGCATTTACTTATATTGCAGATTCTTGTTGCATTTAAGAGATGGAAAAAAAAGCCAATGCCAAGATTTACATTGTATGTATTAGTTTGTACAGTAGTGTTAGCTGCTGTAACAAATGCTAACATTTCAGAGCTCGAAACTGTGGTCAATGGTCAATGACCCCTTTCAACACCAATATTCATGACTTTTTGTGTCTTGTGGTTCTGCCCTCCTCTAAGGCCTCAAAATCCTCTGCCTTCAGGAAAACATGAAGAAAATGGGAGCATACATACCTGCATCTTAACTGGTTTGGCCCAGAGAAGATGTCCATCACTTCTGTTCACATTCCATAGTCTTGTGGTTGCAGTTCTATGCAAGGGGTAGAGGGACATGGGGGCATGGGCTCTGGCAGGGAACATACTTGTCAGTCACCACTCTATGATATGAAAGATGGAATGAAAGATTGATGGACAGTAAGCCATCTCTGCATGAGAAAGTCGGATGACAGAGTTAGTTCACCAACCAAGGAACTGTGACACTAGAGCTTGTGTTCTCTCTACCATGCCATACTGCTTCTCAGAAGATATAAGCAGCTCCGTGACAACTCATCACAAAAACAGAAAATCAGATTGCATCCCTTCCTATCGTAGCCAGTTTTATTTATAAAATATGGTATTTGGCTTTTAATAAAAAGCAGTATCACATTCCTATTACCGAGTTGCACACATTCTAATAAAACTGTAAGGTCTATAAATATACAGCTCATTTGAGGACATGAATGATATCCAGGACATGGAATTTTTCATTCTAACAGCTTACAATACATTTCTAATGAACATGTCTACAAAATAAAAAGAGGCAAAACTTGGAAAATTAAGACTAACCAATTATCAGTTTAGTTTGGCCTGCTCTCTTGATTTCTCCTTAGCCAAAACATTTTGAGGCAAATTAGTAAACATGCAAACAGAAGAGAGAACAATAAAACACAAAGACAATGCTCTCTATGATATGCTAATTTTAAAATATAATTGTGGTTTACCCAATAGAAATTGAATCCATGAGAGCAGAAAACAAAAGAATCCATTTTTTTTCATTTGAAATAGAAACATTTATGTTTGCAACCAAACTTTTTATTTAAAAAGATGAAACAAATTCATTTTGTCTTAGAATTCAACATGCAGGCATATCTCAAAGTTATTGCAGGTTTGGTTCTAAGCCACTGCAGTAAGGGAATATTGCAATTAAATAAGTCACATGAGACCTTTGGTTTCCCAGTGAATATAAAAGTTATGTTTACACTATGCTCTAGTCTATTAAGTGTGTAATAGCTATGTTTAACAAAATAGTATGTACACCTTAATTTTAAAATATTGCTAAGAAATGCTAACAGTCGTCTGACCATTCAGTAAGTCGTAATCATTTTGCTGGTGGAGGGTCTTGCCTTGACATTCGTGGCTGCTGACTGATCAGGGTGGTGCTTGCTGAAGACTGGAGTTACTGTGACAATTTCTTAAAATCAGACAACAGTGAAATTTGCCACACTGACTCTTCCTTTCACGAAACGTGTCTCTGTAGCATGAGATGCTGTTTGATAGCATTTCACCCACGGAATGGATGCTGTGTTAGCAGGCACGAAAACAACATGAATCCCCTTGTACATCTCCATCTGAACTCAGGTAACCAGGTGCACAGTCAATGAGCTACTGCTACTAATATTTTAAAAGTCATTTATTTTTTGAGCAGTGGGTCTGGACAGTGGGCTTCAAATATTCAGTAAACCATGCTATAAACAGATGTACTGTCATCCAAGCTATGTTGTTGCAACTATGAAGCACAAGCAGAGGAGATTTAGCATCATTCTTAAGGTCCCTAAGATTTTCAAAATGGTCAGTGAGCACTGGCTCCAACTTAAAGTCATCAGCTGCATTCACCAGTAACAAAAAAGTCAGCCTGTCCTTTGAAGCTTTTGAAGCCGAGCATTGACTTCTCCTCTTTAGCTATGCAATTCCTAGATGGCGTCTCTTTCCAATATAAGGCTGTTTTGTCTACATTGAACATCTGCTGTTTAATGTAGTCACCTTCCCCAGTGATCTTAGCTGATCTTCTGGAAAACTTGTAGCTTCTACATCAATATTTACTGCTTCACCTTTCACTTTTATGTTATGGAGACATCTTCTTTTCTTAAACCTCGTGAATCAACCTCTGCTAGCTTCATATCTTTCTTCTGAAACTTCCCAACCTCTCTCAACCTCCATAGAATTGAAGAGAGTTGGGGCCTCTGGATTAGGCTTGCCTTAAGGGAATGTTGTGGTTGGTTTGATCTATCCACACCACTCAGACTTTCTCCATATCAGCAATAAGCTTGTTTAACTTTCTTATCTTTCATGTGTTCGCTGGAGTAGCACTTTTAATTTCCTTCAAGAACTTGTCCTTTGCATTCACAAATTGGTTAATGCTATATGAGGCCTAGCTTTCACTCTGTCTCAACTTTCAACACACCTTCCTCACTAAGCTTAATCATTTG
This sequence comes from Macaca mulatta, assembly GCF_049350105.2. Lineage (NCBI taxonomy): Eukaryota > Metazoa > Chordata > Mammalia > Primates > Cercopithecidae > Macaca > Macaca mulatta. Next base: position 174,635,652 of record NC_133409.1, read on the forward strand.
CAGTTTTTGATGTAAGGTGAGAAATGTGAGACCCTTCCTTTCATTTGAACACATAGAGGCCATTGTAGGGTTATTAATTGTCCTAATTTCAATATTGTTGTGTCTCAGTGAATAAGAAGTCCCAAGAAGAGGGAGAGAGATGGGGGAATACTCAGTCAGTCAGACAGTCAGAACACACATAGCACTCACTGATTAAGTTCACCATCTTATATGGGCACAGTTCATGGCACTCCAAAACAATAATAATAATAACATCAAAATCACTGATTACAGATCACCATCACAGATATAATAGTAATAATAATTTTGAAATATTACTATAATTACCAAAATATAGTACAAAGACACAAAATTTACTCATGCTGTCAGAAAAATGACACCAATAGACTTGCTTGATGCAGGTTTGCTACAAACCTTCGAACTGTAAAAACACAGTATCTGCAAAGTGCAATAACATGAAATATGCCTGTATTCATTGTCCATTTTTTCTTCCAATTTCCCCTCTAACCAGTAGAGTTGAGTTACGAGAAAAAAAAACATACGTTTATTTAAATGGTGTTGACATACCCTGAGAATTTGTAAACATGTTTGTTTCCACATGCTCCTTCCTCAGCCATATAGTCTTTGAAAAATAGAGGGATTTACATAATGGTAGCATGGGCCACTTGTGTGGCATAAATATATATGTTGCTAAGTAAACATTATATACACATAAAATATATACATAACACTAAGTCTTGCTTATACAAGAGCTAAAGTAAAGAGTGCCTTCTGGCTCAGCTCAGAAAATGTAATTTCTATAATAAATCATTTTTGTCCTTATATCTTGATAGTCAAGGCCCACACAATAAGATAAAACTTTCACACACGATAAGATAAAACTTTCTCTCTCTCTCTCTCTCTCTCACACACACACGCACACACACACACATGCACACACACGCACACACACACGCACACACACACACGCACGCACACACACGCGCACGCACACACACGCACACACACACGCACACACACACACGCACGCACACACACACACACGCACACACGCACACACACGCACACACACGCGCACACGCACACGCACACACACACGCGCACACACACGCACACACACACACGCACGCACACACACGCACACACACACACGCACACGCACGCACGCACGCACACACACGCACACACACGCACACACACACGCGCGCGCACACACACACACGCACACACACACGCGCACGCACACACACACGCACACGCACACACGCACACACGCACACACGCACACACACACGCGCACACACACACACACGCGCACACACACACGCACACGCACACACACACACACGGAAACTAGGGATAGCAACACTATCAAAAACTAAATGGATCCCAAACCAGTGAATGCTAAATAGTCAAAAATCATCATAAAACAAAGTGTGTGTTGCTGTTTCTTTTATTTAAGCCACTGGGTTTTCAACATTCATCAGAATAAGAGAGAAGCTTCCATTCGTTTTTTATGGATGGTAACTAGGTCTGCTTTCTTGAACATTCCACGCCAGCTGGGTCTGGCAATGCTTGTCATTGCTCTGATCAGCTGTAGGGGTCTAAAGACTCCCTGTGTCTGTCTTTCGCTTATCATTCTAAAGACACTAATCTCCTAATCTCCAAATAATAATCTGGTATTGTTAACCTTAGGTTTGAGCTTTTTAGTTCATCAGGAAAGAAAGGGCAGTGTTCAGAATGGTAGAGAAAATATCTACAGTTTATAAAGGAAAACTGAAACTGCTTTCCCAATGTAGCAAGTCCTCATCATTAAAAAATCACTCACTCCACAAGGAAAGGTCCATAGTAGAATACTGTTTTTACCTATCCTTTTTCACTTCTTTGCCCAGAAGTTACCTATTAATAATGATAGTCTCAGTTGAGAAAAATCCAAAAAATTCGGCAGAATTTTTAAAATTTTCTTTCTTATCCTTTCAGCTGTCTGCCCAGAATTTGACCATGATTGGAAGCAAGTTCTATGTTCGCAGCAATTTATCTTTCTACATCACCTGTTTCTAGGTGATAAATACGCCATTTTCAAATTAGTGTGGCATTTGTGCAGTTAATTATATGCATTAGAAATCGTTGCAACAGGAATGTAATTTTCACCCCGCACATACGAAAGCAGAAATCTTCCCTAAACACACCACTCCAATGCATTAAATTTCATAGCCAATTCTTACTAAGTGAAACCTTAGAAAGATATTTTCTGAGAAAAATAATTAAAACTTTGAAGAAACAGTAAATGTTATCACCTCCCCAAAATGCCTAGGAATAAGAAAGAGAATACAGTTTTCTTACAAATCAAAGATAATCACCTAGAGACCCCCAGAAAAGGACGCTTCTTACCCTCAGGTAACTTAGAGCCTAAATTACGAATTTTGTAATGACTTATTTCAGGTTCAACCATAAAGCTACATGTTAATTGTAACATAAGCTTGTCAATCCTATATTACTTTCCATCCTTGTTACTTTTAATAAATTACAGATAATTACTAAAATCTTGATATATTTTTCCTTCATCTCAAATTTGGATAAGACCTTATTTTCTCTATACCATTTGGCTAAAAAGAATTTTAAAAGTAAGGTGCTTATTAGCTGTTATAACAATAGCTGACTAAATGCCAACAAAAAAGCCACTCTTCACATTTTACTTTCATTTTTGGACTCAGTTAAAATACTTCCAAAACATTCCTGCTTTGACTTTGAGAAGATGTAATTGTGATATTAAATTTTATTGAAATTTCTCAGGTCCTGATTTGTGTACAGGCTGGTGCTCTGAGTTCCCACGAAGCAGTAAAACGTTTAAAATACTGTCTGTGCAAATGCAAAATTTATGAATTCACACATCTCTGGTTGATTTATGTGAAATAATAATGCACTATTTAATGCTTAAACATGGCTAGGAGCAATGCTAGGCTATCAAGATGTACAATGGAATAATAGATTTATAAGACGGATAACCTTCTTGCCTAGAGAAGCTTGTTTAAAGGTGTTGTACAGATATATTAAACTATATGTAATTTTATACTAACTTAATGCTGTAGGCCTGTACTGCAAGCAATAAAAGATTACAGTCATGGCATTTGCAATAATAAAATGATCTGGCTATTCAATATAAGGTATCTGAGGACTAAAAGGAGATAAGGAACTTGTTTAAAACTTTTGTCCCTTTTCATTCATTGCTCTTTACAAAATATTTTTCCCCTTTATGTGGCCAACATAAATCCATGGCCCAGTGGTCAGCTCTCATCATATAACTAGGGGGAAAGTTGTCCGTGAGGATAATAACTGGATGTTTTCAGGGCTCCTCCAGGCACATTTAATTCTCACATGATTTGCTTCAAAAAACTAACCAAAAACTTATTAAGATGAGACACAAGAGAGGATTATAATTGGCAGGTTTTCGGTAGTCTCTTTACACTTTTTCTTACAGTGCAAGTATTTTTTTAGTTAGAGAAGAACATATTTTTGTCATCTGAGTTTTTGTTCTTTCCATCTTTGTAAGGTAAACACTGATATACATGAGTCCAACTTTTATGCCCACAGGAGTTAAGAGATATTAAAAAAAAAAATTTAGAATTTTTAGTTGTTATTCTCATGATACAGTGCTTTGAATTTTGTAGTGATTTTCTTTCAAAGTTTAGTCTTCTTCCACATAGTGTGCTAAATTAATGACAAAATGTCTCTCTAAAATAGAGATATAAACAAGGTAATCAGCATCTTTAAAATATTTCCATTTGTATTGCAATTTCAACTAAATTTAACAGATGTATTCATTTATCTATACACAATTCAGCAAAGTAATTTTAATAACCAATGAGGTATTTTAAATTTTGTGTTAACTAACGCAGAATTTTCATGCAATCTCTTGAAATCACCAATTTTTTGTCACATTGACACTTCAATGCAATTCATTTTACATTGATTAGTGGAGTTACAAACCAAAAGAGCTATACAGGATAAATGACCAGCTATAAGGAAATACAGATTGGTCCTGTATTTTCTAATTACATTGCAAAAGGTCCAGTTGAAATCAAATTAAAATTTGGTGACATTTTCAAAATACTTAAAATGAAGAATTTTTTTCTTCCAGCTAGGAAAGCTCCATTGTATCTCTGTGACTCCATTGCCTATTTAAGACAATATTTTAAAAGTTTGACAGTAATATCAATTATATGACCTTCAAGTCAGCTCTGTGTGTCAAAAAATAGCCCAATCGCCTATTGACCATGAAATGTTCCACTCTCTTTCTGTGCATATAGTTTCAAAACAGCAAAATTTCCACAGCTATTGTTAATGGCATTTCAGCAACTTTTATTCCCTATTTACACATACAGTGGAAACACATGTAATTAAGAAATATCTCAGTGCTGAAATATCATCTTATGTGGGGCTCTAACTGTTGAATGATTTTCAGCATTTTCAACATTGCCCTTAGGAGATGTACAGTATCTGAATAGCCAGAAATCTAGTAACCAGTTGAAACGTGCCAAAATATGTGGTCAGTCTGAGCTTTGAAAAGGCAGAGGATATAACTTGTGTCCATTTTAACCAGGTTTCCTGTAAGTAACATCTGACTAGCTTCCTGAGGTGTGATCAGCAGAAACACTGTGAAAATAGGTAACTGTAGTACCCTTTATAAAAAGAAGAGAGGAAAGAAATTGTGGCATTATTCAACTTTGATTCCTAAAGGGATACAAAGGTATTCTTATTCAGAAAAACATTAATTCAAATACAAAAGATACAAATACAATTAGAAAAACATATTTAAATTTGATATTTGAATGTTTTGGATTGGAAGTTAAGAGAACGTTCAAGTTTCTGCTTAAATGGCACCAATATAAACAGCACAGCATCCCCCGTCCTATCCCACCTACATTATTTTCTATCTTGTTACCCTGCTTTTTTTGGTCATAACACCTTTAATACCCAAATTATTATGTATTCATTTGTTTCTCAGTTTACTGTCTCATGCCCTCTACCAAAATGTAAGCTCCGTGAGTGCAGAAAGTGACTCCATTTTGTTCATTGCTGTATCTAATGCACCTTGGACCAACAGCACCCAGTAGAACCTAATAAATATTCATTGAGCAAATCAGTCATCTCTTTCACTAACTAATTCTTTAGCCTTGAATAAGTCACTCAATTCTTCTAGGTTTCAGTCTTCCTCTATTTTCTAGAATGAGGGATTGGACAATCTTTCAGATTAAAATACTTTAATTTTATTAAAATGCTTTAATTTGACCCCATAGACTTTCCCCTATAAATTATGGCATATTTCCATGAATCTATCTAGACAAATATTAATTTCCCAAACAACACCAGTTATGGTTGTTCCACAGCCATAACCAGATTAGAGCTGTAATAAGTGTCATACTTTTCCACTTTAATAATTCAAATTCCTTTTCAGTTACTTAAATTTTTTAAAAAAGCATAGTTTTGTGCCGGCTATCTATTTATTGCTCCTCAAGTCCAAATCCCTCATCGTACTGCCTTGTGAAACTGCAGCTGGACCCTCTAAACATTTCTCCTTTTGTTGACTCCATTTGTCGATTGGCACAGTTCTAAGCATTATCAGTAGAGGGCGATAGTGGAACACTGGCGAAGAAAAGAATGTCTCCTCACTCAAGTGTTTCCTCCCTTCCGGCTCCTGCAGTGTCCGCCATCATGTGGGACGCTGGTAGTGCTCAGTTACCCAGCAATCCAGCAGCAACCCTGCAGGCAGCTGCCTAGCAAGTTCGACTGGTACCCCAGCCAGCAACCCAGAAAGTCTGGCAGGCACCTCAGTGAATGGTTTCCAACAGTGTTCTGCCTGTGTTCTAGCTGATTTCCCAGTAAGTTTCACTGGCATCCCAGCAAGAAGTTTCGTGTTTGTCCTACGGTCCCACACCAGGGAGCTTCTCCTCCATCCAGTGGGCTGCAGCCATGCCCTCTCTAACAGGACTGACTCTCAGCATGGAAGCAGGGGCTGCTTCCAGATTCAGTTCTTCCCTCGGTACTTGGACTTAGCCATGGCATCAGTGACTGCATTCTCTGCTGTTCCTGTATTCCTGGAAGTTCTCTTTACCTCTTAGTAATTAGTCCCTAGCTACTATTTGATAATTATCTGTAAGAAACTTTAATTATTCAGATTACTGTGTGTTTTCTGTCTCCTAGCTGGACCCTGAATGATAATAGTGGTTAAAAGGAAGTGTTTTCCAAACACTGCAGCTAGATTAGTCTGAATTTTCTACAATACTATTTGTGCAGAAAGAAGGCAAGAGCTCCATACAGAAGTTCGGTGGGTCTTGGGGAAGTCAGAGAAACTTAATAAATTTAAATAATATATCTACTATGACCTCAAATTATGCTAACATCTCTATTTGTATTTTCTAAAGTTATGGGAGTTCTTGTAATTTTGAGACTTATTATTCTTCAAAATGCTAAAAAACAGAAAAGTCTAAAATTTAAAAGTATGCTTCCGTAGTTTCTAGTTTTATATAAGGGAATTGTTTAAAAAGAAGGACAGATTTTTAATGAGCAAGTGAGGGAAATGGAATTTAATAAATACACATGCCTCTAGAGTCCAATTTCCTTTATATAAGAGGATGAAAATCGGTCAGTAAAACGCCTTCATGTAGATTGTTACAGACTTTACACATGGTTGCTCATATGTATAAACCATCAGGGCCTTACATATCCAGTGATAGTAGCTTAAACAGGATTAGGCATGGGTACTTTCTGGTTAGAATATAGTATTTCATAGACCCCATGAACCTTATGGAATGCTTTATGGTTTAATGCAAAACATACACAATAAACCTTCACACCATGATTTCTTTTCTCCTTTTAAAATACTCCCTTAAATTGTACAACAAATATAGATTCTTTTGAGTCCCCTTCCTTAACTTTCAAAAGCTGAATAAGATCCTCAATACTTGTCCACCTTGTCCTTTCACTTAGCGGAAAGAGGTGATGTCATCTGACACAAATATACATACTTTCTTATATTCCTCACAAGCTGTACAGATGTCCTTCACTCTTTTTAAGAAACTATTAAAGTCAGAGTTGGAAATAGGTACCCTGTTTAAGTAAACATAAGCAGTGGTTTCTGGGGGGGAAAAAACAGCATTTAAAAAATTTTAGTTGATGTTACTCTTTAACTGCTACTTGTTAAATATTTTGAAAGTGTTGTCCGTATTGAAGAAAAGAAATAGAGCCATGATGGGAAATAATTTCCACATAAACTATATTGCACATTGAGGGCAGGCTGGACGGGAGAATAAGAGAGGGAAGATGATGAAATTGTAACCTATGAGCCTGAGTATATGTGGAAGTAGAGATTGTTCTTGCCTGGCAAGACAGATACGTTTCCTCAGGTATGTTTTAACTATCTGAGACTGTTCCACTCTCCTCTCTACAACTTTCCTGCTATTTCAGTCCTGGTGTAAGCCCCTTATTTTACAAACCAAAAAACTAAGCTATATATAGGTTAAGTCCAAGGTTACACGGCTCATTGCTGAACTGAGCTTTAATGCATTGAGGATTGCAGTACTTATAACCAAAATCAGTTCATAGACACTGTAGCAGAGGCTGCTAGTTGCCTCCCAAAGTCCAGCCTCCCATCTTGAAACAGAATTCCACTTTGTAGCTGAGCACATTGCTACCCAGTCTCCCTTGCAGCTAGGTGTGGCTATGAGACCACTTGACCTGTAAGATGTAAATAGAATTTGTCTATATAGTTTCCAAGAATTATCACTACAGGTAAAAGTTACAGCCTTTTCTGCCACCTCAGTGTTCTTGCAGACTCAATTAAAATTAAGCAGCTGACAAACAGTCATCTTGGACCCTAAAGTGATATGCTAAATATGACTGACCAGCAAGAGAAAAAGACCAATGGGTCTTGATGCAATGATGCCACCATACCAGGCCTGGACTCCCTACTTCAAGAAAGAAATTATCTTGTCTAAGCCACTAATAGGCACCTACGGCTAATCCTAATCCTAACTGCCACAGACAATTTCAGGTCCATGAGTTGTATGGCTGCTCTTTGAGACAGAACAACAAATCCTCACATCTCAGGAAGAGTCCAACAAAAATCTGAGGTCTTGCTACTCAAAATGTGATTCACTGACCAGCAGCAATGACATCAGCTGCAAATTCAACAGCAACTCAGAATGCCAGTCCTCTCCATATGAAACCCGAATCTGCATGTTTACAGGATTCCTGAGTATCTGCACTCACACTGAAGGAGCACTATTTGAAGGTAACTGACTTAACCTTCCCATGAAAATTGCTACTGGACCTAGTGGGTGTGGGCAGTTTTATTGTAGGATCTTTCTGCTAAGACCAACAAATATCATGGTCTCTGGCAAGATATCCAAAATCTGATTCAGGTCTTCCGGTCACTTGTAGCCAGCTATCAGGTGAGGATCTATATTTTAAATTTAATAATCATCAGAAAGCAATTTTAAACATAATTTTGTATGTCTCAGTAAACCCTAGGAACACAAAATGTCAACAATCAGTTAAAATATGAAGAAATATTGGTGTCTGTTTTCTTCTTGTGATTGTATAATAGTCCTTTGCGGAAGTGGACACAGTTGATCCTGAGGCATGTTTCTTCATCCCAGTCTAGAGTTTTCTCCACCCACTGTGGCTTATTTGTGCAGGAAGGAGAAAAGAGCTTCATACAAGAGTTTGGTGTGTCTTGGAGATGTCTGAGAAACTTGCTCCTGGTTACAATGAATCAGAGGTAGAAGTTGGACTGCCATGGGTCCTAAATATAAGATTCCTTCCCTTTGCCAAAAAAAAAAAAAATCCATTACACAATTTTGACTCTGAAAACATTCTTCAAAAAGGTTTTTATAAGGTGAAGATTCAAAGTTGTATAATGTCCATTTTGAGTGAGTAACTCCAATTGTTTAAAAATGATTTCTCTTGATATCTTGGGTTCTGTAATTATTTTAAAAATAATTATGATCTAAAGCATAGGAAGTTTAAGAATGGGCACTAATAACTTTAACAAACCAGAAAGAGTGGCTGTCCAAACAACTGAACATGTTCTTGTATATTCTTACTCCTGTACTGACAATGTTTGGAATTAGTGCTAGTTCTCATTGTTCTGTCCAGTGCTTTTTTAAAAAAAAAAAAAAAAAAAAATCTTTTTTAAATTTTTATTTTGTTTGATTTTACTTTAAATTATGGGATATATGTGCAGAATGTGCAGGTTTGTTACATAGGTATATGTGTGCCATGGTGGTTTGCTGCACGTATTGACCCGTCCTCTAGGTTCCCTCCCCTCAGCCCCACACCTCACAACAGGCCTCAGTGTGTGATGTTCCCCTCCTTGTGTCCATGTGTTCTCATTGTTCAACTCCCACTTACGAGTGCGAACATGCAGTGCTTGGTTTTCTGTACCTTTGTTAGTTTGCTGAGGATGATGGCTTCCAGCTTCATCCATGTCCCTGCGAAGGACATGATCTCATTCTTTTCTATGGCTGCATAGTATTCCATGGTGTATGTTTTTGTTATCCAGTCTATCATTGATGGGCATTTGGGTTGCTTTCATATCTTTGCTATTGTGAATAGTGCCGCAATAAACATACATATGCATGTGTCTCTATAGTAGAATGATTTATATTCCTTTGGTTATATACCCAGTAATGGGATTGCCGGGTCAAATGGTATTTCTGGTTCTAAATCCTTGAGGAATCGCCACACTGTCTTCCACAAAGGTTGAACTAATTTACATTCCCACCAACACTATAAAAGTGTTCCTATTTCTCTACAGCCTCGTCAGCATCTGTTGTTTTTCTGACTTTTTAATAATCACCATTCTGACTGGTGTGAGATGATATCTCATTGTGGTTTTGATTTGCATTTCTCTAATAATCAGTGATGTTGAGCTTTTTTCATATGTTTTTTGACCACATAAATGTCTTCTTTTGAGAAGTGTCTGTTCATATACTTTGCCCGCATTTGACGGAATTGTTTGTGGGGTTTTTTGTAAATTGGTTTACGTTCCTTGTAGATTTAAGATATTAGACCTTTGTCAGATGGTTAGATTGCAAAAATTTTCTCCCATTCTGTAGGTTGCCTGTTCACTCTGATGATAGTTTCTTTTGCTGGGCAGAACCTCTTTAGTTTAATTAGATCCCATTTGTCAATTCTGGCTTTTTCTGTAATTGCTTTTGGTGTTTTAGTCATGAAGTCTTTGCCCATGCCTATGTCCTGAATGGTATTGCCTAGGTTTTCTCCTAGAGTTTGTATGGTTTGGGGTTTTACATTTAAGTTTTTAATCCACCTTGAGTTAATTTTTGTATAAGGTGTAAGGAGAGGGTGAGTGTCAGTTTTCTGCATATGGCTATCTAGTTTTCCCAGCACCATTTTTTGAAAGAAAATCCTTTCCCCATTGCTTGTTTTTGTCAGGTTTGTCGAAGATCAGATGGTTGTAAATGTGTGGTGTTATGTCTGAGGTCTCTGTTCTGTTCCATTGGTCTATATATCTGTTTTGGTACCAGTACCATGTTGTTTTGGTTACTGTAGCCTTGTAGTCTAGTTTGAAGTCAGGTAGCATGATGCCTCCAGCATTGTTCTTTTTGCTTAGGATTCTCTTGGCTATACAGGCTCTTCTTTGGTTCCATATGAAATTTAAAGTAGTTTTTTCTAATTCTGTGAAGAAAGTCAATGGTAGTTTGATGGGAATAGCACTGAATCTATAGATTACTTTGGGGAGTATGGCCACTTTCATGATATGGATTCTTCCTATCCATGAGGATGGAATATGTTTCCATTTGTTTGTGTCCTTTCTTATTTCTTTGAGCAGTGGTTTGTTGTTCTCCTTGAAGATGTCCTTCACATCCCTTGTTAGCTCTATTCCTAGGTATTTTATTCTCTTTGTAGCAATTGTGAATGGGAGTTCATTCATGATTTGGCTCTCTGCTTGTCTATTTTTGGTGTATAGGAATGCTTGTGATTTTTGCACATTGATTTTATATCCTGAGACTTTGCTGAAGTTGCTTATCAGCTTATGGAGTTTTGGGACCGAGATGATGGAGTTTTCTAAATATAGAAACATGTCATTTTCAAACAGAGACCATTTGACTTCCTCTCTTCCTATCTGAATACCCTTTATTTCTTTCTCTTGCCTGATAGCAAGATGTTGAATTTTATCAAAGGCCTTTTCTGCACCTATTGAGATGACCATGTGGTTTTTGTCACTGGTTCTGTTTACGTGATGGATTACATTTACTGATTTGCACATGTTGAAGCAGCCTTGCAATCCACAGATGAAGTCGACTTGATCATGGTGGGTAAGTTTTTTGATGTGTGGCTCTGTCCAATGCTTTCAATGGAGTTTCAAGCAGTTATAGTTACAGACACAACAGAATTCAAGTCAAACATACCTAAGGATATAATTCAAGATTTTCAAATAAATTAAATAGAGTAATATATGTTTGTCTCTTATACATTTATCTGTAGCTTTATTTAATATAAAAACATATAATAAATTCCACATATTTAAAACGTATCATATAATAACTTATGATACATGTATACACTCATGAAACCATTACCAGAATCAAGGCAATAAATTACTCTTAAAAGTGTCCTTATGTACTTTTTTTTTTTTTTTGAGACAGAGTCTCGCTCTGTTGCCAGGCTGGAGTGCAGTGACATGATCTCGACTCACTGCAACCTCCGCCTCCCGGGTTCAAGCGATTCTCCTGCCTCAGCCTCCTGAGAAGCTGGGACTATAGGTGCGTGCCACCACGCCCAGCTAATTTTTTTGTATTTTTAGTAGAGACAAGGTTTCACCATATTGGCCAGGATGGTCTCGATCTCTTGACCTCATGATCCGCCTGCCTTGGCCTCCCAGAGTGCTAGGATTACAGGCATGAGCCACTGCGCCTGGCCTATGCTACCTTTTAATCCCTCCTACTTGTACCTCCCCACCCCCTGATCCCTTTCTACAGATAATCACTGTTTCTGCTCTCTGTCATGAGATTAGTTTGAATTTTTTATAATACTATTTGTCTAGCTTTTTCCACTCTGCATAACAATTCTGATAATCATCGATGTTGCTGCATAGATTAAGAGTTGTTGCTTTTTATTACTGAGTAGTATTACATTATGAGGATATATAATAGCAAATATATGCATATAATAGCAAATGTCCACATAGCAATGGACATTTGGGTTGATTCCAATTTTCAGCTATTATAAATAAAGTTTCTAAGAACATTCATGTAAAAGTCTTTGTGTGGACATACAATTTCATTTCTCCCGGGGGAATGTTTGGAACTTGTGGTAGATCAATGTTTACATTTTTAAGAAGCTGCCAAACTGTTTTATTTTAAATCCCACCAGCAATAACAAAGTTCAAGTTTCTCCACATAATCACCAACTCTGTTGTCTGTCTTGCTGATTATAGTCATTTCAGTGGGTGTGTAGTGGTGTCTAACTGTGGTTTTAATTTATATTTCCCTAATGATTAATGATGTTGAGCATATTTTCATGTTTATTTTCCATCCATAGATCTTTTGGTAAATGATCTGTTTAAATCTTTTGGCTTTTAAAAATTGGTTTATTTGCTGTCTTATTATCATATTTTGGAGTTCTTTTAATACTCTGGATATAAGTGCTTTAACAAATGTAATTTTCAAATATATTTTCCCAGTCCATGGCTAATTTTTGCATTCTCTTAATAGTGTCTTTCAAATAATTTTTTAAATTGTGACACAGGCTAATATATCACTTTTTTCTTTTTGCGTTGTATTTTTGATGTTGTGTTTAAATACTCATGATCTAACCCAAGACCACAAAGACTTCTAAATGTTTATCTCCAGTTGTTTCATGTTTGTTAGGTTTCACACTTAAGTCTAGGGACCATTTCAAGTTAATTTTTACATGTTGCAATATATGGTCAAATTTCTTTTTTTTACAGATGGCTGACCAATTGTTCCAGCATCATTTACTGGAATTATTATCCTTTATCCATAGAATTGTCTTTGTTGAAAATCATTTCACCATGTATTTTGAGCTTGTTTCTGGGTTCTTTATGCCTTTCCATTGATCTAGTTCTCTATTCTTATGCCAATACCACATTATTTGATTTCTGTAATAAGTCTTGAAAAACAGACATTGTAAGTCTTCCAACTTCATATAGATATAAAACTGAATTTTATTCTTCTACCATTTCAATTTTGATTTATTTTGTCTTTCCTTATGGCATTGGCTAGAACTGCTAGTATAATGTTGAATAGAAGGAATTAAAGAGAATACCCTTGCCTTGATCTTAGCAAAAAGGCACTCAGACTTTTGGTATTAAGGATGACATAGCTGTAGGCTTTTCATAGATCCTTTCATCAGGTTGAGAAATATCCTTTTCATTCATAGTTTTCAGAGAATGTTTATCAGGGATAAATATTTAATTTTGTCAGTGGCTTTTCTAGTCTCTATCAATTTAACCTATGCATTTTTTGTTTATTAATATGATAAATTAAACTGATTGATTTTCAAATGTTAAATGAAACTTGCATTTCCAGGATCATCCTCACTTGATCAAGTTTTATTACCTTTTTAAAAAATGTTAATGAATTCTATTTAGAAAATTTTGTTAACTGTTTTTGCATCTATGTTCATAAAGGTTATTGGTCTGTAATCTTTTTGTCCTCTAACATCTTTTTCTGGTTTTGGAATCAGGGTAATGCTATTCTCATAGAATAATTTGGTAAGTGTTCCAATTTCTTCCGTGTAGACTTAGTATTATTTATTCCTCCAAAGTTTGTAGAATTGCCTAGCGAAGCCACCTCAGCCTGGAGCTTTCTTTGTGGGAAGGTTTTAGCAAATTCAATTTCCCTTGTAGACACAAGCCTATTCTGGCTACCTTTTCCTTCTAGAGTGAACTTTTGTAGTTTATGTCTTTCAAGAAATGTGTCCATTTTATCTAAACCATCAAATTTAGAGACATAAAGCTCTTTGTACTATCCATTTATTGTCTTTTTAACATAGGTAGCATGGTATCTATGTCAGCTCTAGAATTTCTGATATTGATAATTTGTGTTTCCTGTCTTCTGATCAGTCTGGCTAGAGGTTTATCAAGTTTGTAAATTCATTCAAAGAACTAGCTTTCAGTGTCTGTCACTGATTTTCAGTGTCATTGATTTTCTGTTTTTAAAATTTATTTCTGCTCTACATAGTATTTTTCTTATATCTGTTAACTTTGGCATTAGTTTGCACTTTTTCCTAGTCTCTTAAAATAGAATCAGAGGTCAATGATTTCAACTTTTCTTCTTTACTAATTTAGACATTTCTGGCTATAAAATTTTCTCTAATCACTGCTTTGGCTATAGTCTACAAATTTTGATATGTAGTGTTTTCACCTTCATACTGATTTCACTTTTGATTTCTTCTTTAACTCATGGGGTATGTAAAATTATATAATGTATTTTCCAAATATTTATGAACTTTTTCGGAATGTTTTTGGTTAATGATTCCAAATTTAATTATATTTTTAGAGAATATACTTTATTAGATTTGAATTTAATGAAACTTGTTTTATGATCCCAAATATAGTTTACTTTAATAAATGTATTGGGTACACTAGAAAAGAATGTGTATTCTGCTCATTGAGTCTAGGGTTCTAGAAATAAAAGATCAAGTTTGTTGATGGAGTTATTCGAATATTCTACATCCTGTAGATATTCCATTTACTTATTCTATAATTATCGAGAAGAAATATTGAAATCTCTGACGCTGATTGAGGATTTTTCTATTTCTTCTTGAAGTTCTGTCAGCTTTTTCTATTTTGAAATGTTTGTCTCTGTTATTAACTTGTTATTAACTTTTGTTATTCAATGCATAAACAATTTGGCTTATTATATGTTCAGAAATCTACTTCAATGGATATTAATATAACTACTCCAGCTTTCTTGTGATCAGTGGTAGTATGTCTTTTTCCATTATTTCACTTCTATTTATTTCTTTATATTTAAAGTGGATTTCTTGTAGACAATATAAGGTTTAGCCTTGCTTTTTTAATCCAAATTGCCAATCTCACCTCTTAATATGAAAATTAGAGCATTCACATTCATCATGATAATTTATATTCTTGGGTTTAAATTTACCATCTTGCTATTTGTTTCCTATTTGGCTCATCTGATTTTTGCTCTCTTTTTTCTACCTTTTCTGGATTAATTTTTTTCATGATTGTACTTTATCCTCTTTGTTAGTTTATTAACTAACAAAGACTTACATATTTGTTTTTATCCTTTTAGTGGTGGTGCTTTCGTTTTATAGGATAGATCTTTAACTTAACACAGTCTACTTTCAAGTAATATAATAACACTTTAGGTACAATGTAAGAAGCTCACAAAGTTTACTTCTGCTTCTATCTCCAGGACTTTGTGCTACTTCTACCAAATGTTTTCCTTCTACATGTTGTAAACCCTACAATACACTACTTCTATTTAAACAATAAAGGATCAACAAACTGAACAAAAATCAAAAAAAGTATTTTACATTTAACTACATATTTATTATTTCCAGTGTTCTTTATTCTCTTATGTGGATGCAGGTTTTCATCTAGTATCATTTTCCAAAGGACTTTTTTGTTTTAACATTTTTTATACCGTGGATCTAATGACTATGAATTCTTTTGGCTTTTTTAATATTTGAAAAAATGTGTCTTTTTTTAAACATATTTTTACTATATAGAGAATTCTAAAATAACCATTTCTTTCTTTCAGTAGTTTAAATATGATGCTCTACTATCTTCTGACTTGCATTATTTCTGATAAGAAGTATGCTATCATGCTTACCTTTTTTCAGCAAAATATAGATAATGTTTCTTTTTATCCTTGCCTTTAATATTTTCTTTTATCACTTGTTTTAAGCAATTTGCATTGGAGCAATTATCTTCATGTTTCTTATGCTTAAGGTTTTTTCATCTTCTTGGATCTCTGGATTTATAGCTTTCATTATATTTGGAAATTTTTCAGATTTTTTTTTTTTTTTTTTTTTTTTTTTTTGCGGAGGCAGACGTTGCTTCAGGTGGGAGTATAAATATTGTCCCTGTTATTCCATTATATCTGAAAGGAAAAATCTTATTTTAAAATCTCTCTGATGTAAAAGCAAATAGAACTGAATTTGAATCTAAGCTTTACCAACTACTAATTGTTATTTAATCTCTTTAAGCTTTATTTCTCCATTTCTGAAAAAAATATGAGAATTAAATGAGATAATGTAAACAATGCATTTATAGTGCACCACATATACAAATCATTCAATAAATACTAGAAATTATATCTCTAAAACTGAAGACTCTTTCAAGGCATCAAAAACAAAGTTCAATTAATGAAAATTATTAAGAACATTTTATGAACACATCCATGCTGTTTTTTGTTGTTGTTGCATGTTTTACAGAATTATCTGTTATTTCTTGCTGTGATCTAAAATCTCTTCGTGTTTCAGAAAGCAACTTACTATTTTGCATTGTACTTGATCCAGAATGTGGTTGGATTTTGTCAGCTATGGAGAACATGAATGTTTTAGAATTTGTTTCTCTGAGCTTTCTCACCCTCCCCTGCCCCTTGAAAATGGTAATGACAATAGCATCTTAGAAATTCAGTGTTATTTCTTCACAATGCTACACATGGCAGAAAAGCCCATCCCCAACCCTGGGCATCTATTCCCATCCTAATTAAAATTCCCATTACCTGTGACAGCAACTTCTTGCTTACGCTCTAGCTCAACTTCTTTGGGGCAAAGTTCGCCTTATCAAACTTTGACAGATAGTTATAGCAAATGGAAAAGACACAGAATTCTTAGTTAGTAGTTTCTAAAATAATCAATTTTACTATCTTAGAAACTTTCATTTATTCAAGCTAATCTGTCAAAGCATTTGTTCTATCTTTTCAAAATTAATTATGATGCTGTCTTGTTATAGTCTAAAATATGCCAAGTCCTTTGTGATTAAGAATTTTTTATTTCTGACTTGGGGAGTAATCCTTAACTCAGAAGAAGGGGAAGAAACAGCTGTGCTCCTGACAGCTAACAGCTGATTAAGAGGCTGAAAATATTTTGGAAGAAAGTCTCTTTATGAAAAAAACAAAATTCCAGCAAGATGCCAACAGCAAAGAATACTAGTAATTAGGGCTGAAATACCTTTGTTTCGTGGTATAATAGATAAGGGAGAAATTGCCTGGATGTCACTCAATATGAAGAATTCATGTTTTGAGTTTTAAAATGGCCATCAGTGCAGAGTTGCTGGGTGGTAGTAGTTGATAATGATGATGCACTTTCTTCTCTAGGTTGAAAAGTTTGCTATTTTATAAGCACAATGGTTGATACTCTATTAAATCCAACAGAAGAAGGTTCTATGCCAAAGCTTTCTTTTGTAAGCACCTTGTCTGTAACTTTGGTCAAATTTAGTCATCTTTTGGGAAACTTGCCACAGTTATTAAATTTAACTCAGATCACTAATTGATAAGTATTAATCTGTTGGAAAAATGTGATAAAATAAATTAAGAGAGAACTGAGCTAGAATGTAGTTTCAGGGAAGGAGAATTTTTGGAAGAAAATGAACCCTAAGATAGATTTAAAGCCTTATATTTAATTTTACCATAATTTAGGTAAAGATTTAATAATTCAGAGAATTTGGTTAATGGTATCATTAATTAAAACTAATTTTGCGAAACCCCTCCTATAATAAAATAGAAGCTCCAGACTATTATGACCCGGGAAATAATTGAATAATATATTATCCATTTCTAAATTTTTAAGACGAATATAAAATTCAGTTAAATAAACTGAAATAATTACCATAAAAATAATGATAATGATAATGTATTGAGAAACTATGAGATTTTTATAAGAAATTAAGCCTGTCCTATAAATTTTAGAAATACCTATTACTAATTTTTCATTTGCATAAAACATATTGTATTTTCAAATAAAATTAAAAATTAAAGATGTTCGTAAGTTAGAAAAAAATTTTAAGAACATCTTAATTAAGACAATGTAACTTATTGGTCAGTCTTAAAAATTGTGCAAACTAAACATTTTGTCTTGGAAACTGTAAGACAAAGGCTTAATTATTATTATTTTTTATTTTTTTATTATACTTTTAAGTTCTAGGGTACATGTGCACAACGTGCAGGTTTGTTACATATGTATACTTGTGCCATGTTGGTGTGCTGCACCCATCAATTCATCATTTACATCAGGTATATTTTTTTAATTATCAAAGGTTATATTAACATACTAAACAGTGATGTTTTATTTGGTGAGATTATGTGTCATTTTAAGATACAAGCCCCTTCTAATCAGAACCAAGCTAACACAATCCATGTAAGTGAATTAATAGCCATCCCTTCATTGAATAATTGGCCAAAAGTCTTTGGGCAAGAAAAAGACATTTTCTTGTCAATTTAAATAGAAAAATACAGGGAATATGCTGTAAAAATATAAATACAAAATACAAGAGTGGTCTTTTTAATATTTTTATTTTCTAAAAAATTTTTATATCAATAAAAGCTATATGTAAGATGATATCTCATCATTAAATAATCTATAAATGTTGCCACACCTATGTTAACAAGAATATATTTTGGTAATTACATATAACCAAGTAATGAGTTTTGAAACTTGACCATATTCTATAGTTCAAATTTAAAATATAAATTGTTTTTGTTAAAAACAGAAATGGGGTCTCACCATGTTGCCCAGGCTAGTCTTAAAATCCTAGGCTCAAGCGACTCTCCTACTTTGGCTTCCCAGAGTGAGGAGATGACAGGCATGAGCCATGGCACCCAGCCTGAATTAAGTCTTTCAAATAGATTCTTAGTGGATGTTGCAGTAAAATTAGTGAGGAACAGGCAACAACACAAGAACCCTTCATTGTTATAGAGTCCACTTTTGATTAATCCCATCCTAAATCATATCTGCCTGGAACTAACACTCTAGCATAGGATCCCCAGCCTTCTCATGCACACAGCACATCTCCTGGCTACCTACTACACCTTTCTCTGTCAAGGTTGCCTGTGAGTTACAGGAAGTTACCTATGAAGAAATATCAGCTCACCCCAATTCAGCAGTTACCAGATCTTGAGAATCTTTGTTCCTTTCATGTATATATTGGTGATGACTTCTCAGAGCAGGTAGCTCAGTACAAACTTCAGGTAGCCCAAAAAACGGATACAAATTGGAGGCCAGTGAGCTGGATTTCGATGATAGAGGAGTTTTTGTTTGGCTAGTACTGTGTTCTTGAAACAAATCTAAACTGGCATGGCTGTATGGGAAGCACCCAGATCCTGTTCTCTATAGCCTCTTTCATGCTCTGTTGCCTCACCCCCAGGTGAGTTCCACATGTATGTGCTTGCCCAGCTTGAAGGCACTGACATTCAGAACACCGGCAGAAGGAGCATGGTTCCAGTCCATCTCCTTAGCAAGTGATCAAGCAGATGCCACAATGACTTTTCTGCCCTCCAGATCTCATGGCCGCATAAATTCAATCACAGAAACGGAAATTCACTTGAGGCTACCTAACAGCAACATCATAAAATGATTCATGGTGGAATCTACTAGAGGTAAACACAACTAATAAACATTATTAAAAATATAAATAAAACACAATGTAAAAGGCCTTAATAAGTAGAGATATGAAGTTTCTGGATAGAAAGCTCATTTTTAAAAAATAGCTCAATTGAGGTATACTTTAAGGATACCACAATTAATAAAATGGATAAAATTAATCCATTTTAAGTATACAGTTTGGACAAAATTAATTCATTTTAAGTGTACAACTCAATAATTTTTAGTAAACTTACACAGTTTGAGTAGCATAACCCAAGTTCATTTTTAGGCTTTTTTTATTTTTTTATTTTTGGAGACAGAGTCTCACTCTGTTGCCCAGCCTGGAGTGCTGTGGTACAATCTTGATTCACTGCAATCTCTGCCTCCCAGGTTCAAGTGATTCTCCTGCCTCATCCTCTTGAGTAGCTGGGATTACAGGTGTGCACCACCACACCCAGCTAATTTTTGTATTTTCAGTAGAGGCGGGGTTTGCTCCATGTTGGCCAGACTGGTCTTGAACTGGCTGACCTCAACTGATCTGCCTGCCTCAGCCTTCCAAAGTCCTGGGATTACAGGCATGAGCCACCAGTACCTGGCCTTATTTTTAGGCTTAATATAATTTTATTCAAACTCGTAGCAGGAATGGTTTTTAGGAAATAGAATAGAAACTTGACAAAACTCTTCTAAGGTTCGTTTGAGAGAACAATATGTAAAAGTGAACAAAAACGTTTAAAAAAAGAAGGGTGATTAGGGCTAATTTACCCCCAAAATTAACACATTTACAAAATTTTACCTTTATATTCTAAAGGTATTGTGGTACTGGCCCAACATTGATCAGTAGAGTCTATAGTCAAGGAGTGGATCCTACAAGATATACATATATTTTGTATGTTTGTTTGTTTTGTAGATACAGTCTCATTCTGTCACCCAGGCTAGAGTATAGTGGTGCAATCATAGCCCACTGGACTCAAGCAATCCTCCCGCCTCAGCCTCTTGAGTAGCTGGGACTACATGGTTACATATAATAATTTTTAATAGATAAACGTCACTTTTCAAATTAGTAAAGGGAAGTTTAATAAATAGTGTGTGTTTGATTAATTTTTGGAAAAATTTTTAACCTTAACTTACATCAGACCTAATAGTACTCCAAATGGTTTAAAGAATTAAAATTACAATAAGGATTTTTTAAAACACAAGAGCAATGTAAGTCATAGATTTGATAACATAAGCATTGAAAATTCATATATATGAATTTTTATTTTAGGGAGGTGTCTAATACACTTATACTAAAATGGATATAAATTATCCATTTTAAGTGTACAATTATACACAAAATGGATCAATTCTATCCATTTTGTTAATGGAGGCACATTTAAAAACAATGACCACATGATTATTAAGTGACAGAACTAGGGTCTGTGCTCGCAACCAATATCCTAATCACCTCCCTAAGATAAAAATTGTATTAAGTCTAAAAATGAACTTGGGTTATACTGGTCAAATTGTATAAGTTTACTAAAAATTATTGAATTGTACATTTAAAATGCATTCATTTTGTACATTTTATTAGAGGCACATTGAAAAACAAAATTAAACAAAAAAAAAAGTAGAAAGAGTTTTCATAAGTAGGACAAATGTTTACAAGCCTAATACAGAGAAAACTCCAACAAGCCAACAAGAGAAATACAGATCCAGATAGAAAACTGAGTGTCACTTTTTGGATTCTCCAGAAAGCAGCATGGAGATGAAGTTCAGTGTTTAAGACATTTATTTGCAAGTGTGGAAGATGGGACAGGATAGCACAATGAGGCAGGAGAAACTGAGATGTTATATGGGGTCTGACAGCTTCAGCTAATCCAATGGTGAGGTTGAGGGGAAAGATTGGGCTCTAGATCTAGAATGGCCATTCACAATTGTCTCAAACTGGACCAAGATGTTCCTTCCTGGATGCAGTCATGGACTACATTAAGGACACTTTGGTCAACAACAAATACCATATATAACAGTGGTACCATAAGATTGTAATGGAGCTGCCCTGTTCAGGAGTGCCATATTTTATCTTTTCTATTATATTTTTACTATACCTTTTCTACGTTTAGATACACAAATCCTTACCACTGTGTTACAGTTGCCTACAGTATTCAATACAGAAACATGCTGTACAGGTTTGTAGCCTTAGAGCAAGAGTCTGCCATCCAGCCTAGGTGTGTAGTAGGCTTTACCATCTAGGGTCATGTAAGCACACTCTATGGTGTTCACATAATGACAAAATGGCCTAACGACACTTTTCTCAAAATACATTCTTGGCATCAAGCAACATATGACTCTACTTCCACATCTATCACTCATTGTATTTCAGCTACCCTAAGAAGGGGCATGATCTCAGGCCAGGCAGCCTCTGCAGTCAAATAATCCCTAAAGGCACTAATACCAAAGGATGTACACTCTCAGATCCTGGGGCACAAAAGTTTGCTTGAAATTGGTCCTTGGGCAGCTCATCTCCATGCCTACCACAATGGATAAATAATATGACCAGAAAACTGGTAATCATACAAAAAAAATAAAGAGGGCCAGGCGCAGTGGCTCACGCCTGTAATCCCAGCACTTTGGGAGGCCAAGGCAGGTGGATCACGATGTCAGGAGTTCAAGACCAGCCTGACCAACTTGATGAAACCCCGTCTCTACTAAAAATACAAAAATTAGCCGGGTGTGGTGGCACATGTCTGTAATCTCAGCTACTCAGGAGGCTGAGGCAGGAGAATCGCTTGAACCCAGGAGGCAGAGGTTGCAATGAACTAACATCATGCCATTGCACTCCAGCCTGGGAGAGAGAGGGAGACTCTGTCTCAAAATAAATAAATAAATAAATAAATAAATAAATAAGAAGAAACAGAAGTAACAATGTTCAGTTTCACTAGTAATAAAAGTAATGCAAATCAAAATAATGGTAATATACCACCTTGCCTGTCAAGTTGCCAGTCATTTACAATATTAATAATAGCAAACACGTATCGTATAGTTGGTATGTGCCAGGGGCTACATTAAGAGCTATAGATCTAGTTATTATCTCACTTAATTCTCACAACACTATAAAATCTGTGCTATTGTTTCAATCTTAATTTTGCAGATAAAGTAATACACAAAAAGCTTAAATAAGTTGGTAAAGACCACACAATTACTAAGTGACAGAATTGGGGTCTGTGCTCTTAACCAATATCCTCATCACCTCCCTAAAATAATAACTGGCAATCATTGCAGGGAGCAGCAAGGCCAGTGATGGCTAATCTACCACCGGTGAAAGTGCACGCAGGGACAAACTTTCTTAACAATAATTTAATAATATTGCCTTGAAAATGTTCCTATCCAATAATCCTACTTCCAGAAAATTGTTCTAAGAAAATAATCAGAACTGTGGTCAGTTATTTCTGCATAAGAATATTTCTAGCAACATTATTTCTGTTATTGAAGAAAGTTAAAACATCTAATAAATAAAATATGGTACATCCACATGATGAAATATCCTGCAACCATTAGAAATATTATCTTAAAGAATATTTGAAGTTGAGGAAATACTTAGGATTTAATGTTTAGTTTTTTTGTTTTTGTTTTTTTAAGGCAAGAGGTAAACTAACACGTGCAGTCTGGTCCTAAGTATGTACATACATGTGCATACACACACACAAAATTAGAAGAAAATATACTAAAAGTTAGTGGATATATCTTAATAGTAGGATTACAAGTCATTTTTGCTTTATTTTTTGTATTTCTCTTTTTCAATTTTCTGTAATAAATTTAAATTGCCTTCATAATAAGAATAAAATGCTATATGTTGGTATACAACTAATCTTGTGATTTTAAAAAAATTGGGAATATTCACAGAAAAAGTATCCAGAATATATTAATAGTTTGATAAGTCTGTAGCTGAATCTCACTAGATGGAAGCAAATACTGACATAGAGCCATATTAGTAAGTTGACATTTTCACCATGTCATGTTGAAGGACAAGAAACCTAAACATTTCTTTGGCCAGTCTTCTCCAAGTCATCTCAGGGTGTCTTTTTGGGCTGACCATCTGCCTGGTTACACTTTGTGGGACTGACAGGTGGCTTCTTGGTGAGGCACCTGAAGAATCTTGTTCTCTGAACTCCGATTCTCTGTTATATAAGCACTTAGAGACAATTAGAGCAAGATCGAGACTTTTTTCCAGACAGGTTGAAGATAAACCTAGAAACCTTTCAAGTTTTCCTTAAAAGATTACTGTAATGATCAAGAAGTTTTGTTGTTGTTGTTGCTGCTGCTGCTACTGCTGCTGTTGATCTTAACCATAGAACCAGTCTGGAGAATAAAGTTCACGATAAAAATTAGATGTCTTTGACAATGAGCTGAGCCACCACACATATCTGATATCCCTTTATGACATTTTCAATAATGAGATAAATTCAAGGTTATGAGATAACTGCCAGGCCAGCCAATGCTTTCATGTGAACAATTAGTTTTCAAATATACCGCATGTAATATACCCAATACAATGTAACAAACACTTTTCTGGAATAACAATGTAATTCCTAGATAAAGCACCAATGTTAAAAGATATACCTTGTCATATGTTCACCTCCTTCACATACTATTTGAAACAGTAACCCATATCAGATACTGTTCAGTTTCTCATTCAAACAATCCGAAAAGGTAGGTTAGGTACCCTGATGTTAAAATTCTTGGGAACTGGGGGATAGGATAAGTTTGTGTATTAACAGCAAACCCTTAGATAATGATAATAATGTCCGAGGCATGCTTCTAGTACCATTGTATGCATTAACTCATGTAAGCTTCACAATCACCGTATGAGGAAAGGGATATTACAGATGGGGAAACCGAGGCATAAAATGGTTAAGTAACTTGTCCAGCAGGAAATCCAGGCAGTTTAATGCCAGAGCCCATACTTTTACCCACTGATTACGCTGCAATCTACAAGTTTAAAATAATAATTCAATTTAGGATCTTCAGGGACAGCTAAAAGCAGTAATGTTAGATTACCATCCTTAATTCTGAAATATTGACTCCGGCAATAACATCTAATGTCTTTTAGCAACATGTATACCATTATTTTCGTAGATGACATTTTTCATAACAGTCAAACAGCCTATGAGATACACATTCAAGGGAAGTGTATTTCATTAAGAGGTTGGCTCTTCTTCACTTATCTACTAGAACAAAAGGAATGTTCCAAGCTCTGCAAGTAAGATGTAGCAGTACTGAACCAGGTGGCATGACCTGCCACCCCCAGTTCTTGGGAAGTCAGTCAGTTATGTGGTGCCCACTCTGAAGTGACAAACTTAGGCCGAGTCCTGACGGCTTCAGCCAGCTCTGGATTTTGAACTGCCCATTGTATTAATCTTTCGATGTTCCCCAGAGACGGAGCCAAGCTGCCTGCTCCTCCCACGTCTGCCAGTGGTAACTACTGTGCTCATCATCAGAGTCTGGAAAACTACCCAGAGTCCCAGAAACTGTTTCAATAAAATTGTGAGAGTATGTTGTGGAAAGCATATTTATTACTATTTGGTAAACTTTATCAGGGACTTTTTCTATTTTCATTACTTTCAATGGCAAAAACTGCAATTACTTTTGCACCAAACTGTACTCTTGAACTTTTTCTTCTTTTGTTTTGTTTTACCTGAACTACTACATTTTCACAAGGCAAAACATTAAAAGTGCTCGCTTGTCAATAATAACCCTTTAGTTCTTTCTGTATTCATCCATTCTCACACTGCTACAAAGAACTACCTGAGACTGGGTAATTTATAAAGAAAAGAGGTTTAATTGCCTCACAGTTCCACACACTGTATGGGAAGCATGGCTGGGAGGCCTCAAGAAACTTACAATCATGGCAAAAAGGAAAGGAGAAGCAAGCATGCCTTCACATGGTGGCAGGAGAAAGAGAGAGCAAAGGGAGAAGTGTCACACACTTTTAAACCATCAGATTTGGTGAGAACTCACTCACTATCATGGGAACAGCAAGGGCGGAACCTGTCCCTGTGATCCAATCACCTCCCACCAGGTCCCTTCCCCAACACTGGGGATTCCAATTCAACATGAGATTTCAGTGAGAACACAGAGCCAAACCATACCAGTTCTACTTCCTAAATTTCACACTGATGGACCTGAAACATCACCCTATCTCAAGGTTGCACTTTTTGAGGGTAGAATCTGTATTTTATACCCATTAGCCTACAAGTACACGATGAGTATCACCCCTCATAAACTGAACTGATTTTAAAACGGTGTGAAAACGTCCTGTGTTCCCCTGACTCTCAGGCAAGAACAATTGAACAGGCACAATGGCTAAATCCAAATAGAGTCCTACTTCTCAGGTATTTTTGAGACACACTTTAAGGCAGTACCCTAGATAGAGTCTTTACTGGGATTAATAAAAATGTCAATCTTGATTAAACCAAGAGGTGCCATTGGAAAGTTTCAAAGTAAACTTTATATATAATGCAATCCTACAATATAGCTCAGAAAAACAAATTAATTTCAGTGTTAACCCAAATAGCTTTGCAGTTCAAGCAGTAAAAATCATGTCCAGATTTGCCCCTGTACTCCTAGACATGGCCAAACAATTCCTTCTTGGTAGAGCTGCTCTTTGAAAAGATAAAGAGCTCTGTCTGTCACTGCCAATAAATATCTCTACAAAATCTCTAATTCCAGGAAGTACTTTAGAGCCCCTAGGAAGATAAAAGCAACTCCCCATTGAGGAGAGAATCTTAAAAATGCCCAGCAGCACCCTGGAGAGCAGCTCAGGAGTCCAAGCTACTAGAAACTGTGTTCTGAGGGATTTTAGGAAGAAACATCCCCCTCTAGGACTCTAAGACCTTAAGGAGCCACCCAACAGGCCATTTGGATATTAAGAGGATCTTTTACTTGGAAACTTCTGTTTCTTACTTGGTGAGAGAGTGGGGAAAACATCAGGAGCAAGAAAAAGAAAAAGTGTGAAAAGGGAAAAAAGGAAAAACTGAAGGGAGAGCACCCATTATTTCCAGGCACTATGTGAGACGCTTTACAAGTCTTGCTTCGTTTAATCCTCATATCACTGCTATGTGAGGATTGGTATAAACTCCATCTTATGCATGAGGAAATTGACAACAAAAAGGATTAAAAAGAAAAAAAAACTTGCCCTATGTGAAATATCTTGTAAGAGTCAATGTCAGGTCTGTGAATTTTTTACCATACTACATTGCCTTTCCCATCTGCCTTATTTGTTTCTATATGACCAGGAATCTGTTTGCTTTTTTCCCCTTACACATTTTGCTGCATGAGCAGAAAATTAATTATCTTCTTGGAAGTCTACCTGGTGAGATTGGTGTTTTAGGAAAACTGAATTGCCGGCAAAGGAAGAGTACCTGAAATGCAGTACCCATTGGCATGGCAGTGATCTGGGTGCATCAAAATATTTAAACCTAATTTTCAATCTCCATTGCTCAGCTAATACCATTGACTTGAGCTTTTTTTCCAGGGCCTCCCTGACACTCGTTACCCACATCCTTCAGCTCAAAGCTTCCTATCTCAGTCTTATTGTTGATATAACAAATAGCTTTACCAGAACATCATTTCCTGATCCCAGACATTTATCACTTCTTTGAACTGTATCTTTACCATTCTCGATCTCTTCTTGTAAGCTTTTAACATAAGTTTCTCATGTGCTATATCAATATAATTTATTCACTTTTATTAAAGGCGGGATTCATAAGCTAAACAACTAAGGAAAAGAAGGAAGGAAGGGAGAAAGATAATCACATTTCCTGAATTTTTGCAGCGTTTTCCCTCCTGTGGATCTGTTTACTTATTTAATTATGGAATTTTTAGAAATTGAATTTTAGAGATATAGTTCAATTCCTTTGCTATACATATGCAGAAACTTCAGCAAAATTATACAACTAAAGGTTGGGTTGAAGCTATTTTGTCACAATTACACACTGATTTTTCTCCCTATTATGATTGTATTCCCAGAAACAAACCACCGGAGTTATGTATAGGCAAGGTTTATGATACAGATATTTTGTTAGCTACGTAGATATTATAAAATATGTTACTTAATACTATAACTCAAGAAATTACTGCTTTATTCAATTACATATGTTGAATTTCTAATTATAATAATCTCAAAAGTATTTTAAGTTTAATCATCAATAATGTCTTTTTTATAGAAGTAAAGCTGTTGTCACTGGAATTCTGAGTAAACTTACAGACACATAGAATCAGTTTCTCAAGACTGACAGTTTAATAAAACAGCCATAGAAGACCTTCTGGATTGTTTCTGCTTTTCTAAATTCTAAAATGCAATAGAAATAAGAAACACAGTATTTCTATCTTTGAAGCAGGCAAAGCACCTTAGTGTACATTTTTAAAATTTCTGTTTTGTTGCTTCTCATTTTTTATATAAACTATTTTTAAAACTAAAATGGAGAGAAGATCAGATTTTTGCAGAGTGCACAATTCTGAGATGAAAAGTGAAGGTTAGTTGCAAAGGGTGTTCCCTGCTTCACGCTTACTTTGTAATTAAGTAAGGTGAACCTCAAACAGAAGCTGTAGAATAACACCCGTGTGCGCGCATGCACACACACACACACACACACACACCTGACATAAACTACTGCATTCCATTGTCATCAAAAATGTAAAGCTTAGCTGTCCCGAGGGCAAGCAAAATGAGCTTCTCAGCTACTCATCTGGGTTTCAGAATGGCATCTTGACAAGTGGATACTCTTCAGTACACAAAACAGCTCCACAAGTAAAAACCAGTTCAAAGACGCCCTTTGCAGAAAGACGTCCTTTGCAGAAAGCCAGTTCACTATTTTGACAAAAGGATTATTTAAACGCTAAATTACAGTCGAGATTTGTGAAAGATGTTAGTGAAATTCTCTCCTGCTGCTCCTTTTCCAGAATGTCTTTGTTTCTGGTGCTCTAATTAAATTAATTACATTTTAAAAATAGTTGTCATAATTTTGGGGTGTTACTATTTACCCTTCTTGCAATGTCAAATGGCACCATTATATTGCTAAGAGTTAAGCATATTCTACCCACAAATAAGTGTGCAAATATTCTTTGATCCAAAAAGGTTATAAAATATACTGTTATTGTGCCTATATTTAGCTATTAAATCTTAGTAAATGATTTAAACACCTCCATTTGAAGACATATTAACACACCAAAGGCTGTGCACTTCCTGAGGATTCTGACTTGTTGAGCTACTACAGCAATAGACTTTCTTTCATCATACTGAACTCTTTTCGCTTCATTTTCTTCCTGTTCACTATGTCTTTATATTCTATTTGAAATACAGACCTATTTTATCATTTCTAAATCATTTTCTTGCTTTTTGGATTTACCTAAAAAAATTCCTTACTTCAAAATTGAGATGCCTTTGTTATTCAAGATATGTGCTTCATATATATATATGAAAATCATATATATATAAAATTTTTTATTTTCTAATATGTCAGCCTGATACATAGAAAAGAGACTAATGCTAACTTTAGGTGCCATGATCATTTTTCAGTTTCATGCATTTTTGTATTATTTGTTTATATAGTAGTTGTGCCTCTGCTTTTAGTTCCTGTTAATTTATCCATCTTTTTTTCCTATCTGAGGAAGAAGGCAGTTTTTCTTTTGAAGTGAGCATTATATTTTTGGGAGGGGGGTAACTGTGATGTGCAGTTCCTCTGTTGCCCATGAAGCAGTTCAAAATTCCACAAAAAAGAATTAGTTCCTAACATACTCAAGTTGATTAATATGATTTGGCATTACTTGATATTGAAATTTTATTTTAAAGTGCCATTTCTGTTTTAAGCTACATATGCAGTTTCACATTAGCTGAAGTAAAATAATTCTCACCAAATAACATCAATTCAAAATTTAGAAATGACAATATATTGAGCATAGTTGAGATTCATTAAGAGTACAGATTATTTAAAATCACTAAAATGAATAGTCTTGACAAATTTTCCCCCCATTTTTGCCTTTTTCTAATCAATTACCATGAGAAAATGTTGAAAATCCCAACAAAATGCAAACCAAGCCACTTTTTAACAACAAACAAACAACACACACAATAAAACCACTTCCATACACTGGGTAACACACAAATATTTGCTAAAAACAAAACTATATTATTATCTTCTATCCTCAAATTTACTTTCTTGAAAGCGAAACTACATCACTGCCTATTTTCTATAACTCAAGCTTTCATCTTTGTAATAAAAACTGCTGTTTCAACCTTTTCTTAGTTTCTTGGGTTATTCTCTCTGTCTGTAAGAATTGTTCAGCTTCTACTGACCTAGGTAACATTTGCTCATGTCAAAACTTAACTCAGGAGTCATCTCCTACAAGAAGTTCTCCATAAACCCCAAGAGTAGGTGATTTTTCTCCTATTTGTCCCCATGTGACCCCACATTTCTCCTCACCCAGGGTATAAGCTCTTCAAACCTACCACAGTGTCTAGTTCATAGTAGGCGTTCAAGGAATGTTTACTGTTCATTAACAATTCTAAACTCAGTACCTTAGGTAATAGTAACAGCTAAGCTTTCACTTTTAGGTAGCTGTGACTGTACAAATCATTCATTACACATTATTTTTTCTAATCCAATGGTTCTCAATGTGTGTTCTCCAGACCAACATCAACATTGCCTGGGAACCTGTTACAAATGTAAATGCTTGGGCCCCACCCCAGACCTAACAAACCAGAAGCTCTGTGATTGGGTTTTTTAATCAATGTTTTCACAAGCTCTCCAGATGATTCTGATACCTGCTAAAGTTTCAGAAATACTGCTCCAACTAGAAATGAATATTTGTTCCTTAAAAGGAGTTGTTTTATAAAAATAAATCAGTGTGAAAATGAGAATTTACCTTCTAAAACAATAAAAAAATCACGCAGGCTGGAGTGCAGTGGCATGATCTCGGTTCGCTGCAACTTCTGCCTCTCAGGTTCAGGTGATTCTCCTACCCCAGCCTCCCAAGTAGCTGGGATTACAGGCACCTGCCACCACACCAGTTAATTTTTGTATTTTTAGAAGAGATGGGGTTTCACCATGTTGCCCATGCTGGTGTCAAACTCCTGACCTCAGGTGATTCACCTGTCTCAGCCTTGCAACGTGCTGGCATTACAGGCATGAGCCACCACGCCCAGCCGCTAATGCTATTTTGAGACTTCTTTGGGTATATGTTCTTATTTTAGGCCCTTTACTAAAGTGCTCCTAATATGAGAATTTAATCAGGGTGAAATGAAGAAAAAATTTAAATACTAAATATATTCAGGAATAAAAAAATACAGTGAAGAAAATGAGTATCCGCATCACGTCACTAAAACAAGGTCTGTAACAGAACAGTGAATGACAAATTCACTATGGATCGTCTAGTAACCCTATTTCTGTGAGGCCTAGATGAATGCAACATACCATGATGGCAAGTGGACTGAGTTCTTAGCATTCATTTATCATAAAGTGTCTGGTTATATAAACAGAGCTAGCATCAACTCAAAATGAAAAAGGAAATGTGTACAATTATCAACACAGAAATATTTAAATTCTCATGTTTACTCCATGATAAGGGCTTCATTTGTGTTTTATTAATTGAATTATCCAGAAAACTTTTCCTCAGTGCTCTACTCCACATGGCCTTTGGAGCACAAACTAATTCAGGGAAACATTTCAGATGAGCCTGAAGTTCATCTGGTACATTACCAAAAATAACAGAGATAAGGCAAGAACAAGACAATAAAAGAGCTATTTAAGGGAGTGATCATATCCTGAGTAAGAAAAAATTAAAATAATAGTCTAATATTAATATAAGCAATTGTAGAGGTAAACATATATTATCCCATGTTGCCAGAAGCTTGTATTTAACTCTGTGGAACAATTAGGAAATAACTTTCTCATTTCAGAGGCAAAAGTTGAGACCAATAAGGCAGGTCTTCTGGTTGTTTGGTTATTGATTTTCTAATCCAATCGTAAAGCTCTGACTTAAAGCAGAGATTGACTATCAGTTAGCAGTGTTCGTTAAATTTCACAAACACAGAGTCTAAGAAGCTAAGTAATTTCAAGACATAAACGAATGAAAAGAAAATACATACCTGATACATTTCCTTTAATTTCACAAAGTGACATTTGAGAGCTGTGCATTATTTTAACTATTACATTATTGAGTGGTAATTAATTTGAAGTACAAAAGTTTGCTGGAATCCGTGAACAGATGCTTCAGATGCAGTCAACTGCTTCCCTCTTCTGGCCAAAAGTGGAGGGAAGTTTGACTTTTATTACTGAATCTGAACAGAATTGTCTTCATGAGCGGCTCTAAAATCAGGTCTTAAACAATGAAAATTTACTATACTTTCTATCAGCAGGATAAAATGCAATATAATTCAGAAAGCATAGGTTAAACTATCCAGAAATTATTTGTAGGCAATTTCATTGAGCTTTTCGTTGGTAAAAAGTTTTGAAGTGTAAAGAGATTTAAATCTGTGTTTGCCGAACAGTCTTCAGAATAGGAAATGGTGGATTTCATTGCTCTCAGGTCACTGGGGGTTAATATATTTTGATTGTCAACTAAAATTATTCATAGATAGTGGAATGAGCATTGGTGATTCTTACAGGGGATAAAATGAGAAATTACAAAGATAAACTCCAGAGATTTCTATCACAGGTTCTAGAATAAAATGCAATTTCTCTTCATGATCTTGCTAAGCTTTGCAAGTGTTATGAAGGGCAATGACAAGATTAAATCATCAGATCAAGAGACTCAAAAATATCCCCCTTAATTGGGATAATTTAAATAATTTAAATCTCCCTGTAGGTTCTAATATAGACATAGACCCCCCCAAACGACTGGAAAAAAGTCTATTACAGAAAATTTCAAGAAAAAATAAACTCTTATAAAAAGGCTTTCATAAAATGTTATTTGCCTAATTTATACAATTATAAATCTGTATGCATATAGATAAATCTATAGACAAATCTCATTCCATATTTCATTCAAAAGGATGAAAACTGGAGATATATATATATGTATATTTAATTTGGAAAGGAGATTATTTTATATATATAACACATATACAATATTAATTTGGAAAGGAGAGCTGTATTTCCCATAAAGGGGTGCACCCTGCAGGGTGGCCAGGCTGTCTGATGGGCTGGGAAGCACAGCATCCGGCCAGAAGCCAGAAAAGACATTTTGAGGGAGGAGAAAGGGGGACAAGAATTTATGCTGAATGGGGTGGCTAAATATACATATTTGATGAGCTATAGGAGGTGAATGAATATTTATGATAGGAGAAACATGTGCACGTGCAATAGAGCTATATGCTCCTTCAGGGTCCCATGTACCGAAAATGGCAGCATTAGCATGATTCCAGGGAGTTTTCCACCCTGTGATGGCAAAAGGTGAAGAGAGGGCAAAAAAGCCTCATTTTATGAGGCCAGCATCATCTTGATACCAAAACCTGGTAGAGACACAACCAAAAAAGAAAACTTCAGGCCAATATCCCTGATGAGCATCAATGCAAAAATCCTCAACAAAATACTGGCAAACTGAATCCAGCAGCACATCAAAAAGCTTATCCACCACGATCAAGTTGGCTTCATCCCTGGGATACAAGACTGGTTCAACATACGCAAATCTATAAACATAACCCATCACATAAACAGAACCAATGTTAAAAACCACATGATTATCTCAACAGATGCAGAAAAGGCTTTCAATAAAATTTGACATTCCTTTATGTTAAAAACTCTCAATAAACTAGGTATTGATGGAACATATCACAAAATAATAGAAGCTATTTATGACAACCCCACAACCAATATCATACTGAATGAGCAAAAGCTGGAAAGCATTCCTTTTGACAACCAGTACAAGACAAGGATGCCCTCTCTCACCACTCCTATTCAACATAGTATTGGAAGTTCTGGCCAGGGCAATCAGGCAAGAGAAAGAAATAAAGGGTATTCAAATAGGAAAAGCAGCAGTCAAATTGTCTCTGTTTGAAGATGACATGTTTCTATATTTAGAAAACCCCATCATCTTAGCCCAAAAACTCCTTAAGCTGATAAGCAACTTCAGCAAATTCTCAGGATACAAAATCAATGTGCAAAAATCACAAGCATTCCTATACACCAATAAGTGATGTAGAATTAATTTTTGTATAAGGTGTAAGGAAGGGGTCCAGTTTCAGTTTTCTGCATATGGATAGCCAGTTTTCCCAGCACCATTATTAAGTAGGAAATCCTTTTCCCATTCCTTGTTTGTGTCAGGTTTGTCAAAGATCAGATGGTTGTAGATGTGTGGTGTTATTTCTGAAGTTTCTCTTCTGTTCCATTGATCTATATGTCTGTTTTGGCACCAGCACCATACTGTTTTGATTACTGTAGCCCTGTAGTATAGTTTTAAGTTAGGTAGCATGATGCTTCTCACTAGTCAAAGCATGTTGAGAGAGCAGAGAGCCAAATCATGAATGAATTCCCATTCACAATTGATACAAAGAGAATAAAATACCTAGGAATACAGCTAACATGGGATGTAAAGGACCTCTTCAAGGAGAACTATAAACCGCTGCTCAATAAATAAGAGAGGACATAAACAAATGGAAAAACATTTTGTCCTCATGAATAGGAATAATCCATATCATGAAAATGGCTATCCTGTCCAAAGTAATTTATAGATTCAATGCTATTCCCATCAAACTACCATTGACATTCTTCACAGAATTAGAAAAAACTACTTTAAATTTCATATGAAACCAAAAAACAGCCCATATAGCCAAGACAATCCTAAGCAAAAAGAACAAAGCTGGAGGCATCATGCTACCTAACTTAAAACTATACTACAAGACTACAGTAACCAAAACAGCATGGTACTAGTACCAAAACAGACATATGGATCAATGGAACAGAAGAGAAACTTCGGAAATAAGACCACACATCTACAGCCATCTGATCTTTGACAAACCTGACAAAAACAAGGAATGGGAAAAGGATTTCCTACTTAATAAGGTGCTGGGAAAACTGGCTACTCATATGCAGAAAACTGAAACTGGACCCCTTCCTTACACCTTATACAAAAATTAACTCAAGATGGATTAAAGATTTAAATGTAAAACTCAAAAACCATAAAAATCCTAGGCAATACCATTCAGGAAATAGGCATAGGCAAGAATTTCATGAAAAAAACAACAAAAGCAATCACAACAAAAGTCAAAATTGACAAACGCGATCTAATTAAACTAAAAAGCTTCTGCACAGCAAAAGAATCTATCATCAGAATTAACAGACAACCTACAGAATGGGAGAAAAATTTTGCAACTTACCCATCTGACAAAGGTCTAACATCCAGAATCTACAGGGAACTTAAACAAACAACCCCATCAAAAAGTGGGCAAAGGATATGCACAGACACTTCCCAAAAGAAGACATTTATGTGGCCAACAAACATATGAAAAAAAGTTCAACACCACCGATCATTAGAGAAATGCAAATCAAAACCACCATGAGATACCATCTCACACCAGTCAGCATGGTGATTATGAAAAAGTCACGAAACAATAGATGGTGGCGACACTGTAGAGAAATAGGAATGCTTTTACACTGTTGGTGGGAATGTAAATTAGTTCAACCATTGTGGAAGACAGTGTGGCGATTCCTCAAGGATCTAGAGCCAGAAATACCATTTGATCCAGCAATCCCATTACTGGGTATATACCCAAAGGAATATAAATCATTCTACTATAAAGACACATGCACACGTATGTTTATTGCAGCACTGTTTACAATAGCAAAGACATAGAAGCAACCCAAATGCCCATCAACGATAGACCAAATAAAGAAAATGGTACATAAACACCGTGGACTACTATGCAGCCATAGAAAGAAATGAGATCATGCCCTTTGCAGGGACATGGATGAAGCTGGAAGCCATCATTCTCCACAAACTAACACAGAAAACAGAAAACCAAACACCACATGTTCTCACTCATAAGTGAGAGTTGAACAATGAGAACACACGGACACAGGGAGGGGAACAACACACACTGGGGCCAGTTAGGGGGCGGGGGGAGAGGGGAAGGAGAACGTGAAGATAAATAGCTAATGCATGCGGGGCTTAAAACCTAGATGATAGGTTGATAGGTGCCGCAAACCACCATGGCACACATAACAAACCTGCATGTTCTGAACATGTATCCCAGAACTTAAAGTAAATTTAAAAATAAATAGGCCGGGCGCGGTGGCTCAAGCCTGTAATCCCAGCACTTTGGGAGGCCGAGACGGGCGGATCACGAGGTCAGGAGATTAAGACCATCCTGGCTAACACAGTGAAACCCCGTCTCTACTAAAAAATACAAAAATCTAGCCGGGCGAGGTAGCGGGCGCCTGTAGTCCCAGCTACTCGGGAGGCTGAGGCAGGAGAATGGCGTGAACCCGGGAGGCGGAGCTTGCAGTGAGCTGAGATCCGGCCACTGCACTCCAGCCTGGGCCACAGAGCGAGACTCCGACAAAAAAAATAACAATAAAAATAAAAAAATAAAAATAAAAATAAATAAATAAATACAATAGCAAAATAAAAAAAAATCTGACAGCCAATTTAAATGTTCTAGGCCAGATGGGAATGGAGTTGGATAGGCAGGCATCAACCTTTAAAATAAGGTAATGAATTTTAAAAATTTGTAATTGATGTAAGAGCCAAAAAAACAAAGCCAAAAAGCAAAGTTTTTGAAGTTATATGCAAGAATAAGAAATTGTATGAAAATTAAAATTTGTGGAAACAAGTGCTTTGAAATATTGATAAGAAACATAAAGCAACTAAAGGAACTCAACTTACTGATTGCAGAATATCTGAATGCAAAGAACAAGCAAAATTTGAATCCCTCTGTTTCATATTTACTTTTCAAAAATTAAATTTAAAAACTCCCAAAGAAGCAAATGAATGATTTAAAAATTAACAAGATAAAATTGCACTGGGTATTCAAGGGATAATAATATGGAATCAAATATATACAAGTCCTCATAACATTTTATAAAGTAATTTAAAACATTCCTAATAATGAGGGACTTCTCAGTTTCTCTGATGACCCTGACACAGCTATTACCAAAATTAGCTGCCAGTAGATTAAAAGGGGATTTTGTGCATTATGAAAAAGGTAACCTTTCCTTTTTCTTAACTGCATAAAGTGCAATTAAGAAAAAATCATCACTGTACAAATCTGCAGTGACTTGGAGGTGAACGGCACCCCTAGAGTTCTGCAATGCACTGCTTGCACAACTGCATATTTACAATGTGACAACCACTGGGGCATTCCAAAATCCATTAGCAGATCCTCTAGGCAGAACTTGCAAAGCTATGGTTGGAAACCAAGATACAGAAGTCTAAAACATTCAAGAATGTGGTTACATTTGAACTGAGAGAGTTTTCTCGAAGAGAGCTATGCATGTACCTGCTCCAAAGGGAGAGGGTTAAGTGTGTTTACTCCTTATCTTTAGCCAGAAAAAAAAGAAAAATTAGTAGGGCCATTTGGAGACTGGGCTGCACAGTGGGCAAGGGTCTGACGCAGGCCTGAGAAATCTAGTGTGAGAATGAATAACATGTTATCTACCCTGATAGTGGACAAAAGAGACATTCCTCCATTGGAAATAGCCTAGTGTTACAGAATGTGTCTGGGCAAAGAATGTGTGAGGTTTCTCCTATGGACCCAATGAGATCCACTCAAGAAACAGAGCAAGGCTGGGGATGTCTTAGGTCTTCCCTAAGTAGATCCTCCTGGAAGGCAGAAATGCAGCAGAAAGAACCTGGAGGCTAACAATGCTAACAAAATACACTCTCAGTTTCACCTAAATGCCCAGACAAAAGATGGCCAACCTCAGTGGCCACAAGATCAAAAGATGATTTTATGCAGAAAAGTGAATGTGTGGGGAAATAAAGAAGCCAAGTTGAACGAACTGCAAATCAGAGATTTCCCATGATGCAGAGGATGGAAGAGTATCCTGCACAAAAGCCCCATAAGAATGAGACAGCCAGCTGCAGGCCCAACAACAAGGTCACTCAAGTACTGGGAGGAAGAACTTGAAATAAAGTAGAATATCCCAATTTCACCACTGAACATATTAAAAATTGAATTGAGACTTTTAAAAAGAAACTAGAATTGTTTTATATTGAAGTAACTCCACTCTCAAGAGACTTTATCAGGCTCAAAGCACAAACCACAGACCAGCAGCATTAGCATCATGGAGGACCTCCTTAGACATGCAGATACTCCAGACCTACTGAATCACAATCTTCATTTTAACAAAACCCTGAGTGATCTGCATGCACGTCAAAGTTTAAGAAGTACAGTGATCTTACCACCTCTAGCTTTCCTGGCTGGTTGGCTTCTCATCATTCTTCTTTCTCCCTTCTTCCTTCTTTTCCTTCTCCCTCTTCTCCTTGCTTCCAGAAAGAAACGGACCTCACCCTCCAATAGTTGGCACTAACACACTCAGGTCCAGGGGGTTGCTCACCATTTACTTTCTTCCTGCCTGGAACGATGTTACACCACCAGGAGCTGCAGCAACTGTGGGGTAACCAGAATGTGAATTAAAATCAGTGTCCTAGGAATGGCAGAGGAAACAGAAAGAACCCAGTTTTTAGACTGTTGAGCTCCTGCACCAGCCCTCA
The DNA here is from genome assembly GCF_049350105.2 of Macaca mulatta. Taxonomy (NCBI): domain Eukaryota; kingdom Metazoa; phylum Chordata; class Mammalia; order Primates; family Cercopithecidae; genus Macaca; species Macaca mulatta. The sequence continues at coordinate 174,673,941 of NC_133409.1, forward strand.
ACTGTCTTCCTCTAGACTTCTTGCTATGTGAGAAAAAATAAATAAATAAACCTGTACTCATTTAAGCCAGTCAGGCATTCTGTTCTTTTCGATTATTTATATAACTGTATAATAAGGTATGAAATCAATGTTACCATTGCTGAGTTAACAGAGAGCTCTGAAAAAGAGGGAGAATCGCTTCTGAGAAGTGGCCTTCTTTGTTGCAGCCAAAGTGTCCCTTTCCCTTTGAAAATTCTGATACAATATTTTTATCATACACTAAACTTTTATATGTTAGCTATCAGAACTCAACTCTCTCTTTTTAACAGCCATGCCTATTTTGAGGTATTCAAACAAGTTTTTTAAAAGGCATTTCAATCAGAAGAACACCAAGAAATATTGGCATATGACATCCCCTAGAGTGAGACTCGTGGAATGTCCTAAGATAAGACTGTCTGAGATAAGCTTTTACAGTAATCGTGTAAACTGGAAATAATATAACTTCTTCAGTCCTCTCCCAATAAACACCATTTCCCCTTATCCACACAATAAAGAAGAGGAAATGAGGCATAGCGAATGCGAGCTTGTCCAGAGATCTTCTCTCTTTACAAATGCCTCCAATTTACACCACCACCAATAGGTTCTTCATTATATTTTTAAAAGCTAGTTGCCTACATTTGACAAATTGTGAAAGCTGGTATGTAGAAGAGGACAGAAAAGCCATTATTCAGATGTCCTAGTCATGTATAGGCATTTTGCCATTAAAAAAGAAGAGGGAGAAAACCTCAGACAGGAAATATTAGTTATTGGACCACTTCATGATTAATAATGACCTTTCAAAATAGTTCTTAATGTTCCACAACATGTGATTCTCAGTGTGGTTGCTTTTGGCATCTGGGGCTGGACAGCTCCTTACTATGTGGGAATGTCCCATGCCATGAAGGATTTTTGCATCCCCAGCGGCACCCACTAACTAAATACCAGTAACAACACCGCCCATCACTGTGATAGTATCTGCCCCCCCGCCCCCGTTTCCTGTCTTGCCCACATATTTGCAAATATAAGGAGTAACACATGTATTTGAAACCTACTGGGTTAGTACCTGCAGGACAAAAAGTAAACTAATCTTCCATCCCAAAATCATGTAAAAGCTTCTTTATACTTGCTTTTCGTCATTTTGTAGTTTCATTTCTTACATTAAGATTTTAATACATCTGAATTTTCTTTTGGGATAAGATCTGAAATAGGGTTGGAATATTATATTTTCCTTATGTTTTTTTTTTCCAATACCATTTTAAAGAAGTATCCTTTCTTCAGTGATAAAACACAAAATCAATTTCTATCCTAAGATAAACTTTTCATCATAATTAGGTTTCCTTATGGACTTCTCTTTCTATTGAAAATATGTCTGTTCCTGTATTGTTATCTTATTATTTTAATTATTAGAACCCTCACATGTTTAATTTCTAGGAGGCCAAAGAGTGCCTTAGTACCCTTTTTAATCAAAATTATCTTTACTATTCTTATCTGTTTGTTCTTCCTATGAGTTCAAGAATAGTCTGTCAAGTTTTTAAAAGAAATCCCAATAGAATTTAATTAAAACACATTAGATTTATAGGCTAATTAGGAAAAAGTATTATTTTTCTAATGTTAGGTCTTGCCTATGAACAACATAGATGGCTTCCATGTCTGTTCAAGTCTTCCGTTACATTATTCTGGGAAGTTTAAAATGTTTCCTGAACAGATTCTACATCTATTTGTATTTGTCAGGTTAATGCCTAGGTTATATTTGCTAATGAATTGGGATTTTGTGTTTATCGTGCTTTCAAACTACTGATTTCTTATTAAAGTTTATATATTTCTGCATGACTAGCTAATATGCTATCGTAGGCTTATTCCATAGTCTATGGAAATTTTCAGATACCTAAGCATATCATTGACAACTGATGATTTTTGCCTCTGTCCTCAAACTCACTTATTTTAAGGATAAAAGAACAATGGTGATAGTGTGGGCCTTATTGTCTTGTTCTTGACTTTAATAGAAATGTCACTGACTAAAAAGGTGGCCATTGCTGGTTTTGGACATGCTTTATAATATTAGAGAAGAATCTTTAATTAGGAGTCACTAGGAATTTTTGTGGAAAAAAAATCATTTTTCACATTTTATCTGCTGATGAGATGAATTATATAAATAGATATCCAATTATTTAACCATTCCTTAATTCCAGAAATAAATCCTTAATCACAGCTTGTTATTGTTAATTTTCATGCTGAGATGTATTTACTTTTATTTATTTAGCATTTTTATCTCTATGAATAAATAAGTTTGGCCTGTGTTTTATTTTTCTTTGAGCAAGTTTTTTAAGGTAGCAAGGTTTTGCCATTTTTGAAATACAAAGAGATATTTCTTATCTTTTTGCATCCTCTGGAACCTTTTAAAAAACAATAGAAATATATTCTCAAAGAATTAAAAAGCAAATCTTCCATCATTTTGAATCAAGGAAATATATATGCATATATTTACATATAAATATGTTTCTTTGACAGCTATTCCATTTCTTACAATATTTTAATTTATTAGTGTACATTAAAATTATTTATACCTCCTATGAAAGACACTGCTGGTGACCTATGCAATGTCTATTGCTTCTCCTCCTTTGTCAGCATTTTGTTAGGCATAGCACTGTGTTCAACTAAGAATCCTTCATCTCCCAGCCTCCTTTGCAATTAGCATTAGCTGTACAACATATTTCTGATCAGTGAGAATTCAGTGGGGAGAGCTCTCGTCTCAAATCAAAAGGCACGGTTCCAAAAACATAAAGCTTTTGATCTCCCTTCTTTCCTCCTGGAATGCAGATGCAATGCCTGGATGTGTACCAGCAATTTTTTTTTTTTTTTTTTTAGCGGGAGTCTCCCTCTGTCACCCACGCTCAAGTGCAATGGCAAGATCTCGGCTCACTGCAACCTCTGCCTCTGAGGTTCAAGCAATTCTCCTGCCTCAGCCCCCTGAGTAGCTGGGATTACAGGCACACGCCACTACACCTGGCTAATTTTTGTATTCTTAGTAGAGACAGGCTTTCGCCACATAGGCCAGGATGGTCTCGAACTCTTGACCTCAGGTCATCCGCCTGCCTCGGCCTCCCAAAGTGCTAGGATTACAGGTGTGAGCCACCGCACCTGGCCTGTACCAGCAATCTTGTAGTCATGAGGCTGATAGATAGAAAAGAAGGATAGGAAAACAGGAAGTTATGAGAAGTCTTAGTGCCTGACAGTATTGTTGTGCTGCAATTCCAGTCCTAGACTGCTTACTTCTGGGGCTCTTGTTGCATGAGGAAAACAGAAGTATTTGTTTATTTAAATCACTCACTACTAGGTGAGGTTATTTGCTTTAAACATAGTTCTAAAAATACACTTTCTACCTGTAGTTCAAAACTGACTTTTATTGAGGGCTTACTTTATGATATGTATTTCTGTAAGCATTTTAGAAATTTATCACATAAAATCTTCACGCTCTCCTATAAAGCAGGTGCTACTATTTATCCTAATCAGTGGTCAGTAAGTGGGTGAAGTTGGTGATGTTATTGTTAAGTATAATGCTATTATCATATCTACACTAAAATTATAGATCTATGCTTCCTAATTTTCCTGTTAGTCTTAGGTAGAAGCCTCTCTTTTTCTTTCTTTCTTTCTTTTTTTTTTTTTTTTTTTTTTGAGATGGAGTCTTACTCTGTCACTAGGCTGGAGTACAGTGGGGCGATCCCCAATCACTGCAATCTCCGCCTCCTGGGTTCAAGCGATTCTCCTGCCTAAGCCTCCCAAGCTGGTGGTGCCCGCCACCATGCCCGGCTAATTTTTGTATTTTTAGTACAGATGCGGATTCTCCATGTTGGTCAGGCTGGTCTTGAACTCTGGACCTCACTCCAGACCTCAGGTTATCTGCCCACCTCAGCCTCCCAAAGTGCTGCGATTGCAGGCATGAGCCACCGTGCTCGGCCAGAAGCTTCTCTCTTAATTGGATATTTTAAGAAAATAATTCTTGGAATATTTTTATCAAGTGAACTAAAGAATTAACTAAAGAACTAAGAATTAAAGTAAAGCTAATTTCAAATGATTAAGTTGTGATTTTGAGGGAGTTAAATCTTTGTTACTAATCTTCATTTTAACTCTATTGTAATAAAATGATTATTCTTCGGGGAACTTATTGAATTATCAATTTTCCTGACTACTCCATTGGCATAGGAAGAGGTATATTTGCTTTCATTAGCCACAATGTTTCATGTGTATCTGTTAAATTAACCTCATCAGTTACATTCCTGAGATCTTCTATATGCTTACTTGACCTCATAGAGTAGGAAAGGTTAAAGTCTCTGACATTTCCATTATTTCTTTCTTGTATTTTAATGATTTTACTTTACATATTTTGATGATACGTTATTTGGCACATAACGATTGTTACTGTTATCATCATTGTGAATCAGCAATATAAAGATGTTCTCTTTATATTAAGATATCCTAAATTATAAATAATTACATCAAGGTATTTATATTAAGATATTAATATAAAGGTCTTTTGCAGTATAAAGACCTTCTCTTTATTCCACCTAATTATTTTGGTCTTGCTCTGATTTTAATGTCTCAAGCACTGTTTTCTTTTTTGTTTTGTTTCTTTTCATTTGCCTGATTCAATTTGTGCCTTTGTATTTTTAAGGCATTCATATTTATAGTTATAAAGTTTATATTTGGTTTTATTTTGTCTTCATACTCTGTTTTCTGTTTTGATGTTTCTTTGATATTTGCTATTTGCTTTATACATGGCAGTATTTGTCTGCTGCTTTGTCTGATTTTTCTTTTGAAGGGTTTTTTTCTTATTTTCAACTCAGTGATTATCCTTAAGATTTTTCTAAACATTTTAACCTATATTTACAAAATGGTTAGGATAACAAGTGAAAACTAACTTTGCTTGATTTCTTCTTCTGTTTGAAAAACCTCCTCCACCTGGTTCACTCTTTGTGAATTTTATCTCAGACTTTAGGTCCAGATTTTCACTACACAATTTTTAATGTTTATATCTATCTTTTAAGAATAAATTTTTACATGTGCCTGTTTAAATTTATAATCTTACACTATTTTAACTGGCTCCAGTGTCCATGGACTGTGTTTCCATATCATAATCATGGTACTGACCTCTTAATTTTTATCATCTTCAATTGGCAAGAATGGATCTGCAAAGCTGTAAATTACCATTACACTTGAAATAGAGTGGACCTCTGTAAAACATGCTAAGTTGACAACTTTTTCACCTCAACATTAATACTTTTAATACAATAGTAGAGAATTTGAGTCAAATTGGTCTGAGCTAATTTTCCTAGGTTATTCATTTTTTGAATTTTTTGATACATACAATTCACCATTGAAAGTCTACATTTCAGTGGTCCTTAGTATATTCAAAAGAATGTGCAACAATAACCACTATCTAATGCCAAATGCTTTCATCATCCTCAAAAAGAAACCCCACTCCCCACTCCCCCTTTTCCTCATCCCCTGGAAATCATTAATATACCTTCTGTCTCTATGCACTTGCTTTTGCTAAACATTGTATACAAATGAAATCATATGATATGTGGCCTTTGTGTCTGGCTCATACTAGGCATAATGTTTTCAATATTCATGCACACTGTAGCATATAACAGTACTTCATTTCTTTTCACGGGTAAGTAATATTCCATTGTATAACTATACCTCATTTTGTTCATCCATTCATCAGTCGTTGTACATTTCTGTGGTTTCCACTTTGGCTATGATGAGTAATGCTGCTATAAATATTCATGTACAAGTTTTGATATAAATATATGTTTTCATTTCTCTTGGGTATATAGTAAGAATGGAATTGCTGGGTCATATGATAATTGCATGTTTAAATTTTAAGGGACTGCCAGGCTGTTTTCCAAAGTGGCTATACCATTTTACATTAGCACCAGCAACATATGATGGTTCTAGTAGCTCCACATCCTTGCTAATACCTGTTAATTTCTGTGATTTTTAATTTATTATTATAGCCATACTAGTGCAAGGGTATGAAGTGGTATCTCACTGTGGTATTGACTTGCATCCCCAAATGCAGTCAAGCATTATTTTATGTACTTATTGGCCATCTGCATATCATCTTTGCAGAAATGTCTACTCAAAACTGTTGCACATTGTTCAATTAGATTATTTCCCTTTTTATTACTGTTATGGGTCTTTTATATGCTTTATAAAATAGACCCTTATCAAATACATGATTTGCAAATATTGTCTCCCATTCTGCAAACTGTCTTTTTGCTTTCTTGGTAGTGCTCTTTGATGTGCAAAAACAGGTTTTTGATGTTGATAAATTTCAATGGATACATTCTTTTCTTTGATTGCTTTTGTTTTTGGTGTCATACCTAAGTAACTGTTGCCTAATTGAAGGTAGAGAAAATATACACCTATTTTCTTCCATTCTGGATTAATTTTTATATATAGTGTAAGACAGTCATTCAAATTCATTCTTTAGCATGTGGACATCCAGTTGTCATGGCACCATTTTAAAAAAGACTATTCTTTCCCCATTGAATGATCTTGGCACTCTGACTGAAAATCAACTGACCAACTGACTATATATGTTAGGGTTTATTTCTGTACTCTCAGTTCCATTCCATTGAACTATATATGTCTATTATTTCTGCCAGTACCACACTGGCTTGATTAATCTCACTTTTTAACAGGTTTGAAATCAGTAAATGTGAGTCCTACAACTTTGCTCTATTTTTTTCAAGATCATTTTGACTATTCAGGATGTTTACTATGTCTTGTGAAGTTTTGGATAGGCTCTCCCATTTCTGTTATTTAAAAAAAAGGCAATTGACATTTTAATAAATACTGCATCAAATTTATAGATCAATTTGGCATCTTTTACCATCTTAACAATATAAAGTCTTTTCATTCACAAATACAGAATGTGTTTCTATTTATTCTTTAAATAAAAGACATTTATTTAATGTCTTTCGACAATGTTTTGTACCTTTCAGTATACAAATCTTGATTTATTCCTATGTATCCTAGGGTTTTTTTTTTTTTTTTTTTTTGATGCTATTGTAAATGGTTTTGTTTTCTTAATTTTATTTGTGGGTTGTTTATTGCTAGTGTACTGAATTACAAGTGCTTTTGTAAATTGGTCTTATATTCTGCAATTTACTACCTTCATTTATTAACTCTAATAGCTTTCCATGAATTTTTTAACGGTTTTCTATATGTAAGAAATGGCTTCCTATGTGTTTTCTATCATGTCATCTGGAATAAAAATAATTTTACTTCTTTCTAATCTGTGCACCTTTTATTTCCTTTTCTTGCCAATATATCCCTAACTAGAACTACTAGCACAATGTTTAGCAGAAGCAGTGAAAGCGGACATCCTTGTCTTGTTCCTCATCTAAGGGGGAAGGTTTTCAGTCTTTTACCATTGAGCATATAACTAGCTGTGGGTTTTTTGTAGGTGCCCTTTATGAGATTATAGACCTTTCCATTCCTAGTATGTTGCCTTGTTTTTCTCTTTTTTTAACCAAAAAAGGGTGTCAGATTTTGGCAAATGCTTTTACTGCATTTATTGAGATAATCATGTGGGTTTTTCTCTTTTATTCTATGAATATGGTGTATTACATTGATTGATATTCATGGGTTTTACCAAATTTGCATTCCTGGGATAAATCTCACATGGTCACGGTACACATTTATTTTTATACGCTGTAAGGTGCTGGTGGCTAGTATTTTGTTGAGGGGTGTGTGTGTGTGTGTGTGTGTGTGTGTGTGTTTTCAAGCTTGTTTTTAAGTACACCAAGATTCTGTCTAGCATTGTGGCTGAGATCCAAAAGCAAACCTGGATTTAAATTTGCAAAGCACTTAGATACAGTCTAGTATAAAGCACTTTTATTTTCTTTTTCTCCACCTGAAGGCCTATAGGATTTGTTTTAATGGATAGTAGTTCATAGAGTAGAATCACAACTTGGAGAACAAATATTTGAAATCTTTCCTTTTGTGATGATCAAAACCCGGAGAGTATAAATAACACAAGGTCAATTACAAATGGACTAAGATATACATAAACTAACAATAATCCGTATTCTACATGCTTTAACATATCCATAACCTAGTTTAGATTGTATTTTTATTTAACTTTTCAAACACTTAACATGTTTTATCTGCTAATCTGCAAATGTCAAGCTTTCAGCATATGTGCCTATTTCCTGTATTCAGGCATTAATATTGTCATTTTTTACATTTTTCACTTTAGTTTTTGATAATAGGTTGTAATTATGGGTTATATTAAAGTTAAAAATTCGGCATCTTTGCTATAATCGTTTTTCCTTTTTTGATTTTGTAACATACAAAAAATAATATGGTAACAAAATTTTCCCAACATGTTTTCACACAAAAACTTTTGGCTCTTTCATCTTATAATCATCCACTTGTTATTCCACAAACACTTTAGGGTTTCTGAATTCATTCCATTCACTTTGCTAGGGACAACAGTATCTTTAATTTTATAATACAATGAAAGGAACATTGTATGGACTCTGCCTGCAGGGTTGGAGAAGACACTACAGAAAACATAACATTTTCACCTAGTAGTGGAAGAAGGGCAGCAATTTGGCAGGTTAGAAGGAGTGAAAGTAAGCATTTCAGCTACATTATTTTTGAAAGTAAAAACCATCTCCAAAATTGTTCAGACTAATAGTGTCATGATTAGTTATTTGGAGTAATATTAGAACCCCAACAAAAGCATGGCCTAAATTTTAGACAGAAGATGCTGAAGTAAACAGTAATTATCTTGATTTTTACTTTCTATATTATCTCTATTTAGACCAGGAAAAAAAGCTGACTCTCCTTTTAAAATTCTGGGAAAATATTTGCAAGTGACATTTACAATTATTTTATCACCAAACAAATTATCTACAAACATGGGTGAGTCAGGAAGAGGTTAACCATGCTGGTGTGTCATTCTAAGACTGTCAATGAATAAAGACTGAAACCAGTGATAACCTGAACCCTCAACTTCAGGACATAGATCAGCTTTGACACCATGTGACCTAACACCAATCATGTTGGGTCTCAGTTTCCACATCCACCAAATTAAAAAAAAAAGAAAAAAAGAACAGATAATTCCATTATCTGTCTAGTCTTCTGTAATATGAAAAGCCTATTATTTTAAAATCATCAGTGAACTAAAATTCAGATTTCAGGCAATTTTAACTGTTTGGAACATACTGGCCTGTAAATAGATAAAGAATGCGCTATAGCTGGTTGAAGTATTTCCCAAAAGAAACTGCATTTTAAATAGACTTCTCATAGGCTCGATTATCTGATTTCTCAACCTACAATAAATTACAAAACTGGGGAAGAAAGATCATTCAGAATAAAATATAGAGAGACAAGAGACCAGCAAGAAGTTACAGGTGAAGTAAACAATAAATTTAAACTGAATAAATTAATAACTTAAAGTCCCACTAAACTGCATGCTGTGAAACTTATGCGAAAAATCTATTCTGAAGGAACACACAAACCACCCCAGGTATACTAGACTCAACATAGCAAACAAATCCTACTGAAGGTGATCTCATAATTAAAGATAACAAGTAACTGAAAGAACAATAATGCATAAGGAAGCTATATTTCATAGGATGTGAAAATGGCCACAAGATAAATATAGTATTTTTTAAATGAATAAGGATATAAAAAAGCAATAGAACCATGATAAAAGAATCAGGAATTATGGAAAAAAAAAAGGCAATTTGAGAAAAGAAATAACCACAACTTTTATAAATGAAAAACACAGTTACTAAAATTAAAACTCAATTTCTGAGTTTTAACCAGCATATTAGAAACAGCTGAAGATACATTTCTCAGATGAACTGAAAAATAGATTTGAAATGATAACCACAAAATGTAACAGATTTTTAAAGGAAGTAGAAAAATATGAAGAAAAAATATTTAGAAACATGGAAGATAGAATGAGAAAATTCAGCATATATTCAATGGGATCACTAGAAGAAACAAAGGATAAAATAAGAGGACACCATATTTTTAAACATGATTAAGGATTCTACAATACTAAAGAAAAACAAGGCCAGGTGCGGTGGCTCAAGCCTGTAATCCCAGCACTTTGGGAGGCCGAGATGGGCGGATCACAAGGTCAGGAGATCGAGACCATCCTGGCTAACCCCGTGAAACCCCATCTCTACTAAAAAATACAAAAAACTAGCCGGGCGAGGTGGCGGGCGCCTGCAGTCCCAGCTACTCGGGAGGCTGAGGCAGGAGAATGGCGTAAACCCGGGAGGCAGAGCTTGCAGTGAGCTGAGATCCGGCCACTGCACTCCAGCCTGGGTGACAGAGCGAGACTCCGTCTCAAAAAAAAAAAGAAAAACAAGTCTCCTAGATCTATATTTTAAAAATAATTCAGTCCTGAACAAAATAAATATAACAAAGTCCACACCTAGATTTGTGATAGTAAAACTACAAAAGATTAAAATTAAGGAAACAATTATCACAAGCAACTGAACAAAATAAATAACTTACACCAAGAAAAAACTAGTTAGATGGACAGCAGACATCATATAAACAGATGTCTGCTTATAATGCCAGAATTCCATGGAATGAAATGATTTCAAGTGATGAAATGAAATAACTGAAGCCCTAGAATGTATACTCACCTAAAATATCACTCAAATGGTAACCTAATAAAGATATTATCAGACAACTGAACACAGAGCATGTCACTCTGGCATAAACACAAGCAAAACATCAGAGGAAAGATAGATAGATAGATAGATAGATAGATAGATAGATAGATAGATAGATAGATAGATACACAGTAAACCTACTACAATTGAAAGGTAATTGAAACGAGAAGTTAATTGGAAGAAATTGAAACCAGAAGGGGAAAAGTGATAATGCAAGAAGCAAGGAAGGACTTCTACTTTCAAACAGGATGGATTAAGAATGAGAGGATTTACCTTCTGCCTTAAATAACTAGAAAACCAGACAAAATGTTTGATGCAACAGTTTTTAAGACTGAGTGGCAGAGAAACATGGGAGGTGAGTGCTACAATTGTCCCAGGTTTCTGCCTGAAGGGAATTTCCAAGTTGCAGCACAGGAAAGAGAAACCCAAGCAGGATCCCAAAACCTAGGAGACAGATGGGAGGCCAGAAGGCTGAAATTTGGGGTTGAGCAGATGGGCAAAATATGAGAGGGAACTAGACAAGGAAAGAGTTCCCTCTAGAGATCTTAAGAGGAATTCATAAAGATTGTGGCTAAGAACTGACACCAGGATATACACAAGGCCAACAAAGAGCCACCTGTGAGGAGTAGGAGGAATAACCCTATGAAGCTCAAAAAAGTCTGGGAATAATTCATTTCCCCAGAAGCCAACCTGGGAAGACATCCTATTATACAGGGCATTAGGTTAATTACTAAAGAAGGTGTTGTGTTAGGAGTGAAGTCAAATTCGCTCTAGACCAAAGACTTCTCTGGAACAACCCTAACAAAGCTTAAAAGCTAGATCACAAAGCATAAAACTAGTTCAAAGTTACTTAATTTCATCCCAGAATCAACCCCAGTAATAGCTGATGGAATATAAAAAAATCAACAGCAAAAAACACTAAATTCACATTGTCTAGTATCCATTCAAAAATTACCAGGCATGCTCTCTCTTTCCAGGAAAAGATGGTATAAACACACTTCTTCCTATTCTTCCAATGGGATACAGCTTGAAACCCTGGACATTCTTTATAAATCAAGCATAAGAAGACTGAACTGTGGAAAGAAGGTAGACTTCCCTGGGATCCATAAAACAACATAACAGTCGGTTAATTATGTGGATTTTATTTTTGCTTAATACATCCCAGTTTGAGTGCTGGAGAAGCCAGCAAATCAAAAATACCAACAGATGCAAACAAACAAAAGCCCCAAGAAAAGCCTGCTCATTTTCTCTAGCCAAAGGACCCGGAGAGTGGTGGTCAAGCAAGGTAGAAAACTTTTAGACAACTACCACCCTATTCTAGTCAAACACTATGAAAAAAGACATCAGCCACGCCCTCCCTCAGAAAATCCTGGGTAAGGAGCCTAGACTTCCACCTTCACTTGACTGTAATGAGGCCAGGCTGGTCCTAGTTTCTGAGTCAGGACCCAGGAATATCATCACTGCCCAGCAGTAATAAGCCCCTCTTCCCTCATGGTATTAGTGGAGGCTACATGGGGAAGGAAATTATTTGAGCAAAAACATTTATATTCATTTTCTACCTAAAAATGTTAACATCAATTTGATATACAACAATGATTTCTACATTTGCAAAGTTGGGACATTCTACTGATATTCCTTGCCCTTTAATAATTTCATGATGTCTTAAAAATTAAATCATATTAAAATAAATTTGTTTGAATTTTTAAATAAATTATCATGTATGTAAAGAACAACAAAAATATCACTCATATACAAATAAAAATGTAACCAATAGAAACAGATGCAGAAATGACACAGATGATAGAATTAGTAAAGAGTACTTTAAAACAGGTATCATAAATATACTTCATATGTGCAATAAGGTATACAATAGAATGAAGAGAGAGTTAAAAGATACATTTAAAGACCCAGATGGAACTTCTAGAGAAAAGGAATACAATATCTAAAATGGAAAATATACTCAATGGGATTAACAGCACATTAGACACTGAAGAAGAAAATATTAGTGAACTTCAACACACAGCAGTAGAAACTGTATTAAAAGCAAAACACACAGAGAAAAAAGAATGAAAAAAATTAACAGAGCATCAATGACCTTTGAGAAAATATTGAGCTGTGTAACATATGTTAAAACAAAAACTAAGAAAAGACAGGGAGGCAGATAATATTTCTCAATAAATAATATTAATAAGTAAAAAATATTTGAATGAGATTGACATTGTAAACCAACATGTCTAAGAAGTTCAATGATGTCTAAGCAAAAGAAATGTAAGAAACATCACACCAGGTACAAAATAATCAATTTTTGAAAACAAGTAATAAAAAAAAATCTTAAAAGCAGGCAGAGGCCAGGCGCGGTGGCTCACGCCTGTAATCCCAGCACTTTGGGAGGCCAACACGGGCGGATCACGAGGTCAGGAGATCGACACCATCCTGGCTAACACGGTGAAACCCCGTCTCTACTAAAAGATACAAAAAAACTAGCCGGGCGAGGTGGCGGGCGCCTGTAGTCCCAGCTACTCAGGAGGCTGAGGCAGGAGAATGGCGTAAACCCGGGGGGCGGAGCTTGCAGTGAGCTGAGATCAGGCCACTGCACTCTAGCCTGGGCGACAGAGCGAGACTCTGTCTCAAAAAAAAAAAAAAGCAGGCAGAGAAAAAACGTGCACTACATAGAGAGGAACATTTAAAAGAATGTAAATAGACCTCTCATCAGAAACTACGCAAGTTGGAAAGCAATGGAGAGATATCTTTAAAATATTGAGAAAAACTGCCAGCCTAGAATTATAAACACAAAGAAAATACTTTTCAAAAATAAAGATGAAATAAAGAACTTTTCAGACTAATAGCAACTGAGTGAAATCATCACGAGCAGTACTGCACTATAAAAATGTTAAGGAAATTTCTTCAAGCAAAAGAAGGAAAAGAAGGAGAAGGAGTAGCAGCAGCAGCAGCTGCTGTCACCTGGAAATCTGGCTCTAAACAGAGGAATGAAGAACAATGGAAATGATAAACATGTGATAAATTAATATAAAATACATTTACTCTTTTTTTTTTTTTTTTTTTTTTTTAGATGGAGTTTCGCTCTTGTCGCCCAGGCTGAAGTGCAATGGCGCCATCTGGCCTCGCCACAACCTCCACCTCCCCGGTTCACAGGATTCTCCTGCCTCAGTCTCCTGAGTAGCTGGGGTTACATGCATGTGCTACATGCATAAGCCCGGCTATTTTTTTGTATTTTTAGTAGCAACAGGGTTTTGCCATTTTGGCTAGGCTTGTCTCAAACTCCTGACCCCAGGTGATCCACCCGCCTAGGCCTCCCAAAGTACTGGGATTACAGTAATGAGCCACTGCACCCGGCCCATTTACTCATTTTTTTAAAATCTCTTTAAATAATAATTCACAGTTGGGGGAATGACTATGACTAATGACTTTTAAACAATAGTGAGAATGAATAAGATCTAGTATTTGATAGCACAACAGGGCTGACTACAGTCAACAACAATTTATTGTACATGTTAAAATAACTAAGAGTACAATGGGATTGTTTGTAACACAAAGCAAGGATAAATGCTTGAGGCAGTGAATATCCCATTTACCCTGATGTGATTATTATGCATTGTATGCCTGTATCAAAATATCTCATGTACCCCATAACCATATGTACCTACTATGTACCCACAAAGATTAAAAATAAACAAATAAATATATATAATTCATATTTTAATATAATTCATACTTTATGTTAATATAATTAATATTATTAATATTCATGTTAATATAATTCATGTTTTAAAGAAAAATAAAAATGAATTATGAAATTTGTATGTAGAATATAAATAAAAAGAGTCCAAAGACTAGAAAGTGCAAATGAAGTACAGTGTTTTAAGATTCTTAGAATATATGTAAAGTGATATGAGTAGAATGGGGTAAGTTAAAAATGTATACTGTAAACTCAAAAGCAACCACAAAAAAAGAAAAATATATATTTAATAAGCTAATATTAAATAAATGTAATATAAAAAAATCTGTTAACTCAAAAGAAGACAGAGAAAAATCTGTTAACTCAAAAGAAGACAGAAAAAGAGAACAAAGGAGCAGAATAATAATAGATATATTAAATAGAAAACAAATCCAACAAAAATGATGCAATAAATAAAAATGGTCTGAACATTCCAAATAAGAGGGAGAGATTATGCGGTTAGATTTTAAAAAGCAAGACCCAATTGTGCAATGTCTATAAGAAAGCCATTTTAAAAATAAAGAATACAAATAAATAAAACATAAAATAAATAAAACAAAAGGAGGGGAAATATTACATAACATAAAACATTATATAAATAATACTCGATATCAGTAACAGACAAAGAAAACTTTGGAACAAAGACTACTTCCAGGGAAAAATAGGGTTGTTACTGTTTGTTTGTTTTTTTAATAGTAAAGAGGTCAATTAGTAAAGACCAGAACAATCTTAAATTTGTATGCACCTACAAAAACAGCTTCATAATACATGAAGCAAAATTGATAGACCTGAAAAGAGAAATAGAAAAACCCACAACTATAGTTGGAGATTTTGACACTCTTTTCTTAATAATTGATAAACAAACAGAAAGAAAATCAGCAAAGGTATTAAAAAGTTAATCAATACTGTCAATAAATTTGACCTAATTAATATTAACAGGATATTCCACCCTAAAGCTGAATACACATTCTTTCTAAGCATAAATAAAAAATTCATCAAGATACACCATATTCTAGGTCATAAAACAGGTCACAAATACTGTAAAATGATTAAAATTACAGAAAAATATGTTCTCTGGTCAAAACAGAATTAAAATACAGACCAATGCACAAAAGGTATCTAGCATATTTGGAAAATAAACCACATACTTATAAATAATAGACCAAAGAAGACATCACATGGGAAATTTTTAAATATTTTCTTTTTTTTAATATATTTTTTGAGACAAGGTCTCACTCTGTCACCCAGGCTAGGGTGCTGTGGCACAATCTCGGCTCACTGCAACTTCGACCTCCAAGGCTCAAGTGATCCTCCCACCTCAGCCTCCCCAGTAGCTGAGACCACAGGTGTGCACTATCACACCCAGCTAATTTTTATATTTTTTTGTAGAGATGGGTTTTTGTCATATTACCCAGGCTGGTCTGGAACTCCTGGGCTCAAAGGATACACCCACTTTGGCCTCCCAAAATGCTTAGATTATGGCATAAACCACCACACCCAAACTTTTAACATATTTTAAACTGAATTAAAAAGATAGCACAGAACATCAGAATTTGTCTGAAACAAAATAGTGCTCACAGAGATGTTCAAAGTAATAAATACTTATAAAAGGAAAAAAGTCTCAAATCAATGATCTAAGCGTCCACCTTAGGAAACTAGAAAAGATTAAAAAGAACAAATTAAACCAAAAGCAAACAGAAGCCAATAAATAGTAAAAACAAATGCTGAAGGCAAGAGAGAGCATCACCACAGATCCTACAGACATTCAGACGAGTAATAAATATTACAAATGTGTGTTCTGAAAATTCCACAACTTGGATACAATAAAAATTCCCTCAAAAACAAACTATCAAAGCTTCCTCAAGAATGAATCTCCCTATACCTATTAAAGAAATTTAGCTTGAAGTAAAAAATCTTTACCTCAAAAAAATTCCAGGATCAGCTGGCTTCAATAGTGAATTTTACAAATATAAGAAAGTAATAGCACAAATACGGTACCCTCAAAATCATTGTATGAGATCATAATTAACATAATATCAAAACTATAAGATGACTATGTGGTAAAGAATTTGGTCTTGCCCTAAGAGAGGTCTCGTTTTGTCCACAGCTCCTGGGAGTAACCTCTAAACCCTTGGAATTTACCAAGTGATAGAATTGTCTTTGTTTTCTATGATTGGCCCCTCAGACCACACCTTATGTTAACTCATAGTGGGTCCATCAGACTGCACTGTCCTTAGAGACTTGTCTTTTCACTTCTTGCTGTTGTCTTTAAAATTTAAAAGCAATTTTAAGTTTTGATAAAGTTCAGTGTGTTAATTTTTATTTTTTTAAGACAGAGTTTCTCTGTGTCCCCCAGTCTGGAGTTCAGTGGCAGAATCTTGGCTCACTGCAACCTCTGCCTCCTGGTTTGAAGCGATTCTCTTAGAGCCCAGTCTCTAAGGACAGTGGGGCTAAATCAATCAATCATGCCTACATAATGAATTCTACACATAGAAACTCAGGTGAATTTTTCTGGTTGTCAATACTCCATGTGTATTGTAACACATTGATCTGGGAAGGTTATGCATCCTGAGGACAATAGAAGGTTCATGTTTAGAATTCTCCCAGACTGTGCCCTGCATGTCTCTTCTATTGGATGATTTTAATGTGTCCTTTCCCTGTTATAAACTGCAACTGTGAGTACAATCACATTCAGTGAGTTCCGTGAGTCCTAGTGATTGTCAAATCTGAAAGTGATTTGGGGAAACCCTTGAACTTGCAGTTGGTGTCAGAAGTCTTGGGAAGACTTTGGGGTCAGGAGGAATATGCTCTCAAACCTCAAAGTTTGACTAACTCCAGGTAACAACATTAGTAGAACAGTGCAAATCACTACTCCTCATAAATACATATGCAAAAATCTTTAACAAAGTTTGGGAAAATAATCTTAAATATGTATGGTCAACTGATTTTCAATAAAAGTTTCAAGGCAATTAAATGGGGAAAGTAAAGTTTCTTCAACACAAAATACTAGAATTATTGGATAACCATATGCAGAAGGAAGAAAGGACCCTTACCTCACAAAAATGAACTCAAGTTGTACCACATAATCTTATAAGCTAAAACTATCAAAAGTCTAGAAAAATACATATGGGAGAAAAATTTTGTGAACTTAGGTTAAGTTTTTTTCTTAGGGTGAGAGATACAGAAAGTATAAACCATTTAAAAAATAACACATTGAGGCCAGGTGTGGTGGCTCATGCCTGTACTCCCAGCACTATGGGAGGCAAAGGCAGGTAGATCACTTGATGCTAGGAGTTCGAGACCAGCCTGACCAATATGGCAAAACCCCATCTCTACCAAACAATACCAAAATTAGCCTAGCATGGTGGTGCAAGCCTGTAGTTCCAACTACTCAGGAGGCTGAGGCATGAGAATCGCTTCAAACCAGGAGGTAGAGGTTGAAGTGAGGCAAGATTGTGCCACTGAACTCCAGACTGGGGGACACAGAGAGACTCTGTCTCAAAAAAATAAAAAGCAACACATTGAACTTTATCAAAACTTACAATTGCTTTTAAATTTTAAAGACAACATCAAGAAGTGAAAAGACAAGCCACAGACTGGGAGAAAATATTTACAACTCATATATCTAACAGAAGGCTTGTATTCAGAATACACAAAGAACAATTACAAATTAATAATCATAAGATAAACAACTCATTTTTCAAATATAGTCAAACTATTTGAACTCACACTTCACCAAAGTAAATATATGGACTGTGAATAAGTCCATAAAAAAAATTCTATGTCATTAGGTAAGTGCAAATTAAAACCAAAATTTAATACTTCTACACATACATTAGACTGAAGAAAATTTAAAGTCTGACAAAGCATTGGTGAGGATATTGAGCATCTGGTACCCTTATTCATACCACTGTTGGAATGTAAAATGGCACACTTTCGAAAACAGCTTGGCAATTTCTTATACATTTAAATATATACTTAACATATGTGCCAGTTATCAACTTACTGCCTCTTAGTTTCAGATTCATCTTTCAGAACCTGCTCTGCAAAAAGAGACTGAGCTAGTTTACCAGTAGAGAGAACTAGAGAGCCACTGCAGCAAAAAAAAAGGTTTATCTTCTTGGTTCTAGTCAGCTGTGTTTGGTTTGTTCTTGCTCTTTCTTTCCATAGCTCTACAGCCCTGCCTGTGTGGAGGAACCTCCAGTGATAGATTCCTCAGCTGAGTGCCCAAAACATGCAACCCTTTAGCAGCCTCTTAGCAACCTGGGCTGAATTACTACCTTTCCATGGCCTTCCTACTGTGAACATCATATTCTGAAGGCCTCACGCTCACAAATGCAACCCTATATTCTGTGTTCACCCACCTTACAGCTTCAGCTCATTGGTACCCTCAGAAGTTTGTTTCCTGCTTGCCTGAAAAATGTAAAGCAGCTCTACCCACAGCAACTCAATAAACTTCTCTGCCATCTAGTAGGCTGCCATGACACCTTCTTTACTGAAGTCTAACTCCAACTCTGGGAAGTTCCCATTCTTCCAGCTTTGTCATTCCTTGGATATTCTCCCTCAGCGCCAGGGTATCCTTAGAATTCCTATTATGTCTCCTGCTACAGCTGAATAATTATTTATAGTACGTTGCCCCAGCAAACTTACTGTGTGATTTCTTCTGATTGGACCCTGACTGATATACCATATGATTACCAAACCCATTCCTAAGTATTTCTCTCATGAAATGACTTGTTTTTCTTTGGCTACTTTCAAAATATTATTTCTACTTTTGGTTTTTAGCAATTTGACTAATTGTGGGGTTTTTTTGTGTTTGTCTTTCTGGAGTTTGTGAACCTCTTGAATATGTATATTTAGGTATTTTGGTAAATATGTAAATTTTCAGCCCTAGTTTCAACACTTTTTTTTTTTTTTTTTGGCCACATCCTCTTTCTCCTCTCTTTCCTGAACTCGAATTACATATATTTTAGATATTTTGATATTGTCTCTAATAAGGGGACTGGCTCCATTTTTTGATGTTTAACTGGTGACAGCTTTTAAGCCGCACCCTTTCCTCTTCCCTTTCTTCCCTACATATGGACAAGCTGATAAAAAAGCCTGAGTATTTCTTCCTTAGGCACCAGCAGGAGATTCAAACTACTGTCCAGCCCTTGTTTTCTTTAGCTGTTTTCAGACCAGCTTGGGAGACCTGTCCAGCTCTTCCAAACAGCCCTGATAGGTGAGTAATAAACCTTTACACATCTTCTTAGTGTGTGTGTGGTGTCATCAGTCTTAACATGTGGATCAAATTTGGTGTGGGGGGTCCATCTGTCATATCAAGATGACTATAAGAATCCCACAAGGACTTGTTCACTTGTGTATTTTTCTCTCTGATTTATAGATTGAATAAGTTATATTTATCATTCTTCAAGTAAATTGATTCATATTTTAAGTCATGTTTGATATTGTGACACTTAAAGAATTATTTTTTAATTCAAATGTTGTATTTTCTATTCAAAGTGTTCCACTTAGTTATTTTTCATAATTTCAATTTCTCTCCTGAGATTTGCTACATTTAGTTTGCTTTGAGCATTTTCATTCATTGTAGACATATTCTCCTTTACTGTCAACATAGAATTCTATACAAAGTTAAGCTATCTTTCTTCAAGAATGAGGCAGACATAAGGATCTTATCAAACAAAAAGGTAAAAAGAGAATTTATCACCAGAAGACTTTCAATAAAGGAAATTCTCATAAACTTTTGAATAGAAGGGAAATTAATCCAAAAAAAATCAGCTCTGCAAGAATTATTGGTAAGCAAAAATATTAGAAAATATGTGAGAAAAGTCTTCAAAAACTGACAAAATGGAGCAATAACACTGCTTTGGAATTTAGCTAGAATTAAAATACCTAACAAAAATTGCACGTAATTTCAAAGGGGCTAATCAAAACTAACATATTCTAAGATGCTTATATAATTCAGGAGTAGGGAGAAATTATTAGTTACCTTTAGGCTTTAAGAATGCATATAAAGTAGTCAGGTTACAGATTGAAAAGTAGACACTGAATAAATAACTTCCAAACATGCTGAGAAGAAAAATTGAATGAGAATAAACAAATAAAATAAATCAATACAAAAGAAGGCAAGAAAGTGGAGATACAATAATAGAAAAGGCAAGACGTAATAAAAAGCAAAGATGACATAACCAAACTCAAATGTATTAATACAATAAATGTAAATGTACCACAACATCTATATCAAAGACAAAGATGATCAGATAAGAATAAAACTAAAAATATATGCTATTTTAAAAAGGCACACCTAAAACATAAAGACACAAAAAAGCAGAAACATAATAATAAAAAAGGTATGTCAAGAAAATAATAGTAAAAGAAAGCTGACATAACTATATTAACACCCAGCTAAATACATTATAAAGTCAAACACATTATCAGAGACAAAGAGGTTGCTCAATATTGGTAAGAGGATCAGTTTACCAGGAAGAGATAAGAAGTCTAAAGGTCTAATAAATAATAGCATCATCTCCAAATATATAAACATATATTTAAAATATATAAACTTTACATTGTAAAATCCATAGTCACAGTGAGAGATTCTAGCATAACTGCCTATAAAATATTAATAAAGGTTCAAAAGGTATGAACTGAACAATTAACAACCTTAAGCTAATGGATATATGGCACTTTGTCCTAGATATGTATAAGACACATTTTTCACAAGCAATATATGGAATATTTATGCTCTGAGACACTGTGAACCATACATAAGACCATAAATCTAGCCTACACAAGTTTTAAAGTACCTGAATCATATAGAACATTTTCCTGATGACAATAAAATTATTCTAATATGTGGTACAAACAGATACTAAGAAAACAACATGTTGGAAAATTTAAAATATTATTCTAAATAACTAATTGACCAAAAGAGAATTCATAATGAAACTGGAGACTACTTAAGGTTTAATAATAACAAACAGATCACAAAATGAAAATGTATGGTATATGGTTAGTAACACAGTAATTAGTGGGAAATTTATGGTGTTAAATACTACAACACAAAAAGGCCCAAAGAATGTAGAATGTAGGTGATGAATGCTATAGAAAATATACTATGGAAAAGATGAACCGCAGTAAGTTGGTTCTTTGAAAAAAAGTAATTAACAGACCACTGGCAAGAGTAATTATGATAAGAGTTAGTTTTTTAACAATATTAAAAATTAAAAGTGAGAAATAACTCAAACTATTAATTGAATAGATAATAAAAAATATTATGAACAGTTTTATGCCAATAAATGTGCAAACAAGGTGAAATGGGTAAATTCCTTAAAAATACAACTTACCAAAACTAATATATACAAAAAATTTATTAATAGCCCTATTACAATTAACTAAATTAATTTATAAACAAAATTCTTTCCACAAATAAAACATCAAGCCAAGATGGCTTTACATGGATTTCTACCAGTCAAATAAAATGCAAATCTAATATACAAACTCAGAAAATAAAATGAAGAAATTTACCCGTATTTATTTTATGAGGCTACCATAACTTTGATAATGACACTACACACTCACACACGTGCACATGCAAAAATATAAGGCAATCTCAGTCATGAACATTAATACCAAATTCATAAACTAAATATTATTCAATCCAATTCAGCAATGAAATATAACTGTGTTCGTTTCCTAGGACTCCCATAACAAAATAACATAAACTGGGTATTAAACAACAGAAATGTATTCTCTGAGGTTCCAGGGGCTGGAAGTCCAGGATCGAGGTGCTGGTGGTCATGCTCCCTCAGAATCCTCTAAAGTAGGATCATTCCTGGCTTCTTCCAGCTTCTGGTGGCCCCAGGCATTCCTCGGCAGCATCACCCCAGCCTCTGCCTCTGTCTTCACATGGCCATCATCTCCCTGTCTCTGTGTCTTCACGTGTTCTTCTCCTCTCTTATAAGAACACCAGTCATATTGGATTAGGGCCCACCTTAATGACCTCATATTAGCTTTATTGTATCTACAAAGACTCTATTTCCAAATGAAGTTACATTTACAGGCACCGGCAGTTAGGGCTTTAACATGTCTGTTTCGGGGGACACAATTCAACCTATAATAACCAAGATGAATTTATCCTAGGAATACAAAGCAAGTGTCACATCAGAAACTCAATTACCATAAATCATCCATATTAACAGATTAAAGGAGATCAATCTTTGTGTATGCAGAAAAAGTAATAAAATTCAACATCCACTTGTGACTACTAAAGTAAAGAAAAAAAGAAAGAGAAAACTTAGTCAAGGAGGGACAGAACAGAACTTTCTAAACCTGATAAAGGTATATTTTAAAAATCAAAGTAAGCATTATATTTAATAATAAAATGTTAAAAGTAATCTAAAGATACCTGTCATTACCATTCATTTTAACACTTTCATGGCTGTCCTAGCCAGTGCAGTAAGATAAAAAGAAAAGGGTGAAAGATGAAAAGAATTGGAAAAACAGAAAAAAAACCTTATAATTAATTACTCATGACTGTTTTATTTTCTTCAAGAAAATCCAAAGGCATCTATATTGGTGATGGCACAAACAATTTGGGGACAAAAATCAGCACAAAAAATTCAAATGCAAATCTTTACACCAGTAACAATCAAAAATATAACTTTTTAATGTGTATAATAGAAATTAAAATAACATGTAACAAGAAATAAATTCAACAAAATACTGGCATGCCTTTATGGATTAAATTATAAGGTTTTACTGAGAGACATTAAAGATTCCTAAGCAAATAGACAAACATCCCCTGTTGCTGAGTAGACCCTATCATGAATATGTATATTCTCCCAAAATTAATCTATAGAGAATTCAATTTGAATCCCAATGGGATGTGTCATTGTTGTTATTATTTTTGAAATTAAAGTTGATTTTATAATTTATTTGTAAGAACAAAAGCCCCCAAATGGCCACCAACTTGGAGAGGAATGTTAAGCAAATGGATTTTAAGATTTACTATAAAGCTACATAATTAAGAACTGTAGTCTATATATATGCACAGATAAATAGACCCATGAATGGAATAGAAAGCCCAGAAACAAATGCACACAAAAATGATTTGTAAGGACGTGTAATACATATGAAACTGCAGATCAGCGGGAAAAAGAAGAGGTATTCCAAAGCTACTAGGCATTTTAATTATCCTTGTCAAAAACTGTTATCTGATTCCTACATCACATCATGCATATATCAAAAAGAAACCAATAGTTACTGATTGATTGACAATCAATATGAAAGGCAAAAACATAAAGTCTTTAACAAATAATATAAGAGAACATCCTTATGACCTAAGGTAGAAAGTATTTCTTAAGCAAGACACAAAATGAATCTATAAAGAAAATATTAATAAATTCATCTACATTAAAAAGAAAGATGTCTGATCATTAAAAGTTACCATAGAGTAAAAACACAGGCTCCAAGCTAGAAGATATTTGTGACACATTATTGAAAAAATCTTATACAGAGAATACATAAAGAATCCTGCGGGCCAGGTGTGGGACTCATGCCTATAATCTCACCACTTTGGGAGGCCAAGGTGGAAGGATTACCTGAGGCCAGGATTTTGAGAACAGCCTGGTCATTATGGCAAGATACCATCTCTACAGATATTTTTTTAATAAGCCAGGTGATATGGTTAAGCTTTGTGTCCCCACCCAAATATCATCTTGAATTGTAATCCCCACAATCCCCATAATCCCCGCATGTGAAGAGAGAGACCAGGTGGTGGTAATTGAATCATGGGGGCAATTTCCCCCATGCTATTCTCGTGATAGTGACTAAGTTCTCACAAGATCTGATGGTTTTATAATGAGCTCTTCCCCCTTCACTCAGCACTTCTTCCTACTGACTTGTGAAGAAGATGCCTTCCTTCTCCTTCGCATTCCACTATGACTGTAAGTTTCCTGAGGCCTCCCCAGCCATGCTGAATTATGAGACAATTAAACCTTTTTCCTTTATAAATTACCCAGTCTCGTGCAGTTATTTATAGCCAGGTTTGGTGGTGTACACCTGTAGTCCTGCTACTCAGAACGCTAAGGCAGGAGGACCACTTGAGCCTTGGAGGTCAAGCCTGCAGTGAACCATGATCATGCCACTGCACTCCAATCTGGACAACAGAATGGGATCCTGTCTCAAAAAAACAAACAAACAAACAACAACAACAACTAAGAATCAAGAAAAAAAGACAACCCCAAATTAAAATGACTTAGTTCTTCATAGAAGAGAAAAAAGTGTGTGTGTGTGATTTTACACATACATATGTATATACACCAAAAAGTGCTCAACCTCACTACCTCAATAGTAATCAGAGAAATAAAAATTAATCATAATGCAACATTGTTTTATACCAATGAATTGAAAAAATTAAAATCAGACAATACAGCATTAACAAAATGTGGATATATAATATATACTGCTGGCAGGCATACAAATCGGTACAACATCTTTGGAAAACAGTTTGACATTACCTAATAAATTTGAACATGTGCCTACCTTATGATTCGGCAAGTCAACCCCTAAAAGTATACTTAGAAACTCTTGCACATACATACTACAGTATTTGTATAAACATTGTCATAGCAGCCTTGCTCATAATTGTAAAACCTGAAATGGCTATAATACCAATCAATAGTACAATGGAAAAATAATTTATCATATTCATACAATGAAATAAATTAGTTACATATATTTACACTAATATAGATGAATCAAAAACATAACATTGAACAAAATAAGTTAGAGAAAATTTGTACAATTTGTTTTCATTATGTAAATATCATCAGTGGAGGCCAGGTGTGGTGGTTCACGCCTGTAATCCCAGCACTTTGGGAGGCTGAGGCAGATGAATCACTAGGAGTTCCAGACCAGCCTGGCCAACATGGTGAAATCCCATCTCTGCCAAAAATAGAAAATTAGCCAGGTGCAGGGGCATGTGTCTGTAGTCCCAGCTACTCAGGAAGTTGAGGCATGAGACTCGCTTGAACCAATATTGTGCCACTGCACTCCAGTCTGGGTGACAGAGCGAGACTCCATGTCAAAATACATACATACATACATACATACATACATACTTAAATGTCATCAATGGATAAATCTAAATCATATATTATTCATATAATAGGAAATCTATAAAGAAAAGCAAAGAAAAAGTGAACACAACAACCATTATCCTGTGACCATTGGGAGGATGGGAGAGGTTGGGAGGAGAATGAAATCAAGAAGGGTCGGTCACAAGAGTAACATCAAGGCAATATTTTATGTCTTGACCTGGGTAATGAATTTGTGGTGGCTCTTTTTATTATTACTCTTTGCACTGGACATAAACTTTTGTGTATTCTTGTGTATGCACAAAAAATTTCACAATAAAAAAAAAAGTAAAAAGCCCAAAACAGAATACATATTTTCAATGAGAAAACAATAGTGTGTGTATGCATGTGTGTTTATATACATATGTTATGTGTATGTGTGTGCATGTGTCACGCAATCAGACATTAAAACTTCTATAAAATCCTAACAATGAAAACTGTGGAAATAGGGTAGGAATAGACAAAAAAAAAAAAAAAAAAAAAAAACCAAAGGAATTATACAGATTATCTAAGAACAAACATAGCCTGAAAACAGTTCCATGTATGTGTGGAACTTGTTATGTGATAGAGGGACATTGCAAATCTCTGGGGAAATGATTCAATAAATGGTACTCAGACAATACATACACAAACAGAATGGTTAATTCTTACTTGGAATAACGTATGTGTCTTCCCAAAGAGCAGAGAGTTAGTGATGAATGCCCCATCCTCGGAGTCAGGGGGCTGCGTTGCAATCCCTCCTCCAGGTACCGAGAGTAAGGGCCTGGGTCCCTTCACCTCCCTGTGGAGCACTTCACTCAGCAGTAAAGTGAGGGTGTAGAATGATGGTCCTTGCCTCATGGCCTTGTTAAGATTAAGTGAAGCAATCCACTTCCAGTATTTAAAGAAGTGCCTGCCCTTGAACAAGTGCTCAATAAATTGCTAGCTCCCAACCTTATTTAACGGTCTCAAAGTTACAGACTTAATGTGATAAGAGGTAAAAAGGCTTTTAAAAATCATTATTGGTTACTTCTCTGTCTCAAGCAACTGACTTTGACTTTGAACAGCTTGAGAGCAGCAATTATGCCTATTCGACTTCACATAGTCAGTCCCCAACACAAAATTTGCCATGTAATGGATGCTCAAGAAATAGACTTTGTGTTGATTTGAACTAAGAAGCAAAGAAAAAGTAGCATTACTAAAAAAAGGGGAAGAGTCATTGTGGGTGGTGGAAAATGCCACCGCTTTTCACTACTGTGTGGAGAAAAACAAAGCAGAGTTTTAAAGGCCAAATTTAATGGATTCCCAAAGTTATGCTACTGTGAAATTATGCTACTGTGGAAGAGGAATTAGAATCAGTCATTCCAAAATGTAAAATACCATGGAAGATAAAGACATAAAACAGAGTATGCTTTAAGCAAATAGCCCAATTAGCCAAACACCAGGGAGAACTTAAATCAGAATGTACCTTTATGTAAGCAGAACAAGGAGCAATGATTAATACTGAAAGTAAAAAGGAAAAAGCACCAAAAAAGTACAGCAATTAAGCAGTAATTTGCTATCTCATAGAAAAATCGCAGAAGAAAAATCACAAAGAAAAATCTATAGTTAAATGCATCCACATAATTTATTTGTGAGATACTTATAGATTTCCATAATTAACATAATCCATATCAGCAAAAATCAAAACAGATGAAAAAATGTATATTGTCCATCTTCAAAGAATATCTGTGCCTAATTTAGTAAATGTTATAGCAAAATAATGTTCAGGGTTGCTTAATTCTAGTATTTTGATAATCACTGATTTGTGGTTTCATGAAAATTCACTGTCTTAGAAGAAATATGAGTTCCTTAGTGAATTAATTGATATCATCATTACTAAAAATATTGAAGAAAATCTATTTTATTTGAAATTCACATCATTGACATTCCTTCAGGTGACATAAAAAATTGCATAATCTTTCATTTTTTAAATGAGATATAAATCCACAATATATAAAAACTTATAGCAACATTTTCAAAACAGTTTGTCTTCTTTTAAAAATATATAGCCAAGCAGTTTAAATGTCAGGAGAACTATGATGAGACATTTCTCTCTAAAAAGGTATATTTTCAATTTCATGACCAAAAAAGAGAATCTAAAAAGCTCTGTTGATTTTGCTTTTTCATGATCATTCCAGAAATGATGTACTGTATATCAAAACTATATCTTCCAAGCTATTACATTTCACCATCTGGTTAACCTTATCAGCAAAGCACTAGAAAACAAATCCCGCACATTAGAATTTCATCCACTCTGCAGAGTTATCCTGACTATAAAGAGTTGCCCAAAACTAAGATAAATTATTATGGAGACCAGAAATGGGCTACATTAACTGTGCATGATTGGATTCAACTAGAAGAACTGAACCTATAACAAATCCTATCGTGTAATGCTGGTGATAGTGGCACAAATATAGACTAGAAAATGCTGGTTTACCTTTACCCAACACAGCATAAGTCCATTAAAAATATATCCACATACAGACACATTTAGACTTCTAGAGTTTTTAAAAATAAGTATGTTTGATCCACAAGGATATCTTCATGTTTTATAACACTTCTCATACTCTTCTCTAATGTTTCTGAATCAAGACAGATTTGATGCAAAAATCATTATGATCCTAGCATAGTGACAAAACTAACACCTCCATAAGTAACAGAACTCATGAAAATTTAAGACTGAATTTAGATTTAGGCCAAGAGCCTAAAACACTATTCAAAGTATGGTCCTAGGAAATATATATTTTAGCCTGAAGAATTTATAGAATGGTCCCAGAAGATTTCACTGGTATTACATAGAAGCTAGCATTCCCATGCCTATACCTTTTTCATCTTTGCCTGGATTAAGTGCAGGCAGGAGGTGGCTTTACAAGTGAAATCGTGGCACAAGAAAATTATTTGTGATCTAAAACATTTTGAGGATAATACTCAAAGAATGTAAGACTCAGTAAATATTCATGTTTACTTTGAAGAATGTAATGATCGTTGCTATGATTATGACTTCTAGTAGTTCAAAAGCTCTTCTCATTTCTCTCCACACGTTAAGAAATCAGTTTAGAGTTTCACCCACAAGAGTATTCCATGCCACTCCTCACAGTTTTTTCCTTTCATTCCCATAGAATGCCAAAATCTTCCAAAATGTATTACCATGCAAATGTCTTGGGTGCCTTTACTACACATTTATATTGCAAGGTAATCAATAAATTATTATTTCAATATTTATTGGAATCTCAGAATAAGAAAGAAGATAGATTACACAAATTCGTCTTCTGTGATTAATGGATGTTCCAGCAGAAGGCATACACTGATGGAGTAGGTCAGTATGCAGACTATATTACTGAATATTTCAACTCAGGCTGTAAATATAGTATCTGTTTCTCTTAGGGACTGTCACACTGAGTGCAGTATAAAAGGCAATAAATTTCAACAGATTAATTAACTCTTTGGTTACTGGGGC
Organism: Macaca mulatta; assembly: GCF_049350105.2. Lineage (NCBI taxonomy): Eukaryota > Metazoa > Chordata > Mammalia > Primates > Cercopithecidae > Macaca > Macaca mulatta. Next base: position 174,703,026 of record NC_133409.1, read on the forward strand.
TGTGTGTCACCTATCCTGGCACCTAATAAAAATTCCTTTAATGCCAAGACATAAAGAAGGGCCTCTTTGGAAATGAGTTATTAACAGCATTTCGTGAATAGATGGAGAAATTGTAGCCGAGCCATTTAAGTGTCATAAAGTGCAGCAAAGGCTGCTGGAGGCCTCTGAGGGACGCCAGGCAATACCATAACAATCAAATCTGAGATGGAAGAGGGATTGAGCTGTCCACTCAGAATTTTTATATTGTCAAAGAGCAGCGAGGAAATAATGTGATCAAGAAGTGAATTAACCTTGTGTGTGAAAGAAAGGGGATGATCTGATGGAAAAGGCAGTAAAGTAAAAATCACTCCATAATGCCTACATTGCAGCAGAGCCATGAGGGGCCCCTAATGTCTGCAGGCTGTCAGAGAACAGACCCAGACCTCTAAGTACTATAAACCCATTACCTGCATTAGCCTATAATTGGAATACATTTATTCATGCTTTTTTAGTTCTTCAGGGTCTCCACATTGTATACCCACAGAGCATTAATTCCTATAAATGTTCTATCTTTGCAGACTCCTGAAAATGGCTATACAGTCTTGGGTGGAAATTAACATTCAGTAAGAGAGGAAGAAAGTGCTGCATATGTGGTACAAGGTTCACATCCATTATCCAGCTTGTACTGTGTTGTTTAATTTAGCACCTGGGCTGCTCCACCCAAATAATCTTTGGATGCTTTCTGATGAATTTCTAGATATCACATTTTTAATATTTTTCTATTTCAATGCAAGAGCTCCAACAGGCAGAAGATAATAAATATCAACTACTAACCCATGATTTTACTAATGGTCAGATAACTATCTTTGAAATTGTAAATTTCATTTCATCTCTTGAGGTTGCATCTCAATATATGGCACTTTTTATAAAGGTCCACACATAGCAATCCAAAAAGCATGTAGAAATAACAATAAAATTTAAATTAATACTTTCTTTCTGAAGATAACACCTCACCCTAAGTTACTCAGAACCAAACCCAGCAAACACTAGCAAGTAGGTGCCTAGCACATAGAGAATGTTCCCTGTACCAGCACTGCTCTGAATACTTTACATATATTAACCAAGGTCACTTTGACAACTCTATGAGGCAGGTATTGTTATTACTATCTTCATTTTATTGATGAGGAAACTGGAGCACAGAGAGGTTAAGTAAATAACCCAAATACCCCAAGTTCACACAGCTGATTTAAAAATCTCTGTTTAGGGGTCTCGGTTCTTAGCCACTTTGCAAAATTGCCTTGCCAAAAAAATAGTTAATACACCCAACATACAAATATTCTATTTGTACTCTACTAATTAATCTTAAAGTTAAGTATGACTATGCACAGATGTGTGTGCGTGTTGTTCGCAGGGATTTTACTCCTTCCGCTGTCCCTCATTCCTCCTGCATTATCAATCATTCTCTCTGTATGGGAATGTTCCCACTGGCATAAGATGTGCTCTAATCTCTCCTTGATCCAATACCCCACTGTAGCAACCCTAGCTCCTTCCCAGGACAACTTCTCCACGCAGTTGTATTCACACACTGTCTCTCCTTTCTCATGTCCCATTGACTCATCAGCCCCTTGGGAATCTGCCTGTTTCCCCCACCACCCCACACAAACTGCTCTGCTAAATCCAAAGGTCACTTTTATATCTTCATTCTGTTTAACCTTTTGGCAAATGGGAAATCATTACCACTCCCTCCTTCCTGGAAATTGCTCCCTTTGTGGCTTCCCTGGCAACATTACTTTCTGCCTTTCTTCCTCCTGCCCACTTTCCTGGTCTCCCTTTGCTGCCACCTCCTCCTTTCCCCAAGCTAGGGTATGGGGGTTCTTCAGAGCCTGGCTCTGGGCCTCCTCTGCCACCTCTCATTCACTCCCCCACAGTTGAGTCATCCGCTACATGGATTCAAAAACCACCTTTTGGCTCATTACATCTTTACCTCCTTTTTTTGGCTTATGTCTTTACCTCGTCTTTTCATTCCAAATGTAAATATCCAACTGCTCCCTGACATCTCAATTTAGATGTCTGACAGACCTCTCAGATTTAACATAAATATAATAGAATCCTTGACCAGGGACGGTGGCCCACGCCTATAATCCTAGCACTTTGGGAAGCCAAGGTGGGTGGATCACCTGAGGTCAGGAGTTCGAGACCAGCCCGGCTAACATGGCAAAGCCCTGTCTCTACTAAAAATACAAAAATTAGCCAGGCATGGTTGTGGGCACCTGTAATCCCAGCTACTTGGGAGTCTAAGGCAGGAGGATCGCTTGAACCTGGGAGGCGTAGGTTGCAGTGAGCCGAGATCGCGCCAGCGCACTCCAGCCTGGTGCAGCGCAATGAGGCTGCACTGAATCAAATGAGATACACTCTGTCTCAAAATAATAACAATAATAATAATAATAATAAATAGAATAAAACTCTTAATTTTTCCACACAACTCTGATCTTCCCACCAAAACAAAACAAAAAAAGATACTACCTTCCACGCAGTTGCGTAAGCCAGAAATCCAGGTCATCCTTGGTCCTCTCCATTTTTCTCATGCTCCACATCCAGTCTGTCAGTATGTTCTGTTTACTCTGATCTGTGTCACTTGTCTGATATTGGTTGAAGGGTGGATATTTTATCCAGCTCTGACCACCAGGAATGAGAGGAAGATTTTCTTCACCTATGAAAACACACAGGAGGAAATGCCTATCTAGCCCAGGGTATGGCTGAAGCCACCGACTCTTTGTGGTTCTATGAGGAGACATCATCAACAAGGCAAGAATGACAGGGCAGGAAGACGGTGAAGACCTGGGTATTGACTGGGCCACTGACTTGATCAATGCTGCAGGTATACTACCTGTGCACTTCTTATTATGGGACAAAATTAACTCCTCATAACTTTAGTTGGGTCTTGTGTTATTTGAAGCCAGAAGCAAACCAAGTGCCACATCTCTTCTCTATCATTTATCTGCATAACAAATTACCTCAACATTTAGTGGCTTAAAATGACAATAAATATCTCCCAGTTCCTTTGGGTCAGGAATTCAGAAGTGGCTTAGCTGGGTGGTCCTGGTTTGGGAGGTGTCTCATGAGGTTGTAGATGTGATGTCAACTGGGGCTACAGTCAATGGAAGGCTTAACTGGAGCAGGTGGATCCACTTCCACAGTGGTTCATTCACATTCACAACTTAATGTGTGCTGTTGGCAGAGGCCTCAAGCTCCTTGCATGTGAGATACTCCGCAGGCTGCTGCGAGTCCCCACACCATAGCAGCCGACTTTTCCCAGAATGAGAGATACAACAGCAAGCAAGTCAAGTAGAAGCTGTTCTTTTTAATGGCCTAACCTCAGAAATCACAAAGCATCACTTCTATCACATTCTATTCACTAGGAAAGAACCACTGAGTCCAGCCCAGATATAAGAGATGGAAATTAGGTGCCATCTTAGGAAAGAATTTGTGGACATTTTTACAATTTCTTTTTATTTTTTAATTGAAAACTAATTGTGCATACTCATGAGGTATATAGTGATGTTTCAATACATATAATGTATAGTGGTAATTATTTCAAAGCCACCACATACACCTTTTCTCACTGCATTCTAGTCCCAGTGATCTTCTTTCAGTTCCTAGAATTTGCTAAACTCCTTTCTAGCTCCAGGTTCTTCCACATGTCCACATATCTGTCTGGGAGGTTCCCCTCCTGGCTGACCTTCCCTGAATACCTTGCTTCCCCCACCCCATTAATCTCTATCTTTGTCCCTTGCATGTTGCATGATGGAAGGGCCAGTTGTTGTCTAGTTTAGCATTATATGCCCAATTCTTAACACAGTATCTGGCAGGTAGCAGGCACTCAAAAAATAGTTACTGAATGAACGAGTGAAAAAAAGAATATAGGTATGCATCCACAAAATGTTTTTAGAGAGCTGCAAAAACCGTTCAGCAAAATCATTCAGGCGAAAATGTCTAACATGATAAGGTGCTTAAGAAGTTTAATAAGGAAAGTGACATTCTAGCTATCTTTTGAATATTTAAAGGGCTATCATTGGGGAAAAGATTAAATTTATCCTTTATTATTCATAGAGTAGAATTAGAATGAATGGTAAGAAATTATGGGAAAACAGTTTAGTTGAATAAAAGAAAGACCTTTCTAACAATTAGAGTTATCTAAAAAAGTAAAACCAGTTGACTTATAAGAGAGTAATTTTCCTGTCATTGGAAATGTCCAAACATATATTATAAGACCACCTGCCTACCATGTCAGAGAAGAAATTCAGATATTGGATACCAAATGGACCAGATGACCCTAGGCCCCCCACCTTTTATTTCTTTCTTTTTTTTTTTTTTTTTTTTTTGCATTCTTGGATTCTGTAATACAAGCCTTAACGAAATATATATTTGTCTCAGTTCATTTGTGCTTTTATAACAGAATGCTACAGACTGGGTAATTTCTAATAATAGAAGTTTATTTTATCACAGTTCTAGAGGCTGAGAAGTCCAAGATCAAGGCACTTGCAGATTCAGTTATCTGCTGAGGCACCATTCTTCATTGATGACACTTTGCTACTGCATCCTCACATGGGGGAAGACGGAAGGGAAAGACAGGTAGCGCTCTGAAGCCTCTTTTACAACCACATTAATCCATTCATAAGGGCTACCCCTTTGTGAATTAATCACTTCCCAAAGACTCTCACCTTTTAATACCGTCATATTGGGAATTCAGTTTCAACACACAAATCCTGGGTGGGACAAAACATTCAAACCATATATTTTAAAAGTTCTAACTTTTTTGTGGAACGTAATAAAGAGATAAACATTAATTTAAAAAAAAATTCTCTCTATACTGTCATGCTTTGGGAAATCTTGTTTAGGCAGAAAATTTTAAAAAAATTAAATGTTTCTATTTCTAATTATTATAACAATGCATTTATTTTTAAAATGTAAATATTGTTATATATTGATGCAATATAGGCATTGATCTCAGAAGAGCTAAAGCAATTTTAACGGAATGCTTCACTATATGGCATATTTTCTGATTTCTCCGGTTTCTAGAAATAAGTTTTAGTTTCTACTCCTGCACTAAAGCAATTTTTAAACCCTGCATTAAAAAAAGAGTATTCTTTAAGAAATAACACAAATATCCTTTAACAGGTGAATACACAAACAGTAGTACATCCATGCCATGGAATTTTATTCAACAATAAAAAGGAATGAACAATCAAGCCAGCAAAAGACATGTAGGAATTTTAAATGCATATTGCTAAGCAAAAAAAAAAAAAAAAGCCTATCTAAAAGGGATATATACTGTATGATTCCAACTATATGACCTTCTGAACAAGGCAAAACTATGGAGACAGTAAACAGATCAGCTGTTGTCAAGGGTTCAGGGGAAGGAGGGATAAATAGGTGGGGCACAAGAAATTTTTAGGGCAACGAAACTATTTTGTATGATACTGTACTGATGAATACATGTCACTATACATTTGTCCAAACTTATAATGTAAAACAGTGGACTCTAACATAAACTTTAGTTAATAATAATGGGTCAATATTGGTTCATCAATTTTAACAAATGTACCACACTTATGCAAGATGTTAATGATAGAGGAAAATAGATGAGAAGGAGTATATGGGAACTCTGTACTTTCTGCTCACACTTTGTGCAAACCACTACACAGGTTCCATATGAGATACACACACACACACACACGTATACATATATGCAATATATTTATTATATATATAAATGATTGCAGTGATATTTAAGTACAAATTGTAAGAAACAAGTACTAAGGTATTTGAATCAGGCAGAGAAAGGGGCAATAATTGGGTATAAAATAGTTGATCCGAACTTTGAAGGATTGTAGAATTTGGAGAAAAAAAAGAAAAAAAGATACAATCTGGGCTAGTGAAACAAAACAAAGAAAGGCACAAAAGGGGAAACACTACTAGTAGGGGTACTTCTACCAATAGTAACGAATATTATAAATATTCCTACATGACACTGAAGAAATTGGCCTTGACTGGGTTTGTGATTTGATGAATTCAAAAAATAATTTAATTGACCAAGACACTGCGGTAGGGTCACAACGTTTCCAGATGTTCCTAGTCCTCAACTCTGCCCTCAAAAGGCTTGCTGGATGGCACGTACCACCACTCTTCAAAGTCATAAGGATGAGAATTCATGATTGCATAAAACAGAGAGTAAATCAAGGAAGTAGTGTAAACATTTGGATAGCAGACCGCACAACTCTACCAACCCCCGCTGCTGCTACCCAGGCGGAACTTGCTGGCTTAGGCGTCAGCACAGCAGCCCCACTCCTACCTGAACTCTGCCAAGAGACACAGTCCTGGGTTCTTCTGGGAAACACCTGGACAACAGTCCATGCTATTTCATCCACCCCTGCTGCTCCTAGCCAGACGAGACTTATTGGTATGGGTGGCACCCAAGGAGGGGAGGAGCCCCCGCTTCCAGAACACTGAGAGGAGTGAGACATGTGAATTCATGGGCAGATGGGGGAACAAGATATGCCTCCTTCTGCAGGGCCAGTCGGGAAAAGGTGTGGCCTGTCTGCCAGCCATGGCCTCTGCCTGAGGGAAAGAAATGTGAGTGTGGCACCAGTGATCAGAGGAGGCTCCTCCAAGGCTCTGGAGCAAACCTGTGAGGATGTCATCTCTCTCCCCACATCACACAGTGCTACTGAGAATGTGCTAAAATACCAAAGAGCCACATGACTGAGTAAGAGCCTATCTGCCAGCCTTCCCTATTAAGTGTCATCTACTGGATCACAGCCCAAATTAGAATGACAAAAATATTTTGCCAGTATACAGTGCCTGTGAAACTCTAGGCAAAAATCCAGCCACAAATAAAAATCCTATACAGAGCCTTGGCACTCTGAAAGTACCCAGAAATGAAGCCAACTGACAACATTTATCTTACATCACAGTTAAAGGAACACCAGCTCTCTCAGATGAGAAAGAATAAATGCAAGACACTCTGGCTTTTTCCAGCCACTTAAAAAGCCAGAGTGTCCCCTTACCTCCAAACAAACTAGTCTCCCAGCAATGGTTGTTAACCAGACTGAAATTATTGTAATGACAGAGACAGAATTCAGAATCTGGGTGGCAAGGAAGCTAATCGAGACCTAGGAGAAAGTTGAAAAACAATCCAAGGAATCCAGTAAAATGATTCAAGACCTGAAAGGTAAAATAGTCATTTTAAGAAACAATCAAACTGAACTTCTGGAATTAAAGAATTCTCTACAAAAACGTCATAATACAGTCAGAAACATTAATGACAGAATAGACCAAACTGACAAAAGAATCTCAGAGCTCAAAAACCAGCTCTTCAAGTCAACTCAGTCAGAAAAAAATATAGAAAAATGAATTTCAAAAAATGAACAAAACCTCCGATAAATATGAGATTATGTAAAGAGGACAAATATATGACTCATTGACATATCTGAGAGAGAAGAGAGAGTAAACAACTTGACAAACATATTTAAGGATATAGTCCATGAAAATTTCCTCAGTCTCACTAGAGGGGTGGACACACAAATTCAAGAAATACAGAGAATCCCTGTGAGCTACTGTACAAGATGACCATCCCCAAGATACATAGTCATAAGATTCATCAAGGTCAATGCAAAAGAGAAAATCTTAAAGGTATCTAGAAAGAAAGGTCAGGTCACTTATAAAGAGAATCTCAGCCTGGCACAGTGGCTCATGTCTGTAATCCCAACACTTTGGGAGGCCGAGGCAGGTGGATTGCCTGAGCTCAGGAGTTTGAGACCAGTCTGGGCAACATGGCAAAACCCTGTCTCTACTAAAAATACAAAAATTAGCGGGGCACGGTGGCACATGCCTGTAATCCCAGCTTCTTGGGAGGCTGAGGCAGGAGAATTGCCTGAACCCAGGAGGCAAAGTTTGCAGTGAGCCAAGATCGTGCAGCTGCACCTCAGCATGGGCGACAGAGGAAGACTCAATCTCAAAACAAACAAACAAAAAGAGAATCTCAGGAAACCATCAGCAGGCATCTCAGCAGAAGCTTTATAAGCCAGAAAGGAAACATCCTCAAAGAAAAGAAATTCCAGCCAAGAATTTCATATCCCTGCAAACTAAGCTCCATACACAAATGGGAAATAAAATTCTTCTCAGAAAAGCAAACATTAAGGGAATTCATTGCCACCAGACCAACCTTACGAGAGGTCCTTAAGGGAGTGCTAAACATGGAAATGAAAGATTGATACCTGCTAGCATAAAAACACACTCAAGTACATAGCCCACAGAAAATACAAAGCAATTACACAACCAAGTCTACAAAACAACCAGCTAACAACATGATGACAGAATCAAAACCTCATATATCAATACTAATCCTGAATGTAAATGGTCTAAATGTCCCACTTCAAAGGCATAGGATGGCAAGGTAGATAAAAACACAAGACCCAAAGTAAAGGGATGGAGAAAGATCTACCATGCAAACAGAAAACAAACAAACAAACAAAAAAGAACAGAAAACAGACTTTAAATCAATAACAATCAAGAAGCACAAAGAAGGGCATTACAAAATGATAAAGGGTTCCAGTCAAATAGAAGACTTAACTATCCTAAATACATATCCACCAAACACTGCAGCACTGAGATTAATAAAAAAAGATCTTCTTGACCTACGAAAAGACTTAACCAGCCACATAATAATAATAGGGGACTTTAACACTATTTGACAGCATTGGACAGATCATTGAGGCAGAAAACTAACAAAGAAATTCTGGTCATAAACCTGACACTTGAACAACTGGACCTAATAGACATCTACAAAATACTCCACCATAAAAACCACAGAAAATATATTCTTCTCATCTGCACACAGAACATATTCTAAGATTGACCATATGCTTGGTCATAAAGCAAGTCTTGACTTCCAAAAAAATTGAAATCATACCAAGCACACTCTCGGACTAGTGCAATAAAAATAGAAATCAATACCAAGACGATCTCTCAAAACTACACAAAAACATGAAAGTTAAACAAACTTCTCCTGAATAAAACACAAGATGAACAATGAAATCAAGGCAGAAATAAAACATTATTTAAAATTAATGAAAACTGAGACACAACTTACCAGTATATTTGGGGTACAGCTAAAGCAGCGTTAAGAGGAAAATTTAGTGCTAAACACTTTCATCAAGAAGCAGAACGAGGCTGGGCATAGTGGCTCAGGCCTGTAATCCCAGCACTTTGGGAGGCAGAGGCAGTTTGATCATTTGAGGTCAGGAGTTCAAGAGCAGTCTGGCCAACATGGTGAAACCTCATCTCTACTAGAAATACAAAAATTACCTGGGCATGGCAGTGGGTGCCTATAATCCCAGCTACTCAGAAGGCTGAGGCAGGAGAATCGCTTGAATCTAAGAGGCAGAGTTTGCAGTGAGCCAAGAGCGCGCCACTCCACTCCAACCTGGGCAACAGAGTGAGACTTTCTCAAAAAAAAAAAAAAAGTTAGATCTAAATCACATCTAAAGGAACTGTAAAAAAAAAGAAAAAAGAAAAACCAATTCCAACACTAGTAGAATAAAAGAAATAACTAAAATCAGAATCAGAAAAGAACTACACAAAATTGAGATGTAAAAGTCCATACAAAAGATCAATGAAACTAAGTTTGTAATTCAAAAGAATAAACAAGATTCAAAGACTGTCAACTAGGTTAACTAAGAAAAAAACAGAGAAGATCCAAATAAGTGCAATCAGAAATGACAAGACTGATCCCACAGAAATACAAAAGATCTTCGGAGACTATTATGAATATCTCTATGCACACAAATTAGAAAATCTAGAGGAAATGGATAAATTCTTGAAAACACACAACCTTTAAAGATTGAAAAGGGAGAAAGTGAGAACATGAACAGGCCAATAACGAACTCCAAAATTGAATCAGTAATAAAAACCTAACAGCCAACAAAAGCCCTAGAACAGATGGATTCACAGCCAAATTCTACAAGACATACAGAACTGGTACCAATCCTACTAAAACTATTCCAAAAAATCAAATAGGAGGGGCTCCTCCCTAACTCATTCTATGAAGCCAGTATCACCCTCATGCTAAAATCTGTCAATTTGCATCTGAAAATATGAAATTTCATCTGAAATTTCAACAAATTTCAATCTGTTTTTTCATCTATCAATGAAAACAAACAAACAAACAAAAAAAAACTTGAAGCCAATATCCCTGACAAACATAGATGCAAAAAACCTCAACAATATATTAGCAAACTGAATCTAGTAGCACATCAAAAAGCTAATTCACAACCAGGCATGGTGGCTCATGCCTGTAATCCCAGTACTTTGGAAGGCCAAGGTGGGCACATCACTTGAGGTCAGGTGTTCAAGACAAGCTTGGCCAACATGGTGAAACCCTGTCTCTACTAAAACTACAAAAAATTAGCTGGGGGTGGTGGTGTGTGCCTGTTATCCCAGCTACTCGGGAGGCTGAGGTGGGAGAATTGCTCGAGCCCAGGAGGCAAGACAATTACTTCAGCCCAGGAGGCAGAGGTTGAGGCAAGCCGCAATTGCACCACTGCACTCCAAGCTGGGTGACAGAGCAAGACCCTGTTTCCAAAAAAAAAAAGTGAGTTCACTAGGATCAAGTAGGCTTTATGTCTGGTTTGCAAGGTTGGTTCAACATACACAAATCAATAAATGTGATTGACCACATAAACAAAAAAGCAGAAACTGTACAATCATCTCAATCGATGTATTAAAAGCTTTTGATAAAACTCAACATCCCTTCATTATAAAAACCCTCAACAGACTAGGCATTGAAGGAACACACCTCAAAATAATAAGAGGCAACTATGACAAACCCACAGCCAGCATCATACTGAATGGGGAAAATGCCAGAACCACTCCCCTTGAGAACTGGAACAAGACAAATATGCCCACTCTCTCTACCCCTATTCAAACACAGTACCGGAAGTCCTAGTCAGAGAAATCAGGCAAGATAAATAAATAAAAGGCATCCAAGTAGGAAAAGAAGTCATCAAACTATCTCTCTTCACTGACAACATGATTCTATACTTGGAAAACCCTCAATACTCCATCAGAAGAGTCTTAGAACTGACAAACAACTTTAATAAAGTTTCAGGATACAAAATCAATGTAGAAAAATCAGTAGCATTTCTATACACCAATAATGTCCAGGCAGAGAGTCAAATCAAGAATATAATCCCACTTAACAATAGCCACAAAGAAAATGAAATGCCTAGGAACACGACTAACCAAGGAAGTGAAAGATCTCTACAAGGAGAACTACAAAACATTGCTGATAGAAATCAGAGACAACACAGATAAATGTAAAAACATTCCATGCTCATAGATGGGAAGAATCAATATTGTTAAAATAGCCATACTGCCCAAAGCAATTTACAGATTCAATGCTCTTCCCATTAAACTACCAATTGTCATTCTTCATGGAATTAGAAAAAAACTATCCCCAAATGGAAACAAAAAGGAGGCTGAATAGCCAAAGCAATCCTAAGCAAAAATAACAAAGCCAAAGGTATCACACTATCTGACTTCAAACTATACTATAAGACTACAGTAAACAAACTTGTACAAAACAGACCCATAGACCAATGGGTCTTGTACAAAAAAATTGGTACTTGTACAAAAACAGACCCATAGACCAATGAAACAGAATAGGGAACTCATAAATAAAGTTGTACACCTATAGCCATCTGATCTTCAACAAGGTAAACCAAAACAAGCACTATGGAAAGGAATTTGTATTTAATAAATGGTGCTAGAATAACTGGCTAGAAATATGCAGAAGAATGAAACTGGACCCATACATTTCACTATATACAAAAATTAACTCAAAATGTATTGAAGATTTAAATATAAGACCTCAAACTATAAAATCCCTAGAAGAAAACCTAGGAAATGCCCTTCTCAGCACAGGACTTAGCAAAGAACTTTTGACTAAGTCCCCAAAAGCAATTGCGAAAAAAACCAACCAAACATTGATAAGTGGGATTTAATTGAACTAAAGAGCTTCGGTACAGCCAAAAGAAACTATCAACAGAGCAAAGAGACAACCTACAGAATGGGAGAAAATATTCACAAACTACATATCCAACAAAGGTCTAATAATAAGAATCTATAAGGAACTTAAACAGATCAACCAGCAAAAACCAAATAGCCCCATTAAGAAAACGGGCAAAGGATGTAACAGTCACTTCTCAAAATAAAACATACAAGCAACCACAAACAGACGAAAAAATGCTCATCATCACTAATCATCAGACAAGTACAAACTAAAACCACAATGAGATACCTACTCACACCAGTTAGAATGGCTATTACTAAAAAGTTAAAAAACAACACATGCTGGCATGCCTGTGGAGAAAAGGGAATGCTTATACACTGTTAGTGGGGACGTAGATCAGTTCAACCATTGTGGGAAGCAGCTTGGAGATTTCTCAAGCAACTTAAAATAGAGCTACCATCAGACCCAGCAATCCCATTGCTGAGCATAAACCCAAGGAAAATTAGACCATTATACCAAAAAGAGATATGTACTTGTATGTTCATAGTCAGCTACCCACAATAGCAAAGACATGGAATCAACCCAGGCGCCCATCAATGGTGGGTTAGATAAAGAAAATGTGGTACATATACATAATGGAATTTCATGTAGACATAAAAAAGAACAAAATCATATCCTTTGCAACAACATAGATGGAGCTGGAGGTCATAATCCTAAGCCAATTAATGCTGGAACAGAAAACCAAATACCACGTGTTGCCACTTATATGTAGGAGCTAAATATTGAGCACATCATAAAAATGGGAATAAAACACACTGCGGCTTACTAGAGTGGGGGAGATGTGGATTGAAAAACTACCTCTTGGGTACTATGCTCACTACCTGGGTACAATATACCCATGTAACAAACCTGCACATGTACCCCCTGTATCTAAAATAAAAGCTGAAAAGAAACCAGTCATTCCTGACTTTCTTGTCCTACTACTCACTATATACGCATTAAGATTGACATACACAGCTATGTGCTCTTAATGGGGAAAATTGTTTCTGCTTGGACTGTTTCCTTCAGCAAGAAATGACACTGTTTGGGTCTGAAATGCTTCATACACTTTTATTTCTGTTCTACTTATTGTTGGTATGTAACCATTCACCTCAGCCTACAGGTGTAAGTAGCTATTGACATGGGTGCTCGCTCTGTATTGCTCCTTCTATAGGGAATTGCATGACCAAGAAGGAGCAGTTTTAGCCATTAATAGCCCCAAGCTTTGGCAAGGCCTGATACGGAGCACAGGTCTGGAGTAGGGTGTCTGAGGGTTGAGAACCTTAAATGGTTATCTAGTTCACTTCTATGATACAGGGATCCCTTGTATAATAAGGTCTCAGAAAAGTGACTATTCTCATATCTGCTCTGCACTTCACGAGACAACCCATTCCATTTTGGAAAATTACTATGCTTAAAGTCAGGGGAACAAGAAATTATGTATTCCATACTTCAGTTTAGTTCTAGCTATGCCTTCCAGAGGCACATAAGTCTAATTCCTTTTTATCTAATAGACATTAAATTACTTGAGGACAATAATCGCATGCTCATTTCTTTCAATGACTCTTCACTACGTTATAATTTCTGGATTCTAGAATAACATAGTCATTCTGTTCTGAATAGAAATTTGGGTTTGGAAGCCTAAAGTTTAAGATTACACCACGCCTACAAACACTTGGCCTTTGCTTCCCTTCCCCACAATCAATTTGAAAGGAAAAGTTGATTATACTGAATTACACTGAATATGACTAAATGCACGATGATTAAATAGACCAAAAAATATACAGATATAAATTTATGTGAACAAAATATAAATGTAAGAATAACAGCTATAAATACAAATATATATGAATAGGCCACCAAAAAGTCATATATTTTATACAGCCTAATCCTCTGTTTTGGCTGAATCTAGTTTTTTCAGCTATAAAATCTAAAAAATCTCTAATATATATCATTAGGTTTAAAAGGCAGATGCAGAAAATCATGTATTATGTTACTATTTTAAGTTTTTTAAAAGAAGAAAATAGATGTTTGTGTGTGGATGTAACTATTATGGATATAATATTGCTGGAAATACATTAAGATACTGTTAACAACATTAGTTGCCTGAGAAGAGGGGAAGTTAGTGAATGAATAAGGCCAAGGGTGTGTAATCAACTTTACAGAAGCTTTTGCAACTTTTGAACTCTTGATTGTGTGGATATATTTCATAATCATAAGTAACATTAAAACTTAAATAAGACAATAAAAAAATAAAGAAATCAAACCAAGAATCACATAAATGCCAGAATAAAACATGTCTGGTGCATTTTCTCTCATCAGTAGTATGATGCATAGCCCATTAATTAAGTACATGGGAAAATGAAATAATCCAAGTATTGAATTTAGTCCCCAAATTGCTGACTGTCTTCCAAGGTTCACATCCAGACCAAGATTCATCCCTATATATACACAGACATGGAGGACGTAAAGTAAAAATCCTTGTGTTCAAGTTTCAAAATTACACTTCTATACTAAATATAATTATTTTTTAATTTTCATGCCTTTAAATATTTCATTACGGACTGGATTGTGCATGTACATCTTGGTTGGAAGTTTCAAACAATTTAAAATGATGACATAATTGCTCATTTTAGCAATGTCAGTAACTAACATGATCAATGGTTTGATGAGATTGATAATCAGAAATACATTTTTAAAGGTATAACAAAATTACCTTCAAATTGTAGTATTTGTTTCATAAGGCCATGAAGAAATACACTTTCTTCCATTGTTGAGATTCAGAATGTGACTGAATCATTATTTTTCAGTAAGTCAAAAACTAAGGGAATAACACACAGATGTCCATTACAAGCACAGTCATGTTAGGAATTTGTAACCTAGCATAATCCAATGAGAGGTTTAGAAGTCATTCTTTCAACTAAATATATGACAGATCAATTGTATCAAATAACTGCCCCTACTAAATATCAAGTTATAGCAGAAATCATTGATTCATTAAAGATACTCTATTCTAGCTCTCACATACAAATCTGTTCATTTAGCATATATTCACTGACTGCCCTCTATATGGCAAGACAGTGAAAATAAACAGAAAACATGGTCACTGCCTTCGAAGAGTTCCTATCCCAGTAAAGGAGGGAGACAGAGAAATGTACCAACACTGCAAAACACCATAATTACTGCTCTAATAGAAGCAAACAGATGTGACTACAAAAATTTTGTGGTGGCCCAAGAGAGGGAACTGTTAATCTACTTGGCAAAGGGGAAAGGGGAGGGATCTTTAGGAAGATGCTACTTCTCACAGTAATAAAGCTTGACAATG
Organism: Macaca mulatta; assembly: GCF_049350105.2. Taxonomy (NCBI): domain Eukaryota; kingdom Metazoa; phylum Chordata; class Mammalia; order Primates; family Cercopithecidae; genus Macaca; species Macaca mulatta. The sequence continues at coordinate 174,718,439 of NC_133409.1, forward strand.
GCAGAGCCTTCATTCGAATTTAGATCTCTGGATTTCCAGGTAGTATTCATTTTGCTACACTGTTCCCTAACAAACTGATCGAAGATCACTAATACTATTAGCTATAGCACACGTGCATATGCGTGAGATTTAATCTAAGCAGTGTTTTGAGCAGTGTCTTGCTAACAATTACCTACTACACAGAATGAAGACCTTTCCAACAACTCAAACTTTATACCTAAAGCACTTAACACTCATACATATCCATACTGTGATATGCATATGTGTGTGTACATACAGTTTCACACAGAAGTTAGTAGATATCAATAGCTAGTGATAAGTATTATTTCAAAGCTACAAGTCCAATTCTGTTTATTTACAATCACTTTGGTGCTGAAAGCTTATTAACTAACCAACTGTTAGACTATGCTGCTGCAAAACCATTATCCCAGCAGGATACTATACTTGGATTGGAACCAAAGATGAATCTTCATTATCACCTTCTTTCTTATTAACAAAAAAACATTTCAGAGGGATTACCTGGCTTAATCAGCTAATTCAATACATAACTAACTTGGCTACTTAGATTATTCAAATATACTACCCTCCTCAAATGTATGCAAAGAAAGCAATTAAAACCTCTGATGCTACGTGTGACAGGTAGGAAGTAAGTACTAGAGCACACCAAATGTCAATTCCCATCAGGTGGCAAAAGACTAAGTTTGGCACTGCAATGAATAACTCTTACTCTTCCACACAACTGAAAATACTGCAGTAATTTAGACCCTCAAATTGGCTTTAAAGAAAGAATGACACAGTATTCAGGCTCAGAGATAATAGCAATAATAATAGTTAAAGATCAGTGGACACTGTCACACAAACAATCTTAAATGAGAAGATGCAGCTTGTGCCCAAGTCTTGGTATTCTCAAATCTCCTTTAACAGGGTATGGTGGCTCACACCGGTAATCCCAGCACTTTGGGAGGCCAAGGAGGGTGGATCATTTGAGGTCAGGAGTTTGAGAGAAGTCTGGCCAACGTGGGGAAACCTCGTCTCTATTTGAAAATACAAAAATTAGCCAGACATGGTGGCACGTGCCTGTAGTCTCAGCCATTCAGGAGGCTGAGGCAGGAGAATCCCTTAAGCCCGGGAGGTGGAGGTTGCAGTGAGTCGACATGGCACCAGGCATGCCAGCCTGGGTGACAGAGTGAGATCAGTCTCAAAAAAAAAAAAAAAGAAAGAAAAAAAAAAGAATGGACTTTAAGATAATATGAAAATTTTTGTTAAAGTGAAGCATCTATCCTCCCAGAATCAGGTATTCTTCACAGAGGTTATATCTAGCAGCACACTCTTAGAAATAGAGCTTGTGTCTAATGTTTAAGTGGTGCCAGCCAGGCTCATTCCCCAGTCCCTCAGTTATTTATGCTGTTACACATGTAACTAAAACTTCTCCTGTTATGTCACAAGCCTGGAAAATACACTGTTATTATTCCATTATTTTTATCAACTTAAGACCACACAAGTTCTGTTAAAGGGTAAAAAATAACACTATCTTCTTTCTACGTCATGACATGCTAAGGTGGAAGAAACCAAAATGCTACTATTTTTCTTCAGGCTATGCTGGTCCTGACAGGCTTTTTTCCTTCCCTGATGAATCCAATAGGCTACTGTTATAAGAAGACATCTAAAGTAATATTTCTTTTCCATATGAGTTATATAATTCTAAATGTCCAAATGAATGAAAGCTGGCCATTCTATTTCTAAAAGAAGTTAGATTACTGTTAAGACCTAAATCACGTCAAAATAATCACACAGAGTATAAATAGAAAAACAGAAGATATGTGTACACACACACACACACACATATATATATGCATACATGCAAAGGAGCTTATTTTAGGAAAGACTACTGTGATGAAAGCAACTAAAGGCAGCTGAACCATGGTCACAAATTATTTCATTGTGATGAAAAGTGATTCAAAGAACTTCAGAGGTGGGGAAGGGAGTTGGTAAAGGGATTATTGAGAAAAGAGACAAGATTGTTTCTTTAAATTCAATAGTCATATTAGCAATTTATGAACTTGATTATACCTTTGAATGAACAATAACTCAGTAACAACTCCAATAGAAAGACAGTATATTTTTATGATATGGAATAACCATATTGGCAATTGAGAGATGTAATAAACATGACTCAAAGAAGAAACAATGCATAATAAACATAAGCTGAGTACAATTTCTTATAAGACAAAGTTTTTTTAAAAAACTAATTCAAAAAGCCATGAAAAACCTTCATCATATTAAACCTCATTCTCAGAAAGTACAAGGAAAATTCTTGTATTTTCCTCTTCCTCTGTATAGAAATACCAAGAATCTTAGGACTTACAATAATACAATAAAGTAAACTAGGATTGCTAAGTCATTAGTAACATAAGTGACTCATGAAAAAGTGAGCTAATATTCTTCTAGAGTTATGCATTTATCATTATGGTTTTTTGGATTGCTTTTCTGGTCATTGATTATTGTCTTTATGTTTAAGAACTTGAGCTTTAAATCTTAAAGAAGTAATTATGTCTTTAAATCTTACATTCAAATACCTTAAAAGATTAAAAGAAATAGGTGCAACATATACCTCTTCAGACTTCATTTAACTGTATTTATTCAATGGTAGAAACTTTTTTCTGGCATACAGAGGACAGAGAAATAGTTATTTCCACCTATCTTTCTGTCATGAGTTAGTCCAGTATTAGCTATAAACAGAAATTGAACAAATTCTTTACAAGTTCTTTGACTCTGTTTCTTTAAAATGCAAAAATACAATATATTTTGAAAGCAGTTCTATATCAATTATATAAATATTATTTCATATATTTATTTACATATGTTATGTATATTTAATGTATGTATATGTTATGCTATTAATTTCTTTGCAAAAACAATCGAATGCATTTCACATGTTGATTTTAGATTTTTGCATACTTTCTAGTATTAAATGTAGCAAACTGCCTTTAACTGCAATTACAACTAACCAAAAATAAGTATGATTTCCACATATCAGGCTAATACTATAATAAAATATTTTAATGTATTGATTACTAAGTCAATTTTAAAATATCTAAAATAACAGATTTAACATATGTTATAGCCAAATGAAAACTTTGAAAATAACTATAAATTTTACTTTATTCAATTATATAAATGAATTGAAACTTGCATTTCCATAACAGCATCTGACATGAAATTTGTTGATAAACATTTATTTTCTTTTAATACTTCTTCCTTTCAAACAGGTACAAGACTGATTTGTCTAACCCTGGGTTCTGCTAAGTAGCAATCGTTTTATTCCAAAGATGCAGAATGGCTATCTAATATCTGCTGCAATATCGTCTCCTAGGACATCAACATGAAGTTTCTAGAATTTATGATACATTGTCCTGGATCAACTACTATAACAAAAATTGAAAGTTTTTTATATCTCTGGAAGACTATGTCTATTGAATTCATCTGGAAATATCAAACAATCACTTTTAGACAGGAATTTACATTTCACTTGTTTTAAAAATCATATACTTCCAGTTGGCAAATGGTCACAATCTGTGTCCAGAAAATAGATGAACAACAATAAAACTCCAAAAGAGTAATTTTCATCTTTAGTGTGTCCTAAGAACAGATTTCTCATTGGAAACAATGCAAGCAAGAGGAGAGTGCAGCAACATCATGAAAGTATTGAATGAAAAACATTCATCATCCTAGAAGTTAAAATCCAATGAAAATAACTTTCCAAAACAAAGATGAACTAAAGACCTCAAAATATATGTGAAAATTAACTCAAAATGGATCACAGACCTAAATGTAGAACCTAAAACTGAAAACTTCTAAAGTAAAATAGGAAATATCTTTGTGACACTGAGGCAAAGATACATTATTAAGTTTGTGCAAAAGTAATTGCAGTTTTTCCCATGGAAAGTAATGGCCAAAACCACAATTACTTTTGCACCAACCTAATAGCTATGACACAAAAAGCACGATCCATCAAAAATGAATAAATTAATATTATACACCCCAAAATTAAGAACTTCTCTTCAAAAGACATCATGAAAAGAACGATAAAACAAGCATCAGCATGGAGTAAAATATTTGCAAGCTGCATTTCTGATAAAATGGCCTGGATCTAGAATACATAAAGAATTCACAAAATGTGATAATAAAAAAAGCTTACTATGTGGGGTTATAAATATGTTAATATGCTTGACTGAAGTAATCATTTCACTATGTAAATATATATGAAAACATTAGGTTTTACATCCTAACTGTAGAAAATGTTTAAAAAGAAATAAAACAGTTGAAAAACTTTTAAAGATATGAAAACAATTTTTTTTAAATGGGCAAAAAATGTGAATAAATGCTTCACCAAAGAAGGTCTACAGAAGTCAATAAAGCATATGAAAAGATGCTCAGTAAGTCAACAAGCATATGGGAAGTATTTAATATTATTAGACATTATAGAATTGCAAATTAAAACCACAGTGTGATACTACTAAGCCTTTTAAAACGGTTAAAATGAAAAAGACTGGACCAGTCTTTCGGCTAGGATGGGAAGTGAATAGAATTCTCATCTACTGCTGCTGAGAATGTAAAATGGTATAAGCATTTTGGAAAATAGTGTAGCAGTTTCTTTTTCCTTTTTTTTTTTTTTTTTTTTTTTTTTTTTTTGAGATGAAGTCTTGCTGTTGTTCCCCAGGCTGAAGTGTAATGGAATGATCTCGGCTCACTGCAACCTACACCACCCGGGCTCAAGTGATTCTCCTGCCTCAGCCTCCCGAGTAGCTGGGATTGCAGGCGCCTGCCACCACACCCGGCTAATTTTTGCATTTTTAGTAGAGACAGGGTTTCACCATGTTGGCCAGGCTGGTCTCAAACTCCTGACCTCAGATGATCCGCCCACCTCGGCCTCTCAAAGTTCTGGGATTACAGGTGTGAGCCACCACGCCTGACCAGCAGTTTCTTAAAAAGTTAAATACACAGCTATATGACAAAACTAGTGCATTTCTAGGTATTAATATTTACCCAAGAGAAATGGCAACATAGGTCCACACAAACACTTGTAACATGAATGCTCTACAGCATCCTGATGAGTAACAGCCAAAACCTGGAAATGGCCTAAATTTCCATTAACAGTGAAATGATAAATAATATTTCATGCAATGGCATTTTACTTCAGCAATAACAATAAATGCTTTATTGATTAATGCAAAAATGTGAATGACTTGAAATAATCTGAGTTTAAAATGTGATATTATATGGCAAAAGGGATTTTTCCAACATCATTAAGGTTACTAATCCGTTGATTTGACTTAATCAAAAGGGAGATTATCCTTGTAGACCTAACTTAATCTCATGAGCCCTTTAGATCTGGGTCTAGCAGCCAGAGACAGAGAAAACCAGGGTTTTGAAACACAAGAAGGTTTTGACACACCTGACTTTGTACACGAAGTGAACCACTTGGTAAGAATCACAGGCAGCCTCCAGAAGCGGAGAGAGGCACCTCAGCTAACAGCCAGCAAGGAAACAGGGACTTCAATCCAATAACTGCAAAGAATTGGATTTGCCTAACAACCTGAATGAGCTTGAAGAAAGACTCTCGGCTCTAGATAAGATGACAGTCCTAGCCAACACCTTGATTCCAGTTTTATGAGACCCAGAGCAGAGAATCCAGTCAACCCATATCCAGACCTCTCCTCTACAAAACTATGAGCTCATAGTTGTTGTTTTAAGCTGCTAAGTTTGCAGTAACTTGTTTTGCACTAATGAAAATTAATACACATGGTAAAACTATGGTAAAAGAAATATTGTAAAAGTATCAATACCTACCCAGCAGCAGTCTATAGAACGGAAGAAAGTGAAAAGTAGTGGATACTGTAGAAGTCTCACTAGTTTTGGCACTCACCATGCCAGTACATGACCACAGTAGTGAGAAAAAGAAAAGCAGTGCCTGATAGCTGGGAGCTTGACTGGTACTATCCAATAAGACACAGTGTCCTTCTGTTGATCATAACAGTTTCACAGAACACCAACAGCGGACAAGTCCACTCCATGACAATGATGGATCAAAATAAACGCAGGACCACTTGGTGATCATGTATGAACTCAGACAAAAATAACAACATTGTCTAAACTCCCAAAATGAACAAACATCTCTCTATCTGGGCTAATATAAGTAAGAATTACTTCCTTACCAATTACAGTTGTAGTTTCCTTTTGTTATTCTCTCCTTCAAGCTAAGAATTCTAGGCCGGGAATGAGGGCTCAAGCCTGTATTCCCAGCATTTTGGGAGGACGATGTGGGCAGATCACAAGGTCAGGAGTTCAAGACCACCCTGACCAACGTGGTGAAATCCCCATTTCTACTAAATATACAAATTAGCCGGTCATGGTGGCACGTGCCTGTAATCCCAGCTACTTGGGAGGCTAAGGCAGGAAAATCACTTGAACCCGGGAAGCAGAGGTTGTAGTGAGCCAAGATCACGCCACTGCACTCCAGCCTGGGGAACAGAGCGAGACTCCGTCTAAAAAAAAAAAAAAAAAAAAAAGAAGAAGAAGAAGAAAGAATTCTAAAGATATCCAGCCATAGGATGATCTATGTTTCCAGGCAACAGAAAATCCCAGAGCAAATCCCCACTTCCTAGAACCTCTTCCTTGTTTCCTGACATGAGAACAAATCCTGTAAATTCGTTCTAATACTTGCTTACTGAGATGCCCCACAGTTCCCCTACAGCATGCATCTCATTCACTGTGATGAGTCAATCAACAGAGAGTTCTTCAACCACAGGAGGGCCCCTGGTATCCTACTGACCCTCTGCCTGGGTGCTTTCTCCTAGATTTGCTTGCTGGCATGGGGAAGGGTAGAAATAAAGTGTTGGGGAGTTAACAGACTTACAAAAAGTCCTCATTCAATGGGAGGAGGTGGAGAATAATATCCAAGCTTCCTCAACCCTTAAAGGAGATAACTCAGAGGTCCCCAGTGGAACAGGGCCTCAAAATGTATGGATGGGCTTCAATCAACTTGTGCAGGCCAGGTCTTCATAAAGGCTGAACAGGCAAGCCTCCATAACAACGGTTTCAGCACTGACCGAGTGATGAAGTTAAATATTAAAAGCTGAGACAGCCAGTGCCCTTATACAAAGGCTAGAATGTAATGAAAGCCCATCAAGAGTTTTGCCTAGGCCTGTTCTGGGCCTTGAAGCGTGAGGAGATAACGGAGGAATTCTTAACGGGACCCATTTAAGATTAAACAAGTTTTACTAGAGGGTCTGAAGAAACTCCCTAGGCCTCCACAAACAAGTTTACTGGGGCTCTGAAGGAACTCCCCAAACCTCCATGATTTGGCAGGAGACAAGATAAGGGAATCATCTCAGCATCTGGACCCATTTAGATTAAGTAAATGTACTGAGGCTCCAGAGGAAGCTCTTCAGGACTCAGATCTTAGTTACAGATTTGAAGAAGTTAATCACTTATCACTTTTAGATGAATGTACACTTACATGTAGACATATAGCTTAGAAGGTATATAAGCTCTGGAAAACTGTATAATTTTGAGTTGGTCTGGCAATATCTTACAGGCCTTCTCCCAGTACCTGGTTACAGAAATAAACCCCCTCTTTCCCAGTTCATCTGCATACTGAAGGAAGCACTAAACATGGAAAGGAATAACTGTTACCAGTCACTGCAAAAACATGCCAAATTGTAAAGACCATTGACGCTAGGAAGAAACTGCATCAACTAACAGGCAAAATAACCAGCTAAAATCATAATGAGAGGATCAAATTAACACATAACAATATTAACTTTAAATGTAAATGGGCTAAATGCCCCCAATTAAAAGACACAGACTGGCAAATTGGATAAAGAGTCAAGACCCATCAGTGTGCTATATTCAGGAGACTCAAAACGTGTAGAGACACACATAGGCTCAAAATAAAGGGATGGAGGAAGATCTACCAAGTGAATGGAAAGCAAAAAAAAAACCAGGGGTTGCAAACCTAGACTCTGATAAAACAGACTTTAAACCAACAAAGATCAAAAGAGACAAAGAAAGACATTACATAATGGTAAAGGGATCAATTCAACAAGAAAAGCTAACTATCCTAAACATATATGCACCCAATAAAGGAGCACCCAGATTCATAAAGCAAGTCCTGAGAGACCTAAAAAGAAACTTAGATTCCCACACAATAATAGTGGGAGATTTTAACACCCCACTGTCAATATTAGACAGATCAATGAGACAGAAAGTTAACAAGGATACCGAGGACTTGAACTCAGCTCTGTCTATCAGGTCTATTAGCAGACCTAATAGACACCTACAGAACTCTCCACCCCAAATCAAGAGAATGTACATTCTTCTCAGTACCACATCGCACTTATTCCAAAATTGACCACATAGTTGGAAGTAAAGCACTCCTCAGCAAATGTAAAAGAATAGAAATCACAATAAACTGTCTCTCAGATCACAGTGCAATCAAATTAGAACTCAAGATTAAGAAACTCACTCAAAACTGCACAACTGCATGGAAATTGAACAACCTGTTCCTGAATGACTACTGGGTAAATAACAAAAAGAAGGCAGAAATAAAGATGTTATTTGAAACCAATGAGAACAAAGACACAACGTACCAGACTCTCTGGGACACAATTAAAGAAGTGTGTAGAGGGAAATTTATAGCACTAAATGCCCACAAGAGAAAGCAGGAAACATCTAAAATCGACATCCTAACATCACAATTAAAAGAACTAGAGAAGCAGGAGCAAACAAATTCAAAAGCTAGCAGAAGGCAAGAAATAACTAAGATCAGAGCAGAACTGAAGGAGATAGAGACACAAAAACCCCTTCAAAAAATCAACGAATCCAGGAGCTGGTATTTTGAAAAGATCAACAAAATTGATAGACCACTAGCAAGACTAATACAGAAGAAAAGAGAGAAGAAGTAAATAGATGCAATAAAAAATGATAAAGGGGATATCACCACCAATCCCACAGAAATACAAACTACCATCAGAGAATACTATAAACACCTCTATGCAAATATACTACAAAATCTAGAAGAAATGGATAAAGTCCTGGACACATACACCCTCCCAAGACTAAACCAGGAAGAAATTGAATCTCTGAATAGACCAATAACAGGCTCTGAAATTGAGGCAATAATTAATAGCCTATCAACCAAAAAAATTCCAGGACCAGATGGATTCACACCCGAATTCTACCAGAGGTACAAAGAGAAGCTGGTACCACCCCTTCTGAAACTATTCCAATCAATAGAAAAAGAGGGAATCCTCCCTAACTCATTTTATGAGGCCAGCATCATCCTGATACCAAAGCCTGGCAGAGATACGACAAAAAAAAGAGAATTTTGGACTAATATCCCTGATGAACATCAAAGCGAAAATCCTCAGTAAAACACTGGCAAACCAAATTCAGCAGCACATCAAAAAGTTTATCCACCAAGATCAAGTTAGATTCATCCCTGGGATGCAAGACTGGTTCAACATACGCAAATCAATAAACGAAATCCATCACATAAACAGAACCAGAGACAAAAACCATATGATTATCTCAATAGATGCAGAAAAGGCCTTTGACAAAATTCAGCAGCCCTTCATGCTAAAAACTCTCAATAAACTAGGTATTGATGGAACGTATCTCAAAATAATAAGAGCTATTTATGACAAACCCACAGCCAATATTATACTGAATGGGCAAAAACTAGAAGTATTCCCTTTGAAAACTGGCACAAGACCAGGATGCCCTCTCTCACCACTCCTATTCAACATAGTGTTGGAAGTTCTGGCCAAGCCAATCAGACAAGAAATAAAGGGTATTCAATTAGGAAAAGAGGAAGTCAAATTGTCCCTGTTTGCAGATGACATGATTGTACATTTAGAAAACCCAATCGTCTCAGCCCAAAATCTCCTTAAGCTGATAAGCAACTTCACCAAAGTCTCAGGATACAAAATCAATGGCAAAAATCACAAGCATTCTTATACACCAATAACAGACTAACAGAGAGCCAAATCATGAGTGAACTCCTATTCACAAATACTTAGGAATCCAACAAGGGATATGAAGGACCTCTTCAAGGAGAACTACAAATCACTGCTCAATGAAATAAAAGAGGACACAAACAAATGGAAGAACATTCCATGCTCATGGATAGGAAGAATCAATATCGTGAAAATGGCCATACTGCCCAAGGTAATTTACAGATTCAATGCCATCCCCATCAAGCTACCACTGACTTTCTTCACAGAATTGGAAAAAACTACTTTAAAGTTCACATGGAACCAAAAAAAGAGCCCGCATTGCCAAGACAATCCCATTCAAAAAGAACAAAGCTGGAGGCATCATGCTATCTGACTTCAAACTATACTACAAGGCTACCACAACCAAAACAGCATGGTGTTGGTACCAAAACAGAGATACAGACCAATGGAACAGAACAGAGGCCTCAGAAATAACACCACACATCTACAACCATCTGATCTTTGACAAACCTCACAAAAACAAGCAATGGGGAAAGGATTCCCTATTTAATAAGTGGTGCTGGGAAAACTGGCTAGCCATATGTAGAAAGCTGAAACTGGATCCCTTCCTTACACCTCACGCAAAAATTAATTCAAGATACATTAAAGACTTAAATGTTAGACATAAAAACCATAAAAATTCTAGAAGAAAATCTAGGCAATATCGTTCAGGACATAGGCATGTGCATGGGCTTCATGACTAAAACACCAAAAGCAATGGCAACAAAAGCCAAAATAGACAAATGGGATCTAATTAAACTAAAGAGCTTCTGCACAGCAAAAGAAACTACCACATCAGAGTGAACAGGCAACCTACAGAATGGGAGAAATTTTTTGCAATCTACCCATCTGACAAAGGGCTAATATCCAGAACCTACAACGAACTCAAACAACTTTACAAGAAAAAAATCAAACAACTCCATCAAAAAGTGGGCAAAGGATATGAACAGACACTTTTCAAAAGAAGACATTTATGTAGCCAACAGACACTTGAAAAAATGCTCATCATCACTCACCATCGCCATCAGAGAAATGCAAATCAAAACCACAATGAGATACCATCTCACACCAGTTAGAATGGCTATCATTAACAAGTCAGGAAACAACAGGTGCTGGAGAAGATGCGGAGAAACAGGAACACTTTTACCCTGTTGGTGGGAGTATAAATTAGTTCAACCATTGTGGAAGACAGTGTGGTGATTCCTCAAGGATCTAGAACCAGAAATACCATTTGACCCAGCCATCCCATTACTGGGTATATACCCAAAGGATTATAAATCACGCTACTATAAAGACATATGCACACATATGTTTACTGCATCACTATTCACAATAGCAAAGACCTGAAACCAATCCAAATGTCCATCAGTGATAGACTGGATTAAGAAAATGTGGCATATATACACCATGGAATACTATGCAGCCATAATAAAGGATGAGTTCATGTCCTTTGTAGGGACATGGATGAAGCTGGAAACTATCATTCTCAGCAAACTATTGCAAGGACAGAAAACTAAACACCACATGTTCTCCCTCATAGGTGGGAATTGAACAATGAGAACACTTGGACACAGGGAGGGGAACATCACACACTGGGGCCTGTCGTGGGGTGGGAGGATGGGGGAGGGATAGCATTAGGAGAAATACCTAATGTAAATGACGAGTTAATGGGTGCAGCAAACCAACATGGCACATGTATACTTACGTAACAAACCTGCGTATTGTGCACATGTACCCTAGAACTTAAAGTATAATTTTAAACAAAAAGGAGATTATCCTGGATTATCTGAGTGAGCCCAGTATAATCACAAGGATCTTTAAAATGTATAAGAGGAGGTGAAAAAGTCAGTACACACTGAAGCCATGTGAGAAAGACTCAAACAGCTTTGCTGGCTTTGAAAATGGAAGGGGACAACAAGCCAAGGAATGGGGACAACCTCTAGAAGATGGAGAAAGCAAGAATATGAACTCTCCCCTAGAGCCCTTAGAAAATGATATAGGAGTTAAGGTATCACTTAGGCAGACAGTAAGGGTATGGGAGTCCTCGGTAAGGCTTTTCTTTTTAATGAAAAGCAGCCCCAAATCATTTTCTAACAAAGAACAGCCTGTAAAGTTGAGCCATAGACAGAATAGACAAGCAAGCTGAGAGCTTCCATGGGTGAATGCCATCAGGAACTAGGGACTAGTGACATGTTCAAGATGGCGGCTCCATCTACCCTTCTCTGCCAGCCTTGTGTACAGTAAGGAGCAGACAAGATGGCACTGGCCAAGGGGAGAGTTCATTTGCATAATAAGATTAGGGTGGGGCAACCAGCCTTCCCCTTGTGCTATGTAAACATCATACCTGATTGAACCAATCTGTGAGCCCTACATAAATCAGACACCACCTCCTCAAGCCGGACTATAAAATCTGGCACAGCCGGACTATAAAATCTGGCACATTCACTGCCAGTTGGTCCTTTGTGCTCGGAAGAACCCTCTCTATAGATAAGAGAGCTGTTTTTCGTTCTCTTTTCTTCTGCCTACTAAGCCTCCACCCCTAAACTCTTTGTGAGTGTCTGTGTCCTAAATTTTCCTGGTGTGAGACTACAGTCCCCGGGTATATATCCCAGACAACTTAGCTGCTTCAAGAGGAATGCAGCACTGTTGACCATTTGATTGTATCCCAGTGAGGCTCATTATGTTTGTATGTAATATATGGATGTATGTATTTAGTACAGATGGGGTCTCTCTATGTTACTCAGGCTGGTCTCAAACTCTTGTCCTCAAGCTATCCTCCCACCTCAGCCTCCCAAAGCTCTAGGATTATAGGCATGAGCCACTGTACCCAGCTAAGACCCACTTTGAAATTCTGTCCTATAGAATTGTAAAATAAAAAAACTGTGCTGTTTTCAAGCCACTAAGCTTGTGGTAATTTGTTATAGCAGCAATAGAAAGCTAATACAGTTACTTATATGCACAAGATGGACCAAAGTGTACTAATACAAGTTAAACATCCCTAATATTTTCAGAAATCTGAAATCTGAATTGCTCCAAAATCCAAACCTTTCGAGCACTGACATAATATCACAAGTGGGAAATTCCACACATAAGTACTTAACACAAACTTTGTTTCATGTACAAAGTTATTAAAAATATTGTTTAAAATTACCTTCAGGCTATGTGTACAAGGTATTTATAAGGCATAAATGAATTTTGCATTTAGACTTGGGCCCAAGCCTCAAGATATCTTATTATGTATATGTAAATATTTCAAAATTCAAAAAAAAATCTAAAATCTGTGAAACACTTCTGGTCCCACACATTTCATATAAGGGATACTCAAACTCTAGAACGGATGGGAAAAAAGAAATAGTGATAACAAATAATGAGACTTTTATTGACAGGAAAAGAAAGGAGGAAGGAAAATATTGCCTTGTGAAAGAAACCAAGTTCACACTTAGGATGACTACAGGGTTATATCACTGCATCCAATGTCTAACAAGCAGTCTGAAAAAGGAGAATAAAGCATAGGTGAGTAGTTAATTACACAGATATAAACTTGGGAACAAGTCTGTAATCTTAAATTAAATTGATTTCCTAAAGAGGAGTTTATACAAAAGATCAGGAAAACAGACTGAAACATGAACATTTTGAGGACAGGACAAGGAACAGTGAGGTAGGAGAGCCAGTCAGTGCAGTAGTACAGAAGTCAAGAAAGAACGAAGTTGCAAAATGCAGCTGGTTCTCAAAAGTTCTAATTGCAGCCATAAAGAACAGGCCTAATAAATGTTTATTTAGGTTGAACAATTAGTGTCATAAACCCTTCAAGACTTCACAGTAGAGGAGTGGGGGAAGTTAAACGCTTATCTTATGTAAAAACAGGCCATAGCAGTTCCCACCCACTCGCTCCTATGCTCCTACTTCCCTGCGTCCCTGCCAGCCATCTTTATTTTTACTCCACACCCACCTGGCCACAGAATTTAGCCTTCTTTAAATTCATCTGAAATAATGCACCTATGCTGGGGAATTAACAAACAATGCAGATTTACTGAAGCTTTTTAAGAATATGAAGTGTTGGAATTATAAATCACAGCCTCCATAAAACAACTTAAAGACTCCAGTTAGATACAGAACCTATAGTCTCCCAAAAGCTCCCTTCTCAGCCAAACCACACTGGTGATTCTCTTTATTCTCTATTCTCTCTCTCTTTTGTTCTTTCTTTCCTTTTTTTTTTTTTTTTTTTTTTTTGAGACAGGGTCTCACTCTGTCACCCAGGCTGGAGTGCAGTGGTGTGATCTGGGATCACTGCAACCGCCACCTCCCAAGCTCGAAGGATCCTCCCACCTCAGTCTCCTGAGTAGCTGGGACTACGGGCATGCACCACCATACTCAGCTAATTTTTGTTTTGTTTGTTTGTTTGTTTGTTTTCTAGAGGCAGGGTTTTGCCATGTTACCCAGACTGGTCTTGAACTCCTGGACTCAAGAGATCTGCCTGCCTTGACCTTCCAAAGTGCTGGGATTACAGGCAATGTGAGCCAGTGCGCTCAGCCTGGATTTTCTCTAGCATTTTAAATTCCATCACCTCCAAATGGTGAACAAGAATTAAAGTGCTCTAAAATTCCATTGTCCCGAGTGGTAGATAGTAGTCATATGTGCTACTGAGCACTTGAAATGTGGCTGGACCAAACCAAAATGTGCTGGAAGTGTGAAATACACACTGGATTTCCAAGATTTTGTATAAAAAAAGGATGTTAAGGTATCTCATTAACAACTTTTTATATTGATTGCATGTTGAAATGATAATATTTTGGTTAGACTGAGTTAAATAAATATATTATTAAAATTAATTTCACCTTTTGTTTTGTTTTGTGAGACAGAGACTCAGTCTGTTGCCCAGGTTGTCTCAGCTCACTGCAACCTCTGCCTTGCTGGTTCAAGCCATTCTCCTGCCTCAGCCTCCTGAGCAGCTGGGATTACAGGTATCCGCCACCACACCCTGCTAATTTTTTTAATTTTTAGTAGAGATGAGGTTTCACCATGTTGGCCAGGCTGGTCTTGAACTCCTGACCTCAAGTGATCCACCTGCCTTGGCCTTCCAAAGTGCTGGGATTAGAGGCATAAGCCACCATACCCGGCCTCATTTCACCTTTTTAATGTAGCTAGCAGAAAATTTAAAGTAGCCTCCAAGGCTTATATTATATTCCTATTAGACAGCACTGTTCTGGAAGTAAAAAGGACTTCATGTTAATAAGACTAACCCTCCATGGAAGGCAGTTTAAGAATAATCTTCTAAGAAGCTAATCAAATTGCTTCTTACAAAAAGAAAACAAAACACAGAAACTTTGACCCAAAAGCGATTTAAAAGCCAGGTGTTAAACGAGCAAAATATTTCTACATCTCATTACGTATGCTACCTCTTTATGAAGAATTTTGCCCCATGCAAATTATCAGTACTAGGAAAGAAGAGGAGTCAGGGCTGGTGTCCAGGTGGCCCAGTTCTGTGAACCTCTATCCATTTAGGAGACAGCAGAGAAAAGCTGCTAGCCCTGGAAGTCAAGCAACCTACAGGGGAACTGAATCTATAACCATAGCCTCATTAGCACAGCCTATAGCTCCCATTGCATCCTGTAGTTAATTCCCTTATCATTAACACAAATCACACTGTAATTACTTGTGTAATTAATTATCTCCACCACACAAGGCTGTGAGCTTTGTGAGGGCAGGGATCCATGTGTCTTGTCATCCACATATCTACAATACACAGTAGCATGCAGAATAAGTGCTCAATAAGTATTTGTTAAATGGATATTTAATGAAAATCAAATAAACTAGTTTTTCTGCTCAGTGCATCTGGAACCATATATCTATCAATGAACTTCCTAGTTTGAAAATGCTATATAACCTATTCCTTATGGAAGAGCTAGAAAAGTAACAACTGATGACTATATATAAATGGATGATTCCAATGATAGTAGATGATATTAATAAGAATATTAATAGCTAACTTTTACTGTTTGTCAAATAATAGGTGTTGTACTAACCATTTAACCATCTTTAAACATCTTTCACTTACTCATCACCACAATTTACCACGTAGATACTACTGTCATTCCCATTTCACAGATGGGGAGATTGAGACTTAGAGAATTTAAGCAATTTGTACAAAGACACTCTAAGAGTAAGGGGTGGTGCAAGGATTTAAATTTAATCTGACACTAAAACCTGAGGCTTAACTATGCAAGATGATTCTTCACAGACACATGACTAAGTAACACCAATTGACACGAATGACATTGTTGATCACTCCTTCCTCCTTTAAACAGTGTCTTCAGCTGGCTTTTAGAAGACTGTACATTCCTGGACCCATCCTATGTCAATAGCTGCTTCTTCTAAGTCTCTACCGTTGGTTTCTCTTTCTCTCTTCCACAAATCACAGGACTTGATTATCTAGGACATCCTAAAATACATAAAAAACACGTCCCAAAAATTGCCCCTGGGAAATGGAAGGCAGGCGTTTATCCACAGCTGCCCATTCCCCATTGGTGGATCATTGCCTGGGGGTGTTAATTCCACCAAACTTTCCAAGGGCCAGGGGTGTGTGTGTGTGTGTGTGTGTGTGTGTGTGTGTGTATCATGAGTGATGGCATCTCAACCCTATCTGAGCACTGTTCCTGAACAGGAGACTTGCTGATGTTCACAAAACAATGTCACCGTTCTATCAGGCCAATTGCCTCCAGTTGACACAATATACGGTAGGAGCAGTGGAATCCCATGGTCATGTGTCATTGTCACACTTCTTTTACCATAAAGTGTATCCTTCAATTGGAGGCAATACTTCAGAAAATCATGTGTTTGGGCTGCGTGTGGTGGCTCACGCCTGTAATTGCACCATTTTAGGAGGCTGAGGTGGGCAGATCACTTGAGGTCAGGAGTTCACAACCAGCCTGGCCACCATGGTGAAACTGTGTCTCTACCAAAAATACAAAAAAATTAGCCAGGTGTGGTGGCGGGCGCTTGTAATTCCAGCTACTCGGGAGGCTGAGGCAGGAGAATGCCTTGAACCTGGGAGGCAGAGGTTGCAGTGAACTAAGATTGCACCACTGCACTCCAGCCTGGGCAACAGAGTGAGCCTCTGTGTCAAGGAAGGAAGGAAGGAAGGAAGGGAGGGAGGGAGGGAAGGAGGGAACGAGGGAGGAAGGGAAGGAGGGAGGGGAAGAGAGAGAGAGAGAAAGAAAGAGAGAGAGAAAAGAGAAAAGAAAGAGGGAGCGAGAAAGGGAGGGAGGGAGGAAGAAAGAAAGAAAGTCAGTCAATCATGTGTTTGTAACTCTATTAGATAATGGCATTGGCAGAAGCACCGTGAACAAGACCAGTCATATCAAGAGAAGTGTCAGTTCCGTAAGTACAAACCACGACTCTCTCCAGGAAGGAAGGACTTTTGTGTAATCAGTCGAGCAACTGTCTGCTCTCCTTATGGAATTTACCATCAATCTTTGCTGCTGATGGGCTAGACATCCAAAGAGGCAGTAGTCATATCAGCTTTAGTAACAAAGAGCCTTAATTGTTAGGTCATGCACATGTCCTCCCCTTAATATCATTAAGAAAGTCCTTGTTGTCTTCTGACTGCAAAGAAACCCACTTCCAGAGTTCTGAGGAGCTGCATTCTAGACTTTCTTCTTACATCAAATTTCTTAGCTTGGTTTCCCTCAAAACCTGAGACAACTACTTATGTGGGGACAGGTAATTTGGGATGTGATCCTAGTGAGAAACAATGAGAGAACAGAAGGGAGAATATAGACACAATACAAGAATGCGTTATTGAAGTTGCTGTTGTGAGAAACCGGAATTCAATTTCACTAGGACTTTTTGAAAAACACACAGAATGGCCTACAAAACTATCTTGCTCAAGCGTAAGAAGCAGGAGAATTTATCCATCAGCGACTGTCACCCCTTGGTTGAAGGGCCCCAGATGTGTTGACTTACCAGCACTTCAAAACTGTGCAGGGCAGGAGCTGAGAGAGCTACTGCTGGAATCTGTGAAGTCCGAAGAACCTCAGGGAAGAAAGCAAAGAGGCCTGGTAAATGTGGGAGAGGAGAAGCTGTCAGGGAGAAGAATGTGGAAGACTGCATGAAACTGCCCCCCCACAACCAAGTCAGAAATGAGAGGTGATGCTCAGAAGATGTGAGTCACGACACCAAAGGTTTCTGACACGACAGGATTATTAATTTCTTAAAAATTTAAAACCAATTCCTAGGGCCAGGCACGGTGGCTCACACCTATAATCCCAGCACTTTGGGAGGCCGAGCGGGTGGATGACTTGAGGTCAGGAGTTTGAGACCAGCCTGGCCAATATGGTGAAACCCCATCTCTACTAAAAATACAAAAATGAGCTGGGCATGGTGACAGGCGCCTATAATCCCAGCTACTTGGGAGGCTGAGACAGGAGAATCACTTGAACCCAGAAGGCAGAGGTTGCAGTGAGCTGAGATGCTCCACTGCACTCCAGCCTGAGCAACAGAGTGAGCCTCTGCCTCAATCAATCAATCAATCAATCAGTAAAAAACCAATTCATAGCTGCAAGCCTTTTTTTTTTTTTACCACATGGTTATCGGAGGAGTAAATGAGAAGTATCATAAGAGAGTCGATATTTATTAAACACCTACTCTGTAATAAGTATTACTCCAGATAGTCTCTCGTACATTTCACATTTGACATGTAAAAGTATTTCACTGACATGGTAGTCAGAGAAGAGCCAGGTGACATTTGAGCAGTGACTGGAAAACAATGAGGACGCAAGCTCTGTGGACATCTGAGAGGGCAGTGTTCCATGCAGAAGGAACAACAGCTACAAAGCACTGACGCTTGCTGTGCTTGGAGACAATTAGAAAAGCTCCGCAGTGTACCTTGAATGTGACCCCTCAAGAACAAGTTCAGTCTTAAAAGTCAGAATAAGAATTTTGAACTTTAATGCGCTGGTAAGCCACTAAAAGGTTCTGCACAGAGGAGTGGCATATTCAAGTTCTAACGGGATCACTCTAGCTGCTGAAGGCAACTATGTAGAGAAATAAAGGGAATGTAGAAAGCTATGCTCACAGCTACAGCAGTGGTCCAGGCATGAGCAGATGGTACCTTGTACCACCTCTTGGACCTTAAGTTGTTTTATACTGCCATTTACTTTCTCATGGAAACCCCTAATTTCTTCAGGACAGGAAGCTCATACGCATAGTTTATGAATATGACCTATACATATGCCCATTTAATAGAGGCTTGATAAATAACCATCATATAAATGGCTAACAGTAGTACTAAATCCACATTATACAGTGACGATATGGCATCACCGAAAGATTTTGTCATTTACTATCTCTTGAGGAAATTTAAGTTCTCTAAGCCTCAATTTCAACATTCCTAAATGTTGCTACCACCAGCCTAACAAGGTTGGCAAGTATTAAATGAAAATGTCTACCCAGACCTTTTTTTCTCACCACCAAAGTAGGTGCCTTGTTTTATTACAAACTCTCAATCCCAATACAAGACACAAACGTTACCCTTTCTGAAGAGTGCCTATAAAATTTTAAAAGTTGTACATAACTGACTGGATTCTAACATATATATTAATCCAATTTATCCCTTTCTGGTATCCAAGGCATGCTTTCAAAAATTGTCCATCTTCGTTACAGTAATATTTTCCTTAAGTGTTCTCTGAAAACGGCTCATCCCCAAACCGTCTTGGATTTTACATTATTACATCTCAGTAGTGACAGATGTGGCCCTAAATGCGGGGAAAACGTTTACAGAAATTTTGATGGCTGGTCCTCAAGCTTTGAGATTTACCTTCCAAGAATTAAGCAGCACTATCAAAACAATGCTGGCAACATTTTTATGAGGTTGCAAGGACCACAGTTGCTGCAGCTACAGGATGAGTAAGAACGTCAGAAGCAACACAAGCTTTACTTCGGCCCATCTTCACCGGAGAAGCCCCTATGAATCCGGCAAAAACATAAAAACAGGTACTGTGACTTTGCCGTATCTCATTTACATCAAGTAGCAAGAATAAGGAAGTCAAGGATTTTGAAATCTGGCTCCAACATTCTCCACTTGGTCGCGTTCTCAAATCTCAGCCCAGGGCCGCTGACGTAAAGTCGCCACTCGTGGGCACCACGGGCTCGGGGGTAGCCGGCAGCTGAAATCCGGGGGACTTCAGAGGCTTGGAGGCCAGGAGCAGGCAGAGCGCCGATGGGATAACGAGATTCTCCAGCAGATCGGCGCTCACCGCCCTACTCCATTTCAGCGGGTAGAGGTAAGAGCTGAAAGGTGACCCTCGCACCGCCGGGCCACCTTGGCAGTGCCTGCCTTGCGTCTCTACCCGATAGAGCCTGCGCGGGAGGTAAAGCACGCACGCCGGCGGCGGCCACAGGTCCGTCGGGAGGCGGGGCCACGCGTCTGCGCACGCGCGCAGGGACACATAGGCGGAAGTGTCCCGCGGGCGCCGGAGTTGAGAGTGGTTTCCGGGGAGGCGACCGCCGAGGTGGAAAGTGCAGGAGTGGGAGAGGAGGAGGAGGAAGAGGAGGTGATGGCGACGGACCTGGGGAGGGGGAGATGCTCCGTCTGGCTGAGGCGCTACCCAGGCTGCGGTCACCCTTCCCGGTGACATACCGGCCTTGGGGTACGCGTGCCTTCGGGGCCTTTCCTGTGTTTGGGACCCAGATCTCCTCTCCTCCAGAAAACCTTGACACTGTCCATCTTCCTCATTCAGCCGAGGAGCATTAGAGGAGTGGATGAGGTCGGGATGGAAGGAACGGGTGACTCCCTTTTTTTAAAGAGCGGAAACCAGCCGGGCGGTTTCCAGGGCGGAGCATCTGTACCTCCTCGCCCGTTTCTCGCCCTCGGGCTGGCGAGACCTCCCTCAGATCCCAATCCGTGGACTCGCAGGGGTGAGGTGACCTCAAGGGGTCTTTTACGCTGTTCTCGGGGGTCTCTGGAGAACTGTCAGTCACCTGGATACCTCTAGACTGTCTTTGCAGTTAACTATTTCCTGGTTCCGTGTTTATTAAGTAGGGGCACTCCAAGATACCCTTATCTTCATTTGGCTTTCTGTAGAATGTGATTGTTCTGGCTGGGCTATTAAATTTATGGCATAAACTTCCACTAGAAGTTCTGCAGGTTTCCTCCAGTCTTTGCAACTGAATTTCCTCTCCCGTCTTTTTATTATTTGTTAAGGAATATTGAAAGTAAAAGATGGAATGATTTGGTGTGCTAACAAAATCTTAAGTGTTGAGTATCTGCATTTTTCTACATTAGGATATCAGAAGGCTAGAACTGTTTTTTAATTAAGCGTTTTTCTAAGCAAATTGAGATAGTTTGGAACTTGGAAGAGAGCCAGCATTTCAAAATAATTTAGACAGCGTTATTTTTACGTAATTATTTAATATATAGATTAAGTCCTAATGTTATCTTTTTCTCTTGGGAAGAGAAAAAAAGAATAGTCTTCAAAAATTAGCACAGGGTTTCTCCACCTTTGTACAAAGAAATGAGATGGAACTTTGTTTTTTTCTGTTTTATAATCGTACACCATAGGCCATGATTGATTCCGGAGCGCAGTTAATCAAGGCATAATGGCATGGTAAGATTCTTTTATTTGTAACGTTGAGCGTGGCAAAATATAGTTAAAATGACGTTTTTTCAGGTTAATGACACCGTAATGACATTTTTTTTCCATATTCTACCTTGTTTGGTGTGGGACTTTTGTCCTTCAGATTGGAAAACTCAAAAACTGAAATAATTGTGACTTCAATAGGTCATTGTAACTCAACATTATCACTAATTTTAATTTTTAAATCACATTGTATGCCGGAAAGGGTACCTTTTTATTCCATTTTAGCAGTTGAAGTTGATTATCTGTTGAATTTAGGAAGAGGTCTCAGGCAATGATACACACCTGTGATTTTTTAATATATGTATATATATTTTTTAGTTTCAAGGATTACTGTGAGCTTCAAAAGCAGAGCACAATCTTGATCATTTAGTCTGAAAACTAATTTTAATTCCATGCTTCATTTTTGGCCCCTGCACCACAAGGAGTTTGGCCAATTTTTTTTTAAGATGATGGTTAATATCATTAATGTTTGAAGTGGAAGGGATATGGCAAACATTCCCCAATGATCCCAGTTATTAGATATCAGCGGTCTTCATCAGTCACACTTTCTCACTAGTGATGTTATTAATAAAACAGCATTCTAAATGCAAGGCTTTGGTGGGCAAGTTTTATGAGACTGATGCCTCAAGCAGAGGAAAAGCAAATTTATTTTCATGTTCATTTCAAATGTTTTGTGGGGAGTTTCAGTAGCGATGTCGGTATTTTGGCACACATGTAGAAAAGACAGTGCTAGAGAGATTTCATTCTGCACATGTGGCCTAGATCTGCAGCACATAAAGTTGCCAAGAAGTGTGTTAGAAGTGGTAAAGTGTTGGAAAGGAGCTGAATAATGTTGATTAAATAAATGTTGCTTGCTGACTGGGCGCGGTGGCTCACTCCTGTAATCCCAGCACTTTAGGAGGCTGAGGCGGGCGGATCACGAGGTCAGGAGTTCAAGACCATCCTGGCTAACACGGTGAAACCCCGTCTCTACTTAAAATACAAAAAATTAGCCGGGCGTGGTGGCGGGTGCCTGTAGTCGCAGCTGCTCGGGAGGCTGAGGCAGGAGAATGGCATGAACCCGGGAGGAGGAAGTTGCAGCGAGTCGAGATTGCGCCACTGTACTCCAGCCTAGGCGATGAGGGAGACTCCGTCCCAAAATAAATTAAATAAATAAATAAATAAATAAATAAATAAATGGTGCTTGCTAAAGAGCGGTAGAGTCCTTCACTTAATCTTACATTTTTGTTATGTGCTAGAACATCATATGAAGATACCTCTTGCCTTAAGGATTTCATAGACTTTTAGGAGAAACAAGTATAAAAACAAAAAAGCTATACCATTATAATTTAGGAATTTGAAAAATAAGTATAATATGATATTAGGGTCCAGGACATCAACTTGTTTTTAACTTCGAGGCCTTATTCATGGATGCAGCACGATCAGACTTCACGTTGAGCCATGCGACAGATGGGTCAGAAAGGGAAAAATTGATTATGAACTGTCTAGTAATCTAGGCAAGAGAAAATGGCTGCCTGATGGAGTAGGGTCCAAAACAGATTTTAGATATAGTTATAGAGGTAGAGTTAACAGGAATCTTGGCAAAGTATGGAACGTGAGGAAAAGCAAAGATTGTTAAGATAACTCCCAGATTTTTAGCTTGTGTTTCATACTAGGTACTGTTAAGTGAGATTGGGAATATAGGAACCAACAGTAGATTTGTTTTGAGAGGAAAATAATCAGCTTTGGCCATTTTAAATATGAGGTGCCAGCAGAGCTTATGAGTGGAGGTTTCAAAGAAGCATTTAGACATAGAACTCTGGATCTCAGGAGAGAAGGCAGCCTTGGAAATTCAGGTCTGTATTTCCAGCTGCACATCAAAGGGGTGAGTCATCTTGAGCACACCGTATCACCCTAGCAATATTTCTAAAAAGTTGAAGGATGACAGCTAACACACTTTTATACTGTCATATGACAGGCAATGTTACATTCATTTCATACAGTCCTAACCAAAATCCTGTGATAGGCACATTTTTAACTCCTCCCACTTTTGAAGGTACAGAACCTAAAGCTCAGAAAAGTTAAACGATTTGCCCAAGGCTTCTCAGCTAATAAGTAGCAAAGCCAGAACTTGAACTCATATCTGTCAAAATTCCAAAGCATGGGGAAAGCATTGTGTTATACTGCTTTCTTATACTATTATCTATAATTGTATTGAGTCATTACAATATGCTTGGCAGTTTTCTAAATTACAGACATCTCAGAAGAAGGTGACTTTGGGAGAGCGTGACCTTCTGGAGAAATGTTTTGATGCCAATAAAAGCAGGAAAGATATTTTCTAGTTTTATTTATTCTGTATGTATGTGTAAATATATAAGCATTGTTTGTACATTTCCCCACTCTTTTTCTATAATATTTTCAGTTTCACTGATAAAGTTTGCCAGTACCACCATCCATTTCAAAAATCATACCCAAGCAGAAGGTGAGTGACTACAAGCTGAAGTTTGAGGGTATCAATAGGAAGGATCAGTTTATTTGGTTCATCTGAATATCACGTCAGAGTATATGCCAGGTATCAAGGACACAGAGATAAATAAGATTTGAATCTTGCCTTTCAAGTTCTGTTTTCTAATAACTGGGGGGATTAGTGATGGTGTCACAAAGGAGAGGATATTAAAGCTGAACTTCCAAACCTGACCTTAAGAAGACCTCAGACTGAAAGGACGTCATGAGCAGAAGGCAGGGGTGTTTGAAAGTCCCTGGTGTATTTCAGGAATGAAACATGGGTGGTTTACGACTTTATTGAGAGTGGTGGGAGAGCAAACTTAGAAACCTATGTGAGGCCGGGTTTATTTGAATGGTACTCTATATCCATGCCCACACAGAGAAAAGAGTAAATTGTTAAGGTTTTCATCTCTTCGTTTTGAATGTAGATTCGAGCACAGATTTGACCACATATTTAGGAGAGGTAATTTAAAGCATGGTTTTAAAAGAAAGTCACATCTTAAAGATGTCCTGCGAGATTACATAAAAAGTCTTACAAATGACACTGATTGAAACATAATGTGGGTAGCAAGAACAAAGGAAAGCGAAGAATAAACAAGAGGAACGCAGTAAACTTCATGAAATTACTTTTCTATTTAGGAATATGGCAGATGCCCTATAAAATGTTGTGGTGACTGCGTGTTTTTAGTTACAAGTGGTATTCAGATCCTTGACCCCTCCTTTAATTCCTAAGGATGACCTGGTTAACCTCTGTAAATTAGCAAACTAGAAGTGATCATGAAGAGGCAACTCTAATTTTGGCCATTTTAAACCATCTTGGTAACAGTTTAAAAAAAAAAATTACCAAAGGAAAACACTGTCAAAATTATTCTTATTTCTCTTTATGCTGCAGAGTTTAAATTTTTGTTCCCACTGGAATTAAAAATAGATGAGTCGTTTCTAAGAAAATAACTTATTTTACATAGGTTTGTTCTGTACTTTGTCATAATTCTTCAGTCTTTCCTCAGTCTTTACATGGAGTTCATATTTTCAGTTTTTATAAATCCAAAGAGAAATTGGTGGCTTCATAACTTTTTTTAGACTGACAAAAAATGACATATTTTCTCCAGCCTTTTACATCCCAGAAGAATGTAAATTAAATTAAAATGGTTTGCTCCAGAGGAAGAAAATATTTTTTAACCTAAGAGATGCTACTGCTGAAGCATATTGTGCTTTCTGTAGTTTGTGATAAATCTAGCTTTTTAAGGACCTTAGTTTTGGGGTTTTTTTTTGTTTTTTTTTTTCATTTGTTTTCTAGAGACAGGGTCTGGCTCTGTCGCCCAGGCTGGAGTGCAGTGGTGTCATCATAGATTACTGCAGCCTCAAACTCCTGGACTCAAGTGATCCTCCTGCCTCAGCCTCCTGAGTACCTAGGACTACAGGTGTGCACCACCATACCCAGCTAATTTTTTGATTTTATTTTATTGTGTAGAGAGAGGGTCTTGCTATGTTGCCCAGGCTGGTCTTGAACTCCTGGTCTCAAGCAATCTCTCTGCTTCAGCCTCCCAAAATGTTGGGATTACAGGCATGAGCCACCACACCCAGCCTTTGTTTTTTTAGTTTATTTTTTAAATGTCATTGGCAAACATATCTTAGAATTGTCTTAGTATTTAAAGGAGAATTACTTAGTTTTTACTCTTCTACAAATAAAGATCGACTTTAATGTTGAAGATGTTATGCATCAACTATATATATAGACGCAAAGGCGTGTTCTTTGATGAAATACTAGCTTTTGTTACCGTGGAAATAAGTATGGTTTATATTCAGTTTAGTGATGTACTAATCTTTATCAGCGGTAGACAAATTGTTTAAAGATTGTAGGCATATTGTTTTTGGTGGTTTGGAACCTAGAATACAGGAATTAATATACTAATATCCAGAGAGAAGCAGACATTTGTATAATTTTTAAGTATGATTTGGAATATTATTTGGAGGATTAAACTTTATCATCTAAATGTTTTCTTTTACTTGCTTATTTCTTTCTCTAGGACTTGACACAGCAAGCAAGAGACATACAGAACAAAAGAGTTGAGGAAACCAACAAAGATAACTCTGAAAGCATTGAATGCAGCAAAATAACAATGGATCTCAAGTTCAACAATTCCAGGAAATATATTTCTATCACTGTGCCATCCAAAACCCAAACAATGTCACCACACATCAAGTCAATTGACGACATCGTGGTGCTTGGCATGAATCTCAGCAAGTTTAACAAACTTACTCAGTTTTTCATATGTGTTGCTGGAGTTTTTGTATTTTACCTAATTTATGGGTATTTACAGGTAAAAAAGTTATATGTTTGTAATATGTTAATTATTTATAATAATTGCAGTCAGTATGGGCACTTACTAGTTTTGCCCGAGATAGTCACTTACAGGATACTGGCTGATTCATAAATTTGAATTTTTTAGTATAGTAGCAGAAAAGAGCTTCTTAAAACAGAAAACAGATCAAAATTCAAGAGTTAAATATTTTAAGTGGGGAGAAGACACATGTAGAGACTACCTTGAAAAATTGTAATTATGAAAATTAATTTTTAAATATTTAACAAAATGTAGGTAATAATTGCAACCATGTGTTTCCAGGAGAAATAAATGATTCAAGTACTGATTGATATCTTGGAACATTATTGAATGATAGTGTAGTTTACTCGATTCTTGGAGCTCGATAATAAAAGATCATTCTTACAAAAATATATCAGGATATTTTATGGTTTTCTAAAGGTATCTCTTTAATCCTATAATATTTGAATTATTTCTTTTTTAAACACCTCTTATATTCTCAATCTTACTTGCTTTGTCTTCTAACTTTGCCAGAATCTTATTGTTCTGTGATTTTTTGCTGGCACAAAACATTTCTAACACTGCAACAATTTGTCTCATATTTACATTATATTTGGAGAAGTTGTATACCTTTGGCCAGGAGCAAATTTCTGACCTTCAAAGACATGGGCTGGATGGGTGAGGATCCGGGCTAGTGAAAACAGGATGTTGGAATGGGTTCTAATTTTATTAATGGTCATTTAATTCGTGGATATTTTCCTATAACAAGAGAAAGCCTTTGTAATTCAAGGAAAGGAAAATGATGTATTTTCTTAAAACACAGATAATATTTCCAGTATTCTTTAATACTAAAAAGTTAGTGAATTTAAAAATTGTATTCTTTTTCATTGTCTTGTAGAGATGAAATATCAAGGGAAATGTAAGTGAACATGGAATTGTGACTTTTTTAGTTAGCTAGCTTGCAAGAATGCAATGAAGAATGTTAATGTAAAACAAAAACGAATTACAAATTTAAATAGTTATAATAACTGATATTCCACTAGTAGGTGATATAAAACTTGAGATGCCACAATGAAGAACAATTAAAAATAGAGATTAGAATTTCTTGTTGAGAAACATTTCAGAAACCTTTTTTTCTTCAGTATACCAGTGTTACCAAAATAGCTTGGGAACAGAGTTAGCCATTGCAATGGAAAATGAATTTGAAATTTGCCCTGTAAGTCTCATTAAATACATTTTCTCTAAATAATCAGGTATTTTAGTTTATAATTGGTTTATGCAAAGTTTTTTTAAGTTACACAAACCCCTGCTAATTATGTTTATAACTTAACCACTTTCATTTTGTGAAAACTGACATTGCTACTGTTACATATAATTACATATCAAAATAGTTCAGAGAAAATGGGGTTTGGTAATGAAGTATTTTTTAATAGATGTATGCATATTCATACATACACTTCATTTATTCAATTTGATTTATTGATCAATTTGATTTATTCAATTAAAAAAACCAGATAACTATTGGAATACCTCTTAGTGACTTGTTAAGAATGGCTTATTAATAATTGATAATAAATATTACTTTATAATATGTTTAGGCAAATTAACCATTTCCTCTAAAAGAAGGTTTATATCATCTATGGCACAAGAATTTCAAAAAATAACATTATCAATATGAAAGAGCTTCTGACCTCTCTAATTTACATTTTGTTGTTGTTGGAGGTGGGGCTTGGTTTCTTTAAAAATGTTGTGTTTGTAAGAATTTATTTTTAGGAAATTAATGTGCTGCCTTGGACTTAACAGTGTTCATGTGTCTTTTGACAGGAATTAATATTTTCAGTGGAGGGTTTTAAGTCCTATGGCTGGTACCTTACCTTAGTGCAGTTTGCCTTTTACTCCATATTTGGCCTAATAGAACTTCAGCTTATTCAGGACAAAAGGAGGAGGTATGTGGTTTGTTTTTATTTTTTGATATTTCACTCGTATTAGTTGAATTTTTTTGGCATACTGAATATGCATGAAATTTATACTTCTATTAACAAAATACCTAATAAGCATGATCTCTTGTCAGTATAACCAACTTAATAATACTAAATACATTTTACTCATTTATACACTGGAAAAAATGAAGTCTCTCCTTAAATGCAGTATTACAAAATAAAAAAATAATAGTTTTAAGCTCAACTTACGGTGTTACATCTTCTTAAAACATGATAAAAAACATGATGTACATACTTGGTTTTTATAAATTCTGCTGAAATAGGTGCAGTTACTGATTTATAGTGCAACTAACATCACAGTGGTGAAATGAAATATCAGTACAGGTTGAGCATCCCTAATCCAAAAATCTGAAATCTAGAAATGCTCCAAAATTAGAAAAGTTTGAGTGCCAATGTGACACAAGTGGAAACTTCCAAACATAAATACTTAACACAGATGTTGTTTTGTGCACAAAATTATATTAAATGTGCACCGTGACCAGCTCTGGGACAGTTGGGATGCAGGGCACCAAGTTCTTAAGCTGCACACAGCGTAATGACCCTGAGCCCAGCCCACAAAACCATTTTTTCCTCCTAGACTTCCTGGCCTGTGATGGGAGTGGCTGCCATGAAGACCTATGACATGCTCTAGAGACATCTTCCCCATTGTCTTGGGGATTAACATTCAGATCCTTGTTACTTATGCAAATTTCTGCAGCCAGCCTGAATTTCTCCTCAAACAATGGGTTCTTCTTTTCTACTGCTTCGTCAGGCTGCAAATTTTCTGAACATTTTTGCCCTGTTTCCCTTTTAAAATGGAATGCTTTCAACAGCACCCAAGTTACCTTTTGAATGCTTTGCTGCTTAGAAATTTCTTCCACCAGATACCCTAAATCATCTCAAAGTTCCAAAGATCTCTAGGGCAGGGGCAAAATGCCACCAGTCTCTTTGCTAAAACATAACGAGTCACCTTTGCTCTAGTTCCCAACAAGTTCCTCATCTCCATCTGAGACCACCTCAGCCTAGACCTTATTGTTCATATCACTGTCAACTTTTTTGCCAAAGCCATTGAACAAGTCTCTAGGTGGTTCCAAACTGTCCTACATTTTCCTGTCTTCTTCTGAATCCTCCAAACTCTTCCAGCCTCTGCCTCATACCCAGTTCCAAAGTTGCTTCCATATTTTTGGGTTTCATTTCAGCAACTTCACTCCCGGTACCACTGTACTGTTATTAGTCCGTTTTCACGCTGCTGATAAAGATATACCCGAGACTGGGAAGAAAAAGAGGTTTAATTGGACTTACAGTTCCACATGGCTGAGGAGGCCTCAGAATCATGGCAGGAGTCAAAAGGCACTTCTTACATGGTGGTTGCAAGAGAAAATGAGGAAGATGCAAAAGTGGAAACCCCTGATAAAACCATCAGATTTTGTGAGACTTAATCACTACCATGAGAATAGTATGGGGGAATCCCCCCCACGATTCAAATTATCTCCCACTGGGTCCCTCCCACAACACATGGAAATTACAGGAGTACAATTCAAGATGAGATTTGAGTGGGGACACAGCCAAACCATATCAAAAATGTTCTGTAAAATTACCTTCAGGTTATGTGTATAATGTATATATGAAACATAAATAAATCTCATAGTAAGACCTGTGTCCCATTCCCCAAGATACCTTACTATGCAGATGCAAATATTCCAAAATCTGAAAAAAATTGATATTTGAAACACTTCTAGTCCGTCCCCAGCAATTTGGATGAGGGATACCAAGTCTGCATCTGTTGTTATAATGCTTTTTTAGAATGTGAAGTTTTTGTGGGATATGCCCCAGCTGACATTGCCATAAGATGTCCGATAACTGAGGTTGCATTCTTAAGTATTAGAGAAACATATATCATTCCTTTTCATCAAGACCAAATGTGCTTGTTTGACAATATCATTTCAGTTAGCAACCATCTAGATTTGAGAAGTATCTTGATATATTTTTAATGACATATAGAACAATATGCAATAAAACTTAGTCTCTGATTACAAACAGAAAGTGGTTAAGAATTTGAATATAAAATTTTCTTGGTTAATGTAAGAAGTGTGCTTATTCTGTCATACCCTAATGTGTGTATATATCATGTATCTATTGGGCAGTTTAAATATAATAACGACTGGAATACTGACATACCTTTATACAAATGTTTACTCCTTTAGTGAAGATTTCAAAAATTGTGCAGCTTTTTTTTTTTTAAATCATAAAATCGTTTTGAAGTTTGTGTCAAGGTAATACAGTTTTACATATTTAAATCTATATTATAGGTTTCTTCATGGGTCTGATTTTGCCTCTCAACTTGTCTTTATTGCCAGTAAATTACTGTAGGAATTATTGTAAAAATATTTGAACCTGAGAGTTTCATCTTCGTTATTTTTTTGTTTTATCATGATTCTCCATGATAGAATCATGGAGGCAAGCCAGTGAAATCCAACTTCCTCATTTTACCAATGAGAAAACAAAGACCTAGAGGAGTACTGGGAATAGCCATAGGTGATAGAATAGGAAGTAATTAAATATATCTGTCAAGACTAATACATAAGGAAGCTTGATGATGATTCACTACTTATTGCAAACTACTGGGCCTTCTAAGGTAAGATTGCTTCTAAGGTAAAAGACACGAATACTGTCTTTGTACGTGAAAAATGATACAATGACAATGCATGTCCTGTTACATTTCAGAGAGAAACACCTCCCTATAAGCTACCCAGATGAGAGGGGAGGGGGCCTTAAGCCGTGTTTATCCCAACTTTTAAATCACATGACCATAACATATTTTAAAAAAAATAATAATTTGTAAGTGAAACAATTTGGGAGAAGACTTTATTTATAATAAATGTAATGAATTTATTTCTGAATTTATTTCTGCATATACACCCATATCTGAATTTATTTAATGGTACTGCTACTCAGACCTTTAATTAGCTGAACTCTTTGCTGTTGTTATTTTTTTTCTTCTTCCTAATTTATATGAATACCGACATACTGGAATAAGTACCTCAATACTCATTGAGAATTTGGAGTTAGACACATGGGTTTGGGTCTTGGCACTTGGGTCTTATTACATCTGTCAAGACCTCAGAGAAGTTTCTGTAATACTCTAAATTTTATTTTGAGGATCATACGTGGTAATGCATGCTAAAGTACATCATAAACTGTAATATCCTAAATGTACTGCTAATTATTTTTCATCAAAGAATACCTTGTAACATTATTATTAATTACTATGAGTTTTTAATTAAGGAGAGCTCTCAGATTTGTCTTGAAGAGATTTTCAAAGTTAAAATTTACTCCCCGGCCAGGCGCGCTGGCTCACGCCTATAATCCTAACACTTTGGGAGGCCGAAGCAGGTTGATCACCTGAGGTTGGGAGTTCAAGACCAGCCTGGCCAACATGGTGAAACCCCGTCTCTACTAAAAATATAAAATTAGCCAGGAGGCTGAGGCAGGAGAATGGTTAGAACCTGGGAGGTGGAGGTTGCATTGAGCCAAGATGGCACCACTGCACTCCAGCCTGGGCAACAAGAGCGAGACTTGGTCTCAAAAAAATGTTTCTCCCCATATCTAAGGAAGCAAGCAATCGACATATTAAATAAAATAGAAATAGTGAGTATTCTGGAGGCAAGCTGATCAAATCTAATTTCTTCATTTTGCCAATGAGAAAACAAAGACCTAGAGGACTGCTGAGAATTTTTTTGAGCTCCTTTTGGAGCTACTTTTGGATTTGGTTCCCCTGAGTTTCAGGCTGGTTTTCTTTCTACCTGTACCGTGCTACTTTTCTACTCATTCCTTGTAATTTTTCTGACTTGAATTTTTATTCTCTGCCAATGATTTGCCATTTATCTTTGAGGAAATCTGACCACCATGACTTTTATCATTTTACCTGGAGAAGTGGTGCTCCACCATCACTGATGATATGCCAGTGAGGGTCAAACCCCATGGATGGCATGAACACATTTACACTGATGCATATGGGCATGCCAAGTTGTTCCCACGTGGATTTTCGTGGTTAACTACTCTATTAGTACTTAAGTAGGAAAAAAAAAACCCTCAGAATCAAAATGTAAATGATGCATTTTAATTGACTTTTTCCAGTAAATTATTTTACCTTATATCTAACCATATAAAAGATGAGGAATTTTGTTGCCTTAATTTCAATGTCAACACAAATTCTAAAATGGAAATTACATCTAACTCTCCAGCATTGTCAGTATGAATAGTGCCTCATTGTGTTTGTGTTCATCATACCAGCGTACAAGATTATTAGTTTAGACCATTAAATATCTAGTCAAAGTGAGCATATGCTCACAGTAATGGCTCAAAATTCTGAAGATGCTGAATTAAGAATCTCCTTTAGGAACTTTAGATAGAGCCAAAGTTAAAAGACTTGAAATCATGAGGAGAGAGTCAGATACCTCCTCTTAAAAGTTGATTATTACAACATGGAATACAGAGAGATGATCTATAAGATATTATAATAAAAAATTGTATCTAGGGTTTTAAACCACATGAACTTTTCCTAGAGAAATTCTTCTTGGGTTACTTTAACAGAATGGATGGATGTATTTTTCCTAATGCTAGATGGAAACATTAGGAAACAGAACAACAATTCAAGAGTTAAAAATTCGTTTTAAAATAGTTAAGGTACCTTTTACCATTATGGAGGCCAACATTAGCTGGGCATGGTGGTGCACACCTATAGTCCTAGCTACTCAAGAAGCTAAGGCAAAAGAATTTCTTGAACCCATGAGGCAGAGGTTGCAGTTAGCTGAGATCGTGCCACCGCACTCCAGCCTGGGCAACAGAGCGAGACCTTATCTCAAGCAAACAACAAAAAAGAAGCTCTTTTTTTCTAACTTTGGTTAAGATGGTTTTTATTTGTGGCTAGAACTGCTGTTTTTAAAAAAAAAAAAAACCTTTTGTCAACATTTATACCTTCGGTAAAAATCTAAACTCTTTTTTACATAATTGAGTGGCCTCATTTATGATTGATTAAATAAAGGTAAATTGTTATTTTTATAAACTTTTTTTACTAATATTTCCAGAAATAGTAACCAGAAATTACAAAAGTAATTAGACATTTACACATTGTGAACACATTATCTTTTAGTAGTATGAATTGGGTCCCAAAATGAAGGTTTTAAAAATTGTCTTTTACAGAATACCAGGAAAAACCTACATGATAATAGCTTTTCTAACTGTGGGTACTATGGGGTTATCAAACACTTCCTTGGGCTACCTGAATTACCCTACCCAAGTCATCTTCAAGTGCTGCAAATTGATTCCTGTTATGCTAGGAGGAGTTTTTATTCAAGGTATAGTAATTACATGTTTTTTATACTCTTTAAAACTAATAGGCTATGTTATGGCATCTAGCATTAGGAAAAACATTAAACTTTATTCTATTTTCAATGAGCATTCTAGGTATTGTAACAATTCTGAATGATATCTTACCAAAATAAGGTATTCTAAAAACACTGATGGCCGGGCACAGTGACTCACGCCTGTAATCCCAACACTGTGGGATGCCAGGGTAGGCGGATCACAAGGTCAGGAGTTCAAGAGCAGCCTGGCCAATATGGTAAAACCCTGTCTCTACTAAAAATACAAAAATTAGCCAGGTGTGGTGGTGTACGACTGTAGTCCCAGCTACTCCGGAGGTTGAGGCAGAAGAATTGCTTGAACCCAGAAGGCAGAAGTTGCAGTGAGCCAAGGTCACAACACTGCACTGCAGCCTGGGTGACACAGCGAGACTCCGTCTCAAAAAAAAAAAACGAAAAACAAAAAAAAACGCTGATATGCCTTAGTGTCTGAAGTCAGTAATTAGGACTTAAGAAAAAGAAAAGATAATACTTCGTTTTATTATTTTATTTTGGAATCTACCACATTTCCAGCAATACTATATTTACGTATTAAAGGTCTAGCTCAGAAGTACCTGGAAAAGTCCCTTTTTTCAGGTCCTTCATTCTTCTACTCTCCAGGGCTGCACACTTCACCTCCATTGTACATGGGCAGTTCTCATATTGAAGTAGAGTTTAATCTGAGCAGAACTGCGTTTTTACCAACCCTGCTGGCTTAGTGATTTTTAGAGCCCCAGCTAAGTGACGAGTTTTGTGGAAATAGGAGTAAAAGAGGAGGTAGTGATAGCAACAAACAGTGAAAGTAGCTTCTGTTGTTCTTATTAATTGTCATCAGGAATATTCGTGTTTTAATAGTCGGGTGTTTGTGTATCACTGAAGTTCTTATACAGCCTGATTTCATTTATGCATTAGATACCATCCCAGAATAAGCCTTTAAAAATGAAAGTGTTTTCAACTACTTCACGTATCACTTCAGGATAACTTCATGTAGGAAAAAATAACCTCAATCCCTATTAAAAATCACATTTATTGTCCCAACTGACTAGGCATATATAATATTGTCCTTATAAACCTTACAAAAAAGTCATACTATATATTTTTTTTTAGTAAGGTGATATTAAAATAATTTTCACCTGCCTGGAAGTTAATCTCATTATGATATTTGCAAACTTAGTTATGTAACCAGATTCATTACTCTGGTTACTTTGTAAACTTAGAAACTACAAGAAAATTCATAACCTTTTATTATGCATAAAGTAAAATAGACACTAAATTTCCAGGAAATTTTTTAAATGTTTGTGGATGTGCATTATTCTTGCTGTCAGTTTTTGCCAGAGTATGTATTTTAGTATCACTATTATACCAGATAAAGTAGCTCTTGTTTCTAACGTATAGGGACATATTGCTTCCCATTGGTAGTTTTCAGAAGCCCTCTTGTGACTGTCTGCTGCCTTGACCTAAGTGTTCACGTTTTTGGCATTGGATATAAAAAAACGGATCCGTGTTCTACTTAACACCTAGAGCAAACACAAAGCTGGGTGGGTATTTGCATAATGAAGCCGACTTATATTTGTTTTATACAGGAAAGCGTTACAATGTTGCAGATGTGTCTGCTGCCATATGTATGAGCCTTGGCCTGATATGGTTTACCCTCGCTGACAGCACAATTGCACCAAATTTCAACCTGACAGGTAAGCAATTTATATTCCTAGCTTTTATAGGCATTTTAGTTTAGAATACGAATTTTGAATATTTTGTAAGCATTTTAAATGATAGTATGACAGCTGCAATTTTCATATCTAACATAAAGCTTTTGGACTTTCCATATAAGGTGCAGTGAAAGTACCACAGCTCTGTAGATAAAACAATTTGTTTGTTTGTTTTTTAGTGTGCTTGCATTTTGACAGGAGAGGACGCTATTTGCCCAGTCAAAATCTTTGATAAGCTGAATTGGAAATAGACATATGAGTTATAGGGGAATAACAGTAGTAATTGTTTTCAGCTATCATTTGAAAAAAAACTTTGAAACTTGCACATTTGCATGTAACTGTTTTAGCTAAAGAAGGAAAGGTATGCTGTGCTGTTATATTAAACAGTTTAATATAAATATAGACATTACCTTAAAGTGCTTGAAGTTTCTACTGTAAGTAAGTTTTCTCTATAGTGTGCTGTGTGAAATTTTGTAAATTAAATTTAGGTTTTTCAAAAGCAGACTAGTTATTGCAGTATTTTTAGAAATGAGAATTAAGTATTGGAATTCTATTTTTATTTTTATTTGGAAAAGAAATTGGGAGTACTTTGGTGTTTATATATGCAATATTGTCAGTTTTACTAATAAGACTAACTTAGTGACATTCCATCTTCTAATCTGACAAAAATAGAATTTAAAATATCTGGGACTCTATAGAAACTGAGAGAACAGCAATAATCATAATAACATCAGCAAGTACAAAGTATGTTTGAGAAAAAGTCCAAACTGTTACATAATGAAAAAAATTATTCACATCAGCTTCACTATTCTTCCTAAGAATCAGAACCTCTTACCTGTTGTCAATCTTACTAACCTGGTTAACCAAACTGAATGAATGTATTTAACTGTAACCAGTTCTGCATCTTGTAGCAACCCTTTAGCAACCCCAAGGTTCTGGTAGAAACTACCAGAACTCACTCACTGCTTGATCTTAGAGAAAGTGTATAGTTGCAGATGTTTCTAACATGGTCTAGATCAGCAGTCCCTAACCTTCTTGGCACCAGGGACTGGTTCCATGGAAGACAGTTTTTCAACAGCGAATGGTGGGAGAGGATGGTTTCAGATGAAACTACTCTCCCACCGCAGATCATTAGGCATTAGATTTTCATAAGGAGTACAACCTAGATCCCTCACATGTGCAGTTCACAGTAGTCTTCCCACTCCTATGAGAATCTACTGTCGCAGCTGACCTGACAGGAGGCAGAGCTCAGGTGGTAATGCTCGCTCACTGGCTGCTTATCCCCGACTGTGCAGCCAGGTTCCTAATAGGCCAAGGACTGGGGCTTGGGGACCCATGGTCTAGATCTTTCAGGATTGCTTCAAGGAAGATTATACTTGAAAACTGAGAGAAGTGACTCTTGTACTTATGAAAAGGCAATATTAGAGAAGGCACCAAATTAGCAGTGAGAGACGTGGCTTCAAATTCTATTTGAATTACTTAAAAATATAGCCGCAGGTAAATTGCTACACCCCTTTGTGCTTCACCCATAAAACAGAGAATAATAACTCCCCATATGGAAAGATAGTGGGAGGACAGACTGAGATGAAGGATTAATGAATGGGAAATTACATACACAGGATGGCAGAGGGCGTGGTGATGGTGACAGCGATGGAAAGAGCTGAATCCAGTGGTTCTGTACTTTCTCACTGTAACTTAAGTGCTAACCCTGTCTGAGTTCCATGGACATATTTTTGTAGAGAATTAGAACCCAACCATACTTCATCACTAAGAATAATCCATGAGCACTTAAATCCCTATTCTGATATATTAGAGTATATT
Organism: Macaca mulatta; assembly: GCF_049350105.2. Lineage (NCBI taxonomy): Eukaryota > Metazoa > Chordata > Mammalia > Primates > Cercopithecidae > Macaca > Macaca mulatta. The sequence goes on from NC_133409.1 coordinate 174,755,849, forward strand.
ATCTAAAGGAGAGGAGGTTAACTGTTAAAATGGTTATTTAAGATAGGTATAAATAAAACTTTGAATGTATAAAGTATGTATGTGTGTATGTATATATATATCAGAAGTTAGATGATACAAAGTTGAATAAGTATAAAAACTTAAATCTTAATTGACTGAGGTGCATACACACGTGGCCATACACTTTTCTGCTACCTATGGTTGCTTATGCATTAACAAAAGGAAAGAAATAATTTCTCTAAACCCCATCAGACTCATAGATACAACTAAGACTGCTCTTGCCTCCTTCTGTAAAGCACAGTGACCGATGACCCTGCGTCCTAGACACTGTCAGTTACTAGCCTGCTTCCCAAGTACACATGCGCACTTGATGCTTCTCAGGAATGAATAGTATTGACTCTCAGATTTGTTTATGTCAGTTGTACCTTTATTATAATTATGTCATAACTCAGTATTAAGTTTTTCAAAAATGAGTATGAACAAAGAATTGTTTTTGTGAAAACTGAGTTAACTGACACAACTTGATTGACAAGCAATAAAATCACTATTGAATGAGGTGTGGGTAAAACCACTGTGAATATTGGAGGGAAGCTCATAAACATATGAAAGGATTCTGTACTCTGCAGGGCACTTTTAAACAAAAACACCTTGGAAATCACGGAAAATGTGTGCTATTAGCATGTTTATACAAAGGAGAAAATACGGAATTCTATTCAGGACCCATGCTCAAAGAAAAAGGCCCTGACAGCTGCGTGCATGTTTATGTGATTTAAATTAAACATTTTAGCAATAATAGGGTTTTTCAAAAATCACTTTTCTCTTCATCTGTTTTTTTTGTTTTGTTTTGTTTTTTTAATTAACTGACTAGCCACCAATCCCAATAGACAGATATCCTAAGAGTTTCTTCTATACTTTCAGAACTAGTGGAACTATTAGACTAGTGGAATATTTGTGGAACTGTTATTTGATACGCTATTGAAATGTGATAATGGTGACAGAACTCACTCAGTTTATTAGTGTATCTTTTTTAATATCATCACCTTTGTACTTATTACACCTGATTGTGAATAAGAATATTCTGGATTACCAAACAAACGTGGTTGAAGATCTGCTTTTGTTTTTTAGACCAATGAAATTTCTGATAAAGCTTGATTATAGTTCATATGTTTAAATAAGGAGGTTTTTTTGTTTTTTTAATACCTTCTTGAAGGTGTGGTGCTTATTTCCCTGGCCTTATGTGCAGATGCTGTCATTGGAAATGTTCAAGAGAAAGCTATGAAACTTCATAATGCTTCCAATTCTGAAATGGTAAATACTCTAGTGTTTTTTCTTCAAATTAGACAGACTTAAACAATGGTGATGTACGTAATGTGATGAAATAATTATAATATCATTATAACTGGCATTGCATTTTTAAGCGGTCATTTTTATAAAAGTAATACATTCAAACATTATAGGAAAGTAAAAACTAAAACTACAACTAGCAGTGCTAACCACTTGTTGCATAGTTAACAAATTTTTTCCTCATTGATTTAGTTTTTATGTATTAAAATAAAATCTTTTGTTAGGTCATTTCTCTTATCTCTTTCTAGTGGGTAGTATTTTTCCATGTAGAAGTTTGTAATTTTTATATTGCCCAGTTTGTCTTTTCCTTGCTGGCTTCTGGCTAAGTATCATGGTTGAAAAGAGCTTTCCCAACCCTGAGATTTAGAACATTTCATCCCTGTTGCCTACTAGTTTTGTGTTTTCCTTTTTTATTAAGCCCTTGATCCAATCTAAAACTTTTTAAAAAGAACTTTTCTTTCAAATGACTACCCATTTTTTCCAATATCATTTATTGAATAATCCACTTTCAGCTCATTTTAAATGCCCTCTTTATCGTATCACACTCTAGTGTGGCATTCAGAATTGTATTTGAATTTATTTTTGCAATAGTACATATAATGACAGCAGCTTTATCATACATTTATTATCTGTTAGGACTAGCTACCATTGTTCCTTTTCTTTTGCAGAATATTACTACCAGTAGTTATTCTGGGGTGTTTATATTCCCAAATAAACTAAAAATTCCATTGGTATTGTGATTGGTATGGCATTGAATTATAAATTAATTTAGGGAGAATGGCATCTTGATTATTTCAGTCCAAGAATAAGGTATGACTTTTCTTTTACTCAAGTGGTCTTTTTTTAATGTCCATTAGAGTTTAAAGTCTTCTTCATGTAAATCCAGCACATTTCTTATTAAAGGTATTGTTAATAATAACTTATTAAAGTTATTTCATCTTTTTGCAGTTATTGCAAATAATATCTTTCTGTATGTCTTGTAACTGGTGTTTTTTGGAAATAATGTCTTTTTGTATATCTTGTAACTGGTTTTTATATAGGAAAATTGTGTGTGTGTCTGTATATGTGTGTGTGTGTGTGTGTGTGTGTGTTTACATTAATTTTATAACCACCCACCTTGCTGGACAGAAAGAGCATACTGAATTAAGGATAGACAGGACTATTCTTTCCTGTTATTTTCTTGACACAGAATGGGGCAACTTAAGTACTTTCTAATAACACAGGAACTTGGTTAAGAATTTTCTTCATCATCATCACTACTCGTTGTAGATAAGGTCAGGATGGGCGCAGAGAGAATTGAGGGACTGTAGGTTGTTAGAAAGTTAATATAATGCAGTGGTTATGATGGTAGGCTCTGGAATAAGATAGCTTAGTTCATATCCTGGCTTTACTAGCACTCATTTGGGGAAAATTACTTAATATCTCTAAGTTATAGTTTCTTCATCTGGAAATTGGATTATGATGACTAAGAATACCCATCTCTAGGATGGTTGTGAGAAGTAAGTGGAATAATCTGTACCGAGCTTCAGCACAGTACCTGACACAGCAGATATTTAGGTTTGCTGCTGCTGCTACTGCTGCTGCTGATTCTGTTTATGAAAAGCATAGTAAATTGGGATTAAAAGGTTGGTTGGAAAATAGAGAAGTTAAGCAGTAGATATGCCATATACTGCTTATTTTCATCATATTTTAATGTCTTTTAGAACTTAATGTTTGGATTTTTTTAGGTTTTATAAGTAGCTTTAAAGCTTTTTGTTTTCTTTAAGTTTTTTTTAAGAACTCTAATATGAAAATCTGGTTTGATTTCAGTGATTGTCTAGAAAAAAATGAATATGTAAGCATATATGAAAGGATTAATATTACTAGGTGTTATTTTGTACATAAAATTGAGGCATAGACTTATAAAACATTAGAATCAAATATCATTTCTGGAAATTTAGGCCATATTGAAATGATAATGTTTCTTTTAAAATGTTTGTTCTGCAGACCTAATTGAGCCATAGAGTTAAAACCTTTAGTCTTCTACTTTCTGTTTGATAGTACTTTTTTCTTCTTTATTTTTATCTGCTCTAGGTATTGTATTCGTATTCAATTGGTTTTGTATACATTTTACTGGGATTGACATGCACTAGTGGATTAGGCCCTGCAGTAACATTCTGTGCAAAGGTAAACAGTAATCACAATTTAAAAACAAATAAATATCTTCTCTTAAATAATTTTTTCTATATTTCTAATTTTCCTTGTTCACAAGAGGCTATCATAGATATAATGATACCTCCTTTAATATAACATATGCCAATCAGAAATTAATTTCAGAAATGAAATGATTCGTATTTAAATTTATTTTATCCTTGCTGTACCCTATGAGTTGATTTTTAAGCTGTTCATAATGTAGAAAAGTTGAGGATCTTTAATTTCAACATTATTTTTTCATTAAATCAAAATAAGAATTTTTGCTTGACTGCATTATCAAACAGCTTATTATTGCTCAAGAAGTTGATTAAAATCTGTAGTTTTATTGTATTTGTAATACCTCGGGGTTTGTTTCACATTTTTCTAACAGGCTTTTTTATTTTTTGCAGAATCCAATTCGGACCTATGGTTATGCATTCCTTTTTTCCCTCACTGGATATTTTGGAATCTCCTTTGTTCTGGCTTTGATTAAAATTTTTGGTGCACTTATTGCTGTAACAGGTAGGAGGGATTTACTTGCTTTGGTTATAAAATAAGCATTCACATTTTCTCTGATGCTCTTTTTCAAAACATAAGGGCAACATCTGCTTTACATTAAAAAGAAAATTATCCTATTTCACCAATTTATTCTTTGGCTTATGGCGTTTCTTTATAATGCTAAAGAAAATGATTTTTGGTCTTAATTTCTTATTTTGATGATTTAATTTTAAAATCAATCGTATACATTTATCAGAATAGTAACCCTTAAACGCATTAAAAGAACTTTCTATAAAATTATGATGAGATGAAGACCTCCAAAGAAAGTACTACCTTTATATTCTTCTAACCTATAACTGAAAATTTCAGTTTGGTTGCATTTCAGTATGAGAGGTACACTTTAAATAAGCTTTTTAGGCCTTTCATGTATACATTTTCTAGGACACCAACCAGATTAGCTTCCCTTTTCACCAGTAAGCATATGCCCCTGCTCTGTGCAGGGTCTTTGCTTGGCCCTATAGAAAAACCAGTTGTATTTGTTCTGCTTTGGAGGACTGTACAGCCTAGTGAGAGGAACAGATGAGTCAGTGTGTCACCTGTGTCATTTGCCAAAACTCTAAGGTACAGCCTTTGCCTTAGAGGTGCAGGCAGTTTCTTTCTCACGTAAAGGAAAGCCAGAGTTGGCAATAATCATAGCTAATGCGTATATAGCCCTAGTATGTACCAGACACCATTATTTTAATCTCACAACAGTCCTATAAATTAGGCACTATGATTGTTCCATTTTACAGATGGATAAACTGAGGCACAAGGAGGTTAAGTGACTTGTCTCATAGTCAGCCAGAGCCAGGTTCCAGTGATGGCAGTCTGGCTGCACACCTGTGCTCTTCGCCATACATTATACTGCCTCTAAGCTAGTATGGTGACTCCCTAGTCATGAGAAACCCACATTCTTTCTGTCCGCTGTGCCATCTTCATCCTCATGCTATGCAGTAGGATGGAGTAAGAGAAGATGAAAATCCTAAAAGTCATACTCCGAGAAACAGCACATCTGCTCACATTTCACCACAGCCTGGACACATGACCAAACCTAGTAGCAGGAGAAGCGGAACATATACCCAGCTTAAAATACGGGTCCTTTTACTATAGAAATGAAAATAGACATTGGGAATCTGACTCTGGCATGTTTCCAGAACAGCTTCTTCTTTGGAATTCATTCATTCATGCATAAATTACTAAGTGCCAGGAACTGTAGAGTCTTGGAATATACAGATGAATAAGGCAAGAAACTAAGTAAAGCACGTAGTCTAGTGGGAAGACGGCAACTGATGTGCAGTGAGGAGGAAAGGGCTGTCATGGAGATCTATGCAGATCTCCCCGCTCTGCCTGGGACCAGGGAGGAAGGCTTCCAGCCTTACGGCAGACTTCAAAGTGTAGTACTTCAAAGGACAGGAGAAAGTTAATACAGATGTGTAAAGAAGATTGTAATGATTACTCATAGTCTTATCCAGAGATGACCCCTATTAAGATATGAGTATATCCTTTAGATTACTGTGTTTAAAGAATAACCCCTGCCTCTAGCTAATCATAGCTTCCATAGGAAAGCCCTTCTCTAAGACTTACTGTGGCTACATAATACCATGGCCTCCATCAAGTACTTATTACAGTTATACTTTAACATTTAACTGTATTAATTATTTAATGTCTGTTTCCCTACAAGACTAAACTCCATAGTAACAGGGAACAGTGAGTTTTGTGCATTTGGTTGGTTGGTTGGTTTTTACTTTCCATTGTTACTTTGGCAGTCAGCTCTGTAAATATTTGCTGAATAAATGATTTCTAAAATATTGTCAAGATAATAGGCACATTCTAAACTAATTTGTTGCTCCTACAGTGACAACAGGAAGAAAAGCAATGACCATTGTACTTTCGTTTATATTCTTCGCTAAACCATTCACATTTCAGTAAGTACTTTTTACTCAGTTTTTAGGTACTGTGTTTCACATTTCCTCTTAATCTTAATTTCAACTTTTCTACTTTTTCTTTTTTGTAGTAAGTGTATTTATTTTTATATAAATTAATGTGGGTTTTTTTTCCTGTTATGCTTTATAAAGAAACTTTGTCATCTTGGTCTCTTAACTATCAGTGTATCTTCTGCTATTTTGGAAATGTCGGTAGTTTATTATTTTGAATTTATCATTTTTATGCTTAAATTGCCTAACCAGAGTCCAGTGCAAATGTGACCTGTTTCCATTATGAGTGAATGTGAGTGATGTGTACGTTGTTAAGAGATTCCCCTTTGCCCTACTGCAAATATATAAATTACATATTTATAGCACATGCTTTTAAAAAGTATTAGTTTATTTGATGCCTGTTTCCACAAAGGATTTAAGGCAGAGAAGTATTCTATAAGTTACATCCCAAAGACTTACTTAGCTTGTATTTTTTGTGTGTGCGAAAGTGTTTACTATCATATTTACTGTCTTTACTGTTTGTTTGACATTAGCATCATTTAAACTTACATTGGTCAGGATTGTGAAGTTTCAAACCAAAATCTTAACAATCTGTAAGTTTAGAGGGAAACATAAAATTAATTTCCATCAATGTTATTTGTCTATAAACTAGTTTTTCTTTCTGTATGTACTAGGTATAATACATAATAGTATTATGTCATACATAAATATAATTATAATGATTCCCTACTTTCTCAGGGATGTTTCTCTTTTTATTCCTTTATATTCTACCCAACTGAGACAACGAGTTAGACAGCTGAGTTTAATTCCCAAAACGGCCTTTGGTAGATATACATATCCAATGCTTTAAGTGTACTCTTCAGACTTTTGGTAGGGGGTTGTACTTTGAATATACTATTATCCCCAAAGCTCAAATTAACTATGTCATATAAATTTTTATAAAATATCTTTATATATACTCAATGTATTAATATGTATTAATAAAAGATACAGGATTCTATCTAATCTCATCTAAGAATACTATTTTTATTTTAATGCTATTATTGTAGAATAGCAGAATTTTACTTCACTGAAGAATTATTATGGACAAATTACCAAATTCTGTGGTTAACAGTAGATTGTTACTTTGCTAATTTTAATATTTTTTTTCCTTATTTCTTTCTCTTAGGTATGTATGGTCTGGTTTCTTAGTTGTCCTTGGTATATTTCTCAATGTTTACAGCAAAAATATGGATAAAGTAAGACTACCATCACTGTATGATTTGATAAACAAATCAGTGGAAGCAAGAAAGTCAAGGACGCTGGCACAAACTGTATAGACAGTGATTTGTCCTATTTAAAATAGAATTTTAAGGGAACAATCAATTAACTTTCCAAAGGGACTGATAAAAACCAAAGGATCTGGAGGCATTGCTATCCCCTTTGTGGATAGATTTCATATGAAGTTATTTGCGGTGTCAGGCTTTTCTTCAGAGCACTTGTTTGACTGACTTCCAAAGCGACCAAGACAGCCGCATCTAGCACGCTTTACAATAAAATGTCAATATGAGGGACTGTAATTCCTAGCATTTTATTAAGAATTTCACTGGAAATGGACCACGTGTTGCAAGACTAACTGGCTATAATTATGACATATCAAAGAAATCGATATGTAATAGCAGATTGTTTTATATTCATTCCATTTTGATGGTGTTATTTAAATTGATTCTCTGTTATAAGAGTAAACTGATGAGTTGAAGTCTGGAGAGAATAACATTCATTATAAATAAAATTATTCTGTGATCTTTTTTCAAGATGTGTTAATAGAATTTTGTTATAAAGAGAGAAATGAAAGTTGGAGTAAGGCTTAACATGCACTTTAAAACTTGAGTTTTCTCTCATTTAAAATTATTCTTTAGAGCAGGAGCTCCCAACCCCCAGGCCGTGGACTGGTACTGGTCCGTGGCCTGTTAGGAAGCAGACTGCGCAGCAGAAGGTGAGAAGCTGACAAGTTAGCATTACCATCTGAGCTCCACCTCCTGTCAGACCAGCGGCAGCATTAGATTCTTATAGTAGCACAAACCCTGTTAGGAACTGCATATGCGAGGGGTTTGGGTTGTACGCTCCTTATGAGAATCTAATGCCTGATAATCTGAAGTGGAACAGTTTCATAGTTTTATCCTGAAACCATCCCCTGCCCCAGTCCATGGGAAAATTGTCTTCCACAAAACTGGTCCCTGCTGCCAGAAGGGTTGGAGACCACTGTTTTACAGAAGACATGCTTTAAGTTTTATGTAGAATATAGGCAAGGTAGTAAAAACAGACATCATTCTGCATCATGGAAGTATGTATCATAAGAAAAATGTGCTACAGTTTGCCCAAGTAATACCAAAGGATTCATGATTGGATTTTTTTTTTTTTTTTTTTTTTTTTTGAGACAGAGTCTCGCTCTGTCGCCCAGGCTGGAGTGCAGATTGGATTTTTTTTAATTGAAGAAAAAGTAATTGATGTCTCAAAATTATAATAAAATAATTATAAAATTATCCTAGTTTTTTCCATAAAAGTGAGATTTAATTTGGAAGTTTGAGGACAAAATAGAATAAATTTAAGAAACAAGTAGAGTTAGCAAATTGGGACAATATTTTCTCCCTTAGCACATTCAGGCTGCTATGTAAAATACCGTGAATGGGTAGCTTGTAAACAATGGAAATTTATTTCCCACAGTTCTGATGTCTGGAAGTCCAAGTTGGAGGTGCTGGCAGATTTAGTGGGGGCCTGCTTTCTGGTTCATAGAAGGAGGCTTCTTATTATGTCCTTATGTGATGAAGGGCCAAACCAGCTCCCTTGGGTGCTAATCCCATTTTCAAGGACTCTGCCCTCATGACCTGATCACCTCCCAAAAGGCCCCACTACTTAATACAATCACTTTGGGAGTTAAGATTTCAACATATGAATTTCAGGGGGACACAAATATTCAGACCATATCAATGTTGCATGTATAGTTTCGAGTTTAAATTCAAAGATTTGGGCACTTATTTTTAGCAGTGATTTTTAGAATTGCTTCTATTGTATTTTTTTTTAATTCTGTTATTCTTCATTTTCAATATAAATAATATTGGTTTGAAAAGCTTAGTGCTCTTGGGGACACTGTTTATATTTTGTGAGTATAATATACTTGGAATAGTTACTCTCATTCTTAAAATTCTGTTGGATTCTGATGGCTGCTTTAAACTATTATGTGCATATGCAGGTACAACAGAGCCTGTATCATGGAGGGGTCCAGCATGAGGAATTCTGACTGGTTTTCATTTGCCCATTTGCTAAGATACAGTTGTTGTTTTTTCCCTAGTGGTAATCATTTTAAATTTTTCCTGTCTTAAGATAAAAGGGATCTTAATGCATATTTCATTATGCTGCCTTAAACTTTTAAGAAAAAAGGGTTTGTGCTTGAAAAAAAACCTTATCAACTTTCTCAGATCTTTGATAAAATATAAATTTGACTTATCAAAGCATTATTTTGCCTCTACACTTCCCTAATATTTTACCTCTCTCTCCCTATTATCAACATCATTCCACCCTTCAATTTTAAACAATTTAGCACTGTTTGAAAATCACTACTTGCCAGTCTTACCCTTTAAACTCCATTTCTTTTATCATTTGCCATTAGATGGAAGTAAACTTCACCTCACTAATTTGTAATGAATAGTCTGAAATATGGAATGATTTCTGTAGTAAAGGAAATCAACATTTGAAAGTATACTGAGAGTGGAGGCCTTGTGAATGGGATTAGTGCCTTTATAAAAGAGACCGCAGGGAGCTCTCTTGCCCTCTTCACACCATGTGATGATACAAGAAGTCAGCAGTCTGCAACCCAGAAGAGAGCCCTCACCTGAACATAACCATGATGGCACCCTGGTCTTGGACTTCGGTCTCCAGAACTGAGAAATAAGTTTCTGTTGTCTTAGACCCCCAGCCCATGGTGCTTTCTGGTATCAACCTGAGCAGCCCAAATTAAGACAACGCATAAGAAAGCGTTTCAAGTAAAGAATATGTGAGATCATTTGATTGAGACATTACAGTATAGGTAGATGTGTTTGTTTTAAGCAGTATGTAGATAGAAACTATTTCTTCAGCTGTGTTTACATTAGGTGCCTGTCAGTAGGTACTCAGTAAATATCTGTCATGCAAGACTAATCAAAGGACAAGCACCAGTAGATCAAAAATATTCTGGAGAAATGATGTTCTAAATTCTGCCATATCGTGTTTTATTTTATGGCATAATATTCAGTGCAACAACAACAACAACAACAATAGTAGAAACTGGCCAGCTTCTGCGATCACTATGTTAAGACTGACCTAGAGGTAAGCCAGCCAAGCCAGAATTCTCAGTACAACCATGTTGCATAACAAGGAGGTTGGCTGACCATTGTCCCTAGTTCTTGGGAGGCAGCCTCTAAGTCCTTGGCATTTTCCAATTGATAGGAGTGTGGTTATTCATGGTTGGTCCCTAGATAGTTTCAGGGTTGGGGCTGGCCATGCTGAAAAGACTAAGGATGTGACTGTGGGGTTGGGGCTTTGAGCCATGTCATATCTGCCCAACATTCAGGGATGGAAGGGAAGCTGAAGATTAAGTTTAGTCACATGGACAATGATTTAATCGGTCAGTCCTATGGGCTATATAGTGAAACTCCAGTAGAAACTGTACACTGAGGTTGAAAGAGCTTCCCTGGTTCATGATACACGTGGGTGTTCAGGAGGGTGATGTGTCTCCTCAGGACACAAAAGCTTAGTGTTTGCAAGCCTCCCAGACCTTGCCCTATGGATCTCTTCTTTTGGCTGGTCCTGATTTGTATTCTTTATAATGAAATTGAAATTGAAAGTACAATGCTTTCATGAGTTTTGTAAGGCATTCTCATGAATTGTTGAACCTCTAAGGATAACGAGAACCCTTGAATTTGCAGTCCATTTGTCAGAAGTGTGAATGGCCTGGGAACGCCAAAGCTTGCAACTGTTCTCTGAAGTGAGGGCAGTCTCGTGGAGAGTGTCCTTCACCTGTGATGTGATGGTTAATACTGAGTGTCAACTTGATTGGATTGAAGGATGCAAAGTATTGATGCTGGGTGTGTCTGTGAGGGTGTTGCCAAAGGAGATTAACATTTAAGTCAGTGGGCTGGGGAAGGCACACCTACCTTTAATCTGGTGGGCACCATCTAATCAGCTGCCAGCAAATATAAAGCAGGCAGAGAAATGTGCAAGACTGGCCTAGCCTCCCAGGAAAAGGTGAGACTGGCCTAGCCTCCCAGCTTACATCTTTCTCCCATGCTGGATGCTTCCCGCTCTTGAACATCAGACTCCAGGTTCTTCAGTTTTGAGACTTGGACTTGCTCCTCAAGCTTGCAGAGAGCCTATTGTGGGACCTTGTGTTTGTGTAAGTTAATACTTAACAATATCCCTATTTATATATATATATATATATGAAATACTATATTCTGTTCTATTAGTTCTGTCCCTCTAGAGAACCATGACTAATACAGATTTTGGTACCAGGAATGGTTCTAGAGGAACAGAATATTAAGGATGGAGTTCTTTCGTTGGTTTTAGGGTTTCTGGAGTTGGCTGCTTAATATGATTAAACCGAAAAATGCTAAGGACTCTACTTCCAATAGTGTGGAGAACACTGATAGTCCTTTTGGCCTGAACTGTTTAAAGAGTTATGCAAAATAAATGCATTTGACACTCCTGATTCACCACTCATGAGAGGCAAGGAGTTTAGTGACTGTACATAATACCTTTGTGTCCGGAGCTGCACGCCCCGGCCATAGCGAATAATAATTGAGGATTAAACGCCTGAGCTATATTCATTTCCACCCCACACCTTCTCCCTATCTTTGCCTTTTTTCCCCTGTACTAATACCTCATTAAAGATGGCGCTCTTCCTGCTTCTTCTTCACTCACTTTTCCCGCGCCCGGGAAAATTGTTACTATTAGCGCAAGCGCAACATGACGTCCGACCGGAGAAACCGAAACTAACCTGGCCACGCCCTCGGCAATGAGATCATTTCCACCTTAGCCCAACCCCTTCCCCTCCAAATGTATATAAGGCACTGCATTACCGCCATTAAACGAGACTTGATCAGAGCACTGTCTTGTCTCCATTTCTCGTGTCTCTTGTTCCCCAAATTCCCACCCCCTCCTCCAGGGCCTGCTCTGACTATCCCGCGGGCCGGGATACCTTTGTCCACATGTGGAGAACCAAGGAACATAATGAAGCTGGTTGGTTCCTCCTAAGTTCAGTGGACAATGTGATGAAAGAAAATGATGAACTCAGGGACTCTGTCTTCTGGCTTCAGAAGCAGATACTGAGCCTCAAATCTGCTAAGATTGCACTGAGTCAGAGTCTTATCTCCTGTAGAGATAGAGCTGAAATTGTGGAAAAATGAACACAAGCTTTTTTCATGTCACTGGCTGACCTGCAGTGAAAGGTGCACGCACAGCCTTGCCAGGTGTCTACTGTTAAAGTGAGACATTTGTTGGAAAGGAATGGGATCCTGCAACTTGGAATGGGGATGTGTAGGAGGACCCTGATGAAGCTGGGAACACTGAGTTTGTAAACACTGAGGAACCTTTTTTGCTACAAGGAACAGCTTCCCCATCCCCAGTAGTAGCAACATCTCGCTGACCCATGCTGCCATCAGCGTTTCCACCTTTGTCTGAGGAGATAAGTCCTGCGCTACTTGATGCAATAGTGATGGCCTCCCTTGAGGCAGTTGCCAGGCAAAATAATGTCAATTCTCCTCCGGAGCCACCCCTAATACCCCTGTTTGCTTCTAGACCTATAACTAAAGTCCCAGCAGGCCTCTAGAGGTGAGGTTGAGAGTGTGACCCATGAGGAGGTGTGCTCCACTCGAACTGTTTAGAGTTCTTTATATAAACAGAAATCTGGAGAACAGGCATGGGAATGGATATTAAGGGTATGGGATAATGGTGGAAGGAACATAGAGTTGGATCAGGCTGAATTTATTGATTTGGACCCACTAAGTAGGGACTATGATTTTAATGTTGCAGCTTGGGGAGTTAAAGGTTCTAGTAGTTTATTTGCTTGGTTAGCTGAAATATGGATTAAAAGATGGCCCACTGTGAACAAGTTGGAAATGCCTGATGTCCCTTGGTTTAATGTAGAGGAAGGGATCCAAAGGCTTAGGGAGTGTGGCATAGTGGAGTGGATTAGCCACTTTAGATCTACTCATCCCAGCTGGGAGGGTCCAGAATATATACCCTTGACCAATGCCTTGCAAAATAGATTTGTGAGGGCAGCACCTGCATCTTTGAAGATTCCTGTAATTGCTCTTCTCTGTATGCCAGATCCAAAAGTGGGAACCACAGTCACTCACTACAAAATTTAAATACATTGAGAATACATAATGGACAGCAGAGGCAAAGCAACAATCAGAATAGTCTGACTCGTGTAGAGCTGTGGCATTGGCTAATTAATCACGATGTTCCTAGAAGTGAAATTGATAGGAAGCCTACTGCATTTCTACTTAATTTATAAACTTCTAGATCAAATGGATAAAAGACTAATTTGAATTATAAAAACAGAGAATCACGGCCCCTCAATCCATTTCCAGACTTGAGCCAGTTTACAGACCTAGAACCCCTTGAATGAAGGGGAGGTCCTTCTTGAGGAAGGACCCCACTACATACCAACAATTCATGCAGTGATTCTTTCTCCCATCCTTCCCCCAGGAGACCTGTGGCCTTTTACCAGGGTAACTGTGCACTGGGGAAGGGAAATGATCAGACATTTCTGGGACTACTGGACACTGGCTCTGAGCTGACACTGATTCCAGGGAATCCAAAATGTCATTGTGGTCCTCCAGTTAGAAGTAGGAGCTTATGGAGATCAGGTAATGGAGTTTCATAAAGCTCAGCTCCGACTTACAGTGGGTCCAGTGGGTCCCCAAACTCATCCTTTGGTCATTTCTCCAGTGCCAGAATGCATAATTGGCATAGACATACTTAGCAGCTGGCAGAATCCTCACATTGGCTCCCTGACTGGTAGGGTGAGGGCTCTTATGGTGGGAAAGGCCAAATGCAAGCCATTAGAGCTGCCTTTACCTAGAAAAATAGTAAATGAAAAACGATATCGCATTCCCAAAGGGATTGAAGAGATTAGCACCACCATCAAGGACTTGAAAGATGCAGGAGTGGTGATTCCCCACCACATCCCCATTCAAATATCTCCCATTTGGCATTTGCAGAAGACAGATGAATCTTGGAGAATGACAGTGGATTATCATAAGCTTAACCAAGTGGTGACTCCAATTGCAGTTGCTGTACCAGATGTGGTTTCATTGCTTGAGTAAATTAACACATCTCCTAGTACCTGGTATGCAGCCATTGACTTGGCAAATGCCTTTTTCTCCATTCCTGTCCATAAGGCTCACCAGAAACAATTTGCCTTCGGCTGGCAAGGCCAACAATATACCTTTACTGTCCTACCTCAGGGGTATGTCAATTCTCAGGCTTTGTGTCAGAATCTTATTTGGAGAGACCTTGATTGCTTTTTGCTTCCGCAAGATATCACACAGGTCCATTACATTGATGACATTATGCTGATTGGATCCAGTGAGCAAGAAGTAACAAACACACTGGACTTATTGGTGAAACATTCGCATGCCAGAGGATGTGAAATAAATCCAACTAAAATTCAGGGACCTTCTACTTCAGTCAAATTTCTAGGGGTCCAGTGGTGTGGGGCCTGTGGAGATATTCCTTCTAAGGCAAAGGATAAGTTGCTGCATTTCCCGCCCCCTCCCAACACTCCCCAACCAAGAAAGAGGCACAAGGCCTAGTGAGTGTATTTGGGTTTTGGAGGCAACACATTCCTCATTTAGGTGTGTTACTCTGGCCTATTTATCGAGTGACCCAAAAGGCTGCCAGTTTTTAGTGGGGTCTAGAACAGGAGAAGGGTCTGCAACAGGTCCAAGCTGCTAGGCAAGCAGCTGTGCCACTTGGACCACATGACCCAGCAGATCCAATGGTGCTTGAGGTGTCAGTGACAGGGATGCTGTTTGGAGCCTTTGGCAGTTTCCATGGGTGAATCACAGTGGAGACCTCTAGAATTTCAGAGAAAGGCCCTGCCATCTTCTGCAGATAACTACTCTCCTTTTGAGAGACAGCTCTTGGCCTGTTACAGGGCTTTGGTGGAAATTGAATGTTTGACTATGAGTCATCAAGTCACCATGCAACCTGAATTGCCTATCATGAACTGGGTGCTTTCTGACCCATCTAGCCATAAAGCGGGTCGTGCACAGCAGTATTCCATCATCAAATGGAAGTGGTATATATGTGATTGGATTTGAGCAGGTCCTGAAGGCACGAGTAAGTTACATGAGGAAGTGGCTCAAATGGCCATGGTCTCCACTCCTGCCACCCTGCCTTCCCTCCTCCAGCCTGCATTGATGGCCTCATGGGGAGTTTCCTATGATCAGTTGACAGAGGAAGAGAAGACTAGGGTCTGGTTCACAGCTGGTTCTGCACAATATGCAAGCACCACCTGAAAGTGGACAGCGGCAGCACTACAGCCCTTTTCTAGGACGTCCCTGAAGGACAGCAGTGAAGGAAAAATCTTCCCAGTGGGCAGAACTTCTAGCACTGCACCTGGTTGTGCACTTTGCATGGAAGGAAAAGTGGCCAGATGTAGGATTATATACTGATTCATGGGCTGTAGCCAATGGTTTGGCTGGATGGTCAAGGGCTTGGAAGCAGCATGATTGGAAAATTGGTGACAAAGAAATTTGGGGAAGAGGTATGTGGATGGACCTCTCTGAGTGGTGAAAAAATGTGAAGATATCTGTATCCTATGTGAGTGCTCACCAACAGGTGACCTCAATGGAGGAGGAGTTTAATAATCAAGTGGATAGGATGACCCGTTCTGTGGACACCACTCAGCCTCTTTCCCCAGCCTCCCCTGTCATGAATAAAGTGGCCATGGTGACAGGGATGGAGGTTACTCATGGACTTAGCAACATGGACTTCCACTCACCAAGGCCGACCTTGCTATGGCCACTGCTCAGTGCCAAATTTGCCAGCAGCAGAGACAAATACTGAGCCCTAGATATGGCACCATTTCTCAGCGTGATCAGCCAGCTACCTGGTGGCAGGATGATTATATTGACCTCTTCCATCATGGAAAGGGCAGAGGTTTGTCCTCACTGGAATAGACATTCACTCTGGATATGGGTTTGCCTATCCTTCACATAATGCTTCTGCCAAGACTGCCATCCGTGGACTCACAGAATGCCTTATCCACTGTCATGGTATTCCACATAGCATTGCCTCTGATCAAGGCACTCACTTTACAGCTAAAGGAGTGTGGCAGTGGGCTCATGCTCATGGAATTCACTGGTCTTACCATGTTGCCCATCTTCTTGAAGAAGCTGTATTGATAGAAGGTGGAATGACCTTCTGAAGTCACAATTACAACCCTAACTAGGTGACAATACTTTGCAGGGCTGGGGCAAAGTTTTCCAAAAGTCCGTGTATGCTCTGAATCAGTATCCAATATATGGTACAATTTCTCCCATAGCCAGGATTCACCGGTCCAGGAATCAAGGGATGAAAGTGGAAGTGGCACCACTCACCATCACCCCTAGTGATCCACTAGCAAAATTTTTGCTTCCTGTTCTGGTGACATTACATTCTGCTGGCCTAAAGTTCTTAGTACCAGAGGGAGGAATGCTGCCACCAGGAGACACAACAATGGTCCATTAAACTGGAAGTTAAGATTGCCACCTGGACACTTTGGGCTCCTCCTACCTTTAAGTCAACAGACTAAGAAGGGAGTTACAGTGTTGACTGGGGTGATTGACCCAGACTATCAAGATGAAATCAGTCTATACCGGCCGGGCGCGGTGGCTCAAGCCTGTAATCCCAGCACTTTGGGAGGCCGAGACGGGCGGATCACTAGGTCAGGAGATCGAGACCATCCTGGCGAACACGGTGAAACCCCGTCTCTACTAAAAAATACAAAAAACTAGCCGGGCGAGGCGGCGGGCGCCTGTAGTCCCAGCTACTCGGGAGGCTGAGGCAGGAGAATGGCGTAAACCCGGGGGGCGGAGCTTGCAGTGAGCTGAGATCCGGCCACTGCACTCCAGCCCGGGCGACAGAGCCAGACTCCGTCTCAAAAAAAAAAAAAATCAGTCTATTACTCCATAACAGAGGTAAGGAAGAGTATGCATGGAATACAGGAGATCAGTGTCTCTTAGTATTACCATCCCCTGTGATTAAGGTCGATGGGAAACTACAACAGCCCAATCCAGGCAGGACTACAAATGATCCAGACCCCTCTGGAATGAAGATTTGGGTCACTCCACCAGGAAAAAAAGCCACGATCTGCTGAGGTGCTTGCTGAAGGCAAAAGGAATACAGAATGGGTAGTAGAAGAAGGTAGTCATCAATACCAGCTATGACCACATGACCAGCTACAGAAGCAAGGACTGTAACTGTCATGAATATTTCCTCCTCCTTTTGTTAAAAACATGTTTATGCATGTATACACTTGTACTAAGAAAGTATCTTCATTTTATTTTCCTTTCCTTTATCATGTGACATAAGATTTATTGACTTCATATCAGCATTTAAGTATTGTTAACTTTATGTAATAGTATTTGGGTTGGGGACTGGTGCATTTCCAGTTGTATGAAGGATAGTTGTATTATGTTAGGCATGATTATGACTTTATTATTGTCTTTATTTGAAGATTATGTATGATCTCAGGAGATATGTATGGGTTCAAGTTAACAAGGGGTAGACTTGCGGTGGTTAATACTGAGTGTCAACTTGACTGGATTGAATGATGCAAAGTATTGATCCTGTGTGTGTCTGTGAAGGTGTTGCCAAAGGAGATTAACATTTGAGTCAATGGGCTGGGGAAGGAAGACCCACCCTCAATCTAGCGGGTACCATCTAGTCAGCTGCCAGCGAATATAAAGCAGGCAGAAAAATGTCCAAGACTGGCCTAGCCTCCCAGAAAAAGGCGAGACTGGCCTAGCCTCCCAGCTTACATCTTTCTCCCATGCTCTCCTGCCCTGGAACGTCAGACTCCAAGTTCTTCAGTTTTGGAACTCGGACTGTCTCTCCTTGCTCCTCAGCCTGCAGACGGCCTGTTGTGGGACCTTGTGATCACGTAAGTTAATACTTAATAAACTCCCCTTTTCATATATATATAATATATAAATATATATTATATATATTATACATACATATATATTATATTTTTTTATATATATCCTATTAGTTCTGTCCCTCTGAGAGCCCTGACTAATACATGTGACATTTGACCTAATTCTGGGTAGTAAGGATCAGAACTGTACTGCAGGCATTATGCTTGTTAACTATCATTAAAGAACTATTAGCTAAAGAACATTGTCTGAACTGTTATCAAATGCTTTTAATTTTCCCAAGTGTTTTTTACCTTAAACCTACTTTATATTCTAGATTTTGAACCCACTTTACATTCTAGATTCTTATTTGATCAGTAAGCATAGCATTTTAGTAAAACTTGACCAGCAATGGGCCAGTAATGTGGCTTAGCACACTGCAAATATGTATGCATTACAAAATCACGTTTGCTTTTATATAGATAGTTGCAAACACTAGCTTCCATATCCTTACAATGCATCACCCTCCTGGTACATCCATGTGTTCAAGCCAGGGAAGCTCTCCCAAGTCTTGGTATATGGTTTTTATTGGAGTTTCACTATATAGCCCATAGGATCGATTAAATCATTGGCCATGTGACTGAACTTTATCTTCAGCTTTCCTTCCTTCCCCAGAGGTTGGGTTGGTGTTGCATGGCTCAAAGTCCCAAACCTCATGGCTCAAAGTTCCAAACCTACGGTCACATCATTAGTCTTTCCAGCATGGCCAGCCCCAACTCTAAAACTAATTACATGGTTATCAAATCATCATGTTATGCATTTTGACACTCAAAACCTTTGCTGTGTGTTTTCTTCCTGATTAAACACTTGATAAGTTTTCTCTATTATGTGTCTGAGCGAAAATATTTTACATTTTCACTTATTCTGCTTTATTGTTCCTATTGAATGTCCCTATTCTTGCCCATTGAGCCAGCTGTCTTAACATTTGTAAATAGCTAATGTAGCCTCACTGACATGACTGCTCTATTTTTACTGTAATGGCATTTATTCATTCATCTTCACTGGGCCAAATATGAGCCAGGCATTATACTGGATGCTGAGCATGCAAAAAGAATAAACTATAACCCATACTATTGAAAACCTTCCAGTCTAGGGAAGATTTGCTATGATTGTTATATAAATAATGTTATTGTTATATAAAAACACATCACATTAACCCTAAGTTTTCAGAATATTTCGCCACGGCGGTAGTGCTTCTAAAACCTCAGTGTGCACATGTACCACCTGAGGATCTAGTTTTTTAAAAAGAAAAAACAGGATCTGAATTCAGTAGGGTTGGGTGGGACATGAGATTTTGTTCCAACACACTTGCAAGTGATGCTAATGTTGCTGGTCCATGGACCATACGTGGAGCATCTAGGGTGTAGCATATAAACTTTCAGAAGTTTTCAATATCAGGACATCTGAAATTATCAAAATAATTTTCACCCCAGTTTGTTCCGTTTGCTTTTCAAACCTCACATTCTCTGTGGCCTGCCGTAGCAAACTGAACAGCAATCTTATGTTGGAGAGTTGCTGGCATAAGCAGAAAGAGTTTTTTAATCATTGTAGGTGTTTGAAAGATTTAATATTCACGAACTTTCTCCATAAATGTTACCTTTTTAAAAATCTTCATGAAAGTAAGATAAACCTGTAGTTCTTTCCCAGTCATGGTCTGCTGTTTTAATTTTATGGCATGTAGTTAAGATAGTTTTTATGCTGTTTTGTAGTGACATTATGAAGACAATATTCACGTCGGTGATTTACTGCTGTTTCAGAATGAACTGTGAATTACAGGGCATTAGGGAAGTAGGTCTTAACACTTAAGGGATTCTTCTGAGTCTTTTATCACAAAAATGTGTTTTACTAAATATCTTAATCCTATGATAACCCCCCAAATTTCTAAAACATAGACCATTTTAATCAGTTTTTACACAATTGATAAGATTTAAATAGATAAGTAAAGAAATGTAGATAATTTTTCACAATAGAAAATAACAGCAATAACACTTTGGAGTCTGATTATTATAGATCTCATTATAGGGCTCTCCCCCCATTATTTTTCTCCTAGTACTGGTTCCAGTGAAAGAAATAAAAAGCAGATCAATTAAAATGTTTATTGTGTTTCATTTCTTACTCAACAGTATATAAGCACTTAGGAATTGATTTTTTCATACATTCCAAAATTCATTGATTGATAGATCTTAATTGTAATTGTTTAGAATAATTTTTGTATATAAACCAGAGATATTTCATAAACACAAGTAATCATCTAATCATCTTTTTCCCTAGTGTCTAACTATATTTTAATTGATGATGTTGGTCTATGATATCTGTGTTAAACAACACAGAATCATAAAATCTCAGGACTGTTTGGATGCTTGGGCACCTGTCTTTAAATCAAAGAAGATATTTGAAAACTCTTAAGGTATAATCTAACAGGGTGAGGCTGGGGGAATTTACTGTAAGATGCGTATGAACCATAGCCAATTTGAATCATCCATAGCCAGTTTGAGTCATAGAGATGTCCATCTCTAAACAGCTAGGAGTTATGCTGGATTCAGGAGAAGCATAGAACCAGAAAAGTGCTGCTGCACTGTTTACACAGGTGATTGATTGATTAGACCTAACCACGTCCATGGCTAGGGGACCAGTAAGAGTGCAGATTCACAGGCTGATAGTCACACACTGAATTAAGAGATTTATTGTTTTAAATGTCCCAGCTGTTTGGTAAATTCTGCAAACTAATCTTACTAACATACACTTTATTTGTTCAGTTATTTCTTAGCAGTTTGCCATTCTCATAAAACCAAAGCGTGCGTAGTGATTTTTTTTTTTCATAATTCTAAGGGGTTATCTGTTAACACAGTTTCTAGGAATATCTAATAGTTTGATTATTTTTTCTCCTCCACCTCTGGGACTCCTATACATGTTGGCAGTTCTACTTTCATCTACATATCCCTGAGCTATTCTCTCATGGTTTCCATCTCTGCTGTTTCTTGCTGCTTCTGAGCAAGTTTCTCAGTCTGGTCTTTCAGTGTCCTAATTTGTTCTTCATCTGTTCAACCTGCTGTTTATCCCCTTTGTCGTGGTGACGTTTTTTTATATTTCAACTGTTATGTATTCAGACCTAATAGTTCTACCTGGATTTTTTAAATGATTTATTGGTTCTGCTTTATGCTACCAGTATTGTTCCTAATTGTGTTATCTTTATCATGGTTATTTTAAATTCTTGGGCTCTCTTCTAATCATTCTGTTTCCAAAGGTAGATATTTTTTAGTCGTCTTTTTTTTTTTAACCAGTAATTACACACTTTAGCATAGCCATTGGCAGTTTCTCTCCAAGCCTTCTCACTGCCTTCTGCACCTTGCTGCCTTCTGTGCTTCTAGTCCATAACTCCAAGGTTAAGACAGCCTCAGTCTCCCCAGAACATCTCACTTTTGGTATTGTTTTGTTTTTTTCCTAGAATTCACATGTCTGTCTGTCTGAATCAATATGTCTGTCTTCCTCTCCCCCGCTCTCTCTCACTGTCTCTCACCCTCTCTCCCTTCCTTTCTCCCTACTTCGCCACCCTCCCCCATCTCCTAGTTCCTCTAGGATTGTTTTTGGAAGAAGCCAGCAGCCTATCCAAGCTCACCATCTTGACAGGAGCCAAAACTAATTAAAAGAGAATTTCCCCCAACTCTTTGTCTTAGTGATTTATACTGCTAATGATTCTCAGATTTGCCTTTCCGATACAAATGAAAACTTGCTGGCTGCTATCTTGATTCAATCTGTTTCAGAAATATTGGTTCATTTACCAGTTTTAATTGGTAAAATTCAAATTTCGGCAGTAAGATTTGTAATGTTTTATTACAAATCTAATTACTAATTTAAATGTAATTTTAAAATATTTTACTAACTGAAATATAGATTTCAAATCTTCTAGAAGAAGACTAAGTAATAGAAATATAAAACAGAATTCAGTCCTAATAACCAGAAATGTATGTCCCATATTATGGCTAATCAGGTAAGATTGTTTTTAATACATAGGCATAATTGTTTGTGATTGGAAAACTTCATCATAAAGCTTTGATTATTTGAGATGATACCAATGAGTATACTTCGTGAGATTTCCTAATTTTCCTGTTGTCTAATGTATATCATTTGTAAAAATCATGTGGAACAGGCAGGGAAGAAGTAGTTTGTATTTTGAAGACATGGAAACAGACCTCAAGAAGACAAGTGATGTACCCAAGGTTAACACATAGTAAATGGCAAAACGCACCTAAATCGGTTTCTTTGACTCTGATGCCTGGCTGATAACCCACCATTCTTCAACTCCTGCTCTTTCCAGCCACAACAGCACCAGGTTAGGACTGGCATCCTCTCCAGCTGTTTGTGTCCTCTCAAAATCCTGACACTGCCTTCCTTCTCAGGACCACGTAAAGGGAGCAAGACTTTTTCCAAGGAAGACTTTTGTGGACAGTCCTGCTGTCATACTTACTAACCCACCTAAGAAGATTAGCATCTTCAGCCAGGTTTTAAGAGAATGCACAGAGGTGAAAGAAGAAGGGATTTCCTGCCTGACGTCCCCAGTCAGCCAAATCCACCTGTGCATGAGTGAGATGGCCCATATAGGTAGACACTTCAAGTCATTTACCAGCAGGTAATGGGACTCAACCATAAAGAGAGGTGTTGAAATGGGGCAACTGGGAGTAAGGGATAAAATCCAAGGACCAGTCAGGATTTTACAATGAATTGAAGTGAGATACTTTGTAAAGGAGCCAAGGCAAATGTAGTCCAGACAGAGAGGACATCACTGGAAGTACAAGGCAAGACAGAAGCTTAATCCTGGGGGAAAAAAAAAGAGAGTGTAGGCTGCGAAGTCAGAGAAGAAGCAAAGGGAATCCGGCTTGCTTAGCTGTGAACTCCTAGGTCATTTTGTCTCTCTTAGCAAGAGATCCAGTTGGGACTACAGATGGTCCCCAATTCACTAAGGTTCAACTTTTGATTTCTTGGCTTTATGATCAAGAATGTGAAAGCGACACACATTCTGTAGAAACCGCACTTTGAGTACCCATACAACCATTCTACTTTCACTTTCAGTACAGTATTCAATAAATTACACAGAATATTCAACACCCTATTATAAAATAGGCTTTGTGCTATGTGACTTTGCCCAACTGTAGACTAATGCAAGTATCTAAGCACATTTATGTCAGGCTGGGCTAAGCTATGATGTTCCATAGGTCAAGTGTAGTAAGTGCATTTTCAAATTAGGATATTTTCAACTTAGGATGGGTTTACAAGGATGTAACCTGTCATAAGTCGAGGAACACCTATAAACTTAAAGTTGGAGCAGGGATTAAAAATAATTAACACTGGAAATTTTTAAAATATGGGATGTAAGTGCCAGATCAGAAGTTGTACTTAAGGATTGTATGTGACTCTCCTGTGTTAGCTGGAAATGTCACCACAATAAGAAAGAGGAGACTCTAGAATTAGGAAGTAATACTTCTGAATTATTGTCAGTAATGTGATAAGAGTTGGCATAAATTGCTTGATTTTACTGTGCTTCACTCACCACACTGAAAATGGGGTGATTAAAAATATCTTCTTCGTAGAATTGAGTTTTCTTCTTTATGATAGTTTTGTTAGTAAGTGGTATGTAATTTGAAATTATAATATTCAAAACTCAAATTCCATGATCCTAAGCCTTTCTAAGCATACAACTTTGCTTATGAATAGACATGACTGTTCAAGTGATGTGGCTATAGTAGCAGAAGGCTTTATTATGACCTTATGAACAGACTTTTCCTGGATGGCAGAGTGCTATCTTAAAGGGTCCAGCTCTATTTCTATGTGACATTGACACAAGGCCACTCAATAGTTCCATCTAAACTAACTCTTTCAGAAGGATTAATAGTAACACTCCATGGAGCCACTTGACCTCTCCACTTAATTTTGAAAAGTATGAATTATCCACAATTGTAGCAACCACTGAGAAAATCATAAGCTTTCCTTTCCATTTATTTTTCCTATGACAACCATTCACCACATACGTATCAAGTAATTTGCAAGTCTCTTCGGAGATATGTAAATACATATCTATGTATATGAGATAGACTATATCTGTTTCACAGCTCCTTCACTTAATTATCTCAAAGTTTAGTGAGAAGCAGGCCTAGAGTTATGGTGTTTTAATTTCTATAATGTGAATGTATATGAAGCATAATAGGACTATTCTGAAAGACTTTTTCTAAG
Organism: Macaca mulatta; assembly: GCF_049350105.2. NCBI lineage: Eukaryota > Metazoa > Chordata > Mammalia > Primates > Cercopithecidae > Macaca > Macaca mulatta. The sequence goes on from NC_133409.1 coordinate 174,780,264, forward strand.
AGGTAGCATTTAAGCAAGTCCAGGTAAGACATCGTGAGTATCTAAATACACACTCAGGCATTGGATCTGGTGAGGAGGGAACCAATAATAGGGATATCTAAAGGGTAATTGATAGGGAGGGGATGAGGGAGAGGAAGAATGTTAGCATGACTTTTGCAGTTCTGACTTGGAAAACTGGATGAATGTTACTTGCTGAGATACGCAATTCAGGAGAAAGAGTTTATTTGTCAGTGGGGAGAGCGAGTTGAAGCATAGTTTGGACATGATTGAGTTTAAAGTCTTACTTTGGAAACTCCAGATGAACAATTTCAGAAAGCAATGATAATATGTAGTTTCAGAGGCTTGGGAATCTGGATTTGGGAGTTAAAATAATGAGCATGGGTAAGAGTGCCAATTTTGTTTTTTTTAAGTGAAGAGAGTCTTTACAAAGACTGAGGAACACTGATGTTTAGTGGTGAACAGAGCAAGAGGGACCTGCACAGGGGCTGAAAACGAGAGGTCAGAGGAGGAGGAAAGCGTGATCTCAAGGAGCCAAAAGAAGGAGAAACAGGTCAAAAGGGAGGAAATTGTCAGTGCCGTTTTCGAGATACATGAAAAAATGTTTAAACATGATCCGCAAAAAGACTGATTTATAACAATTAGATTTCTTTACTGACCCTAGATTCTTTATAATGCAAACAAATATTTACCATATTCTAAATATTTACCATTTTTCTTTAATTACAAAATAGAATTTTTGAAAAAGATAAAAATGTATTTTATACTAATCATATGTGAATTCAAGATATTTAAAAAGAATATAGACTTTCTATATAAACAGACCTAATTTGAATTCCAGCTTCATAATTAACCTGGAGCAAATTAGTTACCTTCTCATTTTCTTCATCCAGAAAAATGGAATTAGCACACCTTTACAAGGTGATTTTGAAGATCAAACAAAATAATGCACATAAAAGAACAGCCTATTTTTTATAAACATTTATTATGTTTTGAGCATCTATTTTAAAAAGTGAGGAAAATATTCAGCAAATGAAGAGCAAAGAAAGCAGAGAGAAGTATGTAATAAGAGCAGAAATTAAATAGTAAATAAAAATATGCAATTAAAAAAATTAAGGCCAGGCCCAGTGGCTCACCCCTGTGACCTCATCAGTTTGAGAGGCCAAGGTGTTAGGATTGCTTGAGGCCAGGAGTTTGAGACCAGCATGGGCAGCATAATGAGACCCCATCTCTACAAAAAATAAGACTTTTTTTTTTTTTAATCAGCAAGGCACAATGGTGTATGCCTGTAGTCCCAGCTCCATGGAATGCTGAGGCAGGAGCATCATTTGAGCCCAGGAGATCAAGACTACAATAAGCTGTGATTGTGCCACCGTACTCCAGCTTGGTGTGACAGAACGAGACTCTGTCACAAAAAAAGAAAGAAAGAAAGAAAAGTTATTTTTTTAAAAATTAAAATTAATAAACTTCTGTGTTGTCTGATTATGAAATTAAAAAGATAAAAATGTGCAGTATATCTGAAATGAAAAAAGGATATTACTGCATGTTCTATGAACATTTAGGAAGAAGAAAAGAATATCTTAAAGCATTTTATGCCAATAAATTTGAAAATTTAGACAATAACAACTAATTTCTACAAAAATACAGTCTACCAAAACTGACATAGGAAGACACAAAATTTGAATAGTTCCATATATGTAAGTACCTACAAAAAAAGCTACTGTAAGCATGATACTTAATGATAAATTCTAGAAAGTATTTGCTTTGATTTCAGAAATAAGTGGGTATTCCTGTTATTAGTACATTTATTCAACGCTGTACTAGAGTTCCTATCCTGTACAGGAAAAGCCAAAAAATAAGGAAGAAAAAATAACTGTAAGAAAAAAAAAAAGTATATTCACAACTGACACAATTACGTACACACAAAATCTGAAGCAATCTACAAATACACTATTAAAATTAAAAAGGATTTAGCAGAGTCTCTCAATATAAGATCAATATGCAAAAACTGTATTTCTATATACAGCAGCAAACAACTAGAAAAACTGAATTTTAAAAGTGATTCCAGGCTGGGCGCAGTGGCTCACACCTGTAATTCCAGCACTTTGGGAGTCCAAGGCAGTTGGATCACCTGAGGTCAGGAGTTCAAGACCAGCCTGGGCAATATGGTGAAACCCTGTCTCTACTAAAAATACAAAAATTAGCCAGGCATGATGGTGGGCGCCTGTAGTCCCAGCTACTCGGGAGGTTGAGGCAAGAGAATGCCTTGAACCCAGGAGGCAGAGGTTGCCGTGAGCCTAGGTCACACCATTGCACTCCAGCCTGAGTGACATAGCGACTTTGTCTCAAAAAAAAAAAAAGTGATTCTATTCACAGTAGTATTAAATATCATGAAATTCTTTGAAATAAATATAAGATGTGCACAATCTCTACCCGTAAACTATAGTTATTGAACAAAATTATAGAATCCCTACGTAAATGAAGGTATATTCATGTTCATCTACTGGCAGTTGCAATATAGTAAATTGTCATTCCCAAATGATTTATGGTTTCAGTTCAAGTCCTGCATGCCTGTCTATGTAGGTGTATATGAGAAAATAAGCTGATTCTAGAATTTATAAAGCAATGAGAAGTGCCGAAATGGCTCATGATCTCTTGAACAAAATAGGTACCACAAGATATCAAGACTTGTTACGGGCTCCAGTATTTAGTGCGGTGCACTATGGCACAAGAAGAGACAAATAGACTATTGGAACAGCATGGAGAGCTCAGAAACAAATCCACACACACTGGGACATTTGATTTGCCTCAAAGATGGGACTACAGATAAGCGAGGGAACTTTTTTTTTTCCAGTAATTGATGTTTGATGGCTTAGATACGGAAACTATGGAACTTGGCCTAAACTTATAAACTACATATGAAAGGTGAAACAGTGGCTTTGACAAGATATGCAAGGCAAAGCAGGCTCTGTGGGGACGGGAAGTTATTTTAAAAGGAGACAAAAAGCATTAATATAAAGGAGAAGATTGACAAACTATATTACATTAAAAATTAGTGAATTCATCTAATCATGAGAAAACATTGGAGAAGTCCAAATTGAGGTTTATTCTCAAAATACCTGACCAATACTACTAAAGTGTTAAAGTCATGAAAAATATGAACTGAGACAATTGCCACAGATTGAGGGAGACTAAGGAGACTGACCGCTGAACGCAGCATGGTATTCTGGATTGGATCCTGGAACAGAAAAAGGATAATAGCGGAAAACAGGTATAATCTGAATACATTGTGTTGTTTATGTAATAGTATTGTACCTATATTAATATCTGAGTTTGATAAGTGTTAGTTATGTTTGGTAAATGGTGATGGAATGGGTTAACATTAGAGGAAGCTGGATGGAGGATATATTGGAGCTCTCTGTACTCTTTTCTACTCTTCGGTAAATCTAAAATTAATTCACAATAAAATGTTTACAAATTTAAAAATTATATTCACCAAAAGACATCAATAAGAAAGTAAAAAAGCAAGCCACAAGTAGGAGAAGAAATTTCCCATACATGTCATCAAAATGAGCTTGTATCTAGAATACATAAAGAGCCGCTACAAATCAATAAGGACAGCATAATACAAAAGTTGGGAAATGACTTGAAGCATTTTACAAAAGAGGATAGCCAAATAACCATAAACATTTGAAAAGCCTCATTATGCTTCAGTGATAACACAGATTTAACCCTGAGTAAAAATCTGCTACAACCTTACTAGAAAGGCTAAATATTGACAATTCTCATATGCTGCTATTAGAAGTGCAAACTACTATAACCAGTTCAGAAAACTATTCAGTATTATCTGAAAAATTTGAATGTACATCCAGTGACCCAGAAATTCCACTCACAAGCACATACAACAGAAATGTAGGCACGTGTCTATCAAAAGACACATAAAAAAATATTCGTAGCAGCATCATTCAGAAAAGTAGAAACTGAGTCACCCAAATACAGTAGTCACCTACAGTCCAATGGGTTAAAAAAATATTGTGCTCTATGCCTATAATTGAGCGAATAGGAAAGACTTACCACTACTCATAGCAACAATAATTTGGCATACATAATGTCACATGAAAAAGCATAAATAAAAAGAGTATAAACTATAAGATTCTGTTTACGTAAAGTTCCAAAAAAAAAAAAAAAGGCAAAGCAAAACTACAATGGTTAGGGATCCATGTTTTGATGGTAAAATTATCAAGAAAAGCAAAGAAATGATAATGTAAAAGACAATTGTATTTTGGGGGAAAGGAGAGATTAGGGCTGGGGAGGACTGGCCTGAGGAGGCTTGTGTGGTGTGGCAATGTTTTATTGGCCTGTGTCGTGTTTACACTGGTGTGCCCTTTGAGAAATATAATTGAATTGTGTGTTTTTATTGGGTGGAGTTTTCTGTGTTACGTTCCACAATAAAAGAGTTTTCTAAAAGAGGAAGTGGGCTGGGGGAAGAAAAGAAACATTCTTTAGAATAACTCAGCAGCTCTCTAAAAATGGAGACTCTTAGATCAACCTATGCTTATTTCTTCGTCTTAAATCTTGCTTTCCTCTTCCAGGAAAAGATCCATTCCTTCCTTTTGGGCTGCATCTGACATTTTTAATAAAATATGAGATTTTCTTTTAACAGTACTTACTCTTAATTGGATTAATTTTAACAAGCTCAAGTTGTGTGCTTGGTTAATGACAGTAGCAGCTGATTAAATGGATGTAACTTACACCCACACATGCCTACCTTCACATACATACTTATTTTTTAAACCCTCCTTTAAAGACAGTATATTTGACTTTAAGGGATGTATTCAGTCATTAGATGCTTTTTCATCACATGCTGCATTTAGTGTTTTCCGTTTAGAAGACAGATCTGAAACACTAGCCTTATCATTCTTGGGTCTGCAATTGAAGTATAAAATCTTGCCAGGGTTGCAGCCATTAAAATAAAACAGTCTTGGAAATTAAGCACTAATTTCCCCTTCAAATGGCCATTTCTGGTTTTTTCTTTCTAATTACCACTGTAATGAAGTGGCCAGTATTATGGTAGGAAGTGATTTCAAAGGCAGCAATCTCTTATTATGAATTATAGGCTTTATTTTCCACCCTAATGGGAGTCGGCCTTAGTTATAGAAAATGCATGTGCAAACTCCATCTCTGCTAAGACTAAAATAGTTTTGAAATAACAAATCATACTCAGTTCAGAGAGAGAGCAGGCTTTCAAGCATTTCACTAAAGCAAAGATGAAGAGGAAACCCATTATGTTTTCACTACAGGATCATTTCTGACCACTCTAATCTGTTGCTCTCTGTAGCAGACTTTCAGCATATTAAAACACTGCTATATTAATAACATCTGATAAGGACAATTTGTATCAAGATAGATATGAGGAAAGGCACTTAGAAAACCATAAAGCACTCTCAATGTATTACTTTTTGTTAAGCCATTAACCTGACCACAGGGACTCCTATGGGTCCTGCAGTCCACTCTGTTTCTAATATGGGCAGTTGCCTTTTTTGTTTCCTATCAACGTGAGGTTTGACCTAAATATCTTGCTTTCATTTGTTGAAAAGGAAATTCTCTTTTAACTTTGATCATATCCCATGTGGACTTTCAATTTTTCTATGTCCCTTTGAAATTCTTTCCTGTCAAATGATTATAATGTGCCACTGCTTCTTGGCTGTGAGTTGGCGCACAGGTAACACCACAATCATGCACCAAGCTTTTAGCAGCTTTGTTAAGTGGGTATTATAATTATTTAGTCCAAAATAAGTAGTGATAAGCATTCCCCCCATTCTTTGGTGTCAGTGCTATCAAATTTAAATGGGAAGGGGTTCTAGAGATGAGTTGTTATCCATCTGAAAAAGCCATGCTGGGGTCTGTAATTTAAGCCACTGGGTTTTTTTCTGATGGCAAAATAGAAAAGATGATCATGCTGATCATTTCAATTGCCTACATTGTGTATCAGATTAATTTATTTTCTCATAGTAGGAAAATGATAACTTCTTACTCTGATGTCAACAGTAGCAATTTGGTAATAGACAAGAGAAATCAATTTCCCTCATGGGCATTTCTAGGTCTAAGTTTGGAACCACATGTGTTTCCTGGGAGTCTTTCTTCATCCTGTAACTTTGGTTGACCAATGATGTATTCACTGTAGGTTAATGGGAGTAAAAAATGCAAACTAGATCTTGAGGAAAAAAAGGATTACCAACTTTAAAAATTCAATCTGTGAACACTTTCTGACTATGCAGAATAACTTATGTTTCATGAAGACATTCTTTCTTCATTTTAAAACAAATAGAAAGAAGTCTGCCTAAAAAGGTGATGGAAATTTTGGCTGAAAATACAATGATTACTGTCGGTGTTGAAGAACTATACAGACTGTCTGTGTTGAAAAACTATATAATCCCAGCACTTTGGGAGGCTGAGGTGGCCAGATCACTTGAGGTCAGGAGTTCAAGTCCAGCCTGGCTAACATGGTGAAACCCCATCTCCACTAAAAGTCCAAAAAAAAAAAAAAAATTAGCTGGGCATGGTGGTGCACACCTGTAATCCCAGCTATTTGGGAGGCTGAGGCAGGAGGATTGCTTGAACCCAGGAAGCAGAGGTTGCAGTGGGCTGAGATTGTGCCACTGCACTCCAGCCTGGGTGATAGAATGAGGCTGTGTCTCCAAAAATAAAAAATAAAAGCTATACAGATAGTAAAAAGATGAGAGTGGCCATGGGCTGGGTAGGGTGGGGAAGGGAAGGGGAGGATGGCTAGGCAAAGCACAGGTGAGACTATTCTGTGTGATACTACACTAGCAGATACATGACATTATACATGTGTCAAAACCTGTAGAAGTACAACTAAGAGTGAACCTGAAAGTAAACTATGGACCAGAGTTAATAATATATTGATATTGGTACCTTAGTTGTAACAAATGTACCACACTAGTGACAGATGTTAATAATAGAGAAACTATATATGCGGTGGGAATGGGATGCATATATGGAACTGTACTCAATTTTTCTGTAAATCTTAAACTCTACTAATAAAAACTCTCTTAATTAATTTATTAAAAAGAAGGGGATGAAAACACCTACACAGCAGGAAAGGAATACCCGGTTCTCTTAATGGAGATATGGGTGTAAACCCTCAGCCCCAAAACTTGCCCCAGAATGGTATGAGTTATTCATAAAATTGAAAACCTTGCACATACGACTAGACCTAAAACAATAACTTTTTTGAAGTTTTACAATTCCTATATTCATCTGGATTATATCACAAAAATAAAGTAGAAAAAGGAGAAAGCCGTTCCCTGTTCACCTACGTATTTTAATAAATGTTAGATGTTCTCCTTAAAAATGATTTGCTCAGTCATTGTGAAAAATTCAGAGAGTAAAAGGTGAAAATAAAAGAAAATCATTTTAAATATTAAAAGATATACCAATCCATAATGACAAGGACATTAAAGGCAAAGATCTAACAAGCCAGCACTAAGAGGTTGGGCGGAGTGAGCAGCTTAGGCATATAATTGTAGATGATTAACAGCAAAGGGTGTTTAGATAGCTGCAGGTAGTTTGTGCAGCTGAAACTCAGATTTCAATTAGGGTTCGGCTGCAGATGGAAGCAGGGGGCCTTGGAGTTTGCATTTGGTTCTTTGGGAGTACGCAGCTATTGTAAGGCCTTTGGCTGGAAGTAACATGTTTCAGAGGTATCCCTCAGGAATGAGACAGGGACAAAGCTGAGGGGGACTAGTGAGGAGATTAACTAGAATAAGGCAGATTAGACTTGATGAGGGTTGTACTGAAGGGATATCCAGAGGAGAAGACTTTGAGAGACAGAATGCTGGCAGAACAATAAGCCTAGATGGATACTCGGATGTGAAGAGGAAAAGCACTTGAGCATGACTCCCAGCTCATTTACGATGTCATTAAATTTATGACACTGGAAATTTAGGGGAGGGTGGGCAGATGGGAAAGGCAGAGGGCAGAGTATAGGGAAGGCAGCGAAATTCAACTGGGGCATGTTGAGATTGGGTTCTCTGTGGTCATTCAGACAGAACTCTCCACTAAGAAGAAATGGAATCTATGGTTCTGCAGGTCAGAATGGTCTGTACCAGAGATGCAGTCATCGGTCTACAGATGGTCATGGAATTGAGTGAAAGCAATCATCCAGAGCCAGGCAAGGTGTCAGAGCCCCAACATCAGAAGGTGGTCGACTGGTGGGTTGGTAAGAAGAATTTACCACTGACCATATAGGACTGGAAAAGGAAAGGTTTATTAGGTAGAAAACGCTGTGGCAGAGTGCAGCTGCAGCGGGGCACCTCAGCAAGACAGGACTGAGTGCAACACAGTGGATTCTTCCTCAGGGGTATTTATGGACCTTAAAGTAGGAGCTGAAGGTAATTTGGACCATATTAGCAACATAAGTCATGATAATTACATTTGTAGACATTTTTGTGCTTAATGTCAGCCAGGTTTGCACAATGGGTTTCGTTTCGGCATGCATGCATTTTGGAGATGTATAGAAATTCTAGTTACTTATAAATGTATAAGTAAATTAATAAAATAAATTTATAAGTAACCAGAATTTGTGAGTAACTTCTATCTGGTACGAAAGAAGCTTCGTACCAGATGCCAGCTTTAGATAATAGGCAAGTCTAATTGATACAGGAGACAGAAATTATTTAGGCAGATGATAAGGACAACAGAGTCCTTGGCGGAATTTCCCTTTTAACAAAAAGCAGCCCCGAAATTATTTCTTTTTTAACAAAGAGCAGCCTGAAAAATGGAGCTGCAGACAGAAATAAGCAAGCTGGAAACTTGCACTAGTGAATGCCGGCAGCTGAGCCAATAGAAAAGGGCTACCTGAGGGCCAGGCAAGTTCAACATGGCGGCTCCGTCTTCCGTGTCTTCCTCACCACTCGTACAGCGAAGAACCGGGCAACACGGCGCCAGGCGGGTAGCGAGCCAATCTGCATAATAAAAGATTAGGGCGGGGCAGCCAGCTGCTTCCTGTGCTGTGCATTTGAGACACCTGGTCCGACCAATCTTTCGTGCCTTATGTAAATCAGACACCGTCCCCTCAAGCTCCTCCATGAAACCTGCATTCCACTGCGGAAGCCACAACCCGTTTTCTCTGGGACTCGCTGCATAGAGAGCTCTCCTCTTTCTTTCGCCTATTAAACTTCTGCTCTTAATCGCCCGCTTTGTGTGCCCACATCCTAGTTCTCCATGGCCATAAGACAACGAATCTCTGGTATGTACCCCAGACAAGGAAACCGCTTCATAATTACTTCCAAATTCCTCAGATAAGGAGTTTTGTCTTCGGGTGGCCTGCTTGATGGTCACCAGGTGACCTTTGGTCTCCTCACTGAGGAGGCGTCACATACACTGGGAAGAAAGGAGACCTAAGGGCCGAACTCTGGGAAACACAGCCTCCAATGGGCAAGCAGAGGGAGATGATCCTCCAAGGGGCTTAAAGAGAACTGGAAAGACAGAGCTAGGAGGCTGCTGCCATGGAAGGCAAGAGAAAGGAGTTTTATGTTCTAGTGAAGAATGTTACTAAGTATTTTCCTTCTTCATTTCTAGCGTATTTTAAAAAATCATAAGATGAAATCAGGTGCCATATATCTTCTATCTTTGAAATATTAAAAATGTGGCTGAGTTAAATCAATCTAATGATAATGGAGTGCCAAGTAAGAATTAATTTACAGATTGTTGTATTCAACTTCTCAGCACTAGAGTCTAGAGAAGAAATACTGCTGGCATCTCCTGGCGTGATTTACCACACCATCATGGCTTATACATTTGTGAACTTTTGAGAGAAAAAGTAAAGCAATATAATCTGCACTTGCCTGAGAGTCAGAGGACCTGAGTTTAAAATATTCCTGTCACTTACCAGTTGTGGACAAATCATTTAACCTCTCTGAGGTCCTATTAGGAGATGGCAAATTCTGGAAATTAAATATGTTGGATGTAACATTTTAATAATTCAATTCGTATTCCTCAACTCTTTTGTATTCATTGCATACTTCCAAATATTAGAAAGTTTGAAGGCATTCTGGAGATTAGCTAGTATTTTCTTTTAGCATGAGGCAGAGGCAGCACACAGGTGGCCCTGAGATCATAGAAGTTCTTCCCCTCTTGGTGAAGATTCTATTGCAAATGTATGCAGAGGTCAAATGGCTGAGAAACCCTTAACTATGCCCATTTTAAGTATAATAATTGGTGTGCAACTTAGCATTTTAGTTAGATCCTAGATTTTTTTAATTGAAATTTCCCCAAAATCATTATCTATAGGATTGTTGAATGTTTACTTCAACATGTTGACAGAATGTTTACAGAAACATATACAAACAAAACATAAACAGGTTTTCTGATATATAGTAAAAACACAACAATGGTCTTCCTCTCCCCCATCAATCCCAGTCTGTTAATATCTCACTACAGCTGGAAGGTGACCTCCACATTATATCCTAAACCTGTATAATAAATAATAGTAGATTATTTATCTACTATTTAGTAGATAATAGTAGACTATTTAGTCTACTACTAAAGCCCATCACAACAGCAAATACAGCGGCACATAGCACATTGTCCTCTCAGAATTTCCATGTTAGGGGACACTGGCAGACCATTTGTTACCTTAGTCATTTGGAAGAGGGAAAAAGATAATTTGATTCTTAGAAAGGATCAACCTGAAAGCAAAGTACATATCCCTTAACACACCAAACTGGAACTTTGCTTTTTATTGTGTTTTTCTTTTTAGACAGGTTTATTGAGATATAGGCATAATTTAGTAAAATCACTCTTTTTCACATAAAATTCTATGGATTTTGACAAACACACACAGCAGTATAACGTACAGCTTCTTCACTACAAAGGACTGAGTACTGTAAGATCTTTGTGCCTTTGTAATCAACCTTTCTATCCAATCAGCTCCTGGAAACCAATGATATGGTTTCTGCCTCTGTAGTTTTGCCTTTTCCAGAATGTCATATAAAATAGAATGAAAGAGTGTGTCTGGCCTTTGAGCCTGGCTTCTTTCATTTAGCATAAGGCATTTGAAATTCATCCATATCACATCATGTATCAGTGTCACGTCCCTTTTCATTGCTGAGTAGTATTTCATTGTACAAATGTATCGCAGTTTATCATTTTGCCTGTTGATGAACATTTGGGGTGTTTCCAATTTTGGTAATTACAAATAAAGTTGCTATAAACATTTATAAGTAGGTTTTTATGTGAACTTGTTTCATTTCCCTTAAATACCTAGGAGTGGGAGTTTCATGTCATATGTTTCACTTTATCAGAAGCTTCCAAACTGTTTTCCTGAGTGGCATTCCCTTCAACCCTGTGGGAGAGTTCCGGTTGCTCAGCATCCTTACCAACACTTGATATTATAAAGTTTTTATATCTTAGCCATTCTGATAGGTATGCCATGGTATCATCTCATTGATGTTTTCATATGAATTTCCCTAATAAATATGATGTTGAGTATTTTTCATGTGTTTATTGTCCATCTGTATATCTTTTTTTGGTAAAGTCTTTGTTCAAATCCTTACCTATTTGTTGTTTCCTCATTATTGATTTTTAGGCATTCTTGATGTATTCTGCGTGCAAGTTTTTTTTATCAGATACATATTTTGCAAATATTTTTACAAATTTTTTACAAATATTTTCACCCAGTGCATGGCTTTTCATTTTTCATAAGCATGTTCTTCAAAAAGCAGAAGCTTTTAATTTTAATTTTGATGTAGTCTAGTTTATCATGTTTTTCTTTTGTAGATCATGATTTTTATCATCTCCAAGAAATATTTTTACCCAAGACCATGAAGTTTTTCATCTGTTTTCTTCTAGAATTGTTTTTTAGAAGATAATTCTAATCATCGAATAATTTAGAAATTATTTAACTTTTACATTTAGGTCTATTACACTTGTTGAGCTAATGTTGCCATATAATATGAAGTATAGGTCAAAGTTCATTATTTTGCATACGGATATTCAATTGTTCCAGCATCATTTGTTTCAGAAACATTCCTTTCTCCCTGAATTGTCCCTGCATTTTTGTAAAAATCAATTGACTATTCATGCGTGGGTCTACTTCTGAACTGTCTGCTCTGTTTCATTCATCTCTGTGTCTGTCATTTTATCATCACTGCACTGTCTGGTAATTGTAGCTTTATAATAAGTCTTAAAATCAGGTAGTGTGAGACCTTCCCTTTTGTTCTGCTTTTTCAAGATTGTTTAGGCTATTCTAGTTCCTTTGTCTTGTACAGTTTAGAATCAGCTTGTCAATTTCTTTTTTAAAATTGCTTCTGAGATTTTGCTTGGGATGGAGTTGAAATTATAGACCTCTCTGTATATGATTATAGATTAATGAGAATTGACATCTTAATATTAAATTTGCCAATCCATGAATATTGTATAAATAGTCATTTATTTAGGTCTTCTTTGATTTCTTTCATCAATATATTGTTGAATACATTGATTCAACAATATTCCAGCATATATATCTTGCACATGTTGTCAGATTTTTACCTAAGTATTTCATGTTTTGAAGGTTATTATAAATTGCACTTTTTGAAATTTTAATTTCCGATTGTTCACTGCTGGTATGTAGAAACACAATTTATTTTTCTATATTGATTGGAGTTTGAATTTCAGTTGCAAGTTTCCTCCTAGACATTATATATACTAGAACAGTGGTCTTCCAACATGATTGATCTTCAAAATGGCCTGGAGAATCATAAGTGTACAAATAAATAGATTCCCAGACCTCATCTCCCACAGGTTCTTATTTCATAGTTCCTGGGATAGGCCTAGGAATTTGTATTTAAAAAGCTTCCTTGGATAGTTCTGTCTTTGGTGAGGTTTGAGAATCATTGTTAAGCATTTGTGGAAATCAATTATTTAATAAATAAGGCAGATATGGCAAGTGACATAATCATTTCTTGTACTGACACTACAACCTATACTCATCAGGCATTTCCAGTTGGATTTCTGATGATGGATTTGTAGTGATATATGTATTCTAAACCTTAACCCCTCCTTTTTAGCCAGTGGCACATATTTGTTGGAAATTGTGCCATATTACTAACTGGGGTTAGAAGCTCATTAAAATTCAGTCTATGGTCACACTTGGCCAGATTATCGTAATAATGAGCATACTATGTAGTATTGCTTTGGGGAGGGACAAATAAAAGGACACTGGCTGGAAAAAAAAATGTAATAAAAATTTGGTTACATTCTAGAGTGGTCTGCCAAGATGAAGAATGTGATAAAGGGATTGTTGAGTACAAATGCTACAAAGTCAACTTTAAATAATTTTGGTGGGGCTGGTCGGGGGCGAGCAAGGTAGGAGGCAAATGTATTACCAGGGCATTGCGGTATCTCTTAGAAGAGCCTAAGAGCAGTAATTGCAGATTAGCCTCCCTGGGGACCGGAAGAAAGACAAAGACAGCCATCAGGATTCCAGAACGATCCTGTGTTCCTTCTGTTCCTATGAGTGCTTCTTGCTTCTCTCTTATTTCCTTTCCTGCAAAGCAGCTTTCTCTGCTCCCTTTTAATCAAGAATGTCCCAAAATGAGACCCCAACTTTGAAGTCTCCGTGACCCCAGAAGTCACACAGATGTGCAACTCACCAAGAAGCTCAGAATAGAATTGATCTTATTCGTATTAAGGAACCACCCATTGATAATACTGACTGATGAGGGCTATGGTAAATGATCTTCAGAGAAAGAAAAGGATTCTCTGAGAAAGATTCACTAAGGCATGCAATTTGATTGACACCTGCCATAAATGGATGCCATATTTAGAATCTCTCCTCTAAAGTATGAATGATAGCCATATAGTGATAATTACATATAGTGATATTTGTAATTGGTAATTACAAATAAAGTTGCTATAAACATTTATAAGTAGGTTTTTATGTGAACATGTTTCATTTCTCTTAAATACCTAGGAGCGGGATTACATATGTTTCACTTTATCAGAAGCTTCCAAACTGTTTTCCTGAGTAGCATTCCTTCAACCCTGTGGGAGGGTTCCCGTCTTTCTATCTGTGATAACAACATGGCATGTCCCATGTAAGTGAACATATTTTGAATTGTCTAATAAGCGAAAAACAGCATTTGCTAAATAAAACTCTACTGCTAGTAAAGAAAACATTCTATCCTGAACGCATAAAACTTGAATTTAGTCTGTCCTTTTTAACATGAGCATTACAGAAACAGTATTGGGGTAATTAAAACTAAACTACTTCTAACTAAACAAGCTAACTACATAATGGCACCATGGAAATAAGGCCATTTACTTGGATTTTATACTATGTTTTTCTTCTTCACTACTTCTCAGAGTGTAGTGGTTTCCAGATTGTACTCGAGAGTTTAATCAAGTTGTGCGTAAGTGTTGACGTTACAGAGCTACCTGCATCGCAGAGGAGAAGATTTCTATGTGTTATTCAGAACTGTTCTAGAAACATTGGACCCAGCGTATACATGCTCCAGAAGTAAGTCCTAGAGTCATAGAAATCAGGCTGTTAAAATGCAGTCTTATAGTGATCTATACCTCACTTTATAGAAGAGGAAATTCAGGGCTCTGGAGATTATGCAAACTGTCTAGGTCTCACTCTGAGTTACTGGCAGGACTGGCCTGGGATTTCTGATTCTCAGCTGAGCTGCCTTCTGTGAAACACATTTTCCCACTTAAAAGCTCAAGACAGAGAAAATAATAAAAGTGAGCTTTTTAACGCCAAGCCTGTTGTTCTTCCTGAAGAAACAAGTCTGAACAGCATTTCTCAGGTCTCTCCTTGCTTCTGATTCCCACATCTGTCTAGCTCTCTCTCTCTCATTACCCTTCTCCGTCTGGGAGACCCAGCTTAGATTTCATATCCGCTGCTTTATTAGAATGCTACTTTATCTCCAAAGACTATTTCTGTGTTGCTGATAGTTTTATAAATGCACCCGGGGTTTACAAGTGATACCTGGGTAAGGATTTATGTGACTAAAACTATTTAGGCGTAAATACAGCAGCAGAAGAAAATGTCTTAGACTTCTAATAACGCAAGTTGTGGTTTAGCTCTTCTCAGAGTTGACATTGATGAGGGAATGAACTGAATGGTTCCCCCCATACCTCACCGGCAAAATTTATATGCTGAAGCCCTAACTTCTACTACCTAGAGATAGGTGGGGTCTGGGAGAAGGTGATAAAGGTTAAATGGGGTCATAAGGATGTGGACTTAATTTGATAGGATTGTTGTCCTTGTAAGAAGAGAGACATCGGAGAGCTTTCTCCCTCTCCACGTGCACACCGAGAAAAGCCCATGTGAAGATCCAAAAAGAAAGTATCCCAGGAAGAGAGCGCTCCCAGAAACCAACCCTGGCAC
Source organism: Macaca mulatta (assembly GCF_049350105.2). Lineage (NCBI taxonomy): Eukaryota > Metazoa > Chordata > Mammalia > Primates > Cercopithecidae > Macaca > Macaca mulatta. Next base: position 174,795,661 of record NC_133409.1, read on the forward strand.
CTTGATCTTGGACTTCCATTCTTCAGAACTGTGAAAAAATAAATGTCTTTTGGTTTAGCCACCCAGGCTTTAGCCACCACAGTATTCCATTATGGCAACCTGAGCAGACTGATACAATGAGCAGGACTGTGCAGTGGATTGTAAAAATGTTTTCTAAACTCACATGCAAGGTGCCTCTAATGAGACAGTTAACAAACATATCTCCAGAACTGATATGTATCTTTTAAAGTTTATCATTGTTCTCCAGCATCAGCACTTTCAAGCATCATTAGAGTGTAATATCTGTATTTGCATGTGCTTCCTTGTACTGTAACACTTATTGCCAGATTTTTCTAACAACCTAGAACAAATTGAACATGTTTATGTTTACCTCTTGTATTTATTTCAGAAATACCATTTACTAACACTTTCCTATGCCACCACCTTTTGTATTATTTTTTGCAACCGTTTCTTTGGAGATTTCATAAAATATTGTGACATCTCAACTGCTTTTTCTAAATTCTTTTTTTCTGTGACCGAGTCTTGCTCTGTCACCTAGGCTAGAGTGCAGTGGTGTGATCTCAGCTCACTGCAACCTCCACTTTCTGGGTTCCAGCGATTCTTGTGCCTCAGCCTCCTGAGTAGTTGAGATTACAGGCATGCACCACCACGCCGGTTTTTGTATTTTTAGTGGAGACAGGGTTGCACCATGTTGGCCAGATTGGTTTCGAACTCCTGGCCTCAAGCTGCCCACCTGCCTCAGCCTCCCAAAATGCTGGGATTACAGGTGTGAGCTACCGCGCCCAGCCATGCTTTTTCTAAATACTTAAGTACTATGTTTTTTAAAAGTTCTATAAATTTTACATTATATACACTTTTTAGGCAGTTTAGATTATTTTTCATTTTACCTTAATCATTAAGATACCCTGAAAATAAGTTTCTGTCTGTTTCATAAGCCTGTTAAAGAGATTCTAATGTCTCATCTTTCATCATATTCAGACCCCACTCCTATGTTGTAAGAGGACACATATTGACAATATTTATGTACTTATTCCTGCAGTATATAAAATCTCTAAAACAGTGTATTTCATTTTCACCAATAAATCCTGATGTAATAAAGAAATTTGCCACTAGTTGCATTATCCATCCCCAGGGCATTTGCATAGAAAAGCTTTAAGGGCATTTTACAGGCTGGTAAACTGAATGGCAAGATGGCGTGAATTTATTTTCAGAATCATGCTGTAGGGTCACAATGAAATATTCCGTTCCTGGTTTCTCTTGTACATTTCCATTTTCTATTACCTTATTGTTAAAAGCCATCCAAAATATTCTTGATTGATTGAAATCCAGAAAGGAAGACAATGTTCATGGACTTTTCGCAGTTATACTGCCAGTTTAAAGCAACTTTCTAAGATTTTTTAATCTGTAAGTAGAGACTTAAAAAAAAATTCTAAGTACCAGTTGCAATGTTCAGATTTACTTTAGTACAAGTTATTTTATATAAGGAATTTAAACACATCAGAAATTGGGACAAAACCCATTATTTGAGAAAGATTGTCATTCACTGAGCTTATTAAGGACATAACCTTAATTTTCTGCCTGTCATCATTTAGTGATGTTTGCTAAATCAGAGAGTATGACTTTGATTGCCCCCATTCACACAGTCTGGTGTGATTATTTTGACTGCGTATCATCATGTACGTGAGTCTCTCTCTCACACACACACACAAAATCAGAACAAGAACACAAACCTACACTGACGTCGCATTACCTCCCAGGTCAAATCCAAACTTCTCGTGAAGGACAAGTAAAGCCTTCTCTTACCTCGTCTCACCCCCCGCCCCTTTTATTTTCCTCCACGGAAGCTTGTGCTCCAACCAGACCCTCTTCCTTCTTGCTGTTCTTTGAGTGTGATATTTGTCCCATGTTGCTTTCAGAGTAAAATCAGAATTCCTTAGTATGATTTGCCAGTTTCTCCCCAGCCTCACCCCTGCCTGTGTCTCCAACCTCATCATTCACTGTTCCCTGGCACACAAACCTCCCTCCAGCCAAACTGAGGCACTGGAGAAGTGTGTCTCTTCTCTTTCCTCCTCACCCTCACCATATGATTCCCTCTGCACAGAATGGCCTTCCCTCCTGCTTGCTCTGGCTAATCGCTTCTTGTTTTAAGATTCCTCTTAGGTGCATATGCTTTTTGTTGTCCTCTTATTTTTCCTCCGCTGTGTCATGCAGCCTTCCTTTGAGGTCAATTAGCATGCCATGTTTAGCTCTAGTACGGCATTTGCGGCATTGTATGTGTGATCTTTAACTCTAGAACAGGGACCGTGTCTTTTATCTAAGTGATGAAGATGAGTGGAAAGATGCATGTTTATTGAACTCATACCAATAATGTGCCTTCATTTATATTTTTCCCTCTCGCCTCAAATCCTTTTGTCAAAGCATCCCAATCTTTCTTTTTAATAAAAATCTCACTCAACCTTTATCTCTCTATAAACCCCTTTCCCTTCTCTCTTTCCCCAGAGCAAGTGATTTGTACTTTTATTTATTCTCTGGAAGTCGTTTATAGCCAAATCAGAGTAGAACATTTTCTAGATAGAAGTTGCATCTTTGTACTTCTGCAGTCTCATGCCAGGCATGTGGAGAGTTTCTATTACTCATTGATTAATTTGCTTGAATGGGGAATAAAATGCTCTGGAAATAAGGCAAAAGGTTGACTCCTTCAAAAGAATAATGACCTGTACAGGGTCATGGCACAGTTTTAAAATAAAATAATTCCCTTTGTTTAGTAGAAGCACTATCATCATCATCATCATTATTTTCCAAATAAAACACATCTATCCTGAAGCTAAGAAAAGCAATAAGACTAGTGACATGCTTTGAGCGCATTTATTAGTCAGAACACTGTTCTATTACATGCTCAAGTCTTTAATATGCATGAAACAATATTCTCTGATGCAACAGATGATTAAAGAAATATATTAAAGCATTCATTTTGAATGAAAATACATGGACAAGGTAATTCCCAAGGCTCAGAGCAACTACAGGGAGGAATATAAGCTGAAGTAGGTCATTTCTCCCCAGAGAAATTCTATGGAGATTGCTTTCAATTTTGGGTTTTAAATCTAAGAAGTTGCTATATAGAGAGCTGAAAAATAAGGTTTCCGGCTTGTTCATTTGCAAGCTCTGGGTTTCCCTTTTTTTACAGGGGTGAAGAAGGATGATAAAAGGGCCTTTTCTTTTCTCTTCTATGAAGACCACTCATTGACGACATCATCGCAGGGCTGGTTTACTATCAGAGCTCCAGGAGCCTCCTAGCTGCCATGCAAGACTCTACTAGCTAGCTAGTGTCCTTGGCTAAGCCTCTTGACCTTTGTGGTTTTTAATTGACAAATAAAAATTGTATATATTTGTCATGTACAACATGACATTTTGAAATATGTATGTATACATTGTGGAATGGCTAAGTCGAGCTAAATCACATATGCATTACTTTACATACTTAGCATTTTGTGTGGTCAGAACATTTAAATCTACTCTCAGCAATTTCTAAGAGAACAATCCATTGTTACTAACTGTAGTCGCCATGTCAGCCTCTTGACCTTTCTGAACCTCAGGACTTCTCTTTCATGTGGGAACAATAACATATTTTCTTATTTCACATTGGAGTAGAGCTGGGAGCTTGAATAAGATAAGGAGTTAAAAATTTTCAAAGCAAATTCAAAGGCAAGGTATTACGATTCATTTATTCCCACAGTTTGGGATACTGCAAATTGAACTTATATGCAGAAGATCTGTAATATATCATGAGACCAGTGCCAATATATGTTCAATGCAGGCTGAATGCAAAATCAGCTTTGCTTATCTAGAGGCAGAAGTATCTTCATACACTAGCTGGCAGCCTTGACTGGGAATATGAAGTCCTGAGTTGTATTCTTCTTTCCACCAATCAATCAACAAGTATATATTGATTCACTGACATTTACAGGCAGATAGGATAGGCATTGAATAGAATTTTCCCAGCCTCCAGAATCATAATACATATTTGAAGACGTATGGCATGTATCTGTGTCGATTTCAGTAAGAACCCACCCACTGCAGTCATGCAGCACTGGGCAGGGGGATCCAGGAGGCTGGAGAATGGAGCACATAAGCTGGAACAAGGGAAGACAATGTGGCAGTTTGCTAGGCGTGCCCTAGCAAAAGTCAGCAGTACCTGCCTATGCCAGGGGAGATGCATTCCAAGATCCCCAGTGGATGTCAAAACCAAGGATATCGAACCTTATTTGTACTGTTTTTTTATCTGATCACCTAGATGGCTCCCAAGTGACTAACAAGAGGATAGCATCAACGGCATGGAGACCAAGGACAAAGAGAAATTGACATCCCAGGCAGGACAGAGAGGAATGGCAGCAGATTGCGACATACTACACAGAACAGTGTGCAATTTAAGTCTCAGGTGTTATTTATATCTGGAAGTTTCCATTTAATATTTTCGGACCATGGTTGACCACCAAGGAAAGTGAAATGGCAGATAAGGGGGACTACCGTACCCCAGACAGGGTCGGGGGGAGAAGGGGTTAACTGAGAGAAATGTATCCCTTCACAGTTTTGGAGTTCAGAAGTCTGAGATCCAGGTATGGGCAGGGTTGGTGTCTCCTGAAGTCTCTCTCCTTTGCTTGCAGATGGCGTCTTCTTTCTGTGTCCTCACGTGGTCATCCCTCTGGGTCTGTGTCCTCATCTCCTCTTCTTACAGGGACACAGTCATAGTGGATTAGGGCTCACCATAATGACCTCATGTAACCTTAATTATCTCTTTAGTGATCCTGTCTCCAAATACACTCACACTCTGTGTACCGCGGGTTAGGACTTTAACATATGAATCTTGTGGGGGACACAATTCAGCCCAAAACAGACAGCTGTGATTCAAATACTTAAAGGGCAAGGAAGGAAATGTTCCAGGCAGCCAGAAGGTTCAGATGCGTAAAGGTGCATGGGTGTGTAGGGACAGTGAGTGAACCAGCGTGACATAGCTCCCATCAGCAAAATGCTTCATGGTTACCAGCAGACATTGCTTTACTTAATCCATACTACAGTTCTATGAGAAAGAGATTCTTCTTTACAAATTGGAAAACTGAGATTGGCTTGCCTCTTGCCAGTGCCCTTGAGACTTAGTGTGCAAACATCATCCAGGGATCTTACTCAAATGCAGATTCTTGTTCCTTAGGTTTGGAGCAGGGCCTGAGAATCAGCATTTTGAGTCAGCTGTTTACGCGATGTTGATGCTGCTGGTCTGTGACCACACTCTGAGTAGCAAAGTATTGAGTTGCAAGGGCACAGGTAGGGCAGAGTAGTGGAAGGGTGTGTTTTAAAAGAATATGACAGGAACAAGCTACCAGTTTGGTTAACCCTGTGGTATTGTCACAAATCATGAGTTAGCTTGTATCATCTTGTGAAAATCAAACAGTAGTGATATTTTCCCAATTTATAGAAAGACAAATAAATTAAGTTGATGGAGTTGTCTCAATTAAAAGTTTTCAGCCATAACATTTTCTTTAAAAATTTAACACTTTGACTAAAATGAAAATTCAAGAAGCAGGAAATTTCCAGAAAAAAAAAAAATCTGGAAGCAGCTAGCTGTACTTACTTTGACAACATGTTCTTAAGTGAGATGTGCTCATGTCAGTGATTTGTATATTACATGCAATAGAAAATTCTCCTCCTACAAATCTTATTCTTAATGTGCTTAATGGAATTAAATATATCAGTACTCCATGCGGTTCTGCAACACCCAGACATCCAGGTGAATAAGCTGGCAATGACTCTGTAGGAAGAAGACCACTGAGGTTTATTGACCAAAGTGTGGTCTGGAGAGGTTGGCTGTGGGAGCATATGTAGGATGGTCGAGAGGAGGAAGAGAGTTTGAAAGCAAAAGAATTCAGCATGAGGTTACGAAGCTCTGGGCAACAGTGGCAATAAAAAAAAGTATCTGGCCCCCAGCTCCCTCCAGGGCTCATCTTCTACCTTCAGTATGAAAGGTTAGATATGACAGGCCTTGGCACCTGCTATATATGAGAGGAAGGAAAAGTGGGGAATCTACACAAATGGTGAAACTGCCTTTGCAAAAATTATGACAGTGAGAGAAATCTGAGATAGAAAAGTTAGGACAATGCAAGAAATCCGACCTAACTGACTCCATCTTGCTTCTGACCTCTAAGCAATCCTGGCGTATGCCAAGCTATCTATGGGAGGAATTTAGTTTAACATTGAAATAAAGATAATAACAGCTTCTTCCCAAAACTAACCCCCTCCTTGTAAAACTAAGAAATAGGCTACAAGGTTAGAATTATGGTTCAGAAGCCATGTAGCCAGAAGTCACCATCTTGGGGACCTGAGTTCAAGCTGAGTTCAGTCTTCCAAGCTTTATGTGTCAAAAGCATGAATGAAGTACCACCTGCTCATACTTATCAAGAAGCTTCAATTAGAAACTGGGCCAGGCACAGTGGCTCACACCTGTAATCCCAGCACTTTAAGAGGCTGAGGCAGGAGGATCAGTTGAGCCCAGGCGTTCAAGATCAGCCTGGGCAACATGGTGAGACTGTGTCCCTACCAAAAATTTAAAATAAATTTTCCAGGCCTGGTGATGTGTGCCTGTTGTCACAGCCACTTGGGAGGCTAAGGTCTAAGGATCACTTAAGCCGGGAAGGTCAAGGATACAGTGAGCCATGTTTGTGCCACTGCATGCCCACCTGGGTGACAGAGCAAGACCTGTCTCAAAAAATAAACCAACAAAACAAACAAACAAAGAAACTGACATTGGAGAAAATGGCTTAAGAAGATTTTAAGATCCATTACCAATTCATGGTCAGAACTACCTTGGGAAACAAAATGTATTGAAAATACTCTTACAACTAACTGTAAATCTACTTTCTAAATTACTATTTCCCTAGTTGTCTTAAGACAGGCTCCACAGAAAAAGGGAGTGAGAAGATTCAGAAGAGGCATCCATGATCAATTAAATTTGGAAAATGTTAGATATCATAGCCCCTCTTTAGAGATTTGCCGTGCACATTTGTTTATTAAAAGTTCTGAGAGTCCCACTATTAAAACACGTATACACTAAAAACTCTGTTGAGCTCTAAGTCAACATTTCTTTAACTGGCCAGATAATCCTGTTTTAATAAATATTCCACTAATATCATGCTCAACTAGTGTTCCAAGGAATACATCTTAGAAAACACTGTTGTGAATCAACTAGCTAAATAAATACTTTTGTTCTTTGTAGTTTGTAAACTCTTACATAATTCCTCCACTTAGCAATTTGGGAGAAAAATTCATCATTGTGTAAAATTTTGATGAAGAAAGGAGACTGCAGAGAATACTGACTGTCTGATAAAACTCAGGAGTCTCAAAATCCTTACACTGGTGATACATCTTCCCTTTGAACTTTTAGTTGGTCAGTTATTTATTATTCAATCCATAGTTATTTATTTACTTCTGAGCAAGGCATTGTTCTTGGTACCTTGGTGGCATCTAATATAGCACAGTCTCTGTGCTTAAAAACATAAGAAGAAAAAAAGAGGTCTAGAAATAACTCTAACTGGGAGCCTAAGAGAGGAAGGAAGAAAGTTGATGTGGTTTTGGAAAGGGATAGATCACAGACAGTCAAAAGGATCAGAAGAGGCTTTATATGCAGGTAGCTCATGAATGAGAAGACTTTGGCAGACAGGAATGAAAGAGGGTAAAGGTAAAGTAATAGTATACCTTATCATCCAAGCCCACATGCTTTTAAGAGTGAAAGGGGGTGCCATCGATGGTGCCACTGACTCCAGGAAAGCAGGCATAAGCTGGTCAATTCAGATTAGGGAGAAGAAACAAGTCAGTTCATTGGCAGAGATCCTGGGGAGGGCAGAGAATTAGGAATGGTCCAGCCAGGCTAGGACATTAGGCAGGGTATCTGGCCCCCAGCTCCCTCCAGGGCTCATCTTCTACCTTCAGTATGAAAGGTTAGATATGACAGGCCTTGGCACCTGCTATATATGAGAGGAAGGAAAAGTGGGGAATCTACACAAATGGTGAAACTGCCTTTGCAAAAATTATGACAGTGAGAGAAATCTGAGATAGAAAAGTTAGGACAATGCAAGAAATCCGACCTAACTGACTCCATCTTGCTTCTGACCTCTAAGCAATCCTGGTGTATGCCAAGCTATCTATGGGAGGAATTTAGTTTAACATTGAAATAAAGACAATAACAGCTTCTTCCCAAAACTAACCCCCTCCTTGTAAAACTAAGAAATAGGCTACAAGGTTAGAATTATGGTTCAGAAGCCATGTAGCCAGAAGTCACAAGATTTGTAAACTCCGCAGTTGCTCTTATAGATAACATCACTATTGTAAAATGTAAGATTGGTGTTTGAGATATTTTTTAGACCCTGCATTCTGATGACCGGCTGGTACCACCTGGTTTGGTAAATTGGTTCAATTGGTCTTGTGATCCTACCCAGGAACTGAAAATAGTAAGAAGACAGCATCGACCTCCTATGATGTCATCTCTAACCCAACCAATCAGCATTCCCTGTTCCCTAGCCCCCTGCCTGCTAAATTGTCCTAAAAAAAAAATCCTAGTCTCCTAAATTTTCAGGGAGATAGATTTGAGTAGTAACTCCCATCCTTCTATTTAGCTGCCTTGTGACAATTAAACTCTTTCTCTACTGCAATAGCACTCTCTTGGTGAATTGAGTTTATCTGTGCAGTGGTCAAGAAGAACCTGTCGGGCAATTAGAATACCAAGACAGAATCCTCCAAACAGTGTTCCTGAGAAATGCTTCTCAGGAAGACCCTTGTTCCAGACGTTCATCAAATCCATTGAGAAACACTGCAGTCTAGACCTCCTCTTGACAGCCTTTAAAAATGTGTTCGAGGGTACACATTTTAAAAAAAAATGAACTTATGGACATCCTACTGGAGCCCCCTTTTACCAGTTGGCAAGAGCTGACAGTTAAATTTTTATTAATTTAGTGAACCACAATTATTAGTGGCTTGAAATCAACCACGGTGGGGCTGGGTACAACAGGCATCAGCAAACTCCTGCCTGTCTGCTTTTGTATGACTGCAAGGTAAGAATGGTCTTTACATTCTTAAATAATTGAAAACATTTAGAAGATTTTTTTTGGGACACATGATATGACAAAATTATATGAATTTCAACTTTCAGGTCCACAGATAACATTGTACTGGAACACAGCCATGCTTATGCATTTAGGCATTTTCTGTGGCTGCTTTCACTTACAACAGCAGTTGAGTTGTACTTGAAACAGAGACCATGTGACCTGAAAGCCTAGAACCCGAAAGCCTAGAATATTTACTATCTAGTTCTTTACAGAAAAATTTACCAACCTCTGATTTACACTATGGAAAGCAGCAAATACTGTAAATCAGAGCTATTTACCAGCACACCACTGGAATATTTTCTTCTAAGAGTTCTAGCACAGGTGGTTAGGGAGATGCAAAAAGGATGAGTTGGTTAGGGAACAGGTGGTATCTGTTCTGGGTTATGACAAGACTGAGCTGCTGGGGCTAGACATAAAAATTTTGGGGCCACGCACACAGACATGATTGTCAAGGAAGTGTGGGCTGAGGAGATCTGAGGGCAAAGCTGTGAGTGAGACCAAAGTTTGGGGAGTTTGGTTGAAGGTGAAACAAAAAGGTACAAGGAAAACCAGGCTGTGCTCACCGTGTGAGAAGTATTTGAAGGAAGGATGAGAAAACCCATTGGACTTGGTGATTATGTCGGTTTTTTGGGTGATTTGAGTCAGATTTCAAGGCAACTAAGGAATGATGAAGAGTCAACAAGCATGAAGTGATGATAGCTTGAAGGAGAAGGTAAGTTTTTTAAAAACAAAATAAATAATATTTGATTGTGGGAATATCTGAGTTGGCTTGAAGTCTGAAAGGAAATAGGGAAATTGTTGACGAAAAGGAACACTTGAAGTAAGAGAGGTGAGACAGATGATGGAGCAGGTCTCAGGGAAAGTGGGGACAACATGAGTATCAGTGGTGGTGGAGGGGATATTGGAAAGCAGATACTTCTTTCTCTAAGACAGGGGAGGGGAGAGAAGGAAGGAAAGGCAACATAAGGAAAGCTGAAGGGAGAGGGTTGGAGTTGAGAATTTCTGCATTGTCTTAAAGAAATGACAGGTGAGTGATTTGTAGGGAGGGAAGATGCGAGACTACAGCTTGGAGCTCCAAGTGAATGGAGAGGGAGAGAGTGGGCAGATGTTGGTCAAATCCATGGAGAAACACTGACAGTCTTGACAGTCTTGACAGTCTTTAAAAATGTGTTCGAAAGTGGACATTTTTAAAAAAAACAAATGAACATATGAACCTCCTACTGGAGATCCCCTTTACCAGTTGGCAAGAACTGATAGTTAAATTTTTATTAATGTAGTGAGCCACAATTATTAGTAGCTTGAAATCAGCCATGGTGGGACTGGGTACAACAGAGATCAGCAAAATCCTGCCTGCCTGCTTTCCTATGTGCATATGTGTGTGTATAGATACTGTGTTATCTATTCCGGATACAAGCCTGCTTCTCAACCAACAAGGGAACTCTGTGCATCAATATTTGAAATACCATCCTCCTTAGGGGAAAAAGAAGAGGAGGGATGCAACAAATGCTTGCTGATTCATTTTCTAAGACCTAAAAATGAAGGCTTTAGGAAGTAACCTAACCTACCCATCATTCATAATGTGATTGGCACCAGGCTGACCTCAGAAGCTACAAAGATGGATATCGACACAGTCTCCACCATCAGGAAGCTCACGGTCTAGCCCAAATTTGAGTTCAAGCATTTGCTCGGGTCTTTGATGGTTTACCATAGAATTTAGCACTCTAAAGAAAAAAGCTATCAGCAGTGCAAAGTACACAGGAATAGCATTTGTAAATTCCTTGATGGCAAAGTTGGGCATTGTGGTACATGGACCACCTAGATTGTATTTTTTAGACTGTATTTTATTACATATTAAATAATGGCAAGTTAAATGTATTAATTTGCATTGCAGCTCACTGAAGCTGTTTTTAAAATATGCCATTTATGTAAATAATGCCATCTTTATCTTTACTCTGCTGGTCCTCTCCACTGTAAAACATTTTTCTGTGTGCTTCAGAAAAATAGCACAGTAGAAAAGTTAATTGAAAATAGCCCTAAGAGTGAATTGTGAATTAAGATTGGCTGTAAAGTGCCTTCTGATTTCAAAAAAATATGTATCTGGACCATTAAATGAGATATTTAAATAAATAGAAATCTGACCAAATATAGCCTCATCCTACAAATATCTAGCAAATAAGGGAAACACAAATATTAAGTTTCAAATATAAAATTAAAAGGAAATGTAAAACATTTATGATATTAGCCTATAATAACAAGTAATTTCTAGTTAACCAAAGACCCACTCTCTTTTTTTCCTCAATGAGAAAACAAATATATTACCTATTTTTTAAGAAAGCAGTTTAGACATGCCATAACTTGGAGGGGGGATACCCCTGTTTTGGGTGCACCATTGTGTATTATAATTTAAACCATGAGGTGTTCAAGTGGCAATCCTTCTGGATCTTTCCAGACCAAAATTCAACATGATACATGAAATTCTGGTACGACAGCAAAATTACTTTTAGTACTCGTAATTTAGATCTCTCTGGGGTGCTATTGCCAGTGACTTTTTTATTTTATTTTTTATTTTATTTTATTTTTTGAGACAGGATCTCATTCTGTCACTCACTGGCACAATCATGACTTGCCAAAGCCTGGACTTCCTGAGCTCCTGCCATCCTTCCACCTCAGTCTCCCAAGGAGCTGGGCCCACAGGCATGTGCCACCACTCCTGTCTAATTTATTGTTGTTATTATTTGTAGAGACAGCATTTTGCCACGTTGGCCAGGCTGGTCTCGAACTGCTGGACTCAGCTGATCCTCCCTCTCAAAGTGCTGGGATTATAGGCATGAGCCACCACACTTGGCCCAGCCAGGGATTTTTTGATTTGTGTTCTACTGTAGAAAGATCTAACTTGTGCCTATACCTGGGTTGACACCCGGGTTAAAAATTATTTTTATTATTTATGAAATTATTATTTAATAACAGCTTCAGAAATGACAAGTGCCCCAGTACTCCTTGCTCTGTTCTGAGTTAAAAGGCAGCCCCTCTATGTTTGTGCTTTTGCTGTAAAGAGATCTATCACCTATTTTGGTCAGCTGGCTTGTCAGTTTTACATACACACACACACACAGAGAGAGAGAGAGAGAGAAACAAATGAGCTCCCCACACTTCATTCATGTCAGAACCCAACAGCTTGAGTAGCGCAAATATTCTGCAGTCACTCATGAAAAGAAATTTTTAATAATAAATATCTAACAATTAATGGGCTGGTAGCTGCAATTGTCTTCAGGGCATAATATCTAATTTCCTTGCAATGTTTCATATCCTTACTTTTCACGCTGCAACAGTCTATCATTAAAACCAAATGCAGGTTTCTATCACTTTTATTTATTTTTCAAATCAACTTATAAATCAGTGCCAGGCCTTGTTACAGATGAGTTCCAATAAATTATCGGCTGTGGACAAATTCTGAATGTTAAACACTTCCTTTCTCTTCCTCCTGCCCTGGGTCCCTGTCTGTCTCTTTCTGTCTATTGTTTTTCCTCTCTCCTGCTCTGAGAAGCGATGCTTCTCTGCAGCCCTCCAGGCCTCCGTACCTCACTGGGCTCTGCTTTGGGTGCAAGTAACAGAGAGCTCTGAGTATTTAATTATGTGCTATTTAAATAATGCAAAAAGACATTTATTTTTTTCAGAGAAAAATATCAATATAGGAGACAAGAGTAGCTTTACAGTCGTTGGGAAATTTACCTTTCTCAGTTCTAAAAGTGAAAGCACTCTTGTTAGAGGCTTTTTTTTATATCCTCCTAGAAGCCTGAGGAGGAATATCTGAGGTCTGAGGTCTACTTTTTTTTTTTTTTTAATTGAGACGGAGTCTCACTCTGTCGCCCAGCATAGGGTGCAGTGGCATGATCTCGGCTCACAGCAACCTCTGCCTACTGGGTTCAAACAATTCTCCTGCCTCAGCCTCCCAAGTAGCTGGGACTACAGGTGTCCAGCTAATTTTTGTATTTTTAGTAAAGATGGAGTTTCGCCATGTTGGCCAGGCTGGTCTCGAATTCCTGGCCTCAGGTGATCTGCCCGCCTTGGCCTCCCAAAGTGCTGGGATTACAGGTGTGAGCCACCACACCCGCTGTGAGGTCTATTTTTCAGATACATCAGTCTGTGAAGAAGCCCATCTGCCTTTGTCAAACTGCCTTGTCACCTCTAAGGAGTCCTTTTGCATTCCTTGACAGGTTCCTGTGGAGTCTCCCTGGAAGGGTCTATGGTCACAGCTTCTGGCATTCTGCTCCCACGGACAGGAACATACAGGAACATAGAGAACATACAGGAACATATAGAACATACAGGAACATATAGAACATACAGGAGACATGAGACACCCTTCCCATAAGACTAAGGAACAAAGATTCTAAAGAGACAGTCTGTTAGGATAACTCATGACTGTCTCATGCTTAAACTCATGCACATATTCAAAAATTTGTCTGAAATACTCGTGTCTTAGCTGCAAACTGACAATAGCGCTTTAAGATCCCACAAACAGTGAGACCTTTTATTAAAAGCCACTTCTAAAGTTGCCTACCTTGTTGCATTGTCAGTAGACAATACAGTGCCTTTTACTTTATTACCTTTCTTGGCCATAGTTTTGACTATTGATCCATTGTATGGCGGATAAGACTATGTAGAGACTTCTTTTTGTTCATTTGACAAACTCCAGAAAGCTCTCTAAAATGTCATCTGTAAAAACTTTGAAGTTCCAGTAGGTTTCTGGAATGGACTTCTAATGTTCTGTCTTTTATTTCTTTTAATGTTTATTATTATTATTATTATTTTGAGACAGAGTCTCATGCTGTCACCCAGGCTGAAGTGCAGTGGTGTGATCTTGGTTCACTGCAACCTCTGCCTCCCAGGCTCAAGCGATTCTCCTGCCTCAGCCTCCCGAGTAGCTGGGATTATAGGCACCTGGCACTGCTCCCAGATCATTTTTGTATTTTCAGTAAAGACGGAGTTTCACCATGTTGGCCATGCTGGTCTCGAACTCCTGACCTCAGGTGATCCACCCGCCTCAGCCTCCCAAAGTGCTGGGATTACAGGCGTGAGTCACCGTGCCCAGCCTGTTCCGTTTTTCAATATTTAGCAAAGTCTTCCTAGTGGAAGTCTACAGACACATGGGTACAGGGACCATCTGACAAGCTGGGGTCTGGAGGGTAATCCTGGAAGGTTGGGGACAAGTCTCGAGTATTAATAGAGCCCTGTGAGGCCTCACCCATGAGATGTGAAGTGAAGAGCTGGGCAGGATGCCCCTTGCCTGTCCTTGCTAGGACTGGAAGTTTCTACCTCAAGAATCACATATTTCAGAAGGTGCACCTGGGAGGGACCATTCCAGATACATGGGTACTCTTTCATCTTGCCTACAAAACCCTGTCTGCACCTGCAATGGTTTTTATTTTCATTCTCCATTCTACTAGTGTGAAGACTCTTTGAAACAGAGAATGTTTATTCTTTTCTGTTTTCCTCACAGTGCCTCAGCACTGTGCATAGACATTGCTTGGTGTTCGGGATAGGACTGGTGTATTTGACAGGGAAATGCAGTAAAAACATTTGGAGGATGTTCTAGTTGATTTTGTAAGTAAGAAGTACTAGCCATCTTGGAGGAAAATGGCAGGAGCCCATATCAAACACTGTCGTTTTATCATTTTGACCATGGCTAGCCTTTTACTTGCAATATATTTTTAAAAATTCATTAAACACATGTCTGTCCACTGTTATGCCTAAAATGAAGATGGACAAAACAAAATCCTTGCCTTCCTGTAGATTAGAGCCCAAAGCAAGACACAAGTGAATAATCACAAAGCAATCTTTTCCATGCTATGCTGTAGGCTTGTACACAATGACATATGACATTGGAGAAAAGATGAGAGGGAGACTCGAAGAGAGAAGTAATGATTCAGCAAAGGAGTGAGACCTGACCTCAGTCTTAAAGAACACCTGGAGCTCAAATGATTGGCCAGAAGACAGATGGACAACTCAGGGGGAAATCACACACACAAACACACACATACCACTGCATGATCATGTCCGGGCCCAGCCCAGGTCTATCTCCTGAGCCTCACCTGCATATTTCACTGCCCACTGGACATGTTCACTTGGATGTCCCATAGGCATTTTAAGATTAACTTAACCAAAATTGAGCACACAGTCTTTTTCCCCCAAACCAATTTCCCCTCCTATCTACCTTCCCCACTGGAGGGAACCGATATCCACCCAGTTTCCCAAGCCATAAGCCTGGAGTCTTCCTTCATTCTCTTCTTCTCTCTCCCCCTCAACAGCAAATCTATCATCAACTTTTATAAATTCTACTTTCTAGGTGTCTTCAAGCTCATCCATTTTCCTAATCCTAAAGGCCATCACTAACTTTCATCTAGGCTACTGAAGCTACTCATAATGAGTCTCCCTGAATCTATTCCTGACTACTTCCACCTCCAAGTCATTTTCCATCTTGGAGAGGGGAAACACACTTTTTATGGTATTGTGTTGAGTCCTCACACTTTCACATAAGCCATAGGACCTGGATGGCCCGGTCTGAGCTTCCCCACCAGCCGTGACACTGTCAAGCAACCCTACTAAACTTTGTTTGGCTCCTTCACTTCACAGCTCTCTATTGTTTACAAGCATTGTGTAAGCTCTTCTCTCTGCCTGGAACATTTACATCCCCACTTCCTTCCCCATCCCTACCCCAGCCTTCCTAGCTCCTACTTATCCTCCTGGTCTTAGCATAGACCTCACTTCCGCCATGAAGCTACCTTTGATTCTTCAGTTACAATGAGGAGCCTTCCTTGCACTTTCATGTACCCATATTTCTCTATTGTAACACTTAAGCCATGATTTTATAATAGATTCAGTGTTGTCTCAATTCCCCACTAGACTGTGAGCCCCATGAACTTTGTTCACTGTTGAATTCCCAGTGCTTGGTACCTAGCAGTTTCTTCATAAGTACTATTGACTCCCCAAGGAGAGGAAGGAAGGGAGGGAGAGAAATGTGAGAAAATTAGCTGTTTTTGGTAAACTGAAACAACTACAGTAATGCATTAGGGGGAGTGGAAGGGATGAAACTAAGCCAGTAGATCCTGCCTTATGAACAGATAACAGGAATATATTTGAAGTCATTTAGAGGTACAACTGAAACTTGCAAGCATAAAATGATGCCTTTAGATGATGCCTATAACTCCCAGAAGAAAATTGAATATCAAACCCACTGGGTAGACTGAACACACAACTGCTGGAGAATTTGAGAACAAAATAAGAGAATGATTAAGTCGTGTGGTAGATACTGTAAGTGCAACGAAACTTCGTAGAGGGGAAATAACAGAGTTGGAACCACCATGGAAGAAATGTGACTCTAACGTTAGAGTTTGAGTAGGGCATCTGGCACAAGAGTTGGAGCAATGCATCATAGCAACAATAATAACAACAGCAACTAATTAGATTGAGAATATGTGCCTACCATTTATACCGAGCTCCTTTAGAACCATAGCCCATGAGGTAGGCATTACCATTCTCCCCTACTTGATAACTAGAACACCTGAACATTGGACATATCATGAATGATTGAGTTAGTTCTCAAACCCTGGTCACCTGTCCACAAAAGGACACAGCTTGGCCACTCGGCTGCAATGCCTCTAGTATGTAGAGCATAGACTTTGCTGAAAGACAAAGCAAACTTTATCTGTCAGCTCCTGAGTTTGTATCTCAGCTCCACCACTGCTGTGGGATTTGGGGGAAGTTGCTAAACTCCTCTGAGTCCCCAGGGAATAACTTCTCTTGTCCCCATTTCACAGATTCCCAGAGCTCCCTATAAAATGGTGATAATAATACCTATTTTTCAAACTTGATTTGAAGATTAATTAATGTCGTATATCTAAAGCCCTATCATGGTGCCCGATACATTGGAGGCACACAATGTACAATAACTATTTCTAGAACAACTTGACAAATGGATAGGATTTGATGATACAGTAGGTAGGGGAGGCTTTTCAGGCTGAGAACACATTACGAACTAAGGTATTAGTGATACATCTCCATGCAGAGACAGGATGGATACCTGCCCCACTAGAACAGAGCTTAGAGAAACATGCAAAAGTCACGAGGTAGAAAGAACTGACAGCAAAGAGAAATGAGACTGAGAAGCCAAAGGGGAGGCAGAAACAAGACCAGGTTCACAGAATGTTGGGAAAACCAAGAAGGAAGAGCAAGGTCTTAGCCCATTCTGGCTGCTGTAACAAAAATACCAGTCTGGGTGGCTTAAACAAGTTTCCACAGTTCTGGAGGCTGGAAGGCCCAGGATCAACATGCAGCAGATTCAGTGTCTGGTGAGGGCTCTCTTCCTTATTGTAGATGGTGCCTTCTTGCTGTGTCCTCATATGGAAGAAGGGGCAAAGAAGTGCTCTGGGCTCTCAAAATATGAATTTTGGACAGATATAGACATTCGGTCTATAACCAGATAGCTAAGAAATCTGACCATCAGCAGAATTAAGCACCAGAGGAAAGCAAATGAAAATGAAGACAGAGGAGAGACCTTCAAATTTGGAATTGAGGAAGTCCATGGTGAATTTTCAGAGAAACTTCAAACTGGAGAGGCAGAAATCACAAAGGTAGAATGTATTTAAGTATTCTGGCTAATTTTAAGAAAACCAGTTTGCTTGTTTCCAATTCCCGATAAAGAAACAGGAGCGAGAGCTTTTTCACCAGATTTGTCCAGGGTGCTGGCTGGTGCGCTCAGCTGGTGGCTGTATGCAATCCAGGCACACAACAAGGGCAGCAGGGAACTCCTGTCACCTGTGCAGGCCCTCTCAGGTACCACAGAAAGAGCAGCTGCCTGAGTTTCCCCATTACTATCCTGACCTACTAATTTTAATAGGGGACACTCACATGATTAATGTCCAGGGTGAGGACCGAGAGCCAAGAACTCAGCGTGCAGTGTCTCTTGGAGAAATAGGTTGCATATGTTAATCCTAAGTCCCTGAAACGGAAGGCAATTGTGTTTGATTAACTAACTCACTAGCATAGTCTGCAAATAGAACCAGGAAGAAGAAAATATTTGTAAGTTCTACCAGCAAAGAGATCTTGTGGGTTTATTTCCCTCAAGTGCATGACTTTCTTCATAGAACAGAAAAGCCAAAAGCGCCAAATTGTAGTTTAATATAAGATGTATTTATTGAACCTTCCACCATAGGCCAGTTCCCCACAATGTGTGCGAGATCCCCTGAAAAGCGGTAGGTCTTTGCTACTTGGAGACTTCTGCCATGGTGGAAGCGGGTTCCCAAAGCAGAACATCTGTACCCACCACACCTGGGGGAGTTCGGACTGCTGAACAGCTGTAATCCAGGGTGGTGCTGACCATGTTTAAGGAGTTGCACCTTCCATTTTCCAGCAATCTGTACTCATCCAACTTACTAAAAACACGGTTTTTCCGTATTTTTTCCATTTTGATAATTGAGTAAACTTTCATCTTGCTTTGAGTTTGCAAAACCAGGATTGGGAATCTGACGTCTGACTCACCTGACATCTTGAGGCTGAGGGCTGTGAAACTGGAATTAGGTCTATGTGCTGGTCACTTAAAAATATTCAGCAACTCAGTCTCTACTAAGATAGAGATGCCTTAACTGGGGAAATTAGAAGGAGTGAATAATTATGTGCTCTTACATGGGCTAGGAAGGATAGAAAGTTATTTACTCTGGGCCGGGCGCGGTGGCTCAAGCCTGTAATCCCAGCACTTTGGGAGGCCGAGACGGGCGGATCACGAGGTCAGGAGATCGAGACCATCCTGGCTAACACAGTGAAACCCCGTCTCTACTAAAAATACAAAAACTTAGCCGGGCGAGGTGGCAGGCACCTGTAGTCCCAGCTACTCGGGAGGCTGAGGCAGGAGAATGGCGTGAACCCGGGAGGCGGAGCTTGCAGTGAGCTGAGATCCGGCCACTGCACTCCAGCCTGGGTGACAGAGCGAGACTCCGTCTCAAAAAAAAAAAAAAAAAAAAAAAAGAAAGTTATTTACTCTGAAATGACTCTCAAACTTTCTGTTACACACTTTAAATTCAATGTCAGAAGATTTCACATCTGGCTCCTAGTGTATAGCCTTTACTCAGGAAAACAAAAGACTCTAAAACTCTCCAAATCCCTCCAGCTCACTTCTGATGAAGCACATCAGCAGGGGAGGCAAGGAGAATGTTACACATTTTAGAGGGAAGGGGAAAGCAGGCAAATTACCAAAGTAAATACCTAGCAGCTCATTACTGTTCCACTTGCTTTTTCTAGGAGGCATTATTAAGAGAATGAAGGTTAACATTGATTCAGTTTCCAGTGTTTAATTTGAACATCAACAACATTCAATAAGTTTAACCATTTATTGAACACCTACTATGTGCCATGTTCTGACAGAAACAGTCTCTCTCTTTATGAGGGAGATTGTTAATTGAGTAGACACTACATGTCAGGCAAGGGAAAATGTATTAAATCCTGGAGCCTTCTGTCTAATGCAGGAGGCTGGAAATGAACTCCTAATTACATAAATAGTAGTTGCATTTGTGTATAACGTTATGAGGGAAAACTAGAGTTGATAATGAAAGTGCAACACAGGGAGACTTAACCTTTTTTGCAGGTCTGATAAGGCTGATGAAGGACCATTTATACTGAAACCCAGAGGAGTAGGAGTTAGAAAGGCAGCCACTTCTAAACAAGTGAACGAGGGGACAGTGGTGTAAGATGATGCACATAGGTCACACGGGGTCTTCTGGGCCATAGGAAAAACTTTGGACATTGTGGGGAAGGGGAACGGTTTTAAGTAGAAGAGTGTTTAACCTTTAGGTTTCTACAAGATCATTCTGGTTTCCAAGCGGAGGATGGAGAGGCGGGTGGGGGTTCCTACAACTTATGGAGATGCAGTAGGGCTTTCTCAGTAGTTAGTCTAAGTGAAAGACAGTGGTGGGTGTGGAGGCTGACAAGTGAACAGGCTTGAAAAGTATTTTGGAAGTGAAATTGACAAAACTGGATGATGGACAGGTTGAGGGGAGATGAAGAGTGCAGAGAATGACACCTCGAGTTCTGGAATGAGCGCTGAGAAGATAGTGGTGGCGTTCACCAAGATAGTAATGCTGAAAAGGAACAGACTAGGGGAAAAGATCATGAGCTCCATTCTGAACACGGTGAATTTGAAGAGTCTGTAAGCAGAGGTGTGAGGGTTAATTTTGAATGTCAACTTGATTGGATTGAAGGACGCAAAATATTGTTCCTGGGTATGTCTGTGAGAGTGTTGCCAAACGAAATTGACATTTGAGTCAGTGGACTGGGAGAGACAGACCCACCCTCAATCTGGGTGGGCACCATCTAATCAGCTCCCAGTGTAGCTAGAATAAAGCAGGCAGCAGGCAAGAGAAGATGGAAAGGCAGAGTAGCTGAGTCTTCCAGCCTTCATCTTTCTCTCGTGCTGGATGCTTCCTGCCCTCGAACATCAGACCCCAAGTTTTTCAGCTTTTGGACCCTTGGACTTACACTGGTGGTTTGCCAGGGACTCTCCGGTCTTTAGCCATAGACTGAAGGCTACATTGTTGGCTTCCCTACTTTTGAGGTTTTAAAACTCAGCCTGATCCACCACTGGCTTCCTTGCTCCTCAGCTTGCAGACAGCCTATCATGAGCCTTTATCTTTTTATCGTGTAAGTCAATTGTCCTTAATAAGCTCCCTTTCATATATACACATATCCAATTAGTTCTGACCCTCTAGAGAAACCTGACTAATACAGGAGGTGTTGACTAGAGATATGGATTACAGTTTGATATGTGAGTGTGGAACTCATTGGAGAAGTCTGGGCTGAAGACATATGAGGAGTCACCGGAGTGCATGTGATAACTGAACTCAATGTGTCACTGAGGAAGAGAGTGTGGAGTGAGAAGATCATGGGACTAAGAGTGGAACCCAAGAACTCCATATTTGGAGGTCAGATAGAATGAGGTGCTGGCAGCAGAACTGAGCTGAGGCAGGCAATGGAGAAACAGGGAGAGATGCAGTGTCAGCAAAACCAGGGAGAGATGTTTCAGAAAAGTGGAAGTGGTCAAATGTGTCAAAGGCTGCTTGGAAGTCATGTAAGATGAACACAAGTTTTCATCGGGATTTCATAACTGGGGATCATTAGAACCTTGAGGAGGACCGTTTCTGTGGGAGTAGAAATGGAAATTGTAAACAGCTTTAAAAAATTATTATGAAAATGTCAAGCCTAAAAAAGTGAAAAAAAAAAAAAAAAGTATCATAAGCCCTAATCCAACCAGAACTCAGATTCAGCCATTATCAACCTCTTGCCACACTTGCTTCATCTATTCTTTTGTTGCTATTTGTTCCTCCACTGTGCATTTTTACTGTTTGGCCACTCACTCATTCGTTGCTTCACTCTACACATATTTGACAGCATTGTTGACTAGTTGCTGTGAGGCATTTGTACTTCTTTCACCTTAATTACCCACATCATGCAATTGCAAGATGAATGGCTAATCTAGTGGTATCATCCATGACTTTCTTTTAATATGAAGACAGATGTAAGGAAGGGATCCAGTTTCAGCTTTCTACATATGGCTAGCCAGTTTTCCCAGCACCATTTATTAAATAGGGAATCCTTTCCCCATTTCTTGTTTCTGTCAGGTCTGTCAAAGATCAGATGGTTGTAGATGTGTGGTATTATTTCTGAGGGTTCTGTTCTGTTCCATTGGTCTATATCTCTGTTTTGGTACCAGTACCATGCTGTTTTGGTTACTCTAGCCTTGTAGTATAGTTTGAAGTCAGGTAGCATGATGCCTCCAGCTTTATTCTTTTTACTTAGGATTGTCTTGGCAATGGGGGCTCTTTTTTGGTTCCATATGAACTTTGAAGTAGTTTTTCCAATTCTGTGAAGAAAGTCATTGGTAGTTGATGAAGATGGCATTGAATCTATAAATTACCTTGGGCAGTATGGCCATTTTCACGATATTGATTCTTCCTATCCATGAGCATGGAGTGTTCTTCCATTTGTTTGTGTCCTCTTTTATTTCCTTGAGCAGTGGTTTGTAGTTCTCCTTGAAGAGGTCCTTCACATCCCTTGTAAGTTGGATTCCTAGGTATTGTATTCTCTTTGAAGCAATTGTGAATGGGAGTTCACTCATGATTTGGCTCTCTGTTAGTCTGTTATTGGTGTATAAGAATGCTTGTGATTTTTGCACAATGATTTTGTATCCTGAGACTTTGCTGAAGTTGCTTATCAGCTTAAGGAGATATTGGGCTGAGATGATGGGGTTTTCTAAATGTACAATCATGTCATCTGCAAACAGGGACAACCAGCCATCCCATTACTGGGTATATGCCCAAAGGATTATAAATCATGCTGCTATAAAGACACATGCACACGTATGTTTATTGCAGCATTATTCCTAATAGCAAAGACTTGGAACCAACCCAAATGTCCATCAATGAAAGACTGGATTAAGAAAATGTGTCACATATATACCGTGGAATACTATGCAGCCATAAAAAAGGATGAGTTCATGTCCTTTATAGGGGCATGGATGAAGCTGGAGACCATCATTCTCAGCAAACTATCGCAAGGACAAAAAAACAAATACTGCATGTTCTCACTCACAGGTGGGAATTGAACAATGGAAACACTTGGACACAGGAAGGGGAACATCACACACCGGGGCCTGTCGTGGGGTGGGGGGAGGGGGGAAGGATAGCATTAGGAGATATACCTAATGTAAATGACGAGTTAATGGGTGCAGCACACCAACATGGCACATGTATACATATGTAACAAACCTGCACATTGTGCACATGTACCCTCATGCTTAAAGTATAATAAAAAATATAAAAATATGAAGACAGAAATGCCAATAGAGGAGATTGCTTTTTTACTTCTGTGTATGATCTTCACACACCATAGACTTTCTAACCTCTGCCCCTTTTACCCATACCATTTCCCTTGTTAGAATTACCTATCCTTGAAAGCCCGCATCTATTAAAATTCTCCCCAATGCCAAAAAGATAATAGTATCTTTTCCAAGAAGACTTTTCTGACCACTCTAACCGGAAGAGCTTCCTCTATCTACTGAAACCCTATTGTTTTCTTAGCATGCAACCTTTCTTCATGCTTCTGGACAGAGCATTCCTTTTACCTAACTGTGAGCTTCTTGAAGTTAGCATCTTGAAAGTCTTCACATTCTCTTTAGTGTGTAGTATACTACTAAATACCATTATAGTTTAGTTCTCGATAAACATTTAAATGGATAAGTAAAAATGTGTAAAGCACCTTAAGCATATAGTCCTGTGCTAAGCTCTGTATTACCTACTTCTGTTTTGCTCTTTTCTGCCCCCCAAATTTGTTCTAGCCTCTGCAATCAGAATTCATCACAGCCATGGGAGCGGAGCAACCCTTTTGTATAAATTTGTGCATCATTAAATTACTTGCCAAATTGGTATTTTGTATGCACAGAAACTTTTTTCCCTATGTGTTAAGATATTTTAAAGATTATTTTCTTTTACCCCTAGTATCTCTGAAAGATAGACTTTTAAAATTATACATTACCTCTGCATAAAACAGATTTGAAATGTCAATTACGATCAATCGATACAGAACCCAGAAATGTTACAGAAATATGGAAAGTGTGAGTATATAACCCCTAAAGTTCTTCCAACCTAAAAATAATCATTTGATATGCTTGAACCAGACTTGGCATAATCTGATATACATAAAAGTCACGTATTAGCCACAGTTGAGAAAACTCATACAAATATGTACAACATCAGATTCAGCACCAGAATATGGTCTGTAAAGGGACAAATAAATAGGTATAAAATAAAGGCAAACAAAAAGCACTTCAACAACGATTTTATTTAGGCATTGTCTATGTAGCACAGGTAATTTATATATACCTTCAGAATGGACACAGAAGATAATAAGATGCTGTATAATTAAATTAGATCTACAGTTTTAGGATTTGCTGAGGTATCCTCAGGGCTGTTCTTGACAGAATTTTTTTTTTACAATAAAATCTTGTGATTTCAATTGTCTGTCTATGGAGGGAAAATAAACAAACATACATGGATGCCATCGCACACCTCAGCGGGAACAATAAACTTCTCAGTTATCTTCTCCCTCCCCCTAAAAAGCAATTTAATGCACCACTGGAGGTTGCCTATTAATTGGACTAGAAATAAAGTAGTCTGTGAGGGTTGACCCAGGAAAAAACAGTTTGCGTGTGTGTGTGTGCGCATGCGTGTGTGTGTCTATAAACATATATAAGTGTGTGTGTATATATATATACACATACACATCTGTGTGTATAATATTTCACCCACAAAGTAAACAAGCAACACTAGTACATCATTTTCTAATTACAGGGCTGTTTCATAAACTGTAAATGCTAACATGGGAGACGTAAATCATAGCAATTTAATTAATAAAACAGTTTAGACACTTAAACCCATATGTGTACCCCTGGGGGCAACACATCAATAAGAGAACCTTGCAGGCATATTTTAGAAATTTTATGCAATCATTTGCAGTTCTTGTAGTCAATAATTATTACAAACTGCATTAACTCTTCTCTTGCCATACCCAAGGAGTGAATTGGCATTTGTTAAATGTTCTTTCCACTTTAGATAGCCTGTTCGCTCTGAGGATAATTTAGATAGCGTCTTAGGGTTACTGGGAGTGGGGGAGCACAGGGTTACCTTCCCTGAATTAGCAGGACTAAATGAGGTGAGGGAGCCCCCATCCAGCCAAACAGCAAAATATGGGAAATGAGAATCTGGGGAAGGCAGGGGAAGGATTCTCCCCGTCCTTTCATTAAAGGGGAGTTTAGAAGATAGCCAGTGTCAGAGAACGGACATTTGGCACTTGAATTCATGTATTTTTAGATCTTCTTTCTATTTTGACCTTTAAAATGAGACCTGTAGAAACTTCACACATTGCTGGTGGGAATGTGAAATGGTGCAATCACTGTAGAAAACAGTTTAGTAGTTTTAAAAAGTTAAATATAAATGTACTATATTCACTTATATGTATCTACCCAAGAGAAATAAAAATGTAAGTCCACCTAAAAACTTGTACACAAATGTTCATAGTGACATTATTCATAATAGCTAAAATATAATAAAAAATATAAAATATAATAAAAATATATATATAATATATAAATATATATAATAGCTAAAATATAATAAAAAAATAAAAATATGAAGACAGAAACGCTAATAGAGGAGATTTCTTTTTTACTTCTGTGTATGATCTTCACACGCCATAGACTTTCTAACCTCTGCCCCTTTTACCCATACCATTTCCCTTGTTAGAATTACCTATCCTTGAAAGCCCGCATCTATTAAAATTAGCCAATTAGACACAAATTAAAATTAAAATTAGACACAACCAACGGTCCATCCATTGTTGAATGGATAAACAAACCATGGTATATCCATACAATGGAATACAGTTCATCAGTACAAAGGAACACATACTGATACGTACGTCACTGTAGGTAGATCTTTAAAACATTATGTTAACTGAAAGAAGTCAGATACAAAAGACCACATACTGCATAATCCATTTATATGAAGTGTCCAGAAAAAGCAAATTCACACAGACAGAGAGTAGTAGATTAATGGTGCCCAGAGCTGGGAATAGGAGCTAGGGTTAACTGCAAACAGGCAGAAGGGAGCTTCTTAGGGTGATACAAATGTTCTGAAACTGGGTTGTGGTGATGGTTGCACAGCTTGGTAAATTTACTAAAACTCATTTAATTGTATTCTTAAAATGAATACATTTTTATTTTTAAAAATTTGTATTTACTTATTTGTTTGTTTTGAGAGACAAGGTCGCACTCTGTCACCCAGGCTGGAGTACAGTGGTGGGATCATAGCTCATTGCAGCCTCCAACTCCTGGGCTCAAGCAATCCTCTTACCTCAGCCTCTTGAGTAGCTGGGACTTTAGGTGCACACCACCACACCTGGCTATTAAAATATATATATGTGTGTGTGTGTGTGTGTGTGTGTGTGTGTGTGTGTGTGTATAGAGAGAGTAAAGACAGGCTTTTGCTTTGTTGCCCAAGCTAGTTTTAAACTTTGGCCTCAAGTAACATGTATATATATAAAATATAACATGTAACATATATATATTATATTAAACATGGATATATAAATATATATATACACGTATATATACATATATATGTGTGTGTGTTTGTGTATATATATAGTAAAGACAGGATTTTGCTTTGTTGCCCAAGCTGGTCTTAGACTTTGGCCTCAAGTAATCCCCCTGCCTTGGCCTCCCAAAGTGTTGGGATTACAGGCATGAGCCACTGCACCCGACCAGTAAATTTTATTATATATCATTATTCTTCAATAAAATTGTTTAAAATTATGCCTATAATTTTATTGATGTTCTTTATTATTCCTGAAAAACAGAAAAAGAATTAATATTAAATTCTAGCCATGTAAGAGAACCAATAGATGAAGTGCTTTGTGACTGTGTAACACTAAGCCTACACAAATGTAGTTTTTGTGTGATTGTGGTTATCATTGGTACAGTTTGTATATACTCAGATCCCCAGTTACCAAAGGGCCATTCTTTCCACTTTTGTTGCTCCCACAAGAAAGAAAATAATAATATCTACCATTTATTGAGTGCTTACTAACTGCTATGCATGCTGTATTGCATTAACTTCCTAATCAATGTAATAATCCATATGTGATATTTTAATATCTCCATTTACATGAGTCAATTAAGGCAGAGAAAAGCTGAATCATCTGCTCCAGTTATGCAGCAAGTAGTGAAGTGGGATTTGTACACAGACAGTCGGCTCCAGGCTGTGCTTTGACCTGCCACCTTCACTGGCCCTTCTAACAATAGGGGCTGAGTTCTCTGTTCCGGAATCCGAGATTGAGCCTCATCTGCTTGCGAGCAGCTTTAAAGGAGTCAAGTGTAGACTAAATAAGCCTTGCTCAAGAGACGTGTGGAAACACACAAGCCTGCTTGTCAATGTCGGCTGCCTTGGAGAGCCACCCTGCGGAAGAGTGAATGAATGACTCCGAACTTCCTATCTGCAGGCCTCTCCGTGGATTGGCTTGTTATAATTAGCACATATTATTTGTATAACTAAAGAAAGAAACCAGAAAATCATTTTTTCTCTGAAAAAGAAGTAAGCAGCTCACAAAGTCACCTTTTCCAGCTATAGTTGTTTCTAAACTTAACCCAGTTCACCATCTTCAGCAAGAAAAATTGAACAACTGTTTCAATCATGTAGCCTCTCGTTCCTGGAGATGGCAAAAACCTAAAAGAAATCAGACCATGAATAAAAGCACTTAATTTTAATAGAAGTGGAAAATTCTGTCTATACCATGAGCCCTGCATTTTCTTAGCATATGGCTGCTCTCTGTATCAGACAGCTCAGTGCTGTGCAACTCTCTAAAAGGAGCTGTGCTTCATGGCTACTGAGGGACACCTTTAAAGTTTGGAAGCATCTTCCGAAAATGCCTGCAAATTTGTATTTTTGCATATAAAGTCTCAGTTTACAAGTACATTACAAATGTATCGCAAACATTTATCACTGAATGGAACATACTTTAATCTAAGAGTAATAACATAAAATGGTAGTTAGGTTGTCCACAAAGGCTATATAGACTGAAATAAAGAAATATATTGACCATAAAAATGGTGGAGGAGGGTGCTATTTCAATGTTGGTAAATAAAGAAATAGAAAATAAATTTAAATCAATAAGTATTCTTTTATTATTATTATTATTATACTTTAAGTTCTAGGGTACATGTGCACAGCGTGCAGGTTTGTTACATAGGTATACATGTGCCATGCTGGTTTGCTGGACCCATCAACTAGTCATTTACATTAGGTATTTCTCCTAATGCTATCCCTCCCCCAGAGCCCCCCACCTCCAGACAGGCCCGGGTGTGTGATGTTCCCCACCCTGTGTCCATGTGTTCTCATTGTTCAACTCACACTTATGAGTGAGAACATGCAGTGGTTGGTTTTCTGTCCTTGTGATAGTTTCCAGCTTCATCCATATCCCTGCAAAGGACATGAACTCATCCTTTTTTATGGCTGCATAGTATTCCATGGTGTATATGTGCCACATTTTCTTAATCCAGTCTTTCATTGATGGACATTTGGGTTGGTTCCAAGTCTTTGTTATTGTGAATAGTGCTGCAATAAACATATGTGTGCATGTGTCTTTATAGTAGCATGATTTATAATCCTTTGGGTATATACCCAGTAATGAGATTGCTGGGTCAAATAGGATTTCTAGTTCTAGATCCTTAAGGAATCGCCATACTGTCTTCCACAATGGTTGAACTAATTTACACTCCCACCAACAGTGTAAAAGTGTTCCTATTTCTCCACATCCTCTCCAGCACCTGTTGTTTCCTGACTTTTTAATTATCGCCATTCTAACTGGCATGAGATTATATCTCATTGTGGTTTTGATTGGCATTTCTCTGATGACCAATGATGATGAGCATTTTTTCATGTGTCTGTTGGCTGCATAGATGTCTTCTTTTGAGAAGTGTCTGTTCATACCCTTTGCCCACTTTTTGATGGGGTTGTTTGTTATTTTCTTATAAATTTGTTTAAGTTCTTTGTAGAGTCTAGATATTAGCCCTTTGTCAGATAGGTAGATTCTCCCATTCTGTAAGTTGCCTGTTCACTCTGATGATAGTTTATTTTGCTGTGCAGAAGCTCTTTAGTTTAATTAGATCCAATTTGTCTATTTTGTCTTTTGTTGCCATTGCTTTTTGTGTTTTAATCATGAAGTCTTTGCCCATACCTATGTCCTAAATAGTATTGCCTAGGTTTTATTCTAGGGTTTTTATGGTTTTACGTCTTATATTTAAGTCTTTAATCCAAGGTGTAAGGAAGGGATCCAGTTTCAGCTTTCTACCTATGGCTAACCAGTTTTCCCAGCACCATTTATTAAATAGGGAATCCTTTCCCCATTGCTTGTTTTTGTCAATAAGTATTCTTTAAATTGGATTGAAGGTTCACAGTTGAGGATCTTGTCATGACCTGAACCTGCTCTACAGTGAGGTGTAATTGTAACGTCCTCTTTGTGACCACACATTCTGACATTTCTCTAATTTTCTCACAGGCACCAAATCTGCTCTTTTCCTCTCAGCCACTTCCTGATTTTTTAACCTTTCTGAACTCCAAATCCATCCATTCATCCATCCATTTTTCGTCCTTCTATCCTTTTCTGACCCTAGTTGTCTCCTTTTACAGAATGAACCATATAATTTTTCAGGATGTCCTCACCGACACCCCAAGGTTCCTCACCCCATTGTCTTTCTGCTGTGCCCTACACAATATAGGCGCTCAATAAGTATTTGCTGACTACTGGCTGATGTCCCATCTTGCCACTACTTGGTGGTGCAGAAAGTCATAAAACTGGCTTGATCAAATCCAGTAAAGTCTAACATCAGCAGGGCACTTCCTCCAAAATCCTTCCATTCAACTCCAGATGACTTGATGCTGATTTTACAATAAGAGTATAACATGTTTATACTAAGCCCCACTGCCATTAAAAAGTACCAACCCTGGGAGGCCGAGGTGGGTGGATCCCCTGAGGTCAGGAGTTTGAGACCAGCCTGGCCAACATGGTGAAACCTCGTCTCTAATAAAAACACAAAAATTAGCTGGACATGGTGGTGCATGCCTGTAGTCCCAGCTACTTGAGAGGCTGAGGCAGGAAAATGGTTTGAACCTGCGAGGTGGAGGTTGCTGTGAGCTCAGATGACGCCATTGTACTCCAGCCTGAGTGACAGAGTGAGACTCCATCTCAAAACAAAAAACAAACATGCAAACAAACAAACAACAACAACAAAAACCCCAGGTTCCATCAACCAATTGTTAAACCAGAAATATCTTGAGGCTGGGATCAAGACAACAGTATATGAAAACTTGCTAGTGGAGTCTCCTGTGTAGCCAAGGTACCAAAACCTGAACCCCATTTTCACATCCCTCACTTTGAGTAGTGAGAGGAGCAAAAGAGGTTCCTCCTGTGTTACTGACATGATGAGAGATACCTGGATTCTTCAAGTTCCCTCTCCCTTCTCCTAAAATGTCTCTTTAGAGCAACAGTAAGTGAACTTCTTTTCTGTGAAGGGACAAATGTCGAAACCTTTCAGAGTTTGTGGGCCATACAAAAGCAGCCAACAGCCATAGTTTTCCAACTCCTGTTTTGATGTCACTACTGATCTCCTCAATGACAAAACAAGGGCCTTTTTGAATATTTTATGCACCTTGACTTTTTTTTAATACAGTGGTCTTGCTCTGTCACTCAGGCCAGAGTGCAGTAGTGCTATCATGGCTCACTGCAACCTCAAACTCCTGGGTTCAAGTGATTCTCATACCACAGCCTCCTGAGTGGCTGGGGCCACAAGCCTGTACCAGCAAGCCCAGCAAATTTTTGTTTGTAGAGACAGGGGTCTTGCTATTTTGCCCAGGCTGGTCTTAAACTCCTGGATTCAAGCAATATTCCCTCCTTGGTTTCCCAAAGTGATAGGATTACAGGCGTGAGCCACCATGCCCAGCCACCTTGACCATTTTGCAAACCTTGATGGCATTAATCACTCTTTTCCTCTTAGTGTTTGACTTTCATGTCGTTAAACCATCCTGGCCATCCTACCTCTAGCCTATTCCTTTTCTGTCTCATTTACCAGTTCCCATGCTGTATGTGCATGTGTGTGTATGTGTGCACGTGTGTGTGTGTGTGTGTGTGTGTGTGTGTGTATTTGTTTGTATCTGCATCTGCATATGCGTCCTAAGTTGTTGGCCCAAGTTGCTTCTATGGCCCTGTTGTCTCTCAAGCTGGAGATATCTTTTTTAAAAAAAATCAGCTTGCAGCTCACCCCTGGAGCCTGACAATGCTGGCCCCAACTGCTCCTCAGATAAACTGCTCTCCTCAAGCTGTGCCTCTCCTGCAAGGAAGAACAGCACTCTCCCCCTCTGCAGTGTGCACTATAACCTAAGGCTGCTTTGCCCAGCGTTTACTGCTCTGTCAAATTGAATCCCAAGGCCATGGGTATACAACCATAGCTGGTGAGGACAGCAGTGGCATCTCCATACCCCATGCTGCAAGAGTTTATATTCTTATCAAGGTCAGTTGAATGAACAAAATGTATTTTCCTAATGTGGAAAAACTGACTTAAAATGTGGACTTAGAATAGTTGTCAGTTGCTTAATATGTCCAAATCTATATTCAAATGCCATCTCTGCCTCGAACAGTTAGTAGCAGGGACAGCTGTGCTGGGGAAACTACCCTTCCAACTGGGAGCTGAGCCTCAGAAAGGACTGTAGCCTGATTTTGAAACTACTAAGCATCCTAATGAAGTTGACTTGATTTACATTTTAACAGCACCACACAAATGTACTACACAGCACTTTTCCAATAACCACTTCTACATCATTCATTTTGACACCGCCCATTGTGTATGAAAAGCAGAAGGAATAAAGCAGTATTCTGTGATGAGATGCCTGGGGAGGGGAGCTGGGTTTTCATTTTATTTTCTAATTAGGTAATCCTTTGGGATGTGCAGAGTTCTCCCAACTGAAATCCCATGATGTTCCTTCCCACCTGCATGAACATGAGGCCTGAGCTCTATCTGTCCACTGGGCCTCCAGGACAGCTGCACAGTACTTAACACTGAGTATCTGACTCTGATCCATTCTGGGGGCTAAGAATATCCTGCTTCCCCTAACACCCCAACAACAGCTAGTTTTGGTTAAATGTATATAAGCTTTGGGATAGTTCCCTTCCTCGAATGGAATGACCTGGTGATATGGTGTGCCTGTGTCCCCACCCAAATCTCATCTTGTAGTTCCCATAATCCCCATGTGTTGTGGGAGGGACTAGGTGGAGACAATTGAATCATGGGGGCGGTTTCCCCCATCCTTTTCTCATTTTATAAGGGTCTCCTCCCTTCACTGGGCACTCGTTTTTCTCCTTCCTGCTGTGAGGAAGGACATATTTGCTGCCCCTTCCACCATGATTGTACATTTCCTGAGATGTCCCCACCCCTGGGGAACTGTGAGTCAATTAAACCTCTTTCCTTTGTAAATTACCCAATCTCGGGTATGGTCTTATAGCAGTGGGAGAATGGACTAACACACCTGGTCAAGGCTTCTTGCTTCTTGTCCATGTTCTGGTCAGAAATTGAAGAGCCAATGCTACTTCCCTATTGGCAATATTCAGATCACTTTAAATATGGCCCCTGGGAGGGGTGATCAGAAATTTTCATAAGGCGTGTTGTCCCTAAAGAAGCAGTCCTCTTGGCACTGATGGAGTTTGTGTTAAACTTTGTTAAGAAGGGAATCCTCCTATGTTTCCTTACTATTCTCTCTAGTCCTGGAGGAAGGTATTACTTATCACGCCTTGGGATATTCCATTTGGATGTTCCTAAACTTTAAGATATCAAAAGCCAAGCTCAACATCTTCTGCACACTATAGTCAAGTGTCTGCCTCTAACAGCTATGAATAACCCCACTGACAACAGAGGGTTAAATTTTGACTGTTTCTTTGATTCTTTCTTTTCCCTTAAGCATCTGGAAATTTAATATTTGTGCGCTGACTCCGTGTTGACTAGCTGAAACCTGTATCAGCATTAAATGGGACTGATATAGTGATGGGTAGGTCACCAACCAGGTGATGGTTGCCTGATTAATTCCTCATGCAGAGCATCAGTTTCCCCTACAGTATTTGTGGTTAAGTAAATAGTGATTGAACGTGTGCCTGCAGTACCCCCAACAATGAAAAAGACCCTGTGGTGTGAGGTGTCATTCAGATTTCTGACAGCACCATCTTCTTTCCAGTCTTTCCTAATGGAAAAAAAGGAGATTTTTCTTTCAATAATATTTCTTATGAAAAAATAATAATATAAAATGGGCCCTGCAATGTGTTATAATTAAATGAACATTAGAGTCAAGGCAAACCCAGGTTCATATTTTGCAACCCCACAACATAGGTATGTCACTTTTGGTAAAGTCAAATATTTTTCATCTTTAAAAAAGTAAAATTGCATTGCCTATTTATCTTATTTATTTATTAATTCTTACAACAAGTTTTAATGAATACATGATATGTGCCAGGCACACTCCTTGATACTGAGGATACAGGAGTAAGTAAAACAGACAAAATCCCTGCCATCATGGAGCTAGCATTCCATTGGGTAGAGAAGGATTCAGAAACAAACCAAATATATGAGTAAATTATATACTATGTAAATTAGGTGATAGGAGCTATGCAAAAAAATGGAGCAAGGAAAGAGAATGAGAAGTAAGAAATCAATACTTAAG
The DNA here is from genome assembly GCF_049350105.2 of Macaca mulatta. Taxonomy (NCBI): domain Eukaryota; kingdom Metazoa; phylum Chordata; class Mammalia; order Primates; family Cercopithecidae; genus Macaca; species Macaca mulatta. Next base: position 174,829,163 of record NC_133409.1, read on the forward strand.
TAAATATTTAAAGAAGAGGAGTTAAGCTATCAGGATATCTGGAAGAAGAGTATCTCAGACCAGGGAACAACAAGCACAAAGACCCTGAACTTGGAGAGTGCCTGGTATGATGTAGGAATGGTAAAGAGGTCCATATGGCAGGAGCAGACAGAATGAGGATAACAATAGGAGATGAAGTCAAGGAGGCAACAGCGTTTTTAGCTTTAAATTTGAGAGTTTTGAGCACAGAAGTTACATAATCTGACTTATACTTTAATAAGTTCACTCTAATTGCTGTCCTGGTAAATGAGACAAGGGTAGAATTAGGGAAAGCAGTTAGGAAGATATTGCAAAACCCAGGTAAGACTTAATAGTTCCTAATATTTTGGCAGTACAATTAAGGTAGTTGGATTCTGAATATATGGATTTGAAGATAAAGACAAACAGCTTTGCTGATGGATTGGATATGGGGTATATTAGTTATCTATTGCTTCAGGACAGTTTAGCTCAACATATACTGGATTAAAGCAAACATTTATTATTTCATAATTATTGTGGGTCAGAAATTCAAGAGCAGCTTAGGTGGGTAGTTTTGGCTCAGGGTGTCTTATTAGGTTGCAAGTAGGATGCTACCAGGGGCTGCTATTATCTGAAGGCTTTACTGGGTCTGGATGATCTGCTTCTAAGATGGATCGTTGCACGGCTGTTGGCAGGAAACCCCAGTCCCTTGCCACATGGGCCTCTCCATTGGGTGCTTGTGTGTCTTCATGATAAGATCACTAACTTCCCCCAGTGTTATGGTGTAATATGTGGGCGTCCCCCAACCCCAAAATTCATATGTTGAAACCCCAACCTCCAATGTGACTGTATTTGGAGATAAGGCCTTTGGGGATGTGATTAAGGTTAGATGAGATCATAAGAATGGGGTCCTGATCCAGTAAGATAAGTGCCTTTAAAGAAGAGATACAAGAGAACTTGTTCTCTTTCTCCACCAGTGAGAAGGTGGCATCTGGAAGAGAACTCTCACCAGAAACTGATTGTGCTGGACCTTGATCTTGGACCCCTAGCCTTCAGAACTGTGAGAAAATTTGTTGTTTAAGCCACCCAGCAGCTTTTATTATGGCAGCCAGAGCATACTAACACAGTCAGAGTGAGAAAGGAGAAACAAAAAAGAAATCACAATGTCATTTACAACCTAGTCTTCAAAGTTGCATATCTTCACTTCCATTTTTTTTATTAGAGGCAAGTCAATAAGACCAACTCTCACTCAAGGAGAGTGAAATTAGGCTCCACGATTTGAAGGGAGATGTATAAAAAATAGTGGGCATATTTTAAGACCACCATATAGGGTATGAAATAAATAGAAGCAAAAACAATCATGCCAAGATTTCTGGACTCAGTAGTTGGAGGAACAGAGCTAGCACTAATGGAAACGTAGGCAACAATGAGTGAGTAGCAACGTCAGTTTAGTTTTGTACATGTTAAGTTTGAGTTGCCTAAAACATCTCCAAATGGAGATGTCAAGTAGGCAGTGGAATATGTGAATCTGGAATTAATGAGTAATCTGTGCTATAAATACAGATTTGGTAGTTATGAGCATACAAATGGCATTTGAAGACATGATACTTAGTGTGTAAAGAAGAGATGAGGAGGGTAGTAAAAAGGGAAGGGAGGGTAAAAATGAGGGAAGGGGAGAAGAGAGAAGAACTATGCCTGAGCCCTGGAATATTCTTACATTAAGGGAAAGAGGTATCAGGAGGAGCCAGAAAAGGAGTTGTCAGTGGGGTAAGAAGAAAACAAGGAGAGTGATATTTTGAAAGCTGAGTGTAGAAAGTGTTTCAAGGAGTACAGAGTGGTCAGCTAATGCCACTGATGATATAGGATGAAGTCTGAAAACTGACCATTGGATTTAGTAATATGGAGGTTATCAGTGACCTTAATGAGAACAGCTTTACTGGAATGTTAAGAGGAAAGTGTACTTGTGTGAAATTTAAGAGAATATGAGAAGAGAGGAATCACCTCAGTGATTCAAGTCATCTAGTATATGTTTTCTCAGATTCTCTCTTTACTGAGATTTCCTTGTAGAGTAACTGATCATCTCTTAATTGATAAAGCCAAGAGTTTTCTTGAACGTTTTTTACACCTTGATATTTTCACAGCCCTTGACACCATCAATGTACTTTCTTCATCCTGTTCATCAGCTTGTGTATGTATATGGTGCATGTGTGTTTGTATGTGTATGTGTGTGTGCTGCATCTACATGTGCACGAATATGTGTGTATTTAGTCCCATCTGCTGATCTGAGTTGCCTCTGTGACCATGCTTTCTGTCTGTCAAGCTTGGGATCTACTTATTTTATTTCTTTTTTAAAAAAAATTTTTTATACTGTAAATTCTATGGTACATGTACACAACGTGCAGGTTTGTTACATATGTATACATGTGCCGTGTTGGTTTGCTGCACCCATTAACTCGTCATTTACATTAGGTATTTCCCTTAATGCTATCCCTCTCCCAGCCCCCTACCACTCCACGACAGGCCCCAGTGTGTGATGCTCCCCACCCTGTGTCCAAGTGTTCTCATTGTTCACCTCCCACCTATGAGTGAGAACATGAGGTGTTTGGTTTTCTGTCCTTGAGACAGTTTGCTCAGAATGATGGTTTCCAGCTTCACCTATGTCCCTACAAAGGACATGAACTCATCCTTTTTGGGATCTACTTATTTTCTTAACCCAACTGCAGCTCACCACTGGAGCTTCTTTTGAAGAGTTTCAGTTGTAAGGAGAAACAGAGGAGTGGGACAGTAGCTGGGAAAAGTGGAGTCAAGGCAAAATTCCTTTCAGATGGGAGAAATACTGAAGGCTTGAAAATTGATACATTATAGAGGATTAATGCAGTAGAGAAAATAATGGTGCATGGAAGAGAGAAGGGGGCATCAATTGTCATGGTGACTATATTAAATGAGATAATATTAGCCTTCATTTAAACCCCATGTCTTAGACATTATATAAAATACTCTAGGTACATTATCCCATCTCATCCTACCTGAAGTCCTATAAGTTAAAGCATTATTATACTCATGTTATGGATGCTGATTCCAAGGCTAGTCAAGTAATGTGCCCAAGGTCACCCAGATAACGAACAGTAAAGCTGATGCTCTTGTCTACCTGATGCCACACTCTACACAGTGCCTGGCATGGACTAAAATGTGGTGAACATCTTTTTATTTGCTTCATTTATCTTTCTTCCTAGATAGCTATTACAGTGTGGTACATAGAGTAAATGCCCAATAAATGCTTTCCAGGTGTATTAGTTCATTTTCATGCTGCTATAAAGAACTGCTTGAGACTGAGTAATTTATAAAGGAAAGAGGTTTAATTGACTCACAGTTCCTTATGGCTGGGAGACCTCAGAAAACTTACAATCACGGCAAAAGGCACCTCTTCACAGGGCAGCAGAAGAAGAATGAGAACCAAGTGAAGGGGGAAGCCCCTTATAAAACCATCAGATCTCATGAGAACCTAGTCACTATCATGAGAATAGCATGGGGGAAACCACCCCATGATTCAGCTACCTCCCACTTCCCACAACATGTGGGGGTTATGGGAACTACAATTCAAGATGAGATTGGATTTGGGTGGGGACACAGCCAAACTATATTATTCCACCCCTGGCCCCTCCCAATCTCATGTCCTCACATTTCAAAACACAATCATGCCTTTCCAACAGTTCCCCAAAGTCTCAACTCATTCCAGCATTAACCCAAAAGTCCACGTCCAAGGTCTCATCTGAGACAAAGCAAGTCCCTTTGGCCTATGAGTCTGTAAAATCGAAAGCAAGTTAGTTAGTTCTGAGATACAATGGAGGTACAGGCATTAGGTAAACACACCTGTTCCAAATGGGAGAAATCGGCTAAAACAAAGGGGCTACAGGCCCCATGCAAGTCTAAAATCCAACTAGGCAGTAATTAAATCTTAAAACTCCAAAATAATCTCCTTTGACTCCATGTCTCACATCCAGGTCACACTGATGCAAGAGGTGGGCTCCCTGGCCTTAGGTAACTCCACCCCTGTGGTTTTTCAGGGTAAAGCCCCCCTTCCAGCTGCTTTCCCAGGCTGGCATTGAGTGCCTGTGGCTTTTTCAGGTGCCCAGTGCAAGCTGTTGGTGGATCTACCATTCTGGAGTCTGGAGGATGGTGGCCCTATTCTCACAGTTCCACTAGGCAGTACCCCAGTCGGGGCTTCAACCCCACATTTCCTTTCCACACTACCCTAGCAGAGGTTCTCCACCAGGGCCCTGCTCCTGCAGCAAACTTCTGCCTAGACATCCAAGCATTTCCATACATCCTCTGAAATCTAGTTGGAGGTTCCTAATCCTCAATTCTTGACTACTGTGTATCCACAGGCTCAACACCATGTGGAAGCTGCCAAGGCTTGGGTCTTGCACCCTCTGAAGCCACAGCCCAAGCTGTACCTTGGCCCCTTTTAACCATGACTAAAGCAGCTGGGACACAGGATACCAAAGCCCTAGACTCCACACAGAAGGAGTACCCTGGACCCAGCCCAGGAAAACATATTTTCCTCCTAGGCCTCCAGGCCTATAATGGGAGGGGCGGCTGCAAAAGTCTCTGATATGCCCTGGGGACATTTTCCCCATTGTCTTGGTGATTTACATTTGGCTCCTCATTAGTTATGCAAATTTTTGCAGCTGGCTTGAATTTCTCCTCAGAAAATGGTTTTTTCTTTTCTATTGCATCCTCAGGGTGCAAATTTTCCAAACTTTTATGCTGTGCTTCCTTTTTAAACATAAGTTCCAATTCCAAACCATATCTTTGTGAATACATAAAACTTTTAACAGCACCCAAGTCACATCTTGAGCACTTTCCTGCTTAGAAATTTCTTCCACCAGATACCCTAAATCATCTCTCTCAAATTCAAAGTTCTACAAATCTCTGGGGCAGGTGCAAAATGCCGCCAGTCTCTTTGCTAAAACATAGCAAGAGTCACCTTTATTCCAGTTCCCAAAAAGTTCTCCATCTCCATTGGAGACCATCTCAGCCTGGACTTCATTGTCCATATCACTATTAGCATTTCAGTCAAAGCCACTTGACAGGTCTCTAGAAAGTTCCAAATTTTCCCACATCTTCCTGTCTTCTTCTGAGCCCTCCAAACTGTTCCAACCTCTTCCTGTTACCCAGCTCCAAAGTCGCTTCTACGTTTTTGGGTATCTTTACAGCAGTGCCTCACTACCCAGTACCAATCTACTGTATTAATTCATTTTCATGCTGCTATAAAGAACTGCCTGAGATTGGGTAATTTATAAAGGAAGGAGGTTTAATTGACTCACAGTTTCCCATGGCTAGGGAGGCCTCTGAAAACTTACAATCATGGCAGAAGGTACCTCTTCAGAGGGTGGCAGGAGAGAAAATGAGAACCAAGCAAAGGGGTAAGAGCCTTATAAAATCACCATATCTCATGATAACTCACTCACTATCATGGGAATAGCATGGGGGAACCACCCCCATGATTCAATTACCTCCCACCAGGTCCCTCCCACAATACGTGGGGATATGGGAACTACAATTGAAGATGAGATTTGGGTGGGGAAACAGCCAAACCATATCACTAAGTAAATTTTCTTAATGAAAATGAAAATTTATTTAGAAAATGAGTGTAAATATTGAACTGTTTTTATGCAGTCCTTAAAAGATACCCTGCTATTCAAGAGTTGCCCCTAAATTATATCTTTCTTATAAACAAATTAAAATAATTCAGAAAATTATCACTTAATTTTGAGAATTTATATTAGATTCCTTAATGTATACTTTCATATTCAACAGCCACGCAATTCAACTTATAGAATGAAATTTCTAACATTGGTATGACAAGTAATTATTTCTCTAGAATCATTGGGCATCAGAGAATCCAGTTGATAGAATAATACAAATGACAATTTTATACCATCTGAAGATTACCAATTAAAAAAAATCAAAAACTCTCCTTAGCACCAAAACTTGCCTTAAGATCTTGCTTTGCTGCCTGTCAATGAGGTATTTCTTGGTTTCTTCATGCCTCAGGGCTGAGGTTACGAAAATGAATTATGATCACGTTTCAATGGAAAAGCAGCCAGACGGTTTAACCTTCCTAGTTTTCTGAATTCTGAATCAGTGGAATTCTGAGATAATGTCAGAAGAAAGTTTTATTAGGAAACAAAGATAGGAAACCAAAGTAGCCTGGAAGTGCATTTAAAGGATACCATACATCATTCTGAGTAGACTTCAGCAAACGCACGGAGTGAAAAACGTGTATCCAAAGAGCAGCAGGATCTCCCAAGAGCAGCTAGTTCTTCCTGGACCAGTATTTCTGCCAAGAACCCCACCTTGGATGTCCTGAATGTTGGAGGGTTTTGCATCAAGTCACAATCTCTTATAATCTTACCAATAATAATAACGATAATCATAACTTCTGTGGCATCTCTTTTGAGCCCATTGTGGCAATAGAATGTCTGTGTGTATATTTAAGCATTTTTACAGCAATGCTGTGTTGATAAGCACCATCCATTCCAACAGTCCTGATCCATTCAACAATAAGTGCCATTCTGCTGAAATGTTTCCTTCCTTGTCTCAGGCCAAAGGCAACTATGCTGGAAAAGCCTCAGCCAAATTTCTTGAACTGCATTTGAGTTATACATGAACGATGGAAAAAAAACTACACTTTTCCTGTATTTAAAATTTGTTCAGAATTATTCATTTCTTTATATCTATAGCATTATAAGGTAGTGGCACACTTGACTGCATTTAATTTTTTTCCTAATATTTTCTTAGCTTTATAAGTTCACTATTTTAAAAAATTTGAAATATATGCTAAGGTGTTCAATAAAGCTAATTTTAATGACATTCAAGAGATTTTTCTTCGGTTCCCCAGCCGATGTCCATGCTCCTCAATGAGGAAGGAAAAATCAATTCAATTATCAAAGCACGGTTAATTGCTTTCAAGATTAGGGTGATTTAAAGAGCAGCAAACTATTTTATCTGTACTCAGCAGTTTTGGCTAAGAATATTCTCCTAAGCGCACTGGAAGAGAAGTTTAAAATTCCATGAGTTCACATGTGACATCCTTCCCAGATCTTGCCTTGCTTGTCATTAATAGAGTTAATGGCAGGGGCTCTAATACCAAAGAGCCACAGCATGGGGACATTATTTTCAACTAGTATTATCTGTTTTGTCTCTCAAAAGACAGATATTTTTAGGCCTTGGTGCTTGGCAGTCCCAATTTGAATATTTAGTCAAAGTAGTTTTGTGAACATGCATAGAATAGAAAGAAAGCTTGTTTATCTACTTTATATATTCGCTGTGAACCAGAGGTCTTTTACTTCTAGTGTCACTTGAGTTTAGTTCAGTTTTTGCAGCTTGTATCAGGTTGGCAGAACCTTCTAGAAGCTATGATATGAAGATAGTAAAATGTGGCTTCTGCTCTTCAGGAGCTTACAGTCCAGAAAGGAGGGTAGACAGAAGGACAAATCATTTCATCTTCAGGGTAAAATGCAATTAGGATCCATGGAAGGCTCAACCAGAAAGGTTCCTGGGCAGCTGTGCCTGCTCTGAGGAGAGAAGGGTGGTATGAAGGTCACCAGGAGAAGGGAAGTTATCTTCCGGGTGGAGGTAGACATGTGAGCACAGACAAAGAGATGTGAATCAGCTGGGTGTGCACAGGAAACACTCTGGTATTATTAGGGCATCAGCTACAAGTGAGAGAGGGGTGGGAAGCGAGGAGAGGAAGCTCTTAGGTTGAACATCAAGTGTCATCCTGCAGACCATGGAGAATCACAAGAAGGCTTTAAATGGGGATGTAAAATATATATAGACCATGGTTTAAATTTCAACATCTTTTGATGATTAAAAACATATATAGATCACAGAAAATTAGGAAATTACAGAAGATTATAGAAAAAAATATATAATCTCACCACCTAGAGACAACCAGCACTAACACTACCATTGTGCTGTTTTTCCTAACAGTTTTCCATATGCATGTTTGTGCGGGTATATATATAATACATATGTATGTATATGTAAGGTATATATAATGCATGTATATGTGGTAGTGATTTTCCTAACAATCTTTCATTGCATAAACATATATATAATGCACATGTATATGTAAATTAACGACAAGAAAATGTATTTTCTTAACAGATGATCCGTGGAAGGGAGAGAGCAGTGTGCTGGAGGGGATGCTTTGGCAAGTCCGCTGAAGAACACAAGTGAGCCTCGACCGCTCCCCAGCGTGGAAGAAGGAAGGCAATAAATACTGTAAAGGAGGACGAGGAAGGAGCACTGAGTTCTATGTGGAAAGAAAGGGTCAGAAAGAGGAAAATGCCTATTCACATGCATGGCGTTTAACAGATTTATTAGGTTGTTTGCTGTGTGATGTAAATCTCCTCCTCTCTCTCTTTGAAATTTCTTGAGTGAATTCTACATTGTTCATCCATTCACGTTTATGTGCCAGCAAGCTTTGAAGCACTGTAAAAATAAAAAAGGTTACACCACTGTTAGACATCTGGGAAACATCTATGTTACAGAAGGACTATATATTAATTTGTCTCATTTGTGGGAAGGAAATACTATGATTAGAGAAGGTACATCTCTCTCTTTTATGAATGGAGTACATCTTATTTTTCTAAAATTTGTATTTGAACGTATTTATTTCTAATTGTCAAAAATGTGAAAAGAGAAATTTAAAAAATTTTTAGTTTCTCTTGTCCCACCATTTTATGTACTTCCAGGTTGTCAAGAAATTTGGAATTAGATAATTTTCTAATGTATATTACAGATCTTTTATTTCAAGAATGTTTATATTTTAATTAAATTTCATAACTGCATTAAAATATACTTAACTATGTTTTTCCAGTTTTATTATTTAGTTTTTCATTTAGGAAATATTTATGTTTGTGTGTATGTGTGTATATATACACATATATATGTACACACATATATAGTTACCCTTCTAGAATTCTTTAGTTTGATTGCATCTCTATTGACTAGATAATGGTATATGTCTTATTTATTTATTTATTTATTTATTTATTTATTTTTAAGACAGTCTCATTCTGTCACCCAGGTTGGAGTGCAGTGGCACAATCTCAGCTCACTGTGACCTCCATCTCCTGGGTTTAAGTGATTCTCCTGCCTCAGCCTCCTGAGTAGCTGGGACTACAGGCATGCACCAGCACGCCAGCTAATTTTTGCATTTTTAGTAGAGATGGTTTTTCACCATGTTGGTCAGGCTGGTCTGGAACTCCTGACCTCAGGGGATCCGTCTGCCTCCACCTCCCAAAGTGCTGGAATTATAGGTATGAGCCACCACGCCTGGCCAGTATATGTCTTTGGATAAAATTTTTTCAGAAAGAGTGAATGAACCATGATAACTAATCTTTACCTAGCACTTCCCATGTGCCAGTCACTATTCTTTATCTGTATTAACTCATTTAATCTAGACAACAACACCATGAGTAAGTTACCATTACCCAAGTAGTGAGTCTTGGGGTGGGTTGAAGGAAGGATGACTAAATATAGGGAGATCAATCAGGAGGCGATTACAAGAAACCTGGTGAGGGACAAGGGAGGCCTCAGTGAGAAAGAGACAGATGTGAGAAATGTGATGGAACTGAAAATGAAACAATTATGGGCTGAATGGGTATGAAAGCAAGAATAGTGAGTAGGGGCCAGCTGACCCGGTTGGCAGGGACTCTTGTGGTTTTAGCACGGATAGACCCACTCCTGGGAGGCCTTTCAATCCCAGACAAACTGGGATGGTTGGTCATTCTAGGAGGCAATGACAGTCCTGAGATTTCATTTCTGGCTAGCTCAAAGAATTATGGTGTCTTTAACAAAAACAGGATGCACCGGCGGAAAGAGGCCTACAGGAGAAAAATAACCAGTTAGGTTTGGCATGGTAAGTGTGGGGTTCTTGCGGGGCAGCTGGCCGTGGGACCCAAGCTCATAGCAGACTCGGTCGGAATGAGAGTCACAGGTGAGGAGTTGCTCACCTGGAAGCAGCTGAAGCTCTGATATTAGGTAAACTTTCCCCAGGAGAGAGTTCGGAGAGAACAGTAATAAGAAAAACAACGGGTCCTTGAGTGGCTCTATTTAAGGGACAACCACTATCATCTACTTTATGCAAACAAGAAAGCGATGACCCAAAAAAGGTAAGTAACTCACCTGAAATCCCACAGCTATCAAGTGGCAGAGCTGAGATTTGAACCCAGTCATTATGATGCCAAAATGCACATACTTAACAGTTTCACTGTACTCTGTAGTGTCACTTAAGAACCCTTACATACTCAAGAAGACTTCTACTGTGACCACCACTTTTAAACAATAAAAGTAGGCACAATCCAGAGGAAAACTGAAAAGTTTTCATTGAATTTGTCAATTAGGAAGTCATTGAATGCCAGAGCTATTTTCCGAGGAATCAAGAGGTGGAACCAGGTTAGAGTTGGTTGAAGATGGGAGGGAACTACTAATTGGAGTATGTTCTAGGTTCAAAGAAGAAAGTGTGTTTAGATACATAAATATCTACCTATCTCTGTCTAAATATATATATATGAATGTGTGGGCATGTGGCATATAACTGGCCCCTTTCCTATAAGGAGATTGAGACTGAAAGGCATCGGTATATGAGAGGAGACAGCCTAGCATGTTTATAGGCTGAAAGCACCATAAGGAAGGGAAAGAGAAAAGTAAATAATTGAGGGATTAAGTCTGAGGGAAATCAGAAAGTAGTGGAATCACGAGCATAAAGAGAAAAACTGGCCTTAAATAATAGTTTGGTGCAAAAGTAATTGTGGATTTGCCATTACTTTTAAGACTCTTTTCTCCTAAGCCTGGAAATAAGTGGTTAAGGTGGGCCCAGGTGGAATCTACAGCTGGGGTTGACCAGAAGCTGAGTGAACACTGCACTGCATGGGTGCCAAGTTTCTTGCAAATAAGAGACATAGGGGTTGGATGAGGGCTTCCGGGGGGTGCTGAATGCTTGGAAGACACTCTGGGGAGAATGGCAGGTGCTGCGACATAGATTAAAAAAAAAGATGACCAAGTTGTACTGCAGACTTAGCTGAGACCAGAGAACAGGCATATGGAGGGAATTATTTTCAGTGGGGGTTTGCAGTTCTGTTATCATACTAATATTTGTGAAACGTTATTATGTGTGCAGCTTGGAACTAAGTGCTCTTTCAGCAGCATTACACTTAACAACTCCATGAGGCGTGAGTCATTCCTCCCACTTTGAAGATTCAGGAAACTGAGGCATAGAAATTTTTAAATGAATATACTGTATATCTACAGTTAGTAAGAATAGGAGTAAGAAAGTCAACCATGGAACTTAATATTCCCCTTAGTGCCTGAAGGAGGCTAAAATCAAAAAGCATTAAATTCAGAATAAACTATAGTTTACTAGATTTATTAGAACAAACTGTTAGGAAACGTCGGCTGAAAAGAAGGCAACATGGTGTGCTAAGTAATAAGGACCATCATGAGTCTTTTCTAACAGAAACTTCAGGACTTAAATCTAAGGGACTGGGCCACTCACGATGGCAAGTTTTTACAGAATCACTTACACAAGCATCATGTAGGCGTGTGGTCCAAGACCCTGCCCACCCTGGCCTCGACACCTTGCCAGCCTCATCGAGCTCTACTGATCTGCTCATTAACACACGTTAGCCAAAATCCTGGGGAACACCAACAGCTAAAGGTGCAATCCTCAAGGACGAGTCCATGTAATATTTAGAACGGATTTCTGGTTATTCATGTGGGCCATTTGGCCATCAGAACTGGATAACCTGGGGATTGTTTAATGAGGCTTCTTGGTAGTTGAGGCCTTCTCTGTGCCCCTTCAGTATATTGCGCCACATTTGCTATTTCAGATCCCATCACATTTTCTTACAGTTGTTGGTTTGCACACATTTCTCCCCAACTCACAGAGAACAGACAAAATACGATGATATCCACAGGACTATCAGACTATCGGCTACATACTAGGTGATTTGTGTATATTTAAAGAATGAGTAAATGATGAAAGGAATGAATGGGCAAGCCAATTTTAGGTTTCATTTGAATGAAACGTGGTTGCACAGGTGACGGTCAGCATACATTGATGACTACTTTCAGTTAATGGGATCTTTAAAATGTAGCACAGTGTATAAAGTAGTTTCAAATTTAATGTTGATGAAGAGGTTATCAAGTAGAGGTTCTGATAGGCTTGCAATAAAGAAGGGTTCATTCTTTATTGCATCATTTGAGATCCTACAAGATTTAATCCCAAACTACCTTTTTAATGATATTTCTCTATATTTTCCTTAAAATGCCCATCATTTCAAATAACTCTTAACTGATCCTTGTTTAAGCCCCTACTTGTCTATGTTCTTCCCACCACCTGAATTGACTTTCCTTTCCACATTTGCAATTTAAAATCTTCCCAAGCTCCAAGCTAAGCTCCAATCTCCTTCTTGACAGCATGTAACATTACTGTGGTTAGAAGAAATCTCCCCTTTTTCCTTTTTTTAAAATAATTTCCATGTTTATTTTAGATTCAGGGGGTACATATGCAGTTTTGTTACATGGGTATACTGCGTGACACTGAGGTTTGGGGTATGAGCGATCCCATCACTCAGAAAGTGAGCACAGTACCCAACAGGTAGTTTTTCAGCCCTTGCCCCTCCCTTCCCCTCTCACCCCTCTAGTCAGTAGTCGCCAGTTCCTATTGTTCCCTTCTTTTTGCCCACAATTACCCAATATCTGGCTCCCACTTATAAGTGAGAACTAACCCTTAACCTCTTCCACCTATTGCAGTTAGAAATCTCATTGTGACATCCACAAGGCAAGTGAATATTTGAATATTGGCTCAATCATTAACTAATTTTGTGACCTTAGAAAAGTCACCTAGCCTTTCTGAGCCTCATAATCTTCATCTGCAAATGGAAACATAGTAATTCCTGCCTCTCGTTGTTACTATGAACACTGTAATATTGAATATAATTAAATACTCTTCCTCATCCTTTTTATAATTGCTTGTGTTTGGGTAAGCTGGTGTACTAGACACAAGTTCCTCGAAGGCAGAAGTACTCTTCAATGAATCTTCACAATACTCCAAACACATAATACTCAATAAAAATTAAAATGAATATGTAATCTGTCTGTGTCCTTTCTGTGCAAATAGAGACTGCGAAGATAATTAGAAACAGGGTTTTTTTCCCCTTAGTTATGTTAGCTGTTTTCTCCTATACACTTGCTCTTATTTCATTTTTTATTAAAGACCTAAATAAAAAAAGCTAGACTGTGTTTAGTCAGTCACTAATTCTAGATTAGTAGTAATTTTAGTTATGAGATTTTTATTGAGTATATCCTCCAACACTGATATAATTATAAAATAGCTGCACATTCATGTTACTACATATTTTACATATACATGGAAACAACTTACAACAGTGCCTAGTACATCAAAGTTAGCTATTATTATAATTATTAGTGCAGAAAACAATGATTAGGAATAGTTTGTTGTTTCTTTTGTTGCAAGCAGCAGAAATTAATTGTCAACCTTTAACAAGAAAAAAGGTCCCATGAAATGGTTCCTTATCATTTACAGAATTAGAGGAAGAACGGAAAAATTATGAAAAGCATAGAACATTGCTGGAGGGTATTGCTATTGGATGACAAGCACCAATCTCTTTCCAGAAACAATCTTTGGTCAAGATTTTTCTTTTCCTGGAAAGGAGAAATGGACTTCAAATGAATTTTGGACCACCCCAGAGGAGCATGGGCTAATGATTGGCAGCCATTCTGAGCCAAATACTAGGACCAGCAATGGGCAAGCAGGAGGAATATATGTTCTGTACAAAACTTAAAGAGGAAACAACTCATCATTATATCATGCTCGGCTTTGTGAATTTTTCTAGACTCTATTTGTGGTTTTTTAAATTTTATCATTTGCCAATTTATGGGAATCAATATGTGGGGAACTGTAGACTACAAATACGGGCTTTGTTCTAATTAGGAATTTTATTAAATGTTATTTAAGCAAAGGAAAAGATAACCCTAAAGCTCCAAGCCATTCCCTACAGGTTATCAAGCAAATACAGAGACGTACAACCAACCTCGTAAATATGTTATTGTTGTTCTCTGCATTTGACAATTCAATTTTTATTGATTATGATCTGTGGCACAAAGGTTTTGAGGCAAAGTCTGTTCAGTGATAGGTAAATACATGGAATGCTTCCTGTCAGGTTCATTCATTCATTCAACACGTATTACAAGCCCTGGCCTGGAGCTAGGGAGACAAAGGTAAACAAAGCTCACGGACCAATGCTGGAGAGGAGACACACTCATCATCACACAGGTAAGTATATGACTACAGAGGAGGACAAATTCTATGAAAAAAAAGAAAACTTCCTATGAAAAATATAATTGGAAATTCTCCTTTGTATTGAGTAATCAAAAAAGCCTTTTCTGAATAAGTGAGAGATGATAATGATGGCAGAGATGAAGATATGGATTCCAGATACATTGCAGAAGATAGAATTTATAGGACTTCACACAACCTGATTGAGAAAAGGTGAGTCCCAGGTTCCTGGCATAAGAAACCAGGTAAATGGGGTGCTACTTACTAAGATGTGGTCACTGGAGTAGCAGTAAATCCAGAGGGGATGGTTAAGTGTTAAAGTTGTTAAATTTGAGCTGCTACATGATATTCAAGTGGAAATATCAGGAAATTCAGCAGGAAGATACAGTGGTCTGAGCATAAAAGAGCCAGGGATGAAGATACGCTTTTGGATGTTGTCATAGATGGATGTTAATTGGAGTTGTGGACAAGGGCAAAATTGCTGAAAAAGAACATGGACAATGAGATGAAGTGGAAACTCAGGGCACAGCACTGGAAACTCCAACTTTCGGTAATGAATAAGCAGGAGAAGACCCCGAAGAGACTGAGAGTGTCCCAAGACATGTGGACAGAAGAAAGCTGCATACACACGATCAGAAAATGAGAAACATCACAGGAGATGCATGTCATGTGGAAATTTAGAGGAGAGAAATTATGTCCAATCATGGAACCAGCTTTAGACAAATCAGTTTTCAAGTGCAACTGCCTTTTCCAGCCTCTCCTGGCTAGAAACCAGCTGCACTGAAATAGAAACTTGTAATAAGTTGCTTTTTCAGAACACGTTGGTGGCATTGTCAATCTTGGAAAACAAGAGGATGAGACAACACCTCTGGATGACTAAGAATCAGAAAACTGTCCTAACTCTTTTAATGACATGATTATGGGAACTGACTTGTGTTGGGAAGCAGCTGGGAAAGTGAAACCATCTTTGTGAAAAGGTCTGTCTCTGTATTGGGTTTGCACCAAGACTTTCCTCACCTCTCTCGAGTGACAACAACATAATGTGCCACGATGTTGTCTTAAAACTGAGACTCTCAAAAAGCTGTGGCCCCTATGCAAGAGGAGAATGGTTTCTATTATCTGCGGCTTAGACGTCAATGAAGAGATTTCACATGAGCTATAATTGGAATCGTGTGTGGGCTGGGACCTGCAGAGACAGGAGTGAGACAAAAACAGACAAAGACGTCTGCAAGGTGTTTGCGTGTGCAAACACGTGTGTGTGGAAAGGCAGAGGACAATCACAGAGGAGCGGGAGCTGCTTATAGTGGCCAGAGCATCCGTGGCCTGAATGAGAGCAGAGTGAGATGAGGCAGCAGAAGTCATATAAAGCCTGGCCTATGAACAATATTAAATTCCACACCAGGAATGTTGTCAATGGGAGAGGATATTCTTTGTGGAGGACTGAGCTGGGGAACTCTGTGTGTGTGTGTGTGTGTGTGTGTGTGTGTGTTTAATTCATCTGCATTTTACTGTTCTCTGTTCCTACTCCTTGATATGGAGAAAGAAAAGTCAATCCTCAGGAAAATAATGTCTGAGAATAAAGCTCTCTTGTCCCAGAAAGGCTAGTGATGAAGGAGGAGGAAGAAGACCTGCAAAGCAACAAAGACCTGGCAGCAGAGGGAGGTAATCAGCAGGAAAATCTCCACTTGCCAAATCCTCACACCAGCGACTACAGGCTGGAGTCACTCCCCAAATCTAATGATTTGACGCCTTAGACCTCTGGACCCAGAAAGAACGAAACAAACCTCTGCTCTTCCACAGGACATTTGCTCTTACTTCGCTCTTCAGAGCAGGTGCCTGACTTTTGTTTCCAGTCTCCTTCTGTCTCTTCCCCAAGTCCTCAGGGAATATTTTAGAATTAAAAAAAATTACATGATTAAGCTGAGTTATAGAAGAATGGCCAAGTAGTGGGTCTTGGGCTGGGTTGAAGGAAGGATGACTAGGTATAGGGAGATCAATCAGGAGGTGATTACAAGAAACCTGGTGAGGGACAAGGGAGGCCTCAGTGAGAAAGAGACAGATGTGAGAAATGTGATGGAACTGAATATGAAACAAATTTTGGGCTGATTAGACATGAAAGCAAGAATAGTGAGTAGGGGCCAGCTGACCCGGTTGGCAGGGACTCTTGTGGTTTTAGCACGGATAGACCCACTCCTGGGAGGCCTTTCAATCCCAGACAAACTGGGATGGTTGGTCATTCTAGGAGGCAATGACAGTCCTGAGATTTCATTTCTGGCTAGCTCAAAGAATTATGGTGTCTTTAACAAAAACAGGATGCACCAGCGGAAAGAGGCCTACAGGAGAAAAATAACCAGTTAGGTTTGGCATGGTAAGTGTGGGGTTCCTGCGGGGCAGCTGGCCGTGGGACCCAAGCTCATAGCAGACTCGGTCGGAATGAGAGTCACAGGTGGGGAGCTGCTCACCTGGAAGCAGCTGAAGCTCTGATATTAGGTAAACTTTCCCCGGGAGAGAGTTCAGAGAGAACAGTAATAAGAGAAACAACCGGTCCTTGAGTGACTCTATTTAAGGGATAAAGGCAGGTAGAGGAACTGGAGAGGGAGACAAAGAGGGAGAGGACAGCGGAGCAGAAGACAGGGCTGAAGGGAAAGGAGAGAAAGGAAGGCGTGTGCAGGCAGCTGTTCTTCAATGTTTCAAGATTGAAAGGAGAGATTGCAAGGTAGAAGATTAGGCCTTTGGATTTAGTGGCTAAGATGTGATTGACGGCCTTGGAGAAGAAATTTTAGTGGTAGTAAGGGTTGAAACTCTGCATCAAGAAATTCCAGAATAAATGGGCAGAGACACAGAGGAAACGCAAAAATAGCCTCTCAAGGAGCTTGGCAATGTAGAAAAGAAGGATGATGGCCGGGCGCGGTGGCGCATGCCTGTAATTCCAGCACTTTGGGAGGCCAAGGCGGGCAGATCACCCGAGACCAGCCTGACCTGGTGAAACCCATCTCTGCTAAAAGTACAAAAAAAAAAACAAAATTAAGCGGACATGTGCGGGCACCTGTAATCCCAGCTACCCAGGAGACTGAGGCAGGAGAACCGCTTGAACCCGGGGGGCGGAGGTTGCAGTGAGCCGAGATCGCGCCACTGCACTCTGACCTGGGCAACAAGAGAGAGACTCTGCCTCAGAAAAAAAAAAAAAAAAAAAAAAGAATGACAAGCTAGTAAGCTATTTTAGCATCATTTAGCATCACATTAACTTTTAAAACACTAATGGACAGTTGATAAGCGGCCGTGGTATGGAAAAGCACTCTGTAAAATTGTCAAATATTTACCAGTAACCAGTGATGGGACTTGGTGAGGCACTAGCCCCCCAATCCACTGTCCCTGAGGTCTGTGACTGGATAACTCAGCTCAGACATTTTCCGAGGTTTCTTACACCTTCACTGGACTTTCTAGAATTTCAGACCATGAAACAACCATTCTTCTGTGACGCCAAACTGATTTTCCCCAATTATCTAAAGCATCATCGTCTGATAGAACGTACCATAAGGATGGAAATGCTCTATTTCAGCGGCATCAAATGCCATGACCACGAGCCACATGTGGCTATTGAGCGCTCAAAATGTGGCCAGTGTGATGGATTAACTGAATTTTTAATTTTATTTAATTTTAATGAATTTAAATGTAAATGGCCACATATGGCTGGAACCTAATGTATGCGATAGTGCAGCCCTAAGGAACCATCATGAAATTCTCAGAAAATTTCAAACTCAATTTAGAATATTTGCATACCATGTGCTATATTTTGCTGGACTGTGAAACAGACAAGCTCTTGAGTACATTACCTGCCAAAATGTTTTACCAAATAAATGCACGATGAAAGAAAGCTGGGTTGGCTACTACCAGGATAACTGTCCTGGCAGAGAATGAGTTTCACCACAAAAGAAAAATGCCTCTGAAAAGAGTTAGTTTCACTTTCTGTTACTAAACAAAGTAGCCCCAAATGCGTTAGGAGAAACTTGCTGAGTGGGAGACAGGCTCAGAAGCATGCTGGAATTAGATCACTGCATCTAGAGCTGGTGTGTACCTAATGACTAAATTAGTCCTAATTGGTTAACTGGTTTAACTGATTATGCTAGAATAAAAGCTGCTGAAGGCTAGATAAAGCAAAGTTTATTATCTAAATAGCACTATTTAAAAAAAAAAAATTAGCACATGTCATAATGTAGTATAAAAGATATTGAACTAGTTGACTTGGATTGTGGTCCTGATCATAGCATTTATTAGTTGCAAAGTAAAGTTAAGATAGGTACACTACCTGGGCCTCAGTTGGTTCATTTATAAAATGAATCAGATCCTACACTAACAGCAATAATGATAATCATTATTACAATAAGTCCTGAGATGGCCAACTTTGAAATTTTATTAAATAAGCCACCTCTCACATACATTACATTAATGATTCTCTGAAGAAACATTTACAATTAAAAGTGGCACCCCAGTGTGGCAGTTCCCCAATAAGTTAAACATGGAATTACCGTATGACTCAGCAATTCCACTCAAAAGAATTGAAAACGTGTTCAAACAAAAACTTGTACAGGAATGTTCATAGCATCACTATTCATAATAGCCAAAAGGTGGATAAATGAATTGTGGCATATTCATACAACAGAGTATCATGACCATATAAAGGAATATAGAATTGATACCTGCTTCAACCAGGATGAATCCTGAAAACCTCATGTGAAGTACAGAAGCCAGACACAAAAGACGATGTATGATACAAAACGTCTAGGACGGGCAAACTCACACAGACAGAAGCAGATAATTTGTTGCTGGGGTACAGGGGAGGAGTAGTGGGAGTGACTGCTGATGAGATGGGGTTTTCTTTGGGGATGATGAGAACATTCTGGAACTAGACAGCAGCTTGCACCACACTGTGGATGTACTAAATGTCTCTGAATTTACACTTTAAAATGGTTAAAATGGTAAATTTTATGTTACGTGTCTCATGCCACAATTTTTTTGAATGCTAGAGAAAGAGTGGAATTGCTCATTTGAAAACTGATTAAACTCAAAAAAATAAGATTCTCCTATGGGTTAACAACCATTTCATGAAATACTAACCTAATAATCTAGTAATTCACTCTAAACTTCCTCTAGATCTACAGCCCCATGTATAAAAAGAGGACAGTGAATTCGCTAGATCAGTGGTTCCAGCCATGATGTCAGACACACTAGTTTCTGTCAGTCAGTTGTATGAAAAGGGAAGAACTACATCTAATAGCATGGAGTTGGGTATAGCCTACAGTCCACGTCACCCATGAAAAAGTCTCAAACTCAAAACCTGGCTATCTAGTAGGGAGCATCCTCATGGAAGAAAGGTTTGGACTCACTCATTTAAATGATTCAGTATGAAATAGCTGCAGCCCATAAGCACCTCAGAATGGTGCTAGAATAATGTCAGGCCATTTTCTTAAAGAGAACACCATGAAATGATCACCAAGAATATTTTTTAAATGTGAGTTTTAGGCCAACACCTTTTCCAGGTATACTCCATGCTATAGCAAGGGATTTCAGAATAAATCTTCCATCTGGCCCATTGGGATATTCTACAATGAGCAGGCCACAGATGCTTTAATAATCTCTACCAGTCATTCACGACCTGCTAAAGACCAAAGTAAGGACAGTTTACAAGGAAAATAATAAAGTAGATGAGACCAAGGCCCCACTAGCAACTCAAGGAAAATGGAAGAAGCAACTAGGAAAAAGGAGAAGAAAATGTCAGAGGCACCGAAAGAGTGATTCAAAAATTTGGCTGTATCACTGGAATTTTTTTCTAGAGAAAATTTTCAGCATGGGTATGACTAATTTCCTAAGGTGTGGATTTTCTCCCCTGATATATATATATAACTTGCACCAAATGCTTTACCATTAACTCAGGTATGGTAAACATATTTATAAATGTCTCTTTGAATACTAAACTAAAAAATCTCTCAATAGTGAGTCAACATATAACTAAATTTGTACCATTTTCAAGTAGATGTTAACATTTAGAAACACATTTTATTCCCTATGTTGACTTTAGATCTTTTAGATGCATACATCCCTGGAGAATGGTTTAGGTACTTCGAGAAAGTTATTACACATCCTGGGCACCATGTAGACTTTTAGTCAAAATGGAAACACTCAAAGCATCTGAGAGAGACGAGAATTTGTTGTGCAATCCTCTTAAAATTAAAATGCCCCAATGCAACATTTTTCAATTGAAGGATACAGAATACACACTAGGCATTTAAAACACTGCATTGGGTAAGAAAAGCTTTATATTGAGCTTTTCCTCTTTTTTAAACTTTGATTTTTCCATTCATACAAAAGCCAGATTTGGTAAAAATCTCACGCAGTCCTTCATGTAGATTCAAACCTTCACTCAGGGAAGGGAGACATCTACTGGTGGATAAAATAAAAAATTTAGATCCATCTATCTATTTATCTATCTATCTGTCTATCTATGCAGATGTATATATATATAAATAATATATATAGAATATAGATTATATATTCTATAAATACATACACACACATAGATACACATATAAATACATACATACACATACCACATCCTGTAATCACAAAACAAGTACTCAACCAAAGGCGTTTTGTAGATATTAAAAAGGACACAGTTAAAATCTACTTTAATATGAAGATCATGGCCTGAAGCAGAAAGTTACAAAGGAATGACACAGGCAAGCACAGCTGGTTAATGTGACGTAGAGAAAATACAGCACAGCAACCTCTGTGGATGAATTAGGTAATTATACAGTTCGTTTCTCACTGAAAATTCCAATATTATTTCAACTTAGCAAATTCTCATTTTTAATAAGATTTATTTTACTCTAACGTAGTAACTACCCCAGATTATTATTTTGTGTGTGTGTGTGAACCACTGACATTATTTTGGGTCATTTCTAAATTTTATTTTGGTCTCAGTCTATGTAAAGATCATCCTGAATTTTTATTTATTCATTCATTTATTTTATTTGAACCATTAATGCTCAGTTGGGTCATGTTTTCTGGCATGGTGTCAAAGAATATCACTGGACCTGCTTATGCTGATGTCACTGTCATCTGCTGACTGATCAGTGAAGCAAGAGAGAGAATTTCTTCTCAGCACACGAAGGCCCCGTGCCTTCTTGCTATTTCTCTTTCTTCTCTAAAAAGGAAAGAACAAAAAAAAAAAAATCCTTTCCCCAATCAGCAGTAATCTCTCCAAAGGTCTTTTAATTTCAAAAGTCATAAGTGTTAATTAGCTATTATTAAGTGCCCTCTGTATAAATTAACATGATTGATGAAAAAATTAAGGCTAATGAAAAATGTAGCAATGCATGTATTTTTAAGCGACTGTATTAAAAGATGGCGGTCCCTCTGGACAGAAACTAAGGCCCTCTGTTCTGTATCCTGACTTTATTATCTCTTGCTATCTTTCCCCCAACACTTTTTTTTTTTTTTTTTGCACTATGAAAAAAAAATACTGAATCTTTGACTTAATTCAGTAGTTTGATCCTTTCTTTTTTCTTTTTTTTTTTTTTTAACTTGGCACACTAAATTTCACACCTTTATTTAATATTGTCCCATGGGGTACAAAGTCCCTCTTTTAACACTCCAAGTGGAAGTAAATGTCATTTCTATTTAGAAAAGATCAAGTCCAACTCCTCTCCAGAGTGGAACTGGGGTGCGAGGCAGCCGATGAGACCACCCTGAGGGGCACCCACGCTGTGGCGCGGAACCAGGAGGGCTGATGAGTCACTGCCTTGCCTCCTTCCATTTCCTTACCTCACTCTTGAGTATTTGGGACCTAGTTCAAAATTAACAAAAGTTTTTCACAAAAATTAAAAAAGAACCTACAAACCTATACCTTCTCTTGAAAGTTAAATAATGTAAATTCCACACTGACTATTGCTAGAACTTTTTTACTACAGGCAAGATTATCACAATGACAACAGCTCCATAAATGAAGATTTGGGGTGTACAATGAGCACCCTGCGACTTAATTCAAAGCAAATATTGGTGAGAAATTTCAAGAATAAAAGGTGTTCAAACATCATGAAATAAAATTACCAAAATGTGCAGAAAGAAGTAATTGGTCATTTAAAGCTATGAACAGAAATCTTTTCGTACAAGGCATGAAATAGATTCTCATCTCCTACAGATAATTAGAAAGGGAGTCACGACAGGTACTCATGATCGTAAACATTTTAAAATATCACACTTTGATCCTGTATCGAATCTAACCCTGAGAAGATAAAAATCCCTGCATCTTTCCTTTAAAAGAAAATAGCAAAGCCACTATTTTATGTTCATTTTATAAAGGATTACGGAATTTTGCAAATGTGCAGAACTTCTAATGCCATCAAAATAACTTCAAATTTGCACCTCCAAATTTCCTGACATGTCTCTAAATATGCACAATGTCTTCATGAGGTCCAAACCTGATATATAATCTATGCAGGCCATAAGCAAGTTAGCTGGCCTGTCTGCCCGTAGTAATGGTTTGGGCAGCTGTGTTTTCATCCTCTTTATCAATTTCCCGCCCTGCATCTCATGGAAATCTCTCTCCTTATGAATACATAAGAAGCCAGTGATAGTAAACCCAGCCTCGTGTCTGACCTTTGGGGCAATGTTTACTTTGCCAACTTGCAGTTGAGACGATTGTGACTTGCCTCCCTTCATTCTGTTCCATTGCATTTTTTTGTTCTCTAGGAGCTCTGTGCTCTCTGCAGACTGTCATTCATTGTTCAAAGGTGTTCCAGCATGTGTCCAGGGGTGACTGGTACAGACGCTGTCGAGGTGGCTGTGCTAATTAGCTCCCTGCCTTTCAGCAGGAGAATGTTCAGCAGCTGAGAGCACAGCATTTATGAGATGCATTCACATATCGCTTGCAGGGACAAAAGGAGGAAAGAAAACCCAGTGGTAAAAATCAGAAATGGGTTCAAAATCATCTTCACAATTATTGACCGATCTATTATACAAGAAGATGCAACGGCATTCGGTGTTAGTAGGATTTCATGGTTGGTGCCAGCCTCTTTTGCCAAACAAGGAGAGAAGATCCTATTTAAATTAGGAAGCTGTAAAAGACTAAGTTTAATAATGAGGTTTGGAAAAACAAAGTAATTTAGTGCTACTTCTGGTTTTATATTTATTTATAAAGCCTGTAGATCTACAATTGTGTATTATTACCAGAACAAATAGAGCAAGATGGGTGTGGAATGTGCTAAATATCTTTCTCACCCTGCAAATCCCTTTAAAAGCAGAAGCACCAAACGGCCTTTTATAGAAAGATTTAGTGATGGACACGATGCTGTTTTTAAAAAAGACCAGATTGGCTGTATTGTGACTTGGCATTCAAATCTGAAAAATGCTTCTTGGTTTTCTCAAATATTTTCATTAACATTTTCCTCTCCAGGGAGTCATAATTAAGTGATCAATGATGTCGCTCTGTTTGCTACCATGAAAAAGTGGAAGAAAATCTTCCAAAGCGGGAACATACATTTATGCTAAATTTTTGTTTTATTTTATTTCAAGTTCCAGGCTAAATGTGCAGGATGTGCAGGTTTGTTACATAAATAAACATGTGCCATGGTGGTTGCTGCACCTGTCAACCTACCACCTAGATATTAAGCCCAGCATGCATTAGCTATTTTTCCTGATGCTCTCCCTCCCCATCCTCCTCACTCCGCCTCCAACAGGCCCCAGTGTGTGTTGTTTCCCTCCCCGTGTCCATGTGTTTTCATTGTCCAGCTCCCAATTGTAAATGAGAACATGCAGTGTTTGGTTTTCTGTTCCTGCATTATTTGCTGGGGATGATGGCTTCCAGCTTCATCTACGTCCCTGTAAAGGACATGATCTCATTCTTTTTTATGGCTGCATAATATTCCATGGTGTATATGTACCACATTTTCTTTATCCAGTCTATCGTTGATGGGCATTTGGGTTGATTCCATGTCTTTGCTATGTGCTAAATTTCACTGAAGTATAATTTTAAATGAAACCTAGAAAAAAACTGAAATTAAAAAAAAAAAGTTACAGTAGATAAATTATCATGGTGAAAGAACATGTCATAGAAATCTCAGTTAAGCTAAGAAGGTATCTGTGTCTTGGAAACAGGCAGATCCCAGATGCAAAACAGAAAGGATGGTTTCTTTTAAATTTCATATTGTTAAACTATACTCAGCTGAAATAAGCAGGTAGTTGGATCTGGTGCTTTTCAGTGAGTTTGTTAAGAGGGGTAAAAGTAAAAACTCATGTGCCTTCCTATCTTACCTCCTCACACAGAAACCCTCTCTGATCAGCCCAAGGTATCCTCCTGGTGAGCATGAGGTGTCAGGTGGGTGGGACTAGGATGGCATAGACTAATGGGTCTCCCTGGTGATCCCTGGACCGGAAACATCAGCACCACTGGAACTCACTAGAAATGAAAATCCTTAGTCCCCACCCTGCCCTACTGAATCAGAAACTCAAGGGTGAAGCCCAGCAACCTGTTTTCATGGGCTCTCCAGGTGATTCCTGTGTGCTGGAGAACCACCGCTACAGAAAGAATCAGGGAATGAAGGAATGAATGAAGAATCACTATTTCATTTCTGACATCAGATATAAAGTTTAGATGTAGAAAATCGGCCTAAAAGGATGGCATTCTTGAGGACAAAAAGGTTTTCTAAATTTCTTTAGCTCTCATGTTTAACATTTCAAGGGCTAAGCCGAGTGAGTAGTTCATAACATTTTTTATTAGGAAAATAACAAAATCCCACTCCTCGCCACTCAGAGAGACAGTGGAAAGAGAAAATCAGACAGAAGAGAGGAAAGAGAAGACATACATGCCTTGCTATTGGCATCCTGAGACTTCTGCATAGGTGACCTTTTGAATGCTGGGGACCGGGTGCTGTTGCTATAGAGGGTGATGCTCACCAACTGGAGTGGTCCAACCATAGTTAGGAGGGAAGAACGTTGTGGCCAAGCAGAGGGACGTTCTAGTTTGCATACCCAAGCCACCCCTGATTTCCATATGGAATTGACACTGGTTTGAGAGCCAGAGAAGCCATCATGGCAGAGAATGTGGTGAGCCCAAAGTTGAGGCTGCAGGGTGTGTAGCCTGGGACACAGCAGTCACTTGGAAGGGTCTGCAGCATCTGTAAGGCCAGGAGCAGGCTGGGTCCCTGGGGAAGGTCCCAGGTTCCAGTCCTGACCTTAGACCTGGACAAGAGGCACCCAAGGCCAAGTGCCTCAGGCCCCATATTTTAGCAGGCACAGCATGTCACACACACACACACACACACACACACACACACACACATACACATCCAGGCGAATATATTGGTTGAATAAGGAATAAAAATAAAATATTCAGAATTAAATCATATAAAACTATTATCATGAGTTCATGTCCTTTGCAGGGCCACGGATGAAGCTGGAAACCATCATTCTCAGCAAAGTAGCACAGGAACAGAAAATCAAATACCGCATGTTCTCATTCATAAGTGGGAGTTGAACAATGAGAATACGTGGACACAGGGAGGGGAACATCACACACAGGGGCCTGTTGGGGGGTGGGGGGCAAGGGGAGGGAGAGCATTAGGACAAATACCTAATGCATGTGGGGCTTAAAACCTCGATGACAGGTTAATAGGTGCAGCAAACCACCATGGCACATGTATACCTGTGTAACAAACCTGCACGTTCTGCACATGTATCCCAGAACTTAAGGTAAAATACATAAATAGATAAATAAAATAATTATCTAAAATAGTATACATGACCAAGCAAATATAATGGTATTGTATATGGAATTTAGGAATGAAAAACCGGAACATATACATCCACCTAATTCTTCCAATGACACTTTCCCAGAGTCATAAAAAGCCAAGTGCCTATGTGGATAGTTTTGTGGGATAAGAACACATGGGCATCTCCAGCACTTGTGATCCAGTGCCCAGGGCTGGCACAGCATGCCCATGACCTATCTACTCTCGTGACTAGCACCGTTCAGATGCCAGGGATACACCTCACATATTTGGTGATCTCAAAACAAGATGACTGCTTCTCAGTGCTGTTATGAGGTGGCCCCACTGCTGATGTTAGAGATTGCACCGCTTCAAAGCAGAGGGGCTTTGAGCAGAGGAAGCACTCAGTGTATGAAATTCTTTCTCTTGACAGGAATACAATAGAATTATCCTATGAGTGCTAAATGTTCATTTTCTTGCTTCTCTTTACGTTCCTTGCTTCTCTTTACAATTTGGAATCCCAGGGGAACTCACGGACAAGATCAGTATTCACAACAGATGTGTATGACTCTGGAGGCAGGACTTCAACTGTGCCATGGCAATGACATTCTCCAGAAAAATCATAGCTCATATACAGTATTTTCTAGATTGGCTTAAAGGAGGGAAAAATATTGGTGAAATGCACGTTAACTTTGACATTACAACCACTTTAGTACATACAATGTTCTGTAAATCAACACAAGACGATCAAGAGAAGATGCTCATATAAAGAGTACATTGAGCCCAGCGTGGTGGCTCATGTCTGTAATCCCAACACTTTGGGAGGCCGAGGCAGGTGGATCACGAGGTCAGGAGTTAGACCAGCCTGACCGACATGGTGAAACCCCGTCTCTACTAAAAATACAAAAAGTTAGCCAAGCATGGTGGTGCATGCCTGTAATCCCAGCTACTCAGGAGGCTGAGACAGGAGAATCACTTGAAACCAGGAGGTGGAGGTTGCAGTGAGCTGAGATCACACCGGTGCACTCCACCCTGGGCAACAGAGCAAGACTCCATCTCAAAAAAAAAAAAAAAGAAAATTCATATTGGCTCATACAAATATGAAATTAATTTTTAATTTGCACTATTCATCGAATGTGGTTGGAACTGTTGCTTGCTATAAATATTAGCACAAACAAAAACTTAACTCTGGTTATTTTATTTTTTAAAAGATCAAATTTTTTTTAATTTCAGAAAAATACAGTTTGCCTAAATTGAAAGAGGCTGCATGTGAAATGTAGAAAATTATAACACTTCAATTAAAACTAAAATTGAAATAAGGAAACAAACTGTTTGATTGTGAAGAAGATTTATGTAGAAATAATCTCCAAACTATTTCTATAGACACCATTTTTGATCCTTATGGATCAAGGCATAGTTTTCACTAAAGAGAGGTCTGAACATTTTGAGCAGGGCATAGCTATTTTCATTTTTTAAAATATAGTATCTAAGAATTGAAAAGTTGAAAGGAGAAAAACTGAAGACAAACTGTATGGAACAAAAGACAAGGTGATGACCGCCTTACTTATGGTATAAGTAGTAATATTTATATGATGAAATTGAATAATTGGCAATAATGTCTTTAGTAACAATTTTATTATACTATTATACAACAATTTCATTACAATGTTTCAACATGCATAAAAAAGTCATGGATTCATTCCAAATCAAATGTTGCTTTAAAATTTTTATTGACAATTCTGTTTGCTAAACTTTCTGCAAAGCAAGGTATCTCCCAATTTCTCCAGTTTGAAGCTAAGGGAAAATATATAAAAAGTATAATGATTCAGGAAATGTTATCTCATTTGGCATTACTAACAATGAAACCAAATTATGAAAATCTTGATCATAAAAAATATAATTAATGATTGGGCTAAAATGAAATCAAGAAAAATAAATGAATGAAATAGACAACAAAATTTATTGAATTATGTGTTCATTGTATGTCACGTAAATATCATCAACCCATCAACAGAACACTCACATGTATAATTATATATAAATTTGTCAAAATTTTACTGACTTTCCAATTTACAAAATCTGTAGTTTTAAGCATATTTTTCAATTTTGTCATTATAAAGACATATATTTGTCAAGGTAAAGGTATGGAACATATTTAAAAGTGTGTTAGCTCGATTGCTAACTTTTAGGTATCCATACATCATGGAAGCCTTGCCCCAGGCCTTGCAAATGTTAGGGGTAAGCTGGCCAGGCCCTGCCAGAGTCTGAGAAACAATAGACCATGAGATTAGCAGCCACAGATGTCACGGGTGGATACCGTAAAATGACCAGGGATACCGGCACACTAAACATCCCTCAGCAGATGCCAGCCAGAATGCCCTAAGAACCAATATGAGGCTAGACAATCCCTCCCTCCAAAACCAGGCAGTCATGGGCGCCTCTCCCCAGGCGCCATATTGGAAAACAGCAGAGTGGAATCTAAAAGAATGGGAAAATATCATAAAATCCTAAATTAAACCTTTAAAAAAAGTTAAACGATTGAATCAGACAAAGGGTTCAACTGGATTGTATTGTGTTACCTGTCAGCACCATCCTCACCAAGTGCTGATAAGGAAGGTCAGGTTGATGTCTGAAAAACAAGGGAATTACAATTTCTTTGTATATCCAAATGATAGTGAGAGTAAATAAACCCCACTGCAAGTGTAAATGAAGGCAGGTGGCAGAGGGCAGACAGCCACCAAGGGACATTCCTGCTGAAGGCAGGCCCAGTGTGGCAGAAGGTCAGGACACAACCAGAGGCCCTGCCATTGACTTTCTGTCTTCAGACCTCATTAGACAGCTTCCTTGTTGCAAGCGCTCAGACACTTTTACCTGTGATCAGGCATCTGTGTTGGCCTCTAACTGGATAGCCCTTGCACTTGATATGGAGGAATGATCTACTTTCACCCCATCTTAGGTTAGATTCTCTTCATTCCTGGGTCCATTCACAAGGAAACGAAACATTAGCCAAAGCAGCTAATTGATTGAGCTCCCAATGTGTGTTGTGTTCTTTCCCCTGCTAATAGAAATTAAAGCTGCTGAGGCAGAAATAATTTGAAGCCAGGCACAGTGGTTCATGCCTGTAATTCCAGCTCTTTGGGAGGCAGAGGTGGGAGGATCACTTGAGGCCAGGAGTTGGAGACCAATCCAGGCAATATAGTAAGACCCTGTTTCTACAAAAAATTAAAAGTACAAAAATAGGGGGAAAAAATGAGCCAGGTGCAGTGTTGCACACCTGCAGTCCTAGCTACTCCTACTCAGGAAGCTGAGGCGGGAGGATCACTTGAGCCCAGGAGTTCAAAGCTGGAATGAGCTATGATTGTGACAGCCTGAGTGACAGAGAAAAACCTGTCATAAAGGGAAAGAAAAAGGAAGGAAGGAAGGAAAGGAGGGTCGGAGAGAGGGAAGAAAATGAACAGAAGTCAGGGAAATACTGGGTAGAAGAGGACTGTTCACCAGCAAAGGCCCCACCCTCAAGCCTGGAAACCCACGGCCCTAAATGAGAATAGGCATTCCTTTTTCATGCCCAAATGTTGCCTTTTGGCCTGCCATGCCCCCACCTCCCATCCTGTGCCCATATAAACCCTAAACCCCAGACTTCTTGAGGAAAAGAGCAACAGAGTGGTGCGACAGAGAAGGAGAAAAGAGGGGAAACATCTGAACATCCAGAGGAGTTTGGCTAGGGGTGGTCAGAGAAGAGATGGGCTGTGGGATGGCCAAACTCCAGGAGAGGATTATCTTCCCACTCCATCCCCTCTCCAGCTCCCCATCATGCTGAGAGCCACCTCCACCACTCAATAAAATCCCTACATTGACCATCCTTCAAGTCCTGGTGACCTGATTCTTCCTGGACATTGGACTAGAATTTGGGACGCACTAGGTGCAGGAATCCAAAAAGGCTGTCACACCAACTCTTCACTGAGCTGTTTAACACTCAAGCAATCCCCAGACGGCAGGGCTAAAACAGCATTGTAATACCCCTAAACACTGCCATGGGACTGCAGCCCAAAAGCACTTGCCCTGGCTCCTGCACTTGCTCACCTGCATGTTTCCCCTCCCATAAGAGTTTTGAGCACACAGTGGCCCAATAAATGAGCCAAACCCCTATTGCACATTCTGTGAGGGGGGTCAGAGAACTCTCCTGTTTTAGAAGGAAGGAAGGAAGGAAGGAAGGAAGGAAGGAAGGAAGGAAGGAAGGAAGGAAGGAAGGAAGGAAGGAAGGAAAGGAAAACAGAAGGGAAGGGAAGGGAAAGGAAGGGAAGGGAAGAGAAGGGGGAGGGAGGAAGGGAGAGGGATGGAGGAAGGGAGAGGGAGGGAGGGAGGAAGGAAGGCGAGAGAGGGAAGGAAGGAAGGAAGGAGAAGAGAATGGAAGGGAAGGAGGGAGGGAGGGAGGAAGGAAAGGGAGAGAGAAAAAGGAAGGAAGGAAGGAAGGAGAAGGGAAGGGAAGAGAAGGAGTGAGGGAGGGAGGGAGAGGGAGGGAGGAAGGAAAGAGAGAGGAAAAAAGGAAGGAAGGAAGGAAAAAAGAAGAGGAGAAGAAAAGAGAAGGGAAGGGAAGGAAGAGGGAGGAAGGAAAGGGAGAGAGAAAAAGAAGGGAAGGAAGGAAGGAAATTAATAAAGTTTTATTGGAACCCAAATGTGAAGATGGGCCCAGGAAAACACACCAACAAAATTGGGAGTGTTCCAGAATCTGTTATAAGTTGGACAGGCTTTCACAGGAGAGTTTAGAAG
Source organism: Macaca mulatta (assembly GCF_049350105.2). Classification (NCBI taxonomy): domain Eukaryota; kingdom Metazoa; phylum Chordata; class Mammalia; order Primates; family Cercopithecidae; genus Macaca; species Macaca mulatta. The sequence goes on from NC_133409.1 coordinate 174,860,063, forward strand.
GGAGGACTCCTCACTCTGCCGTTGTCCATTTCCACTGGAGGGCATAATATAGAAATTGCAATCATTGGTTACAGATTGCTACCTCGGTTCTAAAATGTCTACCTGTGTGACAATCAGTAAACCTCATGACTCAGAAATAAATCCGTGTCCTTTGTTCTTTGTCAGTAGGTTTTACGTTAATGAGTATGTCAACAATTTGAGTCACTTGGGATAAGATTCCTTACTCAGGAACTGGGTGTCATAATGAATCACAAGACTTCCCCAAGATGGGTTAATTTGAAAGCCTGTTTACTCTTCAAGTAAACTGACCAACACAATTTGTAGGTTATCACCACTATATGTATACTTTCCTCTCCCAGGTGATCAATGTAGACTGGAACAGAGGACCCTTCCCTAAATGTTCTGTGGTGCTGAAGCACCCTCCCTAGGTTTATATGCAGCGTGAGGGAGACCCACTAATGAATCTGTCTGTGGAGCAGGATTAACTGGAAATGAATTGCATTAAAGAAAGAAATAGTGTGAGGTTTTTTTGCATCTTAGCTTTTGAACTAAAATATGCATCCGCTACACTGTCATTCACATGATAGGAGACTCCTAAAGACTGAGAAGCTCTTAAGTCCAACAGTAGAGAGTGAGGTACAATTGGGTGAAGACGGTGGGTGGAAAACTGTCTGAATCAAAGCACATAATTGGTCCTATTTGCTCCTAACTTTAAAAAAAAAAAAAAAATCCATGCTGCAAAACAAATGCCTTTGCAGTACAATCTCAAATAGAACTTTAGGACTAATTGGCTCATTCCAAGGGCTCCAGATATAATAAGCGAATGTGTTGACAGGATATTGCTCCCATCTTTTTTGTTGTTTCTTTTTTCCCTTTGCAGCCTGGAAGTGTTTAGAAATCTAGTTGGCGTAATAAACAAACAAACAACTAAAAGCAGCAGTCATCTTCATTTTTAGTACTAAAAATTTTAACCCTGAACTTTAAACACAAAAGAAATCAAAGTGAATAAAAACAGACCGTGGAGCCAGGCTGATTAATAAACAGCTCAGCATATAATGAAGAAGGAATTGCATGAATCAAATCCCCAAGATCATCTAGTCTAGAGTGTATTCTTTCAATTATAAAATGAGCCCTTAAAACAACAACATATGTGATCATTAAAATGGTTTCTTCTTATGAACACAGCATTCAAATGAGTTTCAGCATTTGCTTTTTTTAAAAACTTAAAACAACAATTCCAAATGGTGGTATGGAAAGAGTTTGCAACTTTGATGTAATAATAATGTTTATCTGGTTTTCTTTCAGACTTCTTTTAGAAAGAAATGTTTTAAGAAACCACGACTATACAGATTTGGGGAAGAAAATTTGGAAGAACTAAGAAACCTGGGGACTATCATGTGCTAATAGTACTTATTAAAATCCTAAAGTATGGAGAATCCTAAGAGATCCTAATTAAGCCTTTGCAAATTACAATTTCTCTGGAAGAGGCAGAGAGCAAGAAACAATTGCTGGAATTTTTATGAAAGGCTTTAAAAAAAAAAGCTGTCTAAATAAAAAAACAGGATTGCATCTGGAAAATGGAACAACAGAAGAAGAACCAGAATAAGGAAATGCTGTCCAGAAAATCAATTAAAGCTAAGAGATGTCACTGGCAGAAAGGAATATTGCATTTATAATAAAGGGAATAGCTACATGAAAATAGAGAAAGAGGGAAATGATAGTTCGTGCAGTGAACTGAATGTTTATGGTCCTCCAAAATTCACGTATTGAAATCCTAACCTCCAAGATGATGGTATGAGGAGGTGGGGCCCTTGGGAGGTGGTTAGGCCATGTGGGTGGAGCCCTCATAATGAGATCAGTGCCCTTATAAAAGAAGCCCTAGAGGGCTAGACACTCCCTTCCCTGTGAAGACACAGCAAGAAGGCACCATCTATAAACCAGGAAGCCGGCCCTTACCAGACACCAAATCTGCCAGTGCCTTGATCTTGGACTTCCCAGCCCAACTATGAGAAACAAATTTCTGTTGTTTATAAGCCACCTAGTCTATGGTATTTTGTTACAGTAGTCCTAATGGACTACGATAGTCCATTAATGTCTACAACAATAAGCTCTATTTTTTAATGGAATTATTCTTTTCGTTTTTTTTTTTTTTTTTTTTTTGAGACGGAGTCTCGCTCTGTCGCCAGGCTGGAGTGCAGTGGCCGGATCTCAGCTCACTGCAAGCTCCGCCTCCGGGGTTCACGCCATTCTCCTGCCTCAGCCTCCCGAGTAGCTGGGACTACAGGCACCCGCCACCTCGCCTGGCTAGTTTTTTGTATTTTTTTAATAGAGACGGGGTTTCACCGTGTTAGCCAGGATGGTCTCGATCTCCTGACATCATGATCCACCCGTCTCGGCCTCCCAAAGTGCTGGGATTACAGGCTTGAGCCACCGCGCCCGGCCTCTTTTCGTTTTTCTTGAGACTTTCTTAATTTTAATAGATTTTTCTAAAAATGCTGTTAGTATAAGTTGGAACCTACTAGTTAACATGGAGGTATTACATGAATATCACTATTATTAAGGAAGAGAAACATCATCAGTTGCATCAATTAGTATAACAAAAAAGGAGAGTTTTTTAAATGAACTATTACCACCTTCCTTGGTGCATCTATTATGATGTGGACCAGAATGCTTAAATAGTACCTTGTGCACCACTGCTAAATCTGCTTAGCTTGCTTAGAAGTTCACTGCCTCCACAGCCCAAAAGAGGGACCAGTGTCTCATGCAGGAGTAGAGAAAATTCATGCCATCTCCATGTTCAGATTTCTAGAATGTAAGACTTTTGCTTGGCCAAACACTTAACTCTCGTACTTGCCATCTATATCATGAAATATCAGCATTACAGCTTCATTGCTCAGCTTCAGGTTTTGAATAGGTTACCATGCAAACTCTTCATCTAAACTGTTGTCAGTCAGTTGCACTTCAGTGTGAATGAACTTACCAAGTCCTTTGCTAAGAGCAGGTTTTCAAGAGAGAGAAGACAGCCTGAAGGCAATGGACAGCAACCAATTGGGACTGGAAAGACATCAAAAGTGACCAAACCAACAAAACTTCCTTTTATTTTGTGGGGCGAGTTCCATGACTCTCTAAATCTTTATCCTAGAAATAGTTTTCCAGGGCAGAAACAGAAGCTAGCCACTCCCAAAGCCATGACTTCCTAATGTCAGCTAAACACATCTCAAGGATGAGTGTTGCAGGAGAGTCACTAGTGGACTAACACCAAGTGAGGGCTTCCAAGACGCAGGTCCTGCGTGCAAGGCAGTGAGAGCAGGAGATGAAAAGACAGGGACATCCACGTCAAAGAGCTTAACACCCACTACAAAAAAATAGTAAATTAGATGAACTTCAAAATAGAAGCAGAGAGGGAATGCAAAAGAAATATGTCCTGATAATTCTTATGGGATTGTAATATTATAGAATTCAGTAGGTGTGACATAGAAAAATAAATAGGGTCGAGCTATTTATTCTCAATAATCCACTCTTTGGCAGGAAAGTATACCACCTGCTTCGAGATTCCAAGAGGCACCAGAGGTAAAACTTAATTATAAAATCAAGAACTATCCTAATGAGAAAGAGAAGATATATGTGTGTGTGGAGGGAGAGGGGGTGGCAGTGGGTGAGACCATTTAAGGAAACCAGTATCTTGGCAGGGAGCTTCCCCACGAGCTCAAAAATTTGTAGCCAGTTCAGAGAAAAAGAAACACAAATGACTTTTAAATATGAGAAAAAAGATTTTAAGTGGTATTCACAGATCACTTAAAATACACATGAAAACAATACCACAACCAATGACCTGACTGGCAAAAGTCAAAAAGTGTGATACAATATATTGGGTGGGGGGGCTAGGACATGGGAATATTTGGCATATTCATTACAATATTGGCAGGCATATAAATTGGAATACTCTTTAAGGAAGGCAATTTGACACTGTCAAGATATAGAATCCTTTCATCACCACAAGGATCCCTTGTGTTAGCCTTTTATAGCCATTCCATCGCCTCCCTCATCCCCATCCTCCTCTTAACTCCTACAAATATTAATCTGTTCTCCATCTCTGTAATTTTTGTCATTACAAGGATATTATATACATGGAATAATATAGTGTGTGAAACCTTTTGAGATTGACTTTTCTCCCTTTCAGTGTAATTCTCTAGAAATTTATTCAAAGTTGGTTTTTTGTTTGTTTGTTTGTTTGTTTGAGACGGAGTTTTGCTCTTGTTGCCCAGGTTGGAGTGCAATGGTGTGATCTTGGCTCACTGCAACCTCTGTTTCCTGGGTTCAGGTCATTCTCCTGCCTCAGTCTCCAAGTTGCTGGGATTATAGGTGCCCGCCACCACGCCCGGCTGATTTTTTTTATTTTTAGTAGAGACGGAGTTTTGCCATGTTGGCCAGGCTGGTCTCAAACTCCTGACCTCAGATGATCGTCCTCCCAAAGTGCTGGGATTACAGGCACAAGCCACCACGTCCAGCCTCAAGTTGTATTTTAATAGTGTGTTTCATGTTCTTTTCATAGTTCTTTTTATTGCTGAGAAATATTTTACGGCATCAATATACCATAATTTGTTGAACCATTCACCTATTGAAGGATATATGGGTTGTTGTCAGTTTCAGGATATTATGAATAAAGACTCTATAAACAATTACTTAAAGAAATTCAGAATGTTTTGTGAAGGTAAGTTTTCATTTCTCTGGGATAAATGCCCAGGATAGCAATCACTCAATCACATAGTAGTTGCATGCTTAGGTTTTTAAGAAACTGCCCAACTTTTTCAGAGTGGCTGCACCATTACATTCCTACTGTGTAAGAGATCCTGTTTCTCCATACCCTAGCTAGCATTTAATGTTAGCCTTTTATTTTATTTTATTTTATTTTATTTATTTTAGCCTTTCTCACAGGTTTTAATTTTGGTTTCCATAATGGCTGGTGATGTTGAACATCATTTCAGGTGATTTTCCATCTGTAATCCTGCTTAATGAAATATTTATTTGTATCTCTTCATGTCTTTTGCCCATTTTCTAATCAAAATATTTGTTACTGTTGAGGTTGTTTGTTTGTTTGTTTGTTCTAGAGATGGGATCTCATGCTGTCCTCAGGGGCTGGAGTGGTGTGATCATAGCTCCCTGCAGCCTCAAACTCCTGGGCTCAAGCAATCCTCCTACCTTAGCCTCCCAAGTAGCTGGGACTACAGGTGCTTACCACCACGCCCAGATTTTTAATGTTGAGTTTTGAGATTTATTGATATATCCCAGTCCTGAAGAGCTAGTCTAGACATAGTCATTTGTTGAAGATGTGGTTTGCAAGTATTTTCCCCCAGTCTGAAACCTGTCTTTTCATCATAAAAGAGACTTTTGCAGGCACAATTTCTAATTTTGGTGAAACCTAATTTATCTACTCTTCTTTTTTGAATCATGTTTGGTCTCAGGTATAAGAACACTTTGCTTAACCCTAAATCCTAAAGATTTTCTCTCGTTATTTTTCTAAAAGTTTTTGTTGTCATTGTCACTGTTGTCGTTTTAAGAGACAAGGTCTCTCTCTGTCGCCCCAGGCTAGAGTTCAATAGTGTGATCATAGCTTGTTGTAACCTCATACTCCTGGGCTTAAATGATCCCCCTCCCTCAGCCTCCAAGTACCTAGGACAACAGGCATGAGCCACCACAGCCGGCTAATGTTTTAAATTGTTTTTGGAGAGATGGGTTTTCACTATGTTGCCCAGGGTGGTCTTGAACTTCTGGCCTCAAGTAATTGTCCCAACTTGGTCTCTCAAAGGACTGGTATTACAGGCACCTTGCCCTGCCTCAAAGTTTTACAATTTTACATTTTCATCTAAGCCTATGATCCTTTTTTAAAAAGTTTTTAAATATAAAATATGAGGCTTAGGTCAAGGTTTTTGGTCTCTGTTTTTTGTTTTTTTGCCTATGGTTGTAGAATTCACATTTTTCTCATCTGCACATAGAATATTCTCCAGGATAGATCATATGTCAGGACACAAGACAAGTCTTAACAAATTAAAAGAAAATAAATTGTATCAAGTATCTTTTTTGACCATAATAGAATAAAACTAGAAATCAACAACAGGAGGAACTTTGGAAATTATACAAATACATGGAGATTAACTAACATACTCCTAAACAATCAACAAGTCACTGAATAAATTTAAACATTTTTTGAGACCAATGAAAATGGAAACACAGCATACCCAGAACTTATAGGATTCAGCAAAGCAGTCCTTAGAGGGGAGTTTATTGCAATAAATGCCCTACATCAAAAACAAAGAAAGATTTCACATAAACAACCCAACAATTCATCTCAAAGAACTAGATAAACAAGAACAAACTAAACCCAAAATTACTATAAGGAAAGACATAATAAAGATCAGAGCACAAATAAATAAAATGGATGCTGAAAAGATAACATAAAAGATCAACAAAACATAGTTGTTTTTTTGAAAAAAAATTAACAAAATTTACAAACCCTTAGCCAGACTAAGAAAAAAAAGAAGAGACTCAAATAAATAAAATCAGAGATAAAAAGGGAGACATTACAACTGACAACACAGAAATAAAAAGGATTATAAGAAACTACTATGGGGGCAGGGCGAAGATGGCCGACTGGAAGCAGTGGCATTCAGAGGCTCCCATCAAAAAAAAAACTGTAAGCGTGTGAATCCCTCATCACCAAACAAAGTATCCAGGTTCCCTCTTCAAAATTGACTAGAAGTCTGGCATGACCCACAGAGAGAACGAAGAACAGTGTGGTGCGTGGCCCACCTGAGAACCACATGGGGTAGGGTACCCCCTCCCCACAGTCAAGGGAGGTGGTGAGTGAACATGCTACACAGCCAGGGAAACTGTGCTTCTTCCATAGAACTGTGCAACCTACAGATTGGAAGATCCCACTCATGAACCCACGCCACCGGGGCCTAGCGTCCCATCCCTGGAACATGCAGATTCTCAGAGCCTCTCAGCTGGAATCTAGGTAAGCCTACTCAAATCCCGGGGAGAGGAGTAACCAGCACCACAGCTGCCACTGCCTGCTGTCTAAGCAGTTTGAGTTCCTTGGAGGAAGGGCAGCAGCCAGCACTGGGACTCGCAGCTGCATAACTTGCTAAGATCCCTGGGTGGGGGAAGGGTGGCAGCCATCTCTATAGCTCCAGGCTGCACTTCTCCACTGCTCGAGCCAAGGAGGCTATATTCGGTCCCAAGACTTGTCCCCACAGCCCAACACACCGGCTGTGGCAGTCTGCAGCCAGAGTGCCTCTTCAGGCCTTACCCTGACCCATCCTTCCTCACTGGGCAGGGCTTCCCTGCAGGAAAGCCAGTAACTCCAGTCGGAGACTCAGGGACAGAATCTAGATCTACCTGGGCCTGATCCCCTAAGAGGAGGGGTGGCCGCAGTCTCTGCAGACCAGCCAACTTAGCCTCTCTTCCTGGTAGTTCTGAGGAATCCAGGCAGCCCAGATGAATGGGTTTCCCCGCAGAGAAGCACAGCTCCTCCAACAAGGGGCAAAGTACTTCATTAAATGGGTCCTGTTCCCTGTGCCACCCAACTAGGTGAGACCCTCCAACAGGGGTTGTCAGACCACCCTATACTGGAGCGATCCTACTGTATCAGGTTGGTGCCCCTCGAGGTCAGAGTTCCCAGAAGGAGCAGGCACCCACCTTTACTGTTTTCCAGTCTCTTTGAGTAATATCTCCAGGCACAGGAGCAAATCAGATGAATAGGGCCTGAAGTAAATCCCCAGCAAATTGCAGCAGCCCTACAGAATCAGGACATGACTATCAAAAGAAAAGCAAACAAGCAGAAAGCAACAACAACAGATCAACAACAAAAAAAAAATGCCAAAAAAAAAAATTAATAAACCCCAACCAAGAGTCAGCAGCCTCAAAGACCAAAACTAGACAAACTCATGAAGATGAGAAAGAATCAACAAAAAATGCTGAAAACCCAAAAGGCCAGAGTGCCTCTTCTCCTCCAAATGATTGCAACGTCTCTCTTTCAAGAGCACAGAACTGGACGAAGAATCAGATGGACAAATTGACAGAAGCAGGCTTCAGAAGATGAGTAATAAAAAAAGTATGCTGAGCTAAAGGAGCATGTCCTTACCCAATGCAAAGAAGCTAAGAACCTTGATAAAAGGTTAGAGGAATTGCTAACTAGAACAACCAGTTTAAAGAGGAACATAAACCACCTGATGGAGCTGAAAAACACAGCACGAGAACGTCATAAAGCATACACAAGTAGCAACAGCTGAATCGACCAAGCGGAAAAAAAGATATCAGAGTTTGAAGACTACCTTGCTGAAATAAGGCATGCAGACAAGAATAGAGAAAAAAAGAATGAAAAGGAATGAACAAAGCCTCCAAGAAATATGGGACTTCATAAAAAGACCAAACCCGCGATTGATTGGAGTACCAGAAGGAGATGGGGAGAATGGAAACAAGGTGGAAAACACACTTCAGGATTACCCAGGAGAGCTTCCCCAACCTAGCAAGACAGACCAACATGCAAATTCAGGAAATACAGAGAACACCACTAAGATAATCCACAAGAAGATCAACCACAATACAAATAATCATCAGATTCTCCAAGGTCGAAATTAAGAAAAAACTGTTAAGGGCAGCCACAGAGAAAGGCCAGGTCACCCACAAAGAGAAGCCCATCAGACTAATGGTGGACCTTCCAACAGAAACTCTACAAGCCAGAAGAGAGTGGGGTCCAATATCCAATATTCTTAAAGAAAAGAATTTTCCCCCCAGAATTTGATATCCAGCCAAAAAAAGCTTCATAAGTGAAGGAGAAATAAAATCCTTTCCAGACAAGCAAATGCTGAGGGATTTCATTACCACCAGGCCTGCCCTGCAAGAGTTCCTGAAAGAAGCACTAAATATGGAAAGGAAAAACCAGTACCAGCCACCACAAAAAACACATGAATATATGTTTTCCATACCATATTAGTACCATAGTTCCAATGACACTATGAAGAAACTACATCAACTAGTGTGCAAAATAACCAAATAGCATCATGATGACAGGATCAAATTCACACATAACAATACTAATCTTAAATGTAAATGGGCTAAATGCCTGAATTGAAAGACACAGACTGGCAAATTGCATAAAGAGTCAAGATCCATCGGTGTGTGGTGTATTCAGGAGACCCATCTTACAGGCAGAGTCACACATAGACTCAAAATAAAGGGGAAAATTTAACAAGCAAATGGAAAGCAAAAATAAAAGCAGGGGTTGCAATCTTAGTCTCTGACAAGACAGATTTTGAACCCACAAAGATCAAAAAAGACAAAGAAGGACATTACATAATGATAAAGTTAACAATTCAACAAGAAGAGCTAACTATTCTAAATGTATATGTACACAATACAGGAGCATCTAGATTCATAAAACAAGTTCCTAGAGACCTACAAAGAGACTCAGACTCCCACACAATAATAGTCAGAGACATTAACAGCCCATGGTCAGCATTAGATAGGTCAATGAGACAGACAATTAGCAAGGATATTCAGAACTTGAACTGAAATCTGGATCAAGTGGACCTAGTAGATGTCTACAGAACTCTCTATCCCAAATCAACAGAATATACATTCTTCTCAGTGCCACACGGCACTTATTCTAAAATAGACCACATATTTGGAAGTAAAACACTCCTCAACAAATGCAAAAGAATTGGAATCATAACAAACAGTCTCTCAGACCACAGAACAATCTAATTAGAACTCACTATTAAGAAACTCAAAACCACACAATTACATGGAAATTGATCAACCTGCTCCTGAATGACTCCTGGGTAAACAAAGAAATTAAGGCAGAAATCAAGAAGTTCTTTGAAACCAATGAAAACAAAGAGACAATGTACCAGAATCTCTAGGACACAGCTAAAGCACTGTTAAGACGGAAATTTATAGCACTAACTGCCTGCATCAGAAACCTAGAAAGATCTCAAATCGACACCTGAACATTACAATTAAAAGAGCTAGAGAGGCAAGAGCAAACTAATCCAAAAGGTAGCAGAAGGCAAGAAATAACTAAGATCAGAGAAGAATTAAAGGAGATAGAGACATGAAAAAGCCTCCAAAAAATCAATGAATCCAGGAACAGTTTTTTTTTTTTTTTTTTTTTTTTTTTTTTTTTTAGACGGAGTCTCACTCTGTTGCCCAGGCTGGAGTGCAGTGGCACGATCTTGGCTCACTGCAAGCTCTGTCTCCCAGGTTCACGCCATTCTCCTGCCTCAGCCTCCCAAGTAGCTGGGACTACAGGCGCCTGCCACCATGCCCAGCTAATTTTTTTGTATTTTTAGTAGAGATGGGGTTTCACCATGTTAGCCAAGATGGTCTCGATCTCCTGACCTCGTGATCTGCCCGCCTAGGCCTCCCAAAGTGCTGGGATTATAGGCATGAGCCACCACACCCAGCCCAGGAGCTGGTTTTTTAAAAAAATTAACAAAATACATAGACCACTAACTATACGAATAAAGAAGAAGAGACAGAAGAATCAAATAGACACAGTAAAAAATGATAAAGGAGAATCACCACTGACCCCACAGAAATACAAACTACCATCAGAGAATACTATAAACACCTCTGTACAAATGAACTAGAAAACCTGGAAGAAACTGATAAATTCCTGGACACATACAGCCTCCCCAGACTAAACCAGGAAGAACTTGAATCTCTGAATAGACCAATAGCAAGTTCTGAAATTGAGGCAGTAATTAATAGCCTATCAACCCAAAAAAGCCCAGGGCCAGATGGATTCATAGCTGAATTCTATCAGAAATACAAAGAGGAGCTGGTATCAATCCTACTGAAACTATTCCAAACAATTGAAAAAGATGGACTCCTCCCTATTTCATTTTATAAAGCCAGTATCATCCTGATACCAAAACCAGGAAGAGACATACAAGAAAAGGAAATTTTGGCCAGGCGCAGTGGCTCACTCCTGTAATCCCAGCACTTTGGGAGGCTGAGGCAGGAGAATCATGAGGTCAGGCGATCAAGACCATCCTGGCTAACACAGTGAAACCCCGTATCTACTAAAAATACAAAAAATTAGCTGGGCCTGGTGGCAGGCACCTGTAACCCCAGCTACTCCAGAGGCTGATGCAGGAGAATGGTGTGAACCTGGGAGGCGGAGCTTGCAGTGAACCGAGATCGCGCCTCTGCACTCCAGCCTGGGGGACAGAGCAAGACTCCGTCTCAAAAAAAAAAAAAGAAAAAAAAAAATAGGAGATTTCAGGCCCATAGCCCTGACTAATATTGATGTGAATATCCTCAATAAAATACTGGTAAACTGAATCCAGCAGCACATCAAGAAACTTATCCACCACGATCAAGTTGGCTTCATCCCTGGGATGCAGGGCTGGTTCAACATATGCAAATCAATAAAGGTAATCCATCACATAAATAGAACAAAAGATTAAAACCACATGATTAGCTCAATAGATGCAGAAAAGGCCTTTGATAAAATTTAACATCCCTTCATATTAAAAACTCTCAATAAAATAGATATTGATGGAACATATCTCAAAATAATAAGAACTATTTACTACAAACCCACAGCCAATATCATATTGAATGAGCAAAAGCTGGAAGCATTCCCTTTGAAAACCCATACAAGACAAGGATGCCTTCTCTTACCACTATTACTCAATATAGTATTGGAAGTTCTGGACCAGGGCAATCAGGCAAGAGAAAGAAATAAAGCATATTCAAATAGGAAGAGAGAAAGTCAAATTGTGTTTGTTTGCAGATTACATGATTTTATATTTAGGAAACCCCATCATCTCAGCCCAAAAGCTCCTTGAACTGATAAGCCACTTCAGCAAAGTCTCCGGTCACAAAATCAATGTGGAAAAATCACAAGAATTCCTTTACACCAACAATAGACAAACAGCCAAATCATGGATGAACTTCTATTCATAATTGCTACAAAGAGAATAAAATACCTAGGAATACGGCTAACAAGGGATATGAAGGATGTCTTCAAGGAGAACAACAAACCACCGCTCAAGGAAATAAGAGAGGACACAAATGGAAAAACATTTTATCCTGATGAATAGGAGGAATCAATATCATTAAAATGGCCATACTACCCAAAGTAATTTATAGATTCAATGCTATTCCCATCAAACTACCATTGATATTCTTCACGGAATTAGAAAAAAACTCTTTTAAATTTCATATGGAATCAAAGAAGACCCAATGTAACCAAGACAATCCTATGCATAAAAAACAAAGCTGGGGCATCATGCTACCTACTTCAAACTATACTACAAGACTACAGTAACCGAAACAGCATGGTACTTGTACCAAAACAGACATGTAGACCAATGGAGCAGAACAGAAACCTCAGAAATAACACCACACATCTACAATCATCTGATCTTCAACAAACCTGACAAAAACAAGCAATGGGAAATGGATTTCCTAGTCAGTAAATGGTGCTGGAAAAACTGAAACTGAACCCCTTCCTTGCACCTTATACACAAATTAACTCAAAATGGATTAAAGACTTAAATGTAAAACCCAAAATCGTAAAAAACCCTTGAAGAAAATCTAGGCAATACAACTCAGGACACAGGCATGGGCAAAGACTTCATGACAAAAACACCAAAAACAATTGCAAGAAAAGCCAAAATTGACAAATAGAACTAAATTAAACTAAAGTGCTCTGCAGAGAGCAAAAGAAACTATCATCAGAGTGAATAGGCAACCTACAGAATGGGAGAAAATTTTTGCAATCTACCCATCTGACAAAGGTCTAATGTCCAGAATTTACAAGGAACTTAAACATATTTACAAGAAAATGACAAACAAATCCATCGAAAAGTGGGCAAAGGATACAAACAGACACTTCTCAAAAGAAGACATTTATACAGCCAACAAACATATGAAAAAATAAAAGCTTAACATCACTGATCATCAGGGAAATGCAAATCAAAACCACAATGACATAACATCTCACACCAGTCAGAATGGTGATTAGTAAAAAGTCAGGAAACAATAGATGCTGGTGAGGCTGTGGAGAAATAGGAACGCTTTTACACTCTTGGTAGGAATGTAAATTAGTTCAACCATTGTAGAAGACAGTGTGTTGATTCCTCAAGGATCCAGAACCAGAAAAACCATTTGACCCAGAAATACCATTAGTGGGTATATATATCCAAAGGAATATAAATCATTCTGCTATAAAGATACATGCACACATATGTTTATTGCGGCACTATTTACAATAACAAAGACATAGAACCAACCCAAATGCCCATCAATGATAGACTCGATAAAGAAAATGTGGTACATATACACCGTGGAATATTATGCAGCCATAAAAAGGAATGAGTTATGTCCTTTGCAGAGACATGGTTGAAGCTGTAAGCCATCATCCTCAGCAAACTAACACAGGAACAGAAAACCAAACACCACATGTTCTCACTCATAGTGGGAGTTGAACATTGAGAACACATGGACACAGAGAGGGGAACAACACACACCAGGTTCTGTTGGGGGGTGGGGGGTGGGGGGTGGGGGGTGAGGGGAGAAACCTTAGAGGATGGGTCAATAGGTGCAGCAAACCACCATGGCACACGTATACCTATGTAAGAAACTTACACGTTCTGCACATGTATGTTGTGTTTTCTTTTAGAAGAAATAAAAATTAAAAAAGAAACTACTATGAACAATTTTATACCAAGAAATTGGAAAATCTAGAATAAATGAATAAATTCCTGGATACATACAACCTACTGAGATTGAATCAAGAAGAAATAGAAAATCTAAACATATGAATAATAAGCAACAAGATTAAAGCCATAATAAAAAGTCTCCCCTCAAAGAAAAATCCAGGACCTGATGGTTTTACTGCAGAATACTGCAAAATATTTAAAGAACTAATACCAATTCTTCACAGACTATTCTAAAAATTGAAAAGGAGGAAACACTTCCAAATTCATTCTACATGGCCAACATAACTTTGATACCAAAACCAGACAAAAAACACAACACCACCAACAAACTACAAGCAAATACTCCTGATGAACATGAATGCAAGGATTCTCAACAAAATACTAGTGGTCAGAATTTGACAGCACATTAAAGAGATCATTCACCATGATTCAGTAGGATACATCCCAAGGATGGTTTAACATATACGAATTAATAAATGTGATATACCACAACAGACAGAATAAATGATAACAACTATGTGATCATTTCAATAGATATCAAAAAGGCATTTGACAACAGTCAACATTCTTTCATGATGAAAACACTCAACAGATTGGGCACAAAAGAAGCATACCTCTTCCAGTTAAATGGCTTGTTAAAAAAAATACCTCAACATAATAAAGACCATATATGATATACTCACAGCCAACATTATACTAAATGTGGAAAAGTTGTAGCTTCTCCTCTAAGATCTGAAACAAGACAAGGATGGCCACTTTTACCAGTCATAGTACTGGGAGCAATTAGGCAGGAGGAAGAAACAAAAGGCATCCAGATTGGAGAGGAGAAATTAAACTGTCCTTGTTTGCAGATGATATGATCTTATATTTAGAAAATCCTAAAGACTCCAAGGAAAAAAAACTATTAGAACTGATAAACAAATACAGTAAAATGGCAGAATATAAAATCAACATAGAAAAATCAGTAATGTTTCTAGACTTTACCATAATGCAATATATCAAGGTAGTAAAATTGCACTTGTACCCCATGATAATGTACAAAAATTTTTAAAAATCAGATTTTAAAAACAAAGATCACAGAGCGCAGAGCACTCTAAAGGATATAAAAGAACAAAGAATTTTGAAATATTATGAGAATTACCAAAATGTGGCACAGAGACATGAAGCGAGCACATGCCGTTGGAAAACTTGCTCAATGCAGGGTTTCACACACCTTCAATTTATCAAAATGCAGTATCTGTGAAGCCAAATTAAGCAAAGAGTAATACAATGAAACATGCCTAAAAAATCAATAGTGTTTATAAATGCTAGTAGTGAACTATCTGAAAAAGAAATCAAGAAATCAATCCCGAGGAGCATAATCTTTGTGAAGGTAGAATGCACAAGTCTAAGGCAAATCTAAGCCATTATCTTGGCTTGGGAGAGGCTGTAGAAATCTCTCTCAGGGAGTACATTAGGGAGAAGAAAATGTTCTGTATCTTTATGTGGTGGTAGTTACACAATCTATACAGTATTAAAACTCATAGAAGTATACACCAGAAAGAGAGCCAATTATACTGTTTGTTAATTTTAAAAATCTATGCCAAGTATAGGCAATAAAATACTTTAGAATTTGAAAAAAAAAAAAAAAAGAAATCAATCCCACTTACAATAGCTACAAAAGAACACCTAGGACTAAATCTAAAGTGAGAGATTTCCATAATGAAAACTCTAACACATTAATTAAAAAAATTGGAAAGGACATAAATAAATGGAAAGATATTTCATGTCCATGAAAGAGTTGATATTGTTAAAATGTCCACACGATCCAAAGTGATATACAGATTCAATGTGATACTATCAAAATTCCAGTGACACTCTACAGAAATAGAAATAGCAATTCTAAAATTTTTATGAGGCTGCAAAAGACCCTGAGTAGCTAAAGCAACCTGAGAAAAAGAACAAAGTCAGAGGCATCACACTATTGATTTCAAAATATACTGCAAACCTATACACCACGTACCCAAAACATGTAGTTTTGGCATGTAGACCAATAGAACAAAATAGTGAACCCAGAAGTAAATCCATACATTTACAGTCAACTGAATTTTTACGAAGGCACCAAGAACACACAAAGGAAGAAGGACAGGCTCTTCAACAAATAGTGCTGGGAAAACTGGATATTCACATGTGAAAGTATAAAATTAGACCCCTAATTGTCCCTATGTACAAAAATCCATTCAAAATGGATTAAAGACTCAAATATAAGACCTGAAACTATGAAACTACTAAAAGAAAACATCAGGGAAACATGACGTTGGTCTAGGCAATGATATTTTGACAAGAACTCAAAAGCACAAGCAACAAAAGCAAAAGTAAACATATGTAATTACATCAAACTAACAAGCTTCTGCACAACAAAGAAAACCATCAACAGAGTGAAGAAATAACCTACAGAGTGGGAGAAAATATTTGAAAATTGTGTATCTGACAAGGAATTAATATGTAGAATTTATAAGGAACTCAAACTCAAAAGCAAAAATAAATAAATAATCTGATTTTTAAATGAGCAAAACACCTAAATAGATATATCTCCAAAGAAGACATATAAATGGCCAATAAGTATATGAAAAATGCTCACATCATTAACCTTCAGGTAAAGACAAATCACAACCACAATAAGAAATCATTTCACCCCAGTTAGAATGGCTACTATCAAAAAGACAAAAAAAAAAAAAAATAGCGAATGCTGGCAAGGATGTAGAGAAAGAGGAACCCATATACACTGTTGGAGGGAATGTAAATTTGTACAGCAATTATGAAAAACAGTATGGAGGTTTTTCAAAATGTTAAAAATAGCTCTTCCGTAAGAACCAGCAATCCCACTACTGGGTATACGTCCAAAGGAAATAATATCAGTATGTACATCTACAATCTCCCATTTATTGCAGCACTATTCATGATAACCAAGACATGGAATTAATCTAGGTGCCCATCAATAGATGATGGACAAAGAAAATGTGGTATATATACACAGTGGAATACTATTCAACCATAAGAAAGGATGGAATCCTGTCATTTACAACAACATGTATTAACCTAGAGGACATTAGGTTAAGTGAAATAAGCCAACCACAGAAAGACAAATACTGCATGATCTCACTCATTTGGAATCTAAAAAAAAAAAAAGATCTCATAGAAGTTGAGAGTAGAATAATGGTTACCAGGAATGGGGGAGAATAGGGAGAAGGGAGAGATGGGGAGATGTTAGTCAATGGGTACAGCGTTACAGTTAGGAGGAATAAGTTCTTATATTCTATTCACAGTAGGTTACAATAATGTGCTATATATTTCAAATAGCTAGAAGCGAAGATTTTGAATGTTCTTACAACAAAGAAATGATAAATGTTTAAGGTAATTGATGTGCAAATTATAATGATTTGATCAGTATACATACATGTATTGGAACACCACATTGTACTCCATAAATGTGTACAATTATTGTGTGTCAATTTAAAAAATAAAATAATAATAATTTAAAAAAATAATTTGAGAAATTAAAAATTTAGCCAGTTCCAGAACCATGCCCCCACCAACACATGGAGGAAACTAACACTTCTGTTTCCCATTCCAGAACCTTGCCATGCCTGCTATAATCTTCCCTTCCCAATGATATGATGGTTCTTTGGCTTTCCAAACCAATGCAGCTAGTGACTGAAGTCCGAAATCTCTGAGAACAACAGAGAAACTAAACGGCCACCATGATGGTGTTGCCAAGAACAAACAACACATGAGCAGCTTTGCCTCTTCCAAGTCTTACATAAATGCACCTGATTTTCAAAACCTAAATCTCACTTGGAATACCAGTGCAAGGATGTCTAGAAAATCTGCTTTTACCTTGCCAGCCTCTTCAGTGCATGTGGGAACATTTGACAGATGGATGAGTGTTGAGAGCCAAGCCTATGCCCAACACAAAGGCTCCTTCCAAGGCCTCCACAGCACTCGCCCATCTCATAACAATATAGATGAATGATCCACATTTATCTTCTATGCTTGATGGCTAGGCTTATGGGGTTTTTTCCAATGCACAAATGGTCTGATACGGAGCTAGAGATAGTCCACCAACCTTTGTTTTGGTTGCATATTTATTGAGTAGGATATTGGACTTGATCTCCAATTGTCCTTTACCCTAATGAAGTGGGTATGGAGGGAGCAATGTGTGGTTTTTACGGAGTTTTATTCCACTTTTAGTCCTGAAATTACTAGCTAATATTAAATCAGGCTAAGATGAGACCTTTTTGTCCATAAATCTTCCTTTTTTATTCTTTAATGAAGATAATTCATCTGAAATCCCAAACACATGGTTTTCAATTATGTATATTAGTAATAAATAAATGCCTTTGGAATATCCCCACTGTCCTTTGGTACAAGGTAACTTCAACTGTGATACCTGGACCTAACAAGACATGTTCATTTATTCAGCAAACATATCCTGATTACTTGCTGTGTAGCTGATACTGTGTAGGACATCCTTCATGTTCCATTTCTCACTTATTAATCCCAAACTCAAATTCCAATAAGGCACTTACCATAACTGGTTAGAGAATTGGTTCATTTGTGTGTATTTGCAAATTCAAGGTCAGAGAAATTCTGAAAATCTCAACTCCCTTAAAAATCCATGTAACGTCCACTTTGATCAGCTCCAACAGCATAAGGTAATAGCAATTCCAGTAATACTATTGCTATTAGCTTATGCTGTCCCAGGTCCTCCAACGTTATATCACCTTTCTCCAAAATAGAATATTTTCAAACCACCCTCTCTCATTACTTCTGGTGTTTAATAAAATCCAGAGGAGTTATAGCTCTTGCTTAGTTTGTAAAGATTCTGGAGCCAACTTGGTTCTTTTTTCATTTGCCAACAGTCCCTAATATTTTGTAAAATTTGATGAATTCCTCCCTCATTCAATTTACATAAGCCATCAAAGACCACAAATGTAATAGAAAGAAGCAGAGAACATCAACAAGACATCTCAGTAAAGGACAAACCTAGAATAAATCATGAAGTCGCTGTCAATAGAAATTTAAAGCACAAGATTTTATTTTGTTTTTAATCTGTTGCTATAAAGTATCAGCCATCTTCAGAAACAGAGTGAATCTGACAGTTTTGTGTTGACTCTCACATTTCCCATTATGGATCCCTCTCATGTCTGTCCCGAAGCAAAAATAAATTTCCCTTTTTAAGCTTTTGATGATAAAAATCTCATCTGAAGCCTCATAAATGATCCTTTATTATCTATATTAATAATGAATAAATGTCTTTTGAATACCCCTGATCTTTTGCATTAATAGCACCAGATGTATTATAGATAACCTTTTGATTTAACAGCACAAACTCGGAAACAATATTAAACACTAAAGGACTGAGCTTACTGGAGTCACTGAGGTCAGAATTATAAACAATTCTTTCAGTTCTATGTGCCCATTAGGTGACACTAACACCTATCGGTATTTATTTTTGGAATGTGTGTGTAAGTGTGTGTGTGTGCGTAAAAGAGAGACTGCCCTAGAGACTCATAAATTTTTATTTTCTGCAGCCCTTTAATTCTCACACATTTCATGTTCCTTCCTCAACTTTTTTCTAGTGCGAGCTGAAGAACTCAACAGAGAAACTATTTAAAGCATCCCTGTAATGCCCTGTTTCATTTCTAGCCTCCTTTTTAAAAAACAAAATTAATCTCATATTATTGCATTTCCAGTTGGAAAGACTCCAGTTGGAAAGATTCTAATGCATATTAGAAAAAAATCAAATAAAAGAATCATTAATGAGAATCTTAGCCATTCCTTCTTCAGACTTTTTATTAAACTTCATTAATTACCTGTCTATTACTAAATGCCCTTTTACTCCATCACAGACTCCCACAGATGAAGAAGTGTCAGGGGCCACAGTGAGCTCTGCCATGTCACAGAGATCCTCAGGGCAGAGCCTCAACCGTAACCCAGATTCTTCACTCAGGGTCAGCTTTCCACACCATAGTTCAGCTTCATCCCCTTCTGTATGCCTCCATTCTTGGGTTGGGAGCTAAAATACTAAAGAAAACAGTTATGGGTTTGTGGCCTCCCTCTGGGAATCAAGGACAAGGAAGAGAAGGGAACAGGGACAAAGGAGAGCAGTCGCATGTTCCCTCTGGAAACCCGTGCCTGATAAGTGGTCTGACACCTTCTCTCACATTCAGGCTCTAGTATGCTTATATCTACTATCTAGGAATACAACCTATCAGAATGTTTGAGAAACTGACTTATTAATAAGAACGGG
The DNA here is from genome assembly GCF_049350105.2 of Macaca mulatta. Lineage (NCBI taxonomy): Eukaryota > Metazoa > Chordata > Mammalia > Primates > Cercopithecidae > Macaca > Macaca mulatta. The sequence continues at coordinate 174,880,091 of NC_133409.1, forward strand.
ATTTATGAACATGGGATTTATGTTCTACTTTTAGTATAGGAAAGTATCAATGGGAAAAACAGGAATTAAGATCTTTTATACTTTCCCTTTGATACTTTCCTACACTAAAGCTCCAAGAAAAAAACTGGAACTCAGAGTAAATTTAGCTCAGAATACATTTAAATCAGTGTGCTGCCTCTCTCAAGGCTACTCACTTTTAAAAATTTACCTTTTAAATAAATTATTTATTTTAGAATAGATTTAGACTTACAGAAAAGCTGTAAAAGTAGTTGTATTAATCAGGGTTCTCCAAAGAAATAGAACCAATAGGATGTGAATACACACACAGAAAGAAATTCATTAAAGGGAATTGGCTTATGCAGTTATGGAGGCTGGCAAATCCAAAATCCATAGCGTGGGCTGGCAGGCTGGAAACCCAGGAGAGCTACATCCCACTTCAAGTCTAAAGATAGTCTCCTGTATGAACCAGGAAGAATTGATGTCGCAGGTAAAGTCTGAAGACAGTATGTTGCAGAACTCTCTCTTGCTCAGGGAGGCCAATCTTTCAGGCCTTCAACTGATTGGAGGAGGCCCATCTATATTATGGAAGACAATCTGCTTGACTCAAAATCCAAAATGTGAATGTTAATCTCATCCAAAACACCCTCACAGAATCACCCAGAATAATGTTTGACTAAATATCTGGGCACCCAAAGCCCAGCCAAGTTGACACATAAAATTAGCCATCACAGTAGGGTGGAGTTCTCATATACTCCATGCCCAGTTAACATCTTAACATTAGCATGTTACATTTGTTACAATTAACAAACCAATAATGATACATTATTACTAACTAGGGTCTATACTTTATTCAGATTTCCTTAGCTTTTATTTAATGTCTGTTTTCTACTCCAAGATCTCATCCAAGGCTTCACAGTGCATTTAGTAATCATGTCTTCTCAGGCACCCAATGAGAACACTTTTTCAGACTTTCCCTGTTTTTGATGACCTTGACAGTTTTGAGGAATGCTGGTCAGTATATCGTTACAATGTGTCTTTATTGAAATTTGTCTGGTGTATTTCTCATGATTAGACTTGGGGTATGAGGTTTTGGAAGGATGATTACAGACGGAAATTGGCATTTTTCATTGAATGATTTCAAAGGTCCATCAAATCAATATCATTTGTGACAGTTGACGTTGATCCCAATTGCCTCGCTGAAGTAGTATTTGTCACGTTTGCCCAGCGTGAAGTTGTTCTTTGTTCTCTTCTTTCCATACTGTTCTTTTTAGCAGGAGGTCTCTGTGATTTTCACACTTAACAAGTGGTGCGTTCTGTTCCATCTTCTTGAGATCAGAGTATTTATATACAAATAAATTGTTTTTAATTCTTCCACATTGGAAATGTGTCTATTTTTGGCAATGTGCTTTAAAGGATACCAATTTCTTATGATATGAAAACTTCCCTCTCTCTTTCAAAAACTTCAGGTTTGGGTCAATGGATGGGAGTAGGAGCAGGGAGATCTAAAATTCAACTATGAAGGAAGCCCACTGCTGTTCCTAAAGCTGACTTTACTGCCCCACCATTGGGTAAGCATCCCAGGCAGACACTTGTATGCTCAAGGATGAAATCAAGGAGAAAGGCTTAGAGTTTGGGTTGATTATAAGCTATCTAAAATCCTTTTGAAAGTAGGTAGGGCAAAATCAATGTAGTACCTGAGTTAGTCTAACTACACCTGGAGTGCTAGACCGAGTTCCAGACATCAAACAATAAGAGAGAAATAACCAAATGAATATGACCAGAGAAAAGCGACCAGCGTGGGGGAGTGAGAACACTGCACAATAGAAATAATAGGTCCTACATGTCTGGCTTTCTACAGTTTACAAAGTGCAATTGTGCACGCTATGTCATTTAGTCACTGTTCGAAATTGCAAGTCTCCAATTTGGTATTCCCCATCCCCACTTTTCTGCTTTGCTTTTCTTTATTTTCTGTCCCCTACCCTCAGAGAATCTAAGCTCCAAGAGGGCAAAGGTGTTGGTCTGCTTTGTTTATTATTTTATTCCCAGCCCAATGGGTGCTCAATAAATATTTATTATTATTATTATTTTTTTTTTTTTTTTTTTTTTTTGAGACGGAGTCTTGCTCTGTCGCCGGGGCTGGAGTACAGTGGCCGGATCTCAGCTCACTGCAAGCTCCGCCTCCCGGGTTTACGCCATGCTCCTGCCTCAGCCTCCCAAGTAGCTGGGACTACAGGCGCCCGTCACCTCGCCCGGCTAGTTTTTTGTATTTTTTAGTAGAGACGGGGTTTCACCGTGTTAGCCAGGATGGTCTCGATCTCCTGACCTCGTGATCCGCCCGTCTTGGCCTCCCAAAGTGCTGGGATTACAGGCTTGAGCCACCGCGCCCGGCCTTTATTATTTTTAAATCTAAAAGTATACCCAAGAAATGGCATTATGTTTAATCTTATGATAAACAGGGTAAAGAGATCTGCCTATTTTCACAACACCAACAAATAAAAGAGCTGGGACTGGAATCTGGACAGATCCAGGCTATACAGGGGATCTGAATAGAGGAAACATCCAGTTATATGTTTTCTCCATACAGATAAAATGCTATTAAGAAAAGTGAGATATTTTATTCAAAAAAACAATTTTCAAAAGCATTATGAACTACAGAGCAGTCTTTAGATATGAACAGTGTTGTCATCTAGAAAGGGGTCTGTATTCCTTCTGTATGACCCCAGAAGGCTCAACTGGAAGTAGCCAGTGGAAATGACAAGGAGGAGGATTTTAATCTCAAAATTAGGAAGGCCTCTCGAACTCTGAGAGCTCACCTGCCCTGCCCCAAGTTGAACAGGCCTCCCGGAATGACCTGTTTGAAATGGAATAATTCAGAAGGAGGCTCCATGTTTACTCTGGGGGAATGTGGCAGAGGGGATTTAGGCATTAGACAGGTCATTCGGGTGGATAACATTTAAAGACCCTTTCCAATGCTGAAACCAATTATTCTTATTACACAGGGTTTCCTGAACAGGGCGACACAGGGCTTCCTGAACAGGGTGGCACAGAGTAAAGAATAGACAGAAGATCTATATGTGTGTATATATATACACTGTATATACACACTATATATATGTGTGTGTGTATATATATGTGTGTATATGTATATGTGTATATATAGTGTATACATATACACATATACACATATACATATACACACATATAGAAGATCTATATAGAAGATCTATATAGAAGATCTATATGTGTGTATATGTATATACTATATATACACACTATATATATGTGTGTGTGTATATATGTGTGTATATATATAGTGTGTATATATAGTGTATACATATACACATATACACATATACATATACACACATATAGAAGATCTATATAGAAGATCTATATAGAAGATCTATATGTGTGTATATGTATATACTATATATACACACTATATATGTGTGTATATGTATATACTATATATACACACTATATATATGCACATATATACACTATATATATACACACACACACAGAGAGTGTGTGTATATATAGTATATACATATACTATACACAGAGAGTGTGTGTGTGTGTGTGTGTGTGTGTGTGTTGAAATGCCTTAGAGCCCAATTTTAGGTCATAAAAATAACTGTGGCACCAGATAATTTGTAGTGAGAATTCTGTGTGCTTCACACAGAAGAGGAAAAGTAGGAAGGTGATACAGCCCTTCCCAGATTGTAACTTGAAAGTATTTTCTAATAACAAAGAGCTCATGCAGAAAAAAATAATAATGAGGCTGGGCACAGTGGCTCATGCCTGTAATTCCAGCACTTTGGGAGGCCGAGGCAGGCAGATCACCTGAGGTCAAAAGTTTGAAACCAGACTGGCCAACATGGGGAAACCCCATCTCTACTAAAAGGACAAAACTTAGCTGGGCATGGTGGTGTACACCTGTAATCCCAGCTACTCAGGAGGCTGAGAACCTGGGAGGCAGAGGTTGTGGTAAGCTGAGATCATGCCACTGCACTCCTGCCTGGGCGACAGAGCAGACTCCATATCAAAAAAAAAAAGAAAAGAAAAGAAAAAGAAAGAGAGAGAGAAAGAAAGAAAGAGAGAGAAAGAGAGAGAGAGAGAGAGAGAGAGAAAATAATGATACCTGTTACCACCTCTATGATTTGCCATCTTTGCTTTAAGCCCATAGTCCCTGTAAAGCATATAAGCACCTGTAAGCTGCACCTGTAGGCAAAGCTCCTTGTCCCTGGTCTCCCTAGAGCCAAATCATTCACACTTTGTACTTTCTCTACTTCTGCAAAACTCAATCTTAAATTAGTTTCTTCTGCTTCCCACCAAAGATAATTCCTGAAAACTGTGTTAGGGAGAGAAGTAAATCAAAATGTCTTCCTCAATTTGGCCACCGATCCCATATTGGCTACAGTTGTAAAAAAAGAAAATAAAACAAAAAGTAATGTTTGCTTTTGCATGAAATACCCAATAGACTAAAGAGTATTTTTTTTCTGAAAATAGTTAGAAATGATGCTTCTTAGCTATAAGAATGACCAGGAGAGAAAAAGATATACAAAGTGGAACGGCAGAACTTGTTTATGTACTATTCGAAAACATAGGCTCTACTAAAAGACTAATATTTAATAGAAATTTTTTATTTCCTTAGGAAATTTTTCTAAAGTAGAAATTTCAAATTGCTTATCTTACTCCATTTTATCCAAAGCTATGGAGATATCTTTCATGATGTTTTGTTTGATATATGGAGAAAATAAACTAGTATTCTGTTGCTATCATAGTCATCCATTTGTTATGGTTATTTTGAGTGGTTTCTAAACACATGGTGTTTTCAGAGGGCGTCGAGGCCAACTGGTAGACTAGGCAGGGATTAGCAACTGGGGAGATCTGGACACAGTGGCTCACGCCTGTAATCCCAGCACTTTGGGAGGCCAAGGTAGGCAGATTACCTGAGGTCAGGAGTTTGAAATCAGCCTGGTCAACATAGTGAAACCCCATGTCTATTAAAAATACAAAAATTAGCTGGGCATAGTGGTGTGAACCTGCAATCCCAGCTACTTGGAAGGCTGAGGCAGGAGAATCGCTTGAACCCAGGAGGCAGAGGTTGCAGTGAGCCGAGATCGCACTCCAGCCAAAAGGAGACTTCGACTCAAAAAAAAGGAATTGGGGGGAAGAGGAGAGTACAGAAACAGGTGGCTCCTATGAGCTGCTGTTAAAATGGGTCCACACGTCAACGTTAAACAACCCTCCTCTTGCCATCCTCCTCACCACAGATGGAAACCATATGGTATTTGTCATCTCCCTACAGACACTCCTGGAACTGAGCTGCTTAGGTGTTTTGATAGGAGATTTTTTTAATCTTAAATTTCAGTACTAAAAAACTGAATAAGAGTATCCAAGGTTATTGTGTGCCAGACAGCAAGATACATGAGAGAGAGAGAGAGAGAAATAAATAAATAAACCCAGATCCTGCCCTCAAGGAGCTCAGAGTTGAGGTGGGAGACAGAAATCTAAACCTATCATTTCAATATACTGCCCTGAGGGCTATGAGATAGAATGTGGATTGGCTGCAATTGATCATTCCAGTCTGGGTTAGGAGAGATTAAAGGATTAATCAGAGTTCTACAGGTGAATACTGTTTGGGAATAATATTCTGGGAAAAGGGAAGGGAAAGACAAAGGACAAAGGAAGGGAATTGCATGGCCACTTTGAGGAATTGCATACAGTAGATGTAACAGATGTTCCTTGGTAAATAACCCAACATAAAAAACAGTTGAAAGGCCCAGAAATTTGTTTCAAAGACAATGGCTTGACCCATCTTCAGAGGAGAAAGAGGGACTCTGAGAGGCACAAGATATATGAAGAGGGGAAGCAATGGAAAAGGAATTAAATAACAAAGGGAACATTTTTCTACATCTTTGTAGGTCACTGGGCACCAGAGGCACCATTGGTGACAATAGGGGTGACAGCACTGGTGATAGCCATAGTCTCAGCACTGGTGGCTCTGAGAGCAGCCATCACTAGAGTGTAGAATTAATAATGTTGACATCAGAGCTTCCACTTCTGATGCCAGTATCCACCAAGACACAATCAAAGACCTTTAGAACATGAGAGAAAAGCAAAGATGAAGCCCCTGAGGTACAAAGCCAGCTTTCAGAGCACACGTTGAATGCCGCCGGGGCCCTCCCAGAGCCATTTGGGAGGACCGTGGGCATTTGGAGTTTGTGTAGGGAAGGTGGGGAAGGAGTCAGAAAACATTTTTTAGTGGTTGTTTTTGTCAACCAATTCACAAAATGTCTTTTCAAGACGTAAAAAGTATGAGATCTGAAGCAGTAATAGAAAAAAAAACAGACAATGGATATTGGAAGATACATATTTTTGTCAACACAATACCCATTTCCCCTTCCTAGTAACGTCTTTGTTTCAGTTCAGGAAATCACTTCTTCCCCATTGTGTGGGGTCTTCGTGGGACAATACTGTAGATGCTGTATGGTAGATGTACCTGACAGCAGTAATTTGACTTGAGCATACCCTGAGGATTGCCCTGGGTGGCACTCACACCTGAATGTGTGTTTGGGGGTCCAAGCTAAGGGATCCAGGAGTGGCCAACACGGAGATCCATTCCTTGTCTGTGAGGAACACCTGAGCCCCCGGCCGGTATCATAGAATGTGGGCCATACAGGGTATCGAGGCCCTTTGTCTTGGGTTAAATGAAGGTCGCTTGATGGAGATTGTTAGGGGGAGGGTGCTAAGTGAAGATGACGTATGAACTGCGTGCTTTGCACAAACGGTTGCAGTTCTGTCCAGCCTGCTGCCATCAGACCGCTTTGTATCTAAGTTTCTGGCTAGGAAACACTTAGGTCTTCTTTGCTGACTCTAAGTCTCTTCTGTTTCGTGAACGTGGTGCCATCCCTACTGGAGTTAATAGGGGTCTGGTATGACAGATGCTCTCCTCTCACTGAGGAAGCTGACTACGCAAGTCTCCCCTGAGACATCTCATACTGGGGGGATAGTTAAGCGGTGGATACTCTTTTGTAAATTTGAATCTTCAGAGACTAACACAAGGGCAGACACCTCATACTGGGGGATAGTTAAGGCATGGATACTCTTAGTAATTTTGAATCTTCAGAGACTAACACAAGGGCAAAAGAAATGGAAGTCATACCAATACCAGTGGAGCAACCCAACTATGAGTTCAAGTTCCTGCCATAGGCCCAGCCTTGTAGTTTCAGTTAGCCCTAACTTTCTGGTGTTACCTTACCCTTCCCACACTCAATCCTATTTCTCCAGCCTGCTCATTATGGTTTTAACCTTCTGACATCCTTTCACTATGTGCCTTATATTTAAATTCTCCAGAGTCAAGTTCTGCTTTGTGCCTCTAACAAATTCTATATGATATAGTCTTGAATGCCATGTTTGTTCTTGAAGTCGATTTTTCCGATATAAAAATGATAGAAGACGGAAAGTTAGTTACTCATGGAACATAAACCCTATGTGAGTAAACCTTATGTGCAATAAACTAGTAGACAATGAGAAATCACTTGGTGTAGCATCTCAGGTAGGCTTTGCCACTAAGCCTGACGAACCAGAGGCCAAGCTGAACAGAGATCTGCTCTTTAGAGTAGAAGGTGGCCAAGAGCATTGATGAACTAAGAGGCTACCAGTATGTGTAGGTCCAATGTCTGAGACCTGGTATATAAATTTTTATTCCTAATTCTATAAATTATCAATATCAAAACATCAAATTAGCAATTCAGCACAAAGCAGGAACAAATCCAGCTGAGAAGCTACACAGACGTGGGAACTCTTAGTCTACAGGTGGTAAGATCCAGTCTGGGGAGAAGGTGTTTAAGTCCTCTTGAGAACTATGCAGAATTCCAGGATCCAGCTTACATGGATTAGGACCCATTTCTAGAGGGGCATTGTGCTACTACGCACAGCAAGTGGGCAGAGTATGAAAAAGGAAGCATGTAGATGCTCCCTTTGGTGAACATGGGGACTTGAGAAAATAAGTAGTTCTGTTTCTGTGATGTAGGGGCTGGCTGGGCACTAGCGGTGCAGGCAGGCTCTGAGCCATATGGCGGCCAAGGAGGCTTAGGAATAAAGAACATAGGCATTTTGGAGTCTAGTGAGGCTGGATTTCTGGACTCTAAGAATGGGAACATGATGTACATCCAAACGCAAATGGATAAGGAAGCCTTTCACATATTCCCACCAGATTGGCTCTGGACTGAGGCCCCAGGTAGAGGCGAGCAGTGAAATACCTTTGAGAAAGTGGGAACGAATGGAGAAACAAAGTCATGAGTAGTGACAGGGTACAATGGCTCATGCCTGTAATCCTGGTACTTTGGGAGCCGGGGTGGGTGGATCACTTGAACCCAGGAGTTTGAGACCATCCTGGGCAACATGGCGAAACTCCATCTCTACAAAAAAGAACAAAAAATTACCTGAGTGTGGTAGCATTCATTCACCTGTAGTCCCAGTTACTCAGGAGGCTGAGGTAGAAGAATCACCTGAACCTCAGAGGTTGAGGCTGCAGTGAGCAGAGATCACACTACTGCACTCCAGCCTGGACTTTAAAGTGAGAACCTGTCTCAAAAAATAGAAAAGAAAAAGAAAAGCCATGGGTGACATCTAGGAGTCCTCATGAGTTGTCCTCAACCTACCATTAAAATTTTATGTCTTTTTACCCCCATATCCTATCTATACCTTGGCCATACTAAACTATGGATGTCTCTAAGCACCCTCTCATTTTCTAACTTCTCTTCCATTTTCTGTTACTATTTCTGCCTTACTCCTACAGTATTGGCTTGACAAAATTTTTCCAGTTCTACAAGGCTGACTTCAAATTCCATGTCTTCATAAAGGCTTTCTGGATTCAACACATAAATTCACACTTGAATGGACATTGAATTCTTCCTTCTCTGAATTAGCACGTCATTCTCTCTGGGCTTTCTGATCTCACTTCATATTCTATTCTATAATGGAGTTATTTGCATAGGCCAAGTTGATAGTTCCCATACAGCTGACACAGCACTTACTAGGAGCAGTGCAGTATGCCTCCTATTTGCCGCCACTTGATCACATCCTTCCCACCAGCATGGGTTGTTTGTCCTGCAAGGATTTAGAGATCCATCAGGTGACTCAGAGCCACATTGTGAGAGCCAAATCGATGTGAACTAATTCAGCATTCATTCTATTGCTGTTTCTTTGATTCCTGTCTCTCACAGGCATTCCTTGGTTAGGGAATGGGGGCAGTTTCTCTGACTTTTTGACCCTTAACTCTTCTTCCTGATCTCAATGCTGCATGACTGTTCTTTCTAATGGGTGTTGCTGGGTTTGCTTTGCTGCCTCCCACAGTTTCCTCCCTTCCTCCACATTAACCTGCCCTTTCTGGGTAATGGCGCAGTCATCAGCAGCACTCAAGCTCTCAGGCCTGTTTGCATAACTCCTCTCTTCTTGCCATGCTCCCAGTGGGACTTCGCTGGAATTAGCCAAGTAGGAACTCAGAGGTGAGGCTCCACACAAGCAAAACCGAAGGAAGAACTGATTCAATTGGACAGTTCAGGCCCTCAATCTTCATCTCCAATGAAAAGGCAATTAAGTGGGCCAAAAGTGTAAACTGCTTATCTGAAATCACAAATCTGTTGGACTACTAAGGAATTCTTTTGTATATACATAAAGCCATTAGAACAAAATCACTTGGTCAACATCATTTTCATATATTATATGCCAAGGTTATGGAAATACATCAAATTGAAAAGAACAAACTACTGACTCCATATTTTTACTTTGGGAAATTTTTCTTTGGGAAAATGTAGAGCAACATATTCATATAACCAGACAGCAAATATCTGAAGCAGAAATACTTGTAGATAGGTACATGGCGATATATAATTATGTTCACTTATAAAGTGGCCACTGGATTATAGGAGTGGCCAGAGATGGAGGGGAGGTGGTCTGAATAAGGGAGGTAAGTTTTAAGTAATTTTTAAAGTGAAGTATTTAGCATTTCAGAATCAAAACTTGAAACTCTCAATTTATACATTTAAAAACTGAGGCATAAAAAAATAGCAGTGGGTCACACAGCAAATGACAGAGCAAGATTTGACCTACAGTCTTGTAAATTCTAAGAATGGTAGAATTTTACGTGCAGTTGTTGGAAAAGCATTCAGAGGCAAAAGTAAAAGAAGTCCTACAGGAATTAGACAAGTTTCAATTCACAAGTAAGGCTACTTGCCCACAGCCAAAAATCAGATGGCAGTGACAATTAACTAGATAATTCAGAACCAAAGCTTTTACCTCTTGCAGAGTTTGTATGAGTGCAAATGGCATTTTGCTCTTTAGAAGTGCCCAAGTTCATTGGATGATTGGGCAGAGAAAGAAACCATGGACAGATGATCTTCTTAGGAACAAGGAATCAAGTGGTAATTGGAGGTGGGGACAATTCAAAAGAAGAGACTTGATTAATGGAAGCCCCTATAATTTCCACCACTTTGGCACTAATTTCACCATTCCATATTAGCCTATTTGTTTCTCTGCATCTACCACTGGGCTATAAGGTGCATGAGAGCAGGGATGGAATCTGCCTTTGTTGCAGTTTACATGGCATGTGGTAAAACTCAAAAAACATTGGATAAATGAACTGAATGACCTAAATGAATTTGGTTTGGTATTTGAGATGAGAATCTAGGAGTGACTATAGAGGTAGCTCTCAGTGAGACACACATTAGATAGAAGAGAGGAGGTATTAATGCTACCTCCTTGCTGTAATTAATCCAGAGATGTGATATGAGCACTTAAAGAAAAAAGGTTAGATCAAGAGGGGTACATAGCAAAAATAAATAAATAAATAAGAAAACAACGACCATCAGTTAGACTTTAAAAAAGAGCTCCATGTGGACCTTGGGCATGGGGCCAAAGCTAGCCAAGCCACAGACTGGCCCCAACCATCATCATGAAGTTTGGTCCTAAGGCTAAGCTCTACTCAGCAAAGTATTGGCCAGAGCAGCTGTAACCAGTGCATAGCCAGTGTGTAACCAGCTGTAATCAGTGTAACTGTTAACCATCAAGGGGGGATCTCAAGTATCACACCTGAGGTGTAATCACAAGACTATAAAATAAAAAGCAACCTCTCTCCCCCTAAAAATGAACTTTGGTTCATACCTCATACCATATACAAGATTAACTCAAAGATTATAGACCTAAATGTAAAACCTAAAAGTATAAAACTTTTAGAAGAAAACATGAGAGAAAATTTTTTTGATCTTGGGTTATGCAAAAATTTCTTAGATATGACACTACATGCACTATCCATTAAAAAAATTGATAAGTTGGACTTAATCAAAATGAAAAACACCTGCCCATCAAAAGATACTGCTAAAAGAATGAAAAGACAAACTACGGACTGAGTAAAAATCTTTGCAGAGTACATGTCTGATAAAACATTTATATCCAGAACATTTAAAGAACTCTTAAAACTCAAGGAGATACAAATCGAAGCTATAATGAGATATCACTATTTACCTATGAGAATGATTAAAATTAAGAAGACTGACAATAGCAAGTTTTGGGGAGAATGTGGAGGAACTGGAACTCTCAAACATCACTGGTGGAAATATAACATGGCGCAACCATTTTGGAAAAAAAGTTTAGCAGTTTCTTAAAAAAGAGAAGCATATCTCTATCATATGATCCAGCCATTGCACTCCTGAATATCTATTCAAAGAAATATACCGCCATATGAATATTTATATGCCAACGTTCATAATAGTTTTATTTTTAACAGGCCAAAACAAGACAGTCCAAAACAAGACAATCCAAATTTCCATTCACAAGGGAAGTGATAAGGCATATACATGAATGAATCTCAAGATAATTATGATGAGATGCCAGATGAAACTGAATACACACTGTATTATTCTGTTGATAAAAAGTCTAAAATATGCCAACTAATTGATAGTGGCAGAAATTAAATTGGTGGTTTTGTGGATCTGGGATCTGGGGAAGGACAACAGGGGGATTATGAAGGAGCACGAGAAAACTCTGAGCTGATGCACATATTCACTATATTGATCGTGATGCTGGTTTCATGGGTACAGATGTATATATGTCAAAACTCATCACATTATACCCTTTAAATATGCATAATTTATTATTGTGTTAATTGTATCTCAATAAAACACTTTTTTAAGTGAGACAGCTGCAGAACCTACAAGCTGGAAAAGGCTAGAAATATAAGGCAAAAATGTTGAGATGGCAGAGTTCAGAACATGAGCTGCAAGGCAAAAAGGTGTTGGCAATGGTTTTTGCTGATAAGTTTGGTAGATACCAGAGCAGCATGGCCTGCTAGCCAGGTCAAGATAGACAGAAATGACAGAAAGATAGAAAAAGGGTAGACTGGCATCAGACTTGAGTCCTAAAGACCAGGGAAACATAGAGGAAATTTGGAAAAGAATAATGAATCCACATAGAAGCATATTTTTGTTTTATTTCATTCTAGCATTTTATATATATTTAGGTAGGTATCTACTATTGTAGTATTTAGATTTAAAACAAGATAAAGTTTTAAGTCCATGCAAGATATCAAAATCATACTACAAAAAATGGGAGATCCATGTCAGAAATGTAAATTTCCAATCCTTGTATGTCAAGCAGTGGCTGATTTCAGCATGAAACCTAGTGACATCTCAACCCTCTGGGTATGTTTAGAGGGAGAAAAACATTGCCCCAAATTCTTCCTTGAGCTATTGTACAAAAGAGAGAGAGAGATCAACAAAGAGAGACCCTCCAAAATAGGCAACAACTGCATCTTGGGGGAAAGGTGGTGGGCTGAAGAGAAAATATACTTAGGCCATGTCAATCTCAGAAAGCTAAGAGCGAAGAAGCCAAAGAATTTGACAAGAAGCTGCTGATCAGCTTAGAAAGTGGTAAGTGAGGACATTGACAGTGAGAACAACTTAATTATATCTAAATGACTAGTCTCACTAGAGACACCTCAGAAGCAGTTACGGACACACAGTATGATAGCCAAGTTTCCTCTCTCTGGTCCTTCATTTAACAATATTCAAAAAGTAGCTGAGATGTGTCAGCTAAGTGCTAAGTTCTAGGGACAGTGTGGATCAAAGATGGACCCAGACCTTGGTCTCATATCACTAACAGTCTAGGGAGGAAGATAAATAAATGACTACATCTATAATCATAAACTGTGGTAACGACTCCACAGGAATTCACCTGGGATATCTGTAAACATTGGCAGTCGATAGTAGGATGTGATAGGGAAGTGACTGAAGCATGGTCAGAACCACTCAGGAAATGAAGACAGGAAGAATATCAGAAAGTCCAGGATGGAGCTCTGAGGACTGCAACCTCGGACATCCAGGCTGAGGAAGGCAAGGCTGCTGAAAACAGCAAAGAAGAGGAAAAGGTAAACAGTGATGAACGGGCTCAGAAGCAAAATCAAGGGAGCTCTAAAATATCAGCTGATTTTGCTACATAAGCGTCACTAATGAAATCCTCAAGAACTGTTTTGGCGGAATTGATGAGGGTGAAATCTGACGAGAAAGGAGAGAGAGCAGAAATTGGAGGGGAGGTTGAGAGGGCTGTTTTGGGGTTTGTTGTATGTTTAGTCTTGTTTAGTCTTAAGCAGATTTTAAATATGAGAGAGAAAAATAAAAATTGACAGGAGAATTGACAAACTAATTCTGTAATTTATATGGAGAGGCAAAAGACCCAGAATAGCCAACAACATGATATTAAAGAACAGTCAGAGAACTGACAATGCCTGACTTCAACACTTATCATAAAGCTGTAGTAATCAAGACGTTGGCATAAGCCTGAACAAATAGATCAATGGAACAGAACATGAAGCCCAAAATAGACCCACATAGATAACTGATAGATAGATAGATAGATAGATAGATAGATAGATAGATAGATAGATAGATAGACAGACAGATGGATAGTCAATGGATCTTTGACAAAGGAGCAAAGACAAGAAAACAAAGTCTTTGCAACAAATGCTGCTAGAACAACTCTCAACAGCCACATGACAAACAAAATAAAATCTGGACACAGACCTCAGACCTTTCACAAAAATTTACTCAAAATGTATCATAGACTTAAGTAAAAATGCAAAAGTATAAAACTTCTAGAAGATAACATAGGATAAAATTTAGATGACCTTCAGTATGACAATGACATTTTAGATACAATACCAAGTGCACAATCCATGAAAGAAATAATTGATAAACTGGACTTCATTAAAATTAAAAAGTTATCTGCAAGAGACACTGTCAAGAGAATGAGAGATGAGCCACAGACTTGGAGAAAATATTTGCAGAAGGCATATATGATAAAGGACTGTTTTCCAAAATAGATGAAGTACTCTTAAAACTCAACAATAAGAAAATACACAGCCCAATTAAAAAGTAGGCTAAAGATCTGAACAGATAGCTCACCAGAGAAGATATACAGATAAATGTAAGCATATGAAGAGATGCTCCACATCATGTCATTAGAGAGTGCAAATTAAAACAACACTGAGATCCCACTACCCACCCATGAGCATGGCCAAAATCCAGAACACTGACAACACCAAACACAGGCAAGGATGTGGAGCAACAGGAACTCTCATTCATTCCTGATGGGAATACAAAGTGGTACAGCCTTTTGGAAACATTGGCAGTTTGATACCAAACTAAATATAATCTTATTACACAATCCAGCCATTGCACTCATTGGTATTTACCCAAATGAGTTAAAACTTTTGTACACACAGAAATCTACACACAAATGTTTATAGTAACTTTATTCACAATTTCCAAAACTTGAAAGAAATCATGACGTCCATTAGTAGGTGAATGGATAAACTGTGTTCTATCCAGACAATGAAATGTTATTCATCGCTAAAATGAAACAACACTCTATTAAGCCATGAAAAAATTTGGAGGAAACTTAAATGCATACTAATGAGTGAAAGAAACCAATCTGTAAAGGCTATTGTATAATTCCAACTACAGGCCATTCTGCAAAAGGAAAAAACTACGGAGACAGTAAAAGATCAGTGATTTCCAGGAATTGAGGAAGGGAGGGATGAATATGTAGAGCAAAGAAGATTTTGGGGGCAGTGAAACTACTCTGTACGATACTATAGTGGTGAATACATGTAACCATACATTTGTCCAAATCCATGGAATATCCAACACGAAGAGTGGACCTTACTGTCAACTATGGACTTTGGGTGATCATGATGTGTCAACGTCAGTTCACCGATTGTAACAAATGTGCCATTCTGGTGGAAGATGGTGATAATGGGGGACGCTGTCCATGTGTGGGGGAATGGGGTTCAAAACTCTCTGTGGCTTCCGCTCAAATTTTCTGTGACCTTAAAACTGCTCTAAAAAATAAAGTCTATTTTAAAAAAGAAAAATTGAGGCCGGGCATGGTGGCTCACACCTGTAATCCCAACATTTTAGGAGGCCAAGGCCGGTAGATCCCCTGAGGTCAAGAGTTCCAGACCAGCCTGGCCAACATGGTGAAACCTCATCTCTACAAAAATACAAAAATTAGCCAGGCATGATGGCGGGTGCCTGTAATCCCAGCAACTCAGGAGGCTGCGGCCGGAGAATTGCCTGAACCCAGGAGGCGGAGGTTCCAGTGAGCTGAGACTGCACCACCGCATTCCAGCCTGGGCAACAGAGCAAGACTCCATCTCAAAAAATAAATTAATAAATAATAAATAAAAAAGAAAAATTGAAAGGCAGAGTCAAATACAAAATAGAGAGAAGGGGCTCTGTCAAATTCCTGGAAAATAGAAGTAAATTGAATCCTAAGCACCCAGGAAGAGACTGGATTTAAAGAACAGATAGAATTTCTATTTTAACAAGTGAGAAGGAGGACATGGTTGATAAAGATGTGGGCGTATTCATATATTTGATAGCAGGAAGATGGCGAGTGTTTCCTGTGTGAAATTTCAATAATTCTCTCCCTAACAGTGCACTAGAGACCAGCTCTGCAACCTTCAATATTTAAGAGAAAAGACCCACCTGTGAGGTGTATGAAAACACCAATATCTGCTCTCCAGGGCCATGGGAATGAAGTTCCAAACTAAATATAATCTAAATTACTATTCTAACAAGAGACTTAGCGTTTCCCAGGTATTAAGTGAGGCAAATGTGCCGGCCTCAAGAGTATTATTTTGTAAAATAGGGCATTTATGGCTTCAGTAATTGGAAGTTATTGAAGGCTTGGGAAAAGGATGTAAAGGTGTTTAAATGGTTTATTCTAGAGAGACTGTGTGTATATATGTGTGTGTGTGTGTGTGCGCATGAGTGTTTGTAGGTTTCAACAAATGTAAATCTAAATAGCCTTTGCCAGAAAAGAAGTATTTTAAACATCAGACATTCCAGAGCCATCATTTTTACAACTGTCATTTAACAACACCGGAGTCAAACTGTACTTGATGGCCAGTGTGAAGCTGAAAGTAAGGACATCACTCTTTCAGCTCATAAGACGACCATTTGATGCATTCATGCCTTCCACAGGCAATCTTTAAGCTCTGCTGCCTTTTCCAAGGCTTGCTTCCTCTCACTAATACACAGTCACATGCACACATAATCCATGATTGGCCACCTTTGTGCATAAATGGAGTGCAAGCTATTTAATAAATCTTTTACTTCCCTTTCCCTAGTCTCCAATAGCCTATTATAATTATTTCTTAGCGGGTTAGCTTCCCACTTGACCATCCGCCTTCTGAATATATGTTGGAGGAGACCCATTGTCTCACTGACATATTTTTATCCTGTTGAGTTTCAGCATTTCTTCTTGCAATTATCCTAGTAAATATTTCTGATCTTTCTGTCACTTCTAATCTGTTTCACATTTCTGGACTTTAGGCTCATGTCTCATTGGGGTGGTGTTATCTTAGAATGGTGAGATGCCCTGTAAGAATTAGGCATCAACATAGGAAAATATAATACATTGCAAGGCTTTCTCTATGGGGGTGATGAACTGAGTCCCCTGCAATAGATTTTTTTTTCCTGAAAGTACAGATTCTGAATCTTAAGTGAACAGAAGAATAAATAGAGGAATTGTTAAAATAGTGATTCCTAGGCCCCACCACGGATATTCCTTCCTATAATATGGATGATAGAAAGAGAAGCCAGCTTTTTAGCAGGCATTCTGAAGTATTCTGACATAGGCTGTACTTGGGCCACACTCAGAGAAATTTCTCAACATAAACGCAAGTACCTGCTGACATTGCAGGAATCCTCAGGTTTCTGCTTTAGAAAATTAAAACTAAGAGTTAAGGCACCTTCAAGGTTAGTAAACTTCGGCAGTTCCACAATGCCCCCAAGGACCTGGGTTTCTTCAATCCCTCAACTCCGTCATGTTGGGTGTACTGGCATTGTCCTAAGCCAGCTCCCCTATGGTTGCCTGGGGGCCACACAGTGGCAGACATTGCATCCAGAAATGACACTCCAGAATAAACCATCTTTTTCTTTTGCTTCTTCTAAAAACCAAGGAATCCTTTCCCAAGTGCACAGATAGTGGTTGAGTAGAATCGCCCTCATGCATTTCACCATCCTGAGCTGGGTCACATTTCCACCCCTAAATGAGTGGATGGCATGGGAACTGGGACTATTCTGATTGGTTCAACTGTCAGGATCTGGGTCACATGGAGAGACGGCAGCAAACAACTAAACAGAACAGAGAGGAAGAAAGTTGGGAAGTCACTAAGGAAGCAACCCTCAATGGTCATACAATATTTTATTTATCGACCAAAGCATTCTTACTGCTTCTATGAAGTTCTCAAAGGCACTTCAGAGTAAAACTAATGCTCACTGAGCTGTAGTATACGCTAGTGACAACAGAACGGAGTACTCAAGTTCACCGGGTATCGAATGATACCAACATGCTAGGATTAAGGCATGGAACTCCCTTGCATGCATGCACACACACACACACACACACACACACACACACACACACATACACACACTCATACCCTTATACCTTAGCAGTAAAAATTCTATTCTAAGTAGAGGAGAGAAAATTAAAAAGGAAATAGATCACCATGACCAAGTAGAATTTACCCTAGGTATGCAAGAATGGTTCAACATTCAAAAGTCACTTAACCTAATCCATGACATCAACGAGCTAACGAAGAAAAACCATATGATTACATCAATCAATGCACAGAAAGCATTTGACTAAGCCTAACACTCTTGTAACAAAATTCCCAGCAAACTAGAAATAGAGAGAAACTTGCTCAGTTTGATAAAATAATAAATCTACAAAACTCGGACAGCGAACATCATCCTTGATGGGTAAAAAGTAGAAGTCTTTGCACTAAGGTCAGGAATGAGACAAGCATACCCGTTCTCATCACTCCCTTTCCACACAGTACTAGAAGTTCTAGCTAATGCAACAAAACAAGAAAATGGAATAAAAGATGTATCGATTTGGAAATAAGAAAATGGAATAAAAGGTATACTGATTTGGAAGGAAGAAATAAAACTACCTTTGTTAGCAGATGACATGATTGTCCATGTAGAAAATGCAAATGAATCGACAAAAATCTAGATGACCTTGTGTATGGCAGCAACATTTCAGACGGATTTGAATTCCAACTTCCCCATTTCCTTATGTTAACTCTAAAACCTTGGGCAGATAATATGACATCTCTGAGCTTTAGCTTACTTACATGGAAGAAAGATTAGCAATACTTACCTATTTCGCTGGAGCACAGTGTCCTCCAGGTTTATCCATGTTGTCACACATGGAAGAATTTCCTTTTTAAGGCTGAAAAATATTTCATTGTATGTATATATATATATGTGTGTGTGTATGTGTGTGTGTGTATATATATATATAGAGAGAGAGAGAGAGAGAAAGAGAGAGAGAGAGAGAGAGCACATTTTCTTTATCCATTCATCTGCCAGTAGGCATTTCAGCTGTTTCTACATCTTGGCTCTTGTGAATAATGGTGCAATGAACCTGGAAGTGCTGACATCTCTGCGAGATTCTGATTTCAATTCTTCTGGATAAATACCCAGAAGTGGGATTGCTGGGTCATATGGTAGTTCTAGTTCTCATTTTTCAAGGATCCTTTGTATTGTTTTCCATAATGGCTGAATTATTTACATTTCCACCAACTGTGTACAGGATTCCAATTTCTCCACAATCTGGCCAACGCTTGTCTTTTGTTTCAGGTTTTGTTTTGTTTTGTTTTAATAACAGCCATTCTGACAGGTGTGTGGGGATAGCTCATTATGGTTTTGGTTTGCATTTCCCTGATGATTAGGGACACTGACGCTGTGATGCTAAAATAAATGATCCAGCTGCAGAGGGACAAATACTGCTTAATTCCAGCCAGGTGTGGAGAGGAGGAGGAAACAAGTAGCTGCTAATCAAAGTTCTTAAGTTTTAGTCAAGCAGGATGAGTAACCTCCAGAGACCTGCTGCACAACATTCTACCCATAGTTAATACTGTATTGGACACCTAAAAATTGTTAAGAGGGTGGATCTCGTGTTAAGTATCCTTATGTACAAGAAAAGTTTTATAAAATACAAGTGAATGTTAAAAAGAAAAATCAGTGTGGACTGCAGTTATCAAAGAGGGATTTTGGAAGGGCCAGAGAAGGGCTTGCACAGGGCCTTGAATAAGTGGGTAAAGATTCGAACAAGAGCAGCTCCAGGGAGACCAGTTTCAGGCAGCAGGTGCAGCTTCCACACAACGTGGAGATAGCAGTGATAACAAGGAATGGGCTGTAGTTCGGGATGGAATAACTGTCTTACTTGGGATATGCAACGTCATACATCTTCGGGCAGATCATGGAAAGCCATGAACAGCAGTCAGAAGAATTTAAATAACAGTGTTTTTCCCGGGCGTGGTGACTCACATCTGTAAACCCAGCACTTTGGGAGCCCAAGGCGGGCAGATCACCTGAGGTCAGGAGTTCAAGACCAGCCTGGCCAATATGGTGAAACCCCATCTCTAATGAAAATACAAAAATTAGCCGGGGATGGTGGCACATGACTGTAACCCCAGTTACTTGGGAAGATGAGGCAGGAGAATCGCTGGAACCCGGGAGGCGGAGGCTGCAGTGAGCCAAGATTGTGCCACTGCACTCCAGCCTGGGCATTGCAGCAAGACTCTGTCTCTAAAAACATAAATAAATAAATAAAAGTACCTTGAGCTGCTCTATCTAAAACGTTTCTGAACCAGGTGAAGGTAGAACCTAGAAAACCAACTAGAAGACAATTACAGCTCATTCAATTCGACACATTTTATTAGCACCTCCTCAGTGCCCAGCGCTTTGGTGGGAGCTATAGAGAATCCAACAAATACTAAGAGCTAGAAATACTCTGATCATTATCAATAAACATTTTCTGGACAAATAAATAGGGGGAAAAAATCATTATTGAGTAGTCCAGAAAGAATAACCACATTGGAGCTAAAGTTTTGAGAAGAAAAAGAGGACTATTTTTTTTTTAACTACAAGAACTGAGCTAATGATGTGGGCCATAGGTTCCACTCTAGTTAAAAAGAATCATCTCTTAGTGAAATACTATATAATGAAGTGAAATAGCCCTCTTGATAGTGACCAGAACAACGCTCTGCTAAATATATGACCTTTTAAAAGTTCTAGATTTTGTTACATTGTCTGGATCATTTAATTTAAACAAAAACTCAAGGGAGCCTTATAAATTGAATATAAGTCAAATCAATAAAAAGACCTTAGATATTCTTTTTGAAAAAACATGGCAACAAATATTTTCTCTTTCTTTTTTTTATTTTTATTTTTATTTTTTTTTGAGACGGAGTCTTGCTCTGTCACCCAGGCTGGAATGCAGTGGCGCAATCTCGGCTCACTGCAACCTCCACCTCCTGGGTTCAAGTGATTCTCCTGCCTCAGCCTCCTGAGTAGCTGAGATTACAGATGCCTTCCACTATGCCCAGCTAAATTTTTTCATATTTTTTATTTTTAGTAGAGATGGGGTTTCACCACATTGGCCAGGCTGGTCTTGAACCCCTGACCTCAGACGATCCACCCACCTCAGCCTCCCAAAAGTGCTGGTATTACAGCCGTGAGCCACCGCACCCAGCCCAAGTATTTTCTTAGTAGGGTATAAATGAGGACATTGTCAGTAAAATGCCCCCACCAACTGGTTTCTAGTCCTTCTGTTACGTGAGAAAGGAAACAAAGGAAGAGAAACAGGAAGGACAAGGGAAAGTGGGTCAGGGGGTTCAGAGAGAGATTGAGCCATTCGTTCAATGTAAATAAATTTCACTGAAACTGATACAATCTATAAGGTCATTTCAGCATGAGAAGGGAAGTTGAGGGTACATTCATTTAGACACAAAATCATGACTCCTACCATGCTGTTCTTTCTAAAGACCACGAGTAAGCCAAAATGTTTTCTAAATTGCATTTTCCACATCACCTAAGCTAATAAACCAGAGCAATGTGAAATAGTATAAATTTGACTTTCAAAGGGGGTGTTTCAACCTGCATTTTTAAGTGTGGAAAATTAAGCTAATCCTTCTGAATTGATTAACTGCAGAAGACAAAACTGTGGGGAAAAAGGATCTATTTTCTGACTCTCTAGGCTACTCTTTGGGGGAATATATTTTTGATGTTCTCTTGGGAAGTAATGATGTAGGGTTGTCATTTAAAAAAAAAAATCACACATCACATTTAGTTACATGTGACACAGTTGCCAGCCTGTACACCCGATTTTAATTGGGGCATCCGTGCAGCTCTTTTGTGGCTCTTCTGTTTGTGGCCTTTTGTTTATCTGTTTTGTATTTGTTCACTGAGGTAACGACGCCATGAACCATAAGTGGCCCGCACGAGATACCTCATAAAGTGGACACATAAGTATTTGTTGAAGAAAAGGAAAGGGAGAAAGGTTTAGAACAAGGTTAGGAAAAAAAATCACCACTCTGTTTCGATTTTTATTTTACTCTTCACGATATTCCTCCCATCCTAGCCTATGACTGTCTAGGTTAAGGGACATCTGGAATCTTGCATTTATCCGTCAACATTTTAAACAAATACCAGTTTTCCGAGAAATAAACAAGTGAAGGCCCTTATGAGAGAAAAAAACACGGATTATTTCCCAAAAAGCAAGACTGTTTGACGTGATTTTAACAGAAACAGAAAGCAAATGGTCCCTGCACCTCCCACCCACCCTTTTGCAGAGTCCAGCCCGTCTACAACACAGACCTGAAGCCTCAGGAAACAGTCCCAGCAATGTGAAGTGGGAAGCCTTACTTTTTGGCTCTTTCTCTCTGCCTCCACCCTTTACCCTTTTGCATTTCTTCCTCCAGCCATGGACATTATTTTAATCACCTTCAAGGAGGTTTTGGGCAAGAGAGGCTTGAGGGAGAGGAGGGGACAATGTAATAATTGCCCTTAGACAAAGGCAGAGAAGGAAGAGATAGAAAGGAGAGGAATGGAGAGGACCCAAACGCAGAGCCTCATCTGCAATGCAGGGCCTGCCGTCCCCAGATGTGACCAAAGCATCATCTTCCCTTCCTGCAAGAAAAATTGGATTAGTCACCATCTTGTCTCCTAATGGACACACTCTGTGATCTTTAGAGCTTCATTTACTGGGTTAATAGTGCTTTGCCTGAGTTCCTCTGCTATGGAAGAAAAAAAAAAAACCTGTAAGAAGAAATATTCTGGGTGCAGTCCGCAACCACTGACACGAGTAATATCGTATTCATCACAGAGAGACCTCGTATCTCATTACTGCTGAAGAATTGCCCCGGAGGCGTCTGAGCTTGGCCAGACCAGGCCTCTCATGTGGAACCGTTCAGGTATATTGTGAAATGATTTAATGCGATAATAATGTCCACTTTGCGAGATAGATTATGTTTTTTATAGTGGCTGATGGTTAATGAATGATACATTAGCAAACATCACTAAAACGTTATTGGGAAATGCAGATGAAGAGACGGAGTGCTTTCTCTTGCTGCTTCTTGGCTTTCTCCCCAAGCGGTCCTGCCACCCCTCCCCCACGCTGATGCATAAAGATGAAAAGCAGAAGAACTTACAAGAATCAGAAAACTTAATTTATTTAAAGGAAAAAAAAAAATCCCAGCTGTGTGTCCCTGCCTCTCAGTCTCTCCTTACCAGAAGGAAGGATGAATAGTAAAAATGTTCAAACATGAGCTGAAATATCTCTTCTTAAATCAAATGAGAATCAATGAAAGTGCGAACCTGAACAAATACATTATATGTTGACCCAGTTTATTAGATGAAGCCGTTTACCCTGATTTGATTTATCTGGCAATACACAGCTCAGCTGTGAAATGAGATAAGCCGAGCCCATTCACCTTATTTACTGTATTATCGCAGCTCTTGCTAGCACTGCCATGGTTAAGGGTCTGTCAGCATTTCCATTACAAATCCCTATTTTCAGTGGCTGCAGAGATTCACTCCCAGCTGCTAGTGGCATGGCCGACCCTACGCCAGGAGTGCAGCCTCTGCGTGGATGGATTCCACTGTATTCTTCACCATCTCCAATGCCGACGCTGAGTAACCAGGAAGAATGTTAATTTCCCGAAGCTGGTGAGGCTTCTTCACACCAGGCCAAGAGGTCAAGCGAGCTCCCACCTACATTTTATGTTGTTTCTTCACTCATTGACCTTTTCTAAATAGATATTTTCAAGATGTTCTTTTCACATCCATTCACTTTGGAACGCCAAAGCCTGCCTGTTTCCCAGGCCCCTTCTCCACCATCCCTCCTCCAGGTCTTCATCAAGCAGGGAATGAGGGGCTGGGATCCTAGAAGATGGGCTGTGGAATTCACATGGGGCCTTCCCAGAAGAAAGGAGGACAGACCCTGTTATTTTGAGGTTTTCAATGAACACCTACAATCCAGATGCCCAGATCCAATGAAGTTATTATAGAAACACAGAAAGAGAGGCGAGGGGAGGGGGATTTTGACTATTGAAAGTTTTGCTAAAAGAGTAATAAAAAAGTATGTTTCTTATCAGTCAGGGTCATTCCTGCACATATGAGCAAGAACCTCCCCTGTGAGGCTCCCTGACACACCCCCAGACTTCGGTGCCTGGCACAACGCTGCAAAGCAGAAAGCAGGCAGGCAGGAAGTTCAGGGGAACTGGTGGTTAACGCAAAAGCCATCCCCCATATCCCTGCACGGTCCACACTAGTCTCAGACCTGACTCAGGGCCTGGCCACTGGGCTGAGAGGACAGCTGACCCTGGAACCGCAGGGGACTGCCAGGTAACATGGCAGGCTGGCCCTGCCCTCCTTTGAAATGCCACTAAAATAAAGGAAATAGAATAAAATAGGCAGAAGCCCATAGGGACAAAGAGAACAGGAGAAGATGCATCAGCAAACGAGCAAGGGTAACTGATTTTGGGAAGCTGATAAGAGAATGGAAGGTGGGTGATAGAGGAAGCCACTCTGCAACTAGAACCCTCAAAATGCCTCCCCAGACACCTTGCCCCAGAGATGCAGATTTAGTCTCTAAATATATTCACCTAGAGCGGCTCCAGATGCCAGACACGGTAGAGGGGCAGGGAGATCCCATCCTAAAAACAGGAAGATTACGAAAAGTCTACGAGTGAGCTAGGCCCTTCACTCACTCTGTTCTTCCCAAAATGCTGGTGGCAGGGAATGTGCTCTCAATACAGGATTTTTTTTCAGATTTGATGGAGAAATATAAGGAATATATACAAAGAGTAAAGCAAATAAAGAAATGAGACAGAGTATTAATTCAAGGAAAGCCAAAAACTGTGAAGAAAAATGCATGATCACAGTATATGGTAGGCTCCGCAGTGAATAATATTCACAAAGTTTCGCCGATGTCCACACTGGTGACTATAACCATGTTGGTGTGATAGGGACAGTGAGGTATGAGAGACAGGCTGAGCCTTCAGCTACAAAAACAGGACACAAATGGATAGGCTTAAAATTGGGAGATGAATGATTAGGGGTATAAGCACAATTAGAAATGTGGGAATAAAAAACCCAAAGAAACAGCGAAAAGAATTAAATGTGATGAATCAGTCACATTAATCATAGTGGGGGATGTAGGAGGCAGGTAGATGAAAGTTAAAGGTGAGGCAAGGATAATTCAGTCATGAATACTGGATTTAATTATGAGCCTCCTAGGATTCTTGATCTATCTATCTATCTATCTATCTATCTATCTATCTATCTATCTAATCTAATCTATTTATATTATGGGGGTACGAGTGCAGATTTCTTATTTCATATATTACATAGGGGTGAAGTCTGAACTTTCCGTGTGCCCATTGCCTGAATAGTGAACACTGTACCCATTACATCATTTTTCAACCCTCCCCCCCAACCCTTTTTGAGTCTCCAACATCTACTATTCTCCTCTATGTCCATGCGTACCCATTGTTTAGCTCCCACTTATAAGTGAGAACGTGCGGTATTTGGCTTTCTGTTTCTGAATTATTTCAGTTAGGATAAAAGCCTCCAGTTCCACCCATGCTGCTGCAAAAGACACGATTTCATTCTTTTTTATGGACTCTTTATTTAACCCTCTGTTGATAGACACTTAGGTGGATTCCATATCTTTGCTATTGTGAATAGCGCTGTGATAAACATATGAATGCAGGTAACTTTTCGACATAACAATGTATTGCCTTTTGGGCATATACCAATAGTGGGATTGCTGGCACTCTTTAAAACAAGATGCAAAAAAGTGAAATATACCTAACAACGGGAAGTGAAATCCTAGTCAACAGATAGGTTCCAGCTTCCTACTGTTCCTTTGGATTTCTCTGCAAACCTGAAGATGACTGCGGGAGCTGGGAAGGGCAGGGACATGGGAATATGACTCTTCCCCAAGCCCCTCCATCCCTGTCTTCCACCTACAGTTCCCTTCTTCCATTACTTGAACACTTGGGCCCTCTTCCCACCATATACCCCACGTCACAGGGGTTTTGTACAAACTGTTCTATCTGCCTGTTACAACGTTTCATCTGCCTTTCTTCTCTCTTCTTCCCATGCTTCCTTCAGCTCTCAGCTCAAAATACCTTCCTCATGGAACTCTCTGCTGACCACCCTCAGTCAAGTGCCCTGTTACTGACTCTCGTGTGACCTTGAGCTGCTCCTCTGAAGGTCACGGCAGTTGTACCTCTGTCCCTGGGATCCTCAGACTGATGTCCCTCTCCCCAACTTAGACTGTAAGCAGCAGTGTCTAGATTTTCTCTCTCTGCTCATAATTCTAATGACTAACACAGTAGCTGTTCACAGAAAGCGCTCAAAAATAGGCCGGGCGCGGTGGCTCATGCCTGTAATCTCAGCATTCTGGGTAGCCAAGGCAGGAGCATCACTTGAGCTCAGGAGTTCGAGACCAGTCTAGCCAACATGGTGAAATCCCCATTTCTACAAAAAATACAAAAATTAGCTGGGCACGGTGACGGGCACCTGTAGTCCCAACTATTTGGGAAGCTGGGGTGGGAGGGTGGCTTTAGCCCCAGAGGGCAAAGTTGTAGTGAACCAAGATTACACCACTGCACTCCAGCCTGAGTGATAGAGCCAGACTTTATTTCAAAAAAAAAAAAGAAAAGAAAAGAAAAGGCACTCAACAACGTGCTGAATGAAATAATAATTAAATGAATGAATAAAAACACAAAATAAAGAAAGAATGAGGCTGATACTTTTTTAATGATGAAGCATGATACTGTCACAGCTGTGTAAATCCAGAAAGAACTTTCCCATAAAAGTGTATGAATCTCAGTCTTGAAGATCCTGTTCAACAGTGTGGAGGGTGGAAAGGGGACTATTTCTCTAGTTCCGTGGTTAAGAAATGCCCTTGTCTCCTCAGTCCCCTTCCTCTCTAGAGAGTCTTCCACAGCGCTCCATCATAGCTCAAGGAACAGAGAATAAGCAGCAATACTTCACAATTCCTTCTCTGGGAGTAGTTGTTTGGAAACTGGCATTCCAAAGGTGTTTTAAATTCTCAATTATACATCCAGGAAAGAACTCATCTTGCCTATTTTAGAGATAAACTCCACAATAAGCGGATGCATTTTATATCTTTTGTGATTGCACCTAACAGTAAGTCCAAAGGCATTAATGAGAACAAGTCAGTGATTTGGGGACCAATAATTTATGTAGGGCCTCATGGGACTCAAAGGTTAATTGTACTCACAGTAAAATTGGGTTTCATTGGGACACTAACAGTTTACCAGTTTTCCAACAATGGAAAAAATTAGCCATGCATGGTGGTGTGTGCCTGTAGTCCCAGCTACTTTGGAGGCTGAGGTGGGAGGTTGGCTCGAACCTCAGGGGCAGAAGTTGTGGTGAACCCATGCACAACCAACATTTTTTCCAGTGGTGTAGAAGGTAGCAATGACCTTCACTATATTTCTGTTCAAATGGTAAAATTTGAGAGCTGTATCTTTTAAACAATACCACTGCTTTCAGCTCAGACCTGGGACTTGTGTTGAAGCCTCTGACTGTGTGAACACAGCTGGCTGTGGACCAGAGTTATTCAGATGTTTAGAGACAGCTCCGGGGGACCTAGCTGTCGGGGAGCAGATGGCCCATCAAATTGTATCAAAGCCAATACAGAAATATAGATGTGCTTCATTCAAAATTTCTCTCATGTGGCTGGGCCATACAGGGAAGGACCTGTGGGTAAACCTCTGGCCTTAGCAACCATATATATATTTCTGTCATGACAATACTCAAATCTACTTTTCTGGAATCTGGAGCAAAATGCTAGCAGGCATTCCCTGAATTTAAGACTTAAACATTTGAACACCCAATTAAATTTAATGTTGATAAAGGATAACACCTGTTTCTAGGAAACATTTGGATTCCAACACTTTATTAACCAACTTTCCCCAATGTTATTTTGATACTCAAATTTCTTCATGTGGCATCTTTTAAAAATATACGTTCTTCTAATACCAAACCAAACTATTTTTCTACTTGGGGATTTTTTCCCCCTTTCAATTTACAACAGATATAAATGGCTCAAAAGTTTATTTCTCACATCTGCTCTGCATTCAGGGATCTGCCATAGTATTTGCAAGCAAGGAAATTCGGTTTAGATTGTTTACACCGTCTGCCCACCAGACTGCAACACAAACTCAGCTGGGATCTACTGTGTCGCTGTTGTAGAAGCAGCAAAATGTCGCTTAAACGACCCAGGAGCCAAAGATACTACCCCTTTATAGTTACACAGAATGGTCTGGCCAAGACACATCGGTATTCTGTTACAATGTCTCTTTATATTAATATTGCACTACCACATCTTCCTCAGCTTTAAAATGCCTCTTTTTACCACCAAACAATGTTCTCATATGAGACAAACTGGGAAGAGCTTCTCTCACCAAGGCTATTTTGTTTTTCCTAAAGTCCAACAGTTTTGGTACATTTTCAGAACGCATTAAATATTTTGAAACCAGATGCATCTGGATTTCAATCCTGGTTGGGCCTAAACAGACTTCCTAATCCTCCTGAACCATGAGAATAATATTGCCTGCTTCATAGGTTTGAGGCAGTCAATTCAATGAGATTTTTATCATGTCTATCAAAATATGACATGAATGAACATAAGATACATGCCAATTTTACCAGAAAAAGGTTTCGGGGAAAAGAAAAGTAGTTTCCTGGTACATGTGTTAAGAATTAATTTAACGCAGTTTTGGAAAGGGGAGTCATGACCTGTTAAATGTTACTGTGTTAATGTTAATATGTTTGTAGTATATGCCGAAATCCAGGCAGAAATCAGGTCTTTTTCCTAATTGCCATGTTTGGTCTATCCATACTGGTTTTTCCTATCTTTCTTAGTTATGCAGACTTTGATTTTGAACAAGGTATATGTTGACCCAGATTAAAGATGACGTTTTCCATCCTCCTTATAAAGTGGCAGTCTATGTGGCAGCTTCTAGGGGGCCCCTTAAAAGATAGTGGGTTCATCTCTGCTGCTTTTTTCTGTCTCCCTTCTTCCTGGTAGATGAAATGCAGCTACATTGGCTGCAATCCAGGAAACCTTCCTAGACCATGGGACGTCAGATGACAGAGAGTGGATGGATGAGAGAGAGAGATGGATCCCTGACCACTGTGGAACACCTGTAACCAAGAATACTGTCTACCCTGGGGTCTCCTTTTATGGAAAGAAAGAAAATGCATCTATCTTGAATAAGACATAACTATTTGGCATTGGATGGGATTTTGCTCTGTGATGCAGGCTGGAGTGCAGTGGGGCAATCACAGCTCACTGCAGCCTCGACCTCCTGCCTCAAGCAATCCTCCTGCCTCAGCCTCCCGAGTAGTTGAGACCACAGGTGCATGCCATTACACTCAGCTGATTCTTTTTGTTTTTTGTAGGGATGAAATCTAGCTATGTTGCCAGGGCTGGTCTCTAACTCCTGGACTCAAGCAATCCTCCCACCTCAGCCTCCCAAAGTGCAGGGATTACAGGTATGAGCCACCATGCCTGGCCCCTATTTTGGGTTTTCTCTCACACTCTACTGAAGGAACCCCTACTTGATACATGGCCCCTTCCAGTTCCCTTCCGGGGTGGTGGTTGCTGCATCTAGCAGCTTTCAGTATATTTCTTCTTTTCCATTTTCTTGGTTGGTGACAAGACCAAATATCACTCTGCAGCCCCTTCACCGCATTTCTTTATAAAGTCTGTAACATGGAAGTTTGAATGTTAGTATTAATAACACCTTAGATGCTTCTGAAACTTGTTATAGTAATAAAACTTTAAAATGTTATGAGTATAACTCCAACTCCACTTCATTTTTTCTTCTCTGATTAAGTTGTCACCTGTGCGTAGAAGCCCTATGTAATGTGGCTCACTAGAAACAGGGAAATTTGGAGATACTTTCCTTGTAGGGGGCTACTCTGGTTTGGATATGGGTTTGTCTGGCCCTGCAAGTCTCCTGTTGAAAGTTGATTCCTGTTGTTAAAGGGCTGGTGGGACCTGGTGGGAAGTGTTTGGGTCACGGGGGTGGATCCCTCATGAATGGCTTGGTGTCATTCTCTAGGGAATGATTTCTCCCTCTTAGTTCCCGAGATAACTGGTTGTTGAAAGAGCCTGGCACCTCCCTGCCCTTCTTTCCTTCCTTGTGACCTCTACACACATCAGCTCCCCTTCCCCTTCTACCATGAGTGGATGCAGCCTGAAGCCCTCGCCAGAAGCAGGTACCATGCTTCTTGTATAGCCTGCAGAACCATGAGCCCAATAAACCTCTTTTCTTTTATAAATTGCCCAACCTCTGGTATTCCTTTATAGCAACACAAAAATATGCTAACATAGGATTTTGGAGAAAATATACCTTTTATGCCAAAAAAAAAAAAAAAAAAGCTATAAATAAAGGACCTAATACAATGCCTGGCCTAGAGTTGGCTTGATCTCAGCTAAGAGTGCTGGAGGTCTAGCCATTGTTCCCATAAAAGGAAAGTATTCTCACAAGTTTCTAACCAGAAAATAATCCTTTACCTCAGAGGTCTCCAGTTGTGGTAAGAGGAGTTTCATCTTTATTATTGCTCTTATGTTGTTATGATTTCTTAAAAGCCCAGAGATTACTCAGAGAGGCGCTCATTGCAGCACTTCTCATGGACTCCTGCACACACCCAAACATATACCTCAGGGCAGCTGAGGTATATGACTGGGCTTCTACCAATATGGTGGATCCAGCCAGTTTGTTTTCATGATCAAAGTGCAGGTCCCTGATGTCCTGACTCTATTATTCTCCACTGTAGAAGTAAATGCAAAAGTATAATCTAAAGAGCTTCAAGACATCAGCCAGTGTGCATTGCATGGGGCTGATACAGCAACCCCCATCTCAGATTCATCTCTACTCCAGGTGCTCAAACGCTTGAACACCTGTTAAGTTAGCCAGTTGTGTGAAATCAGCATACGTCTGCAATGAGGAGAAAATGGCATGAGAAATATGGGGGAAACCTGCTTCCCTGGGCTCTTGTATCATGTGTCCACCCCCGGGAACCTTCCCTTAGCTGGGAAAAAGAGGAAGGCCAACCCAAAGTCTTGGTTTGATCATTTATTTAGCTAGGTGACTGTTCCCAGGCTGAGTTTCCTGTTATTAGAAATAACGAGCTGAGAGGTAGAATGTGATGAAGATCAAAGGACATGACATAGGGGAAAGTGCCTGAATAACGCTCACATTCATCCATACAACACATTGGATTGGAAGTGGAGGTGACAGCAGCACTTTCTGAGAAGCTGCAGTAGAGTCTGTCTAGTTCATGGTAGTCGTTATGCTCAGACTAAAGAACGGAGAAATCCTGTACCAGCTCTCCAGTTTTGCAGTGAAGATCCATCAGTTTTGTCACACTGTCTTCTACATTACTGGCCCCACTTGCTGATGCGATGTCTGTCTTCTAGTCAATTCTGCAGAAAGACTAGAAATGAATAAATGAACACACTGTAACAAGCCTGCTTGTTTTCTTGACCTCTTTTAGAATGACATAAGCCAGTGGATTTTGGATTCCATCAGGAATACAAAATAATCCCTATGATTCTGTTTTTTATGTCAAACTGATAGATGATTTTACCCACCACAGAACCAGGATTTTGATAGTCAGCAGACTGAATAAGCATGCAGACATGACGGTGTTGCTCTACAGTCAGTAGGGCATGAATTTTCAAAGTGTTCTTTCCTGCAGTAAAAAGACAGCCACAAAGTCTTTGATGCTTCTTTCATGGAAAGGTAAAGTTTAGTCTCCATCCTTTGAACTGGGTTAGGCTCTGTGATTGCTTTGCCCAAGGGTGAAGAAATTGGAAACTTCTATTTCCTCTTTTGGACACTCTCTAGGAGCCCTGTGAAATGCTGAGAGCAGTTGCCATGCCAGAGAGGCCATGGCACCACCCACTCTTCAGTAGTCTCAGTTCACTCCAGTCATCTGGTCATCTCTACTATGTTAGGTTTGTTGGTTTATTTTTTCTTTATGACTGCTATACAAATTGCCACAAACTTGGTGACTTAAAGCAGCACACATTATTTTCTTACAGTTCTGGAGGTCAGAAGCCCAAAATCAATTTCACTGGGCTGAGACCATTGCGTCAGCAGGGCCTTGCTTCCCCCAGGGGTTCTAGAGAAGAACCTGTTTCCCTGCCTTTTCCCAGCAATGACAGCAGAACTCCATATATTCTTTGGTTCATGTCCTCTCCCACCATCTTGGAAGCCAGCAATGTGACATCTCATGTCAGTCCTCACAGAGCCTTTTTCTTCTCTGTAGTGAAATCTCCCTGTCCCTTCCTCTTGTAAGAACACTTCTGATTGCATTTAGGGTCCACCCAGACAATTTAGGATGATCTCCCCATCTCAGGATCCTTAATCATGCCTGCAGAGTCCCTTTTGCCATATGAGGTAACAGTCACAGGTTCCAGGGATTCACACCTGAATATCTCTGGGGACCATTATTGGGCCCACCACACCCTCTGAGGCACCATATCTGTGCAGGAAACTGTCCTCCATACCAGCCCACCTGCCAACTGAATCCACCACCAACCAAGCACAGTTCATGCCACCTGGAACAGAAGAGCCTTCCAACTGAACCCTGCCCAAATCCCTGACCCATAAAAGCAAGAAATATAATAAAACGGTGGTTGTTTTAAGCAACTAAAGTTTTAAGGTAATTTGCAAAATAGCAAACTGGAACAAGTACTAATGGGTCTTGGTTGATCTGTGCCGCTCTCTGTGCACAGGTTTATCCAATGATAGAACCATGTATCTTTGAAACAACTGTCAGGGTCAAGAATGCTTGGAGGAATATCGCGGTTTTCTCCATTACCACTGCTTGAGATGAGGGAAGTGAAGGGAATTGAGGCTCCTATTCTATTAATGGGCTTGGTTCTAAGCAGGTGAAAAACATTCGAACGTCTTATCCTATTTCTTCTCTAGACTGTTTTTCACCCTCTGCTTAGCTTCATATTTTCCCTCATGTCTAAAGTAAAGACATGCTTTCTGAGTAAAATGGAAATCATGGGTCTGGGGAGAAGCATTTCAGCTTGCTTTCTTCTCATTTCAATCTCTGACCTCACAAGCAGAAACAAGTTGCCCACGCACCTGTCTGCGAACCACCACCACAGCTGCTCTTCCCACTCCCAGCTCCGGCGGGTCCTTCTTGTGACCTGGTGAAGCCTGCCAGGGTGTTTTTAATATTGTAGGAGATGAGTTGTCCTAATAGCCTCTGCCCTTCCTCTGTCACTGTGGGAACAAAACATGCTTTCTAATTTTCTTGTTTGGAAGACTGAAATCCTGGATGCTGACTCTTAAACATGCTGTATGAATAAATACTCCTAAACAGTTTAAAGCAGTTGAGGGTCTGTGTAAAATTACAAAGGACTTCCCACATAAATTACTGAGTTTGTTTACCGGAGCTTGAGTCAGGACATTGTGTTCCTTGCAAGGCACTTCATTTCTTCATGAGCACAGATCATTTATTTACTTAGAGAGACATCCATGTCCCCAGGGGTTGTGGAGGAAGAAGACACATGTGAAGGCAAGTAGGATGTTTTCATAGCCTGACCTAGGCCACCGTAGGGGTCCTAATGTCTGCAGACATTAGCCTGGAACCCATGCTAATTCCACTCCCCACTTCAGAATCACAGCTGATAGTTTAGAGTCATCTCCTACCACATATTTGCACATCACTAGATAATTTACAAAAACTCTCCCAAGAGAATGAATACAATTTACTAGTGAACCTGGTAGAGAGGTGAGAGTATTTTGAGGACAGGCACAAAAAAAATACTGTTTGCTGAATGAATGAATGGACACCCCCACGTTCAGCAGACTGGACTTACATATTATCCTGCTATTTGTCTATAGTCTTAAATTCAACCACTGTCTTTCAGGGTGAAAAGTTAGAGTCAGACTCCTAAAATCATTTTGAAGAGTGGCTGTTTGCCATTTTTTTCCTTCTCAAGGAATGTTTGTTAAGGTCAGGGGAATATTGAGAGTGATGGCTAATTTCTCTTTTACCCACTTTAAGCACTACTAAATTTTGTTTCATGCACATTTTTTTTTCATGCACATATATTGAGCGTGTGATATGTGCTGGCCACAGTGCTGGATCTAGAGTGTGTTGTGGACCAGACTAGTATGACAAAGCATCCTAGTTTGCCCCAGCTGAGGAGTTCCCAGGACACTGGACTTGGAGCTATAAAACTAGGGAAGTTCCAGGTAAACTGGAAGGAGTTGGTCACCCCTCTCCCATCCTACCATTTCTGGTAGAAAACAGAGAATTTATATAGTAAACACAGAATTACAATACAATCATGAGGCTGGACATGGTAGCTTACTCCTGTAATCCCAGCATTTTGGAAGGCAAAGGTAGGCAGATCACTTGAGGCCAGGAATTTAAGACCAGCCTGGTCAACATAGTGAAACCCCATCTCTACTGAAAATACAAAAATTAGCCAGACATGGTGGCACACGCCTGTAATCCCAGCTACTCAAAGGCTGAGGCATGAGAATTGCTTGAACCCAGGAGGCGGAGGCTGCAGTAGGCCAAGATGGTGCTACTGTACTCCAGCCTGGGCGACACAGCAAGACCCTGTCTCAAACAAAACAAACAAACAACAAACAAACAAAAGCAAACTGTGAGATAAGTTGAGAAAAGAAAGGAGAAAGGAGTCCTAGTTTGATGCTTAAGAAAGTTTTCCGCAAAAGAGACACTTAAGTTGTTATTAGAATAATCAGTAGAAGCTAGCTAATAAAGTAAGAGAAAACCCATTCCAAGAAAGCCCACAAATACTTGTGAAGGCCTTGATGGTGGAGAAAGCACAGTGAGTGCAAGGAAATAGAACACATTCTCTGTGACTGGAGTGCAGGAAAGAAGGGAGAAACTGCCTCAGGCCAGAGTGTGAAGACCTCTGTACCTAGCATTATGGATTCTAGATTGTACCCTAAAGACAACGGGAAGTCATTGAAAGTTTCAGAAAAAGAATGAAGTCTTCATGTCATCAGGTTTCACCCAAGGCCTCTGCTATCAAACTCTTCATTCTTCGTGAGGGGAACCCTATCGGTGCTAGCTCTGAACCAAAACCCCTTTCAGGCACAGTGAAATGAGCTACTCCTCTTTTCAGCATCAACAAAGTGAAATATGAGCCGGGCGCGGTGGCTCACGCCTGTAATCCCAGCACTTTGGGAGGCTGAGACGGGCGGATCACGAGGTCAGGAGATCGAGACCATCCTGGCTAACACGGTGAAACCCCGTCTCTACTAAAAAATACAAAAAGCTAGCCGGGCGAGGCGGCGGGCGCCTGTAGTCCCAGCTACTCGGGAGGCTGAGGCAGGAGAATGGCGTGAACCCGGGAGGCGGAGCTTGCAGTGAGCTGAGATCCGGCCACTGCACTCCAGCCCGGGTGACAGAGCGAGACTCCGTCTCAAAAAACAAAACAAAACAAAACAAAACAAAGTGAAATATGCATGGAAAGGAGCCAATTTTAAATAACTAGTGATGGGTAAGTGTGAACTGCCCATGCAGACTTTTACTGCTACTTCAAAACACTCTGGAATTCATCCAATTCACCCCATCCTGTAAAAAGGCCCAAACTCTCACCCAGGTGCAGCCCACAGTGACCCCAGGCTCCCAATCACCCCCATCCCACCCCTCCATGCCTACTCTGCTTTCTGGACCTCTGCATGGTGGACAGTTTCTTTTGCCCTCAGCCTTTCCAAGTGTGTCCATTAACAGAAGGCTGGATTTTCCTAGGTCACTGTCTCAAAATACGGTGTCAAGACATTAACATCACCTGGGAGCTAGTCAAGAAAGCAAACTCTTGGGCCCCTTGCAGACCTACTGCCTTAGAATCTCTGGGGTGGCTCCCACAGCCTGCGTTGTGGCAGGCCCTCTAGGT
This sequence comes from Macaca mulatta, assembly GCF_049350105.2. Classification (NCBI taxonomy): domain Eukaryota; kingdom Metazoa; phylum Chordata; class Mammalia; order Primates; family Cercopithecidae; genus Macaca; species Macaca mulatta. The sequence goes on from NC_133409.1 coordinate 174,915,968, forward strand.
GATGGTGATGCACACCTGGGTTTGAGAAGCACTGTCCTGGGCAAAACTCTGGCTTCCCAGCTGGCTCCATGCTGGGTGCTGCTTTCTCCCCATCTCACTGACCAGGAAGAGTGGGAACAACTCCAAATCTAGTCCTCTCCGCTTCCTCACTCTTTCTAAACATTTCCTGCACCTTCATGGCAACCTCTAGCCCATTGACCTCACTGCCTATCTGAGGTCTGTTGGTGTGTTCTCTATGTACCTGACTTCCTATTTGGCCATGATCCTCTATGACCAACAACTCTCTTACCTCCCTTATCAACAACTCAAACTCCCTCTCCCCGTGACCTTCCACTCTGTCCGCCTTTCCCATTCCTCATTTCCAATGAATGCAACTCTACTTTCTCTGCCTTATTCCCAATCGCTGAGCTGTATTACAGTCAGTCAAACAACCAGCATTTCATCAAGGGCAGGCCCTCCACACCTACAGCACCTTGCCTTGCTTCCCCTCCCTCTTTCCTTCCATCTCTCCTGCCTTCCTTCCTCTGTTCATTCCTTCTTTCCTTTCTCTTCTATCCTCCTCTCCTCTTCTCTTCCCTTCCTTTTTCATGTTGGTTGGTTCCCTGTTGAATTCTCCCCAGCAGCTCTCTCATTCTCAAGCCCCCAAACCATTCTATAAAATTCTAGACGGGCGGGGCATGGTGGCTTATGCCTATAATCCCAGCACTTTGGGAGGCTGAGGCGGGTGGATCACCTGAGGTCAGCAGTTCAAGACCAGCCTGGCCAACACAGTGAAACCCCGCCTCTACTAAAAATACAAAAATTAGCTGAGCTTGGAGGCGGGCACCTGTAATCCCAGCTACTCCGGAGGTTGAGGCAGAAGAATTGCTTGAACCTGGGAGGCAGAGGTTTCAGTGAGCCCCAAGATCACACCATTGCACTCCAGCCTGGGCGACAAGAGTGAAACTCTATCTCAAAAAAAAAAAAAAAAAAAAAAAGAGTCTGGATGAAGCCTTCTCGTAACCAGGAATGTTCCAGTGAAGTCCATAGTCTCCCTCAGAATCTCCTGGGAAGTTTGCTAAAGATGCAGGTTCCTAGTCCAAACGGTGGAAGTCTAGTTTCCTCTCAAAATGCTCCTTTAAATATTTGAATATAATTAGCACATCCTCCCTAGGGTTTGTCCTCACCAAGTAAAATACATCTATTATTCCAGGCATTTTTCTCACATGCTACTTATTGGACCCTTTATATAATTCTTGCTGCACTCCTGGGTAGTTTCTGGTTTTCATTCTCCCTTTTAAAATCATTGCAAGGTCAACATTTCCATCTTTCTTTTGGCTTTCCCTGCACAACATGTCACCTTGAGCAAAGGACCTTCTCTTTCCGGTTCAAGCACATTTTGGAAATGTACCAATTTATTGGTTAAATATAGTTATCAAATGTGGTCAATCATCATAGTTGCTTTAGAGAACTTTACAAAAAAATGTTCAGGGGCCAAACCCTCACCTCACTGGCTTAGAAATTTTAAAGGGTGACGCAGGGATGCCTTAAATATCTCTAGGGATTTCTGTTAACCAGCCAGCCCTGACGCACTACTGACCTAGGCCTTTGGGAAAACTTCTCGTATTAAACTCTGGAAACTGCCTCTGTCTCAAATAATTCTTTATCCATTTAAGGATGACAGAAGAAAACATACTAAATGAGAACATGAACTTCCTTGGGTATTTAACAAGAAACTGAAGCCAGAGTATTTCTCTCTCTCTCTTATTATTCTTTTTTTTTTAACCAAGTATTTCTTTTTTGGTTCATCTCCCCAGATTATAGAGTTTTTCAAACCCCATGGTATTTTTGATGTATAATTCCAAGTAGAAATATCATTAGGCAAAAATTTATTAATACATCTTATCTCATTTAAAAACCATCACAGGAAATTGTCTTTAAAAAATCTTTGGGGCCACATGTTAGTATATCACAACAGAAAGCTTTGCTTTGAAGTTATTTTTAAAAATCTATCCTTGGGACTTTCCATGGGAAACTAATTTTAGAAACCTATTCATAACCCAAACCCATTTCTCCCTTCTTTCTCCCACTCATTATAACTATAAATCCTAGAAGTAGCTCAAGAGGCAACCAAAGGAGAGGCGTGAAAGGGGGTAAGATGAAAGCCACCAGGTTTGGGGTCCCAGGACTGGACGAACATCACAGGGGCAGGACACCTTACATCCTCCCAACCAACCCAGGACTCAGACCTGCTGACTCAGACCCAGCATTTCCCCACCCCAACCTAGTAACAGAAGGCAGCCCAGGAAGCCTCATTTCTCTGCTGGAATATATAGGAATTCCTCCTGCAATAGGAGGCAAACCTGCACCATTTACTATGGCAAGGGGACTAGATGCCTGATCCCAGAGCCTCGCTAACAATACCAGAAGAGATGCTCTCCTACCCTGCAGGGCTTGAGACTCCTCCACCCCAGTGAGAAATACCAGAGCAGCAATTAGCTGGTCAAGGAAGCCCCGTCCCCATTCCAGTGGGAACTTCCCTTGCCCACCAAGGTACACATGGGGGAGGCTTCCCTGGGGAAGCCCCTCAGCTCCTCTAGCAGCCCCAGCAGGAACTGGTGAGAGCCTTGCTGGCAACATATAAACCAAGCAGACAAATAACACCACAAAATCTCAGAAAATCAAACTACTGGCCGGGTTCGGTGGCTCACGCCTGTAATCCCAGCACTTTGGGAGGCAGAGGTGGGTGGATCACCTGAGATCAGGAGTTCAAGACCAGCCTGGCCAACATGGTGAAACTTCATCTCTACTAAAAATACAAAAATTAGCCAGGTGTGGTGGCATGTGCCTGTAATCTCATCTACTCGGGAGGCTGAGGCAGGAGAATGGCTTGATCCCGGGAGGCAGTGGTTGCGGTGAGCCAAGATCGCGTCATTGCACTCAGCCTGGGCAACAGAGTGAGACTTGTCAAAAAAGACGGAAAGAAAGAAAAAGACAGAGAGAGTGAGACAGGGAGGGAGGGAAGGATGGAGGGAGGAAGAAAGGAAGGAAGGAGGAAGGAAGGAAGGAGGGAGGGAGGGAGGGAGGGAGGGAGGGAAGGAAGGAAGGAAGGAAGGAAGGAAGGAAGGAAGGAAGGAAGGAAGGGAGGGAGGGAGGGAGGGAGGGAGGCAGGGAGGCAGGGAGGCAGGGAGGAAGGAAGGAAATTAAGCTACTGTTGGAACCACAGCCTACCAAATTAAGCAAGGCCCTTGAGAACTAACCTATACAAGGTGACTACCTGCCAAAATAAAAATATTTAAATGGGATCCACTGTCACTCAACATAATAGCCAAAATGTCCAGGATACAATAGAAATTGCCCGTTACACCAAGAAAATCACAACTTGAATGAGAAGAGGCAACCAACTCACATCAACGTCAGTTGAATCCAATGCTGGAATGATCTGAAAAGGATTTTAACTCAGCCATCAGAAAGCATATAAGCAATCCATCAGATTCTCTGAAAACAAACAATAAATTAGAAAATCTTAGCAAAGAGAAGGGAGTTATTTTTGTGAAGCCACATGGCAATTATGAATGTGGAAAAACAGACTAACAAATAAAAATCTATCTATAAAGAAATTCAAGAAAATATGAAACTAACTTTTAGAAACATTATTCATTTTATAGCTCCAGCTCTGGGGACTCAATAAGGCTGAATAAGATTTTACGGATAGAACCCATACCATTGCAACTTCTTCATGTAAGTTTAGGGTCCAGAAATGAGCAACATTTCAACAAGTGGCACAGAAAGGGAAATGTGGAGGGGGAAAATAGAATAATGTCTAAAAAACACCAAAAAAAAAAAAAAAGAAAGAAAGAAATTTATTCTACAGGTTTTTCAGTGATTCTGAACCTCACTGATGGTCATCTTGTTTCAGGATGCCTGTCAAAACAACAGAGGCTCGAGCCCACCCTGGTGATTCTTTTTCCATGTGTCTTCCCTGGGTCCTGCATTCATATGTTTAGCAAGCTTCTTAGGAGATACTGAGGCAGCCAATACATGGCTTGATTTGAGAGAACCAAACCTAAGAAACTATCACCCTTGGATGTAATGCCCATCCAACTTTTAGCCCTTTATATAAGACTATGAGTCCTAAAAGCCAGACGTCTTGACAAACCTCACTTGGGTCATGAAATAAGATATAGCAATCTCAAAAATTCTATAGTATAAGCTTTTCTTTCTTGCTTTCCTAAGAGTTACCATCATCCATTTTCCTATGACCCCAATAAGGTAACTCAGAGCTGTATTAGAGGATAGTGTTTCGTTATGTGAACCTCTCTAAATCATTTCTCCAGAATAAACATTGATATAGCGGAAGGCTAATAATGTGGTTATATTATGTTGCAGGTGTCACTGGGTGGTTGGAAAATCCTATTTTGCAGTACATAAAAGGTTATTTGTTATGGCTGTTCAGTGATATCCCTTTCTACATTTAATCACAGGCCCCAACTTTTAAAATATTGGAGCTAGTTGGGCACGGTGGCTCACGCCTGCAATCCCAGCACTTTGGGAGGCCAAGGTGGGTGGATTACAAGGTCAGGAGACTGAGACCACCTTGGCCAACATGGTGAAACCCTATCTCTACTAAAATATAAAAAAGTTAGCCGTGTGTACTAAAATATAAAAAAGTTAGGCAATGCATGCTTGTAGTTACAGCTACTCCGGAGGCTGAGGCAGGGGACTCGCTTGAACCCGGGAGGCGGAGGTTGCAGTGAGCCAAGATCGCGCCACTGCACTCCAGCCTGGCAACAAAGCAAAACTCCGTCTCAAAAAAAAAATTACATAAATAAAATAAATAAAATAAAATAAAATATTGGAGCTAAAATATTTATGACTAATGGCTGAAATTTTTTGGCAAAATATTAATTTGACAAGAGAAGTTCTTTCTGCATCTTATTTTGTTGATAATGGAGTTCTTAAACTGGGCCTTGGATCTTGTCCTAAATGGTTGTTTAGTTTTTGGGAGGCCTTTGTCTTGGATCCAACTCAAACTTCATCCTCAAAACCAAAAACTCAAGAGAGTCCTTGATTAATACAACCCATTGTCATTTTCATTCATCAGTTTTAGTCACAATGGTAAGTAAAGAGGTGCTGTAGCACCATTTTATGGGCTCAAAATAAAGTCTGTTAGACATTTTCAGGGTCCCATTTCTTGTTCAACAATTATTCTTTCCTTTAAAAAAAAAAAAAAAAAAAGGATCCCGATGATATACACCTTTCCACGAAGGTACCTTGTCAGATAGTGGGACATTTCTAAATAACATGTTCCCAGAGTCGATCAGGCTTGTTTTGTCTGGCAAATGAATTATGTAAACCTTATCCACCAGAAACTGTTTCAAGTCAATTAATTGTTGTAATTACTTAAGATTTCTTTTTAATGAATATGGCTCTCCAGGGATTCGATGATATCCTGTCATCTGTAGGGCCTGATAAATGAAATGTGATTTGTGGCTCACTGCAAACTGAACCCTTGTACTTGAGCAATGTCTGCTTCCTGCGTGCTCGTTAAATGGAAGAAATGCCCTTGATGGAGGCAGGGACATTCATTATAAACAGTTCCCAGTTAGCTTGAAAGTGAGGGGCTGAATTGACTGTACTCACCCTTCTTGCTCTCCTTCTCTGCTCCCGTCCCTTTGGAAGGGAATTAACCAAGCCCATGACCTCAGTGAAGCTGCACATCATAGTCATCATCAGTCTCACCATTCTGTCGCTGATCTCCATTAGGTTCAATAAATTGAGGTCTCGAACAGCTATATGGGGATGATCTTGGAAGCTAATATAGAAAGCAAAGGATTATTTTTTCACCTCTGCTGGCTCTCTCTTTCTCTCTCTCTTTCTCACTCTCTCTCTCTCTTCATCCCGCCCCCAACTAATATTTCTCTCATTTTTAAGGATTCATCTCCCCAAGAGTTGATAAAGTAGGGTAATTTCTCTCTTTCAGGGCCACTCCATTTCCCAGTGATTAGTAAACTAGACTATAGCTAAAGAAAGGGAATCTAAAATGGTACAGCAAAGTTCTGGAAACCAGTCCCAATTTTCAGAAATATGGGCACCCTCTATTCTAGCAAACAAAACTCTGTAATGAAGCACAAATTTTCAACTTATCTCTTACCTTCAGTGATTTTATTCTTGCCCAGCGAAACATTTAGTCTACCCCAATAAAGTAATGTTTTTCTGGGACATTTCCATTTGGTGGAACTCATAAAGTATGTGTTCATAAAGAGGCTTCTAGTCAAAATTTAGAGAGAGGATTAAAATAAACGAACATTAGTGAGCCCACCACACTCTAATAGAACTGCATCGCTATACTCATTGTCTCAAACCAAACGTTTTTTGATTCACAACTGAAAACAGTCAAATTGGAAATATTACGAGTAAAAGATATGTTTTCTTTGAAATTCATCACTTTTGCTGCAATTTGTGCCACTGGATTGTGTGAAACTGGTTACAATGCATACCTGTAATAAAACTCTCCAACCAGAATTCTAAACAGTTATCAATTACTATCCCTAAACAGCAATGTTTGTTGATTTGAAGTGAATTAAGGTTTCACCTTCTTTATTGCAGACTGTTACCATTCCCCTACAAATTCACTAGTTTTAACCAAATTTAAATAGGAAAGATCTTCTAGTAGACAAACATTGATTTAAGACTATAAGGCTTTTCACAATGGCATATCTTGCACTGCCTTAAAGTCATAACTCTAGGAAAAAACTAGGAATACCAAAGACATTTGAAATTAAGAAATTTGTTGACATATTCATTCAATCAGCAAATACGTATTTAGTGACCGATAAAGAACCAGGCACTTGTCTAGACCTTTTGGTGACAATGGTGAACCACCACCTCGATCACCCCGTTTATTCAATGTTTACCACAAGCCAAAGCACTGTCCCAAGAGCTTTGCAAACAAGACATACTCCCTGTCCTCAAGGACTCACTAAGCCTTTAAACAATCCTTTGTTTAAATAAAGATTTCACAAGACAGACCAGCTAGATTGCAATGTGCAACTTGACTGCCGTTGTAAGGTGAGTGCCCAGATGCAACAGTTGTTAGTTATTACTTATTTTTTATTTATTTATTTTTTAAGACGGAGTCTCACTCTGTCGCCCAGGCTGGAGTGCAGTGGCACAATCTTGGCTTACTGCAAGCTCCGCCTCCCGGGTTCACGCCATTCTCCCGCCTTGGCCTCCCGAGTAGCTGGGAATACAGGCGCCGCCACCACACCTGGCTAATTTTTTGTATTTTTAGTAGAGACGGGGTTTCACGGTGTTAGCCAGGATGGTCAGATCTCCTGAGCTCGTGATCTGCCCACCTTGGCCTCCCAAAGTGCTGGGATTACAGGCGTGAGCCACCGTGCCTGGCCTAGTTATTATTTATTACCTGTACTGGGTAACTACCTATTGCTGGTCATTTATGCAGATGGTACCCTCATGGCAAAGAGCTGCCCCAGTTCTGGGCCTGATGCCAACACCCACTAACTGCATGGTTTGGGGCAAATTATGGTAATCTCTTTACCTCTGCTTCCTCCTCTGTCAAAATGCAAATAATATCCATAATGATGATGATGATGATGATGATGATGATACCTACCTCTTAAGATTTGTGTGAATTCAGTCATTTCATATAAGCACTTTGTGCCAGGGACACAACCACTAATCAATAAATTGTTTGTTATTGTTACCATCATCACCGCCAGGCAAGTTAAGTATTATTGTCTAAATTTAACCAGTGAAAAAGTAGAGGCACAGAGAAATTAAGTAACATTTCTAATATTATATGGCTAGGAATAGAACTAAAATTCAGAACAGCTTTCTTTCCTGACACTGGCAAGTGCTGCCTAGATGAATCGCTGTGGAAAATTCTGTAGCATTTCAATTCTTTTCTCCTCCTTTTCCTCTTCACTTTCTTCCTCCTTTCCTTCCTCTTCCCCTTCTTCCTCCCCTTCTTTATCATCATCATCATCAGTAACCACAGGCATGTATTGAGATCCTAGGTGGCAGACTACACTGGGTACAGTGGATTTGATACCATTTTAGTTAGATGCAGTCTTTCCCTTCTAAGATAGGACAGTAAAGAAATGGCACAGAACAAACTGTATTCCTTAATAAACCCCTATAAAAGATGTGGTATTGGGTTCATTTTGCCATAAAATTGACACTTTCATTGATTAAATAACTTGCCTAAGGTCACACAGAAAGTGGTTGGAAGTGAAAGAAAGATCTCCTATTTCCCAAGATTTTATGACGTAAAAATTGTTAGAAGGGTAAGGAGTTTCCCTGTTCCAACTATACTATGCCTCCTGAGCCCCCTTTTGACTGATGACACTTCATTTCATTTATTTTTACATAATTTTTTTCTGAGAATTTGCTCCCGTTTATTTTCCTACATACATTTATTTTCTGCATACATTTCAGAATCATCGGGTCAAACTCACACATTAATTTTGTTGAAATTTTGTTGTTGTTGTCTGTTGTTTTTTGAAACACGATCTCACTCCATCACCCAGCCTGGAGTGCAGTGGTACAATCATAGCTTTCTGCAGCCTCCACCTCCTGGGCTCAAGCGATCCTCCCACCTCAGCCTCCCAAATAGCAGGGACAACAGGTGCATACACCACCATGCCCTGCTAATTTTTGTATTTTTAGTAGGGACAGGGTTTCACCATGTTACCCAGGCTGGTCTCAAACTGCTGGGCTCAAGCGACCTGCCTGCCTCGGCCTCCCAAAATGCTGGGATTACAGGTGTGAGACACTGCACCTGGCCAGAATTTTAATTAGAATTATATCAAACTTATCAATTAATTTAAGAAATTTGACATACATACTTTAAATACTCAGCTTTCCATTTAGCAATTTCATTTGTCTTTCTTTTAATTTGTCAACTTTTACTTTCTTTATTATATGTTCCTACATTTATTCAGGTAGATCCTGAACATTTCAGGTTCAAAATGTTATAGGTAGTTTTTAGAGACAATTTGCTATTGATGATTTGCAAAAGACCCATTTTCCATTATATTTTCTAACTGGAAATTATTGATACTTACAAAAGTATTAATTTTTTAAAAAATTATTTTAATTTATAGTTGTCCCATCCAAGTGTGTTTTTCTACTTTTCTTGGTCACATGGCTACCCAGATTTCCCAAACCCCCTTGAAGCTCAACAGGTGAAATATCTGGCCAATGGGATGTGGATAGAAGTGATATTTGCAACTTCCAAGTTATCACTAAAAACATTTGTGTTTTTATCTTGGAACACAAGCTTGAGATGAATCATTTTTAAGCACAAAGAATTAAACAGCATTCTAGAGCAGAAGTTAGCAAACTATGGCCTGTGGATCAGATCTGACCTGTACCCTGACTTTTGTATGGTCCATGAGCAAGAATCGTTTTACCTTTTTAGATGGTCGTAAAAAGATAAATACAAAAGGAAGAGAGAGATCAAGGCGGGGTGGGGGGGTGGCGGGGAGAGAGAGAGAGAGAGAAGATGGAGAAAGAGAAAATGTGACAGAGACGATATGAATCTCAAAGCCTATCTGGCTCATTACAGAAAACGTTTGCCAACTCCCATCCCAGGGGACTACTGTCAGGAAGGGAGAAGGAACCTGGCTCTCTGAATCACCATGTGGAGCAGAGCAGTTCCATCATTCCTGAACCACTGATCTCTGGACTAGTGTGACAGGTGAAAATAGATTCCTGTCTTATTTAATCTATCATATTCAGGCTCTCCCTGTTACAAGAACCATTTATCTAATTAATCAACTAACTAACCTTATTAGTTTGGACAGTTTTTCAGTTTATCTCTCGCAATTTCTAGATAAACTACCATTGGCAAACAATAATAGGGTTTTTTTTCCCTCAGTAACAAACATGTTATGTCTTCTATCCTTGTTTTTGGTCTTATTTTTTAACAGCTGGAGGTTTCAGGACAATATAAATTGATAGTGGCAGTAGCATACATCCATGTTTTGTTCTAAATTATAATGGCAATGCCTCTAGCTCTTTACTGCCTAGTAAACTATTGCCTTTTGATTGTAGATATTTTTCATTATCCTAAGCATATTCAGAAGAAAAATTGTTCAATGCTTTTTCTCCTCTTTGATTTATCCGTTTCAAGTTTTGGTATCAAATGTATTCTATTTTTATGAAAAGAATTGGAAAGTTTTCCATCTATGATTAGCTTGTATAGCTTAGAAAGAGCTATGATTTAAAAGTTTGAGAAAAATTATATCAGAATAATCCAGCCTAGAGCGTGTTTTCTTCAAAAAAACTTGATTTCTTTCATACAATATTCAGTTATCTATTTCTTGAGTTAATTATAATAATTCATATTTTCCTTTAAAATTATTTATTTTTCCACCAAATTATTACCATAGACTTATGTTAATAGGTCTATACACAGCATTCTCTTTCAATTATTTGATTTATTCAATATCTGATGTAATAATTGCTTTCCTATTTTGCTTCCTTGTCTTCTCTCATTTTTTGTTGTTGTTTATCAGAATTTTCAGACATTTGTTGCTTTTTAACTTTTGTCCAAAGGGCATGTTCTTTGATTTTGTAACTTAATTTTGTATTTGCTTTCTAACAAATTTATTTTGTGGTTGTGTTTATTTGTATAATATTCTTATTTTTACATTGGTTATTAAGCTTTTAAATAAACTGTATAATTCTTATTTTTTCTTTTTCAATAATAAAAATTTACACTGCTACAAATTTGCATGAGTCCAAACCCTGTTAGTCACATCCTATTACTTTTGAGAGGTAGTGATCTTCATCACACTATTTTAAGATAATGTGCTTTGTAGCTTGGGGTTCCCAGAAAGCAGACCCTGAACAAGTACTTGGGTGTAGAAAGTTATCTAGAATGTGATTCTGGGAGGCATAAAAGAAGAAGTAGGGAGAGTGATAATGGGCAGGCGAAAAGCCATGAAAGAGTGAATAAGTGGTTTAATGCTATGAGCAATGGGAGCTCCATCTCTGATAAAAAGTTGACAGCGTGTGCTGGAAATGTCCCATTGAGGAAAGGGGAAGACATTCCTGAGGGTGTTAAATCCTCAGTAATTCTAGGCGGCCATGCCTGTGAGCAAAGCACACTGAAAAAATCCCTAAAGCTAAGAAATAGAAAGCCATGGTGGTTTGAGGCAGGGAACTATCACTACTCATGGATGCTGTTCATCTCAGCTGCAAGTGAACTTAGACAAGGGCTGGGGGGCTATGGATGAGCATCAACAGCATCTGCTGCAATGTGTAATTATAGATTTGCTTTCATTTTTATTTAAGAATGTTTTCCCAAGTGGTTTGTTGGGGCTTCATTTTTTAAATGTGTATGCTTTTAGATTTTAACACGAGTATTCATTGCACATTAAAGTACACATTCTCAGCTGTAATATGTAAGTTTTTCTGTAAATGGAAGAAAAGACTACAGATGAATCTTGAGGAAATTTTACATTTCAGAACAATAAATGCTATTTTTTTAGCATAGCTGTTTTACGGATTTCTGTTACTCATTCAATTAGTAACTACTCCAGTGTATTATTGTTTAAATCATGTAACATTTTTACATTCCTTCAAGTTTTTTATTTTGAAATAATTTCAGAATCAGAAAAATTGAAAGAAAAGTACAGAAAACTCCTGTATAAATTTTATCCAGATGTAAGGGTCTCTTTCTGGACTCAATTCTGTGTCATTGATCTATTTGTCTATCCTTTTGCAAATATCACACCGGTTTGATCATTAGAGCCTTATGGCAAATGTTAAAGTCAGAAAGTATTAAAAAAAAAAAAAAATATATATATATATATATAGCAAAAAGTCTTCCAATTTTGTCATTTTATTAAGAAATGTTTTTGCTTTTAGTTCCTTTGGTTTTCATATGTATAGTATATATTACATATATTTTTGAGACAGGGTCTCATCATGTTGCTCAGGTTGGTCTGAAGCTCCTGGGCTCAGACAATTCTCCCGCCTTGACCTCCCAAAGTGCAGGAATTATAGGTATGAGCCACTGTGCCCAGCCTGATTTTCATATACATTTTAACAGAAGTATTTAAAGCTATAAGTTTCCCTCTAAGCCTGCTTTAGCTGTATTTGACAAATTTTAATATGTTGTACTTCATTATTCATTTTTTAAATATCTTGAAATGTCTTTCTGATTTTTTACTTGACCTTTGGATTACTTAGAAAAGAGTTGATTAATTTCCAAATATTTAAGGTTTTTATAAATTTTAGGGTTTTTATAGATTATATTGTTTTCTATTTTTGATGTAATTTTATTATAATTAGAGAACATATTCTTTGTGATTTCAATCCTTTTAAATTTATTGAAATTTTTACTGCACAGCTAATGTTCATATTTTATTGGTGAACATACCATTGACAGCTGAGAATATGTAATCTGCATTTGTTGGTTAAAACATTATATAAACATCAATCAGGTCAAAGTGGTTGATAGCAGTGTTCTGATATTCTGTTTGTTTTAGTTCCTTTTGTGTTACTGTAAGGGAATACCTGAGACTGGGTAATTTATTGTTTTTATAGAAAGGTTTATTTAGTTCATAGTTCTGCAAGCTGAGAAGTTCATGGTCACAGTCCCGGCTTCTGGCGAGGGCTTTTGTGCTGCATCACAATGTAGCAGATGGCAGATGGACACATTCAAATAAGAGAAAATCTGAGGGGTGTCCTGGCTTTATAACAACTTCCAGTCTTGAGGAAACCAATCCATTCCCACACGAACTAACCCAGTCTCCCAAGAGCAAGAACCCACTACCTCGAAAGCAACACCACGCAATTTGTGAGGTACCTGCCCCCATAATCCAAACACCTCCCATTAAGTTCCACTTCCCAAAATCATCACATTAGGGATTACATTTCCACATGAATTTTGGAGGGGACAAATATTCAAACCGCAGCAATGACTTTCTTGATTTGTCTAGTTGTTCTATCAATTGCTAAGAGAGGCATGTTGCAGTCTCATGTTTTCATGGAATTGACTATTTCTCCCTTTAATTCTATCAATTTTTGACTAATATTTTGAAACCCATTATTAAACTTAAACACATTTGAGATTGTCGTCACTTCCTAGAAAACAAATTCTTTTATCATTACAAAATATCTTTATCTCTGGTAATGCTCTTTGTCTTGAAATCTGTTTTATCTGACATGAATTCCACTGCACTCTACTTTTCATTACTATTTGCACCGTACATCTTATTCTATCCATTTCCTTTTGATCTGTCTATAGCTTTATAATTAGAGCACTTTTGTATACAGTACATAGTTAAGTATTGCTTATTATCCAGTTTGATCATCTATGCAGTTTAATTGGAGTGTTTAGTTCATTAATATTTAGTGCACTGTTGCTATGATTGGAATTAGGCCTATCATTTCATTATTTATTCACCATCTGTCCTTTTAAGTTCTTGCTCCCTAGTTCCTCTATTCTTGCCTTATTTTAGATTCTTTGAATTTTTTTAAAAATGTTTAAAAAATTTTTTAAAAATTTATTTATCTGTCAGCTTTTTAGTTTTACTGCTTTGCATATTATTCATTGGACACTATGGGGATTACGATACACACTATAAAATTTTCAGTCTTTTTACAATCAACATTGTATCTCTTCCCATATTCTATGATACAGTTGGTATATGTATTACATCTGTAGACAATATATGCCCCCACAAGAATTTTGTGTAATCAGTGCTTTAAACAGATCTATGTAGTGTAAAAGAAAGTAAGAAAAAACGTATTTTATATTTACCCAGGTATTTACCATCTCTAATACTTTTTTTCCTGAAAACATAAATTTACATCCAGTATTATTTTCTTTCAGTCAGAAGAACTTCATTAGCAATTTTAGTGCATGTCTGCTGTTGAAAAATTCTCTTGATTGTGTTTTATTTGAAAATGCTTTTTGTTTGCCTTCATTTTAAAGGATATTTTCAGCGAATATAGAATTTGGAGTTCAAAGCTTGTGTTTTTCTTTCAGCAGTTTAAAGAAGTTAGTCCATTTCCTTCTGGTCCCCAGAGTTCCTGATAAGAAATCAGTGATTATTCAGAATGTTGTCCCATTGTATGTAGAATGTCATTTTTCTCTAGCTGGTTTAGATATTTTCTTTTTATATTGAGCCTACTTCAAGTACTTTTTCTGCCAATTTTTCTTCTGGGACTCAAATTTTTGATACTTTGATATTGGATACTTTGATATTTTCCATGGTTTCACGTGGGTTGATATTTTCCATGGTTTCACGTGGGTTTTTAAAATTCATTTCTGTTTAAATTATTATCTCTTTGGCCTACAGCTTGGATAATTTCAAGGTCACTAACTCTTCTATTGTATACAGCATGCTGTCAGGCACATACAGTAATTTTTAAATTTCAGATATTGTATTTTTTACTTATATAATTTCCATTTATTTCAGTTTTTTATGGTTTATAATTCTCTGGTGAGATTTCCAATATTTTCATTTATTTTAAGTGTATTTTCCCCTACCCTTGAGCATAATTGTAATAGCTGCTTTAAAATCCTTGCCTGTTAATATGCGAACTTCTGTCCTATGGTTCTTTAAGCCAGTAGGATGACGGGTTTTTATCCATGTTTTGACAACCTCACAGGACAGCAACCGGGACTTGCCCTCAAGCTAAAAGCCTTAAGAATGTGAGACTCATTCAGTTCTCTTACTTGGTTTAGCTTTTAGTGCTCCTCTAGCATGTGCCTGCTTTTATTTGCTCCCCGATGCCTTCAAGTAGTTGTTTTTTTAATATTTGGTCCGAAGGATATTTTTTATTATTTGTGAAAGTGCTGAGTTTATAGAAGCTAAGCCATCATTACCAATTAATCACTTTTGACCATATTTTTTGTGATTTTCTAGAATTGGGACTGTCATGCAACTTATATAATGGAATTTCTGTGATTATCAAAAGCTTTTCAAATTTGAGTAATGTATATGAATAAAATAATTTCATTGTTATTTGTTTGAAACTACCCTTTTGCCTACAGACATTATACCAACCACTAGGGACTATTAGAAGTTTACAGAAGAAACCTGGTGAAAACCACCTATCTGTGTAACAGATATACTTGCCTTTTTTTCCTTTTTTCTCACTACCTATCTGGATAATCGATATACTTGCTTTTTTTTTTCTCACTACATTATATTTTTTATTTTACCCCTTTTCAATTCTTCAGTCTCAGTTCATTCTCGTCTTAAATGGACGGGTATCCCATCCTTTATTCTCCAGAAAACAAAATCCTAGGTGTTAAATTTGAGGCACTTTATACTGACACTTACCTCTCCACTGCCTCTACTGAAATACACAGCAAATATTATCAACTTCTACTTCTCTCTTCAAAATAATACTTGCGTTTCTTTTCATTCCCAAAGCAAGACTCACAGATTCTGAACATGTAGTATGTGCTCAATAAATACTCAGGTGAACGAAAGAATCTCATCCATCGTATGCCTCTGTACATTTTTCTTGAGCCACTACTTCAGCCAGAAATTCCTTTGCTAAGAGACAAAATAGTCTTAATTGCATATTCTGCACGGTCTTGGCTCCGTATCTCAAATTATGTTTAACATTTCTCCTAGTAGATATTTAATTCTAAATATGATTGATAATAAACTAGAAACAAAAAGGCTCAAAGCTTCTTTAGCAGACATTTATCTTCCTCCCTCTGTCCTCTCCCAGCTCTTGGTTCATTTAATGTCAGCCAAGGAGGCTTATCCATGGATGATAGAAGGCCTATCCAGTTCCCCGAGCAAGTAGGCGGATAAACTGATAATAGAAGTGATCCTTAAGTAGTTCAGAGGTGAAAGTTCTCTGAGACCTGATTCAACCTGGAATTATTTGTGCTGAGTTTTAAACCCCTCATCTGGAAGAGTCCATTCCATTATATAGTGTGGAAAGTGATTACTTTCCAGAAACCTGTTCTTTGGTGTCAGTTACTGAATTCTCCGCAGCAGGTGGAAGTTTCTTTGTTCTCATCTGATTATGAGGCACCCCACCCTGACAAATGGCCTCTAGTAGTCAGGACCAACCATCCAGGCTTCTGTCTCTCAATTATTTGCACTCTGGGTCCCCTGCTTTGATGCATACATTTACTTTTTTACACAGTTCATTTTTCTTTAGCTATTATCTCATTTCAATTAATACTGAATGGTTTCAGATTATCCTCTTCTATGCCATAATGTTGAATTACAGATAGATAGATAGATAGATAGATAGATAGATAGATAGATAGATAGATAGATAGACAGATGTTTATGTATTTAACTAAAGTAATATTTTGTGCTTGCCCACCTTCATACACACAAGTCTCTGCTCATAAACAATATTTCTACAGCACTTTGAATAGGAAATTGAATTGATACAAAGGCTTGTGAGATGTAAATCTTATTCATAGTAAAAGGACTCCTGCATCTAAAGATTGTCCTATAAACCATCTCTACAACATGCATTAAATTCATGTTTCTCTGTTCAGACTCTGACCCAGGTTCTCTAATGTCATGCAGCGTCTTTGCCTCTAGATGCTCCAAATGCCCATCTATACTTCTCACCTCTCCTACACTCCAGAGGTTTAAATTCAGATTTCTTTACACTCTAATTTTTAAGTGTTTTAAGATCCTTTCAAAAATTTCTCTACAGTCTCCTTCTTCCTCAAAGAGTATATATGTGATCAAACCAACCTCCAAACTCAGCTTTGTTTGGAGGAATGATTAAGACTTTTTCATTTGTGTATTTTGTCCCTATTGATCCACAAAATTCTCTTAATTTTTTCTTTTGTTTTGTGTTGTTGTTGTTGTTGTTGTTGTCCTTCATATGTATTGAAACAGTCACAAAATAACAAGTCGACTCAGGCAATTTTAAGAACAATCACTTAAGCAATGTATAGTAATGACAGATAAAACAGAACAGGTAAATTAGATGTTCCCTACTTAGCCAATTATTTGTAGATATAAACATAACTCTCTATTCACATGTGAAGTCTTTGTCTATTTGCATTAAGGCTGCATGGCCATATCTGTTCAAATTTGCAGAGTGTCATATTTTATTATGATGATCATTGTAAAATAGATTGCTAATATCTTCCCCCACCCAAAATCTGTCAGAGATATTTTAGGTATCACTGCACCACTAACTCAAGCTGTTCATATAGAATGAAGGTAATCAGAATTGAGAGAAAAAAAATAGGAAAGAAAATAAAAACCATTTCTCAAAAGTGCAAGAGCACATGAAAACTTGTCTAGCTAATCATCAGGAGTGTAAAATTTTTATTTCTCAGTTAATAAGCACCACCTGTGTTTATAAGAAGTCTCTGATGACTTGTTTTGTCTCTCACCAAGAATATAAAATGTTCTCAGATGGATTTCATAGAGTATATGCAGATTATTAATATACTTTTAAATTCCACCATATGACTGATGTAGCCTCCATTGTCTTCTTTCCACTCCCTACTACATACTTTCTTCTTTAATTTTTTTATTGAAATGATATAGTATAAAAAATCATTGACTACATATAAATCAATTGTCTGTGACATGTTACAGGGAAAAAGAAAACATCAAGATTGCCAATAACAGGCACTCAGTCTCATAAAACTTGTAATCAACTTCCAAGCCAAGGCGTAAACTGTAATATATTGCCACAAACCTATAACAATAATAAACTATTTGAATTGCACCTTCACATTCTCGGTCGTTAATAACAAATAAGCATGAAAAAATTTTGACAGTCATTCATTTTAATGGGTATCTGCTTGTTTATCAGATTGTGTCATCTGGCATTACGAAATACAGCCTTATCCTTGAAAGGGTATGTAGAGAGAAAGTGTCTAAGCTTTGGATACTAACTATAGACAATAAGGACTCCATTTGTTGGAAAATTTTAAGAGTAACTTATTCTTTATCTCAGCTCAAACAAAGATTATATCAAGCCTTTCCTTAATCCTAAGTGAAAATAAAAAAGCAGATCCTCCATCTGATTAATTTTTATTATTAGGACTCTTCCAGACATCTATTGCTGCAGAAAAGCCACTTCAAAATGGTGACTTGAAACAATAACAATCATTTAGTTTGCTTATAAATCTGTTAGCTAGCTGGGCTCCATTTGGCAGTTTTCATCTGAGGTCTCTCATACAGAGGCAATCAGCCTATGGCTGGGTTGAGGTTGTCTTAAGAACTTTTCATTCATGTTCAGTGCCTGGGCTGGGAGGATTCAAACACCTGGGTGTTAGAACAGCTGGAGTTCCCTGGGCGGCTCTCTCTGCCTCTCATCTCTCCATGTGGTCTCTGCATGTGCTGGCCTCAGGGCAGCCAGACTGCTCACGTGGTGACTGAAAGCTCAGAGCAGTTGTCCCGAGAGGGAGCAGGCGGAAACAGAATCACCTTTTAGGACCTAACATCACAAATCACACTTTGGCCGTGCCCTACTAGCCAAGACTGTCACACAAGCCCAGGTTCAAGGGGAAGAAATATACATGGCACCTCTTGAGGAGGAATCAATGAGGTTCTTAGATAACATGGGAAACAGTGTGGTCAATTATTTTTGCAAAATACACTCCGCCACCTAGACTTCTGTGGCACACTTACACCTCCAATGCACACACACTCACACACAACAAACAGAATTCTTGCTTGATAATGTAGCGAAATACCATGAGGCTAATAGTGCAAAGTTTCCTGAAATGCTTCCAAAAGCTCTCACAGTTGTGCTGTAGTTACTTTGTAAATGACCATGTTAGACAAATAAAATCGAGTTCATAAAAAGATGTCTTGGTGCCTTTAGCACACCAAGAGGCAGAAAGAATCTCAGAAGCCTCGTTGCTCAAAATAGGGCTTATGGACCAGCAGCATCGCGTCATTTGGGCGCTGGTTAGGAACGCGGACGCTCAGGCCCCACACGGACCTGCTGAGTTAGCATCATCCCCAGGTGATCTGCATGCACATCAAGCATTGTCTTAGAGGACTGTGCAGTATGGAGTGTTCGCTAAACAAATGTGTCTGTGGAGTCCTACCCTGGGCACTTCCTGGGATTACTGGGAATCCACTTTGGGATCCCTGTGATGTGAGTGTTCATAGGGACCTGCAGCCGCCCCCACACCATGCCCGCCTCTCTAAATCGTCTGCCAAGAAAACTTGATGGCTCAGATCTCACGCCTGAGAGGAGTGAAAAAAAGCCTCCTGGCACCTAACCACCTGGCTGTCTAAACTCTTCTCACCCTCCCCACAGCCCACCGGGGCGTGGGAAGGTGGGCTCTTTTCATAGCTTCCTTTCCTATTTGGTTAGAATTTCCCCTACACCATCATCTAATTTATACTTCATTCTTCACTGCACCCTGGTGCCCAGGGCTAGTCACATAGGAGGGAGTCCATCAGAATCTGTGCAATGAAAGAATAAGTGGGCTGGATGCAGTGGCTCACACCAGTAATCCCAACACTTTGGGAGGCCAAGGCAGGAAGATTGCTTGAGGCTAGAAGTTCAAGACCAGCCTGGGCAACATAGCAAGAATCTACCTTTACAATTTTTTTTTTTAAACCAGCCATGTATGGTAGTGCATGCCTGTAGTTCCAGCTACTCAGGAGGCTGAGGCAGGAGGATTGCTTGAGCCCAGGAGATCAAAGATCTAGTGAGCCATGATCACACCACTGCACTCCAGCTTAGATGACAAAGTAAGTCCCTGTCTCTAAGAAAAAAAAAAGTGGGGGTGAGTGTGGTGGCTCATGCCTGTAATCCCACTGCTTCGGGAGGTTGAGGCAAGAGGATCGCTTGAGACCAGGAGTTCGAGACCAGCCTGTGCAGCATGGCAAGACCCCATATGCACAGAAATTGTTTTTAAAACATTAGCCAGACATGGTGGCACATGCCTGTAATCCTAGCTACTTGGGAGACTGAGGCAGAAGGATCATTTGAGCCCAGGAGGTGGAGGCTGCAGTGAGCTATGATCACACTACTGTACTTCAGCCTGGGAGACAGAGCAACACCCTGTCTCAAAAAAAAAAAAAAAAAGAATAAGTGAGTGAATGTTAGTGGATGGGGAACAGAGGAAGAAACCAATTCAGAGCTATGGGAACATGGGTCAGGAAGAGCAGCCACTACATGTTTCCTTTTCCTTTTCAAGTGTACCTGTGCTCTCCCTTGTCCTACTCAGATGCGCCTCCCCTAAGTCAGTTGCTCAGCAGAGGACCCAGAGAAGAATGACAGTAAGTTTTATTTAGAAGCCTCACTGAAAACTATAGACTGAAGCCTACAGCTCGCGGGCAGTTCTGTCAGAGTGCTCCAACACAGTATTGCAACTCACAGTTGATATTCACTCGGTGAAGATTCAGTACGTGCAAATCCCATGAAAATTTGGGTGTAAGAGTACATCTGGTTATAGATTACTAAAGAACATTTGGTTATAGAGTGTGGACGCATAATCACTAACCCTGTCAGATGTTATCTTATGTGTAGGAAAAGGCAAGGCTAGGTCATTTATCTTTTAAGGAATGTAATGACTCAGGCAAGAGACGTGGGGAGGCTGTGTGCTCTATTCTGTTTTGTCTTCAAGGCATTCTTCCAGAGAGCTGCATTTCATCAGAGTTGCGGGTTCAAGCCGAAATGAGCAAACGTGGCTTCTTACGTTGGTTACTTTGTCTCATAATAGTCAAGTCTGTGTATATACTGGCAGCCTTTCCCCAATTTCTGTATTCCTCCTCCTGTAAGCGTATAGCACTCAAGGTTGTTTTGTTTATTGTGAAGAAACGGGGAAGAGGAGGAGGGAAAAGAATGTCAGGGGTCTGAGGGATCTGGGGGTGATCAAGGAGGATATGACCATAAGAAACAGCAACACATAACAAACTGGGTGCTTGGACAGGGTTGCAAGGGGGAGAAAGTCCCTCACAGCGGAAGTCTGTTCAGAGGCTAAAAAGCAGAGGCCACTGCTCAGAATGGGGGAGCGTAGGCAACTCTCCACGAGAAGAGCAGAGAAGAGGGGCTCACATGTCTAGTGATGTGGCACAGCAGCACAGCGAGGAGTCTCTGGGTCAGGGAGCTCAGAGGGCTCATTGGGAAGAATAGCAGCTTAGGATTTTATCACGGGAAGGCCGTGTCTTATCAATAGATGACAGCTGTTGGGTGAGGTTATGCAGGTGTGCAAAGCAAGCAGTTTCTAAATGGCTTTAAAATGTGCTTGTTTGAGCTATTTTAAAAATAATTGATGCGTACGAATTTGGATTGGGCACTAGCGAGCACTTGAGCTAATGGGTCTCAGCCCACAGTCAAAAAATTAACAACTGTGGGGCCAGTTCGCAGAGGCTATCAATGCGTGGCTCGCATATATGAGAGAGGAGGAGGGTGTCACACATTCCCCAGCATCCCACCGCGAGGTGGAGAAAGCAGGGAAGAGGTTGAAGTGGCTAAGGGGTTTTTCTTGGATGCTAGGATTAGCTAATTACACATCAAGTAACCCAGCATGGCCCACCCTATACTATCCTGTAGTGGCAATTCAAGAATCACTGGAATCGATCAAACCATGGAAAATACAAATTGCTCTCATTTCCAGATTCTTTGGGGATGGAAGTACCGTACTAAATGCTGTCAAAATACCTATGCTTGTCAAAAAGATGTCATGATTTTACATTTGTTTGATGCTTTACTATAAAATCGAAAATGTCAACCACAATCCTTCTTGCTTAAGAAAATGCTGTGTATATGGAAATGGAGCATTTGATTATGATGACACTATTGACTGGATTTTGGTTATGCATTTTTTTTTCAATAAGAAATCATTTACATGGAGTTTGTGTTTCTTTTTTTTTTCTCTCTCTCTTTTTTTTTACAGAAGGCAGTATCATTAGTTGGGCACTCAGACTGCATAACCCTTCTCACAACAGGCTCAGTCACAAGGAACCATGTAGATTGGAAAAAGAAACACATTACTGCGCACCCATGAAAGGGGTCTTTGTAAAAGCACAGGGGGCAGGGAGGTACATCGAGATCAGTCAGCCTCCAACACAGGGTGAGATATTATCAAACCAGATTTCACTCAAGCTAACAGCTCTTAGCTCTCAAGTTCAACTGTTTTCTAATACATCAAATTTTCCATTAAAAGGCAAACTACTGGTGGCATTTTTGGTGGGGAAAATAATTTCAGAATATTCATGTCCCCTTCTATAGGACAGAGGGAAAGGCCTTTCATATCCAGGTAGCAATTCTAGAAAAATGAAGCCTCTCATGTTGGAAGAAAAATAAACCAATTTTTAATACTCAAGAATACAATGGCTGTTTCCGTTTTCAACCTGGTGGTTTATTTACACTTGCGGGACCATTATAGATCTCCTGCGAGGCAGATGAAGTGGATTTCATTTCTGCTGTTACGAGCCATAATAGCTGCACCACAAGAAACAGCAATTCCCCTTCTACATCAAGTTATGCTAAGTGAGGACACAACATAAGTGACTTCACACGAACATGGGAATTATATAAATGAGTTGTTTAGGTAAAAACCACTGCTAAGTTAAGCTACCTATTTTTCCGCTCATGAGGGTTGAATACAGTGACAAACTCATTTGTGGATGTTGGGCAATTTGATTCAAGGTGACCTGTTACTGCCTCTGCTCAGAAATACATATTTGTTACAAACTGATTCTCCTTTTACCAAACTCAAGACTTTGAGAACAATAATCCTACCTAGTAGCTTGCAAAATCCATTAGGCTTGGACAAGGTACTTTTTTTTTTTTTTTTTTTTTTTTTTGAGAAAGTCTTATTTGGAAAGATCAGTGTAGGATTCAAAGCCTACTGGTTAAAACCATTCCTCTGTTCCCGGACAGGTCCTCACTCACTAAGCCATCCAAGGTGCAACTTCGCCATCCCTTGCCCATGATCCATTCCAATGCCCTACAGACGTACAAATCTATAGCATTTCTTTGAGGTAAGACGTCAAATCCCTCAGGCCAAAGCCTTTCCACACAGTTGACTTTGCAAAGAAGCTGATTTATATTAAGGGTGGAAAACATTTTCTTACTTAAATTCTCACAAGATAAATAATGAGGTCTCTAAATAAAGGCTTGACGCGTTTCTGATTTTACACAAAGACATACATCAGCACAAGAAAACATGTTAGCACATTCAAAAATAACACCATCATTTAATATCTATATTAAACCTTCTCTTAAAAGCAAGAGACAAGTAGGAGATTGAGTCAGAGTTGTTGCACTGCGTCAGCCCCTTCTCAGCCTGTGTCCTAAATTCTCACCTATCATTCTAACCCTCCTCTAAGTGCAAACATCCAAGCATGTGAAAGTTTTGCGTGCAGGTGTGTTTCCTGTACCTGCCTCAGTGTGAAGCCCCCCTGTTTCTGGCCCCGAGGAGACGTTCTCTTTCCTTGCAGCAAGATAATGTTTTAAAAAGCTGACTTTTAAACCTCTTACTGAATTTTTTAATGGATTAAATTCATCATGTCACCAGCTGCTGTGCAGCTAATAGAGCCATAAAACACTGTATTAAAGGATTACCCATGCAAAATTTCCTCTGGTGCTAATGTGAATTTTAATACTTTTAACATTTAGTTGAGATGGGAATGTCCAAGAACAGCTTGTTCAATAGGTTGTTCTATAAAATTAAGTTCCTCGTCTCATCAGAAATGCCAGGACTCCATTAAGTTAAAATTTTACAGAGAGGCTACGATGATTCACTGTGCAGCATTTGTGAGGAGAGAGACAACATCTGCTTCTACATTAATGCTATTTAAAAAAAAAAAGAAAGGAAGAAAGAAGGGAGGAGAAAAGCAAAACAGTCATGAATCCCATAAGTTCATGGAGACTGGGCTGAACAGAAGAAAACGCTAACTTCAGATTTGTGGAAGGTCAATTTATAAAAACTGAAAACAATGCTAATAATTGGGAACACCTGAATTTATAGTCACTTGTCAGAAGGTCAAAAAGTCTTAAAGACACACAAAGTGGCAATTATACAAAATCACATGGATATCAAACTTGGCATAACAAGAAATGTGATTATCTATATCTAGGCGACAGGAGAAACAACAGAGGGAAAAATGTAGCCGATAGGGAGTGAAAACAATCGTAGGGAAGGATGGTGGAAATTATGCAGTTCAAGTTCTTCATTCTACAGAGGATAATGCTGAGACCCTGAGAAGTTGCAGCTTGCCCAAAGGTTACACAGCTAGTCACATGCAGATTGGAGAATAAATCGCAGGTGTCCTGACACCCAGCCCGAGAGACCATGTGTCTCCCTTACGTATCTATAAATACATACACATCGATTTTATTTATGTGAAATGGCTTACATATTAAGCAACAATAAAGAAGCAAGGAGTAGACTATAATAAGATCAAAAACCTCCAGTGATATGTTGATAAACTAACAAAGCTGTATGTACTGCATATCGTTTCCAAAATAGTTCTAAATCAGACCACCTTCAGAATACTTAACTTGAAATTTTATATTCTTTGTTTCATCTCCTTCCCCTTTT
Source organism: Macaca mulatta (assembly GCF_049350105.2). Classification (NCBI taxonomy): domain Eukaryota; kingdom Metazoa; phylum Chordata; class Mammalia; order Primates; family Cercopithecidae; genus Macaca; species Macaca mulatta. The sequence continues at coordinate 174,940,461 of NC_133409.1, forward strand.
TTCCTGAGTGACCCTTCAAATCCTGATTGCAACTCTCACCTGTGCTTCTGAAACATTACAGCATTTCATTACTTGCTAAAGAAATTGCATCTTAAGTGAGGCTACTAAAAACAATGCAATTTTTCTTGAATGTTGTTTGATAATTGGGCTAAATGTAATCATCGACGGAGCCTGCAAATTCTCATCACAATTAAAGTGGACATTAGAGTGTGTACCATGCCCTATTTGAAAACACAACCCAAGGATAATTGGTTTTCATGGAAATTCTCCAAAGCCAATGTTCTTCACCCCAGCTGAATTTTGTCCACAGCTCCATATTTTGTACTCTGTATGTATTGCTGTTCTGAGAGCCTGTCATTTCTTATCAGAATGAGAAAGGCTAAAGAGATAATATTTCAATAACATACTGGCCTGATCATAAAATAACTCAATGGAAATGTGTAACTGCCTCAGGCAGCTCGGCAGGGTACTCAGCAGTCAGATGATTTCTATTCTGGGTTTTTTTTTTTATATGGTTACATTTTCTGTTATATCAGACATCCCCTCAAGTCTTAGTTATGCTTTTATTCAAAAGGGAGAACCACAGTATAAAGACCTACAAAACTTATTATGATATATTACTCTAAAGAAATAAAAGTCGCTGCCACAGTGGCATATTGATAAGGACAGGCCCGCCTCTTTCATTGACCTTTCTCCATCATCTCCCCCACCCGGGGTTGAGGCTGAGCTTCTCAGTTGCTAGGCAACAGGGGTCACAGTTTTCAGGTCTTAAACGCACAACCTAGTCAAAAAGAAGATGTGATCTTCAGAGGGAAGGCAGATACTCGGCAGCAGTGAGAATTTCCATACGTATGGAGGTTTTTGATTTTTTTTTTTTTTAATCGTGCTAAAGGCTGAAATATGGAGAAAACTTTGACTTGTCAAAAGATTGTGGGAACAGGTTTTTAAGTTCTGGTGATTAGAATCTATCACTGAAACAATATGAAAAAATACAGTCAAGCTTCTTTTTGATAAAGGCACTGACACACGGCTTAGGATTTTAGCTGCCAGGAGAATGATGATCAAGACATGTCAAAAACAGATCTTGGGAGATGAATTTGGGGGCTGATTTGGAGATGAGGGCTCTTTGGTTTGGGTTTCTGTTGTTGTTTTGTTTTAACATTCCTTCTCAAACATTCCTGCATTCTGCCATGTTTAAGAGCAGTGCTGCAGGCAACACAGCCGCTCCTGAAGGTCAGCTGCAAGAAAGCTCATTCGCCACCCCTTTTCCTAGCACCAAGTCAGCACTCCCTTTAAACTTTAATAAAGGGCAGGAGAAAGAACCTATTCCTCAACCGGAGAGGAACATGGCACCTCTATGTAATTGCATTTGACAATATGTTCTGTAGGTATGTATTTAACTTCAATTAATATTACTCTAATAACACTTCAATCATGGCAACTTTTTAAACACAGAATTTGGTAGATTTTTAACAAGTGTAAGAGTTAGTAAGAGGGCTTTTGAATTTCCCAATTCATGGTCTACTTGAATATTTTTGTCCTAGAAAAAGAGCGGCAATTTTTATTTCACCTTATTTCAATACCCACTCACTCTGTAAATAATAGTAATATCTTGGGGAAGATAAATAATTATTAACTCCAAAAGTTTTAATTTGCTTAATGTGATGTTTTGAGGGAGAGAAGAATAAAAAGTGTGTGTGAGCGTGTGTGTATGTGTGTGTGTGTGTGTGTGTGTGTGTGTGTTGGGAGAAGATAGCTAATTATAAACTCCAGATGAATAATTTGAAATCTGGACTTTAGAAAGCCAGATATAAGGGTTTCCTGGTTTCTTTCACTCTGGGCCATATCTAAGTTCCTATAGCTCCCACCTGATTCGAGCCCTGGCCGCAAGATAGACATCCCAGCTCATATAAATAGCAATGAGATAGCCGGGGGCAAGTCATGTGCCTGGAGACTGTGGCTGTCAGATAACTCTAATGATTTCTTTGGCCCTTCAGGGTGAAAAATTTACTTCATACTTTTTTTGTCTAATATTTGCCATTTTCCCTTCCCTGAAGATAACTGTCATTTTTAGATATGTCTGCTGCCTTCTCCAAGTTGTCAGCATCGAAAGAACATAAAACGAGGCAGTTGGAAAAGACGTAGACCCTGTTTCACTGAGTGAGAAGCACAGAGATGCTTGAAAAGGCAGCATGGGGCCGGGTGCGGTGGCTCACGCCTGTAATCCCAGCACTGTGGGAGGCCAAGGCAGGCGGATCACCTGAGGTCAAGAGTTCGAGACCAGCCTGGCCAACATGGTGAAACCCCGTCTCTACTAAAAATACAAAAATTAGCCAGGTGTGCTGGCGCATGCCGGTAATCCCAGCTACTCCGGAGGCTGAGGCATGAGAATTGCTTGAACCTGGGAGGCAGAGGTTGCAGGGAGCCAAGACGGCACCATGGCACCCCAGCAAACTGGAACAGGAGCAAAACTCCATCTCAAAAAAATAAAAAATAAAAAGGCAGAATGGGTGAGATGCTTCTCAGCTATTGCTAAGCGTCCTCCTCAGATCTGTTCTGCACCAGGTCCTTGCTGACTCACAGATCCTGCTTTTTGTTCACTCTTAGGCACGGCTACCAAAACTCACAGGCCACAGAGGGCAGGAAGGCGAAAAATGACTTTCTTTCAGAGTGGCCTCCTACAGTCATAAGGACAATCTTCGACGGTGTTTCTAGCTGTGTGGACAGTGGACTGGAACCTGTCCAGAAACTGGCTGGCTGGTCTACAAGGAGGCAAGTACAGAGTCAAGAGTAAGAATTTTTTTATTATTATTATTCTTTTTTTCAGGCAGTCTCACTCTGTCGCCCAGGCTGCAGTGCAGGGGTGCAATCTCGCTCAGCTCACTTCAACCTCCGCCTCCTGGGTTCAAACAGTTCATCTGCCTCAGCCACCCGAGTAGCTGGGATTACAGGCGCGCACCACCACACTGGGCTAATTTTTGTATGTTTATTAGAGACGGGGTTTCACTATGTTGGCCAGGCTGGTCTCCAACTCCGGACCTCAAATGATCCACCAACCTCAGCCTCCCAAAGTGCTGGGATTACAGGCTTGAGCCACCGCACCTGACCAAGAATAAGAATTTAGAAATTTTCACCACCATTGGATAGAGTTACTATATGCCTGTTGAATCTAATAAAAATTTTAAAAATGATCCTGTGTATTGTATGTCTTTTTCTATGAAACTCTTCTAGTAATTTTTATAATATATTATATTTTTTCAAAGTATGGGCCCACAATGGATTGGACCTTTTTTTATTTTTAAGTTTTTTTAAACGCTGGCCCTGGAAAAGGACTGTCTTGAGCTGAGGTTATTGTGTTCAACCTGCAACGGTCCTGGTAAAACTACCATGAACCAGACCTCTCTACAGAAAACTCTTTACAGTAGAGAGGCAGGAGCCCATTGAGGGTTCCAGGGGGAATTTTGCCCAAAATCTGTTTGCCTTAAATGCCACAATGCTTGCAATTGTTTTCTTTGAGCTAAGCATTTCTTCTCTGAGTTCTTTTATTTATTTATTTATTTATTTATTTATTTATTTAAATTTTTTATTTTTTATTTATTTATTTTTTTGAGAGAGAGTCTCGCTCTGTCACCCAGGCTGGAGTGCACAGTGGCATGATCTCGGCTCACTGCAACCTCCACCTCCTGGGCTCAAGTGATTCTCCTGCCTCAGCCTCCCAAGTTCTTGAAAGGCAAATCAATGTAGATACATTGATACCTGTGTGGGTTCACCATTACACTGATTTTCACTGAGTGTAGAAGGCAGATGTTGACCATTGTTGCAAGAGGAAAAAAAGCAAATAATAATAATAACAAATAAAATAATTTGGGTTAAGTGTAGGGTTTGGTGGAGAATCCAAGAATCTTCCTTCTGACAGGGGTCCTTGTGCCTCCATACAGCTTTTACCTCTCTATCCATCTATCTATGCTGCTTTCCAGGAGGCTGCATCTCCCCACATTCCCCACAGGGAGTGGTCCTGACTTCTCCAGGATCTTTCTTACCCTGCTCCAGCCCAGAAAGAACCAGAAGTTCCTTCAGAGGACAACTGGAGTTTGCGCCTCATCGGACTTTGTTCTTAGATCCATTCTCCACATTCCCCCTGCTCTGTCTGTACCTCAGGGTTGGTGGTTTCCAGAATGCTTGTCCTCTTGGCTTCCACTTAGATTTGTTCAATGGGAGGCGCTCACAGAAGACTGGAGCACAAGACAAACGGGAAACCAAAGATTCTCTCCTTCTCACTCTAGTCTGATGGACACCTCCGGCAGTAGCTGCATCTGTCTAGGATTGCAGCTTCTACCAAGCAGTCCTCATTGTGGTTCTAGAACCATCCAATGGAACCAGCTTCTGGGGTCTGGTAACGCCATCTTTCCCTGTGTCTCTTCAGCCCTTCCTCACATTGCTAATCTCTGAGCGCCCCCATGATCCTGTCTGTCTCTTCAGTTCTTCTAATACCTATGTTATCAATACACTAAATTAAATTCTCTGTTTGAAATGCCCAAATTGATAGTTATTCTCTTGACTCGATATATGTATTTGATACTCTTACGGGTAAGAGACCTGGTTGTATGGGCAACTATGTAACTAATATCTAGGCATACAGCTTGGGCAAAGAGATTTCTCACAGAGAATAGAGTATGTGCATGTGAATCATGACTACAAGTTTCTCACTGGACTGGAAGCTCCCTGGGCATCAGAATCCTGCCTTGTTTATCCTTGCATCCCCAACACGTAATTGGTGCACACCGGAAGTTATTTGAAATTTTTGACTTTTTAAAAAGCAGAAAAAGGAACGTTTTACTTGAATACTTTTAAATAAAGGAAAAAAAGTGTTCATTCTGTACTGTGCAGAAGTCAGACTACAGTCCTTCATTTAATCTTTTTAAACCACAGAAATCCCTGGACACTCTGGTTTTTAGACCAATCATTAGCCTAATATTTTGGTGATATCATGAGCCCAAAGGAACATAATTTTCCAATTAAAAAAAAAAAACCTCTATCAGATTTGCCTTCAAAAAGGAAGAAATAGTTTCAGTAGAATTCCTTGCTGAAACCCAGATTCAGCTAGTCAGTTTCTACCTGGGCAAAGTGTACTTACTTGTAAGAGGTAAATTATCACATCGTAAAACTGTCTGGTGGGGTTCTAACTGTTTGAGGTGTTAAATACCTATGTCACCTTCAAAGAAAACTACTTTTGACATTTACTTCTTAGAAGAAAGGCAGGAGCTAAGGTAGACAGGACTGGCCTCAGGCAAAATTGGGAAGTCTGGTAGATTGTTCAGTTACCTGCTTCCCTTCTTAACCCCACTCATCCCCTTTCACCTCCCTCTCTTGCTCTCTCTCTCTCTCTCTCTCTCTCTGCTGCTGCTGCTGGTGCTGCTGTGTCTCTCCTCACCTCCCTTAGAGTCTTCATCTACACTGAACTCCGAGTAACCGATAATAGCTTAGAAATGGCTGTGACTGGAATACGTACATTTATACAGTAAACAATTAGATCGGCATTTCTCATATCTTAGCAACCATTAGAATCACCTGGAAGACTATTAAAATACAGATTGCTAGGCACCACCCTAGATCCCCTGTAGGTAGTCAGGGTGGGGCACCAGGATTTGCATTTTTTAACAAATTCCCACATGATGCTACTGCCGCTGCGTGGGGGCCACCCTTGGGAATCACTGAATTTGTGGTGATACCTACCAGGTTGACTGAGGCAGGTTCAAGTCCTTCTGAATATGGGGCTGCCTGTTTTCACATTTCCCGAACAAGGACAAGCATCAGAATTTAGAATAAACCAACAAATAACCAAACTTTTTTTTTTTTTTTTTTTTTTTGAGACGGAGTCTCACTTTGTCGCCCAGGCTGGGGTGCAGTGGCTCGATCTCGGCTCACTGCAACCTCCACCTCCTGGGTTCAAGCAATTCTCCTGTCTCAACCTCCTAAGTAGCTGGGTTACAGGCGCTTGCTACCACACCCGGCTAATTTTTGTATTTATAGTAGAGACAGGGTTTCACCATGTTGGTTAGGCTGGTCTCAAACTCCTGACGTCAGGTGATCCACCTGCCTCGGCCTCCCAAAGTGCTGGGATTACAGGTGTGAGCCACCGCACCCAGACTGAAACATTTTTAAAAAGACAAATTCTCCTGGCTGTACCTCCAAGATTCTAATTTGGTAGGCCCATGGTGGCACCTAGAAATGTTTTTTAAAGCACCTTATTTGATGCTGAGGCTCGGGCCTTTGGGAACTCTCGGGCCTTTGGGAACTCTCTGTTGAGAAGACAGTGTGCAGGGAAAGACCATTACATCAGGCAACCCAGAGTTCCGCCCCAGCCCCATTGCTTACCACCAGTGGAACTCTAGATAAATTACTGAAACTCCATAAGCCTTCATGTGTTAACTCACAAAATGGAATCTTCAGTAGCCTTAAAACTGCCTCATTTTGTCAATCTCCTGCCCTGCCTGTCGAGAGGGCAGCCTCTTCCTCTGGATTCTGTAGGGGGAGAAAAGGAAAGACTATGCCTGTCAATGACATTTTAAATTTGGGGCGCTCAACACAATTTCAGGGTAGGGGGACAAATCTTCCTAATCTTTTTCAGCTGCAAAATAAACATTTTGCTCATCAATTGCTTCTTTTCGAAGTGGTGGCTGCTTGGATAATTAGCATAACCCATCTCATTGTAGATTCCTTAAGCAGAGCAGCGGCATGTTTGCAGGTGACTTTTAACAACAGGCTCTGCTCCTGTTATTTTCCCCCCAACTCCAAGCTATATGTTTTAATTGGGGAAAAATCTACCATCCAAAAAAACTTAGAAAAAGGAATTAGGGTCATCCTTCTAACTTGTCAGATTGATTAATAAATTTCGCAGTCCCCTCTTGCCACAAGAAAATGACATGACTTAGCAGTTTCCTTAATTTGTTCAATAAATAGTTTTCGGAGGTGCTACACACTAGGGCTGTATAGGTGCAGACCAACTCCTCAAAGGGCCCATGCCAGTGAGTGTAATGGTCATTTAAGCAAATCTCTCAAATTAAATTTTGTGGGTTCCTGAATAGAAGCATGTCAAGGGTACAGTGTCTCCTTAAGGAGCAAGTATGCTATAGCCTATGGAACACTAGGCTAAATGTGTTTCAAAAAATCACTGGCAGGTCAGGTGCAGTGGCTCAGGCCTGTGATCCCAGCACTTTGAGAGGCCAAGGTGGCTGGGTTGTTTGAGCCCAGGAGTTTGAGACAGACTGGGCAACATGGCAAAACCGCATCTCTACAAAAAAATTTGCCGAACGTCATGGCGTGCACCTGTGGTCGCAGCTACTCGGGAGGCTGAGGTAGGAAAATTGCTTGAACCTCGGAGATTGAGGCAGCAGTGAGCGGTGATTGCACCACTGCATTCTAGCCTGGGCAACAGAGTGAGACCTTGTCTCAAAAAAAAAAAAATCACTGGCAGATCTCAAGGATAGAGGGAATGATTCACGCCTAGACCAGTGAAGAGAGGGGTTTCTGAACTTCAGCATGCATAAAAATCACTTGCAAAGCTTGATTTTAAAATACACATTCCTGGGAGCCACCCCAGATTCAGAGCCTGAAAAAGAATCCAAAAATGTGCATTTCCATGAAGTGCCAGGTGACACTGATGCTGGTGTCCTTGAGCCACACTTTGCCCAAGCAGGAATTGGGAGCACGTTGAGATGGCACGGGCAAGTGTGTTGAGGTGGCTTGCAATCTGGTGATGAGGGCGTGGAAGACAAGAGTACTTGTTGGAAAATGGATCACTCACAATACATTCACTTGGACAAACACTGAAGCTCCCTGTGCTAGGGGCAACACCAAGATTGGAAGCCAGAGGACTCTAGAAATGTTATTTCTAGAGAACTACTAAATATTACTAGAGAAACGTGGGCTTTACACTCGCAGAACTGAGTTCAAATTTCAGCATAGCCACTTACCCACTGGATGATTTTAAGCAAGTGACTCAATCTCTCAGACAATTTCATCATCTATGATATGAGCAAAATAATGTCAAACTCCAGAGATTTTCAAATATTAAAGGAGATGACATACATATAAGAGAATCTGATACTGAAGCCAACATTCAGTGGGCCCGTAAATGGTAAGCAGTAAGTGCATGGCCCCTGCTCTCTCACCTCACAGAGCCTAAAGGTTAAGGCTATTTTAAAAAGTTAATTTTATACAAGGATGATTTGAAGAAATTCTATGTTCATGGTTAAACTAATGTTCAATGGAAGAAGATTTTATTTTTTTTGAGACAGGGTCTCGCTCTGTCACCCAGGCTGGAGTGCAATGGCACAATCTCAGCTCACTGCAACCTCCGCCTCCCAGGTTCAGGCAATTCTCCTGTCTCGGCCTCCCAAGTAGCTGGGATTACAGGTGCATGCCACCATGCCTGGCTAATTTTTGTATTTTTAGTAGAGGCGGGGTTTCACCATGTTGGCCAGGCCGGGCTTGAACTTCTGACCTCAGGTGATCCGCATGCTTCGGCCTCCCAAAGTGTTGGGATTACAGGCGTGAGCCACCGCGCCCAGCCAAGAATAAGAGATTGTTAACAGTCACCACCTGGTAAGGATATTTGAAGTTTAAATGAAATAATGCATCTAAAGGCCCCGACATGTGATTTCTTTTGTTCTTTTCCTTTTTTTTTTCTTTTTTTGAGACAAGGTCTTGCTCTGTGACCCAGGCAGGAGTGTGCAGTGCCGTGATCAGCACTCACTGCAACCTCAAACACTTGGACTCAAGTGATGCACCTGCCACAGCTTCCCAAGTAGCTAGTACTGCAGCCACATGCCACCATGCCCGGCTATTTTTTTTTAATAGAGTCAAGGATCTAACTATGTTGCCCAGGCTGGCCTCGAACTCATGGCCTCAAGGAATCCTCCTGCCTCAGCCTCCCAACATGCTGGGATACCAGGCGTGAGCCACTGGGCCCAGCCTATATTTATTATTTCATAGAAACTCAGCAAACGTTGACTTATTTCTCCCTTCCTCCTGCTAATTCTAATTGAGGACATTTCTAGGAAAGTCTCATGAAGTAGATGTGGTTTGAGCAGAACTCCAATTCTCCTTAGCCAGGGCTTGTTTCAGTGGGTTTTCCCCAGCGTTTTGAAGGGATAATATTCTATCAGATTTCCAGAGCACCCCAACAACACTTCCCAGTGCTCCTAGACCCTGTTATTTCAGCAGCACACAGACTGCAAGGCATTGTATCGTCCCGCTAATAGATGTACCCTACCCCCGAATCGCTCCTGTCTGTGTGTGATGAAAGGCAAGGAGAAAACCTGCTGAAGTGTAACATTTAGGATCAGAAACTTGAAAGCGCTTTTTAAAATTCTGTCAGAAAGATCATGAAAGCCACTTTGGTCAAACTCACTGTGCATGTAAAGGGCTTTTTGAACTTTTTACCTTTTGGTGATGCTTTTGATCCGCAACGCACACGATCTCATTAAAAACATTATTTAGCTTAAACTTGGAACATTTACCATTTTTTCCAGTAGCCTGGGGCTTGGGGCAGAACAATGCAGTTCATGGCAACATGACATAAAGTATCTGCCAGGATATTGCTGCAAAGGTATGCCGGGGAGGAGTGGATTCTCTGCTCAGACACTGTAGAGAGCTTTGCAAGGTGAGGTCAGCACTCGCCTGCCAATGAAGTGAATCCTCATTACTCAGGAATGGCTCAGCCTAGGCTGGCTGACACTCAAAGCAATCAATCTTAGTGGAAGAACCAGAGACACCTGGTTTTCAGATGAGAATCACTTTCCCAGGTCCAGGTAAATAAATGGTCTTGTTTTTCAACTCTCATATCATCTTTGGAGCAAAAGTACAACTTAAATCGCAAGACTACTGATTTGTGGCTTAGCTTTCCTTAGTGAACTGAAGGTGGCTGAGGTCTAACAAGGTAAAGAAAGCTATTGCGAATGTGAACACAATGTATAATGAATAATGACTCCTCTTATTTTAAATTGTATTCGATAGCTTACCGTGCAAGATGATTCAAATACCCCTATGTGGTGGATGGAAAATAAATAGAAAACAAAACTGTCCAAGTCAAGCAGGTAACAATTCCAATTAAGAAACACTTTAAATCAAGGAAAAATAGATCACCAGGTAATGGTTTGTTTCCAGGGGTGATATATTTCCCAGTTAATGTCAATTTCTCTTTGTATATGTCAGCCCCTTTCTACCTCAACAATGGGCTTAACTGGAGGAAAATACGTAGTTCCTCTCATGATGCAGCCCAAAATCAAAAACCGACTAGGACCTGATAAAACAAAATGCCCAGAGGTTGGAGGTTCAGAGTAATTTGTGGGTCAGTAAAGTGAAAGACACTGACTTTTATCTTTCTTCCCTTTCATCCTACTGACTTGTCACCTCATGTGGCTTCAGACATCATGTCCCAGTTAGAGGAAGGAAATCACAGGGAAGGGCAGTCTCAGCTCACTGCAGCCTCGACCTCATGGGCTCAAGCAATCCTCCTACCTCTGCCTTCTGAATAGCTGGTACTAGAGGCGTGTGCCACCACACCTGGCTAATTTTTGTATCCTTTTGCGAGATGGGGTCTCATATGTTGCCCAGGCTGGTCTCGAACTACTGAGCTCAAGCAATTCACCCACCTCGACCTCCAAAAGTGTTGGGATTTCGGGAGTGAGCCACCATGGCTGGTCAGCTTTTTCATCAGGTTATTTTCTTTCATTTCCCTTCAGTTCTTGACATTCCCATTTCCACTGTCCCAATTGCTGGCTGGCTCCTCTAGAAACATTTTTAAGGAATACCTATCTGGTCTCTTTTTTAAAAAAACGGAAGCAAAAAACATGGTGTGGCTTTGTCCTCCAGTGTCCCCTACGCTGGAGTGCAGGGGCGTGACCTCGGCTTACTACAACCTCAACCTCCCAGGCTCCAGCTATTCACCCACTTCGGCCTCCCAAAGTGCTTACAGGTATGAGCCAGCATCCCTAGACTGGTCTCATTTTTAAGAACCATTGGTGATATTACCAACTCCTGGTTTTTCACAAACAGATGGACAAAAATATTTTTGTGTCTAAGAAGTAACATGAAGAAGAGATACAAAAGTCAGCCGGGCGTGGTGGCTCACACCTGTAATCCCAGCACTTTGAGAGGCTGAGGCAGGCAGATCACCTGAGGTCAGAAGTTTGAAACCAACCTGGCCAACATGGTGAAACTCTGTCTCTAATAAAAACACAAAAATTAGCCGGACATGGTGTCGTCTGCCTGTAATCCCAGCTACCCAGGAGGCTGAGGCTAGACAATCGCTGGAACCTGGGAGGCAGAGGCTGCAGTGAGCTGAGATCGTGCCACTGCACTCCAGCCTGAGTGACAGAGCAAGACTCCATCTCAAAAAAAAAAAAAAAAAAAGGAAAGAAAAGATACAAAAGTCCTCAGCTAACTCCAGCACACTTTCTTTAATATAATAAATTACTTTAAAATAAATTTACTAAAATATATCCAGTTAGCTAATGGAATTTTGTTGGGGTTTGAGGTTTTTCCTGAGTTGTTTACATTGACTCAATCATGAATTACTTTGTAAATTAAAAATTAAATGGACATTCAAAAAATAAAATAAATTTACTTAAAATTACTTAACAAGAAATTCAGGAGTCTTTACTATTAAGTCTCATGTAGCTTGGACTAATAGTCTCCAAGTTCAATGCTTCACCCAGTAGCAGCATCACTCAGAGCAACAGGAGTCTCTTAAAAAACTTCACAGTAAATTAAGTACAATTAGCAGAGCAAACAGCAACACTACCAGCCCAGGAAAGAAGTAATCACTCAGCCTTCATTCTCAGCGCCCATTAAGACTTGAACCATTTCTCAAATCAGTGATCTTTTTAAGTGATCATCATCATGAACGCCCTCCTAAATTACAGCCTCCTCATTACGGGGCACATCATGATATTAAACTTCAGCCTTTGTTAAGAAGTGGAGGTAATAAAGCTTTCCAAGAAGCGACAGCTTATATTTTTGATCCAAACCATAAAAACAGCTAAGTGCTTCCTAATGCTTTCATAAGCTAGGCTTTTTAAAATGTTCCTTTAAGAAGCATTTCCTTGAATGACAGACATAAAGGGCTGGAAGGGACCTTTGAAAGCAGATAGTTCTGCTCCTTCATTTAACAAATGAGAACACTGAGGCCCAGACATGTCAGGTGATTTGCACAATGTCCTACAGCCAGTTAGTTGTAGAATCAGCTTAACATGTAGCAAATACAGTCACCCCTCGGTAGCCACGGGGGTATTGGTTCCAGGATCCCCCAAACCCCCAAGGATACCAAATTCCAAGGATGCTCAAGTCCCTTATATAAAGTGATGTATTACTTGCATATTTGCACACCCTCCTGCGTACAGTTGCGCACCGCATAATGATGTTTTGGTCAACAGCAGACTGCACCAACAACAGTGGCCCTAGAAGATTATAATGGAGCTGAAACATTCCTATTGCCTAGTGATGTCTTAGCCATCCTAACCCGGGCCTGACCTGGCAGCCCAGCGCATGCCTTACATGTTTGTGGTGATGCTGGAGTACACAAACCCACTGTGCTGCCAGTCATAGAAAAGTAGAGCACATGCAGTTTTGTATAGTCCATAATGCTTGATGACAGCAATAAATGACTGTGTTACTGGTTTATGTATTTACTATACTACACTTTTTATCATCATCTTGGAGTGCATTCCTTCTACTTATAAAAAAAAGAAAAAAGTTGGCAGGGCACGGTGGCTCATGCCTATAATCCCAGCACTTTGGGAGGCTGAGGCGGGCAGATCACCTGAGGTCAGGAGTTTGAGACTAACATGGTGAAACATCATCTCTATTTAAAAAAAAAAAACGAGCCAGGCGTGATGGCGCACGCCTGTAATCCCAGCTACTCAGGAAGTTGAGGCACAAGAATCACTTGAACCCAGAAGGTGGAGGTTGCAGCGAACCAAGATGGCGCCACTGCACTCCAGTCTGGGCGACAGAGAGAGATTTCGTCTCAAAGAAACAAGAAAAAAGTTAACGATAAACCAGTCTCAGGCAGGTCCTTCAGAGGGATTCCAGGAGAAGGCATTGTTACCATAGGAGATGACAGCCCCATGTGTGCCATTGTGTCTGAAGACTGGCCAGTGGGATAAGATGTGGACGTGGAGGCCAATGATATTGATGGTCCTGACCCTGTGTAGGCCTAGGCTAATGTGTCTGTTTGTGTCTTAGTTTTTAACAACATTTTAAAAAGGAAAAAAAATTAAAAATTTTAAAAATAGAAAAAAACTTATAGAATAAGAATATAAAGAAAGAAGGCTGGGTGCGGTGGCTCACACCTGTAATCCCAGCACGTTGGGAGGCCGAGGCCAGTGGATCACCTGAGGTCAGGAGTTCAAGGCCAGCCTGACCAACATGGTGAAACCCCGTCTGTATTAAAAATACAAAAAATTAGCCAGGCGTGGTGGCGGGCACCTCTAGTCCCAGCTACTCAGGAAGCTGAGGCAGGAGAATTGCTTGAACCCAGTAGGTAGAGGTTGCAGTGAGCCGAGATCATGCCATTGCACTCCAGCCTGGGCGATAAAAGCAAAACTCTGTCTCCAAAAAAAAAGACGAAGAAAAGAAAAGATTTCTGTAGAGCTGTATAATGAGTTTGTGTTTTAAGCTAAGGGTTATTACATAAGAGTCAAAAATTTTTTTAATTAAAGTTTATAAAGTTAAAAATCTACCATAGGCTGTTTATTATCGGAGAAAGAAAAAACAATTTTAATAAACGTAGTGTAGCCTCAGTGTAAAGTGTTTACAAAGTTGACAGTAGGGTCCAGTAACTTCCTGGACCATCACTTTCACTGCCCGCTCACTCCCTGACTCACCCAGAGCAGCCTCCAGTCCTGCGAGCACCATCCATTCAACAGTGGTACACCTGTACACCACTACAGGCCAGGCGCGGTGGCTCACGCCTGTAATCCCAGCAATGGGAGGCTGAGGTGGGTGGATCACAAGGTCAGGAGATCGAGACCACCTTGGCTAACATGGTGAAACCCCACCTCTACTAAAATTTTTAAAAAATTAGCCAGATGTGGTGACACGCACCTGTTGTCCTAGCTACTCAGGAGTCTGAGATAGGAGAATCACTAGAACCTGGGAGGCGGAGGTTGCAGTGAGCCGAGATTGTGCCACCGCATTCCAGGCTGGGCGACAGAGCAAGACTCCATCATTAAAAAAAAAAACATGCACACACACCCAAATACTTACCATTGTGTCACAATTGCCTACAGTGTTCAGTACAGTACCAGGCTTTGCAGTTTTTTGGCCTGGAAGCAAAGGTTTCTACCATACAGCCTATGCGTGTGGCAGGCTCCACCATCTGGGTCTGTGCAGCTGCACTCCATGGTGTTCATTCGCACAAGGATGACATTGCCCAGTGATTCATTTCTCAAAATGTTTCTCAAAATGGTATCAACACATACCATACTTTAAATCATCTCTAGGTTACTTGTAATACCTAATACAATGTAAATGTTATATAAATTGTTGTTATGTTGTATTGGTTTTTTAATATTTATTTTTATTATGTTTTCATCATATATTGTCAATCCAAGTTTAGTTGAATCCAAAAATTTGGAACCCAAGTGTATTAGTCAGGGTTCCCTAGAGGGACTAATACGATATAGATAGATACATATAGATATAGATATGGGAGCTTATTAAATATTAACTTACATGATCACAAGGTCCCACAATAGGCTGTCTGCAAGCTGAGGAGCAAGGAGAGCCAGTCCGAGTCTCAGAACTGGAGAATTTGGAATCCGATGTTTGAGGGCAGGAAGCATCCACCATGAGAGAAAGATGTAGGCTTGGAGGCTAAGCCAGTCTCGCCTTTTCACGTTTTTCTGCCTGCTTTATATTCGCTGGCAGCTGATTAGATTGTGCTCACCCAGATTAAGGGTGGGTCTGCCTTCCCCCGCCAACTGACTCAAATGTTAATCTCCTTTGGCAACACCCACCCACAGACAAACCCAGGATTAATACTTTGCATCCTTCAGTCCAATCAAGTTGACACTCAGTATTAACCATCACACCGAGGATACGGATGGCCAATTATATAGTTAGAAATAAACATCACCGAGACAGAAGTCTAAAAGCATTTCCACTTCTCTGCTTTTGCTGACTCTAGCAGGCACCAAGAAGAATCCACTGAGTCCAGGTAATTGACTCATTTACTCATTGTCATAACTATGAGAAAGGCACTCCAGATAGGATTATCGGATTTAGCAAATAAAAACACAGACCAGGCCGGGCGCGGTGGCTCAAGCCTGTAATCCCAGCACTTTGGAAGGCCGAGACGGGCGGATCACGAGGTCAGGAGATCAAGACCTCACGAGGTCAGGAGATTGAGACCATCCTGGCTAACACGGTGGAACCCCGTCTCTACTAAAAAATACAAAAAAAAACTAGCCGGGCGAGGTGGCGGCACCTGTAGTCCCAGCTACTCAGGAGGCTGAGGCAGGAAAATGGCGTAAACCCGGGAGGCGGAGCTTGCAGTGAGCTGAGATCCGGCCACTGCACTCCAGCCTGGGCGACAGAGCGAGACTCTGTCTCAAAAAAAAAAAAAAAAAAAAAAAAAACCAGACCATCCAGCTAAATTTGAATTTCAAATGAACAATGGATAACTTTTTAGTACTAGCATGTTCCATGCAATACTTCGGACACTTTTACTGACACTAAAAGGAATGCTTGATTTTGATCTGAAATTCAAGTTCAACTGAGCATCCTGTACATGATCTGACAATCTTAACTCAAGCCCTTATGAAGATGATAAAAAGAAGCATTGAGAACTGCTGAGCTATGACATTATATCAGTTTTCTAGGGCTCCCATACAAAGTACCACAAATAGGGCCATTTAAAGGACAGAAATGTATTGTCTCGCAGTTCTGGAGGCTGGAAGCCTGAGGAAGTCCTGTTCCCTCTGAGAGAAGATTTGTTTCATGCCTCTGCCAAGCTTCTGGTGACTGCTGGCAATCATCGGCACTCCTTGGCTTGTAGACACATCACCCCAATCTCTACCTTCCTACTCATGGGCATTTTCTCTGTGGACATGTTTATGCGTCCAAATTTCTCCTTTTTATAAGGACACCAGTTACACTGGGTTAGGACCCACCAAATGACCTTATTTTAACTAATTATAGTTAAATATATATAGTTTTTATATATAAAATATATATAGTTTTTATATATAATATATAAATATATAATTTATATATGTTTATATATAATTAATATATAATTATATATGTTTATATATAATTAATATATAATTATATATTATTATATAATATATATTTATGTTATATAGTTATATAAATATATATATTTATATGTTATATATATTTATATATAAATACATATATAATTATAATTTTTAATTATAACTAATTATCATCTTTAATGATCCTATCTGCACACAAAGTTCCATTTTTAATTACAGGGAGTTAAGACCTCAATATACGAATTGTGGGGGAAGACAGGATTAAACCCACAACAAATCACCTTTTTTTTTTTTTGAGACAGACTCTCCCTCTATCGCCCAGGCTGCAGTGCAGTGGCGTGACCACAGCTCACTGCAACCTCCGCCTCCTGGCTTCAAGCAATTCTCCTCCCTCAGCCTCCTGAGTAGCTGGGATTACAGGCACCCACTGCCATACCCAGCTGATTTTTGTATTTTTAGTAGAGACAAGGTTTCACCACATTGGTCAAGTTGGTCTCAAACTCCTGACTTCAAGTGATCCAGCCGCCTCAGCCTCCCAAAGTGCTGGGATTACAGGCGTGAGCCACTGTGCCCGGCTAACAAAACACTTTTAATGGCAAAAACCGCAATTACTTTTGCACCAACCTAAATAGCAATGAGAACTAGATATGGCTTATAACATACTCTTGAGTGCAGTAGTCCAGTCCTGGGATTCTGATAACCATCACTGTTCCCCCTCACTCAGGCACACGTAATAACTCTGAATCTGTTTTGATGAAAAATATTTCAAAACAAAGCTGGTTTGACGTCTTTGGTCTTTTGCTGTTTTCCAGAATTGTTCTTGGACACTGCTCTCACTGAGCTTACGGTCAGGACTGGATTTCCGTGGAGAAGTTTGATTCCCTCCAATACGCTGGCTGCCGGCCCCTCGCTAAGAAAGATGACTCTGGAACGGCAGCCTCCTTCCTTCTGAGCCCTCGTCCTATACCTGCGTCCACTTGAGTGGTCCCCAGGTCCACTCAAGGTCCACTTCTCTGACCCTATCAGCTCGATGAGGTGCATTGGCAATGTGAGGGGCACGTAAAAGCCCCTCTTTTAAAAAGACTCTCTTCCTACTTAAAGTTTGAACTGAAAGTGGACCACAGAATCGGTTAGTTGTAATTACTCTTTAATTACTTTATGCCCCAAATTATGAGGGCTCCATATGAGGCCAGATATATCTAATGATTGCTCAATTATCTTACAGATCATTGCAGAACTCGCTTAATATATAGGAAATCTAGTCAGAAATAAACCTCTTTGGGACCAAAGTCTAAAAGCATTTCTAATCGCAGAATGAAACTCTAAGTTAAATGCTCTTCCCTCTCCAACATGCAGCCTCCTACTATTTTCTAAATAGTCTAAAAGATGCAGGACTGGCCAGGCACTGTGGCTGGCACCTGTAATACAAGCATTTGGGGAGGCCAAGGCAAGAGGATCACTTTAGGCCAGGAGTTCAAGAGCAGCCTGGACAACACAGCAAGACTCCACCTTTACAATATTTTAATGAGCTGGGAGTGATAGCACATGCCTGTAGTCCCAGCTACTTGGGAGGCTGAGGCAAGAGGACCCTTGACCCCAAGAGTTTGACGCTGCAGTGAGCTATGATTTGATTATAACCCAATGAAGCTGGTTTCTCTCACCAATAAGACTTTGGACAGTGATTTGCATATACCTGATGGAGCTATAACATTTGCTTCAAAGTTTGCACCAAGAACTGTAGATGCCACTCACTAGAATATGCAGATATCTGGCTTTGTACAAAAATGATTGGGGCTAGGCACAGTGGCTCATGCTTATAATCCCAGCACTTTGGGAGGCCAAGGTGGGAAGATCGCTTGAGTCCAGGAGTTCGAGACCAGTCTAGGTGACATAGTGACACCCCATCTCTACAAAAAATTAAAAGGCATGGTGGTGTGCACCTATAGTCACAGCTACCTGGGAGGCTGAGGCAGGAGGATCACTTGAGCCCAGGAGGTTGAGGCTACAGTGAGCCATGATCATGCTACTGTACTCCAGCCTGGGTGACAGACCAAGACCTTGTCTCAAAATAATAATAATAATAATAATAATGCCATCCCAACTACAGAATTGATGGGATTCTGTAGTTCACAGGCTGTCTATTAAGATACCAGAAATTATTTCATCTATGTGAATGCTCGGTTCACTTTTCAAATAAACACTGATTTCTACAACTTGATGTTTAATCAAATGCTCAGCCTAATCAGTATGCATTTTATCTATTTGAAAGAGTATAATCAATAGTGACCACAAAATGTTACTCTCCACAGTTAACCTTGCCTTTCACAAGCCTAGATAAGCTTTTGCATTCTAGACTATGGTAAGTCTGTCACATGTGTATGGCAGATCCATCTTACAACTCTAGCCCAAGAAGCTACTTTTGTACTGTCCTTGAGCTTAGGATAGGGTTTCAAGATTCTCATTCTACCTCAGATTGTGCCTTATTTATCTAAAATCCTAGCTGAAGTTTCATTGGGTGAGGGGTATTGTAATTCATATCACTGAAGAAAAAAATCCAGAAATGGTAATTTACTATCACCAAACCAGATGTTAACTTTTGATCTTTTGTCCTAGTGCAAAGATTGCCTTTAAAATCAGAGCCAGAAGAATTGTAGACAGTGCCGCTAAATCAGCCCAATCAATGAAGTAGTGTTCTGAAGTTCACCTTGCAGAATTAAACTTGAAATCATACTTTTTTCTACTCCTGTCAAATCCTAATTTTCTTCTGTCTGAAACAGACGTTTTTTGAAGAAACCGTATTTTTTTGCTCTAGCTTTGCATAGACCTTTGGCTGAAAGCAGTCATGCTGTTATTTAACCTGGCCTGCTGGGATTCTTGAGGTTATGAAGGCTTTTAAAAAGGTTATAAGCTTAGAAGTTATAGTATAAATTTGCATTCCATTCAAGTAGAAAATGAAAAAACAGACACTGTTAGAAAAATAGTAAAATGCATTCATCTGATTTTTTAAAAATATAAATTGTGAATAAAGATTCTCTTCTGTGTAGGCATGTGAAACAAAGTATTCATTTCTGGTTTGGAAACTTTGATGTTCTTTATTCAAGATCACGTCATCTTCAGTCAAAGAGGCAATATCTTGTTAATTTATCTCCATTTCTAGCAGACTGACACAATAACATGTCATATCAAGGGCATAATGTTGTATTATGTTATAAAAAGTCCTTCCTTCCCAATCTTTTTTCTGTGCGTGTAAGACCGGGTCTCTCTGTCACCCAGGCTGGAGTGCAATGGTGCGATCGAGGCTCACTGCAGCCTCAACCTCCTGGGCTCAAGCAATCCTCCCACCTCAGCCTCCAGAGTACCTGGGACCACAGGCACGCACCACCACGCTCAGCTAATTTTTGTAATTTTTGCAGACATGGGGTGTCACTATATTGCCCAGGCTGGTCTCAAACTCCAGGGCTCAAACGGTCTGCCCTCCTTAGCCTCCCAAAATGCTGGGGTTACAGGTGTGCACCACCATGACCACACCAGGATGGCATTATTTTTATTTCTAGTCCTTAGTAGTATCTGAATGTAATTAAATATCATTGGTATAACACAAATGGCAAATGTCTGTGGATAGACATGATCTGAGAAGCACATTAGAGGTGATTGTTTTAATTTTAACATATTTCCAATCTCCAAACAGAATAATGGTACCTGATGAGCACTCTTTAGAATAAGAAAAATAAATATCTCCAAGGAGGAAAGAATTGGTAGTTGAGGAAATATTGGTTATGTTTTACATTTGGTTAATACGGGATTGGGGAAACTCTACTATGCCAATCCGTGTTGAACCACCAGGTGGCACACTACTGCCTTCTTTCCACCATTCAACCACAGAAAAAGAAAATGCCATTGGGAGATGTTGGGTTTAGTTTATTGGTGGTTGTTTTTTACACAGAAAATTCACCAAAACCAACTTAGCCACATAAAGATATGAATCTACAAGTGGTTCTTTCTCAACTTTAATATTTTTATTACTATCAGTAGAATTTATTTTGCTTTGCTTTTTCTTTAAGCTTTGAGCCAGCAAGATGTAAACACACCAACTAACCAACTAACAGAAATGCTAACCAAAATAAGCCCATTGATTACTCTTTACATGAAAGCAGAAACAACTGGGGAAATAATTTTACCTTTCAGAATACTTAAGGATTACCAGCGTTTAATATTCTACACGAGCATTTCATATTTGCAAAGTGTATTGTTACATATTTATAAGTAATTACAATAATGAATGTGATAGCATTTTTTAAAACCCATATGCAATCTAGGTCAAATTCTGAACATTTTACAGATTTCTCTAGCTTTTTCCAACATTTATTCAATGACTTCATTGGCAAAATAACCAGAATCAACTCAATTTCTTAAATACTTTTAATAGAATTTTCCGTTTATACTGATTTAGATTCAGGAATTGTCATAATGCCTTACAAATAGTCTTTCTGCCTAAAAGTAAATATGTCTTTAAGTCCAGTTTACTGAAAAAGGTACCCTTTTTGTTTACTGAGGTATATCAAACACATTTTGGATTTACCCCAGTTGACTAAGTCCTGGCAATCAGTAAATTAACTAGCACTTTAAACAGAACTTTTAATGTCCATTGATGAAATGGGCTGCACAAATGAGAGTTTAGCTTCTTTCAGTTCTAAAATCACAAGGCAGAATGAGATGAATTCTAGTCCCAGTTTTGCCACCAGCTAGCTGTGTTGCCTCAGGCAAATTATTTAAACTCTTTATACCTTCTTTCTCTCAAGTGAGAAATTAAATAAAGTGGAATCTTTCTAAGGTTCTATTTTACTTTTAAAATGGTATGATTTTATTTTTATATTTGAATCTTATGTTGTGAAGCATAATAAAGTATTTCAAAGTAATTCATCAAAGTAGGAAAAGCTAGGAAAAATTCCTAAAGCAGTGACCACCTCGAGTGATGGTAGCAGTGTGCAGACGGCTTGGAGCCTTCCGCATCTCCTCTGATGAGCAAAACCAAGAGCTCTCACCACACAAAGGAAGAGCTCTGCACACATCCTTTGCTTTACAATTTCTTCACTTACTCTGGCTAATTGATATTTAGCCACCTCAGAATGAAATCATTGAGCTCTTTCTCCAGCTGTCTTGCACAGAATCTTCAAGAGTGTAGATCTGTTTAACAGATTCCAACTCTTGGAACACACAATGTAAGCTTCCAGAATAATTGATAGCCATAACTTTAGAAATATATGTTGTGTTCATGTAAGATGGTCCTATAGCACTACATCCCTTTTCTCATAATGTGAAGGAAAACGAGTTATTTTCTTATGTTTGAGTTGCATTATATCTCATATATTGAGTTTACAAAAGCAAAAATTCCCGAATCCCTCAAAATTGAGAATGACTATACCTACACGAGCTAGATACAAAACCTATACTGAGTAAACAGATCCACATTTTTTATTTGCAGACTTACGCTTTTATATCTTCTGTTAGGGAATATGTTTCTTCTTTAAACAAACAAGGGCTTCTTTCCCCCATTTATTGTGTACTTCTGATGGTATTTTTAAAAAGACTTTCACAAGGGAGGGATGGGTCCTTAATTAAGACTTTAAAATGAGGGCAATAAATATATTTTATTGGTTATAATACCTTTTTCTTTATTAGAAGGGTAACAGACTGCTGGTTAACTGGTCATGAAATATTAATTAAAAAGAAAAAATATATGATGCAAGCAATCTCAGTGAGCGCCAACTGATGCTTTTACTGGGATTTTTTTCTGCATAAAGTTAAAGGCATGTGGACCCAGTCAGGTCACCCACAGGGAAACACCAGCTGGTCTCGTAGAGGCTCATCCAGTGAGAGCAAGCCATGGAGTCCTGTCTGCACCAACATTTGGGGATCATGTTGCATTTGGACACAAGCAGTCAGAAAGCACGCCCAGGACAAAGTGTTCCTGACAGATCCGCCTCTGCCTCCAGGACCAGATAGACCTACCCACACCAGTGTGCGTGAACACAGCAACTCTGCAAGGAACATTGTGTTTTCACCAAGCGACCCAACACCACAAGAACTCTTTCTGCCCCAGGCGCCCATCTTGGCTAACTAGAACCTTCCATAACTTCCAATGAAATACCCACATGTCTTCCAGATTCTGTTTTTACCCATGCACTTCAACTGCTCCCCTTAACTGGCTAGAAGATGATTTACATCTTAAAATTTAAGAGAAAAGGCAGATGTTTTAGGATGGCAGGGGTAAACAATCCTCAAATACTGCCTGTGATATTAAAAATGGAGTTAAGAGAAGTTTCCATGGGCAACTCTAATATGCTGCTCTCATTTCGCTGGAAGGGACCCTGACAGATGGAGACAGGAAAGTAACCTCACACTCAACTACAGGGAACAGCAGAGGTGTGTGTTCTGTGGCCACCCTCCAAGGAGGAAGGACTTACTTCGGGCCGCTGCAGCAATCGGCATGGCAACCAGAAATCCCCAACCAGCCACTTGCAAGGTTCAACATGTAGTAAATCACCTAAGGCCATCTTGCTAAAATGCAGCTTCTGATTCCACAGGTCTGGAGTGGAGTGGATGATTCTCAGCCCACACTGGGAATAAGGAGGCCCTCTCCTCTCCCTGAAGCTCTGACTCAGGCTGACCTTTGTCCAGCAAAGTGAAAGAGAAGCAGAAACTTCACTGAAGCCTATAGGATTCTTTATTTTTTTTTAATGCAAGCATGAACGGCACAGTGGCTTGTGCTTTTAATCCCAGCACTTTGGGAAACCAAGATGGGAGAATCACTTGAGGCCAGGAGTTCGAGACCAATTTGAATAACGTAGCAAGACCTCATCTCCACACAAAAGAAAGAAAAAGAGAGAGAGAGGATTGCCTGAGCCCAGGGGTCCAGACTGCAGGGAGCTATGATCACACCACTGCACTCCAGGTTGGGCACCAAAGCAAGACCCTGTCTGTAATAAAATAAAATAATAAAAAATAAATGTAAACAAATGATTTACTGTGGATACATGATTCTTGGTGACTTTTAAAATTTCTGTCAGTACAATATCACCTACACAATAAGTAAAAATAAAAAATCTTCAACAGAAATTTAAACAACTTTTGAAATAATCGATAACCCCAAGGTGCTGTTTCCCTTTGAGGAATTTTCTTTACTTCCAAACGTGAGCAGGATTGGGTATTTTATTTTTCCCCTGATTAACAATTTATTTTCTTTTAAAAATTATCATAAGAGTAAAATTTCCTTTTTCTCTTTTGGTACACAGGTCTATGAATTTTAATACACAGATAGATTTGTGTAACCACCACCAAAATTGTGATATAAAACAGTTCCATTACCTGTCCCCCAAAAATTGGTGGGATTTGGGTTCCCAAATTTTTACAGCTTTCTCTCTTTTCCTAATTCCTCTCTTTGCTTCCACATTTACAAACAACATTTTTTTAAAATAAAATTAAGTATCGTTTTACAAAATCATCCAGAAAATTCATATTCTCCTTGAAGTCACAGAAGACAAAAGAAGGCTGAGACTCAAAGGCTCAGAACTACCGCGGCAAAATCTTGAGGTTAACTGAATCTGGGTTAGAAGTATCCACAGCCTCCTAGTTTGAGCTCCCAGATGGAGAACAAGTTTGCGCAGGTTCAAGAGTGTTGTCCTTGGACCTTCCTGAGGATGGGAAATTCTCTACAATGGTCTCTTTATTGTATTGCCAGAGTCAAACCCAGAGGAAAGTCCAAGCTGCCTCAGAGCCAGTAGTGACCTATAAACTCTCAGCCTCAAAGTTGGAAGGCAAAGCACCCCGCTGCCTGGGGATTGCATCAGAGCCCCAAAATGGGTCACCGGCAGAAAGCAGACACAAGTCAGGTCATTTCTTCTGTTTCAGCTTCCAGGGCAATGGAAACTGTGGAATCTATACCCCCAAAAATTTCAAATCACAGAAAAGCTCTCAGATTCTTCAATTATTCATATTAACTACTACGGGTAAAAGAATAAACCTTGTGGAGATGACAGAATGGCCTTAATTTGGGGGCTATTTCCAGCCCCTGTATACTTTTAACTCCATTCATGCTGAATAGCTAAAGGTCTTGTAATACTGCCTTTGATTTACGGAAGGGAAAAAAAAGATGGTATTACTGAAAAGACCCATTACTCCTGTGCCTCATCATGTAGTTCAATGTTAAGTACTCTACAAAACTGAATCCTTGGTGGAATGCAATTCTGTAATTCAATCGAGAGATCTTGCTAATGTCCCAGTCTGCAAGAACATAGCTTAAGGGTTTAGGTTTAGAAGGAAACCTTGCAAACCAGAGATGGAATTACAGCCTGCCTCTTCAATCAAGAGATGAGTGAGGGTTGTTGGCAGTGTAATATTAAACAATTACAAAATTTTTCAAAGAAAGTGAAAGAATTATGGAGTTATGTTTGTCTCTATGGGAAGATAAAGGAAGAAGAAAAGACAAAACACCAGATGGGCAAAATGTTGATCACTGTTGAAGCTGGATGTTTAGAAAATGGGGACTGAGTATACCATTTTCTCTACTTTCCCATGCATTTTTACAATGTCCATAAGAAAAAGTTAAAAAAAAAAAAATATGCCACCAAAAGTACTATGATAGGAAAATAACGCTTCTGAAAACTCA
This sequence comes from Macaca mulatta, assembly GCF_049350105.2. Classification (NCBI taxonomy): domain Eukaryota; kingdom Metazoa; phylum Chordata; class Mammalia; order Primates; family Cercopithecidae; genus Macaca; species Macaca mulatta. Next base: position 174,965,412 of record NC_133409.1, read on the forward strand.
TGGAATTTGTAGGTGTTTCTCACTTGTGTATTAAATGTCAATATGAATAAATATTATGTGATCACTTTTGCAAGATTATAGGGCCCTTAATGGGCATAAATGAAGACTTACTGTCAGTGCTGGGGTCAGATATCTTCTAAGTGGACTAAGGGAAGTTTCTTATGTAATGAAGCCTGTGCAGTTGTGTTATTATGTATTATTCATACACACACTTGCACGCAATATTAGAGACAGTCATGCATATCACAACGTTTCCATCAACAATGGACTGCATATCCAACAGTGGTCCTTGAAAGATTATAATAAATAGTCTTACTTAGCTTTTCTATTTTCAGACATGCGAATACATGCGATTGTGTTCCAATTGCCTACAGAATTCAATACTGTAACATGCTGTATAGGTTTGCAGTCTAGGAACAACAGGCTGTATCATACAGCCTAGGTGTGTAGCAGACTGCACCACCTCGGTTTGTGTAAGTACACTCTGTGATGTACTTACACAACCATGAAATCACCTAACAATGCATTTCTTGAGACATAGCCCCATCATTAAGCAATACATTACTGTGTACATATTCAGACTTCCAAATAAAAAAATTAGAATGCTGGAAACAGGCTATTTGCATCACAAAAGGACCATGCCATATTCCTTTAAATACCAATACATGTTAATAATATGACTTAAGAATTTCTACTTATCTAACAATCTGTTTCCTGGCTCTAGCTACCTCTTCCGGGGAGCATTTGAAAACTACTTACTCCCAGTCCCTACTCCAAACCAGTGAATCAAGCTGTCCAGATGATTTTTAAATGCATCCAGGATTGAAGACCCCGAGGCTACTGCTCTCAGGAACAGAGCCAAGACTTAGAGGAGAGTTCTTTGGAATCTATCAGGATAACCCATTGAGATGCCATATTGTTTGGATAACCTCGAACATCCACACTAAGTACGGAGGTGTCTGCTGTGAGGAAGTTAAATTAGAATGAAAGTCATAGTATGTTTAATGTTAAATAGAATTATGTATGTGAAACTGGAAGAAAAAAATAAAGCCGGGTTTCTTCCCCAAACCTTTGACTGATGGACCCTAGGCTAGACCCTTCAAATGTGAAATAAATTTAATTTCTGGCCCAGCACAGTGGCTCATACCTGTAATCCCAGCACTTTGGGAGGCTGAGGTGGGCGGATCGCTTGAGTCCAGAAGTTCAACACCAGCCTGGGCAACGTGGCGAAACCCCGTCTCTACTAAACATACAAAAAATTAGCCAGGTATGGTGGAATGCAACTGTGGTCCCAGTTACTTGGGAGGCTGAGGTGGGAGAATTTCTTGAGTCCAGAAGGTCGAGGCTGGAGTGAGGCATGATCGTGCCCCTGCACTCCAGCCTGGGCAACAGGAATAAGACCCTGTCTCAAAAAATAAATACCTAAACTTTACCAAATGAAAAACTAAAAACATTTAACTTCTTTAAAGGCGTAATTAAACCAATCATTACATTATTATTTGAATAAACTGTGGTTGCTACAAGTTATAAAATAGCCATAATCGTCATTTTCACTCTGCAAACATCTCCTACCTCCACCTCATCTGTGCTCCATTTGGAAATCTGTGAAATGTACGTTGATGAGGCAGCTGGGTTAAACCCACAGTTCCTGTAGGGGAGGGGCAGTTTTCACCACCACCTTGGGAAAGGCCTTGCTCTGAGCTCTCTTCTCTTCTGACAAGCGATAGTTTTTAACGGTGTGGGCGCGAGTTAAAACCAGACTTGTATCCTTACTGGAATTCTGTTACCACTAAAGTCAAGCATTGGGAGTAGATGGGACCACCAGTGAAGGCCCAAGGAGTTCCGAGAGCCCAGCCACCTACCAAGAAGCCCAGCCCCAACCATTCCCATTCTGCCTTCTCACAGCTTTTCAGCTTTCCAACCCTAAGCTTTTTGGCTTTTGATGTGTATGGTTTATGTTCACGTTTTGGCTTTAACTTTTAACATGTTTTTACTTCCTCATAGAATTTAAATGCAGACTCCCAGTGCTGGAAGGTCTGAATTATTCTCTCACCTATGGGCCATGCCGGAAGTCCTGAACTCAACCGTCAACATCAGAACCTACCATGCAAAATTTCCTTTCTTCTCTATCCAAGACGGAGTCTAACACGCCGTATAAGTTAGTCCTAATGGGACTAAAAATCCAAAATCAAAATGGCTTGCTCTGGATCTTTTCTGGCATCATCCAATTTTTCTATCTTTTAAAACAATTATTCTGCAGTCAGCCTACATCATTCCTAAATCAGCTACTAGATTAGGAAGTATCAGAGTAACTAAAGAAGGACCTAGAACTTAAGCTCGTAAGCTTGGAAATAAGACGAACTTGGAATCCAGCTAACTCTGACATGTTGGCCAGGTTATTGACCTCTGTGAAATGAAGAAGAGACACCTGCAGTGTCTAAACAGTGGATTGATGGGAGAATCAAAAGAGATCAGTATCCAATAGACTTTCATTAATATGCGTCATTAGATACTAGCAGACAGGTACAGAAATGCACAGAAATGTGGCTAGAAGGTTGTCTTCCCACACTGATGGCAGCTCAGAGACGGGAGACTGAATTGAGATGTGTAAAATACGACCTGCCAATCTTACTCCGTGTACTCATGTATTATTTGAGCTGCTTATAATACTGCAGTGAAAATATATTATTGAGTCCTTTTCAAAGAACAGTTTGTCCTCCTGTCTTTATCAGATACTAAATGTAACCACTTATCAACAATGCTGCCAAGAAAATGAAGTAAGCAGGAGGAAAATGTCCTGACTTGGGTTGGGTGATGGTGGATCAGCAATGGCTTGAGGACTCTCTAGTAAAACATGCAGTAGGAGGGAAATAAAGACACGGTAAGGAGGTCGAAGTGAGCGGTTCACTTGAGGTCAGGAGTTCGAGACCAGCCAACATGGTGAAACCGCATCTCTACTAAAAATACAAAAAATTAGCCAGGCATGGTAGCAGGTGCCTGTAATCCCAGCTACTTGGGAGGGAGGCTGGGGCAGGAGAATTGCTTGAACCCAGGAGGCGGAGGTTGCAGTGAGCTGAGATTGTGCCACTGCACTCCAGCCTGGGTAACAGAGTGAGACTCTGCCTCAAAAAACAAACAAACAAGTCTTTGCTATTGTGAATATTTGTTATTGTGAATAGCAAAGACTTGTTTGTTTTTTGAGGCAGAGTCTATTCCAGATATTTATATAAATGATATCATTTAAAAAAAAAAAGTCTGGACCAGACTACCACATTATCATTGGAAATCAACTCAGTAGGAACTGAGCAAACTGGACATTTTCAACCACACCCTCCCCATCACAGTGATGTGCCTCATGGCTATTCCTTGGAAGAGAGTTAGGAAAAGCTCTAGGTAAAGTTTGGTGGTCCTTGGAACTCTCTTCCAAGGAATCTCATGCCCTAGAGCTTTGCATTTGATGAGATTTGCTTAGCTTGATGGGTTTGTCTGTCTAATACAGGATAGTCTTTTCTATCCTTTTCTCTGTTCCCAGCAACAATTCTTATTTAAGGGAAGGAGGTGGGAGAGCAGGTTCATAAACATACATTTCCTGCTTCCTATGCTCAAGGCTGTCTCTTCTTAAACCAACAGTGTCTGCCGGGCGCGGTGGCTCACGCCTGCAATCCCAGCACTTTGGGAGGCTGAGGCAGGCGGATCACAAGGTCAGGAGATCGAGACCATCCTGGCTAACACAGTGAAACCCTGTCTCTACTAAAAATACAAAATAATTAGCCAGGCGTGGTAGCGGGCGCCTGTAGTCTCAGCTACTTGGGAGGCTGAGGCAGGAGAATGGCCTGAAACCACGAGGTGGAGCTTGCAGTGAGCCAAGATAGTGCCACTGCACTCCAGCCGGGGTGACAGAGCGAGACTCCGTCTCAAAAAAAAAAAAAAAAACAGTGTCACCTGTTACACAATATCAGAAGGGGAGACAAGCTCTCCTGGCTTTGGTCTAGTCTGATTTCAGCTGCAAGCAAACAAGAGACCAGTATCAGCTCACCTCTATCCCACTAATGCTTTTGCGGATCCATCTCCCCTCAGAATGGGAAGGCCTCCAGTATAAAAATGATAACGTATGGGTGGTGCAGTCACAGCCAAATGCAAAAAGTCATTGCTGAAATACTTTAGTGTACAGTGATATATTTAATCTTTACAAATACTTTGTTTGATCCGCTTATATAGATAAGATGTGAATTATTATCCGTATTTTACATGTGACCCAACTGAGGTTCAGAGAGGTGATGGCTTACTCACTCTCATGCTGCCTGTCGGAGCAGACAGACTGGTATTTTCTTATTCCTAACCTACTGCCCATCCTACTGGATCACAGCTGCCCAGTCACTATTCAGCACGTACAGGCACTAAGCAAAGCACAGAGCTGGACACTGTAGAGGACACAACAACAAAAGTCCTGCAGCAGCTCAAAATCCAACAGGGAGAAGACTTTCACGGGATGGAAAAATCACTGTGACACCCGTAATAAACATTCAAAACTAGATAAGAAAAATCAACACAGGCCAATAAAAGCTATGGTTCCTGAGGGTTCAAACTGGGTAAAAGGGAAGATTTTTTTTTTTTTCAACAAACAGTTCTTCCACAAATATTTATTGAGCACCTACTGTGTGTCAGGAACTTTTCTCCAAGACTGAAGACCTTGTACTTTTCTTCTCCTGCCTCTCACAGCATTTGGAGGATCTGGGTGGGGGAGATATGAAAAAATACACCTCAATGACTTTTCGGGGTCCAGGGAGTACATCGTTGGTGGGCCTTCCTTCCGTGAATGGTGGAGGATGCTGGGCTGAGACTCAGGACGTCGTGCTCAATTACACATTTGTACATGGCTCTTTTGTGTCCATCCCCCATTGAACAATCCGTACCTTGACCATTCATGGAAGCAGATTAGGATTTAGAATCTACCCAATGTACCATGAAATGTGTAGTGTCTCCAGTAATCAAAGCCGCCGTGCTGACCCGCTCTGCTTGGTAGCCAGGTAGACCCATCAGGCTCTGCGGCCGTGTTCTTCCGCTTTTTATCCTTTCAAGTCACTGTGGGAAAATAAATCTCAGCACAATTCCTTCCGGTTCATCAGTCTTCCCAGTTCACCCATCCACGTCCACATCCTTTATTTTTGTTTTCCTGGGTCAGTTTCTCCTACATCCCAATCGGAGCCTGCCCCCAACCAGGGTAGCTGAAGAGGTGATCCCAAAAAGGATTTGGGGTGTTATTTTCTTCCGAGGAATTGTGTTTATTTTTTAAAAAAACATGTTTTATTTGTTGCTAATTTGAGCGACAATATTTGCCACAAAGTTGAATGCTTAACACTGGGCCCTGAACTGACCCTAAGTGGTTTTAAATCTAACTCAATTAAGCAATATCACATTTAACTAAATAATTAGCAAAGGCAGTGTGCTTATTGTATGCCAGAAATTGCATATAGAAAAATAATTGATCTCATTACATGATCATTTTTCAAAGAAGTTATTGTTAGATCCATTCAAATGAAATAGATAACTGAGGTTGAAGGAGGTTAAGACATTTGCCTTAATCTCATACCTTTGTTTCCTACACACTTTCCATCACCTCCATGTAGACCCTCTGTTCTGTCAGGCTTGTCTCCTCATTAAACCATCCATTTCACACTGCCCTTGACCTTTGAGGACTGTGGTCCATCACCCTGGCTTGGAATATCCTCGGATATTCCAAGGATATGCCCATTCACACCCCACTTACCCTTTGTGGCCAAGGAAGCTCCCAAATCCTGTTGAACTTTTCTTGACCACTCTAGTCCTCAAAGTTCTCCCTGAACTCTTCCATAGCAGCCAATAGGGATCCTCTGTGCCATTTCTTTAAAGGATTGTATGTGTGAACTTTGGTGATTAGTTCCATATCCTATATTTTGTACCATTCATAGTGTTGTACATAGTAGATTATCAATAAACACTTGACCAAGTGATGGATTGACTGTTTCTAAACCAGTCTCCTGTACTGTTGGAGATCTTAGAAAAATAAAGGAGGTTCTTTACATGTTTATTTTTCAATAAATCTATTTTTATTTTCTTCTGATGGAAGGTAGGAAATGAATCTCCTTTTTGCCTCCTATCTTTTGCCACAATCTTTTTAAAAGTCTCAATTCTAGATTATACTCTTTTTTTATCCCATCAGCAAAAATTTAACCATTTTCATTTCTTGGACCAAATGCAAAATGTGAACTTAGTGACTCCAATTAATTATAGGGAGTTCTTACTAACCAAATCAGGGGTTCTCTGTCCAAGAATAAAAAGCAGATGAAAGTCTTAAAATCCACCAACAGCTCTGCCACTTCTTACACTGCCCCATTTGTAGGTGTATCTCAGCTACAGTCAGAACTGAGTTGTCTTTGTTCCCCTAGAAATGATCAGCTGACACCCATCAGATCCGCTGATGGACACACAGGGTTAGGTCGACCAGGGCCTGGAAGATTTCTGCATGCCACTCTTTGCACAGCCTAACGATACATGATTTTAAAGTTCTTAACCCACCTCTCCTCCCTGCCCCCCAGAACTAATCTATATGCTAATTTGCACTTGATAATGCCGCCCCACAATATGGTAATTGCCGTAATGTTTTCCAGGGAGGAAAAAAAAAAGTAGAAATTGAGCCACAGCTTCAGCGCTGATGCCTGCACAGTCACGAGACGCTGTGCACAGACGGGGTATCAAGCCGGAGCCCACATCCAGCAATTGGTCACACTGAGGTCAGGATGAAATCATTCTAGAAAAATTGGAAATGCTCTTCTAAGCCACACTATTTTGAAACGATCCTCAGAAGCGTGAAGAGTATCAGAGGCGGCAAGCTGTAGCCTACTGAGTTAAACCTAGCTGCATTCCCTCACCTGTGTACGAAGGCCTCAAAATTTACAGAAAATCTCAAACCACTGATTTGACGGTGCAACCTCTAAAGCAGGGCCGAGTCTTCCAGGGCTTCTGGCGTCTCCATATCACCTTTATGTGCACAAAGGTACTTTCCTTTCTGCCTATTTCCCTACATATGCTCTCAATGCTATTAAGATATCAAATGCAGGAATGACAACAAGAGAGTCCTAATTAAACAGCAGCAGTGTGTGCCCTCGAAGGAACAGCCTGAACCCAAATAAGTGGAGCTTGGGACCGGAAAGGGGAAAAAGACAATGGGGGCTTTGAAATCAGCTGGGTTTAAAGCAACGGGTTTGTTGTGTGTATTTAAAGGGCCAGATGACACAAAGGGCTGTTAGGACGGAGACCAAGCTCCGGATTCACCAAGACACACGGGTAATAGTCACTGAGTCCTGTGACCGGAATCCAATTGTAATTGGCCTCAGAGATCACTTATGGCAATCAGGGAAGTAATAGGCTTCTGAATAATTATGAATAATTAGGCACATTTATGAATAATTACACTGATAATAACTATCTAATTCACTCCATTTTAAAATTGTAATTCACTCATTATGGATTGGGTGCTCACTCCCTTCATCCTGCCTCTGCATATTCATGGCCTAATCCATCCGCCAATCTTACAATGATTGGAGTCCCTCTCCAGCTCAGCACTGGACTCACCCTGGGGACAAAGGACTATCCTGGTCCGCAGCATTGGAGTTTCCTATCCCTTTGATTAATTTGAGAGGACTCTGGGCAGTAGAGAGAGGCAGAAGGGATATAAGGAAATATTTTCCTAAAATATCCAAGCTTTGCCATCTTGTGACTCATTTACCAATATGCAAATGACTTTGAAGTAATATCCAGGAGCTCTTTGCTGTTTTCAATACTGATGATAAAAAGAAGCAACTGCTTGCACATGTCATTATACAGAATACCAGTGCATTAGACAAGGGCAGTCTTTTTATAGCGTCTTCTGATCGAGTACTAGGCTGCTTAGAAAATCAGGAGTCCTAGCTGGACATGGTGGCTCACACCTGTAATCCCAGCACTTTGGGAGGCTGAGGTGGGCAGATTGCCTGAGCCCAGGAGTTCGAGACAAACCTGGGCAACATAGGGAGAGCTTGTCTCTACAAAAAGTAATAAAAAACAAAAATTAGCCAGGCATGGTTGTGTGCACGTGTAGAACCAGCTACTTGGGATGCTGAGGAGGGAGGGTCACTGGAGCCCAGGAGGTTGAGGCTGAAGTGAGCCAAAATTGCACCACTGCACACTCCAGCCTGGACAACAGAGCAAGACCCTGTGAAAGAAAGAAAGAAAGAAAGAAAGAAAGAAAGAAAGAAAGAAAGAAAGAAAGGAAGGAAGGAAGGAAGGAAGGAAGGAAGGAAGGAAGGAAGGAAGGAAGGAAGGAAGGAAGGAAGGAAGGGAAGGGAGGGAAGAAGGAAGGAAGGAGAGAAAGAAAGAGAGAGAAAGAAAGAAAGAAAAAAGGAAAAAAGAAAGAAAAGAAAGAAAGAGAAAGAGAGAGAGAAAGAAAGAAAGAAAGAAAGAAAGAAAGAAAGAAAGAAAGAGTCAGAAGCCCCGATGTGAAGATGGAATCTTAAAAAGATGTGTCCTCAGACTTCAGACATAGTATGTCCTCGCCCTACGGCCATATTCTTTCCTCCCCCATATTCTCTCTCCTTTTCTTTTATTTCTGTTTCTCCCCTTTTGCCTTCCCTCCCTCCCCACCATCCTTTGCCTACTTCTCTATCACTTTCATATCCCTTCCTGTTATACTCCAACAATGACAATCAAAAGTTAGCTTATATTTTTCTGATTCCAAACATACTATCTGTGAACTCAAAAAATTTTTAAAATATTGGGATGAGAAATTTTTTTTTAAAATTAAAAACCAATAATCTCAGCCCCTGAGAGAAGCAATATTAACTTAATACAGTATTTCAAAGTGTTCTTTTTCTAAACATACTTTACATGACTGAGATTACAAAAACAATTTTGCATCCTGACATTTCCCTGAACATTACAGAATCAGCATTTTCCTTATTATTAAAAACTCATGTTTGATGGTAAAATTATAAAATATGCAAGTACACATGATCATTAATTCCCTAAACTTTGGCAACTTAGTATTTCCCATTTGTGCTATTTTGCCGTGCTATTTTGTGGGGCAGTCTTCTTTTGTTCTTATATCTTATCACATTATTTCCTGTTCCTTTCTCTTCCTCTTAAATTAAGACTTGGGTATAAGGAGGTATGCTGCCCCTGAATTAAGACAGGGGAATAACATGACTGGTTTAGTGCACAGGAAGGCTTACCACACACAATCTTTTCAGGTACAAGCAACGTTAATATCCCGTAGTTTAACTATAAACAAAATCTTTTATGCAGAATTAACCATAACAGAATTCCATCTTGGACCCAACCCAAGGGGGCTCAGTAACTGAAATACATTATGATGCATCCTTTCCTGAGGCTTGATTACAGGAAAACTCAGACATAAATGGCATCCTATTGAGCTTCTGGAATACTAGTTTCCAAATAATTATCAATGGATCCCATACATGAGAATTGCCCAGAGAGCTTTTTAAAAATGTGTCTTCCTGGACTCCACCAAGTGATATTTTGATTTAAGAGATCAGGAGGGAGGATCAGGCTGGGCAGGAAAGAAGGCAGCAGATGTGCAGTCTCATGTCTGCCATGCCAAGAATCCTGCATGTAATTTACCGAGGAGCAATGTGGTCTACGAGCAGATGAGTGGCAAGGTCAGACAGACAAAAGAGAATGAAGACTCCCATGCAAGTGACTGGCAGAAACTGGGTGATCATGAGAAACGACACCATGCGGTATGAAGACAGGGCTGGAAGTATGTGGATCAGTTAGGAAATTGTGGTAACCCAGAAATCTAGTTTACAAATGATGAGAACATGAAATGAGGCAGTACCGTATGGGAATGGAGAAGCACACTGATACGAAACCTGTATATGGTAGAGTTAATAAACTCATGTGAATGTTGGATGTGAGAACTAAAAGCCAAAATTAGGATGATCCCCAGTTACCTGAATAGAATGAAATCCAGGGGAGCAGCAGCTGGATTTGGTGCGGTATGGTGGGAGAGGGAAGGATGATATATGATGGATGGCCATGATGAATTCACTTGGAAAGGATTTATCCAAAAAAGGAAAAATTCTCTCTTATCACGCTGTCAGGAATTAGAGACCAGCCTGGCCAACATGGTGAAACCCTGTCTCTACTAAAGATACAAAAAAATTAGCCAGGTGTGGTGGCGAGTGCCTGTAATCCCAGTTATTCGGGAGGCTGAGGTGGGAGAATTGCTTGAACCTGCGAGGTAGAGGTTGCAGTGAGCCAAGATCGGGCCATTGCACTCCAGCCTAGGTGACAGGGTGAGACTCCATCTCAAAAAAAAAAAAAGAAAAAGAAGAAGAAGAAAAGTTTTGTTTTCTTCCCCTCATATGGGTATTTGTATATGATGCAGTACAGTAGCACCCCAGAGAAAGTGAAACCTTCTTAGGCTGTTGGCCTTTTATGGGGAGCACAATAGAGAGAGGCTCTCATAATACAGATACCTTTTCTCACCTGTTCACTTTATGCTCTGGAGGGGGGTGATCAAATAATTTCTATGGGATTTGTTTCCCCAGGTAACCTAAGGACAGAAAAAGCCACACATCTAATCCAGCTGGATGCTGGTTGTAGGTCTTTGCGAGTTCTGTCTCCTGGCATGTTCAGACATCTGCAGTTCATTGCATTCAGCAACTCTAACTAGATCTGATGTCACAATCTCTGAGTCCCAGTAGGATTTCCTGCAGACTTTGAGAGACTTGACATTCAGAGGAAGAATTTACCACCAAATCCAAAAATAAAGCTCAAGGGCTTCTCCTTGGGACATTTTAATCTAAAAGTTAGAAGAATCAAACATTTTACTTAGAGAATATGGACAGACTAATTTTTTTTTTTTTTTTTTTTTTTTTTTTTCTCTAGATGGAGTCTTGCTCTCTCACCAGGCTGGAGTGCAGTGGCACAATCTCAGCTAGCTCACTGTAACCTCTGACTCCCTGGTTCAAGACATTCTCCTGCCTCAGCCTCCTGGGTAGCTGGGATCACAGGCACGTGCCACCACGCCCAGCTAATTTTTTTGTATTTTTAGTAGAGATGGGGTTTCACCATGTTAGCCAGGATGGTCTCGATCTGCTGACCTCGTGATCCACCCACATGGGCCTCCCAAGGTGCTGGGATTACAGGCATGAGACACCATGCCCAGCCCAGACTAACTTTAAAGTGAGTTAACGAGTGTTTGGGTTTGTCTGGGGGCAGTGTGGGGTTGAGGTTTGTTTTTGTTTTTATTTGGGCTTTTTAATCTCTAAGGCACTGGCTAATTTCCTACTCTGAAAAAGAAACCCCTGAATGTTTCAAAGGAAAGGGAAAATAACCAGAGGAAATTCAAGGGGAATTTCTCAGTGGATTTTACTGTATCTCAATTCCAGGGTATTTTCTAGGTGAGCTAAATGGAAGAGACTAAGAAATACATCTTGAAATTATGAAGTCATTAAGAATTATGACACAAAGATTATTCAGCAACCTAGGAACATGTCCAGCAAAAAAAAAACAACAACAACAACAACAAAGGCAAGCTATTAAGGTAGAGATTCAATGATTGCAAGTATAATTTTAAAGCATAGAAAAAGGAATGGGAAGAAGCACCAACAATGTTTCTGTTACATTCATGATCATATATTTTCCTTTCATCTATTCTACATTTTGTTTTATAACACTGTCATGGTTTTTTAAAAGGTGCTTTCGTCAGATGAGGAGAAACTAAGAGGAGGAGGGGGAACCCGGAAAGGTCCAGGGTCTTGCCCAAGGTCACAGTGTAACCCGGTGGAAAGAGCTAAAAGTAGAACACATAATTTATCATGAGAATCACAGCCTCCCTTGATCCAGCAATGGGAAAAATGCAGCCTCACCAGGCCAGACTCAGTTTTCCTAACTCCGCTATCACCTTTGATGGAAGCCCCCTGTTTGGAAAAGCAGAAATGAAGACCCTTTCCAGCGTAGCCCTAGGGAACACCCCCGAGCTCATGGAGGTCGAGCCTTGAGAACAGCCCCATTTTTTTCTTAGCAAAGGAGACTGCAATCATCAAGGGAGCTGCTGCCACTCCACACCATCAACCCCTTGAGAAAAGCCTGGGTCTGATGTCACAGCAGGCCCCCCTCCTCCCTTCCTGCCCCCATTCTCCCCAACCCAGCAAACAGGGGCCATGACTATGTTGTTATTCTTGTTACGAGGTATTTGGACAAAGCTTCTGCTGCTGTCCAGCCACCCCCGCCCTCCCTGCCCCCAGCTAAATCCAAATGATTGATGAGGGGAATACTTTGAAATTTTGAGATGGGGGTGCTGGCAGGCAGAAGGAAGGAGAACACGCTTCAGACAAAGAGCAAGACAGAGTGGGTGGCGTTGAAGCATGGGGGACATTAGAACCTGTCAAGGCTGCAGAATGATTCATTGAGGTAATGATGATAAACACTTCATCTCTGGGCATCTATGTACATTTTACCTAACGATCTCAAGCGTCCATACATGAAGAGAGGCTCAGAATAAATCATACGAACAGACCCTAAATGGGAATCCCTTAAGAATGGGATCTGAATTGTAAATGCCTGCTGGAATTTCACACATCAAATTACAATAAACAGAATGAGATTTTAGGCAGCTTCGTACTTAAAGGGTACCATGCGGAGTCCTGAGGATTTTCTTTTACTTTAGAATTTCGTTCTGTGCTAGTTGGAGCTTTGCATATCTCTTGCTCACTTGGACATTTCTGGTTGTGGATTCTGAAGTGAAACAGAGGTTTCTCATAAATAGCTAAGTCCTCCTCTTGCCACAACATACTTCCTCTAATGCCGGGTGCCTCTGCAATAGAAGATAATGCCTGTGAGATTGAATACACATGGACAATAGCCAGATCATATATAAAAGTAGAACTGCAACCAGTCAAGGAAACCAATCCCTTATCTATAGTAACCAATCCAGGAAGCCAGCCCACTGTCCATCTACAAGTCAGACAATTACCTCTAGCAACCAGTTCAGGAAGTCAAGCAGTAACATCCACAACGATTGGCCCAAAATGTCCAGGACTTCATTAACTGTCCCTTGAAAAATTAATCTCTAACTTTTGCTCCCACTTCCAACTTAGGACCAACCAGAGAAAGTCAAATATGTACTCTTAACTAATCATGTGGGATGTCTGTGTCTTCATCCATTCATGCTGCTATAACAAAAGACCTTAGACTGGGTAATTTGCAATAATAGAAACTTATTTCTCACAGTTCTAGAGGCTGGGAAGTCCAAGATCAAGGGGCCAGCAGACTTGGTGTCTGTTGAGGACTTGCTCTCTGCTTCAAAGATGGTGCCTTGTGGCTGTGCCCTCACCTGGTGGAAGGCAGAAGGATGCACTCTCTCCCCAAACAACCTCTTTTATAAGGTCACTGATCCCATTTATGAGGGTTCCACCTTCACTACCTAATCGCCCCCTAAAGTCCCTACCTCTAAATACTATCACATTGGCAATTAAGTTTCAACATATAAATTTGGGGGAGACACATTCATACCACACATCCTGCTTCTAGTGAGCTATCTCCAGCTTCCCCAATCCAGCAGCCTCAATCAGCACGCACCTGAAGCCTTTGCTCTGTTCCACTGTGAGGCTTCTCCACTCCTCTGCCTGCATGTGAGTAGCTAACAAAGCACAAGTAATGGTGACCAACTCCCTTGTTGTGACAAGTTCTGAATAAGTAACCATTGCCTCTTCTCATTTGGTTAGTCTTCACTTATTTCCACATGCCTCAGACTTGCACTTCCAGAATGTGTTAATGAGAAAAAGCCCATCAAATCAGTCCTTAAGCAGTCCAAGGACATACTGCAGGCCTGAACCTGCAGCTCCAGTAGCTTATGTGAGTCAGAATATGGCTTATAGTGTGGAGCTTGCAGTAAGCTGAGATCTCGCCACTGCACTCCAGCCTGGGTGATAGAATGAGACTCCATCTAAAAAAAAAAAAAAAAGAAAAAAAAGAATATGGCCTATAGTAACCACCCAAGTCACTGCAGTGTTTTTCTTCTATATTTTTCACTTTAGCCATTGGCTTAGCCAGGGAAAAACATACACATGGAAGCACTGTCAGGAAGTAGCTTTACATTGTTCTCTGAAATAGGAATTGAAATAAGCCAAATCCGACTCAACTAACACCTTGAGATAATCAAATTCTTAGCTATCAGCTTTTATGATCTGGATCAAGCATATTAAAGAGAATTCTGGTACACAGAATAATAAAACTAATCGTACATATTGTGATTTTTAGGGGTAATAGGAAGGCTACTATGAGCCTCAACTTATGCCCTCCACTGATCTGTCATCAGGCCTAAATTTTCTTCATTAGAGACTAATTTCTTTGAGTAAAGCACTCCTCAGGGTCAGTACAACCAAAAGACTAAATGCACATCAGGATCACTTGAAAAGTTTTAATGAGTAAGGGCTTCCTACACCAGACCTATTTCCTTTCCCAGAGTGTGATCTCAGAAACTCTCTTTTTTTTTTTAATTGACAAATACAAATTATATCTATTTGTGGTATACCAAATGTTTGTTGAAAACTGTATGTTTGAAATATGTATACATTGTGAAATGGCTAAATCAAGCTAATTAACATACGCATTACCTCACATACCATTTTTTGTGGTAAGAACACAAAATCTCTCTCCTCCCAGTTTTCAAGTGCACAATACAGTGTTACCAATTACAGAAACAACAGATCTCTTCAACTTATCATTGTGTCTAGCCAAAATTGTGTATCCTTTGACCAACATATCCCCACCCCAAACCCAGTAATCATTCTATTCTCTGCTTCTATGAGTTCAACTTTTTTAGATTCTACATATAAGTGAGATCATGTGTTATTTGTCTTTCTGTGCCTGGCTTATGTCACTTAGCATAACGTTCTCCAGGCTCATCCATGTTGTTACAAAAGACAGGATTTCCTCCTTTCTTAAGGCTGAATAGTATTTTATTGTGTATATACACCAGGTTTCTTTATCCATTTACCCGTTGACAGACACTTAGGTTAATTATACAGTAGTCCATCCTTATCCATGTTTTCGCTTTTCATTGTTTGCCTGTGGTAGACCACTATCTGAAAATATAAAATGGAAAATCTCAGAAATGAAACAATTCGTAAGTTATCAATTGTGCACAGATCTGAGTAGTGGGCACTGCCACCTCTCAAAAGACCCTTGCTTGGCCGGGCACGGTGGCTCATGCCTGTAATCCCAGCACTTTGGGAGGCTGAGGCAGGCTGATCACAAGGTCAGGAGATCGAGACCATCCTGGCCAACATGGTGAAACCCCATCTCTACTAAAAATACAAAAATTAGCCAGGCATGGTAGCACGCACCTGAAAGCCAAGCTAATCAGGAGGCTGAAGCAGGAGACTCACTTGCACCTGGGAAGTAGGCATTGCAGTGAGTCGAGATTGCATCACTGCACTCCAGCCTGGGCGAAGAGGGAGCCTCTATCTAAATAAATAAATAAATAAATAAATAAATAAATAAATAAATAAAATTAAGTATTATTTACTATTATTATCTATAGGTTTCACTCACTACTCAGAATTGAATTATAATTTCTCTCCACTATATATCTGTTGGTATGCCTGATGACACACGGAATACAAGAAACTTAAAATGATCCAGCCTAACAATTCAAAATTTAAAGATATGGAACCAACCAAAGTGCCCATTGACCAATGAGTGGATAAAGAATGTGGTATACCTACTTCAAATTACACTACAAGGCTAAAGTTACCAAAACATGGTACTGGTATAAAAATAGGCACATAGATCAATGGCACAGAATAGAGAACACAGTAATAAAGCCACATACTTACAGCCAATTATCTTCGACAGAGCATGCAAAAATATAAATTGGGGAAAGGACACCCTATTCAATAAATAGTGCTGGGACAACTGGCTAGCCACATATAGAAAAATGAAACTGGAACCGCATCTCCTCCTCTTATACAAAAATCAACTCAAGATGAATCAAAGACTTAAATCTAAAACCTGAAACCATGAAAATTCTAGAAGATAACATCAGAAAAACTCTTCTGGGCATTGACTTAAGCAAAGAATTCATGACTAGGATCCCAAAAGCAAATGCAACAAAAACAAAAATAAATATGCGGGGCCTAATTAAACTAAAAAGCTTCTGTGCTGCAAAAGAAATAATCAGCAGAGTAAACAGACACCCCACAAAGTGGACAAAAATGTTTGAAACCTATGTATCCAACAAAGGACTAGTAACCAAAATCTGCAAGGAACTCAAACAAATCAGCAAGAAAACAAAAACAAATAATCTCATCAAAAAATAGGCAAAGGACATGAATAGACACTTCTCAAAAGAAGATGTACAAACAGCAAACAAACATGAAAAAATGCTCAACATCACTTAGTCAGGGAAATGCAAATCATAGCCACAACGAGACACCACCTGACTCCTGCAAGAATGGCCATAATTAAAAAGTCAAAAAACCATCAATGTTGGCGTGAATGTGGTGAAAAGGGAATGTTGTTACACTGCTGGTGGGAATGTAAACTCATACAACCACTATGGAAAACAATGTGGAGATTCCTCGAAAAACTAAAAGCAGAACTAGCATTTGATCCAGCAATCCCACTACTGGGTATCTACCCAAAGGAAAAGAAGTCATTTTCTGAAAAAGACACATGCGCATTGCATGTTTATGGCAGCACAATTTGCAATAACAAAGATATAAAACCAATCTAAGTGCCCATCAACCAGCAAGTAGATAAAGGAAATGTATATACACACCATGGAATACTACTTAGCTATTAAAAGGAAGGAAATAATACCTTTTGCAGGAACTTGGATGGAGCTGGTGGCCATTATTCTAAGCGAAGTAACTCAGGAATGGAAAACCAAATACCGTATGTTCTCACTTACACGTGGTAGCTAAGCTAAAAGGACACAAAGGCATAAGAACGATACAATGGACTTTGGGGGGTTGGACGGGGGGTGATGGATAAAATACTACATATTGGGTACAGTGTACACCGTTTGGGTAATGGGTACACTAAGATCTCAGAAATCATCACTAAAAAACTTATCTATGCAACCAAAAACCACCTGTACCCCAAAAACTATTAAAATAAATTTTAAAAATTAAAATTAAGAAAAGAAAAAAAGAAAGTTTATATATATACTATATATCATATATACTATTTAGATATACTATATATTATATATACTATAATATATACTATATTATATATAGTTAGTATATATGATACATGTACTATATATAGTATACATACTATAGTATATATGTTATATACTATATATGTTATACAGTGTGTATATATATAGTATATGGTGTACCTATATATATATATAGTGTGGGTATATATATTGTGCATGTACATACACACTATGGAATACTATTCAGCCATAAAAAAAGAATAAAATAATGGCCTTTTGCAGGAACTTGGATGGAGTTGAGGCCATTATTCTAAGAGAAGTAACTCGAGAATGGAAAACCAAATACCATATGTTCTCACTTATAAATGGGAGCTAAGCTATGGAGCAAAGGCATAGAGAGCAGTACAGTGGACTTCGGAGACTAAGAAGAGGGGACAGGTAGGAAAGGAGCAAGGGATAAAAACCTACATATTGGGGACAATGGACACTACTCGGGAGATCAGTACACTAAAATCTCAGCCTTCACCCCTATACAATACATCTATGTAACCAAAAACCACTTGAACCCTAAAAGTTACTGAAATTCAAAAAAATTTTTTAAATTATCAAACCTAGTCAAGTGTTGATTAATTGAATATTACAGTGAAGTAATATATACACTTCAGTATTTATTATACTGGGTCATATACATATATATACTGGGTCAGTATATATAACATATAAATAAGCAATATTTAAGAATTAGAGTATACTATGATATACGTATCATTCAAGCTACACTGCCAAAAAGATAACTTCTCTTTGGTGATTCAAGAATTCAGAATTTTTGAATGCCTTGTGATCATTATTTTGAACATTTATTTTAAGGATTGCATTATTTTTCTGTGATAGAGATTTCTAGAGAAAAATACTGAATAACAGACAGCTTTCATATAGGAGTAATGATAGTAATGATATCGATCATAATATTCAATAGCATCATGAGTGCTGGCTACATGCCAAGCATGTAACTCATCCTTGCCTTACAATCATTTAATAGACTCTTCTGATTCCCTTTTGCGCTTGAATGGAGATTTCAAGAGACCAGAAGACCTGCCCAGGTCAAGCAGCCAATAAAAGCCAGACGTAGGAATTTGAACTTTGACCTATCTTCCCCCAAGCTCTTTTGTTAAAAGCTCTCAGGCTTCCACAGCAAGGTTCAACCTGCAAAGAACTAAATATGAGAAAAGAAATATTGTATTGATGAGCAAGTAAAAAACAGCCCATTTTATAGGAGGAAAATTGCAAGGCTAAAATTTCATTTAAAAATTTTTTAAAGAAAAAACAGCTAAAATAAAGTCAGATTTTAATTGAAATGATATTTTAAAAGTGTTTTATAATTTATTAAAGACTTTACAAATAACATATTACATAGTCTACTTTAAACGGATATGGAATGTGTAACCTTATTTTTTTTTTTTAATGGTAGATGAAATAGCATTAAGCACCCTGCAAGTTCATATTTCTAATGTAATGGCTACATTTCATCTCACTGTTACTTTTATCTTCCTATCTACAGAGGCTGATGGAAAAAGGCGTATTAAATGTGATAGGATCAGTAGAACTTTGAGTAATGTCAAATAAAATGCCTTACGTGTTGTTGCTGTTTTGATTGTATGACATCTTATAGACTTTGGTCTCTGCCAGAATGATCAATCTGTCACTTGAGTTATTTGACTATTGATTCATTTTCAGAAATGTGTTGACATAAGTCATACTGTGAAAAGAAAAGCAGCTCCCCTGTCTCCTGATACCAGATTCTGAGTCTCGGGTCTTTGCCTTTTTGCATGATTAATGTTGTTCTGAACCTAAAGAATCAATAAACATTTTCTGAAGCAGAGATATCCACATCCCTAAAGAGGGATGCCTATTTAGTTTCCCGCTCGATCCACAAAATGCATTACCCTTTGGAATGAAAGGATCAGGCCTGGCTGGTTGATGTGAATCAGGAAGTCTGTTCCAGTTTATTCTTTTCAATGTGAAAAGTCCTACATTTAGGAGTACACCAAAGAGCCCCCTACGGTGGCCTGGAAGAGTAACTACATTTACACATTCCCAAACGACCCAAGTTAAATGTTGGAAGGATTTGATCCTTTAAAAGGACTCTATGTTGAATGCTGCTGATAATTGTCTTCTTAAAGAGAAGAAAACTGAAAGAAGCGTGCGCACACACATACACTTTATATAGGATTCTCTGGAACAGACAGCATCATCCTTAAGGACTTAGAGATCCACCCTGTTCTAGAAACATCATTCACTAAGATTGAGAAAAACTTGCTTCTCTCTCCTGAAGCCATGTAGTTTGGCTCTTCTGCCCCTCTGGGAGAGAGATACGGCCTTGCTGTATATAAACACAGATATGTCCCCCACACAAGAGCCCAGGAAAGAGAACAAAGGACTCAAAGCAGTTGATGTGGCAAAGACAAGAGAGGAATGTCTTTGGAATCCTCTCTTTCCACACATTACATAGAATTGTTCTCAAGGATAATAAAGCCACGACTTCAGTCCTTTTTCAAGGTTAGGGCTCCTTTCCAAGTAAAGCAAATGAAATAATGTGAAGGCAAGATTTAACTGTGTGAAGGTAAAACAGGAGTTCAAAGCAAGAATCAGGTATTGTTGACTCCCCTCTGCCTCTGACAGCCACACACACTCAATTACACTCCTTCGGTGCCAAGGAGCGTGACAAGGAGGTCCAGCCATGAGTAAAACCTGACACGGATCCACTGTCTCAGTCCATATCACTCCAGACCCAGGCAAGGACAAGGAAAACTTGATGGCTGAATGCACGGCTGAGCCCTTTGTCTAGAAAAATGAAATTCTTGTTGTGATTCTGGTCTGCCGAGTTGGGGTTGATTCACAAAATAAAGCATGACAAGGAGAATGTGATCTGATAAGCCTGGAAATGACTGCCAATTCATTCAGCCTGAATGGGGTCCCCACTGGGACCTTGTCAACACACTGAATTTGAGCTCAAGAGTTCCAAGCTTTTCCTGTAACGTGCTGTCCAGGGTCACCAGCTTATAGAGGAAGAATGGGAAGACTTAATTTTCTTAAACAAGATGCCATGGCGAGCTCTGGATTCAGCGCGGCAATGATTCCAAAATCAGCCAGCTTCTGGGGCTATTTGTGACACAAATCTTCAGAGAGAATTCTTTCCATGCCTGGAAAGAAGAGAAATTAGCAATCCAACCATGTCATTGAACCAACCTGGGACATTATTTAATACATCTAATTACATGAGAATAATTTCATTAGCACCAGCCTTCATTTGAATATGCTACAAATGGTCAAAAAAATTATATCTCCTTCATGGAACACATTCATAATGAGATTTTGTGGCTGAAGATTTACTCCACATGACAACTACAAGGTACCAAACTTTGAGCTAAATGAACACACTAAACAAGCAGGCAGTACTTGTTGGGCTCCTAATTATCATTATTTACAAAGTATCAACAAACAGAGTGAAATTCTGTAAAATGTTTGAAGAGATTTATTCTAAGCCAAATATGAGTGACCATGGCCGACGACACAGCCTTCAGGAGACCCTGAGAACATGTACCTAGGGTGGTCAGGGTGCAGCTTGGTTTTATTCATTTTAGGGAGACATGAGACATCAATCAAATACATTTAAGATATACATTGGTTCGCTCTAGAAAGGCAGAACAACTAGAAGTGGGGAGGCTTCCAGGTCATAGGTAGATTTAAATTTTTTCTGATTGGCAATTGGTTGAAAGAGTTATCATCAATAGAAAGGAATGTCTGGCTTACAAGAGATTGTGACCAAAGTTTTATCATGGAGATGAAGCCTTCAGGTAGCAGATTGCAAAGAATAGATTGCAAAGGTATCTTTTTTTTTTTTTTTTTTTTTTTTTTTTGAGATGGAGTTTCACTCTTGTTTCCCAGGCTGGAGTACCACAACGCTATCTCGACTCACCACAACCTCTGCCTCTGGGGTTCAAGCACTTCTGCCTCAGCCTCCCAAGTAGCTGGGAATACAGGCATGCACCACCATACCCGGCTAATTTTTGTAGAGACAGGTTTATTTTTAGTAGAGACGGGGTTTCACCATGTTGGTCAGGCTAGTCTCAAACTCCTGACCTCAGGTGATCCACCCACCTCTGCCTCCCAAAGTGCTGGGATTACAGGCGCGAGCCACCACACCCGGCCGATTGTAAAGGTTTCTTAAGGTTTCTTCAGACTTAAGGTCTGTGCTGGTGTTAAATGCTGGTCAGCTTTTCCTAAACCCACAAGGGAGGAGGGCATAATGAGGCATATCCATCCCATCTTCCCATCATGGCCTGAGTCAGCCTTTCAGGTTCAATTTGGAGGGCCCTGGCCTAAAGGAGGAAATCCATTCAGATGATTGGGGGGGGGGCTTCAAATTTTATTTTTGGTTTACAAATGTATCTCATAACCACCAGGCAAATGTCACTAAAGTCCTACGTACCACTTTACTGAGAAAACCTAAGTGAAGGACGTCTTTGCAGAGGACAGAGATCATTGGACTACTGGCTCCTTATTAACCATCCATCTCTCTGAAGGTGCAGAAGAGGGCAGGGAGGCAGGAGAGCCCCACGCATCCTCCACTCTCTCTTATTAGGCTGCAGTGACCTGGGTTTCTTGCTTTGGAAGGGTTTGCCACCGAGAGTGGAAAATAAGGCTTTCCCCTCTCTCCTGCTCTCTCCCTCTTCATCTCTCCTCCCACCTTCTCTCCTTTCTTCCCTCTTTTCCTCCTTCCTTCCCTCTCTCCCTCCCTCCTTTGCTCTCTTCCTCACTTTCTTTTCTTTTCCCTTCCTTCTATCCCCCTTCATTTTCTCCACTCAGCACCACCAGGAAGTAGACACTCAGTGATGAGTGATGACTCTTACTACCTAATAATGCAAGCATTCTGATTTTAATTTTGGCCCAGGCCAGTCTCAGGATATTTAGCTAAGTGTCATTATAGAGAATGAACTCATCCCATGACACCTTAAAGACTAACCATTGAATATGTCAAAAGACAGCATAGACAGCATCAACTGGCTAGCCTAGCAAGTTGGCAATCGCATCCTCTTTCATTCACTTTATTTGACTTGGCCAAGCTCCCTCTGCCTCTTCAGACCCCTCCTATTGCTGGTGCCCCTCTGTGTTTTATTTTTCTTCTGCATCCACTTGAGGCCTGCACCTCTGTCAGTCGCCACCAGTTCCTCTAACTACTTAACCGTATCTGGTATCCAGTAGCCCTGAAATGGCATTCTGTTGGAATCAGTGGGAAAAGGACGGCAGTTATAGATGAAGGCGGAACACCAGTAAAACCTCATTAATACCTGCAGCTTTAGAGAAAGGAGAGAAACGGCCATGCTTCAAAAATGTCAAGAACACGAGATGATAAAAACAGCGTCCTTCTCCCCTAATCCTGCTCCAATCGCCCCCCTCCAGCCCCACACCAAGAACAGTAATGTTTTATGCAGAATGACTGTGAGAGAAAAGGCATCCCCAAAAAGAAACCCAAAGGGAAAAAAATGCACTAAATTCAGTCCTTCTTCCCCCATAACTCTTCTGCCGCTGTAAGTAAGTTCATTCCAACATAATCTCCAGGAGAGCAAAAGAGAGCTTCAGGTGAAAAAGGTTACCTACATTTATAATGTCAGGCACCGGGCCTGCCAGGTAAAAGGTAAATGGTAATTTTATCATTAGCATGCCTGACCCCTTGGCCGCACCATATCTCACAGGAAACAGTAGGAACAGCTCACCTGTCAAGATGCAAACACTTAAAGGTCAGTGCACACAGAAATCTTCCAGAGCTCACAACTGAATTGCTGACACCTTTTATTATCACCCGCTTAAATAAATGATTCAAGGGGCAAGACAAGGAAAGATGGGCTTAGTGTCGAGATTTACATGAAGGATTCTTGGAGTTTTTGATTCAAAATAATAAAAAGAAAAACTTTTGGCTCTGTTTTGATATTCAGGAACAAGCAAAGCTTCAGAACTTTACAAAACATTTTCAAAACATTCCTGGGCTTGAATAATTTTCAGTATTCCTCAAAAAATTCACTATCAGTTTTTAATGTAATTACATAAGGAATTCCCTCTCCTGTTTTGCATTTTATTTGATGTAGAAATAATTTCTCCATTTTTTCTTCCTTTTTACTGGGGGCAGGAAAGCAGATAGTAAGGAAGCTTTTTGCAGCATTACATGAACATTACCCAATTTAAACAGCCAAAGGGATGAATAGAAATTTAAAAGATTTTTCCACTTGTTTGTTTACACTTAAAATCATAGAAAAACTGCATGTTGGGACCAGGCACAGTGGCTCACACCTGTAATCCCAGCACTTTGGCAGGCCAAGGCAGGTGGATTACCTGAGGTCAGGAGTTTAAGATTAGCCTGGCAAACAGGTGAAACCCCATCTCTACTAAAAATACAAAAATCAGCTGGGTTTGGTGGCAGGCGCCTGTAGTCCCAGCTATTTGGGAGGTTGAGGCAGGAGAATTGCTTGAACCTGGGAGGTGGAGGTTGCAGTGAGCCAAGATTGTGCCACTGCACTCCAGCCTGGCGTCAGAACGAGGCTCTCTCAAAAACAACAACAAAAAAAAACTGCATGTTGCTTTTAAAGCAAGCATAGCAATTCCTCAAATGGTGAAAGATGGACTTACCCCACAGTCCAGCAATTCAGTTCTAGGTGTATACCCAAGAGAATTGAAAGAAAGAACTTGAACAAATACATGTACACCAATACACGTAACAGCATTAATCATAACAGGAAAAAGGTGGAAGCCACCCAAACATCCATCAACAGATGAACGGATAAAGATATAGTCCATCCCTACAATGGAAAACCATTCAGCCTTACAAAGGAAGGACATGACATTCTGGCACATGCTACAACATGGATGAGCCTGGAAAACATGCTAAATGAAATAGGCCTTTCACAAAAGGACAAATAATGGATTATTCCACTTATATGAAATATTCAGAATAAGGAAATCTATAGTGGCCAAAAGTAGATTAGTGGTTACCTAGGGCTGGCAGAGGGTGGGGAAGATGGATGGCATAGGGGTACAGAGTACCTTCTTGGGCTAATGAAAATGCTCTAAAATCTGTTGCAGCGATGGACACGCAATTCTGTGAATATTCTAAAAAAAGTAAGCATGGCCAGGCACGGTGGCTCATGACTGTAATCCCAGCACTCTAGGAGGCCAATGTGGGCAGATTACCTGAGGTCAGGAGTTCGACACCATGCTGGCCAACATGGTGAAACCCTGTCCCTACTCATAAAATACAAAAATTAGCCGGGCATGGTGGCATATGCCTGTAATCCCAGATACTCAGGAGGCCAAGGCAGGAGAATCATTTGAATACAGGAAGTGGAGGTTGCAGTGAGCTGAGATGGTGCCACTGCACTACAGCCTGGGTCAAAGTACAAGAATCCATCTCAAAAAAACAAAGTAAGCATGCTCTATTTGGATGGAAACGCTAATATTGCTAATGGGATAAAGGCAGAATTGCTGGATAAAACACTGCCCGTATTTACTAAATCTCACAAGTCTAGATAAAAGGGCTCTGATAAGTGCTGCAAAAAGTATCTTATTATTAATAAGAAAATAATACAAATTTTATCATTTAGAATTTTTCCATTTGTTATTAGAGAACTGACAGTTTCTCTGAATTTGTGTCTACATAACAATCATCAACCCTTTTATTCAGACACAGAGATCACAGCATTTCTAGCTTCCCACTAGTGCTGGCAAGTTGTGGGTTCCAGTCTGAAGCCTTTACAAGTGTTCCTGCCAAGCTGCAAAGAGTCAGGGCTTCCAGCCCTCTGGAAGTATCATGGAAGGTTAGTTACCTTTCACTAGCTCCTCACTGGTCAGGAAGATGGAGTATCGCACTTAGAATAGTTCCCACCCTGTACTTAAATAACACCTTAATCGCTCTTGAATTACTTTATCACAGCCACTCTTCTGTACTCCTCCCATTGCCACAATGTTGGTGCCTGAGGCCATTCTAAAAAAAAAAAAAAAAAAGAAAAAAAAAAAAAGATCACCAGAATGCCAAGCAAAAGATGGGGTTGGTCATTTGGAGGTTTATTTTTAAGCTTCAAAGACTATAAAAATGGGCTCAGGGAAAGAAAATACATGCAGAAGAGATGTGTACAAATTGTCTTAAGTATTTTTACGGGTCCCAATTCTAATTTTATCATGAAAAATCAACTTAAAGCAAAAGAAAATACTAACTGCAAACTTTACTTCTGAGTACCTTCTTGCCATTCCCAAGGAGGCAACCAACTTCCAAGAAGATCTGTTTGTAGCATTATTATGGACTGAATATTTGTGTGCCCCACCCCCCTCGCCAAATTCCCATGTATTGAGATCCTGACCACCAATGTGATGGTATTAGGAGGTGGGGCCACTTTGAGATAATCATGAGGGTGGAGACTCAAGAATAGGATTAGTGCCCTTATAAAAGGAATCTCAGGGATCTCATTCGCTTTTCCATCACATGAGGACACAGCAAGAAGATGCCATCTACAAGGAAGTAGGCCTTTGCCAGACGCCAAATCAGCCAGCACCTTGATCTTGGACATCCCAGCCTTCAGAACTGTGAAAAATAAATGTCTTTTGTTTATAAACTACCCAGCCTATGATAGTCTGTTTTAGCAGCGTGAATGAACTAAAGCAAGCAATTACCTTCACAGACATCAATGGTCAGTCTGTAATGCATTAATTGCCCCACTAAATCATGGTGTGAGCGATCCCTACAAAAATAGGATCAGCCTAAGTCTTCCAGGATTTTTCTCCCAAAGGATCTAATAACTCTGCTTCACCCTCATTTGCCAGACTTCCTCCCTTGGGCCTCATGGCTTCCTCTGAACCATCCCACTGGCTGCTCTTTCCTTCCCCACTCATTACTCATGTCATTTTTAAAACTAACTGAAGAGAGTTACCATCCCACACTATGGGATCCAGTCTGTCTCTCCTAATGGACCTGAGGTTCTAGGCAAGCCTCATCCTGTCCCTTTTTCTCCTCCTTCCTTTCTTCCCACTTCCTCTACCTTTTCCTCCATTTCTGTCCCATTCTCCTTCCCAGTCCCTGTCCCATACACCAAATTCCTACACAACTTGTGTAGCTCTCTGAGAACCATTCATAAAGAATTTACTGAAGTTGGCAGTTAGGGCAAGATACTCAGACAACTAGCATTCTTCCAAAAATCCTTACTGTGGGGAGGGGTAGCAGCCTGGGACCTGCTGGTAGGAAAACCTGTTGGTAGGGGGACAGCCTGTGAATAAAACCAATCTTCCGGGGACCCTCTCAAGACCCCCCTTGCTAGGTCAGCTCTGTGAGGGACCATCAGGCACCAAGAACTGGGAGCCCCAATCTGGGAGCCCCAGATTGAAAGTCTGGGCTCTAAGAAAGCTCTGCACAGGACCAAGGCTGTCCTGAAATGACAGAGATGGGCTTCCCTTTAAGCCTGCTTTCTCTCTCCCCCACATCCTCTTCATTTGGGAGCAGAAGGAAGACGAGGTTAGGTCTTCAATAGGCCTCTGTATGTGTGGATCAGTTTGATTATTTTTAAATGTAATAATGTGGTCTTAAAGAAGCACAAGAATAAACTAGTCACTCTCTAGTAGAGCCTGGAGTTACCACTAGGAGCAATAGGAAGAGCAACAACCAGTGATAGATGCAGCTAAATCTGATCATCACCAAACCTGAGCAGGCAAGGCCCTATTACCATTTGTCTAAGGTGTACGATATAACCCAGGTACATTTGGGGGTTATTTCCTACCTGTCTGCAGGGGTATTAGAGCCCCTTATTTAACACATTTCTGGAAAACATAATATGATCAATAAATTCAAATTCTGAACAATATATCACTTCAGTTGGCTATGAGGCAGCATGTAGACCAAAGAAGAAAAGAGGTTCTTGCATTTTTTTCATTACAAGTTTTAGCAATGATTAAAGATAGTTGGAGTATTATTTTATCTATTCTGCTTGATGAATGAAATAAAAATTACCAAAGATTATTCCATGTTACACAGCCTGAGGATAAATTTCCTCATTTAAATCCTAAAATCAGATCAAATCATACTATGCCCTATGACTATATAACTTTACTTTTATATAACGCAATGATCAAAATCCTTATGTTTGCATTTATATGCAATACATGTAAATATATATGTGTATACAATTATTTGAGCATAAAGAAAAATAAAGATATATTCTAGGCTGTAAACATCTGTTGGAGGATGACATAGGAGAAAAGTACAAGAAAGAAGTATGTTAAAGTTGAACAAAAAACAAAAAAATAAGATCACAAAATATTAACAAATATGGTATCATCCTATTTACATTATTTCCAATGTTTTAATTTAAATTTTAAGAAATTTATATAATTTTATTCATATGGAACCAAAAAGAGTCCAAGTAGCCAAGGCAATCCTGAGCAAAAAAAACAAAACTAGACACATCATTCTACCCAACTTCAAACTATATTACAAGGCTACAGTAACCAAAACAGCATTGTACCGGTACAAGAACAGACACATAGACCAATGGAACACAATAGAGAACTCAGAAATAAGACCACGCACCTGCAACCATCTGATCTTCAACAAACCTGACAAAAACAAGCAATGGGGAAAGAATTCCCCATTTAATAAATGGTGTTGGGAGAACTGGCTAGCCAAATGCAGAAAATTGAAACTGAACCCCTTTTTTACACCTTATACAAAAATTAACCCAAGACGGATTAAAGACTTAAATGTAAAACCCAAAACTATTAAAACCCTAGAAAAAAATCTAGGCAATACCATTCGGGACAAAGGCACAGGCAAAGATTTTATGACAAAAATGACAAAGCAATTGCAACAGAAGCAAAAATTGACAAATGGGATCTAATTAAGCTAAAGAGCTTCTGCACAGCAAAAGAAACTATCCTCAGAGTGAACAGGCAACCTACAGAATGGGAGAAAATGTTTGCAATCTAGCCATCTGACAAAGGTCTAATATCCAGAGTTTACAAGGAACTTAAGCAAATTTACAAGAAAGAAAAACAACCCCATTAAAAAGTGGGCAAAGGACATGAACAGTCTCTTCTCAAAAGAAGGTATACATGTGTCCAACAAACATATGAAAAAAAAACTCAACATCACTGATAATTAGAGAAATGCAAATCAAAGCCACAATAAGATACCATCTCATGCCAGTCAGAATGGCAATTTTTAAAAAGTCAAAAAACAACAGATGCTGGCAGGTTGTGGAGAAAAAGGAATGCTTTTACACTGTTGGTGGAAATATAAATTAGTTCAACCATTGTGAAAGACTGTGTGGCAATTCCTCAAAGACCTAGAGGCAGAAATATCATTTGACCCAGCAATCCCATTACTGGGTATATACCCAAAGAAATATAAATCACCTATTAAAAAGATACATGCATGTGCATGTTCACTGCAGCACTATTCACGATAGCAAAGACATGGAATCAACCTAAATGCCCATCAATGATAGACTGGATAAAGAAAATGTGACATATATACACCATGAAATATGATACAGCCATAAAAGGGAATGAGATCATGTCCTTTGTAGGGACGTGGATGGAGCTCGAAGCCATTATCCTCAGCAAACTAACACAAGAACAGAAAACCAAACACCACATGTTCTCACTTACAAGTGGGAGCTAAATGATGAGAACACATGGACACGTTGTGGGGAACAACACACTGGTTGGGGCCTGTTGGTGGGTGGGAGCTGAGGGGAAGGAGGAAGAGCACCAGGAAGAATAGCTAGTGTATGCTGGGCTTAATATCTGGGTAACACGGCCAAGCGTGGTGGCTCATGCCTGTAATCCCAGCACTTTGGGAGGCCGAGGTGGGCGGATCACGAGGTCAGGAGATCGAGACCATCCTGGCTAACAAGGTGAAAACCATGAAAACTACTGAAAATACAAAAAAAAAAAATTAGCCAGGCGTGGTGACGGGCGCTTGTAGTCCCAGCTACTCTGGAGGCTAAGGCAGGTGAATAGCGTGAACCCGGGAGTCAAAGCTTGCAGTGAGTCAAGATGGTGCCACTGCACTCCAGCCTGGGCAACAGGTGACAGAGAAAGACTCTGTCTCAAAAAAAAAAAAAAAAAAAAAAATATATATATATATATATGATATATAATGATATCTACATCTATGTATCTATATATATAACACATTGATCTGTGCAGCAAACCACTATGGCACATGTTTACCTATATAACAAACCTGCACATCCTGCACATGTACCCCTGAGCTTAAAAGTTGAAGGAAAAAAAAGAAATGTATATAACTTAAAAAATTAAACAATAAGGCAAGACAATTTTTTAAAGAGAGTGATTATGGCCCTTCTGTATTTGGGTAAAATTTCTGCCATGGTAGAATTTGCGACAGTGAATTGTGACTGCCCTGTGCTTTTTTCTAGACATTCTCAACGTGTGAGCTACATGAGGGTGGGGCATGTATTATATTGTACGCCACGAACATGCCTGTCTCCCAGCATATGGGTATTCATTCATTCGATTGAATGAATAACTGACAAGGCACTCACTTTCGATGGATCCTCATAACAGACCAATAAAGGGAACAGTGGATTACCCTCCTTAACTGAGAAGAGGAAGATACACATTGTAAGACTGCACAGCAACAGCTATGGTGACATAGCCTACCAATCTGGGGAATTTTTGAAAATATTTTCCCTTTTCTAATTTCAGATCCAGTGGAAATACTCATGTCCTGTTTTAAAAAACAAAGTAAATTCACAATGCAAAATGAACAGATAGTGTCACTTGCCTTTCAGACAAGTTAAACATTCTCATTTATTTCCTCTCCCTCAACCCTTTACAATATCTGTTGTTTGGTATCATAAAAAAAAGCTAGGAGGTAAACACTCAGGAATACTTTTGCCCTGAACATAGAGTAAGAAATTGAATTTTCCATTTCAATGCACCATTTGTACCTTCATCATTCAGGATTATACAGTATCCTTAACATAGATAAGAGCAAAATTGTTGTAGCCATATTTCATGGTTGCTTTTTAAAGAATTCCTGCTGAATTGTAATCATCTCTCAGTATTGCTTGTGGGTGTCCATTTAATTTAGCTCTTTACAATTTTCTAGCACTTTGTTAATTCCCAAGAATTTATATCATTAAGATCATTAAACTATGTTATTTTCAATAGACTATTAAAGATGATGCTAATAATGTAAATTTACTCCCTGACAATGCAGAAGAAGTTGATATACACTATTTCATTATATCTTTATCCTTGCCTTTTTAAAAAGCAGATCCTTATCTTTGTTAAATTTTTTTTTTCAATCTTTCAACTGTTAAATTCTTCTATGTAAAAAGATGTCATTTGACTTGGGAGAAAATAAAAACCTTCAATTTAAATTAGAAAGTTACACAAAACACTAGTAATATTGTTTTACTTCACTAATTATTTAAAAGCGATATTTCCACTTTCATTTCTTTTCCCATCTTCCTTCTGCCTGTAAGTGAACATAGCCTCATAAACACAGTTCACAGAAGCAAATATGTTTAGCTGTGTCAGACTCCTTTGGTTCCCAGAGAACTTCAGACAGGGAACATAAAAAAAGGCGACAGTTTCAGAAGCCACTAAAATTTTATACTTGGCTTTGTGACCAGGATTAACGCCTTTTAGCAAAACTCCATAAGAAATGTTGGTTGCTTGCTCTGTGCCATCACAGCCGTTAAAACTCCCCAACACGTCAGCCTTCCTCATAAACAGTAAGTGTATTGTAAAACCGTTTACAGCTGTTGTAAAAATATTTTGACTACTTTACCCAACCACCTGAGTAAGACACCTGATACCAGTTAAAGGAAGAAAAAAAAAAAAAAGAGAGCGAGATTCCCCTTTTCAATCAAGCCTTCCAGAACTGAAGGTGGGTGGAGAAAAGGAAAGTTACTTTTCTATTAAAGTCATATGTTGCTATGCCTACGCAGTACAGCTGTTATAAGGTCTCATCAAAACAAAGTGTCTTTACTTCTCCTGGTCTTTATTTCCAGTAGCAACAATAAGCTTCCAGCTCCTGTTTTCCATCCGAAAGAGGTCAAACATTTTATTGGGATGGAGTCCAAGTTACTGTCTGTCAAAAGGAATAGAGAAGCCAAACCATTCAGGTAGGACATTTCCAGAGTTGTCCTAACAAAGTTGCTTCCCCCAGGGATGCTGCCCCTACGAGCAGCAGGCTCGAGTCCAGCCCCACGCCAGCCCCAACAGCCTGGCACCCTTGTGAACATCCACACAACTTGGCCCTGCACTCTTCAGCTCTGTGTGCAGCTCCTTCTGTATGTGTCTACCAGACAGACTCCACTCACAGTGCCCACCTGAAATCCAGAGACCATCTCTTACCTCACATAGCGATATGGACTGAGAGACTGAAAATACAAATAGACAGAGGCTGAATATACAAATAAGCAGACATATATTTTAAAACAGTGACCCACAGTCTATGCAACCAGCCCAGAAAACCAACGGATCAGCTGCAGGAGCCAGTCCAGGAAGCCAGTCTGATGTCTATGACGCAGACTTCTAGGAAGTCACACTATCTCTAGTAACAATCCAGGAAGCCAAACAAAAACCCTTGTAACGATTGCTCCAAAAGGACCAGGACTTAATTAAAAACTGACAGTTTTTCTAATTTTTGTCCCTATTTCTGAGGACCAACCAGAGAAACCCAAGTTGCACTCTACCAAATCCCACAGGACACCTCACTTCCAGTGAGCTCCCTCCAGCTTCCCACACCAGCAGCCTTCAATCAGCACGCTCTCGAAGCCTTCCCTTTCCCCCACTATGAAGCTTCCCCACTCCTCTGCCTGCCTCTGAGTTTCTGCCCAAAGACAAGTGATGGCAGCTGACTCGCTCATAGCGCGTTCTGAAAAAATAAACAGTCTTTGCTTATTCTCATTTGATTTTTCTTCATTTATTTCCACAGGACAAAAATAACATTTCTTTCCCAATAACTTCCGGTGTTTCTTCAAGGGCAATTCTATTAAATGAACAGACTCAGCTTTTTCAGAAAGAGTCTGGTATCCACTGCAAGTAGAAAGAGATTACTTCCGAATTTCTGCGGGATTTTCCCAGAGGGCTCTGTGAGGTGAGTGACTGGTTACCCTGTCCTGTGGAAAATGTCGATGGGTCAGAGAAGAGAGTGAAAGTGTAGACTTTACAGCTCCACTCCCCA
Source organism: Macaca mulatta (assembly GCF_049350105.2). Lineage (NCBI taxonomy): Eukaryota > Metazoa > Chordata > Mammalia > Primates > Cercopithecidae > Macaca > Macaca mulatta. The sequence continues at coordinate 174,997,883 of NC_133409.1, forward strand.
GGGACATTTGGACTCCTGTGATAATTCAAAATTTTACCCAGACCCCAGGATTCATGTCAAACTCTATTTCTTCCCAAAACATCTTCCCAAGCCCTTCCAGAGGAGAAGACTTAACCTAACCCGAGGATGGCCTTCCCAGCCTCAGCCCTCACACTGTACTTGAAATCCAACCATCCTGGTCCTATTTGTGTCGCTGAATTAAAGTGCATTTTCATCTCCTAAAAAATGCCTTTTCCCTAGCCCCCAGTAAATGTTTACCCAATATTCAAGGCCCATATGAAATGGCACTTCCTCTCCTTATCTTCCCCTAACTTCCCTAAGCAAAATTACTTGCTCCCTCATCTCTATTTGCAGAACTGAATGTAAACCTCTGCAACAGAACTTGCCATGGGACATCAGAGCAATTTGCTTATATGGCCAATGGACAGATACTCCTCAAGGACAGGAACTGTGTCCTTGATATGATGTATACTTAGTCTCTGAACTGTGAGTACATCATATCTCCATAGCAAGTGAAATTGGAGGGAAGGGAAGGGGAGGGGAGGGGAGAGGAGTAGAGGGGAAGGGAGGGGAGGAGGGGGAAGGGAGGGGAGGAGGCGGAAGGGGGGAGGAGGGGGGAGGAGGGGAGAGGAGGAGGGGAGAGGAGGACGGGGAGGAGGGGGAGGAGGGGGAGGAGGGGAGGGGAGGAGAGAGGAGGGAAGGGAGGGAAAGAGGGGAGAGGGAGAAAGGAGACATGAGGGAAGGAAGAAAGGAGGAAAATGAAAAAATAAAAAAGGAAAAAGAGGGAAAGGAAGAGGGAAAAGAAGAGGGAAAGAAATACGGAAAAAGGAGAAAAGAGAAGAAAGTAAGGGAGGGAGGGAGGGACATAGGGAAGAAGGAAGGGAGGGAGGGAGGGAAGCAGAAAGATTTTAAGAAGTGCTTAGCACATTCAGCCTTTATCATGCCCTTCAGTTTTCTACATAAAGCTCTATTTGCAGGTGCCGTTTCTGTTCAGGCACACCTAATAATGTTGTAGTGAGAGTCTAGTATGTAGCATTTACTAGTAACAGAACAGAATGTGTATACCTCCCTGAAGTTGGTAAGATACGAACGCTATCTCTTAGGTGAGTGGACGGTTGGATGAAGAGTCCCGGCTGTGCCCCTCGCCAGCTCTACGCTCTCTTCTTAAGCTCCCTGGACCCTAGCTTTGGCATCGGCAACATGAGAACACTAACAGAAACTCAGAGGGCTACTATTGTACAATTAAATAAGGCGTGTAGGTAAAAGTCCTGGCAAAGGAAAAGCAGTCAAAACATGTTTATTTCTTTGTCTACTTTGATTTTCTCATCTTTATTCAGGCCTTCAAAATCAGAATTCAGTAGACATGGATTCTTTCAGGCACCCAGGCACACAAAAATCATTTTTCCTCCAGAGCTCAAATACTAAAAGCTTTAATATTTTTGAGCGACGCCTCCAAAACAGGAAGTTACATTAACAAGCAAACCCATCTTCATGGATGAAACAGAATCACCGATCTCAGAGATAAAACACGCTTAGTGCTGTTGTCTTAGAAAGCCACTTCTCCCTCTGCACTCTATCCACCCCTTCCTTCCCCACCCCCAACTTCTCTCTCCAGGTCAAGAGAAAGGCTACCCAGACACCAGCCTCTCCACTCAGTCAACTTCTAAAAGAGCTCTGCATTCCAGGGAGCTGAACCACAGTAAAAACAAAAATATTGCCTGCGGGGAGGATAACAGAGAGGGATTTGGGGCATGAAACAGGCTGCCCATCTGACTTCAGAAAGCCCAGCCGAGCCCTCCAAGGGCAGCTTCAGTGACCCCTCGCCCCTCTCCTGGGGTACTTGCTGCCGCTCTGGTTTTATTTATACTGGTTGCCATCAAAGCAAAGGGTGAAAAATGGTTTAGGCAATTTGGTTGCAAGAGGGGGAGTAGGAGGAAGAGAGGGTAGAAAGAGTAATGGTAGAGAGGAAAGGAATTAAAACTGTATTAAATAAGACAAGGAAACTGTACAAATAAACAGTTTAATTGAGGGGAATAAAGAGCTGCGAAGAGTGGCTCAAAGTTAGATTCTAAACAGGCCAGATTTGTCCTTGGTGCCCTTTTCCAAAGGCTCTGTTTGGAGTTATTGTCCGTGGAATTTGCTGAGCAAGGCAGAAAGATGGAGGGCTGTAAGGATGTGTGATCACAGGTCATTGAAGATGGCATCAATCTCTCTGACATCCACACACCTGAAACCAGGCTGCAAATACACAAGCAGCCTTCTTGAAACACGGAAGAGGTGCACTGTGGGCTCTGTGGGTTTCCAGCGTAATAACTGCCTTTCTCCTCCAAACTACGAAAGGGGCTGGCTGGACCCAAGCTCAGAGCCCACCTGGTTCATGTTAACCTCATTTTCAGGTATTCTCTAGGAAGCGATGGATGGGGGAAACCCAGCAGGCTGGGAGGCACCAGGAATTTAACTTCAGTTTTGAATGATATTTGTCTTCTGAGTTGGCCCTGCAGGAAAGGGTTGAGCGGTCATGAAGTTGTCAATACAGCACAGAGTGAAGGCTGGAGGCTCATCAACATCCAAGAAAACTCAAGGCAAGGCTCTGCCTCATCTCTCGGAGTTTGTCTTGACCCCGGTAGAGCAGAATTTTCCCTCTTCGGTGCTCCCAGAACATGGAATCCACATCCCTACTAATCCATCAATCACATGTATTATAATCTATAGATTTGCATGTCAGTCTACTTAGTAAACTCTTAGCCTCTCTCTCAAAGGCAAGGACTGTGTCTCATCCAACTCTTTAACTCCGGTGTTCAGCACAGTACCTGGTATATTATAGATTTTCAGTCAACATTCATTAGATAAATGGATTAAGTTGACCGAAATCTAAAAGAGAGGGACCTCTTCTTCAACTAGTCCCCACTGACACCAAAAGCTGACATGCTTTGGTGTCAAACAAACAAGTCCAAAACAATTACTGTCCAAACAAATGGACAATAATTAACTCACTTTTATATTTCCACCTGGCAACTTAATTTTGAGAAGCAAACTATAAATAAAAACAATTTTTGCAAAAGATATAGCAAATAATTCCACTTCAATGTATTTGTGCTGCTTCTTAAAGTGGCTGGGATCCCCAGAACTTTAATGAAGAATTCCAGTGAATCCAGGCATAGTGGCCCATACCTATAATTCCAGCACTTTGGGAGGCAGAGGCAGGTGGATCACTTGAGCTCAGGAGTTCAAAACCAATCTGGGTAACATAGTGAGACCTTGTCTCTACAAAAAAATTTTTTTTAAATTAGCCTGGTGTAGTGGTCCACACCTGTGGTCCCAGCTACTCAGGAGGCTGAGATGGGAAGATCACTTGAGCCAGGGAGGTCGAGGCTGCAGAGAGCCAAGATTGCGCCACTGCACTCCAGCCTGGGCGACCCAGTGAGATCCTGTCTCAAAGAGAAAAAAAAAAGGAATTTCAATGATAATTTTCAAATACAATACTCTCTGCTAATTTGCTGAGGTCAATCTTTCAATTACAGACTCTTGAGTTCCCCCCTACCTCACTGCATTAGAATAGTAAGGGAAAGGATTTAGGAATCCACACATTTTGAACAAGATCTTCAAGTGGTGGTTAGGATCATGCAAAGTTAGGTAGTGCTCTGTCAGGGAGTACCAATACTAGAAAAAGCAAGACATTAGGAGTCAGAGGACCTGCGTTCTGCTACCTGTCATTTACTGGATGTATAACTTTATGCAGTTATTTAACTGTGCTGAGCTTATTCTCTTATCTGTAAAGGAAGTGAAATAATGCCTCCCCTACTTACCTAGCAGTCAGGGTTACTGTTAAAATCAAATAGGATGCTATAAGAAAGGGACAATGTTCTGAAAAAGCACCATAGTATAATGAACTCAGCCTCAACCGTTTATTCCTTCATGTACCCTTTTCTGCCTTCAAGATAACATAATCTCTCGAAGTTTGAGAATAAGTGGGCATGTCAGTGCTTAGCAAGAGTCAGGAATCCCCAAAAAACATGGGAGTGGAAGAATTTCTTGATACTGTGACAACCCAGCAGCAAAAGTACTGCTGTGAGGGATTCTAAGCCTCATGATCACACAACAGTGACAGTCCAAGTGGGGGAGTGAGAGGTCGTTTCCTTCTAGAACCTTCCAAGGGACTCGAGAGCAACACCTGCCAGGTTGAGCAGTGAAGGACAGACTCTCGAGTGACGACAGAGACTTGGGCATGCATACATCTACAGACATGGGAAGGAAGGGGGAGGTTCTGTTGTCTGTTTCTACAAACTGGCCATCTGTGACACTGTCCTATCTATGAATCACCAACTAATTAAATGACTTAACTTAGTCTAGTCAGGAAAAATGAGAAAGAAGGTGCTCATGATTCTCTCTGTGGTTTTAATTGCACCGTGTATAAATCATTGACTCTGTGAAATTACTCTGTCAGTCTTTCATTTTTCTGTGCAGGATCTCCAAAGAACGTTTCCATTGTTTATTCTTAAATTTGCCTTCTTAAGTCTGAAACCCCATTAAGGCAAGTGACTTTTTTTTTGTAACGCTACCAGGTAGTCTAGTTCTGAGTATTTTGTTTCATGGAACAATCAGGAGCTACTCAGGCAGCTGGAGCCACAAAGAGAAATCAACCAGACAAGAGCAGCCCTGCACAGCACCATGATGGAGTGGGGAAGATGAACAGTATTTGGAGACCATGGTTCTGACAAGGTGAGCGTGTGAGGAATCATCTTATGATAACAAGTATTGCCAGATGCAGCAAATAAAAATATAGAACACAGGCCAGGCATGGTGGCTCACGCCTGTAATCCCAGCACTTTGGGAGGCCAAGGCGTGCAGATACTTAAGGTCAGGAGTTGGAGACTAGCCTGGCCAACATGGCAAAACCCTGTCTCTACTAAAAATACAAAAAAAATTAGCCAGGCATTGTGGTGCACACCTGTAATCCCAGCTACTCGGGAGGCTGAGGCAGGAGAATCACTTGAACCCAGGAAGCAGAGGTTGCAATAAGCTGAGATTGCCCCATTGCACACTCCAGCCTGGGTGACAAAATGAGACTCTGTCTCAATAAAAAAAAAAATATATATATATATATATATATGTATATGTATATGTATATTTTATATATATATAACAGTTTTATATATATACACACACGTATGTGTGTATATATATGACTATATCTGTATATTTTATATATATATACACACATATATGTGTATATATATATAAAAAACACTCAGTTAAATACAAATGTCAGTCACACTGTGTAATTATTTAGCATAAGTATGTCTCATGCCCTATTTAGGACACATTCATACTAAAAAGTAATTTGTTCATGATCTGGAATTCAGCCTTCACCGGGAATCCTGCCTTTTATGGGGCAACCATAATGATAACACTGTGGGTTCCCTGTCTTCCTTTCCCCTGAGCCTCAGCCATGGTTGCCCATCAGAGAGGTTTAAAGATCCTCATGACCAGATGACGTCCCAGCCCAACTAGATAGAATCCCTGGAGGTGGGACCCAGGCTTCTGTATCTTCATGATTCCAAACCTCAGCCAAAGCTGAGAACCACTGTCAGACTTCTGGTGTTTAGGCTTTTCTTTCAAAGGAAAAAGCAAATGAGCTAGTTTAGAATGAAATCTGAAGGACAATCCCCCATGTATCTACGGACACTTGATTTATGGTAGAGATGACACTGAAGAGCAGGGAGGAAAGGATTCAAAAAGAAAGAAAAGGAAGAAGAGAGGGAGGAAAGAAAAAGAAGGAGAAAAGAAAGGAAGAAAGGAATGAAAGAAGGAATGAAGGGAGGGAGGAGGAAGGGAGAGTGGAAGGGAGCATTTCTGCCTCATATCATACACAAAAATCAATCCAGTTGTATTCTAGATTAAATGTGAAAGGCAAAATAGAAAGACTTTATAAGATAATACAGAAAGAAGAGAAAGATTTTTTAAAATAGGACATAAAGGCACAAACCATAAAGGAAAAGATTGATAAATATGGCCACATTAAAATTAAGAACATTTGGTCTTCAAAAGACATCGATAAGAGAATGAAAAGCTAAGCCAGAGAGTGAGACAGTCTGCTTGTCATTCATGACATATCCCGAATTTTTTTTAAACCCTACAAATCAATAAGAAAAAGATCTGCCAATAGAAAATAAGCAGTAGACTTACCAAGGACTTCACAAAAGAGGCCATGCAAATGGGCAATAAATATGTGAAAAGGTGTGCAACTCCTTTGTAACACAGGAAATGCAAATTAAAACCACTTTTGGAGATGTCACTATATACCCTGCAGAATCGCTAAAATTAAAGAGTAACGTGACCAAGTATAGAGAAGAATATATATCAAGGATAATTCCTTCACACATCTGGAAAGAGTATACATTGATACAATCGTTCTGGAAGAGATAGTCTACTACTAATAATAAGAATCTGACCTGATGCAATGGCTCACGCCTGCAATCCCAACACTTTGGGAGCCACAGCGGGAGGATTCCTTGAGGTCAGGAGTTTGAAACTAGGCTGGGCAACAAAGCAAGAATCTGTCTCTAAAAAAAAAAACAAACCAGGCCTGGTGGCCCACACGTGTAGTCTCAGTTACTTGGCTGCTTGGGAGGCTGAAGTGAGATCACTTGAGCCCAGGAGGTTGAAGCTGCAGCGAGCCGTGATTGCACTACTGCCTTCCAGCCTAGGAGACAGAGCAAGATTCTGTCTCAAAACAAACAAACAAACAAACAAAAAACAAACAAACAAAAAAAACAAATGTAATCTACTAAAGATGAATATATATATACTTCACAACCCTGCAGCTCTAGTCCTGGGTTATAGACTTAACAGACATGGCTGCCTGTGGACATCAGATATGTACAAGGATATTCATAGCAGAGGACAACCCAAATATCTGTCAACAGTAGAATAGGTGAAAAAAATTGAAAGAGAGTCACACAATGAAATGTACAGCCATGAAAACAAACCACAGCCTCAAACAACAGCCTGGATGAGTCACACACATAAACTTGAGAGAAAGAAGCCAGACACCCAACAAAGCAGGCAAAAATACAGAGCATCAGTATCCACACATAGATGGTGAAAGATAAAGTAAGCAAGGAAGTGACCACCATGAGAGTCTGGAAAGCAGCTGCGTTTGGGGAGTAGGTTGGGAGCTGGGATTAGAAAGGGGCACACGGGAGCCTCTAAGGCTGTGCAAGTGTTCAATTTCTGGACCCCCAGCAATGGTGATAGGAGTATTTGCTTTATTACATTTCATTGAGCAGTGCATTTGTGACTTACACACCTTCTTCCTTAAGTGTTCTATATTTCGTAATTAACAAAGTCTTACTTAAAATAATGCTCAGGACAAATTTGTCTTCCATGAAGACTTCTTGCACCCCATTCTCTGAGGAGGTTTTGCATAAACCTGCCTCTAAAGTGTTGCAGGGCTCCCTCCAGGCCCCTGCCCACCACCTTTCACCCCAACAAGTTTTTTGGGTGAATTCTGGTTAAAAATGAACAGTACTCAGAGCAATCCTTTAAAAATGCAAGTCAAGACATGTCACGCCTTTGCTCAAAATCTTCCCAGGTGTCCTCATATTACTCAGAGGAACACTCAAGGCTTCCCAATGACCCCTAAAGCCTTAAATGATCTGTGAGCGAACACCAGCTCACCCCTCTGCGCCTCTGCTGTCCTCTGTCCAGCCACACAGGACACGTCTGCGCTTCAAACTGACCACACAGGCTCCCACCTCTCCAGCCACTCCCTCTGTCCACAAAGGTCTCCCCCAGCATTCACGTGGCTCCCTTCCTTCTGGCACTTGATCAAATATCACTTTCTCATGACAGCTGACCCTAGCCGCTTCATTTGGAGTCGTTACACCTCCCGCTGCATTCCCCATCTCTCTTATCCTGCTTTTCATTCTCCAATGGTACTCATGACTTCTACCATCTAATATGATTTACTTTCCTACTGGTGTTTATTGCCTATCATCTGCCACTGGAAGGTCAGCTCCAGGAACACAGGGATTTTTGTCTTTTTGGTTCACTGCTATATCCCCCACACTTAGAAGAGTATCTGGTATGAAGTAGGTATACAATAAATATATGTTGAGTGAGTGAATGAGAAAATGAATGAATGAAACAATTTATCAAATGCAACTTGGAAAAAGTTAAGAAAAGTAGCTGCCAATAATGGAACGATCTGCAAATTGAAGTGACACAAAGAATGAGATTGTCGAATCAATCTCAAGTGAATTAGAGATTCTGCTCAGTGTCAAGCCTTCCTGGTCATTCTGAGGACACAGGTCATCAAGAGTCAGGGGTCAGACAGAGAGGTCTGGAAGCAGCCAGGTCCTCTCCACAGCAGATGCTCTCCAGCTGAGATGAGGACATGACCTCTCTAAGTGATCTGTAGAGTTCACGTCACTTACAGAAGAGTTCCATCTCCTATACAGGACATCCATGTTTGCTCAGTTTATGTGACACAGTCATGCACCATGTGACAATGTTTTTGGTTTTTGGTTTTTTGAGATGGAGTTTCACTCTTGTCACCCAGGCTAGAGTGCAGTGGTGCCATCTCAGCTCACTGCAACCTCCTCTTCCTAGGTTCAAGCGATTCTCCTGCCGCAGGCTCTGAGTAGCTGGGATTACAGGTATGCACCACCACACCTGGCTATTTTTTTTGTTGTTGTTGTTGTTGTTTTTTGTATTTTTGGTAGAGATGGGATTTCACCATGTTGGCCAGGCTGATCTCGAATTCCTGACCTCAAGTGATCCACCCGCCTCAACTTCCCAAAGTCCTGGGATTACAGGAGTGAGCCACTGCGCCCAGCCACCATATGACAATGTTTTGGTCAACCACAGCCCACATATATGACTGAGGTCCCGTAAAATAACAGAGCTGAAAAATTCCTATAACCATGGTAACATTGAAGCACAGTGCATGACTCAGTGTTTGTGGCAAAGCTGGTGTCAACAACCCTGCTGTGCTGCTAGCCATATAAAAGTCTAGCTCATGCAGTGATGGACAATTCATAATACTCGATAGTGATGATAAACAACTATGTTGCTAGTTTATGTATTTACGATACTATGCTTTTATCCTTCTTTTATTTTTACTTTTTTGTTTGTTTGTTTTGTTTTTGTTTTTTTCTTGAGATGGAGTTTTTCTCTTGTTGCCCAGGCTGTAGTGCAATGGCACAGTCTCTGCTCACTGCAACATCCGCCTCCCAGGTTCAAGCAATTCTCCTGCCTCAGCCTCCTGAGTAGCTGGAATTACACTCACACACCACCACACCCGGCTAATTTTTGTATTTTTAGTAGAGATAAAGTTTCACCATGTTGGTCAGGCTGGTCTCGAACTCCTGACCTCAGGTGTCCACCTGCCTTGGCCTCCCAAAGTGCTGGGATTACAGGCGTGAGCCACCACTCCTGGACTCTTTTCCTTATTTTTAAAACGTTAGCTGTAAAACAGACTCAGGCAGTTCCTTCCAGAGAGATCTCAGAAAAAGGCACTGTTATCATAGGAGACGACAGCTCCCTGCATGTTTTTGCCCCTGAAGACCTGAAGCAGCTAGGGTCAGCTTCCGGGCGAAAGTGGTATTTGACCAAGTGCCATCTGGTGGGACAAGGTGTGAAGGTAGAAGACAGTGGAGGTGGTGATCTTGACCCTAGGTAGGCTTAGGCTAACGTGTGTTTGTGTCTTCATTTTCAACAACAACAACAAAAAAAAAAATTAAGGAAAAATTTTAAAAATTTTAAAAATAGAAAAAAGAATAAGAACATACAGAAAGGAGGCCGGGCGCGGTGGCTCAAGCCTGTAATCCCAGCACTTTGGGAGGCCGAGACGGGCGGATCACGAGGTCAGGAGATCGAGACCATCCTGGCTAACACGGTGAAACCCCGTCTCTACTAAAAAATACAAAAAATTAGCCGGGCGCGGTGGTGGGCGCCTGTAGTCCCAGCTACTCGGGAGGCTGAGGCAGGAGAATGGCGTGAACCCGGGAGGTGGAGCTTGCAGTGAGCTGAGATCTGGCCACTGCACTCCAGCCTGGGCGACAGAGCGAGACTCCGTCTCAAAAAAAAAAAAAAAAAAAAAAGAACATACAGAAAGGAAATATTTTTGGACAATCGTACCATATGTTTGTGTTTTAAGCTTAGTGTTATTTCAAGAGTCAAAAGTTAAAAAAAATTAAAACATTTATAAAGTAAAAAGATGACAATAAGCAAAGGTGAATTTATTATTTCATGCAGCCTAACGGTACAGCATTTGTAAAGTCTACAGTAGTGTGAAGTCACGTCCTAGGCCTTCGCATTCACTCACCCATCACTCATAATTTCACCCAGAGCAACTTTCAGCCCTGCAAGCTCATTCCATGGGAAGTGCTCTCTATGAGTATACCATGTTTATCTTTTCAACTGTATTTTGACTGTATCTTTGTTATGTTTGGATATGTTTTGACATAAATACCATTGTGGTATAACTGCCTACAGTATTCAGGACAGTAACCTGATGTACAAGTTTATAACCTAGGAGCAATAGGCTGTACCACTTAGCCTAGATGGGAAGTAGGCTGTTCCAGCTAGGGTTGTACAAGTGCATTCAATGATGTTCGCACCACAAAACTGCCTACCGATGCATTTCTCAGAAGGTTTTCCTACAGTTAAGGAACTCATGAGTGTATTTTCCAGGGAACTATGCTCCAGAAATGCATGCATCCCAGGTCATTTGAAGTGAGAAAATATTGATAGAAAAAGGCCAACTGGAACAGCCAAATGATGTCACATGGGTCCCTGGTGTATTCTGATCTCACTCAATGTCCCATCTCCTGCTGCGTCCTGTGGCTTCACTGTCAGGGCACAATGGTCAAGGGTCGTTGCTCCAAAGAGTTGTGTCCTGGGGATGGCTCTGACTCCCCTGAACAATATATTAACAATTAAATAAATTTTTAGAGTTTTCCAAAATTACATATGATTCCACTTTCTGGACAAGACCATACTTTATGTGTTGTCACAATAGGAACATTGGAAACAGTGAAAAAGCAGGTGTGGTGCCAGGCATGACCTTATGTTTGGGTCAACCCCAAATCTTGCAGAGTTCTGATTTGGAAATGTCCTCACCCCATCAGACAATAAAATTCTCTTTTTTTTTTTTTTTTTTTTTTTCCTGTGAGACAGAGTCTCACTCTGTCACCCGGGCTGGAGTGCAGTGGTGCAATCTCAGCTCACTGCAAGCTCTGCCTCCCGGGTTCATGCCATTATCCTGCCTCAGCCTCCCGAGTAGCTGGGACTACAGATGCCCACCACCACACCCAGCTAATTTTTTTGTATTTTTTAGTAGAGACGGGATTTCACCGTGTTAGCCAGGATGGTCTTGATCTCCTGACCTCGTGATCTACCCACCTCAGCCTCCCAAAGTGCTGGGATTACAGGCGTGAGCCACCATGCCCAGTCCAGACAATAAAATTCTTGAAGACAGCACAGTGTCTTGTTTTCTGTTGTATCTTTAGCTCTTATCAGTGTTTGGCCCTTAAACTGCAGTATAAATGGAGGAAAAGGACAGAACTTCCCTGGGTCGTAAGTGCATTCCTCTGGCCTCCGTGCCCAGGTCCACAGGCCATAGAGCACTGTTGAATTCTTAGGATGTGAGCTCAGGGGGACCCAGCTGAGCCATACGCACTCATGCCTCACTACAAAAAAATCTCAAACACGCATATGAAATACCTCTATGTTGGCTGGGCGGGGATGTCCCTAGTAGAGGCCCAGATAGGAGAATTGGTTAGTGGTGCATCTGGTTAGGACTATAAGCCAAAGAATGTGATGGGTCACAGGAGCACATACCCCTGCAAACCTCTGGACATTCCCACCCAAAGAAAAACCTTTCATTCCCTTTAAAACCATATAAAACCTGGGCAAGGCCTCCCAGAACTTCTCCCTTCCATTTGGCTTGGAATGGCCTCAGAGGAGAAGGAATGCATAGATTGGTGTGAGAAAGAGAGAAAAGAAGGAAATTCCTTTTTCTGCCCCTATGTTCAAAGAGGCACAAGCAGCTAGTCCCTGCACACATTAAAAAGAAAGAAAAAGAAAAACACTCCCACGTGTAAGTTGCTCCTTAGCAATGATGCAGCCATTGCTGGAAATGTCCGTAGCTGTTTCAGACATTGGAGTAACCCTTCAGGAATGATTGCTTCTCGGCACTAATGTTGCCCCAGTGGCAGCTTCAGAAAGTGCTGCCTCACCCAGGGGCTCTGAGGTGAATTGTGTCCCAATTCAAGTTACATGCAGGTGCATTTAGGGCCAGTCTCAGGTTTTTGTGTAGCTGCCACAAAGGTTTAGATCAAACAAACATGATCCCCCCGAATACCTGCCTGGGTCCCAGTGGATGCCTCAAGCTAGTCTTCGTTTCTATGGCTTCAATGTCGATTCTTCCCAAGTTTAAAGGCCATATACAAGGGTACCATAGTTAGCCTAAAAGTTTACCCTAAGATTAGCCTATTTTTAATTGTACTGTCTTCTTTACCTAGAATCATGGAGATGAAAGTGTTCCCAGAAATTGCACTCCCTTGTTCTACCCTGTCATTGTATGAATGAGGACACAGAAGCTCACTCGAAGAGCTAACATGGCTCACCTGGTATCTCAGAATAAATGGGTGGCCGAGCCAGCCGCAGACAGGCCTGTGGCTTCTTATTCCCTCTCCAAGTCTCTTGCTACTGTGAATGCCTTGGTTTCGGTGTAAATAAATTGAATGAGGTATTTCCTAAAAGCAGAGTGAGGGAGATGGCGAGTGAGTGGGTATTGGATTCCTGAAGTAGGCAGAAAGGCACAGAGAAAATGAGTAGACCCAACTCACAAATGTTGCCTGCGGCTAGACCTTTATACATTTAATATACGATGATAATAATAATAGATCCACTCAGCCGCTCTTTTCTTCCGAGGGACCAAATTCGCCTGCGCTTTTCAATGGTCAGATAGGAATGATATTCGGGGGCAATGACATTCCATATACATTTTGCCCTTGACGTCCCAGGGTACACCTTCCTTGAGGGTTATAATTCTTTAGCTGGCTTCGAGTCTACTCCTGGTTCTCACACCAATGACTTACACCCAAGAGTGTATATCTATTATAATTGCTACCTAAAGAGAATAAGAATTACAGATAAGTAATTTTCTTTTTCTAATCTAACCCCCTGGAGGCATTTTAGCAGGTGATGACAGGCATTTCTGCTATAATTTATACAATTTCATTTTTCTTAATCATGGATTTTAGTTCTCTTACGTCACCTGCTTGAAATGAAGCAGAATTTTTTGGTTGCTGCTTTTACATTTATAGTCTCACTTGTAAAGTGTTTGAAAGGTCCACACAATTATGAGAAATTCAGATTAGCGTCTTCTCTGAAATGGTTTTCTCCTAATTGCGTCCAAATCCTTTTAAAACAATTTATAAAGTATGAATTTAGGTGCTACGGTGGGACACCATATTTCAAGTACTTAAGTAAAAGTGAAAAGTTAATAAGTGGACATTTATAGCTATTTACCTAGGCAGATAAATTGATGATTAAGAATGTATACCTCAAATAATTCGTATGGTACAACATAAAAGAAAATTTAGGAAATGTTGAGGAGTGGGTTTGGGTAATTCATTTTTGTGGTTCTCATCTTTTTTTTTTTTTTTTTGGTTCTCATATCTAACACAATGCCTGATGCCTGAAAATATGTCAGTAAATGTTGGTGATTTGTGTTTAATGTATTTAAAATGTCATCAAATAATGCAACATTCTGACAACACCTTTCAACCTCACACCCACTCCTTCAAAGCCAACTCAGTGCGGCCAGCCCTAAGGAATCCAAGTCAAAGCAGTGCTCCCCAGTGCAGAGAGTCCAGATGTTCTGATATAGCCCAAGATCATCTGAGATCCAGAACTATGGGTGGCAACATCACTGATGGATCAGCAGATCTGTTTAGGGGGTTAATAAACAAGATTTTGTTGGAATCGAATGCAATAATATAGAATGGAATGAACATGAACAGAACGCATCTCCCACGGTAAGAGAAAGCACTGTTTTGTGAAATTCTTTCTTTCCCTGTGTACAATGGGCTAGGTTATGTGATAAAATATATTTCTTCCTTTGATTCAAAACAAGTTTGAAAACCACTATAGTAGGTTGAATAGAGGCTCCCACAATGATATGTCCATATTCTAATCCCTGGAACCTATCAATGGGACCTCATGTGGAAAAAGGTTCTCTGTGGATGTAATTAAGATAAGGGTCTCAAGATGACTAGATCATCCTTGATTATATGGGTGAGCCCTAAATCCAATGACACATGTTCTTATAAGAGAAAGACAGAGGGAGACATGAGACAGACTGAAGAGAAGGAAACAATGTGATCACAGACGCAGAGACTGGTGTGGTGTGCACACAAGTCAAGGATACCTGGAGCCACCAGATGCTGGAAGAATCAAGGAAGGATCCTCCCCTAGAGCCTGTAGAGGGAACACGGGCACGCAGACTTCTTGATTTCAGACTTCTAGCCTCTAGACCTGTGATAGAATAAATTTCTGCTGTGTTAAGCTACCCAGTTGCTGGTAATTTGCTGCAGCAGCAACAAGAAACAAGAAGTATAGTCACTGATCTTAAAAAAGAAGAAAAAAAAAAATTCTAGGTGTTTACAACTCCAGAATCAGTCTTATCCCAAACCAGTCTCCACCAAAATCCCAGAGTTACCCAAAACATGAAATTCATTCTAGTCCAAAGTTCACCAATACTTTTTTAAAGTCTTGCCTTTTATAAGAAGCCTAAATATCTGAGGACCCACAATCTGATACAGCCCCAGGGAAGGAAAAAGAACCCCACACACTCACACACAGTCATCAACACCAGATAAAGACAATCCTCAGCCTGCTGTCATCGGACAAGGAAATTTTCTGAAGCTTAATTTTCTGTGAAGCTATTATTTTATTCAATTTTCCTAGAATAAATTTGTAATAATAGCAATGCTTCTTCAAACTCAAAAGATGGACTGGAAAAATCACCATTTCAGACTTTTCCCTAGCCACTAGGGCCAGCAAAAAAGGGAACTTGGCAAGGGTGAGAAAAGATGGGTCATTTCATAATAATATAATTGTCAATTCTCACTATATTCTTTCCCAGATTGACAAAAAGGAGCATTGTGTCTGGAGATGTAGGTATATTATACATGAGCCTTTAGCGACTGTAAGCTATCCAAGCTGCATGAAATATAATTCAAGCATGATAAAGGGGAATTGTAGGTGCTTGTAACAAACCTGTTGTAGTCTTCATATCAACCGTAATTAGTGTTATGAATTACCAAGTACCAACCACAGCTTAAAGCAATTGACTTTTTTTGGTTTTTCTCCAGATTTACATGAGGACCTTCGTTCATGTCATTTGAAGTAACCAACACCTATGTGAAAAACACAAGAGGCAAGACATACCAAATTTTGTTCATTCACTTAGTCATCATCTTTCCATTTTAATGTGAATGACTCTACACTAGTACTAGAACACCTAGTACAATGCTTTGCACATAGTAGTCACTCAGTAAGTACACTGAACCTAAATGGATTACGTATTTTGAGAAGGCAGTAAAAACTAGATGTTTGGGATAATTATCAAGTGGGAAAAAGTAGAAGTGGACATATGAATAATTGTGACAAAAATCAACAACTAGCTCATTGCGTTTCTGACCAGTGTGCCCTTTTCCCCTTACATTTAAAAAGAGAGAGTGAGAGACAGAAAAGAGGGAGGGAAGGAAGGAAGGAAGGGAGCGAGGGAGGGAGGGAGGGAAGGAGGGAGGGAGGGAGGGAGGGAGGGAGAAAGGGAAAGATTAAATGAAGAAGGAAAGGAAGAAAAGAAAGATAGATCAAGACAACCAAGATTTTCAAACTTCATGTGCCCCCACTAATAATAAGCTGGTTGAATTTCAAACCTCTCATCAACCATAATCCCTTCAATCCCCAGCAAGCCACAGCAAATAAAAATTCACTGGACTCTTTCAGGCCTTGCAAAGACAAACCACCGCTCATCAAGGATATGTTGACATTGATGAATTGCTCACTTCATACTCATGACACTGTGAAAGTGATTTGTGTACATTAGGGTGGCCATAAAAGATGACACAGGAAGCCCTCAGGAGTGAACCAAGACAATGAAGAGGAGGGATGGTTGGTGACAGTCAGGAAGCCCCAAGAGTGGGTCAGGATGGGGTAATCACGGTGGCATCTGAAGTCCACAAGGAAGCTACCTGCACAGGTGGCAGAATTGGGTACAACCATTTTTAAAGTTAATATTCCTTTGCCTTTCTGGGCAAATAGTAGGAGGCTACTATAAAATTATGGAAACAATCCTAGATTTGAACCTGCCCTACCCTTGAACAGGCGACTTCACTTCTCTAAGCCTCAGTTTTTCCCTTCAGTGAAATTATGATAACACCAAGCTTCAGGTTGTTATGACTATTCATTACTTAATGTCTGTTAATGTGCTAGGCACAGTAATGGATATCGCACTCAATAAAGTTTTACAATTTTGTAAGTGAAATCCTGTAGTCAGCTGTCCAGGGATCACTGTAGCCTAGTATCATCTAGAAAAGGGTGTATTATTAAGTTAAATTTTCTTCAAATACAAATTAGTACCTTTCTTCAGTGAGGATAAAACTGAAAAACCAGGTTTCCTTCGGCCCAGCCTTCAGCCTCCACCAGCTTTCTAAACAAGGATCCCTAACACTGCCTCTCAACTGCTCAAAACCTCAGAGAGGCCAGGTGCGGTGGCTCATGCCTGTAATCCCAGCACTTTGGAAAGCCAAGGCAGTCACATCACCTGAGGTCGGGAGTTTGAGACCAGCCTGGCCAACATGGTGAAACCCCGTCTCTACTAAAAATACAAAAATTAGCCGGGCATGGTGGCATGTGCCTGTAGTCACAGCCACTCGGGAGGCAGAGGTGAGAGAATCGCTTGAACCTGGGAAGTGGAGATTGCAGTGAGCCGAGATTGTGCCATTGCACTCCAGCCTGGGCAACAGAGCGAGACTTCCTTTCAAAAAAACAAAAAAAAACCCTCAGAGGTTCAGTTCAGCGTGCTTCTCACCTTCCATTTCATTAGGATTTCATTCAAGGCAGTGCAGTAGACTGGAAAGAGCTCGTACCTAAGAGTCAGTCAAAACTAGATTTAAATGCTAGTCCTGCCACTTGGTAAGAGGCAACCTCCAGCAAGTCCTTTAACTTCTCTACACCTCAGTTTCCCCAACTGCAGAAAAGCAACAATAACACTTTACAAACAGGAAATAACAAAAGGGAGAAATAAACTTATTTGGGGACAGTAGTTTTAGGGGTTGAAAACTATGACATTCTCGCAAACAATTCTCAATACATGCTGCAAAGTTGGTACTCAATAAAGTCAAACGTTTTCTTTCTTTTCCAGCCTTATTCCAAACCTCACATCCTTTTCTCCTGCATTCCACCTCAAACCAAGGGGTCCCTTTCGAAGCCTGCACCTTCGCACCTTGGCAGCGCTCATTCTGTGATTCTGCCTGGAGTGCTGTTCTCCATCCCTAAACATCTGAATCCTACCCAGTCTTCAAGACTGAAGTTAAACAGCATCATTCCCACAAAGCCACCCTTCTGCCCAACAAAAACAATACTCCTCTTTCTGAACTTCCTAACCTTTGTCTTTGAGCTTCTTGCAACGCTTCACTTTGTGTTTGCAGTCATCACAGCTCTAAGGCCTATATCCACCCAAAAGCAAATTTTCTAAGGGTGCAGTCTCCATCTGTACTTTCTTTCAGAATCAGTGCCTTACAGGCCTGGTGCATCTCAAGCACTTGAAAAATTTTTTTGAGTCAATAAATCAATAACAAATTATGTGCATTCAAAGAAAATTTTATATGAAATATCTATGCTCAATTAACAAATAAGAAATTTAAGCAGGGTACGGTGGCTCATGCCTGTAATCCCAGCACTTTGGGAGACCAAGGCGGGCAGATCATGAGGTCAAGAGATCAAGACCATCCTGGCCAACATGGTGAAACCCCATCTCTACTAAAAATACAAAAATTAACTGGGTGTGGTGACGCATGCTTGTAGTCCCAGCTACTCGGGAGGCTGAGGCAGGAGAATCATTTGAACCCAGGCAGCAGAGGTTGCAGTGAGCCACGATCGTACCACTACACTCTAGCCTGACGACAGAGCGAGACTCCGTCTCAAAAAAAGATATTAGATTAACTATCTGCACTAAGCCAGAGATTCTCTGTCTTATTCCATTTTACTGTATTTGTGTAAATAAAGTAATTTGCATGTGTTCCCCAGCAAGTTTAAGAAGGTATCTAATATGGTTTGTTTCCGTGTCCCCACCAAATCTCATGTTGAATTGTAATCCCCAACGCTGGAGGTGAGGCCTGGTGAGAGATGATTGAGGATGGATACATGGGGACATTGGGGACAGATTCCTCATTAATGGTTTAGCTCCATCCCCTTGGTGTTTTCCTTAAAACAGTGAGTGAGTTCTCATCATTTAAAAGTGTGCGGCGCCTCCCGCATCTCTCTCTTGCGCTTGTTCTAGTCATGTGACATGTCTTCTCCCCCATCCACCTTGCACCATGATTGTAAGTTTCCTGAGGGCTCCCCAGAAGCCAAGTAGATGCCAGCATCTTGCTTCCTGTACAATGTGTACAACTGTGAGCCAATTAAGCCTCTTTTCATTATAAATTACCCAGCCTCAGCTATTTCTTTATAGCAGCGTGAGAATAGACCAACCCAGTATCCAATACCTGCTTTCAATATTCCAAACATTTTAAGACCCTTCATTTTCTGTAAAAAGCAAATGACTTTAATTGTGCTACTTTCTAGCATCTGACAGCTTTGGGGCTTTGTGTAACAGAAATCAAA
The DNA here is from genome assembly GCF_049350105.2 of Macaca mulatta. Lineage (NCBI taxonomy): Eukaryota > Metazoa > Chordata > Mammalia > Primates > Cercopithecidae > Macaca > Macaca mulatta. The sequence goes on from NC_133409.1 coordinate 175,016,792, forward strand.
GCAATTAGTAATTTCATTAATTTGATGGTGCAAAATGTATCAAAAATATCACCTGTCTTTGTGTACACTAGTGAATTGACTGAAGTTTTTTCTCTTTTAATTTGTTTAGGTTCATATAAATGACACATCAAGCATAACTAAATAATCCAGCTTCCTGAAAATGCATCTGTATAAATCCTCTAAAATTTGTTTAATTTTTTAAAAATCTTTAGCACTTTAGAAAAGCTAATTAGCCAGGCACAGTGGCTTACACTTGTAATCCCAGCACTTTGGAAGGCCAAGGCAGGTGTGTGACTTGAGCTCAGGAATTCAAGACCAGTCTGGGTAACATGGCAAAACCCCGTCTCTACAAAAAATTACAAAAGTCAGTTGTGCATGGTGGCAGGAGCCTGTAGCTCCAGCTACTTGGGAGGCTGAGGTGAGAGGATCGCTTGAGCCCAGGAGGCAGAGGTTGCAGTGAGCCAAGATCACGCCACTGCACTCCAGCCTGGGCAACAGAGCCAGACCTCATCTCAAACAAACAAACAAACAATCAAAAAGTGAACTCCTTACTGAGGACAATGCAAAGAATAAACTAGGTTATGTGTAAGGTCAATGATGCCTTATGCTTGCACCCTGCCTTAATATATTTTCTCTTTGCCATGCAAAGAGTCTGTGTCTTGGGAAACAGAAACTAAACCTAATGCATTATTACTCTGGCTGCCACTTTGTTCAGGATTTAGAGACAGCCCATTGATAGAGAATCACACAATGGTTTTTCAAGATATATTATGATTTATGTGTCCTGAATAAGGGAAGAATGTTACATTCTGATGATGAAGACACTACCAGCCTGAAATCTAACCCTGTCCAGTTCTGTAACCTCTAACAAAACCTGGCACCTGAGAGTGCCTGTCTTTTAAAATTCAGGGCACAATATTTTCTCCACTGTATAAGAATATTTTGAAAGCTCATTTTTTAAAATATAGAGCATTTTGACAGAAAGTGATCTTTATACTGATAAACCTCTGAGAGATTTAATGGCCAATATTAGTTTATCAATTCTGCTCTCCAGGACGTTAAAATGCACCCTAAACTCTTCTTCAGTGATATAAGTGTTTTCTACTAAAATCATTTGATGACAATGTAGCAGGTTATCCAACATGACAGACCACAGGATTAAACTACACACTTATCAGCAAAATTTTAAAACAAAAAAAATAAAAAGTAGAAGCTGACTAAAATAACTAAATTGAAAAATTCACTAGAGAAGTTCAAAAGCAGGCCTGACCAGGCAAAATAAAGAATCAACTTTGAAGACAAATCACTCGAAATTGCTGAGTCTGAGGAACAAAAATAAAAAAGAATGAAGTGAACAGAGCCAAAAGGACTTACAGGACACCATCAAGAGGATGAGTATGAAAGTTCAGAAGGAGAAAAGAGAGAGAGAAAAGCAGAAATCATTTGGAGAAGCAATGGCTAAAAACTTCCCAAATTTGAGAAAAGACATGTAGTTACAAAGAATCTCTGCAAACTCCAAGTAGGATAAACTCAAAAAGACCTATACTCAGATACATTATAATCAAACTTTAGATACTAAGGAGAGAATCTTGAAAGCAGCAAAAGAAGAATGTTTCATCATGTATAAGAGGTCCTCCATAAAATTATTGGTGGATTTCTCAAGAGAAACCTTGCAAGCCGAAGGTAGTGGTGCAATATATTTAAAGTGCTGGGGGGGAAATCATCAACTAAAAATTCTATATTTGGCAAAGCTGTCCTCCAAAAGTGAGGGAAAAATCAAGACATTTTAAGATAAACAAAAAGCTGAGGTCATTCATTACCACTAGAGCAGCCCTACAAGAAATGCCAAAGGGAGTCCTTCAAATCAAAATGAAAGGATGCTAGAAAGTAAATCAAAGCCATCTGGAAATATAAAGTTCTCCAGTAAAAGTAAATACATGAACAGATATAAGAAACAGTATTATTTTAATTTTGGCTGTAATTTCACTTTTTGTTTTCTATAGGATTTAGAAACAAATGCATAAAAATAATTGTAAATGATAATGGGTACATAATACAACAAGATATAATTGATGACATTGATAAAATAAAGTTGATGAACTGAGCTGTAAGAGAATAGACTTTTTATATACAATTGAAGTTAAATTGGTTTTAATTTAAAATACATTGTTATAACTTTAGAACATTACAAGTAATCTCCATGGTAACCACACACAAAATATCTACAGAATATACACAAAAAAAGCAGGGCGTGATGGCTCACCCCCGTAATCCCAGCACTTTGGGAGGCGGAGGTGGGTGGATTATGAGGTCAGGAGTTCAAGGCCAGCCTGGCCAAGATGTTGAAACCCTGTCTCAACTAAAAATACAAAAATTAGCCGGGCGCGGTGACAGGCACCTGTAATCCCAGCTACGCAGGAGACTGAGGCAGGAGAATCACTTGAACCCGGGCAGCAGAGGTTGCAGTGAGCTGAGATCACACCACTGCACACCAGCCTGTGCTACAGAGTGAGACTCCATTTCAAAAATAAATAAATAAATAAAATTTTAAAAATTAAAAAAGAATATACACAAAAGAAAATGAGAAGGGAATGAAAATGTGTCATTACAAAAAATTAAACACTAAGGAAGGCAGGAAATGAGGAACAAAAAAAAGCTATTACACATGCAGAAAACAATTACTAAAGTGGCCAATGTAAGTCCTTTCATGTCAGTAATTACTTTAAATGTAAATGGATTAAAACCCTCAATCAGAAGACATAAATGAACAGAATGGAGTAAATAAAAAAATAAAAATAAAAATAACAAAACAGGACTCAACTATCAACTCCCTATAGGATACTCACTTTAGATCTAAAGACATGTACAGCCTAAAAGTAAAAGGATGAAAAAGACATTCCATGCAAATAGTAACCAAGAAAGAGCAAGAGTAGCTATACAAGTATCAGAACAATATTGACTTTTAGTCAAACACTGTTACAAGAACAAGAGTAGCTATACAAGTATCAGAACAATATTGACTTTTAGTCAAACACTGTTACAAGAAGGATATTATATAATGATAAAGAGTGATTTCACCAAGAATATATAACAATTATAAACATGTCTGCACCAAACATCAGAACTCCAAAATATATGAATGAAATATTGACAGCTTAAAGGAAGAAACAGATAGATCTACAATAACAGAAGGAGACTTTGCTACCCCACTTTCAGTAATAAATACACCAGCCAGATAGAAAATCAGTAACGAAATACAAACATCTAAAGGAGCTGAAAATATTTTACCTCAAAATATGCCATTTGTCATATTTTGGGAAGGCTATACAGAAGGCCTGCAAACACAAGAACAGCCCTGCAAAGCTGTCTGTTGAGAGGAAAGGTTACATCTGTAGAGGAAATAAAATGAAGTAAACAACAGATGCAAATAAGCTTTCTCTGAGACCCTCCCCCCTTATCCAGATCTAGAAAGATTAACTGAGAGTCTTACACCTTTAAAGGTCTGATAAGCAATTACCAGGGCTACCATTCATTCTTTCTGAGTCCTGATCCCTGTGACGTGTCATCTCCTTAATAAGATTACCTTTGCTCCATGCCTTTCGTCCTCTTTTCTCCCTCTCATAACCTGTCTTGGCACCATAACCTGTTTTGCCATCTTCCTCCAAGCCCCTATTCTTTCTGTAACCTCAAGAAGGTTTAAAAGCATCAACCATCTGGTCATTTCTTTGAGGTTTTCATATTTTGTATGACTTCCATGCCCAAATGCACATTAATACATTTGTATGCTTTTTTCTGTTACTCTATTATCTGTTTGTTTTATAGGCTCAAGTTAACACTTCACAGGAAAAATTTAAACTTCCCTTAACTTGAGTAACACTATGCACCAGCTAGACCTAAGATATGCAGAGCACTCCACCCCACACAGCAAAATACACATTTTTCTCAGGTCCACATGGGGAATTCTTCAGGATACACCATGTGCTACAGCATAAATATGTCTTAATAAATTGTGAAAGATTGAAATCATACGAACTATCTTTTCCAATACAATACGATGACACTACAAATCAACAGCAGAAGGAAAACTGAAAAATTCACAAATCTATGGAAATTAAACAACACACTCTTAAACAAGCAATGAGTCAAAGAATAAATCACAAGTGAAATTGGAAAATATCTTGAAATAAATAAAAATGAAAACACAACATATCAAAATTGATGAGATAGGGCAAAAGCAATAATAAGAGGGAAGTTCTAGCTACAAATGCTTACCCTAAAAAAGAAGATCTTAAATCAAGAATCTCATTAAACCCAAAACCTGCATTACCAAGTAAATAATAAAGATTAGAGCAGAGATAAATAAAATAGGGGACAGAAAAACAATAGAGATAATCAATAAAACCAAGAATTTGTTCTTTGAAAAGATCAACAAAATCGACAAAGATTTAGCTAAATTGGCTAAAAGTAAGAGAGGAGTATCAAATAACTAAAATAAGAAACAGAAAAGGAGACATTAATTCAATTTTAAGAAATAAAAGGAATTCTAAGTGTACAATAAATAATTGTATACCAACAAACAGGATAACCTAGACGAAGTGGAAAAATTTCTAGAAACACACAATCTCTCTCCCCAACTACAAATCTCATTGCACTGGTCCTGATACTTATTGTGATGGTCCTGAATAAAGTCTTTTTTACCATGCCTTAGCAACTATCATTAAATATTTTTTTCTTTAACAAGGCAAAAAACATATACACTAAAAATAAAAAACATGGATGAAAAACAAAACAAAGTATAAATAAGTGAAAAGACAACCTGTATTATGGAAGTCATATTTTAAGATGTCTATACTACTCAAAGTAACCTATAAATTTAATACAATCCCCATCGAAATCCCAATGATGTTTTATGCAGAAACAGAAATTTGTGTTTTAAAATGTATAGGAATCTCAGGAAACCTTGAATGACAGTCAAAGCAATCTTTAAAAGGAAGAACAAAATTGGAAGTCTCACACTTCCTGATTTGAAAACCTACTACAAAGTTACAAAAATCCTAACAGTGTAGTACTGGAGTGAAGACAGACATATAAACCAACAGAACAGAACAAAGAGCCCAGAAAAATAACTCCCACATGCATGGTTCAGTTATGTTTGACAAGTGTGCCAAGTCCATTTAATGGTGAAAAGACAATTTTTTCAACAAATGTGCCAGCAAAACCGATATCCAGATGTAAAGAATGAAGTTGGATGTTCACTTTATACTATCTGCAAAAATTTACTCAAAATAATTAAATACCTACACATGAGAGCTAAAATGATAAAACTCTTAGAAGAAAATATGAGAAATGCTTCATGACATTGGATATGACAATTACAGTTGACCCTTGAACATTGAGGGGCACAAACTTCCCCACCCCACCCCCGTGCCGTCAAACATGTGCATATAACTGTTGACTCCCAAAAAGCTTAACTACTAATAGCCTATTTGTTGACCAGAAGCCCTATCAATAACACAATTAACATATATTTTATGTTATATGTATTATATACTATATTCTTATTTTAAAAAGTAAACTACAGAAAAAAATGTTATTAAGAAAATCGTAAGGAAGAGAAAACATATTTACTATTCATTAAGTGGAAGTAAATTATAAAGGTCTTCATCCTTGTCATCTTCACATTGAGTAGGGTGAGAAGGAGGAGGGAGAGGAGGGGACGGTCTTGCTGTCTCAGTGGTGGTAGACGCAAACGAGGCGGAGGAGTTGGTAGGGGAGGCAGGAGAGGCAGGCACACGTGGGGCAAATTTTATTGGAAAACAATCCACATATAAGTGGACCTGCACATTTTAAACTAGTGTTCATCAAAGGTCAACTGTATGTATATATATGTATATATGTATGTATATACGTATGTATATGTGTGTATAAATATATATACACACACATACACACACACATGCACACACAATAGAATATGATTTAGTGTTCAAAAGAAAGGAAATTCCAAGATATGCTACGACATGGATGAACCTTCAGGATACTTTGCAAAGTGAAATTATCCTGTCACAAAAAGACAATTATTGTATGACTCTACTTAGATGAGGCACCTGGAGTAGTAAAATTCATAGAGACAGAAAGCAGAATGATGATGACCAGGATTTTGTGGAAGAAGGGAGTGGAGACTTAGTGTTTAATGGATACAGAATTTCAGTTTGGGAAGATGAAAAAGTCCTGTAGATGGATGGAGATGATGGTTGCACAACAATGTGAATGGACTTAATGTCACTATACTGTACGCTTAGAAAATTGTTAAGGGGGGGAAAGCTATTAAAGAAAACGAACTTAAGAAATCTGGGCCGGGCGGGGTGGCTCACACCTGTAATCCCAGCACTTTGGGAGGCTGAGGCGGGTGGATCACGAGGTCAGGAGATCGAGACCATCCTGGCTAACACCGTGAAACCCCGTCTCTACTAAAAATACAAAAACAAAATTACCCGGGCGTGGTGGCAGGCGCCTGTAGTCCCAGCTACTCGGGAGGTTGAGGCAGGAGAATGGCGTGAACCCGGGAGGCGGAGCTTGCAGTGAGCCGAGATGGCGCCACCACACTCCAGCCTGGGCGACAGAGCGAGACTCCGTCTCAAAAAAAGAAAGAAAGAAATGTGGCCGGGTGCAGTGGTGCGTGCCTATAGCCCCAGCTACTCGGGAGGCCGAGGCAGGAGGATCGCTTGAATCCAGGAATTCTGGGCTGGCGCACTATGCCAATGGAGTGTCCGCACTAAGTTTGGCATCCATATGGTGACCTCCTAGGAGCGGGGGACCACCAGGTTGCCTAAGGAGGGGTGAACCGGGCCAAGTGGGAAATGCAGCAGGTCAAAACTCCCATGCTGATCAAGAAATCTGAATGCTTTTCACGTTATCAAAAATATTGAACGTAAAATACTACTGCTGAAATAATTTTTTTGTTGTAGACATTAAAGATTCCTTAAAAGATAAATGTATGCTTAATTTCTTACATGCAGTAGTTTATACTGTTACTGGCTGACTGTTATTCAGTATATCCTTCTATTCAAACAATTATCTTACCACATTTTTCGTATCTGCATACTTTTGCCCTTTTTTCAAACACCTTTTTTTCTTATTTATATTTTGATTTCCAACTTTTAAATTCAGGGATACATATGCAGGATGTGCAGGTTTGTTACATAGGTAAACATGTGCCATGGTGGTTTGCACAGATCCTCCCATCACCTATGTATCAAGCCCAGCATCCATTAGCTATTCTTCCTGATATTCTCCCTCTTTCCGTCCCCCACCCGCCCACAGGCCCCAGAGTGTGTTGTTTCCAGCAATGTGTCCATGTGTTTGCCTCATTTAGCTCCCACTTATAAGTGAGAATATGTGGTATTTGATTTTCTGTTCCTGCATTAGTTTGCTGAGGATGATGGCTTCCAGCTCCATCCTTGTCTCTGTAAGGGATGTGATCTCACCCCTTTTTATGCCTGCATAGTATTCCATGGTGTATTTATACCACATTTTCTTAATCCAGTCTATTGTTAATGGTCATTTAGGTTGATTCCATGTCTTTGCTATTGTGAATAGTGCTGCAACGAATATACACTTGCGTGTATCTTTATAACGGAATGATTGATATTCCTTTGGGTATATACCCAGTAATGGGATTGTTGCATCAAATGGTATTTGCACCTCTGGGTCTTTAAGGAATCTCCACGCCGTCTTCCACAATGGTTGAACTAATTGACACTCTCACCACCAGTGTAAAAGTGTTCCTTTCCCCTGCCCCCCACCACCTTGCCAGCATCTGTTGTTTTTTGACTTTTTGATAATAACCATTTTGACTGGCATGAGATGTTATCTCATTGTGGTTTTGATCTGCATTTCTCTAATGATCACAATCAAACAACCTTTATTAAACCATTAACCTGGAGTCAGAGATTCTAAACCTTGAGAGCTATACAGCATTGAATTATTTCAATCAAAATGAATTTGCAGAATTTTTAATAGATGGAATCATCTTAAAGCATAAGAATTAAGGAAAATAAACTCTAAAATAATCAGTATTTACAGAGCATTCTGCAAAGAGAAGACAAAAGTTTTAGAGAATGTGACCATAAAGAAGTCATATGTGGGAGTTTGAGGGTTTATAAAACAGTTTTCATATGATTGTGGTGATGGTTACATGAATATATACATGTGTTAAAATATATAGAACTATATACACCAAAAAAAACAAGTCAATAAAATTTTTTTTCAGTAACATAGATCTCCATGTTTCATCTATGTCCATCTTGTCCATTTTCTCCCAGTCATAGAATCCATATCTAAGTCCTCTCCATTGGTCACTGGAGTGATACTTGCACTTTTAGAGGATAAGAGAATAGCTAATAACCAACTTCACATGCTAGGCAAACACTCAACGACATCTTTAAGCAACTGAAGGAAGTTCATGTGAATTACATGTGTGAAAAGGCGTTCCACTTTCGGGCTCTCCTAGTTGTATCACTGATCTCTCCTTAGCTTCAGGAGAGGTATAAAGCCAGTAAATCCTAACCACCAAACATTTTCCACAAGTTCCGTGTACCAGACTATGCCTCTTGTCAGCTCCGTCTGAAAAATAATCAGACCTACATTTAATATACTTGTAACAATAGCAAAGTGCCTCGGGGATACGATGTGAAAAGTATAAGTCAGAAATCATTTTTGCTTTATTTATTATGCTGTCATATACTGTCATGTGGTAAAGGCCAAAGAACCTAATTCCCTTTGCTACTGCGATTATAGCAGCTCGCGTTTTTTATGCAGATTTCATGTTTAAGCAATGCTGACCTGGGCTCTCTTTGTAACCCAATGTTCCTGATCTGGTCTTCCCACTGTCAATACAATCTAAGTTCTCACATGGGGAAAAGTGAATTCAACCCAAGTCACCTTGCTGTTACCTTGTCATCTTTTTTGGGTGTCTTCCTAAGATAAAATTGGAATATAGAATATATCTTATATGAATATGTTTGCATCTATGTCTTTCACTATATGTATTTTAAACATACTTGTTTTATTTAGATGTTGACAATGTGGTACCAGGCCATACAGACTCAAGAGAAAAAGAATCAGTAATAGTGATCCTGTATTTAAAATGCTCATATTCTCCTCATCATAATTTTTTGCATAAATTTTAATTTTAAAAAATATTGTCCTGAAATAGTCTCTTAACTACCTAGGTTTTTGGCAGCTCCTTAAATTTTGCAGCTGAGGTAAGTGCCTAACTTATCTCACCCTAGCCCTGGATGACAGTACCAAAAATTTAAATGAAAAGTAATGGAATTTCCTTAAGAAACAATTCCAAAGACTGAGAAATATAACTTATTGATTTGGCCATTCAGAATTGGGTTTTACCAACTGTATTAGGTTCCTAGGGTTACCGTAAGAAAATACCACAAATTGGGTGGCTTAAAACGACAAAGCTTATTGTTTGACAGCTCTGGAAGAGTCTGAGATCGAGGTGTCAGCAGGGCCATCCTCTCTCTGAAGGCTCTAGGGAAGGCTTCCTGTCTCTTCCCAGCTTGTACTGGCGGCTGTCAAACTTTGGAGTTCCCTGACCTGCAGTTGTATACTTCCACTCTCTGCCTCTTCTGCCTCTGTCACATCATCTCCCTTTTTTTTTTTTTTTTTCTGGAGACAGAGTCTCACTGTATCCCCCAGGCTGGAGTGAAGTGACACAATCTCGGCTAACTGCAACGCTTGCCTCCTGGGTTCAAGTGATTCTCCTGTTTTGTCCCCCCAAGTAGCCAGGACTACAGGTGCGCACCACCACACCCAGCTAATTTTTGTATTTTTAGTAGAGACAGGGTTTCACCATATTGGCCAGTCTGGTCTCGAACGCCTGACCTCAAGTGATCCACCGGCCTCAGCCGCCCAACGTGCTGGGATTACAAGCTTGAGCCACTGCGCCAGGCCACATCATCTTCTAAAGACATCAGGCACGGATGAAGATTCTACTCTACTTCAGTAGGAGCTCTTCCTAACTATTAGGTTAATAATAGTTTTGCCGTTATTTTTAATGGCAAAAACCTCAATTACATTTGCACAAACCTAATAATTAAATCTGTAGCAACCCTATTTCCAAATAAGGTCACATTCTGAGGTACTAGGAGTTAGAACTTAAACATATCTTCATAGGGGACAACAACCAACCGAGAACACCAACCAAAACAGTTGATGATTTGATGATTCGAGTTGCTTGTGTGAGATTTGTGTGAGGCATGACTTTGCCCTGGGAACAAATAAACTAGCTGGACTGTGCCCTTTCAAATGACCAGAGTCCTCCCTTCAACCTCCCTCCTATCCACTTGATTCTCCTTCTCCTCTGTGCCTGCTTGCTGCCTGTTACTTACTGCGTATCCTCTTCCACTCTGTTCTTACTCACAGCACAGCTACTAATCCCCTGTGTCTTCCCAGTTCTGTGTTGCTGGCCACCCACATCCAATTGTCCCCCACTGGGTAAAGATCTGGAGGCCTACATATCCATTGGTCTTCAACCAGTTCCTTCCTGTCCTCTTTCAATTAATCTGGGACTCCTACTCAACTCATGTGCCTAAGCCTTGCTAAAGCCTGGTCCTGGACCTCATGTGAGGTGATTCCCATACACCTTAGCCATTTCCTAATGGCTATTTCCCTCACTGCATGAAAACAGTCTCCAAAGCTCCTACTCTGAGATACTATCAGACTCAGGATTCCGTGGGGGTAGAGGGGCACCAGGGAAGAGAGACGGCGGACACAGAAAAGGCAGCATTTGTCTCTCACTTCCACACACTGGCATTCTCTTCTTCCTGGGCAGCCACCACCTTAGAGCGGTAAACCATTTGTTTAATCACTTTGCTTTTCTCTGACTGCTAGTAATGAAATGCTGCACTCCCTGCAATAATTTCCTGACTATTTGCTAAGATTCATCTCTGACATTTCATTAAATATGATCATTTAACTGTACAAGTACAAATGCATTTTTAATTTAGCTTACTGCAGATATTACAGATGTGGGGAAATGAATTCGTATTGCTTTAGGACAAATATATCATTCACATATGCATGCCACAAAAGAACAAATTATTAAAAATTACTGAAACTTCCATGAAGATTTATATTTAACTTTCCCATTTTCAATCTCTATGTCATCGTGAAAACACATAGCATGTCACTTTGTCAGCCACAATTCTATGAAGAATGTATGGGTGGGTCCACAAGGATATTGATCAATAGCCTCCATCTCTGTTGTTGACATACAGTGTAGAACTAAAAGAGATGGAGGTTGAGTTTCAAATGTGAAGTTATGAGGTTAGCAGTCTTATCACTAGGCAGTAGGCTACTTACCTTCTCTACAAAAGAAAACAGTAATAGGAAGTGTATCTTCTATCCCACGTACTATAAATCCAACTGTAATTTATGCTAAAGTTTCATTTTATAGAAAAGTACACAAAGTGTAAATTAACATTTTTGAATGTCTTCTTGGTACATAATTGTCATTGGATTCAAAACTGACTGATGAAAAAACAAGGCTGGGTTCCAGCCTGATTTATGGTGGTTTGACTTAGGATTTTTCGACTTTACCATGGTGCAAAAGCAATAAGCTTTTCAGCAGAAACCATACTTCAAATTTTAAATTTTGATATTTTCCCTTGCTAGTGGCACGCAATATGATACTGCCTCATAATGATGTTCTGAATATATTTAAGGTAGGATAGCCTGAGCTACGATGTTCAGTAAGTTAGGTGTATTAAGTGTATTTTCTACTTTCAATATTTTCAACTTAAAATGGGTTTGCAAGGACATAACCTCATCATAAGTCAAAGAGCATATGTATTAGCACATAGCATGTCAAGTGTTACCATAAAATATACTTTTATTGCTGTGGAAAGAAATGAACGTATTTTCAAAAAATCTTCAAGATATGTTTTAGGCAGAGGACCAAAACAAAATAATAGAAGCAATCATTTGAAGCAATTACTTAGAATAAAATTCATTCCAAATGTGGAAATAAGAAGCTCATCATTTCTAGATATTGAAAAGTTAAAAGAACTGAAGTATCCTTCAAACATAAGACACTAATCAAATAAAAATAAAGAATAAAGAGCAGTAAGAAGTAAGTTTTCCTCTCAGCCTACTCTTTTGTGTGTTTTAGGTCCACATTTTGACTAGGAAATCAAAGTAAAATATTTTATCCACATCCCCAGATTACTCATGTACAGTCAAGCTCTCTGTGTAGTTTCCAAGCCATTTATTAATTTCAAGGTTTGAAACTTGGAAAGGATCTTTGAGATCACGTGAATTATTTTACAAATAAGAAAAATGGGCTGGGCGTGGTGGCTGATGCCTTTAATCCCAACACTTTGGGAGGCCAAGACAGGTGGATCGCTTGAGCCCGGGAGTTTGAGACCAGCCTGGGCAACATGGTGAAACTCTGTCTCTACAGGAAAAAAAAAAAAAAAGCATGGTGGTTTGTTCCTGTGGTACTAGCTACTCCAGAGGCTGAGGTGGGAGGATTGCTTGAGCCGAAAAGGTGGAGGCTGCAGTGAACCGAGATCACACCACTGCACTCTGTCACAGAGTGAGACCCTGTCTCAAAAAAAAACAAAAAGAAGGCCGGGCGCGGTGGCTCAAGCCTGTAATCCCAGCACTTTGGGAGGCCGAGACGGGCGGATCGCGAGGTCAGGAGATCGAGACCATCCTGGCGAACACGGTGAAACCCCGTCTCTACTAAAAAAATACAAAAAACTAGCCGGGCGAGGTGGCGGGCGCCTGTAGTCCCAGCTACACAGGAGGCTGAGGCAGGAGAATGGCGGGAACCCGGGAGGCGGAGCTTGCAGTGAGCTGAGATCCGGCCACTGCGCTCCAGCCCTGGCGACAGAGCGAGACTCCGTCTCAAAAAAAAAAAAAAAAAAAAAAAAAAAAAACAAAAAGAAAAATTGAAACTCAGATAATTTGCGTGAACACACAACACATCAGCAGCCAAACCCAAACCAAAAGCCAGGGTGCCTGATTCCCGGTCAGCATGTGATCCTCAAGGAATTCCTACAGTTCATAAAGGCAGGCGATATAAGCACCACTTTGCATATGAGGATCTCAAACTCTACAACCAAAGGGCCAGAAAGCAGCTGAGCAATTGCCCATTATCTGAGTGACGTGCAGCTTACCTGCCCATGACAGGGAAGATTAGAAGGGTGAAGAGATAGCAGGGTGTTACAGGAATTTTCCTCATCAGCTTTTCAAAAAAATACCTAACCTCACAGACCTACTGGCTTCCAGTTTCGAACTCAGTGAAAATCTATCAAGGTTACTTTTATGTGTCAACTTGACTGGGCCACAGGGTGCCAAGATATTTGGTCAAACATTGTTCAGGATGTTCCTGTGAGGGCCCTTCTAGATGAAGTTAACATTTGAATCAGGAGACTGAGAAAAGTAGACTGCCCGCCCAAATGTGGGTGGGCCTCATCCAATCAGTCAAAGGCCTCAATAGATCAAAAAGGCTGAGCTCCCTCAGGTAAGAGAGCATTCCTCCTACCTGACTGCCTTCAAACTGGTACATCAGTTTCTTCCTGCCTGTGGACTCAAACTGAGACTCCGTCTCTTTCTCAGGCCTTCGGACCCAGACGGGAACCGTACCATCAGCTCTCCTGGTCTCCAGCATGACAACTGCACATCTTAGGACTTAGGGTCTTGTCAGCCTTCATCGTCACATAAGCATTTTTATTTCACACATACACACACACAGACACACACACACACACCCTACTGGCTCTGTTTCTCTGAAAAATCCTGAATACAATGTCCCTGGTGTCTTTTTATTTCGCACCATCTATAATTGCTTTTTACATTTTCAATTTTCTGTTCATGAGAAATGTTAGCTCAGGCAAACGTTGCAGAAATACAAAGCCCAAAAGAGTGTGCAGAAATACAAAACCCTGCATGCCAGAGCTGCTGGATCACAGTTCGAAAATAGATGCCACATCCACATCACACAGACATTCTCTAACCGTGCGGCAACGAAAAGGCTGCCATTCTCCAGGCCACAGTTTGGTGTGAAACTGACTGACCCGATCGTCTTGATTTTTCCCTTCAGAGGAGGTTTTGAAATATCACACAGAGCAATCACACCACTTTCAAGATTACTGGCACTGCTTCCATCACTCACACTTGATTTGGATTTCCTTCCTACTAATGAAACAGGAGACTCTTTCTCCCCCACCAAGCCTTAAAGCGGGATGTTTCCAGGTACATTGAATTGGTGAGAGGCGGTTGTGCCTAAGTTTTCTTAGTTTTGAGTGGTAGCATAGGATCCTTTTGCTAATTGACGGATCTATTAGGCCAGCCAGTAAGAGCATTAATTCATGTGCCTGCGCAACACCTCCATTTACAAGTGTTATCATTCTGCTCCTGTGGGAAGTGATGGCAGTGAATACGGCTGCGTGCCTGGGGGGCTTTGACCGCTCATCAGCATTGAGGGGGAACGCACCCATTCCAAAGTGAGAAGGTTGAAGTGAGGTTATCATTGACCTAGATTTTTTTCCTTCAACCACAGGGGCAAACATGTCATTTTTCAAAACCTGCTAATTCAAATAGACTTTGAATACAAGTGTCAAAATATGAAGAGAATAATTCTGTCTCTTCAAGACTTCACCAACAGCTGGATCAAGAATAGAAGTGAACGACTTTGCTACCATAAGTGTTTTTAAATCTGTTTAGTATGTGAGTTTGCCATTGAGTACAGCACTCAGACATAACAGTAAGGTTTTGCACTGCGTCTTTAATTTAAGATGTCTGGCAGCACTTTCTTTTGTCTTCTTCAAGAATAATTGCATTGCTTCAGTTACTTCTAGGGCACTGGAAGAAGTTGAACGCCCTGATTGCTCAAACAAATATTTTCCTTTTTATCGTGGGTGGCAAAGAAGCAGCAGCTGTATTCTGACTGAGGTGTGAAGAGCATAGATGATTCAACCCCCTGAAATGAGACACTGGCTTGCCTTCCTACAGCAGTACCCTGAGGAGAAGTATGGTAGACACAGCTTAACTGCATTTCCATCCTCTCCTCCTAGTTTTTTTTAAAGGCTGATATAGTTCAGATGTTTGTCCCCTTCAAATCTCATATTGAAATGTGACCCTAATGTTGGAAGTGGCGCCTGGTGAGTGGCATTTGGGTCATGGGGGAGGATCCCTCATGAACGGCTTGGTGCCATCCCTACAGTAAAGAAAGTTTCTGGCCAGTCGTGGTGGCTCACGCCTGTAATCCCAACACTTTGGGAGGCTGAGGTGGGCGGATCATCTGAGGTCAGGAGTTCGAGACCAGCCTGACCAACATGGAGAAGCCCCATCTCTACTAAAAAATACAAAATTCGCCAGGCATGGTGGCACATGCCTGTAATCCCAGCTACTCAGGAGGCTGAGGCAGGAGAATTACTTGAACCCGGGAGGTGGGAGTTGCGGTGAGCCAAGATTGCACCATTACACTCCAGCCTGGGAAACAAGAGTAAAACTCCGTCTAAACAAAAAAAAAAGAAAAGAATGAGTTTCTGCTCTATTAGTTCATGAGAGTTCATGAACAACAGTTCATGGTCTATAGAGTCTGCCACGCCTCCTCCTCTCTCTCTTGCTCCCCTTCTCACCATGAATCATGCCTGCTCCCCCTTCACCTTCCCCTATGGTTGAAAGCTTCCTGAGGCCCTCAGCAGAAGCAGGTGCTGGCGTCATGCTTCCTGTATGATCTGCAGAAACCCTGGCCAAATAAACCTCTTTTTTTTAAATAAATTGCCCAGCTTCAGGTATTCCTTTATAGCAATGCAAAATGGACTAACACAAGTACCAACCAAAGCTTTATATAGGATGCCAATGTGACCCATAGGCCAGCCCAGTTCGGCAACGAACAACGAGCTTCGTGTAAAAGGAATGCCTGCAGTTTCTCTACCTATATGAAGTTTGGTCCAGAACCGCCACATTTACCCAGTTGTATCCCAGTCCGTATCTTGACTGTTACAGATCTGTGCTCGTTTGTCAATAGCCCCTCTGGTTCCCATCTCTCCCCAACAAGCTTGATGTTCGAAATGGCTACCTCTCCAGATCTTTGAATTCTGATCTGTCTCCCGCTATGGTGTGCCAGATCCATGAACTGGATCTGAGACTGATAACGACTTTGCTGTTTGGAAGCAACTTCTCAACCTGAGTCCTGTGCCTGCAGGTAGTTCCTATTAGAAATGAGTCACCCATTGGATAGCAGGCATGAGTGGTCACACATGGAAGGCAGAGTACTACTGGAAGGGGGAAAGTGAGCTTTCCATTCAAGCATAAATCCCCATAAGGTTTCCCCACCTTAAGCTACCCATAACCAACCTGGAAAATGTACATCAGCAAAGGTCATCTCCATAGGGCTTGGCCATCCTCTTTGGTACTCCTTTTCATCCTCCGAAGCCCTGCTTCTCCCATCCCTTGTACAAGCACCAACCCTCTCATTACCTTTCTGCCACCTTCTGCTTTCAAGAAAGGAGGTAGTGTCAGTTTTTCACACCCCAAAGGCAGACCAGGCTGTGCTGCCTCTGGTTGTGCTGCCTCTGGTCTGGTAATAATCAGTTACTTGGTGCCCATCACATGGAAGGCCCTGCTTGATGAGAGAAGCAACATGGTAGAGAACTGACAGCACCAGGCTGAGTCCAGAGACCTGAACACAGGCGCAGCTGCACTAAGGCACTCCGTGACTACCTGCAGGGACTCCAGTTTCCTCATCTCTGAAACAATAGCACTGGGCTAGGTCATGTCGAAGAGATCTATTATTCTAGGCACCTGTGGACTTAAATTTGCACAGTATGTTATACTTTTCAACACATTTTCATTCATTCATTCATTCAACATATATTATCTCAGGCTTCGTGTCAAAACAGCCTGTGACGTGGATCAGGAAGATAGTATTACTACCCCCCACATTATAAATGAGGACTCTGAAGCTCAGTGAGATGACATGACTTCCACCAGGTCACATCTGTCTGAAAAGACATAGTGTGTGGTTACATAGACAGAACTCATGCAGAAAAGGAAAAATAATAATAAAAGGTAATATCTGTTTTGTAAGGCAGTAAATACTATGGAATTCAGTGGGACCACCCCGCTGTCCCAAGCCCCAAATAACACTTGAGACAACTTTACTTGGAAAAAAATACTTCCCAATGGCAACATGGGTCCAACAAGAATGGGAAAGCAGGTTTTAGTAAATGATGGTGCTCCAAAAAGCTACCCCTGGCAAGAGGAACAAAAGGAACAACGGATTTCATGAGTGGTTACCATTTTCCTGGATCCACCCTGGCAGAGCATATTGCTTTGACTCTGCTTGGAAATGTGTTGATTTGGGAGTAATAACAAGTAACTATTAAATGTTATTTCTGGGCCACAAATAAGAGGAGTTCTCACAGAGTTCTAGAGTGAGTTTTTACTTACAATGAATAGAAATCGGGGGGAGAGAAAATTTTCACTGACCCAGATTGAGTTACATACTTTGTCATATATCAAGGGTATTTCTGATCACCAAGGAGATGCTATCCCAATCTTATCATTAGCCAAAGAAAAAATCTCACTTTTATAAAAATTACCAAAATACCTAATTTTAATTTTGGTGGTAATATGGCTGAAATGCCCTATCACACAAGACATCGATTTCCCTTTTCTAAAGTAATTAATAATGTAATGTCCCACCTCTGCCCTAATTATCCCTCTGAGAAATTAAAGCAGGGGGTAAAAACATTCTCCTGGATGACATACGTAGCACTTGTGGTTTTCCTTCACTTCTCACGCTTAAAAAAATAAAATGTTATACATAAAGGCAATGTTTCAATTATTTTTACAATCCAAGCTCTTGTTTGTTCTTAAATCAAAATGTAATGTGTTACTTTTAATGCATGTTTGAATTTACTTGCCTTAAATTGCATGGCTCAAAGAGGTAGGACTGTGGACATATGATTCCATTGTTATGGCATTTCTAGTGCTGCTCGCATACACGCAAGTACCTAATGGAGGTGCAAGCAAGAATTAATGCCAGTGAAGATGATGATGATGATAATAATGATGATGATAAGGCTCATAATGTTAACAATAAAGTCTACTTCATCAATAACTTCTGCACCAGATATAAGCCATGTTTCTATGGTTTTAGAATTTCTTCCCTTTTTCAGTAATACCAGGTTTCACTAAAAGGCTTTTATCTGCTCTTCAGGATGATTTGATGGGATGAAAGGAAATAAGAAGTTTTCCATAACTTAGAGGGACTCTTGTTTTATCACACGGGAAATTTAGCAATAAAATATGTCAGGTAGGATAAAAGAGAAATTGCAGAAGAAAAATAAATCATAACAAGCCTCAGCTGACCTCCTCTGAGTAAGAGGGCTACTACAATAGAATAAAAAAATAAATGCAAGAAAGTTAAGTTTTGCCAATAAATGTTTGGAACTCGAGCATATCCAAGGAGATGCTGAAGGCAAAGATGCCATCCAACAGCAATAGTTGGTCTGAAAAGGCAGGTCTAGGTCACCTCTTCCCACCACATGGGCCTGAGCTGATTAAATATGACAGGTAACCCTGAATAATTGCTCTAATCACTCCAGTGAGCTCTCTACCTTGTCTAGAAAAGGACTCATGCCTTAGCCAGCTTCAGAGGCCAGACACCCCTAAACCTGACATCTCTAACAAAGATGCATCAATTTTGTTGGAAGCATTATTTGATGTTGTTCAATGGAGGAAGAGATGGGCAAGGAGGGCCTCAAGTTGGCCATAGATCAGGGTGTCATTAAATGGCTCAGGAGTTTGTATTTGCAGGTTAACTTGATGTGATAACCAGTTAGTGGAGACTGATAATAGCAAGAAGGGCAAAAACATGTCACCCAGAATTGGGTTGTGGATTCAGCTCTTCCAGAGGGTAGGGGATAATTAGGGCGGTGTGTCATCAAAACTTTTCATGTCAACTAAGGAACACTCTCTAAATAAGAAACTGTCAGGTCTGCTTAAAGCTATGAGGGATAGGGGCCTCTTTTCAATTTACACCTTCTCTTTGGAGCTGCCAACTTATTTTAGAGGCCCAGGTGGTGAAATACTTCATTTGGGTCCTGATCTTTTATGCATTTGTATTTTTTGCTACAGATGAAAACGCAAATGATAAAACTTCTTACCCCTTGAGGAAACTGATGTCTATGGCTATCCCTAATACTCAAGCATTTTGCCTCGCTACTCAGATAATTTTTACAGAAGCCAAAAGAAGTTGAGTCTAAGCAACAAATTATCCTGACTGTCCATCCAATGACAAGGAGTTCTCACAAGGGAAAAGCATTGCATCAAACTATCTGTAATGTGCTAGAGACAATCGGAGCTCGTGGCTCTAAATCTAAGTAATCCTTTCAGTGTAAGAACATCACCCATGTTCAGCCTTTCCTCTGTTACAGAATTTGGCATATTGTATTAGAGCTATTGATTTTTGTGTCTATTTCTCCATAGAAGTTGAACTCCTAGAGGGCTGGAACCCAACTGCTCACCTTTTAATACCTACTGCCTAACCCAGTACCTGGCACTTAGTACGTGCTGAGTAAATGTTATACAACCAATTTTTCTTTAAAGGCTGAATCAATTACTTTGGTTAGCATGATACCAAGTGATCACTTTAACTAAAATTGTGCTTCTGAACTGTTTTTTATGTGATGTTGATACCATTCCTTTATTCTTTATTCCTCTCTCTCTCTTTTTTTTTTTTTTTTTTTTTTTTTTGAGATGGCATTTCACTCTTGTTGCCCAGTTTGGAGTGCAGTGCCATGATCTCGCGCACTGCAACCTGCACCTCCTGGGTTCAACCGATTCTCTTACCTCAGCCTCCTAAGTAGCTGGGATTACAGGCACCCACCACTATGCCTCGCTAATCTTTTGTATTTTTAGCAGAGATGGGGTTTGGCCATGTTGACCAGACTGGCCTTGAACTCCTAATCTCAGGTGATCCACCCAGCTCGGCCTCCCAAAGTGGTAGAATTACAGGTGTGAACCACTGCACCTGACCTCCTCTCTTTCTTTCTCCCTTCCTTTTTCCATCCTTCATTCATTTTGTCTCATTGACTATAAGGCTAATGTAAGATTTTCCTTAAGGAAAGAGAATGTCAGAGAACAAGATGAAAGGCAATGGATATTTATGGAGTGACTATTTTATGTTTGATGTGATGCTATTTTTTTTATGCATTATCTCATTTAACCCTCACAAAAATATTGTGAGGCGGCTCATATTACCTCAGTTGAGGAACTGGACCTCAAAAAAGGAGGGAATTTTTGCTTTGTCTATTCTAACACCAGATAAACTTTCCTGTACCAAACTGCAATAAATAAATAAATAAATAAATAAATATTAAAAATTGGCAAGTTGCTAACTGGAGTAACATAGAACGTGTTCTAAAAAAGGCTCAAAATCCCTAAGATTTATTTTATTATCCAAGTAATAGAACCAGACAAATTTTCTGCACCTCTCTTCTAAGGAAACCAAACAACGTTCTTTACATTTGCTTTCACCTTTACAGGCTATACAAATCTGGAAGTTCGCAGAGACTGCTATGAAAAAGAATGTTCTGGAAAACACACATACCCAGACAGAGCCTCTGACCTTTTCTCCAGAGAACATATAAATATTCTTTTTGCAACCAGGCATGGTGGCTCATGCCTGTAATCCCAGCACTTTGGGAGGCCAAGGCGGGAGGATCACCTGAGGTCAGGATTTCAAGACCAGCCTGGTCAACACGATGAAACTCCATCTCTACTAAAAATACAAAAAAAAGTTAGCCAGGCGTGGCAGCGGGTGCCCTGTAATCCCAGCTACTCTGGAGGCTGAGGCAGGAGAATCACTTTAACCTGGAAAGTGGAGCTTGCAGTGAGCTGAGGTCGCGCCACTGCACTCCAGCCTGGGCAGCAAGAGTGAAACTCCATCTGAAAAATAAAAATTAAAAAAGATTCTATTTGCTTTTATGTAGGAAGGGAAGGACACATGATGAAGGAAGTGTTCATCTGCAAAATAGTTAACACAACACTTTTAATTGTAGAAATGACTTACGTTAGAATGACCCTAAAATTTGGTTAAAGCTGTTTTTACAAGTGCAACTAACATACAGAAGGAAAATCAATCTTATTTCAGTCATAAAAAAATCATTTTCCAAAGGAAACATGATCGCACATCCAAAGCTTGAGCCCAGAACTTGGAAGGCTGTCTAATGCCACATCAGCTTAGACAGGGACAGTGCGCTCACGGAGGCCAGCATGACACGATGGCTCCCTGGTTTAATATGGCCGGGCTTCAAACTCCATTAGGAGCATTGACAGTCACATAGAGTTATCTCAAAAAAAGGAGATTTAAAAACATAAACCTGAACGCAGTAATTATGTTTTCTCTTTAGCACAGAAAGACGAACTGGAGATCCCCCACAGCCGGGAGAAGCATGAGTAACACCACTTTGTGTCTCTGCATAAACCAAAACCATTTCCTGGGTATTTTATCTCAAGCAGTGCCCAGTGTGTCATCTTTGATGCTACATAACAAAGAGAAGTACGAAAGCCTTAAGCCACTCCAACTGGGATTCTGATGAATCAATTGTAAGACATCCTGCCTTTTGAAGGTGGTGGTTGACTTGCTTCATTTGTGGATGATAACCCTAGACAAACACTGATGATATTAATAAGATATATTTAATGTATCTCTGGGCGGGGCAGGGTGGCTCATGACTATAATCCCAGCACTTTGGGAGGCAGAGGTGGGTGGATCTCCTGAGGCCAGGAGTTTGAAACCAGCCTGGCCAATATAGTGAAACCCGGTCTCAACTAAAAATACAAAAATTAGCCAGCGTGGTAGTGCACGCCTGTAGTCCCAGCTACTTGGGAGGCTGAGTCAGGAGAATGGCTCGAACCCGGGAGGCAGAGGTTGCAATGAGCCGAGATCATGACATTGACTTCAGCCTAGATGATAGAGTGAGACTTTGTCTCCAAAAAATAAATAAATAAAATAAAAATGTATCTCTATACATAAATTGAGTGGCTAAAGCTTAGTAGGGTAAGTATGAATCTGGAAAGCTAGGACTTTCAATAATCATTTGCATTTCATGACCACGTAGGGTTTTTTCATCTAAAAGCCAAATATTCATAAACTGCTTCAAATAATTTTGGCATGATAAATGAATAGTTAGATAACATGACAAAAAACATGTAAAACGGGAAGCAGATTTCTAGAAGGACACATGCCTCCCTGTGCTGTAGGAGAGGTTATTCTTTGTGGACCATATTTCCATTTCATAAACTTGACTGTAGACTTCCCTCCAAAGAACCTAAGGAAACCATCCAACTTCCCCTTATAATCTACATAATCATAAGTAACATGCAACCGTAAACTTTATTCCCTTCATTTACTATTTTACTAAATGTCACTATTCGCGTACAATGTCGGTGACTGGTGAAATCTGCAGAAAAGACAAAGCTTTTCTCCTTAGGTGAAAGACCCCTGATCCCAACATCTTTTCTTTTTTTTCTTTTTTTGTATTATTATTTTTCTTTTCTATTCTTGAAGCAGCAATTGTTTTGGCCTGTTTTGTGCAGGTCTTTGCACTTTGCTTATCAAGCCATCAGTCGTGCAGAGCTTGCTTTCTAATTTTTCAGTTGTTGCTAGCATAGGAACTAGAGTGGAACTGTACCAAAAGATCAGAGCCTGTTTCTGTAGCTGCTGCTTCCTCCAGTAACAATTCTATTAGCATTTTAGAGATAAAGCCTTGCAACACATGGATGCAGGGAAAGGAATAAAAGAACACAAAATGAGGATGAAGCATGTTAAAATCACTACCAAGAACCAACTCACACAAGATGCTGATGAATAACATGCAGAGAATTTTAATGAACAGGCATCCAAAGCATTTTGATACAAGACACCAGAATTTAAGTGTTATAATGATTTAAATAGGGCAAAATTACTGATACAGTACTATAAAAAAAAAGATGCATTTTGTTGGCTCGACTTTTGCACACTTTGACTGAAATTATTGTTCACGGTTGTGTCATTCAAGCACCTGTAAACAGGATTTGGATATCCCCCTGCATAGTGCTCAGAACTTGTGAACACATCAGCTCGGGCTGATAAGCATCTTAGCACAAACTGCCCAGGTGCTAAATCCATTTAGTTCACTTATTGGAAAGTAACGAGTAATATTTCTTCAAGGGAAATTCTTCCAATGTGTCTCCTGCTGAGCTTAATGAGATTGAGACAGGAAGCTGGGGAAGGGAGATGGATGAGATAAGGGGAAGTTCCCAAGTCAGGTCTGGAGAAAGACTTCTCTTCTTTTTTTCCTTCATTTCCTCATCATCCTCAGTTTTCCCATCACTGGCACACCTAAAAGCCTAGGAAGCATTCATCAAGAAGTGACCTGGTTGCCAGCCAAAGCTTTCAGATTTTCCATTTGTATAAGAGATTGAGATACTTAAAAATTCCATGTTTGATGTATTATTTTATGATGTAATAGAGTTATATTCACCAGGATAGACCAGGTTATGCTAGAGTAGCAAACTGTCCCCCAAATCTCAGTGTCTTACAGCATCACATGTCTCTTCTGATCATTTTTATTGTCTAAAATGTGTCACAAGCGCATGGGAGATTATGATCTGAGCCCGGGAAATATGATGCAAATATGTGAACCTTAATAAGAGCTCCTACAGTAATGGACCAGTTGACAAGATTTTAGATGTATGCATTTTTATCTTTAAGTTATTATTCATTGAGTTTTTTAGTATCATAATTTATTTTTCAATAATTCCATAATTTATTTTCAATGGAGTGTGGATGGAAAGAGCCACGGACTATAGAATATATTATATGGAATATGTAGAATATAAAAGTATCCATATGTTAAACTAGAGTACTCTTCTGATAACATTTTAGTGTATGTTGTTGACTTCTACTTTTCCAGAAAAAAAAATGGGAATTCTGATTCATGATCCTGGATGCCAACCCATGCCATAAAAATGAGATTTTTGTTAAGCGAATCATATATTTTTTCTAATAAATCCCTAGACTCTTACAACAGGTTCTCAGACCCATCATGTACATACAGCTCAGTCATCTTCCCACAAAGGGGATCATGTCATTCCTTTGCTCCCAAGACTTCTATGGTTTCCCAGTGCTCTTGACAGTGACTGGCTGTGGTGACCAATGTTACCATGGTTACCAAGGCCCTTCTTAACTTGATCCCAGCTTCCTCCTTCAGCCTGATTGTGTGATGCTTCCAGCTCCACCCACACACATGGTACCGCACCTTTCTTTCTTTCTTTTTTCTTTTTTTTCTTTTTTTTTTTGAGACAGGGTCTTGCTCTGTCACCCAGGCTGGAGTGGAGCAATCATGGCTCACCGCAGCCTTGACTTCCTGGCTCATGTGATCATCCTACCTCAGCCTCCCAAGTAGCTGGGACTACTGGCACATGCTGCCATGCCCCGCTAATTTTTAAATTTTTTATAGAGATGGAGTTTCACCATGCTGCCCAGGTTGGTCTCCAACTCCTGGGCTCAAGCCGTCCACTGGCCTTGGCCTCTCAAAGTGCTGGGATTACAGGCGTGAGTCACCACACCAGCCCCCAGCTTTCAGTTTCTTGAAAAACCTCCCACTGGGCCCTCTCACATGCCTGAGTCTCTAATGGACACGTGCACGCCTCCTTTCCATCCCCAACTCTCAAAACCCTTAGTCTGGCCAGCTGCCTCCTGCACCTCCTTCAGCTTGCAGCTCCAGAGCCAGTTTTCACAGGTAGCCTTTCTCAGAAAGCGGAGTCTGGGTTCAGCACCCCTGATTTCTGCATTGATGCCGGAAGTCACCTGGATTCCGGCAAAAGCAAAGTAATGACTGTTTTTGGACTTTCCATTTTCATAGAAATGGTGCTTCCTGACAATGAGTGCTTCCTCCATTGTAGCATTTGTTATGCTATGTACTCACTGTTTGTTTAGCTACCCTGCTTCCCTCAACAGACTCTCGAATGAAAGTGCTGAGGGGACCAATGGCCTGAGGAGGTCTGGGGTCAGTCCAAAGACATCTCAGAGTCTGAGGGGACAGAATGCCCCAGCAGGCCCCAGAAGGATGCCACACAGGACCTAACACACTTCAGCAGGTCCCTGTGCAGGGTACAAAGTGACCAGGAAGGAGAGAGTGTCTCAGCTCCCCAGAAATTCATGAGCTTCTCCTTTCATTCAGGTGACATTGTGGGAAGGATGAGTGGGAGGAAAGACCCTGAGAGGGAATCTGAAGTTTATTAATTGAACCAATTTGTCTGGAAGGAACTATTTTAAAAAGAAAAAGACCATTATCTTTACTTGTCAAATGTAAGTGTCTTTCTGTCATCTATGAGAATGGAGGCTGAGTTACGCACGTTCAAGTAAAAACAATAAGGAAAACTATAATTTGTTCCCATCTTTACATTATCGTCTATTAAATTTGACCCTGTTTTATTGATAGGGCATATTATCAACTCGACTTCTCTGCCCAAATTATCATGCATGAACATTATAAAAGTGTGGAGATTAATTAAATAACACCTTAAAGAAATATTCAACATACTTAAAAAAATTCCGTCATTGTGATCAATTCATGTGATATGTTTAGAATTATCCCAAGGTAATATTTATAGAGTGTCCACAATTTCTCAGTAGAAGCATTCTCCTGAAATAAATGAAGAATATGAGGTGGGGGGGAGGGAAAAGCATTGTCACACAAGGCCGCACCGCTAGCTGTGGGCTTCAAGCCTAGCAATGTTTAATTACAAAGGCCACTCATCTTCCACTTTTCCAAAAGTTTCTAACAGTAGCTTCTACCTTTAAGGCAGAAAGGGTTTTTCTTTTATTTGTTTTTTTTAAGCCTATAATACTGCCTGTGAACCCAGGACTTTGGGAGATTGAGGCGGGTGGACCATGAGGTCAAGAGATCAAGACCATCCTGGCCAACATGGTGAAACCCCGTCCCTACTAAAAATACAAAATTTAGTCAGGTGTGATGGTGCGCACCTGTATTCAGTCCCAGCTGCTCAGGAGGCTGAGGCAGGAGAATCGCTTGAACCCTGGACGTGGAGGTTGCAGTGAGCAGAGATCACGCCACCGCACTCCAGCCTGGCGACAGAGTAAGACTCTGTCTCAAAAAAGAAAAAAAAAAAGCCTATAATACAAGATTTAAAGTTCTACAAATATGGACTGTTATCTATACAAATAAGCAGTGCGATTTTCTAATATGTGTATTAGAAAATTATATATATATAATTTTATATGTATATAATAATATATAATAATTTTTAAATTATATATATTTTAGGAATCAAAAGCTTAGTTCTTCTATTGACATCTGTGTGACCTTGGACAAGTGATTTAACCCTTTTGAGCCCAGTGTTTCCTCAGTTGTAAAATGAGAGGAATGATATAGACATCAAAGGAAACGCTTGAGGCATAGTAAACATTAAATGAACCTGAAGGCTCTTCACTCTTTGGTCCCCAATGGGAGTCCAAGAGGAAAAAGAAATCGCTTTGAAGAGAATGGAAGTGGATCTGTTAACACAGTGGCTTCTTCCATCCGGATTGCGTGTTGTGACGCTCATGTTGTTGAAATGGTTAATGTTTCCATAGAAAAGGCAGTGCTTGATTCCTTTCTCCCTGCTCTCATCCCTCTTCAGCTGCAGGATGAGTGAAGATGGACTATTTCTCCCGACCACTGCTCTTTACTGAAGCCCATAGAGCAAAGACAGAACCTGGCTAAATGTCTCTAGAATTCGAGCTACAAAAGAGTCCTTTATCCATGTGCCTCTGTTTCCCAAGTGCCAAAACTGCTGTGCACAGTGAACTTCCATCCCATAAGTGACAAAATGCATGACCAGAGAGAGAGAACAACCACATTACAACACAGGGCAGTGCAGCACATTTAATGGTGATGGGTTTATTGATTAAACCTTGGTTAACCAAATAAAAGTGGTTTTATTTGGTCGTTGTTCAGTGTTGAGAACATTCTTTCCCAAAACTCACATCAAATTAGGCTGACTTGATGATAAAAACATAGTTGCACAGATAATATTAGTCAAGCCTGGGCTATAACAAACATCCGTCACTGTTCAAGATGACGGGCGCTGCTTGTTGGCTACAGTCCTATCAGTTGGTGTTAATAGCAAAGAGAGAGAAATTCTTTTAAAGTCAAAAAAAGGCCACTCTTATGGTTAAATCAAGGAATCACAATATTTTGTCCTTCAATAAAATGAATCAGATGTGAGAATTAGGACTATCAATAAAATATGTTATTTTACATGTGTATTATTTTTACTTTTTCAAGAAAATGCAAGGGTGTATTCCAACACGTAGATAACAAGCACTCAAATAAATTAAATGTAAAATAAAACTCTCTGGGGTTAGACGTAGGGCCTTTGCTGTTAAGAGTTAAGGAATAGGCTGGGCGCGGTGGCTCACGCCTGTAATCCCAGCACTTTGGGAGGCCGAGGCGGGTGGATCACAAGGTCAGGAGATCGAGACCACAGTGAAACCCCGTCTCTACTAAAAATACAGAAAAAAAAAATTGCCGGGCGCAGTGGCGGGCGCCTGTAGTCCCAGCTACTCAGGAGGCTGAGGCAGGAGAATGGCGTGAACCCAGGAGGTGCAGCTTGTAGTGAGCCGAGATGGCGCCACTGCACTCCAGCCTGGGTGAGAGAGCGAGACTCTGTCTCAAAAAAAAAAAAAAAAAAGAGTTAAGGAAGAAGTTTTCCTTAAAAATGTGTTTGAGTTTCAGAGATATTTGATAATTGTAATAAGAAATAAATAGAACAACAAAACTTCCTCCTAAGTAGAAGCAACGTTAACTGAAGGCAAAGTAAGCAATCATAACTGTGATGGTTTAAGTATCCCTACACAGCCCTCAGGAGAGGAGAAGGATGATGGGGAAGGAGGATGGAAATCAAGTTATTCATTTAAGGATAATGACCTGAAATCCATGTGTAAAATATTATATATTTTTCACCTCAAAGCACTGATCCCAGTTAAAATGCAAACATTTCAGAAGGGTTGTACTTCAAGGTTTTTATTAGTCTTTTACCACTTCATATAAGCTAGCTCCCAAAAGCAAAATTTGAAAACACAAATGGGCCTGACACGGTGGCTCATGTTTGTAATGCCAGCACTTTGGGAGGCTGAGGCAGGCAGATCACTTGAGGTCAGGAATTTGAGACCTGCCTGGCCAACATGGTAAAACCCCATCTCTGCTAAAAAAAAATTGTGAAAATTAGCCGGGTATGGTGGCCACCTCGAGAAGCTGAGGCAACATAATTGCTTGAACCTGGGAGACAGAGGTTGTAGTGAGCCAAGATCACACCATTGTGCTCCAGCGTGGGCAACAGAACAAGACTCTATCTCAAAAAATAAGAAAAAAAAAAAAAAGAAAAGAAAAGAAAAAAAAAAACACAAATGTGTAGATGGGGGGAGAGCAGGGAAAGAATGGGGTGAAGGAATTAGAGACACTAGTTCCTTAAAAGGTTATATCCACAACATTAAGAAGAAATTTATCCAAAATGATATTTGGCCTTCTGAAGGTCAACTTCTTTAGTTTTACATTTTTGCCAAGGCCCAATACAAATGTTAAAAGAATTAAACAATTCTCAGGTCTTAAAAATCAGTTTAATAGTGTCCACTTATTTTTTTCAAATATGGCTTAAATGAGTGATGAAAAATGCTCACACACTTCCTGACACATTGCACATTACTTTTTATTAGTTGGGCAGAGAAAGCAGAAAGAACCAGAAAAAGTCCCCTGGATACGTGAGGAAAACTGGAACGGTATGTCATCAAATGTTATCCCCTGAAGGAGTGGTACCATCTCTGCCTTCTTCAGTGCTATACTCCCAGCGCCAAGCACAGACCCGCAGGATGGTCTTAGGTGACCTTCGTTACCCATCAATCATCTGACCATCATTTCACCCCCTACCAAATAAGCAGGATGGCATCATTTGGCTGATGGGAAAGCTGAGACTGGGAGAAATTAAAGGATTTCTCCAGAATCACACAGGAACTTCACAGGAGAGCCAGGACGAAAACGCTGAGTTCCACATCCCACCATGCAAATCACTTTGTCCAGCTGGGTGCTTCCAAGTTTACCTTAAATTTATCTGATCCACTTATCACTGCCTAATAGACCACCGTATTTCATAAAATCTAAGACACTGTGGATTGTGACACGCGGCCACATTTTATATACCACTAAGAGAAAAACCACTACTAACTCTACAAGGACACCATGCTTTCTTACTACATAGACAATCATTTTATGCTCATTAAAAGAGCTTTTTTAGACCTGACTGAGGATAGATTTTATCATGTATCACCCCTGTGCATGCATGTTGAAGACATGAAATAGATCAGTTAAGATATTCCTAAAACAGTCCGGGTGCAGTGGCTCACGCCTCTAATCCCTGCACTTTGGGAGGCCGAAGCGGGTGGATCACCTGAGGTCAGGAGTTCGAGACCGGCCTGGCCAACATGGTGAAAACTCTACTAAAAATACAAAAATTAGCCAGGCGTGGTGGTGCATGCCTATAATCCAAGCTACTTGGGAGGCTGAGGCAGGAGACCTGCTTGAACCTGGGAGGTGGAGGTTGCAGTGAGCGGAGATCATGCCGCTAACTCCAGCCTGGGCGACAAGAGCGAAACTCCGTCTCAAAAAAAATAAAAGATATTCCTAAAACTTTCTCACAGAATCCCACTCATGTGACTCATTTTTTGACTTAGAGCCGTCTTATGTTTACATTTTGCCAAACAATGTCATCTTCGGTACCTTAAGATCATTGGTTTTGCAGCATTTCTTAAAATAAATTCATAAGAGACATAAAGTCACCAGTGCTGGCCTCCTGGCCGGCTCCACACGATGCAGTGCAGGACAACTCAACTCCCACTTCCAGGAGGTTGCTACGTTCTGCTAATTCATTGCTGCCCTGACTTGCACCCCAGAGCCGTTTGTTCATAGATGCTAAGAGAGTGGGCCACGTTGTCTCTGGGATTTTCTTCCAGGCTCTTGATACCTATCCTGAAGCTTTTGATGTCACACGTTTTCAGGCAGTGACCACTACAGACCAACAGTGACCCTAAGATGTGTCCCAATATCAGACATACTCTAAAAATGTATATGCATTTGGAATCCATGGAATGCTGCGCATATTGATTTGCTACTTGTTGTTTATGTCTCTCCACTAGAATGTGAGTGCAGGGACTGTGTCTATTTTGTTCACCCCCATGTCTCCAGCCCTAGAACAGTGCTGGTATGGTAGGCAAGCAATATTTATTGTATACATGACTGGATTCATTAATTCCATTAAGTTGCTAATTTGGGTGGAGGGGGGTAATTTTTTCCCCTTTGTTAAAAAGCAGTATTATAAGCTGGGCACAGTGGCTCACACCTATAATCCCAGCTCTTTGAGAGGCCGAGGTGGGCGGATCACCTGAGGTCAGAAGTTCAAGACCATCCTGGCCAATGTAGCAAAACCCCGTCTCCACTAAAAATACAAAAATTAGCTGGATGTGGTGGCACGTGCCTGTGATCCCAGCTACTCGGGTGGCTGAGCTGAGAGAATCACTTGAACATGGGAGTCGGAGGTTGGCACCACTGCTCTGCAGCTTGGGCGACAGAGCAAGATTCCACACCCCCCCCCCAAAAAAAAGCAGTATTATAGTATAATCTTTCTCTATATATTTTTTTTTGTAAAATATGTTTACACCTAAAGAGAAGTAAAGAAGAGATAAATAACTCTATATTAAGAGCTGCATATAATTGATTTTTCTTCCTTTTGTTTATACTTTCTAAATTTTCTAGCATGAACCTTATTACTTGCTAATTTGATAAGAGCATAACATCGGCACATTATTTTAATTCGTATTGCTTTATTTTTATGTGGTAAAAGGTGAAAGCTTTCTGTACTGCATAGCAAAATTACATTGTGAATTCAATTATTTTTGCATCAATTCTATTTTCAATAAGTTAACTTTACAACATCTTGGCAGAAGAATTTCTTTAAAATGCATATCTAAAGCCTGAAGACTGGTCGCGGTGGCTCATACCGGTAATCCCAGAACATTGGGAGGCTGAGGTGGGCAGATCTCTTGAGGCCAGGAGGTCAAGACAAGCCTGGCCAACATGGTGAAACCCCACGTCCACTAAAAATACAAAAATTAGTCGGGTGTGGTGGCAAATGTTTGTAATCCCAGCTACTAGGGAGGCTGAGGCACAAGAATTGCTTGAACCCGGGAGGCAGAGGTTGCAGGAGCTGAGATCACACCACTGCACTCCAGCAAAAACCTGAAGACAAAAGAAAGAAGACCAAGCTAGGGAACCCTGAGATCAATCAAAAACTCTTTAGGGACCCTGGGCAAGGCCCTAGGTCCTGTCACCTGAACAGGTCCCTCTGTCCTCCCAGGTTCTGTGGTCTTCAGGGAGGGTCTCTGGGCATCGAGAAGAAATTCTTTATGTTCTCATGGTTCTGAAGAGGAGGATCATGGGCTGTTGGCGAGTATGAACCATGCTACTCAAAATGGCATATAAAAGCTGAAGGGAATCCCAGCACTTTGGGAGGCCGAGGCAGGTGAATTAGTTGAGCCCAGGAGTTTGAGACTAGTCTGGGCAACATGGCAAAACCTCATCTCTACAAAAATTACAAAAAGTTAGCCAGGCGTGGTGGTGCACACCTGTGGTCCCAGCTACTCAGGAGGCTGAGGTACAAGAGTCACTTGAACCCAGGAGGTAGCGG
This sequence comes from Macaca mulatta, assembly GCF_049350105.2. NCBI lineage: Eukaryota > Metazoa > Chordata > Mammalia > Primates > Cercopithecidae > Macaca > Macaca mulatta. Next base: position 175,048,613 of record NC_133409.1, read on the forward strand.
CTACAGTGAGCTGAGATCGCATCACTGCACTCCAGCCTGAGCAACAGAGCCAGACCCTGTCTTGAAAAATAATAATAAAACAAAATAAAAGCTGAGGAGACACATTTCAGTCAGAGAATCAGCATCTCAAACTGGTCAACTTCAATCCAGACCAGTGAAGGGATGGGGACAGGGGTAGAGGCTAAATTATGTTTCCCCCAAATTCTTATGTTGAAGCCCTAACCCCTAGTACCTCAGAATGAGATGTATTTAAGATAGAGCCTTTAAAGAGGTGATTAGGTTAAATGAGGCCACTGGGGTGAGCCCTAATCCAAGCTAACTGGTGTCTTTATAAGAAGAGGAAATTTGGACACGGAAGGGGTAGCAGGGGTGGGAGCACACAGGGGGAAGACGGCATGAGGACAGAGTGAGAAGGCACCACCTACAAGACAAGGACAGAGGTCTCACCAGAACCCAGCCCTGCCTGCACCTTCCTCTTGGACTTCCAGCCTACAGAACTGTCAGGAAATAAATGTCTGCTGTTGAAGCCGCTCAGTCTGTGGTACTTTATGATGGCAATGTTGGCAAACTGGGGATAGCCAGTTAATGACTGTGGGTCAGCAGGACTCTTCTTTTAACAAAATTTAAACTCAGAGAGCTTTATCTGATCACCTGTGGTCCATGAAAGACTGTACATGGTTCTCAGTAGTGACAGGAAACGCAGGCAGAAATGCCTTCCACCTGCAGTGAATTCCAAAGCACTTCTTACTTTTATTCTCAAGCTTCTCCCATGTCAAACCTCCATAATTTGCTAACACTTGGTGACTGAGAGACTGATTTGAAATCCGCATTTCACCTGGGACTGATTTGATGGTCCAAATAGATGAAGGGCAGGTGGCAGAAAGGACATGGGAAATGAGAAGCTTGGAAAAGGTACTGCTTGGTTAATCAGCCCCTTATAGACAGTGCCGAGTTCATTGTACCTAACAAGATGTAACGGAAGCTTATTGCATAGGAAAAAGGAACTGATGGATTATTAGCCTGACACTCTCCATTTGCTAAATGTACAGAACAGATTCATTACCTTTGTTCCCCCACCCCTTAACTGTATGGGTTTGATTGCCCTCTTGCCTACAGGTAATTCTCCATCAAAATTAAATCTGTCAGCTAGTTCTCAATTTTACAAACTATGCAGGCAGGGGGAGAGAGGAGGTCGGGCGGAAGCTGGCGCTTGGTGGGAGGAAGGGTATCTTTCCCAGGCCTACAACGCCAATCCAAAATTCTTCTAATCCAAGGGCTCTTGAAGATGCCTGTATTCACGGTCCCATAGTGACACCAGCTGGTCAGTTTCCAAACAACAGCTTAGATGGAGAGGAAATGGCTCAGCCCCGCCCCCGCACTGTGCTCAGGTGATAAATATACAGCCCTGGCCTCTTGACACTCTGCCCGTTCCAATTTAAATGACATATGCCGTATAAGGCATAAATACATTTATAGAATAAATACATAATACATAAATGCGTAGATACTTTGGCTGTTACAAGCTCCTCTTCTCTTCCCCAAAAGATCAATGACACTGTTGATCCTTAATTGTCAACCACCGTTTTCCTCCCTAGCAATTACACGCCCAGCCCTATGAGCTGGTGCAGACTAAATAGGGGGAGGTCCTTGCCGGTTTACCAAGATAGGGAAGGTGCGCCTTTGGGAGAGAGAATGAGGCCTGAAGTTCAGATTGTATGTGACAGATGTGGATTGCGAAGGCCAAAAGCACCTCTAGATTTGTCCATTTCAGGGCTGCTGGAGCTCCGGAGTCTCTCTCCTGTGAAAGTTTCTTCCCCAAAATGGGGCCTTAGGGATGTATTCACTTAAATATTCACTTTGGCTCCTGATTTGTGTTCTTAATCTTGTAGTCTTTTCCTTTAAGGAAAAGGCTCCTGCAAATTGTGTAAGCTTCAGACTTTGAAAAGCTGGGGTCCATAACTGCAATACTGTATACAGTGGATGTACTGGTACAAGTGTTGGATACCTACTATATCCTCAGCACTGTGCTAGCTGCAGGGACATGCCCAGGGAAGGAGCAGGAAGCTTCCTACTCGATCAGTTAACCACATCAGCACACAAAATAACTAGCCAGCGCTGCAATGCAATATGTAATTAAAGACTAAATTGTGTAATCCAAATTATGTGCACAGTAGCCTGGAAATTCACAGGGGGAAATAGAGATTATTAAAGGATGTGAAGCAATTCTGGAATGCTTCATTGAAGAAGTTTTAAGTGGAGCCAGAAAAGTGTGGGAGAAAGTAAAAAGTATCTAATCAAGGGGGAGAAGGGAAGTGAAAGCCTTGATGTGGGAATGAGGCTGTTTTGTTTCGTTTCCTTTTTTTTTTTTTTTTTTTTTTTTGTGAGACAGAGTCTCGCTCTTTTGTCCAGGCTGGAGTACAGTGGTGCGGTATCAGCTTACTGCAACCTCCACCTCCTGGGTTCAAGCGATTGTCCTTCCTCAGCCTCCTGAGTAGCTAGGATTACAGGTGCATGCCACTACGCCCATCTAATTTTTGTATTTTTAGTAGAGATGGGGTTTCACCATGTTGGTCAGGCTGGTCTCCAACTCCTGACCTCATGATCCGCCCACTTCGGCTTCCCAGTGCTGGGATTACTGATGTGAACTACCGCACCCGGCCAAGGGAATTAGGTCATTTTTAGTGAGCAAGAACGACAGCAGCTTGACAGAGCCAAGCTGCACATTAGGAAGTCATGGGAGACATTGGGCTGAACGAGGTGGGAATCCAGTTACCAAGGACAGGGACAGCCCCTCAAGAATTTTGACTTGACTTCGAGATCTCAAGTGAGAAAAACCAACAAAGGTAACTCTGTTGGCATTTTACACAATGCTTATGCACATTTTTCTCATAACTTGCTGGAAATAGAATGAGCATTGCAGCACCATCAGACGGGTGCCTGACTCGTTGGAGATGTCTGGACAGTGCTGTGATCATCCTCGCCAGCTGCGGCAATAGCAACCTGGATCCTGCAGCCAGAAAGAAGGATCCAATCATCACCTCATCATCATGCTGTGCTGATGAGCCTCGGTGCACAACTACTGACCTGTTTTGGGCAGGGCAGATAAGTCCCAGCTACAGAGCTCATGACACACAATTTTTACCTAAAATTCTACTTTTATCCACAATACCTACTCCCCTTTCACAGCCTTCCTAACTTCTTGGCTCTTAGAATGTCCCAGCTTCATGCCCCTTTTAAATACCTGTATAAGGAATCATGCCTTTAAATAAGGAGAGGGTGCTTTACATGTTACCATGTAAAGGTTTTTAAATAGTCCCTTAAAGAAAATGTAAATATCTCTCTTAGTAGCCTATCAAAATGCCAGACTTCTCAGCATTTCGTGTCATTTCCTGTGGGTTAACCCAGTATCAACGTCAAGCTTCCTGAAGACAGAAATGATGCCATTTCCTAGCATATCCCAATGCCTTGAATTTGCCTAGCACATAGGAGGTGCTCCATAAATGTTTGTTAGATGGATGGATAGATGGATAGGTGAGTAGGTGGGTGGATGGATGAATCTTCTGTTGGATACATTTAAAGTAAAATAAAACATCTTGGCTAACACGGTGAAACCTCGTCTCTACTAAAAATACAAAAAATTAGCCGGTGTGGTGGCATGTGCCCGTGGTCCCAGCTCCTTGGGAGGCTGAGGCAGGAGAATTGCTTGAACCCAGGAGACAGAGGTTGCAGTGAGCCAAGATCGCACCACTGCACTCCAGCCTGGGAGACAGAGGGAGAATCTGCCTCAAAAAAAAAAAAAAAAAAAAAAAAAAAAAGTATAATGAGAAATTGGAAATATGTATGTGTCGGTTCTGATAGGAATGGACCCATCCCATTGCCATTGTTGTCAGGATCTGGTTCAGCAAGACTTTGGCCAACTGGGACAAAGAGAAGAATAAGACTCAAACACTGACGGGAAGAACCAAATACTCCTGAAGACCAGCTTCACTGCTCAAAGCGGCCTGGTGCCAGTCCTATTCAGGAATTAGATGAAACTGCAGCATCACTGAACCACCTCCCAATTCCATCTGCAGACCGGAATGCCCCAGCAGATCCCAACAGGATGCTCACCCCAGGGAGGGACAGGGTGGGCTGATCTAGCCAAGTAATAACGCTAACATTTCTATAGCACTTTCTTAGGTGCCAGGCTCTGTTCTAAGTGCTCTACTTACATTAGCTCCTTTAGCTAGCCCTCGTGACTAACTTTAGAGGTATGTAGTACTATTTTAGAAATAGTCCGTTTAACAGTTGAAACTCTGAACACAGAGATGTGAAGTAGCTTCACCCGGGCTACACCCCTAGTAAGTGGTAGGAAAGGGAATGCCATGGGGAGCCTGGCCTTGGATACCTGGATTTTCCCCATCTGCCATGCCGCTCTTGGGTCCTAGCTAAGGGCAGCGCAAAGATAGAGGGCCTCGGGCCAGGCGCAGTGGCTCATGCCTGTAATCGCAGCACTTTGGGAGGCTGAGGTGGGCAGACCACGAGGTCAGGAGTTCAAGACCAGCCTGGCCAATATGGTGAAACCCCATCTCTACTAAATATATAAAAAAATTAGCCAGGCATGGTGGTGGGCACCTGTAGCCCCAGTTACTCAGGAGGCTGAGGCAGGAGAATTGCTCGAACCTGGGAGGCAGAGGTTGCAGTGGGCCGACATCGTGCCACTGACTCCAGCCTGGGCGACACAGCGATATTCCATCTCAAAAAAAAAGAAAAAAAAAAAAAAAGATAGAGGGCCTTGGGCCAGGTGCAGTGGCTCATGCCTGTAATCGCAGCACTTTGGGAGGCTGAGGTGGGCAGACCATGAGGTCAGGAGTTCGAGACCAACCTGGCCAATATGGTGAAACCCCATCTGTACTAAAAATACAAAAAAATTAGCCAGGCATGGTGGTGGACACCAGTTACTCAGGAGATTGAGGCAGGAGAATTGCTTCAACCCAGGAGACAGAGGTTGCAGTGGGCCGACATAGTGCCACTGACTCCAGCCTGGGCGACACAGCAATATTCCATCTCAAAAAAAGAAAAAAGAAAGAGATAGAAGGCCTCAAGTACACAAAATCACTCCACGTCCAACCACACCTGAAGCTAACTACAGTCAAGAATCACCAGGTCTTTGTATTTTTCCAACCTTCACATAAGCTACGTTCTCAAAGAGTATTTTGTAATGATTCCTTCAAACAGGTAATACTGGTAGTTGGTAGTCAGTGCAAGTTGGAACTAAGCTCTCAGAAATGGGAATTTTTAAACCTTCCAGGGACAACAAGTATGATCATGAGCCCAAATAAAGAGCATGACTTTCATAGTTCATGAGTAAATTTTAATTTTACAATATAAGGTAGAGACTGCAGCACAGTGTAGATGGATTCTCAGACAATATTGAGACATAAAAGTCTCCTTTTAGAGAGATGCACAGCTATGCCAGTTAGGCCTGGTGTAAACTAATAATACAAGAAAATTAACCATTCAGTAGTGTGGTCATAAGAAAATATAGCTGAGTCGACCTTAGTCCAGACGTTCTCCTTCACTGCTTAACAGAGGAAGACTTTTGGTAGGAATTTTGACAAGGTGCTGATAGTTTCTTAACCCTGTGTTTTGCTTTTTTTTTTGGAGACAGGGTCTCATTTTGTCACCCAAGCTGGAGTGCAGTGGCATGATCTTTGTTCACTGCAGCCTTGACCTCCCAGGCTCAGGTGATCCTCCCACCTCAGCCTTCCAAGTAGCTGGGACTACAGGTGTGCACCCTCACGGCCAGCTAATTTTTTGTAGAGACGGGGTTTTAGGGGGTTTTGCTATGCTGCCCAGGCTGATCTTGAACTCCTGGTCTCAAGGGATCCTTCCACATCAACCTCCCAAAGTGCTGGGATTACAGTCGTGAGCCACCATGCCCGGCCCACTGTCCTAACAATATGGGAGAGTCTGATTGAAGTAGAACATAAATGCAGGAACAGGAGGCTGACAGGTAGGGAAAGAAAAATGGAGAGTATCATGCTTATACCCTGAGGCAGGAAGAGAGGGGATGGGGGAAAATTGTTGGGATCATTGGATTCATTGGATCCCAAGAAACAGTCTAAAACCACCTAGTATATTTTTTAAAAGATGGGATCTCCCTATGTTGCCCAGGCTGGCCTTGAACTCCTGGGCTCTAGCGATCCTCTCGCCTCAGCCTCCCAAGTAGATGGAACTACAGGCATACAACACCACGCATGCCCTAAAACCTCCTAGTATCCTGAGGAGAAGAAATCAGATGACCAAGTTCTCGGTTTTTTAGATCCAGGGGTACATGTGCATGTTTGCAACACGAGTATATCGCGGGATGCTGAGGTTTGGGGTATGATTGATATCATCCAGGTAGTGAGCCTAGTTCCCAATAGGTAGTTTTTCTACCCTTGCCCTCCCTTCCCCTTTTTGGAATCTGTAATGTTTATTGTTCTCATCTATATGTTTGTGTATATCAAATGTTTAGCTCCCACTTATAAGTAAGAACATGTGGTATATGGTTTTCTGTTTCTGCGTTAGTTCACCTAGGATAATGGCCTCCAGCTACATCCATGTTGCCGCAAAGGACATGATTTCATTCTTTCTAATGGCTGTGTAGTATCTATGTACCACATTTCCTTCCTCCAGTCCACCACTGATGGACACCTGGATTTATTCTATGTCTTTGCTATTGTGAATAGCACTGTGATAAACACACACGTGCAGGTCTCTTTTGGGGTATATATATTTACCTTTGGGTATATACCCAGTAATGGGATTGCTGGGTTGAATGGTAATTCTAGTTTTAGAAAGAATTCTCCAAACTGCTTCCCACAAAGGCTGAACTAATTTATATTCCCATCAACAATGTATAAGCATTCCCTTTTCTCTTTAACCTTGCCAGCATCTGTTATTTTCTGACTTTTTAATAATAGCCATTCTGACTGGTGTGAGATGGTATCTCATCGTGGTCTTGATTTGCATCTCTGTGATTACTGATGTTAAACACTTTTCATATGTTTTTGGTCATTTGTATAGGCAGCGAAGTATTAAATGAGATAAATGAGGCATGCAGGAAATTATTTATTTCTTAATTAAAGGTAAACTTGCTTTTAAAGGTAAAGAAAATATATTGGTAAAGGAAAAATGGGGGGAGATGATTAAAACTCAAAAAGTGTTAAAAATGTAAAGTGCTGTCAGGCAGAGTGGCTCACACTTGTACTCCCAGCACTTTGGGAGGCTTAGGTGGGAGCATCGCTTAAGCCAGGAGTTTGAGACCAGTCTGGGCAACATAGCGAGATGCTGTCTCTGGAAAAAGATACAAAAATTATCCAGCCGTGGTGGCATGCGCTTATGATCCCAGCTACTCAGGAAGGGGCTGAAGTGTGAGGATGGCTTGACCCCAGGAGGCAGAGGTTGCACTAAGCCAATATTGTACCACTGCGCTCCAGCCTGGCCAACAAAGCAAGACTCTGTCTCAACAAATATAAATAAATAAAATAAAATAACAAATTTAAGTGCATTGGCATGTTGTATTATCATCAAAACACAATAAATTATTGAATAATTGAAGAATTTATTTTCTCTTGTGGGGAGTGACCACGCTCTTATTTGTAACTACTGCCTACAGCAAAGATTTCATGCTCACTATCTGTATCAGTCACGGGTCAACATTTGTTCTGATCTGTGTGCCTTCTTTCAAATACGGGCTGAAGAACCCCCACCCCAACCCCCATCTGGGGGCATAATGATCTTGTGGCAGAGAAAAAAGTGTTAAGGCCAAACCACCCAATAGCTCTTCAAGCTTCTTCTCATATTCCCTCAGCCAAAGTAAGTCAAATGCCCACCCCTGACATAAGTAGGGCAGAAAAGTATAATCCTCACTTAGGGATGTACTGCAAGCCACATGGCTAGAGACAGGGATATATCATCTTCTCACAAGGGAAGGCAGAAAACAAGTAGGAACAGTAATACAATCTACCCTTCCACTATATAATCACTGTCTCACACATCTTGTACAAAGTAGATGTTCAATAAATGCTTTGAACTAATATATGAATGACTTAAGTTGACCATAGCCTCACAAATGTAGATTGATTCATCTTTTCTGGTGTAGAGTTTTATCCCCTGGTATGTTACTTAGTAACTTTCCCTTTTCTTCCGTAAATGTCCTCCTAAGAATGAATCTCACAAGTATAATGTTAAGCAAAGGCAGCCACATGCAAAAAAGTATTAACAGAGGAGTGGATAAAGAAATTGTGGTGTGTCCAAACAACAGAATACTAAAGAGCAATAAAAATACAAACTACTGATAACACGAAATAGCATGGGTACATCTCAAAATAATTATAGGGAGTGAAAGACCAAAAAAAGAATACATTCCTTATGATTCCACTTCCATCAAATTCTAGAAAATGAAAACTGATTTATGGTGACAGAAGCAGATCAGTGGTGGCCTGGGGAGAGTAGAGGAGGGGCAGGGAGAGGGTAGATAAGGAAACTTTGGGAATGATGGATATGGTCATTATCTTGATTGTGGTGATGGTTTCATGGGTGTATTCACATGTCAAAACTCATCAAATTGTATCCTCTAAATATGTGGAATGTATCATACAACATCATGCCTGAACAAAGCTTTAAAAATAAATGCTTTAAAAAAGCTACTTACCATATAACTATGTTTATATAAAGTTTTAGCAACAGGCAAAACTAATCTATGGTATTCGAAGTCAAGGTGGTGGTTACTTTTAGGATCAGTAACTGGAAGGATTAGAAAGGGGTGCATGAGAGGGCGCTTTTTGATCTGGGTGCTGGTTGCACAGGTGTGTTCTCTTTGTGAAATGTTGAGATGTATGTTTACAACTGGCACACTTTTCTGTGTGCAAGTTGTGCAGCAATAAAAACTGTTTAAATGTGCTATTGTTTTTTTAAATGGAATTTCACTCTTGTTGCCCAGACTGGAGTGCAGTGGCGCAATCTCAGCTCACCGAAACCTCCACCTCCTGGGTTCAAGCGATTCTCCTGCCTCGGCCTCCTGAGCAGCTGGCATTACAGGCACCCGCCACCACGCCTGGCAAATTTTGTATTTTCAGGAGAGACAGGGTTTCTGCATGTTGGTCAGGCTGGTCTTGAACTCCCAACCTCAGGTGATCCACCCGCCTCAGCCTCCCAAAGTGCTGGGATTACAGGCATGAGCCACCACACCTGGCCAAATGTGCTATTTTCTTTAAAATATCAACCATCTTAAAAAATATCAAAGACCATCCCATAAATTGTTTATGATGACAGAAAAATAATTGTGTGATTGCATTCATTTATGATCTGCTTTTGAAATTCAAAGACTGTGAGTGGATTTGTTCCTGCCAGGGTCTATGACAGAGGACAGACCACAGGGCTTGTCAGTCATAGACACCAGGACTGAGCAGTTGCAGGGACAGTTGGAGAAGTGCATCAACTACTGACTAAGGTGCCAGTGTTTGTCTCCAGATATGTGCCACTTCTGATGCTTCTGTTCTCTCTTGTGCCCTTAATTTGAATTACTGTTGCCAGCACTCTCTTCTTGCACAGGGGCGTATGGGAAGCTACATATATGGACAAATGGCACATGTGCACATAAAACAACTGAAAAAGCAGGCAAGCTATGTCAAAGTCCCACTGTTGGGATTACACTGTTGCAGACAGCTGACCTAAGATAAGAAATGAAAATTCCTAGACACTTTTATGAACCCATCATTTTTACCATTTAATATATTTAAAGAAAGCAAACCCTGTTCCTACTGATTGATTACTTTAATGAATAAATGTACAGTCAATGATTTGGTGGTTGGAATGGATTAAATTTCCCTTGCTGGCAAGAATGGCCCTAAATAAAAATGAATGAAAGGTTTATCTTTTTCAACAACCTCCCGTTATCTCCCCCAAAAAAGATAGAAAATCAGTCTGAATTTCAAATGACTTTGGTCTCTGTGTTTATTTGATAAACTATTACCTGGCCCCTGTAAATGTCCTTGTGGAATAAAAACAAATTACAGTGTCTCAAATTGTGTGCTCAAGTAATTTTAAAAGAAAAATTTTTCAAAATGTCATTGATCTGTTGTAAAAACTATGACTCTCTTTTCATGCAGAAAGCTTTAAGATTCCCCACTGGACCCCATCTAATAAGAAAAAATGAAAATAACCATAACTACCTATGCCCATCATTTAAAATGTGAAAAAAGACAAAAATAAAGAACTGAAAAATATAATTCTACAGCAAATATCCGCGTCTACCAGGTGCTGTGCTACGGACTACATAGATAAGTTAAAAACAGATTTTGGGCCAGGCACACTGGCTCACGCTTGTATTCCGAGCACTTTGGGAGGCTGAGGCAGGCGGATCACCTGAGGTCAGGAGTTCCAGACCAGCCTGGCCAAGGTGGCAAAATTCTGTCTCCACTGAAAATACAAAAATTAGCTGGGCGTGGTGGCAGGTGCCTGTAATCCCAGCTACTTGGGAGGCTGAGGCAGGAGAAACGCTTGAACCCAGGAGGCGGAGGTTGCAGTAAGCCGAGATTGCACCGCTGCACTCCAGCCTGGACAAGAGCAAAACTCCGTCTCAAAAGAAAAAACAACAGATTTTGGTACCTGGAAGTGGGCTGCTGCTCTAGTAAGGCCGTAGAATATATGCTAGTGGCTTCACGAACTAGTCGTCAGTAGAAGTCCTAAGGACCCCGAAGAGACCATTAACAGAATTGATCATGGCCCCTAAGAGGTAGTCATAGAGGGCTCATAAAAAAAGTTAAGAAAATGTTACCAGAAGCTAGAGGAAGGAAAGGGGATCCTTGTTATTGAGTAGCAAAAAATCTAGTAACAATGTTGCCTATGTGTCTTAGTCCATTTTGTGCTGCTGTAAAGGAATGCCTGAGAGTTGGTCATTTACAAAGAAAAATGTTTCGGCCAGACACATTGGCTCACGCCTGTAATCTCAGCACTTTGGGAGGCCAAAGTGGGTGGATCACTTGAGGCCAGGAATTTGAGACCAGCCTGGCCAACATGGTGAAACCCGTCTCTACTAAAAATACAAAAAAAAAAAAAAAAAATTAGCTGGGCATGATGGCGTATGCCTGTAATCCCAGCTACTTGTTAGGCTGAGGCAGGAGATTCTCTTGAACCTGGGAGGCACAGGCTGCAGTGTGTTGAGATTGTGCCACTGCGCTCCAGCCTGGATGACGGAGACAAGCAAGAAGGAAGGAAGGAAGGAAGGAAGGAAGGAAGGAAGGAAGGAAGGAAGGAAGGAAGGAGGGAAGGAGGGAAGGAGGGAAGGAGGGAAGGAGGGAAGGAGGGAAGGAGGGAAGGAGGGAAGGAGGGAAGGAGGGAAGGAGGGAAGGAGGGAGGGAGGGAGGGAGGGAAGGAGGGAGGGAGGGAAGGAAGGAAAGAAAGATGTTGTATTTGGCTCACAATGCTGCAAGCTATACAAGAAGCATGATGCCAGCACCTGCCTCTGGTGAGGGGCTCAGGCTGCTTCCACTCGTGGCAGAAGGTGAAGGAAAGTCAGTGTAGGCAGCGGTCACACGGCGAGAGAATGAGCGAGAGAGAAAGAGGGAGGTCCCAGCCTTTTTTTAACAACCAGTTCTCTCAGTAGCTGACAGAGTGAGAACGAACTCACCTCCAAGGGAGGGCATTCATCTATTCATGAGGGATCTGCCCCATGACCCAGTCACCTCTGTTGAGGCCCCACCCCCAACCTTGGGGATCAAATTTCAACATGCGATTCAGAGGAGACAAATATCTAAACTCCAGCACTATGAGAACATGGAAATAGAAAATGTCACTGAGTGCCAAGCACTGTGACTCATGCTTGTAATCCTAGCACTTTGGGAGGCTGAAGTGAGAGGCTCACTTAAGCCCAAGAGTTCAAAACCAGCTTGGACAATACGGTGAGAGACCTAATCTCTATAAAAGATACAAAAATTAGGCTGGGCGCCGTGGCTCATGCCTGTAATCCCAGCACTTCCGGAGACTGAGACAGGCGAATCATGAGGTCAGGAGATCGAGACCATCCTGGCTAACACGGTGAAACCTGTCTCTACTAAAAATACAAAAAAATTAGCCGGGCGTGGTGGCGGGCACCTGTAGTCCCAGCTACTCGGGAGGCTGAGGCAGGAGATTGGCATGAGCCCGGGAGGTGGAGCTTGCAGTGAGCCAAGATCGCACCACTGTACTCCAGCCTGGGGAATAGAGTGAGACTCCATCTCAAAAAAAAAAAAAAATTAGCCAGGTATTGTTGCACACCCCTGTAGTCCCAGCTACTAAGGAGGCTGAGGTGAGAGAATCGCTTGAGCCTGGGAAGTGGAGGTTGCAGTGAGCTGAGTTGATGCCACTGCAATCCAGCCTAGGCAACAGAGAAAGACTCTGTCTCAAAAATATGAAGAAAAGAAAACGTTATTCTGAAAGGGACAATCTAACTGATATGGTTTGGAGTTGTGTCCCCACCCAAATCTCATGTTAAATTGTAATCCCCAGTGCTGGAGGTGGGGCCTGGTGGGAGGTAATTAGATCACCAGGGTAGACTTCCCCCTTGCTGTTCTCATGAGAGTGAATAAATTCTCACTAGATCTAGTTGTTTAAAAGTGTGTAGCCCTTCCCCCTTCTCTCTCTCTTCCTCCTGGTCCAGCCAGGTAGGACATGCCTGCTTCCCCTTCTCCTTCCCCTTCCACCATGATTGTAAGTTTCATGAGGCCTCTTCAGCCATGCTTCCTGTACAGCCTGCAGAACCAGGAGTCAATTAAACCTCTTTTTCTTCATAAATGGTCTAGTCTCAGGTAGTTCTTTATAGCAATGTAAGAATGAACTAATACATTAGCTGAGGAGATTTCTAAGGAAAGTGGTGAAGGTGATGCATGGCTCTATTTGCCACTTACCGTAAAATGTAAGTAGAGAAACAAACTGAACTAAATAAAGTAAAGAAAGAATTGTTAATATAAAGCAGCTAGGTCTTGCTAGGTTTAAAAATAAAACTGTTTTCCTTCCTTGGCTTTCCAGATAACGAACAATACAAAAAATACAAAAAGTAAGAAATACCTTCCAGACCCAACCCTCCCCTATGCAAAAAAAAAAAAAAAAAAAAAAAAAAAAAAAAAAACCCTCCAGGGCACTATCAGGGAAGCATGAACTAAAGATGAAGCCAAGGATGTAACTGTAAAACCATGTGTTATGGTCTCGGAAGGCATTGCCCTTCCAAACAGAAAAAAAAGTCCCTGTAAGATGAATCTTCATGTCATTGTCCCTCAGATGCCTTACAGGGAGTCTAAGCTAGAGATATTTGGGAAGAGATTTGTGGCTTTTCTAACGGAATGAATTACAAATTGATTCACACAATAAAATACAACACTTTCAAAGGAATACCATTACTTGAAGTAAAAGGAATAGATAGTAAAAAAATAAAATGAAGCTTTTAAAACCTCAAATTTCTGTGAGTAAGAAACAGAGAGAGAAAATTACTCAAGTGTGCACAGGGGCCACATTTTATGAAAAAAAAAAAAAGAGGATTTCAGAAGATGGAGCCAAGAGCCACATTGAATCCTAAGGCCTAGTGTTCGACCTAGACATTAGGATTGAGCCCTAATCACAGAGCTGGCAGCACATGCTGGATTTCAGAATTGTGTGCCTATAACTGCTGTGTGCCCTTACCCTTTTTTTCTTTTTCTTTTCTTTTTTTTTTTTTACATTTTATAAAACAGTTCTGTTGATGTAACTGACAGAGAAAAACTACAGTACTTAAATTGGACAATTTGATAAGTGGCAACTGTGAAATCATCACCACAATCAAGATAATGAACATGTCTCCCTCATCGTGTGCTGTCAACACGTCTTTGTCACAAAGACATCCTTTCACATGGCAGCCATCGTTTTTGTCTTGCTAGTAAGCCCAAGGAAGCCTCATCATCCTTTCCAAGTGATCCAGATCCACTATCTGTCCAACTGGACGAAGTCTCCTCACCATACTGCAGAACCCCACACCTGCCCACTCCCCTGCCAGAGAAGTACTTTCCTTGAGTCTAACACCGAGATAAGGTAACACCTCCCTCACATCTCCGCATCCAGGTGAAAGGTGAGTTTCAGCCCACAGATATTACAGTGTCTTCAAATCAGACAGCTGCTTTGGAAAGAATGTGGTTAGGACCTTACCTCCCTGGTGAGGAAGCTTAAAGCCACATAATGACTGACGTTCACTTTAGTTCTCTCTCTCTCTCTCTCTCTTTTTTTTTTTTTTTCTTGAGATGGAGTCTCGCTCTGTTGCCCAGGCTGGTGTGCAATGGTGTGATCTTGGCTCACTGCAACTGCCACCTCCCAGGTTCTAGCGATTCTCCTATCTGAGTCTCCCGAGTAGTTGGGACCATAGGCATGTGCCACCACACCCGGCTAATTTTTGTATTTTCAGTAGAAACCATGTTGGCCATGTTGGCTACGCTGGTTTTGAACTCCTGACCTCAGGTGATCCGCCCGCCTCAACCTCCCAAAGTGCTGGGATTACAGCCATGAACCACTGTGCCCAGCCAGTTCTCTCTTTCACCAGCGCATTACAAGGACATTTCCTTCCCTCAAAGAAATCTAATTCAAAAATTATCTACCCTCCACTCCCTTGGTTTTCATCCAACCTGACCCAGCCTTTAGTCTTTGGGGAGGTGGGATGGGGCAACGGGAGGCGCCCAATTTTAGTTACTTTCTGCTGTTGCTCTAGACAAGAGTTTCCCTGGAAATGGAGATTTTAGGATTCCAACTGAGGGCTAGAAAAAAAAGCAAGTTAGAAACGTTTCCTGAAGAAAACAAGATAAGATGGCTAAGGTTGGATTAAACATAAACCCTCTAAACTCAGACACTTCTTTTAAAGGGAGTCCCTTCACTCTTTTTGAACAGGAGTATCTCTAGTGGCCATTGCAAACCTATCCCACCACTGCATGTTGAGAAAGTGAGACCCAGATAATGTGTCCCTCTAGTTACAGGTCTTCCGATTAAAAGGAACGGTTCTCAAGGAGCTGCTTGAGAGGAACAATATTTGAAGAACCTCATCCTCACTTGGACCTGATTTAAGTGTTGGGAGTCTAGACCTTGAGACACAGCCTGAAGTCCAAATGGGATGAAGCTTTAGGGCAAATGTATTTTGAATGTGTGAGGGATATGCATTACTGTGGCCAGAAGATAGATGGTAGCGGACTGTATTTTTCAAAACTGGCTGCAACAGGCTGGGCGCGGTGGCTCAAGCCTGTAATCCCAGCACTTTGGGAGGCCGAGACGGGGGGATCACGAGTTCAGGAGATCGAGACCATCCTGGCTAACACGGTGAAACCCCGTCTCTACTAAAATACAAAAAAAAATTAGCCAGGCGAGGTGGCGGGCGCCTGTACTCCCAGCTACTCGGGAGGCTGAGGCAGGAGAATGGCGTGAACCCGGGAGGCAGGGCTTGCAGTGAGCTGAGATCCGGCCACTGCACTCCAGCCTGGGCAACAGAGCTAGACTCCGTCTCAAAAAAAAAAAAAAAAAAAAAAAACTGGCTGCAACAATAGTTTTAGCCCCTTTGTGCCCTTCCAGAATCTTGCCACCACTCTTTCTTTTTTCTTTCTTTCTTTTTTTTTTCTTTTCTTTTTTTGAGATGGAGTTTCACTCTTGTCGCCCAGGCTGGAGTGCAATGGTACGATCTCAGCTCAGTGCAACCTCTGCCTTCTGGGTTCAAGCAACTCTCCTGGTTGAGAGTAGCTGGGATTACAGGCGCCGGCCACCACGCCCAGCTAATTTTGTATTTTTAGTAGAGACAGGGTTTCACCATGTTAGTCAGGCTGGTCTCGAACTCCTCACCTCAAGTGATTCACCCACCTCGGCCTCCCAAAATGTTGGGATTACAGGCGTGAGCCACCGCACCTGGCTGCCACCACTCTTTCAAGAGGTAGAATCTATTTCCTTTCTTTTTATATTTGAACAGCCCCGGTGAACAGTGTGTGACAGAAATGACACTGTAAGACTTCCACCTCTGGGTAATTTTACAAATAAATTTTGCAAAATGTCATCAATCTGTATAAAACGGCAACTTTTTTTCTCATGCATAAAGCTTTCAGATTCCCCCAGTAATCCCCACCAGAAGAAAGAAAAAATCAAAACCCTACAACCATGATTGAAACGTGAAAAAGACAAAAATCAAACATTAGAAGTTCAGGCCTAGCACAGTGGCTCACACCTATAATCCCAGCACTTCGGCAGGCCAAGGCAGGAGGATCACTTGAGCCCAGGGGTTCAAGACCACCCTGGGCAACATAGCGAAAGCTCATATCTACACATAAAAATTAGTCAGACACGGTGGCATGCACCTGTAGTCCAAGCTACTTGGGAGGCCAGGTGGGAGGATTACTTGAGGCCAGAAGGTCAAGGCTGCAGGGAGCCATCATGGTGCCATTGCACTGTAGCGTGAGGAGCAGAGCAAGACCCTGTCTCAAAAAAAAAAAAAAAAAAAAAGTAAACGTTCAAGTTAGCTTTGTATATCTACTATTTATCTGGCACTGTTATAAGACCAGATATACACAGATAAATAACAGTCTCTATCCTCATGTAGTTCACTGACAGGCAAAGGTGACATGATATAAGCCATTAATATAACATAAGATGTGCTGGAGGCTGGGCATGGTGGCTCATGCCTGTAATCCCATCACTTTGGGAGGCTGTGGCAGGTGGATCACCTGAGTTCAGGAGTTCAAGACCAGCCTGGCCAACATGGTGAAACCCCGTCTCTACTTAAAAGACACAAAAAATAACCGGGCATGGTAGTGCACACCTGTAATCCCAGCTATTCAGGAGGCTGAGGCAGGAGAATCACTTGAACCCAGGAGGCAGAGGTTGCAGTGAGCCAAGATCGTGCCATTGCACTCCAGCCTAGACAACAGAGTAAGACTCCATCCTAAAATAAAATATATAGATATATATGTGCTGGAAAAGATGGCTGCAAACAATACTTTAAACAAGAAATAGGAGAGTGAATAGTTCTATTGTGGAGAAGACAAAAAAGTAGTTAGAGAGTTTATACTGAGTTGAGTGTTGAAGAATAAATAAGATATTGCCAGGTAGACAAAAGACATCCAAATAAAACCTTTGACATAATTAGGACTAGGTTTAGCTATATATGTGGCAGAAAAAAAAAAAAAAAAAAAAAAAACCCACAAAACTAAATGGCATAAGCAAAACAAATTTTATTTCTTGATTACATAGAAAAAGCTTGTCCAACCGATGGCCCTCAGGATGCATTGGGACAGCATTAAATGTGGCTCAACACAAATTCATAAACTTTCTTAAAACTTATGAGTTTTTTTGGAATTCCTTTTTTTAGCTCATCAGCTATTGTTAGTGTTAGTGTACTTTACGTGTGGCCCAGGACAATCCTTGTTCCAATGTGACCCAGGGGAGCCAGAAGATTGACATGGAGGCATCTGGCACGTGATCAAGATTGGCATATTTCATCATATCACCCAGGCCCATCCAACCTTTAGTCTCTGGGGAACAGGGATGGGGTGAGGAGGGGAGCTAGGTTTCAGTTGCTTTCTGCCCTTCTTCTAGATGGGGCTTTTCCTAACAATAGAGATTTTCGGATTCTCACTGAAGACTAAAAAGAAAGCCATTTAGACACTTCTTGAAGAAAGCCAGATGTGGCAACGCCATAGTCATGAGCGAGCCAGGCTTCTTCTCTTGTTTTTCTGCCACATTCATGTACGGCTTCCTCCTCATCATCCAAGATGGCTGTTGTGGCTCAAGCCATCACATCTGCTTTCCAGTCAGCAAAAGGAAGAAGGTCAGACAAGGGAGGGCTCATTCACATGACACTTTGGCCTAAATCCCACTAACCAGAACCGAGCCATATGCCTCACCTAGATGCATGGAGTTGGGAAATGTAGTCTTTCTTGTGCACAGTCATGAGTCCATGTATGAATCAGGGTTTCCATTACTAGGGAAGAAGAAGAGAATAGGGGAGGTAGCTGTGCTGGGAACTCAGTCTGATCTGGATCTTCCAGGAGCAGTGGTGATGAAGCTTTAGCATCTGGTCTTGAACATTACAGGGGCCAAGTAGGATTGCAGTAGTATTGCTAGAGTAAATTCAGTTTTCTGCAGATAACCATAGCCAGTACAATATTTTCCTGATAAAAGGGAAGTGCCTTTTCCCTTTTGGCCTCCTGGCCTAAAAAGGCACATGCAATGGAGGTACAGCAGCCATCTGTCAACCATGAGAACAAGAGCAACATGTTGGAATGACAGAGGCTGAAAACAGAAAGAGCCTGGACTCTAAAGGCAAAAAAAAGCAACCATGGACTGCCATGGACTGCCATCAAGAGGCTTCTTATTATGTGAGAAACCCCTTTGATGAAGCCAATGTAGTTGAGTTTATGACATAATCAGCCATTAGTATCACAATCCTAATCCTAAGTAATAGACCAAGCTGTGTAATCCCACACCTGAACCCCGTAGATGGCTTGCAAGTTCATTTCCCTGCAGCCATTCATTCTGCCCCACCATCCTTTCTTCACATGACTACCAGTATGAAATTTAAAAGTGTACGGCAAATTACATCATGCCCCTGCTTAAAGCTTCTGAAGGCTCCCCAGTGTACTTGAAATAAAACCTAAAGACCCCATCATGGCCCCCGATGTCCTGGTCCTTATGCATCACTCTGACCTCATCCCCTATCTCTCCTCCTCTCTATTCACCAAGTTCTCTTCAACCCCTTTTCAATCAACATCTGTTGTGCTTCAGAATCTTGTACTTGCTATACCACAGAAACCTTCTTTCATGTCATTTAGATCTCACTTCAAGTGCCACCCTTTTAGAGAGACCTTTCCTGAACCCACCTCCTAACATAAATCTCTTTTATTTTCTCAACAGCACTTATCACTACTGAATCTTTTAAATTATTTACTGTTTGCTTATTTACTGCCTCTATCCAGAAGACAAAGTCATGCTGCGTGTGGAGAAACTC
Organism: Macaca mulatta; assembly: GCF_049350105.2. Lineage (NCBI taxonomy): Eukaryota > Metazoa > Chordata > Mammalia > Primates > Cercopithecidae > Macaca > Macaca mulatta. The sequence goes on from NC_133409.1 coordinate 175,067,610, forward strand.
ACCCTTTCAAGAATAAAACTAAATGGAAATATTAATTCATTCTATTTCAGAGACCCCAGAAGCAAGCCATGCATGGGTAGGGGTGATATCATGAATAGTAGAGGTTTTGAGTCATGTATTACTAAAAAATAAAGTCACTCCTTTCCCCTTAGTCTCTTCTCCCCAGATTGTACAGTTGATAGTTTACTTTAGCTGAGAACCTCATGAAGTCATTTCAAAGTTCGTTATTCATTTAGGGATTTACAGAGGTGGGTTGTAAAGAGATGTCTGCTCAGTAATGAGCCTTTCAAAAAAAAAAATAGCTGCAGAACTGGGGAAGACAAATTTGAATGCATGGGGAGGATGTTTTTTAAAAAGGACCTACACTTCTTAGCATAAGAAGCAGACAATAACATTGGGGTGCTAACAGAGCGGTCAGGAAAATATTGCTCTTCTTTATGGCTTTAAATCAAGGCTCACAAATTCAAATGCCTAAGGGGCCAGGTAAGAAAGAGAAATGGGCCTGTGCAAGATGATAAAAAGTAACTAATTCACTGCCTTATTTCTGGGGAATACTAAGGAGAAAATGAGGTCTGAGTCGAACCAAAGAGAGATCACCCTTCTTCCAGAAGAATCAGAACCCGCTCACCTCCAGACGCTTGGTTCTAAAGCAGGAACGAACGCTCAGTTACCAGCTTTTCCTATTCCTCAAGCAAAGCCAGAAATCTGGATTTTTATGTAAAATCTCTCGACTTTAATGGTTGCCAGCTATTCCAATTTCTTTTAACTATATAAGCCAACATCATACTGGATAAACAAAACATATCCACGTACTAGGTCCAATTTGCCGGCTACAGAGTTTGTGACCTTCAGTTTCAAGTGTACAGCTTAAACGCTCCTTAGGAAATGGGTAATTACATTTGTTTATCCTTAGGAAATGAATAATTACATTTGTTTTAACAGTTATTCATTGAATAAAATGGGGAATAAAGGGAGATAGTGGCCCCGCTGGTGAGGGTGGGCTTGGAACATTCGTATCTCCTTGAACTACTCCATGTCATTGGCAAGACAAGGCCAAAATCGACTGCCATCCTGGAGACCTTCTTCCGGAGTGGTATCCTAAACTGAATAAGTCAGACCAGCCTTGGGGAAATGAACTGACTGGAAGAGAGAGATCAGTCTTAGGGTGCTTAAGAGGTGGTTTTCTGAAAGACCAATGGACAGCCACATCATGGAAGTTTAGCAAAAACAAGCACCTTTATGAAATTGTGCCAATCTGTGGACAGAAGAAATGAAATTGGGGTCTGTGAATGTCCATGTGGGGACCCCTAGGGACAGGCATAACTTCTGGATGGGGCCAGTTCTTGAGTGAAAGGGACAGTCAAATCTGGAAGGAAATTTTAGGCTTTTTCCTTTTGCTGTCATTTCCTGCAGTTGCCTCAACCCTTCAGTAAAGCTTGGTGGGTTTTTTTTTTTTAATTGTATGGACATACTATGTTTATTCATTATCAGATGATAGACATTGAGTGGTGTTCACTTTTTGGCTACTGTGAATAATACTGCTATTAACATTCATGTACATGTTTTTGTGTGGACATACGTCTTCTGTTTTTCTTGGGTATACGTGCAGGAGTAGAACTGCTGGGGCTTATGGTCTTATGTTTTACTTTTTGAAGAGATGCCAAGCAGTTTTCCACTGAAGCTGCCCCATTTCACATTCCCATCAACAGTACGTATGTGTTCCAATCTCTCCATATCCTCAACAATACTTATTCTGCCTTTCTAAAACAATCAAAGCCATCCTAGTTACTGTGAAGTACACCTGTGATTTTCATATTTCCCAAGCAACTAGTGATGTGGAGCATATTTTCACGTGCTTCTTGGCCATTCATATATCTTTTTTTTTTTTTTTTTGTGAGACAGAGTCTCACTCTGTCACCCAGACTGGAGTGCAGTGGTGCGATGTGGGCTCAGTGCAACCCCTGCCTCCTGGGTTGAAGCATTGTCGTGCCTCAGCCTCCTGAGTAGCTGGAATTACAGGTGTGTCACCAAGCCCAGTTAATTTTTTTTTTTTTCGTATGTGTAGTAGTGATGGGGTTTGACCATGGTGGCCAGGCTGGTCTCGAACTCCTGGCCTCAAGTGATCTGCCCACCTCAACCTCCCAAAGTGCTGAGATTACAGGTGTGAGCCACCGTGTCCAGCTTTGTATATCTTCTTTGGAGTGATGTCTGTTCAAATCCTTTGCCCACTTTTATGTTGGGTTATTGTCTTATTATTATTGAGTTGTAAGAGTTCTGGATTCTGTATTCTAGACCCTTTGCAGATAAATGATTTGCAAATAGAAAAAAAAGTAAAGCCTGGTGGTGTGGAAGGAAACAAAGGAAAAGAGCAGAAAAGGGGCGTGAAGCCTGCTCCATCTTCACCCTCCATGGTCACCATAGAGAAGGAGCAATATTTATCCAGGAGTTATATCTAGAACTTTTAGACATGAGCCAGCAGAGAAACAAGTAGTTGTCCCCGGCAAAGCTAGGAGTGGAGACTAAGAAGACCAGTGACCGAGAGGACAGCTCTGGGGGACAGGAGGAGCAATCAAAATATCTTTCAATTTACACTAAGAAAATGGCCTGCAAGACGGAAAAGCTGACCCTTACATTGCCTCTAAAATAGAATTTGGGGGACTTCAGGCATCATCCAATCCAGAAGCTTCTAAATTTGTTTTTAGCAGTGGCACTGTTCTTTAAAAGAAATGTTCTTATTGCTGAAATTGGGTGATCAGTAATAAGGGTTCATTATATTGTTATCCCTACTTGTGTGTATATTAATTTTCCATAGTATTTTTAAAAGATTATGTTTATATTTAATATGTAAAACAGATTAATATATGTAGTTTAAAAACTGCAAAGTATTCTTCCAATATTCTGCATACTTGCAACGAATCATTTCCAAAGAATCTTGGCAGATGATCTCCAATTGCTTGAATACTTCCAATGACAAACAGTACACTAACTTTGAGGCAGTCATAGTTGGATGGCTCTGCCTGTGAGAAAATAATGTTTATATTGATCCAAAATATGCCCCTTATAACTTCGAGTGAGAATCAGACAATTCCTCCACCATGCAAGTATTTTTATCTTATTTTTATTTTATCTAGTGCCTTTTCAAAGAATGCCAAATAACTGGCAGAGTTTGGTATTCTGTATCACACTAACATATGCTACACAGTCTGCTTGAGAGATGCTAAGGGCTATGTTCCCATCCTCTGGGTTAAAAAGATATGAGCAAAATATTTAAGTAAAATTAAGATACCTACAGGCAAAATCTGACAAAGTGTTGCACATTGTGCTACATAATAGATTGAGATTTTTTTTTTAATATCACGGTTCTCTCCAGTTTCACCTGCCTGTCAGCTCTACATCATTTGTTATTAATTTAACACCAGAGAGCCTGGAAAAAGCTGCAAGCTAGTGAGCACACACAAATCAGGCACAGGGATGGCAAGTGCTCCTTGGAGATTCTTGTTCACAAACTTTAAGGGAATTTGAAAAATGCCCGCCAATTTGCAGGATGCGTGATATGAAATCAAACAAAGTAGAGAAACACAAGTTACAATTGCCTGATTTAACTACAGAAACTGACAGCAAGACACGAGCAGCTGGGTCATCTGTGGAATTCCACGCAGCACTGTGGGAACACATACCTGTCTTCCTGACTCCCTTGGCATCTTCCTCCTTAATGATAAGGAATCTATTCCCAGCAACAGCTGATTCTGAGACACACACATCTATGTGCATCTCAGCAGGATGAATTGGAGAGGGAAATGCATCTACTTTGCAGACTTATTTTTACAGCAGTACTCTTTCGCTAAGAATTACTTTGGGCTGGCTGAGAGCTGTGGCTCACGCCTGTAATCCCACACTTTGGGAGGCTGAGGTTAGGAGTGGTGGGGTGGATCACCTGAAGTCAGGAGTTTGAGACCAGCCTGGCCAACATGGTGAAACCTCGTCTCTACTAAAAATGAAAAAATTAGCCTGGTGTGGTGGCATGGCCCTGTAATTCCACCTACTCGGGAGGCTGAGGTGGAAGAATTGATTGAACCCAGGAGGTGGAGGCTGCAGTGAGCCAAGATTGCGACACTGCATTCCAGCCTGGGCAACAGAGCAAGACCCTGTCTCAGAAAAAAAAAGAAAAGAATTACTTTGGACCCTACAGTGAAAATTTATACAAAGCATATTTGTCCCCAGTTAGCCAAAGCCCAATTTCAGATGAGTAGTCTTCATCCCAATGTTCAAATGCCATTTTAATGTCAAAAAGCATCTGAAAGTAAAATTTTTCAATATGAAAAAGACCCTCATCTACTAAATTTCCTCATAAAAGTCCATCTACTTTCATCAGTACATGTATTTTATATATATATAAGTACATTTATATTAGACAAATGATGTTGACCATATATATCCACATTCACTGCAAACCAAGGATAAAACTTAAAAATTGGCACTGACCATAATGTGGCAGCAACTGACTAAATGCTCACCAAACCAGTTCCCTCTTCTTCCCATACCATCAGGTTTCCTGCAGGAAACAGAATCTGACTCTGATGCTCCAAGACACTCTTTTAAAGTACTAGATACAGAAGCATGGAAAGCATTAAGAAAATCATTCTGGGAAGCTGAGGTGCCCATGGACTAGCAAGAATAGAAAGCCATGACCACTTCTAGGTTACCAACTGCTCTCAGATAACACAGCCTGTTTTCTGGTCATTCCACCAACAGAGAACGGACTTCTTCCCAATCAATAGATCAGATGTGGAGACTAATGACCCTCCTTCATGCACCAAGAGAGTAACAAAGAAAGTCTATTATTAACATACAGAGGACTTCTGGGGAAGGGCAGGTGCAAGCTGGATGAAGCTGAGGGGTTCAAACACACCACTGCATCAAGAGCTCAGGAGCTTGGGGATGGGGAGTTCCTTACATGAAGTCCCAGATGCATGATGGTGGGCAGGGCAAGGGTGGGTGGAGGCCTAAATGCTGTGAACAGTCAAACATTACAAACACAGTCAGACTCTACTGCACAGCCAAATGCAGGAAGGGAGAAAGTCATAAATACTCCAAACTCGTGCTCTCCAATCTCTTAACTGTGCCTCCCACACTGAACCTATCTGGAAGCCAGAAGGTAGGAGACTCTGGGTAATTTCATCCACAGTGTCAGTCTTCTGTGTCAAAGAGCAGGGCAAAGGAGAATGGAGAATAAAACTGTGTGGCAGGTGCAGAATAACCAGCAGACACACAGATCAGATCACTTCACTCAGCCTCCCTTTAGCCAGGTGTGTCTTCCTGACTGAGTTTCAGCCAACGAGACGTGGACAGAAGTGATGTGCAACATTTTCAGACCTAGCCCATAATACTTAGTTAGTCCTCAATGGTCTCCCTCTTGCCTCACCTATAGTTCAAATGACAAGAGCTTAGGGCCCAGAAAGGGACTTTGAGGCCTTAGAGGATGATGGGATCACTAGACTGTAAGTTTGAGTTCCTAAATGACTGGCAATCAGAGACCCACATTGAACTGTGGCATGAGTGTTCTATGTGCTAAGCCCCTGAGACAGTGGAAGTACTTGTTATCAAGACAACTGTAACTAATACACACATGAATGTTATGGAGAAAGAAAAAGTCTAAAATGAACTGAAGTTTACAAAAGATTCTAAGGTAACCCTTTAAAAGCCATTTGAAAAATTATTAGCGGAGAAATGCCATGAAAGAATAAGTTACCGACTTGGGACCAAAGTTATCAACCTTTGTTTTATAAGCTTTGCCCCTGTACTTCCTGGCAGTATTATGCAAGCTGTGCTCCATTATATGGTAAAAAGGAGAGGAAAATAGCTTTGGGGTAGGAAACCAACAGTCCCTGTCACAGATGGGAACACGTGGAGCCCTTCAACATCAGCGTGTGGATGGCTAGTCCTTGAGCCTGTATATTGCTTTGTTTCTTTTTCTTTTTTTTTTCTTCCTTTCTATTCTTTTTGTGTTTCTTTGGTTTTTTGTTGTTGTTTTTGTTTTTTAGGACAAAGTCTTGCTCTGTTGGCCAGGCTAGAGTGCAGTGGCTATTCACAATACAACCATAGCTCACTGCAGCCTTAATCTCCTGGGCTCCTGCCTGAGCCTCCCAAGTAGCTGGGACCACAGGTGCATGATACCATGCCCAGCTGCCTTTGCACCACTCTAAAGTCCATCTTCTTTTTTTTCTTTTTTCTTTTTTTTTTTTTTTTTTTTTTGAGACAGGGTATCACTCTGTCATCCAGGCTGGAGTGCAGTGGCATGATCTCAGCTCACTGCAACCTCTGCCTCACGGGTTCAAGTGATTCTCGTGCCTCAGTCTCCCAAGTAGCTTGGATTACAGGTGTGCGCCACCACACCCAGCTAATTTTTGTATTTTTAGTGGAGACAAGGTTTCACTATGTTGGCCAGGCTGACCTCAAACTCCTGACCTCAAGTGATCCACTTGCCTCAGGCTCCCAAAGTGCTAGGATTACAGGCGTGAGCCACCACACCCAGCCCCATTCTCTTTCAACACTCCTCTGCCCCTCTAATATTTCACCCCAATGATTACTATTCATTTAACCTTCATTTACTCATTCTAGAAATATTATTGAATGCCTACTCTGTCAGTTTCATCTCAAGTGACTTAGAGTCTATTTGGAAGAGTCCAAATGTGAATAAATAGGTGCGATGAAGTATGGCAAATTTCTTTGGAGGGAGCAAATGCAGGGTTTCAGCAGAACCGCAACACAGATGACCAGTGCTGCCTGGGTTGGGGGTGAGGGTAGGAAGGGATTAGGAAAGTCTTCAGAGAGAAGGTGACCCTGGGCACAGTCTGAAAGGAAGTAGTTCTCAGGACACATGTCCCTCCAATGGCCTGTGCTGCTCTTGATCAGAAAGAATTGGCCTGTCACCAGCATGCTGGCCCCAGGCTGACTCTTCACCTGAAGGGTGGCACCAAGGACATGCTCCACCCTTGAGCCTTCCTCCAGAGAGTGTGGGAAAGATGTTCTGCTGCTAGAAATCCTGTGACTCTCTGCCGTCATTGTCCCCGGGGCTGTGGTTGGAGCTGTGCTGACAGCTCCCCTCTCACACCTCCTCTGCAACAATCTCAGTGACACTGTGCAGCAGGTCCCCAGCATGGCTCTCAAGCCAAGATCCACCCAAGCCTTGATGAACTGGCATCCCCTGAGTAGAGCCTGGAGTTCTAAATTGAGTCGGCGCTGAGTCGGAGAATTAGGAGGCGACAGAGAGGATGTCAGGGCAGGCCTCATAATCTGGGGGATACTTTGTTCTTTTCTAAGATACTTTTCTATCTGTAATGCTCTGAAAATTCATTTTCTTACCTTTCTTGGAGCCTCAATTACCTCATCTATAAAATAGGGATAACAATGGTATCTGCTTCAAAGGCTGGTGTGATAATTCATGAGTTAATTCGAGAGCTTAGAACACAGACCAGCACACAGCAATGATCAATAAATGCTTGATAGCCAGATACCGAGAGGGAGGAGAATGAGGACGATGGTGATGATGATGGTGATAATGTGATAAATGGCCACTTCCTGAGCCCAAAGAAGGTGGTTTGGGGGATCAATGAATGAGTGTTTGGGAGACTAGTGAAAGAAAACGATTTTTCTTTCAGTACATTGGTTGCCCATTCCTGACTTGTAGTTTTGAGTCATTTTCATTTGCACCGGTCAACCCATCACATACGGGTTTTTAAATTTTTGGTTTTTAATGTTTGCTTAAAGATGAGACTGTATAAGATCCTCACAGTTCGCATGTTAGTTGTTTTGACCCACTGACCTAGCTTTCAACATCATTTCATATGTTTGCATGATTCTTTATTTATTCAGCAAAGGAATGTACCCAGTGCTCACCCTGTTCCAAGGCTGGTGCCCCGTGCGATGACTCAGTAACAAACACGACGCGGTCCGTGTTCTCAGTCAGCGCGCCAGCCAGGGGAGGCAGACACCAAGAAGGCAGCCTCAGCCCACTGGGGTCTGTCTTGTGTCGGGAGCATTCCCAAGGCTGTTATGAGTGCTCAGATTCAGCCCTAAGAGAGGAAGGGGGGCATTCCTGCTGGAGTGAACCAGAGACAGAAAGGCCCAGAGACAAGAGAATAGTTTGGGCTCCCAGGAACTGTGAGGAGATGGCCAGGGCTGGCGGCAAAAAATGCCACGCAGGAAGTGTCTAGAAGTGAGCGTGAAAAAGGCAACAGAGATCAGGTTACAAAGGACCTTAGCTCCCAGATGAAGGAGTCTGGACTAAATTCTAAGTGCTGTGAAGAACCACAGGCATGTTTTCTGGAAGGAGTCACCAAATAGATTGGCAGCTAAGAAAGATCACCTGAGGCCAGGCGTGGTGGCTCACACCTGTAATCCCAGCACTTTGGGAGGCTGAGGTGGGTGGATCACGAGGTCAGGAGTTCGAGACCAACCTGGCCAACATGGTGAAACCCTGTCTCTACTAAAAAATACAAAAAATTAGCTGGGTGTGGTGGTGCGCGCCTATAATCCCAGCTACTCAGAAGTCTGAGGTAGGAGAATTGCTTGAACCTGGGAGGTGGAGGTTGCAGTGAGATGAGATCACACCATTGCACTCCAGCCTGGATGACATAACAAGACTCTGTCCCCCCTCCAAAAAAAAAGTTTTTTTAAAAAAAGAAAGAAAGAAAGATCACCTGAGCTGCAGAGTGGAGGACGGATGGGGCAGGGTACTAAATAGATATTGGAACCTCAGGTGGGAGACCACTGACAAATTTCAGATGGCCCGTGATGGTGGGTGTGCTAAGGCATGAGCAGTAGGGATGGGAGATGTGACTGTAAAGGCAGCCATCAGGAGATCCACAGAAATCAGAGGACCCAAACACAAATCCAGTGTATAGACTTCTACCCAGTCTTTCCATGCTGGGGTGGCAGGATAAGGAGGATTTCTTTGTCATGGGGCTTGAGTCCATTCACTGTTGCCTGCATATAGGACATGAAGGAGGAGAAGAGTCAAGGATGGCATGTAGACTTCTGATGTGAGCAACTGGTTGAATGTCAGTCAAAAAGATCAAGACTAGTGCAGAAGGAGCAGCTTGGGGGAAAATAATAGTTCAGGTCAGACATAAGTCTGAGATGCCTAGGAGGCTTTAGAGTCCTCCAAAGAAACAGAACTAACAGGAGATACAAACAGAGAATGCAATACCTAAAGATATAGATACATAGAGATAGGTGTATATAAATAATATGACTGTAGGCAAGAATTGGCTCACACAATTATGGAGGCTGAGAAGTCCAGTGATCTGCGATCTGGAAGTTAGAGACCCAGGAAAGATGCTGTGATATGGTTTGGCTATGTCGCCATCCAGATCTCATCTTGAATTGTAACTCTCACAGTTCCCATGTGTTGTGGGAGGAACCTGGTTGGAGGTTATTGAATCATAGGGGTGTGTCTTTCCTATGCTGGTCTCATGACAGTGAATAAGTCTCATGAGATCTAATGGTTTTAAAAATGGGAGTTTCCCTGCACAAGCTCTCTTCTTTTGTCTGCTACCACGTGAGATGTGCCTTTCACCTTCCGCCATGATTGTGAGGGCTCCCCAGCCATGTAGAATTGTAAGTCCCATAAACCTCTTCCTCTTGTAAATTGCCCAGCCTCAGGTATGTCTTTATCAGCAGCGTGAAAACAGACTAATCCATGGGGGTACCATTCAAAAGCCTGAGAGCTGGAGAGCGATGGTGCAGATTCCCATCTGAGTTTGAAGACCTGAGAACCAGGAGCACTATGGGTAAGAGAAGATCAGTGTTCCAGCTCAGCAGTCAGGTCAGGAGCAAATTCCACCTTCCTTCATTCTTTTGTTTCATCCAGGTCCTCACAGACCAGAGACGGCCACCCACACTGGTGAGGGTGGTCCTCTTCATTCAGTCCACCAACTCAAATGCTCATCATTTCTGGAAACATCCTCACAGACACACCCAGAAATGATGTATAACCAGATAGCCAGGCATCCTGAAGCCCAGTCAAGGTGACACACAAAATTAACCACCAAAAACAAAGGATGCCCAGATGCCTCTAAAAATTTTTAGAGACATCGTTCAAGGATCCTTCTGATCCAGCATCTGCTTACCTGTCTAGCCTGAACAGTTACTCCAAAGAATCATGCTCTCTTCCACTTTGCAGCCTTTGCACATGCAATTCCCATTGCTCAGAACTCTCCCTCAGTTTTCCACCCCACCTCTCACCTGACCAACTCTTATTCATCCTTCAAGTCTCAACTTGAGCACCATGACCTCCTGGAAGCAATTTTTTTTTTTTTTTGAGACAGAGTCTCACTCTGTCACTTGGGCTGGAGTGCAGTGGCACCACCTTGGCTCACTGCAACCTCCCAGTGAGGTTGAACCACCTCCCAGGTTCAAGCAGTTCTCTGCCTCAGCCTCCCAAGGAGCTGGGATTACAGGTGCCCACCACCACACCTGGCTAATTTTTGTATTTTTAGTAGAGACGGGGTTTCACCATCTTGGCCAGGCTGGTCTTGGACTCCTGACCTCATGATCCACCCACCTTGGCCTCCCAAAGTACTGGGATTACAGGCATGAGCCACCGCATCTGGCCGGGTGCCTTCTCTGCATTCTTTATCATGCCTTCCACTTCCTGATCGTTGCCTTATCACAAAATTTTTCTAGTGTCTTTCCTCTCAAGATACTCTAAGCTTGATGGGGATTGTTCATCAATGTGTCCCCAGTGCATTGTACAGTGCCTGGTGCATAGTAAGGGCTCAATAAACAAGTGTGACAAATGCAAGACATACATAGATATGAGAGGTATCTATAGAGAGAACAAAATGCATGTATGGCACCTGCATCACTTCACTTAGCACATATTTAATATCATTCACACCTAAGTTTAAAACCCTACCATATTCTGAAACAGAAAGTTAAACTCTTCTAAAACTGAAAACTTGCAGATGATGGCATTGCTAAGAGCAATCTGATACAGTAACAGTTTCTGGCATATGCAGCTCATTTTAACAGATGCCTGTATGACATACAGAAAGCTGTCAGGCATGCTCCAAAAAGAAAAGCCATCCAGTTCATGTTCCACTTGCCAAATTAATTTCATTTGACATTTAATTTATATCCTAAGGTACTGTGGATTTAAAACTTGACTATGATAATAGCAGATTAGAGAAGTGTTCTATTTGACAAAATCAATTCATCAAGTTACTTTTATTATGAGGAAGGCTGTCTTGATATAGATATCTCCAGATCAAATATGCAGACCATCTAAAAATACATTTATTGATTATTTCTAATAAAATATAAGCTTTCTCCTCTTTCTTATGTCTAATGTTAAGTGAAGTAAAGCTTGCACCTGCTCACCATAATAACAGAGAAAGGAGACATTAGAAAGTCAGAATGGTGTGGGTTTAAAAGCTAGAAAGCAGAGTTGAAATTCTCCATCGGCCATAGAGGGTTTCAACTGCAGCCACATATTAGACTCAGCTGGGGATTAAAAAAATAATAATAATAGCGCCCAGTCCCACCCCAGATAAAGTGAGTCAGAATCTCCAGTATGACATGGATTTTTTTTTTAAATCCCCAGATGATTCTATTAGTTATGTGAATTTGGGCATGTAATTCAATATCCATAGTATATAAAATGGAATGTAGTAGACATTGGCCACAATCATGATGTGACAATCCACTTTAAAAAAAAAAACTAACAGTTTATTAGTTGGAATCAGACTTGAAAAAAAGATTTATACATTGCAATCGGTTGACAGTTCCTTTATAACGCTTTCAACTTATAGGTTCACCTCTCTCTGCCTTTTCTTTTTGCTTTGCAATTTACTTGTTGAAACAACTGGATCATTTGTCCCATAGTTCTCATGATCTAGAATTTGCTCATTGCATCTCCATGACATCATTTAACGTGATCCTCTTTCCCACAATTATTTCTTGTAAATTGACTGACAGATCAAAAGGCTTGGTCAAATTCACATTCGATTGGCAAGACTGGGCAATGATCTACCCCTCTCTCAGAAGCACTTTATGTCTGTTTGTCTCTGTTTTTATGAGGTGAATAGTTATTGATAATTGTCACCTAGATTCATTATTATATCAGTAGCTGCAAAACAATGATGTTCTATTGTTCTGTTTTTATTAGTTAGAATTCTATAAAGACATTTTTCTCATCAGAGTTTAGTTTCCCTGAGAATAATCATGAAAAAAAATGTTGGTTTCTTTATGTGTTTTCTTTATAATTTTTCAAAATAATGAATTGGATCTCTAGTATCCTCCAAAGATGACCAATGAGGGTTATTTTTATTTTGTTCTTGTTTTTTTAGTATCATTATGAACTCATAGATTTAAACATATTCAACATGTTTCAATTCATTGCAATTATTCTTATTGACCCTCAAATTGTAATGACTATTATTGACCCTCAAGTGATCTGACCCTACCCTCTGACTCCCCTCATTACTCTTAGATACTTTCTTTCCTTTCTACCACAACAAGGTGGTCCAGACTGATCTCCTGCCCAGGTCTGGATTCAGCCAATCTCCAAAGAGCCCTCATTTATTTTTGTGGGAAATAGTATTTGAAACCAGAATCTGGGTGCTGGGGTGCTCATTGCCGTTTAATTGTCCTTGTTTCTAGGCCTTTTAAGTAAACAGAACTAGGTAGGAAATTCTTTTCATTTTCCTTAAGATAAAAGCGTCATAAGTTCATATTGATATTAGAATTCAAATTCAGGACCAGAAAGTTTTGATTTAATGTCACATACCTTACAACTGCTTCTGTTTTTGGCAACAACAAAAACCCAAGTTCCCAGCAACACCACATGATTGAGTCTTTGCTTTATTCCACAGTACATATGCAGCACCATACCAACACTGACACTGCCAAGATGCTAACCAAACCAACAAACAAAAAGAACCAAAAACAATTTGTCATGAATTTTGTCCTTAAAGCATATCTTACTAAGAGTATACAATTAAATGACTGTGCTATAAAGTCACTTAAAAGAGGTCCACACTGGGTGATGATGTCATCAATTTGATGTGCAATATGCTTTGTTCTGCTTTCAGTTTTTTACAGATTTCTTTTTTATTTTGATATTCTATAATTATGTAAAGGTCAAACCTTATTTTAATTATACCACCCATTGGCATTGGATAAATGTTAAATTTTTTTTTTAAAATGTTTTATTACAAGCAAGAAGTGTACCTAAACACTGAAAATAGATACGTGAATTATCTTAGAGGGCTGGTCTCTTAAAAAGTAGTAGAATAGTCATTCAATTATCTGAATATGGAAAGTAATACAGATAATTAGTGCATTAACAATCCACTGATACTGAAATTTATTTTGTATTTTGTTATGTTGATTTGGCAAAAGTTTCTTTTCCTTATGTTTACTTCTGCTGCCAGAGTAAACTTATTAAGTATTCTGGGATAGGGAAGGTGTAACACAGTAACAACATTCCCCACTACACTTTGATATTTCTGACTCAATGATGAATTACCTTGTAGGATTTTTCTATTTCTCTCAGACTAATACACACTTTGTTTGTTCATTCTTCAATGTGGAAAATATTTAGTATTTTCACAAATCTTTTAGAAATATTCAATATATACTACTAATATACTACTAATTTTTTTTTCTTTTTCTTTTTTTTTTTTTTTTTTTGAAGATACAAGAATGTAGCAAGTTAGTGGCACAAAGTTATGCACCTTGTTTATATACCAAAACTTCATAAATTACGTAACTAGCTTTCTGGTACTGCAAATAAAGATCATTAATTCCATTAACGGCTGATTTCCCTGAGCTGTAATTATTTGACCCCTATCTAACATAGGGGTCTGTGAATAATCTTTAAATGTATAATTCTACTGCTAGTGTTGAGCTGTAGATTAACAGTAGAAAAACCAGTTTTTCGAATTCACCACTACAACACAATTAAAATCCTCATGAATTATGCTACACGTTAGAAACTCCTAATGGATTGTGAACTTTTTGCTATTCAATTTGATTGTTCAAATGTATAGATTTCTGAGCCAAACTAAGGTAAATTTCAGTTCCCATCATATATAAATTCTCTTAGACTAGCAAATGAGTTAACGAGTTACCGCTGGCAGCCATGTCAATAGATTGCTATTTAGAGATCCAGTCTACTGCAGCCACCGAGGGCCACTCTACCAGTAGCTCCCCCAACACTTCGAGTGGAAATTTGCCATCACTTCTCCACCTGTCTCACACCCCGCCCTCAGCCCCGCCCCAGCCCCGCCCCTTCAACTGGCCCCACCTCCTGCGCTTTGGCCCGCGCTCGCCACGCCCCTTCCGTTCAGCCAATCGCCGCTGAAGTTTGCAGCAGTGGGACTTCCGTTTCCACCAATGCGGGAGGTTCTTGTTCTGCAGGTCTCGCCTCTTCCAGGAGCTAGGGCCGGAAGATGGCGGCGGCCGCAGAGTTGTCGCTGCTGGAGAAGTCCCTGGGACTGAGTAAGGGGAATAAATACAGTGCTCAGGGCGAGCGACAGGTGAGAAGGAGAGGCGGCGCAGAGGGGAAGAGGTGGACGGGAGCGGGGTCTGCCGAGCCCTGGCAGTACCCGGGCCGGCCACCCAATACCGGCGGAGTGAGGATGCTGCTACCCAGCTCCCCACGTGTCTGCGCCGCGAGCAGGCTGGCACCTCTGGGCCTCGGCCCCTGCCGCCCTACCTCCCGGAGGGAGGGGATAACTAGCTCAGGTCGGGCTCGGCCTGAACTTCACCTCCTGGGAAATCATCCCATTATGAGGAAACGAAACCAGTTGCAGGAGGGTCCTCACAGGGCTCTTAGACCAACCTGGAAGCCCCGTGTTTGTATTCAGTATTAACTGGCTTTTTTTTTTTTTTTAACCGTAATCGCACCTTTCATTCAGTTATTACGCAGCGATTCCGTGATAGCTAACAGGGTGTCAGGTAGCACTGTGCTGGGCCGGGGAAATACAGTGCTGATTTAGGGGAACATGCTTCCTCCCCTCAGGAAGCTTGCTTTTTGGCCGGTTGGACAAACACTGCAACCATTTAAATTGAAAGAGTGCCACGTTGCACCATAAATGGCAAAGAGAACACCTAAGGAGTCTTGGCCCAATCTAGGCGATTCGGGGAAGGCGTTTCTAAAGCCTTGGGGTATCAATTTAAGTGTGCGACCCACGGAGAATGAGGTGTGAGATTGCCTGGTGAGGCACTGTTAAAACGTTTGTGTTTTACAGTTGTTTGTCGTAGAGGGAATGTATTAGAGGAGGAGATTACATCACAAGGTATGAGATTGCCTAGTGAGGTACTGTTAAAACGTTTGTGTTTTACAGTTGTTTGTCGTAGAGGGAATGTATTAGAGAAGGAAATTGGTTGTAGGAAGACTACTTCGGATATGTTTTTTTCGCTCCTTTGAGATCTTTTTCCAAATTATGTTTGTTTTTTGTATTTAATTTTTTCTCTTCTTCATTTGGTCCATGTTGATCTTGTTTAGAAAGTAGTAGTATAGTTTTTATTTAAGTTAACCTGAAACCTAGAGAGTTAAGTGTTCAGCCCTGTGATTGGTGGCAGAGTAGGCATCGGAGCCAAAGTGACCTTCTTTTGGTGTTTCCTCTGCCCCAGTGATGATTCTGTCCCTTCAAGCCCCTACTCGCTAGTTTAGTGTATATATTACATAATCCATATATAATATAAATACAATATATATGGCCGAGTGGACAAACATTGCAACCATTTAAATTGAAAGAGTGCTATATATACATACATACATACATATATATATATTTTTTTTTTTTTTTTTTTTTTTGAGACGAAGTCTCGCCTGTTGCCCAGGCTGGAGTGCCATGGCATGATCTCCGATCACTGCAACTTCTGCCTCCTGGGTTCAAGCGATTCTTCTGCTTCAGCCTCCCAAGTGGCTGGGATTACAGGTGTGCGCCACCACGCTTGGCTAATTTTTGTATTTTTAGTAGAGATGGGGTTGCACCATGTTGTCCAGGCTGATCTTGAACTCCTGACCTCAGGTGATCCACCTGCCCTGGCCTCCTAAAGTGCTGGGATTACAGGCGTGAGCCACCGCGCCTAGTGTAGTTTATATTTTTTAGGGACCGTTGCCAAGATATGAGTATTATCTAGTATGAGAAACAATCATCATTTAAAGCACAACATAATAAGCACTTTATGGACTGTCGCAGGTGAGCAGCAACTCTCTGGGGCAGGTGGTGCCAGGGTAAGAATTCACCAGAACAGCTGTAGGTAAAGAAAAGCAGATTTATTAGAGAAAGTATGAAAATATGTTGCGAGAGTGCAACGGGCAGGTTAGTAAGAGAGGAGCTGACCGCAAGGAAACAAAGGCTGGCTGGGATTTTACGGAATAGTACTTCTGCTGTGTGCTGAAGAGAGGTTTGTGCAGTACTGATAACACTAAGGTTGCAGTGAGCTAACTTGAGTTTTCTGTCAGTCAGAGGTCCGGTGATAGCTGGACACGGAAAGATTATTGAGTTATTTGTGCAGAAGGGCTGTGTCCTGGACCATGAAGAAAGGCAGACTTGTAGCTTATCGGCCTTCTCTTTTTGCTTTCCCTTGGTCCCCTCAACCTGATGACTTTTCAATAATTAGGACTCCACGTGGAGGAAAACACTGTTGAGGAGTGTGAAAAAGGAAGTTAATTCTGACTATAAAAATGGATTTATAAACTCATGGAAGAGCTGGCGTTTAAGGGATTACGCTTTGAAAGATGTGTAAAACCAATAAATTATGAAGGATTGGGAAGTTTAGGGCAATAAGTAAACCAGTATGTGGAATGATGCAACGCAAAGTAAACCCCAAATCAACAGTTTGAGGCTCAACTGTGAAGACTTTGGAGTTCAGAGTGTGGTTTTAAATTTTATTTTAATTAAAGCATTTTAGCAGTGAGCAGCTAGTGAAAATTTCTGTTTGCTTGTATGGGGAAAGTGCTGGCCATATGTGATAAGATTCAGCCATTTTTTGGGAAGACAGCTGACAGCAGTGAGCCAGCGATAAGGCATTCTCTGCAGCATTACCAATCATAGTTAAAAACTGAAAGCAGTTCAGAGATCCTTATCCAGGAGAATGATTCTCTAAATTATGGTACATCAGCACGTTGACATACAGTCACGTGTTATTTAAAGACAGGGATATGTTTCAAGAAATGCATTGTTAGGCAATTTCATCATTGTGTGAACATTATAGAGTGTTCTGGGTTTTTTTTGTTTTGTTTTGTTTTGTTTTTTGAGGCAGAGGTTCACTCTTCTTGCCTGGGCTGTAGTGCAATGGCGCGATCTTGACTCACTGCAACCTCCGCCTCCCGGGTTCAAGCGATTCTCCTGCCTCAGCCTCCCGTGTAGCTGGGATTACAGGCATGCGCCACCACGCCCGGCTAATTTTTGTATTTTTAGTAGAGACAAGGTTTCTCCGTGTTGGTCAGGCTGGTCTCGTACTCCTGACCTCAGGTGATCCGCCTGCCTCAGCCTCCCAAAGTGGTGGGATTATAGGCGTGAGCCACCACGCCGGGCTAGAGTATTCTTAAACCTAGATAGTATGTCCTACTTCACAAACAGTAGGTATGTGAAAAAGCCTATTGCTCCTTCAGGCTACAAATGGGTACTGCATGTGTTACTATGCTGAATAATGTAGGCAGTTGTAACACAATGGTAAGTATTTGTGCATCTCAATATATTGAAACATGGAAAAGGTACAGTAAAAATACTTGACTGTAATCTTAGGGCACTGCCATTGGATATGCCATGCAGAACATCATTATGCAGTACACGGCTATTGCATAATGCAGCCATTAAAAGTAATTACTTTGAGGACTATGGAACCTTAAAATGAATGTGAAAATAGTATATGTCTCATAATTGCAACTGCATAAGAATTGTGTACTTTAGGCTATGTAAAGGAAAGAAAATGGACGTTTGAGCCAATAGGACTTTATTCAAACACTGGCTCTGCTATTGCAAACCTAGCGACCTTGGTTTTTATTGTCTGTAAAATGAGGATGAGATTACTTACCTTATCTTACAAGATGTAATGATTAGATGAGAAGGTAACTGGGAATTTTCTTAGAGCATGGTTGGGTTGTGGATAATTTATTTTTACAAATAATTGTCTTTAGAGTTAGTTCTGTCCCCTCCCGCCCAGCAATTGTGAGTCATTTGATTTCTCTTTTTTCCCCCAAATATACCATACATTCAGTACACACATCTTGGTGTTACCACAAAGTTAACACACTCAGGTAACCACCCAGTCAAGGAATAGAACATTACTGGCACCCCTCAGAGGGTTCCATATTGTTTTCTTTCAGTACATTTAATTTATTGGTGATCCTAGAGATTGTGGTTTCATTTGAGTTGAAGGCAGAAGTGAGAAGTCAAGGAGCTATGAATAGTGAATGGAAAGTGGAAAGAACTTTTACCACCTTTACTTTGAAGTTACGTCCTGACTTTGAATCTGTATCCTGTAGAGTATTAATCTCCTTGTAGACTTCATCAAGTCCTGTTGATGTAGGTGTATGAAAATGCCTTGCAAAGTGTAAATCATTACAGAGAACAAGATATAATTGGGCTGGATGCGGTGGCCCACGCCTGTAATCCCAGCACTTTGGGAGGTGGAGGTGGGTGGATCACGAGGTCGGGAGTTCGAGACCAGCCTGGCCAACGTAGTGAAACCACGTCTCTACTAAAATTACAAAAAATTGCTGGGTGTGTTGGCACGTGCCTGTAGTCTCAGCTACTCGGGAGGCTGAGGTGGGAGAATCGCTTGAACCCAGGAGGCAGAGGTTGCAGTGAGCTGAGACCATGCCATTGCACTCCAGCCTGGGTGACAGAGTGAGATTCCGTCTCAAAAAAAAAAAAAAGATGCTATTTCACTGCAGAAAAAAGCAGCAGTCTTGCCAAAAAAAAAACATTTCTTTTTTCATTTGCTTAAGTCATTGAGATTGTATAGTTATTATTTGTGTTTGGTCAGTCTTCCCATTAGGTAATACTTTCCATTTTCTTTTACATTTCTCATAATGCATTATGCTTATTTGTGTATCAAGAAAATTTAAATTAATTGTCAATTTCTTATACACAAGCAAACTTGTGTTGCTATTGTAATAGGGGAAGCATGAAGTCAGGTTTATTTAAATATGATCACTTTGCTATATAGTAGGGTGCAGGTTAACTTGATTGAAATTAATACTGTATAATTAGAGTTTCCATTTTCTCTGTACATAGCTTAAAATTACTGTAGTAACATTATACTGATTTTTGCAATGTTAATAGCAGTTTCATCATCTAGCATCTGTTACCACATTGTAAATTATTTAACAGCTATTTTCCAGACTTCCATTTGTATGTAATTTAGTATCTTAGAGTAAAATCTGGGATTATTTCAGAAAACTGTTGAGGGATTTTGTGGTTACTTAGAAGTTGTAATCATGATGTGGTCTTTGTTTTTTAAATTCTGTGAACTTTTTTTTTCTTTTTAAGATTCCAGTTCTTCAGACAAACAATGGTCCAAGTCTAACAGGATTGACTACTATAGCAGCTCATCTCGTCAAGCAAGCCAACAAAGAATATTTGCTGGGGAGTACTGCAGAAGAAAAAGCAATCGTTCAGCAATGGTTAGAGTACAGGGTCACTCAGATAGATGGACACTCCAGTAAAAATGATATCCACACACTGCTGAAGGTATCATGACTTCTCTTATAGGCTGAAATGCATGAACTGTTAATCGGAGATCTCTTTCCCCTCAGATTAAAAAGCTGCAGCTGTTGGCTTTCTTCACCTCTTTCCTTCTGCCTCAGTAGTTTGCATCTGTTATTCCCTCTGCCTGGAACAGACTCTGTCCTCCCCCGGCCCTCCCCCTCAGATCTCAGCTGAGGTAGCTGCCTTGGAAACTTTCTTGACTACTTCTCTCTCAGCTGGATGAGGTTCTTTGTTCTGTATGCAGTCACAGCACCCTGTGCTTTTCCTTCAGAACCCTTGTCATAGTAATTACAGTATTATAATATGACTTTTCTTGTTTTTTTAATGTGATGCTCCACTCAACAATCCCGATTCCCTAAGGGGTAAAGTGCTTTCTTAGAGGCAAGAGAGAATCAGAATCTTTTAGGGTTGTAGTTTGAAAAAACTCTCATCTGAGAAAGCTCAGCTTTCCCTGTTTTGAGAATCACTGCTTTACATTTTTATTTTCAAAGGCATCAAATAATAATCTACTGGATATAGCTTCAGAGTTACCAAGAATAAAAAAAATTCCAAAGTTATTTTTGTTAATTTATTTTTATAAAAAGAAAGCAGATTTTAAAAGATTTTGTTGAAGCTTTAAATTTGAGAGAAACTTGAGAGATTATCCAGACAACAGCATATCGCTGTAGAAATTCCTTCTGTTTCTTAATTTTATTGTGATTGTTTTATCATGGCAATAAAAGTTGTGAAAGAAAGGTCTTCCTTTATCACGTTGGGCAGAATGGCTCAAACTGTATTCTTGATAGATGCCATCAAGAGAACTGGTAGAAATTCAGTTTCAGAACTTGGCCCTCTGTATGTCTGTCGTGATCAACCATTTATTCTTAATACCATAGTGGTCATTCACAGGGACCCTTCTCTTGTGCCCCTACTATTGACAGTATTTCCAGGGGGAAGCAGTCATAGCCTCCCTCCAAGTGAATTTGAGATTTCAGGCAAATAAAAAGTGAACACAACCTTCTTTTATAGTTTCCCAAAGGAAAGGATAGTAATGAACTTGATTCTGAAAGATAGGAACAGAATTTCAATGAATTGGGTTTATAAGGTTCAAAAGTTACATTAATATATGTGGTATTAGAAGCATAGAAGTAACTTCCAAAGTGTTATCTCTGAGACATGTAAATATTTAATTGGGAGCCTCTAATGTATGTGGAGCTGGGCAATTTGCATTGTTTTTGAAATGTATGTGGAGCTGGGCAATTTGCATTGTCTTCCTTGTTTGACCGCAGTCTGCTCATCTGCACCTACAACATAAGCACTTGCAATGCACCAGGATGCAGTTCTAAGGGCTGGTGGTGCATTAGACACAGTTTCTGCCCTTACAGAACTCAGACTGGCAGGTGAGACTGATTATGTATAGAGTGGATTGCAATGTGATTTTGGCCACATGCACAGATGAGGAAAGAGTTGTTTTGTTTTATTTGCTATTTTAAAACAGTGTTGTTTTTATTTTAAAAGCAGTAAATGTTACAGAATTTAAGAAGTAAAAATAAGCAAATGGAAGACATTTGAAACATCCATAGTCCCACCAGCAAGACAGAACTATTAATAATGCTTATGTTCGGCCATCAGATATTTATTAAACCCCTTTTGTGTTTTTTCTATGCTTTTTTTTCCTTGTGTATGTACTTGTGTATGTATTTAAAAAAAAAAAAAAAAAAACGGACACCTACTGGGCGTGGTAACCTGTTGGGTTTTTTTTGTTTTGTTTTGTTTTGTTTTGTTTTTGAGACAGGATCTCACTCTGTCACCCAGGCTGGAGTGCAGTGGTGCAATCTTGGCCCACTGCAGCCTCCTCCTCCTGGGTTCAAGTGATTCATGTGCCTCAGCCTCCCAAGTAAATGGGATTACAGGTACACTGGGATTACAGGCACGCACCACCATGCATGCCTTATTTTTTGTGTGTGTTTAGTAGAGAGAGGGTTTCTCTGTGTTGGCCAGGCTGGTCTTAACTCCTGAACTCAAATGATCCTCCCACCTCAGCCTCCCAAAGTGCTGGAATTACTGGTGTGAGCCACCTCGCCTGGCCAGTAAACTGTTTTTTTGTTCACTGACAATGTGTTGTCAACACCTTTTTACGTCAACAAGTATTTACTAATACTCTCCTTTTAATAACATGTTAGTGTTGCATCATATACAATGCAGGGCACTGACTCCCTGAGCAGTTGAAAATCCATGTATAATTTTGATTCCCCAAAAAACTCAATTGCTAATATCCTACCATTAACTGCAAGCCTTACCTGTAACATAAAGCAAATTAATACATAGTTTGTATTTTATGTGTGTTATATACTGTATTCTTAAAGTAAGCTAGAGAAAAGAATATTATTAAGAAAATCATAAGGAGGAGAGAATACGTTTACTATTCATTAAGTGGAAGTGGATTGTCATATAGGTCTTTATCCTCATAGTCTTCACTTCACATCCAGTAGGCTGAGGAGGAGGAGGAAGAGCAAGAGTTTGTCTTATTCTCTTGGGTGGCAGAGGCAGAAGAAAATTTGTGTTTAAGTGGACCTGTGCAATTCCAACCTGCGTTGTTCAAGGGTTAACTGTAATTATACCACAATTTAAATTATGTATCCCTCAGTATTTACTAGATTTGTAGCTAAATATTTGAGCACATTCCCATTGTTTCCTTAGCCTTTTTGTTTTTTTTTTTTTGAAACAGAGTCTTACTCTGTCACACAGGCTGCAACCTCTGCCTTCCGGGTTCAAGTGATTCTTCTGCCTCAGCCTCCCAAGTAGCTGGGATTACAGGTGTATGGTACCACACCCAGCTAATTTTTTTGTATTTTTAGTAGAGATGGGGTTTCACCATGTTGACCAGGCTGGTCTTGAATTCCTAACCTCAAGAGGTTTGCCCGCCTTGGCCTCCCGAAGTGTTGGGATTACAGGAGTGAGCCACCGCGCCTGGCCTCCTTAGGCTAAATTCCTACAAGATAAACTGCTAGGCTAAAAGCTATATATGTTTAAGCTATGTTGCTCATTTTTCCTCTAGAAAAGTACATCATTATAGTATCGTAGCGTAATAGAGTGGCCTCTTCCCCAAAACTAACATGGTATTACCTCTTTCTCCTTCACTACCCCAATTTAATTACCAAAACAAGAAAATTTAAAAATTATTTGTTTGAGGCCGTGCGCAGTGGCTCACGTCTGAAATCCCAGCACTTTGGGAGGCCGAGGCGGGCAGATCACTTGAGGTTAGGAGTTCGAGACCAGCCTGGCCAACATGGTGGAACCCTTTCTCTACTAAAAACAGAAAAATTAGCTGGGCGTGGTGGTGCACACCTGTAGTCCCAGCTACTCAGGAGACTGAGGCAGGAGAATCACTTGAACCTGGGAGGTGGAGGTTGCAGTGAGCCAAGGTCACCCCACTGTACTCCAGCCTGGGCAACAGAGCAAGGCTCTGTCTCAAACAAACAAACAAACAAAAAATTATTTGCTTATTTTTTTTGAATACAATTAATAATGTGTCATTTTCATACTGCTTATTAGCTATTTTATTATTTTTAAAAATTTACATGTATTCTTTGCCTGTGTTTATACTGGGCTGTATAGGTTTTTATTATTTATTTTTAAAACTCTTGCTTTTAGGATATTATGAAAGGGTTTAATTCTTATTTGTCAAAGTTCCATTTCAGTGCTAAAACCACAATGCTAAGTTTAAATGCCTCATAAATAAGGTAGTATATAATTTCAAAAAGCAGGCAGTGCAAAACACGTGTTGAGTCTAGATGGAGGGTATATAGTTGTTTATTTTACTGCTTTTTCAACTTTTTTGTATTATTAGAAAGTTTGATAGACGGAAGGAAAAATAAAAATCAGGTGGAATTGTAGGGGAAGTATTTAAAAAGTTTGACAATAGCATCAGAAAGAATTGTTAAAAAAAAAAAAAAAGACACAAACGTCAGACATAATTAGTTCTCACCTGTGAATATTTTGAATGTGTGAAACTCTGTCTTTTGGTAGGAAAAATTTTAGTTATATCATGAACCCAGAAAATATTACCTAGTCATCGTTTATAAAAACTACATTTTTAAGAGTCTTGGCCGGGCGCGGTGGCTCACGCCTGTAATCCCAGCACTTTGGGAGGCTGAGGCGTGCTGATCACGAGGTCAGTTCAAGACCAGCCTGGCCAACATAGTGAAACCCCATCTCTACTAAAAATACAGAAAATTAGCCGGGCATGTTGTGTGCCTGTGGTCCCAGCTACTTAGGAGGCTGAGGCAGGAGAATTGCTTGAACCCTGGAGGCGGAGGTTGTGGTGAGTCAAGATCGTGCCACTGCACTCTAGTCTGGGCAACGGAGTGAGACTCAAAAAAAAAAAAAAAAGGTCTTTATCTCTAAAACATGGATATAGATTCTGTTTTTGGAGAAAATATACAAAACTGTTATTGTTTCAGGTCTTTCTTCTTGAAATTAAATGAAGATGTATTTATTTTATTTGAAATTTAAGATATTTAATTTCTTATACTTTCTCAAAGTTGATTTCTCTGAAGATATTTGGAGAGAAATCATATCTATTCAACAGATTACCGTAAAATTTAAGTGGTAGTCCCTAATATACCAATACATTCTACCCTTTCCACCGGAATTTTATTTTGATTCTTCTATGCCTGTCTCATTTGTGTCTATATTCCTTTATGTTCTCATCTGTACCACCTTTAGGGTCCCATATTCATATACTGTTTTGAAAATGACTGTCTTTAAATGAAAATCATAAGAGAAATGTGTTTACTCTTCATTAAGTGGAAGTGGATTATCATAAAGGTCTTCATCCGCATTCTCTTCATGTTGAGCGTGTATCATGTTCACTTTGTTTGCAAATTCAAAGAGATTAAATTAAATTCTGCAAACATTTTTTATTGACTGCTGAACCACTATATTCCAGACACTTTGGGATGTTGCTATGGTCTGAATGTTTGACTCCCCCTCCCCAAATTTATATGTTAAAATTCTAACCCCCAAAGTGATGGAGTTAGGAGGTAGGGTCTTTGGGGGTGATTAGGTCCTGGAGGCAGAGCGTTCATGAATGGAATTATTGCCCTAAAAAAAGGCCTGGGAGAGACCTCACCCCTTCCACCAAGTGAAAAGACGGCTGCCTGTGAACCAGGAAGCAAGCCCTTACCAGACACTGCATCTGCCATCACCACCTTCATCTTAGACTTCCAGCCTCCAGAACTGTGAGGAATAGATCTCTCTTGTTTACAAGCCACCCAGTCTATATATTCTATTACAGTTGCCCAAGTGGACCAAGACAGATGTGATTTGAGAATCGGAACAAAATGCCCTCTCTATAGTTTAAGGAATTCTTCTAGAATAAATGCTGTTGATCACTGGACAGTGTTTTATATCTAGTCTTTAGAGGAGCCTCAAAGAATATCTAATAATAGTTCATATAACTTATTTACAAAATCTTCCTCTGAAGGTTTTATGAATCTGTTGTTTCACTTAATTGACTGTAATTCAATGTAAATTCCTGTTCTGCTAAATTTAAGTGTTAATTTTAAGAGAAGCCAACAGTTTCCATCTCAGGAAATTGACGTATTCATGCTGGTCTGCCAGACAATACTTCTAACAAAAGTAAAAATAGATAAATTGGACTATGTCAAAATTAAACATTTCTGGACATAATCAAAGGAGACAACAGAGTGAAAAGGCAACCCACAGAGTAGGAGAAAGTATTTGTAAATCATATGTGTGATAAGGGGTTAATACTCAGAATATGTAAAGAACTCCTACAGCTCAGCAACAAAGAAACCCAATATCCTGATTTCAAAAGTGGCAAAGGACTTTAGTATACATTTAGCCAAAGAAGATATATCAATGGCCAGCAAGCATATGAAAAGATGCTGGAATCACTAATCGTTAGGGAAATGTAGATCACGTTTACAATGGGATATCATCTCACACCCATTAGGATGGCTACTACCAAAAAAAATCCCTCAGAGTAACATGTGTTGGTGAGAATATGAAGAAATGGTAACCCTTGTGCATTGTTGGTGGGAATGTAAAATGTACAAGTGCTATGAAAAGCAGAATAGCACTTCCTCAAGACATTAATAGAATTACCATATGGTCCAGCAATTGTACTTATAGGTATATACCCAAAATAATTAAAAGCATGGTTTTGAAAATATGTTTGTACACTCCTGTTCACAGCAGCATTACAATAGCCAACGTGGAAACAACCATGTCTATTGACACAGGAATCGATAAAATGTGGTCTATACACACAGTGGACTATTATACAGCCCTAAAAAGTAAGGAAATTCTGACATGTGCTGCACACTACATGGAGGAACTTTATATTCAGTGAAACAAGCCAGTTACAAAAGTACATATATTTTGTGATTGCTGTTATATGAGGTATCTAAAGTAGTCACATTCATAGAAACAAGGTAGAATGGTGGTTGCCAGGACCTAGAGGCAAGGGGAAATGGGTGAATTATTATTTCATGGATATAGAGTTTCTTAGAATTCTCTAAAGAGATTGAAATTGTTGGGGAATTTTTTATATTGTAATGGAAAAAATAAGTGTAACTAATGAGCATGAGTAACAAAATGTTTCTAAAAACAAAAAGCTAGACTTTAAAATGATCATAGATGGCATTTTGAATATCATTTTCTAATGTTTTCTTGTTTCTTTAAGACTAGTAATGTTTAGCCTATTTTTTTAAAATAAGGTGACTGGCGTGTGATTTGTGATTTTGAATGAATATTAATGTCAAAGAGTAAATTTATTAAATGGCGATATTTTGTTTTCTAGTAGCCTAAATCTTTTAAGTTGTTATATGGTAATTAACTTTATTATTACTGTTTTTTACATTAATATTTATTTGTTTTTTTTTTTTTCTAGGATCTTAATTCATATCTTGAAGATAAAGTCTACCTTACAGGGTATAACTTTACCTTAGCAGATATCCTATTGTACTATGGACTTCATCGCTTTATAGTGAGTATTTGAATAGTTACTAGCTTTTTTTCTGTAGTGTTCAGAATGATTTTTAAAACTTTGTCTTGAATTTAAATCAGATTTGCATTTTCAGCTTATCAAATAAAAATGAAAGTAATTACCGTATACAAAGTGCCTATGTAAAAACTCCTTTCACATATCCAGTTAACACAGTTGCTTCCTTTTCTTTGACCTTGATTTTCTTCCTATGCTTCTGCTCTTCTTCAGCAGTGACTTCTCCAGCCATGCTTTAGGTTTTGTTGTCATCCCCTGGACCCCATATTCCTACCATTCTACCTCTAGATCTTAACTTCAGTACCCCCATCTTCTGTGTAACCACTTGTGATGGTTAATACTGAGTGTCAACTTGATTGTATTGAAGATGCAAAGTATTAATCCTGGGTGTGTCTGTGAGGGTGTTGCCAAAGGAGATTAACACTTGAGTCAGTGGGCTGGGGAAGGCAGACCCAACCTTAATCTGGATGGGCACCATCTAATCAGCTGCCAGCGGACATAAAGCAGGCAGAAAAACATGAAAAGGTTAGACTGCTTTAGCCTTCCAGCTTACACCTTTCTCCCATGCTGGACGCTTTCTGCCCTCAAACATCAGACTCCCAAGTTCTTCAGTTTGGGAACTCAGACTGGCTCTCCTTGCTCCTCAGCCTGAAGATGGCCTGTTGTAGGACCTTGTGATTGTGTGAGTTAATACTTAATAAACTCCTTTATTTATGTATTTATATATTCCATTAATTCTGTCCCTCTAGAGAACCCTGACCAATACACGGCTTATCTTAGCTCTTTTAATCTCTTAGTGTCTAATTTCTATCTGATGTAATTTGACTCCTGTTTTCCAAATCTGTATACTTTCTTCCCCACCCAACCTAGACCCCCTTTTGTGTAACTTCAGCTACATCCTCTTAATATCTTCAGCTCCTTTGCTTTACCTTACAGTCACCACCTTTTCCCTGTAAGTTCCCGGCTCTTGGCCAGTCCAAATAAATGTCTTCATTCTTACATCCAAGATCCAAGCTGAGCTCTACTGGAGAAATTACAACACTGTAGATTACTGCCACTAAAAATGTTTACTATCCAATTGCAGCTGGGCTCTCATACTGGATCAGCTTCTTTTTTTTTTTTTTTTCTCCCAGGGATACTTCCAAACCTTTACTTCTTTCCTTAAGCCCCTTCCTTCTTCCTCCTTTATCTTTAGTCCTTATCACCAAGCCTTCCTCCATCATTTGACTAGAAAAATGGAGGCTGTTCATCTGAATCCCTTCATTTTCCAGCCTGCCTGATTGTGCATCCTTGTCTATCTTGTCTCCTTTTCCTGGTCTCAGCCTTGCCTTTTTCCTAGACCAATCCATTTGTATCAGTCCATTTTCATGCTGCTGATAAAGACATACCTGAGACTGGGTAATATAAACAGAAAAAAGGGTTTAATGGACTTACAGTTCCACATGGCTGGGGAAGCCTCACAATCATGACAGAAGACAAGGAAGAGCAAGTCATGTCTTAAATGGATGGCAGCAGGCAGAGAGGGCTGGTGCAGGGGAACTCCCACTTATAAAACCATCAGATCTCATGAGATTTACTATCACAAGAACAGCACAGGGAAGACCTGCCCCATGACACAGTTACCTCCCACCAGGTTCCTCCTGTGACATGTGGAAGTTACATTTCAAAATGAGATTTGGGTGGGTACAGCCAAACCATATCACCATTCATCTGACTCTTACCTCAATCTCCTCTCCACCTCCTGCCCCCTTTCTGGATCTTTGCTCCAGATTGTATTTCCTTTCTTTTTATTTCAGTCTTGCCCACTACCTACATGGTCAGTCTCTTTATTTTAAATTTGTTCGTGAACAATGACATAATATTCGGTATGTTCTTGGCACTGTTCTTCATGCTGTATAAATGTTGACTCATTTAGTCCTAATAACAGCCATATAGGGTAGGCACTAATATTATCAGCCCCATTTTACAGATGAGATAACTGAGGCATAGAGAGGTCAAATGTTTTGAGATTGCCTAAGTAAGTGGTGGAACAAGGTCCAGAAACCAGACACTTTGGCCCCAGAGTGTGTGCTTTCTTACACCCATCTCTCTGCCTAAAAGCTTGGCTCAACTCCCCATCACCCTAACACCCATCTTCCCCTGTGGAAAAAAACAAACTCATGCATTTTTGTGCATTGTGCACCTCATGCATCCAGTCAGTCAGATCCTGATGTCTAGCTCCTGAATGCCTCTCACATGTGTCTTTTCCTCTGATCCTGATGACATTGCCCAAGTTCCAGTATTTAGAATCTTTTGTTCATCTAAAGAGGATGGACTGTAAGACATGAGATTGGTGACCCCTGGAGCAGTCTTTCTCATGACTGTGTCTTTTTCTTTCTCAAAATAATTAACTCGGCTGGGCGCAGTAGCTCACCCCAGCTACTTTGAGAAGCCAAGGCGGGTGGATCACCTGAGGTCAGGAGTTTGAAACCAGCCTGGCCAACATGGCGAAACCCCATCTCTACTGAAAATACAAAAATTAGCCGGGCGTGGTGGCTCACGTCTGTCATCCCAGCACTTTGGGAGGCCAAGGCAAGTGGATCACCTGAGGTCAGGAGTTCGAGACCACCCAGGTCAACATGGTGAAACCCCGTCTCTACTAAAACTACAAAAATCAGCCAGGCATGGTGGCATGTGCCTGAAATCCCAGCTACTCCAGAGGCTGAGGCAGGAGAATCACTTGAATCCAGGAGGCAGAGGTTGCAGTGAGCAGAGATCGCACCACTGCACTCCAGCTTGGGCGACAAGAGTGAAATTCTGTCTCAGTTCGTCTGACTCCTACCTCCCTTGCTATCCTCCTTCCTGTCATTCTCTCAGCCACAACATGTGCCCCAGAGCCTGCTGGATGCTGGGCTCTTTCTACCCAGCGTCCTTGCATTGCTCTTCTCTTTTGCTCCCTGGTCCCAGCCCTTCCTTTCCTCCCTACTTCATTTGCATTTTCCAAGTATCTCTCTGTTCCCGCTCATTCCTCGGCTGAATCCCTCTCAGGCCCCTAAACCGTATTGAGGTGCTCCTTCCTGTGTGTGTGTTTGTACCTCATATACACCTTAGGTCTAGCTTGTTTCACTCTTACTGTAATTCTTTGAAAATCTCTCTCTCTAAATTATAAGCTGCTTGACTCAATGATTGTAGCGGCACATATTTGTAACACCATTGTCTGAGGTAATTCCTGGCACGTGTATGTAGTCGCCCCTGCATAAACACTGAATAAAATTTTAAACGTATTTCTCTATGCTTTTCAAGGAGTTTCCTATATACTTTCTCATTGTGCCTCATCACTAAGAAGGAAATAGGACCAGTGTTATTAGCCTCCTTTTACGGAGAAGGAAACTAATGCTTAGGAAACTTGAGGTTTAAAGGCGCAGCACTCAGTTTTTGGAAGGGCCAAACTAGGTCTTCTGACTGAAGTGTCTTAATGTGTGGGGAAGCTCTTTGTGTTATAAACTATGAAATACCGTAATAATTGAGGCCTGCGCAGGCCCCAACCTGTCCATGGTTTGGGGCTGCTATCTGCCTCATAAAGCAAAGTGGAGGGTTTGTCTTTTGGAAAAACAAAGTCGTTTTCTCCTCTGAAAAAGCCTCCTACATAGTTGGCTTTGCCATTTGCCAAGAATAAGAGGGCACAGATTGAGGCCTCATGAGTCTGGGTTTTCAGTTGAGGTTGAAGAGAGAAGACAGGGATTGTAACCAGAAAATTCAGAATGGAATGTAGTTTCCTCCAGAACTCCTGGGCTTCATGACAGTCGTAGAAGTGGATTCCTTTTGGTTTCCCCTCACCCCACAAACATACTGTAATAATGCATAATACAGTTATTAGTCCCCTACTCAAGCTATAATCCCTAGGTTTGAATTTACTTGACTTTATTGTGAATTGTTCCTCAAAGATCCCTCAGTGATTATGTTAAATTCTACAACATTATTGTAATGGCTTAGAATGATCCTTCATTTAGTGTAAGACTATTATGAGTTTTAAATGATTTATTGAAAGCCCACTGTGTATGCCCACTGTTTTATACTTGGGAGGGAGACAACAGAAGTATAAAACTATTTTCAGGGGCATATTAATCTTATTGAAGAAATTAGACTGTTTTACATGAAAGCAATTAATGAAGTAGAGAAAATGGAATCCAGTGCTAATCTCTGGTCAGAATATTATGTTATTAATGAACGAGGCAGATGAGTAGAATATAGAATCATAAAATTGTCAGAAAAATATCTGAAGATTTGGATGGCCTTGGCTATCTAAGGGAATTTTCATTGTTTTGGAAAGCTTATGATAAGTTTGATTACACATGTTCTTTGTAAATAGGGTGACCACATGATTTCTCATCCAAAACACTTGACTGTGAAAGAAGGCCTGTTAATAATTACATTGGGACAACAGGAGTGAAGTAGAATGAATGTTCCCCATACTTACAAAGAATATGATTCAATTTACACAAAATAAGGGACGGGAGAGGATATGTCTGATTTCTGTTCATCCCCTCTTGGCTTTTAGCACAGTGCCTTGCACAGCTAAATACGTATTGAGATTAGCAATATTAAGTCTGGGCATGATGGCTCATGCTTGTAATCCCAGTACTTTGGGAGGCTGAGGCAGGTAGATTGCTTGAGCCCAGGAGTTCATGACCAGCCTGGGCAACAGGGCAAAACCCATCTCTATTAAAAAAAAAAAAAGAAAAAAATTAACCAGGCATGGTAGCTCTGTGCCTGGAGTCCCAGCTACTTGGGGGAATGAGGTAGGAGGATCATCTGAGCCCAGGGAGGTCGAGGCCACAGTGAGTCATGACTGCACCACTGCATTCCAGCCTGGGCAACAGAGAGACCCTGTCTTAAAAAAATAAATAAAACAATATTTAACAACTGGTACCCATTTATAGTTCCTATTTCAGATTTTTTATCTTTGTAGTGAAAGTGTAATATAATTTAAGTGATGTTAGTTAAATGTAGAGAAAGTTTATTGGAGTTGAAATACATTGATTACCAGCTTCTTTTTATTCCATTCTAGGTTCAATATATTTTAGTAGCTTTTGGAATTTAAAATGATGATGAGGCACAACTTGCCTCATTTCAAAATGAAAAAGTCTCCAAGGTAAAGAGGATTTGCTGCTAAGGTATCTAAGCATCTCTCTCCTGGTGGCAGCCTACATACAGTCTTTGAACTTGGGGGAGTCTGTACTTGATTTTAGTAAGACTGTGCTGCTGTGAGCATGGCTACCCAACAGGGCTCCAAGAACAATTTCTATCTGAAAACCACAATAACAAACTTGTTGACTTTTTAAAAATATATATATTTAAATGTGACATATGTTTTGACATTTAACTTTTTAAGCTTTATATTAGGAAAAATGTCATCAGTCATCCTGTGTGATGACAGCCAGCAGGCTAGTGAATGTCTCTTCAGACCACAAGATCTGGCTTGCTGTGGCATCGGGCTGTCATTAAGAAGGAGAGTATTTTTGTAATCCCAGCGCTTTGGGAGACCGAGGCGGGCGGATCATGAGGTCAGGAGATCGAGACCATCCTGTCTAACACGGTGAAACCCCGTCTCTACTAAAAAATACAAAAAATTAGCTGGGCACAGTGGCAGGCGCCTGTAGTCCCAGCTACTCAGGAGGCTGAGGCAGAAGAATGGCGTGAACCCGGGAGTCGGAGCTTGCAGTGAGCTGAGAATGTGCCACTGCCCTCCAGCCTGGGCGACAGAGCAGGACTCCGTCTCAAAAAAAAAAAAGATGATACTGAAGTGCAACTCATAATCCAAGTGTGTAATTAAGTTTTCCTTTCCTCTAGTTTATGCAGGTTTTGCAGTAAGGAAAGGAAATACTCTGAAAAGGAGGGAACTTGTTTGGAATTCCTTTGCCAGCAGAATGAACAAGGTCATAATCCTATAGTGCAAAATATTCATAGCACTATCTGCAAAGTTATTTAATTACGAGTCTAAGTGCACTGGAGGGCACTTGGTTTTTAGGCAGGTTAGAAGTGTTTCATTCAGTACTGCATGTTAAAGTTAGGGTTACTTTAACAATATTTAGCACTCTCTATGTGTTAACATTTTCTATTTTGGAATGTATGTCCTCTTCATATATAGTGACTAGGATGTTATGATTAAAGATATCCTTATCTTTTTCAAAGTGAAATTGAATAGATTAATATGTAAATCACTGTTGACCATCCTTTTGGGTTCCTATCATGAGTCAAAGTATCTCTCCCACTCTAGTCCAAGTGCAGGCAAAGTAATCAGAGAAATAAACACCTTCTCAAGGAACAGGCCTCACAGACTAAAACCTACACAATGGCAGAATCGCACTGTGGTGTTAAATGGCATTCCTGTTAAGTTGGGTACAAATACTTACAGATGTGGAATAAGTGATTTCTAGGTGTTAAGGTAGGGTAGGTGTGAGGTGCAGATTGGCCACCTGCTGATATTTACCAGGTCTTTGTGCTTTGTTTGCTTTGGCAGTATTACTTATTTTTGGCCTCATGCATTCCTTCATTTGTTTGTTCATGTTATTCAGTACGGAATATGTAATCAGCACAGTGTACAAAACAGCAGTCAAGGAACCTTCGAGTCATCAGATAATCCCACTGTATTTTGTTTCATTGTGAGCCCAATTTTAGTCATGGCTGAGTTATTCTGAGATCTGGTCTATCTTAACTCCATTTGAGGAATATTATGTTGCCTTTCCTTTGTTATACTGCCTGTTAGTGTGGCTGTTTATTATAACACCAGTGACTCACTGCTTTCTTAAAGTGATTTCACTAGTAGATAGTCATCCCTGTGAACAGACTGTTACTCAAGATTATTAAAATCCTTTGTAATATTATGTGCTTCTTGACTGTAAGATTGTTATCAACTGAAATACTTTTGTTCTGAAGTTTGGAGCACCATTGGAGGCATGTGGTTCTTTTATAAGGAAAGGAAAAATAAAAGAAATAACTGCAAAATAGTCCAGGAGGCCTGGCCCTAAAGAATGTCCCAAAGGCGGCAGCGTGGTGCCAGTTGGAAAGGTAACAAAGCAGCGTGTCACCCTGATCTGGAATGGGTCACTTAAAGTGTTTCTCACATGACTTCATGGAAAATTAGTGATTCAGAATATTATCTGCTTGGCTTTAAAGTTCAAAGTCATGATAGAGTGCCAATATAAATTTTAAAAGGAATTATTAGGCAGAAAGAGCCAAGCACCACTATAGACACACTGGCATGCAGACCGACATGAAGCAGGAAATGGTAACTAGAACAATTGCATTATTTCCTGTTGTAAGAAAGGAAAAAGAACTTTAGCTAGAAAGGGATGGTGGAAAACCAGTGTTGTAAGTAAAGTAGCCCAGGGGATCCCATCAGAAATGTTTTTAAAATCTGTAAATTTGGTGAGGGGAGAAATCTGTTCATTTCTTTGTTTACAGGAAGTTTATATAGGGAATATCTTCCAAAAAAGTAACAGAGTTAAGAAGTCAAGGTCATTCATAATTATCTCAGACTCAAAGGGACACGTTCCAAAGTTTAAACTGTAAAAAGAGGTGAAAGTGGTAACCATAACCTCATCCTTTTTGAAAAACTCTGAGTTTCTGGCAAAAGTTTCCTGAGGGAAAATGAATAAATGTAGTCTCTAAAATAGATCATCTAAAATTATTGTAAAATGGATCATCTAGCTAAAAATTATTGGAATGGGGGCTGGGCACGGTGGCTTACGCCTATAACCCAGGCACTTTGGGAGACCGAGGCTGGTGGATCACTTGAGGCCAGGAGTTCAAGACCAGCCTGGCCAACATGGCGAAACCACGTCTCTACTAAAAATACAAAAAATTAGCCGGGCATGGTGGTATGTGCCTGTAGTCCCAGCTACTCGGGAGGCTGAGGCAGGAGAATCACTTGAACCCAGGAAGTAGAGGTTGCAGTGAGCCCAGATCGCGCCATTGCACTCCAGCCTGGGCAACAGAGTAAGACTCCGTCTCAAAAAAAAAAAAAAAAAAACATTGGAATAAATTAGGAATCGTTAGAAGCTTTAGGAGCTCTTGGAATAAAAACTATTTTGTACTGTGGGTCTGTTGATAATCCTGACACTGGAGACTCCAAATGTAAAATGTTTAAGTTGGAGAATATTTGTTTTGCTGTGTTCTGTGTGTTATTATTGTTTTAAATAATAGGCCTGTGAGCAACATATACTAGTCCTCTGTGACAGCAAATGCTGTTCTGAAATACAAATATCACAGATAACATTGCCCTTTTTACCTACTTTAAAATCTGTGTGAACAACTTGAATATAAACAAGCATTAGTACTCTGTTGTTTGGAAGTGCTTTACCAAATAGCTGAGTGGAGAATTACCTGAAATGAAAGAGCTATGAAAGGACTAAAATGATAAGAAAGAGGTCAGATTTGAATCATCATATATTTCAGCAGCTAACATGAAATCAAGTTGGAGTAAAACTTATTATTACATCTGTTTGCTTTAACTATCAGCAAAGAAATTTGTCAAAGTTGATTTTGAATTTTATTCATTCATTCATTCATTTTTCGTAAGAAAGCTCCCATTTCTTGTTAGATTTGCAGCTGTGTTTATTACTGGTTGAGCTTTTAATAAATCGTACATTTTCTTTTGAGGTCCTTGGTGAAGTTTACATATAGTAAAGATTTAGAAAGAGAACAAAATGCTCTTTTACAAAATATTTTTCAAAATGTTTTTGAAATATAGACTGATGCTCAGTTTAGTCCACAGATGATGAAGTGCTGCCTGTGAAAACACACCTGACACGGAGATGCCCCTTTCAGTTTGAATCCACCAGTTAGAGCCTGATGTGATTCTTTACATGTGAAACCATGAATGTTCTTAGTAAACATTAAACTCTTACATTAAAAAAGACATTCTTGGCCAGTTTTCTTGACTGATGTGTTCTTTATCTCTGTGCCATGGACTGACTGTTATAGATGAGACAGTTATAGTAACATCTTTCTAAGTAGACACAACCTACACACCTTAAACAGATGAATATGTTTTTATGATGTGCTAGAGCAGCTTGTGTGTGGGATTTCAGTATCACTAAAACCCGGAACTTACATTTTTATGAAACAGAAGCAGTGAAGATTCTCCCTGCTAACAACTTAAGTAAACTGAGCCAACAAATATGATTCCAAATGAACATTTAATGAGAAAATACTGCCTACTTTTTAATTGTATTGTTAATATCCTTTTGTATTCTGTAATAATGATTGCATGTAGAGTGATTTGTCCTTCACCTTTGGTGATCTGGTAACTTAGCAGAATGCTTGCCTGTAGAACAAGTATGTGCTAAATTCTGAAAAGCAAAGGACATCCATCTCACTAAAAATGTCTCCCAACAAGCAGGCAGCTGGTGGGTTTGTACCGCTTGCGGGGTGACTGAGTTCGTTCTTTCTGCAAACACTCCTGTCAGTGTTACAGAGACTTGCACTGTCTGTTTAGTAAATGTGACTTAGGAGAAGGAACTACACTACCCATTCATGGGGCATGGCTGCAAGTTACTGCCCTGCTGGTTTTCTCTTTACCTGATAACTCTCAATAATTCCAAATTTTACCTTAGAGAAAAGTCTCTGAGTCACCTACTTCGGAATTTGAGCCCAGTGAAATGATAAGCACCTGCAGTTTGTGTCACGTCTCCCTCTAACCAAATCTCTGAGCACTCTGGTAGCTTGATAGCAAGTTGGGTGAACTGCTA
This sequence comes from Macaca mulatta, assembly GCF_049350105.2. NCBI lineage: Eukaryota > Metazoa > Chordata > Mammalia > Primates > Cercopithecidae > Macaca > Macaca mulatta. The sequence goes on from NC_133409.1 coordinate 175,104,083, forward strand.
CATTCACTAAAAGACTGAGTTCAGCTTTATTGCAAACAGAATTACGAAAGTCTGTTCTCATGCATTTACTCAGCCTCCTTCATCTGAGTCACACGCCACTAGCAATAGCCCCCCCTTATATTAAGCAATATTCACTTGAAATGGATCATTTCGGTTTTTTAGGTTTACTAAAAAATAGTAGAGAAGGAACTGTATCTTAATCTATCTTCCTTTCCAATGAAGTAAAAAACAAATTCTTTGACCTCCAAATCCTCAGTTAATGTAAATTTTGCATTTGTTGAAAACTTGATATTTCCCAGGAAGCACATCTGGTTTTGAACTGAACATAGCATTGAACATGAAGAACTTTTACAAGTCAGTGTTCATTGGGCTGAAACTTTTACTCCTATCTGAATATGTTGGCTTTTGAGAACTCTTGGGGGATTGATGTTGTTGTTTTTCAACTTCTATCTCCTACTTAAGTGGTATTAATAGTTGTGCTTATGTAACATCTGTGTTGTGTGTGTATGTTTTTAATCCCTACTTAGGTTGACCTGACAGTTCAAGAAAAGGAGAAATACCTTAATGTGTCTCGCTGGTTTTGTCACATTCAGCATTATCCAGGCATCAGGCAACATCTGTCTAGTGTTGTCTTCATCAAGAACAGACTCTATACTAATTCCCACTAGAAGCTGTCCATGCCATACAGAAGATGTATTAAAAATGTTTTAAATGGAAAATGTACTCTGGGCCACAGGACTAATGTAAATTAATATACAGTCAGTCATTATTTGTTGAAGTTGATAGAATTTTTGAAGTGTAAACTTGTGTCTGAATGTTTTATTTGTTCTTTAGTTGAAGTTTTGCAATTTTTATGTCAAAATTCAATTGCTCTTAAACAAGTTGAGATCAAGTTATCAATTAACCTTGTTTTTAATAGATGACATTTATTTCAATAAAAGTTGCAAATCAGGGGCTTAATCTTTAAAAAAATTGGTGGTCCTTTTAATGGTTGACATATTTGGCTATTTATTAATCTCTCTTTCATATTCTAAAATTCATTTTCCCCTTATGGATATTTATGGTAGTTTGTTAAGAACTGTGATAAATTGTGCCAAGGAAACAGGGAAGACAGATGGATTTGTTTTAAATATTTATGTGAGCTAGTAAATGTGGTTGAAAAAATATTTCTTGGTTGTTTCTTTCTTTCTGTAGTCAGTGTTCATTGGGGTGAAACTAACTACCGAACTGCCCTACGGGAAACTGGAGGAAGATACATTCTTCCAGGTCCTCTTGAGTTAATGATTCTTTTTTGTTGTTAGGCTTATTGTAATATGCAGTGGTCCAAAAGAGATGGGAAATTCTTCCTCCTGTAAGGAGGAAAATAAATATAAGAACAGAGATGGGAAAGTCTTACCGTCCCACTAATTTTGGATTTTTAATTACTAGATTTTTTCTAAACTGAAAGCCAACTCTCATGGAAAGAACTGCTGTTAAAGTGCTGTGTGAAGAACGGAGGCACTTCATTAAAAGATCTGTATATTTTATAACTCTTGCTGGTTGAATAAATAATAGTTATTGTAGAGCTAAAGACCTTATCTTTACAAATAATGAGAAAAATGGGGTCTTCGGGGGCTTTCCCGTTTAATGCTACTTAATGTTTTCATGTTGATGCTGAGTCTGACCAGTGGACCCATCAAAGTTCTAGCAGAAAGAGCAGATACTTGGGAAATATACAGCACTCAGGTTGAGTCCTGTTTTTATCACTTAGTAGCTGTATGACTGTAAACAAAGCAGTTAATCATGTTTTCTTAATCTCCAAAAATAAAAAGATAATGCTAAATTAGGAGGATTAATGTAGACAACATGAAGGAAAAGGCCTAATACGTAGCTCTTGGCCATCAGTAAGGTTAGTTTCCTTTCTCTTCTCCAGGCAAATCATGATTTTGTTGTTTATAACAAAACGAGGATTGTAACAGGCCCCCATTTTTGCCTCTCAAGTTACTGAGTCAGGAGGCTTAACAGGCCAGGTGTGTGAACACGGCACACCTCATTTTACTGCATCTTCAACACATTGAAGGTTTGTGGCAACCCTGCTTCGAGCGAGTCTGTTGGCACCATTTTTCCATCAGCTTGTGCTTGCTTCATGTCTCTGTGTCACATTTTGGTAATTCTCACATTATTTTGATTTTTTTTCATTACTGTATCTGTTACAGTGATCTGTGTCCCGTGACCTTTTTTACTATTGTTATTATTTTTGGGGTGCCACAAACCATGCCCATATAAGACTTCAGACTTAATAAATGTTGTGTGTGTTCTGACTGCTCCACTGACCAGCTGTTCCCCATTTCTTTCCTTTTCCTCGGGCTTCCCTCTTCCTCGAGACACAAGAGTATTCAAATTAGGCCACTTAGTAAACTTATAGTAGCCCCTAAGTGCTCAGGTGAAAGAAAGAGTTGCACGTCTCTCTCTCTAGAAATGATTAAGCTTCTTGAGGAATGCATGTCAAAACCAAAACAGGCTGAAAGCTAGGCCTCTTGGACCAAACAGCCAACTTGGGAGTGCAAAGGAAAAGTTTTAAGGAAATTGAAAGTGCTAGCTGGATGAGGTGGCTCATGCCTATAATCCCAGCACTTTGAGATGCAGAGGTGAACGGAATAAATAAAAATTCATTTCTTAATAAGAAATACATTTTGTAGGCCAGGCGTGGTGGCTCACACCTGTAATCCCAGCACTTTGGGAGGCCGAGGTGGGCAGATCACAACCTCAGGAGATCGAGACCATCCTGGCTAACACGGTGAAACCCTGTCTCTACTAAAAGTACAAAAAATTAGCCGGGCGTGGTGGGCTACTCGGGAGACTGAGGCAGGAGAATGGCATGAACCCAGGAGGCGGTGCTTGCAGTGAGCCGAGATTGAGCCACTGCCCTCCAGCCTGGGCGACAGCAAGACTCGTCTCAAAAAAAAAATGCATTTCTGTAAGGCTATATCTGCCATAGATAGTGATTCCTCTGATGGAGAGGGCAAAGTAAATTGAAAACCTTCTGGAAAGGATTCAGCATTCTAGATGCCATTAGGAACATTTGTGAGATTCACGGGAAGAAGTCAAAATATAACAACAGTTTGGAAGAAGTTGGTTTCAACTCTAAATGATGACTTAGGGGGTTCAAGACTTCGGTGGAGGAAGCAACTACAGATGTGGTGGAAATAACAAGACAACTAGCATTAGAAGTAGAGCCTGAAGATGGTACTGAATTGCCACAGTCTCTTGGTAAAACTTGAACACATGAGTTACTTTTTTTTTTTTTTTTTTTTGAGACTGAGTCTTGCTCTGTCACCCAGGCTGGAGTACAGTGGTGCAATCTCGGCTCACTGCAAGCTCTGCCTCCCGGGTTCACGCCATTCTCCTGCCTCAGCCTCCCCAGTAGCTGGGACTATAGGCCCCCACCACCACGCCCAGCTAATTATTTTTGTATTTTTAGTAGAGAGGGGGTTTCACTGCGTTAGCCAGGATGGTCTCAATCTGACCTTGTGATCCGCCGGCCTCGGCCTCCCAAAGTGCTGGGATTACAGGCGTGAGCCACCGCACCTAGTGAGGAGTTGCTTTTTACGGGTGAATACAGAAAGTGGTTTCTTGAGGTGGACTTTATTCCTAGTGATGATGCTGTGAACACTAGAGATGAGAACAAATGATTTATTCTATTACATAGGCTTAGTTGACAAAGCAGCTGCAGGGTTTGAGAGAACTGACTTCAATTTTGAAAGAAGTTCTACTTTGGTTGAAATGCCATCAAATAGCATTGCATGCTACAGAGAAATGTTTTTTGAAAGGAAGAGTCGATTAATGTGGTAAACTTTATTGTTGTCTTAAGAGATTGACACAGCCACCCCAACCTCCAGCAACCACCACCCTGATCAATGAGGAGCCATTTACATGGAGGCAAAACCCTCCACCAGCAAGAAGATTGACTTCCTAAAGGCCCAGGTGATCATTAATGCTGTTTTTAGCAACAAAATATTTTTTAGTTAAGGTGTATACATTGTGGTTTAGACATGATACTGTGGCACACTGAATACACTCCAGTATAGTATATACGTAACTTTTCTATGGACTAGGGAGCTGAAAAAGTTGTGCAACTCACTTTGTTGTCATACTCACTTTATTGTGGTGCTCTAGAAAGGAACCCACACTGTCTTTCACATCTTCCTGTATAACAGATCAAGACAGTTTTTACATGATGTATTTCACAACTCGTTGCCCTCAGGAGTATTTTTAGTTTTATGACATGATCTTTAAATTAAAAACTGTAAATTTGTATTCGTGTATGTTCGGAGACTACAAGGTTCACATTAATTGCGGGAGTTGTTATGTGTCTTACAGGAGCAGGCCCGGTCTGTGTACCTTTCGCGCTAACCACTGGGTCTGCTATAAGCACGCCACGTTATGGTTCACTGCTGCAAATTACACCTAGCCCCAACACTTCTGTCTTCTCCTCCCAGTCAGCAGGAGGATTGAAGCAGGACAGATAGAGGCAACAGGAAATAGGCCACCAAGCATTCTCATCCCAAGTATTTCACTCTTTTCCTTCATTTTAGGTCAGCACTGAGGAAAGGGCGGGAGGACAGAGAGGGAGACCACCTCTTTGTCAGGCGACCCCTCTTCCCACTTCTTCCTGTGTCTTAAATTCCTCTGAATCCCTCAGTCGGCTAGGCAATTCTTTATTGTGCAAAACATTGATGGAACAGGTATTACTTGGTACCACCAAGTCCCAGGACTTCTCGCAACTAACTTAGATCTTGGAGGATGAAGGGATGGTCGAAAGATAAAGACCTGGCTTCTGCAGCCAAGGGTTAGATCATCTTCTCAGCATCCAGATCAAAACAATTCATTTCCTTGTAGAATTTCTACTGTGCTTCTTGGGTCATTTCTGTCGGGCACTTGCCTGAAATGCCCTTGTCTTCTCACCTGATGACCTCTTCAGTATTCTACTTTGTCAATGTCCTCATGGAAGGCAAATCTGTCCCGCCCTTAGCCCCTGATTCTGGCACTGGCATCATTGTACTGTTTTTGATTATCTGTTTCTTCTGCCAGGCTTGGTAATTTCTTGAGAGCAGAGACTATATTTTCCCTTGCTTATCCAGCCCTCAGAACAATCACTGGCACACCACAGTCGGTGCTCAATCTGTTAAAAGAATGTACTGTTCTTTTAAGTTCCTTTTGAGCTGACTGAGAAAAGTATAAGTGTAAATTACATGTATATGTTACCGGTACAGCTGTATATTGCAGAAAGACCCAATAACATCAAGGTGGATTGTTTTTCTCTCATGTAAAAGAAGTTAGGAAATAGTCCACCTTTGGTGTGAGCATCCAGCTCCAGTCTCTGCTGCTCCATGCTGAACGAGTGGTTTCCATTCTAAAGTTCAACGTATGGTCCAATATTAATGTCAGAGCTCCAGACATCAAATCTGATTAACACCCAAACAAAGAGCAAGACGGGGACAGCAAAAGGCTTCTCTCCCAGCCTTCTCAATTCCCCTGGACGGCCTTTCCTGGAAGCCCTATTCAGCTGTATTGATTTACAATTTTGGCCACTCCAGCTGGGAGGAGGCCAGATGTGTAGTCGAAGGGCACCCAGAATAAAGCTCTGCTCTGTCAATGAGAAAAGAAGGAAAAGGGATACTACATGGGCAACCAGCTACCTCTGTCACAGTGAGTAACGCTTAAATGGGAAAATGCCTTCTGAGTGCCAAATGATCAATTGTGTAAGATCTTTTGTTAATAAATTGCTGACATCACATGGATCATCAGTTTGCAAAGAATTGAGATATAATACAATTTCCACTGACCACATTGCACTGACAGTTTAATTTTCATGATTCAGAGCTAATTTTAGGATTCTGTAGTATGCAGAGTTATGAAGATCTGTTAATGCTTTTTAAAAATATCTGTTATAACGACAATAATAGCTAACATTTATTGAGCATTCAGTGAATATCAGGCACTATTCTAAGTGCTTTAAGTGAATTCACTCCTTTTTTGTCCCCTTTTGCTGATAAGGAAGCTGAGGCACACAGAGGTGGGGAACTAACCCAACATCATCCAACCAATAGTCAAGGGACTGAGATTCAGACACAAATGTCTGCTCAAACTTCACCGTAAACTGCTTTACAGGGGGTGCCATAAAATGCCGCTTAATTAACTTGTGGAATCAGTTTCTGCCGACCTAGAAAAAGCTGCCCTAAGTATTAGATAAAATAAACGGGTGCATAATTTTAAGAATAAATGAAATGGTTGCACCACTCTGGGAATATATGGAAAACCTCTAACTTGTACACTTTAAATGGTGAATGTTGTCATATGTGAATTACAGCATGAAAGAATTTGGGGGTGGGGAAGCAGTGGAGTCGAGCACACCAGCCTCACCATGTGTTAACTATGAGACCTCACTCGAGTTACTGCACATGGAATTTCTCATATGAAATGGGGGTAAAGATAACTGATCTCATTTAATTTGCAGTGAGAATGTATAAAAATTACCCAGCACTGTGCCTAATATGTAGAAAGTTATGAGTAAAGGACAAACTGCTATGGAAGATTGTAAAATCATAAAGCCAAATTATTAAGACTTTTCCCACCTGCCAATCATCCCTGAAGTACCAACCTGCTCAACATGTGAGCCTATCTGAGATAAAAATGGTGGCAGAGCATCTTGAGATTTTGATAAAACACGAATTTACATTACTTACCAGTTTAAAAAGTCTCTCATGCCTGTAATCCCAGCACTTTGGGAGGACGACGCAGGCAAATCGCGAGATCAGGTGTTCAAGACCAGCCTGGCCAACATGGTGAAACCCCATCTCTACTAAAAATACAAAAAATTAGCTGGGTGTAGTGGCAGGCACCTGTAATCCCAGCTACTTGGGAGGCTGAGGCAGGAGAATTACTTGAACGCAGGAGGCGGACGTTGCAGTGAGCCAAGATTGTGCCACTGCACTCCAGCCCTGGTGAAAGAGTGAGACTCTGTCTCAAAAAATAAAAGAATAAAAAAGTCTGATTCTTACATTTTTCAAGCTGTTGAAAAAAAAGGACCATGCTGTCTTTCTTATTTTGTTTCTAATAGACCAGTGAGCCAGGTGTGGTGGCTCACACCTGTAATCCCAGTGCTTTGGGAGGCTGAAGCAAGAGGATCACTTGAGCCCAGGATTTGAGATTACGGTGAGCTATGATTGTGCCACTGGATCCCAGCCTGGGCAACAGAGTGAGACCCTGTCTCTTAAAAACAAAGATTGATGAGACCTGTCTAAGATACAGTGCAGTTATCTTTGTGAATGATCTTCCTTCAGAAAAGTGAAAGCCCCTTTCCAAGGATTTTCTTTCTGTAATTCCGAGAAGCCTACAGCACTGACCAATGATAACCCAAATATTATTTAGGCCATACTGTGTAACAGACACTCTGCTAGGCCCTGCAGATAACACAGTCACATCCCTGCTCTCATAAAGTTTACAGTCCAATGGTCTGTGAATATATTCCTGAAACAGGGTGTATAGAGCACTCTTTGGGAGGCTGCCAGCCACTCAGCATTGTTTGAAAGTAAATAATTAGATATCATTTACTGAGTATTTAATATGTTCTGAGCTCTGTGTGGGAATTTTACAACAGTAATATGATCTCATGTTAATTTAGGAGCTAGAGAGGAGGCAGAGACTAACCCACATGCTAACCACCACCTTGGTTAGACCATGGCTGAAATGGGAACTGTATGATTTCAGGGTTGGAAGACCATCTGTTACCAGGTTCACTGGATTTGATTCAACTGCCCTGATTAGATATATGTCCCTATTCCATGTGTAACTTTCAAGAACAGACCAAAAATTCCAAGTAGGGAAGAATCACTCTTCAGCCAAACATCCGTTAACTTTTTCATTAATTAGAATAAAAACGAGTTTTAAAACAAATAGGAATTCTAGAATGGGAACAATGTCAAACAACCACAGCCACGGTTATACCCAAGTATCCAAGAGATCTTGAAGTGTTTTGTGTAGTTTTGTGGTTGCGAGTCTCTTCCCAAGCGATGACTATCACAATATGGTAGAAAAGGTGACATAGCTCCAAGAATGACATAATCATCCATCCATGACCTGACTTCCCAGTTAAACACCCCATCTCCCACCCCCAGTTCAGCAATAAGATTATTCACTAAGGTTTTTAGCAGATATATAGGAATTCTCATGTTTACTCCCAGTTACACGTTGATCTTCCATTGACCCCACCCAATTATACCTGAACCCACGGTTAACCACAGTCAGTAATAAGCACATTAGATCTCCCACAGGGATGAAGAAGGCAGGAAAGGAGGAGTGGAATGAATGTGAACCATCACCCACTGCCAGTGCGTCATACCGTCAGTGCCCCCTTAAAAATGTAATTCATGGCCAGACGCGGTGGTTCACGCCTGTAATCCCAGCACTTTAGGAGGCCGAAGTGGGCGGATCACCTGAGGTCGGGAGTTCGCAACCAGCCTGATCAACATGAAGAAAGCTTGTCTCTACTAAACATACAAAATTAGCCGGATGTGGTGGCGCATGTGTGTAATCCCAGCTATTCGGGAGGCTGAGGCAGGAGAATCGCTTGAACCAGGGAGGCAGAGGTTGCAGTGAGCCGAGATCAGATCGTGCCATTACACTCCTGCCTGGGCAACAAGAGCAAAACTCCGTCTCAAAAAAAAAAAAAAGTCATTCATGAGAGACTCGCTGAAAGTCCGTCCAGAATAGCTTCAAGACATGTTGATAAAAATTTAAGCAGATATATTGTTAGGATGGAATAGAACTCCATTATAATCAGGTACATGCACATCACACCCAAAGATAAAATACACTATTTGACAAGTGGTCAAATTAGAATTATTGTGAACTATAGCTTTTTCATTTACATTTTTTTCTAACATTTGACTTAATTCCTTTTAAAAAAAAGTCAGATGTTACATGAACTTAAATATTAATCTAGCTTTGGCAGGGAGGTGGTAGTTTAATGGATTAGAGCATTTAGCTTTTTACCCCAGAGAGCAATATTTCTTCTTTCTCTCTATAATTAGATAATCTGCTACTACCCATTACCAGGGTAGTTTCAAATTCTCCATACACCTGAGCAGGCTGCTACATATCTGGCCATCTTAATTTTAGTCTTGATTTATTGAAGCTGAATTACATTCCTAACTCTTCCTGGAGCACTGGGTGAATTTTATTGCAAAAGCAATGGGGAGAAAGTTACCGTCATATATCTCTCTTGCTGGGCAGAGCTTTTAGATACACAAGGGGCTCCACATCCCACTGCTCTGTGGCTTGTATGCTGGATTTATAACACTGTGAAGCCCAGCTCTAGGGTTACATACAGGCATATCAGAGATGAGATGGAGAATTTGATTTTGCAATAATGATTACTTGTTGCTGGCGCCCACATTCCTGCAGGCTTTGCCTTTATTCCCAATACTGCTAGCAAATAAAACTAATTCCAACTGCTACCTAATCTAGCAAAACTCATCTTTCACTTAAGGAAGGGAGGCCAAAAGAAGGTAGGCAGGAAGGCAGGAGAATTTGAGATGCTGGCCATTTTTGCTGTTATCTCAAGGATTTCTGCTTCCATTATCATGATTCCTTTAGGAATGTTTTAATGTTTTAAACTTTTGTTTCTTTGGGGGTAATGAAAGCATTGCATCTTTTTCAGCCCAGTGAGTTAATTTGATGGCTCATTCGTACTGTCTCTTCCACTTCAAAGAGGCCAGGTCCCTAGGGCTAGCCAATAGTATTATGGCTCCTGCAGATTTGGCTTGCCATTCCTGCTGGGTGTCATCTGTCCTCGGAGTCTTGCAGTGGATAATTTTTGTTCTCCCCAATATCATCAGCTTGAGAAATTTGTGCCTGGCAGGCCTGTCTATCCAAGTTAAGCTTGAAATACAGTAGCCATATGACCAATTTGGCAAGGCATACGTAGCTCTAAACAATAAGGCCGCAGGCTTGCTTTGAGCAAGATGAGAAACTTCCAGCCACCTGATTACAAATTCCAAAGCTGCTTTGGTGCAGTCTATGAACTAGTCTGTTCATGTAATGTAAGTTCTCCTTCTCCCCATCCCCATTTTTCCTGACCTTCTGCAACACACATACCTTGTCTTAAAAACCCTTAGAAGTTTTCAACTCTCAGACTGACCTCATGAGGTTTCCAGTTCCTGACCGCTTTCACCATTTGACTTGAGCACTGTCACTTGGATAAAAGAACTCTATCATTGACTCTCATTATCAGATGCTGAGGGAACAGGAAATAGACACTGCAATAAAGCACTGGTTCTCAGACCTTAGCATGCATGGGAATCACCTGGGGCTTCTCAAAGCACAGATTTCTGGGATCCAATTTGAGTAGCTGATTCAGGAGGACTCTAATACTGCTGCTGTGATGACCATACCATGCAAACCACTGCACTACACCTGTCCAAAGCTTAGGTGACAGGCATACACAGAGCTAGCTGCATGTACACAACAACTCATGCTTTTGTCTTTTTGCACAGCTGAGTCCAGTTTAATGAAGGTGTGCCCAGGGTGGTGGAGGGAATGCATTCTGTGTTCCAGTGGGTTGGCTCTGTCACCGGAGCAGTTACTTTCTAGTAGCTCTTGCAGTAAGCCCTGAATGTTCTCCGAATGGTGGAGCTACACCAGAAGCTTCTCTGGGGGAACTACTAGCAGCAGTTGGTACAGGAAGATTCAGTACTGGATTATAAAGTTGCTTCAGCCTAAAAGACCGCTAATGCTAATACAAAGCATGTTACCTCACAGTAAACTGGCTTTCATGCCCAGTGTGCCCTAAGCATTTCCAAAACTTTTTTTTTTTTTTTGAGACAGAGTCTTGCTCTGTTGCCCAGGCTGCGCTGCAGTGGTGCAATCTCAGCTCACTGCAACCTCTGCCTCCCAGGTTTGAGCGATTCTCCTGCCTCAGCCTCCCGAAGAGCTGGGATTACAGGTGTTTGCCACCACACACGGTGCTAATACTAAAGTTTTTTTGCATTTTTAGTAGAGAGGGGTTTCACCATGTTGGTCAGGCTGGTCTTGAACTCCTGACCTCAGGTGATCCACCCGCCTCAGCCTCCCAAACTGCTGGGATTACAGGTGTGAGCCACCGCACCCGGCCGCATTTCCAAAACTTTATGAGATTGCTACACAGTAATATTTAGTACCTCACCCAAAAAGACCACCTGCTCTTTTTCGTTGTTGTTGTTTTTGTTTTGAGACAGAGTTTTGCTCCTGTTGCCCAGGCTGGAAATTAATGGTGCAATCTCATCTCACCGCAACCTCCACCTCCCAGGTTCAAAAGATTCTCCTGCCTCAGCCTCCCGAGTAGTTGGGATTACAGGCATGTGCCACCATGCCCAGCTAATTTTGTATTTTTAGTAGAGACAGAGTTTCTCCATGTTGGTCAGACTGGTCTTGAACTCCCTACTTCAGGTGATCCGCCTGCCTCAGCCTCCCAAAGTGCTGGGATTACAGGCATAAGCCACCGCGAACAGCAAGACCACCTACTCTTTTCTCCTCCTTTGCCTTAATCAGTTTTTGCATTATTTTTTATTTTTTAACCCATTTCTAAATTAGGTTAGACAAATGAAGATAAGAAATAATGTCAATAGATGTTGCAGAGGAAATCTCGTGGAGTGGATTTGATAGAACACAAAATAAACTTAGGAGTCCCTCCATCTCCCACCCTGTGCCGATTATGGTTCCCCTTGATGGGCTTATACTAAGGAATAAATTATAATTTTATTCATTGTATACATGTAATTACTCATTTATTTTTTAATTTTCACAAGATTCAATATGGGATTACAGCAAATAATTATCCCCAAAGTCAGAACTTTACTTCTACTAAATTGACAATATCTCCATGATTTAGATGTCTTGACTCTCAAAAAGTAGAGTAATTGGAAAAATCCCTTTATAATCCCATGGTTATATTTGTATATGATATCGATTCTCCAATCTTGTATAGAGGTTATGATGTGAGTACAGCTATTCTTAAAAATGTAAAGGTACTTAATGTATTATTTCATTTCTATAATATTTTTGAGGTGAAAAAATTTTTAGAAATAGAGGACAGATGATAGGTTACCAGAAGTCAGGGTGGGGACAGGGAGAAAGGTAACTGTGGTTATAAACAGGAACCTTAACGGGATCTTTACGGCACTGGAACTGGTCAGTATGTTGACTGTAATGATAGATGCATCAACCTACACATAATAAAATTGCATAAACTTAAACATATACACGCACAATGAATACAAGGAAAATTGGTGAAATCTGAATCACATTGGTGGATTGTATCAATGTCAATATCCTGGTTGTAATATTAGCATTTGCAAAATGTTACCACTGGGGGAAACTAGGCAAAGTGTAAAAGGAAACTCTATTATTTCTTACAACTGCATGAGAATCTACAAATATCTCAACACAAATTTCATTAAAAAATCCAAGAAAAGTCTCGTCAATCCAGAGACAATAAGAGATAATACAAGACCTTCAGGGAGAGGATAAGAGTCCCAAAACTTGAGATTTCATGGTTTAAAGCCCAAGGACACACTCATAGCAGCTGAATGTGCCAGGTGAAATGGCACTGCCAGTGTTGCTTCTCAGTCTCCTAGCTGTCTGAGCTGCAGTGTAAAGATTTCTGTAAAAGCAGAGAGAGAACAGAGGCATATGCTGGACCTCACCATCGCAGAGAACAATACAACTCAATAGTGTATAATCAAATGGCTAGAACACATATTCACAGGCTACAAGCAACAGACTTGCAGAAAAGTAATTGTGTACTTATTCAGTGTTGGCGCCCCTGTAGGCTCCATGAGGAAGGGAAAAGGCTGCATCAGTCTTGTTCACCACTATATCTTAGTTCCTAGCACTGTGCTGGGCACATAGCAGCTGCTCAATAAAGTATTTGTTAAATGTTTTGAATGATAAAATGAAAAGCCCATGTGGCCTGTTAAAGTTAATATGGCTTCTCTCTTCCTTCTCTCCAAATCTCCCTTCCCCATTCTCTCTTCACCCACCACCTATACTTAAACACATACACAGAGTCAGTTGTTTCTGCCACATACAAGTCAGGCAGTCATTTAACCTCTCTGTGCCTCAGCCTCCTCATCTGTAAAATGAGGACAATAATAATAATGACTTCAAAGGCCAGCCATGAGGATTAAACGAATGCAAATTTGTAGACCACTTACAGTATTACCTGGCATGTAGCAAGTGCCATGTAAGTGTTTGTTAAACCGCAGTGCTATCCAAAGTTAGCACAGACTTCAGAGATCAAAGCATGTTCCTCCTCAAGACTCCCCTTCAGACACCTGCCACAAGCTCTAGGGTTCCCAGGCCACCTGCATTTCTGACCAGCTGTCTCTGTCATATGCCCAGGGCCCGAGCACTGTCTGCTAGGGTGCCTCAGTTCTCACCCATGCAGCTTCTCTCTACACATGATGTTTCATTGCTATTCACTTTACTCCCTCAGGTTTCACAGAATGACTCATAGAACTCAAGAAAGTGCTCTCCTTACTATTACAGTTTTATTATAAATGACACATATCAGGACCAGTCAAATGAAGAGATGCATAGGGCGAGATATGGGAGATTTCCCAAATAGAAGCTTACGTGTCCTCAGGAACGCTTCACCCTCCTGGCACTTTGATGAATGATTACCAACCAGTAAGCTCACCTGAGCTTCCATGTCCAGAGTACTCATTGGGGTTCCATCATGTAGGCATAGTTGATTAAATCATTGGCCACATGGCTGAACTCAGTCTCCAGCCCCCATCGGCTCCCCAGAGGTGGGCCTGTTTATGTGGCTCAAAGCCTAAGCCCTCATGGTTGGCCGGCCCTTCTGGCGTGGCCAACCTCCATTCTGAAATCATCTTGGGCCCTCCATGAGTCACCTCATTAGCATAAACTCAGGTGCATTCCCAGAGGCCCGGCATGAATAACAAAGACAATTCTATCACCTGGGAAATTCCAAGGATTGAGGGTACCTCCCAGGAACCAGAGTCAAAGTCCAGTCAAATTCTTTATTATACAGCATAAGTTTACTGACTTGAATAGGCAGAGGGAGCAAGAAAAGCATTCTAGGAAACAGTTTAATGTCTAAAAAGAAAGGCAGGAATAGTCTGCCACACTCATGGCATAGTAGAGAAACAGCCCCCAACTGATTGACTTTGCTATACAGAAGTCCCTCCTTATCTGAGGTTTCACTTTCTGCGGTTTCATTACCTGCAGGACAGTACAATAAGATATTTTGAGAGAGAGAGACTACATTCACATAACTTTCATTAAATTGTTCTAATTGTTCATCTCTTACTGTGCCTAATTTATAAATTAAACTTTATCATATGTATATACAGGAAAAAACATAGTATATACATGGTTCAGTACTATATGAAGTTTCAGGAATCTACTGGGGGTCTTGGAATGTATTCTCAGCAGATATAGGTGGCAACTGCATTGGAATGCATCAGCCTTAAGCCAAATAACCAGGGCTCTGAGTTTAGCTCCAACGTTCAAGCACCTTCCTATTCCAGCAGCATCCGCCCTGATCCAGCATGGCGGCAAGAGCTTCTGCCAGTTAACACCCTGACTACACGGCAGACGCCTTTCCGGCACCGCCCGCTGAATAGATTAAATTTCTCCGGCGCCCTGTGATGACGCAAAAAAAAACCCCGAGCGCGCCTTGAAAGAGGGCGGCCAGGTTTGCGCAGGCGCAGCGCGGCCGCGGGTGGGCGGAACTGGTCGGGATGAGTGGCGGAGGGACAGAGACCCCTGTGGGTTGTGAGGCCGCCCCGGGCGGTGGCAGCAAGAAGAGGGACTCCCTGGGGACTGCAGGCTCAGCGCACCTCATTATCAAGGGTACGGAGTGTCAGGGCTATAGTCCCTGGTGGTTCCTAGCACAGCCTCACCTCCCAGGCGGCGCCCTCTGACCCGGGCCGACCCCCGGCTCCCGGGCTGGCGCGCGTGCGTTTGTGCGGGTGGGGGCGTCGTGGTTGGTTCCCTTCTTTTTCCCCGCTCCAAATGCGTCCCACTGCAACCAACCAGCCCAACTCCTCGTGTTTCCCCGCTTTTCTCTGCCGCAGCCTGAACCATCAGGCCCGCCCCTGTCCATTCCGCAAGCTCAGGACCCCGGGGCGCAGAGCCTTTGGGCAGCCTCGTGACCGACGTATAGTGAAAAGGGCGTTGGACTTGGGAGGCGGGGGCAGTCGCTTAGGAGTTGAGTGACTTCGGGTCATTGGCTTTACCCACTCTCCTCCCCGATCTGTTCCTGGTCGTGCGAGGAGTAAGTGAGATACACTTACGAAAGCGCCCTATAGCACCGTAAAGAACCATTCATCTTCAGAAATGTCCGTGTGTCCTGTGTGCTTTGAGCTGGGAGAAGGTTACAACCTAGATTCTCACAGAACCTGCATTAGGTTTGACTCCTAAAGCTCACAACGCTGTTCCCTGCGGGAAAGTCTTTGACAGTTGAATTGTAGTTCTTTATATGTACCAGATATATACGGTGCTTATATACAGTGCTTGTATTCGTATTTTTTCTACTTGACCTGCTTAAGAAGATATGTCCTAATAAAATTCATTAAAATAGAGAATTGAAATCTGCCCATCGTATGTCTGCAAAAATGAAAAATTTGGGGAACATTGCCAGTGAATGAACATGAATACCACATCTTCTTACTTTAATTTCTCAAGGAATTTTGAGATTTGCATTTTAAACTGCATAGCTGTAACTAAGAAGAATAATAAATTGAGTCACCAAAAGACTTAAATTCAGACCTTCTTAATGACTTTTTCAGACTTATGAAAAAGAGACTTACAGTGAACATTCACCATCCACCGTGATAAATAAATTACTAAAAGCCCCACTGTGTCTTGCTCTAATTGCACTCATTCCCCTCCCCCTTCTCAAGGTAGCCACCATTCAGAATTTGATGTTTATTATTCTTGCGCATTTCTTTATAGTTTTGTGGCTTCTATCTCTATCCCAAAAGGAAATATTTTGAATATTTTTAAAGGTTTATGTAAGTGGCTTTAATCCTCCTGAAACTTGCTTTTTATTATATTTATTATAAAATACGTATTATATATTTTATTATATTTATGTTGATAAGTGTAACTGATGTATTTATTTTTATTTGGTGATTCATAGAATTCCATTATATGAGTATGGTTAAGGTGTTTCCCGTTTTTTCTTTTGATATTACACCTATGCTGTAATATGTATAAATGGCCTTATTAATTTGTGCAAGAGTTTTCTAGGCTACATACCTAGGCATGAAAATGCTAGGTATACATGTCTTCAACTTTATTAGATACTGAAAGATTGTTCTCAAAAGCAGTTGCATCAGTGCACGCATCCACTGGCAGTGGATGAGATTTCCTCTTAGTCCGTAGTCTAAACTGGATTTTAACCTTCATCTCTTGGTGGGGAAGACAGAGAGTAAAACAAGCTAGAGATGATGCCATTTAGCATGGATTAACCCTGAATTTCATTTTATCTTTACAGATCTTGGAGAAATTCATTCAAGGCTTTTGGATCACAGACCAGTTATTCAAGGTGAAACTCGTTATTTTGTAAAAGAATTTGAAGTGAGTATTTAAACTTATTTTATAAAAGTACTTCCCTAATTGTTAGTGTGTTATTATACAGAAGAGAAATTCCCCAGTTTTAAAATCTGATTTTAGTTCATGTGTTCATAAAATATACGAAGTAAAAATGATGAAGAGGTAAAAATTGTTGTTTTTAATGGGATAAATTCCATACTAAACAGCAGGAGACATAAGTTCTGGTGCCTACTCTGGGGCATTTAATATCTGTCGATCTCAGGATTTTTAAATCTATAAAATGAGATACAGTGGAAAAAAAGGGATTTTAGAGATTGATGGGTCTGAGTTTTCCAGACTCATTTTCTGTATTTTTTTTCCTCAATTGAGACATCACCAATCATTCAAGCAGTGAAATTAAAACTTGAGAATTATCCTTGGCTATTTCCTTTCTTATAGGTTCCACATTCAGTGACCACATCTTTTAGACGTTACCTAGGTGTTTACCTCATAAATGTCCATTCTTTCTGACAGGTTTGCCTGCTTTATCAATCAAGTCAAATTAGTTTTCACCCTGCTGCCAGGGGAATCTAACATTATTTCACTTTTTAAAACCTTTGATAATATTTCTGTCTTCAGGATAAAGTCCAAGTATTGTTCTGTGACCTGGCTCCTGCTTTTCTAGCTTAACCACCTGCCACTCTACCTTACATACTATGTTTCAGTGACAGTGATGCACGAACATGCCATCTTGTTTCATATTACTGTAGCTTTGTACATGTATAATTGGTTTATTGTGCTGTAAGTGGTAACTTCTCAAACTACCGTTGGGATGGTAAAAGGTGTTACACAAACAATTTTGTAATTCTGTGTAAGTTTCAGTTTTTTTGAGACTGACCAATCAGGATGTGCAAACATGCCAAAAGGAGAGAACCTTTTAATAAACCCAGTTGGTACAGAGCACTCTACCTAGAGGGCCAGAGCTGTTGCATTAGATAACCATTTCTGGGTGCAAAAGATGCTGTGACTCAAAAACTGTGTAATACTTTACAGGATATGTGCATTTTAGAATATTGTCTGGTACCTAGGAATTAACTAGGTACATAACCAAGTTAATTATACACGTTAAGTAACATGTATGTTAATGTGTATAATTGGTTTAGTTAATATGTTAATTAATGTACATAATTGGTTCATTGTTCATTAAGCAGTAAGTTCCCACAATCTGATTATACCATATCGTCATCATTAAAAAAAATTAAGTCTTTTTTATCTTTTTGATATTTATTTATTTGTCATCATTATTTATTATTATTATGAATAAGAATGATGTGGGAGACACAGGAAATTATCCAGAGACTATTCCTTTACCGTGCTGCCTACAAATCTTGGCTGTTCTTAAAAATCCTAGATGATCTCTGACCTCTCCTTGTCTTTCCGACTTTATTGTATACAACTCTTCACTCCTTGTGTTTCAGCCACAATTCTTCCTTTCTTTTTCATTAACACATCACTATTGTTAAGCATCAGCAATTCCATCTTCCTAAGATGCTGCTACTTCTCATTTTTCGCAGGACTCATTATTTTTGGTTTAGATTGCAGGTTAAATATCACCTCCAGCCCTTTAGTCCAAGGCCGTCATCAGTACACTCTATCATGTCACCCTAATTTACTTCTCTATATAGCACTGTATTCATTTTCTAAGTCTATGTAATAAATTACTACAAATTTAACAGGTCAAAACAGCTTATAGTAACAGCTGATTATATAAAGTCAAACAAAATGTGTCGAGCACTTATTTTATGTGAGGCATAATATCAGGAAGTAGTGATTTACCAGTGAATAAGACAGACATAGTCCCACCCTTCATTCTTACAGTGCTTTGAAGAATGGTCTTTATTTTTGAAGAATGATCTCTGAAGGGCTCAAGAACATTTTATCAGCTAAGTTTGAGTTGCTTTTTTTGAAAAGTGCTTGATCCAGTCTTTTCACACAGTGACCAACACAAGAGCAATTGGTCTTCCCTCCCTCATTGGTCTTCCTGAGGGTTTAGTGTAGCGTAGAACCTCAGGCTCAAATGCCTTTTCTGTCTGTTATACTCTCCTCTCAGATTAGAGGGAAAAAGCTCAACGTGTTTCAGAGGCTTTAGGTTTGAATATACATCTGCATTATTTGTACTTCTTTTCTATCTTGGCCGAAACAATGATACCAGATAATGAATAAATGTGGTCTTTGCCCAAAGCGGCATGGTTAGATAGAGAAGAGCGGCGAAGCAGAGCTGCTGGTACCTCCTGGAAGTTTCGTCTTTTCTGTGCCATTTGAATATTGTTTACTTTAAGAAAAACTGGCTGGCACTTAAAGCTGAAGTTGTTTATATGTTTAAAAACCTTAAGGTATATGGCAACAATTAGCTTTTTCTTTATAAAATTTTATTTGTAAAAGAAGGGAGTAAGTGCCACATGGTGGCAGCATTACTTAAATTACTGAAGTACCGTTAGGCTACTTTAAGCTCTCTTTTTGTTTTCATTAGTATTTAAGGACAGTTGACTGTCTTTCTCCTAACTTTATACAAACTCTTTTCCCCTTGATTCCAATGGACATTATGGACAGAGATTCATAAGGATCTCACCTTTCAGGTGAAATCCTTCCAGTGAGTATTCATGTCATAGTATCAGTGGGTAAAGGCATTGTCCTCTGTGCTACTGTCTTTCTAGCCTTGGAGGAACTGTTATGGCCTTTCTCATGTAGAAAAGAGCAGAGACTCATGGTAGTCAATAAGTATTTAGACATGCTTAGAGAGTATGTAATCCTGTATAAGTTCCTTGTTTAGTTTTTAGCAAACTTTATTCATGCAAGGCTTTATGGAATAGTTACTGAATACCTATGTATATTAGTACGGAATATGTTTAGTTGATAGTGACAGATATATGAAAAATAGTGGATTTAACAAGTGCTTAATTTTCTATCACAATATGCAGAGTTCAGAGTTAGCATAGGGCTGGAATGGTGGTCCTATGATGTCAGCTTTTTCTTCCAGTTTTACCTTCTATCCCCCTGGGATGTTGCCTTTGTCCTTATGCTTACAAGTTGGCTTTTTTTTTTGTTTTGTTTTAAGACAAGGTCACACTCTGTAACCCAGCCTGGAGTGCAGTGGCAGTATCATGGCCTACTGCAGCCTCAACCTCCTGGGTTCAAGCAGTCTTCTTACTTCAGCCTCCCAAGTAGCTGGGACCACAGTAACCTATCCTCTGAATGGAGCTGCATAGCTCACCTCTCTGTTCTCAGTTGTGTTTGTCTTTGAACTGAGAGACCATTTTCTTGTACATGTAAATTAGTTTGCCATAAGGAATGAAATAGTTTACCCTGCTCTCTCATGATTCTTCCAGATTACAACGCCATGGCCGGCCTTTTTTGTTTTGTTTTGTTTAATTTTCGTAGAGACAGGGTCTCACTATGTTGCCCATGCTGGACTTGGACTCCTGGGCTCAATTGATCCTCCTACCCGAGTCTCCAAAAGTACTGGGATTATAAGCATGAGCCACCATGCTCAGCCTACAAGGTGGCTTTTGGACCTCCACCCATTACATGTGCATTTCATGTAGCAAAAAGGAAGGCAGGTAGGAAATAGCTAGCAGTCTCTGTTTTTTTTTTTTGAGACGGAGTCTCGCTCTGTCGCCCGGGCTGGAGTGCAGTGGCCGGATCTCAGCTCACTGCAAGCTCCGCCTCCCGGGTTCACGCCATTCTCCCGCCTCAGCCTCCCGAGTAGCTGGGACTACAGGCGCCGCCACCTCGCCCGGCTAGTTTTTTGTATTTTTAGTAGAGACGGGGTTTCACCGTGTTAGCCAGGATGGTCTTGATCTCCTGACCTCGTGATCCGCCCGTCTCGGCCTCCCAAAGTGCTGGGATTACAGGCTTGAGCCACCGCGCCCGGCTAGCAGTCTCTGTTATAGGCATGTTGCCACTCCAAATGAAATTTAGGTGTTGATAATGAGAGAGAAGAGAATGGAGGCAGAGATACCTGTCATACCAGACATGTAAAAAATAAATAGGAAAAATTCCTACCTCCATGAAGTTTACCATCTAGGAAGAAGAAAGGCATGTAAACAAAGAATTGTCGTGGTGTAATTATTATAATAAAATAAGCACAAAAGACTTGAGAGCTCAGAAGAGGAAACAAGTGGAGAAACAACTTCTAAGAGAGCTCAGGGAAATTTTCATAGAGCAGGTGCTGTTTGGACTGAAAGAAAAATAGGGGTTAGGAAAAGAAAAGGAAATGTTGGTTAAAATTAGAGGCAAAAAGAAAAGTATTTAACAGTGCAATAAGTACAGGAGTTGAGAGGGATTGTTTTAATTAATTCCAATGTGGGTTAAATTGATCAAGAGAAAATTCCTCCAAAGGCAGCACAAGAATTTCACTTGACCTCCTGATTTCTTGTTTTTAGTTAGATTACTAGAGACACTGTCAGGTTAAAACATCATTTTATCAGAGTGTCTGTTCCATATAACATGTGATAAGTATATGTATACACTGTATGGTTTAAAATCTTGTGACTGAAAGAAAAATTTAAATTATGTCAGTCTCTCATTTTCTCTCTGATGCTGTCAGATTACATCAGAAACCAAGCTTTATGAGTGCTGAGCTTTGCTCTGAGAATTTTCATGCCAGAAACAATATACATATATAAATAAACAAATGTTAGTTTATATTCTTCCTTGTGTGATAAGTGTGAACAGTACCCCTCAGTTAAAAATATCAGCATAAAAACAAACGCATACCAGATGGTGAGTTTAAGGGAAGAGACTTTCTAATGTCTTTTTTGTGTAGTAGTGTCATGAGTTTTTTTTTTTTTTTGAGATGGAGTTTCATTCATGTTGCCCGGGCTGGAGTACGATGGTGTGATTTCAACTCACTGTAACCTGTGCCTCCCAGATTCAAGCAATTCTCCTGCCTTAGCCTCCCAAGTAGCTGGAATTACAGGCATATGCCACCACATCCAGCTAATTTTGTATATTTTTTAGTAGAGAACAGGGTTTCACCATGTTGGCCAGGCTGGTCTTGAACTCCTGACCTCAGGTGATCCAACTGCCTTGGCCTCCCAAAGTACTGGGACTACAGGTGTGAGCCACCATGCCAGGCCTTTTTTTGTCTTTTAAATTAATTATTAATGGGCTGTTAGAGAGGTATGGCTACTAATTCACTTACTGTAAGTACCAGTTTGCCTGCTACAATAAATAACCCTTTAAATAAGTGGTTCTCTTAGTAGGTCACGGACTCCTTTAAGAATTTTTTTCCCCAGAAAAATGCATAGAGAACATATGTCTTCAATTTGACTACAATTTCAGGAGCACCCTGGAACCCCAAAGCCCATTTATAGGCCCCGGAGTAATCTGTCCTGTGAATGGAACTGCATAGCTCCCCTCTCTGTTCTTGGTTTTGTTTGTCTTTGAATTGAGAGATCATTTTCTTGTACATGTAAATTAGTCCGCCATAAGCAATGAAGTCGTTTCCCCTACTCTCTTGATTTTTCCGTATTACAGTGCCATCTGGAGAAGGTGGCAGTGGTGGTGGCATAGTTTTATGTTTTTTTTTTTTTTCTCCTTGAATATATCTAAAAACAGAGCAATTAGCATAGCAAAACCAATCTACATCTGTAATAAAACCAGGCGACAGGGTACCCATGATATCAGTGGCCAAGTCACCAACAGCTAAAAGGCTTCTGTGGTATAAGAACTGCCAGAGGGAGTGGAAAGAATGCAGAGGGACTTGTGAGAGCGTTGAGTGCTAGACAACCTCAAAATTCCCATCAGATAGATTTGGGAAGCCTGATGGGTGTTTTAGTCTGTCATGTGATGCTAGAACAGAATACCTGAAACTGAGTAATTTATAATGAGGAGAAATGTATTTTCCTCATAGTTCTGGAGGCTGGGAAGTTATCAAAGGGGCTTCAGCTGGTGAGTGCCTTCTGACTATGTCATCCTATGGTGGGAGGCAGAAGGTAAGAAAAGTTGAGAGAGAAAGAGAAGGGGTCTGAACTTTGTCTACTTATAAAGGAACCCATTCTTTTGATAATGACCTTAACCCATTCATGAGGGCACAGCCCTCATGAACTAATCACCCCTCATTAGGCCCAAACCCCACCTCCCAACACTGTGGCATTGGGTGTTATATTTCCAGCACATAGTTTTGGGGGATACGTTCAAACTGTAGCAGTGGGCCATTTGGAGAACAGCAGCAGAAACTGGGAGGGGACTTCACAGGCTCCAGCTTAGGAGTAGGTGCTAGCGGGCTGTTGGAAAAGCCTAACGGTGCTGAAGCAGTCAGGGGCTCTGGAACTCCCAAACCAAAACACCGTTTCCCAATCATGTTTTACGCTGTAGAAAAGCTGTAGGAAACTGAATACTTTGTGAAACAAAAAAAGGAGTTCTACAACTCTGAAGTTAAAAAGGCTGTTGTGACCACCCCTCCCTTCTAAAAATAGTGGAAAACTAATTTCACTTACAGTTGAGCAAGAGTCAAATCCCACACAATTTATTAGAGGCTAAAGAACAGAATAATATTCCTCAAGGAAATAAGAAAGATTTGACCACACAAAAAATAAAACTATAACCTAGTATTTTATTTTATATACTTTTTGAGACAGTCTTACTCGTCTCCCAGGCTGGAATGCAGTGGTGCGATCTCAGCTCACTACAATCTTCACCTTCCGGGTTCCAGTGATTCTCCTGCTTCAGTCTCCCGAGTAGCTGGGATTACAGGCACCCGCCACCACACCTGGCTGATTTTTGTATTTTTTAATAGAGACACGGTTTTACCATGTTGGCCAGGCTGGTCTCAAACTCGTGACCTCAGGTGATCCACCCGCCTCGGCTTCCCAAAGTGCTGGGATTACAAGCGTGAGCCACCCAGCCAAACCTAGTATTTTAAGATGAGCTCTGGGAGCATAAGAAAATTGTAGAAGCAAGGAAAGAACAATATACCTCATAAAAGGAAAAACTCAGAAATGGTCAGGTAAAATAATTAGCAAACATAAAAGGTAAGGTGAAAGAATTCAGGAAAAAGAAATTTAAAAACATGTCATAAATGAAAACTAAACTAAAAGGAACACGAGTGAATAAACAACTGAAGAGTCCTTAAGTGAAGTTGAAAATTGAAATGAAAAATTGAAATATGTGTGGTAATGAGCCACTAGAAAAGAAGACCAAAGCAATATAATAGAGCAAATATAAAATATAAATATAAAAACTAGGAGTCAAAAAAACTTTCTTGAAGTACAATACTACTAAAATTATATTGAAGGGCACACTACATTCAGGGAAAATTAACCCAGAACAGACAACACTAAGATAGTTAAGAATAAATCTATTAGACTTTATAGAAAAAAGTCCTTTGGGCATCCAGACAAAATGGCTAAGTCCTTTATAAGGGCAAGAAAACGCAGTTGTTAACAGATGTATCTGTCTCATGCCAGAAGACAACGGAATAACAGCCAGGGGTTTTATATCCAGCCAAACTGACCCCCAGGTACAGAAACCACACACTATTAGGTCACGCAAGGACTCTGGGATGATTGTTCCAATGAGCCTTTCCTAAGGAATCTGTTATACAACAGAATGAATTTCAGCTAACCAAAATGATTAGAGAGACTTCTACCTAACAACAGTGGGTAAGCGTTCAATATATATTTACTTTCAGAATTAAGACTAAACCACAGTTAAAGGCAGACAGTGTAATATCCAGTGGCTCTGTGTTCTGACAGTGAAGATGTAGTGTAACTATCAGAAAATAGAAGGAAATGGTGAGCGTCTATGAAAAGTAGGATTTCCTTACCGATTGCCTTGTAAATATTAACTGGAAGTAAAAGGATGCTGTTTCAAATTGGATCCCAAAAAGGAGGGAAAAACTGGGAAAAGAGAAGATTAACACCTAATATTAATATTGCTAATAAGTAGGGAACCAATAAACAGTCACCAAAAAAGTGAAGGTGTTATATACAAAGTTATATAAAGTATAGGTTGGGTGTCCCTAATCAAAAATTCCAAAATCCAAAATGTTCCAATAAGCATTTTCTTTGAGCATCATGTTAGCATTCAAAAAGTTTTGAATTTTGGAGCATTTCAGATTTTGGATTTTCGAGTTAGGGATCTTTGATCTGTGTTAATATAAACATAACCATGAGAACAAGAACACCAACTTTTCTAAATAACAAAACGATGCACCAAAAAGAGAAAACAAAGATCACACAGAGAAAGATATTATATGTATATTATGTATGTGTGTATGAATTTGACTCATGAAATAAGAAAAGTCTGTATCACGTTTCTGTTTAAGAAAGGTAATTTAAAAGTATGTACAGGCCGGGCGCGGTGGCTCAAGCCTGTAATCCCAGCACTTTGGGAGGCCGAGGCGGGCGGATCACAAGGTCAGGAGATCGAGACCACAGTGAAACCCCGTCTCTACTAAAAATACAAAAAATTAGCCGGGCGCGGTGGCGGGCGCCTGTAGTCCCAGCTACTCAGGAGGCTGAGGCAGGAGAATGGCGGGAACCTGGGAGGTGGAGCTTGCAGTGAGCCGAGATCGCGCCACTGCACTCCAGCCTGGGCAACAGCGTGAGACTCCGTCTCAAAAAAAAAAAAAAAAAAAAAGTATGTACAATATTATTGGTATATTTCAGAAATATTGTGGGTTTGGTTACAAGCCTCTGCAATGAAGTGAATATTGTAATAAAGCAAGTTAAACAAATTACTTGGGTAACCAATTAATAGAAAAGTATGTTTATACTGTAGTCTTTTAAGTTTACAGTAGCATGTCTAAAAAACAATGTACATACCTTAATTTAAAAATACTTTCTTGTTAAGGCTGCTAATAATCTGAGCTTTCAGCAAGTCATAATCTTTTTGCTAATGGAGAATCTTGTTTCGACGTTAATGGCTGCTGACTGATCAGGGTGGTGGTGGTTGCTGAAGGTTGGGGTGACTGTGGCAATTTCTTAAAAGAACAATCAAGTTCCCACATGAACTGACTCTTCCTTCTACAAAGATTTCTCTGTAGCATAAAATGCTGCTTGGTAGTGTTTTACCCACAGTCGAAGTTTTTTCCAAATTTCAGTCTTCTCAAACCCTGCTGCTGCTGTATTAACTAAGTCTATATAATATTCTAAAACTTTTGTTGTCATCTCAATAGTGTTCACAGCATTTTCAACACGTCTTTCTAAGTGTCATCATTTCTAGCTTTTGATTAAAGTGAGAGTTGTGTGACTCTTCTTTACTTGAACTTGTAGAGGCCATTGTAGGGTTATTAATTGGCCTGATGTCCAACCAGGAGTAGATTCCATCTCAAGAAACTGCATTCTTTGCTTATCCATAAGAAGCATCTCCTCATCTGTTCAAGTTTTATTATGAGATGCAGCAATTCAGTCACATCTTCAGGGTCCACTTCTTTTTTTTTTTTTTTTTGAGATGGAGGCTCGCTGTGTTGCCCAGGCTGGAGTGCAGTGGCGCAATCTCGGCTTACTGCAAGCTCCGCCTCCTGGGCTCACACCATTGTCCTGCCTCAGCCTCCTGAGTAGCTGGGACTACAGGCGCCTGCCACCACGCCCGGCTAATTTTTTTGTAGTTTTTTAGTAGAGACGGGGTTTCACCGTGTTAGCCAGGGTGATCTCGATCTCCTGACCTCGTGATCTGCCAGCCTCAGCCTCCCAAAGGGCTGGGATTACAGGCGTGATCCACCGCGCCCGGCCTTCAGGCTCCACTTCTTATTCTGGTTGTTTTGCTTTTTCCACCCCATCTGTAACAGCTTCAGCTGAAGCCCAGAACTCCTCAAAATCACCCATGATGGTTGGAATCAACTTCTTCCAAACTCCTGTTAATGTTGATACTTTGACCTCTTCCCATGAATCATTAATGTTCTTAATGGCATCTAGAATGGTGACTCCTTTCCAGAAGATCTTCAATTTACTTTGCCCAGATCCGTCAGTGAAATCACTGTCTCTGGCAGCTATTAAGAAATTTGTTTCTTAAGTAGTAAGTCTTGAAAGGCAAGGTGATTTCTTAATCCACGGGCTGTAGAATGGATGTTGTATCAGCAGACATGAAAACAACACTCATCTTCTTGTGTATCTCCATCAGACCTCCAGGGTAACCAGGTGTATTGTCATTGAGCAGTACTATTTTGAGAGGAGTCTTTTTTTCTGAGCAGTAGGTTTCAATCGTGGG
This sequence comes from Macaca mulatta, assembly GCF_049350105.2. NCBI lineage: Eukaryota > Metazoa > Chordata > Mammalia > Primates > Cercopithecidae > Macaca > Macaca mulatta. The sequence goes on from NC_133409.1 coordinate 175,130,879, forward strand.
CTTCAGTAAACCATACTGTAAACAGATGTGCTGTCATCCAGGCTTTGTTCTTCCTTTTATAAAGCACAGGCAGAGTAGATTTAGCATAATTCTTTAGGACCCTAGGATTTTTGGAATGGTACATGAGCACTGGCTTCAACTTCAAGTCACCAGCTGCATTAACCCCTAACAAGAGAGTTAGCTTGTCCTTTGAAGCTCTGAAGCCAGGCATTGACTTCTCTCTAGCTATGAAAGTCCTAGATGGCGTTTTCTGCTAGTAGCAGGCTGTTTCATATACATTGAAAGTCTGTTGTTTAGTGCAGCCACCTTCACCAATGATCGTAGCTAGATCCTGCAGTCTACATTAGCTCTTGCTGCTTCACATTGCACTTGTATGTTATGGAGATGGTGTCTTTCCTCAAATCTCATGAACCAACCTCTGCTGGCTTGGTTTCAAACCTTCCTTCTGCAGCTTCCTCACCTCTCTCAACCTTCATAGAATTGAACAGAGTTAGGGTCTTCCTCTGGATTAGGCTTTGGCTTACGAGAATGTTGTGGCTGGTTTCGTCTTCTATCCAGACCACTCAAACTTTCTCCCTATTAGCAATAAGGCTGTTTCACTTTCTTACTTGTGTGTTCACTGGAATAACCTTTTTTTTTTTTTTGAGATGGAGTCTCACTCTGTCACCAGGCTGGAGTTCAGTGGTGCAGTCTCGGCTCACTGCAACCTCCACCTCCCGGGTACAAGCGATTCCCTTGCCTCAGCCTCCTGAGTAGCTGGGACTACAGGAGTGCGCTACCACACTCAGGTGATTTTTGTATTTTTAGTAGAGATGGGTCTCACCATGTTGGCCAAGACGGTCTCGATCTCTTGACCTCGTAATCTGCCCATCTTGGCCTCCCAATGGAGTAATATTTTAAATTTCCTTCAATAATCTTTCTTTTCCACTGGGCACAGTTGCTCATGCCTGTAATCCCAGCACTTTGAGAAGCCGAGGCAGGCGGATCACCTGAAGTCAGGAGTTCAAGACCAGCCTGGCCAACATGGCGAAACCCCGTCTCTACTAAAAATACAAAAAAATTAGCCAGGCATGGTGGTGCTTGCCTGTAGTCTCAGCTACTTGGGAGGCTGAGGTGGGAGAATCGCTTGAACCTTGGCGGCAGAGGTTGCAGTGAGCCGAGATCATGCCATTACACTCCAGCCTGGGTGACAGAGAGAGACTCTGTCTCAAAAAAAAAAAATGTTTCTTTTCCCTTCTCATCTTGGCTAAATATGTGGTGCGAAAGGCCTCGCGTTCATCCTGCCTTGGCTTTCAACATGCCTTCTTCACTAAGTGTAATCATTTCTAGCTTTGGATTAAAGTCAGAGATGTATGACTCTTTATTTATTTGAACACTTAGAGGCCATTGTGGAGTTATTAATTGGCCTAATTTCAATGTGTCATGGGGAATACGGAGGCCCAAGGAGAGGGAAAGAGATGGGGGAATGGCTGGTCAGTGGAGCAGTGAGAACAGACCCAACATTTATAGATTAAGTTCGTGGTCTTATATGATTGTGGTTTGTGGCACCCCAAAACTATGACAACAGTAACATCAAAGATCACTGATCACAGATCTCCCTAACAGGTGTAATAGTAATGAAAACTTGTGAATTTTATGAGAATTACCCAAATGTGACTCAGGGACACAAAGTGAGCTCGTGCTGATGGAAATATGGCACCAATAGGCTTGCTTGAAACAGGATTGTCACAAACCTTCAATTTTTAAAAAACATAGTATCTGCAAAGCGTAGTAAAGTGAGGTATGCTTGTGTACACTTAGAAGTATATACATTGGCCGGACACAGTGGCTCACACCTGTAATCCCAGCACTTTGGGAGGCTGAGGTGGATGGATTGCTTGAGCTCAGGGGTTTGAGACCGGCCCTGGGCAACATGATGAAACCCCGTCTCTGCAGAAAATACAAGAATTGGCCAGGCATAGTCGCTTGTACCTGTTCTTTCAGCTACTTGGGTTCTGAGGCGGGAGGATCGTTTGAGCCCAGGAAATGGAGGTTGCAATGAGCCAGGATCACACCACTTTACTCCAGCCTGGGCAACAGAGTGAAACCCTATCTCCAAAAAAAAAAAAAAAAGGTATATACGTAATTATATACACATTGACACGTATGCATTTGTATATGCATGTATATACTTAAAACAGTGGTTGAATAAGTTAATAATTACCTAAAGGGAAAGCTGTGGAGGAGATAGGGTGCAAAGGATAGGAGGATAGTAGAAGCTAGACTTCTTTGAATGTATTTTGTTTTACAGATGTAGTTTTGGAGCCATATAAATATTTTACATAATTTAAGGTAAACTTTAAATTTAAAGAGCAATTCCTAAAAAGTCAAGTAAAATTTAAAGAAACAAGTCTGTGTTTTTGGATGGCGACATTGCTACTTAGAGAGAAATTGTTCCACATTCTTTCTTTCCTTTCTTTCTTGCTTTTTTTCAAGACGAAGCCTTGCTCGTCCCCTAGGCTGGAGTTCAGTGTCGCGATCTCAGCTCACTGCAACCTCCGCCTCCCGAGTTCAAGAGATTCTCCTGCCTCAGCCTCCCAGTTAGCTGGGATTACAGGCGCCTGCCATGCCCGGCTAATTTTTGTATTTTCAGTAGAGATGGGGTTTCACCATGTTGGCCAGGCTGGTCTCGAACTCCTGACCTCAGGTGATCCGCCCACCTCGGCCTCCCAAAGTGCTGGAATTACAGGCATGAGCCACTGTGCCCGGCCTCTTTCCTTTCTTTCTTAATTTCCTTTCTTTTATTTCTTTTGAGGTGGAGTCTCGTTCGCCCAGGCTGGAGTGAAGTGGTGTGGTCTCGGCTCACTGCAACTTCTGCCACCCTGGGTTCAAGCGATTCTCCTGTCTTAGCCTCCCGAGTAGCTGGTATTACAGGTGCGCACCACCATGCCCAGCTAATTTTTGTATTTTTAGCAGAGATGGGGTTTCACCATATTAGCCAGGCTGGTCTTGAACTCCTGACCTCAGGTGATCTGCCCACCTCGGCCTCCCAAAGTGCTGGGATTGCAGGCGTGAGCCACTGTGCCCAGCCAACTCTTCCATGTAATTTCAAGGCACAATGATTTGACTTTACATCCTAGTGAAATACATCTTCAAAACAAAAAATTTAAAAAAAAATCTTAAATTTCTTTTTTTAGTAATCATTTTGTTGATGCTAGTATTGGTATTACGACTTGATTGAATCAGTGATAAAACAAATAATTATGTTGGTGTTTTGATAACTGGAAAGAGATAAGACAGAAGAGGGTAATTAGAAATTCTATGGTCTTGAATTTGAGTTTGACTATCAATATAAACTCAAGATATATCTATTCTTTTTAAAAATACATATTTCCTAGCCTTGTCCACTGAAAAGTTAGAAATAGTGACCAACCCAATAGCAGTGAGCAGCCTTAGTTTTCAGTCTCCGAATTCCTTTTCTCCATCCCAGTGGGAGTTAGACACCTGCTCATTCCAAGTCCAGAGCAGGAGATGGAGAGGATGAACCTGGAGCATCAGATCATGCCAGAAAGCAAATGACCTACTACAAAATACTAGAGTTTTGTCTGAAGCATTCCAGAGCCAGCTTGAATAGGCTCCCACTGGACAAAGCTAGGATAATCTGAGTACCAATTATCTGGTGCAAAAGGCCTTGCGTTCATCCTATGAGAAATACTGCAATGGATTGAAAAACTTCAAATATATTTAAATCTATGAGTCATAGGGATATGTACAAACAAACAAAAAACCTTTATAATCACCTTTAGTGAATACTAGGGAGCAAACTCATTATTTTTGAAACTGGTAAATAAGGGAGAAAGAATCAAGTGTTCTGTTTTGCCTTTTGTATGTGAACATTCCTCGGAGTAACCAAGTTGTTGATAGGGGCAGTTTCTCTTCATAGAGTATTTCTGCTAGTAAACAAAGACAGAATGCTACCAAGATGCTGTTGAGAGTATACAACTCATGTCTGAAAAATTCTTGCAAACAAAAAATAGAACCCTGAATTTGATCAGGGCTTTAGTTCTAACGACTAATTTACAGGAAAGAGAACAGACAAAGGAGTATGTTAAATTGCACCATGGGGATTCATTCAGCAAACAACAGACTGTGGGAAACTGTGCAGAACAGATGACTCACTTTTTTCGAACAAATTGCAAAGGAAAAAAGTGAAAGGGGAAATCTATTGGTTAAAACGGACTTAAGAAACATATTAATCAATTACAGTACATAAAACTTGTTTAGGTTGTGGTTCAAACAAACTGGGGGATAAAAAACATAGGACATGTGAGGGAATGTGAACATTACTTTGATATTTCATGATACTAAAAAATCGTTGGCCAGACGTGGTCAACAAATGTCTTTTATAGAGAGATGGGTACAACCCTGTCTCTATAAAAAATACAAAAATTAGCCAAGTGTCATAATGTGCGCCTGTAGTCCCAGTTACTTGGAAGGCTGAGGTAGGAGGATCGCTTGAGCCAGGGAGGCAGAGGTTGCAGTGAGCCAAGATTGTGCCACTGCACTCCAGCCTGGAAAACAGAGCCAGACCTTGTCTCAAAAAAAAAAAAAAATTACTGTTAACTCTGTGTGTGTGTGTGTGTGGGTGTGTGTGTGTGAGAGACAGAGAGAGAGCTGGTCTTATTGTTTGTTTAAGGCAAGTCTTGTGTTTTAAAGATACTAATATATGTTGAGACTGAGCATGGTGGCTCATGTATGTAATTCCAGTACTTCGGGAGTCCAGGGTGGAAGGATTGCTTGAGCCCACGAGTTTGAGGCCAGCCTGGACAACAAAGTGAGACTCTGTCTCTACACAAAATTTTTTAAAAAAGAAAAATGAGCCAGGTGTGGTGGTGTGCACCTGTAATCCCAGCTACTGGGAGGCTGAGACAGGAGGATTGCTTGAGCCCAGGAGTTCAAGGCTGCAGTGAGCCATGATCACATCACTGCACTCCAGCAGTAGTGTGATCTCAGTGACAGAACAAGACCCTGTCTCTACAACAACAAACAAACAAAAAGATACAGGTTGAAATATTTAACAGTTGAAATGATATACTTTCTTGGATTTGCTTCAAAATAATCTAGAGGGGATGAGGTGTATGGAGCATTATGGAGGGGAAAAAATCAGTCATAAGAACTGTTGAAGATTGGTGATGAGTATATGAGAGTTCATTATATTATTCTCTTGCAACATTTGTATAAGTTGTTAATATCTTATTATGAGAAAATTAGAAAAAGTAAGAAGCTGGCCATATAAGAATGGCTCAAAAAAAAAAAACATTTCAGTAACATAACTAACCTATTATTTTTTCATAGTCAAGGTTACCACTCTATTTTTAGTAACTTCTTGTTTTGTATTAATTTTAGATTTGTAGAAAAATTGCAAAGATAGTACAGATAATTCCCATGTACCCCTGTATTAGTTCATTTTCATGCTGCTGATAAAGACATACCCAAGATTGGGAAGAAAAAGAGGTTTAATTGGACTTACAGTTCCACATGGCTGGGGAGGCCTCAGAATCATGGTGGCAGGCAAAAGGCACTTCTTACATGGCAGCGGCAAGCAAAAATGAGAAAGAAGCAAAAGCAGAAACCCCTGATAAGCCCATCAGATCTCGTGAGACTTACTCACTGTCAAGAGAATAGTACAGGAAAGACCGGCCCTCAGGATTCAGTTACCTCCCCCTGGATTCTTCCCACAATAGAATTCCTGGGATTCTATTCCCGGGAATTCCAGGAGATACAATTCAAGTTGAGATTTGGGTGGGGACAGAGCCAAACCGTGTCATTCCACCTTTGGCCCCTCCGAATCTCACGTCCTCACATTTCAAAACCAATCATGCCTTCCCAACAATCCCCCAGGGTTTAACTCATTTCAGCATTAATCCCAAAAGTCCACAGTCCAAAGTCTCCACTGAGACAAGGCAAGTCTCTTTCACCTACAAGCTTGTAAAATAAAAAGCGAAGTAGTTACTTCCCATATACAATGGGGGTACAGGTATTGGGTAAATACAGCCATTCCAAATGAAAGAAATTTGCCAAAACAAAGGGATTACAGTGCCCATGCAAGTCCGAAATCCAGTGGGGCAGTCAAATTTTAAAACTCCAAAATGATCTCCTTTGACTCTGCGTCTCACATTCAGGTCACACTGATGTAAGAGGTGGGTGGTCTTGGGAAGCTCCGGCCCTGTGGCCGGGAGGCAGGGTACAGCCTTCTTCCTGGCTTCTTTCACAGGCTGGCGCTGAATGTCTGTGGCTTTTCCAGGTGCATGGTTCAAGCTGTCGGTGGATCTACCATTCCGGGGTCTGGAGGACGGTGGTCCTCTTCTCACAGCTCCACTAGGCAGTGTCCCAGTAGGGACTCTGTGTGGGGGCTCCAACCCCACATTTCCCTTCCGCACTACCCTAGCAGAGGTTCTCCATGAGGGCCTCGCCCCTGCAGCAAACTTTTGCCTGGGCATCCAGGCATTTCCTTACATCTTCTGAAATCTAGGCAGAGGTTCCCAAACCTCCATTCTTGACTTCTGTGCACCCACAGGCTCAACACCACTTGGAAGCTGCCAAAGCCTGGGGCTTCCACCCTCTGAAGCCACAGCCCAAGCTGTATGTTGGCCCCTTTCAGCCACTGCTGGAGCAGCTGGGACACAGGGCACCAAGTCCCTAGGCTGCACACAGTACGGGGGCCATGGACCTGGCCCGTGAAATCACTTTTTCCCCCTAGGCCTGTAGGCCTGTGATGGGAGGGACAGCCATGAAGACCACTGACATTACCTGGAGACATTTTCCCCATTGTCTTGGGGATTAACATTGGACTCCTTGTTACTTATGCAAATTTCTACAGCCGGCTTGGATTTCTCCTCAGAAAATGAAATTTTCTTTTCTTTCGCATTGTCAGGCTGCAGATTTTCCGAACTTTGATACTCTGCTTACCTTATAAAACTGAATGCCTTTCACAGCACCCAAGTCACCTCTTGAATGCTTTGCTGCTTAGAAATTTCTTCCACCAGATACTCTCAATCATCTCTCTCAAGTTCAAAGTTCCACAAATCTCTAGGGCGAGTACAAAATGCTACCAGTCTCTTTGCTAAAGCATAACAAGAGTCACCTTTGCTCCAGTTCCCAGCAAGTTCCTCATCTCCATCTGAGACCACCTCAGCCTGGACCTTATTGTTCATATCACCATCAGCATTTTTATCAAAGCCCTTCAGCTTTGATAAACTTTCTCACATTTCCTGTCTTCTTCTGAGCCCTCCAAACTGTTCCAACCTTTGCCTGTTACTCATTTCCAAAGTCGCTTCCACATTTTCTGCTATCTTCAGCAACCTCCCACTCTACTGGTACCAATTTACTGTACTAGTCTGTTTTCACTCTGCTGATAAAGACACACCCAAGACTGGGAAGAAAAAGAGGTTTAATTGGACTTACAGTTCCACATGGCTGGGGAGGCCTCAGAATCATGGCAGGAGGTGAAAGACACTTCCTTTTTTTTTTTTTTTGGGGGGGGGGGTGGAGTCTCGTTCTGTCGCCCAGGCTGGAGTGCAATGGCACAATCTTGGCTCACTGCAGCCTCCACAATCTTGGCTCACTGCAGCCTCCACCATCTTGGCTCGCTGCAGCCTCCACCTCCCAGGTTCAAAGGAATCTCCTGCCTCAGCCTCCTGAGTAGCTAGGACTACAGGCACGTGCCACCACGCCTGGCTAATTGTTTTTGTATCTTTAGTAGAGACCTGTCTCTATCTTTAGTAGAGACCATGTCTTTCACCATGTTGGCCAGGCTTCCAGGCTTGTCTCAAACTCCTAACCTCGTGATCCACTCGCCTCGGCCTCCCAAAGTGCTGGAATTACAGGCGTGAGCCATCGTGCCTGGCCTGAAAGATACGTCTTACATGGTGGTGGCAAGAGAAAATGAGGAAGAAGCAAAAGTGGAAACCCATGATAAGTCCCTCAGAGACTTATGCACTATCACGAGAAAAGTATGGGAAAGACTGACCCCATGATTCAATTACCTCCCCCTAGGTTCCTCCCACAACATGTGGGAATTCTGGGAGATACAATTCAAGTTGAGACTTGGGTGGGGACACAGCCAAACCATATCAACACCTCACCCACTTTCTTTCGTTATTTAATTTCTTATATTACCATGCTGCATTTGTAAAAGCTAAGAAACCAACATTGATACGTTACTGTTAATGAAACACCAGACTTTATTTGAATTTTACCAGTTTTTCTATTACAGTCCCCTTTCTGTTCCAGAATCTAATCTGGGGTACCACATTGCATTGAATCATCATGCCACCTTAGTCTTTGGTCTGTGACAGTTCCTCAGCCTTTCCTTATTTTTTATGACCTTTACGTAAGTCTTGAGTACTGGCTAGGTATCCAATCTGGATTTGTCTGTTGTTTTTCTCATGACTAGACTGGGGTTTTGGGTATTGGGAAAGAATACCACAAAGGTAAAGTACCCTTATCACATTATATCAAGGAGTGCGTGCTATCAACACGACACCACTGATAATATGAACCTTCTTGGCTTGGTTGAGGTATTACTGCATTTGCTGGTTTTCTCAACTATCATGTTGCTAGTTTTCTCTACTATGATGTTAATATTTTTCCCTTTCCCTGTTCTATTATTTGGAAGCAAGTTACTAAGTATAGCCCACCCTCATTTTGGGCAGGGAGGGTGGTTTTGCTCTACTTTCTGTAATGGAGATGTTTTCGGAGTTCCTAAAACCACCTGCAGGTTCAGTGATTCACTAGAAGAACTCACAGAAGTCAGCGTATGGCCATACTTGTGGCAAGCTTTGTTGTGGCAAAAGAGTACAAAGCAGTGTCAGCAAAGGGAAAAGGTGCTTGGGAAGCAGTCTGGAGGAACCCGGGTAGAAGTAGTCTGGAGGAACCCAGGTAGAAGTGTCCAAGAGTCCTCCCCCCGTGGAGTCACACAGGATGCACTGAATTCCCCTTGTGACAAGTTGTGACAACACATGTTAAGTGTAATCTTACAGGGAAGCTTGCCTGAGCCTAGGTGTCCAGGGGTTTTACTGGGGACTGGTCAAGGAGGCATCCTCTGCCTGGCATGTACATTTTCAGACTTCCAGAAGGAAAGAGGTATTCAACATTAATCACATTGTTTGTGTAAACCAGGGGTGTCCAATCTTTTTGCTTCCCTGGTCTACGCTGGAAGAAGAAGAATTGTCTTGGGCCACACGTAAAACACACTGACAGTAACAATAGCTGATGAGCTAAAAAAGAAAAAGTCACACAAAAAATCTCATAATGTTTTAAGGAAGTTTTATAATTTGTGTTGGGCTGCATTCAAAACCGTCTTGGGCCGCTTGTAGCCCATCTGCCGCGGGTTGGACAAGCTTGGTGTAAACCATTCAGGCACAGTGAACCACTTTTGTAATTTATGGAAGGGTTTTATACCAACATAGGGAACTGTTTACTAGTCAAGTTTCCAGCCCCAAGCCAGGGCCAACCGTATGAGGAGGTCTTTCTAATGATAATAGCCTCAGGCCTTCAGTGTTCTTTTCTATATAGGGAAGTATCTACATATTACTTTTACTACCCATTTTTATTTTGAGAAAAAAAAAGGAATCAGATGAAAAATATAGCACATAATAATAGAAGCTATATGATAGTAAGAATGACAAAATGAAATTTAAGATCAGATCAGGGGTGTTTAATTTCCTTCTAATAAAATATGTGGCAATCTGGGCCATTTTTCTGGTTCTTTTAGTATTTCTCTGGCCAATTTTTTAACATTGCTATAAAAATATTACTCATATTGCAACTTTTGGAGCATTTCATAATTTTAAAAATGCCTCTGGGTTATGAGGCATAAATTTTATGCATAAATTTTCAGTAATAAGTCATAACCTAACAACCAAAACCTGGGTGGATATCTTAGAAAGTAATTACTAAGATTTAAGACACAATATGCTGGGCATGGTGGCTCCAAACTGTAATCCCGGCGCTTTGGGAGGCCAAGGTGGGCAGATCACAAGGTCAGGAGTTTGAGACCAGCCTGGCCAATATGGTGGAACCCCATCTCTACTAAAAGAAAAAAATTACAAAAATTAGCCAGGCATAGTGGCTGTAGCCTGTAGTCCCAGCTACTTGGGAGGCTGAGGCAGGAGAATCACTTGAACCCGGGAGGTGGAGGTTGCAGTGAGCTGAGATCACACCACTGCACTCCACTCTGGGTGAGAGAGTGAGACTGCATCTCAAAAACAAAAAAAAAAGAAAAAGACACCATATTTATTAGTCATTTACTTTCTTTTAATAGGAAAAGCGTGGTCTTCGAGAAATGCGAGTTCTTGAAAATTTGAAGAATATGATCCATGAAACAAATGAACATACTCTTCCCAAATGTAGAGACACAGTGCGGGACAACCTCAGCCAAGTTCTCCAGAGATGTGAGTTAGCGATTTTTTTTTAATTGCTTTTCATTTCAAATGAATGCTACACCACAATGTATTTTCTTGGGTATTATGGTGAGAAGTGGAGAGGGAAAGTTCTTAACCTGGATATATGAGAGGGAAGCTCAGTTACAGAGAAAGTGGTTTTCTAGTGATTAATGTGTGTTGCCATTAATTAATCTCCAAACAGCATTAATCTCCAAAGTGAGTTGTGTGCATCTGTGGTACACGAGACAGTCTGTTTAGTATGTGAGAAAGTCAAAATATTTTTCACCTATTTTTACAAATTTTTCTTTTTTTTTTTGGAGGCACAGTCTCACTCTGCCTCCCAGGCTGGAAGGCAGTGGTGGGATCTCAGCTCACTACGACCTCCGTCTCCCAGATTCAAGTGGTTCTCGTGCCTCAGTCTACTGAGTAGCTGGGACTACAGGTGTGTATCACCACGCCTGGCTAATTTTTTTGTTTTTAGTAGAGATGGGGTTTCACCAAGTTGGCCAGGCTGGTCTCGAACTCCTGGCCTCAAGTGATCCACCTGCCTTAACCTCCCAAAGTGCTGGAATTTTTTACAGGCATGAGCCACCATGGCCGTCCTATTTTTACAAAAAAAATTTTTATATATATATATATATATATATATATATATATATATATATATATATATATATAAAATTTGAGGCTGGGCACGGTGGCTCATGCTTGTAATCCTAGCACTTTGGGAGGCCAAGGCAGGCAGACCACGAGGTCAGGAGTTTGAGACCGACCTGGCCAATATGGTAAAACCCTGTCTCTACTAAAAATACAAAAATTAGCCAGGCGTGATGGCACGCGCCTGTAGTCCCAGCTACTTGGGAGGTTGAGGCAGAAGAATCCCTTGAACCCAGGAGGCGGAGGTTGCAGTGAGCAGAGCGAGATGCCATCTCGGAAAAAAAAAAAAAAATTGATGACCAGGAACTGGGAAGATCTGAGATGAAACTTCTTTTTCACACAGGGGACTAGAGGTAGCTTTATTTAGAAAATAATGTTTTCATAAATGTTTATACTTTATCACTTTTTTTCATTAAGTAAAATATTTTAATGTGGAGAGATAGTTGATCAAAATGAATATTTTTAATATCAAACCATAACAAAATAAATAAAAGTTTTATTAGTAACTGATTTAGAAATTTGAAGTATTTAAGAAAATCCAGATTTATATTGCCAATATTCAGCTTGTCCAAGTGTTGTGCAGGAAGGAATTCAAGAGCAACAAGTGGGGATAACGCTGGTAAATAATGATGGGTTACTGAAATATAAAATGGAAACAGATCTTTCTGAAGGGGAAGAAAAGCCAAAAAAAACCCCATGAAAAACAAAAAAACTGACCTGCAATAGAATGGCTGGTGAAGAAAGGCAGCAGAGAGATCTTGGTTAATAACTGAATTAAATAAGTCTTTGTGTCCATGTCCAAGTTAATGCTCTTGTGTACTCTAATGCTAAAAGGAGGTTGGAAAACATAGATCTCCCAGGTCACATTTGGTTTCTCGGAGTGGAACAGCAGAAGTATAAAATTGGCCTTAGGCTTTTGCATTTTACAACAAACATGCCCTCATTTGTTCATAACCACATCCTTAACCCTGTCAAACATTCTAGTTAGCATGCTAAAAGGAAAACTGCAACAGTTATCAATAAGATGTTTACGTATGCCTTGCAGACATGCATGCACCTTTCCTTTTCCACATTGTAAGTATATAAAACTAAATTTTGTAAAACTGAGTGAAAACTATTTTGACTTACTTCATTCTGGGGCTAACGTTATTGAAGATGTGAGGACGAGCCTCTTAAAATTACGGTCTTCTCAGTGAAGTACAAAAGTATTACTGATAATTTACAATCCAGATTAAGTGCGTTTTCTTGAAAGGCAGAATTAAAACATAAAAATGTGAAGTTAGTAATTGAGGTTCCATTGTGTGTGGAATACATTGGGTCTTGCCAGCTGTAGAAACCAGGCAATGGCTTTCCAAACAGTTTTCTGCTGGAAGCAGGAAAAGTTTCTGTAGTAAGCTCTGACAGAAGTATTTTCTTGTACCTTTTATCGCTGAGTGTCACTGCCTTTAAAACTGATGTAATTTTGAAAATTAGTCTGGGCCAAGCTGTCTTTCATGGCAAATTTCATGTTTAAAAGTGACATTTTAAATTATGTATTGACTTGTTTATTTTCACCACTAATCGATCTGGGAGTTGTGCAAAATCATTTAAGCAAGTTTATGTATAGAATATATTGATCTCAGTATTTAATAGTACAAGACTATTGATAAGTTGGGTTTCATTTTGTGCTTTTTAGTAGAACCATCACATTTATCTCTTCATATACGTGTTTGACACTATGTGTGTGGTCAGCTGTGCCTCTCAGAACACTACAAATGTGGGTCTTACACATTGTTCTGACATTGTGCACAAAACTAACAGATGAAGGGCCAAGAAGGTGGGACCATCTAGAATTCTCTGAATGGAGACCTAGTACAGAACTCAGCTTGGAACCATTTCTGCTTTTGGCTGCATTGCCACCTACTTTGCAGAGTGTCCTGAGATTAGGTGAGCAGAGGCTTTAGAACCAAAACTCTTCTGTAGTTCCTTAAGAACCACAAAAAAGTAAATAGGAGCTCCATCAAGGTATGTAAGAGCAATCCATAAAGTAACTTGTTATGAAGATATAGCCATTACCTTTTTTTCATCCTTGAGACAAGGTGTCTGTGTTCTATTTATTAATTATTTAATAGACTTGTAAATTTCACCACGTTTGGTGTCAGGAGATCTTGTCTTAGTATCAAGGATTCAGCCTTTGATTTTTAGAGAGTAAGGAGGATGGACAGCTTCTAGGTTATTCCTCATTCGAATAAACTAACATGACCATAATAAAAGAATATCCCCTCCCTCCTTGTCTCCCTCTCTCTTTTTAAGAACAGTGACTTTATTTTTGCATTATTTAAAAGTAAAACCTAATGTATTTTAGTAATAAGCAAAAAATAAAGAAGAAAATAAATCGTAAAAAGAAAGAAACAGGCCAGGCATGGTGGCTCACACCTGTAATCCCAGCACTTTGGGAGGCCTAGGCTGGAGGATTGCTTGAAGCCAAGAGTTCAAGACCAGCCTGGGCAACAAAGCAAGACACCCTCTCTCTACCAAAAAAATTGAAAAAAATTAACTAGGTGTGGTGAGGTGCACCTCTAGTCCCAGCTACCTGGGAGGCTGAGGTGGTAGGATTGCTTGAGCCCAGGAGTTCAAGGCTGCACCAAGTTATGATGATGCCACTGCACTCCAGCCTGAGCAACAGAGTGAGATCCTGTCTCTAACCAACAGCAACAACAGCAACAACAACCTCCTTTAAAAAGCTGTTGCTTTTTAACTTTGGTGAACACCATTCCAGGCATCTTTATGTGTATTCAAGAACGATGTATGGAGAATGATAGCTGGATAAATGAGCAGGGAAGAGGAGAAGTTGGGGGGAAGGTATGAGAGGGAGAGAAAACATTTGATAAGAATGGGATCATATAACTTTTAAGTTAAAGTATTAACTTTACTTTCATTTGAATTAGAACAAAAATTAAAGTAAAATGGAAGACAGTACCTTGAAACAAGTACTTCGTACCATCAAATATAGTAGTTACTAAAAGATCATTATGAGGAAAATAATTATAGAAAACAATTCAAAGTTGTAGTCATGTTGTTTCTGTTCATTTGTATTATGTTCAAATTGTTAGTAGCATTAATTAATGCCTTGCCATGAGAGATGGAGGATTTTCAACCCTCCCTTCCTGCCACTCTTCCACTACTCTCTCACTTGTGAATTTAACTTTGTCAGGGTTTATAATACTTGCTTTCTGTTCTACAGTTAAAATTCTGCCAATGTTTAGTTGTAGACAATTCAATTCCTTTTTTTTAGGCTGAATTGCAGGGGTGTGGTCACGGCTCACGCAGCCTCGACCCCCTGGACTCAGGTGATCCTCCCACCTCAGCCTTCCAAATAGCAGAGACTACAGGTATGCACCACCATGCTGGCTAATTTTTTCGTAGAGACAGGGTTTGCCATGTTGCCCGGACTGGTCACAAACTCCTGGGCTCAAGCAATCCGCCTGCCTCTGCCTTGCAAAGTGCTGGGGATTACAGGCATGAACCACCACAACCAACCTGATTCAATTCCTTTGTTTCTGATTTTATTTATTGTATCTGTAATGATGTTGTTACAGTTCTCTGTTTCCTTAGCTTTGTAGTTTCATTTTTCATTTCATTCTGTATTTTTATCATCAGGTTTGATCACATTTATTGAGCTTATAATGCTACTTTCTATAGGACTTATAGAGACTTTTATTAGGTTTTCTTCCAGGATGGATACTTTGTCTTATCTGTCTTTCATATGTTCTTTTCCTTTCTTTCCTCTCCCCTCCCCTGTCTGTTTTTCTACAAATTAAAGCGTATTAGAGTTCTAACAATTTTGTAATAGAGACGGGGTTTCACCATGTTGGCCAAGATGGTCTCAATCTCTTGACCTCGTGATCCACCTGCCTCAGCCTCCCAAGGTGCTGGGATTACAGGCATGAGCCACCAGGAATCTCAGTTCTTGACTACAATCTGTGTTCCTATTCTTGGTTACTACTTTTCAAAGTTTATTGTATGCAATTATAATTCTTTACTGTTTAGTAAATGGTGAAGTATTTTACCTTTTAAAAAACTTTGTTTTGAGAGTCATCTAAGGGACTGTTTGTGTGATTTTGCTTCACTCTGCCATCTTTACCTAGAAATCTTTAAGAACACACTGTAATTTAAAATACAAACTAATTTATATAGCACTTTACTAGTTAGACTTTTCGCCTGTATTTTTTCATTTTTTTCTCATAACCCAGTGAAATAAGTGTTTATCATCTTCCCTGCCTTATAGTTGAGAAAACTGAAATTTATAGTGGTTGAACACTCCAGATTCTCCAATAATAATTGGAGGAACTATTATGCAAGCCTAGCTCTTCTGCCTCCAGAGCTCAAGTTCCACTTCAGGATGTTACTTCTATGTATCTTTGAAAAGGTAGTAAGAAAAGTCTGCCTTTATTCCTGGATTATCACTTTTTCTTGGATTTCCTCCTACAACGCAGGCTCCTCCTTTTCAGTCTACTTTGTTAGTTCCCACTTACCTTCATGACTTTTAACCTTGGGGCGCTTGCAGGCTTGGTTCCGTGACTTCTTTCCTGTTTAAACTCACTTGCTTGGTGAGCTCATACAGAATCACGCCTTTCAATATCATCTGTATACCAATCAATAATTAAATTCCACATTTGTGGTTTTAGCCTGGTCCCAAATCCCTGTCTTCCCTGTAAGCTCAGGACTCTTGTTGTTCACTGTGGTATCTCAGGCACCTAGAACAGTGTTTGCTACTTTATAGCCACTCAGTAGTTATTTGTTCATTGAAGTGAATGAGTGAGCATTCGGCCAAAATCTGTTCCTAATGCCAAGCTGAAATTATTATTTTTTTTTAAAGTTAATACTACATTTACTTAGCTTTTTAAAAATAACTTTACTTTTGTATTTGTATAATGTACATATTTTGAGGGTACTTATGGTAATTTAATGCTTTCATATAATTTGTAAAGACCAAATTAGTGTAATTCACATATTCATCACCTTAAATATTTGTCTTTTCTTTTCACTAAAAACATTCAAATTATTCTCTTCTACCTATTTTGAATTACGTAATAGGTTATTGTAAGCTATAGTCAGCCTACTGATGTATCAAATACTAGGTCTTATTTCTTCCATCAGACCATATATCTATTAATGAACCTGTCTTCATGCCCTCCTCCTCACTATACTTCCTTGCCTCTGGTAGCTACCAATCTACTCTCTATATTCGTGAGATCCATTTCTTTAGCTCTCACGTATGAGTGAGAGCATGCAGTATTTGTCTTTCCGTGCTTGGCTTATTTCACTTAACATAGTAACATCTAGTTCCATCCATGTTGCTGCAGAAGATGGGATTTTGTTCATTTTTATGGCTGAATAATATTCCATTGTGTATACCACATTTTCTTACCCATTCGTGGAAATTTAGGTTGGTTCCATATTTTGGCTAGTGCTGCAATACACACGTGAGTGCAGATGTCTCTCTCCTTTTCTTCTAGATATATACCCAGTATTGTGGAATTGCTGGATCATATGGTAGTTCTACTTTTAGTTTTTTGAGGACCCTCCAAACTGTTCTCCATAGTGGTTGTGCTAATTTATATTCTGACCAACAGTGTACGAGAGTTCCCTTTTCTCCACATCCTTGCCAGCATCCATTATTCTTTATCTTTTTAATAAAAGCCATTTTAACTAGAGATGCTATCTCGTGGGTCTGATTTGCATTTCTCTGACAATTAGTCATCTTGGGCATTTTTTTCATATTCCTGTTGGCCATTTTATGTCTTTTGAGAAATATCTCTTTCTTTTGAAATAGATCTTTGCCTATTTTTAAAATTGGATTCTTTGGGTTTTTTGCTATATTGTTGTTTGAACTCCTTATATATTCTGGTTATTAATCCCTTGTCAAATGAATAGTTTGCTAATACTTTCTTCTCCTGTGGGTTGTCTCTTCAACTTGTTGATTATTCTCTTTGCTTCACGGAAGCGTTTTAGCTTGATGTAATCCCGTTTGTCTGGTTTTGCTTTGGTTGCCTGCTTTTGAGGTCTTACGGAAAAAAGTCTTTGCCCAGACCAGTGTCCTGGAGTGTTTCACCCTAGAGTTTCTTCTAGTAATTTCATAGTTTCACATCTTAGATTTAAGTCTTTAATCCATTTTTGTTTGATTTTTGTGTATGGTGAGAGATAGAGGTTTAGTTTCATTCTTCTTCATATGGATATCCAGTTTTCCCAGTCATATTGATATCCAGTTTTCTCAGCACCATTTATTGAAAAGCCTGTCCTTTACCCATTGTATGTTCTTGGTGCCTTTGTTGAAAATGAGCTGGCTATAAGTTTGCGAGTTTATATCTGGGTTATTGATTCTGTGCCATGCATGGTCTGTGTGTTTTTATGCCGGTATCGTGCTGATTTGGTTACTGTAGCTTTGTATTAATAATACGCTTTGTAATCAGGTAGTGTGATGCCTCCAGCTTTGTTCTTTTTGCTCAAAATTGCTTTGATTATTCAGGGTCTTTCGTGGTTCTGTATAAATTTTAGGGTTTATTTTTCCTATTTCTATGAAAAATGTCATTGGTATTTTGATAGGGATTGCATTGAGTCTGTAAATTGCTTTGGGTATAATTGTCATTTTAATGGCATTCTTCCCGTTATGGAGCATGGATATCTTTCCATTTTTGTGTGCCCTCTTCAATGTTTTTCATCAGTGTTTTATAGTTTTCCTTGTATAGATCTTTTACTTCTTTGGTTCAATTGATTCCTAGCTATTTTATGTTCTTTGTAGCTATTGTAAACAGGATTGCTTTCTTGATTTCTTTTTCAGATTGCTTGCTGTTGGCGTATATAAATGCTATGGATTTTTGTATGTTGATTTTGTATCCTGCAACTTTACTGAGTACATTTATTAGTTCTAAGAGCTTTTTGGTGAGTCAGTAGGTTTTTCTAAATATAAGATCATGTGATCTGCAAACAAAGATAATTTGACTTAATACCTTTCCAATTCGTGTGCCCTTATTTCTTGCCTAATTGCTTTGGCAGGACTTTCAGTATTATGTTGAATAAAAGTGGTGAATGTGAGCATCCTTTTCTTGTTCCAGATCTTATAGGAAAGCCTCTCAGTTTTTCCTCGTTCAATATGTTAGCTGTGGGTTTGCCATATATGGCCTTTATTGTTTTGAGCTATGTTCTTTTTATACCCAGTTTGTTGAGAGCTTTTATCATAAAAATGTTGGATTTTATCAAATGCTTTTTTAGCATCTATTGAAATTACCATATGGTTTATTTATAGATTTGCATATGTTGAACCATCCTGGCATTCCTGGGATAAATCCCACTTGACCATGGTGAATGATCTTTTTAATGTGTTGTTGAATTTGGTTTGCTACTACTTTGTTGAGGATTTTTGCCTTTACATTCATTAGTGATATTGTGTGTAGTTTTCTTTTTTTTTTTTCTTGTTTTGTCTTTGTCTGATTTTGATATCGAGGTAATGCTGGCCTTGTAGAATGAGTTTGGGAGTATTCTCTCCTCTTCAAGTTTTTTGAAGAACTTGAGTAGAATTGGTGTTAAATTGTCTTTAAATGTTTGTTGGAATTCAGCAATGCAGCCATCAAGTCCTGGGCTTTTCTTTGACAGGAGACTTTATCATGGCTTCAGCCTTGTTATTCATTATTAGCTTGTTGAGGCTTTCTGTTTCCTCATTTTATTTGTGCTTGGTAGCTTGTATGTGTCTAGGAAATTATCTATTTCTTCTAGCTTTTCCAATTTGTTGGTGTAGTTGATAATCGTTTAATGATTCTTTGATTTTTTTAGCCTCAATTTTATTTATTTCTGCTCTGGTCTCTATTATTTCTTTCCTTCTACTAATTTTGGGTTCCTTGAAGTTCAATGTTAGGTTGTTTATTTGAAGTCTTTCTATTTTTTCGATACAAGCTTTTGTTGCTATAAATTTCCCTCTTAGTGCTGTTTTTGCTGTATCTCATAGATTTAGGTATGTTGTGTTTTCATTTTATTTGTTTCAAGAGATTTTTAAATTTCCTTCTTAATTTCTTACCTGACCCATTGGTTGTTCAGAAGCCTGTTGTTTGCTTTCCACGTGTGTGTGTATTTTCCAAGTTTCCTCTTGTTGTTGATTTTTAATTTTATTCCATTATGATCAGAAAATATACCTGATAATGTCGTCTATCTTTTTGAATTTGTTAAGACTTGTTTTGTGGCCTAAGATGTGATCTGTTCCAGAGAATGTTCTGTGTTCTGATGAAAAGAACATGTAACCTGCTGCAGTTGGGTGAAGGTTCTGTAAGTGTCACTAAGGCCTGGTCGAGTTTGTAGTTGAACTCTCCAATGTTTCTCTGTTGATTTTGTCTGGATGATCTGTCCATTACTAAGTATGGGAAGTTGAAGTCTCCTGCGGCTATTCTATTGCTTTCTGTCTCTCCCTTTAGATCTATTAATGTTTGCTTTATGTACTTGGGAGTTCCAGTGTTGAGTACATAGATATTTATAATTGTTACACCCTCTTGCTGAACTGACCCCTGTATGATTATATAGTGACCTTGTCTCTTTTTACAGTCTTTGATTTGTAGTCTGCTTTATTTGATTTAAGTGTAGTTACTCCTGCTCTTTTTGGTCTCCAGTTGCATGGAATATCTTTTTCTGGTTGCATGGAAATGTAAAGCCTAACTGATATTTACTGAACATTTCACCCAACCGCTGAAGAATATGTGTTCTTTTCATCAGCACATGGAACTTGCATGTTTTATAGGTGAAGTGCCTTTCTCATAGGCAGCATAGAGATGGGTCTTGTTTATTCAGCCACTCTATGCCTTTAAAAAAAATGGATTCTTATTCCTTTTTAAAAATAGACTTTTGGGGAACAGTGGTATTTGGGTATATGGATAAGTTCTTAAGTGGTGATTTCTGAGATTTTGGTGCACCCATCACTTGAGCAGTGTACACTGTACCCAATGTGTAGTTTTTTATCCCTTGCCTCTCTCCTATCCTTCCCCGAGTCCCCAAAGTTCACTGTATTATTCTTATGCCTTTGTGTCCTCATAGCTTAGCTCCCACTTATAAGTGAGAACACAACGACATTTGGTTTTCTCTTCCTGAGTTATTTTACTTAGAATGATGGTCTCTAATTCCATCCAGGTTGATGCAAATGTCATTATTTCATTCCTTTTTATGGCTGAATAGTATTCCACAGTGTGTGTGTATATCTGTGTGCATGTGTGTATGTATATATATATACACCACATTTTCTTTATCCACTTGTTGATTGGTGGGCATTTGGGCTGGTTCCATATTTCTGCAATTGCGAATTCTGCTGTTATAAACATGCGTGTGCAAGTGTCTTTTTCGTATGATGACTTCTTTTCCTCTGGGTAGATACCCAGTAGTAGGATTGCTGGATCAAATGGTAGATCTACTCTTAGTTCTTTAAGGAATCTCCACACTGTCTTGCATAGTGGTTGTACTAGTTTACATTCCCACCAGCAGTGTAAAAGTGTTCCCTTTCACCACATCCACGCCAACATCATTTTTTTTTATTATTATACTTCAAGTTCTAGGGTACATGTGCACAACGTACAGGTTTGATACATAGGTATCATGTGCCATGTTGGTTTGCTGTACCCATCAACTTGTCATTTACATTAGGTATCTCTCCTAATGCTATCCCTCCCCCAGCCCCCCACCCCACGACAGGCCCCAGTGTGTGATGTTCCCTGCCCTGTGTCCAAGTGACCTCATTGTCAATTCCCACCTATGAATGAGAACATGCGGTGTTTGGTTTTCTGTCCTTGTGATAGTTTGCTGAGAATGATGGTTTCCAGCTGCATCCATGTCCCTACAAAGGACATGAACTCATCCATTTTTATGGCTGTATAGTATTTCATGGTGTATATGTGCAACATTTTCTTAATCCAGTCTATCATTGATGGACATTTGGGTTGGTTCCAAGTATTTGCTATTATGAATAGTGCTGCATTAAACATACGGGTGCATGTGTCTTTATAGTAGCATGATTTATAATCCTTTGGGTATATATCTAGTAATGGGATGCCTGGGTCAAATGGTAATTCTAGTTCTAGATCCTTGAGGAATTGCTATACTGTCTTCTACAATGGTTGAACTAATTTACACTCCCACCAACAGTGTAAAAGCATTCCTATTTCTCCACATCCTCTCCAGCACCTGTTGTTTCCTGACTTTTTAATGATCGCCATTCTAACTGGTGTTAGATGGTATCTCATTGTGGTTTTGATTTGCATTTCTTTGATGACCAGTGATGATGAGCATATTTTCATGTGTCTGTTGGCTGCATAGATGTCTTCTTTTGAGAAGTGTCTGTTCATATCCTTTGCCCACTTTTTGATAGGGTTGTTTGTTTTTCTCTTGTAAATTTGTTTGAGTTCTTTGTAGATTCTGGATATTAGCCCTTTGTCAGATGGGTAGATTGCAAAAATTTTCTCCCATTCTGTAGGTTTCCTGTTCACTCTGGTGGTAGTTTCTTTTGCTGTGCAGAAGCACTTTAGTTTAATTAGATCGCATTTGTCAATTTTGGCTTTTGTTGCCATTGCTTTTGGTGTTTTAGCCATGAATTCCTTGCCCATGCCTATGTCCTGAATGGTATTGCCCACATTTTCTTCCAGGGTTTTTATGGTTTTAGGTCTAAAATTTAAGTCTTCAATCCATCTTTAATTAATTTTCGTATAGGGTGTAAGGAAGGGATCCAGTTTCAGCTTTCTAAATATGGCTAGCCGATTTTCCCAGCACCATTTATTAAATAGGGAATCCTTTCCCCATTGCTTGTTTTTGTCAGGTTTGTCAAAGATCAGATGGTTGTAGATGTGTGGCATTATTTCTGAGGCCTCTGTCCTGTTCCATTGGTCTATATATCTGTTTTGGTACCAGTACCATGCTGTTTTGGTTACTGTAGCCTTGTAGTATAGTTTGAATGCCTCCAGCTTTGTTCTTTTGATTTAGGATTGTCTTGGCAATGCGGGCTCTTTTTTGGTTCCATATGCACTTTAAAGTAGTTTTTTCCAATTCTGTGAAGAAAGTCATTGGTAGCTTGAAGGGGATAGATTGAATCTGTAAATTACTTCGGGCAGTATGGCCATTTTCATGGATATTGATTCTTCATGAGCATGGAATGTTCTTCCATTTGTTTGTGTCCTCTTTTATCTCATTGAGCAGTGGTTTGTAGTTCTCCTTGAAGGTCCTTCACATCCCTTGTAAATTGGATTCCTAGGTATTTTATTCTCTGTGTAGCAATTTTGAATGGGAGTTCACTCATGATTTGGCTCTCTGTTTTTCTGTTAATGGTGTATAGGAATGCTTGTGATTTTTGCACATTGATTTTGTATCCTGAGACTTTGCTGAAGTTGCCTATCAGCTTAAGGAGATTTTGGGCTGAGACAATGGGGTTTTCTCAATATACAATCATGTTATCTGCAAACAGGGACAATTTGACTTCCTCTTTTCCTGATTGAATACCCTTTGTTTCTTTCTCATACCTGATTGCCCTGGCCAGAACTTCCAACACTATGTTGAATAGGAATGGTAAGAGAGGGCATCCTTGTCTTTTGCCAGTTTTCAAAGGGAATGCTTCCAGGTTTTGCCCATTGAGTATGATATTGGCTATGGGTTTGTTATAAAATAGCTCTTATTATTTTGAGATACGTTCCATCAATTTAAAAAATTTTTTTAAAATGATGGCCATTCTTGCAGCAGTAAGGTGGTATCAAATTCTGGTTTTGATTTGCATATCCCCAAAAATTATTGATGTTGAACATTTTTCATGTTTGTTGGCCATTTGTATATCTTCTTTTGAGAATTGTCTATTCACGTCCTTAGCCCATTTTTGATGGCATCGTTTTTCTCTTGCTGATTTGTTTGAGTTCTTTGTAGATTCTGCATATTAGTCTTTTGTGGGGTGCATAGTTTGCAAAGATATTTTTCCTACTCTGTGGGTTGTCTGTTTGCTGATTATTTCTTTTGCTGTGCAGAAGCTTTTTAGTTTAATTGAGTCCCATCTATTTATCTTTGTTTTTGTTGCATTTGCTTTTGGGTTCTTGGACATGAAGTCTTTGCCCAAGCCAGTGTCTAGAAGGGTTTTTCCACTGTCATCTTCTAGAATTTTTTTTTTTTTTTTGAGACGGAGTCTTGCTCTGTCGCCCAGGCTGGAGTGCAGTGGCCGGATCTCAGCTCACTGCAAACTCCGCCTCCCAGGTTTACGCCATTCTCCTGCCTCAGCCTCCGAGTAGCTGGGACTACAGGCGCCCGCCACCTCGCCTGGCTAGTATTTTGTATTTTTTAGTAGAGACAGGGTTTCACCGTGTTAGCCAGGATGGTCTCGATCTCCTGACCTCGTGATCCACCTGTCTCGGCCTCCCAAAGTGCTGGGATTACAGGCTTGGGCCACCGCGCCCGGCCATCTTCTAGAATTTTTATGGTTTTAGGTCTTAGATTTAAGTCTTTGATCCATCTTGAGTTGATTTTTGCATAAGGTGAGAGATGAGGATCCAGTTTCATTCTTCTACATGTGACATGCCAATTATCCCAGCAACATTTGTTGAATAGGGTGTCCTTTCCCTAGTTTATGTTTTTGTTGTCTTTGTCAAAGATCATTTGGCTGTAAGTATTTGGCTTTCTTTTTGGGTTCTCTATTCTGTTCCATTTGTCTGTGTGCCTGTTTTCATGCCAGTTCCATGCTGTTTTGGTGACTATAACCTTGTAGTGTAATTTGAAGTCAGGTAATGTGATGACCTCAGGTTAGTTATTTTTGCTTAATCTTGCTTTGGCTATGTGGGCTCTTTTTTGGTTCCATCTGAATTTTAGGATTTTTTTTTTCTAGTTCTGTGAATATTGATAATGATATTTTGATGGGAATTGCATTGAATTTGTAGATTGCTTTTGGCATTATGGAGATTTCACAATATTTATTCTACCCATTCCTGAGCATGGGATATGTTTCCATATGTGTTGTCTGTGATTTCTTTCAGCAGTGTTTTGTAGTTTTCCTTGTGGAGGTCTTTCACACCCTTGGTTAAGTATATTCCTAAGTATTTTGCTTTTTTGGCAGCTATTCTAAAAGGGGTTGAGCTCTGAATTAGATTCTCAGCTTCGTTGCTATTGGTGTATAGCAGTGCTCCTAATTTGTGTACATTGATTTTGTATCCTGAAACCTTCTGAATTCATTTATCAGTTATAGGGGCTTTTTGGATGAGTCTTAAGGGGTTTTTAGGTATACAATAATATCATCAGCGACCACTGACAATTTTACTTCCTCTTTACCGATTTGGATGCCCTTTCTTTCTCTTGTCTGACTGCTCTGGCTAGAACTTCCAGTACTATGTTGAATAGAAATGGTGAAAGTAGGCATTCTTGTCTTGTTCCGGTTCTCGGGGAGAATGCTTTCAAGTTTTCCCATTCAGTATAATGTTGACTGTGGATTTGTCATAGATGGCTTTTTTACCTTAGGGTATGTCCCTTCTATACCAGTTATGCTGAGGATTTTAATCATAAAGAGATGCTGGATTTTGTCAATTGCTTTTTCTGAGTCTGTTGAGATGTGATTTTCTTTTTCTCTTTTTTAGACTGTCGCTCTGTCACTCAGGCTGGAGTGCAGTGGCGTGATCTTGGCTTACTGCAACCTGTGTCTTCTGGGTTCAAGCGATTCTCCTGCCTTAGCCTCCCAAGTAGCTGGGATTACAGGCGCCTGCCACAATACCCAGCTAATTTTTCTATTTTTAGTAGAGACAGGGTTTCACCATGTTGGTCAGGCTGGTCTCAAACTTCTGACATCAAGTGATCTGCCTGCCTTGGCATCCCAAAGTGTTGGGATTACAGGAGTGAGCCACTGTGTCTGGCCTTTCTTGAGCTCACTGACTCTCCTCTGCTTGATTCATTCTACTGCTGAGAGTCTCTAGTGAATTTTTCAGTTCAGCAAATGTATGTCCCAGTTTCAAGATTTCTGTTTGATTTTTTAAAATTATTTTAATCTGACTGGGTGTGGTGGCTGACACCTGTAATCCCAGCACTTTGGGAGGCCAAGGCGGGTGGATCATGAGGTCAGGAGTTTGAGACCAGCCTGACCAACATGGTAAAACCCCATCTCTATTAAGAATACAAAAATTAGCTGGGCATGGTGGTGCACGCCTATAGTCCCATCTACTCAGAAGGGTGAGGCAGGAGAATCACTTGAACCCAGGAGGCGGAGGTTGTGGTATGCTGAGATTGTGCCACTGCACTCCAGCTTGGGCAACAGCTGTCTCAAAAGAAAAAAATCTATTTTAATCTCTTTGTTAAATTTCTGAATTATTTTTTCTGTGTTATCCTGGAGATCACTGAGTTTCCTTAAAACTGCTATTTTGCATTCTTGGTCAGAGAGTTCATTTATTGCCATCTCACTGAGGTCATTCACTGACTGGTTCTTTGCTTTGTCTGTTTAGGGAGGTCTTCAGACGTTCCTTGTTTGCTGTTGTTTCTTGTGGATGTACATCTGTGTCTTTGCATTGAAGCATTAGTTATTTATTCCCATTTCCTCTGTCTTGTTTCTGTTTTTATTGGATCCATTTGCTTAGAGATTCTTTGTATTTTACCTGCAGATTTCTTTTTTCTTTCACTAGGTCACTGCTTCTTTTCAGCACTAGATGGTATCTTAAACCCGTCTGCCTTAGTTCTAGTAAACAATCAAAATGCCACTCATCTTGAATAGGGGAGGTCCCCAAAGGGATATCTTGTTAGTGTGGGAAGGCTGGCTAGGCAGCCTCTGTGCCCAGGGCACCTGTGGAACGAATCTCCTGCAGTGTGGTGCTGCTGAGCAGCCACTTTGATTTGATGTCTTCTTTGGCTGAGTTACAGAACAGAGTTTCTAAAAGGCTGGGGGTGGAAGTGGCACCTCTCTCCTTTATCTCTGGCTGTCCTCGAGGATATGTCTGCCTCTAAGGTATCACCAATGCTTTCCGTGGGTTAAGGCAGGGACAGTTCTCCTGCCAGGGAGCCCAAGATGGTGGGGAAGCTGATCGTCCACCGTGATCCCTCTTTTAGCATAGAAACCATGAGTCAGGGAAATTTCCCATGTGCTTGGTGCCAAGGCAGGTTGGGGAAGGAATGGTACAGAGATGGAAGTGCGATTCTGTTCCTGTCTCCTCAGAGTGTTTTCATGTCTCTGTGGCCCTGAGAACTGTCTCATCCTCATGTTTGAGTTCTGGGGTATTGCTGGCACTGTGTACCTGATTTTCGTTTTCTGTTGTGGAGAGTGAAGCTAGCTCGCTTCTATACCCGCATTTTGGAACTGCAAGTGCTGAAATTATTTTCTTATGTGTGTGTTTGAGGTTTACGTATAGACACCATGATAGAATGAATTTGTTTCTCTTTTATGTGAGGAAAATAGGACATTGTTAACTGTTGTGCGTGGCATAGATCTACTTGAATAATCTTTTGGTTAAGAGAAAAGCACTTGATAAATTCTTGACTTTTTTTTTAAGTCTCTCCTAAAACACTGAGACAACAGGGCAGATGGCTTCGTACTGAGTTACACAACCAGTAAGTGATGCAGATGTGATGGGAAGGTTCAGAGAAATGGGCCTTCTTGGTGTCACTAATTGATCAAAAAGGGAATGTTTGGTGCAGTATGGTGATTGTCTTCAACTTTAGAAAAGCAAGTTTCATAAATTCAGAAAGTAAACCTTTTCCATTGTGTGCCTGAAGAGTTAAAAGGCAAATTGCTTCAAAGGGACTGTGATTTCTGAAAGTGGATATTCTGTCTAAACGTAGCAATCCTGACGCGGAACAGAAGTGCACTTTTGTCAGATGTGTTCTGATTACAATTTTAAAGGACATTACAAATCACAAAGTAGGTGGCAGAAGCCTGTAACTCTTCTTTTAGGTTAGGCTCAGAATCTTCTGAAAGTGATGAAGCTCCTAACAGCTGCCAAATGGATTTTAAGTTATGTTCGCAGAGCCAGTGGGGGAAAAAATCAGCCCAGGAAATGATAGAAGCACTGCTTGGGAAAGATGATGTCATATTAATATGCCACAGAAAGAAGGCAGATCCGATCAACTTTTTTTAAAAAAAATATTTTCTTTTATTAAAAAAAAATGATTGGGAACCTAATTTTCAGTACTTAAATATTACTTTTGATATAGCTAAAATTAATGGTTACTGATAAAAACACAACTTTTTGAAAACAAAATTCTTCTCTTTTACCATATTCCCAGAGGTAAAGGCCTAACATTTCTCTGAAAGAGAAATCACAGTCCCTGCCCTATTGTGGAACTTGTGACCTAGTTGGGGCCGGATTGGGGTGGGGTGGGAAGACATAATTTTAAAACAATTAGACAAACCTCCAATTTCAGCAAATGCAAGATATTAATAAATGGTAGGATACACACACACATCTGATAAAGGAATTTCAAATAGGGCAAATCCTCAGAGGGAAGAGACTAATCAGGAGGGCTTTATGAAGACAGTAAACCTTGAACTGGGCTTTTGAAACAAAACAGTTTAATTAGTGAAAAGAAATAAGGAAAGGATTTTCTTTACGGATAGTACAATAAATAGAATATTGGTAACAGTGAACAGTTCTTGATTGCTTATTTTATATATATATATACACATATACACACACACACACACACACACACATATATATATATTTATTTATTTATTTTGAGATGGAGTCTCGCTCTGTCACCCAGGCTGGAGTGCAGTGGCACGATCTTGGCTCACTGCAACCTCCGCCTCCCAGGTTCAAGCGATTCTCTTGCCTCAGCCTCCCAAGTAGCTGGGACTACAGGCGTGTGCCACCGTTCTCAGCTAATTTTTGTATTTTTAGTAGAGACAGAGTTTCACCATGTTGGTCAGGCTAGTCTCGAACTCCTGACGTCAGGTGATCCGCCCGCCACAGCCTCCCAAAGTGCTGGGATTACAGGCGTGCGTGAGCCACCGCGCCCGGCCTGACTGCTTATTTTATATAAAGAACTACTCTAAGTGGTTATCATTATTAATATTGAAAATTATTTACTTTTAAGCATAGTACGTACTGTGTTCTCATTTAAATTTTATGTCACTTCTGAAGCCCTGTCATTAGTAATTATGTTCATATTACAGATGAGGAACTAAGGTGCTGAGAGATAGGAGCGCCAACAAGAACAGTGCCTGGCACAAAGCAAATGCTCAGTAAACATTTGACAAATGAATAATTGAGCGAGCAAACATGCCCAAGATCATTCACACAACTGAGTGCCAAATTTGACTGACTAAGGCTCACTCTTAGCCTGCACACTACATGTCTTTATTTGGATGAAGTAAGTGAGAACATTTATGGACAGAAAAAAATGCGTCTGGCAGATGAAAAGGTTTAAATAAGGGAAGAATTACAACTGGTTTCACTGATGAAATAATTAAAGAGGCAGTAGAGTGTTGATAGTAAGAGCCAAGTCTTTAGAGCCAGAAAGATCTGATTTGAAATCCTGTTTCCTGTACTTGTTAGTTATATAACCTCCTTGATTGACAGCTTCACCTCTCTTTACCTCAGTTTTGTCATCTGTAAAATGGAATAGTGATCATTTTCTAATACGAATGTGGGATTAAGAGGGATAATACATAGATCTTGGCACTTAGTAAATACTCAATAAATAATTAGAATAATTATTACTAGCAGTTAGTTCTTGAGAAAGAGAAATGACTTAATGGAGATGGTCTAGAGGAAGCTGAATCTTGCAGTGGCAGCTGAGATAAATTAGAAATCAAGAGAGCACAGGCAAGAAGAGTAGAAAGGTGTTGAAGTCATGTAGTTACCAGGTACTGCAGTGAGAGAGCAGTAGTATGAATGAGACAAAGGGGGAACGGTGGGGACAGACAGACAATGTAACGTCATAATCAGAATGTTGTGATAAATTTATCGGCATTTTATATCTTTTTGGAGAATTCTGAGGTGGTCGTAGACAGTCTGTCATTGGAGTTAGTATTTAAATGTCCTTCAGCTTATAGCTCAAAGCTCAAGAATTATTGTTCTAATTATGACATCCTGAATATATTGGCAAAACTTACTTTCCCTTTCTGGCCATCTCACCACCACCAAAATAATGTCAGTTTTCTCATAGTTTTTTGAGATCTAAAACAATCCACATGCTCTCCACACATACTCCTCCCCCAGGTATGTGTTTCCTTGAACACGGTCTGCTGACTGAAAACCCATGTCTTTTTTATTTCAGTGCAAGCAGCTAATGATTCAGTCTGTAGACTCCAACAGAGGGAACAGGAACGAAAAAAGGTAAAAGATCATTTAGATAACGGGGCATATAAGTCTTGGGTGTTTGTTACATTATTAGCAATTGCTTTTGATCAGAAAATTCTCTGAATGCAGTGATTTTTACATATTTTAAAATGGCTGATTCATTGAAGATGTGTTGAGAAGGTATGGTCACGTGGTCATACCATCAATATTTTTATAAATTGAAATTGCAGAACTCTCTTTTTTCCTTTTCAACATTTCCATCTTTTCCCTGAAAGTGGTATTTGTCTCCTGGAGGAGAGAGAAAATAGAACTTTTTACATGTAACAACAAATATCCACCAGATTGGAGATATAAATCTTTCCTCTGAGCCTGAAGTATTGAGTATATTATGTATATTTCTTCTAGAAAAGGAAGCATTCATGCCTGTGGATAGGTTATTTAATGAATAGCCATAGGAGTATTTGAATCATTTGCTGGGCAGTGCTTTGCTTATTTGAATTATATGTTAACTAAATTCAGATGTGGAAAAATAGCACAAGAATTTAAGTTCCTGTGATAATTTGGTGTTTTTCACTTGCAATTATCATCAAGTGTTTTTGTAACTTACTCATTGCTCTAAACTAATGAAGATACATCTTACACTTATTAAAAAACATTGAAAAGACTAAGTCACTCTGAAAATAATACCTTTTTGCTTGTGTGTGTGTATCGACAAATGTTACTGTCTCCATTTATCTGGAATGTGTTGTGGTTAATCCACAATAATAGTTCAGATCTGTCCCTGTATAAAAATATAATGGAATGAGCCTTCTCAGAGTTTCAGTTTCTGTACCCTCTGCTTAAATCTAAACGTTGATATAAAGTTTGAAAAGTCAACAATTTGCTAATTTACACTTTATTGAAAGGACTTGACATTTAAGACAGATGGGAATGCTGCCCAAGGATAGTGGGACCCCGCAGGCCATTTGGGAAGCAGGGCCATGGCTGAGCTCCTGGATGAAGTGGCAAGGCAGATCTGTGGTCAGGGAAGTTTGTGTCAGGATGGGGTGCTTGCACAGCGTGCAGAGAGTGCTGGAAAGGCAGGCAGGGCTGGGGGACGTAAGTGGACCATGACAGACTGGACAGCAGATACATTTTTAATTCCTCTGCTGTGCTAGGTGCCCTGGGGATGATGGATTTTGCTAATTTTAGGGCAGTTCCTACACTTAAGGAGCTAAAAGTCTTGGAGTCCCAAAGCACTAACCCTGTAATAATAGAGGATAAAGTGAGAACTGTGATCATTACTAATAACTTTTTAGGATCTTGGCAAAAGTATAATTTATTAGGAAGACGATGGCATTCAAGCCTGACCTTGATTGGTAGGAATTCAGTTACTGGAAGATGAGAAGAGAGATATTGTAGGGCAAGGAATACATTGTAAGTAAAGGCGAAAGATGTGAGAAGTCAATATTGTCTCGTGGACCTGGTATGGAGACTGTCTAAATGGACATTTCTAGAGATTATTGTGGATGATCTTAAATGCTATATTAAACAATTTGTTGTGGGGACATCAGAAACTTTCCGTTTTTTGAGAAGCCGAATAACTATCTGATAGAACACTGGCTGTACATTTCAACACATGCGGTTCTCTTGGCTCTCAAAATAAAAATGAAGACGTATCGCATGCTACATGTTACCTCTCTGACATGTTGCTGTATGATTTAAGTAGATTCAGGTGAGTGTACACCAGCACATTAATTGGTCTGTTTTTCTAAGACATTGTCAAAGCAGTTATAGTTCTGAAAAATGGCAATTTTTGTCATTCTTGAGCAGAAGGAACTGAAAATTAAATTTTAATTTGAACAGTTTCTCTTGTCGCTTTGAACTATTTCTACATGTGGTGTATTGGCCCTGTGTATAGTAGGAAGATGACCAGATTGGGTAAGAATACCTGGCTTGTTTTATTTCTGGTATTGGTTCCCTTTACTAGCTAGCTATAAGCCCTTGGACAAATCCTTGAGCTTCCAGCTCCTCGTCTGCAAAATAATGATCTATTCTACTTATCTTATAGATCGAAGGGTAAATTGCATTATAAAAATTATTTGAAATGACTTTGAAAATTGTATCTCACTGTCAAAATGTAGAGTAGCATTTTTTTCCTGCCAACTCACTATTTGTTTAAGATGCGAGCAGTCACTGTGTGGATAAGAGCCCTGCCATAGTCTGTTAGAGTCTGTGAAGAAGCACTTGAGAAACCTTCCCATTGATGATTTTGCAAATTAAAAAGTGCTGTCTATCCCATGGTTTAAAAAGCACTGGCCACAAGAAATAAGAATATTTTAAGCCGAGCGTGGTGGCTCACACTTGTAATCCCAGCACTTTGGGAGGCTGAGGCGAGCGGATCACTTGAGGTTGGGAGTTTGAGACCAGCCTGACCAACATGGAAAAACCCCGTGTCTCCTAAAAAATATATAATTAGCTGGACGTGGTGGTGCATGCCTCGTTTAATCCCAGCTACTGGGGAGGCTGAGGCAGGAGAATCACTTGAACCCGGGAGGCGGAGATTGCCGTGAGCCAAGTTTGCACCATTGCATTCCAGTCTGGGCAACAAGAGTGAAACTCCATCTCAAAAAAAAAAAAAGAATATTTTAATATTTAATATGAAGTACACTTCTTTTTTTCTTTTTCTTTTTTTTTTCTCTTTTCTTTGAGACGAAGTCTCACTCCGTCGCCGCCCAGGCTGGAGGGCAGTAGTGGTGCAATGGCTCACTGCAATCTCCGCCTCCCAGGTTTAAACTGTTCTCTTGCCTCAGCTTCCCAAGTAGCTGGGATTACACCTGTAATCCTAGCTAATTTTTGTATTTTTAGTAGAGACAGGGTTTCGCCATGTTGGCCAGGCTGGTCTTGAACTCCTGACCTCGGATGATCTACCCGCCTCAGTCTCCCAAAGTGCTGGAATTACAGACATGAGCCACTGTGCCCAGCCTGAAGGACATTTCTTATAGATATTATGTCTAGGGGTATTTTAAAACTAATTTTTATAGAATATATATTAAAAATTAGTATTTTAAAATATACTGAAACTTTGTTTCACCAGAAGTTGGTAAGTCTGTGAGACTTAGTTTGTAAGCAGACTTAGATTTGTTACCCTGATTTTCTTTCCTGAAGATAATTTAATAAATTAACCAGCTTAAAGTCATAAACAGATGTACTTCTTTGCTCAGAGAAAAGTAAAAATTCTTTACATTTTTATTAGAGCAATAAACTTTCAGTCATGTCTTTATTTCTTTTTTCTTTTACTTTTTTGTTTTACTGCCATATGTAGCTTCTTCTGAAACTGTGACATGGTAGAGGTTTCAAACCCCACACATACACATGTGTGTGCACACACACATATGTCATAAAGGTAAAGTTTAATTTCTCATCTAGCCAATGTAAACAAAGCAAAAGACCTGACCTCTAGCTGCATTTTCAACCTAATGTTAATTGTTGCCCTTGGTTATACTATTGCATACATTTTATATATTTGAAAGGTTCTCAGAACAAAGATGGGAATAGTAATGAAATCAAATAGACTCCTGCCATTACTCATTAAATCTTTTTTTTTTTTTTTTTTTTTGAGATGGAGTCTCACTCTGTTACCCAGGCTGGAGTACAGTGGCGCCATCTCAGCTCACTGCAACCTCTGCCTCCTGGGTTCAAGCGATTCTCCTGCCTCAGCCTCCCAAGTAGCTGGGATTACGGGCGCACACCACCACTCGTGGCTAATTTTTGTATTTTTAGTAGAGACGAGGTTTCACCATCTTGGTCAGGCTGATCTTGAATTCATTAATTCTTTTATGTCAAGACAATTTGTGGATTTCTGTAGGAAGTAAACTGATAAACGTCATTCATACAAATCATATTTCCCACAATTGATATCTAAAAGTACATTCAGAAGAACAATAAATGCACATTCCCTAGTTATTTGACATGTCTTCAAAACTACCACTAGTACAAAGTTGCATTTTGGGCACTAGCAATAAGAATAGTGAAAGGAAAATATTATTGGCTTATAAAATTCACTGGCTCTTAAAAATATGCCACCGGTGGAGATGAGATGGTTAATAATATCTGTCAATAATTTAAATTTAGGTTCATGCACAGGTGTCAATTTTTGAAGCCCTGTTCAACCAGACTGGAAGTAATTATGAAGTAAATGTGAATGCTTTTGATTCACCTTGTCCACAAATATTTATTAGATGCAGTTATCCTTCTTTATGATTACTTTCATGAGAGCAGCAAGTTCAAATGGCTTATACATTGTTTTTAATAGAGTTTGAAAGTAGAGTAACGTATCAGTACATACTGTTCTATATAAAATCGTTTTTGGCAGTTGTTATACTGACACTCCTTACCAAAGGAAATGGTTTTTCCTGTGTCTCTGTAAGGCATATATAAAATTAATGGCATGTATATTACTGGCAGATGCTCTAAAAGACCTTTTAGACCTTAGTTGGATTATTCAGAGTTTTCCCGTAGACCAGGGTTTCTCAACCTCAGCACTATTTGGACCTGGTAATTCCTTATTGTGGGTGCTGTCCTGTGCATTGCAGGATGTTTAGCAGCATCCTTGACCTCTATCGACTAGATGCCAGTAGCACCTTCCCACAACCTGTGTTATGATAACCAACAATCTCCTGGGGGAGAGGGGTGTAAAATGCCCTCCCCTGCCCCCCATTGAAAATCACTGACTTAGACGAATCTCTGCAGAAGTGTGTTTCTATTTCGTAATCCAGACTTCTTTTATATACCTGGTTCTAGACACCTGTCTTCAGGATTGGTTTCTATTTCAAATTATCTTTAATTGGTGGAGGGCGGTGAGTGCCTGCATGCATGCCAGTTTATTATTATTTCTTTCTCTGTTGTAACTTATGTATATATTTTACTAAGTAGAAAGAGATAACACCATTATAGTTAATTACTTTTGGTGTGTAGTTATAGGTTATTAATAAATTCTCTTCATTTTCTTTTAAAGTTGGCATTTTCTAAGTTTATCTTGAAGAGTGCAGTTGATTCCATTTAAGAAGAGCCCACTGAAACTTGATGTACTTTTTTTTTTTTATTGTGGCAGAATTCATATAACATTTACCTTCATAACCATTTTAAAATGTACATTTCAGTGGCATTATCTATATTCACATTGTTGTTCAAACATCACCACCATCCATCCACAGAACCTTTTTTTTCTAAATTTATTTATTGCTATTTTTTTGAGATGGAGTTTTGCTTTTGTCACCCAGGGTAGAGTGCAGGGGCGTGATCTCGGCTCACTGCAACTTCCACCTCCCATGTTCAAGCGATTCTTCCACCTCAGCCTACCAAGTAACTGCGACAACAGGCGCCTGCCATCATGCCCAGCATGCCCAGCTAATTTTTGTATTTTCAGTAGAGACGGGGCTTTGCCATGTTGGCCAGGCTGGTCTTGAACTCCTAACCTCAGGTGATCCACCCACCTCAGCTTCCCAAAGTGCTGGGATTATAGGCGTGAGCCACCGCACCCAGCCCACAGGACTCTTTCATATTCAAAACTGAAACTCTGTACCCAGTAAGCAGTAACTCCTCATTCCCCTTTCTCTCCACCCCTGGAAACCATCATTCTACTTTCTAGCTCTATGAATTTGACTGCTCTAGGTTCATCGTGTAAGTAGACTCATATAACGTTTGTCTCTTTTGTGACTGGCCTATTTCTTTAGTGTGATGTCGTCGAGATTCGTCCATGCTGTAGCATGTGTCAGAATTTCCTTCTTTTTTAAGGCTGAATAATATTCCATTGTATGTGTAGACTACATTCTGTTTATCTGTTCATTTGTCTATGGACATTTAGGTTCTCCCACCTTTAGCTATTATGCATAACATTGCTGTAAATGTGGGTATACAAATAGCTGTTCAAGTTCCTACTTTTAATTTTTTTGGATATATGCCCAATAGTGGAATTGCTGCTTTGTATGGTAATTCTATGTAAAAACCAAGGTTTTTATATTCTTTAAGCACAATGTTCTTATAACTTTAACCACTTTTTTTGTTGTTTTTCTGATTTATTTTATTTTTAAGGAGCAGTTTCCAAGTCATTTTATTCAGAATTTTATGTTTCTTGAATCAATAAACACTATACAAAACAATGTCAATGTAAAAATGGCTACCATTTTCTCTCCTCTGCTTCCCCTACATGGGGACAATCCCCTGGGCAGCCTCACTCAGGAGTTTTATGAGCTCTCCCTCCAGATTTGTTCCAGCAAATGAAGTTCAGTGACATAGTCCCTTGAATGATATCCAGAGAAACTCAGCTGGGGTGGGGAGAGCCTCTGGAATCTGGAGGTAACTAGCTTAGGGAAATGAATTAGTGTTTTGGGGGAGAAGAAATGGCCCCTAGGGCAAGAGCCTACCCCAAAGAAAAGGGTGTCTGACGTGTTCACAGTTAACTTCTTTTGCCTCAGGAAGTGGTATTTGTACAGAGAAAAAAGTGACAAGATGTCCATGCCATCCTCACACGCCTGCTGCTCCTCTGCCCCTAGCTGGGGCCAGGTAGCAGGACAGCCTCTCAGACAAGGTCAGCAACATTGAGGGGCATCTCCTTAATGGAGATGTTGTAGGTCTCCATGTCTCGATGGGTCTTCTTGTCATCTGTCACCATGAACTTTGATGACTTTGGATGGAAATCTTAAAAAAGATATTCTATACTTTTATGTTTTTTAAAAAATTTATTAAATGTTACAGAATAATTTTGTAGGAATCAGGCATTATTGAGAATATCCGACTTTATATAATGGTGAATATGGTGATGTCATTAGGGAAGAAGAAAGAGAGATACTGTGCTGTGTTTCTGTAGCAGCCGCCCTCAGATACTGCGTGTTTTAAGTTTTTTATCTGCCTCCTCTTTTGCTATAAGGCTGATGCCTGTTATTCTTCCCTCGTTTATCAGCCTTTTCATTTTCTAACTTGTGATTTTTTGATAGGGTGTTGTCTTAGAAACCAGTTAACTAAGCTGGTTAGAATTGTATATAATGTAGGTCAAATAGGCACAGAATCAGAAGAGCTTTTCATGAGCCCTGCAATATTTGTAAATGGACTTTGTAGTATCTTTTGGATGACTTAAAGGTCTTACCACGTTCTCAACTAAGTTTCAGATAAATGTTATTTCCAGGTAGCTGGGTTTTATTTGTATGTAAAGATCGCAGTATTGTCAATACATGAATGTATAGGTGACCCTCCCCCTTTTTTTCTTTACTAATTGTTGTAAAAAATGTAAGAATGGGCCGGACGCGGTGGCTCATGACTGTAATCCCAGCACTTTGGGAGGCAGAGGTGGGCGGATCACCTGAGGTCAGGAGTTCCAGACCAGCCTGGCCAACGTGGTGAAACCTTGTCTCTACTAAAAATACAAGAATTAGCCTGGTGTGGTGGTGGGCGCCTGTAATCCCAGCTATTTGGGAGGCTGAGGCAGGAGAATCGCTCGAACCCGGGAGGCAGAGGTTGCAGTGAGCTAAGATTGTGCCACTGCACTCCAGCCTGGGCAACTAGGAAACGATAGCATGGAGTGACTGTAAGAACTTCTTGATGAGGAAGCAAAACTAGATTTTTATTTGGATTTGGCGATTGTCATCTTTTAGCTTATTTTCACTCGGCCTACAAGGCCAATAAGCGATATGCCTGATATGAACAGGCTACTTGAATATGTTTATCTTTATTCATAATATTCTGAAACTACACAATAGAAATACTGATCTTTGGCAGTATCTTATTCACTAATATATTGCAGTATCTTAAAGACTGTTCTTGTAGCCAAATGGTTAATAATGGCTACATCGAGGATTAAATTGAATATAGGAATGGAGGGGAAAGTCTGTTGCTCTTGAGTTGTCTATATTGTTTGAATTATTACAATAATCTGTTGCTAAAATTATTAAAATTAAAGAACAAAAACTGAAATGGCAGGGGGATAAAAGTAGAGTGATCTGCCTTCTAGATGCTTTGCTTGTGATTTGTATAATATTTACCTTTTATTAAGTTCCTCAGGCACTGAACTAGGAACTTGACATGTTCTACCTCTAGTCTTTATAAGTATTATTTATGGATGCGGAGTATTTATTTTCCTCATTTTAAAGTTAAAGAAACTAAGTTGCTCAGCATCATGCAACTAGTGACAGGTAGACCAGAATTTGAAGCGAGGTTTATATGCCTGCCAAAGCTACATTTTTCTTTATTGGGCTGTACTGGATAAAATGCATTCTGGTTGGGAAGGGGAACACGGGCTCTTGCCTTGTGGTTCACATCACAGGGTCAGCTGAGCCAGTGATGACTTTTCATTTACAAAGAAATGAACAAATTAAATAACATCTGAGTATGCATGTTTAATATTCTCTGTGTTTATTAAAACACAACTAAAGCTAAATATCATTTTGATGAAGTTTATCTGCATTTTTTCTTTTTCTAGTGTGACTGTGGCTTTTCTCTTAGACTGTAACAGTTTTTTCCTAAAGTTCCATCAGAATAGTTCGATAAACTCTTCATGCATCTTTTGGAGAGTTATAATCTATAAGGCTGAAAAGTTAAAATAATTCTTTGCATTTTGTTTAACCTGTTTAACAAATTTTTTGGATGAGTAAACCCCTCCCTAATCCTCTCTCCCTACGACTGTAATATCTGTTCAGATCCCAAGTGTCTGTGGGACATATTTTAGAGCAATGTTTGACTGTAAAGGAACAGTCAAACATTTTAGAGGAATGTTTGACCAAGAATTTTCAATTGGAAAGAAGTTGACGTGAGTCTGAAGTTGAACAGTCTTGGTGCTGAGGAGCTTCAGATCAGCCTAGCAAAAAGGCTCGGACAAGAGCGTTTGTCTTGTGAAAGAGATTTTTAGCTACCTACGTAAAACTTCCTCTAGAAAGATCTG
Organism: Macaca mulatta; assembly: GCF_049350105.2. NCBI lineage: Eukaryota > Metazoa > Chordata > Mammalia > Primates > Cercopithecidae > Macaca > Macaca mulatta. Next base: position 175,169,116 of record NC_133409.1, read on the forward strand.
ATTTGTACTCTGTGATAGAAAAGGCGTAGGTTTGGGTATCAGAAAGAACTAAATTTGAATCTACAACCAAGCTATTAGGTGAGTGACCATGGAGGATAAAAGTGTCCTTAAGCCTTAATTTCTTTGTCTGTAAAATGAGAATAATGTCATCTTAAAGGAGAGGCTTTTAGAAGTAGCTATGCAAAACAACTAGCAGAAATTTGCATTTTATGGGTACTTAGAGCACATTGGTTTATTCAGCCCTTCATCCTGTTTGTGGTCCTGACCCGAATGAGAGAGAAAATAGAACAGCAAGAACATGATGAACAGCCTGAAGATGGTTTCTTTTTCCTAGTAGCTGTTTTTCTGGTGGCTGACATCTGAGTTAACCAGCATCTGAGTACGCTGCGTGTCCCTTTTTCATTCAAGTGCTGGAATTAATATGCCAGAATTAACAGTGACTTTGGGTGCTTTGTTGGGGTGTGTGTGTGTGTGTGTGTGTGTGTGTTTTGTTTTTGTTTTTGAGACAGAGTCTCGCTCTGTCACCCAGGCTGGAGTGCAATGGTGCAGTCTTGGCTCACTGCAACCTCCGCCTCCCGGGTTCAAGCAATTCGACCTTGTATGTTTTTATAGTTTGCATATCCCAGTTTTTGTTTGTTTAATAGAACCTAATCTGTATCAGAACTTAACTGCTAATGACATACATGTAGAATAGTTGAAATAGGGATGTAAAGTTATTTTTTCATACTCTCTATTAAATTTTTGTTGTACGTATTCAAAGTTAATAATTGAAATTATACTTTGGAAGGAGGGAGAAAACTAAATTTATACCTTTTTTATTTATACAGCATTTTATCTGTATTACTGTGGTGCTAGAAAGAAAAACAAAACACCTTTCATCCTTATATAGCAGTATTAAGGAACATCTCAAGAACTGAGATATTTGACGCAGATGTTTGAGATGTTGATTTGCTTTAAGGACTAGAACTGACCCAGGGGAGATTTCTTTCTTTCTTTTTTTTTTGAGAGGGAGTCTCACTTTGTCACTGGTTGGGAAGGGGAACTGGAGTGCAGTGGCGTGATCTCATCGCACTGCAACCTCTGTCTCCTGGGTTTAAGCAGTTCTCCTGCCTCAGTTTCCCGAGTAGCTGGGATCACAGGTGCACGCCACCACACCGGCTAATTTTTATATTTTTAGTAGAGACAGGGTTCTGCCATGTTGGCCAGGCTGGTCTTGAACTCCTGACCTCAGGTGATCTGCCCACCTCAGCTTCCCAAAGTGCTGGGATTACAGGCGCGAGCCACTGTGCCCAGCCCAGAAGAGATTTCTCGAGTTCTTCTCTAGTGACTAATAATTTATGATTCTTTTTAATGCACTTAAAAATATTTTATGTAAGACAGACATTTTGACTTCTTATAGCAATGATTCTTTTAGCATGTATTTTTTAAAATTGGTTTTAAAATATCTGCAGTGAAATGGTATTTGAGGAGAAATAGAAATATGAAAAAATACTTGGATTGTGTTTGATTTTATCGTTTTATACTATACGCTTTAAAAAAAATTTTTTTTTTTTTTTTTTTTTTTGAGACGGAGTCTCACTCTGTCACCCAGGCTAGAGTGCAGTGGTGCCATCTCAGCTCACTGCAACCTCTGCCTTCTGGGTTCAAGCGATTCTTACGCCTCAGCCTCCCAGGTAGCTGGGACTACAGCCATGTGCCACCACACCCAGCTAATTTTTGTATTTTTAGTAGAGACGGAGTTTTGCCTTGTTGGCTAGGCTGGTCTCAAACTCCTTACCTCAGGTGATCCACCCGCCTTGGCCTCCTAGAATGCTGGGATTACAGGCGTGAGCCACTGTGCCCAGCCTGCTTTTAAAATTTAGGAAATGAGAATATCCATGTTTAATTTTAATGAGAGAAGCCTTAGATGTCTCTAATGTGTCATCTTTTTTTGGATATTATAACACTTTTTCCTTGTGACTTCCCAGCTGATTGTTACGGTAACCAAATATCAAGAGATAATGTTATGAAATTATTGTCTGGAAAATGTCATGTGACTTTCTAATTTCTTTTCTCAGATTCATAGTGACCACTTAGTAGCTAGTGAGAAACAGCATACGCTCCAGTGGGACGACTTCATGAAGCAGCAACCCAACAAAAGGGCTGAAGTGGATGAAGAGCACAGAAAAGCCATGGGGAGGCTTAAAGCACAATATGCTGAGATGGAGAAGGACCTAGCGAAATTTTCAACTTTTTAAGAACTTGAACCACAACAATCACAAACTAATGTGAATATATTCACCTCTCTCCTGAAAAATATTCCCACCAAACCATTTAGCCTCTGCTTCAAGCTTAGCAATATATTCAGTAGCACTCTTGTATCAGAAGAAAGAAGCTTCTACTGGCATTCTGATTGGACGTTTAAAGAAAGGTGCTACATCTTTCCAGCTTTAAGTGCCTATATGATTATTTGAATGAAGAGAAGTAGGAAGGACAATGGAATAAATGTACTCTTTGTTAGTCAGAATTGATCATCTTTTCCATTGATTAGCTCAGAGAACTGTAGGTATAGACTTCTTAAAAAGATCATTTAATTCATTTCTATATAGGGTTAACAATTGTTTATTGTTGTGGCTTAATGGGCAGGTATAGAAGCTAGCTGTCACAGCCTCCTTGGCTGTTGAAAGAACGTACAAAGTGTAACTGCATGAGTAATGCAGACCAAAAAAAAAAAAAAAAACCCAACTGTCCTTGGAGCAGAGCTCACATTTCAGAGAGGTGGGAGTGACAACATTGTCCCTACTGCGGCAAAGATGGCCATGTTGGTATTGGAACTGCCTCTTGGGAAGCGTTGCTCATTTTACAGTGCAGCGTAATGCCACGGGCTTCCGTGGATGAGAAGACACATGTTAAGTTTTGTGGCCTTCCAACACTTAACTATTTTCAGCTTTTACATCATGCTTAGTAAGAACAGCTTACCAAAAATATATTTTGACATTTAGTTTTTCCAAGAACTATAATCTTGCCCATAGTATTTACCTCATTTTTGTGTCTGTTTTGCTGTGGGTAAGCTTTATAAGATAAATAATATCTATACATGTTTCGACTGTTTAGTGGAGTAATCAACAAAATCTGCCAGGGAGTCCCTCTGGAACCATATAAAGTTCCTGGCTTTGAATGAACCAGAAGTGTTTGCCCACATGGCAAATGGTCCATGTTAAATGTAAATCCTTTTTAGTGCTAATGTCTGTTCTCATAAGCAGGTATATTATGATGAAACATGTACCAGTTCTGTCATCACTGTGATCTTTAAAAACCTGCATTTAACAATCTAATTTGAGGCTGGGTGCAGTGGCTCACACCTGTAATCTCAACACTTTGGGAGGCCGAGGCAGGCGGATCATTTGAGGACCAGGAGTTCAAGCCCAGCCTGGCCAACATGGTGAAACCCTGTCTCTACTAAAAATACAAAAATTAGCCCAGCGTGGTGGTGCACGCTGTAATCCCAGCTGCTCAGGAGGCTGAGGCACGGAAATCACCTGAACTTGGGAGGTGGAGGTTGCAGTGAGCTGAGATGGCACCGCTGCACTCCAGCTTGGGTGACAGAGTGAGACTCTGTCTCAAAAAAAAAAAAAAATCTAACTGAAGAACTAAGTTGATTTTTTATTTGCCATAAACCAAGCAAAAGCAAATGCAATAATTTCAAGAGATTTATGGTAAACGAATTTGAGGTATGGATAAATCTTTCACATATTTTTTATTGCTCTTTAGTAAAGAAAGGCACACGAAAGAAAATATCCAGCTCTCTTGTGTTATCTCAGTGTGGCGACTGCAGAAAATTGACAATGCCTGCCTGTGTAAATGTATGGCTTACTGTCAAAGCTTCATTCTTGGCTGCATGTTGAAAATGTGATTAAACTTAATAGAGGAGATGAAATAAGTATTTGAGATTTTTTTTCAGTAACACTGAACTTCTGCCAACTTTCTCTATCCGCTACTGTAGGCTTGACAGGCTCATCAATCATTTGCTGGTACCTGGACTAAAAAGCACACTTGCTGACACCAAGGCATGTTGGAATTTTCTTAATTCTCTTTCAGTGGATGGAAAAAAAAATACTTCTAAAAATATCCCACACATGAAAAGGGAGGGGAGCCTTAAATGAAAATTCCCTTTGTACCGTGGACACTTTTTGGAATGCGATTAATTGCCAACACATCATTGAACGAATGCTGTAACCAAGAAATTAAGATTGTATGTGTGAGGGGAATATATTCTTAACTGTGGCTACCCAGCTTGTATAGCAAAGATTTCTGATAGTTTGTGTTCATCTCATGTGAATAATACTTTACCTTATAAGTTTGTACATATTCCATAAATACCTAAGGGACTTCCTAAACCAAAATGAAATGATGGGCTTTTTGAGCTTTAGACATTAGTAACATTTTTAACTATTCAGCATAGCTTCTATAAGAGTTGGTTTATTTACCTTCCTTTTGATATTTTTAGTGGTGAACACTTCTGCTTCTGTTTCCCAGTTGCCAAATCACTTTTAAGATGTATTTTATTTACATGTAAAAAATAATTTTAATAACTGCATAATTTGTAACATTCCTTTCCTTTTTTTTTTTGAGACAGAGTCCCACTGTGTCACCCAGGCTGGAGTGCAGTGGCGTGATCTCGGCTCACTGCAAACTTTGCCTCCTGGGTTCAAACAATTCTTGTTCCTCGGCCTCCTGAGTAGCTGATATTACAGGCATGTACCACCATGTCCAGCTAATTTTTATATTTTTAGTAGAGAAGGAGTTTCACCATGTTGGCCAGGCTGGTCTTGAACTCTTAATCTCAAGTGATCTGCCTACCTCAGCCTCCCAAAGTGCTGAGATTACAGGCATGAGCCACTGTGCCCAGCCAGTTTGTAACATTTCTGCTGTGTTTATGCTGTTGAGCAGAGATACTATGGGTTCTACGTTGCTCATCGGATTACTGTAAGGATCAAATGAAATAATGTTTTATATTTTTAAAGCACCATAGAAAGATTTAAGTTCTGTGTATTTTTAATTATGATTTCTTTCTGGACTAACATATGTATGAGGCTTTTTTTCCCATTTCCTAGCATGTATATTTTTAAATTTTATGTTTATTGATTTCTGTTTTAATTGAATTTGAATTGTGGACAGAAAATAGGTACAGGTAAGACTGATCTGTTAATATTTGTTGAGATTTGCTTTATGACCTAGATTATAACTTGTTTTTGTAAATGTTTCATGATTGCTTGAAAAGTATGCTTGTTTTTCAGTTGTTGGATGTCTGTTAGACCAAAGTTGTTAATTATGTAGTTCAATTTTTTTCCATTTTACTATTCTTTTGTCTTCTACTTGATCTCTCAGACTCTGAGATGTGTTGAAATTTTCTATTCTAGTGAACTTACCAATTTCTCCCTATAATTTTGTCAATTTTAGTTTTATATATTTTTATATATTTTGAAGTCTTGTTATAATTATAAATATAGACATATAAAAATACATAAAATATATATTATGTTTATATAGATTATGCCAGCTAGCTAGATTTATAGGATATATCTTTTTTTTTATCCTTCTGTTAAACCTTGCTGTTATGTTTTAGATATGCCCCTTAAAAACTGTGTGACTGGGGCCAGGGCGGTAGCTCATGCCCGTAGTCCCAGCACTTTGGGAGGGCGAGGTGGGCAGATCATGAGGTCAGGAGATCGAGACCATCCTGGCCGACATGGTGAAATCCCATCTCTACTAAAAATACAAAAATTAGCTGGGCATGGTGGCATGCACCTGTAGTCCTAGCTACCCAAGAGGCTGAGGCAGGAGAATCGCTTGAGCCCAGGAGGCAGAGGTTGCAGTGAGCCAAGATTACGCCACTGCACTCCAGCCTGGGTGACAGACAGAGCAAGACTCTTTCTTAAAAAACAAAAAAAAAGTGTGACTGGGTGTTTTTCTTTCTTTCTGATCATTTGTCAGCTAAGGAGTTCAATCCATTTACATTTGTCAGAATTACTGATATATTGATATTTATTTATATCATCTTATTTTGTGCTTTTTGTCCCACCTTTTCTGTTTCTTGCTTTCTTTCAGCTTGAGTTTTTGTTTTGTTTTTCCATCTACTTTTCTTCTACTTTCAAAGTTAAATATTTCCCAGTTTCCAAATCACTTTTGATATGTATTTTATTTATATGTAAAAATTAACTTTTAATGAAGTGCTTAGTAGGAAATTTAACATGCATAGTTAACAGAATCTAAAGTAAACATCTTTACTCTCTTCCTGTACATTAGAAATTTTTGTACAAAGTCTGATTTATCTCTTCAACTTACAAATTGTTGCCTGGAATTCTAGTTCTATCTCCGTTTAACTACAAAAGTAGTTATTTTGTACAGTCAGTGTTTATGTAGATTTACCTAGAAGTTTACTATTTTATTATCCTTGAAAGTTAGCTAGGTATACGATTATAGATTGACAGCTGTTTCTCAGTATTTAATAATATTCTACTGTCTTCTTGCTTCCATTGCTGTTTCTGAAATGACAGTTGTCAGTCTGATCAGTATTTGTAGCTAATCTGCCTTCTTTCTCAAGTCATATTTAAGATCTTTATCTTTAGTGTTCTACAGTCAAATGTGGCCATGTTTAGCTGCGTATTTCCTTTGATTGTCCTGTTGGGATTCATTGAGATTCCTGAATCTGAGAATTGGTACTTTTCATAAATTCTGAAAAATTCTCAGCTACTGCCTCTTTGAATATTGTATCTCCCTCATTCTCTCTGTTCTCTCCTTCAGGAAATCAGATTACACTTCCGTTTTATGATCTCACCGTCCTCTCCGTATCTCTTAATCCCTGTTTCATATTTCCCATCTCTCTGTCTCTAGGTGTTGAATTCTGGATAATTTCTTTAAATCTATTTCATTAATTCTGTCTTCACTCTATCTCTAACCTATTTTGCCCATCTATTAAGTTGTTAATTACAGTTATTATATTTTTTGATTTTCAGAAGAGTTGTTTGGTTCTTTCTTAAACTTTCCTTGGTTGCCTGGGATAGTTCCATTATTCCCTCTTTTTCTTTTCTTTAAACATATTAAAAGTACTTATTTTACATTCTGTGTGTGGTAATTTCAATATTTTTTGTGGATCTGAATTTATAGTTTGTTGCTTGTTGTTTTTGCTGAAACAAGTTTATGGTGACTAGTTTCCTAATGTGGTCAGTCATTTTTTATTTAAAGTTTACATTCCTCTGAACTTTCTTTTCGGAGGTTTTTTAAAAATTTCATGTATAGTCCTACAGAGAAGATTTTTTTTTTCCCCTGTAGCATCAATTTGTTTCTTGCGACACTACAAACCACAGACCACTTCAAAATCAGTTTTCACCTTGGATTCCCTGCCTCTCCCTTTTCTGCTCCTTAAGCTTTTGCACCCACACTCACACACAATGTGGATGTCAGCCCTACACACCCGTGACTGTCGGCTGTGATGAGGCGTTCCCAGAGGAGGCATTTTTCTTCCTTTGTATCTCTTCTTGAATAATGAAGAAGGGTAAATTTAGGTGTTCTCCTAGTTTACTTCCTGAGGACAGTGCCCTCTGAGGCTTTACAAATCCTCCTGCTCATCCAGCTCAGCCCTTGTCATGGACTGAATTTTGTCTCCCCTGGATTCATCGAGTAAAGCTGTAACCTCAGTGTGACTGTATTTGGAGATACGGCCTTTAAGGAGGTAATTAAGGTTAAATGAGGTCATGAGGTCATAGGGCGTGGAGGTGAGACCCCAGAGCTCTCTGCACATAGAGGAAAAGTCCTGAGATCACAGCAGGAAGGCAGCCATCTGCAAGCCAGGAAGAGGGGCCTCATAGGAACCACATTTTTCAGGACCTTGACCTTAGACTTCTTGCCAGCACGTCTGTAAGAAAATTAATTTTTATTTAAGCCACCAAGCCTGTGGTGTTTTGTTACGGCAGGTGGGAAGTCCCTCACTTTGATTCCTGTCCCTCACGCAGGTATGGCTTCTAACAAGTGGGGCCTTCCTAGGCTGCAGGGATGGGGACGCCTTTAGGGCAGTTATCCAGAGCTCAGTTACCCTATAGAATGTCCCTGTCTCCTGATCTGCCTTCAGTTGTTGTCACTAATTTGCCTTAAATTCAACCAAGAATAATAAATAAAGTTTAAATTGTTTTCTAGCATTACTGGTGTTCAGTGGCTAGACAGATTTCTCTGTACAGAAATGGCATGTTAGACAAGTACATGGTGATTTTATTATACTAAAATTTCTCCAAAAAAGAACATGCCCATATTCTAGTGTAAAAGATAGTTTTTTACTTTTCTTTCAATATTATACTAAATCTTTTATATTAGATTATTTCCTATTATCCATGAACTAATAATGGTTGTCTCTATTGCTTCTATTGGATTGGCCTTTTACTGTTTATGAGCTAATGAAGGCAAAGAAGAGTCCAGTAGTGTTCTAAACCTGCATAACTCTTATCTGAATACTCAATTTTGGAATTTTTAATCTTTAGGACATTACCGTGGTTTGCGACAATGTCTCAGGCTACTATTATGGGCATGTTAGATAGAAGGGGCTTGATCTGTGCTATTAAACCCAAAGTGCCATGAAAATCTGGAGGAGTCACAGATGCCTCCAAGATACATAGTGAATTCTCTTCTTTGCTCTTATAATGCATAAACTTTCTATCTGAACATTTCCATGTGCTGTTTGAACAGTTTTCTACTGTGCATATGTCTAGAGGTAGTGGGTTTTCTGTTTGCCATTGCAAATGAAAAGGTAGAGGGTTTTATTGCTTTGGAATTTAGCATAATGTCTGCCTTTCTTGAAATTGTACCCTGGAGGCTTCCCCCACCCCCATTTGGGGCTGTAAGTCTCTGTCAGGATGAAAAATACCCGAAAAATATTTTAAACATTAATTCAGTCAAAATATTTGAAGTTTCCATTACAGACGATATATTTTCTGGTAGCTTGTTCTTAGTCTTTCAGAAAGGTTTTATAATTATTTCATAATTTTCAACCCCAATAAAATGTTAATATTTTATTGACTTGGTGCAAATCAAGGTCATACAATGAATGGAGACTGGAAATCAGTTGTATCATATCACTTACTGCCTGCTCTTCCTCATTCCGCTTTTTTTTTTTTTTTTTGAGACGGAGTTTTGCTCTTGTTGCCCAGGCTGGAGTGCAATGGTGCAACCTTGGCTCACTGCAACCTCCGCCTCCTGGGTTCAAGCGATTCTCCTGCCTCAGCCTCCCAAGTAGCTGGGATTACAAGCACCTGCCACCACACCCAGCTGATTTTTGTATTTTTAGTAGAGATGTGGTTTCGCCACGTTGGCGTCTGAAACACCTGACTTCACCTGCCTCAGCCTCCCAAAGTGCTGGGATTATAGGCGTGAACCACTGTGCCCAGCTCTCTGCTCATTTTTGAATCTTAACTGCTACAAATAATGCTTTCTTGTGATTGGTCTGGCAACAATAGCAAAACAGCACTTCCTCTGGTATTCTCCTATTTATGTTCCATAAGCAAGAGAAAACAAACTTGGATTTTCAGATGTGATACACATCAAAGAGCAGTAAGTTAGTACGTACATTAACATTTGATCCTCACAAAAACTCAAGGTTCAAATTCTCTCTGAAGAAATAGTCAAAATTAAGGTAAGTTAAACACAATACTCATATTTGTATAACACAATGTAGAGCCTACTTTTTAAGTGCCTCATATGTAGTTTAATCTTATTTCATCATTATAACCAAGAAATACCCATTATATTTTTTTAAAGAGAGAGCAAAACAGCGCAGAAATACAAGGAATATAGTGTTTTGCCCACCTGATGTTGAGCTAGCAACAACACATCAGATAGACTAAATACCTTCATGGTATTTAAAAAATTCCGTAAGTGATATGAAAATCCATAGTACAGATGGATCAAAAAATTTTTCTTTATAATTACATTGCTTTCTAAAGTGATAGTCTCATGTACTACAAACAATAAGTCAATATGTGAAATTCTGCTCTGAAATATTTTGAATCATTAGAGATACTTACTATTATTTCTCCATTCGCTGTGTGGTCAGGCTTTGCCATAGGATAGAATATAACATGAGGTGATAGATATGTTAATTAGCCTGATTGGATCATTCTGTAATGTATGCATGTATCAACCCATCACATTGTACCTAATAAATATATACAATTATCTATCAATTTAAAAAAGCCAAGCACAGTGGCTCACACCTGTAATCCCAGCACTTTGGGAGGCTGGGGCAGGAGGATCACGAGGCCAGGAATTCAAGACCAGACTGGGCAACATGGTGAGACTTTGTCTCTACACAAAAATGGGAAAAAAGAAAAAGAATGTAACATGAATGTAGGTAAGATTAAGATAGATAAGTGCCACCCTGGGAAGAGGCCAGTGCATGATTCAAGGACATTTAGAGCAGACACCACCAGGCTCAAGTGGTGCAGCATTTACTGATAACAAGAGAGGAGAGAGTGTGTGCGCAAGATCCAGTCCTTTCATCAGTCCCCTGTGGCCAGCAGGTCCACTCTGCAGCCAATGTGGTCAGTACCGGTTTTTTAAAAAAACTTTAAATGAATGAGGATATGTGCATTCCAGCATTCCTTGGAGCAATTGTTTTCCCCTGTTTAAGCTTTTTTTTTTTTTTGAGACAAAGTCTTGCTCTGTCGCCCAGGCTGGAGTGCAGTGGCGCGATAGCTCACTGCAAGCTCCGCCTCCAGGGTTCACGCCATTCTCCCACCTCAGCCTCCCAAGTAGCTGGGACTACAGGCACCTGCCACCACGCCTGGCTAATTTTTTTGTATTTTTAGTGGAGAAAGGGTTTCACCGTGTTAGCCAGGATGGTCTTGATCTCCTGACCTCGTGATCCGCCTCCCTCGGCCTCCCAAAGTGCTGGGATTACAGGCGTGAGCTACCGGGCCCAGCCTGTTTTCCCCTTTTAACTTTAAAAAACAAAAGTTTGGTTGAGACCTGGCAGGCATTAAAAGTTAGCCTCCATTGCAAATATTATCACCATTTATGAGTGTGAAGTTTTACCATAATAGAAGTCAATGTACAAGTTTATCTGTGTTGTGCTTAAGATTTTCTCTACATAGACCTGATTTTTGACTTTTGTGAAATTGTTTATATTGCTAACATTACCATTCAGAGAAAATATTCTGTAAATGTTGATTTAATATAATAGTTTCCCTTAAAATAGAATTTGTAGAGAATTTGAAAAGAAAACCACACGTTATTTCACTTTTTAAAAAACTTCATGTCATCTGAATACTTACGCTGCTTTATTGGGAAAGTGTCTTTTTAAAGAAAATGTTAATAAAATTACAGTAAGATAATTGTCACAAAATAAAAATCTTAGGTGGTCAGCTGTGTATTACATAGATTTGTTTGTAACAATTATACAAGTTATTTCAGTGGAAAACATTAATATTAAATTTTATTAAGAAAAATTTTGACACCAAAAAATCTGTCCTTCAGTTAGAATATAAAATTTATAACTGAACACCAGCAGGTGTCACTGTAATAACATGTTTCCCCTCTCTGAACAGTTTTATGTGGATGGGTGCATACCATCTATGGACAAAGATATGTAGGAGATAATAAATGTAAGTTATATAGCTGAATAAAAATACCAAAATGTAGGAAAAGCCTATGTGTTCCGTGATAGTTATGAATGCTATATTTTTTTAGGAGTGCTGTATTTTTAGGAGAATTGTATTTTTTTGTCACTTTCTTCATGTCATAAACGTACAGATTCTTTCATTACGTAAGTGATGTGCGGTTTTATTAGCAATAAAAGTACAGTGAGAAATCCCTTTATATTTGGGCTATGTTGAAGTATACAATGGTACACAAATCAGTAAGCTACACCTTGTATAACCAAAATCAAATTAAGAAATGGAATATTCCTGATAATGTTTTTATATGGGTTTTGGAAAAGTTGGCCGGGCACTGTGGCTCACGCCTGTAGTCCCAGTGGTTTGGGAGGCCGAGGCGGGTGGGTCACTTGAGGTCAGGAGTTCCAGCCTGGCCAACGTGGCGGAACCCTGTCTCTACTAAAAATACAAAAAAAAAAAGTTAGCTGGGCATGGTGGCGTGCACCTGTAGTCCCAGCTACTCGGGAGGCTGAAGCAGGAGAATCGCTTGAACCCAGGAGGTGGAGGTTGCAATGCACTGATCGGGATTGTGCCACTACACTCCAGGCTGGGTGACAGAGCGGGACTCCATCTCCAAAAAAAAAAAAGAGAAAAGAGAAAAAAAACTCTTGGTTCATTCCTCCAAGTTAAGGCAGTTATAATTTTTAAATTAATGTTTACAGGCACAAAAATACAGCAATTGGTTGAAAATAGAAATTTAAGAGCTAGTTGTCAGTATTTTTTTCCCCACCTAGCATGGAAGCCAGAGTAGGATTTAATAAACATATGAGCATTGTTCTCTGTTAGGATTGTATTCCAAAAAGCAGATAAGTCAGAAATAGGATTCTATCATAAAGGAATTTATAATTGAGTTGTGCACATGTAATAATAAAGTAGAAAACCAAGCCCGTAACATTACATAATACCACACCAAAGACTGTGATATGCTAAGCAGGCTGTGTATGACTAAAGAGTCCCAAATAGGAACTGTCTTTGTGAGTTGTGATCAGGGAATCATTTGTAATAAAGATAAAACTTGAATGCAATAGGATTTGCATTATGAAAAGGATGGCAGAACCTTTCCAACTCAGTTTAGTTCAGCAAGCACCTGTGTTCCAGGAACTAGGGCTAAGAAGCTGACTGAAGCTCGGTTTCTGCCCTTGTTTATCAAAAACACAGGTGGGCATACTTTTGAGAAGTTTAGACAATAATCCATAGACTTCTTTGATGTTGAAGCAGTAGTGGATCAGTCTGGAAATTGGAAAGTTCACTGGGTTGAGAGAAGACTTGCATTTTGGTCATGCGTCCATCACTAAATTTGTACAGAGACTTTAAACACATTACATAGATGGTTTTCACATCATTTCCAACTTTAATAATTTGTGCTTGTCCTGTAGGTAATGGGACTCTTAGCGTAAGTGACACGATGAAAGTGTTACAGGAAGGTTACTCTGTGGACTCAGATGTATGACTGATAGATCGAGGAAATTATTAGCCTGCATAAGGATTTTTTTAGAATGTAGCTGAAAATAGTAATTCCTAGTCTAGACAGGGCAGGGATAGAGATGAAGATCTTGGTTTGGAATTTAAGATTATGGGAATTTTTAACATCCATATATAGATATGTCTATGGACTGTTTATGTTACTTTATGACAATTACTGGCATGGCTTCAGATTTAGATAATCTCTATTTCTTTTTTATGTAAAATAGTAATTCTTAGCCCAAAGTGACTCAATTTTTGCTTTTGAGAACACCATTACTATAAGTAGGAAATCAAGAAAGTTATTAAATGGTCTTTGTCTTTTAGGCAAGTATTTTGCTTTTTATAATCAGTGTGAAAATACATCAGGGTTTATTAAGCAGCTACCTCTAATTAAGGATTTCCCATTTCCTTTCCCAGAAGACTAAATTATTCAAGGACAAAGAATGTGTTTTATGCTGTTATGGTGTTTTATATCCCTTGCATAGGACATGTGCTGACCACATATTTAAAAAGGAAGTTCGTGGGGGCTAAGCTATGAGGATACAAAGGCATAAGAATGATTTAATGGATTTTGGGGACTCGGGAGGAAGGATGTAAAGGGGTGAGAGATAAAAGACTACACATTGGGTACAGTGTACACTGCTCAGGTGATGGGTGCACCAAAATCTCAGAAACCACCACTAAAGAACTTTTCCATGCAACCAATTCCCCAAAAACTATTGAAATAAAGAGAAAAGAAAAGGGAAGTTCTTGCTGTATTACAAGGCTCACCGTGTGTTAGTTTGGTTAAGGAAGATTTGAGTTATCCTTGCTATTTACATTGCATTTATGTTTTACAATAATTGAATATGACGAATGCATAAAGACTAGATGAATGTGTTTCATTGTTTCTAATCAAAACTTCAGGATCCTCAATAGTCTGTCATCACCTGGTTTATAAACTTTGCTATTTCTCTCTGGAAAGGCTTTGAAGCTTTTAAAGTAAGCCATATACTGCAAAAGTAGAAACTTGAAATTTTACCTTTTTGGAAAAAAAAATTACCCCAATTAGCAGTGTTTTCCCCCAAAACCTCACTTAGGTCATTTGTTTGGAACTTGGAATGCATCTCCCAATAGAAACAATGATGCACATGGTGATTAGCTTTTAGCTGGCCCACAAAGATGGTATCATGCCTCAAAATACCATAGTGCCAGTAGTGATATGTAATGCTCTAAGCTAATCATCAGCCACTATATTTGATTTTTTTTTTTTTTTTTTTTTTGAAGAACTGTATTGAGTCTTAACTTGTGGGACCTGGGATGTACCCATTTGGCTGCAGCTCAGAAAATCATATTGCCAGGTGGGAAAGCAGAGCAGAATCTCTTAGCTCCCGGTCCCTGAAGGAGGCGTCTGCTGTTTAGGACCATTCACTCTGCAGCCGCAGCCTCAGCCTCCCACCGGCCTGCTTCCCTTTCTGTTTACTTCCTACCTCAAAACAGTTCTTCAACTCACTTCCAGAAAAAGTCTCGCAGTTTCCCTTTTATCTGGTGCTGAAGAGATTTTGAAGTTTTTACTAAGATTTTTGACAAAAAGGAGAAGCAGATGAGAAGCACCCCTTTCTACCACCACTAGACACACACACACAACTTAAAGCGCTTGGTGACACTGATGGTTCCCTAAACGCATCACTGGATAAAAGCATCTCCATGTGCACATTAAACGAGGTCTGTAACATTTTCTTCTTGGTTTCCTTCTTGTGGGATGTTCTGTGGGGTAAGTCGGCCCTGAGGTTGCTGCCTACGGGATTCCCCTAGGGCTGAACAAATGACTGGTGAAAGTGCAGAGCAGTCCCCAAGGATTTGTTTTCACCCCTTCCTTCTTGCTCCAACTGGCTCCTCCTGGCTTTCACAGACCTAGGTATCTTATGAAGTGAATTAGGCTCCCACTTGGAGATCCCAGGTCCTGGTGGTATCTGAAACCATGAGAGCATAACAAAATCCCTCTTCTCTTCTGTATCTGGTGTGTGTGTGCGTGCCTTGTATGGATGTTGGGTTTATTGTGTTAAAATCTTATGTAGGTATCTAATTAAGGCCACAGAATAATTCTATACTCAAGTCCTGAAATGAATAGACCTTACTAATGTTAATCACCTGAGAAAGGGATGCGTTCTTAAAGAGGACTAGGTGGGTGTGAGAACCTACCTCTCTCTCTCTCTCTCACCCTCTCTCTTCCCCTGCCCCTTTTCTTTATTCTCCCTCCCCCTCCGCAGTGGGCAGGGGTTACAGATAACCTCTGCCTCATGGAAGTGGACTGCAAGTCACACGGTCATCTTTGTAGGAGCACCTGAACCAGAGATGAGTGAGTTATGCTTTGTAAACCAGATTTTCTAGTTATATTTTATTGTGCAGCCATTTCCATGTTGTAACCCCCAAATTCTCCATGAAACTTTTTTTAAATGTTCCAACATGATCTCGGCTGTGTAGAGGAAGTTAAGCAAGGGGCTGTCCCTCAACACCAAATGTATTGGATAGTGGTGATGGCAGGGAGCAATCTCAAAGGAGAAGGTGGATGTTGTCCCATGAGGTCTAGTTACTGTTCTCCATGTGTACATTTCCCCTCCATTGCCTACCTAGGAGCATCTAGACTAAGTTTTCATGAAGAAAAGAGCAAGTTCCCTCTGTAAGTATTAGGGACAGCAAAATTGCAGGCTATAGCAACCGAAAAGTAATCTGGAACACTCATTGCTGAGGCTGGCTGACTGGCTGAACCAAGTGTGGACAACCATTTGTAACCTATCCTGCTTTTTGCAAAACAAAACAACGTGGATTAAATGTATGCAGAACAAAAATGCATGTTTTGAACATTATCAAACTAATTTTATTTTTTCAGAAGATGAAGAAAATTTAGATTATGCAAAATCATTAATTCAGCATATTATAAATGCATTATAACTGCCACCTAACCCCAAGAAGCCTTCCCTATGCTCCCCATTTTCCCTTTAGCTTCTGCGCCATTTATCTGCTCACGTTTATAGCAAAATACCTGGAAAGAGCTGCCAGTATTTGCTGCTGTGTCCACTTACCTCATTCTGTATTCTCCCTTGAACCCTTTCCAGCCTGGCTTTCAGTACTTCTCCTCCCCTGAAACCACCAGCCATCTCCATTGGGCCAAATCCTATGGTCCTGAGTTTTCACACTATTTTTCCACAGCAGTAGGTACAATTGATTACTCCCTCCTAGAAACACTTTCTTCACTTGGCTTTTTGATGACCAGCTATTCCTGGTTTGCTTTCTGCCTCTCTGGCTGTTCCTCCTCTTTCCAACCTCTAATTATTGATATGTCTCAAGGCCAGACCTCCAACTATCTCTTCCCTGCAGATACTTCCTTGCAGCCAGTCTTAGGATGTTAACTATAAACTCCCCAATTTGTATGTGCAGCCCTGTTTTTTTCCGTCACATATTTGACTGCCTGATTAATATCTGCACTGAGATGCCTAATAGGCATCTCAAACCTCAATATCTGTGCCTTAGTTTCCCCATCTGTAAAACAGGGATGGTAAAAGGACCAATACTTAACCTCATAAGTTTGTTTTGAGAATTAAATGAGTTAATATATGTAAAATAGAACCTCACAGGTGCTATATTTAATGTTTCCTTTGTAACAGTTATTATCATTATCAATTCTAGATGTCCATTTGGGAATTTGCTCTGTGTAATCCATCCATTAAAAGGTCGACAGGTCATGATCATAAGAAATTTAAGCTTCTTAGGGCGAAGTCCATAACAGTTCCCCCTGGACCACTTAGTTGGATTAGACTTTTTTCTGTGGTCTTAAAATACGTATTAAACCAAAGAAATACTAGTTTAGTAAATCCTTAGATGGCACACCCATACAGCTGGTACCACAAATGATGTCACATTTCAGGAAGATCAGCTAATATATTCCATAGAATCAAAGGTATTTCTCAGGATGAAATGTGTTTCACTTCTAGTTCCCATGCTGGTCTTTGACTCAGACCCAAATTAGAGAAAAATTTAGCCTTTCAAATAGGTCTCTGCTGAACCCATTTTGATAGCACTTAATTTGTCCAAGTTATTTATTACCACATTTAGTAATTTTCGTAAAAATTTCTCACTTCTTAAAACAAATTTTGCTTACGCCCTTTCAAAAGAATGTTACTGGTATGTGAGTAGGTTGTCTGGGGCCAGCCTCTTATCTAGAGACCAGATTTTAAAAGTCTGAGTTCAGTGAAGTGACTTAGACTGCATGCCTTTTGTTTTGTTTTGTTTTCGTATGCATGTATGGGTCTTGCTGAAACACATTGCTCCCCTCATCTAGGAACAATGCCGCACACATCATTTCCTGAAATAATGGAGTTGGAAGGCAATTATCTACTCACAAAACAGGCTGAAACAACAGTTCCTGATATTCTTCTCAAATACTTTAACTTCCCAAGGAATCCGGAAAAAATAATTCCATGAGACAGTGTTGTGAATGAAGGTATGACATTCCAGTTTCCTTCAGTACAGTCCAGAGACCAAAGGTAATAAATCAGCAAGCACTCGGCACTATTGAGAGGGGCTCTGGCCATGGTGAGCTCTTTGTCTTTGTACTGCCTTCCAGCCTCTTGGGAGATGATGACCCTGGGTTCCTTTTTGTACACTTTTGGGAACCATCCCAGAGATTACTTGCAGTTTATTGAACTATTCTTATTTTACAGCTTTGTTTTCCTTTTACTCCTAAAGAGAATTTGGGACTTCTGTTTCAGACTTTCCGGATAAGAAATGCAAACTTTCTAGAAAGAATGAATATCGGCCGGACACTGGCTCATGCCTGTAATCCCAGCACTTTGGGAGGCCGAGGCGGGCAGATCATGAGGTCAAGAGATTGAGACCATCCTGGCTAACTCGGTGAAACCCCGTCTTTACTAAAAATACAAAAATTAGCCGAACGTGGTGGTACATGCCTGTAGTCCCAGCTACTTGGGAGGCTGAGGCAGGAGAATCGCTTGATCCCTGGAGGCAGAGGTTGCCGTGAGCCGAGATCACGCTACTTCACTCCAGCCTGGCAACAGAGCGAGACTCCATCTCAAAAAAAAAAAAAAAAAGAAAAGAAAAGAATGAATATCTATTTCAGCAAAACATGTGTTGAGGTAGTGTAAGAGTTTTTTGGTCCCCGCGGCTCCTTTACCTTGAATGTGGATTGGTAGATACTCCTATGAAGAGGTATCTTTATAATCCTTAACAATCTAAACATCACCAAGGTAGCCTGATGGTACCCATGACAAAGAATAACGAGAAGATTGCTAATGTTTAGGCAATGCTTTCTGGAATTCTCATTTGAAGGGAAGTCAGTACTGTAAATTATTTAATCAGGGATGAGAAAAAAATTGAGAATAGTCATCTGGCTGTTGAGTGTTGAGCCTGTACAAGGCCAACTAGAAAGCTGTTTGGAAACTAGATTGTGTTTTAGATTTCATCGGAATGTTTGAATTTGCCTTTGTGTTGACACATCCTCCCCTGTGAGTGAAAGGTGTAATAAATCGCATGTAAGAGTCACAGGGAGGGACACTGAGCAGACTGAAGAGGGACTTGAGACACTGCAGCATTACTTATGGGGTCTCGTCAGCTGCCTCTGGACACTTTGCCCAGAAAGATAGACCATTCTCTGTCTGGCTTTCTGGGTCTTTGTAAATCCTCTTCCCTGTGTGGAAGCTTAGGTATCGATGTCGTGTCTCTTTATTCCACCTCAAAATCAATTTGCTTGACATTTGCTGTAGTGAAATGTATAACTTTTAAAGGTATAGTGTGAAACTGGCATTTAAAACTACTTATTTCAGGCATCCGGATATGATGGCTCCAGCCTCAGGAGACTGAGGCAGGAGGATTACTTGAGCCCAAGAGTTTGAGACCAGCCTGGGCAACGTAGTGAGACCCCATCTCCACAAAACAATTAAAAAATAAAAATGCTTATTTCTGATTGTATCTGAAATTAACCAATTCCTCATAAATTATGAAAATCGCTAAATTGAGGTCTTCTTTTTTTAAGACATCTTTCCATTTGGCCTGGCTGCAGCCCGGCTGAACAGTGTGGTTGGCCACACATCCATGTTAGAAAATCCCTTACCTTTCTCATTGTTTCTTGACTCCCACTGGCTCTTTTCAAGCCAGGAGACTCAAATTGAGAAGCTATAGGTGGAATGAGGCAATTTGTTTTATTAAAAAGGTAATAGGTCAAATTACCTCTTGAAGAAGAGTCAGTGACAAAAGCTAAAAGCAGAAGTAGGGTTTGTGCCACCTTGCCCCACGGGACAGCGAGTGGGGCTGTGCAGCCTGCCGTGTGGGGAAAGCAGTCCTAGGTGGAGGAGGGCCAGTCATAGGCCTTGGCACATCGTTCATTCCATGGAATATGCTGGAGCCAGATTTCAGTGGTCTAGGCCTAGTTAAGAACTTGAGAATGAACAGTGTCTGGAGTCTTAAATCAGTTGTCTTCATTGTTTGGCTTTAGTTTATAGCAGTGGAATCATTTTTGGCTTTCTTATCTTGGCTCACTCCCAGGATTGGCTTAACACAGTAGTTACCCAATTCTGTAAATTCCAGTTACCTTACTAGTCGTCATAGCTACCTCAGAGGGCAATCGCCAGCCATGAATACTCAACTCTATGAAGCTGTCTATGAAGCACTTAGCCCTAATGGGCTGCTGTTTATATTTAAGGATAAGTGTTATTAATGTTTTCTGGAATGGTCATTTTCTTGGTAATACTGAATTTTGGCAAGATATAGTCTAGCTTCGTAAGCAAATACCAATTGTCTGTTAGTCTTCAATGACTAGGCATAGCACAGGCATACACAGGTAGGAAAGTTAAATTGAAGTCTGTATGAATTGTTAATTCATTGCTACCTATACTGTATAAATGGTGGATTATCAATTTGTATTTGCCGTATACCTTTTTATAAGCATTGTTAAATATAGAATGAAATTTTTCTAAAGCAACATCTGTCTTAGACTGTATGCAGGGACTGTATCACTAGGCCAGTCACATGTATCCTTGGCTAATTATAGGGGATGTAAATGAGGTATATAATATGTGATTACTGCCTTATAAAAAACCTCTGTTGAGGAAGCAAAGGCTAAGTTAAATGAAATCATTGGGAAACAGTTTAAAACTACGTTTTAGAATGCTTGGATTTTACAGGAGGAAGAAATCACTGTAGGCTGAAATAGGTCATTGCATCTTCCAAAGAGGCTTCATGGAAGAGGCAGGATGTAAAAGATGAATGGAATGTAATTGGGCAGAAAAGAGACAAGACAGAAACATTTATGGAGCCTCTTTTGAACGCCAGACTCTTTGATAGCAACTTTATACACATAATCTCATTAATCTTGCTGAGTAGACATTTATATCCCTGTTTATACATGAGAATATTAAGGACTGGAGAGGTTAAGCAGTTTGCTCAAGTTTATACAACTAGTGAGATGCTCTTAAGTCATGGTTAGGATGATTGGCTCTGCATTCCAAGCAGTGTTAGATTTGAATCTCAGCTCCTCACCGACTGGCTACCCTTCATCTCCTTGTGCTTTCATTGTTTCATCTGTAAACCGGGAACTTAATAATAGTGACCTCATAGGTATACAGTGATGAATAAATTACTTAATGAGACAAAGATCTTCACACGGTTTTTCATATGCTGTAACCGCTCAATATGTGTTTAAAAATACATAGAGAGACAGATAATCTGACTGAGAGTCATAGCTATATCTTGTCTGACTCCAAAGTCTACATTCTTCGTAGTATATTAATTACCCTGTAGAGGGAACAGGTAGAAAATTCCAGATGGGAGAATAAGAATAAGCATTTTGTCTGCTAAAGAAAGGTGACGTCCCCTGCATGCCTTAAGTAGGGTTGGGTTGGTGAAGTCATGAAAAAGTAATTGGTTAAAGTAGATGGAAGCTAATTATGTAGGACCTTGAAGGGAGAACTTCAGACCAGATGCCACAGAGACCAGGAAAGCCAGCTAGTTCCTAGACGGAGAATAGCATGATGCTATTCTGCCACTAGTGTGGCTCCAGGCAGCAAAGAGGGGAAGGGTGGAGGTGCTGGAAGTTTACTTGGGAAACTGCCAAGTAAAGTGTGAGGTAATGTGGTCTTGTGCTGAGGGGAACAAAACCAGAAAGTCCAAAGAAAGGATGCACATGGAGGATGCTGGTGCTGGCCGCATCCCCGCACACAGCTCCTGGACTCTGGATGCTGTCCTCTCTCCTAGCAGACCCTGCCCTGGCACTAATGCCACATGCTAAAGCCAAAAGCCAATGTTAACTAAAAATGATTCTGCCTTGAGTAAAAGAAAAAGTAGGTGATGTTTTATTCTAGATAAATCACAAAATCAAATGAATGAGAAAAATATAGTATACCACAGAGTCACTTAAGGTATAAGTTTTCAGCTCAGCAAGCCTCATATCCTGTTTTAATGCACGTGTATTTACTAAAGATTTAGCAAATTGACTACACTTCTCAAAAGTTTTGACATTTCTGATTCTGTATCTCATTTTCCTCCCATTTTTTTATGTCTTTACCCAATGACATGTTTCCAGCTTGAGTGCGATAATGCCCAATCCTTTTACTTAGCAATGTAGACTAGGGCTCTGCCTGCTAGGGCATGTCATTATCTACGAAGGTTAATATCTGAACATAAAAAAGTGGCCTCTATTAGCTGAATGGATCCTGAGCAAATCCTTTGTTTATTAAACTAAAAGCTATCATCTGGAGGTCTTGCTGACTTAGAAGGGCTCGAGTCTGACAAATTGTTAATTAACATTGCATGTTCAGCCAGTAGCTATTCAGCCAGTAGCATACAAGAACTGCAGTGATATAATTATATCACTAATTACAAAAGAGTATATCATAATGATTAAGAATATGGAATTAGTCCGTGTGTGTTGGCTCATGCCTGTAATCCCAGCACTTCGGGAGGCCAAGGCAGGTGGATCACCTGAGGTCAGGAGTTCAAGAACAGCCTGGCCAACATGGCAAAACCCCTTCTCTACTAAAAATACAAAAATTAGCTGGGTGCAGTGGCGGGTGCCTGTAGTCTCAGCTACTAGGGAGGCTGAGGCAGGAGAATCGCTTGAACCCGGCAGTCAGAGGTTGCAGTGAGCCGAGATTATACCACTGCACTCCAGCCTGGGCAACAGAGAGAGACCTTGTCTAAAAAAAAAAAAAAAAGAAAAAAAAAAAAAGAATATGGAATTGCAGCCAGACAGTCATGGGGTCCAGTCCTGACCTTATTCCTCACTAACTGTATGAACTTGGCATGTTCTTTATCCTCTCTGAGCCTCAGTTTCCTCACTTGGCTGCCAACAGGGCTGGATGGGATACCATTTGGGAAGCATTTAGAACAGCATCTGGCACTTCAAAAATGCTTGATAAATGTTAGTGCTTAATCATTATATTAAGCATGGTAGCTTACAAAAAAATCTTGCTCACATATTAATTTTCTTTGAACCGGTCGGTCCTGTGAAATGGGCAGAAAGGTGTTATTCTTATCTGATATTAAGTACTGAAGTTCATAGAAGGGTTCAGTAACTGAAGCTAATTAGTGGCAAATCCAGAACTGAAAATCGGGGGCTCTCTCCTCTAGATTTCTTTTTCTTTTCTTTTTTTTTAATGCAGAATCTTGCTCTGTCACCCGACTGGAGTGCAGTGGCACGATCTCGGCTCACTGCAAGCTCTGACTCCCGGCTTCATGCCATTCTCCTGCCTCGGGCTCCCAAGTAGCTGGCACTACAGGCGCCCACCACCATGCCCGGCTAATTTTTTGTATTTTTAGTAGAGACGGGGTTTCACCGTGTTAGCCAGGATGGTCTTGATCTCCTGACCTAGTGATCCACCCACCTCGGCCTCCCAAAGTGCTGGGATTACAGGTGTGAGCCACTGCGCCCAGCCTTGCTCTCCTCTAGATTTCTAAACTACACATATAAAATATAAGACAGAGGAAAGAATCCCTGGCTTTTATGAATTTAAGAGAAGGTTCCTGATAGCAGTAGTTTTCAGATGCCAGTCCATGGACAGTGATCCTACAGGACGGAGTTTTCCTGTGTGTGTCATTTGGATTCTCAGACTGGATGGTGAAATGAGAACATGAGGGTTAGAGCAGTGAACTTGAGATAGAGTTAAATTTACCCACCTTAAGGAACTGCCTTTTACTGTCATGTTATGGCTTTTCTACTTTTTGGTGTTGAAATTACCTTATGAAATGATGACAGATCATGGTAGCTATTTTTTGGCTAATGTCTCTATCTGAAGTAAGAGAACTTTGACAAAGACCACTTTGGGTTGCATGTTTTGTTTTAGAAATGTTTCTAGTCCTAAAATAGGAGAATCACTGTTTAGAGTGATTTCATTATTTTACATATTAGTAGTTAAGTATACCGTAATACTTAGTTTATCTACATTAAGCCATAAAATCAGGCATTTGGATTTTTATCCAATTTTTTTCCCTCTTTTTTGTTTTTAGAGACAAGGTCTTGCTCTGTTGCCTGGGCTAGAGTGCAGTGGTGTGATCATAGCTCATTGCAGCCTTGAATTCCTGGCCTTAAGCAGTCCTCCTGCTTCAGCCTTCCAAGTAGCTGGGACTGCAGGCACATGCCATGGCACCCAGCTAATTTATTTTTGTGTAGAGACAGGGATCTTGCTGTGTTGCCCACACTGCTCTTGAACTCTTGGCCTCAAGCAATCCTCCCACCTCGGCTTCCCAAAGTGCTGTGATTATAAGCATGAGCCACTGCATCCAGTCCTCCAGGTTTAATTTTCTTTCCCTTTCTCTCTTTTTAATTACGTAGATCACTGATGCTTATCTTTTTTAAGTACCAATTGCAGACCATTTTAGGAATCTTTTGGTAACTCCATCCCCCAAAACACATACAGAAACAATTACAGGTGCATATTGGCTAGTTCACAAATTTGGTGGTACAGAAGCCCAGGGACGTGTAGGTGGCGCTGGTTGGTTGGTTTATGTAACCCGTTTGCTTTGTTGTTGTTTTTTGCTTTGTTTTGTTTTGTTTTGTTTTGTTTTTTTCATCTTGCTGCTTTTGCCTGTTGGATGTTAGGGCTTATACAGGTGAGAGTGGTGTTACAGGAGACTGGGCAAAAGGCTTAATGTCAGGACCTGATGGTTACACAGAGGTCACTGCACCTTGTGTGGTTTTTCAGGCAGAACAGGAATATGATGGATTGTAAAATATTATTAGAATATACATGTTAGCAAAGAAGTGAGAAAGAGGACTCCTACATACTCTCAAAGGAGAGTATAAATTAATATAACCTCTTTGGAGGGCGATCTGAAAATATCTATCAACATTTAAAATGCACATACTGGCTGGGCACGATGGCCCACACCTGTAATCCCAACACTTTGGGAGGCCGAGGCAGGTGGATCACCTGAGGTCGGGAGTTGGAGACCAGCCTGGCCAACGTAGTGAAACCCAATCTTTACTAAAAATACAAAAATTAGCTGGCCGTGGTGGCACGTGCCTGTAATCCCAGTGACTCTGGAAGCTGTGGCGGGAGAATCACTTGAACGCGGGAGGTGGAGGTTGCAGTGAACCGAGATCGGGCCACTGCACTCCAGCCTGGATGATAGAGTGAGACTCCGTCTCAAAAAAATAAATACAATAAAAAATAAAATAAAATACACATTCTTAGGCCAGGTACAGTAGCTCACGCCTGTAATTCCAGCAGTTTGGGAGGCTGAGGTGGGCAGATTGCTTGAGGCCAGGAGTTCGATACTAGCCAGGGCAACATGACAAAACCCCGTCTCTACTAAAATACAAAAATTAGCTGGCTACAGTGGCACATGCCTTTGGTCCTAGCTATTTGGGAGGCTGAGGTGGGAGAATCACTTGAGCTCAGGAAGCAGAGGTTGGGGTGAGCCAAGATTGTGCCACTGCACCCCAGCCTGGGCGACAGAGCAAGAGCCTGTCCCATAATAAATAAATAAATAATGAAAATAAATGCATATGCTTGCATTTGTATGTTAAGATGTGTACAGAAGTCTTTGTTGTAGCTTTTCATATGAGAAAAATACTAGAAACAACATAAATATCCATTAATATGGAACTGGTTAATCAATTGTGTGGTATATTCAAATGGGAATACCATGCAGCCATGAAAAAGGATGAGTTAGCACTAAACGTGATAATATGAAATGATCTCTAAGATGTTATTATGTGAAAAAGAAAGATACATTTTAAAAGGAGAAAATGCATACATGCTTGGGTTTGGATATTTCTAGAGTGTACACCAGCAGCTGGTACTGATGACTGCCTCAGGGTAGGGTCTGGGGAATCAAGGGTCTGCAGGTCTGCAATGGAAGGGATACTTACTTTTCCTTTTTCTATTTATTGTAGTGCCTAAATCTTTTAATCAGGTCCTTGTATTACTTATTCAATTAAAAAAAGAGCTAGTTAAAAGGAGTTAATTTTAAAAATTGCTGTGCAATATGAGCAAAAGAGGTCAGTGGATATTTAAATTGCCTAACTGCAAGGAGATAAGGCAAAATGAACAGACTTCTTTTTTCCTTTTCTTTTCTTTTGCCTCATTCTCTAATGTGAGATCAAGGGGGCACCTGATGGAGTTAAGAACTGGGAAATGAATAAATCAAAGGAAATAGCTTTTTGCACAGCATGTAGCTAGTCTAAGGAATTTACCGCCACAGGCAGTCATAGAGTCAAATATTGTGGCTGGATTTTTTTTTGGAAGTCTGGTCACTATGACCAGTCATAACATTTGTAGTTATGCAAGAAAAGATAAGGATAATCAAATCTGATGGTGCAGGATGTAAGCTGATCATTGCAAAGGAAGGAATTTCTCCCCAGCCTCCCTTCTTTTTTGGCTTCTCCCGGTGCCTCAGAATAACATTACACAATTAGCTAGGTCTGCTTTAAAGAGTTGACAGTACTTCCTCTGAATCATTAGGTATTATCCACAGCCAAGGGAAGGATTCCAGACCTGACAGAGCAGCAAAGCTCGTAACTCTTTTTTTACACCCAGAGCGACGGCCCCTTCAGTTCCAAGTTCAGCGTTTTGGCAGGACAGCCCTCCTGCTGCTTTGCTCCTCCTGCCATTCCCAGTGAAGAACATGTTCAAAGGGAAATAATGGGTTTCAGCTCTTCTCCCGTTGAGCTGGCACTCTCGTATAAACAACAAACCCAAGATTATTGAGGAACTGAATAGATATTCAGGAAATAATTCATGCTTTTTTCTCTTTCTCTTTCCTTCTTTGGCTCTGACTAGTAATGAATCCCTCCACCAGGGGGTAGACAGAAGACATAAAAGAAACCAGCACTGGCCAATCTCATTTAGGCCCCAGTAACAGATTTCACATTGTTCTAGGTCTCATTCATCCATATAACCCAAGAAATGCTGCACCCATGTACTGTCTTATATTTCAAGATCAAGAGTAGGATGCATCAAATTGACTTCGATTTGAGCAAGTAAGTAGAGTGTAGAATAGTGTAGTATGTCAACATGAGCCAGGTAAATGGCATTAACCAAAATCTACTGCAGATGAGTCCATTCTGTTACTTCCATGTGACTAGTTCAAAGGCAAAACTTTTAGTGTCCAGTCACATAAATAAGAAGACCTTCTTTTTAAAAAGTTTCTCCCCCATGTTATGGAAGCTGGCAACAGGCAGACAGGGTATGGCTGTGTGCCTGTATATGCATGCAGGGTGAATGTCCTTCCCTTTTCTGTCAGCCAGCAGCTGGATGACTCTGAGACAACACAGTCAGTGATCTCAGGCCCATCTGGTGGCCACACACAGGGACATGGCCTCTTGCTTGTCCCCCAGACAAGATTCAAAACAGTGACCCAAACACCCAAAGTTCCAGGAGAAAATTTGTATCATTTTTGTTTGGCTAAATTATGTGTTTAGAAGTTCCAACAGAATTTTTAAAAACATCTCTTATTACATTTAATTATAATTTTAAGGTAATTTCTTTGCTACTCAAACTCATGGACACCATGTACAACCTTACCTTTGAAGCTTTTTAGGAGACCCATGTTACTTCCAGCATTGTCCAGTAGACATTTCTGCAGTGGTGGAAGTGTTCTAGATCTGTGTTGTCCAATATGGTAGCCACTAGCCATATGTAAGCACTGAGTACTCGGAATGTGGCTAATGTGTCTAAGGAACTGAATGTTTAATGTGACTTAATTTTCACTGACTTATAAGCAACAGTGCCACCTGAAGTTTAGCTTTCATATATCCTCAGCCCATTTTTACCTTAGCATCCTAGCAAACATTCAGAAGTGACATGGCCATTTTCTTCCTTCTGGGATAGAGCATTGGCTCTCTTTATTGTCATGAAGATCTTTGAAAGCAATAAAAAGATATAATTGGCCGGGCATAGTGGCTCACACCTGTAATCTCAGCACTTTGGGAGGCCAAAGAGGGTGGATCACCTGAGGTCAGGAGTTCGAGACCAGCCTGGCCAACATGGTGAAACCCCATCTCTACTAAAAATGCAAAAAATTAGCTGGGTGTGGTGGTGCACACCTGTAATCTCAGCTACTTTGGGGGCTGGGGCAGGAGAATCTCTTGAACCTGGGAGGTGGAGGTTGCAGTGAGCTGAGACAGAGCCATTGCACTCCAGCCTGGGCAACAAGACCAAGACTCATCTCAAAAAAAAAAAAAAAAAAAGAAGAGGATATAATTTTGCTGTTTTCACACAGCTTTAGGAAAAGTGACACAGACTTTTCCTTATGCAAAGGCTACAGTTTTTACACAGATTCTGTCATAGGGCCTGTGTTGATACCTGATATCCCAATGGTAACCTCAACCTGCAACAGTAGTGAGGCTTTGTTCTCTAAATGGTATAACCCATAATTTTAGACAATAATAAAAGTTTAAAAATCTAATTTTTGCACAGCCAAGAATAACATGGGGTACTAGGAAATTCCATCAGCAAGCCAGGCAACTTCTTGGCATCAGGGATTGTGTCTTTTATCTGTTTCCTTAGTTCTAGCGTAAATTTTAATAAGTGCTTCTCAGATGAGTGGTTTAGTATGTGAGTGGATGAATTAATGTGTCTCAGAAGTGATGCTAGTAACATAACATTAAAGAAGCCTCTCATTAAGGCTCCTGGTACTCTAGCAGGTATCTTTATTAGCAGATAAGTTATGGAAAGACACACTGTAAGAAATAGTATTTTGGGCTCATGAAAGAACTCATATAAAAACATTGAAAATTCATCTATGACTAGTTTGGGTAGTTTGAAGAATAAGTGGTACCCTATGCTTATAAAGTATATGGGTCCAGAAAAAAGTTCTTTTTCATACACAAAAAATGTATTTCTCTCTGCATTTATTTATGACAATGAATATCATCTTTCCTGGTCATGCCTTTTCACCTTGCTCTGCCTTTGCCTTATGCTGACACACACATGGCATAGTCAGCTGCCTTCCTTCCTTGACTCCTGCTTTAAAATTATTACAGTCAGGTGTATTAAATTACAAACTAAGAGCCTTCCTTTCTGCTTTAAGATGCTTTACAGGATAACCTCAACTTTTCCTTATCCCTGTCTCCTTTCTTCATTGTTATCAAAATGATCCATCAGTGTCTTTTTTTTTCTAAATAACTGATTGAAGTTTATTACATTAAAACCATATATCACTTTTATATTGCATTTGCCTTTTCTGAATGATACAAAGTAGAGGCAAATAGAGATACTTCATAAAAATGTGGATTTCCCATTCCTTTCCCTAAGACCCAGCCCTCCCTCAAATATTCCCTCCCACCCCTTACAGAACTCTGCCCTTAATAAAACACATAAATACATCATAAATAGTAAATTATGAAAAAAATAGCAAGAATTGTTTCTTTCCTTCTTGTAAGAAAGAACATGGCAGCAAAGACAGGCCACCAGAAACTGACGGGGGTATCTAATATAAAAAGTTATTTGGGGTATGGGCTAACCTACTATCAAGGCAGGGTGGGATAGAGAAGGGGTAGAATAGGAATTCAACAATCTGCCTGAGATACCAGGCCCCCTTCTTCTCCTGACAACAGTGGAAGGATCAGATGGAAAACCACAACTCTTGTAGATGGGAAGGAGAGGACATATGTAGCCCCCATTTCCAACTTCTCTGCATGAAGACAGGGGGGTAGGACATATGGCATAGCAATGACCTCACCGAGGCAAGAATCCACTGTCTCCCCTTGAGTTTAAGAAAATATTTGCTGGCCTCATAGATATGGACTGCCTGTTAAACAGACCGAGGTGTCCCCTCTTCACCTTAGCACCACAAACAGGAGAACACTGTTGGAAAAGCTGGAAAGAGCAAAAAAGTCTCCTTTGGAGAATGATCTAAAATTCACTTGGTAAGTCTTCATATTTTAGAAAAGCAACCAGAATATATTTCAAATTGCAAAACAGTAATAATCATTATAGCCGGGCAGTGAATAGGATTCTGCCTAGGAAGGGCTATGATCTCCCAACCCATGGCTGCCTCATGTTTTAACAAAAGGCGTAAAGATTACCCCACGTCCCACTCTCTCCATTCCTTCAGCCTCAAGAAATTCATCAAGAGAGGAGGAGTTTAAAGAGGTGCTGCTTCTGGCAGAGCAATCACTACTTTTCTCTTCACAGACGCTGTGGCTCTTCTGAGAGAACCCTACGAATAGGCATCTCATCAACACTTCTGGAGTTTGTATCTGAAACTGGCTTGAAATTTTGTGCTGTGCGCTTTTTCCTTTTTTCAGGGAAAAAAAAAGTTGGGAGGTGGTTAAACACCCCTATCCCCCAAAAACCTTTACAGAGATTACAGGGGTCTTCTTCCAGGGATCAGAGAGAAAGAGGTGGGGATAATGTGCCAGCTAGTCTGTCCTGAGGAAATTAAGAGTCCAGTTCCTGGTGAAAGATGAGGGGAAAGAAAACTGCCAAGTCTAGTAATCTCATTTCCAGCATGAAGAATGGGGGTCTGAAAAAAATTCAGTTGTGGAAGCCAAGGTTAGCCAGTTGAAAATCCGTGCCACCTAACTCTGGAGTGGAGGGGATGCTGTGGTCCTCAACTGTCCGAGGCACTAATGCCCATTCATGAGGACAGAGAACAGGAGGAGGCTCTTCTTCAGGAAGAAGATGGAGAGCCCACCTCGCTTCTTTTACACTCCTTTTTTGATGACCAAGTAGAAGAAAATTCCACATTGCTGGGGCAAGGGCTGACATCTTGGGATCACAGAGAGGCAGAATCTCGTACCAGGTCTTCTGAGGCTTTGCGCTTAATGGGTGAACTCTGACTCTGCACGTTCAAGTTTTCCAAGGTTGTACTTGTAGTTAGCATACGCAAAGTCTCTCCAACTACAGGTGAGAAACTGGACTCAGTAATAGGTGAGCCCTCACTGATTTCCTCCAAAGGAGGATTCTACAGTAAAACATCAGGACGACCAAGGTGAACACCTGGCTCCACTTCTGCCTTTGTTGTCACCTGTGCCTTGTGTTCCCCAGAGACCAGTGGCTGGTAAGTAATGCAGGAGTTGCCACTGGAGCCCGTACGCCGGGAGAAAGATGAGCCAGTCCCAAACTTTTTGGAAGGAGAAGGCTTCAAGGGGATCTTCTTAAATACTGCGTTGCACATGAAGCGCTGGAACCGTTCAGCATAGAAGCCTGGGTTGTGCACTGAGACAGTGTCCCCGTCATGTACCAGGGCTTTCCAAGAGTGCTCCAACTTCTTAAGACATGTGTAAGACTGTAGAATGTCAATGATGCCAATATAAAGCAGAAGCCTTTCGCCTTTACTAGTCTGAGCGGGGATGCCACCCATATGGTCATCGGTCTCCATGGTGTCGCCCAGGCGAGCCTCTCCCTGGATGGATTCCATGGCTGTGGAGTACAGAACCTTTTGGGGGGTCAGTCTTTGAGTGTCAACGGACACTTGAAGGGTGTCGCTGCTTAAGGGCTCTCGTTGTGCATGATCTATATTGTGGATTGACAGCAAGAGGCTATAGTCCATTATCTTGAAGCTCTGCAGCACCAAACAGTCACGCTGCAGGGTCTTACAGAGAGCACTGTACATGTCAGCATCCAAAAAAAGACCATCAGGGATGTCTTGTAAGAAGTCTAGGTCTTTAAATGTGGGAAGAGGCTTCTCTCGCTCTTTCTGGGAAGCCCGGCGTTTGTAGGTTGAGCCTTTGAGGTCATATTTGGTATGCATTTTGACTGATCTTGGTAAAAGATTGTTCATCACCACAATCCGAATGTTCTTGCCACCTGCCTGCACACAGTACAGTCCATAGAATTTAGGCAACAAAGTCCGAGGGTTCTGGTTGAGGTTCAAGTAGTATCCTGGAAGCAGCTTCTGCAGAAACTCCGCCTCTTTATGTTGGACTGTCTTAATAATGAAGTCATCGTCGCTGGACACATAGAACAGGGAACCACTAGCTCCAGAGCTACAGAGTTCAATCAGCGGCTCACTGCAGAGGGAGCACAAGTAATCATCCGGCGGAATACCAAATAGCTCCCGAAAGTAGCGGAAGGCAACAGGTGCATAGGTCTTGAAACGAAAGTCGTTGTAGTGATGAGCAGGGGTCAGCTTGCTCCCTTCACTGGGGAAGAAGATACTCTCCACCACGTAGAAATCTTGCATGAGGACATCACGCTCCGGTTTGGTACTCAGGCTCCCCACTGTGTGAGTGATGCCTAACTGGATGGCACCTTTCAAGGCTGATGAGGGTGTCTTTTTATATGTTGTCTCTCCTGAGGAATCGACACCTCGATGGCCTGTTTTCTTGATGGGCATGCCAGAGGCATAGAGCACCTCGGATGCCATGGGGCTCTTGATTCCAGACGCTGAGGACACGGTACAGGAAGGGACTCCGGGATCCAAGGATGGAAAACCGACCGCCAACGACGGCTGGGAGGAGGCGGACGCCATCTTGGCAGCGCCCTGCCCCCCTCAGCCGCCTGGTTCTCTTTCCACCCGGCGCTTCCTCTTCTCGGAATCGAATCTTCTCCACGTCTCTTTACAGAACCCGTGTTCTGCGGGCCACCTCCCCGCCCCCTCTGGGGCCTCCCTCAGACCCCTGGAGCCGGGCTACCTCCCCCGTCCCCTCTGGGGCCTCCCTCAGACCCGTCGAGCCGGGCCGCCTCCCCGCCGCCTCTGGGGCCTCCCTCAGACCCCTGGAGCCGGGCTACCTCCCCCGTCCCCTCTGGGGCCTCCCTCAGACCCGTGGAGCCGGGCCGCCTCCCCGCCGCCTCTGGGGCCTCCCTCAGACCCGTGGAGCCGGGCCGCCTCCCCGCCGCCTCTGGGGCCTCCCTCAGACCCCTGGAGCCGGGCTACCTCCCCCGTCCCCTCTGGGGCCTCCCTCAGACCCGTGGAGCCGGGCCGCCTCCCCGCCGCCTCTGGGGCCTCCCTCAGACCCGTGGAGCCGGGCCGCCTCCCCGCCGCCTCTGGGGCCTCCCTCAGACCCCTGGAGCCGGGCTACCTCCCCCGTCCCCTCTGGGGCCTCCCTCAGACCCGTGGAGCCGGGCCGCCTCCCCGCCGCCTCTGGGGCCTCCCTCAGACCCGTGGAGCCGGGCCGCCTCCCCGCCGCCTCTGGGGCCTCCCTCAGACCCCTGGAGCCGGGCCGCCTCCCCGCCGCCTCTGGGGCCTCCCTCAGACCCGTCGAGCCGGGCCGCCTCCCCGCCGCCTCTGGGGCCTCCCTCAGACCCCTGGAGCCGGGCCGCCTCCCCGCCGCCTCTGGGGCCTCCCTCAGACCCGTCGAGCCGGGCCGCCTCCCCGCCGCCTCTGGGGCCTCCCTCAGACCCGTCGAGCCGGGCCGCCTCCCCGCCGCCTCTGGGGCCTCCCTCAGACCCCTGGAGCCGGGCCGCCTCCCCGCCGCCTCTGGGGCCTCCCTCAGACCCCTGGAGCCGGGCTACCTCCCCCGTCCCCTCTGGGGCCTCCCTCAGACCCGTGGAGCCGGCTACAGGACCAGGTCAAGGCCGCACCGTTCGCCTGGCATGGGGGAGAACTCCCACCGCGCACCCCCTCCACAAGTTTAACCGCTTTCCGCAGGGGAGACCTTCCCCTTCACAAAGGATTAAGCTCAAGCTGGCTGCTTGGACGCTGCGTCAGGACCAAGCCATATCTGAAAAAAACAAACAAACGAGGCATGAAAAGTCCCCGAGAAGTGAGCGCCGCCTCTGTCCTCCCTAGCCACGGCCTGTTTATCGCCCAACCCAGCCGCTTCCATCCATCAGTTTTCCTTTTTTTTTCCTTTTTTTTTTTTTTTTTTTGAGACGGAGTTTCGCTCTTGTTGCACAGGCTAGAGTGCAGTGGCGTGATCTCAGCTCACCGCAACCTCTATCTCCCGGGTTCAAGCGATTCTCCTGCCTCAGCCTCCCAAGTAGCTGGGATCACAGACATGCGCCACTACGTCCAGGTAATTTTGTATTTTTAGTAGAGATGGGGTTTCACCATGTTGGTCAGGCTGGTCTCGAACTCCCCACCTCAGGTGATCCACCCTCCTCGGCCTCCCAAAGTGCTGGGATTACAGGCGTGAGCCACCGTGCCCAGCCGATCCATCAGTTTCTTTACCTCATCAACCCATTCCTACCTAAGCCTTTTTTTTTTTTCAAGTTGCACCTAATGACTTGAATGCCCTATCATCTCGGTCCTCTAGCCTCACTTCTCTCTTAGTCTCAGAAACACCCTTGAAATTCCAATTCATGTGTAGAAGCTTTCTCAAACAACACTTCAGTGTGTCATGGAAGAAAGAACTCAGAGCTCTAGGAAGTGTGATAACTGATTTAAGAATCTGCTTGTGCCACTAGCTGATTGTATGATCTTGGATAAATTACTCCACATCCCTGGGGCTCTGTTACTGCCTCTATGAAATGGGGAGGGAGGAGTTTAGGTGAATTTACATGATCCTTCCATACTCTAAAACCTATGGAATTAAGGAATAATATCTATTCCCTACCATCCTGTCAAAACCTGTGATAATGACATGCTAACAAATAATGCCACAAATATATTCTCTTATGAGACAGAAAAATTGTACACTTAATTTATATGAAATTTATCATGTGTGCTGCTATGCCCCCAGCATACTACCATGAATGGACAAGTAGTTGTGATAATAAAATATTTATAATGGGGATTTGCTTTTGATTATGGCAGACTACTCAATTTAAACCAACCTTCCTCAGAGAATAAATTTTTTAAAAAACTTGGTTGGATACATTGGAGTCCTAAGAAGTTAGTGAATAATTAGTACTGAGATCTGGGAAAAGAAAGAAGTACAGAGAGGTGAGCATCTGGGCCCACTGTTTCCTTAGGGACCTCTGCATGTTCCATTAGAGGTAGCTGAGAGTCTGATATGCTTAGCAGAGTTTTTGACAAACTCAGTGGACTAGGGAACAAAAAAACGGAGTTTGGGGTCTGATACAACAATAGTCTGGCAAACCTCCCAAAACTTTGGATTGGGACCCTGAAAGGCTATATAGCATGGGAGTAAATGTGTATAGAAATAGACCATCCCTCACAGACACTGCAATTCAGCTGTGAATCACCTCAATCCCTGGTGGGATCAAGATTGGTAATATCCCTAGATGTCTATAAAGAGCAAATTTATATTCCTCTTTGGAGAAATATATCATTGTCCTAGCCCTTAAATTCTCTCTCATTTTTTATGTGTACTGTCCAGAATTCAGGCAGTCATTATTATATACTTAAGGAGTCAAGACAATGTGACTAAACACCAAGAGAAACAATAGACAATATAAATGGACTCACAGGGGATCCTGCCATATCTCAGTAATGTCATTCTCCTATACAGATTTTAAAGTAACACTGACTAATATATTTAAAGAAATAAAAGATGAGATTGGCAACTTAAGCAGGAACTAGAAATGCTAAAAAAAAAAAACAAAGTTCTACAACTAAAAATTATGATAACAAAAGAAAAACTCAATGGAAGATTTATGGCAGATTAGAGACAGCTAAAGAGAGAAGGAGTTGAGTAGGAAAATCTGAAGAAAATATGTAGAATGAAGCACAGAAAAATAAAAGTTTAGAAGATACACAAAAGAGGCTGGGTGCAGTGACTCATGCCTGTAATCCCAGCACTTTGGGAGGCTGAGGTGAGTGGATCACTGAAGGTTGGAATTTGAGACCAGCCTAGCCAACATGGTGAAAACCTGTCTCAGGCCAGGCGCGGTGGCTCACGCCTGTAATCCCAGCACTTTGGGAGGCCGAGGCGGGCGGATCACAAGGTCAGGAGATCGAGACCACGGTGAAACCCCGTCTCTACTAAAAATACAAAAAATTAGCCGGGCGCGGTTGTGGGCGCCTGTAGTCCCAGCTACTCGGGAGGCTGAGGCAGGAGAATGGCGTGAACCCGGGAGGCGGAGCTTGCAGTGAGCCGAGATCGCGCCACTGCACTCCAGCCTGGGCGACAGAGCGAGACTCCGTCTCAAAAAAAAAAAAAAAAAAAAAAAAAAAAAAAAAAAGAAAACCTGTCTCTACTGAAAGTACAAAAATTAGCTAGACGTGGTGGCAGGCACCTGTAAGCTACTTCGGAAGCTGAGGCAGGAGAATCGCTAGAACCTGGGAGGCAGAGGTTGCAGTGAGCCAAGATTGCACCATGGCACTCTAGCCTAGGTGACAGAACAAGGCTCCATCTCAAAAAAAAAAAAGAAAAGAAAAAAAAAGAAAGGGAGGGAGAAAATGAAATACATAAAAAAGAACAGATAGGGAATACAGTGAAAGAACATAACGTGTAGTCCTGGAAGGAAAGGAGAGAGAAAATGAGACAGAAGCAACATTTCAAGGGATAATGGCTAAGAATTTTTCAAAATTGATGAAAGACTTACAGTTTTAAGAATCATTGTAAACCTCACATAAGATAAATAAAAACTGATAGTAAAATTCTGCTGAAAGGCAAAGAGAAGATTGAAAGCAAACCAAGTGACAGAGTAGGTGAGGAGAGATTATCCTCGAAGAATGAATCATAAGACTGACAGCTAACTTCTTGAAAGAAATAATAGAAGACAGAAGAATAAAGTCTTTGAATTTTGGAATTCTATCCCTAGCAAAAACAACTATCAAGAATGACAAGGAAACAAAGACATTTTCAGGTAAACAACAGCTGAGAGAATTTACCAGAAGCATCCCTGTAATGAAGGGAACACCAAAGAACATTCTCGGGCAAGAGAAAAATGACTCAGATTTTTAGAGATGGGGCAGGAAATGGAGAGCAGGAGAAATGGGGTAAATAAATGAGTAAATCCAAATGAATGTTGTTCTTCAAAAACTGATATTAATGCTATGCTTTGGGATTTGAAAACATAATTGTTTAAAGTCTCAACAAAAATGAGGAGGGATCTAAACAAAATTAAAGTATTATAAAGTCGTTTGCATTTTGAAGTAAAAGTGTTAATGATGTTAGCTTCTTTTTATAAAATTAAATTTTTTTTTTTTTTCAGTAAGAGTCTTGCTCTGTTACCCAGGCTGGAGTGCAGTGGTCTGACCTCGGCTCACTGCGACCTCTGCCTCCCAGATTCAAGCGATTCTCCTGCCTCAGCCTCCCAAGTAGCGGATTACAGGCACCCATCACCATGCCAGGCTAGTTTTTGTGTTTTCAGTAGAGATGGGTTTCACCATGTTGGCCAGGCTGGTCTCAAACTCCTGGACTCAAGTGATCCACCCACCTTGACCTCCCAAAGTGCTGGGATTACAGGCATGAACCACCGTGCCTGGCCTGCATGGTGTAATTTTTATAACTAAAAAGTAGTGGAAGATAATAAAATGCCAACCTAATGGGAGAAAATTATTTTAAAATACCAACTTAATTCAAAAGAAAGCATAATGGAAGGGGGAAGGAGGTACAGGAGAAGGAACTAGAATAGGCAAGAGAAGCATGAAGCCTAGGAGGATGTAAACCCTAATATATCAAGACATACGTTAACTACATAGCAACTAAATGCTTTTATTTATATATATATATATATATATATATTTTTTTTTTTTTTTTTATTATACTTTAAGTTCTAGGGTACATGTGCACAACGTTCAGGTTTGTTACATATGTATACATATGCCATGTTGGTGTGCTGCACCCATTAACTCGTCATTTACATTAGGTATATCTCCTAATGCTATCCCTCCCCCCACCCCCACAATAGGACCCGGTATGTGATGTTCCCCTTCCTGTGTCCAAGTGTTCTCATTGTTCAATTCCCACCTATGAATGAGAACATGCGGCATTTGGTTTTCTGTTCTTGCAATGGTTTGCTGAGAATGATGGTTTC
Source organism: Macaca mulatta (assembly GCF_049350105.2). Lineage (NCBI taxonomy): Eukaryota > Metazoa > Chordata > Mammalia > Primates > Cercopithecidae > Macaca > Macaca mulatta. Next base: position 175,206,524 of record NC_133409.1, read on the forward strand.
TAGCTGCAACCATGTCCCTACAAAGGACACGAACTCATCCTTTTTGATGGCTGCATGGTATTCCATGGTGTATATGTGCCACATTTTCTTCATCCAGTCTGTCACTGATGGACATTTGGGTTGATTCCAAGTCTTTGCTATTGTGAATAGTGCTGCAGTAAACATATGTGTGCATGTGTCTTTATAACAGCATGACTTATAATCTTTGGGTATATCCCCAGTAATGGGATGGCTGAGTCAAATGGTATTTCTAGTTCTAGATCCTTGAGGAATCGCCACACTGTTTTCCACAATGGTTGAACTAGTTTACAGTCCCATCAACAGTGTAAAAGTGTTCCTATTTCTCCACATCCTCTCCAGCACCTGTTGTTTCCTGATTTTTTAATGATTGCCATTCTAACTGGTGTGAGATGGTATCTTATTGTGGTTTTCGTTTGCATTTCTCTGATGGCAAGTGATGATGAACATTTTTTCATGTGTCTGTTGGCTGTATGAATGCCTTCTTTTGAGAAGTATCTGTTCATATCCTTTGCCCACTTTTTGATGGGGTTGTTTTTTCCTTGTAAATTGGATTGAGTTCTTTATAGGTTCTAGATATTAGCCCTTTGTCAGATGAGTAGATTGCAAAAATTTTCTCCCATTCTGTAGGTTGCCTGTTCACGCTGATGGTAGTTTCTTTTGCTGTGCAGAAGCTCTTTAGTGTAATTAGATCCCATTTGTCAATTTTGGCTTCTGTTGCCATTGCTTTTGGTGTTTTAGACATGAAGTCCTTGCCCATGCCTATGTCCTGAATGGTATTACCTAGGTTTTCTTCTAGGATTTTTATGGTTTTAGGTCTAACATTTAAGTCTCTAATCCATCTTGAATTAATTTTCGTATAAGGAGTAAGGAAAGGATCCAGTTTCAGCTTTCTACATATGGCTAGGCAGTTTTCCCAGCACCATTTATTAAATAGGGAATCCTTTCCCCATTTCTTGTTTTTTCAGGTTTGTCAAAGATCAGATGGTTGTAGATGTGTAGTATTATTTCTGAGGGCTCTGTTCTGTTCCATTGGTCTGTATCTCTGTTTTGGTACCAGTACCATGCTGTTTTGGTTACTGTAGCCTTATAGTATAGTTTGAAGTCAGGTAGCGTGATGCCTCCAGCTTTGTTCTTTTGGCTTAGGATTGTCTTGGCAATGCAGGGTTTTTTTGATTCCATATGAACTTTAAAGCATTTTTTCCCAATTCTGTGAAGAAAGTCATTGGTAGCTTAATGGGGATGGCATTGAATCTATAAATTACCTTGGGCAGTATGGCCATTTTCACAATATTGATTCTTCCTATCCATGAGCATGGTATGTTCTTCCATTTGTTTGTGTCCTCTTTTATTTCACTGAGAAGTGATTTGTAGTTCTCCTTGAAGAGGTCCTTTACATCCCTTGTAAGTTGGATTCCTAGATATTTTATTCTCTTTGAAGCTATTGTGAATGGGAGTTCATTCATGATTTGGCTGTTTGTCTGCTACTGGTGTATAAGAATGCTTGTGATTTTTGCACATTGATTTTGTATCCTGAGACTCTGCTGAAGTTGCTTATCAGCTTAAGGAGATTTTGGGCTGAGACAATGGGGTTTTCTAAATATACAATCATGTCATCTGCAAACAGGGACAATTTGACTTCTTCTTTTCCTAAATGAATACCCTTGATTTCTTTCTCTTGCCTGATTGCCCTAGCCAGAACTTCCAACACTATGTTGAATAGGAGTGGTGAGAGAGGGCATCCCTGTCTTGTGCCAGTTTTCAAAAGGAATGCTTCCAGTTTTTGCCCATTGAGTATGATATTGGCTGTAGGTTTGTCATAAATAGCTCTTATTATTTTGAAATACTTTCCATCAATACCGAATTTATTGAGAGGTTTTAGCATGAAGGGCTGTTGAATTTTGTCAAAGGCCTTTTCTGCATCTATTAAGATAATCATGTGGTTTTTGTCTTTGGTTTTGTTTATATGCTGGATTACGTTTATTGATTTGCGTATGTTGAACCAGCCTTGCATCCCAGGGATGAAGCCCACTTAGTCATGGTGGATAAGCTTTTTGATGTGCTGCTGGATGCGGTTTGCCAGTATTTTATTGAGGATTTTTGCATCGATGTTCATCGATCTAAAATTCTCTTTTTTTGTTGTATCTCTGTCAGGCTTTGGTATCAGGATGATGTTGGCCTTGTAAAATGAGTTAGGAAGGATTTCCTCTTTTTCTATTGATTGGAATAGTTTCAGAAGGAATGGTACCAGCTCCTCCTTGTACCTCTGGTAGAATTCAGCTGTGAATCCATCTGGTCCTGGACTTTTTTTGGTTGGTAGGCTATTAATTATTGCCTCAGTTTCAGAGCCTGCTATTGGTCTATTCAGGGATTCAATTTCTTCCTGGTTTAGTCTTGGGAGAGTGTAAGTGTCCAGGAAATTATCCATTTCTTCTGGATTTTCTAGTTTATTTGCATAGAGGTGTTTATAGTATTCTCTGATGTAGTTTGTATTTCAGTGGGGTTGGTGGTGATATCCCCTTTATCATTTTTTATTGCATCTATTTGATTCTTCTCTCTTTTCTTCTTTATTAGTCTTGCTAGCGGTCTATCAATTTTGTTGATCTTTCAAAAAACCAACTCCTGGATTCTTTGATTTTTTGGAGGGTTTTTTGTGTCTCTGTCTCCTTCAGTTCTACTCTGATCTTAGTTATTTCTTGCCTTCTGCTAGCTTTTGAATGTGTTTGCTCTTGCTTCTCTAGTTCTTTTAATTGTGATGTTAGGGTGTCAATTTTAGATCTTTCCTGCTTTCTCTTGTGGGCGTTTAGTGCTATAAATTTCCCTCTACACACTGCTTTAAACGTGTCCCAGAAGATTCTGGTATGTTTTATCTTTGTTCTCATTGGTTTCAAAGAACATCTTTATTTCTGCCTTCATTTCGTGATGTACCCAGTAGTCATTCAGGAGCAGGTTGTTCAGTTTCCATGTAGTTGAGTGGTTTTGATTGAGTTTCTTAGTCCTGAGTTCTAGTTTGATTGCACTGTGGTCTGAGAGACAGTTTGTTATAATTTCTATTCTTTTACATTTGCTGAGGAGTGCTTTACTTCCAACTATGTGGTAGATTTTGGAATAAGTGCGATGTGGTGCTGAGAAGAATGTATATTCTGTTGATTTGGGGTGGAGAGTTCTGTAGATGTCTATTAGGTCCGCTTGGTGCAGAGCTGAGTTCAATTCCTGGATATCCTTGTTAACTTTCTGTCTCGTTGATCTGTCTAATGTTGACAGTGAGGTGTTAAAGTCTCCCATTATTATTGTATGGGAGTCTAAGTCTCTTTGTAAGTTTCTAAGGACTTGCTTTATGAATCTGGGTGCTCCTGTATTGGGTGCATATATATTTGGGATAGTTAGCTCTTCCTGATGCATTGATCCCTTTACCATTATGTAATGGCCTTCTTTGTCTCTTTTGATGTTTGATGGTTTAATGTCTGTTTTATCAGAGACTAGTATTGCAACCCCTGCTTTTTTTTGTTTTCCATTTTCTTGGTAGATCTTCCTCCATCCCTTTATTTTGAGCCTATGTGTGTCTCTGCATGTGAGATGGATCTCCTGATTACAGCAAACTGATGAGTCTTGACTCTTTACCAATTTGCCAGTCTGTGTCTTTTAATTGGCCCATTTAGTCCATTTACATTTAAGGTTAATATTGTTATGTGTGAACTTGATCCTGTCATTGTGATATTAGTTGGTTATTTTGCTCGTTAGTTGATGCAGTTTCTTCCTAGCATCGATGGACTTTACATTTTGACATGTTTTTACAATGGCTGGTACTTGTTGTTCCTTTCCATGTTTAGTGCTTCCTTCAGGATCTCTTGTAGGGCAGGCCTGGTGGTGACAAAATCTCTAAGCATTTGCTTGTCTGTAAAGGATTTTATTTCTCCTTCACTTATGAAACTTAGTTTGGCTGGATATGAAATTCTGGGTTGAAAATTCTTTTCTTTAAGAATGTTGAATATTGGCCCCCACTCTCTTCTGGCTTGGAGAGTTTCTGCCGAGAGATCTGCTGTTAGTCTGATGGGCTTCCCTTTGTGTGTAACCTGACCTTTCTCTCTGGCTGCCCATAACATTTTTTCCTTCATTTCAACTTTGGTGAATCTGACAGTTATGTGTCTTAGAGTTGCTCTTCTCGAGGAGTATCTTTGTGGTGTTCTCTGTATTTCCTGAATTTGAATGTTGGCCTGCCTTACTAGGTTGGGGAAGTTCTCCTGGATGATATCCTGCAGAGTGTTTTCCAACTTGGTTCCATTTTCCCTGTCACTTTCAGGCAGACCGATCAGACGTAGATTTGGTCTTTTCACATAATCCCATATTTCTTGGAAGTTTTGTTCATTTCTTTTTACTCTTTTTTCTCTACACTTCTCACTTCATTTCATTCATTTGACCTTCAATCACTGATACTCTTTCTTCCAGTTGATCGAGTCGGTTACTGAAGCTTGTGCATTTGTCACGTCGTTCTCATGTTATGGTTTTCATCTCTATCAGTTCTTTTAAGGTCTTCTCTGCATTGATTATTCTAGTTATCCATTCATCAATTCTTTTTCAAGGTTTGTCCTTTCTTTGTGCTGGTTATGTAGTTCCTCCTTTAGCTCTGAGAAGTTTGATCTACTGAAGCCTTCTTCTCTCAACTTGTCAAAGTCAATCCACTAACATATTACAAATGCTATCAAGGATTAATGTACAGAATAAGATTAGGACCAGTCCTGCCTTGTAGGATCAGGGATTTTTTTTTTTAAGGAGTCGACCTGTGAATTGGTCTTATGATTTGCCATTGTGAAAGTTGTCAGAATCAAAATGGAGTCATTTGTGTTAAAAACCCTGACAAATAGAGCTGAGGAAGGCCATGAATGCAGGGCACTCATGCATGAATGCCTGATAACAAGAACTACCACAAAAGACTTTGCAAAAACCACAACCCTGTACAAATGCCATTGCAACCCTAACACACACAAAAACACTTCTGTCAAGACGTCTGCCTAGCAACTGCCTGTCTAGCCTCAGACTGGCACCATCCTTGCTATTGATCCTTGTAGCCATGGATAATTATCTCAAAACAATTATGTAATCCTCATTTTCCTTTAAAAGCCTTTTAAATCTGGTTTTTAAATTAATCTCCCTGAATTAGCACATACTTGACTATGGCACGCATATTCCCATTACAACCCCTATTCCCAAATAAACATAATTGTCTTTTAGAGAGTCTCCCTCTCTGTTTGTTCTTTAGATTGGCACTTTTCAACAAGTGAAAAAGAGGGAGAGGGATGTTGTATTAGTCTGTTCTCACATTGTTATAAAGAAATTCCTGAAACTGGGTAATTGATAAAGAAAAGAGGCTTAATTGGCCCACAGTTCCACAGGCTGTACAGGGAGTGTGATGCTGGCATCCGCTCAGCTTCTGGGGAAGCCTCAGGAAACTTACAATTCTGGCAGAAGGCGAAGCGGGAGCAGGCATGTCTTACATGGCCAGAGCAGGAGCAAGAGAGAGAAGGGGGAGGTGCCACACACTTTTAAACAACCAGGTCTCATGAGCACTCACTATTGTGACAAAAGCACTAAGGGCCCTGTGGTGTTAAACCATGAGAAACCACCGCCGTGATCCAATCACCTCCTACCAGGCCCTACCTCCAGCACTGGGGATTACATTTCAACATGAGATTTGAGTAGGGACATGGAGCCAAACCATATCAGATGTTCTACGTAGAAAGAGCATGAAATGAACAAAGTTTAAAAATGCATGCATATCAACTCAGCCACTCAAAAGATAATGAGAAAACTCAATACTTTACACATTTTGCATCAGTGCTAAAGACTGCTGAGAGGAAGGTCTGCCTCCAGTGGGCATGAGTAAAAATAGAATCATCAGAAGTTTTCCTTTTTAATCCTAAACTCCATGCCTAGTGCTACAGTCTGAGTATTTGCATCCCTTTTTCTGTAATATGTGGGTAGGTTTGTTTTCATATGTTGGTAACTTAAATTCTCTGAAGAGAGACACCTCATCAGAGTGTGATGAGTCTTACCTTGATCAAAGTCATGTTCACTGGCTGTCATACACATATTTTCAGCGAGTTTTTGGCTGGCTAAGGTGAGGTTTAGCTAGATTCTTTAGGCTTGGGTGAGGACTGCATGCTTTGATTGTAGCAGTTTTGTCATTAGTCTCTTGGTCACATGTTGCATTCACATGTTGAAATCCTAAGCCCCTGGCCAGGAGAGGTGGCTCACGCCAGCACTTTGGGAGGCCAAGATGGGTGGATCACCTGATGTCAGGAGTTTGAGGCTAGCCTGCCCAACATGGCAAAACCTGTCTCTACTGAAAATACAAAAATTAGCCCGGCGTGGTCACGCATGGCTGTAGACCTAGCTACTTGGGAGACTGAGGCAGGAGAATCACTTGAACACAGGAGGTGGAGGTTGCAGTGAGCTGAGATCGTGCCGCTGCACTTCAGCCTGGCCAACAGAATGAGGCTCCATCTCAAAGAAAAGAAAAGAAAAGAAAAGAAAAATCCTAAGCCCCAGGGTGACAGTATGAGGAGGTAAGGCCTTTGGGAGATGTCTAGATTATAAGGGTGGAGACCTCGTGAATGGGATTTGTGCCCTTATAAAAGATAGCTGCCTTCCCCCTTCCACCACATGAGGACACAGTGAGAAGGTGCCATCTGTAAACCAGAAAGCAGCTCTCACCAGACAACAAATCTGTCAGGGCCTTGATCTTGGACTTGCCAGCCTCCAGAACTGTGAGCAATAAATTTCTCTTTTCTATAAGCCACCCAAATCATAGTATCCTGTCATAACAGCTTAAATTGACTAAGACACCTGGATCTTAACTTCTTTAGAGTAGATTTATTTTATATGTTCTGTAGTAGCTAAGCACTAACAGAAGTAAATATTTAAATCACAAAATTATGCGTATCTTTAGGGGAAAATGTGAGCACTTCTGTGTCCCCATTTACAGTCTGCTCTCCAGATGTTGATGACGCTTCCCAAAGCACAGCAAGAAACACACCTAGTCCATGGCTTTCTGGGTTTCTGTCTGCTCACACTGCTGACTCCAGCACTACCATCCCCACTTGCAAGCTGGGACATCCCCTAGATAATTCTTCAAATGAGTGGGCAGTTCTTTCACTAAACTGACATTGAGAGGAGACACTGCGGTCCTATTTTGTGTGTGCCTCTGCTGTCACATTTAACACAGGGCTCTGTAGTCATCTACTGAGGTGTCTGTCTCTCTGACTAGACTAAGGCTTGTGGTGAGGCCCATCATATTCATGTTGTCCTCTGCCAAGCACAGTGGGAGGCAAAGGGCATGCCCCACAGGTGCTTAACATGCATTTGCTGAAAGAAAGTGCAGGTGGTAAGTGGCCCTAATAGTGGAGCTGTGGCATCAGTGCAGCTGATCTTTAGTTCCATGAGGCAGTGGACTGACGAGAGGAGCATTTGTCATCCAAATGAAGACACCTTTTGAGCATGAAAGTGGGCGTCACTAATACATATGGCAGGACGAACCCAGGATTTTCTGGAGGAAACAGAGGTATGGTCACCTTCTTACGACTGTCAACACAGGATTACTACAAGGTGTCTGTGAGTCACCCTAGGAAGCCCTGTCTCCCCTGTGTTCCCAGTCCAGAGCAAGCTTAGGGAACACTCTTGTACATTCTGGATCTCTGGAAGCAAAGGTTGCCCTGGGACTAGAGTTGGTTTCCTCCACCTGCATTTCCCCAAGAATCCTAATGGTGACACACTGTGTTTTCAACAGTTGAGCTCCCATCTCTTGTAGAATCTGTGGGTTCCTGCTAAATCACCAGAGTGTGGTGTTGGTGCACCTGGTGTGAGCCATCACAGTGACCCATGCAGGTGATGAGAGGCAGGGCTTTGTGGCTGCTTGGTTGCCGTGGCCAGTGTTTACGTGACAGCACCACGCTGTGCTTGCAGGGAACACACGTGTGGTACAGCATGCTCTCCCTCTGCCCTGATCTTCTGCTTCAGAGACAGGACCTTCCCCAGAGCAGGGTTTCCATCCTCCTTCTCTGTCTACACTAGGGGAAAGCTTGGTGTTTTTTTATCTCACTCCCAGCGCTGCCGAGCCACAGACGGGGTGGTTTCCCTGATGGCATGGGGATAAGTTCAGGAGACAATAAACGTCTTGGTAGACAGAAGACTTCCTAAAATATGTAGTCTGACGAAAAGGGAGATGAATGACAAAGATATAAATTTGCAATGAAAGAAAACAGTACCCCCAGCACCAAAAAATACTTTCCATGCTATGTAAGTCATGCATAAACATTACAGCCGATTCACATTTGATAAACTATTAACTTCCCCATTTCTCTGATAGGAAGGCTGTGGAGTGAGATAAAGCAGGATTGCACTATGGAGGACAAACATCTCGGCATCCAGTATACTTCAAAATGTTTCTTTTTTTTGTTTTCGAGACTGGCTGCTATTTCCTCCATGCCTCTTGTTTATTAACGTGTTGACTCATCTAGAGCCCAGCGCCTTGTTCCACACCAGAGAGATGGACTTGTGCCTCTGCCAAGTGGAGTCGGCTCGAGAGATAACAGCCAGCGACAACAATGGTCTTCCTCAGTCCCTCGGCCAAAAAAACCTTTGGCACAGCGGGCTGAGAATAACTTATCATCAGTGCCCTGGAAGGCTCTGAAGTTCTGGGAGCACGGAGTGGTGGTTTGCCAGACAGAGATAACAGGCAGGATGCCGCGGAGAGCCAGACGTGCTCCGAACTCAGGGCCCCACCTGGCAGACGCAGAAAAGGAAAAAGGGATGAAGCAGCCAATTCGCACATGGTTTCCTGGTTGCCCAGTCCATGCTGTCAACATGATCCAACATTCTGAGGTTTGCCAAAAGGATCTCATTTACTCCTGGGTCATGTAAAGAGTACTTAATTTCCCCCCACCACTCCTTGCCGTCACCTTAAGAGTACTTAACTTTAAAAAAAAAAAAAAAAAAAGAATGCAAGCAGCTCATCTTGAAGAGTTTGCTCACTTTCCATTGCTCTTGGGAAAAAAAATGCATGATTATCTGACAAGGTGAGGGTTTGATTGTCACATAAATCATTCTCTCGATGGTTGACACATCCTTGACTCTCAAAGGATGGGGTTGATAACCTAGAGAGGCAATTGACAATAGCCTAGGACTGGACCTGCTTGTTTTGAGCTGCCTAAAGAGCCTCTGAAACTAGCGTTAATTGTTCCACTCACTAACCTTGCCTTCATGAGGTAGGAGGCGGAACTCAACTCAGGAGACAGGGCTCAGACACTGAACCAAATTAAGGACTAGCTAAAAGAGGACCAGGGCGGAAGCAGCTTCGCATAAGGCATGCCCACCTGTGTGCCATGTCAGTTTACCATTGCCATGTCAACATCCGGGTGTTACCGCTCCTTTCCATGGCAATGGTCCGATGACCCAAAAGTTACTACCCCTTTCCTAGAAATTTCTGCATCAACCATCCCTTAATCTGCATATAATTAAAAGTGGGTATAAATACGACTGCAAAGCTGCCCTGAGCGGCTTCTCTCTGCTTATGGGGTTGCCCGGATATGCAGGAGCAGTCCTGGAGGTATGACACTGCTGCTTCAGTTAAGCTGTTTTTGTCTACCTCCAGCATACCCTTGAATTCTTTCCTGGGCAAAGCCAAGAACCCTTGTGGGCTAAGTCCCACTTTGGGGCTCACCTGCCTTATACCATTTAGATGCAGAGATGGGCTACACTGCTTTGGAGCCTTCTTTAGCCCAAGTCATTAGATGCACAGGTAAACATCACCTTTAAAGATTCTGTTGTAAACTTGTGATAAAAATGCCTTTCATAGTCTCATAGACATATTTTATAATAACTAAACTAGTGATTGTTTTCATTACAAGCTCAGTATTGTACTATACATCACTTAACTGCTAAAGTACAGTGTAAGTCCTGAATGGCAATGTCAGTGTTATTAACCATTATTAATTCAGGGACAGTGGGGAGTAAGGAAGATGAGTTCTGTTTCATCATTTTTCAAAGTCACAGAGCTTGTTCTTCAACAGTGACTCAAAGCAAATTTCATAACCTGCTTTTTTATAAGAATTTTGATACATAGTTAATATTTACCTAATGACTTACAATTCAACATGAAAGCTCCCATGTCAGTACTAAGTAACTTAATTACACCATGTATAAATACAGTACTGTCGGCCCTCCCTACCCTTAGGCTTTGCATCTGCAGATTCAACCAACTGTGTGGATCAAAAATATTCAGAAAAGGCTGGGCGCAGTGGCTCATGCCTGTAATCCCAGCATTTTGAGAGGCCGAGGTGGGTGAATCATTAGGTCAGGAGTTCAAGACCAACCTGGTCTACATGGTGAAACCTTGTCTCTACTAAAAATACAAAAATTGGCCTGACATGGTGATGTGTGCCTGTAATCCCAGCTACTTGGGAGGCTAAGGCAGGAGAATTGCTTGAATCCAGGAGGCGGAGGTTGCAGTGAGCCGAGATCACGCCATTGAATTCCAGCCTGGGCGACAGAGCAAGACTCTGTCTGGAGAAAAAAATAAATTCAGAAAAAAACAATTAAAAAAATAACAATACAATAACAAAAAATAACACGTATAAGCATCAATGCAGCATAACAACTATTTGCATAGCATTTGGACCATATTAAGTATTAGAAGTAATCTAGAGATTTTTAATGGATGCAGGAGGACGTGCATAGATTTTAGGCAAATATAGCGCCATTTTCTATAAGGGATTTGAGCATCTACAGATTTTGGTATCCACTGGAGGTCCTGGAACCAATCCCCATGGATACCAAGGGACGGCTGTATATTTTTTCCCCTTACTTAACACCTATTCACTTTTGGACAGCACTATAAAATAATCAGCATCATCTCCAGAAGTATTTATCAGGCATCTATCATGGTATTGTATTAATTAGGTCATCTACAGAAAGGCAGAATGTTCTTTGCTTCAGATTTTACAGCACCCCTTTTTCATAATATGTGGATAGGTTTGTTTTTAAATGTTGGTAACTTAAACCTCCTGAAAAGAGGGACCTCGTCAGAGTGTGAGTCTTACCTCGATCAAAGCCTGATCGTACAGCCTATTTTCAGCAGGTTTCCAGCAAGTCAAGGTGAAGCTTAGCTAGACTGTTTAGGCTTGGGTAAGGACCACACACTTTGCTTGCAGCATTCTTAGTCTCTTGGTCTAAGCAAGGCTGTGATTCGCCATCTGAACTCAATAGTGCCATTTCTTGCACTGGGTGGTTTGCTAATTTCGCATAGATAACCCAAAGAAATTTCAAGATCAGAAAGAGAGAAGGTTGACTTACTTGTTATAAGGGGATTTTCGTTCACAGAGCCATAAAATATAATCATGAATTTTGTGGATATTGCCTCCTTTGGGCCAGCCATCTAGGGGACAGGTGGGAAGTGATGCCATCGTCTAAAAGCCCTAGGGTTGCAGGTGGCTGCTGGCAAAGCGACCCACCATCCATCCCTTGCTGCATTGGGATCAGGGGCTGTTCCATGAGCTGCTGCCCTGAGAGGCCTCAGTGTTTCTGTTCGTTAACACCAGCTTCTGCATGGAAATCACTCTGAGTATTTACATCCTTTGATATTATTCCCGTTTCCCCCTATTTTCATGTCCATTAAGCTGATACTGTATAGGCTTGATGATAGTGTCTTGTTCTCAGTGATTTTCTTCACACAGTAAAATAGTGCCCAATGGGACAATAAGGTCTCCTTGCTCCATAGAAGGCCTGCATTTTACATGTATATATGAGAAAAAGCTGGTTTCTATTAGTCTACAATGTGTTAAGATGTGGTTAGTGAAAAATTGCCTTCCAAAATTCAGTTAATGTAGAAAATTAAGTGTTTTTTTAGAATTTTCAGACTGCTTATTATAGAATGAAATTGGCCCTTGTCTTATCTCAGCCACTTTACCCCAATCTGGACATTTTATTATAAATACAGTTCTGCTTTCAGACCATCATATTTTTGGAAAAGAAAATTGTGTAAGGTGAAAGTGATTACATTCAACACATTTAAGGCAAATCATCTGAAAGTTAAAAAGAAGTAAAGACAATCTGAATTCCTACCATATTACTGTATTTTCTGAAATTTGAGGTGCACTCAAATTTTTTGCATGCTCCCTTTGCTGAAGTGGAATAATATCTTACAGTGGATATTTATACAGGTGGTCCCTGACTGATGATGGTTCAATTTAATGATTTTTCATTTTTACAGTGGTGTGAAAGTGATAGGCACTCAGTAGAAACTGTACTTCAAATTTTGAAGTTCGCTCTTTCCCTGGGTTAGCAATACCATGTTCTGTACGGTAATCTCTCTGGATGCTGGGCAGCACCAGTGAGCCACAGCTACCAATCAGCCATGCAATCACAAGGCTAAATGACTAATACTCAACAGTGTATTGCATTGCCAGAAGATTTTTGCCCAACTGTAGGATAAGGTGAGTGTTTGAACATGCTTAAGGTAGGCTCGGCTAAGCTATGATGTTTGGTACGTTAGGTGTATTAAATGCATTTTCAACATCTGGTATTTTCAACTTACAATGGGCTTATTGGGATGTAACTCCATTGTAAGTCAAGGAGCATCTGTATTTCATGAGGGAGTGTTCCTTTTCTCTCTAGCTCCCCCAAAGTCTGTCATCATCTTAAAATTAGTGACGTCTTAGAATGAAAGGAATAAAGAGTTTCAAGAATTAAACAGAGATATAATTTTTCTAGATTTCCCCAGAGCCTGTAATTTCACATATTAAAGTTTAAAGATTAAGTTTTTTAATTTTTGATTAAGTGGCTGTGATACATATATTTAATGTCACATATAAGAGTGATCATCCTACTCTACATTTCTTGAAAAAGATGTAAGCAAAATTATTATCCATTATAACATTTAGAATTCCTTAATAACTGACAGTTTGTGACTCAGAATGGTAAGAAATAAAATATAAAATTCAATAATGTTTCCACCTGAAGGTAGGCCTCGGAAATTCCCTATATACCCTGGCAACTATTGTGTAATGCATATGTGCATATACAAGCAATGTGTACAGGCTCTGTGCATTAGGCCATTCTTGCATTGCTATAAAGGAATAACTGAGCCTGGGTAATTTTATAAGGAAAAGAAGTTTAATTGGCTCATGGTTGTGCAGGCTGTACAGGAAGCATGGCACCGGGCATCTACTCTGCTTCTGGGGAAACCTCAGGAAGCTTACAATCATGGTGGAAGGTGAAGGGGGAGCAGGCATCTCACATGGTAAGAGTAGGAGCTCAGGAGACTACTGTACTTATGATTATAGTCTCATTATAAAGGATACAACTCAAGATCAGCCAAATGGAAGAGACTTATAGAGTAAGGTCTGGGAAGGTCCCAGATGGAGAGCATCCATATCCTCCTCCATGGAATCTGAGCACATCACCCTCCCAGGACATCACTGAGTTGTTCACCAAGCAGGAAGCTCTACTGAGTCTTGGTGTCCAGAGATTTTACTGGGGCCTTATCATATAGACATGATTGATTAAATCATTGGCCACAAGATTGAACTCTGTCTCTACCTGTCCCCTCCTCTCCCTGGAGGTTGGACTGGCTAAGAATTCCAACACTCTAATCACACAGTTGGTCTTTGTGGTGACCAACCTCCATCTTGAAGCTAGGGGCTACCATGGATCACCTCATTAGCATAACAATTCCTGTCATTCAAGAAGTTCCAAGGGCTTTTGAAGTTCTGCCCCAGGAACAGGGAACGAAGACTAGATCTGTGGTCTCCATTATACCACGTTATACAGATTTTGTATAAGGTTCTCATTAGTGACTCTCTTACCTTTCTACTGGCTTCCTTATAGGCTACTGTAATCTTGCAGTATATCTTGCTGTCATCTCAACTTCAGCAAATTTAAAGTTATGCTTAGCGTCATGTCCCAAATTAGCTTCCCAAGTTCCCCATGATCAATAAAAACCACCTCGCTCCTGGGCATTAGAGCTCCAAAGTTTAGGTTAACCCTTGACTCTCTCTTATTATTAACATTTTCTATAAATCTTGTCTGACTGCATTATTTAGATTACTCTCTAGCCTTTTTGAACATACTTCTGCTTATTAAGTGTTAAAAATCCCAAAGCAAACAAAGCAGTTAGAATCTGGGTCATGTTAAGCTCTATACACTTCTTTACTTGTCCTTTCTCCCAGAGATTCCAGTATGTCAAGAATTTCTGGACTAGATTTTAGTTGTATTGCAAGTACACATTTAGTCATCCTCAGCCCATCTGAATCTAAGATCACCAGTAGTGTTTGAGGGAACTGCTCCCTGGGTCCTCAACAAACTGCCACTAGATATCTTGCAAAGCAGGTTTTTGCATTTAAACCTGGAGGGTGGCTGCGTAGAATGGGAGTGGCAGGAAGACTTGGCAGATAGTAGGTGGTTGCAGGTTACAAACAAGCTAATCTCTTTTTTCCTTTTCTTTCTTGTTTTTCTTTGTTCATCTATTCTATACATCCCTCAAAGCAACATTTCCTGGCCTACTTCTTTAGTGTATCCATTCACTCATTTGAACCTTTGTTTATTCATTTATCCAGTCTCGACTACCTCTTCCAGGCCAGGTACTGTTCTAGCATCAGGATGGAGCAGTGTTTAACAAAACATGGCACCCATCCTCTGCAAAATCCCACTCTAGAGGCTGAGGCAACAGATAAGTATACAGATACACAAGATAACTTTCGATTGTGATAAAGACTATAAAAACAATGTTAGGCTAAGGTGATAGAGAGTGATGGGAGGTGGTGTGTAGCTTAGGTCAGAAAGAGAAGACCTTTCTGAGGAGGCAGCATTTGATCTTAAGTCAAGTTCTGAAATCAGAGAAATTGGGCCAAAATTTGTCCAGCTTGAGTTTGCTATTCACATCAGGAAAGCCTTCTGCCTTGAGAGCCCTGACATCCTTTCTGGGGGCCAGTGTGATAAAACCACACCACCAATTTACTACATCCTACCCTTGTATGGCCCCCAGAAGCTCTTTTGAGGACACTACGGGGACCAGTGTCCCCAAAAGAACTCCTGGGGGCCATATGAGTTTCCTGCTGAAGTGATAGCTCAGGATTGAGCCTTTTTGATGCTGCTCCTTTACATTCCACGGCTCAGCCTCTCACTGCCTCCCTTTCCCTCTCCCTCCCCTTCTCTCTTCCTAACTAAACCTTCCTGTTTACATAGGGTGGCGAGTGAGTCTATTTTTATGGCACACAGGCCACAGGCAGCCTGGCTGCCCTCCATGAGGCCCTTCTGCTTTCAGGCCTCTTGGTGGGGAGCGCACCTCTGGGGATTCATCCCCACCAGCACTGCAGTGACAGTGACCTGGGAAGTACGCTGGGGGCCAGGAGCACTCGCAGGCATTTGCTGCTTTTTTATAGGCAGCCCCTGGGTGACTGAATGCCGTATTATTAAGTCATGCAGGGGGAAAACAATCACTTTTGGACTGAGACCAAATATGAGTATGTTCAACACCAAAGGCAACTTGCTCCGAATATTTTATAAAGATATTTTTTTTTAAGTCTCAACTGTGGCTTAAAGATACATTTTTTGTTGTAGTCCTTAATAGCAACTCATCTGAAATACGGGTATGTCCATTTCTAGTCAACTGCATCGATACATCAGAATAATGTGTTTAATCCAACTTAATGTAATCGATTATAAAATACTTGTATGCAAATCCTTTTGTCTAGAAGTTCCAAAAATTCCTCTGACTTCCTGTTCTGGTCCTTCCACTCACCTTGTGCTCACCATTCCCCATGCCATCCTGGGCTATCACTTTGTATGGCCTGGCAAGACTCTCGCTCCCTTCTTCCCCATCTCACTCATTACACTGAGAAATGGAAGTGGAGAGAAATAGAAATGTACACAGCACTCCCACTGGCATAGCCTAAGGATAAGCTGGGATTCCTTTCAGGTGTTTCTCCTTTCAGCTCCTGCCAAACTGATAGCTATACCCTGATGAATTCACACAGGAAGTTAGAAAGTCAACAGGAATTTCTCCCAAGCCAGAACACTACCCTAGCTATACTACTAGGGTATCGCCTGCTCTATAAAGACTTCATTAACCACTCATCAGGAATAGCCTGCTCGTGAATAATGAAAAGTTGCCTGTAGAAAACATATTACACCCGAGAGAATCAATAGTATCAGTGCAAGAAAATAGAAATAGACAGCAATTCCCAACACTGCTCTATCAACAGGGTCTTAAGGCTCCAGGTAGAGCCCCCCCCCCCCCCGTGCTCCAGGTTCATTCACTCCTGGGGCTCTTGGTTCCAATATTGGACACTTCTGGCTATTAGAGAGTTCTTTCTTTTACTGGGCTGAAATTTCTCTCTGTGCACTGGAAGTAGTTGTGCATCTGATGGGACGCATGGCAAGTAGACAGGCTACAGAATCTTTCATGTATCACATCCCTAGATGGAACACGTTGATTTCAGTGAAGATTTTTATATCAAGTTTTGCAAATTCCCTCACCAACCTGCTTTTCCTCCTTCTGAATTCTTTCTAATTTGTCTCTGCCTCTCAAATTGTGATGCTTCAACCTTCTTCTTTCAGTACCCTCTCACTTGCTTTCAACCTCCCTCTTCCCTTCGATCCTGATCCCTTTTGGCTCCTTTTCCTCTGATGGGAATACTGGAATGGTATCCACTAGGTGATACCCCTACCTGAGAAGTTTAGCTGTATGGTACTCCTGTTATGTATTCCTAAAGACACTGATGGTGCGTGTGTGGATCTGAATCTATATATTTGATGGGGTTGGTAATTCCTGTGTATTTTTCTCTGTACTTGCAAACCCAGGGAGGGCAGGCATAGGACTGTACTAGGAGCATCTGCCTTCCCAGACAGAACTCATCCAAATGTCCCAAGACAATAGTAATAACATTACATACTTATGTTGAGGACTTATTTGATAACAGCTACTGTCTTTTTTGGGGGGTGGTGGACAGAGTCTCGCTCTGTCGCCCAGGCTGCAGTGCAGTGGCATGATCTTGGCTCACTGCAACCTCCACCTCCCAGTTTCAAGAGATTCTCCTGCCTCAGCCTCCCGAGTAGCTGGGACTACAGGTGCCCATCATCATACCTGGCTAATTTTTGTATTTTTAGTAGAGGTGGGGTCTCACCATGTTGGCCAGGCTAGTGTCGAACTCCTGATCTCAAATGATCCACCCACCTTGGCCTCCCAAAGTACTGGGATTACAGGCATAAGCCACCACATTTGGCCAACAGCCACTGTTTTAAAAGCATCACATAGGTTTCCTCATTTAATGTAGCCTTCACAAACTTACACAGTAGACAGGAAGCTATGGCTCAGAATGGTTCCATAGCTGACCCAAGGCTGTGCAGCCAGTGTGGTGGACCCAGGATTAGAATCCACCTCACAGCTGCTGTGACATCCTGCAGCCAGTATTTTGGTGTTTGTTATGGTGTTATCTTAGTCAGTTTGGGTGCTATAACAAAATGCCATAAACTGGGTGGCTTATAAACAGCAGAAATTTATATCTCACAGTTCTGGAAGGTAGAAGTCCAAGGTCAAGGGACCAGCAGATTGAGTGCCTGGTGAAGGGCCACTTCCTGGTTTGCAGATGGTGGCTTTTTGCTGTGCCCTCATACGATACAAAGGCAAACAAGCCCCGTCTTCTGTAAGGGCCCTAGTCTCATTCATGAGGACACAAATCCTCCTCATGGCCTAATCACCTCTTAATACCATCACATTGGGGATTAGGCTTCAACATAGGAATTTTGGGGGCACACAAATGTTCAGACCATAGCAGGTGTCTAATATAAATTATTTGTGGATTTACTCATAGTTAAATTAACCAAAACCTAACCTGTCTTCCAATTTTATCCATTTTGAGTATCTGAGGAATTTTAAGCAAAGACTCAAAATGTTTCTAAAGTCAATTTGTTAAGTGAAAATCTGTGGATTTGGCTATATGAAGGTGTGTGCTTGTATTCTTCATGCTTGTGCTCTTAGCATGGTTTGCACTGTAATTATTATAAGCACATCAAAATTGTATACATGTCTTTCCTACACAATGAGCTGTAACAGAATGGCTGCTTTTTGTGTTTTTAAATAAACTTTATTGAGGTACAATTTATGTACAATAAAATGTGTACACTTAACAGTTCGATGAGTATTGACAAATGTATAAATCCATGTACCAGCACCCTAGTCGAGGTACAGAACATTTCCATCCATCCAGAAAGCTGCGAGAAGTAGAATCATGCATACATAAGTGGAATATTTATATCTGACCTCTTTCACTCAGCCTGTTTTTGAGATTCATCTGTGTTGTTCTGTGTATCAACAGTACTTTTATTGTTATTGTTGAGTAGCATTTTATTACTATATGAACATACCACAACTTGTGTATGCATTCACTCACTGATAGACATTCGAGTTGTTCTTGTTTCTACCTTTTGGCTATTTTAAATTAAGCTGCTGTGAATATTCATAGACAAGTCTTTTGTGGATGTGTTTCCATCTCTTTTTTGCAAAATCCTGGGGGCAGATTTGCTAAGTGATATGTTAAGTGCATCCTTAACTTTGTAAGAAACTGCCAAACATTTCCAAAGTGGATGTTTTATTTTATATCCCCACCAGCGGTACAGGAGAGTTTCAGTTGCTCCACATCCTTGCCAACACTTGGTATTGGTAGTCTTTTTTTTTTTTTTAAGTATCAAGTATGCACTGAAAGATACATCAACATTAATACAGAAGAAATGGAGTCAAATCATTTAATCAAAATAATATAATAATATAATTCTGGCCGAGTGTGCTGGCTCACGCCTGTAATCCCATCACTTTGGGAGGCTGAGGTGGGCAGATCACGAGGTCAGGAGATCGAGACCATCCTGGCTAACACGGTGAACCCCATCTCTACTAAAAATACAAAAAGAATTAGCCAGGTGTGGTGGCGGGCGCCTGTAGTCCCAGCTACTCAGGAGGCTGAGGCAGGAGAATGGCATGAAACCGGGAGGTGGAGCTTGCAGTGCGCCAGGATAGCACCACTGCACTCCAGCCTGGGCAACAGAGTGAGACTGCATCTCAAAAAAATAAAAAATAAAAATAAAAATCATGTAATTATACATCTCAGGAAATTGGGAGCTAGAAACTTGGCAGGGGCTTCCACATTATGTAACAATTTCTATAGCTGCAATGAACTTAAGAAAAATACACTTAAACATTTATTAACGTATGCTTTGCCTGGAAGGAGTCTAGCAAAAACAACAAATCTTAAATGTATACATTTGATCAAAGTGTTAATGACTTTTCCCAACGCTTCCCATTCACCTTCACCCTAGAGAGAGTTCTGACTTGGCTCATTTAATTTCTTCCCTTCCTCAGTCACTCAAAGGGGTGCTTCCATTTCTTGGTCACTTATTTGGACTTTTTTGGTGTCCAGGCAGTAGGAAAAGCAGTTTATTTGAGAGGTAAAAGTGTCATTCAGGCTAGAGCTTGGATAGAACTAATTCTGAGAATGTTCTAGAAAGAGTTATCAGAGTAGCTATAAGTATGAAAAAAGTAGACAGCAGAAAATTATTGTGGCAGACTATATACATTACCTTCTCATCATAAAAACAAAGCACTCATTGTTTTTCCTGAATTGCCTGGTGATAGATGGGGCGTGTTCTTAACTAAGCACTGCTTTGACAACACAGAGAGATATGGTGCCGTCCTCTTTTCAATAGGAAATGTATATGTGCATATAGTTGTGTATATGTATTTTTCCTATATCAATTATTTATATATATTCATATTCACATCCTCATACATATCTATGTTTTATAACTTGAACCTATTTTTTCAACTTTATTGAGGTATAATTGATAAAAAATTATATAATTCAACTTGTACAGCATGATTTTTGATACATGTATACATTGTGAAATGATTATCACAAGCTAATTAACATATTCGTCACCTCAGATAGTTACCTTTTGTGGGGGGTGTGTGTGTGTGCATGCGTGCCCGTGCAGTGAGAATACTCAAGACCTCCTCTCTTAGCAATTTTCGGGCATATGATGTATTATTATTAACTACAGTTACTGTACTGTACATCAGGTCTCTAGAACTGGTTTTTTTTTTTTTTTTTTGATAGAGTCACTGGAGTGCAGTGGCGTGATCTTGTGATCTTGGCTCACTGCAACCTTTGCCTCCTGGGTTCAAGCAATTCTCCTGCCTCAGCCTCCCAAGTAGCTGGGATTACAGGCGTGCACCACCATACCCAGCTAATTTTTGTATTTTTAGTAGAGACGAGGTTTCACCATGTTGGTCAGGCTGGTCTTGAACTCCTGGTCTCAGGTGATCTGCCTGCCTCAGCCTCTCAAAGTGCTGGGATTACAGGTGTGAGCCACTGTGCCCTGCCAACTTACTCATTTTGTAAGTGAAACTCTGTACCCTTTGACCAACATCTCCCTATTTCCCCCACCCACAACTCCTGGCAACCACCATTCTCCTCTCTGTTTCTATGAGCTGGTTTTTGTTTTAGATTCTGTATATAAATGAGATTATTAGTAGTCTTTTTATTTTTAGCTGTTCTCGGTTCGGTATAATGGTATCTCTTTGTGGTTTTAAGTTGCATTTCTCTGATGACTAAAGATAGTGAGCATCTTTTCATGTTATTTTTGGTCATTTGTACATTTCGGGGGGTAGTGCCAATCTCTTTAGTTTATGGGCTGTGTGGTTGTGTGTTGTTTGTTCCATCGTTGAATAGTAATAGTTATTTATATTTTCTAAATTTAAGTGCTTTGCCAGACTCATTAATTACAAATATTTTCTCCTGGTTGATGGCTTGCCTTTTAATTTTCTCAACAATTAGTTCATGTTTTAAAAAGTCATATTTAGCAAAATTTAACCAGGCATGGTGGCATGTACCTGTAGTCCCAGCTATTGGGGAGTTTGAGGGGGAGGATCAATTGAGCCGAGTGGCAGAGGTTGCAGTGAGCCATGATGGCATCACTCCTCTCCAGCCTGGGTGACAGTGCAAGACCCTGTCTCAAAACAAAAAAATACTATTTAGTTGCCACGTTGCCTTTATTTCCAATTCTTCATTGCAACTTTATTGAAGTATAGTTGACCACAATACATTGCATATATTTAAGGTGTACAATTTGATGAGTTTTGACATGTATACACCATTGAAACCATCATCACAATCAAGATAATGCACATTTCCTTCAGCTCCCCAGAAAACAGTTTCTTTTGAAGAGCAAAAGTTTTTAATTTTGATGAAGTCCAATTTATCAAACTTTTCTTTTATGGCAAGTGATTTTTATGTTATTTTTGGGAAATCTGTGAAAATCTTTGCCTCAAAGAGCAAAATTTGTCTCCTATAATTTTACTTATATTTTCTTATACTTTCTTCTAAATAATTGTAACTATAGTGTAAATTTTCCCCTTTAGCCACTTATTTGAAAAAGTTTTAAAACATTTTCTAAATAGCTCTTTTTAACCAAAATTTTTAAATTAGTTTTTAATTTTTTTGTTATGATGAAATAATGTGTACTTTTAATTATATTTTTCATTTTTATATGTATTATATATTCGATCTGTATTTTTTGATGAATTGAGCTGTCAAGGCTAATATAGGGATGTTGAAGTGCCTCTCTTTCTCCCTTTTATCCCATTACCCTGTGTTGTGATTTCCGTTGCTGTGGTTCTTTCTAATTTGGTCTTGAGGTCTCCACCTTGAGAGTGGACAAAACCTGGCCGGGCGCGGTGGCTCACGCCTGTAATCCCAGCACTTTAGGAGGCCGAGGCGGGCGGATCACAAGGTCAGGAGATCGAGACCATCCTGGCTAACACGGTGAAGACCCATCTCTACTAAAAACACAAAAAACTAGCCGGGCGAGGTGGCGGGCGCCTGTAGTCCCAGCTACTCGGGAGGCTGAGGCAGGAGAATGGCGGGAACCCGGGAGGCGGAGCTTGCAGTGAGCCGAGATCCGGCCACTACACTCCAGCCTGGGCGACAGAGCGAGACTGTGGCGCGCGCGCGCACACACACACACACACACACACACACACACACACACACACACACACACAGTGGCCAAAACCCAAGAAGCCACTCTCTGGGAGAGCCCTGACGGGGTGGGGTGGCAGAGCTAGGTTCACATGAGTCCATCAAGTGAGACAAAAGGAGGGGATGAAACCAAAATGACTGAAACAGAAGAAATGTACAACTTACAGATCCCGGAAAGGTCAGAGTTGCCAACAGGAGGCTAAGGAGAAGTCCAGGGGTGTCAGGGAGCTCAACCAGGGAAAGGGAGTGGGGAGTAAAGGAGAGAGGGGAGTAAGGGAGAGAGGGGAGAGCGAAAGAGAGAGGACCTCTGGGATTACGCCTTTATTAAGACCCGTGGACATCATCCCTTAGGGTTTCCCGTGGGGTTGCGGATTGGCTAATTTAAAAAAACGCTGTTGGGCACAGTGACTCATGCCTCTAATCCCAGCACTTTGCGAGACAGAGGCTCGTGGATCACTTGAGGTCAGGAGTTTGAGATCAGCCTGGCTAAGAAAGCGAAACCCCGTCTCTACTAAAACTAAAAAAAAAAAAAAAAAAAAAAAAAAAAAAAAAAAAAAAAAAAAAAGGAGTGCCTGGTGGTGCACGCCTGTTATCCCAGCTACTTGGGAGGCTGAGGCAAGTGAATTGCTTGAACCTGGGAGGCGGAAGTTGCAGTGAGTCGAGATTGCAGCACTGCACTCCAGCCTGGGTGACAGAGCGAGACTCAAAAAACAAACAAATTAATTAATTAAATTTAAAAATGTTCAAAAGGGGGAACTTACATAACTTTGGTGTTGATCATTAGGTTTTATTGTGGTCAGCAGCTGTGGGGTGAAGAGCAGGCAGGCTGTATCACAAACAACCACACAGGGAGGGAACATTTTAACTAGACCAAAGGTGACAGGGTGCGACCGGGTTTCAATAACTTACGGCGGGCCCAAAATGGATGCCAAAGCAGCAACTACACTAGATAAATGTATGCTGCCCTGTTTTATTTTGTTTTTAACACTCGGCACTGCCTAATCTTATAATCCTGTATGTAGATCTTGTACTTATTTATTTATTGTACACTAACTGTCTCCCTCACTAGACTGTAAACCCCATGGGAACAAGGGCATTCTCTGGAACATTCCCACTGCTGGGAACATTTTTTGGCACATAGTAGGTACTCACTGTTGAATGAAATGAAAGTTTAGTTCACAGCCTGTGAGCAATGAAGAGACCCATCCTAGTTCTTAAAGAGGATTAGAACTTTGTGGTTTTTCTCCTATAAAATGTCTCAAATCTGTATTGTGAATATTAAAATAAAGTTAATAAGCTTTCTCTTCAAAAACAATTTTTATAATTGTTTTATGAACCTAGTTATAGTCTACATTAATTATCCCCAGGTGTACATTCTTAATCCCTTTCATTCCTGGACTTGTATTTTAAGATCTCTGTTGAATTCAGCATTCAACTTTATATGTTATCTAACCCCAAAGATCGTTTTCCTTCCCGTAACACTAGAAAACATAATCACAGGAAATTCCGAAGAATTTCAGTTCCTAAAGTGGGAGATTGTAAGAGCTGAAAGGAAAATGAGCTATAATAAGCCACAGAAGGTGAGAATCTATGGAAGTTTGGGTTGTCAGTTGATCTCTTCAGCATATGAAGCTCTTCTTCGTGTCATCATTTAATATACTTGGTGCTAAAATGACTCTCGTGGAGTAACGAAATCAAATCTGTATTTAATACAAGAAAACTTTCCAACTTCCCCTGCCATTCTCATGTTTAAGAACCATTTATCTTAATTTTTTTTTTTCTTTTTTGAGACAATGTCTGTCTCCGTCACTTAGGCTGGAGTGCAGTGGTGCGATCTTGGCTCACTGCATCCTCCGCCTCCCAGGCTTAAGTGATTCTCCTGCCTCAGTCTCCCGAGTAGCTGGGATTACAGGCGCCTGCCACCATGCCCAGCTAATTTTTGTATTTTTAATAGAGACAGGGTTGCGCCATGTTGGCCAGGGTGGTCTCGAATTCTGCCCACCTTGGCCTCCCAAAGTGCTGGGATTACAGGCATGAGCCACCATGCTCAACTCATTTTTCTTATATTGAATATTGACAATGAAACAAAAAACAACCACTTTTCCTCTCATGGCCCTACTTGCAGGGCTGGAATCTGTGACACTACTGTGCGTCCCTTATTAACGTCCTAGTGGCAAGTACACTGAGGTGTGGCCTGATGGCCCATTCTGTGTAACTATCTCTGCTCTCTCCAGGAACTGAGCCATACCCATATACATGAGAGATCCAATACCAGATGTCAAAAAGTCAATGTTTATTTAGGAAAGGAAATATGTCGTTGAGTGATTAACTCCTAAAAGCAATAGCTAAACTTTTGAATCACTGGAATTTATTTTAAAGCACCATGTTTCTTCTTTGCTTTGTAGTCGGGATTATTTACTGGACACTTGGGTTTTCAATAAGAAAACCACATGGTCACTGTGAACATCAAGAGCTTCCTTTCTGTGACTAGTCTGCAAAATTAGCCTGGGAAATTAAGGAGTTAATAACTTCCTGCTCTGAGAGGAGCTTTTGAGCCTTTCCGGGGACCTATGGGGTGGATTCCACTCAGGTGTGAACTCCTGAAGGCAGGAGAAGCCTGTGCACATGGAAGGATGCTAAAATCTACAACTACGTGGTGGTGAATGGTGTAGGCTGCTTATAAGGAATGTTTCACTCAAGGAACATATGGTCCCCAAAACCATTCTCATTTAAAAAGGAGAAGCCAAGCGTGGTGGTTCATGCCTGTAATCCTAGCACTTTGAGACAGGTGGATCATCTAAGGTCAGGAGTTCAAGACCAGCCTGACCAATGTGGCGAAACCCCATCTCTACTAAAAATACAAAAATTAGCCGGGCATGGTGGCGGACGCCTGTAATCCCAGCTACTCAGGAGGGTGAGGCAGGAGAATCGCTTGAATCCGGGGGGCAGAGGTGGCAGTGAGCTGAGATCGCGCCATTGCACTCCAGCCTGGGTGACAGAGCAAAATTCCATCTCAAAAAAAAAAAAAAAAAATTAAAAAGATAAAAAGGAGAGTAAAAGGTGGCCCCATCCTTCTATTGTGGGCAAGTTGCAGGATATCTCATTGACCTGACACATAGTAGTCCTCAGTCACTGAGGCTGATGGGCACTGCTGAGCTTGCTTGGCTGGTTCAGTTGGTTACAGACTAAGGATACCCTGTCTGGTTCCTTTCAGGTCAGTTCTCGTGGTTCAGGGGAAACACTCTAACCCATGGTCACAAGCATTACCTTTGGCCAATTCACCCAAACCCAAAGCACTTAAACTTCTATTATACAATTATATTCTTGGTTCCATAGAAGAAGACAATGGTAAACAGCCCGTAGAAGCCACTTTCTAAACACTATCCTTTCCTCCCCCTCCAGGCTTATTGAGATATGATTGAAAAATAGAAGATGAAAGTGTAAAACATGATGTTTTGATGTAGCATGTCTTATGTAATGATTGCCACAAACAAGCATAGTTAACATACCCATCATCTGACATAGTTATTCTTTGTGTGTGTGGTGAAAACACTTTAGGTCAATCCCTTAGTGAATTTCAAGTACACAGTGCAGTATTACTGAGTGCAGTCACCATGCTGCACACTAGAGCTCTAGGACTTACTCATAACTGAAAGTTCGTACGCTTCCATCAACTTCTCCCCATTTACTCTGCCCTCCCCCAGCCCCTGGAAATGACCTTTCTCGGTTTTCCTAAGTTTGACTTTTTTTTAGATTCCACATAAAAGTGATATCTTGCAATATTTGTCTTTCTGTGTCTGGCTTATTTCACTTGGTATATCATCCTCCAAGTTTATCCACGTTATTATAAATGGCAGGATTCTTTCCTTTTTTAAGGCTGAATAATATTCCATTATACAGTCTATCCTCTTGGTTTGTCCAAGTTACATGTTTTTTTTTTTCTAGAGAGAAGTGTTTCTTAATGTAGATGAGGGTATTTTAATTGTAACGTAGTAGGAAAGTTAGATTGTCTGAAACATATTTAAGGCTTTGTTAACATATTCATTTGATCAATATAGAGTATTTGTTTGGGACCAAGTTCTGAGAATATAAAAGCCAATAAGAAATAATTCTAGCCCTCAAAAAATTTACAATGTGATTAATATGCAGTTTAGTTTGTTCAGAAGATACAGACTTTTTTGAGAGGAAAACAGTAATCTGATGCCACATGAAATTCAAATATTCTCACACAATTCTACAAGTAAGTTTTTTATTTTTTCCTTCTTAAAAATATCAAACTTATTTATCTTGCCTTTGCAAGATAAACAGTAAATATCTATTCTGAAACTCTATTTCTAATAAACATTATAATTTATATATATTATATATCACTGTGTGAATATATGTGTACACACACACACACACACACACACACACAGATATATATATAAATTATATCCAAGTACTTTTTTTTTTTTTTTGAGATGGAGTCTCTCTCTGTCACCCAGGCTGGAGTGCTGTGGCGTGATCTCGGCTCACTGCAACCTCCATCTACCTTGGGCTCAAGCGATTCTCCTGCTTCAGCCTCCTAAGTAGCTGGGACTAAAGGTGTGTGCCACCACACCCGGCTAATTTTTTGTATTTTTAGTAGAGACGGGGTTTCACCATGTTGTCCAGGCTGGTCTTGAATTCCTGACCTCAGGTGATCTGCCCACCTCGGCCTCCCAACGTGCTGGGATTACAGGCGTGAACCACCGTGCCCAGCCTCCAAGATTATTTTCATAGGATCAATGATTAGAAAGAGTTCTGATCACCAGGACTTCGGCAATTTTTAGTCTACTAATAGATATTGCAAGAGATATTCTTCTTGCATTCAGTGTTTATATGTCCACAAGAAAATGGATTTAATGATTATCTGGTATTTTTCAGTAGTGTAAACAATCAGTTAATTTAGTACACAGAGTGAATGACATCACTCATGGGCTGCCTCTGCAGCAGCCACAGATTCTGAGTTGCTGGGAACTCATCTGACTGGCAAAATTGTGGAACGCTTTATTGGGCTCATGATACCTACTTAAAACACTCGGGGAGGCTATGTGGTTGCCTTTTTTTCAGCTCAAAGGAATAATTCTATTAAGTTTTTATAGGCTTAAATGCCTAATGAACGTTTTTATAGTTTAAAACCCACACCGCAACATTTTTCTACATAGGCCCCTTCCTTCACCATAACCTCCAAGCTCTGAGACACGTGGCTAAGGAATCATCAAGAAAGATTAGGAGGAGAAGTAAGTCTAGCTGGCAGTGTGGGGGTATCTGAATGTGGAGGTCACATCTTGGGACCTTATGCCTCTGTGGGCTGTGGGCATCTTGAGACACACAGTATCCACTACCATCTCTGGAAAAGTCCCCAGAAGGTTCTGGATACTCTCAACATTGGCACCAAAGAGAGTGTGTAGATCCTCTATGTGTCCTTGCTGTCCAGCAACAATGGGTAAAATACCAAGATCACATGCAGTGTTCATATCAAGCAGTGAGGACATTAAAGAGGTTAATTCTAGGGCCAGGCATGGTGACTTATGCCTGTAATCCCAACACTTTGGGAGGTTGAGACACAGGATTGCATGAGCCCAGGAGTTTGAGGTTACAGTAAGCTATGATCACACCAATCCACTCCAATCTGGATGATGCAGCAAGACCCCATCTCTTTAAAAAAAAAAAAAGTAAAAATAAAAAACGAAAGAGGTCAACTCTAATATTCCCTTAACTCAAAAGAAGTTCATCTTTTAAGACCAAGGAAAATGAGTCTTGGGTAAATATGGAAGAAATGTAAAAATTCCATTTAGAGAGACAAAAGGAAGAATAGGAAGAATACTGGTCCAGGCAGATTTGACCTCAAGCCTCTGTATGACTCACGATTTCCAGTTCTCTCATAATGTGGATTGATTGATTGATTGATTGGTTGATTTAGACAGGGGCTTGCTTTATCACCCAGGCTGGAGGACAGTGGCACCATCACGGTCTCAACTGCCTGGGCTCAAATAATCCTCCTAGCTCAGCCTCCCAAGCAGCTAGGACCACAAATGTGCGCCACCATGCCCAGCTAATTTTTTAATTATTTGTAGAGATGAGATCTCGCCATGTTGCCCAGGCTGGTCTCGAACTCCTGGGCTCAAAGGATCCTCCCGCCTCAGCCTCCCAAAGTGCTGGGATTACAGGTGCGAGCCGTAGCACCTGGTCTCATGATTTGGATTTTATTCTGAAATATGCTACCATATTTATGACTTTGTTTTGTCCCTTTGAGAAAATGATATAGTGTAATTGGAAACTTTAAAAGATTGCTTTCACAAAAATACCAAGAACGCAGGTTAAAAAAAAAAAACCTAACTAATTATAACTAAGTATTTGAGTGTCTTTCCTTAGCTTTTTAACAAACAATTAGATTCATTTATGGGTTCTTCGAAAAAGGAATTAACTGGTAGATGACTAGTAACAGTAGTTACTTTTTCTTTACAGAATCAAGCTGTAATAAAAAAAGATAAATATTATCTGCACATTGGCGAACTTATCTAAATTGAAATAATCATATTACCTCTGTTAGTTAAGAAGGTGGGAAAGGAGTTGCGTATTTACTTTGGTCTGCCTTGAATGCTAGCTGAGAGTCTCATTTTGTTCCACATCGTATTACTCACGAGTCATTTATAATGGGCTTCCTGAATTCATACTGGTACCTACACATTTAAAAAAAGCAATTAGAGTCGGCCAGGAATATTTTCTTAGGTAACAATCTTTTTAAGGCTTAAAAAACTAGTGCCATCAATGTATGGCATTCAATAAATGTCCTTTGACTGTGGTTTAAAAGCCTGTGGCTTAAAAATGATTTTTTTTTTTTTTGCCTTGAGGTATAAATAAAATTGTGAATTTAATTTGAAGTAGGACACTTTTCCAGCTTCTGTAGATTTAGCTGGGCCCAAGGGAATATAATTCTTTGTAAAATATTTTAACTCTCAGTATTGTACATTGAGTTATAAATATTGATGTGGCTTTTCAAATAAGTTTTTCATTAAAAAAGTAACTTTTCCCAATTTGTCTACTTCTTTACTATGATTTGTACTTCCCTAATTGTATGATATATTGGAATATACCTATAATTTTATAAAGAAAGTTAGTTATTGATGATAAAATAAGCATAAGCTTATTTTCTCACTAACTTAAAAAAAAAAAGTGCTATTCCATTAAATGAACTATGACCTGGGTGGTGTGAACTATCAACATGTAATATAGATTAAGTGATTATATTTAATATTTAATAATATTTAGTAGTCCTAAACTTATTCTTACTGTTGTTTATAGCATATATATACCCCTCTATATAATACTGAAAACAATATTTTATTTATATATATTCAGCAAGAACATTTGTCAATCATGTGTCAAACACTTACTATATGCTACAAGTCCTTACAAAGAATTTTTTCTGTTAAAGGATGATAGTAACTGGGAAAAAAGTCTTCCTTGTGCTCTTTTCAGTGGCAATCAAGCATTCAACTTTAAAACGGCAGTTCAAGTTGCTTTAGTTATTTATAATGCTTCCATGTTTAAAGTCATCTTTACTAGGCAGAGCGCGGTGACTCATGCCTGTAATCCGAGCACTTCAGGAGGCTGAAGTGGGAGGATCGCATGAGTCCAAGAGTTCCAGACCAGCCATGGGCAACATGGCAAAACCCCATCTCTACAAAAAATTATAAAATCAGCCCAGTGTGGTGGCACATGCCTGGAGTCCCAGCTACTTGGGAGGCTGAGGTGGGAGGATTGATCGAGCCTGAGAGTTGGAGGTTGCAGTGAGCCACTATTGCGCCACTGCACTCCATTCTGGGAGACCCTGTCTCAAAAAAAAAATCTTTATTAACAGTTTTCAAGATACATGGAAAAGGTAGATACAGGTTTCCCAAATTCTTATCATTTTTTACTAATATTTTTGGTGTTTGCCTTTCTTTCAGTTCCTTTAGGTTCCTATTGGGTGGCTGGATGGTAGGAAATGTTATGCCTCCGAATATACCCAGTGCTGCTGCAAAGTGCCCCTGCCCGACAATTCTCCAGTCTCTGACGGATTTCCTTTCAGGGTCTCTCCCTAAAATATACCCATACTTGACTATATTATAACTAAGAGTTCCAAGAAACATTTGGGTAATTGAAAGAAGATAGAATTTTTAAATGGGAGTGGGTGAGCAGCTTCCTGAAACCTGGCTCTCCCTTGTGCATAGCCCTCCTTTGTGGCACATTCAGGTCCCATGTAAGGGCAGACGGGGTGGGCCACCTGCCTGCCCCTCACTGCTGTTTTTTAACAAGGAATAGGACAAGTAGTAAACTAGAAGCAGCTTTTCCACCCTCATGTAAGAGCCTTTTTCCCCTTGAAATGGAAGCAATGCCACCTCTGTCTTTAATTCACAAATCTTTATGGAGAGTGGCAGAATTGTGTTAGCCTTGGGGAAACAAAAATGAAAGGCCCGATGTGGTGGTTCATGCCTGTAATCCCAGAGCTTTGGGAGGCTGAGGCGGGAGGACCTCTTGAGCCCAGGAGTTCAAGACTAGCCTGGGCAACATCACTATGTGAGACCCCTGTCTCTACAAAAAATTTAAAAAATGGAGAAAACATAATCTATGCTATTTCTGAGCTTCCGCTGTCAGGAGGGAGATAGACAATCAACAGGTGACAATGAAATAAATAGTCTCCCAGTGGTGTGAAGAGATAGCAGAAAAGTGTCTGCCCGACAGTGAGGCCAGAAGATCAAGGACCATTCCTGGAGGAAGTAAACAACTGAGTCCCACGGAAGGAGCTGGCCATACCAGAAAGGGGTATTGTAGACAGACAGCAGCCTGCAAAAAGAACTGGAAATGAGAGAAAACCCGTCCCGGCTCAGAGAACCTGGAGGACTTCATTATCTTGGGAGTGACAATGTATGGCTGGGAGTGGGAAGAGCCAAAAGAGGCAGAGGTTGGAGATTGGGAATTTGGGTTTTATTCTGGAGCAGTTGGGCCTTGATCAATTTTTAGCAATGCTGTGATGGTATGAAATTGGAATCGGAATTTAAAGGATTGGCAGTAGATAAGACTGAATGGTGGGAAATCAGTTAGGGGAAGGATGTAGCTGGAAAGTCAGGCAAGGGAAGCTGAAGGCCCCCAACCAAGGCCACGGATGCAGAGGATGGAGAGGAGAGAAGGAGCTCTGAGAATTAGTGAGGAGTTGGATGGATGGGCTCAGAGCTGACTGGACAAAACATTGCACCCTTCAGCTGTGGAACTAGGGACTCTCCAAGTCAGAGCGTCCACTCTCAGCTCCATCACTCAAGCCTCCCACACAACTTTCCTCTATCCTTTCGCTTCTCACTTGCCTTTTTCCTTTTCCCTCTTTCCCATCTTCCTGAGTAAAGCTAAGTTATTTATTCAAAGTGGCTTTCAATCTAGAAACTTCAGAATACTGCTTAGCCCCTTCCTTTCCCTCAACCTCACCTGGTCACTGTCATTTATTGATGTCACTTGGGAGTTTCCCAAATCTGGCTCCTTTCTGTCAAACCACCCCTGCTGTTCTGACCAGGCCTCAGTTTACCTCTTCAGACTTCCCTTCTTTCTACCATCTGCCATTTAAATCGTGGTTAGCCCTGCTTAGTGCTAAGAATGATCAGAGATAGCAGAAAGTGAAACCTATTCCTGTTTAAAGATGGGACTTAAGCAAAGAACTAACAATGTTTGGGAATATGTAAAAAAAAAAAATTTTCTCCATCATTTCTAGTTGAATAAGAGTTGGTCTAGTAATAGAATTATTACAATGTTTTCTAGAACACACCAAATTATATACAGTAGTGCTTTCTTCTAAAATTCCCAATGAGGCTGGGCATGGTGGCTCATACCTGTAATCCCAGCACTTTGGGAGTCCGAGGTGGGTGGATCACCTGAGGTCAGGAGTTTGAGAGCAGCCTGGCCAACATGGCGAAACCCTGTCTCCACTAAAAATACAAAAATTAGCCAGGCATGGTGCTGTGTGCCTGTGATCCCAGCTACAAGGGGACTGGGGCAGGAGGATCGCTTGAACCTGGGAGGTAGAGATTGCAGTGAGCCGAGCTCGCACCACTGCACTCCAGCCTGGCAACAGAGAGAGACTCTGTCTCAAAACAAAATAAATAAATAAAATAAAATTGCCAATGAAAAAGCTACTTGTCCTTTTCTATGCTCATCTCCCCCAAGAAAAAGCTAAAATATTTTAATGAGGAATAAAAGATTTTTTAAAAGTCACCCCTGTTGTATAAGAAAGTGATTATCCGTTCTAAAAAAAAGCAGAATGATTGCAAGGGATTACTTTTGATGATGGCAAATAGCTTATTCAAATACTCTACACCATTGCACTTATTCTAAAATATAGATCATTAAAATGAGAAACCACTTCCTAAGAACACTATGGCTAATACTACTCTTTCTTTGCTTTTGTGTAGGTAGGACAAGTTCTTTAAGAGCTCTTGCCAAATAATGTGTTCTATTTAGGGCAGCCACTGATACCAGATTCACTTAATAAGTACTAATCTCTTTTTAACACACTGTATGTGGTACCGGATTAATAAAATAAGCTCTCATCTCTCATGATTACCCTTTGTTCCTGGGAACTTTCTCTACTTGCCTCAAGGATGTTATATTTGAAGATGTTTATGCTTCAGAATGTTTAGAAAACTTATTTCCTGAATGGGAAAGGCCTTTCTATATTGCCAAGCAGATGTGTTTCTGGAATGGGAAAGCACAGACTATAAGCCATGGAAGCTTATGTAGCTTATCCGTAGCAGAAGAATAAGAGTGCCTCCTCCTTCTTCTTAGAATTCAGTTTAAAGACAGACAATATGTGAAAGTATCTGCCTTCTTTGTTGAAAGTCATAATACAAATATGATCCTGAGAAAGGTGATTTTGGAGAACCAAAATTGGTGAACTTCACACATTTGTGAGAATGCAAAGGCGACTTTAGCACTAACGGACTGTCCAGTTAAGGGGTGACTGTGGAATAGGATGGGATATTATTGAAATCTGGCAAATCTCTGTTGGTGAAGTGTTTCAGAACTCCCAGGAAATTGTGAAGCTGCCAGGCTAAATTGGGAAAGGGGTGGGGGAAGCAGGGAGGTCCCTAGCACACCTGTATAACTTGACCTACGTTGATCTGAGGAGACCCCCTTTGTATTAGCCTGTTTTTATGTGCTGATAAAGACATACCTGAGACTGGACAATTTACAAAAGAAAGAGGTTTAATTGGACTCAGAGTTCCACGTGGCTGGGGAGGCCTCACAATCATGGTGGAAGGTGAGGAGGAGCGAAGTCACATCTTACGTGGATGGCAGCAGGCAAAGAGCGAGCTTGTGCAGAGAAACTCCTGTTTTTAAAACCATCAGATCTCATGAGACCCGTTCACTATCATGAGAACAGCATAGGAAAAACCCAACCCTATGTTTCAATCATCTCCTACCGGGTCCCTCCCACAACATGTGGGAATTATGGGAGCTACAGGATGAGATTTGGGCAGGGACACAGAGCCAAACCATATCATCCTTCTAGATGAGAAGTTGTTTATACACCAGTGACCCCTGGCTATAGACATGGTATTGGGAATACACATAATAGCAGAATTTGGGTTGTGATGACAGAAAATGTAAAGAATGCTAAAGGTCAGAATATTTGGAAATAGAATATTTGGAAACAGAATATTTGGAAAAGTTCCTTCTTTTCCACTTGTTGGCACTATCACAGGAAGCAAGAATCTTGATGTGCTTAACTCTGATTTTTCTCATCTCTCAACACGGAGAATAATACAGCTTCCCTTATAGACCTCCAAGGAATGCAGTGAGAAGAGGTCATGGGGGAAGATGGAGGTGAGGGTGCTTTGCGAGGGGACTTTAGAAAGACAAGGTGTTGCTCTGTGCCTTGGTGAGTGCCTGTGGAGCAACCAGGAGGCCAAGGGATTCCTGTGGAAAGAAAACTGAGGTGAAAAGGGGGGCCATCTAAGAGGACTTTGCTTTATCTCCATTGGTGGAATTTTAAGTAACGAGCATGTTTTAATAGATTACTTGTAATTTTAAAATGAAAGTGTACAGAAATAAAATAGGATTTTTTAAAAGGAATATTAAATCAGTTATAGAAGTTTAATGTAAAAGAAGTA
Source organism: Macaca mulatta (assembly GCF_049350105.2). NCBI lineage: Eukaryota > Metazoa > Chordata > Mammalia > Primates > Cercopithecidae > Macaca > Macaca mulatta. Next base: position 175,240,785 of record NC_133409.1, read on the forward strand.
ACTCATTTTTTCTTCAACTGTAGTTCCACAATCCTTCATTATTCTGAATCCAAAAAGCTTTGAAAGCAAAGATTTTTTTTCATATGTTTTCAGCAAGCTTATTTGATCATAAAACATAATTTTTGCTAATGTGAGGCTAGTTTTTATTTCTGTACTTACACTTTTTGTAAATGTACACAGTGTTAACATGCTATGTAATATACAGGAACTAACTTTTGAAAAGCTGAAAATTCTGATATATCAGATTTTATATAAGGAATGGTGCCTACCTGAATATGTATATTAAGTTTATGAATAAAACACATGCTCTAGTAGTTTCATTCAGGGTAAATTTATGAGCCAGTAGATTTATTCAGGCTAAATCTATGAGCCTCAGATCCGGTAACATTTTTGAGAGCATAATTCAGTACAACAAACATTTACTGAGCACGTTCTGCTATGGTTTGCACGTTTGTCTCCTCTGTTGAGATTACGTTGAAACTTAATCTCTAAGGTGGCAGTGTTGAGAGGTGGGGCCTTTGAGAAGTGATTGGGTCATGAGGGCAGAGCCCTCATGAATGGATTAATCAATCAATGGGTTAATGGACTAATTGGGTTGTCATGGGAGCGGTACTGATGGCTTTATAAGAGGAAGAGAGATGTAAGCTAGCACACTCAGCCCCCTGACCACATGATGACTTGTGTTGCCTCGGGATTCTGCAGAGAGTCCCCACCAGCAAGAAGGCCCTCACCAGATGCAGCCCCTTGATCTTAGACCTCTTAGCTTTTATAACTGTAAGAAATAAATTCCTTTTCTCTATAAATTACCCAGTTTCAGGTATTCTGTTGTAAGCAACAGAAAATGGACTATGTTTCTTTGTATGGCAATATAAAGACTAGCAAGTGGTGATTGCTGCTCCCAAGGAATTTGCATTATAGTGGGGAAAACACTTCTTTTTAAATTTAACACAAGGTACATTGAGCTCACTGCTGTAACAGGATGATAATCAGATCACAAAGATGAGAGAGAGCCCAGGGCCGGGCCAGGAAGGTGACGGAATCCAGTCTGCAAGCAGCAAGGAGGGAGAGAAGATTGTTTAAAGGCTCAGTATTTTCAGTCCTTTTTCTTTCTAAGTAGTACGTTGTGTTGTTGACATGCTTGTGTTGTTGACACCCTTTCTGTGAGCACTAAGGGGTCCTATGGATTCAGCATTCCCCAAACGTTCCCCAGGGTGATGAGACACACTGAAGGTGTAAAGATTGGGGGAACGGCGCTCAGTCATTCCAAACTATGGCGAGTAGTAGTCGATAGTCTTCCTTACCAAAGGTGGCGCTGTGGCAGAGAAGACAGTGCAGGGGTTCAGAAATGCCAGTTGCCCCTAAAAGGGTAATGGTAAAGCCCCATTTTGCGGGGGTGGTTGATATTGAAATACATTGGTCTTAAAGCCACCAGTAGAGTTGTGGATAGTGAAGACAGACACTGATGATTAAAATGTTATTAAAACCAGTTTTTCCACTAACCCTATATTGGCCAGACCAAGTGCTGAGATTTAATAAATGAGGGACCAGAGAATTCTTTTTTTTTTTAAAATCTCTTGGTGCCTTATTTATATCCAGGGTGGCTTATGGCTTTGGTGCTTCTATTATTGCCCCTTTTTCCTTATTTCCTTCCTTCCTTCCTTCCTTCCTTCCTTCCTTCCTTCCTTCCTTCCTTCCTTCCTTCCTTCCTTCCTTCTTTCCTTCCTTCCTTCCTTCCTTCCTTCCTTTCTTCATTCCTTCCTTCCTTCTTTCTTTCATTCTTTCTCTCTCTTCCTTTCTTCTCTCTCCTTTTCTTTCTCTCTCTCTTTCTTCTTTCTTTTTTTCTTTTTGTTTTCTGTGGAATCTACCTCTTTTTCTTTTATTTCCACTTTTATGATTACTAGAAAGTCATAGCTCCATAATATGGATATAATAGCATATCTGGAATGACTGTGACTCCAGAGTTGCAGGTAGAAGCAGCTCCACGTCATGTAAAGAAGCTGTGTGTCCTTTAATGGAAGATAATTTGAGCATTAAAAAAATATATATTTTCAGCCTTCCATCAAACACAGGAGAGCAGTTGCAGAATTAGCAGGCAGGAAACACTGTCTTTATTATCCATGACAACTTCAGTAGCTGTTTGACATGCATGAGCTCTGGTGGCCTAACTGAAAAGCCCTGGTGATTAGCAGTACAGCAGAGAAAAATTGCAAAGGACTAACAGCACAATAGCATAGGCACTGGTTTAAATCTTAGCCTCTAGAGTCCCAAGTTGTGAAAGCTCTAATGGGAAAGGGCTCCAAACTCACATCATTCCACGCAGAGGGAGCTGTGGCTCGTGGCTCTGGAGAAAGCTAATGGCTCCTTGTCATGACCATAATTTCATTGTAGTGTCAGTTGCCAAACCCGAAGAGAAAATGGAGAGGAGAATAACTTTTATGAAACGATTTCCTCTCAAACACACAAAACTTGTCCACTTAGTTGGAGCTGCATTCCTCCTAGGGGATGCCATCTTCTGGGCTGTCAAACCCATAACATTTGTGGGTGGCAAGATGATGTCATCCGTGTTCAGCAGCTTGCAGCAATTTCCACTGTGCGCCCTGCGCAGAAGTTGAGATGATTGCCATAAATGGGATCTAAGCTTACAGATGACAGCCTCACTTTTCGTTTCCATTGAGTTCACAATACTCTTTAGCAGGATGACAATTGTGCTGTCGTCAACGTTACATCATGCTATCTCCCTCGAAATGGCATCATTCAAGCGTGTGAGCACAGCTGTGAAAACAAAACAGATTTTGCTGTGAGCTTAGTACATCCTCAAGGCACATTCTAATTGGTTTGCTTGTTTCAAAGTAATATCAAAAGTATAATGTAAAAAGTGTTGCTGTTGCAAGTGAGTCAGAGAGAAGTTTAGGAGCTCTGGAGGCCTCGAGAGATCAGGCGTGGGTGGCGCGGCTGGGCCCTGTCAGTAGAGCCCCTGTCATGAGTCTTGTTCCTGCATGGCGGCCCAGCGTGAGCTTGGGTAGAAGTGCTCCTGAACAGCCTATGGAGAAACCGCCGGCCCGCCATGCAAATTCCCCTTAGTCAACAAGGCTGGGGGGCACTTACATCACAGCTGATAACCATGGGGGACCAAGTGAGTATTTCCCAATCTGAAGACAACATTTCCTATAACCACTATCAAGATCTGCAAGGCTGAGCACCTTTGACAATGAATAATTCCACATCTGGAGAAACATCCCAACAAATAAATGTAACAACAGTATATGATAAGCAGATACTGTCAGCTCACAGTGCAATGCGGAAGAAGCTTCCTGATGTTGGAATAAGTGTCAGCTGACAAGATGTTTCCTAGATGAATAGGAAAGGCTGACATGACTGACTGTGGATTAAAATGTGAACCAAAGGAAGGTTTACTTCGTTTATTCTACAAATGGCAAAAACTGCCTACCTCACAGAAGATGCCTATTTTGTGGCTATCAGAAATGGCTTTACTATACTTTGTGTAAAAAGTGTGTCACTTGGACCCCTGGGACACACACTGGAGAGTCACCGGCAGAGAGTTCTGAGCAGTTTGGGACTTCAGGTTGTTGCCCGTCTGGACAGCGGGACAGTGCTGGAGCTCTCTTAGCTGCTCAGTCTTGTCTTGTGTTATATTTAAAAAGTGCAGAGAGGGAAAGAAAAAAAGGAAGTTCACCAGGACAGCAGAAAAAAGGTGCCTCCGTGCCACTGCACTCCAGCCTGGAGGACAGAGTGAGACTCCGTCTCAAACAAACAAACAAAATGGTGCCTCCCTCAAAGAGCTGTGTATCCCTAGGCAGAAGCCATCTAGTGGGAGCCAGCGATGATTCATTCCTGGGATTCACGTCTCCTTCCAAAATGGAAGGATATTCGGAGGCTCAGTATTGCCAAGCGGGGGAAGACTTAGAGGTGGTTTACGTTGCTGGGGCTGCCATAACAAAGTACCCCAGACTGGGTGGTTCAAACACCAGGGTTGGTTTCTCCTGAGGCCTCTCTCCTTGGCTTGTAGGTGACATCTTCTCCCCATGTCCCCAGGTGGTCTTCCCCGTGTGATTCTGTGTCCTAATCCCCTGCTTGTAAGGACACCAGTCACACTGGCTGAGGACCCACCTAACAGCCTCCCTTTAACTGAATTATCTCTGTGGAAAACCTGAGGTCCTGGGGGTTAGGACTTCTATGTTTGAATTTGGGAGGAGCACAACGTGGCCCATGGCAGAGAGCATCTTCAGAGTCCGTGTCTCCCGCAGCTAAAGTGAGCACGCTCTCGGCCTCACTGCACAGGACTGCCGTGGTGTGACTGGGAAGGACCACTAGAGAATCTCGGGCTGGGTGTGTGGCTCAGGCCTGTAATCCGGCAACTTTGGGAGGCTGAGACCAGCGGATGATTTGAGGTCAGGAGTTCGAGACCAGCCTGACCAACATGTTGAAACCCCGTCTCTACTAAAAATACAAAAATTAGCCCAGTGTGGTGGTGCGCACCTGTAGTTCCAGCTACTCTGGAAGCTGAGGCAGAAGAATCTCTTGAACCTGGGAGGCGGAGGTTGCAGTGAGCCGGGATTGTGCCACTGCACTCCAGCCTGGGCGACAGAGTGAGACTCTGTCTCAAAAAAAAAAAAAAAAAAAAGAGAATATCAAGGATGACACCATTTGGGTTTGTCTTTATAGCTCTACTGTAAAATTCCATCACTAGCCTTATTTGCATTTAAAAACCGCTTATCGTCCTACACAAGGGACAAAGTTTAGAACTGCTATGGAAAAATTTTTTTCCTAGGGGAAGAGTTAATTTCTCCCTTCACTTCTGCCAACAGAAGTTTCCAGGGTGGAGGGCACTCCTTAAAGTCCTTATGAGGCCCTCATTATTGTGTCTGTTTTGCAGACAAAAAACTTTGCCAGCAAGTCTTTGGCAGAGACAGCCCTGTAACTCAGAAATTCCAGACTCCTCCAGCCTCAGTGACACAGATGTGAGCTGCTACCACTGCCGACAAGTAGCTCTTTCTGGTGGGGTATCGTGGAGCTGCTCGGCTGCACATAGCAACACAACACACCTCAGAACCCCACCACTCTTCCTTTGATACAAAAGGGCGGTTGCCACTGTGGGTGTCAGGGTTTGGCTGGAGCAACAAACATCACATTTGTGTTTATGAAAAAATGCAGAGTTTTTTTAATTGAGCAGAAAAATTATACTTACATCACTAGGGTTTGTCCATCATTAAATGCATGTGGTGTATTTTATATTATGTCTGACCCATGTGTGTGAGGCTGTAGGTTCTTCTCTGTTTAAACACTGAGCGAGGAGGCACAACTGAGTAAATACTAGGTATCTAAGACCTAATTTTTATGTTGGCCAAAAAGTTCTTGGCTTCACAGTTCTCCCATTATTAATAAGTCTGAAGACTTAAGATACTACATTGATTTTGTTACCTGAATGCAATCAGTTCTTCAAATTTCTTAACCTTTTATGTTTACACATATGGACTGAAAAGAGAGGATAAAGAAGACAATGACATAGCCACAGGAGATGAAATATGGAATAAAGGCTGGGCGCAGTGGCTCACACCTATAATCCTAGGACTTTGGGAGACCGGTGGCGGATCATCTGAGGTCGGGAGTTCGAGACCAGCCTGGCCAACATGGTGGAACTCTGTCTCTACTAAAAATACAAAAATTAGCCAGGCGTGGTGGCATGCACCTGGAATCCCAGCTACTTGGGAAACTGAGGCAGGAGAATCGCTTGAACCCAGGAGGCAGAGGTTGCAGTGAGCCAAGATTGTGCCATTGCACTCTAGCCTGGGCAACAAGAGAGAAACTCTGTCTCAAAAAAAAAAAAAAAAGAAAAGAAAGAAAGAAAGAAAAGAAAAGAAATATGAACTAAAACTCTCTAAAATTTTTTTTTTTATTTCTATGGAGTTATAACTTCACTAAATAGCAAAGAGAGAAGAAGAAAAATATACTTGTTTTTAAAAATATTTTTCTAAGCTTTTCATAAGGGGTTCTGTTTATAAGTAACTTTGAAATTAATTTTATTGTCTTTGGTACCAGAAATTTTGACTCAAACAGAGAAAGTCTGGGTATGTGCATTCAGTGAAATAGATGTATTGAGTGATGCAGTATCCTTCGGAAGTTAAAAGGAATAAACTGATGCATCTTTAGACCATTGAATATCAAGCACTGAGAAACTTCTTTTTCAGAGACAGGTGGTAATTTACTCTGAATTAGTGTACACGTAATAAGTGGTAGGATATTTCTAAATCAGCTATTTATTAAATAAAATACAATGGGGACTGAGGAGTCTTTCATTGGTTAGTGAAGGTATTAAAGTTTGCTGAAACGTCTTAATTTAAAGCAAATAAATTTACAGATAGATTAATTGTGAAGGCAGTGTCCAATTTACAGTCCATACACTCTACAATGCAAAAAGTACAAAAAATCTAAATTTTCAGGTTTAGAATGTGCAATTTGGAAGGATCATATAGTTTAAGAGAAAAGGAAGGGAAAACAAAAACTGTTGTAATCACTACACCTAAGATAATTGTGCTTTTTTATATTCTATTTATTATTTTTTCATTTTGAGACAGAGTCTCGCTGTGTCACCCAGGCTGGAGTGCAGTGGCACAATCTTGGCTCACTGCAACCTCCACCCCTCTGGCTCAAGCAATTCCCCTGCCCCAGCCTCCCAAGTAGCTGGGATTACAGGTGCATGCCACCACGCCCAGCTAATTGTTTTGTATTTTTAGTAAAGATGGGGTTTCACCGTGTTGGCCAGACTGGTTTTGAACTCCTGACCTCAGGCAATCCACCTGCCTCGGCCTCCCAAAGTGCTGGGATTATAGGCGTCAGCCACTGCACCCGGTCTGTTCTTTCATTTGAAAAAGATGTTCTGGGTCTCTCAGGTAAAGGCATCTGGGTTGGGGACACAATTTATTTCTAAACACTAATTCCCCACTCAATTCTACATAAATAACCTAAAAAATGTAAATTTAGCAAAAGCCTGTACTTATACAGAAACCTAAGGAAGAAAGTCGTTAAAACGGCAGAAGTAAGTCCCACCTTGAGGGATGACACAGCCTCCTGGGAAGTGATGGGCAAAGTTCTGTTCCCTGTGAATCTCTAGGCTTAGAGGGTAGAGTTCTGGAGGAAAGAGTGGGCTGCGATACTTACCTGGGGCTGTGGTGTGAATGTTTGTGTCCCTACCAAATTCAGATGTTGAAACCTAATCACCAATGTGCTGGTGTTAGGAGGTGAGCCTTTGAGAGGTGGTGAGGTCACGAGGGTGGAGTGCTTGTGAATGGCATTAGTGCCCTTATAATAGAGACCAGAGAGCTGCCTTCCCCTTTTCACTATGTGAGGACGCAGTAAGAAGGCACCATCTGTGAAACAGCAAGAAGCTCTCCCTAGAAACGGAATCTACCAGCACCTTGACCTTGGACTTCCCAGCGTCCAAACCTGTGAGCAGTAACTTTCTGTTGTTTCTAAGCCCCCCAGTCTGGTGGTATTGTTACAGCAGCCCGAATGAACTAAGATACCTGGAAAGCTCCAGGTGAAGGCAGTCTAGGTATCCTGCCAGGATCCCTGTTTTGGGAGGTCAATGCAGGAACTCAGAGGTCCAGATGACTGCAATTAGTGAAGAACTGTGGTTCTGTGCCTCTGGGGAGAGGATCTTATGCTTTTCCCAGTGTAAAGATGATCCTAATTGTGGTGATGAACAGTCTGGTAAAATTGCGCTGGAGGCTGCAGAGCGAGGACCCCCAAGCCGAACAAGAAGTTGCTGGTCCTGGTGGGAGCAGCATCCCTGGATGGGGGCTCACAGAAAGGCCAGTCTTTGTTGGCACAGTGAAAGCTATATAGAAAAACGAGACTGAACAGGTAGATACACGTGTGCCAGATTGGAGGCCTGGTCACAGCAAGCCTGCTATCAGTCAGAGTGGCTTCTCAGGCAGAGTGGCTTCTCTGTGAACAGAGGCGCAATGACACAGAGACAGAGTTCCCTGTGCAGCATAGCCTGTGGCTCACATGCTGTCCTCTGTCCTCAAACAGATCGATGGATTAACGATAATCAGTAAGCAAGAACAAAATTAACATGGTGTCTAGGAAAAGATTCTTTATCATGACATCCCACCAGTAAGATTCAGAGATTCCAGACTCCTGGAATATTTTTGAAATATTTTTGAAATCTATTTTTGAAAAATATTGTTGGCAAAAAATAAATTTCAGACAGCATCTGCTTTTTACTCTCAATGGCATTCAAGAAATATGATCTCCCTAAAGTAAGATGAACCGTGAGAGGACATGTCAACAGAAGACTCAGCTGAGACGTAAGCAGAACCATAAAGGGAAGTAAGGGGGCACTGAGGAAGTGTTTCAGAGCTGTACAGATAACATTAAAGTTTCAAAATGCATCAGAACCAGTAGAGCAGAATCAACCCTGCCAAGAACTATTTCAGTCATACAGAAGAGAGCCCAGAAAAAAAAATATATCTGCCATAATGCAAAAAACTAATGCCAAAAAAAGGAGAAAAGAATATGGGGGATTTCATGGCCATATGATGGAGATAAAACATGTGGATAATTGGTATTTATGAAGAAAACACCAGAACAAATGGAATGAAAAATTAATATTTAAAGACATATAAAAAGTCCTAGAAACCTAAATATTTCCATTAAAATAGCTCACTGGGCACTGGACAAAATGAAGAGAGTCAAACACTGAACATATCGTGGTGAAACTTGAAATTTACATATAAATAAAGAACATCTTGAAAAAAGGTCATACACCAAAAAAAGAGAGAGAGAGATTGGAAAGGGAAATATAGATTGGTCTCAAAATTATAATATAGATGCTAAAATCAGTGAAGCAACCAACATTTGTAGAGTTTTGAGGGAGAAACTTTGTGATCCAAAATTCCTTACATAACCAAGCTGGTTTTCACCTGTCAGGAATGGAAAGATTCAAGGGCTCATGAATGAACAATCCATGTATTCTTCATGGAGGGAAGAGCTCTCAGAGAAGTAGCCTCTTGCTGCTCAAACTATGGGCCATAGCCCAACAGCATCCCATCACCCGGGACCTTGTTAGAAAACCAGAAACTCAGGCTTCACACCAGACCAATGAATCAGAACCTGCAAGCTATCAAGATCTCCATGTGATTTATATGCATATTAAAGTTCAAGAAGGACTGCTGTATTAAACCAAGTAATTAATCAAACTGTAAAACCCTCAAAACAGTGAAGTCATAGTTGAGGACTGTAGTGAACATTTAAATAACCATAGACTCAAATATTAATAAATGTATATTGAAAGTCTACATATACGTTTATATAATTTCAGGGCAATTCTTCTGGTGGCTTACGATTAACCCAACCTTCTTCACTTTTTGCTTATGGTTCTCAAGAATAACTGTAGAATGTGCTGAGAATGAAGTATTCTGAGATGGAGGGAACTGCCTGAATCAGCGTGGGCCTTGCTCCTGTCCCGCCTAAGGACTGTAACACCTTGAGTTACGGAGGAACTGCCCAGGCTTTGTTCCTCTCTCCCTAGAAGCTGGATGTCTTGCAAAGCTTTAGCCTAGTGTGACACATTGCCCCTGAGATATATAATCCAGGGAGGGCTGCCTTTCAGGGTCCCTCAGCTGTGGTGCAAGTACAGCATGTACCTTCAAGACTCCATCTCTCCAAGCAGCTTTCTGAGCCTTGGGGGACCAGCTCATAAGGGAGCCCAGGCTTATGTTGCCTCTTGCTGCCTATCTGCATATAATAAACTCACTTCATGTAACTTGTTGCATGTGAGCATGTTCTGTCTCACTGGACTCAGGCAAGTTGGCAACCAGTGCACAGTGAACCTACTTCACAATAACATAAAATAATAACTTGAAAATAAATGTTGTCCGAAATCTAACATAAACAGAGTGGAAGAAGGGGTAGGTGACAGGAAATAAAATGTGCCTATTGTGTCGTCTAGTTCAAAGATATTCAATAGAAGTCTTAATCTTGAGATGTTGTATTCTTGGAATGGGTAGACATATATTCTTCTGAGCTATCATTATACACAAAGAATCATTGTAAACGTTCTGATGATCATCTTTCCAAAACAGACCAATTAGTTTTTACAAATGACACCATACTATTCATACATTTTTAAAACCTACCCATTGAATATGATGTGCCTAGGTATGTATTTTTTTGTTGTTGTTATGTGTGTGTGTGTGTTTACTTTACCATAAGCCTTTTTTCTTTTTAATGCTTTAAGTTCTAGGGTACATGTGCACAACGTGCAGGTTTGATACATAGGTATACATGTGCTATGTTGGTTTGCTGCACCCATCAACTCATCATTTACATTAGGTATTTCTCCCAGTGCTGTCCCTCCCCGCTCCCCCCTCCCTACAATAGGACCCGGTGTGTGATGTTCCCCTTCCTGTGTCCAAGTGATCTCATCATTCAGTTCCCACCTATGAGTGAGAACATGCGGTATTTGGTTTTCTGTTCTTGCAATAGTTTGCTGAGAATGATGGTTTCCAGCTGCATCCATGTCCCTACAAAGGATACAAACTCATCCTTTTTTATGGCTGCATAGTATTCCATGGTGTATATGTGCCACATTTTCTTAATGCAATCTGTCATTGATGGACATTTGGGTTGATTCCAAGTCTTTGCTATTGTGAATAGTGCTGCAATAAACATACGTGTGCATGTGTCTTTATAGCAGCATAATTTATAATCCTTTGGGTAATATCCCCAGTAATGGGATGGCTGAGTCAAATGGTATTTCTAGTTCTAGATCCTTGAAGAATCGCCACACTGTTTTCCACAATGGTTGAATTAGTTTACAGTCCCACCAACAGTGTAATAGTGTTCCTAATTCTCCACATCCTCTCCAGCACCTGTTGTTTCCTGATTTTTTAATGATTGCCATTCTAACTGGTGTGAGATGGTATCTCATTGTGGTTTTGATTTGCATTTCTCTGATGGTGAATGATGATGAGCATTTTTTCATGTGTCTGTTGGTTGTATGAATGTCTTCTTTTGAGAAGTATCTGTTCATATCCTTTGCCCACTTTTTCATAGGGTTGTTTGCTTTTTTCTTGTAAATTTGTTTGAGTTCTTTGTAGGTTCTGGATATTAGCCCTTTGTCAGATGAGTAGATTGCAAAAATTTTCTCCCATTCTGTAGGTTGCCTGTTCACTCTGATGGTAGTTTCTTTTGCTGTGCAGAAGCTCTTTAGTTTAATTAGGTCCCATTTGTCAATTTTGGCTTTTGTTGCCATTGCTTTGGTGTTTTAGACATGAAGTCCTTGCCCATGGCTATGTCCTGAATGGTATTACCAAAGTTTTCTTCTAGGGTTTTTATGGTTTTAGGTCTAACATTTAAGTCTCTAATCCATCTCGAATTAATTTTTGTATGAGGAGTAAGGAAAGGATCCAGTTTCAGCTTTCTACTTATGGCTAGCCAGTTTTCCCAGCACCATTTATTAAATAGGGAATCTTTTCCCCATTTCTTGTTTTTGTCAGGTTTGTCAAAGATTGGATGGCTGTAGATGTGTGGTATTATTTCTGAGCGCTCTGTTCTGTTCCATTGGTCTATATCTCTGTTTTGGTACCAGTACCATGCTGTTTTGATTACTGTAGCCTCATAGTATAGTTTGAAGTCAGGTAGTGTGATGCCTCCAGCTTTGTTCTTTTGGCTTAGGATTGTCTTGGCAATGTGGGCTCTTTTTTGGTTCCATATGAACTTTAAAGCATTTTTTTCCAATTCTGTGAAGAAAGTCATTGGTAGCTTAATGGGGATGGCATTGAATCTACAAATTACCTTGGGCAGTATGGCCATTTTCACGATATTGATTCTTCCTATCCATGAGCATGGTATGTTCTTCCATTTGTTTGTGTCCTCTTTTATTTCACTGAGCAGTGATTTGTAGTTCTCCTTGAAGAGGTCCTTTACATTCCTTGTAAGTTGGATTCCTAGATATTTTATTCTCTTTGAAGCTATTGTGAATGGGAGTTTATTCATGATTTGGCTCTCTGTCTGTTACTGGTGTATAAGAATGCTTGTGATTTTTGCACATTGATTTTGTATCCTGAGACTCTGCTGAAGTTGCTTATCAGCTTAAGGAGATTTTGGGCTGAGACAATGGGGTTTTCTAAATATACAATCATGTCATCTGCAAACAGGGACAATTTGACTTCTTCTTTTCCTAACTGAATACCCTTGATTTCTTTCTCTTGCCTGATTGCCCTAGCCAGAACTTCCAACACTATGTTGAATAGGAGTGGTGAGAGAGGGCATCCCTGTCTTGTGCCAGTTTTCAAAGGGAATGCTTCCAGTTTTTGCCCATTGAGTATGATATTGGCTGTGGGTTTATCATAAATAGCTCTTATTATTTTGAGATACGTTCCATCAATACCGAATTTATTGAGAGTTTTTAGCATGAAGGCTGTTGAATTTTGTCAAAGGCCTTTTCTGCATCTATTAAGATAATCATGTGGTTTTTGTCTTTGGTTCTGTTTATATGCTGGATTACGTTTATTGATTTGCGTATGTTGAACCAGCCTTGCATCCCAGGGATGAAGCCCATTTAATCATGGTAGATAAACTTTTTGATGTGCTGCTGGATTCAGTTTGCCAGTATTTTATTGAGGATTTTTGCATCGATGTTCATCCGGGATATTGGTCTAAAATTCTCTTTTTTTATTGTATCTCTGTCAGGCTTTGGTATCAGGATGATGTTGGCCTCGTAAAATGAGTTAGGGAGGATTCCCTCTTTTTCTATTGATTGGAATAGTTTCAGAAGGAATGGTACCAACTCCTCCTTGTACCTCTGGTAGAGTTTGGCTGTGAATCCGTCTGGTCCTGGACTTTTTTTGGTTGGTAGGTTATTAAGGATTCCCTCAATTTCAGAGCCTGCTATTGGTCTATTCAGGGATTCAACTTCTTCCTGGTTTAGTCTTGGAACAGTGTAAGTGTCCAGGAAATTATCCATTTCTTCTAGGTTTTCTAGTTTATTTATGTAGAGATGTTTATAGTATTTACTCTGATGGTAGTTTGTATTTCTGTGGGATCAGTGGTGATATCCCCTTTATCATTTTTTATTGTGTCTATTTGATTCTTCTCTCTTTTCATCTTTATTAGTCTTGCTAACACTCTATCAATTTTGTTGATCTTTTTAAAAAACCGGCTCCTGGATTCATTGATTTTTTTTTTTTTGAAGTGTTTTTTGTGTCTCTATCTCTTTCAGTTCTGCTCTAATCTTAGTTATTTCTTGTCTTCTGCTAGCTTTTGAATTTGTTTGTTCTTGCTTCTCTAGTTCTTTTAATTGTGATGTTAGGGGGTTGATTTTAGATCTGTCCTGCTTTCTGTTGTGAGCATTTAGTGCTATAAATTTCCCTCTACACACTGCTTTAAATGTGTCCCAGAGATTCTGGTATGTTGTGTCTTTGTTCTCATTGGTTTCAAAGAACATCTTTATTTCTGCCTTTATTTTGTTATTTACCCAGTAATCATTAAGGAGCAAGTTGTTCAGTTTCCATGCAGTTGTGCGGTTTTGAGTGAGTTTCTTAGTCCTGAGTTCTAATTTGATTGCACTATGGTCTGAGAGACAGTTTGTTGTGATTTCTGTTGTTTTACATTTACTGAGGAGTGCTTTACTTCCAATTATGTGGTCAGTTTTAGAGTAAGTGTGATGTGGTGCTGAGAAGAATGTATATTCTGTTTATTTGGGGTGGATAGGTCTGTAGTTGTCTATTAGGTCTGTTTGTTGCAGAGCTGAGTTCAGGTCCTAGATATCCTTGTTAACCTTCTGTCTCATTGATCTGTCTAATATTGACAGTGGGGTGTTAAAGTCTCCTATTATTGTGTGGGAGTCTAAGGCTCTTTGTAGGTCTCTAAGGACTAGCTTTATGAATCTGGGTGCTCCTGTATGGGGTGCATATATATTTAGGATAGTCAGGTCTTCTTGTTGAATTGGTCCCTTTACCATTATGTAATGGCCTTCTTTGTCTCTTTTGAACTTTGTTGGTTTAAAGTCTGTTTTGTCAGAGACTAGGATTGCAACCCCTGCTTTTTTTTTTTTGCTTTCCATTGGCTTGGTAGATCTTCCTTCATCCCTTTATTTTGAGTCTATGTGCGTGTTTGCACGTGAGATGGGTCTCCTGAATACAGCACAGTGATGGGTCTTAACTCTATCCAATTTGCCAGTCTGTGTCTTTTAACTGGGGTATTTAGCCCATTTACATTTAAGGTTAATATTGCTTTTTTTTTTTTCATCTACAGGTTTTTTTTTATTAGAAAAGAAATTAAGTGTTGTCACTAAAGACTGAAGAAGGAAATTAACAATCTTACAATTCTAGAACAGGCAAACTTCATAAGGGATTCTTAAGTTTTCAAAGTGTGGGGGCTCTTTCACAGATACACTCTTGGTGTAGGGGTCTGTAAGTTTTCTCAGATGTTTTACACTTCGTGCTTTAATCGTTGCTGGTAGTCTAAATCAAACAAATACACAGTGTTCAGGATTATCTGGATAGCCATCTTAAATAACAGAGTGTTCCGCATGACCACAGCCTCTGTCTGCACTTGTGCCTCTGATCCATGTGACACCAAGACCAACTATGCTTTTCATATGATTTCTCCAATTGGGTCCTGTGACCTTTCACAGAATTGTTGAACATTTCCTATGAGATCTATGGAAGACAAGGTGGAGAACACTGGTTCGGAGCAGTGATTTTCAAGGTGGGATGGGATAGGGTGGGGTTGAGTGGAGAGATGCATGTAGTTTGAAAGAACACATCTCAAAAAAAAAAAAAAAAAAACCCACTGATTTCATAATACAAACTCCATAAAGTCAAGCAGCAAAATGATTTCAGCTAATGGACAGTAGCAGATAACCAACTATGGATTCATCATTGTGGAGAAGGAGTCTGGATAAACATAGTTGAAAAACACTGGCTTAGAGGTAGAGACATGCCGACACGTGGAGAACAGTAAGAAACGTGTGCCAAAGAGAACAGTTGAGGGTCAGTGAGGGAATCCTGGGCCAGAACTTGTCACAGTCTTCTGAAAACCAAAGAGCACATCCAGAAGAAAACCAAGATGGCCCGTCAACCTTCTTGGCCCTGTGGTTACTGCAGAGCTCCAATCTGCTTTAGCCGTGTCAGCAATTCCCCACTCTGTTGCATAGGGACTAGATCACTGCATCCGCCTATACAATCTTTACCGATAAAGACTCGAGGAACCGTTCTTGCTCCCGTGAGCTGTTGCAAATAATCTTGAATCTCGTTAGTGTGGTTGGTAGCTGTGATATCGACAAATTCCAGAAGCCCTTGTTTGATGGGCAATTGACTGAGGATCTCTTGGGCCCTCCTGCAGTATGGGCAGGTGGGCTTGATGAACAACCACCTTCTCAGGCTGGATTTTGCTGTTCACAAACTCTTGAGCCATGCCAATGGGCTGCAGTCTCCCCAGGAAGAATCCTCAGTTGCAGGTATTGCTTGGGGTATTGAGCCTAATATTGTTATGTGTGAAGTTGATCCTGTCATTATGATGTTCGCTGGTTATTTTGCCCGTTAATTGATGCAGTTTCTTCGTAGCATTGATGATCTTTACAATTTGGCATGTTTTTGCAGTGGCTGGTACCAGTTGTTTCTTTCTATGTTTAGTGCTTCCTCCAGGAGCTCTTGTAAGGCAGGCCTGGTGGTGACAAAAATCTCTCAGCATTTGCTTGTCTGTAAAAGATTTTATTTCTTCTTCACTTATGAAGCTTAGTTTGGCTAGATATGAAATTTTGGGTTGAAAATTCTTTTCTTTAAGAATGTTGAATATTGGCCCCCACTCTCTTCTGGCTTGTAGGGTTTCTGCTGAGAGATCCACTGTTAGTCTGATGGGCTTCCCTTTGTGGGTAACTCGACCTTTCTGGCTGCCCTTGACACTTTTTCCTTCATTTCAACCTTGGTGAATCTGACGATTATGTGTCTTGGGGTTGCTCTTGTCGAGGAGTATCTTTGTGGTGTTCTCTGTATTTCCTGAATTTGAATGTTGGCCTGCCTTGCTCAGTTGGGTAAGTTCTCCTGGATAATATACTGAAGAGTGTTTTCTAACTTGGTTCTATTCTCCCCGTCACTTTCAGGTACACCAATCAAACATAGATTTGGCCTTTTCACATAGTACCATATTTCTTGGAGGCTTTGTTTGTTTCTTTTTACTCTTTTTTCTCTAACCTTGTCTTCTCACTTTATTTCATTAATTTTATCTTCAATCACTGATACCCTTTTTTCCACTTGATCAAATCGGCTATTGAATCTTGTGCATGCGTCACGACATTCTCGTGCCATGGTTTTCAGCTTCAGGTCATTTAAGGTCTTCTCTGCACTGTTTATTCCAGTTAGCCATTCATCTAATCTTTTTTCAAGGTTTTTAGCTTCCTTGCGATGGGTTCGAACATCCTTCTTTAGCTCAGAGGAGCTTGTTATTACCGACCTTCTGAAGCCTACTTCTGTCAACTCGTCAAAGTCACTCTCCATCCAGCTTTGTTCCGTTGCTGGTGAGGAGCTGCGATCCTTTGGAGGAGAAGAGGTGATCTGATTTTTAGAATTTTCAGCTTTTCTGTTCTGGTTTCTCCCTATCTTTGTGGTTTTATCTACCTTTAGTCTTTGATGTTGGTGACCTACAGATGGGATTTTGGTGTAGATGACCTTTTTGTTGATGTTGATGCTATTCCTTTCTGTTTGTTAGTTTTCCTTCTAACAGTCAGGTCCCTCAGCTGCAGGTCTGTTGGAGTTTGTTGGAGCTCCACTCCAGACCCTGTTTGCCTGGGTATCACCAGTGAAGGTTGCAGAACAGCAAATATTGCTGCCTGATCCTTTCTCTGGAAGCTTTGTCCCAGAGGCTTAGCCGCCTATATGAGGTATCTGTCGGCTCTTACTGGGAGGTATCTCCCAGTTAGGCTACACAGGTGTCAGAGACCCACTTGAGGAGGCAGTCTGTCTGTTCTCAGAACTCAAACGCCATGCTGGGAGAACCACTGCTCTCTTCAGAGCTGTCAGACAGGGACGTTTAAGTCTGCAGAAGTTGTCTGCTGCCTTTTGTTCAGCTATGCCCTGCCCACAGGAGTCTAGAGGCAGTAGGCCTTGTTGAGCTACGGTGGTCTCTGCCCAGTTCAAGCTTCCTGGCTGCTTTTCATTTGACTTTTTCTTACCTACTTTAGCCTCAGCAATGGTGGATGCCCCTCCCCCAGCCAGGCTACTGCCTCACAGTTCAATCTCAGACTGCTGCGCTAGCAGTGAGCAAGGCTCCGTGGGCGTGGGGCCCAGTGAGCCAGGTGCAGGATATAATCTCCTGGTGTGCTGTTTGCTAAGACCATTGGAAAAGCGCAGTATTTGGGTAGGAGTGTCCCGTTTTTCCAGGTAGTCTGTCACAGCTTCCCTTGGCTAGGAAAGGGAAATCCCCTGACCCCTTGCACTTCCCAGGTGAGGCGACACCCTGCCCTGCTTCAGCTCACCCTCCTTGGGCTGCACCCACTGTCCAACCAGTCCCAGTGAGATGAACCAGGTACTTCAGTTGGAATTGCAGAAATCACCCATCTTCTGCGTTGATCACACTGGGAGCTGCAGACTGGAGCTGTTCCTATCGGCCATCTTGCTGTTGTTGTTATTTGTTTGTTATTTTTATGCTTGGGATTCTCTGAGCTCCTTGGATCTGTGGTTTGATGTATTTTGTTAATTTTGAAAAATTCCTTGTAAATATTTCTCTGAACAATTATATCTCTCTTCTGGGATTGTAACCACTCATTGTTAGATCATTTGATATTGTTCCACAGCTCTTCAATGTTCTCTCTCTCTCTCTGTGTGTGTGTGTGTGTGTGTGTGTGTGTGTTTTAACTCTTTTTCTCTTTGTGTTTTGGTTGGGTGATTTCTAATATCCTATCTCCAAGTTTATTGATTCTTTTCTTGGTTCTCTCAAGTCTACTGAAGAGTCAGCTAAGTCACAATGGTTTTCTTTCCCCTGGTATTTTCCTTTTTAAAAAAGTGTTTTTAATATATTTTTTAAATCCCCTAGTATTTTCATTTGACTTTTTCTTACCGTTTCCATCTTTTTGCTGAAAATGTTCATCTCTTAATGCATGCTGACACTTTCCCCCTAGAGCATCTAATATATGAATTATAATTATTTTAAATTCCTCATCTGGTAGCTTTAATGTCTGGGTTCTTCCTGAGTCTGGGTATGTTGATTGCATTGTCTCTTGACTTTGGTTGTTTTTATCTTGTTTTCCATGTGTGTCTTCTAATTTTTGATTGAATATTGGGCATCAGGTACAGAATAACCAACACTATGGTAAATAGTATTTATTCCTGCAAGTGGGCATGCCTCCTGTGCTAGGCCATTAGTGTTGGCAATGCTATATTATGAGATATTACATTCTCCTGAGTAAATCTACTTAGGAGTTGAGGTGGGTTTGAGTTTTGTTGTTGCTATGGTGACCTTCAGTACATCACTGGCTTCAATTTTTCTAGCATTACCTTGTGCTTAGGGTGGAGGCTGGGGTTCCAGGAGTTTTGTTCTCAGAGCTCCTGCTTCACCCTCAATTTTCAGTCTTACCTGTTTGTGACAAAGATGGGGAGGCCTATCTCCATGCTCTTGCCCTCTCCACGGAAACAGATTGCTGTTGCTCATTACTTGTTGCTTGCTTGCTGGTGGAGAGAGGGAAGGGAGGTTCTCTCTTGTCCAGATCCAGCTTCAGTCTTAGGCAAGTCTGTCTGCCTAGGTCTTAGGAATGGGACTTTCTCAGTGATCCTGCTCTTCTTCCCAGTGACTCCCAAACTGCCTCATATCTGTGCTGGGTCTTGAATAGGACAGTTCCTCGCCCCTCCCCCACATGTTGCAGACCCCTATTCATATTGTCATACATATGACCCTGGACCCAGAACTCTTTCCTGTGCCTTCTACAGGGGTAGAGCATGTTACTTTTTTTCTTTTTACCCTTTTCCCAGCTCCCCCAAATTTGCCAGTGCCCTGGAAACCTAAAATATAATTATAGGAGAGGAGAGTCCTGTCAGGATTTTGTGACTTTCCTACAACAGCAACCACTCCCATTCTTCAGGTCTGCACCACCAAAGAAGGTTCCCTTGGTCTCATTGCTCTGCTTCCAGACTTTCTCATGAGCATCTAGTGGAGGCCCAGTAGAAGGTCCTGCATGTGAGTGCAAACTCCCTTTGTGTCTGGAGCTCTCAGGGGTGCTGTACTCTTGTGCCAGCCCACACTTGACCTTTGCTCTTAATCATAAAGTTTAGCCAGATTCTTCTTACCCACTTGTACAGTCCCAGCATCTCTTCCTCCTGGTCTCTGCTACAGAGAAATCAGTGAGGGTGCTCCATCTTTCCTTGGAGAAGCCTGACTTTCCTTGGATTTAAGGATATTTGGTTGCCCTCTGCCCTCAGCTCTTTGATGAGTTCATGAAAAGTTATCATGTTGTAGCAGATATGGTCTTTTTTGTTTTGTTTTGTTTGTAGTTTATTTTTCTGTTATTAGGGTAGGGGAAAAATTTTTCCTGCTTTCTATACTCTAAGTGGAACCAGACATGGTTTCAAATAGTTGATCTCTTCTTTGCAAAAAAAAATCTCTGAAGTCTCTAACAGATGAAGAAATTTAAGCACAGAACATTTTAATCACCTGAAGTTATACAGCCAGGAGTAGTGCTGATATTCAAGCCTCTCAGTAGTCTGATGGCAGAGGCTGCACCACGAACCACTAAAATACACCACTGTGCACATCGCACATGGTCTAAATATGCCATTTTTAATTTACTCAATACTTTCCTGAGGGGTAGCAGTTTGCTTCCCATCGTTTGCTATTATAAACAATGCTGCAATGAAATTGTGAAGTTATCTCCCAAGGATAAGGTCCTGGACCTATTGCTGGGTCAAAAGGTATTCTTATCTAAATTTAAAATACCTACTGCCCAATATCAACTAGGAAGAGTCCTTTAAAAACTACATTGAAACTCTTTTCAATGACAAAATTACAGAAGTGGTATGAAGACAAACTTACTGCAGAAATTCAAATGCAAATGTTAGTTATATGCACATAACCTAGAAATACTTAACAATTAAGAAAAAACTAGGTATGTCATGATTACATAAAATATATGTAGATTCTATTTTATCATTTCTACCATAAAATATGCACAAAACTATTATAAAAAGTTAAAATGTATCAAAACTCATGCATGTAAACACTTACAGACCATACATGGCACCATTCTCAGTCAAGAGACATATAAACAAACATAAAGATGCAGTATTAAATCATAACTGCATTAAATTAACTGTAGCATGTACTGTACTACTATAATAATTTTGCAGCCACCTCCTATAGCTATTGCAGTGAGCTCAAGTGTTGTATCAGCTTCAAATGCTGTGTGATGTTTATCATCTCCCTTCAAGCAGTTCGTCTCTTCAGTAAATTGCGTATCACAGTAAAAAGTGATCTTGTGGTTCTCATGTATTTTTCATTGTGTTTGCTGCAATACCATAAACCTGGAATAACACCAGGGGACCCGTACAAAGCAGCACTAGGATGCCGGAAGGGTTCCCAGGAAGCAGAGAAAAGTCATGACATTACAAGAAAAAAGTTGAATTGTTTGATATGCACTGAGGTCTGCAGCTGTGGTTGCCGCCATTTCAGACAGGTGAGGCATCTTGTAAACAGATGACATAAACTTACGGTATTGATAAATACAGCACAGTGGTGCAAATGTATTTTCCCTTCTGTATGATTTTCTCAATAATATTTTCTTTTCTCTGGCTTACTTTATTGGAGGAATACAGTATATAACACATATAACCTACAAAATGTGTGTTGTTTGACTGTTTATGTTAACTGTAAGGCTTCTGATCAACAGTAGGCTATTAGTAGTTAAGTTTTGGGGAGTCAAAAGTTACACATGGATTTTCGACTGTGTGCGGGTCAGTGCCCCTAACTCCCACGTTGTTCAGGAGTCAATGTGTGTGTATATATACATATATATATAAAATATATATAAACACACTGTGTGTGTACATATATACACACACACACACACAGTGTATATATTATATATATATGTGTCTCTGTGTGTCTTTACTCCTGGCCCACTCCAGTCCTACCTCTCTTCCTGCACCAACCACTATTGCTGTCTGCCACGTATAGTGGATAGGATTTTGAAAGCAGAGAGGAGAGCATTTCAAGCAGAAAGCACAGCACGAGCAAACGAAGAGAGTTGGAAATGACACACATCTGGCAGGAACAATAGGAAAGCAAGCCTGTCTGAAGCAGAGTTATGCAATGTCAGAGACAAGTTTGCATAAGTAGAGGGAGCTACAGAAGCCAGGCAGAGGACTTGTGGTATGATATCATTGGAAATACAGAGCTATTCTTTATTTTGGGACAGAGCAGTGAGATGATAAAGCTGTTGTCTGAAGATGATCCTGGCCCAAACAATTGTACATTGTTTGGATGTTTGGATGGGAGCACATGGAATCAGGAGTCATGGCCAAGACACTGTGGAGATAATCCATGAAGGAGGTGGCGAAGGCCTGAGCCGCATGGTCATGTTAGATATAGAAAGGAAGGCATAGAATATTACTTCTCAATAAATTAACTGACACGTGACCCACTGGAAGTTATCAACATGTCAAAGAGGTAACGAGCTTGTTTACTGTGTGTATACAAGGCTGAGTATTACAACTTCTTAAGATAAAGGTTTTATTAATTTTCCCTGCTTAAATTCCATAGTCAAGTATTATCATTTCTCCCCTACATACACTCTCCCTCTGTTGCCGCCCTCTGCCTTTGTTTCCTCACTTAGCTAAATCATAAGCCTGACTAAACCCAGCTGCCTGTTGTGTGACTGAACCACACAGCAGAACATACCTGGAGAAAATCCGGGTATGTCACACTGACATCAAGTGGAGCCTCAAGGCCACCAGGCATTAATACCAAACTGCCTGTTTCCTTCCCTCTCCCATTCTCACCGTGACCTCTATTTCAGACCTTTGCTGCCCTCCCCAAACCTCCAGCACTTCCCCTGTCTTCAGTGTCAGCTCATGATACTGCTTTCTACTACAGTGGAAAACAGAAGCCACTGGAGGGGACAGGTGCCAGCTCCTACCATTAGCCACCTGGACCCACCTCTCTGGATGTGTGCCCACCCACTGTACCTGCCCTCCTCTTATCACAGACAACCACTGGGGCTCCTTGGAAAGCCAACCTCTGCCACTACTCACCAGTGACATCCTCCTGCACTCCCTCAGGGCACTGCTCCAGAAATTCTCCCGTCTGTCTCCTGTGGAAGCCAATGTTTTCTTCATTTCTGGGTCATCTAACAATCAAACATGTTGACTCTTCTTTCATGTTAAAAAACAAAAACAAAAACACAAAACCCTCTGGGCCCCCTCTCTGCTTTAGTTACTATTGTATTCTTTTCCATTGCTTTATGAGAGAAGTTCTCCCAAAGAGTTATATTCATTGTTTCTAATTCCTTTCTTCTCCCTCTGGAAGCCACTCCAGTTGGATTTTTACTACCACCTGTCCACCAAAACTACTATTACCAAGGTCTCCACATCCAAAGGTGAGTGCTTAGAGCTCGTTACACGTGAACTGTCCGCAGGATGCCCTGTCAATGTACAATCCAAACTGGGACATGTGGGAGGGGGAATGGCTGGGAGTAACGACTAGACCATGTCAGTAGGTGTAAACCGGGATTGTCTGGGGGCAAACCAAGATGTATCAGCAGATTCAAAACAGCCTTTCCTTCCCTCTTTTGAAACATTTCTACTCTGGGCTTATGGACAACAGTAATCAGGTTTTCTTCCTGCCTTCCTGACTACTCCATGCCGGTCTCTATTTCCCATTCCTCCTAATCTCCTGGTCTTCAAAACAGTGAGGTGCCCCAGGACTCAGCCCTTGAACCTCTTCCCTCCTCTGTACTCACTCCCACAGGGATCTCCTCCTGTCTCAGTGCTTTAAATACCATCAAATGCTAATGACTCTCAAATTTATATCTGGCCCGCATCTCTGCCCTGGACTTGAATAGCCATCTGCCCACTCTGTGTATCTGCAGACTTCCCCAGTGTAATATGTTCAACATTGAGCAACTCTTTCCCAAAACCTGTTTCCCATCTCAGATTATAACAACTCAGTGCTCCTAGCTGCTCTGGCTGAACGCCTCAGTATTATCCTTAACTCCTCTCTTTCTCTCACAACCCTCAGCCCACATCTGCTCAGTCAGCAAATCCTGTTGGCATGTACATCAAAAGAGACCCGGAACCTGCTTCTCATCACCCGCCTACCTCCGCCTTAGTATGAGTCACCAGTATCTTGTGCTGGGATGGTTGTAATTGCTCCCTGAGTGGTAGCCTCACTTCTGCCCTTGCCCCCTTCGCATTCCTCACTACAGCTCTCAGAGCCATGCTGTAGAAATAACTGGAAGCCAGATCCTCTCGTGTTTCTTCTGAAAACCCTCTGATGACTTCCCTTCTCATTTGTAAAAACCATTGTTCTCATTCTGGACTGCCTTCTTATTCATTCGCTCTGTAAGTCCTTTATAGTTGCTGTTCCCTCAGCTGGAACCAGCTATTCACATGTGTTACTCCCTCACATCTTTACTTGAAAGCCATGTCCCCAATAAGCCTATCCAAACCCTGCCATCCCATCTGAACCTTGACACGTCACACCTCCTTCCTTGCCTTGTTTTCTTCTGGGCACCTGCCACTAGCTAACATAGTATTTATCTTCTAAATCTTATGTATTGGCTGTTTCCCTACCTACAATGGAAGTTCCATTAGGGCTAGGGTTTTTGTCTATTTCAGTTGTTGCTGATCCTCAGCACCTAAAATGGTGCCTGACACGGACTAGATCCAATAAATATTCGTTGAGTGAATTCTCTTGCAATTAAATGCGCACAATGGAAGAGGAGATGTTGCAGCTATAATAAGCAAAGGAAACCAGACATTGATCATTCCATGTGAAATATGACTCAAACTTCTATATCTAACACTTCACAGAGTGTTTTACAGAGGATTATCAACACAAGAGACACCACAAATAAAAAGGAGTCCACAATCAAATAAGTTAAGAAACACTGCATAGGACACTTTTAGGGATTCAGATGGTGCCATCACAAATAAAAATGTCTGATAAATCATTTAGGAAATAAATTTGTATCTTTTTCTTTCTTCCTCCATTAGCACTTCATCCAACCAATTCTTAAGTAGTCTTCAAGACACGACACAGTGTATTGGCCAGGCGTGGTGGCTCATGTCTATAATCTCAGCACTTTGGGAGGCTGAGGTGGGCAGACCACCGGAGGCCAAGAGTTGGAGACCAGCCTGGCCAACATGGTGAAATCCTGTCTCTACTAAAAATACAAAAGTTAGCTTGGTGTGGTGGTGTGCGCCTATAATCCCAGCTACTCCAATGACAGAGGCACGAAAATCGCTTGGATCCAGGAGACAGAAGTTGCAGTGAGTCAGGGTTGCAGCACTGCACTCCAGCCAGAGAAACAGAGTGAAACTCTGTCTCAAAAAAAAAAAAAAAAAAAGGGACTCAGTGTATCAACAGTTGACATTCTTTCAGGCTGGCCAGCTTCACTGGACACCTTTCCTGTGTTTGTGGAGCCTCTGACCTAACCCCCACAAGGATAGAGCATAGACCATTGAGCCCTACTGCAGTGAGGTTTCCATTGGAAGCTAGTTTTGCGAAGAAGCAGGAGTCATGCAAACTCCATCCTGCAGGATAGTGGTTGCAGAGGTTCCCGTGGTCACATATAGTGTCCTGTACCAGAGGTGGGACAGGAGGAATCTGCATGTCGAGGTGGTAGCAGTGGTGACAGTATTGTGATCCAATTTGAGCAGTATTGCGGTCTAATTTGGGCATTGTTCCCGGCTTCTCTATCTCCTAACCCTAACCCTAACCCTAACCCTAACCAAGTGTTCCTCAAACATGTCTCAGCCAGAGCTCTTCTCTTAAGAAAACACCTATTAACTTCCAGCAAACATGAGCATTCCTTTGGTGGTCTGCTCCACATCTGTGCTCTCAGAGCCCTGCTACAGTACTCCACAGGAGCACCAGGGACTGAGATCCTGGCTGTGTCTCCTCCAATCCCCGTGCTTCTCAGCCCTAGGAAGTAGGACAGAGCCATCAGTATCGCTTTCAACACCTAGATGATTACAATATGCAGCCAGAATGGAGAACCCCCAGTAGGATAAACATTGTCCTGGATTCTGAACTTGGAATAGTGTTCTGGAATTCAGGCAGCTATGAAGAGCTGGCCCCTAAGTGCTGTGAGAGGCATATCCCCATGCCCAAGTGCAATGCCACAGACCCACGGCCAAGGCCATCACTGCAGGCCAGCACAGCTGAGAGAGGAGTGGAACGACTCAGTGAGCAACCTGCATCCTCAAGGAGAAGTCTTCTCTCCTGTTATTAAATCCAGGTGCTGGTGAGCACCAGCTTCTGGATCAGCCTATTGGCCCTGCACCTGGGGACTTTGGGAGAAAGAAGAACTCCTGTAATAGCATCTAGCAGACAAAGAGCTGGGAGAATGACAGGGGCGTGAAGGAGAAGAGCCAGCACTTGCACAGACTGAATGAGCTCGTGGGAGCTGGAGCGAGTGTTCTGTGCACTTCGAGAAACAGCACAGATCATTCAGCTTAGTGGTCATGATCCAGTCAACAAAGAAACTCTCTTTATTCTCCACCGCCCCTCACCCCCCGCCCCCGAGACCTCACAGATCCCATGTGGATTTTAAAGCTTTTATCTGCCAAATACCTGAATCTATTATGTTATAATGTAATGTGGGTTTTTGTTGCTTATTAATTGTTTAGTAGGCTGTGTTGCCCAAGGAACTTGTGAGTAGTGAGTAAATATGAACTTTCCATTAACCATTTCAATACACTGAAAATAGCTCTACTCCCTGGGTTACTCCAGCCTGAGAATTTTCTTTGGTCTTTTTCTTTAGATTTTCTCTGATGAGAGCAATCCTCTAGCTTTTTCCCTGCTTCTCAACAATCACATTTGAATGGTCACATGAGCTCATCAAGAAAACACAGCTTTTCTTCTTCTTTAGAGGCACCTACCAGGGTGTTCTGACCAAATTAGAACAACAGGATGCAAATGCTTCAGTACCTGCCTAAAAGCAGTACTTTCAGCCCAATAATAACTCAGGATGCACCTGTTAAAGTGGTTCAAATGGTGGCATTTCAGTTTCTGAATGGCCTGGGGTTGTCTTGACAACGTTACATCACATTTGGGTCTTGTGTTATCCTCTGGAGGTGGAAAACAAAAGCTGTATTTTTCCCATTCAGTAGCCATTCCTCCCATGTCAGTTCTCATGTGCTCCCTGGGATGAGGACACCTTCCAACGAGAGGCTTTGCCAAGGCCTGTAGGGCTGCTGTGGGGAGGGAGTGCAGCTCCTTGAAGGCTGTAGATTTGCAATAAGAAGGCAGTGTAGGCTTGGTGTGGTGGCTCACGCCTGTAATCCCAGCACTTTGGGAGGCCGAGGCGAGTGGATCATGAGGTTAGGAGATTGAGACCAGCCTGGCCAACATAGTGAAACACCGTCTCTACTAAAAATAAAAAAATTAGCCGGGTGTGGTGGCCGTGCCTGTAGTCCCAGCTACTCGGGAGGCTGAGGCAGGAGAATCACTTGAACCCAGGATGCAGAGGTTGCAGTAAGCCGAGACTATGCCATTGCACTCCAAGCTGGGTGACAGAGTAAGACTCTTATCTCAAAAAAAGAAAGCAGTGTAGCAATACTATTTTGCTAGAAGTAGTACTAACTTCTAACAATACAGACCGACATACCTATTGCCTCTTCTGCTTGGGAAAGGACATGATTTTGAGGGGGGACTCTCTCAAGCAAGCCATCCTCTGAGGGTAGACAGATGTGACTTTTCATCCATTCCTTCATGCATTCATTCAACAAACAGGTATTAGTCTGTTTTTGTGCTGCTGATAAAAGACATACCTGAGATTTGGCAGTTTACAAAAGAAAGAGGTTTATTGGACTTATAGTTCCAGGTGGCCGGGGAGGCATCACAATCATGGCAGAAGGTGAAAGGCACGTCTCACATGGCAGCAGACAAGAGAAGAGAGCTTGTGCAGGAAAACTCCCCTTTTTAAAACCATCAGATCTCATGAGACTCATTCACTATCATGAGAACAGCACAGGAAAGATCTTGTCCCCATGATTCAATCACCTCCCACTGGGTTCCTCCCACAACACATGGGAATTGTGGGAGTTACAATTCAAGATGAAATTTGGGTGGGGACACAGCCAAACCGTATCAGGTATTAAATGCCTGCTGTGTACCAGACATCATGTTAACACCTCTCAGGCCATGGGGCTTACAGTTTAGAGGGAAAGTCCGAGGCTCAACAAAAAATTACACAACCAAATAATTACCCTTCTGTGAAGGGGTATGAGGAGAAAGGACAAGACATTAGTGCAGGAAGCCTAACCCCAGCTGGAGGTCAGGGAGTTTTTCACTGAGAACATTGTATTACTTCATTGCTGTACAAATTCAGTTGTATCTTCACTTTTAGGCTTTCTGAGCTGGAAGCCAAGCTGCTCGGCGATGGGAATCTAAGCAGGACCATGTGTGGCTGCTACCATATGAAGCAGCATGTCAGTCCTTTGGGAGGGCTGGGAGTTCAGAGGAAGATGACGCTGAGCAGCTTGTGTGGAGTGGTGGTCGGGTCATGCAGGAAAGGCCGCATGTGAGAGAAGGTGCCAGGCACTGTTTGTTTTAGTGGAGTCTGGGAAAGAGATATGGTTAGAAAGAGGGGTTCCCTCATCCAACACTTGTTAAGCCTCGACTGTATCCAGGCATTTGGGTGCTAGGGAGAGAGCAGTGAATGTAGCCCCTGGCCTTCGGGGAGCTTACTGATGGAGAAGACGGCCACCTTAACTAGCTAAGTCTGCAACAAAATGGCATCAAATGATAAAAAGTGTTATATGCAAAAATTAAACTGTGGCACTGGCGAGAGCTCAGTGGGCAGAGGAAGGCTGCTGCAGAGAGCGGCTTGGAAAAGGCATCGCCAGGCATTGAGGAGGTGGCGTGGGGGCAGGAGACCTGAGCATGCAGGGAGTCCAGGCACAGAAAACAGGAAGGGAACAAGCACGGGGCACCACACACAAGGACCTGAGAAGGGGAATGCTGGGAGGGTATTTAGAATCATCCCAAATGGCTAGAATCTAGGCGAGCAGAGGGCAGAGTGGTATGGGATGAGATTGCATCTTTCCTGAAGGCCCCTGCAAGCCAAGGCAAAGAGCTGGAATTTCACTCTATGTGAAGGGAAGCCCCTGAAGGAAGTTAAGCAAAGGAGTGACATGATTCAATTCTAGCTGCTGGATGAAGGATGGATTGGAAGGACTTAAGGGTGGAAACAACATTCAGGAGGCTACTGTAGCAGACAGGAAGAGAAGGATATGGCAGCATTGGAGAGGAATCAGTCAGTGGGAGCTGTGGCTCAGAGATGGCAATGATTGGACTTGCTGATGGGGAGATGGAGTAGGAGGCGGGGATCAAGGCACTGCAATAAGGAAAAAGGGGAACAAAGTTTACAACTCAGAGGCCAGGTACGGTGGCTCACATCTGTAATCCTAGCACTCTGGGAGGCAGATCACTTGAGGCCAGGAGTTTGAGACAAAGTTTGCAACTCAGTTTTCTGGTTTGTGCAACAGCGAGGAAGCACCATTTACTGAGGAGGGGAAATCGGAGGACAAGCAGATTGCTTTGGGGAAGCACAAGGTCAGCTTCAGCACACCTGCAGGACAAACAAGAGGAGGTGTCCTGTAGACAGTGAGAGCTCAGAGAGAGGCCTCGGCTGCAAATGTACACTTTGGCATCACCATATAGATGGTATTAAAGCCATGGCTATGGATGAGATCACCTAGGGAGTGAGTGTAGAGAGACAAAAGTGGGTTGGAGGCTAAGCGCTGAAAACTGACATCAAAGGTTGGGTTGAGGAGCCTGAGGAATGACGTGGGGATGGCAGGAGGTAGATCAGAGAAGCAGAAAGGATGGTGGATTCAGATGGGGCCAATGGCAATTTTACCAATGTGCTGAGAAGCCCAGGAAGATGAGGAACATAAAGTGTTCATTTGACTTGTCAATGTGGACATCTTCAGTGACTTTGAGAAGACTTGGTATGTGGCAGGTTTGAGAGTCAGAGTGGCATGAGCTGAAGGATGAATGGAAAGTGAAATACACATAATTCTTTTTTATTTTTATTTATTTATTTTTTTTAGATGGAGTCACACTCTGTTGCCCATGCTGGAGTGCAATGGCATGATCATGACTTACCGCAGCCTCTAACACTTGGGCTCAAATGATCCTCTTGCCTCAGCCTCTTGAGTAGCTCAGACTATAGGCATGTGCCACTGAGCCCTGCTAATTTTTAAAGATTTTTTTGTAGAGACAGGGTCTTGTTATTAATACATTGCTCAGGCTGGTCTCAAACTCCGCCCTCAAGCCATCCTCCAATCTTGGCCTCCCAAAGTGCTGCGATTACAGGCGTGAGCTACTGCGCCCAGCCTTCTAATTCTTTAAAGAAGTTTTGCTGTGAAGGAAAGTTAGGGAACTGGGATAGTAACTGGGGGTATGTGAGGACAAGGGAGTAAAAATTTTTAAATGTTTAAGTTGGGAGACACTAAAGCTTGCTTATACACTGATGAAAATGGTCCAGTAGGAAGGTGTGATGAGTAACTTGTGCAGGAGAGAAAGAGAGGAGCTGAAGAACAAAGCCTTTGAGCAGGGAGCAGGGAGGGCATATGAGATTTCTAGGGCTGCCATAACACCACACACTTGGTGGCATAAAACCACATACATTTATTCTCTTACAGTTTTGGAGGTCAGAAGTCCAAAACCAGTTGCACTGGACTATAAATTGTCCACAGGACTGCAGGTCCCTCCAGAGGCTCGGCGGGGAGTCTATTTCCTTGCTTTTTCCAGCATCTAGAGCTGCTTTTCCTGGCTCTTGGCCCCTTCATCTTCCGAGTCAGCAGTGTAACATCTTCAAATCTCTTTCTGCTTTTGTTACGTCGCCTCCTGCTGTGTAGTCAAATTTCCTTCTGCCCCTCTGTTATGAGGACACTTGTGATCACATTTAGGACCCACCGAGATAATCCAGGGTAATCTCTCCAGTTCACAACCCTTAATTTAATCACACCGCAAAGTCTCTTCTGCCGTATAAAGAAACAATCAGATGTTTCAGGAACTAGGACCTGGATGTCTGTGAGGGGCATTATTCTGGAGGACTGGGCTTTGCCAGGCAGGGGTATACTGACTTGCTCCTTTGTAGCCAGAGAGACAGGCGCCTGTGCAGGGGTGTGTAGTTTTGGCGGGGGAGGAATAAGGGAGCTCGTGGTTTTGGCTTCATTTTTCTTAGAAACGTGAGATAAAGCTGGCAGCTGAGAGGATGGCGACTGACAGGGTGGGGTGGGGAGAGGAGAGGAGGGGCGGTGTCAGTGGAAATATGGAAGCATCTCAGAAAGGGGGGCAGCACACTGCCTAGGGAGATGTAGTCGGTTTTAGGGCAGGGGTGAGGAGGAATTTAAGGCTTATTTTTACAAACGTGAAGGAGACGTGCTGCCTGACTGTGCGATTTTTCTCCAGCAGAGTTTGGCTACCCGGTTGAAGGCACAGGGAACCCAAAGAGACAAAGCTCACCAGCATCTGTGGGGAGAATGTGGCAGGACAGGAAGTGAAGGGTGAGACTCCATGGGCTGTAACTTGGCCAAAAGGCAAGGGAAGACATAGCAGTCTGTTGGGCTGCGAGGGGATTGTAGAAGATGGTGGGGTGGGTAGCTCAGAGGTCGTGATGAGGAAGCAGCATTGCAGAAATGGGTTTCTTGAGCAAGCAGATTGCCAGTCGAAGAGGTGCTGGGCAGAATGGATGCCTTCAGATTTTGGAGATGGCGCAGATGCTGGTGATGACAAGTGCTAGGGTCTCCCTTTTGGGTGGGAGTTACTGAGGGAAAGGTAGATGGAGCATCCACCTGGATGCTGGAGCTGCCAGGAATGAAAGACAGGAAAGGGGTAGCCAGGAACACTGTGAGCCAGGAACCAAAGTCTTCACTGAACCAGGAAGAGTGATGTGAAAGAAC
Organism: Macaca mulatta; assembly: GCF_049350105.2. Lineage (NCBI taxonomy): Eukaryota > Metazoa > Chordata > Mammalia > Primates > Cercopithecidae > Macaca > Macaca mulatta. The sequence continues at coordinate 175,271,933 of NC_133409.1, forward strand.
GACAGGAACTGGCAGGGCAGAGGGTGCCATGCCCAGTAGCATCCATTTAAGGAGAGCTGAGGGTTTTGTAGGATTTGGAAGGAGCGATGGGGAACCAGGAAGGCTTTACTTCCTGGCGCTGAGGGACTCCAGGTGTGAAAGAATGAGGAGCCAACACTTGAGGGAGCTCCTAGAACTGTGTTTCAGTTAAAAACGAAAGACGTTGATGCTGTAAGAGTGTATGGCGATGCTTGTGGGAAGGGTTTGGGAGGTATGAGGTGTTGGAGAACACAGGGATTAGAATTTGGCAATAACAGTTATTGGAGAGAATCCCTGGATTTCTAGTGTTGAGTGAGTTTCACAGGGACACAAAGTATGATGCAACCACATCACGGAAGGCCTTGAATGGCTGCCCCAGGAATCAGTATTTCATCCCATAGGCCAAGGCCATGGGGACATTGGTGGTGTGTTGGTCCAAGTTTAAGCAGCAAACTGTCTTGGTCAAAGGCAGGCTTTAGGAAGATTAATTTTCCAGCCGTGTGAATGAAAGAGACTCTTAGAAAGCTATTGCAATAGGCCAGGCTTCAGATCTGTTCAGGGTATGAACACTGAGATTGCTGAAAGGAAGTCATGGTTACAAGAAATGCGGTTGGTTTGAATTTTGAGACACAGGGAAAAGAGCGAGCAATGCAAGATGCCTCCCATGTTTCAAGCTTAAGTAGCTGGGAGAACAGACTTAGGAGGGAGATTGATGGTTTTGGTGTTTGCCAACCCATGGTTAAAGGTTCACAAGTGGCTGGGCTTAAGGCAGGAGCAGATAATGACAGGTGAGACAGTGGGCGTGTCCCATTGCCAAGCCAGGAGTTAACTACCTGGGGCTTCCTGGATTGAGGATAATCAAAGAGCAGGCAGGATCCCGGAGAGCAACCCGGTGATTCTCCCTAATTTAGCCTCAGATCCCCTGGGTAGGGCTGGAACTTTCGATTACCATCTGCTATAAGGTGTGTGTGCTGGTGCGAGTTACGAGGCGCCGGGCAGGGATGCCTTCCGGCCATTCCACAAGGCTGAGCTCAGCCAGAGCAGGCGTACTGTCATTCATTTTAGTAACCTGGATAAATTAGGGCACAGTAGGACCCCAGCCAGTCCTGTTAGGTGCCTTCTTGTCTAGAAGAGGCCGCTTTGACGTTCTTTCCTCTTCATCCCCGAGTTAAGGCCGGGCAGGGGTAACCAGCAAGGGGTTCACTTGGTAAGCGGGTTTCATCACCCCTCTGAGCCCAGGTCAAGAATCACAGTTGAGCGCTGGCCAAGAATCTGACTCATTCAGGTGCAAACCGCACCGTCTTTTGCCCGATTTCCTACATTCTGCTGCTGACAGCAGCTCTGTCCTTCCTTTGGCCTGAAATCCCGGAGTGCTTGTGTGAGCTGTGATTAGCCGAGGCTGACCGGCCCCTCTGTGGCTTCCCGCTGGCCTCATCGTTACTTTGTGTGTTCACCGCCGCTCTGAGCGGAGCGGGCCACGGGGAAAGGGGTGAGGGCCTGGGTTGCGGAGGCGCAGGAGCCTCGCGGGATTGGGGCGAGCCGTCCCGTGGTGGGAAGCGCAGGAGGCCGGACTCGGAGAGCCCTCCCAGACTCGGTCCCTCGCTCCAGCCCTTCCCTCCCCGCGCGCGGACCCGGGCCTCGGGCGGGTAGCGAGCGCGCGCCGGCGCGGGCGGGCGGGGAGAGGAAGGGGCGCGGCCTCTCCGGGGCGGGGCGCAGGGCGGGCGCTGCGAGGGGACCGGCGGCCGCGGCGAGAGCGCGCCCAGCCCCGCCGCGATGCCCGCGCGCCCAGGACGCCTCCTCCCGCTGCTGGCCCGGCCGTCGGCCTTGACCGCGCTGCTGCTGCTGCTGCTGGGCCATGGCGGCGGCGGGGGCTGGGGCGCCCGGGCCCAGGAGGCGGCGGCGGCGGCGGACGGGTCCCCCGCGGCAGACGGCGGGGACGGGCAGGACCCGCACAGCAAGCACCTGTACACGGCCGACATGTTCACGCACGGGATCCAGAGCGCCGCGCACTTCGTCATGTTCTTCGCGCCCTGGTAACGCCGCGCAGGCCGGCGCCCTGCCCCGCACTTGCCGCTTCGGGGGGCGTGGGGCGCTTATGCCCGCGGGCGGGGGTTCCCGGGCCGGGGGCCACGTGGGCGCCGACGGCTCCGGTCAGCGGCGTGTGCGCTACGGGCGCGGGGCTCGGGGTTCAGGGCTGCGGGACGTGGGCACTGGGGGCGCGGGGATCCTGCGGGCTCGGGGCTCCGGCTGGGAGGGTGTGGGGCGCGGGCGCCGCGGCTCGGGGCCGGGAGCCGGAGACTGCAGGGGACCGAGGGCTTGGGGCTCCGGGTTGGGGGGCGTGAGCGCAGCGGGCCGGGCGCTCGCGGCTGACGTGGCGCTTGGCGGCCGGGGCGGTGCGGGAGGAGGGGGCGGTCCCCGAGGGGACAGCCGGGAAAAGCCCGCCCTGTGTCGCGCTCCTGAATTCAACCCCCTCTTGGACCTCGGCACCGAGGGAGGGGAATGTGGGGTCGTCGCCCTTTCGGGCAGCCGGGAGTCCAAATGTCACCCCGCGGTCCCTGCCCAGAGCCCCAAACTTCCTGTGCCGGCCGGACGCGCGGCCTGCCCGTGAGCCACGTGCGCTCACCGGAGCGGCCTTGCTGCTGCCGCGGCCACCGGGGTGGGCTGGGACACTTAGACGGCGGGCACGTCCCCTTCCAGAGGCTTTAATTGAAAAATAGAACTCAGGAAAGTGTCGCTTCCCACTTTGTGCGTGTTTTATGGGATAGGAAGGAGTGGTCCAGGCAGAGGAGGGTTGCCGAGCTACCCCGGAAAGACCAAGATAGTGCGAATTCTGGACCCGCCCCCCCCCCCCCCCCACCTCTCCGCAGCTCAGGGTGGGTGTGCTCTCTGACCGGAGCCCACTGGTCCTCAACTCCAGGCTGTCCTGTCACCTCCCCCCTGCTCTCTCGGGGCTAGGTCACTTGTTATGTGTAAGATCCGGAGAAGCCCCTCAGTTGAGCAGATGGTCCCTCCTGTTTTGGTTCTCTGGGCGGGGCTTTGGTGTGGGCCTCGCTGCTGACCTGAGAGACCCCTACCCTGGCACTCATCCCACGGAAGGGCTTCCTGTCATTCACACAAGCATGTGCACAGCTTTCCTGCCAGCGCTAGGATGCCCCGAGGAAGGGAAGTGATCACAGGCCAGGGCAGAAAAGCCATAATTTTAGGACACAAGACCTTTGAGAGGCTGGAATAGCCTGCAGGTGCTTGTTGCAGAACTTGGTATTCTTCACCAGAGCTAAGCAGAGGCTCACTTGGGAAAGGGATGTAGGAAGGCATAGAGACAAGGTACCCTAAGAAAAATGGCCAGTTCAGAAATTGTACATTTCAAACTTGGAGAAACGTTTTTCTCTTAACCCTGTATTCAGGCTGTTACTGTGTTTCAGTCCATTTGGAGTTAAATCAACTTTTTGGACCGGTGTGGGTTTATTAACAATTTACCTATGAAGTACATTGTGTTTCAAATTCCCAAGAACCAACTGACTCGAATTTTTAGAACTACCAGTGGTACAGAAATTACTTTGTAACATAAAACAATCAGGCAATATTAACAGTTTCTCTCTGTACAGGAGTATTCTCAGCAACTATTGCAATTAAATATACTACTTAATTGGAGCCCATTTCAGTGGAATAAATCTGTCCATGGGTTTTCTTTTTTCTTTCTTCATTATTTGTTTATTTTAGAGATGGGATCTTGCTCTGTTACCCAGCCTGAAACACGGTGGTATGCAGTCACAGCTCACTGTAGCCTCTAACTCCTGGGCTCAAGTGATTCTCCTGCCTTAGCCTCTGGAATAGCTGTGACTACAGGCACAGGTCACCACACACAGCTTATGTTTTTGTTATTGTAGTTGGTAGGAACAGGGTCTCACTATGTTGCCCGGGCTGGTCTCAAACTCCTAGCCTCAATCAGTGCTTCTGCCCTGACCTCCCAAAGTACTGAGATTACAGGCATGAGTCATCACACCTCGTTCTTTCCTTTTTTTTTTTTTTTTTTTAAGAAAAACTGACATGTAGATGTAATAAGTCCCTGCAGTGCCAAAGGAATTTTAAGTTAGAATCTCTGCAGTAAATACCAGCTAGTCCTGGGCTGAGTGAGAGAGAAAACTGGCACGTCTGGACACTTGGTATTAAGTAAATTCCTTTTCCATTATATGTGGCTTCTAGACATTTAGGTGGATGCTTCCCAAAAAATTAACTGTTTATGTTGTTATTTGTTGGCTTTTTTTCTTTTTTTTTTTTTGAGGTGGAGTCTTGCTCTGTTGCCAGGCTGGAATAGTGCAAGTTCCGCTCACTGCAACCTCCATCTCCTGGGTTCAAGCGATTCTTCTGCCTCAGCCTCCTGAGTAGCTGGGACTACAAGGTGTGCGCCACCACACCCAGCTAATTTTTGTATTTTTAGTAGAGATGGGGTTTCACCATGTTGGCCAAGATGGTCTTGATCTCTTGACCTTGCGATCCACCTGCCTTGGTCTCCCAAAGTGCTGGGATTACAGGTGTGAGCCACTGCGCGCAGTCTATTTGTTGACTTCTTGATAGTCTACTACAAATATTTAAATAGAGACATGTGGGTTTCTATGACGGTGTTTAAGTTGGACTTTCAAGAGGGCCCTTTCAGAAAACTGCAGATGACTGCAGTAGGGCTCAGGAATAGGCTGCCAGGAAAGGAGGCAGAGTGGACAGAGAGGTCAAATGGGAGGTCAGGGGGGCCAGATCAAGTAGGACCAACAATACCTGGAACAACAGCTTAATAAGTGTAATGCTGAGAACAAGGTGGTGACTCTGGAGGGGCCTTTGCAGGGGAGGGAAGGAGGTCCTGGAGTGGTCAGCTGAGCCTTTAGACCTCAGATAGAATACTCAGTGGACTCCCCCTCAACACACATACCTTTTTCCAGTTTCTGCTGCCGTCAAATGGTGAAAGCCCACGTGTGATTAAGGGGCGGGAGCCCCTGTAACAAAAACATTGATCTGTGTATTTTTGCCCTAAGCTTGGCAGCTGCAGGGTTGTCCTACTGCTGTAGATTTTGTGCCAACATCCGGTCACAGCTTCTGTATGGCTAGTTTGTGAGTCACCCCGAACCTGGTGACAGTGAGGTCAAGATTTGGACCAGGTAGCTTTGCTCTACTTCTTGGCCACAGGCTTCTTTGTGAATGCAGCTGTCTGTCTCAGAGCTGGGTGCTGTAGCCACAGGGCCAACTAGATAGCACCTGTGGCCCCATCACTGCCAGGAGCAAGGGCACATCCAACTTGGTGATGGCCCAGAAAGGTCAGTTTTGATTTAGTGTAGCACAAACTTACTTATTGTTTATTCTCATTCTTAATCTAATCTTGTGTTTTCACACACAAAAAAAAACAAAAAACAAAACAAAACAAAACACGGTAACACAACAAAACCTCGTCAAGATTGCAGAGGAGTTCTAAAGTTCCAGAATGAGCATAACTGATCAAAGTCCCCTAGGGTCAGAACTGCCCTTGACAGTCCCTTAGGAAGGTACCTTGTTGGACACCGCCCCAGTCAGTCAGTAAGTCCTCACTGCCAGCGTTTCCTCCAGCATTAGAACTATCATGGCTGCTTTGGTTAAACACCGATGGACTAGTTCTCAAACCTGTCTTTAGACGGCAGGTCACGCTTAATATAGTCAGAGAAATGCTCATGCCATGAGAAGCACGCAGGAACCAAGACCAGCTGAAGAACAAAAACCTCACATCTCCCAGCTTGCACACACGTTAGGGTTCTGTGGGAATTGCCTTTTTTTCTTGTTTCCTTCTCTCCGCCACACAAACTCACTTTGTTGAATCTACAGAAGTTAAATCTGTATGTATAGTTTCACTGTGCTTTTTTTTTTTTTTGTATCTGAGTGTCTCATAAAGCAGGGATTCTCTTAGTTGGCCAAGAAAGTGCTGTTTAGGGAAGAAACATTATCTTGAGGCAGACTTTTTCAGTGCTACTTTTAAATCCTTTTTTTTCTTTTCTTTTGTTTTTTTTTTTTTGAGACGGGAGTCTTGCTGTGTTGCCCAGGCTAGAGTGCAATGGCATGATCTCAGCTCACTGCAAACTTCCACCTCCCAGGTTCAAGCGATTCTTCTCCTGCCTCAGCTTCTTGAGTAGCTGGGATTATAGGTGCGTGCCACCACGCCCAGCTAATTTTTGTATTTTTAGTAGAGATGGGGTTTCACCATGTTGGTCAGGCTAGTCTCAAACTCCTGACCTCGTGATCCACCAGCTTTGGCTTCCCAGAGTGCTGGGATTACAGGTGTGAGCCACCGCGCCTGGCTTGAATCCTTTTCTTCTTAAGAGACAAAATCTCACTCTGTCACTCAGGCTGGAGTGCAGTGGTGTGATCATAGCTCACTGCAGCCTCAAACTCCTGGCCTCAAGTGATCCTTCTGCCTCAGCCTCCCAAGTAGCTAGGACTGCAGGTGTGTGCCACCACACCAGGCTAATTTTTAAAAACTTTTTGTAGATGGGGGGGTCTTGCTGTGTTGTCCAGGCCAGTCTTGAACCCCTGGGCTCAAGCAGTTCTCCTGTCTTAGCCTCCCAAAGTGCTGGGATTACAGGCATGAGCCACTGGATCCAACTTAAATGCTTATTTTTGAGGTAATCTGTCAGAAAATAAAAAAGATTTAACAGAGATTATTAAATTATTTTGAGGAAGAAGTCACAATTCTAAGCGTTGGGTGTTCTTATAAGCAAGTGTTTTTATTTAAAAAAAAAAGCATTTAAAAAAGCGATACAGCAAAGTGGTTATATTGTAGGCATCAGTGTATTCCTACCATATTAAATAACAAATCCATGTGTCATCATGCTATGGGATTGTAGTTGAAACTTGGGATAAAGTTTCTAGGGTTGTCTCATTAAAAATTCAGGTATGGCACTGTGGACATACTGTCCTGAGAATGCGGGAAGAGCTGTGGTCAGCTGTAGGACTCAAGATCTAGTGTTGGGAAAGATGCTGATATCCTCGTGAAATGTGAAGCACGGAAGAAGCCTAATTAATATACTCTTTTAAATGATAGGTGATTTAAAACTATTTGTACATAACTGAATTCATACAATAAATACTATAGACGTTTGCTTACTTCAACCCTAGAAGTTTAGGTGGCCACAAATTTTTTTTTCCTCCTCATTGGAGAAAATTGCAATTGAGTAAATTTTGAGATTGCCTTGTATTTGTCGCTGTTTGGTTTGTGAGTAAAAGTAGCAGATACGGCAGGAGGTGCTAAGCTACTGTCAAGGGAGGAGTAGAGGGGCTTTCCAGAAGGGCAGGAGAAGAGAACGGGCACTGAATGGCCCGGGGAGTCAGGGCAGACTTGCTGGAGGAGGTGACACCCAATCTACCTGAAGGGCGGGTAGATTTAGTTAGGTGGAGTTTACAGAGGAAGTGTCAGAGAACGTGTCCCAGGGCCAAACCAAGCGATAGCCCTTTGGGAACACTGCAGATGCTGCAGTAGGGCTCAGGACTAGGCCGCAAGGGAAGGAGGGTGGACTCTGGAATAGAAGTCAAGTGGGAAGTCAGCAGGGCCAGAACAAGTAGGATCCAGAACAACACTCTGCTGGGTTTAATGCTGGCACAGGGCCGAGGTTTCATGCTGAGAACAGGGCAGCGACTCTGGAGGGGAGGGAGCAGGGGAGAGAGGTCCTGGAGTACTGGTCCAGGAGCTGCCATCTGCAGTGGTGTAAAGAAAGGACTGAGAGCCCCATTGCCTCCTGGACAGGGCTGAAATTGTGGGCCAGCTGCCCTGTGAGCTGGTACTCAGTGCACTTGTGCTCTTGCTTTGTTCCAGGTGTGGACACTGCCAGCGGCTGCAGCCAACTTGGAATGACCTGGGAGACAAATATAACAGCATGGAAGATGCCAAAGTCTATGTGGCTAAAGTGGACTGCACGGCCCACTCCGATGTGTGCTCCGCCCAGGGAGTGCGAGGATACCCCACGTAAGTCGGAAGAAAGGTGGTTCCCAGGTGGTTCCTGGTTACAAAGAAGGTCCTAAACTTTTGGTAAAGGAGTGAAGAGATACTAAATTTAAGGAGGCAGTCCCTGTCATTAGGGAGAAATTGCATTTAACGCTGTGTCTATTTCAGATGCCTTTCGTACTCTGGATAACCTTTAATTCATCAGTGTTGGGTTTTCGTGTTTATAAGAGAATGTGTTTGCAAGACGAAAATGGTGGCCCCGCCATGCTAGATGTTCACTGGTACATTTTACACAGTGTGCGTAGACTGTCATCAATTTTGGCTTGCTTGTTCTAGTGACTCTTATTCGCAAACACCCTTCCTATAGTTCCTTCCCGTGTGACTCCCACAGGGCTGTTTCTGTTGGAAAGAAGTATAGAGTCTGACAGACGATGATACTTACTTCCTTGACAGTGAAGAATTTTTTTGGTTATAGGAAATAGAAATTGAAACGTTCTCAATTCTAGAAATATAATTGTTCTCTTATTAAACAGAAAGAAAGGACTATTTAAAAGGCTGTGGAGGAACCTCTGAGACCCAGCTTCAGGGGTCGGGGGTCTGTTTCTGCTGCGCCTCCCTTGAGATGACGGCTCTCCAGGCCTGTATCTGTTTGCACAGAAGGGCTCACCACTCACTGGCCCTGCTTGGCTGGAGTGTTCGTTCCAGGAATAGTCACTGTGGCCAGGGAAATAGGAGCTTATAGCAAGACACATGCCCATTCACACCATGTGCCAAGTGTTGGAGGGAAAAGCAGTTCTTCAAAAGAGAGAAGAAGCTGTTTCTGAAGGAGGTGGAGGGATTGCCACGGTCACTTCCTTGCTGTTTGTTTCAATTGAGGAATGAAGTCAATTCTATACAATTTATTGCTTAATTGGGTATTATAGGGGGCCATCAATAAAGCATAAAATTGGAGCTTATATTCAAACCTGGGAGGCAGAAAAGTGGAGGGAGCTCTAGGCATGAACCTAGAAGTCATAGTCAAATCCCAGCTCTCCCATTTACTTACCACCCAGCTCTGGCCTCATCATTTAACCCGTAAGTAAGGTGATCCCCCAAACATTGTTATGGGACTTACGTGGAATGTGTGCAGACACCAATTTGAGCACACCCGATACATGGTAGGGTTTACCCTCCCGTCTGGAAATGTGGGCATTTCCACAAAGGACTCTGGAATTCTTGGTCTTTGGTGACTACTTGCTAATGTAAGTGCCATAATTTGGGTTTACTTTAAATCAGATCAATGGAGATAAAATTGCCTACTATCTGTATCTACATAAAAGCATTAACTCGGCCGGGCGTGGTGGCTCAAGCCTGTAATCCCAGCACTTTGGGAGGCCGAGACGGGTGGATCACGAGGTCAGGAGATCGAGACCATCCTGGCTAACACGGTGAAACCCCGTCTCTACTAAAAAATACAAAAAACTAGCCGGGCGAGGTGGCGGGCGCCTGTAGTCCCAGCTACTCGGGAGGCTGAGGCAGGAGAATGGCGCGAACCCGGGAGGCGGAGCTTGCAGTGAGCCGAGATCGCGCCACTGCACTCCAGCCTGGGCGACAGAGCGAGACTCTGTCTCAAAAAAAAAAAAAAAAAAGCATTAACTCTTCTATGCTTTATAGTATTGCTTTTAAAGTATGGATCAAGAGCCTCCCAAAGCAGCAGGTAGTGAGCAGAGATGAGGGCGAGGAGGTGAATGCTTACCTGTGGAGAGCCTGCTGCTGTCAAAGTTCAGGGGCAGCCGGGGTGGGCTGGCTGTGGTGTCTTTCCTCTTAACCTGCTGACCATCTGTGGCCTGAGACTGTGTGCACCACACACCATGCCACGGGGAAGGTGGCACAGGACCTGTAATGGAGCTGAGAGTGGTATGTGTTAATGGGGCGTCAGAGAAGGAAGCGAAGGCTTCCGCCTAAGCCTGGCCATAACAGCTATCAGCTGCAATATCAGCTACTCCATAGTTGGTATTCAGCAACAACCATCACAAATTTAAAAAGTCACAAATTTAAAAAGGCCCGTATTGGATCATGTGTTTAGATTTTTAATGAGAAGATCTGGTCTCCCCAAGTAAACCATGGGCTGGTTTGTGTTATTAAAAAGAACAAAAACAAGCTTACATCACACTGAACACAGTTTGGGAAGGAACCTCTGTGACCATCACCGCCCTGCAGAAGCTCCCGAGAATGCAGAAGGTGGAATGTGCTGTATGAAATGTGGCTGTGTAGGGGCATCTGTAGATGGACTTGAGTGAGCTTTTACTCCTCCAAGAAAGTACCCATCCCATAGGGTGGTTGTGAGGCCTGAAGCAGATGTTGTACCTGCCTGAGTCCAGGCATGTGTCAGGACATGAGCTTTCATGTCATTCTTCCCTGGCAAGTGTAACTGGAGTAAAGGATTGGAGGGGCAGGGAGTTTGGGCTCCCATGCCCCCTAGAGATGGCTGGCTGTGCTCAGGAAAATGTTTTGAGGTCTTCCTGTTGGGCCAGTCGTGAATCATTACAGCAGGGCAGGACTGACGGGGGAAACCACCTGTGTTAGTTTCCTAGGCTGTGCATAACAAAATTCCACAAACTGGGTGGCCAGAAACAATAGAAATGTATTCTCCACGGTGCTGGAGGCCAGAGGTCCTAAATCAAGGCAGCAGCAGGGCCATGCTGCCTCTGAAACCTGTAGGGCTTCCTTGCCTCGTCCTGGCTCCTCTTGGTTTCCTGGTCATCTTTGGCATTCCTTGGCTTGTAGATGCATCACTGCCATCCTCTGTCCTCATGTGCCCTTCTCCCTGTGTGTGTGTGTGTCTCTCTCTCTCTGTGTCCAAATTAACCCTTCTTACAAGGACACCGGTCATGCTAGATTCGGGCCCATCCTAATGACCTCATTTTAACTTGAGTATCTCTGTAAAGACCTTATTCTAAATAAGGTCACCTTCTGAGATTGATGGTTATGACTTACACAGATCTGTTTTGCAGGACACAGTTCAACTCATAACACTCTCTACAGTAATAGAACTTTCATCATGCTGTTTGCCAAGGCAATACCTACATGGGGATTTTCTCCCTGCTGTCTCCTTGAAAGAGGAGACTCAGATGCCGGTGTGGAGGCGTGGTAATAGCAGAAATCTGGGGCAATACTTTGTTTGGGCTTGTACCCTGTGGCCCAGTCTCCATCGCCTTCCTCACCACCCTCGACAGTGAGAATTGAAGTCAGATGCCCCAAACTGACTGGAGGGTCTGGACCAGAAGTGCCCACTCTATCCCTGGGCTCTGTGAACTTACTGAGGAAGAATCTCAGACTTCTTGGGCAGGTTAGAACGATTTTCAGTCCAACAACAAGAAGAGATTTTTTTTTTTTTAATTTTTTGTTTTGCTCAAATGAATAGCAAATTACAAAAATCATAGGCTAGGTCTTACTGTATTTTACTTTTAGCAAAGACACAAGGAATGAGTGTGACAGTCCCTGTTCCTTTCTGATGTCTTGAGGATCCACCCATTTCCCTTCCTGAAGAGCGCTGGTGGGAGGCAGAGCCGTGCAGGAAGCAGTTTCTGTTTCCAGGTGTGGAACACACCTTGTGGGAGCCTGGGGAGGCACCAGGCTAGGTGAGGGCAATCATCTTTGTCACCGCAGATGTTGCAGTTGCTTATCATGTTGAACTTCGTGAAGTAGCCAGTGTACTGGCCAAATCTAGTTAAGTTTTGGCTGTTTTTTTGTGATTATGAGACTGAGCTGCTGAGGAAGCTGGGTGTATGTTTTGCATTGGAGACACATTAGGGACCTTACCTATGCCCCATGGTACCATCTTAGGTTCTGGGTAAGGCCAGTATGCCTGTTTTCATTTCAAAGCCTAATCTAGCCATGTGACTTCATTTTAAGGAGAATTAGCCATTTTTTATGGACTGAATGTTGGTGTCCCCCAGCATTCATAAGTGAAACCCTGATCCCCAAGGCTGGCAATAGGAGGTGGGCCCTTAGAGAGGAGTAGGTCATTGGGGTGGAGCCCTCATGAATGGGGTTACATACCTCATGAAAGAGGCCCCGGAGAGTTCTGTTCCCCTTTTGCCCTGGGAGGACACAGCAAGAAGACGCCATCTGTGAACCAGAAAGCCCTCTCCAGACACTGGCTCTGCTGGCACCTCGATCTCAGACTTCCCAGTCTCTAGAACTAGGCGAAACAGATCCTGTTGTTTCTAAGACACCCAGTCTGTGGTCTTCTGTTATAGCTGTTGTTGAACTAAGACACTATTCAAACCTTCATGTCCGATTTTTACATATGTTGCCATCTTACAATTCTGATACTGTACGTTGGACATCTACTCACAAAATCCACATATGTGCTGTAGAAGTGGCAGGAGTGTTTTAGATGAGCAGGCTTGCCAACAAATGGTACTCGGTATTTTTTTTTTTCTATTAGTAGTCTGTGAGTTTTTATCTAGTGCATTAGAGCATGTTTCCCCATGACTGCTGGAGGGATGCAGGAACTGGGAGTGTTAATTTCATCCTCTGGTGATGGCTTTCGCTTATGGTTAAAGAGCCTGCTCCCATATCCTCTCTGCAGATTCCTTCAGAGGCCAACATTTGTAGGAAAAAGAAAAGATTCCTTCTCTATGGGGAGGTGAATGGACTGCATCAGTCAATGTCACGGATGTTCTTATAGCTGGAAACTTGAATTCTCACGGTAACTGGATATTCATGCTTTGCAAGAGTTGAATACCTGCCAGGGTGGCCTGGAAGAATACCTTGATTGTGAAACAACACTGTATCTACTCCGGTCCTAATTTGAACACATACACAACTGCTGAAGCCGGGAAAGCGTAACCGTAGCTTGCGGGGAAGGCCCGAGGCTGCTGCAGAGGAGCACTGAATGCTTGCAGCTTTTAAGGCTTCACTCACAGCATTAGGCTGGAAGTTTTCACCTCATTTTAGTTTTCCTTGAATAAAATCAGAAACTTCTAAAAGTTTAGGATTAACTAAATGTATTACCTCCTGGAACATTAGTTTTGTTTCCTTTTTATCAGAGAAGAGCGGATGTGTGCCTGGCTTCAGCCCCTTGACAGCCCATTTTCTAATTGTCTCACTAAATGAGTTTGCTCTCTGGTAACACAACTTTCTTTTTGCTCTGCCTAATCCTTTGCTATTCTTTCAGCTTAAAGCTTTTCAAGCCAGGCCAAGAAGCTGTGAAGTACCAGGGTCCTCGGGATTTCCAGACACTGGAAAACTGGATGCTGCAGACACTGAGCGAGGAGCCAGCGGTGAGTGCCTACCTGCTTCCCTCCCTCCCTTTCTCCCTGCCTGCGTCTTTGGGGTAATATGTAACGGGGCAGAGGCCAGTTGCAGTTAATGATTCAGGCTGCCATTTTAAAGCAACTCTACTTTTTTTTAGAGCTCATTGATATTATAGGTACAGATGAACTTTTACAAACATTTTTTTGGTATGGAAATACCGAAATGTGCACAAAAGTCAAGAGAAGACTAAACCCTCAGCTTCAACAGTTACCGCCATCTTGGTGTTTGTCTCTCCCGCCACCTGCACCTTGTTTGGCTGTAGTCAGTCTTCAGGGAAGTCACTTGTGTGGTCTCACAGATAAGCACTTACTCCTTGTTAACACTGCCAGCCTGCCACCGTCACAGGTAATACAGTTCACAACTGTTCCCCAGCATCTGAGACTGACTCTGGACCACCTGGGGTCAGGGCTGGGCCCAGCCTAGAATCTCCTATCCAAGCCAGCACTGGAGCCTCCTCCCATCCCCCCGACCTTTGCCCTCTACCACCTGCAGTCCTCTGGCTCAGGCCTAGCCCGCCAGCTGTACCCGTAGGGTGGATCCTTCCTTTTCTTCTGGGTGCTCAGTCCCTGAGTCCCTAATGGGCTTTGCTTATAACATCATTTTGTACCGTTAATACTCTGTGTCTTAATGCACTTCCCATACTAAGGCTAATATCAGGAGATTGTAGACTCTTAGAATATTACGTACTAAAAAGAATTTATAATCCTCCCCCTTCCCAGTTGATGTTGGAAGTCTTCACTTTGTTATAAATCATCATGATCATAAACCACTGGTTACGTGTCCCTTTGTGGGTGGTTTCTTCTGATTAATGCCGAGCGCTCAGGCCCCGGGAGTCCGGGTAGACCTGGTGGGTCATGCTGGTGTGTTGGAGAGGGACTGGAAGAAGACCCGTGTTCCTACACTGTAGGATCCTGATGAGCTAGGAAGAGCATCTGAAGTCTTTGTACTTTCAATTTCAACAAAGACCTAGGACTACCTTCTTGTACCAGCTAGGCGCCCACTGATTTGAAGGTGGTCTGTGGTGGTCCTTTTGGAGCTTTGCCGCTTACTGATGCCATTTTCCAGTGTGTCTGTGCGGCTCTTCCGCTCTGCCCCATCTTCTCTGATGATCTAATCAGAAACTTGGCTGCTGATTCAGTACTTCCATCCCTCACCTGTAAAGACTCTGTCAACTCGGCTGGGTGCGGTGGCTCACGCCTGTAATCCTAGCACTTTGGGAGGCTGAGGTGGGTGGATCACCCAAGGTCAAGAGTTCAAGACCAGCCTGGCCAATGTGGTGAAACCTCATCTCTGCTAAAAAAGACAAAAATTAGTGAGGTATGGTGGTGGGCATCTGTAATCCCAGCTACTTGGGAGGCTGAGGCAGGAGAATCACTTGAACCCAGGAGGTTGCAGTGAGCCGAGATCGCACCACTGCACTCCAGCCTGTGCAACAGAGCAAAAACTCCGTCGCAAAAAAAAAAAAAAGACTCTCTGAACTGTGTGGTGGAGACTGTTGGTGTGTGATGTATGTCACTGAACCAGAGACTTACCTAACTTTAGCTAAAAGGGAGAACCACAGACCTCTCAGGAAATTTGCATCTTTGTCCTGGCAAGAAAGCTGAATAAGCAGGTGTGACTTTCATACAGATTTAAATTTGACATTGTTTCCTTTATGAAAATATTGTCTTTGTGGGGACACGTATATTGGATGGTAGGAAGCCAATTTGAAGGAGGAGTTAATAGCCTCAAATAAATTTCACCAAAAAAGCCAGTCTTCTGTGATGGCTTTATTCAAGAAACCGGCAGGCAGTATCAGGATGGCAGAAAGACCTCATCTCACAGCCCATTTCCCTTAGTGGAGGTGGTGGCCTCACCTGCAGTTTGGGAAGGGCTGAGAGGCCGAGTCCAGGCTCTGCAAGGGACTTTCTGTCTCCTCAGTGTGGGAGCAGGATGGCTGTGTGGAATCCCCCCATGCCACCCCAGAACCACAGTCACCTAACTTGCCATATTGTAGTGTCTCCCAGCAATAGGAGGTCCCAGATAATTGCTAGAAACAATGACCATATGCCTTATTGTGGAAAAGGTTAAGTGTGCATACTTTATACTGCAAACCAGAATTCTCTTAGCTTTTTAAGTGAAAACTTTAAAGAAAGTTCTTTATCTGTATACCTAAGTAACTTAGTACCTACATTTTTTAATATTCATGTGGGATAAATTTAGATTTTTTTAAAGTGTTGTGGCAATATTCAAGAAACTCAGAAGACAATTTGTCACTTTGTACATTCTACTGCAATTTTTATATTTCCATGTTTGCTTCTGTATTTTTTCTTGAACAGTTATAATCATACAAACATGTTTCATCTCATTAATGATTTTATATATTTATGTGGTCTTTATATTGACCATGTCTTACATTATTTTATCATGTGGATTTGCCATAATTCAACTCTGATTCTGTCTGGATATTTAGGTTATGTATACTTTTTCCATCATCAGTAATGCTGTAGGGAACAAGTTTATCGTTGTAAAGGACATTTCCCCCCTCTTCTTTTGAGTGATATTTTTAGAATATAGTCTTCCCAGACATAAAATTGTAAGGCCAAGAATAAAAAACAAGATCATTTTTATGGCTCTTGATGAATAGTGCCAGGTTGCTTTCTTAAGAACCATATCAGCGTATGCTGCCACTGCAAGGTGAGACGCCACCTGTTTCTGGGATGCACTGTGGTGTTCCCGGGCCGGGGGACTGCTCTGCAGTCTGCCAGGAACCCAGGAAGCAACTAGGGGCGCCCTGCACGTGCCATAAATGAACACTTCGTACTGAAAGGCCCTTGAACATCTCATGGAGAGTGGCACACAGTGTTTTATTTCACCTTATGTGAACTCACTGACTGTTCACGTAGCCATCCTTCCCTCGGGCATTCTTTCGTGTGGGTATTTAGCACTTTGAAAGTCTTGACACGCTCGCAGCAGAAGGGAAACTTTACGGTTCTTTATGATTCCAGCCCTGCACAGCTTTGAACTGTCAGCACTTTTAAAGCCTTTAACAACTTAGCTTGGATATTCTTTTTAACAGGAATATGAACCCCCAGATAAAAGCTGAGTAATACATACTCGTGTGTCTGCAGCAGAACAGTGATTCCATTATCTTTCCCTCATTTCTGGTTACTTTAGTTGGAAGCCACAGCTGTACCTGGTCTGAAAAGTCGAGAAGTGTAGGATTGTGACTAGACAGCTGCACGCATCGCTGTCTGCTTGGGTCCTGTCAGAAGCGTCTTTTGAAAAGCCCCTTTCCCCCTCTTTCTGTACAAGACTTAGTCACGTGAATCACCTTCTTTCTTGAAGGTGCAGCTTATGTTCATGCCGTGGTTTTCTCTCTGTCGCCTTTCATTCACCTGCATTTTCCTTCTCATCACCTCCTTTTCTCTTTATCTGTCTTCCACAGTTGTGTCTTCCTCACAATTTTCCGTGTCATTTGTGTGAAGGAGGGATAACCCAGGCCCTCCTGGTCCCTGAGTTTCTCATTCTCAGCTTTGTCCATTTTGCTACGTTGGTATCTGTGGATTTTTTGAGACAGAGTCTCACTCTGTTGTCCAGGCAGGAGTGCAGTGGCGCTTTCTCAGCTCACTGCAGCCTCCAGCCCTGGGATCAAGTGATCCTCCCACCTCAGCCTCCCGGGTAGCTGGGACTACAGGTGCACATCACCATGCTCAAGTAATTTAAAATTTTTTTTGTAGTGATGGGGTCTCACTCTGTTGCCTAGGCTGGTCTTGAACTGCTGGGCTCAAGCAGTCCTCTTGCCTCAGCCTCCCAAAATGCTAGGGTTATAGGCGTGAGCCACTGTGCTGGGCACCCTCGTGTCTGCAAGTGCTGTCCCCTTCAGAATATGTCCATCAGGCATTGTATTTTGTATTCTTTGTGAAGTATCCAAGCACATTTCAAAGAAGAGGACAGGGTGTAGGGTAAGACTATCCTTTACGTTGTCTGCTTTGTTTGGTTGGGTTTTGGGATAGGGACAGCTATCACTTGGCTGCCCTGGAGCCTGAGACCTAGAGCTTTCACTGAGGGTGAGGCTGGTGGGAGGCTTTTTGCTGAAGCTTCCGGAGGGCTTGATGAGATCAGTTCCTGACTGCCCTTACTCAGCACAGCAGCATCATACAAAGGTTCCAGGTTGCTGAGTGAGGGAGGCCTCTGCAGGCGGTTCCCCACAGACACAGTCACCTCCTGGATGGTTTCCCTGTGTCTCCACTGACATACCCATGACTGTTTTATTTCCTCTTGTTAGACACCAGAGCCAGAAGTGGAACTGCCCAGAGCCCCTGAGCTCAAGCAGGGGCTGTATGAGCTCTCAGCGAGCAACTTTGAGCTGCACGTCGCACAAGGTAAGGGGGAGGTCCTGGTGCCAGCTTCAGAGAACCACTGACTATTACTCCTTGGCGTGCTGGGCTTTTCCTTCCTGCCACTCAAGGGCTCTTAGCAGCATCAGTGGCACTGACAAAGGGTCACTCTTGAGGAGCTGTTGGGACCGTTGTTCAGTGCACCTCCTCTTAAACATGAGTTCTCCTTTTGTCTGTGCCCTTATGGAAATGCCAAGTCTAATGCTAAGCACTCATTACCCACATGCTAGCTGGACAGTGCATCCTTGGCTAAGAGTGTTTATTGACAGGCTCGCCTCGCTTGATTGCTCTTTACTTTATTGCACTTTGGAGATACTGCATTTTTTACGGATTGAGGATTTTGGCAGCCTGGCATCTGGCAGGTCTAGCCATTTTTCCAGCAGCTTGTGCTTGCTTTGTATCCCTCTGTCAGCATCTTTTTAGCAATAAAATATTTTTTGATTAAGGTACATTGTTTTTAAAGAAATAATGCTGTTGCACATTTCATAGACTATGGTGTAAACATAACTTTGATATCCACTAGGGAACCCAAAAATTTGTGTGACTTGTTTTATTGTGATACTATCTTTATTGCAGTGGTCTGGAACCAAACCTACAGTATCTCGGAGGTATGCCTGTGTGTTAATGGTAATCATATGCTTAATGACCTCAGGCAGAAACAAAAGCTTCTCCCTATCTAAACGGAATTGAGATTGAGCATAGTGGCTCATGCCTGTAATCCCAGCACTTGGGGAAAACAAGGTGGAATGATTGCTTGAGCCCAGGAGTTCGAGATCGGCCTAAGCAAGACCTTGTCTCTACAGAAGATTTAAAAAAAAAAAAGCTGGGTATGGTGGCGTGTGCCTGTAGTCCCAGGCACTCCTGGAGCAGAGGTGGGAAGATCGCTTGAGCCTGGAAGGTCAAGGCTACAGTGAGCTGTGATCACACCACTGTACTCCGGCCTTGGTGACAGAGCGAGACCCTATCTCAGAAAACAACCAAACAAAACCCAGAATTTAATGACACCATTATAACATGAATCAAATTAGTTACTCTTTCCACTTAAAAGATCTTTCTATACCACATCCCATTTTTTGAAAATGGTCTCCTAATATCAGAATGATCCCCATTAAATTTCCAATGTGAATATGTAAGCGTCCTTTATTCACCCGTAGATGTGTTTCAGAAAACTTGGCCCAACGCCGAATGACTTGAAAGCAAATTTGGCTTCCTGGCTGACTCCCATTACCAAATGCTACCATGGAGAGAAATCCCCTTAGAAGACTGGCTTGGAAACGTGAGAAAGGGCTTGGATTGCCTCTGGCCTTGTGACTTGTGCCTGCTGGGAGTCAGCAGCCCTCCCCCACCACACTTACTGTCCACAGTAACTGATCATAAGGCCTTCAGCCGTTTCCCATTTTGTTAAAAGTTGTTATTGCATCCGTACCGGTGCCCTGACAGTGGAACTTCAGCTGTTTTGCTACGGGAGTGCATTTGCAGCTGGAATTGGCTTGGGCTCTGAGCAGGATGTGTTTCCCGAATCACCTGTTACAGACCGGCTCTGGCAGGCCTGTAACAGGCCTCCTTTTATGGTTTCATCACTGAAGTGCGCATTCCTGAGCACTGTAGTTTCGTGTGTGTGTATATATCTTTTAAGGCTCTTTTAACCTGCGTGTTCTCCAGACATCTCTTTCTCTTTCTTGCTGAAGACATAGGTGGTTTCACCTGTAGAGCTCCCTGTGGTCCATACTTTGCTAATTGTGTCCCCATAGTGTGGTCTACATGTTTCCCTGATTTCTCTGTTTCCTGTAAATTAGTAGTTGGGTCTGGGGACAGAATCAGTTTCAGTGTGATATTTTTTGGGGGCACAGGAAGACCTCATAGCTGGTGGGGGCACAGAGTGTCCAGTTGTCTCTCTTTGGGATGTGGGCGACCATGACAGGCAGGGCCTGGGTCCATTCATTCCTTAGGGGTGGCCAAGTGCCACTCGCCAGCGCCTCCCTGAGTGGGTCACTGCCACAGAGCTGTGTCGTGTAGGCACCATGGTGGCTTCCTGGCCTTGCTGGCTTCCCATCAGTACTCTGATTAGGTTCCCAGAGAGCCTGTCTCCATCTTACAGTGCAGGATCTACCGTGCACCTGCACACGGTTTCAGCCTTGCACGTTTTTAAATGGAAGTTGTTAACTTTTAAAGGAAGTTTTGCACCATTTTCTTCAGGTGCATCGTTGCTGTGCTGATGAGGCAGTAGCTGTTAGCCTTAGCGTGGCACAGTCCTGCTCAGAGGCCAGGCCACATGCCATTGGTTCGTTCTCTCCCTGACCACAGCCTGATTTCAGTTTGGTATCAGCCCGATGTCAGGGTAGAACAGCTAAACACCTCCTGTGTCCAAAGAATGATGCTGTGAGGGCTTGTTTTTTCTGTGTGTGTGTGTTCCCTAGCCAAGGGGGTGATGTTTTACTTTTTAAACTTTTTGTTATGATAAAATGTAATACAGATCGAGAGAACAAATGTTGTAGGGCTTAATGAATTTTTATAGAGTGGTCACACTAACTACTGTCCGGTTCAAGAAATAAAACTGCCAGCCTCCCGTGTCCCATCCAGGGCTCAGCCCGCCCTCCCTTCTTCTCCAAGAAGGCGCTTTCCTGACATTTGTGGAAACCACTTGTATTAGTCTGTTTTCAAACTGCCGATGAAGATACACCCGAGACTGGGTAATTTACAAAGGAAAGAGGTTTAATGAAGAACTCACAGTTCCACGTGGCCAGGGGAGCCTCACAATCATGGTGGAAGGCAAGGAGGAGCAAGTCACATCTTACGTGGATATTGGCAGGCAAAAAGAGCTTGTGTAGGGAAACTCCCATTTTTAAAACCATCAGATCTCGTGAGACGTACTCACCATCACGAGAGCAGCACGGGAAAGACCTGTCCCCGTGACTCAGTTACCTCCTACCTGATCCCTCCCACAATATGTGGGAGTTCAAGATGAGATTTGGGTGGGGACACAGACAAACCATATCACGACTCCTTTTATGGTTTCATCACTGAAGTCCGCATTCCTGAGCACTGTAGTTTCGTGTGTGTGTATATATCTTCTAAGGCTCTTTTAACCTGCGTGTTCTCCAGACATCTCTCTTTCTTGCTGAAGACATAGGTGGTTTCACCTGTAGAGCTCCCCGTGGTCCAGACTTTGCTAATTGTGTCCCCGTAGTGTGGTCTACATGTTTCCCTGATTTCTCTGTTTCCTGTAAATTGGTAGTTGGGTCTGGGGACAGAATCAGTTTCAGTGTGATATTTTTTGGGGGCACAGGAAGACCTCATAGCTGGTGGGGGCACAGAGTGTCCAGTTGTCTCTCTTTGGGATGTGGGCGACCATGACGGGCAGGGCCTGGGTCCATTCATTCCTTAGGGCTGCGAAGTGCCGAGACTCATTCAAGCGTCCCTTCATTTTTTAACCAAGAGAAACTCGCCCTCATTTATCACCTGGTTATTCAGTGGTGCAGTGCATATGGGAGAGGTGGGAGAAATGCCTCATTCTCTCCCTTTATTACAGTTTTCCAAATAATGAGTTGTTGCTGATTGTCCATCAAAGATGACAAATTTGGTTTTGAGTATTGTTATGAACTCACGAATAGAAACACATTTGATGGAGTCCCTTTGTACCAATTAAAGTGCTCATGCTGAACTGAGATTTGCTAAGCAGGACAAAGATCTGATTCTTCAATTAACTCTCTAGTGAGGTCTGACATAAATTACAGTTCCTCTTTCCCCCGTCTCTGCCTTGGCTCTCCACTCCAGGCGACCACTTTATCAAGTTCTTCGCTCCGTGGTGTGGTCACTGCAAAGCTCTGGCTCCAACCTGGGAGCAGCTGGCTCTGGGCCTTGAACATTCCGAAACTGTCAAGATTGGCAAGGTGAGTGAAAGCCCTTATTAAACTGGAAATGGACTGCTTTGGGCTGGATTAATTAGCAGAGTGGCCCATTATTCATTCTGTGTGCAAAGTCGCAAACTTGATTTATTAATTCCATTTAGTGTGCCACTTGATAATTCATTTCACCTTCACAGATGGCAGCCTGATTTTGAGTTTTGCTGACTTTTCCACAGCCCAGAGATAAATTATGGCCTCGGCTGCTTTGTTTATTTTGAAGAGATGGCCAAATCTGAATTGGCAGCCCCAGAGCCCGTTCTGCAAAGATACGGGGTCGAGCCTTGTAGAATGTTCACTGGACGAACTTGGAGACCATCCACGTTCGACCTCACCCAAGAGCCCTCTCTAAAAGGACCCTGGCCCTGTGCTCACCCAGGCACGTAGAAGACCCTCCCTCAGTTTGCACTGTGCCTGGGATTCTTTCCAGGGTTTCCCACTTTATACAGAGAAGCCAAGAGTGATGTCTGACAACTTCTGTGTAACTGGATTTTCTGGAAATATCCAGTGTAGCTCCAGGGATATCACTTTTATTCTTGTCCACTTTCCAGCACCCACCAGACTCCATGCATAGATTTCCTTTCTTAAAAATCTTGTTTTTCTACCTTGCCACGGGGCTGATTTGTATACAAAAGTAACGCTGCGTGTCTAGGACTGGATGATGGTTAACAGGATGATCTACTTGGGATGGTGAGATGGTCAAAAGCGTAAACCTGGGGATTGGGTGGACCTGGCTGGCTGACCTTGGGCAAAACCTCTCCACGCCTGGTCTCCCCCTTTGCAAAACTGAGCTAAGATCTACTGTGTGGTGTCTGGGCAGGTGAAAGTACACTGCTTAGTGTGATGCTCAGCACGGGGCGGATGCTTAGTAAGTTGCAATCACTTTTGTTGTCAGTTAAATGGATTTTTCACTGTTGCCTCTTAAACGCTTATGATAATATATACTAATTATACATGTTATGATTATCAGTTTATATTTATTGAACATTGCGGGGAAGTAATTATAAAATAATCTTGTCTACTGTCTTACCCCATTCCTTGTATCCTTACTTAATGATTGTATGAAATTTTATGGGAGATTCTTTTGGTTTATGTCCATAGAGGATCCCAGCAGACACAAGCCTAGGTGACCATGCTGAAGCTCTTCATCCCTGGCACGTGTGGCTGGCTTCACCGGACCCTTAAAATGTTTGTCCTCTGCCGACCTTGGGCTGAGGCCTGCTGTTCATCCCTGGCACGTGTGGCTGGCTTACACCGGACCCTTAAAAATGTTTGCCCTCTGCCGACCTTGGGCTGAGGCCTGCTGTGCTTCAGTTCTGCACCTCAGCTGCTGTCTGATGGGTCTTAGGTGTTGAAATAGTATTTTTACCCCCGTTTGCTGACATAGTGAAAAACAACTTAGTCCTGCCGATTTTCGTGCTGGTAGAAAAGAAAAAAGAAAGCAATGACTTAGAACAAGATGTTTCATGAAAATGTTGGGCAAGCGGAATCTTTTTGAGATTGAAATGAAATAAAAAGCTTGAAGAGCTGTGCTTGTTGGTAAATTCAGTTTATAGAATTAAGGACGGATTATAATCTTGACATCTTTTCAGTCTTACCTTTATTATATACCAACTACTCCTGTTTAAAATTCACTTCTTGCTCCCTCTTGATTTTAAGACCCTCTAAGCCCAAGCATGAGAGGAAATTCTAAGCTGGCATGTGAACTGGTCTGGGTCCCAGACACCGACAGCCAGGCTAACCCCTCCCACCAGCACCACCACCAGCAAATGTCAAGCTAGGACCCTGACTCCAGCTCCCAGGTGCTGACTTGACTTGCTTGAGTTGAAGTGTTGCTTCCTAAAAATTGGCATGTTTAACTGAGCTATTAATACAATACATCTTACCTCTAAAGTAAATCTTTCCCTTACTCCCTTTAGCTCAGGTATGTTTTAGCGTAGCGTTTAGGAACATTCTCTTCAAAAACTGCACCTTGCTGGCAGAGTTGCTACAGAATCTGGATTTTGAAAAGAATATTTGTAAAGTACAAAGCATCTAGTAGTCCCATTAGCAAGAAGGTCCATGAAGAAACTGACTGGGAAGTTGATCTGCCTTTATTCTCAGGTTGATTGTACACAGCACTATGAACTCTGCTCCGGAAACCAGGTTCGTGGCTACCCCACTCTTCTCTGGTTCCGAGATGGGAAAAAGGTACGTCTGCCCTTCTAGGTGTTGAGAGTTCTTCATCTCTTAACCCCATCAGGCTGAGCTACTGAGTGGTTTAATGGGTACAGTGAATTGCCAGTCTTGATTGTTAGGGCACTGGTTTGGAGAAATATGTATAATGGAACAAATGTCTTTCTCTTAATTGATAAGATTCGGGTTGTGGAGATAAATTCATTTGTTACACTACCTTGAAACATTTCAGTGGCCCAAGTTATCACTAGAATAACCCAGATCTTACAGTCATAGGGTTAACTGTGCTCTGGTCATGAACACAAACCTTCAGGCCTTTGAACAGAGCTAAGGCTTGCACTTGGTCCGGTTCTGCCTCTCTCCCTCCTTCCCTGGCCGATGGTCAGCAGCTCAGAGTTCCCCATCAGCACAATAGCTCGCTGGCAGGCCTCCGCCCCAGACTTCCGTGATGTATAACCCCACGGAGGGAAGAGGGGCCTGTATAGTTCTCTCACCAAAGCCGAAGCGTTCAGTTATCCTCTCTACATTCCCGTCTAAATACGAACATGCAGACTTAGGACCACAGCTAAGACATCTGGGAGATCCGACCTGGGCAAGCAGGGGTTGGAGGAAGGCTTAAGTGATTCAGAACACCTAAGTGGACTCACTCAGCAGTGTGCCCGTGTCTTGGACAGGTGGATCAGTACAAGGGAAAGCGGGATTTGGAGTCACTGAGGGAGTACGTGGAGTTGCAGCTGCAGCGCACAGAGACCGGAGCCACGGAGACCGTCAAGCCCTCAGAGGCCCCGGTGCTGGCAGCCGGGCCCGAGGCTGACAAGGTGGGTGCCTACTGGGGTCGGGATCCATGCAGGCCCATGGCCCCCGGCCCCAACCACCCACCCTCAGAGGGCCTTCTCAAATGCTTTGGACAAAATGACAGTTTGGGGACAGAGTCATTCTGACGGTTGGCTATAGCTGCGTTTTCAACACGTATTTTGCGTCAACTTTTGCATGCTTTCAGGGGTAAATGTAAACAAAAGGTTCCCTTTTAAAAACATGAAATGGATGTGAGACAAATCCCAAGACAATATCTGGTGTCAAAAATCTCTAGAGAATCCTTCCTTTCCTCTTCATTTTAAAGGATGACTATGCTCGGCAGGTTTCTGCTGTGAAATCTTGGCTGCTGGCCCTGGGGCCCCAATTCTATTCCTTACCTTGTCCCGGGCATTTCCTTTCACCTCTGTTGTAAAGGCCCTAGAAGACCTGTAAGCAAGAGGGCATCCACAGGGATCAGGCTAGTGACTGTAGATGTAACCTGCTTAGGCCGTCCTGACGCACTGAGGGGTTTCCTTCCTCCCCTCAGATAGCAGGAGGTTTTAGATTAGTTTGTTCTGCTTTATCAAGCCCTTGTTGTATCACAGGCACTATTCTAGGCCACCAGGAAATAAAAATAAGACCGGTTTCCTGCCTCTGAAGCATACAGGTCGCTGAGGCAAATGGTGAGAAGACACAGAAGCCAATGGCAGGGGGCTGGGGCAGAAATGTGTGCGGGGCTGGTTGCTAGAGAGAAGTGGGGGCAAATGGGCAAGAAGTGTCCCTAAGGAGCTGACTGATGGGATCTGTGCTGGACAGATAGGCTGGGCAGGGCTGCCGCTGAGGCGCCGCACCAGCAGAGATCAGCCGGCGTGTCCGCAGGGCCAGAGCTGGGGCTGGGGGAAGACAGTGGGAGACAGGTCGGGGTGTGGTGTAGGATCCCTGAGAGTGAGAGAGACCACCTGGAGTTGAGAGGATGTGGGCAGCTGGCCAAGGATTACGACCTGTATCCCATATTCACAGGGAGCCCACGGAAGTTCTGTGCAGAGTGGAGTTGTAGGATAATGACTGGCATGCACACGTGCTGGGGGTGGGAAGCTGCTCTATTAGGCCATTAAAGATGATGCGTCTCATGGTGCGGCTGTGACTGTGGGATGGTGAGGAGGAGAAAGCCAGCATAAGGAGTCCAGCCTGCTGTGCAGCGGGGAGGAGAAGGAGGGAGAGTCCGAGACGAGTCTCCTTCCTGCATATCTGGTGGAGGACGGTACCTAGCACAGGGGCAGGGCCAGAGCTAGAGCTCGAGGAAAAGGGATGAGCTTGGTTTTCAAGGTGTTGATCTTCACGGCTATCGGCCGCGTAGGTGGCAGTGTTCAATGGCAGTTCCATCCATGAGCCTGGGGCTACGGCAGGAGGTCTGCACTGGACGAGAGTGCCCGTGTCATCCTCTTCAGGTAGAAGCCACGCCTGAAGGCCAGGAGATGGGATTTGGAAAAACCAGTGGAGCCACCAACCCCCTTCTCACTGGGTGGGGCCATACAGGGCCTCCTCACCCCCACGGCCCCATCCCTAGTTGGACTCTTGTAGGTCAGGGATGGCCTGAGTGTTGTTTAAAAGTTGATGTTTTGGTTGAAGAAGCAAGCAGCTGGTTTTGTAGTTGTTAGGACCACATATGTTAGAGGAGTATGTGTGTCATGGTGGTTACAAAGGTCATCCCAAATTGAGTATAATTATATACCATGGATGTTTTCATCACAGCACCGTTTCTATTTATAATACAGTTTTCCACCATGAAGTGGGTCTTTTCAGTGCGTGCGGCGTCATGTTTCTGGACATAAAGATGGTAGTGTTCCACAATGGCCCCGCTTGGCCTCCGTCACTGACATGTGTTACTCGATGCCAGCTCAAATGGAGCAGCCCTGGTACACTTAGCCACATGATAAATCATCCTATTCCTGCTCTCAGGAGAGAATCGCAGGTCCATTTTTGGAGAAACACATAGACGTCATTCTGTAAAGAACTGTCAAGGGAGAATGGCTTTAAAGCAGACTACCATGTAGCACCTTTCCCTTAAATTCTCCAGCCAGAGCTTCCATCAACATTGTTTGCATTGACTTAGAACAGGCTGCTTTCCATTTTTATGTTCAATATAAACCACGTATCATTGCCTGTGCTATTGTAACTCAGTTCTTTCTGTTGCATAGAGAGGATGTCCAAAGGGTGCTAGGAGAACAGGGTGGCCAGTGAGAAAAGCAGCTGAGGATCAGACTTCAGTGGGTGTCCTAGAGACTCCAAGCCTAGAGGTGCAGACTCAAGCGTCGGACACCCAGGGCTGCCTGGTCCACACCACAGAGCCCTGGAGCATTGTCAGAACAATGGCCTGGGAGTTGTCAACCTGCCTCATCCCCAAAAGACAGCCCCTGCCCCCACCACCCCCGTACAGTGTCCAGCCACCTCCTCACCGCATCTCCCAGGCTTGGGACCCAGGGACTTGTACTGATCTCTCTGCCCTTCAGAGGCTGCCAGCCTCCCTTTGTACATAGCCTATGAAATGCAGGTTGTGTAGGTATTTCTTTGTGACTTTGGAGCCTGCATAACAGCATTTTAAAAAAATTACTGATTCGTGTATCTGCAATCCCAAAGCATGGCCCTGCTCAACTTTAAGGGATGTACTTGAACTGTGGCTTTTCCCTCCCTTGAAGGGCACTGTGTTGGCACTCACTGAAAATAACTTCGATGACACCATTGCAGAAGGAATAACCTTCATCAAGTTTTATGCTCCATGGTAAGTGGCTGTTTAATTAGAAACTACTTTGTTCATGTGTACTAAGTCACATCATGTTTTCCAGCTCATCTGCCACCCCTCCAGACTCAATGTTGGGCACATGTTGCATTTACATGTAGGTCATGTTGTAGGAAATAAGGAACCATTATCATTATTCAAATATGTTAAACTTCAGTGGCCTTAATTATATATGGAGAATGAGGCTAATGTAAAGTTCTATCAACTTGGGAGAAAACATAAAAATTGAGGCAAATTATGATGGCCATATTCAGTGTTGTGGTATCTGCACTTCTCCAAATAGATGGCTTTTTTTTTTTTTTTTTTTGGTGAAACAATGAGTGTCATGATGTAGTTTTGCTCCTCGGTTCTTTTAAGTAGTCAGATTTCTTTTGTAGAGAAATCCAGTAGAGTCTGTTAGAGCCATTCAGTGTGCTACGCAGTTTCCTGGACCTGCGTGCCATACGGTCTTGGAGACCAGAGCAGAAATGAATTGCAGATAGTGTGAGATCCAGACAACCTTGGTTCTAAGACTTACCGTGAATGTCCTTTAATTCCTTTGAACCCCAGTTCCCTCAGCTGAAAAATAGGAGTAACTTTTTGTCTTCACAAATAAAACAATCCATTTGGAAAAGCAGAGTGTTTAGGACATTAAATTCTTTATCTAAACATGATAAAAGGTGCCAGTTTTCTTTTTGTTATGCTCCACATATTCCTGAGAAACTAACTGTAGGGGTAAAAAGTTAATAAGCACAGGACTCAAACGAACCGTAGCGATGCCTTTCAAATCATTTTCAACTTTTAAAAACCTAAAGCTCCATAGATCAAGTATCAAGAAAGAGGATTCCCTTTGGCTGAAGGGGAGCCATCCATACGGCAGGAGGGGGCCAGAAGAGACAAGGGAACAGAGTCGGGTAGAAGGGAGGGTTTGAACCAAACTTAGTCATGGCCTTGATGCTCACCCCAAATCGCTGAAGTACCAAGGAGGCCTTAAAATGGTTTTGAACTTCTGAGACCCTAAGCGATCAAATCTAAAATGTCTTTGGCATTCAAGTGACTTTTTAAGAAATTGTGTGGCATCTGCTGTCTTCCCTGTTCCTCTGCTCCTGGTGCTTTCATAAACCAGTTAGTGCAGTTCACCATGGCATGGGAATGGTCTCAGAATCTCAACTTGTTTTCAGACCGGCTTGCTTCTGTCACGTTGTCTGAAAGTCTACCTTAGATCAACGTTTGGGTTCTTCGTTTGGGATGGGAGGAGGAGGAAGAGTTAATGTGCACCCAGTGGGAGAATTTGGTATTTTACAAATTTCTAGGCACGTGTTTGTCCCATACAGAAGCAGCAGGGCTTGTCTTGGCAGCAAAGTGTAGGTGAATGATCTCAACCCAGGATTTCAACCAGCTGTCCTTTTTCTCTTCCTAGGTGCGGTCATTGTAAGAATCTGGCTCCTACTTGGGAGGAACTCTCTAGAAAGGAATTCCCTGGCCTGGCAGGCGTCAAGATCGCTGAAGTAGACTGCACTGCGGAACGGAGTATTTGCAGCAAGTACTCGGTGGGTGCTCGGATGGCTGCTTATGGGAGCAGATCCCGAGGGAACTGTGCCTCAACCACGATCACTTGCTCTGCCCTCATCTTCTCAACAATGTGGCTTTTATGTCCCCTTTGAGTTGTTTTGAGAAGCAAAAGAGATCCTCTCTCAAAGGAAAGGCATTCTTTTCCGCCCACTTTTTAGTTAGTATCCATGTTTCAGTGCAGGTTTTCAGGCCTTGCTGTCTGAGTATAAGGCCATGAAGTAACAGACCCCACACCATAGACTGGGGGGCTTCCCACACCGCTACTCTTGATGATTGACCAGTGATCTGTAGCCTTCGCCATAAATACCCGAGTCGCTCATTTTCCACACATAAGCCAGCATTCTAAAATGCAGGGGCTGAATCTCAGAATCATTTCAACATAACCTCCTTTCTGAAAGGGCCATGCCAGCAAGTCGGTCCTGTGCTTGGGTTAACTACTGCCTTCATTCCAAGCTGTTAGCACAATCTGATGGCCTGGAAGATTTGTCATTTTTATTTCTCCTTTTGTGTTATTCAAACACTTTTGGAGCCTTTTAGATGGAGAATAGGCATAACCCAGACATAGTTTCCTTATCATTAAAAGATACCAGTTGTTTCTTGTGCCCTAAAATTCTTAGAAACGAGTTGCAACTGAAAAATGTATCCTCAAGAGGATCTTGCTCTCGTGGTCTGGTCTGCGGACCACCAGGGCATTGCAAGGGAGGTCGTTGGAAATGCAGACTCCCAGGCCTGCTGAATCCAAATCTGCATCTTCACCAGATCCGCAGGTGATCGTGGGCACAGTAAAGACTGAAAGGGTCTACTTTAGGGTAAAATCGTTCCTTTGATGCTGATCTTTAATGATGTCATTTTGAATTCAGAAGTGCCCCACGGCTTTGCTTTCTAAATAGTCTGCTCCTCTTTTAATGGAATATATACCTTTAAAAATTAGCCACAGAATTTTCCAGCCACGACAGTAGGGGTGTATCTGGTTTTATTTAGGAAGCAATTTGTATGTGATCTGGACCGCTGGTTTGCAAACTTTTTTCTTTTTTGGTTTAAGGTACGAGGCTACCCCACATTGTTGCTTTTCCGAGGAGGGAAGAAAGTCAGCGAGCACAGTGGAGGCAGAGACCTTGACTCGTTACACCGCTTTGTCCTGGGCCAAGCGAAAGACGAACTCTAGAAACACAGTTGGAAGTCACCTCTCCTGCCCGCCTCCTGCACCCCGCATTTAGGAGTTCAGTCCCACAGAGGCCACTGGGTTCCCGGTGGTGGCTGTTCAGAAAGCAGAACATACTAAGCGTGTGGTATCTTCTTTGTGTGTGTGTGTGTTCCAAGCCAACACACTCTACAGATTCTTTATTAAGTTTCTCCAAGTAAATGTGTAACTCATGGTCACTGTGTAAACTAAGTATTTTCAGTGGCGATATATCCCCTTTGACCGTCTCTTGATGAAATTTAAATGGTTTCCTTTGAGACTGAAATAGAGTTGAGGGAAATCAAATTGCTGGACTATTTTTGGTTCCTGAGTTGAGTGATTTTGGTGAAAGAAAGCACATCCAAAGCATAGTTTAACTGCCTACGAATTCTGGAAAGGTGGCCTTGTGACAGTATTGCCGTTCCTCTGATCTTAAGGTCACAATTGACTCAGTACTGTGGTTGGTCTGTAGCATGGAGCAGATTTAAATGCAAAACCCCACACCTCTGGAAGATACCTTCACGGCCACTGCTGGAGCTTCTGTTTCTGTGAATACTTCTCTCAATGTGAGAGGTTAGCCATAATGAAAGCAGCGTTACTTCTGACTGCGCCTGAGTAAGACAATGCTGATGCCATAACTTTACGTGTCCATACTTGTCAAATCAGTTACTGTTCAGGGATCCTTCTGTTTCTCATGGGGTGAAACGTTTCTTTAGTTCATCATGTAAACACGAAGCCAGTCTATGTGAACTTTTAAGATTGGATGTCTTCCTTAGAAAGGGTAGGCATGGAAAATTCCACAAGGAGTTGTATTTGTCACCTGGGGCGACAAGACCAGACAGGCTTTCTCAGGCCTGGGTCCAGGGAGGCTCTGCAGCCCTGCTGGAGGGCCCTAACTAGAGTTCCAGATTCTGTTCCTCAGTAGTCCTTTTAGAAGCTTGCTATACTTGGTCTGCTTCAAGGAGGTCGACCTTCTAATGTATGAAGAATGGGATGCATTTGAGCTCAAGACCAAAGACAGATGTCAGCGGGACTGCTCTGGCCCTGGTGTGCACGGCTGTGGCAGCTGTTGATGCCAGTGTCCTGTAACTCATGCTATCCTTGTGATTAAACACTTTTACCATCTCCTTCGGGAATAAGCACTTATAGGACTAAGCTCTAAGGTGTTTGTTCTTTTACCATCGAGCTATTTCCCGTAATAACCACTTTGCGTCCAACACCCTTCACCCACCTCCCACGCGCAAGGGGATGTGGATACTTGGCCCAAAGTAACTGGTGGTAGCAATCTTACAAACAAGACCACTTATACTGTCTGAGGCAGAAGATAACAGCAGCATCTCAACCAACCTCTGCCTTAAAGGAAATCTTTATTAATCATGTGTGGTTCACAGATAATTCTTTTTTTAAAAAACCCAACCTCCTAGAGAAGCACAACTGTCAAGCGTGGCTTCAGCTTTGCATCACGAGTCTTGTATTCCAAGAAAATCAAAGTGGTACAATTTGTTTGTTTACACTATGATACTTTCTAAATAAACTCTTTTTTTAAAAAAAAGTCTGGTCTTTCCTTCAATGTTACAGCAAAACATATAAAATAGACAATAAATTATAGTTTATATTTACAAAAAAAGCTGTAAGTGCAAACGGTTGTAGATTATAAATGTATTATTTAATCAGTTTAGTATGAAATTGCCTTCCCAGTACATGATTGTGAAAAAGACATTTAGAAAATATTCTAAAATTTGATCTGAGCCTCACTTTCTACAAAGGAAATCATGATTTCAGCTCATAAACAGCACGCTTATCCCCCTATCGCTATTATAAGCTGGGCACCCTCATTTTATCTTCTTTGTTGGTTCTAACCTTGTGGCATGGTATGCTGTATAGTAAACAGGCAGAGAACTGCTTTACTGAAATAGATATTAGAGCTGGCAGTCCAGAAGTTAATGTGCTGGTCAAAGAACCGTTCTGATAAAGGAGAGGCGCAGCATTGCCTTCACCTTGCAGCCTCACCTCGGAGTGTACTCAGTCTACTTTTGGTACTAGCAAAGAGTACAGCAAATGGAGGACTGAGGTGTAGAAATGGTATTTTTGGCAGAAATAAGTATATATTCACACCAACAAAACTCCAGCATGAACATATAACAGCAATGACTGAGACAAAGGCGCCCCATGGAGCCCTGGCTGTGGCCTGGGCTGTGGGTCATGTATGAAATTGAACTTCCTGGGAATGAAATCTGAACAGAGGCGTTCCCCCAACTTCCCCAATTTCTGTTCTCTGTAAAATCGACCTTTGATAGACAGTACTGAACAGGCTGATACTTTAACCAAGAATACATTTAACTCCTTTGAGATTATTTTCCCTACTTACTAACACCCCAAATAGCTTGATCTACAGCTAAAACTAATTTTGGTGGGTTTTTGGGGGAGGAGGGGAGGAAGAGCTTCACGGTGCTTTCTGCAGTTACCGGACCTGGCACTACAGACATCCAAACTCAGCTTGCTACAGACCAACAACTACTCACGTCATTTACCAAGTGAGCAAATTATTAATGAGGTCCTTTAAAATCTTCTTGGGTAATAAGGCACTGGCATGAGATAGTTTCCAAGTCTCATCGTCCCACCTCCAACTGTGCTTCTGTGTTTTTTAAGGCAGATGTAATCTAGGAATCCAAGGCAGAATGTGTGTCCCCAGCATCTGGTTTCGAGTTAGTGGCATCCACAAGCTCTTACAACCATATTCCTGTATTTTTTCAGAATGACATTGGAATTGTCATCAAAGTAAAGAACTGAGATGGCATTTAGTTTAGTTGGCGCACAGCACGGTTTGGGGACATACTCAGGGTTCATAAGGTGAACCTGTTACAAAACAGAAGGGGAGAAAGGTACCTTAGAAATGACACCTGGTCTCAGCTTACTCCCACTTAGAAAACAGAGTCTCCGAAAGCTCACCAAGGTCTGCACGATCGCGTGGTTGGTTGCATTCATGTGTGCGTTGAGTGGGAAGGAGCATTCCCCATCACAGTAATTGGCAGCGTAGCCCTTGGGTGCAATGATCCAGTCCTTGATTTAATGCAAAGGAAGCAAGAAAAGATTAGCATGCACTTCTCACACGATTTGTGCTTTTCAGGAATGCTGTGAAAAGGTATTTTTCACATTGGACAGGCAAGGAGACAGATGCAGGAAGGCTTAGGAATTTGATTGGCAATGCTGGGAAGTGAACCTGGTCGATCTGACCCCAGAACCCTCGCTCCTTGCAGAGGCCCACAGGGCCTCAGCTGCTACCTGGAAGCATGTAGGTTGCCAGCAATATGTGCTCGGACCCAAGAGAGCCCCTCCAGGAGCCCACGGTGCTCCTGTGGAAGTAGTGCCACCTGCATATGGAAGCTATCTTTTACTGCTCACCACCTATGATGAAATTTGCTGCCTTCCTTCCAAACTAGTGATGGCTCTCAGGTATGGGGCAAACGTGTGTGCTTCTGCATCGTGTGGGTGAGCCAGTTTGTAGCCATTGGAGAAGTTAACCATCAGTTAATTTTTTTTCCAACCCTGTCTCAATTAAAATTCATTTAAATGCCCAAATAAATATATGTCTTATGGCCTGTGAAAGGATGAGGTAAGAGTATTGGGAAATGTGGCTACTGATTTTTGAGGGATCACAGAGCTCAGGCACCCTAGGAAAGTGTTGGAGCACTTGGTCCCCACAGACTAAGCTTCCTCTGCCTCACTCCAGGAGCCTGAGCGTTGGGGAGGGCTCCTCAGGACTTCCATGGAAGGAAGCAGCTCAGCCTTCAAGCTCTGGGTGTTTGGTGATGGCTGCCACCATTCAGATGAGAGTAAACTGCTGAGAAAGGACCTTTGTCCTCCATGTCTGGAGAACTCACCTGCCATCCCAGGTCTTGGAAACTCACATACAGCTCATGCTTCCTGCAAGCTGTTTTTAATTCACTGCTGTTGTAATCTGTTGGAGGAGATCAAAAGACGCACCCATCAACTCATTAATTCCTTCACAGAGAGTCTGCCACATGCCAGGCACCATACTGGGCTCAGGACAGCCTCCTAGACCCAAGTGTGGCCACCCAACAGCTATATCAGGTTCCTGACTGTTGGCTTGAATGTCTTATGGAGTCTGTTTTGTCTCCCCTGGGGTCAGTACTGGGCACAGGGTGACTTGGACACCTTTGAGCAACAGAGGTATGTTGTGAGCCCTGCTGCATGCAAGGCCTATGGAAGACTGGGCCAACTTGCCCGGTACACCCCGGAGGCGCCTGACTGGGAAGGCGTCACATTCACATGATCAGACAATGGTACTAGGCAGGATCTGCTGCCGTCCAAACAGGGACCATTTTGAAGCTGCACAGGGACTTTAAAGACAGCTGCCAGGCCAGGAGGGTATCCTGAAGGAAGAGTAATGATGGAGTGGGGCCTAACCAGGAGAAGAGGGAGAGGGAGACACCTTGCAGGGGCAATGCTCTCTCTGGCTGTACTCCCACCTGACTGCCAGGGTTGAGCCCTTGTGTGCTAATGCGATAATACTGAGCCAGTGGTTCCTCATGAGACTCTGCCGAAGTGCACATGCCCACCCTGTGCAGCACAGGAACCGCGAGCCTGGCGTCACTCATTCACCAGCAAGAGCACTGGGAGGGCCCCGATTCACTGAGACCCACTGGAGCGATTCTTCTGTGACATGCCTTCTGCCTGGCACCACGGCAAATAGAAGGTAAGTCAGACATGGCTTCCCTCCTCCAAGAACTTAGTGAACAAAGGGGTGGTGTGAAACAGACACCAAATAACTCCAGTACAAACCAGAACAGGGATGCTACGGGCAAAGGCCATCGGCAAATATCACATAGGCAAGGGCCACAGGTAAATGTCCCTTCAGAGAAGGGACAGTTCAGAGTGGGAGTGAGAGGAAGAGAGAGGAGTTCTGCTGGAATGGATTTAAGGATGTGTCAAGCAGGGTCAGATGAGATAAAGCTGGAGAAATGAATGGCCTAGGCTGCCAACCACAATGCTTCGGACTTCCCACCAGCGGCTCAAAGTGAGCCTTTGCAGGCTTTTGAGCTGGAGAGCAACATTTCAAGCTGTGGTTCTAAAGGATTAATCAATCTGGAGTTGTGTTTGAGAGTTCTAGAGAGGATGGAAGGATAAAAGGCAAGGAGAAGGCTTTTAGAGAAAGGTCATCTAATGTGAGATGTCAGTGGGTGTAAGAGCCTAGGTCATTTGCAGGCTATCCCTTCCCTTTTCAACTACATAAGCCAATAAGTCACCTAATTGTTGAAAGCCTGTTTGAACTTGATTTTCTAACTTCTAACTCCCAGTCTTCCTGGCTCTGAAGCAGGAGAGAACATGCAAATTTTTTTTTTTTTTTGGAAACAGAGTCTTGCTCTGTCACCTAGACTGAAGTGCAAGGGCACGATCTCGGCTCACTGCAACCTCTGCCTCTCCGACTCAAGCAATTCTCCTACCTCAGTCTCCTGAGTAGCTGGGACTACAGGTGTGAGCCACCATGCCCAGCTAATTTTTTGTATTTTTAGTAGAGATGGGGTTTCAACACCTTGGCCAGGCTGGTCTCGAACTACTGACCTTAAGTGATCGGCTCATCTCAGCCTCCCAAAGTGCTGAGATTACAGGTGTGAGCCACTGTGCCCCACCAGATTTCATGATTTTTTTTAAGGAAAAGGGACAAACAGTAACTCAGGCCAGTGGCCTATACAGGGAGAAGAGATGGGCAACATTTTTAGGTGGTTTATAATTCCAAATTTATTCATCCTCTCCACCTGCCTATGTTACCCAATAGAACCACCCTGCCTGTAACTTCAAGGATCCCAGAGAAGCCCTGGAGGGAAATTTTCACAATGCAGGACAAGGACTCTCAGTAAAACACAATCAACCACTTATTACCATGAGACAGAAACTTCCTACTGAAAAGAACCCCTGAACAAAAATGAATCAACCACACAAAGTCTCGCAAGAGTATGGCTGGAATGCAAGGGAAGACCCAGAGGACCCCAGAGACTGTGGATAAGAGTCGTCTGAACTAAGCTCTAAAGGAAGAATACCAAAACAATAACAAAACTAAAAACCAACAAAAACTGGAGAAAAAAAGGAAGAATACCTAAAATAATGGAAGGAAGAAAAGAAGGATTAGAAACCTAAAGCAAAATTATAGGGAAAAAAACATGAAAAAAGAACAGGTAGATGTAAAAGGAGTTAAATAGAGCTTTATAAAAACCATAATCATTGAAAATAACAATGAAATCAGATTAGATATAACTGAAAATCAGATTAAACAGGTTAAACATTAGTTGTCTAATTAACAGATTAAACAGATTACTTAACAGATTAGCTATACATTAAACAGATGAGCATCAAATTACACACAACTGAAGACAGAATTAAATAATCCCACAGTATATTTGAAGAAATCTCTTCAAATCTCTTCAAATATACCGCAGAGTCAAATAGCCAAAATATATGACTCTCTCTCTGTAAAGAGACATGGAAGAGAGAATGAAAAGTCCAACATATTTCTAATAGGAATTTCTGAAGACAGTAATAGGGGAGTAGTAGTATTTGAAGACATAATGACTGGGAATTTTCTAGAACTAAAGAAAGGCAAACATCTTTAAGTTGAAAAGGCCCTGTGAGTTCCAAGTAGATCAGATACATTCTTATCTAGCCACATCTAGTGAAACTATATCAAACACGTAAAATCTTAAAAGCAACCCAGAGATAAAAATTATTTACAAATAAACACAAATTGGATAGCAAACTTAACAAAAATACACATTAAAAAATAATATGAAAATGATGCCATCAATCTAGAATTCCATACCCAGCTGTAGTGGATATCTACTGCTTTTGCTACCCAGCTTTCAGGAACACTTCCCACGTGGGGGAATACCTAGATAGGAGGGGTTCAGAGCCCCATTTCCCATGACAGATGGCTCCCCTCTTTGTCCCCTAGCATCTGAAGTATGGACTCATGACTTCATCAAAGCCAATCAAATGTCTCCACCCTGCAGTATATAACCTGAGTGAGTGACTCAAAGGTGAAATCAAGAATGGGCAGAATGGCAGCCAGTATCTAGGGTGATGACCCCATTGGTGGGATCCAAAGCACATTGTCCCATGACTAGATCTGAGCCTTGATTTCCTGAATTTAAGTCTCCAGCCTTTTTGTTGATTGGTAAGTTCTCTGGTATCCTTGAGTTATTTTTCTCTTTCATTAGAGTCTGCTTCTACTGCGTGCAATCTAGAGCACTGTGATAGCTAATTTTGTATCAACTTGACTGGACTATGGAAAGACCACGTAGCTGATAAAACATCTTTTTCTGCAATAGGGTTTGCTAGGTCACCCAAGCTGGAGCACAGTGGCACCATCACGGCTCACTGCAGACTTGATCTCCTGGGCTCAAGTGATCCGCCCACTCAGCCTCCCAAGCAGCTGGGACTACAGGAGCGGGTCACCATAACAAGCTAATTTGTCACGTAGAGATGGGGACTCACTATGTTGCCAAGGCTGGTCTCAAACTCCTGCCTCAAGCAAGCCTCCTGCCTTGGCCTCCCAAAGTGCTGAGATTACAGGTTTAAGCTACTGAGCATGGCAACTGGTAAGACATTATTTTTGGGTGTGTCTGTGAAGCTACTTTTGGAAGAAATAAGTATTTGAGTCAGTAGACTAAGTAGACCTGCCCTCACCAACACGGGTAGGTGTCATCTCCTCTGTTGAGGGCCCAGAGAGAACAAAAAGACAGAGGAAGGGCAAATTCTCTTTTACTGAGCTGGGTCATTGTCTTCTCTTGCCCTGGGACATCAGAGCTCCCAGTTCCCAGGGCTTTGGACTTCAGGACTTACACCAGCAGCCCTCCCCAGTACTCAGGGCTTTGACTTCCAACTAGGACTTACACCATTGGCTTGCCTGGTTCTCAAGCCTTTGGACTCAGATTGAATTACACCACCCACTTTCCTCATTCTCCAGCTTGCAGACAACAGCTCATGTGACTTCTTGGCCTCCATAATTGTCTGAGTCAATTCCCATAATAAATATCCTCCTATATATATCTCTCTATATATCCTATTGATTGTTTCTCTGGAAAATTCTGACTAGTAAAAACCCCAACTAGCTATTACTCAATAGTTAGGGCATAGAGAGTGCAGAGTGGCAGTGTGCTATCTCACATAGTGTTGACAAGTTTGTCTGGATTTTTTTCGTTTTTGTGGGTTTTAAACTTTTTGAGACAGGGTATCACTGTGTTGCCCCGGCTGGAGTGCAGTGGTGTGATCATGGCTCACTGCAGCCTCCACCTCCCGGGCTCAAGTGATGCTCCCACCTCAGCCTTCCGAGTAGCTGGGTGTACATCACACCTGGCCAATTCTTTAAATACTTTGTATAGATGGTGTTTCTCTATGTTGCCTAGGCTGGTCCTGAACTCCTGGGCTCAAGTGATCTTCCTGCTTTAGCCTCCCAAAGCGCTGGGATTAGAGATGTAAGTCACTTCACCTGGCCTTGTCTTTCTGTTAAGGTATCTTCTAAGCAAAGGAGCAGCCTCGGAGTGAGGCACGAGGCCATCTGGGGTGAGAGAATTTCCTAGAGTGTGAATGACAATGTGGAGGCCCCGAAGAAGCAGCCGGCTTCACATATTCCAGGAACAACCATGTGGCAGCTGCGACGTGTTTATTGGCAACCCACATCCTCTATCAACCTCCTGAGCACACAGCCAGACGACATTTCCCACTGCAGTTAGGTGTGGCCATGTGCCTGGATTCTGCCCATGAATGTGGGGAAGAAGGCATGTGTGGTACTGCCAGGCCTGGCCCTCCTAACTACCCGCCCCCTCCTCCATCAGTCTTCCATTCACTCTTTCCTTTCCCGCCAGATGGGTGCAGCAGGGGGGTCTCCTGAAGACCCCAAGGTCCTAACATCCTGTGCTCTTAAAGGTGTCCTGGGTTAGATGATAAACTACATGATCACACTATTGACAGTCTGAGTCTGGAATTTTCCCCATCCCACCTCATTCTGCTGGTGAAGTAAGCTTCCTCCAAAACACCCTCTCTGTGCTAGGGACCAAAGTCTCCACGAAGCCCATCTTGGCACCATCTGGTCATGTAAAAAGCAAAGATTTCTACCAACAACTTTCTTTCCAAGGTCCAGCAGACATGGGCAGTGTGAAAATAATAAATATATCTGGTCTTTGTCCCCAGTTCCTGGCACCAAGCTTTGACAACCCTTGGACTTTCCTGAGTGTCTCTGTTATGCTCCTGAGGCTCTAGATTGTACACGGTGAGCCCCACACTCTCTCTAGGGCCTCACTGGCTTCAGGATGGGGGCTAGTTACCAAAAAAACCAAGCACAAGATTAGGGGGTTGGAACTTTGGCTTAGCCTGGCCTCTGGGGGGCTTGAGATAGAGTTCAATCATGTGGCCAATGATTCAGTTGTGCAGAGCAATTAACCCCACATAAAAACTCTAGACAGTGAGGCTCAGTGGAGCTTCCAGGTTGGTGAACATACTGATGTTTCAAGAAGACAGTGTACCCAAAAGGGTGTGGAAGCTCCACCTACCCATGCCTATCCCCTTGACCTTGCCTAAGAGTCTCTTCATTTGGCTGGTCCTGAGTCATACCCCTTATAATAAAACTATGAGAGTAAGTATAGCACTTTCTTGAGTTCTGTGAATTGTTCCAGCAAATTATCAAACGTGAAGGGCAGTCATATGAACTCCCAAATTTGTAGGCAAGACAGACAGAAGCATGGCTGCCCTGTGGACCTCACTTGTGCCTGGTGTCTGAAATGAAAGCAGTCTCCTTGGGGACCTTGCTCTTTAACTTGGGTCTGTGGCTAAACTAACTCCAGGTGGCTATCATCAGAAGTAAACTGAGGCCAGATGTGGCGGCTCATCCCTGTAATCCCAGCACTATTGGAGGCTAAAGCAGGAAGATCGTTTGAACCCAGGAGTTTGAGATCAGCCTGGGCAATATAGACCCTGTCTCTACAAAATATAAAATTAGCTGGGCATGGTGGTGTGTGCCTGTGGTCCTGGCTATTTGGGAGGCTAAGATGGGAGGACTGTTTGAGCCCTGGAGGTTGAAGCTGCAACGAGCCCTGATTATGCCATCATACTCCAGCCTGGGTGAGAGAGCAAGACCCTGTCTCCAAAACAAAAAAAAAAAGAATTGGATTGAATTGTAGGACACTTAATCGGTGTTGAAGAATTGCTGGCAGAACACACGCAGAGACCACTTTATGTCTGGATTTCCAGTTTCTTTCTCTGCTGGATGGAACCAAGATGACATAGTCAAAGGGCTTTGCTTCTAACTTCACCAGCAGTTCTGGGTTTCTGTGAACCTGCTGTTGATCTGACTCTCTCAATGCTCAACAAAGAGAAGCTTCTCTGTAAGAACAGCTATTTCTTTTAGAGCCAGACACTGGCATTGTTGTTGTTAAGTAAGGATCAGGGCCAGAGAGAGGAAAGGGAGGAATTCAACTCTCCTGTTTTTCTTCCTACAGATACTCTCAGGCCATGCTTAAATTTCCTTATAATTCCACGTTGAGTGCTGGCAAAGAACGTATAAATATTTGTGAAGGTTGACGCTCCTCGGAAGACTTGTGTCTGCAATTCAGGGTCGGTACCCTGGGTTCTGCATGGAATTACACTGACACACTTTTTTTTTTTTTTTTTTTAACAGATTGACAGATTACAGAAAAATCTTTCCCCTCACTCCCACTGCCCTTGGTATTGGTTTTGATGAATGGGCTGAAGAGGGCCAGTGGAAATGTATGTGGTGACAATTCAACAGGAACATGGTCACTCCAGTGGGACAAAGGGAGGTAACACAGCTTTGCCCCAATGGGTTCACCAGTCAAGGGCAGGGCAGAGAAAGAAAGTGAGAGAGCTAGAGAGAGGCAACAAACCAAAAATCAGAGAAGCAGACCCAAGACACAGGAGCCTCCCCCGCTGCCAGGACAGGAGCTCTCAGTGTGTGACTTGTGGGTGGCCTATGCCGAATACTGGCGATCATCAGGGAGCTTCTCTAAAGTGCAGAGTTCTCAGCCCAATCCCAGACCCATGAGTCAAAGTCACAGAGATCAGGCCCCTGGCTGTCCACGTGCACCTGTGACACCAGAACTGGAACGGCTGCCCTCCAGACAAGAGGCTCACACACAGGTAGTGCTATTGCCCTGCTGAGACACCAAGTCTGTCTTGGGACAGCAAGGCTCTCCAGCAGCCCCAGACACAGCTGCAGTCAAGGCCCAGTATTGGTTCTGAGAGACATTTTCAAGGGATCTGGCTTTTTCAAAGTTGAACGCACAATGAAATTTGGTCCCCCTCGAGGGCAGGGGCACCAGCTGCCCAGAGGCGATTTTCCCCCTCAAGACAAGGCCCCAGGTGCTTATCCAGGGCAACTTGGACAAGCAGGGCCCAGCCATAGGTGGGTTTGGGCAAAAAACTGTTGAGTGATCAGGTGACACAGATGACAAAATCCAACAATCATAAAAGCCCCCCAGGACGATTCCTTCCATAAGCAGAAGGTAACTCCCTGGCCTGCTCCTACGCAGGGAGCAGCACTCCCCTGGCCCAAGACTTTTGAGCTTTGAATATATCTGATGTTAATTGCCTTTAGCAGCACAGGTTTCTGTCCCTTTTAATAAACTGCTTCCATAGGGAAACCTTCAGGTACAATTAGTATTAAAAAGCCCAAATCCTTCCTCTCTTCTCCAAATGAACATTACAGATATTTGAACACGGATTTTAAGTGGAAGTTTTTTTTCTTTTTCTAGCACCAGAGTTGACTTTTAATTTGTCCTAAAGCCACTGAAGCAAAAACCATGATAAAACATTCTGCTTTCCTTTATAACCCCTCAACACACACACACACACACAAAGTATTTGTAGAAAAAAAAATGGCTTTGGACATGAGATTTAAATGAGTTTCATCTCACAGTGTGGGACAGGTAAGTGGGGCTCATCATACAGGAAGCTTCTAAAACTCCCTTCGGGGATGGAGATGAACTCCAAAGATCCAAGACAGGCCGAGCGTGGTGGCTCATGCCTGTAATCCCAGCACTTTGGGAGGCCGAGGCAGGTGGATCATTTGAGGTCAGGAGTTTGAGACCAGCCTGACCAACATGATGAAACCCTGTTTCTACTAAAAATACAAAAAATTAGATGGTCATGGTGGCACGTGCCTGTAGTCCCAGC
The DNA here is from genome assembly GCF_049350105.2 of Macaca mulatta. Classification (NCBI taxonomy): domain Eukaryota; kingdom Metazoa; phylum Chordata; class Mammalia; order Primates; family Cercopithecidae; genus Macaca; species Macaca mulatta. The sequence continues at coordinate 175,314,186 of NC_133409.1, forward strand.
TACTCGGGAGGCTGAGGTAGGAGAATCGCTTGAACCTGGGAGGCAGAGGTTGCAGTGAGCTGAGATCGTGCCACTGCACTCCAGCCTGGCAACAGAGCAAGACCTGTTTTGTTTTTTTGTTTTTTAAATGATCCAAGACAGACATGCCTGTTTTCCCTAAGGAAAGTTCTTCAGCAAGAATCTCCATGATCTGTAGTGGAAAAGAAGGTGGCAGAGACAGGCACCATCCCCCTCAGAAGGAGAACAGAGTTGGGCAGAGAGGTCCCAGCTGTGGTGCCCAAAGCATGTCCTTTATGAAGCCTTTATGTTTCCAATACTTAGCCTTCATTTTTCCAATACTTTGCCAAGGGAGGCTTGCATGTCATTCAGGCCTTCTGCACAATGAATTCAGTGGTAGAGAAATAGGCCTAAGTGTCCCATCCATTCCCAATGGCGGGACCGTGTGGAAGTACCTGCCATTTTCTACCATAAGAGACCGGGGTGTTCCAATGCAGAATTCATTTTGGAATAAAGCATCAGGTCCAGCCATGGCTCTGACATCCCTCTCCCAAGCCCCAGGTGTGTCTTTCATTATCTGTCATTCCTCCAGGTTACCTGGGGGCCAGTACACCTGGGAGGGGTTGGGGGCCAACTTGAAAGGAGCCATATGGAGGTGCATTTTTCTGGAGTCCAGCGGATGGATGGGAGAGAGGACACAGTGATGGAGTCTCCTTGTCCTTGAGACACAACTGAGCTTTCACATCTGAGAGTCCTGTTCTGAGGGTGGTAGTGGAGGGGCACAGCTCCCTTCCTGGGGGCCATCAGGGGTAAATACTGCAGCTCTCAGCACACACGCCTGTGGCTGATCCCCTTTCTCTGTCCGCTAGCATCTTCCTGCCCCTGTTCCTCCTGTTGCAGGTGCACGTTCCACACAGGCTCTGCTGAGCTCCTACAGTCCGCTCAGTTCTGGTGGGGAGTTCTCATCTCAGTTGCTGGGTCTTGGCCCTGACAATCAGCTTCCTTGCTGACAGCCTCTGCTCCCCAACCTTAAGTCCTTGGCTCCCCTGTGATGACTGAGGAGACATTCTACAGGAGAAAACAAACGGGAAGCTGTCTGGGCCCATGTGACTGTGATGGGGCAGGGCATCCTAATCGTCCCAAGGCAAACCGAAAACTGCAGAGCAGCTCTCTCATCCAGTGCAGTGAGGACAGGGCACCCTTGGCCCCAATAGAAGGTGGCTAGCTGGGCTGGGACTTCCGCACAGAAGCCATGTCCCCAGGCAGCAGCACACGCACTGTACACATTGCCTATACCCCCAATGCAGGGGTCACACCCCACACTAAGGATAACACCTGGGTTACTTCCATCCAGCATCCTTTTTATCTGGCCCTCCTGAAAAGCCACGCACACAGCGAAGTGCAAAGGAGCCCACTGTTTGTTTAGCTCTGAAGCTCCATCTCTATATGCCATGACCGGCCAGTGACAGGCAGGCTTCCCTGGCAATGGAGGCCAGGAGTCCCACAGGTATGAGACCCAGAGGAGAAGGCAAGGGCGCAGCCACTATCCTGACTCTCAGGCAGGCACTGTGCGGGGACGTTGCACTGCGGGGCTGGAGGGCCACCACGCAGCTGCTGCTGTGAGCATGACAGGACGAGGGCGCTGCAGCAAGCCTGGGGCTCCCAGGGTGGGTGCGCTGAGTCACGGCAGCCAGAGCCAGCCTGGGTCCCAGTGACCCTGCGTGCTGTGCTTTGCAACTTCAGTAGAGGAGGAGAGAGAAACAAAGGGCAAGACAGGGAGAAGGGAAACAAAGGCAGAAGAGAGAGAATGTCAGGGACACCACAGAAAGCAGGTGAGAAGGAGGGAGAGGGACAGAGGTGGGCAGGGAGCCGTCTCCTCACCAGGGCTTCTGCAGAGGGGCCACTCGGGTTGCCCTAGGCTGACCCCACAGGCCCTGCCAGCTCAGCCGGGTGTCCCCACTCAGCAGGTCACACACAGCCAAGAAAATACCAGCACGGCAGGGGGCTGGACAAAGCGGCATGCTCCACATGTATTTCCCAGCTTTCCCGAGCTCAGGCTGCAGACTCTTCCCAAAGGAAACTTGTTTTTCAGAGGGAATAATTCACTACTTTAATTTCCCTTCTCTCCTAGAATGACACGGGTGGGGGCCACATAGAGGCTGCTAAAACGACACCTCTGTCTTCGTGGGCCTGGCTGCTCTTTCCATATCTCTGGGCCTTATCGGCCCCATCTCATCCAAAGCAAGCCTCTCGCTCCCGCTTTCCCAGCAGAATCAATACAGCCATTGAGGAATGTGCGGCAGGTGCCAGCTCCTCGTGTCACCGACACTATGGGAGGCCCGGGACCACACTCGGGTTTTGATTTCTGGTGTCAATAATCTCCTAACAGTTGATGGGGTGGGGGTGGGGGTGGACAGTTTGATTTTCAGAGTCTAGTCAATGTTGACTTGGATGGTCAACATTGAGAAGCAAGAGCAGGGCCCTAATTTTTGGTTGCTCCGGGAGATTTTAGGATCTCAAAAGGCCCCATTTAATCTGGGCGGGACTCTGGTCTCTTTTCAGCCTTTGTCTTGATTCTAAAAGAATATGGAACTGTCCTACAAATAGACAAAGGTTTCCTTTGAAGACCTAGTTCTAACACCCTCTGTGCTCTAAGCACCTTCTATACTCTCTGCCACTTCCTAGACCGAGTCTCCTGGCCCCAGTGCCCTCCCAGGGTTGGCAATGATTGGGAACGACTTAGGCATCTCACGGTACCTGCATAAGCCTCTTCTTAATGCCTTTCAGAATTGTTGCCATTTGCACATCTGCAAGGAGTGAACCTTGGGAGGAGGTAGGAGGGAACTTTCCAGTCTGTTTCACTCTTTGATAGCCATTATCCTCGAACGAGAGTTGAGCATGATATAAGTGAAGCTTTTGATTCTTTTTTTTTTTTTTTTTTTTGGTGATTCTAACTTTTAGATCACTATTTGCCATGCCTGTCCTCCATGTCTATGGAGAAGTAAGGTTTGATTTCATGTAGGAAGCCCTGAACCAAGCCCTACTTAACCAAGACATCTGCAAGCCAAGCTGCAGGCCCTAAAACTTTAAGATCACGATGACAAATTACAATTCCCAACTTTCCTGGAGAACGATAAACTGTTAGTTTATAGTCCTGAGCCGTGTCTATTCCTCCCAAGCTTTGAATGTTTGTGATGGACCAACCCAGTCAGCTCTGGCTATCCCCAACCCATGGAAGCCAATGGTGAAAGAGCGAGGACACTGTAACAATGAGACTCCCGGTCTGGGCTGGATTTTCCTTGAAATGTACAGCAAAAGATTGCACAGTTATAATAAACTACTCAAACAGTTGTTTTGCAAGAGATGAATCCTAGTTACTTTATGCTGAAAGCCTACTGAATGGTTCTAACCGGGAAGCTTAGAGGACAGAAGATGTAAACTATCAAGAAGAAGGTCAGCAGAATCTCTGAATGTACTAGAGCCACATTTTCCCCCAAGGTCCTTAAAGATACATGTTTGGGTGGGTGGGAAAAGGAGGGAAGGAGAACTTACTCTAAGAAATGCTGGCCAGGCGTGGTGGCTCATACCTGTAATCTCAACAGTTTGGGAGGACGAGGCAAGTGGATCACTTGAGGTCAGGAGTTCAAGACAGCCTGGTCAACATGGTGAAACTCCGTCTCTACTAAAAGTACAAAATTAGCCAGGAGTGGTGGTGCACGCCTGTGATCCCAGCTACTTGGGAGGCTAAGGCAGGAGAATCACTGGAACCTGGGAGGAGGTTGCAGTGAGTTGAGATGAAACCATTGCACTCCAGCCTGGCCAATAAGAATGAAACTCTGTCTCAAAAACAAACAAAAAAGAAATGCTAACAGGTGGCATTAGTGCAATGGCAGACTCATTCTAAAGGACAGACAGGGTCTCAAGAGGCTGCTGAGTCATAGACAGTTGGCAGAGCTGGTAGTGACAACATAAACATCAAGACTGAAAGCGACTACTCCAATTTCACAGGAATCATTAAAGTGCAGATGTTTCCAAACTGTCATCTATCAAAACAAAGACCAATTCTGCATCACAGCAGCAGCAGCAGAGCAGACTTCAGACTTACTGGCTGACTTGAAATTGCGTTAGCTACACTGTCTCAAGAGAGGTCTTGGAAAGATCCTGGAAAATTACCCAAATGAAAATTTAGAATCACCCAGTGGAACTTCAAGGCCATTTGTTCATGGACCTTGTCATGGATTGGCCACGTGGTATCACAGCCCCCCAGAAGATAAAATAGTGAACCCCAAGTGAGAGCTACCATAAAAGAGGGTGAATGATAGCAAGTAGAGGAGACCACCAAACTGGAACTACAGAACCTGAGGACAGGTGCTATAAGAGCAGCAGGCTGGTAAGAAATGGAGGCTGAAAAAGAATTGGTAGATTGGTTGAAATCCCCAATGAGGCAAGGACGGCTAGGACCAGGACTAGTCAAACATGTGTAAAAACAATAAATGATACCATGCAGAGGCTATCCAAGCCCCTGGAGAAGTGTAACAGAGCCAACATCCAGCCTTCATTTAGAGCAGCCAGCTGCAGAGAAGCAAGGGCGAGTGAAAGCCATCCAGGGAGACGTCGATCCAAACCACTATCCAGTGCACATGTTTGGAAAGTCCAGCTTGAAAGCCAAGTACAAATGTTCGAGTAGATTTTGGTGGGCGGTGGGGCTCCTGGACTCTCCCCTGTTGTGCACTAGTCTTGCTGTCTCAGGCATAGACAGCTCAATTCCAAAAATAGCCTCTTATTTCCTTGCCACGTTTCACCCTGATGACAGGCAATTTGATGAATGAATGCTAACTTCTTTACCCAGATGCAGGACGATCCCTGGTGGGCTGCTTCTGGTGGTGGTTGTTTTGGAGGAGAACTATCAATTCCCTGGGAGCACGCCATGGAAGAAGGGGGCAGCAGAGACAAAGAAATCTTTTCCTTCCACCTTCCAAAAGATTGACAAGCAGAAAGTCTGCCTGCAGTCACACCAGAGGACACCACTTTTCTGTTACTGTAACATCTCTCCCTGGTTCATGAAGGCCCAGCAACATCTGGCCTCACAGAGACCCCGAGGGAGAGGAAAACCAGACAGCCCCTCTCTCCAGGTAGCAGGCCATCTCTCTGGAAATCTTTTCTGGCAGATGAATCTCTTCCTCAGCATGTCCACTCCCATTAATGGAAGAATAAATAAGGAGGCAAGAGCCAAAAACATAAAGAAGCGCTTCGGTGGGGCAGACACGAGCAATTTCCCAGATCACTTAGAGGATCTTCGAAGAGAATGAGAAGGAGGGAGCATCCTTCATCGTCATTCTTTCTTGGGGGCCTTTCAATAGGTGAGGCCAGAGAGATTTGGTATGAACCCTTTTGCCTTTGTATTGTTGAAAGGGACAAAGCAAATTTGGAAGTACTGGCTTGGGAGGTGGGCAGTCGGGGAGACCAAGAGAAAAACAGAGACACTTGCACCTATTACCAATTAGATCAACTTGAATATCCATATTTAATTTAAACTCATCAAATTGAAAAAAAAGTTGAAAGGGACTTGGAAAATAATAATTGGTTGATATTGCTAAAATCAAAATCAGACACAACATCTTTTCTCAATTTAAAAACATTAGTGTGTGCATTGGGTGGGGGGATGCTGAATAAAATCAAGTGAAATTTTGATTTTAAAAAGCAATCAACATTTCAAGAGATGCCTCTATGTCTGAGGTCCCAGTACCAAACTGACCACAGTTCATTAATAAATTGAAGCCTACCATTGGCAGACTTCATCATCATAGCCCGAAGGAAAACACTGAGATTATTAACTCTATTCAGCAGGCTGCCTATGAAGTGAATAAAGGAAAGCAAGCATTTCTTCTTTTTTTTCAAAAACCCCAACCCTGACTGTTTCTAGTGGTGAATACAGGAACACCCGTGCTGTGAGCGATGCTTCCAAGAAACACCAGGATGACAAGAAGCAAAATGTCACATCACACTGGGTGGTGGATCCTCAAGCTCCACATCCAAGTTACTGGTGAAAGAGACAGTTTATTTAAGTCAGAACCCAAGATGGAGACACTGCTTCCCAAAGAAGAAATCGGTGCTTTGGGAAGCTGCATTAACTCTGGCCACCAAAAATGACATTTCTGTACAATTACCTGGAAGAATTAATGCATCCTCCAGAATTGTTTTACTTCTTTTCCAGGGATCCCAACATGTGCCCTGAGAACCTCCTTCCTACAATGGCATATAAATAATCTTTGAGTGCTATTATGAGCCAGATTTTGATGCTTTTAATTCCAGCAAATCTGCAAGGCATTCATCACCCCCATCTTACAGGTGAGTGAACGGAAGCTGAAACAGATCAAATGTGTCCAAAATCACAGGGTAGCAACGAGGGAAACAAGTTCTCTGACTGCAAATCCCACTGCCAATCTTCACCTTTATGGTTGATTCTCAAGCTATTTAAACAGCCAAAGGACCCCAGAACTCAGAACTTGCAAGCACCCGCACTAGACTCAGAAGTGTCAGGTTTCCGTTCAATCCTCACTAGCTATGGGATTGGTTGTGGGGAGGGAACATCCACTCTCCCTTCTTCTGGGCTTCCATGGGTGGACTTCCATGCCACTTCCTAAAAATGCATTGGGGAGAACTTTTTTTTTTTTTTTTTTTTTTTTTTGCAATGGAGTCTTGCTCTGTCGCTCAGGCTGGAGTGCAGTGGCAAGATCTTGACTCACTGCAACCTCCGCCTCCTGGGTTCAAGTGATTCTCCTGCTTCAGCCTCCTGAGTAGCTGGGATTACAGATGCATGCCACCACGCCCAGCTAATCTTTTTAGTAGAGATGGGTTTCACCATGTTGGCCAGGCTGGTCTCGAACTCCCAACCTCAAGTGATCTGCCTGCCTCAGCCTCCCAAAGTGCAAGGATGATAGGCATAAGTCACTGCACCCAGCCAGGGAGAACATTTCTGAAGGACCACTCAGCTGACACTCAGGCAGTAGAGCTGGTTTCTCTCTCTTGCCCTTTGAATGTGTCTGTTCTGAGCAGAACTCATCCTATTCCTTAGCTCCAGGATGAGCACACAGTTCAGGTCTGGCCAATCAGAGCACTCCCCACCCAGCAGTGTGCTTCAGGGTGAGGGACGCAACCCCAGCCAAGCCAACCGGATTGTGCCCCGGATTTCTACTGAAGAAGGGCTCTGTCTGAGGTTGAGGTTGCCAAGGGTAACAAAATCTTGGAACCACTGGTTGCCTTCCTGGCCACCATATAGAGATAGTTTTACTAAGAATTCCACCAACAAAGAAAAATAGAAAAACAGAAAAAGAGAGAGATTCCTGATATTATCTGAGCCCATGGATCCAGCCATGCCTAAAGACAGAACCCCCGGCCAGGCACGGTGGCTCACGCCTGTAATCCCAGCACTTTGGAAGGCTTAGACGGGTGGATCACGAGGTCAGGAGATCGAGACCATCCTGGTCAACATGGTGAAACCCCGCCTCTATTAAAAACACAAAAAATTAGCCAGGCATGGTGGCAGGCGCCTGTAGTCCCAGCTACTCGAGAGGCTGAGGCAGGAGAATGGTGTGAACCCGGGAGGTGGAGCTTGCAGTGAGCTGAGATCATGCCACTGCACTCCAGCCTGGGTGACAGAGCGAGAATCCATCTCAAAAAAAAAAAAAAAAAAAAGATAGAACCCCTGAACCTCTCTGTTAAATGAGCCAATGAAATCCATCCTAGGGGGCTGAGTTGACCTTCCTTCCCTTCTAGCCAAGAGCACTGACACATACAAGTTCATATTACACAAGTGTACCAAGTTTGCTTGTACATCATAACCACCCAGCATAACGTAACTAGAAAAAAGAAACTAGGTGCTCCCAGGGTTTTGATAGGAATTTTAAAAAGAGTTGGAGAAATGTAACCAAACAGAAAGATGCTTGTCTGGATCAACAGGCAGTCATGATGCCTGCAGCCTGGGTCTTCAGGTAACAAGTGTTCCACACTGAGGGCCCTCACAAACCCACGTAGATGTTCTGTGACTGTACAAGGTACCATCATGCATATGACGCCTACCTGCCTTTGGATTTGCTGTGCAGAAGCTGCTCAGCATCTGAAACTGTGGACACAACTTTTGTTCTGAGGCCAAGAAGGCTTTCTGGAAATGCAGGCTCCCCACAAACCCACCTGAAGCACTGGAGACCCGCGCCACGTCCTGGGACTGGGTAGAGCGATTACGACTCTGTTGTCGGCGCCGGCCAGAGGCTGACCTGGTGGTGCGCACGTGGACCTCACTCACTTTGAAGAAAGCCACCATGAAGGGCTGCTTGTCGTAAGGGCCGTCTCTGCCCACCAGGCCCGCGGCTCGGGGGTGGATGTGGACTCCTTTAAGGCAAATCAAAGCATGCATCTCTTTATTCCACAGAAACTTATTCCTGTAGCTACAACAGTTAAGGGATACGTCCTAGTTTCCCAAGTGCTAATAATTAAGAATGAGTGTGAAGAAGAAATCACGTATCCCCAAACCTTGGTTGGCACTCCTGGGATGGCACCTTTTGGCAGAATCAAAGCACTCCTTTCAAAGTTTCGGAATCACATGAAGGAGTGGTGTGAACTCGGGCTCTCCTGTTTCTGCTAGATTATGAATCCGCCCTCCCTGCTGGACGGATCAGCAGTGGGGACCTCAGGCTGCTGGCTCTGATGCTGCAGGAGGAGCGGGTACTGCAAACCTGTTCATCCGTCAGGATTTCAACAGATGCGCCTGCCTCTCTCTTACTCGCTGCATCCCCCGCAACCTGCCTCTGCCTAGGAAAGCTGTCGTCCCATCGCCATCCTCTTGGAAACATTACCACTCTCCTGTCTCCAAGTGGCCCAAGCCTGTTTTCAATTCCTGTCTAGGCAGCCTCCGGGAACGGTTTTGGTTCTCAATGTAAGTCATGGCGGAATCAGTAAATGAGGCCATCCTGAAGTTGAGGACTTGACTATAGCCCACGGTTCTATCACAGCTGCTGTAAGGGAAATGCGTGAAACTGATGACCTGCTGGATGTTGGGGGCTTGTGGATAATAACTTACCATCCCGCGTCACCACACTCAGCTGAAGCCCCATGTTATGCTGCGGGGTCACAACCCACAGATTGCTAGTGGCCGTGATGTCAAATTCCAGCCAGCCTTCTTCTGAGGCCCACACTACGCGGGTGTCCAGCAAAAAAAGGTCAGAGTCTCTGAAAGAAAGAAAAAATGGCCCGGTGAATAGCGCACTGCCTGAAGCTCCTTCCCACTCTGTCCTGTCTCAGCGTCAGGATAAAAAATGCCCGAGTCAGATCACATCCACTGGTGAGGCACAAGCACAGTGACCTGCCGTAGCTCTGAGAGGTGTGGTGCCACCCAGGACACAGGCATGACACAATTAGGAGAGACAGGTACACCTGATAAGGTGCTTCCTAGAAATCAGCTTTCGCCTGGACACGGGCAGACCCTCTCAACTTTACCAAAAATCTTGCTGGTGCTGCTCATGACAGATCTTTTTGTGAATTAGGATAAATTACAAATAAATGATTTTTTTAAAAAACTTTATTTATTTTTTGAGACTGGGTCTCACTTTGTCACCTCGGCTATAGTGCAGTGGCATTTAAATTTTCCTACTTCTACTGTATTTTAAACATTTATGATACTATTTATTAGTGACTAGCTTACTTTATGGCTAATAAGCTCTAAAAGCAGGGAAAGTAGGAGACAGCAAGAAACAGGATTCATAAAAGATAAAAATCAGGATCCATATGAGCATTTACAAATTGGGCTTTGCTCATTTTTTCTTTTTTTGAAATTGGGACTGAAAATCTTCACGTTTGTTCCTGTGAAATAAGGAGAAACAAGAAGTCACATCACATGCCTAAGTAATCATCTACTATTTTAATTAAGGCCTCTGTATGGTCTGCAGTGAGTATCCAGTCCTTCCCCATATGGACGGTGTAGCTGGGGGTGGATGCTGAGTGATGATAAAGTTCATTCCAGCACCGCTGTGAGCTACGGCTGGGATTCTTTGAGGCGAAGTCATAGAATCCATTCCTTCCATCAGGCTCCTCAGGGAAGACTATGACATTTCTCACAGTTTTAAACTAACATAATCCAGGGGCTGTGGGATGATGGCATGAGGGTCTCCTTCCGTTCACCCGTGGTTTTTGATAGGTCAGTGCCAGGGACGGTCATCTTTGTGTGTTTTAGGGACAACCTGAATCTGTGTATCCATCCCACGGCCACTAGAATGAGATGGCCTGGGACTCCCATGACAGGGAGGGCTATATTTTGGCCATGGAAAGACTCAAAGCTCCTGGTATTGGAAATATTTTGCTGCAATATCTTAGAGATAGAAAAATGACTAAAATTAAATACTAAGTTTAAGATGAGTATACATTTACGTAAGTTACAAAATGCTTTCATCTGCTTCTCTTTGCTTGGTCCTTACACCAATCCTAAAAGCTAGGCAAAGTGTCACTGTCTCCACCTTACAGCTGGGGAACCTGAGACTCAGCCACGAGGCTACCATCATGTGGTCAAGATCTCAAGCTAGTAAGTGAAAAAACAGGACTTAGTTTTGGATTCAAAGAGCTTTCCATAATAACATACTGTCTCATTGAGGTGATTACCAAAGATAGCCTGTGATGAATGAATGAACTTCATCTCTAATCCATCAGATACTTATGAGGCCACTGAAACATCAAGTTCAAATGGTTAGATTTCTCAGAGGAGGAGCAAACAGTTTCTCCTGCCTCCATGGCCACTTAGAGTGAGAAGGGAACTCTATTGTCGTCTTTTCCAAGTATAAACAGTAGGCACAGCTAAAAGTCGTTTACTCAGCTGCTTAACAGAGTCTGCGGGAGGCCACATTCTGGCCTGCCCGGTTGAAAGCTCCCTCCTATGTGGATGCGTCACACCCCCTGTTGACAAAGTACCCCCCATCACTGAGGTAACAACTGTTAGCGGGGAGATGGGGGGGGGCGGCAGTGTCCATGGAAAACAGCAAGCAGAGATTGGAAGGCCAAGGCTTTGAAGTTCAGATGTAAGAGGACATCAATTCTGTTCTGGAAGGTCACAGAAGACCCTTATCCAGCAATAACACAGACAGCACTGTGGGAAAGCAGCCCCAGCCCCAGAGGAAGCACAGCACACACAGGTGTCACGGGCAGAATGTGGCTGGCACTCTCCAGCGCCAAGACCTAGTAGGAACCTCGGGGGTAAGGGTGCCTTCAAGGCAGGGCCCATGAGCGCATGCCGAGTTACCTCTGATGACTAGATTAGGCACCTACATTGTGAAGACTTATAATGAGGATACAGAGAAATACAGTTCAAAGTGTGAGGGTAGCACAGCTGGCAGAATGAGCTTTTATTTTTAAAGATCAGGGTTTGAGATAAAGAAAATGGCAGCCTTGTCCAAGAGAAAGTGGGGAATGCGACAGATGCACATCATCCAAGGAGGAGGAGGAAGACAGAGAAGGGCATAAAGAGAAGGAATGAATTAAAGAGGGAGAACATGAATCAAAAGTTAAACTTGGTGCAAAGGCAGAAGATGAGGATGACCCGTCATGACACAAAGCAATTGCAGTCAGTGTGGATTCTTGGATGTGGGGAGACCAGTTTCCATCCCGACTCTGCTACCGAGTCACTTTGGGGCCCCATGAGTTTGCGCTGTTCTGTGGCACACTTTTTCTAATCATACAATGAGAACACTGCCTGTTCTCACTGCTTAAGAGGCCTGTGAGGTCAACAAGTGCAGTCTAGTGGCTGAGCCTTGAAAGACAAAAACTCTCTGGGGTCTATGGCAGTGAGGAAGGCTTGAACTTCAATGTTTAGATCTAGAAAGCTCGGGGCCTTTGGAAGGGGAGTGAGGCAGAGCATGGACTTAAGATAACTGGGCCAAGTGGGATAGAGGAACAGGGAGTATTGACTGTGTCAACAGCCTTTATTCCTCAGGACAGCCAGAAAAGGCAGGACCTATGGTGTCTCTTGTACAGCTGAGCCCCAGGGAAGCTCTCAAGCTCACATGGCTGTTACATGGGGCAAATGGAATTTCATCAGAGCCCAGGCCCTTAGCCGTCACATATCTAAAAGGTAGAGTCATGAAGCAGACAGGGCAGAGGCTGAAAGTACTGTCCAAGGGCTCAGAATAAAGTAAGGGACCAAAATCTACCGCATACAAATGCTAAAGTCAGCTGGATACAGAAAATACAATAAGATACACAGGACAGGCACAGGTTAAAAATCACCAGTTGGGAAGGCTGGGTATAGTGGCTCATGCCTATAATACTAGAACTTTGGGAGGCTGAGGCGGGAGGACTGCTGGAGGCCAGGAATTTGAGACCAGCCTGGGCAACATGGTGAAACCCTTCCTCTACAAAAAAATACAAAACTTTGCCAGGCATGGTAGTGCACTCCTGTAGTCTCAACTACTTGGGAAGCTGAGGCGAGAGGGTCACCTGAGTCCGGGGAAGTGGAGGCTGCAGTGAGCCTGCACACCTCTGCACTCCAGCCTGGTCAATCAATCAATCAATCAATCACCAGTAGGCCTCCTCCATCAGGGTCAGGTAGGTATGAGAGGTGCGTGCAGGAAGGTGCCCAAGATGGCTGGTGTCGGTTGCAGATGGTGGCATTGGGGTGGAGCCCCAGTGACCCCCCTCCAACCTTGCCCTGCTCCTTCCAAGCAGAATGCTGTGTCCAGCATGAGAACATCACTAACATGCTCACACCACCAGGGAGAGGAACTTGAAAAAGGAATGAAGCTTTAAGACATAACTTCATGGGCTCACCCTCAAAGCTTCCAACAACTCAGATATTGAAGAGATGCTATTGATGGCAAATCACTAAAACAGTTCTGGTCTGACCCGCATCTACTAACATTGCCTCAGGGATACATGGCCTTCCGAGTCTGCGGACTGTAAAAGTGTAGCCTCGAAGAAGATGCATCTGAGTTTGCCACGTGACAAACAAGCTTTCCCTTCTAAATCTCACTTCGGCAGAGTTGAGAAGAGATGTTCTCACCTAAAATGTGTGTCACTAATAAAGAATCCTGGAGACTGGCCAAAATCATCACCATGCCTAGATTATTTGGACCTTCCTTTTGAGGTGGCATCCTCTCAAGTTGGCAAACCATGAAAGAAAATCTTGAAACAAGGGAAGATAATTTTGAATGCAGTTATTAGCTCTTTTGTTCTCAACTAACTCAGACCCTATATTTGTATGATGAATACGCTTCCGATCTTCAAGGATGTAACAGTGTTATTCTTCTCAATGTTATTCCAATCTTAGAGCATGATATTCCTCATATTGTGGTCATCCCAGGCAAATGAGGTTCTTAACAAATTAATACAGCTAATAAGAGATTTCTGGAAAATTTCAAAAATTCACCCTGGCATTAGAGTTGATGAATGAGAAAGCCACTCACAAAGGCTTGTAGAATTGGTGTTTGTGGGCAAGATTTATCCCTGCGTATCCCTCCCATCACACAGCCTCCAAGGCGCATGCCCACATCAGTGATACACCACTGGGCCGACAGACCGAGAGCACCATTGCCAACACACAGCAGGCCTTTCTCTCCTTTGCCCTCGGAGAAGGGCAGGAGGTGCCTGAGCTCCTGGTGGATAGGCTTTGACCCTTTCCTGACAAACCACACACCCATCAGGTCACAATGTCCGGGTCAAAGTACAACACTGTTTACTACTAACCATTTTGCTAGAAAAATGCTTTTGATAAAGTGGCATTTATATATTCAAAATGAGCAGATTTACAAAATACTCAATAAGGTGACTCTGTGGTCTTGTTCTTTATTTCTTCGTAACACATTCCTTTGCATTTGTGCATCTGGACTTGATGTTAAATTAAAATGCAAAACAACTTTCAGACACAGAGGAACCGACTTTCTGCAATAAGAAAAATTCAATTTTCAAATAGAATGAAAGTAAAAAAAATCCATTTTCATTTTAGAAAATTAAAGAGTCAAGCTCATGCTTTTTACTTTTTCCTTACATAAGGTACAGTATAGATTATGTTTAAACTTTTACCATTAGAAAGATAGAAAAGGCATCATGTGTTTGAAAATAGAGTACTACAAACAGGAGCAAACTGCTGCATACATGTACACATACACATTTGAGTAATGAAGATGAATGAACATTATTATTATTTGGTTACCCTTGCATTTTTTTACAGTCTTTGATATTATTCAATTTTCACTCAATGGCTAGCATGATATGAAGAGATGTTTCAAATATCAAATGCACCTTGATTCTGTAGGGGCTATTTCATCTTTAACAAACCAATATAAATCACATTGCTGTCAGAATATTAACATAGCAAACCTTAACGTGGTGTTTACTATGTGACTGTTCTAAGTGCTCTTACATATATTAATGCCTCACAACAATCTTAAGAGGTAAATACTATTAATGCTGTTACAGGTTTATAGATGAAGAAACTGAGGCACAAAGAGATTAAGTGGGCAGGGCATGGTGGCTCACAACTGTAATCCCAGCACTTTGGGAGGCTGAGGCAGGCAGATCACTTGAGCCCAGGGGTTCGAGGCCAACCTGGGCAACATGGCAAAACCCTGTCTCTACAAAAAATAAAAAAATTAGCTGGGCATCAGCTGAGGTGGGAGGATCTCTTGAACCTGGGGGGTGCAGGTTGCAGTGAGCTGAGATTGTGCCACTGCACTCCAGCCTGAGTGACAGAGCACAACTCATCTCAAAAAAAAAAAAAAAAAAAAAAGAGAGCGAGATTAAGCGGCTTGCACGTGGTCACACAGCCAGCAAGTGCAGAGCTGGAATTTGAACCCAGGCAGTTTGGCTCACGTGTTGTACGTGCTCTTTTACCAGCAGTTCTCAAGTGTAGCCTGCATCAGAATCCCCTGGGGGGCTTAACACACAGATTGCTGCCCCTTACCCCTGGGGCTTCTGACTCAGGAAGCTTGGGGAGAGGCCTGAGAATCTGCATTTCTAACAGGTTCCCACGTGATGCTGATGCTGCTGGTCTAAGAACCACACTTTGTGAGCCCAGGACCTAAAGCCAGACTACCTCTCCATGAAATATGAGCAGTATTACCTGTGCCTGTTTTTGTGAACTTAGGGTTGAAAGCTATCTGCCCTCAACATTTCTTGCTCCTCTCCCCAAAACAGTGCAAACCAAATGTAGGCTGCTCCACAAGTCAGTGTGTCTTATGGATTGGCTTAACGCTCAGGGAGTCATCGAATTAGGCTAATAAGCAGAACTGCAGGTAAGATCGAGTCCAACGTATCAGTGTTATTAGAAGTCTTGGTTCTATGTGCCCAAGGCAGGGGAAGAGCGGGAAAGAGGATGGTAACTTTATACAAATTCACGGCTACCCAGTGTGTTCTCTTTGGCCACATAAACACAACAATGCTTCCATACACTGGGGTATACTCTAACCTTCACTAGTGATCAAGTGTGGAGTTTGCCACCTGTTATTTTTATTTAGTTTATTTATTTATTTTTGAGAGGGAGTCTTGCTCTTTCGCCCAGGCTGGAGTGCAGTGGCGTGATCTTGGCTCACTACAACTTCTGCCTCTTGGGTTCAAGTGATTCTCCTGCCTCAGCCTCCTAAGTAGCTGAGATTACAGGTGCATGACACCACACCTGACTCAGTTTTGTATTTTAGTAGAGACGGGGGTTCTCCATGTTGGTCAGGCTGGTCTTAAGCCTCTGACCTCAAATGACCTGCTTGCCTTGGCCTCCCCAAGTGCTGGGATCACAGGCATAAGCCACTGCGCCCAGCCCCCACTACTTTTTAAACATGTGACATGCAAATCTTACATGTTTTAGTTCTCATCACCAACCCTACATTTCCACATTCCTGTTCAAGGTGGAGAAATGAAATAGTAAAAGTGCTACTGATTTTTTTTAAAAGATGTTTTAAAAGATTACAAAGTAATCTTTTACAAACGTTTTTTATTTTTAGTTTTTATGAGTACATAGTAGATGTACCTATTTATGGGGTTACAAAGTAATCTTAACCACTGGCATGGCCTGCCTCCCACAAAGCTGGACAACATAGTATGGAGACGTACGTAACCAAAGCGATCTGTTTCTGGACATGAATGATAAATATAAGGCATAGTTTCCAAAATAAAAATCCATTTTCTTTTCTCTTCACGTTTACCAAGTAGATAAGCAGTTTCCAAAGAACAGCATCTCCTGCCCACCACCCACTGCCTCTCCCCGCCAGCATAAAATGTTTTAGCATTGAGTGTATATGATTCTTTATAACTTTAATTCCTCTCCATAACATTCTCTTCTACCCTGTGCCTTACGAAGAACAGAACATAGGCTGAGGAACAAGAAGGTCTGATAGCTCCTTGAACTGTCTTTTTTTTTTTTTTTCCCAAGTAGACTGTTCTAGGTATAAGGCATATGCCCTTGACTAGGAAGATGAAACTAACCAGTTACATAACCTGAACCATGGGTCACTTGTATTATCCTTTTCAGGGGCAAAGGAACAAATACTGAAAAGCTCACTGCTTGCCTGAGGCCCACACAGAGGGAGCCAGAGATGATCAGGTCAGCAGTAAGATTTCAGGAGTCCCTAAGGATCATACCTGTGAAAGCCAGAGACAGAAAGAGAAAAAGGTGTGGCTGGGCACAGGGATAAAAGGCTTTGGTTTTCTTCTGCCCAAACTATAATAGTGTTCTCCCATCTTGGCTTTCTCAAATTTGCCCTTCTCTTCAAAAAAGAAACCCATCTCAGGTATCTAAAAAGGGTGAACTTTTGTCTTCATTTCAGCAGGCAACACTGAAAATCCAACAGATTTTACAGAGCAATCAGTCCATAGGTAATGCTTTTCTAAAGAAACTACTCTCCGCCATCCTGGCACTGGATCAACTACTGGGTTCAGATCTTGTTTCCAGGTCTATGCCATTTCATTACTGAACCAAATGTCAACATTTGTTAGGATTCATTAAAAAGATTTCCAAATGAAAATGATAAAACATACTATACTTCAAAGACTTAAGCTTCTGGTCATGATGTATCAAACTAACATTCCCACTAAAAAAACTGAATTAACTTAAAAACAAACTTGTTTGAAGTTCTCTTAGAGCAACCAAGCAAGGTAACACTCGATGGTTCAAGACCTCAGGGAGAAAGGAAATGCATTAAGGTGAGCCTTGTGTTTGCCGCTGCCTTTTCCTTTCAGGGCATTTGATAATTCTAGTATGAGGCACAGACACCAACCAGCAAGTGGTAACGGCTTAGAGCTTTACGCAATATCACTGGCTGGGGAGAAAATCAAAACTCAAGTCAGCTAGTGTGTGAGAAGAGCTCAAGTCTCAGAAAAAAAAGGGGTTGCATGGAAATGGGTTCATAAAAGTGAGCTCATAGAAGTTTGGTTCACTTCAATGTAGTCCCTTTCCTCTAGGACTTTGGCTCTTCAAGTCCTGGCCTCCTTGAACTCCAACATTTCCATCTGAGGTATTTGCCAGATATTAAGCTGTGTTTATATGGGATGAGGAGTTGAGAAAACAAGCAGAAAGAAACTATTTAGAGGCTCAAAAGCAAAGCAGAGGGTTTGGCAATCTCACAGTGCTGAGGAGCTAAAAAATCGAGTGCAGAGTCCACCAAGGAAGGGGGGCTCTTGTAAACATTCCAGACTTTTATGGGTTTTTTTTTTGTTTTTTTTTTTAAAGATTTTTAAAATTAAAAAAATGTTTTGAGACAAGTTCTTGCTTTGTCGCCCAGGATGGAGTGCAGTGGTGCAATCATAGCTCACTGCAGCCTTGACCTCCAAGGCTCAACAAATCCTCCCACCTTAGCCTCCTGAGTAGCTGGGATTAAAGGTACGAGCCACCATGCCTGGCTAATTTTTTTTTTTTTTGTAGAGACAGGGTCTCCTTAGGTTTCCCAGGCCAGTCTTGAACTCCTAGGCTCAGGCAATCCTCCTACCTCGGCCTCTCAAAGTGCTGAATTTATAGATGTGAGCCACTGTGCCCAGCATCTGAGACTTTTAGCTGAAAGGGATAAACTCTAGGAGAAAGGGACAACCAGAAACAGATAAGCCTTAATACATCCTTAAACCCTGCCTAAACTGGAACAAAAAGAAAAAGGTGATTTGACCATATTTTGTCTGCCTTACAGAAGAACATTGAATCTAGTCTGGAAGGAGAGAACAGCATCTAGAACTTTTTTCCTAAATAATGTCCAGAATTTCATAAATGGAAAATTAGCAGGCTTGCCAGGAAATAAAACCAAATAAGGAAAAATTAAGGGAAAAAACAGATAATGGAAATAGACCCATAGGTGATCCAGATAGCAAAGTTATCAGATATGGTCTTTGAATCCAGCCTTATATAAAAAGAATGATAAATCACAAGCTGAACTTACTCCAGGGATGTGAGGTTAGTTTAACATTTAAAGTCATTTAATATGGCAGACACATAACATTATAAAGGAGAAAAATCATGATTGTCCCAAAATTCAGAAAAATACATTTGATAAACCCACGCCCATTCCTAATTTTAAAAAACTCTTAGAAAACTAGAAAGAGAAGAATTTCCTTTATCTACTAAAGAGTTATCTACAAAAATATTTAGAGTAATCATCATTCTTAATGATGAAATGCCCTGAGATTAAAATATCTGACAGAAATCTGAACAATTTCTTTTTTTTTTTTTTTTTTTGAGACGGAGTCTCGCTCTGTCGCCCAGGCTGGAGTGCAGTGGCTGGATCTCAGCTCACTGCAAGCTCCGCCTCCCGGGTTTATGCCATTCTCCTACCTCAGCCTCCCGAGTAGCTGGGACTACAGGCGCCCGCCACCTTGCCCGGCTAGTTTTTTGTATTTTTTAGTAGAGGCGGGGTTTCACCGTGTTAGCCAGGATGGTCTCGATCTCCTGACCTCATGATCCGCCCGTCTCGGCCTCCCAAAGTGCTGGGATTACAGGCTTGAGCCACCGCGCCCGGCCAATCTGAACAATTTCAACATTGTACTGGACATCCTAGCCAGCACAATAAAACAAGAAAAAGAGAAATAAAAAATAGAATTGAAAAGGAAAAAATAAAATATTTATAGATTATATTCACAGAAATTCCAAAAGGCCATGCAGAAAAACTCTTTGAATTAACATGTAAATTTGCAAGGTTTCTGGATGCAAACAAAAATCAATGGTATGCTATATGTGAGCAAAAACCAATTAGGCACTGAATTTTAAAAAAAAACTAATAATACCATTTATAATAGCATCAGAAACTTCAATACCTAAAATTAATCTAATAAAAATGTTCAAGACATACAAAAACTATAATATTGAGAGTTATTAAAGAAGGCCTGAGTAAATACCACATTCTTGAATTGAAACACTCATTATTGGTGAGATGTAAACCCTCCCCAAATTGATCTCTAGATTTAATGCAATTCCAATCAGAAGCCCAGCAAGTTTTTTGTTTTTATTTTTTGTGGAAACAAACTGATTTTAAAATTTATATGGGAATGTGAAGGGCCATTAACAGCCAAGAAAGTCTCAAGAACAATTTTGAGGTTACACATCAGATATCAAACCTTATTGTAAAACTGAAGGAATTGAAACAGTGGAGTATTGAAGAGAAAAATTAACCCATGGAACAGAATAAAGATCCAAAAAACAGACTCACACATATACAGTCACCTAATTTATGAGAAAGGTGCCACTAAACTACATGAGAAAAAGATAGTATTTTCAATAAATGGTACAGGGTCAATTAGGTTTTCTATTCTTACACATCTGGTCTATGTAATCTACTTCAGTGGCTCACCTATAGTCTCAAAAATCTCCTACTGTAGTTTAGCTCATTCTGCTGAGCTAAAAACTTCTACATCCCACATCATCTCGGGTACTCACACCATGACTCAAACGTGCAAATGTGAACTCATCTTCATTCCCCTGCTTATTCCTGTGTTCCCAATCTCTGTGAATGGTTCAGAGTGTGGTATCAAACTAAAAATTCTGGAAAATGTATTTTTACTCTTTTCTCTCCTGGGACAATTATATTCTATCTGTAAAATAGGTAAAATTTTGTGAATTCTGTCAAAAATTAAAGCAATAATTCAGTCGGGGATTGTTCCTGGAGACTCCAGCAGCAACCTTCTGTGCTGGCCTGAGGAAATCTTCCTGTTTTAGTGAGGAGGGAGGGATGAAGGGGGAAGAAAAGAATATAAATTTATTACCACTGAACTATACACTTAAAAATGGTAAAGATGGTAAATTTTATATGTAGCTTTAACTTCAATAAAAATGTATTAAAAACATGAAAACCAACTATAGAGCAGCATTTCCCTCCTTGATTTTAAGATGCATTTCTTCAGATCCTAAGGATTCTGAAGTTAAGATGAACATATAAACCAAACTCTAAAATCAAATGACAAAAAACATCCTTACCTATTTCTACACAGAGGAGTAAGTTGGAATATTGCTTAAATGGAACATAAATTTTAAATCTGGTAATTCTTCAACTGTCTCCCAAAGGACTGTACCACGATAGACCATGGAGAAGAAAAGTGATCATACGCACAGAAGATAGATCATCACTGCCAAGCAACACAAATGCCAAAACACAGAGAGCAGAACGCGGAATTTCAAAACTAGCAGAGATGAGTGTGGCCGATTCACGGATCAAACAGGACCATGATTCAGATATTGAACGTGTCTGTTACAATTTCTGGTTGGCTTTCAAGAGATGCTCTTTGACTTCTAGGTATACAAAATTCAATTACAACAGTAAAAGTATGCCTTTAACCAAATAAAAAATGTAGAAGAAAATGATATTCTCTAAAGACCTCAAAATGTCACTATTAATATAAAGGTGCTACAGAATGAAGGTCATGAGTGCATGTTGTGAAAAGCATGTACTCATGATGCTACCGTGCTTGACTATGAAAGGTCAGAAGTTATTCAGAGCAGTCTATACTCCTGGTGTGAAGTCAGCTTAGTAAGTATGCAATACAGAAAAAATAGTAAAGAAGTAAACTGACAAATACATCATACTTTTGTGTAAATTTATTCCAGTCTTTCTTCCCCTCTACTCCCTCCTCTAGAAAAGCTGTTAATAGACCAGTGGTTGATCAAGAGATCAACAAGGTTTTCTGTGGGAAGGCCTTAGACATCCAAGTACCAGAGTCTGAATTCTAACAGACACAGATCTTCACTACCTATGAAACTCTCTCATTTGCCATTCAAACAGAAGCGTCCTTGGGATGTCTGCTTCAAACCTAAGGAAATGGAGGTGTTAGGATGTGTCATAAGGAGGTTGCTTACCTCTTTCCAGTACTTCATCTTTATCTTGAGAATGTACCCACATCATCGAAGTGACTTTTAGGAAGCACAGCAGACAACAGTTTAGGAATTATTTGGTCTTGGCAAAATTCATATGTGCCATACTTTGTTCTCTCAAAGATAACATGCCTGCCCTGTCTATCTGATCGGGTGATGGTAAAATCCTAATGAGAAAACGTAAGAGAAGGCCTTTTCCAAACTATAACTACTATATAAATGCAATTTTTCACCTGCATCATCACAAGGACACAATGATTTATAACACCAAATTTTAACACCAAAGTCATCTTTTAACCACTATGCAGTACCATGGAGTAAACTTCTAAAAATAAAAAAAGCACAAAGGCATCCTGTGCTACTCAAGCTTAAAGATGCAGACTACTGTTGCAGCCTGATGGGTTCTTCTTGCCCGCTGCCTAGAAAAGCCAATGCATTGAAAACAGCAGGTATTACAGCAAAGAGCGGTTAATAATCATAGGGCCAGCCAACTAGTAGGACAGGAGGTATTTCTCAAATACGCCTCCCCAAGAATTTGGAGGCTAGGGTTTTTTAGGGTACTTTGGCAGGCAGGGAGCTGGGGAACTGAAATCACTGATTGACCGAGGATGAAATCACAGCGGTGTCTAAAACTGTCTTCACACAGCTGAGTCAGTTCCTGGGAAGGAATCTTGGGACCAGGTGGCATCTCGTGGACTGCCAAAACACTAAATCTGAAAAATACCTCGAAGACCAGTTCTTTAGATTTCACAATAGTGATGTTATCTATAGGTGTAGTTGGGGAAGTTACACACTTTGTGAGCCCCAGTTACATGATTCTGGGGCAGTCAGCAACTTATGGACAAGCAAGCTAGTCAATGGCAGGTCACTGTTTAACTCTGCCTATTCTTTAGCAAAGCCCAACCCCCTACCATAATTCTAACCTTGTGACCTCTTTACAAATACAGTTTCAATTTTTAAACATGGAGGGGATCCATTCCAGGAAAGGACCACTATGGCCTCTGCACAAGAATGATCAAGAGCAGTTTAGCCAAGTAGAAGCAACATGGAGTCAGTTAAGTCAGATTCCCGTTGCCACTACAATTTTTGCAAAAACTGTTTCACTATTAGGTTGCTGATTCCATTCTAATCTATGAGTTGCTTCAAATCGTCCATGACTTAGACTCCATCTAAGGGCTTATTCTCAACTTTTGAGTGAAGTATCAAGTGTTTACTTGTTCTTACTAAAAGCACCGTCTATTCAAGTATCCACCTTTTTTTTCTTTTTAAACTTACTTGGTCCAGTGATTTCTTTTCAGTCAAAGGAACATGTTTGTGCAGAGTTCACAGCAAAAGCCCATCTTGCAAGAATCTTCCCTGACCCTCCCTGGGTCAGGCTTCGTAACCGCCTTTAATATCAGAAGGCCCGACACGTAACTTCTGCCACCCCAGCTGAGTGTGTGACTCAGCATTTAAAACCCCGACTGTTTTTTCTTTTTCAAGGAGGCCAACTATTTTGCAACACAAACACTTGTTAAATGGAGTTAATCCATCAACTACTACAAATTTCACTTAAACACAGATTGGACAAATATGTTTCTTCACAAGCCTGGAGAATTGTTTTCAGCCAAGACACCCCAAGACGGTACAGATGGGGAGATCAAACCTTCCCCTGAAGGAGTCCTGCAGCTGAATCTGGAAGTCTCTGGAAGATCGCTAGGAGGCGGCAGGAGGCCTGGGCTCCTGGCCCACAGATAAGAAAAGAAAATCTCTTCCTGGCCAAACTAGAGCCCTTCAAAAGCATGAAACTCTCCCAATTCTCCCAGAATTTCCCCTCTCCTATGCACAACAACAAAACACACAGGTGCCAAATGCTCCCATCCTAGAAGGCAAAGAAACTACAACCCTCTGCTTTGATAAAGAGTCATCAAAGGTTGGGACCATTCAGGGTTTTATTTTCCAAACTCACTGCTGGCCTCGAGGAAGTATGACACCACCATCCTAAGCACAGGGCAGCTGTTCTTTTTTGGCTGGAGTTCAGTATAAACCTTACAAATGTTCTGCTAACTTTCTCTCTCTCTTTTTTAAAACAAATAACAATTTTTTAAAATGCCATAGTCACTTAACTCCCAGCCTAAGGTTTTCACTATAAAGGTTTTCCTGCAGGACGGAGAAAAACATGTATTCCTAATATATTTCTGAGCCAAAAAGATGCTAGTAGGTTATTCTAACCAGAGAAATATAATGGAATAAATAATTAGGCAGATTGAAAATCAATGGCTAAAACAGTTCCAAAGAGTCAGTGAATTCCAATGATCTCTGAAGTATTAACAGACAAAAATCTAGCAACAAAAAATGTACTTTTCAACAGAGGCCTTCAGTAGTATAGCCACTGAATATACTTTTATTTAGGAGTGAGAGTCAGATATCAGAAGACTTCCCTTTCATTCCAAAATTGTGGCCCATTATAAAGATACCACAATGGCTATATTTTACTCATTATTCAGCTGTCCTAGCTATAAATTACCTATAACCAGCAGCATGTACGTTCACACCATGAAATGTCCCAAAGCGTGGCATCTGTCTTTCCTCCCGTGTTTCCCCATTACAGATTGAAATATGCGCAAGGGTTGGATGCTGGCAGTGCTTTCAAAACGAAAATGAACCTTTCACAGGGCAAATTAATGTTCCTTATGAGTTCAGTGTGTGTATTTGTGACAGACCCACACACAGATCAATACATTCAGGAAAAACTACAGTCATTCTTAAGCCTTTGGAAATTCTTGGGAAATCAATAGACTCATAAGACCAAGAGCGGGAACCTAGACTTGGTTTATCAAACCAAAGCTGACAAATCCCTTACGGAGTCTGGAAGCGTGGAGTTCCCTCCCTCTACATGTTCACTTCCCTTCATTTTTACCCTTGTAGCTGCCATATGATTGCCAGACCATCACATCACCTGCTTAATTTCCACCTTGTACACACTAAGAACTACATGGTAATCCTAATCTACTGTGCATAAAGGCCTTGATTCTCACTGACTTACTAAACTGACCCCTAAATACTAAGCAAAATTCGAGGTCACTGGCTTCTGTGTATTGACTTCTTCTATACTAACTACTCTAAAACTTTATCCCTCAGCCCTTGCAGTCCTCCAGCAATCATTCCATGGAAGTTTTTCTGTATTGCTAGGCAGCTCCATGCACATGCTTCACTGCAGTTCTTTTGTAAAATGGTCTGGCCTTGTTTCAGGAAACAAGAATAATACAGACATGGAAAAAGTCTATTGCTCCCTTGTATCCAAATGATAAAAAAAAAAAAATCCATCACACACAAGCTTATTCAAAGATACACGTGTGTATGTGTATCTTATGTGCACAAATACAAAGCCTGTATTCACTGGAATTATTACCACTTACAAGCATCATATGATTTTAATATATGAATTTACTTTAGCCACCCTCACCTGTCATTCCAAATGAGGACTAAACAATAGTGAAAACATTTTATCCCTAATAAATGATGGAGTTATCTGATCACAAAGGATGCTTATAATAAATACATTCGCCAGCTTTCTTAGGAAAAGATAGCCATTTGGAGAATCAAATAGCAAAAGATCTCACCACCTAAACACTCCCATTTAGAACACCCACCTCATCGTACTCACACGCTGCCTCTGAGCTCCAAGTCACCCCGCACAGACACAGTTGGGGTTATTGTCATGACAAAAGGTGGGAAACGGGGGCCAGCCCCACCTTTGGGGCTTTCTCGAGCCTTCATACCTGTGCTGATGCTCCTGTAAGACTTGATAAATGCTGATAAGAAAAGTTTGGTTTTTAAAACTCCCCACAACACAGTCCTTGTAGATGCGGAATTCTGCAGCCGTCACCGCCTCACCCTCAGGAATCTGGGATAAGTTGAACTTGAACTCTTTGTGGTGTCGCTGACGAGGGGAGAACTCCTTGTCGTACTCCACTATAAGATTAAACAAGAGAGAGTGACAACTATTGTTACTTGACTAAGTGCCACGGGCTCACCTCACCAGTTTCCCCGTTTGACTTCACACCTGGATTACCAGTTACCCACAGCTTATTCGGGGGATCGGCTAGTGAACAGATCACTGGTTGGCCCATGAGGAGGAGATGAAAATCCTTCATGCTACCCGAGATTAAGCAAAATTCTTAGATTTTATTTAGTTTAAATACTTCCGCTTGTATACTTATTTGAATGAATTTGCATAGAGAGAGTTATGAAAATTCTTGGCTTAAAAAGTTTTCTCATCTGCAAAAATGGGAAGAATATGACTTCACAGGAAAAGGTGTGAGAATTAATGAAGCAATGAAGAAGAACCCGTCTGCCCATCCTGGCCCCGTTATGCCCTCCTGGCCCCCTTTCCTCCCAGCTACTCTTCCCTCCTCAGGCTGGTTCACGTGTCACCATCAGCAGTCAACATAACCAGGGACAGCCCTGAGCTGAATGTTGGTGGGGATGGCTGAGGGTGGGGAATGGGGGTAGGCAAAGCATTGTGCCTCGGCCTGAAGTGTAAAGGGTCTTCACATTTTGCTTGTTCAGTGGAAATGTTTATGCCTTCCTCCTACTGGTAGATCCTGAAGGCCTCATGCCTCTGAGCGAGGGGGACTCTCCACACCGAGAAGTTGCTGGAACCCCCATTTAATCTGCATGTAGATGCCACGAAGATGTGGAAGGAAATCACCAACAGAGCCACTGCCATTTTCTCACAGTTTACATTGAAAGAAAGAAAAAACTGCAGGGAAAGGATAGACTCTAAAAGGTTTTTTCATATGGAATCAACCTATTGTGCAGTGAAGGATGAATGAAGAAAATGTGGTATGTGCATAAATGCATTTGTATTTGGTCTTAAAAAAGAGGGAGATTCTGCCACTTGCAACATGGATGAACCTGGAGGATGTTATGTGATGTGAAATAAGCAAAGCACAGAAAGACAATCACTGCACGATCTCACTTATATGCAGAATCTGAAAAAGTGGAACTCACAGAAGCAGAAAATAGAACGGAGGTTACCAGCAGCTGGGAGAGGGGAGGAGTACCGGGGAAAGGGTCAAATAGTACAAAGGTTCAGTTATGCATAACGAGTGAAGTCTGGAGACCTAACGTACGGCATGATGACAAGAGTTAATAATGCTGTATTGTATACTTAAAATTTCTAAAAGAGCAGATCTTAACATTCTCACCACAAAAAAATAAAGCCGTGTCTCTGTGAGGTGATAAACACATTAATTAGCTTGATAGTGGTAATCACTTCCTAATGTATAATCAGTATATCAAATCACATTGTACCCCTTAAATACATACAATATTTGTCAATTACATCACAATGAAGCTAGAAAAAATACGTTTTTAAAATAAAATCTTTTTCTTGCATGAAGACAAATGAGAAATTGCAATTATTGATGATTTTTCAGTCAGCTTTTAGATGTCTATACAAAGTCCTGTGTGAGAAACGTGATATCAAACTTCAGATGCCTCACTTATAATTGCTGTAAAAGGAAAAAAGGAGTGCTCTGCTTCCCACCATAAACCCTTCACTCTTCTCCCCAGAGTCAGAAACACTTTTGCCTTGCTGTTCTGTTCGTTTTTCCTTAATGGCAACCAAAGTGAAATCTCATGAGCAAATTAATCCTTTTAGCAGAGTTTTCCCAAGGTTTGTGGGTAGAAAAAATAATTATTAGCTACCTCCAACTTCCCACTTTCTCTTACACATGTTGTTTTTCATAATTACCAGAGAAAAGCTTTGGAGATTTAGCTTCTTTAAGAAAAAAAAAAAAAAAAAAGGAAAGAAAGAAAGAAAAGAAAAGCTAGTAACTCCCCAGAAGAATCTAAGTCCTCAATGGCATTTGCAGAAGCTAAGTTAAGCCATCTATAGGTACAAGATTTTTTAAAAAGAATTTCTGAAACTGCCATTAATTACACAACACATTTTTTAGATTCGAGACCTTTTTTTTATTTTGAGGTTAGAAAAGAATAAGCTTTGGCTTCTGTAAAAGCTTGAATATAAGCAAAAAGACGTCCAGCCAGAAAAGTAAACCACAGTTTAGCCCCAACAAGAGAGCAGGTTTTCTAATTAGTGGCTACGCATGAAAAGCAATATTGTTGGGAAGTTCACCCAAGGACACCCACACATGACGGTGTATCACTTTTCCCTAAAACTGATCTGCCTTTTAAGTTTGATATGTTATCATCGTTGGTTAAAAAGTGAATCAAATCTGATTTTCCAAAGAGACTTTCTAAAAACAGTCACACAGCTTTTCTTCAAAGAGCCTTTTGGAGGCCTAATTGTAATATTACTAAATGAAAATAATATTTTAAGATTCGCTGGAGAGCATGTATAAGAATTCCTCAAAGAAGTCTTTCAATAAACTTCCTTACTATAAACCTTGAGAAAAAATATAAGAAATAAGATGTAAGACGGTAACTTTAAGATATTTCAGTTATAAGGAGCAGAGAAAGGGGCAGACATTTTTAATAAAGGAGAAATGTGGTAGCTGGTCTTTTGAGAGGTATGCCATCCCCCGTAAACCACCCCTCCCAGCATCCGTGCCCGTGGGTGGTCTGCTCCCTCCGGTGACTCTAAGCTGGCTCTGTGGCTGGCTCTATGACCTGTTTTGGACCCACAGAACGAAAGTCTTCAACAGTGGTGCTGAATGACTTCCAAGGCTGGGTCATAAGCTTTGAACTTCCTTCCACTTAGGCTTCTTGGAATGCTTGTCTGAGGAAAGACAGCTGTCATATAAGAAGTGTGACTACTCTGAAACGTCCATGTTGTGAGGAAGCCCAAGTTAGCCATGTAGCAAAGCTACACAGAGGGGTGGAAGAGGCGAACAGAGATGGGGGGTGGGTGGGAGAAGAGAGAGACAGAACACACAAGCTGTCCTGCCTGTCCCCAGGCACCTCAGCTGAGGCACCAGAAGTGTTATGAAGACGCCATCTTGGATGCCCTTTGCCTGACTCAGCCCCAGCCACCACCTGGCTGCAGCTGCACAAGAGACCTTGAAGAACCACCTAGTTGAACCTGGTCATTCCACAAGACTGTGAGAGACGGTAACTTGCTGTTGTTTTAAACCGCTATGTTTTGGGTGACTTGTCACACATTAATAGGCAACTAACACAACAAGGGAAAGGGGGACTGGAGGACAAGAGGAGGGAGGAGAGAGAAGGGAAGTCTAACCCTGCCAGGAAGGGGATAAATTGCATGCAACTCTTAAGGATAACGATTGTGCAATGCTGGGAGGCAATATGTACGACTAAGGAAGAATCTTGGCAAAAGCTCACAGATTTGAAGATGTGAGGAGATAAAGAATCTAAAAATGAGAAAACAGAAGCACAGTTCAAAGCATTCATTTTATTAGAACGTAAAATAGAACCCATTGCCTCATATGTGGATTTTCCAATTTTTCCTCTACCAAAACAATGTTATCGTGAAGCACTCTGAACTTTCTTTTCCTTTATCCTTCTTGGAAAAAAATGCATGGCTTCCTTAGTGCCATCCAAGAGACTCTGATTGCCACCCATCCCATTACTCTCTGGTCTTCTAAGCTGCTCCTGTGCCTCTTGCCTCAAAGCTATACCACCTTCCTCACTCTGCTCATGAAGTTTGCTCAGAACTCCTCCCTTCCCCTCACTTTTTTGCCTGCGTTTGAATTTACACAGCGCGTTTGCTAATGTCTCATAGGGATATAAGAAATAAATACAATTAGGTTACTGCCTATATATGCACTTGAACACCACAATGGTAAAACAGTAATGTTTCTAATGAGCTCAGCAATTCAAGCTATATGAGTCAAGACTCCTCAAATGCCAGACAGTTCAAGAAATATCAATGGGAGAGAAAGGGAGAGGGCTGCGTTCCAAATTCAGCCCTCAGTACCTACTTTATACCCATTAGCATTTGGCTTACTGATGATGGGGTCAGATGTAGTCACAATTAAGTCGTAGTCAAGAGTGTTGGTGACATGTCAAACTGTGACACTGGTGTTGAATTCTAGCTTTTCTTTTTCTTACCTATATGATGCTGAGTTAAAATTATATTAACATTTCAGTACCAGTTAAATGGAAATAATAACACTTCTAAAGATTAGGTGAGACAATCTATACTAAATAGCCAATGCCATGGTGTCAATGCCCAGTCAATGTTAGCCATGATCATCACTGGCTGTTATTTGAGAATCCAGGTTCTCGGAGCTTGGAGTATGTCTTTGCTGAGTAATCCAAATGTATTCACGAGTCTACAGATAGGGCTGATGGCTGCTCCCTCTAAATTAGCTTTTTCAATCAGAGTGAGGCATTCTGTGAAAGTGCAGTCAGTGAAATCTCACTGAGCATCAGCCTTGGTGGGTGGCTCCTGAATGCAGTGCTGTGTTCTCTGAGGCAATAATTCCTAGAATTTTTAAATTTCAAGGACCAGTCAAGACAGTTTTTGAAATGGTAATCACCTTACACAAGGTTATCTGCTTCTTGTTTGCTGTTTTTAAGGACAATAAAAACAAAACAACATATTGCATGCTCTAACTCTACCACTGCATTTCTAAAAGTCCTCTCAATACTAAATAAAATAGGGAGGACATAATGCACAAATGCGGCTTTATAAAACCCACTTCCTTCTCTCTTTTCTGCCTCAGACTAGACCAGTGGAAATTTCTGATCTGTCCTAGACCTTTGGCCAACATGTAGGAACAAAAGCCTTAAGGAATAAGAATCGCTGGTTTAAGATTTAAAATGTAAATTATATAATTATACATACAAAAGGATGTATGCAATTTATGGAGGTAATGAAGCATAATAATAAAGCATCAAGGAAACCATCACCCAACTTGAAAACCAGAGAGTGACTGAGACTGTTGTATTCTTTCCTGATCCTCTCCAACTGCTTCTCTCCAAAGGCACCTCACACCAGGAATAATGTTTATCCTTCCCTTGCCCTTTAAAACCTAACAATTCTACTACCATGTGTGTATCACTAAATCATACAGTGTTCCATTCTCCTCCTTTCCATTTCCTTTTTAGAGACATGCTGGAAGTTGTACAGGCAGACTCACATGGAAAACCTAGGCCTAGTTATGGTTAAGAGCAAGGCAGCCTGTGCGGAGGGTCGTCTGCCTGTCAGTGGGTGAATGGCTTATGTGTCATAGGCGGGCATGGCTGCTGTGCAGGCAATGGTGACCAGTAACTCCTCTCCTTCTTCAGCCATACTTCATAGAGATCTATTAAAAATATGGGCATTTTCTGACAAGTGTTGATAAGGATTTAGAGAAACTAGAACCCTTGTGCTTTGCTCATGGGAATGTAAAATGGCGCAGCACGGTAGCAAATAGTGTAGCAATTCCTCAAACAAACATAAAATTAGCATTGACCCAGCAATTATCTTTCTGGATATATACACAAAGGCATTAAAAGCAGGGCCTTGAACAGATATTTGTATACCCATGTTCATGGCAGAATTATTCATAATAGCCAAAAGCTGGAAGTAACCCCACATGTCCATTGACGGATGAATGGATAAACACAATGTGGTACAGACCTATGATGGAATATTCTTCAACCTTAAAACGGAAGGAAATTCTGACACATGGCACCACATGGATGAACCTCGAGGACATTATGTGAAGTGAAATATGCCACCCACAAAAGGACAAATACTGTATAATTCCACGTATATGAGGTACCAAGCCTAGTCAAATCCATAGAGATAGAAAGGAGAATGGTAGTTACCAGGGGCTGGGGGAGAGGGGAATGGGAAGTTCATGTTTAATAAGTACATAGTTTCAGTTTGGGAAGAGGAAAAAGTTCTGGAGAGGAAGTGGTGATAGTGGCACAACCAGTGTGAATGTCCTTAATGCCACTGAACGGTACACTTAAAAATTGCTAAAGCAGCCAGGTGCAGTGGCATTGCCCGTAGTCTCAGCCACTTGGGAGGCCGAGGCAAAAGGACTGCTTGAGCCCAGGAGTGCGAGGCTGTAGTGAGCTATGATTACACCACTGCACTCCAGCCTGGGCAACAGAGTGAGACCCTGTCTCCGTAAAATAATAATAATAAAATTGTTAAAGTGATCAATTTCCTCAAATATCTAAACAACTGTCTAAATTTTGTTTGTTGAAATCAGGAGCCAAACAGTGTTCACTCATGACACTTCATTATTCTATTTCTTAAGCCTCTTTTATGGCAAACTAGGAATAGAAAGAACTCCATTAGCCTGATAATGAGTCTATATTAAAAAAAAAAATAAGGACATTCTTAATGATGATACATTCACATCACTGCCTTTGCAATCAGGAGAGCGGCAAGGACTCTGACTTTCAGTCTGATGTTAGAGTCCAGTTCAGTACTGTTAAGATTAAATAATAGGAAAACAAGAGACATATTGCAAAGCATTGGACCTAATGAGAAAGTTTAGAGGGTTGCTTTCATATGTACTATTTGGAATTTTTATGTTTGAGTTCGTAAGTGAGACTGGTGATGTTCTCATCTCCTACGGCATTGCGTGGTTTCAAGTTATACAATTTTCCCCTCTTATCTGAGGGAGATACCTTCCAAGGCCCCCAGTGGATGCCTGAAATCGTGAATAGTGCCAACCTTATATATACTATGTTTCCTCCTATACATGCATGCCTAGGAAAATAAATGTAAAATTTACATTAATTAATTAATAATAAAACAAATACAACAATATACTGTAATAAAAGTTATATGAAGATGGTCTCTCTCTCTCTCTCAAAATATCCTACTGTACTATACTCAACTGTTTTCAAACCCCAAGAACATACTGTGGAAACCGAAACTATGGATACTGAAACCGTGGATAAGGGGGAACTACTGCACTTTCTCTTAGAATAATTTGGGGAGCCTTTCTGCTCCTTCTTTTCAAGAATATACTTCCCGAAAATCTGGCAGACTTCTCTCTAGAATCATTTGATTCTGGTGTTTTCTATTGGGGGACATTTTAAATTACTCATTTTCCTTTCAACACAGAAATATTGAATCTGTTTCTTTTTAAGTCAGTGTCTGTTTTCTAGAGGTTTTATTTAATTTTTCAAGTTTGTTGCCAAAATTTGTTTTAAATTTTATTTTATTTCAATAGTTTTGGGGGAACAAGTGGGGCTTGGTTATATGGATAAGGTTTTTAGTGGTGGTTTCTGAGATTTTGGTGCATCACCCAAGCAGCACACACTGAACCCAGTATGTTCTTTTATGCCTAAGTCCCCCTCAGTCTTCCCCCTGAGTCCCCGAAGTCCATCGTGTCATTCTTTTGCCTTTGCATCCTCATAGCTTAGCTCCCACTTATAAGTGAGAACATACAACATTTGGTTTTCCATTCCTGAGTCACTTCACTTAGAATAATGGTCTCCAACTCCATCCAGGTTGCTGCGAACTAGTACCATAAACTTTTTCGTAGAATCCTCTCATTATTTAATCTCTGCTCTATCTATGGTTGTTTCTCCTTTTCCATCCTAATATTAATTTGTACGTTCACTTTTCCTTGGTCAAAAGATTTTTCTTTTTCTCACTACTGCTTTGTTTGATGCTAATAAAGATATTTTAATATAGATATTTTCTGAATGGTATCTGACTAAGTCTGAATTATTTCAATTACAATTGTCCAGAGAAAAACAAAGACACTGCCTATCTCAAACTACAAACATAAAAGAGAAAATAAAAAGGAGAACAACAGAGAGGGAAAAGAACAGAACAATCGATTTAATACATTTACTTTAAAAGTAATCACATATTCATTATTCTCTCACTAACTGGACTTACTCTCTGGTTTAGTCTAGATTAGTTAAGACATTTACAGTAATTTCCAATAAATCCTACATTTTCCAAATATTTCACATTTCCATTTACAGTTATACACCAAACTTGAAATTATTTTGAAACATGGTCATTCCACTGACTAATGTAAGCAATTTTTCATGCTATGGCACAAGCTTATTTAATTTTAAGCAACAAGGACATTTCTGGCTGGTCTTCCAAGGGTTGTAATGACAGCGGCCTTTTGACTTTTATGTTGCAAGCATATAACCTTGAATAGTAATACTGACACTGAGCTGAACTTTCCAAATCACTTTTAACCAAGGTGAAATGAAAGACTTTACCTTCCAGGGTTCATCAAATATTTCTAAGTATTTGTATTCACGTTCTATAAGAATCACAAATATCAAGAAGAATTTATTTTTTCTGGCTGCCATGCTACAAATGACATTTTTAAACTTTAGATTTTTATTGTAAATAATTAGAGTCCCACAAGTAGTTGAAAAAACAGTAGAGAAGCCCCATGCACCCTTCACCCAGTTTCACTCCATAGTAACATCTTACATAACTGAAGTACAAGATCAAAACCAGGAAACTGACATTGGCTCAATACATTCACTAGACCACACCCACTCTGATTTCACCAGCTTTCACAAGCACTTTTTGACTATGTATGTGTATTATTCTATGACTCCTTATCCCGTGTATAGATCCATATTACCACCACCCAAATCCAGATCCAGAACAACAAAACTCTCTGGGGCTACCCTTTTATTCCAAATGACTTTTTAAGAAGATATCCAGTGCACGTATTGTAAAGAGCTTTAGGACATTAAGCACCTATATATCATTAGTAGAAAGGGTTAATAATCATTTATTATTATTATATATTTTTTTATTTTTTTGAGATGGAGTCTCACTCTGTTGCCCAGGCTGGAGCGTAGTCGCCCGTGGTCTCTGCTCACTGCAAGCTCCGCCTCCGCCTCCAGGTTCACGCCATTCTCCTGCCTCAGCCTCCCAAGGAGCTAGGACTACAGGTGCCCACCACAACGCCCGGCTAAGTTTTTGTATTTTTTTTTAGTAGAGATGGGGTTTCACCATGTTAGCCAGGATGGTCTCTATCTCCTGACCTTGTGATCCGCCCGCCTCGTCCTCCCAAAGTGCTGGGATTACAGGTGTGAACCAGTTATGTATTATTTTTTAAAAATCAAGTTAAAACCATTTTCATACCCAAATATAGGTACTAATGTCACTTTAAATTGAGGAGATAGGCTGGGCACAGTGGCTCACACAGGTAATCCCAGCACTTTGGGAGGCCGAGGCGGGCAGATCACCTGAGCTCAGGAGTTTCAGACCAGCCTGGCCAACATGGAGAAACTTTGTCTCTATTAAAAATACAAAAGTTAGCCAGAAGCACTTGGTGGCACAGGCCTGTGGTCCCAACTACTCGGGAGGCTG
This sequence comes from Macaca mulatta, assembly GCF_049350105.2. NCBI lineage: Eukaryota > Metazoa > Chordata > Mammalia > Primates > Cercopithecidae > Macaca > Macaca mulatta. Next base: position 175,348,709 of record NC_133409.1, read on the forward strand.
AGGCAGGAGAAGCGCTTGAACCTGGGAGGCAGAGGTTGCAATGAGTCGAGATCACGCCACTGCACTCCAGCCTGGGTGACAGAGCGAGACTCCATCTCGGGAAAAAAAAAAAAAAAAAGAAAGAAAAACAACTGGGGTGATGCTCGTAGCTACCACTATACACGTCTCATTATGGAAATTAGTAGTAGACCTTGGCTTCTATGAGGGAGCACACTCAGGCACTGAAGTCAATAAACATGCGTCAGGAAGAAAGATTTCAAATGAATAATCGCGGCCTTGATAGAGTTCCATTAATGTCAAATAACCACATTTTTGCCCCCTTACAAGGGCTGCCTTCAAGAAGCAATCAGACCGCATTTAGTAAAAATCAGTCTATACAACATGCCTTTTTTCACATTTGAGAAAAACTGCTACCTCTCCAGTCAAAACACAGATGGGCCAGCCTAAAGAGAAAAAGAAAGATCCTCCCACACCACTGCCGAGGAATAACCGGCACAATATCCTCCACATGACTAAGAGAAGAACTCTCAGCCTGTATTCATCCCTTCAGGCTCAGCATTCCCTCCTGGGGGATCTGGGTTCTGTGGTCCCACTGACAATGGCACTGTCTGCTGGTAGGCTGCATTTGCTACAGTGTTTTGTGCCTATTTGTGTGTTTCTTTTTATTCATCCTGCCCTGCTCAGATGCCGTCGTAGTTCATCTGTCTGTGGGTTCCTAGCTCCTATCGGTCCTGGAAAACTCTCAACCAGTCACTCATCAATTATGGCCTCTCTGCCATCTGTTTTAGAGTTTCCTTCAAAAATGACAATTAGATATACATTAGACTTTCTAATGTTCACATCTCTTAGCTACTGATTTTATACCATTTATCTCCTGATCTCTGGACTAGATTTAGATAATATCTTCTATTTATACGTTTACAAATTCTCTCCTTCACTGTTTAATGTGTAGTTCAAATCATCTATTAGTGAGTTTTGTTCATTTGTTCTTATTTTTTTTTTGAGTCGGCGCCTTGCTATTTTGCCCAGGCTGGTCTCAAACTCCTGGGCTCGTGATCCTACCTCAGCCTCCCAAGTAGCTGGGACTACAGGTGCATGTCACCACACTCTAGTTTTTCCACCTTAATGATTAAAAAAAAAAAAAATTCAAATTGCTCCCTTTTTCTTTGGTTTGCGCTGTCATTTTCAATGGTAAATTGTCATATATTTACTATTATTTATTATACTATCATTCTTTCTGTATTTCTATATTATTGTCTTGCATTTTCTAACTTGGTGCCTGTTCTCCCATATGTGAAGTTCTTCGTGGACTGAAATTACTCTCCCATCACTCTGAGGATATATATGTTGGTGGTACATTTCCTTGTGTGTTTTAAGATTTTTGATTTTTTGGTAGTTTTTAATTGAAATTCATCCGGAATGTTTAAATTGGGCTACTTTTTTTTCTTTCCTGAAAAAAAAAAAAAAAAATATGCATTTATTTTTGTGAGGAACACCACCAGCCAGAACCACTTTATCTCCCTTTGACAGTCCCAGCTTAATGTGGGAACCTCAGGGACAGCTCCCCCTACCCTGTCCCAGCCTCCAAGCTGGTCTCAGGATCAGCGGTAGTATTGGTCTTTGCATTCACAGAAACCTAACTTTTATGTTTGTTTGCTCATGGAAACCCCCACAGGGGAGTCCTGAAAGCTGTCCCTGAGCCCGTGACACTCATACTTTAGGCAAGTTTGCTTTTGTTTATCCTGGATCTTGTCGTTTTTTAGCAGGAGGCCCTGCAGATGATCTACTCTGCAATACTTCCAGAATTTGAAGTCTTTGTTTTATCTTTCATGTTTGGAAAATAACATGTGGGACACATTCCTCTCCACTCCTAAAGATGTTGTCAACTCTGCCTAATGTCTGAAGAGTTTACAAAGCATTTTCATGCACGTAATCTCATCTGAATTTTTCAGAATAGTCCCAGAAGGTAGACAGAGCAAATATTATGACCGCCATCAAATCAACAGGAACCTGAGGCCAAAAGTAATGAAGTGGCTTCCCTGTGCTACTCACTTTTATGATCTCACCTCTCATATTTAACACTGAAAGCTCTCAAAGTTCTAACTCCAGCCCAGCATTCTCCAAAGAGGCTTTTCTTACTGCTGGGCATACTTCTTCCCCCAGGTATCTCTTGCACTTGGAGCCAACATGCACACAGTGGTACTCATCATTCCCCGTGAATTAACCTGCCTCTCTGTCTCCAGCTCGGTCTACTCTGCCACCCTCAATTGCCCAATTAATCATCAACTCTTGGTGCTTTTACCTTCTAGAACTACACTGTCCAATATAGAAGCTACAGCCACGGGGAGCTATTTAAATACATTAAAATGTAAAATTTGGTTCCTGTCACATCAGTCACGTTGAAAGTGTTCAAGAGTCGCACGTGGCTGGTGGCTCCGGTATTGGAGAGCACATCGTTGGATGCTTCCATCAGCTCAGAGAGTTCTACTGGACAGCACCATTCTAGAAGTATCTCAAATCCAGTGGGTCCCACTACCTTCACTACCACTGCCCTTATGCAGAGCCTTGGTCCCACTGCCTCGCGTTTTGCCCTATGTCCATCCACTCTCCACACTGCAGCTAGTACCAGGGTCACAAGTCTGACTTGCAACAGGCCTGCCTGCCTACAGCCCTTCAGCCTGTATCCCACAGCCACCTCCCAGCCTTGTTCCTCACCTTTTCCCACCTTAAACTCTACCTTTGAAGGTCTTAAATTGCTCTATTTGTCCCGCCACACTGCCCAGGACCTCATGACTGCGCCTTCCTCATACAATATCCTTGCCCTTGAAGTGACCTTTCCTTCTCACTTCCTGGATTGAGACTGTCACAGAACCCAAATTCTGAAAAGGCTTGGTGCCCCTATGTCATCCTAAATAATTAAAGCCATAAAACAAGGGTAGGTACATCAGTGTTCTTACTTCTAATTATTCATGCTTTGGTGCAAAATACCAAACTGAAACTCTTCGTAAGCATGTTTTCATTCAGTTTTAACAGTTCCTGTTTTGCTACTACTCTAACCACCTACTTGCAATACATAATAGGTAACTGTCTTAGTCCATTTGGGCTGCTGTAACAAAATATCATAGACTAGGTGCCTCACAAACAACAGAAATGTATTTCTCACAGTTCTAGGGGCTGGAAGTCTAAGATCAAGGTGCTGGTGAGGGCCTCTTCCCTGGTTCATAGACAGCTGTCTTCTCGCTGTGCCCTCACGTGGTGGAAGCAGTGAGGCAGCTCTCTGGGGCCTCTTTAATAAGGGCACTAATCTCATTAATGAGGGCTTAATCACCCCCCAAAGGCCCCACCTCCTAATACCACCACCTTGGGGGTTAGGTTTCAAGATACGAATTTGCAGGGAAGTGGAAACCAACATTTGGTTTATTGCAGTAATTCAGCAATATTTTAAATCTTTCTTTAAGACTGAATCCAGGAAGCCTTCCTTAGTTGCCTTCTTCCAGCAAACCTCAGCCCCAGGTAGTTTTAGTACCCTCAACTCTAGACCTCTATAAGTTCCCATGGAGATCTTCAGCATCAAACCCCTACCTTATACCAGAATGATCAGCTGTCTGCGTGTCTACCTTACCTGCTGGGCTGCAAGTCTCTCAAAGGCAGGGTCCATGTCATGTTCACCTTCACACACCCCATAGAGGGCTTAGTACATGGTGCCCAAGAATGTGTGTTGAACACATGTATGAGCTGGGACTGGGTCCTGCTTCGTGCTTTTTCCTGAGCTCTGCAGTATCCCCCATGGGCATAAGGAGGCAGAACAGAATTCAGGCTTCTGACCCCAGCCCTAGTGATCTTTCCCCAGGACCCAGGAACAGTTCTCCAAGATGCAAACAGCTAAGCTGGAGAACCTGCTCAACACATCTGTCCGGGTTTGTTTTTTTAAGCAGCAGCACTATTGGCCCAGAATACTAATCCACATACTGCTTTGCATTCTAAATTCAGGATGCCAACTTCAAGCATGTTAAATTTTAAGAAGCCAAGGAAGGAAATTAATCCACTCAAATTACTTCAATTATACTCAAGCCACATCGTAAGGTCACCATGCATAGGAAAGTCAGGCCAGATTTCTAAATTGCATCCTTAATTCAAAGCAATAGACCTCTAACACATTCCTTCCTTTATCTTTCATTCTTTTCAATGAGGTAAAATTGACATAACATAAAACTAACCATTTTGAAGTGGACAATTCAGTGGCATTTTAGTACATTCATAATGTTGTGCATCCAGTACCTCTAAATGGTTCCAAAACATTTTCATCGCCTCCACAGAAAGCCCGTGAAGCAAAAGCTCCCCACTTCCTCCTCCCCTGCGGCCTTGGTAACAACCATCATTCTGTGTTCTGCCTCTCTGGATCTGTCTGTTCTGAATATTTCACATGAATACAATCATACAACATGTGATCCTTTGTGACTGGCTTCATTTAGCATCATGTTTTCAAGGCGCATCCATGTTATAGCATGTATCAGCATTCCATCCTTATTTATGGCTGAGTGACATTCCATTGTGTGGATACACACCACATTTTGTTTATCTGTTCATCCATTGATGGACATTTGGACTCTTTCCACCTTTTGGCTATTGTGAATAGTGCTTCTATGAACATGCATGTACTTGTATGTGAGTACGTGTTTTCAGTTCTTTGGGGGCATATACCTCTTCCATTCTCTTCTGCTCTTCCTCTTTGATGTGGTTTGGCTGTGTCCCCACCCAAATCTCATCTTGAACTGTAGCTCCCATAATCCCCATGTGCTGTGGGAGGTACCTGGTGGGGGGTAGTTGAATCGTGGGGGTGGGTTTTCCCGTGCTGTTCTTGTGAGAGTGAGTCTCATGAGATCTGACGGTTTCATAAAGGGCAGTTCCCCTGCACATGCTCTCTCTTGCCTGCCGCCATATAAGGTGTACCTTTGCTCCTCCTTTGCCTTCCGTCATGATTGTGAGCCCTCCCCAGTCATGTGGAACTGTGAGTCCATTAAACCTCTTTTTCTTTGTAAATTATCCAGTCTTGGATATTTCTTCACAGCGATTTGAAAATGGATTAATACACTCTCCGTCTCTCCTTCTCAGCCACTGATTCCTCAGAGGTCATTCTGGAGGGGCTGAAGATGGTCCATCAGAGCTCATGTACAGCCCACCCCAAACACAAGGGGATTAGCTAAACACCCTCACTCCAGGGCTAACTATGTAGGACCTCCGAGCAGACAGAGGCTGGAGAATCAGTGAATACTGCGTGATAAGCCCAGCACAGCACCTGGCACATAGTAGGCTCACAATGAGTATTTGCTGAGTCTGAGCAGAAACAAGGCTTAATCCAGGGGAGTCACAGAGAGACTAAGAGAAGGAGAAATAGACAGTCTGTAGACTGAGGATAGTCAAAAGAAAAAAGGATACCTCAGAGGCAACACTGTAGGAAGAGGGGCAGGGGGAGGAATATTGAACACGGATATGAGAGAGAGTGGAGAGAGCGAGCTCACGTGAGACAGAGAGAGGGTATGCTCTTGCCAAAAGAATCCTGGAAAAGTTGAAAAGTGATAAGCCCTAGTCAAATGGTGACTGTCTCTTTTTTGAAAGTCGGGAGTCTAATATGAAGAGAAGAACACAGGACCATCAGGCTCAGTATGTCTCAAAAGGCAGCAATGTCTCTTTTTAACTGCATCAAATGACTTAACTGTTTTCAGTGCCTTGAAGCTTCTATAGAGTGACCATAAAATCTGGAAACAAAGACGATAGTATCTTACTGTATGATGGAATGTAATATCAATAACCCATTTACTATGGATTTGCCCATGTTTACTGATTTGGTGACCAATCTCCCTCTACTTGTGGGGTAGTAACATCTATATACGAAGAGGTGGGAGAGAAACAAGACCCTATGACCAAGATGCTCTGCAGACACCCAACAGTGCTACATGACACCAGATGGTGCATTTTTATTTAAGACAGGGTCTCCCTCAGTTGCCGAGGCTGGAGTGCAGTGGTGCAATCACAGATCACTGCAGCCTCGACCTCCTGGACCCAAGCGATCTTCCCGCATTGGCCTCCTGAGTAGCTGAGACTACAGGCTAACACCACCATGCACAGCTAATGTTTTCCTTTTTATTTTTTTGTGGAGATGGGGTCTCACTATATTGCCCAGGCTGGTCTTGAACTCCCAGCCTCAAGCAACCCTCCTGACTTAGCCTCCCAAAGTGCTGGGGTTATAGGTGTGAGCCACTGTGCCTGGCTAACTGCATTCTTTTTAAGAGCCTTACTTATCAGGATCCCTACCATCAAGGTTTTTCTTCATATACACCCTTACCTGGCCAATATATTTTCCTGCTCCCATCAAAATTTCTCGAGGGAGGTAGGGAAGGAAGGAAGGAAAGACAGAGAGAAGACATGCATAAAAAATCCACAAGATGGAAGATCATCCCTTGAAAAATTGAGAGTCAAACTCCACTGGGCAACAGTTTCTCCCATTGGGTGGCAGCTTAAATAAACACTAAATCCTGCCTTTCTCCACAGTGGACTTCTGACCATGACAATGGAGCTATTTGGTTTAAGGAAACGTTCAAGTTTTGAAAGTTAAAAGTAACTGAGAGGCCAATTCCTTGCTTTGGTTCCCAGGGTTACTGGGGATTCATATTCCTATTAAGTTACACCACATCAGACGGCCTATTATTCGCAGCGCAGCACCACCGTGCCAAGCCCTGGGACACGGGGAGAGTCCTTTCTCATGGTTCTGTCCAACCTCTGGTCCGCGTGACGGGCCCAGGCTGGCCTGAGCCCTGGGCAGCCGTGGCCAGACGTCCCTAATCGGGGGCATCTGCACACGGCTGTTCCTCTTTACCTCAACAACACCGAAACGGTAGCCAGTGAGACAGAAAACAGGCATGCTCCTGCTGAGGGTTAAACTCCCCTCCAATGTATGCCCCACAACGGAAGGCAGGGAATTTTGTTCTGTTTCGTCATGCAGTCCAAGTGCCCGAAACAGTACCTGCACAAAGCAGTGGCCAGTACGTATTTGTTGAATGAATGACCTGAAGGAGCCACACTTCTCAAGAGCTGGCTGGCCTGGCCTGGAAGCAGCAAGGGACAGACACTTGACTCTTTCCTTAGTTTAGAACCAAGACCTCAGTTCTAAACCACCATGTGATCGCAGATGCTGAGCTGCGTGCAGGACATGTGTCTAAATGCCCAGGGGTTCGAAACAAGAGGATGGAAAAATACCACCGCGGGGGGCGTGAACGTCTCCGAGCACAGCCGTGCGCTCTGAACACACAAACAGAACGGGCCATTCCTTTCCTTTAATAGACAAAACTTGGATCCCCACGTCCTTGCAAAAACACAACAAAATGCTTCTCCCAGGACCGTTCTTGGAGAATATCTTTCCTTTTCTGGGGCAACCAGGCCTCCTGGTCCCTTTTGAGCAACAGCTGTGCTGGTGTGTTCAGCCCTATTTGATTGTAAATGTCTATCTGAATAGGCAATGTTTCCTAACTGACCAAAAACAAGCAAGCAAACAAAAAATTCACCAGGCTCGAGCATTTGAATATATGATTTAGAAAAAAAAAAAACAAAAACAGAAAACACCTGTAAGAAACTTAAAAGAGTGGGAAAAAATAGTGCCTTATCACTCCCGTCTTTCTGTTCTTACAAAATACAAATCATTTAACTTCTGAGTTAACTAAATAATCTCCACCTGAATCCTGTCATTTCTCAGGCAGTTTTATTTATAAGACCCAAATTGACTCCACTCTACCAAGGTGCTTTCGGGTGCTTTTACTCACAGATGACGAGAATGATGGATAAGATAAAGTCAGAAAGACAGAAATAAACTGGGAAACATTCAAGTATGACAGATTCGTGGCATGCGCTTATTTGCATTTTTCATTTGGTTTTGATTTACTAATTAACAAGTGGGGCAAGAAAAACATATTTGGGTTGAGTTGGAGGCTTACACTCTCACAGTTCTTCATCTCCACTTCCTGGGGCCTTTGGTGAAATAACAATCTTGGATTTGTTGCTCTGCAATAATTTCCATGTCTAACACGGCCTTGTCATTTTACTGCAGGATTGAGTTTAGGAAATACTGCGCTGGAGAAGAAAATTCTTATCCAAGCATGTATCTGAGAGAAGGGAAGGGGGAGCTACAAGGAATAACAAAGTGACCAGCCAAAGGTTTCTCAGTTACTCTCTCTCCCTCCTCTAATTCAAAACATTGTACTTTATTATTGGTGTAGCACCAGAGAGCACATTCTTCGCTCCGGTGATTCACTTCATCTTCCTGGGAACACAATGGAGAGAGTATCTAAAGTTACTTGATTTGCCTCCGGATTAAGTCCAAGCTAAACTGTCCACTTAACATTCTGTTTTCCCCTGAAGCGCAGCAGGTCCGCACAGGGGGCTACGGGGGTGGGGCGGGCACAGGGTGGGGCTACATGGCGGGTAGCTCCCCCTGCCGAGTCACAAGATCTTGGTTCTTTCAAGATCTCAAATCACAGATTGATGAGATCAGCAAACAGGCCTTTCCGCAGGTTGGGGAGAAAGTGAAGAAAGCTGTAGATATGGGCAGGAAGCCCCCAAGAAGAGCTGCCTTGGTGTCCAGGTTGATGCAGGGCTGTGGTGGATTTGTACCAACATTCCAGCCTCACTGAAGCATGGAAATTCTAAAACATCATGGCTCATAGGGCAAAAAGAAGACAAGAGATAGGAGAGGAGCGGAGAGGGGTCTGTCTGGAGATGCCAAGGAGTACCTCCCCCACAAAAGACAGGAAGCATGTATCAAGAAAGGAATCAGCCATGCAGCGTGGACAGACAAACACACAGGACTGTGCTCCCACGAGAGGTGACTGTGTGGCTGTGCATATTTCGGACAAGATCCTGCTACATCTTGATTCACCTGCAGCAAACGCTTTGCTCTGCCTTTTGCTCTTCCTATCTGGTGTTGGCAATAAGCAGTCAAAAGAAAAATCGGAATGAGGTAAGTCACAGGTGATTATTCAACCCACCTTTGACTATTAGCGTCTTTCCCACAAAATCTCCCACCAAAGGGATTAGTAATCAGTGCAATTGATGGTCTGAGTTTTGATTTTTCTCTTTTTATAACCTTCAAATGCCCAGAAGTTGGCAGTAAGGAGCCCAGTGCAACGTAAGTCTTGAATAACATAACTAGCCTGCAGGTCATTCAAACCTGGGCTAACAGAAGGCACTTCCTCAGGCCCCTCCAGGTGCATGGTCACACTGCTCCTCTGACCTCTGCTGCATCCTGAGGATTAGGAAGCCACCTGGGAGATCAGTACATCAAAGGTGTATGCCACAGAGGACAGTAAGAACAGGAAGAAGTGAACGTGAAACCTACAGCGGAAGAAACTTGACTAGAAGCAACCTGTAAGAGAACAGGAAGCTGATTCCTGAGAGCTTTTTGAACCAAGTAGAAAGTCCACCCAACCAGACTCGCAGACAGAGAGAGAATGACACATAACACCGCCGGCCATCACTGCCAACCGCCCGCAGGCACCAATGCATGCTTCTGGGGGACCGTGGTCTCAACTCACAGGGTACCTGGAGCCCACTTCATCCCTGGGGGTCCTCTGGCTGCAGAGCTGGCATATGTGACCAGGCAGGGCCAAGGCAGGAAAAGGAAATATTGGCCACTGTGGTGGACAGAGGAGTTATTTTACATCAGGGTCTGGAGTGACTTTGCTGTCGTGTGTCCCTGCCTCAAAATGCGGATAGGGAAGAAGGCTGGGAATATTCTCTCAGACAGGCTGCCTTTCGGTCACAGTGGAGTTGCTGATGCCCATGTGGTTGGAAGAAGTGGTGTGTACTTCAAATGACAACTTGGGGAAACACTTTGTCTCTGAAAACCACTAAAGTTTTTTTTTTTTTTTTTTTTTTTTTTTTGAGACTGAGTTTCACTCTTGTTGCCCAGGCTGGATCTCCGCTCACTGCAACCTCCGCCTCCCGGGTGCAAGCAACTCTCCTGCCTCAGCCTCCCGAGTAGCTGGGGTTACAGGCACGCACCACCATGCCCAGCTAATTTTGTATTTTTAGTAGAGATGGGGTTTCTCCATGTTGGTCAAGCTAGTCTCGAATTCCTGACCTCAGGTGATCCGCCCGCCTTGGCCTCCCAAAGTGCTGGGATTACAGGCATGAGCCGCTGCACCTGGCCTAAAAACCACGGAAGTTTTATAAGTTCTCAGAGATGGCCAGATTTTGTTGTGACATAACAATGTCAATAAAGGCCAACCAAAGAAAAACTTAGAAGGTCAGTGTGAATTAAAGTCTATACATTTTCATTCATTCTTTCTTTCTCTTTTTCTTTCCTTTTAGAGATGGGGTCTTGCTCTGTTGTGCAGACTGGAGCACAGTGATGCAATTACAGCTCACTGTAAGCTTGAACTCCTGGGACTACAGGTGTGGGCCACCACACCCAGCTAGTTTTCAAAATATTTTTTGTAGAAATGGGGTCTCACAATGTTGCCGAGACTGGTCTCCAACTCCTGGCCTCAAGCAACCCTCTGGCCTCGGCCTCTCAAAGTGCTGGGATTGCAGGTATGAGCCACCTCATCCAGCTGAAGTCTACGCATTTTTCACTGATACAGCAGGGTGTGAATCCTGATAGTGAATGCCTGGGATATAGCAGGAAGATTCTTCTGCCTGTTTGATCGACAATGAGCCAGTGTTGTGAAGTGCCTTGGTTAAATGCCTTTTCCCCCTTTTCCCATCTCACTTTCCTCATCTGGAAAATACTGGAAACACTGACACTCATCCCACCCGTGACTCTAACCACAAATATAGGGCAGAGAATTGAATACAAGGTTCCAGAAAATAGCAACACTCCATATTCAACCACAAATCACTAAATGCAACAAATACTAACTGGATATCTATTATCTACAAGGTATGTTAATAAGCTTTTAGGATAATCAGATTACCCTTTGGGATTATCAGATTACCCTTTTGGGATTATCAGATTACCTTTGTGTAGTTCACAGTTGCACATGAAACACACTTTAAAATATACTACAAATAGACGGAATGGTATCTTCCTATTTAGCTGGATATTCAATTAGGGCTTCCCCTCCCCTTTGATATCCTTGAGATAAATTAAAAGATCACACAACCTCCTCCTCTATTGTTTATCAATCAGAAAGGATCAGTAAACGTCTGTGGTCAAAGGTTGGTTGACAGAGACAGAGTCCCTTCTTAGAGGACTCACAGTAGCCTCCAGGAGAAGGTGCCAAGCCAGACGGAGACCCCTGCTATTCACTGCCCTTGCTCAAAGTGGCTCTGGAAAGATCGCCAGGAGATCTGGGCCAATCAGGAAGTCTAGATCTGTCTTCAGCCAACCACAACATGACTATACGACTTCTTGAATTCTTCTGAGCTCAGGGTCCCCCTGACTCCTGTCTTTCTTGGACACCTGCCTCCATGACACCAGCAAATCCTGCCTGCCCTATCTTCAAATTCTATGCAAACCCAATCTGCTCACCACCTCCACCACTACCACTGTGGACTAAACCATCATCATCTGTTATCCAAACCACTGCAATAGCCACCTAACATGTCTTTCTGGTTCTACTTTGCCCCTCCAGCCTATTCTCTACACAGTGGCCAGAATGATCCTTTTGAAATATAAACCAGATGATACCATTCCCAGCAGGTAACCCTCAAAAGTCCTCCTCAGAGTAAAAACCTTTTCAGGATATTTTTTGCAATCATTAGGGTGGTGCACAAAGCCTAATCCAACGCAGGGCCCTGGTTTGCTCTCTGACCTAGCTTCATTCTACTGATGCAGCTTCTCAGCAGGGAAATGCTGAAGGCCCCAGCCAGGCGCCTGCCACAGGACCTTTGCAAGTGCTATTTCCTCAGTGCAGATGCTCTTACCCTAGACAGCCACACAGCGTTCTCTCTCCCCTTCTCACATCTCTGCTCACATATCATCTCCTCGCAGAGACCTTCCCTGCCCACCTAACACAGCGTGTCTGGTCATACTCCATCCTCTTAAAACGCCTGCTTTTTAAAATACACATCTCCACAGCATTGGTCACTATCTGGCATTATATTGAATTTATTAATTTATTGTTACCTCTTCCACTAGAATGCACATTTCATGAGTGCAAGAAGTTTGTGTGGTGCCTTTTAATATCCCATGTGTATGCAACATAGCTGATAGTCAATAATTCTTTAAGAAACCTTCTCAAATTTATTTTCACCATTGGCTAAAGGGAGGTGATAACGACTCATCTGCCTCAAGGAGCTGTCCAATGCTAAAATAAAGTAATAAACGTGCCAGCATTTCAAGAAGTATCAAGTACAATATTTTGTAAGTGGAAGGTGTGATTTGTTTGTCCACTGCCTTGGAACAAAGCAGAGTCCACAATTCGGTCAGCCTCATCATCATCTACAGGAGATGCTCAGGAAATGTTGCTTGGGATGTGTTGTGGTGGTAACAGCAATCCCCCAACTCAGAACATTTTCCATGGAAAAAGAAAGTGAGGGGTCTGGGAGAATATAAGACAGAAAAACTTGGGGTTCAGAATGTTACAAGAATGTTAAGCAGGCCTGCTATAATGTGTCATTCTAAATTCGGAAACTTCAAAATAGACCAGGGCTAGAAATAAAGGAGCCCTATTTACCGGCACACACACACACACACACACACACACACACACACACACACACACACACACACACACACACACACACACCCCAGCACCAATCCTACTATAGCATGGGGGGGTCCTGCTGAGGTTTCCACAAGGGAATGGCCTGGAGGAACTAGCTACTATGGTTTAAGATCCAAAACGTTCTCAATGCTGGCACTGGTGCCTTCTGGAATTTGGGTTTTTGAAAGTCTCATCACCCTTTTGGTCACTTGTACCATTTTGCCTCATTTTGTACTGCTGTTCTCAACAATTAGGATGGAGAGTCTATAAAGGTAGTGAGAAAAAGGAGAGCGTCTGGGTTTCGACAGCACCGTAAGAAGAGGATGGAGACCTCAGAGCCAGGGTGGGCTTGAGGGAGGGGAAGAAGGTGTTTGTACATACACTCCCAGGATAGAAATAAAACCCACAGAAATAGAACAGTGAGGTGGCACCACTGCTGGCTGCAATCAGAGCCAGACAAGGTGGTTCAGGAACTGGGCTGCAGGCATGAGGAGGGAAGAGAAGCAAGAAGATTTCAGGGACCTGATCCAGTGCACAAAGGCAACTGCACGAAGACGACAGAGAAAAGAATGCACCCTGTTTCTGCGGACCACATCCCATTTCAAATGCTGGGGCTGCTTAAAAGTCCTTCCCGGGTGCGGTGGCTCATGTCTGTAATCCCAAAACTTTGGGAGGCCGAGGCGGGCAGATCACCTGAGGTCAGGAGTTCAAGACCAGCCTCACCAACATGGTGAAACCCCATCTCTACTAAAAATACAAAATTAGCTGGGCATAGTGGTGCATGCCTGTAATCCCAGCTACTCGGGAGGCTGAGGCAGGAGAATCGCTTGAACCTGGGAGGTGGGGGTTGCAGTGAGCCGAGATCACGTCATTGCACTCCAGCCTGGGCAACAAGAGCGAAACTCTGTCTCAAAAAAAAAAAAAAAAAGACAAAGGTCCTTCCCGCAGTCCATGGCAATGTGCAGTCAGTTGATGGTTTCACTGGGTAGAGGGAACGTGGATAGTTAAAATTCATAACCGTTAAGCCCTATTTTAGGTTAAATCTCATTCCCTGCAACTTTCCCCTTCACATTCCAAACAGCCAAATCCTTTTGTATAGACTTTTTCAACGTGCCTTGTGTTGAACAGTCTTAGATGGTGGAGAATGTCTTAAGAATGAATATATTGACTCCTGACAGTATGCCAAATGGTTTGCAAAGTGGCACACATGCACTGTCTTCCTGCATCTTTATAATCACCACACATGGTAGTCACCATTACTACATCCATTGCAGTTTGGGAGAAAACTGACTCTCAAAGAAGAAAGTAAACTTCTCAAGGTCATGTGATTGATGAGGGCAGAACTGGGACATGACCCCAAACTCATACAGTCATCATTACACTACGATGCCTACAGGTAACTACAGGAGTCATTCTTTAATATTTATGATTTTTTTCAGTTTTTTGTAGAGATGGGGTCTCAAGTGATCCTCCCCCCTCAGCCTCCCAAAGTGCGGGGATTACAGGTATGAGCAACCGTGACCAGCTCACTTGAGTAATTCTGAGAGCAGAGATGACAAAACAGTTGGCCCAAGGCTCAGCAGTGATAGGCACAATGCAAGAACCCAGAAGCAAACATCAGTTCTGCCACTCGGCCTAGGTGAAGCCACCCCTGCGTGGGGACAGGAGGGTCCTTTAGGGCCCCAATTCCCACCGTCCTTGGGTCAAACTGCCAGACCTGGATAGAAGAACAAGGTGGAAAGCTTTTAAAAGGCTGGTGTCATGTTCAGCTCAAGAAGGCTGAAGTTGCCCTGGAAGAAAGGGACCACTGGAGCAACAGCCCACAAGAGGCAGAATGATGTCCCATAGAAGAGGGGTCCCCAAACCCCCCGCCGCGGGCTGCAGACCGGAGGCACTGGTCTGTGGCCGGTTAGGCATTGGGCCGCGCAGTAGGAGGTGCATGGCTAGTGATGAGCATTTCCGCCTGAGCTCCACCTCCTGTCCGATTAGCCTGGGCACTAGCTTCTCATAGGAGCACAAACCCTACTGTGAACCAGGCACGCAAGGGATCTAGATTGTGTGCTCCTTATGAGAATCGAATGCCTGGTGATCTGAGGTGGAACAGTTTCATCCCAAACCATCCCTCTCCCTACCTGGTCCGTGGAAAAATGATCTTCCACAAAACTGGTCTCTCGTGTCAAAAAGGTTGGGACTGCTGCCTAAGACACACGTGCTAGGGGATAAGGGAAAGATGAAGAATGAGCAACTCAGCTCCTAGAAAAACGCGCTGCAGGCTTCCACCCAGGGCATGCTCACCTGCCTCGGGGAATGAGCAGCTGGGCCAGGCTCTGGTTCACTGTCCCCACCTGACTCCCTCCAGACCAGGAAACAGAAAGATGCTGAGGGCTCCCAGGCCACAAGGCAACTGGAGCGCTAGAAAGACCACCAAGCAGAGCTCCCTTTGTTGGGGACAGAAGGGGTCACGTGAAGCAAAAAGAGCTTATGCACAGTCATCAGCACGTCCTGAGAGCCAGAAAAACACTTTTCTCAGAGCTTTCGATTTACGAGGTCTGTGGAGTTTTGGTCAGAGCTTCCCAGCAGCTTCCTAAACCACTACCAACACACCTGGGATGGAATCTATCATCTTGAGGTGAAAGCTTTAGTCCTGTATTAGGAATGCTGTGATACCCAAAGCAATCTCAAAACAAGAGAAAAAACCTTTAAAAATTTACTTACAAAACCACATGTATGGGGTGATGCCATTTGTATATGCACACACATTTTAAAAGGTACATACACACACTTTTTAAAAGGCTGAAACAAAATTGTAGTTAGCTGGATGATGGAGTATGAATAATTTGTATTATCTTATTTGTGGTTATCTCTATTTTATCAATTCTTCATAATAAATACATTCTATTTGTAATAAAACACACTTACATTATTTATAACAAAACGTTTAAAAGTGTATCACTTAAACAGACCACCAATATCCCCACTTTCACCAACTCTTAACTTTATTCCTTAAAGAAGTTGTTAAATACTCTCAGATGACTAGAAACATATTTGGAATGCCTCTTTCCATCTGATTAAAAGATTACTCACTGTAGTCCAATTTATGGTAATGCCACTAGAAAAAAAAACCCCAAAAATGCAGCTTCTGTTTCTGTTTGAATATCACAGTATTACCTCAACTCCAGCTGGAAGATGGAAAAACAACATTTGGGATTTAAAGACCATCTTCACTTACATGCTGAATTTTGGAAGAAAATGGTAACTGGAGGGAAAAAACTTAAATACAACTAAACAGGATTTCTAGAGCAGATTCTTGGTTCCTGTGGTTGGGCTCATGTTGGTTCAGTGACATTACCAGGACCTTCCCAATGGGGCTTAGAGGCCTTTTCCCCTTCCCTTTCTTCCTTTCTTTCACCTTACCATCCCTTTTTTACTTCTCCTTCTCCCTGTGTATTTCAGTTTGCCAAATTCAAATTCAACTGTTTTTTGGATCTGATAGTAAAAAAAAAAAAAAAAAAAAATACAGTTATCAGCCATGCAGTCCCTAAAACATTAGCACATAAATTGACCAGCCAGCAATTTGTGTAACCTACAAGTTATACAAATTCATTGTGGAGACAAAGAAATATATATGCAATTATACCCGGTACACTCAGGTTTGAGTTTCATCTGATCATCCTCTCCAGCTGCTAAAGCTGGGACAGACTGGTAAGACTAGGACAAATTGGTCACCCTACTGTCATAGAACATGTCTTCAATAAAGCTTCACATGATATGGTAGACTAGAGGTCGCACATGTACGCATGAACACACACACTCACTCACATATGTACTCACACACAAAGACACCACACGCCTGTATGTGTGCCTAAATCTCACATTGCAGCTTGTCTTTTTCCCCCTTTCTGCTCCAGCCAATTTTCACATTCCACCTTGTCATTATGAACAATGTTTCTCCTTCTAATTACTCATGTCTTACCCTGGTTGGACATGGGATATCCCTCTCTGAAATCTGGAAGGAATGTCTTGCCAATTTCACGTGTTTATAAAATGCAATCATTGGCTCAAAAAGATCTCCTTTCCCCAGATCCTGACGGTCTTTTCCTTTGATAGTATCAACGTGTCTAAAAGTGATGTGCCTCTGACCTAGGCATCAGGCATGTGACCTGACAGTTGTATGGGGTGTCAGATCATAAGTGGCTACACATCCCCTGTTCGCTTGGAAAGCAAGGGCTACAAGGCAAGGCTCCAGGGCCTCAGGCCCTGGAGGAGGCCCCTTGGTTTGAGCAGATGTGCTGCCTTTGTTTGTGATGGAGACAGCTAGAGGCACTTCCCTCTAGGGGCTGGTTCATGATTAAACACCGTCTAGCAGGAAGAAAAGCCTCTAAAAGTGCCAGGCCACTCTAAAGAACTTGTCCAGTTATCTGTGTCGACAACGTGCAACTTATATAAAGACGTCAGTTACTGCCTACAGCTGCTAGCAAGTTGGAAGGAGAAAACAAAAACACTTTCCAAATCAGAATTACAAGTGCTGAAATATTCCACAAGTTGTGGCCGTAAGATAAATAACATGCTTCTACAGGGAGTATTAAAGATTCCAAAATCTTTTCTATTTTTTCACCCCAAGTCCCCTTTAGCAGAGTGGAATATAAAATGTCCCAAAAGTATAAAACAAACACGAGGTTGCCACGCTCATCTTGACATTAAAAAAAAGAAATGTTTAGAAACGCGTTTTCACACTTGCAGGGCAATGAGATCAGAAAATCTGGAAAGCTTCTCGGGCTCTAATTCGTCTGTGTTTGCTTATTTTTGATCTGCTGCAATCCTTTGTATTTTGTAAATTCTGAGAAAAATCGGCAGAACAAAACAGTCTAAGGCACGGATTTGGTCTATTTTATGCTTTTTAGAAGTTTTCAAGTATCCAGTCCATTTATAAATGTGTTTTTAAAAATGTGTGACCTGATCTAAATTTACCCACCTGTTGGGCCTGCAACATGATGACCCAGACACGCTGACTGATGGCTTGCCATCCACAAACCTCAAGTTTCTCACTTTGCAATGTGAGGCGTTTGTACAAGATGATTCCCAAAGCCCATCACAACACCACGTTTCTATAATTACAGGAGACGTTCTAGATAATCGAATATCCTGGTTAGCAAAAGGCTAAATCTAATTCAGCTTTAAAACATCAGGCAGTTTTTGACCTTAATATATAAGCACCTCATTTTTTAATAATTGAGCATCCTGCACCACCTCCACATAAGCATCCACTGAAAAGGTAAGAAGTCCAGTGTTGTTTAGTTGACAGAACTTTGAACACCAGAAGACCTGGGAAGAACAGCATATGCCTATTTTTTCTCTCATACAAACAATGTGAGAATCAAAGGAGCTCATTAACACGCTTAAAAGCATGTTGCAAATTGTAAAGTTAAAAAGCAAGGCATTTAAAAAATAGACTGAACTATCTGAAAGTTGGTTTCTCTCGAGTGGACTGGTGATGAGAAGGTGAGGGCGTGCATCTTTGTTTGCCTTTGTTTCTGAGTTTATTGATCTCTCTCTTTTCCGAGTAGAGTTCAGAACAACAGACAATCCTGGTTAACTGAAGGAACTGGTCTTAGTAATTGAAATATTGCCACAATAAAAAAGAACGACCAGCTAATACTCCGTATTAAAGACAGTAGAGTAATAACTTCTGCTTACATAGCATTCTACACTATTTTCCCCTAATGTCATAGTGTTGTTGTTTTTGAATCTAATATTATTCTCGCAAGGGAAAACTGACATTAAGGGGTTAAAAAATAAAAGAAGAGGCCGGGCGCGGTGGCTCACGCCTGTAATCCCAGCACTTTGGGAGGCCAAGATGGGGGGATCACGAGGTCAGGAGATCGAGACCATCCTGGCTCACACGGTGAAACCCCGTCTCTACTAAAAAAAATACAAAAAACTAGCCGGGCGA
This sequence comes from Macaca mulatta, assembly GCF_049350105.2. Classification (NCBI taxonomy): domain Eukaryota; kingdom Metazoa; phylum Chordata; class Mammalia; order Primates; family Cercopithecidae; genus Macaca; species Macaca mulatta. The sequence goes on from NC_133409.1 coordinate 175,367,357, forward strand.
GGTGGCGGGCGCCTGTAGTCCCAGCTACTCGGGAGGCTGAGGCAGGAGAATGGCGTAAACCCGGGAGGCGGAGCTTGCAGTGAGCTGAGATCCGGCCACTGCACTCCAGCCTGGGCGACAGAGCGAGACTCCGTCTCAAAAAAAAAAAAAAAAAAAAGAAAAAGAAGAATAAAAGAAAAAACAATCACTACCAAAACAAAGTATACTCTGCTGTGTAATCCAGTAAAACTAGTTTTCACAGTTTAATAAACAAACCATTAGTCTACAATAAAGGTCAACATGAACAGAAAGCAATTATGGATGGGGATTTAACTGACAGCCCTTCCACCGGAAGGGATTATCTCAAATTTTGCTTTAACTTCATCTCCCCCACCAGCGATGCCATGGCTGACTGTACTGATACTTTCCCAATTTTACTTCAGCTTCATATCTAAAGTCAAATTAGTGGAAAATGCATGGGATTTGTGGTCACACAGACCTGGGTTTATATTCCAGCTCTACCACTTATCAATGAGTGTGACCTTGAAGAGTTTTTTTTGACCTCCAAGTTGCTTACCTTTAAAATGGGGAGGATATCCATTCTGTGGGTTATGGAGGGGATTAAATGAAGAACCTACAAGTTACACAAATGTAAACTCCATTCTCTTCAACTACTTCTATGTATTTCTCTGTTTCCACTATTTCCTGCTCCCTTCTTAATCCATTTGTCAGAATACATCCTCAATTAATGCTGAACAATGGTGTAAAAGTGCGCACACAAGTCTCTCCAGCAATTTTCTAACCTACTAACCGATGGCTTTGCAACCTAGGAGGCCAGACTTCCTTAGTCCTTTACTGTGTGAAATATTCTAAAATAAAATCGCAATCCCATCCTGAAGAGTCACCAAGTCAGACTGTAACAATTTTGCCAACAAGCACAGCTTAAGCCATATCAATACACCAGTGATTAGTAAAATGCCCCTGCCAACCATTTGGTTTCCAGCCAGAACTACTATTTATTTCTACAATGCTACTATGTTCTATTTCCTCTTGCTCTATTTTTGGATAAATGGGTTGTATGAGGAAGTCCAGCAACTGGAGACAAAGGAAAATGTTAACACGAAGCACATCTTTACTGTTAAACGCCCACTGTTAATTATAACAGGAATGAATTAAGCCATTTTCTTCCCTTCTTAGGGGTCTAATTACAGTGTGTGTTCTCTATTTTTAAAAATTTGGTATTTTGTATTTTTAAATTTTAGTATTTAAAACTTTGTGAATTTACAATTCAACTGTGTGATCCTTCTATGATCATTTTAACCTCCAAAATGTTTTCATAATACTGTAATTTCAACCAAGACTAAGGTTTTGCCACTGCCATGTTAATTCTTAGCAGCAAAAGTAACAGTAGGTACTATTTATTAAACATTTATTATGTGCCAAGCATAGTGATAAGCTCTTTATAAACATCTGATTTATTTCTCTCAATTCCCATTATTATCCTAATTTACTGACGTGAAACTTGCTCCAATTCTTAAAGCTTATCAGTGGCAGAGCCAAGATTCAAGCCCAGATATTTTTTCTTCAGAAGTTCTTGCTCTTAGTCACCCTGCTAGTCTGCACCCATAGAGGCAGTTGCTGCACATCCAAAAATACCTCCAAGTTCATCAGTGTTTAGGTGCCACAGCACTTGACAGAGGTCTGGAGTCCTCAGCTTCCAGGAGGTATTTTGAGTAATGACTAATAGCTTGGTAAGAGAAACCAAGGCCGATCCTTTGATTAAGTCCCAGGAATTCTTGGGCATATCATGAGAGAAGGGATCCCAGAAAAGGAAGAATAATCTGACAAGAGGTGATTTAGGAACTTAGCATCACATAATTTGAATATTTTTAAAGACATTTAAATAGGCTCATTTTATACTCTAAACAGAGAAAATTATTATTTTACTTTAAGTTCTGGGATACATGTGCAGAACGTGCAGGTTACATAGGTAAATATGTGCCATGGTGGTTTGCTGCACCTAACAACCTGTCATCTAGGCTTTAAGCCCTGCAGGCATTAGGTATTTGTACTAATGCTCTCCCTCCCCTGCCCTACCCTCACAGGCCCCAGTGTGTGATGTGCCGCTCCTTGTGTCCATGTGTTTTCATTTAAACAGAGAGAATTATTAGTCACTACTGATTGAAGAGACCAAGACACTAAGATCAAGCTACATACTCAATGTAGGGACAGAACAGGAACTGGAGTATGGGTCTCCTGACTCTCACATCATTACATTTCTCCTGCCAATGGCTTGAAGAAAGAGAATGAGAGGAAGAGAAAGGTAGAGAGAGATACTTGCTACAGTTACTAGTGAAGAATTCAGAGACTGTAACAAAGGATAAGATTTAAAAGGATATTGTACACTGTATGTGAAAGAAGAAAAAAAAACTCCAAAACTGAAGCAAAAGTTTGCAAACAACAGGAAGACAGAAATGAAGGAGTACAAGAAATACAACCTTATGAATGAAGAGAAGCTAAGAGTTTTTGACATCTGGCTGTTTTAGGCAAATGCCTGAAATAGACTCCTAAGATTTCTTGCCCTAATTCCCAGGACTATAAACATGACGAGATGTCATGTCCTGATTATGTGACATGGCAATAGGGATTCTGCAGATATAATTAAGGTTACTAATCAGTTGACTTTGAGTACAATCAAAAGGGAGATTGCCCATGTGGACCTAATTGAATCTCAGCAGCTCTTTAAAAGCACACAGTTTCTCTAGCTGGTAACAGAAGAGAGAGGCAGAGGGACCCCAGGCATAATAAGCTTTCACTGGCTATGAAGATGGAAAGGGCCACTTGGTGAGAAATACAGTCAGCTTCTAGGATCTGAGAGCAGCTCTGGCTGACAGTCAGCAAGAAAAGGGGGACCTCGGTCCTATGACCGCAATAACTGAATTCTTCCAACAACCTGAGGAAGGACTGGACTAGCTAGATGCCCCCAAGCTGGCCACTGGTGGTCGCAACATCTAAGAACAGCTGGGCTTTTCCCTCCATGGAAGAAATCAGAAAAGGGAGTGACTGATGGGGTAGTAGGGTTGAGGGGCGTCACCCCTCAAGTGACTGTTTCCAACTCAAGTACTCAGAATCAAGGGAATTACCAAGATAAATTGCAGGGAGATGCTATGGAGTAGCTATAGAAATTTTCAAATATATATTTTCTATACTGGGTTTTGTTGGCTTTTTTTTTTTTTTTTTGAAACAGGGTCTCACTCTGTCACCTGGGCTGGAGTGCAGTGGTGTAATCACAGCTCACTGCACCCTTGAACTCCTGAGCTCAAATGATTCTCCCACCTCAGCCTCTCTAGTAGCTGAGACTACAGGCATATGCCACCATGCCCGGCTAGTTTTTTAAACAGTTGGTTTTGTTTTTGTTTTTATTTTTTTTGTAGAGACCGGGGTCTCACTATGTTGCCCCAGGCTGGTCTCAGACTCCTAGGGTCAAGGAACCTCTTGTCTTGGCCTCCAAAAGTGCTGGGATTACAGGTATATGCCATCACGACTGGCCTCAAATGTATTTTTATGTAATGATTTACTTAAAACCCATGTCATTCCACAAAGTATTGAAGGTGTTTCATAAAAATCAAATAATATATCATCATAAAAATAAATGAGAAACTAGAGAGAAGAGAAATACAATCAGAGATATACAAATTATGTGTCATGAAGATCCCTTATCTACCACCATACCCGCTAATTTTTTATATTTTTTTGTAGAGACAGTACTTTACCATGTTGCTCAGGCTGGTCTTGAACTCCTGGCCTCAAGTGATCCGCCTGCCTCAGCCTCCAGTGCTGGAATTACAGGCGTGAGCCACCACACCTGACCCAGCATGTTTTTTTTTTTTACCTTTGCGGAAATCACTGAAAACACAGATACGTAGCCAGTTACAGAACTCAGAGAAAGGTAGCCCAGGAAAAGCCCAGACCTGAGGGAAATCCTGGTGTGGGTCCTCACAAATGGGACATCATATCAATAGTGTGGGTGAGGTCCCCACGGCACTTTCAGAAACACAATAATGAAATTCACAGAGCCATTGAAAATACACCACAGGCATTTATAATTCTTTCTCCATTTCTTTTTCATGTGTTCTACATATTTTAAATTCAACTTTTCTTCTTGATTTTCTTCTTGATTTATGTGGGCTTTTTATATAAGAATAGGTCTTTGTCATATTTATTGTCTATCATATTTGCAACAAATATATCAAAGGGTTAATGTGTATATGTTTAATTTTGTTTATATTTTGACGTGAGTTTGAAAATTTTATGTCACCTAATATCTAGGTATTTCTTTATGTATACTGTATGTGTAAGAAACATATCTACATGTGTACACGTACATTATACAGTCTATTACTTATAGCCAGAAAGCTTTTCCCCATTGAGAGACCAGTGAAAACCATCACCTTTATTTTCTTCTAGTTTGTAGTAGTTTAATTGTGTAAATTTCTGTTGCCCAAAGTCTACTGAATTTCAAATGTGTCTAGGCCAATGTTCACAAAAACTGGAATGGATAGTGTTCATCAAGCAAACCAAAGGAACCTTTTTCTAAGATTGAAAATTTAAAATAGTTACTATGTGGAATTAATTCACTGAGTTCTGAGAACACGCAGATGGATTCACTGATTACTCCCTCTCCCTAAAGTCCTTCCATTTTTCTCAATCCAATTATAACACAATTCTGTCAAAGTATATAAAATGTACAAGCCTTGATCTAACTCAACCCTAACCCAAAACAGCTAAATGTTGAATTTGGAAACTCAGTCTCCTCGGTTTGGGCCCCCCACCCTGTTCTCTCCATTTGAACACCTGCCTATGTTGATACAAAGCTCTGAGCAGAGGCACTACCCTGTTCTAACTATTTACAGAGCAGTAATTTTCATATATACATTTTTCATTTGGTTAAGAATCCCAGTTTTTTTAAGTAAATATTTTCATCACCAGAGGCTTTTTATCACCCAAAAAGAAAATTAAGTGCTCCATTACTGAAGTTATCTGCAGAAAGCGTTCTCATCTCTGCAAGAGTTTAACTGGAAGTTTAACCAAGGGAAATGTGAACTGATGTGAATTTAATAAAGAAGGGAGGAAGATGTTAGAGAGACAATGAAGATGCCTGGAATCAATTAGGTCAAATTATACCCTGTGTTAGTTGTGTAACTCCCGTTACAGTCAAATGAAACAGCAGAAAAGAAGACTGTCCTGAACTTAGGCCCCATTTCAGAGCGGAGAGTGCTTCATAAACAGTATCCGAATCAAGTCGTTTCAAAGGGTGGGTCAGAAATTGCCGACTGAAAACGCTTTTCTCTGGGAACACACATTTGCCTGAACAGGGGCTCATCCCCATAGCAACCAGTGGAAAGGAGGACATAGCAACTAGTTACCGCGCCAGTGCTAGATCCCTCCGAATCAGACCTTCCTTCCAGATAGCCTCCCATTTTCTCCCTCAGTCAAGTATTTCCCAACCCAAGACCCCCAGAGGAGCTTGGGAAGCCATGCACCTAGGAGAGGTGTCCTGGACTTCTGGGGCCAGGAGCAAGGGGGCCTGGGGGAGCAGCTTTGTTCACCTGGGAATCATTGCTACGGTCATTGAGAATGTAGGCTGACGGGTGTCAGCAGCCTGTCACATACTGACAGGTGGATGCCTTCTCAAGATGAGAATAGCCCCATTTACACACTGGCCTTTGATGCCCTTGAGCATGAGCCTTGAGATTTACTAAGTGGGACTGATCAGTAACGAAGCATGAGCTGTCCTGAGGTAACGGGGCACCTATCAGGCCCTGGTGGGGGCCCTGGGGGCCACATGGGGGCACCTATCAGGCCCTACACATTGAACATACTTCAATGAGGGCCCAGTTTCAGACTCAGGCTTCAAAGTATGGCTGTGGTAGGGTCTGAATCACAGCCCCACCTGACTCCACTGTTGACATACCCACAGGATCGTGTAGCTAAGGACAGTTCCTCTCAGAGACCCCATTGCCAAGAATCAGTGTTGGCCTAGGTAGTGGAGAAGCAAGATAAGAAAGAGCCAAATCTAGCATATACTTTGAATGTTCCCTTCTCTCAAGAACAAATGTATTGTCATGCTTTATAAACATTCTTTTAGTAAAATACAATGAATACGATTAAGTATAATGAATGACTCAGAACATAATCTGAAGGATTCTAAGATCCTTTGGTTAATTTTCACACTTCATAAGCTTCCAGTTCGTAATATCCGAGGAAGAAAGATCTAAGACAAATATGAATACTGTGAGCTACCCAAGGACAGGGACTTCCCATGCACCTGTCTGGAACCAAGTCAGTACCTCGGTAAGAGTTTAGTGCACGCAGAAGACCTGGCAGGAAACACAAGAAAAGACCAACCACGGCTCCTGGGATTGGCTCTGCCACCGCCTGCCTCTGGAGTCTTGGGGAAGTCACTTGAGCTATGATTACTGGGCCTCGGTGAGCTCTTCTGCAAATTCAAGATATTGAACTGATGTCTTCTAATACCCCTTGGAGCTTTAAGAATTCCATAATGATATCTATGTAGCTGTTTTCTTAAAGTTTGAGGGTGGGTTGGGGGTTATCCCACAACTTGAGTGACACTGTTTTGCTGTTTATGGATAAGATGAACAGTTGGCCTGGAGCAAATGTCCAATTCTTATCCTCCAGTGAATCAAAGAAACCTATTTGAATATAATGACTTTAAAAAATTTTCCCCATCAATACATACAATTAACCAAGAAAATAAGATCCAACTTTAGGAATTTGTAGAGGATATATAAACATATTTGTTTTAAAAAAATGGTTTGAAAACTTTGGACTAACATTCTCTAGCTATGCATAATAGGTAACAATGAATATTTGCTCAGTGAACAAATATATGAATAAGTGGTCTCTGTACAGGATTTAATGATCTTACTCAGTTTCCCTTAATTTTGCTGTTTTTGATAATGTTTTGTTCCCTAGAAAAATTCCTAAGCATTCAAACCGATGAGGTTACTTTGTACGTAGCAAGTCTTTTTTGCAAGTTGAACGCAGTATGAATTCGTACTCAATCATGCACTGTTCACCCATTGGGCTGTCAACCCTGAAAAATCAACAAATAGCATTTGCAGTAATAACCATGTCAGCCTAGTTTACAGAGTCTGAAGCTTCCGACTGAATGGTGGTGGGTGGAATGTGGTCAATGGTCAGGAGTATCTCCTGGATTAAATGTTTTCTGGCATTCTTCGGAGGAGGAAAGCAGTTAGTCTGCATTTAATTTTTAAACCGCATTTCATCCTTTTCCGCCTCTACATAGCCACACACAGGAAAAAAAAATCCTGTTGCTCATGCTACGCATTCTTTTTACAATTCTTCTGGGCTGTTCTTCCATTTCTGTTTAGAACAGCTAATCTTCCACAAACCTAGATTGAGTGCAAGAGGCACATTTTGCACATCCCTAATCACACAAATATAAATAAGGTTTGGACACCATTAACCCCTTGAAAAGCAGCTTTTTTCCTGGCCACGGATCCAAGGAAGGCTCAGGAAACATATGATATCTATTTCCCACTCATTCCGATGAGTTTATTACAGGTTGCGAAAAGCTACCAGAAAGTTCCACTGAAATAAACTCAAGCCAAAAGTTTTTAAAGGATGAATGTTTAAGTTATCACTTTTACATTTTTCAGTCAACATATTTTATAAGGGTTTTTTTTGGGGGGGGTACTATACACCCATTGGAAGAAATGGAGCCCTCACCAAACCCATATATTTTTAAAAATTAGCCCTAAATTTTCCTCATGATCACATCTGCTCAGGATTCTCACGTCACAGAAATGCTAATGGGAAGTGGATGCCTCTGATCAGAGTAGCTGAACATTCACCTAGTTTGCTTTTTTTTTTTTTTTTTTTTTTAAAGAGACAGGGTCTTGTTCTGTTGCCCAGGCTGGAATGCAGTGTCACTATCATAGCTCACTGCAGCCTCCACCTCCTGGGCTTAAGCAATCCTTCTGCTTCAGCCTCCTGAGTAGCTAGGATCACAAAAGCATGCCATTACACGGGCTAATTTTTAAATTTTTTGTTTGAGACATGATCTTATCATGTTACCCAGGCTGGTCTCAAACTCCTGTACTCAAGCAATCCTCACACCTTGGCCTCCCAAAGCACTGGGATTATAGGCATGAGCCACTGTGCCCAGCCTACACTTTGAAGGTAAATAAAATTGGACAAAAGTTTGGTGCTAGTTGGAAATGAAGAAGGAAAGCGTTTCCGGGAACATCCAAATCTTCTTTAGACTTCCCATGTCCTAAGAATAAATGCAAAGTTTAAAATTGACAATTCAGAACTGGCAGTCTGAAGAAGTTATCTGTAATGCAGAAATTTCAGGCAATTGGTTTTGTTAAGTTTGCAATGGTCCCCCCAAGAGGCTCTGAGTAGTTTCTGGTAAATGAAATGCGTGATTAATAGATTTCAGAAATACTTCCTCATCCACCTATCAGTAAATCTTCAGATTTTGCAGAACTTCGTTTTCTACCAACCAAAGTCCAAGCTGACTAATTTTAAGTGCAATCACTTTATATGCATATTTTCTTTTAACATTTAAAGACTTTCCCTTAGTAATACAAAAAGAACTGTGATCAATTGCAGGCATAGGCATTCGCAGACTTATGTCTGCATTCTTCGGTTGTCGTCAAGATGTACCTGAAGTACAATGGAAGGTGAAGACTGTCCATTCCTCTTAGGGTAGTTGAATTGTTGTCTTCGTTCTGACTGATTCTCTCTAACCTCCAATATAACAAGGGTTTTCAAACTTAGCATGCATTAGAACCACCTGCAGGGCCAGTAAAAACACAAATTGGTGGGACCCACTCCTGGAGTTTCTGAATTGGTAGGTCTGGGATTGGGCCTCAAAATGTGCATGTTAAACAAGGTCCCGGCCCGGCACAGTGGCTCATGCCTGTAATCCCAGCACTTTGGGATGCCGAGGCAGGCGGATCATGAGGTCACGAGTTGGAGACCAGTCTGGCCAACATGGTGAAACCCCATCTCTACTAAAAATGCAAAAATTAACCGAGCGTGGTGGCCTGTGGTCCCAGCGACTCTGGAGGCTGAGGCAGGAGAATCACTTGAAACTGGAAGATGGAGGTTCCAGTAAGCCAAGAGTACGTCACTGCAGTCCAGCCTGGGCAACAAGAACAAAACTCTGTCTCAAAAAACAAAACGAAAACAAACAAAAAAACAAGGTCCCAGGAGATGCTGATGCTGCTGGTCTGTGGACCACACTTTGAGACCACACTTTGAGAACCCTGTGTGTACTGAAAGGATGGAGATGGAACAGGAGGTCTAAGATTCCTGTGGGGCACCATTCTCTTCCCCAACCACAATCATAAGGAGAGTATTACATAAGAGAAGGACCCTCTGTTTCCTAACAATAACAGAAAAATTGACAAGCTGAAGCAAGAGATGCTTAGACTTCTAGAAAGTTGTTAAATATTGAAATGGGATAGCAGAGAAACAGTGGAATCCTCTTGTCAGGAGGTTATTAAAACTAGGGACAACTTTCAATTCAGTGGTATGATTTAAATGGAAGACAGGGAATGTCAACCAACCCATTCCTACCTTGTGATAGGTGAAGTTTTTCTTTCCTACCTGCCTCGCTGTGCTACATTAATTGGCCTCTTGACAAGGCATGAAACTTTCATCTTAAACTATATTTTTCTTTTAAAAATTAGTTAGCAATCCAATCACAGTTCAACAAAATGAGCTATTTTAAAGTGGAAAATATTAATTTCATTAGGATGTATAAAATATTTAAAATTGTCCAACCCAAGAAAAGAAAGATAACTAAGAATAGTCCATAGCAAAAAAAAAAAAAAAAAAAAAAAATCTCTGTAATGACTTTGTACTTGCTTTGTTTAAACACCTTTTTTTTTTTTTTTTTTCTGGTTGTCAGGATCAGAAGTATATGTTTCTAAGAATCACAGAAACCATCAATAGCCAATAGAATACATTCATACGATTACAAAAGCCATACGCATGTAAGTCAAAATTTCAGGTAGGGGAAGAAAAAGTTTAGCAATTTACACATGAGAAGAGCTACATAAATTCTCACCAGAAGAATGCAAATAGTTATAAAGATGTCTTCACACAGGCAATAAGCTGGTTAGTAATCCTAAAAATGGGACATTGGAAATGTAACTTATAGATTGCCTATTCACATGTAGAAGTGATAGGTACTAAGAAATCAATTTCATCAAGTTGAGGTGGATCACAACGTATGTGTCGCCCGCACTTGAAGACCCTGATCCGCTATGTGTGAGGGTGAGGGAAAGACTCAGGATGCTGGAAATCCCCAGAGCAGTGCTTGCCCCATGTCCCCTGGGCCCCCAGGAGGCTGGCACCAAGTGGTTAACTTGTTGAGCAGGCTTTGTAGAAAATATGTTCGATGTTAATCTCCTAAAAAACATCCAACCACATTGCTGACCCCACATCTCAGAATGCAGCAATCTTTATGTGTGAAAGAATGCATTCTTTCAAAGTGGACACTTCACACTTCAGCAGTAATGAGCCTGAATGTGGCTGCAGTCATGTGTCATTCCAACCCGAGATAAACAGATTCAAATGTGCCTTCTACGATGACCTCGCTTAGTGTGGGAAGCCTCACTGGGACATTTTTTCAAATCATGGCATATTTAAGATTTTAATGGTCTTTTGATTTCTGTGCTAGAATATTTTATGATATCTACTGACCCTCAAAATTCTCTTTGTGGGGTTTTATTTTGCTGTACATGGCCCTTACACGGTGCTCTTTTAAAACGGAAAAGCTCTTGTACCAAATATTGACACTGTTTGTTTTCCCCCAGTCATAACGAAATAGGCGCTGGTTGATTCACATTCATTGCTGTTACTTGAAACCTCCACAAAACTCTAATGGGGGTAGATCTGGTTTCCTTCCAAAGGATCTGCTGCATCTACACAATTAAAATTCCATCCTCCTAAACCATTAAAATAAGACAGCAGGACCGGCTTGCTTCTTTAAATGAACCTGATAGAAAGCCACAAAGAATAGCAGTATCTCAGTGTCTCTCATTAAAATAACACAAATTTCATTCTACTTTTTAAGATGACTACAACCAAGATAATAATCGTGTGTGTGTTGAATAGATACAGATCTCTTCACATACCTGTGTGTCAGTGTGCAGCTCTGTAATCCAAAAGATAACATTTATGAAGTCCATATTGTATAAGATATGGACAGTGAGCTCAGCGATTATTCTGGCTCCACTGAAAAGATGACAGATGAGCAACCAACAAAGCTCTTTTACACGGGAAAGACCTCAGGGAGGATTCATAATCCTTCATGTCACTCCTTGTCTATTGGATCTAACAGAATCTGTAGACTAGGCACAAAACATTGAAATGGGCACAGAAAATTTACATCACATCAACAACAGTATTATACAAATAAGGTTAAACTTTCAACAATAAAATTGCTTAGGATTTAATAGTAATTTGTTTTCTATAAAATAGTTCATCCCTCTGGTGTGACCTGACAGGGTGTTTACAAGCATTAGGTTCATTGGAAAGTGGGAGATTATTTCTGTGCAATGGCTGTGTTTTTTAATACACTAAGAAAAAAAAAGTCAGTTGTACAAAGAGTTGGAAGATATTCTTAAAATCCTCTAGTCCCATCATGGAAATCATCTAATTTAAACCAATCCAGTACAGAAGGTAGTCTATATACATCTATACATGACACTGTATAAATAATCCAGTAACAAACTCTCTTTGTGTTTAGAATAGAAGCTGTGTGAAGGGACCGAGCATATTTTTATCTGTGTATTCTTCAAGCCCAGCACAGTGACTGGCATGTAAAAGACACCAGATGTTTGCTAAATGAATGAATGAATTTTCCATTCATAGGGAAAGAGAAAAAGACTTCCAGCATTCCCCATGTGTCTTCGGGTTCTAAAATCTTCATCCCCATTGAAGTCCAGACTGAATGTGAAATTGGTCATTTAAATGAAGGACTTTGGCGACTGGTCCCAATAGTCATCGAGCTGCCTGAAAACTCTGTTCTGACAATCACTATGCATAAAACCAGCACCTCTACTGAATAATAAAGAAAAAAGCAAAGGAAAGAAAGAAAGGAGTGTTGAAAGCCAGTTTGCATGGCCAGATGGCTAATGAGAAGAGGAGGTAATTTTTTTAAATATGTAAGTTTTAAGTGAGAGTTAAAAAAAAAAAAAGTTACTTTAACCTCTGCTTTAATTTCCTACCCAATGGCTTTGCCTGTAATTTACAGTCTGGGATAATCCTTGAGAGATCAGAATTCCTTAGCTTGACATTTGGGCTCACTACTAAACAGGTCACCCACCCCTCTCTAGATGTTTCCATATCTTATAATGCTCCAATTTAGTGTGTCGGATCCAGCTGGAACAAATCCCTTATTGTTTCCTGCACATTTTCCTCTCATTTAGCATTTTATATTCATTGGAGGGCACCAACTTTGCATGTCAAAAAGTGTGCTTACCTTGGGATACAGAAAGGGGGACCATGTGGTCCCATGCTCAGAGATCTGATTTCAAGAGGGGAAAATGCAATTATATTGATTACTGTAGTACTTGGTAAAAATTAATTACCATATTTCATCCAATCTAAGATGCCAGTGATGGTAAAATGCAGCATTCATTTATGTCACTGCTAAGAGAAGAAAAGCATGGCCAATTAAACGACAATACACTAGCAATTGTTAGGCCCGACCTGATTTCGGGAGTTAAATGTGGAAAAAAAAAATGTGCATCTTGAAATCAATGAAATATAGTGGTATTCATAAGTTACAAAGGGCTGGTAGAGAAGAGCAATCACATCTGGGCCGAGAAAACTACAAAAGAGAGGCACGGTGAAGGGGAAGCCACGTGAACCGGGCCTTGCAGGGTGGGGAGTTTTCTGTAGGTAGAGACAGTGGCATGGACAAAGGCTTGAAGTAGAATGTGTGTAGGGAGCAGAGGCTGCCATTAGGTTGGAGCTTAAGGGGCAGAATAGGAAGAAATGAAAGATTAAGACAAGCTGATGCCAATGAGAAGGCAGTGGGGAACCCCCTAAGATTCGAGTGTTGAATCATCACCCACAGAAACCATTAACGTGGTGGTAGTATCTAGGATGATATCGCAGCTATACTCCAACCCTTCAGTGGATTCGAGTTGGACCAAATCCGGACTCTTTTTCAAGAAAGCTAAAACTCTCAGTGATCTGGTGGTCACCTCCCTCTGCAACCTATCCCACCTCTCTTGACCACGGATGGTCTAGCCACGCTTGAGCCAGTCACGGTCTCTCTACCTTGAGATGGATGTACGCTGCTCCTTCTGCCTGCGCCACTCTTCCTTGGGAAGAAGGGACCCGCCCTGGCCAACCCCATCCCAAGTCTACTATCTTCCCACCAAGGCCTTTGCAGGCTTCCTTCCTAGCACCCATCACAGCTTGAAGTGCTTTTCTCCCCAGGTCGACTTGCTTTTGTCTCCCTCCTTGGAATGAAAGGTTCATCGGTATAGTGACCACATCTCTCTTAGCATCTGTTGTATCCCATAGCACCTGCAGGGAGCAGGCATTCTCTGAGCATTTGGTGGATGAATAAGTGACTGTCTGACCCCCTCCTCCCCTACCGCATATTCAGCTCTAAGCCAGAAGGCCAGATGGGCCCCAGACCTACTCAGTCTCACCATCTGGAAAGAAGGCAATTGCCTAAGAATGTCTCTCTGGGATGAGGAAACCGTTCACTGTCAGGTGACAATCCAAGGACTAGTTTCAGTCCATCCGAGGACACTGCCACCTCCCTCTCCTTTCAGTGACCTGCTCAGAATGTGCACAGGTTGTTGTTGATGGCAACACCCTTCCGTCCTCATCAAGTGACTGCCCTGTCTTCCTTCCTCCCTAATGCAAGCCCATCAAATAGTGTTGTCCTCACTCAACCCTGCCACAAATCCAGTGTTGTGCTGAGCACTGTGCCTATTCCATTCATTTTGACTGCTTTATTAAAGAGCCCTTACTTGTGAGGATTACAACCTCTGGGAAACAGTTTAAGAGAGAACAGCTATTGGGCCCATCATCGGTTTCTGAATGCTACTCCATCATATGACTGAATGGGCCTCAAGGGAGGGGTGAGGGACCACACCTGTTTCATTACCATCATAGCTGGTGCTGAGAACACAGAGGTCCTCAATTAACATTTACTGACTGAATGAGGAAAAACATCAAATAAGACACTCTTCCCATTGGGCTCCGTTATATAATCAATCATCCTTTTCTCTTAAATCCAAAATCTCTGTAAGCAATAGAGCTTTTTCTTTAATAACAGACACAAAGAGATGAACTGAGTTAGGTAGCAAATTAAATGGCTCACATAAGGTTCTCATCCAGGCTGCATTTCTCTTGAGCATTCCACCAAATGCCTTCTAAATGGCCTGTTGGCAGGTCCTCTGTGTTCAGGAAGCAGATTTGGAATGTACCCTCTGGATCTCTGTCTGGTTGGGGGCACTCCACATCTCCCTGACAGAAGGGGCCTTCTATGAATTTCTGGGCAGTGCCTACGTCTCCCTGACCTAGAGCAAGCTGACCAGATTCATCAGTGGTAGTATAGGACCATCTGCACCCCAAATTGCTTGATATCAGTCAGGCTGTTGCTTCTGCCAACAAGAACAACATCTGTTGTGTCTACTGTGGCTCAGAAGCCCACTAAATCATGAGCAGCACCTCCATGTCTCAGTTCTCCATAAACCTTGCAAAGATGCAGAAGGCATCTGTGTTCATGCTGTGTTTTGCGAGCCACTTCAGCTTCCCACCCACCCCAGTTTGGCACACATCTCCCAGACGGGGAGGGAAAAGTGGTGGGGAAATTTTCCTCTGACACTACTCGATTATCTGGACAGACTTCTTCAGCCCCTGAGCTATTTCACAGAACCCCCTGAGGTCACAGGTGATGCCAAGCCTGTGGATGAAACGTGACTTGGCAGCACCCAATTGTCCTGGGCCTCCGCATTTGATCACTATGGATCTCAGAGCTCAGTGTTGACCAGAAGGAAATGATTTCCTGTTCACCTGGGTTTGCTCTTAAGGATTTATTCAGATCCAGCCTGGCAGAGTCCACCCAAGCGTCACTCACTGCAGGTGCTTCTCTATCGAGTTTCTCAGTGCGTCACTGCTCAGCGATGAAGCACTGGATTGAGGTCCAATAGTATCAGCCAATGCCAAAACACAAGAGGACTGGTCTTCAAGAAAACAGTAAACAGAGCAGTTTGGAAATTATGCAAGAAAATTAAGAGGATTTGGTTCAAGTTAATAAATGCTGTCTTAAAAAGTTGATGCCAAGCCACCCAAAGTGAACGAATACTATTCATTGTGCAGGAGAGATCATCAATTTAGAAATATTTTGCTTCATTTTTGCCTTCGTTACTGGATTCTGGAACTGAGATACATATCTTCCTCCAAATTAAGTGGCCAGATGAGAACAGTCTCAGTTCTGAAAAGCTTAGGTACCTGCGGCAAGCTGTCACAGAAGTACACATGGTGGCACTGACCAACTTGACTGACTGGAGCCAAAGTCAAGGACATGCGGCCCCCCTCTGCTTTATTTTATGACCACAGCCTGAATACCTAACCCTGGCCAGTTCAAATGACAAATCACTGGCCCTAGAATCCTAGAAAATGTGGGTTAAATATAATTTCTTTAAATTAATGAAGTTTTATTGAATCAATTTATTGGTTGGTTTGTAAAACAAAGTCCAATAAATACTTCTATCGTGCTCCTGCATATGGAAATAAGATGGAACAATAAAAGGAACCCCAGGATAACTAGAAGTAAATATATAAATCCATCCCCTAACCCTAGAGGAAAAGAAAGCTGCTTTTATAGTAGGGGAGAGCTACAATCAACCCCCCAGAGCTTAATAAGAAGAGAACAAAGACCTTGCCACCCAGACTGGTTTAGACTGGGCCTCCCAGACACCACAGGCAGGGGAGGGACAGAAGAAGAGCTTTTTCAGGATATAAATGTTAGAAGTTTTGTGAGACACTCAGGCTATAGAGACAAAGGCCATTCAGTGAAGGAGATGTGAGATCTAATGTAACATTTTATGGACATTATTGATTATCTACAAAATTTTCCACTAGAGTTATCTCTTTTTTAAAGTCTGTATATAAAAGCTCTCTCCCTAAGAGTTCAAGGAATGTTCCTATTTACTATCTCATTTGTCTCCACTACTCACTGTGAAGTAGGAAAGATAAGGATTATCCCATTTTATAGTACAGGCATCTGAGATAAAGGATTGCAGTAAATCTGACATGTTTGGAAGTGGGTATGTGAGGAGGGAAGAAATCATATGCCAGGGTGGCTTCTTTTAGATCACACACACACACACACACACACACACACACACACACACACACACCCCTACCTTTATCGTAATAACACTCATCTCTTTTGGATGAGAGAAGATATCCTGATAAAGTTAATATAAACAACTCCAAAAGAACCATGCAGAGCTTCATCAATTCAGGACTTCGTGATTTGGGAATGTATGCTTATTGATGACACCTGACCCTTCAACATTTGCACCTATCAATAAGTGATCGGTTCCTTAAGCAAATGCAGATGACACCTAGGTCAGGGCACAGGCTCAACTGTGAATGAGAGTTGGGAATAAAATCAAGATCCTTTCAAGTTTTAAAGACTCTATGATAATATGCTTTTAAGCACCAGAGACATTATCTCTCTTTTTTTTTTTTAATATATAAACAGTGTGACTACGATATAAGTCAAGGAGAATAGTTTTTGGCTGGTGCTCTTGTCAACTATAAATCACGGCTGCTTATTTATTAAAGTAAGCTGAGTGGTGAGGACGACTCTGCCAGCTCATTACCAGTTGCTGTAGGTATTTCAAAGTAATAGCTATATTCTTATAGGATGTCTGCCTGGAAGAGACCTTAAATTTGATCATGGTCTATACTCCTTATTCATAAGGAAGGCCCAGGAGAATTCAATAACTGGCACACTAACATTCAGTTGGAATCAAATAGCCCCTCTTTGAAAAAAGAAATCATAACTTTGATCTTTTCAATAATCTGAACAGGACTTCCCTGAATTAATCCAAGTGACTAGCAGTTTTCTGAATTCTACTTTATAGAGAATTACTGATTTAGCACCTGACCCTGTCCCCTACTTTGATTGGCTGAGATGTGGCGACCATCGCAAATCTACAACATAAATAAACCTTGAGATGGATAATTGAGAATGGAGTGTAGTAATTTCAACAAATTAGCTTGGCACTCCGGCCTTAAAATGAGGTTATTCCGTTGAACAAGCTGCTCTCTCCTCTCTCCCTCCTTTGGAGTCATTGCCAGATTTTTGCCATCCAAAACCTTAGAATTTGCAGTAGCCAAAGTTTTCATGCTCTATGTTGGAAAGTTCGAGTAAGCTTGTTACTCTTCAGCTACTGACCAATTAAAACCACTACATGATATGTTGAGAGAAAGTGAGTGAGGTCAAGAGGTAATAATTAAAAATGATGTCATGAGATGATCCAATCTCCCTAGGCCTGCCAGAAGGCCCACTGGTGACCACGTTCCGAGTTTCTCTGGATCACTCTGGCGTCTGGCCATGGAATCTGTGAAATAAAGTTACCTCTAACCCTAGCAGGGGTTTCTCTGGTTCCTGAGCTGGTTATTACAAAGTCTAAGTCTAAGGGAATTACTTTATAATTTTCCTTA
Source organism: Macaca mulatta (assembly GCF_049350105.2). Classification (NCBI taxonomy): domain Eukaryota; kingdom Metazoa; phylum Chordata; class Mammalia; order Primates; family Cercopithecidae; genus Macaca; species Macaca mulatta. The sequence goes on from NC_133409.1 coordinate 175,385,111, forward strand.
TGCTACATGTGGTGTGGTGGCAAGGATTATTTTGAAATGGTTTTTATGAACAGGTGGAGGTCTGTCTTTGTTCCTGCAACCTGAGCACAGTGTGTGGCATGCAGCAGTGCCTAGTGAGTGTGGAAGGAACATCTGAGGATTGTCCCCAAGATGAATGGGACTGGCGAAATGTCACTGGCATTGGGAGTAGGAAGCAGACTGTGGGGAACAGGTAGAACATGAACCCTAAATTAGTGTGGTTTTGCTCATTTGCAAAAATGATGTGAGATATTTGCTGAGATGCCCATGCACACCGTACCAGAAACAGTGTTGGACTGGAAAGGTGGTCACCCAGAACCAACTCTAAGGGACTGCATGACTATGAACAGGGACTTGACCTCTTTTGGCTTCAGTGCAACATCCGGAAGGTGAGGAAAGTGGTCCAGACCATCCCTGTGGTCCCCGCTGGGCTCAAAGTCCTCACCCTCTGGTCTTACATCTGGTTCTACTTTGTGACTCATGGCAAGAACTTGGCTGAGTGGCCTAAAAGTATACCCTGTGGCCTTCAAATACAGGAAGCCTAATGGACTCTGCAGAGATATGGACATATGTGGAATATAGGTTGACTTTTGTCATCATCAAGTCCAAGACTTGGTTTCCTTGGTACTTCACCCCACCAAACAAGTCGACTAGTTAACAGACTGTAATATTAGACTCATAGAGAGTACTGGAGCATATTTAGCTTAAGGGAAAGAATGACAGAAGCACAAGATCTACAACACAATGGCAGTGGAAGTCACCACATCTTAGGGGAAGGACAAACCAATGTATACATCTGATCTTTTCAATAACCAGTTTCTACATTTCTCAAAGCATCATGATGGAACAAATTACCAGAGAAGATTGTTTAGTAAAAGAAAAATACACATAAAACAAAAAAGTAGGATCTAGAATAAATTTGCTTTTCATTTTGAGGTTCTCTAAAACTTGCATCCATCTCTTCTTTTTGTTGCTGTTATTAATAAAGTTAAGGTCTAAGAGATGAACCAAGCCATCTCCTGGCACATGGAACTTACTACTCATGCAATTTGCACTCCAAGAAAGAGATTTACAGACCCACTGAGAAAAATAAATCAAAAGTATGCTCGTGAATAATGTCCAATGAGAACAGTGGTGTGATGAAATGTCGCCATTTACAGTTGGATGGTTTATTACTCCCTCTCAGCACCCACTCTTGTTTCTCACCTCAAACACAATTTCACATTGGTATAATTTATAAGCATCAGTTTGCCAAGGTTGATTGCTAACCTTAACTTTTCACTCAATGAATTCTTAGGTGCTTATTAGGATTAAAATACATCACCTCTTAGAATATTAGCTCCTTAGCCTCAGATGCCAAGAGAAAGTTGAAACGACTATACACTTCATTGCTTGGGATGTGTAACAGCTCATGTTTTGTGTGGCGGATGGGAGGGGGGTGCTGCCCGTGCTAGATTTATTTTGGAGACTGAGAACTTAGGGACACATTAAATAGAGCATACATTTAAAAATAAGCACCACCTGAAATTTCCAGCGTGTCATCTCCACAAAGAGTATGATGACGTATATTTGTTGTAGTTACTGCAAAGTTTCCTATTGCTTTACCAAATACTCATTATTGGGTTGGTTAGTCTACATTGAAACATATTACAAATAGGTAGTACTTTATAATAAAGTATTCTTTCAAGAAGACACTGAGATCCAGATTCTTACAATTTAAATTGACAAAAAATAAACCCTAAGTCACACGACAAAGAGAAACAGAAACAACTCGTGGGAGTTCTGTTTATGAACCTACGACTGTGCCGATATCTGGGAAACAGAACGAATTATCCAGAAAAATTTGAATAGCTATGGATAAGATGATTATTTCACAGAACTAGTTCACTGATTTGGAAATCTAAAGATTTGATTCAATGGTGAATATAGCAATCTTCTTTTGTTTAAAAAAAAAGTCACTTTAATTTGCTTACAGAGTAAACATTGTATGAAATGAAACTAAAATTCCATTATCTATTGGTTCTACTAAGTAGTAAAAGAGAAAACAACATTTATTTTATAAGTATCACCTTTTCTGGCAAAATAGAAACTTCTTCACTATGAAGATACCCTCAGAGTTAAGGTTTAGGACATACGGATGTTTTTTTCTCATTAGAATGTCCATTAGGTACCTGATAAGAACTTAGGAAAAATTAGTTAAAATATTGTGACAGCAAGACAAAGCCTAAGATTAATATTTCTATAGATGAGGAAGGGGGTGATGCTATTTAGCATGCTTAATGCAACAGTGTGGGGAACAGGGTGAAAAACAATATTTTTCTACCAAGCACAGAAGGGACTTTCCTGCAACAGGATCAAGGCCATCTTGGCCATGAGGGTGGCAGTTTGGCTTCATTCTCATAAAATCTGCCAAAACATTCCTCCCTTGGGCCACCAATGTGTTCCCTCTGGCAATCCAGATGGCACTCTTCTTTTTAAGGACTTATCTGCAGAATTTGACATTACTGATCCCACTGGCCTCCTCCCTTTTTGAGATTCCATAAATGTCTGATTGTGTCCAACCTCCTCCCCAGGATCCTCTTCACTGCTTGCTTCTTTGTCTATCTCAAGAACTATTTCATTTTCACCCTGGGTGCTCTCCCTGGGCAATCTCATCTGCCCTTATGGTGTTAACTCTTACTCCAGGCTATAGACTTCCAATCCTACATCTCTATCACCTTTCTTACAAATGATAGACTGACTCCAATTGTACTTGCCATCTCCCAAGGACACCTGAAATTCAACATACGTCAAACTAAACTCATCGTATTTTCCCCAAAATCTACTTCTGCTCCTCACTCTCTAACTCATTTAGAGGCGCCTCCATCCACCCATACACTCAAGATGGGTGCCCAGGAGTCATCTTCAACACCTCATTCTCTACCATCGTTCTCCCCTTTCCAATCAGCGCTATGTCCCACTCACTTGACTTCCCAGGGGTTTTCTGGCTTTGTCTTCTGCTCTCCATTGGTTCCATCTCTACCTTAGCCCAGGCCCTCATCTCTCTGTTGGACAATGTGATGGCCTTCCTTTTCCAAGTTCTATCCCATGCACTCTCTTCTTTGCCACCCAGCAGTGTCCCTAAAAACACAAGTCTGGTCACATCACTCCTGATTAAACTCCCTCAATGGCTTGTCATCAGCTGTGGGGTTGAATCTAAGTGGCTTCATGACAAACTAGCCCTTTGTAGCCAGGACCTTGCCTCTCTGTCCAGCCACATCCCTCTGCCTTGGGGATCCATGAAATCCATGAACTAACAAGGCTATTTTACCACTGCCTTGCTTTGTTTCTCCATCCTCTCAGCCTGGAGCACTCCCCAGTCACACTCTAGATCATCTTCCTAGGCCAATTCCTTCTTCTTCTTAGGACTTGACTCTGTCCTTCAAGAACCCACACTGACCATCTCAGACCAGGCCAGGGTCCTTCCTTGGGGTTCTGGCTGCCCTTGCGCATGCCTCTTTCAAAATCTCAGAGTGGGGATGAATGAAAATTGCCTGCCTCTGTGTTTTTCCCCATGAAAGGTTACAGACACGGGGACTATGCTTCATTTCCTTTATGTCTGCAAAACCCAGCGCACAGCAGGAGCTTTATCTCCAGTGCCTGGCAAAGAGATGGTCAACATGCTTTCCTTCCTTAACTGGGTGGCTGTTATTTTGCAGTTTAATAAACACTGGAAAAACATAAATGTTTCCTGTCAAGGACTCCTGTGTTCCCATGGATAGTATTAGAATCCTGAGGTCTTGGAAAATTTCTCTGTAGAATAGCGAGAGCCTTTCTAGGATTCAGAAATACTATAAATGGGTCTTTTCACAGAGTTGGGTGTCCCTTAGAAAGTGATCGTTCCTCCACGTTCTCTTCTTATGAGCAGTATGGCACAGTGAAGTCAGACCAATGTGTGTCCAAATCCCTGTCCTATCACTTATGACCCTGGGCAAGTGAAGGCTCTTCCAACTCCCTGCGTCACATTTCCTCACCTTCAACCTAGGGCTGAGAATACGATCTCCTAAGGTTGTAAATGTGGCAAATTTATTGTAAGGTATCAACTAACATATTACTTTCCTACATCCTTTACATTCTTCTTCTTCTTTTTTTTTTTTTCTTTTGTGACAGGATTTCATTCTGTCACCCAGGCTGGAGTGCCATGGCACGATCATACCTCACTGCAACCTGGAACTTCTGGGCTCAGGCAATCCTTCTGCCTCAGCCTCTGTGGCATGAGCCGCCACACCTAGCTATTTTTAAAAAATTTTGTAGTAGAGACGCTATGTTGCCAGGCTGGTCTAGAACCCCTGGGCTCAAGGGATCCTCCTGCCTTGGCCTCCCAAAGTGTACACTCTTGTTTTTACCCCATGACACTTTCCCATTTGGGCTAGTAGACATGAAGCAACCCATTATTCCAGAGAGAAATCCTTACAGCAGAACAAGAGAACCAAAGAGCCCAACTTTTGGCTTTCTAGTTTCAAAACTCAAGACCCTTGATAAGTAATAGGTTTGCCAGAATGCGCTGAGCCAGGTGTACCTCCCTCCACTCCTTCCCAGACACAGAAAGAATCTCCAATGCAAGGGACCATAAGGAGCAAGAGTGAAGAGCATCAGTGCCACGGGCCTCTAAGTATGAGCCTTACCCGTGGACAGAGATTGCGAATGAGAGCAACAGAACTCCCAGATAGGTCTGTGGATCCTGTGCTGGGGAATAGGCAGCTGGCAGCTCCGAAAATGCCATGCAGTATGATGGCAGCAGATGCGAGCCTGGACTAGGTGGCTGGGGCTCAGGCAGAAACACAGACACATCAGCAGGCATCAGGGTGGAGGGAAGGCGGTGCCTGGGGACAAGATGAGAAGACTGACAGCCCGTGGATATCTGGAATGATGGTCACTGAGGATGGTCACACGCCTCTCACTTCTTTGAATCCATGTGAACTCCTCATAAATGAAATGCAACCCCAGTGAGGACTAATAATACTTTGTTTTTTAATAGACTTTATCTTTTAGAGCACTTTTGAGTTCACAGCTATATTGAGTTCTCATATGCTCCCTGTCCACCTCCCACCAAGCACAGCCTCCCGCATATCAACATCCTGCACCGGAGTGGTACATTAGTTATCATCGGTGGACCTACACGGACACATCATTATCACCCAAAGTCCACAGTTGACAGTGGAGTTCACTCTCGGTGTTGTACAGTCTATGGGTTTGGGCAACCGTATAATGACATGCATCTACCATTGCAGTATCATACAGCGTTTTCACTGTGCTAAAAATCATGTGGGCTGCATCTGTTCAGCCCTCCTTCCCCCAAACCCTTGGCCACCACTAATGTTTTTAACTGTCCCTACAGTTTTGCCTTTTCCAGAATGTTGTCCAGTTGGAACTATATAGTATGTAGCCTTTTCAGTTTGGCTTCTTTAGTTAATAATATGTAGAGCAAACTCTATATCCCTCTGTAGCTTGAAAGCTCATTTCTTTTCAGTGCTGAATAACAGCCCATTATCTAGATGTGCAGTTTATCCATTCATCTACAGGAGTATTAAGACTTAACTGAAAAAAACTTAATCAACTGAGTTTTCCTGGCATTAACTATATTAAGTTTCTCCCATCAGGCAGAAGTGGGGCATGTAAGACAAACCAATTTGTAAGATGATAAAGAAATTCTATTTCTTGCAAGTTTGTGACACGAAAATGCATAGTTGCTACACAAGGAAAAAATCATGTAAGGATATTTGTCCATCTGATACATGGTGGTCAATAGTTAGTTTATGTTACTAGACCCTTGAGTGTGAAACATTCAGCTGCAAAGGGGCTCATCTTTCCTTTGGTTTCCCTCTTGCAGTTTGTCTGCTATGGCTGAATCCAGACCTAGGCTACAGTAAGCTTTGACATGTTGGTTGTAGGGCCCATTGAAACATTGTTCATATCTGACAACCATTCCCTGCCATCAAATGTCCTCTGTTACTGGCTTGGCATTACTAGAATGTTGCTTCCTACAGACCATCCACGAAAAAACAGAAGGCTAAGAACATGCATTCATTCATCCACTTTCAGATATGTACACGCATCTGGGTATGCCTGTGTGCCTGTCTATGTGTTTGCATCTGTTTGAGTCTGTGTACATCTGTGTGTATTCTTATTTTACGCAGCCATTAGGTGGACAAGACATAATACCTGTCTGCAGTCCCGTGGGGGACACAGATGAGTACACAGCCCACTTCAATAGAGTAAAATACTTGTTAGAAGATGTGTGGTGTGGAAACATCCACCCAGAGGGAGAACTGTGAGGGTCAGTTTTACGTGTCAACTGAGCAAGGCTACAGTCCCCAGGTATGTAATCAAACACTAATCTAGGTGTTGCTGTGAAGGTGTTTTATGGATGAGGTTAACATCCTCAATCAGTTAACTTTAAGCAAAGGAGACCACCCTTGATAATGAGTAGGGGTTATCCACCCAGTTGAAGGCTTTCAGAGCAAAAACGGAGGTTTCCCAGATAAGAAGAAATTCCACCTCGACACTTAAGCATCACCTCCTGTCTGAGTTTACAGCCTGTCCTACAGATTCAGAAATATTAGCACCCTCCTCCCACAATTATGGATTTTGAACTGTCAGCCTCACGATTCATTCCTTAAAATAAGTTTCCATCCATCCATCCATCCATCCATCCATCCATCCATCCATCCAATTGGTCCTGTTTCTCTGACTGATAAAAGAATCTAACCTGTTCTTATGAGGTCAAGGAAGTCTTCCAGGGTTTTGATTCTTAAGTAGGAGGCACAGGGTGGGAAAGGATAAAAATAAGTAGATAGACAGAAAATATATTGAGGTAGAAAGGATGTGATTTGGCCATTGCAACTAGGAATGACACAACAGATAGGAAGGAATCTAATATAAAGCCCTTTTTGCTGACTTAGGAAGCTGAGTACATGGCAATGTCATTCGCTGGAGAGGGAACACAGAAAGAGTGATAGGCATGAGGGTCACAAGGAAATAAGTTTCCTACATGCTGAATTTGAGGGGCTTCTGGGACTCCCAGGTAGTGATGTTCAGAGCTCCATTAGGAGAGTCAAAAGTTCCAGAGACAGAATTCTGGGTTAAGGGGCAGCAGCAGCTCAAGGACCAACTGAAGCGCTGGGAGGAGGTGAGGTTGCCATGAAGATGGAGAAGCAGAGAGGGCCAAGGGCAGTGCCTGAAAAACACTAACATTTAAGGGGCCAGAGGCAGTGACTGTAGAGGTGACAGACAGAGATGGGGTGGCACAGAAGCTAGGGGAAGATGCTGCTCCCAACAGGAAGAAGATGTAGCAATGAGAGGGTCACTGAGCCATCTCACCAAAGCAGTGGGAGTGGATGCAAACACAAAGGAGGGACTCACGGGTCTACTGAAAATGCTTTAGGATCGTCCACAGTCATTGACGTTAGTTAAGTAAGTAGTGGAACAGGATATGATTTGCTCTGGGATGATGTAGAAGTCACATATTTTAAGAAAGAAGGAACTTTGCCATCCTCTCACGCAAGTGACCACGCCCCCTCCACCCTCTGGTGGGGTAAACCAGAGGCCAAGGAGTCGAGGGCAGCAGAAGAGAAGAGAAAAGGAAGGGAAGTATGAGTGTAGACAACACTTTTGGATTTTGTCTGAGGAGAGGGGAGAGAACACATGTGCTTTAGGGGGAAGAGGCCAAGGGAGATTTCTGTAAGACAGACTCAAGCGTGTATAAAGGCTTACGGGAAGGAGCCTGCAGAAAGGGTGGACTCAAACATGCAAATGGAAAGGGAGATCAGTGGATTTGTGAGGCTAGAAGAGCTGGGAGTAGAAATTGACCCAACAGAGTCAATCGTGTTAGAGTCCTCCGTGTGACAAGGACAGACCTGCAGGAAGGAGTATTGGGCCATGTGGTGGCATCCTGTGGAGTGAGAGAACTGGTAGTTGTGTGGTATTCTGTTTTGTTTATACTACAAAAGCCTCAAGGACCATGATGCCATGGACAAACTCTGCCAACACCATCAACCTGCTGTCCCTGCCAGGTGCTAGAAAAATTATCACCCAGTAGAAGGGCAGGAGGCAGAGAAGCTTACTTGAAAACAAACTTAATATATACACACCCCAACAAGAACAGCTGTGTGTGTGTCTCTTTTTTTTTTTTCTTTTTTTTTGAGGCAGAGTCTCACTGTGTCACCCTGGCTGGAATGCAGTGGGGTGTTCTCAGCTCACTGAAACCTCCACCTCTAGGGCCCAAGTCATCCCCCCACCTCAACCTTCCAAGTAGCTGGGACTACAGAAGTGCGCCACTATGCCCGGGTAATTTCTGTATTTTTTGGTAGAGATGGAGTTTCACCACGATGCCCAGGCTGGTCTCAAACTCCCGGGCTAAAGAGATCCACCTGCTGCCGCATCCCAAAGTGCGGGGGTTACAGGCATGAGCCACTGCACCCAGCCTTGGGTGTGTGTTCTCAAGCTAGCATCAAAATAAGCAGCCCAGGTTCAGAAAGCTGACTGTAGCAATCAGTAAAATACAAGTGATTTCTGGAAAGGAGCAGGGGGCATGTATTGCTTAAAGAAAATGGACAGAGGGAACAGCCGTAGACAACACCTCCACAGACACCGAACAGCGCCAAGCAGCACTGGCAACCCTGAGGAGCAGCAACAGAGCAGAGCCAGGTCTTCGGAGAGAGAACTCAGCCAGCCTGCTCCTGCAGCAGACCCAGTTCTATCAGGCTGAAGTGATCATTTCATCAAAGTGACTTGCTCTTATTTTTTTTAAAAATCAGTCTACCATAATCAGCAATCCAGAAGGTGTGAAAAGCTGCCTGTCTCCAGGTCCCACAGGCTCAGCGTGGGCTGGCAAGGGGCATCAGAGGGCCCAAAGAGCCTGCTTCATCTTGAAAGGATAGGAGGGTCATACATTTTTAAAAGGCCAGCCAGGGAGAGTCTCAGAAATCCCATAAGCTGGGAAATGACTACTAACCAGCCCAGACTACTTCCAGAAACGAAGCTGTCACGACACTTTGGAACTGGCTGCTGGGGAGCAAGCGACCCCTTCTCCATGAGACTCCAGGAGCACCTGCCAGCCTGACTGTCCGTCTCTCTGGCCCTCAATATCATCCACATATTTTCACATCAACGATCCACGTGAATTACCATCTCATGGGTCTCATTCTTCTTTCCATTTTTCTACCCGTTTAAACTTCCCCAGTTATACCTTTTAGAATTCTATGATAAAATACAATTTTATTTCTCACAGTATCTTCAGAAATGTTTTTCTTTGACCTTTTCCTCCACATATATGCCTGGTAAGAGTCACACACTACAAAGATTTTCTGGAGGAGGCACAGGTATGGTTGATTCTTGAAAGTAGATTACATTTCCAGAACCTCTGTTTCCATATGAACTCTTTCCTGAAACCGATTAGCCTGAGATTGCTTGTTCAGTTCTCCTTTCCTCTTCCCCTTCCAAATCTTGGAGCTCGCTGACCAGTGTAGTAAAGCCTTGCGGGAGACCTAGGGCTAGGGGTACAGAATCCCTGCTGTGCAAGATGAACGAGTTCCGAAGGTCTAGCATACAGCATGCTGACTATGGTTAACAACACCGAGGTGATGGATATGTTACTTGATTGTACTGGATATTTTACAATGTATACATACAACAAATCATCAACTTGTATACCTTAAACATGTACAATTAGTTGTCAACTATACTTCAATAAAGCTGGAGGAAAAAGCTCCTTGGGTTGCCAAATACAAGGAGTAATTTGAGAATGCATTCCTGAGAAAGAGCCGTGAAGAGCAAAGCACAGAACACTTTAAACAAAAAAAAAAAGGCCGGGCGCGGTGGCTCAAGCCTGTAATCCCAGCACTTTGGGAGGCCGAGACGGGCAGATCACGAGGTCAGGAGATCGAGACCAGCCTGGCTAACACGGTGAAACCCCGTCTCTACTGAAAAAACATAAAAAACTAGCTGGGCGAGGTGGCGGGCACCTGTAGTCCCACCTACTCGGGAACCTGAGGCAGGAGAATGGTGTAAACCCGGGAGGCGGAGCTTGCAGTGAGCTGAGATCCGGCCACTGCACTCCAGCCTGGGCGACAGAGCGAGACTCCATCTCAAAAAAAAAAAAAAAAAAAAAAGGGATAGGATGGAATAAGGGGTGAGGAGGGATCTTATTTCTACCAGGTGACAAACTCACTGCAAAGCCCTTGCCTTTTCTATCTACATATCTTAGGAATCTAAATTCAGAAGCAAGATGATTATTTGAAAAGACATGTTAACATATTTACTTAAATTTTAAAAACAAAGTCACCTTTCTGATTTGCTTCATCATAAGGACTGCTTTTGCTGCCATTTGTTTTACAATGATGAACATTTTCCAAGTATGGAGAAAAGTCCATAACTTTGACTCTTTGATGATAATACACTTAAAGCTTATATACAGTGTTACAATTCATAGAATATTATACCTTTTAAAACTACCCAAGTTTATTTTTAAAATTCTTTAGTTCTTGGCATAAAAACATATGAAGGGGTTCACCGTTGTTGAGCCTAGACACAGAAGACAGTATTTGAAGGCAGCCAGTCATTTTCCCCATTGTATACCAGCACACAATAGCATACACTGTTTTTCCTAAGTTAGTGATGGTACACACATAGTTTGGCTGGAAAGACTGAAGTATGATCCCCAGTTCTTTCCATATTGGATGCTTATGATGACTCCTGGTTTGAGCTACAGCCTTAACATGTGGTCAATCACTAATGCCCTCAAATAATTACTACACAGACTTTGGCCAAGAACACTTACAGATGGAAAGGTAATTGATTGAGCCCCTGGCAAGGTGTTTCCAAGGACTCCATCTTCTTTCAGTGATTCGAGAAATATACTCCAGAGTTGTGCAAAGACTGCCCATATCTGAGAGTCTAAACTATTCTTATAAGTAAACATTCATCATCAGTTTCTAGTATCTCTAAAGGGTCACATTTATTACATGTGGTGTGAAATTATACTTAAAGTTATATCAGGCTGGGTTGATCATTTCACCAAAATGACTTGCTTTTCTTTAAAAGAAAAAAATCAATCTACCATAGTCAGCAATCCAGAAGGTGAAAAAATCATGCCAAAAATAAATGTGAACCCACCAATCAGCAAAAAGGAAGGATGGCTCTAGCAAGAAAGTGCCAAGATCGAGTGAGTTTTTGTGCAAGAAATCTTGTTATTAATATAATGAAAGCCGCAAACATTCCATAGGAGTTGAGAGGCAGGAATTCAGGGAAGTTATACTAGGGTCTAGTATTTACTAAATCGAGAATCTTCATTCCAACCTAACATGCAAATATGCTAGAGCTGAATGAGAACATGACTCTTTCAGACAGAGCAGCCACGGCTAAGAAAAAGTGGCCAAGTAGCACACCACACAAAGCAAATGGCACCTTGGTTTGCTAACAGAATTGCGAGCAAATAGATCCCTGCTCTGAGTGAGGAGTCTAACAGATTCCTCTTAGAGCTTTTTTTGCAGCCTGCAACAATTCATCTGTCAAAAAAGTACATGAATGGGAAAAATCCAGTGTCCGAGCCAAGGACTGTGTTGCAACTGTCTAAGATTTTTGAGAGCTGGCCAAACACGCCTTGAAGGATTGTTTTCACTCTCTTGGCTTTGCAGCACCTCATCCCTAAATACTTGATAACTGTTTTAGAGGTGTAGCTTCTTTTCAGACACTGACTCACTCAGGCACTTCCAGAGAAATTCATGCACATTTTTCAGTACAGATGGTGTATCTGCATATGTACAACTGGCCAGAAGACAAATCAACACATTTTCCTAAGAGCCGATCAACACTTAGTTATTCAAGGAATGATCTCCCAAACTCTATTTCTGTTCCCTCCCTGATATTACCCTCTTCGATGGGACTTTCACTTCTTCCTAATATCTTTATCAGAGGATTATTGGGAAAGAAACAAAAGGAGGCTGAACTTAAACTCGTCACTTTAGTTTGGAGAAAAAGCAGCTCTCGGGGAAAGGATCATGAGAAAGAAGGATGTGAAAATCACTGCCACGATTTGGGGATCATCTGTGGATCTTCATTATTCCTGCTCTTCCTACCTCTGAAGGTCAAAGATATTATTGACAGCTGGCTGCTGGGGAAGTTTGAAATGGGACAAACGTGTCAAATTGCTGTGCCCTCAGGGAAACCCTCCCTGCTTTGACCCTGGATTGAATCACCTGCCTGGGACGTTTCTACCTGATGTTCCGAGTGAGACTCATACATTATAAGTCAAGTTTTCCCTTCTACTTTCTGTGTATTCTCGCGAAATGCTAGGGAGGGCTTGCTTGTCACTGGGGGCTGTCTGTTCTAGGCTGATTGAATCTTCAGTTCTGATCCACATACACAATATTACTTCTAACTCACAGAACAGCAACCTGCTAAATCGACGACCTGCCTATAGTAACAGGTGCTGGTTGGGAGAATGTCATGGCATAGAATGCAAGGACTTTTACTAAGGAAGCATTGCCAAGGATGTGAGCTGAAAGGTTTCCAGAGGGATTTTATTTTTAAAAAAAAAACACACACACACACACACAAAAAAACAGACTAAAGAAGGGAAAAGCAGCTGTTTGGAAATAAACTGTAAAACATCTGTAGCACACGACCAGAATTCTCTAAGTGTGAGTATGAGGTTTTAAAGGGACCTCATCTTTCACAAACAACACTCCAAGCACAGAGCATATGCCACAGGCAGTCAGTCCTCTCCAGTGTTCCCAGTAGTGTGAAGAAGAGGTATGGTGTGCCCAGATGTGCCATCATGATGGGACATCCAGCTTTTCTGGAAGCCACTGAGCACAACTGTCCTTCACCACAGCAAGTCACAAAGAAGGAAAAAAAAATCCAGAGAAAACTTTGCCATCAGGCAATCTTTCCTTATTGCAGATGGAGCTTAGAGACCAAAGACGCGTGTACCTGCTCTCCCTCTACTAGGAGGCCGGGGCTTCGGCCTCCTGCATTTTCAGGACTCTTTAGGGGCACATTCGTTAATAAAAGGGCAAAGAAACATTCTGCAGTTTCTCTGGCTTCCTTTGCATCACTGCAATAGAATTCAGAGATTTTTTTTTTTTTTAAATAAAGGTTCAAGGGTCTAAGTAGCTCAATTTATTTTTCAGTAACTAAGTTACCAGAAACTTGTAGCGTGGCTGTATTTATTTTCTGAGGGAGGCTCCAAGTTGGCAAAAGGGTCCTCGGAAGGACATATTTCTTCACGTTCTCTTGATCTCAGTGTGTGGAGATTCGCTTAACAGCTGTTTTATGTACAAGTGTTTTTTCAGCCATGTCCTCCCCCTCCATAAACAGACTTTTTTTTTTTTTAAGGCAAAAGAAGTCTGCAAGACACAACAAAATACTAAGCTGCTCCTCACTCTCCTTCCAGCAGCAGACATGGGAAGAGTCTAAAGTCATCATGTTGCACGACCTCCATTTATTCCTTTAATAGCTTCAGAACAAATTGGAGTTGAAAACAAAAGTGCCTCCTTCTCTTACTGTAAGTGAAGGACGCCTTCCCCAGTTTCTCATCACTCAGAATGACAGGCTTGACATTAAATCCTATAATATAACACACCTAATAAAACACAACTAATCTTACTGTGTCTGACAATTCTGAGTTTCTAACACCAAATAACTCTTCTGATTTACAAAGGAAGCAACAAACAAGCACTCAGTTATGACACATGAAAAGAAATTAAGAGAAACAAGCAAATTAGCCACCACACTCCCAGCTGTATTGATTAATTACAGCAACAATTCCTTGCATTTTTAAACATCATCTATTTGAAGAACACCCAACTTAGTAGACCTGCTATCTTCTTTACTTCTTATGACACTAGTGGGTAGAAGACAGGTACTAGTCACTTTTTATAAAGTGCTAAAAGCAGACCACCATAAAAGCTATCTGGTGTACTTCCACACACCTTCAACCTTGGGGGCCCCTGCCTCTAGCTACCTGGAACAGGTGCTTGGGGCTGGGAGATCAGAATTCATCTAAACTTTCTTATCTCCATGACTACACTTCTCGGTTTGCAAGCGTTGGTTACCCTTTGCTACATGGGAAAAGTTCTAGGGGCTTCCCCTTCCTGGAGTGAAAAGTGCACCTCAAACTGTAATAAACACGAAACCTTCTTTCACTCCCTCAACATAAACTCTGCAGCCCCAGCAAGGAGGAGGTGACTGTGTAATCCCAAGGTAGAAAGCTGCCAAGCTCCATGGGGACAACTGGTCCCTCCTTCCCTCAGCTGCTCCTATTAGCTGTAGGTTAGCATCCTACTGAGAAAACAGACCACTTCAAAGTATGGTCCAAGATCAACTTACTACACTTCCTTCTCTTTTGTGTTTGATCTTCCCCCTTGCTCATATAAAACATTGTCATTTAAAGTTCAAAGGAGTTTGCAAGAAAAAGTGAATTTTGCCAAATGTGTTATTTTTTTTTTTAAAGCAACTCTGGAAAACATATCTGAATTGAGACATGAATTTTTAAAAAATTTATCCTGGCATAGAGAAGCTTTATTTTGCAATAACACTTGTGATAACACTCTGAACTCTTTATTATCACATGATCCGAACACACACTCAGACACATACACACATTCAGACGCACACACAGTCCCATCGAGCACTTTGAAAAGACAGTCAATTCATTTGGAAAGAACTGGCACTAACGATGACTTTCATACTTTCACATTCCTTAAAAATAGATAGGATGGACTTAGATAATAAGCAGGGCAGAGGTACAAGAAGATAAGTCATAAATTTAATGATGAAATGTAAAAAAATGTCAACAAGCACAAAAGGAAACTGGGAGGAAGGAAAGACTATTTTTGGTTCCTATGTGAAATACAGAGTAAGCAGGCTAGAAATAAATGCATCTAACACTTCTATATAATATACAAGATGATTTAAGCAAATTGCTAATGTTTAGATCCATTTAGATTATTTAAAAAATTGAACTTAAGACATTCATACAGCCAACAGACACATGAAAAAATGCTCATCATCACTCGCCATCAGAGAAATGCAAATCAAAACCACAATGAGATACCATCTCACACCAGTTAGAATAGCAATCATTAAAAAGTCAGGAAACAACAGGTGCTGGAGAGGATGTGGAGAAATAGGAACACTTTTACACTGTTGGTGGGAGTGTAAACTAGTTCAACCATTGTGGAAAACAGTATGGCAATTTCTAGTTCTAGAGATCTCAAGGATCTAGAACTAGAAATACCATATGACCCAGTGATCCCATTACTGGGTATATACCCAAAGGACTATAAATCATGCTGCTGTAAAGACACATGCACACGTATGTTTATTGCGGCACTATTCACAATAGCAAAGACTTGGAATCAACCCAAATGTCCATCAGTGACAGACTGGATTAAGAAAATGTGGCACATAAACACCATGGAATACTATGCAGCCATAAAACAAGGATGAGTTCATGTCCTTTGTAGGGACATGGATGCAGCTGGAAACCATCATTCTCAGCAAACTATCACAAGAACAGAAAACCAAACACCACATGTTCTCACTCATAGGTGGGAATTGAATAATGAGATCACTTGGACACGGGAAGGGGAACATCACACACCAAGGCCTATTGTGGGGAGGGGGTAAGAGGGAGGGATGGTATTGGGAGTTATACCTGATGTAAATGACGAGTTGATGGGTGCTGACAAGTTGATGGGTACAGCACACCAACATGGCACATGTATACATATGTAACAAACCTGCATGTTGTGCACATGTACCCTAGAACTTAAAGTATAATTTAAAAAATTGACCTTAAAAAGATTAACAAAAATAGAAATAGAAAGCATGTTGGGGGAAATCAGCCATGGCTTTAGCCTCATTCCCAAATACACATCTTCTTATCCACAAGGATGAAACTCTGTAGGGCTCATCCTGAGGGCTCGTGTGTGGCATTCGGAGGGCAACAGTGACCAGAATTCCACAAGGCCTGCAAGATGTTTTGAATGAGGGAATATTTAATGTCATTTGTTAGGAGACAGAAACCAAATAATAAAGGACAAGGACCATGCTCATTCCATGAAGAAAAGGTGAACTCCCTCTGCTGACTATTTGCAATGGACTGAATGAGGAGGTCTCCCCAGTCAGAAGGAGTATTGAGGTCATCAGGCCTCAGAAAATAATATGTACATAATCTCAGGCTGTGAACAAGAGAAAGGAGGGGGAAAACATGACAGTTAATCTTAACAATTTTTGCAATGCCTCTTATTTGCAGACCGTTGGATTTATGTTATTGCACCCTTGCACCTTGATTTATTGTATGTGTCTAATAGTTTTTATGAATTGTTTTGAGTTGTAAACTCCTATACCCTTTATTAAAATGGACCTAATTAAATGAAAAGAAATAAAAACCATGTTTCTATATAAAGAAATTAAGTGGCAAAGAGGAATAAAAAATAATTAAGACTTTTCAGACCCAGAAAGATGGAACCTTAGAAAGGACCCAGTAAAAATATATAGCGTCATAGAGGACAGGAACAGCAACTGCTCTGGACACTTTACATGGCATCTCATTTCATTTTCACAACAGTCTTATGAAGAAGATAGTTCCATTTTACATTTTCAATCATCCATTCTCTCTCCTGGAGAGTGAGCTCCTCTGTCTCCACTGGATCCTTCCCGGAGAATATTTACATACACTCAGATTTCTCCTTCTCTAATCATACGAATGCCACAAATGCTTCTTTGCTGTGCATCCTCTCCAGTGCAGACCTTTTCTCTCTCCTCCCCTTCACAGCCAGATTTCCTAAAAGCTGTCTTGACCCTATGTCTGCATTTCCCTATCTCTTATTTTTACTCTGACCCATTCCTATTTGACTCTTGCCTAGATCTCTCTATCAAATGGATCTCGATGGTCAGTGACCACCACGTTGCAAAGTTCAATGGCCAAGTTCAAGTTCTCATATTTTAGGATCTCATTTACCGAGATCTCAGCAGCAGTATTTTAAACTGTTAATTGCCTTTCCTCTTGACATGGCCTTTCTCAGAACTCCTCATTTTCCTCTTACCTCCCTGGCTACTCCCTTTTAGTTTCTTCTGAAAACTCAGTCCTGGGCTGTCTCATCTACTCTCTACTCCTTTCCTGGGCAAGTTCATCTATGCCCACTGCTTCAGTTACTTTGGGTTTTTTTTTTTCTTTTTTCTTTTTTTTTCTTTTTGAGATGGAATCTTGTTCTGTCACCCAGGCTAGAGTACAGTGGCGCAATCTTAGCTCACTACAACCTCTGCCTCCTGGTTCAAGCGATTCTCCTGCCTCAGCCTCCCAGGTAGCTGGGACTACAGGCATGTGCCACCTCACCTGGCGTGTTTTGTATTGCTAGTAAAGACAGAGTTTCACCATGTTGACCAGGCAGATCTCAAACTTCTAACCTCAGGTAATCTGCCCGCCTCAGCCTTCCAAAGTGCTGGGATTACAGGCGTGTGCCACCGTGCCTGGCCTGCTTCAGTTACTTTGTACATACACAGCACCAAGTCCTATCCCTACCCCACCTCTCTTTCCACCTCCAAAACTCTATCAACCAAAGTGTACTCAACAATCCCCCTGATGTCTCAAAAACACCTCAAACTCAACACGAGCATGCCCCAATTACAATCTCCCTCCACCAACCTGTGGGGGCCTTCCTAGATCTAGTTCCCTACCTCAATGAAGAAGGTGCCTTCCTTCTAGGTTGGCGAGCTGGAAGCCTGTGCATCTTGCCTCCCTCTGGCACTCCTTCACATCTTATCCATCACCATGTCTTGTTGGCAGTTAGCCCCGTGAACCTCTCAAGTTCATCTGCTTCTCTCCACCTCCTCTGCCATTCAAGCCACCACCATTTCTCAACCCAGCTACTAAAAAGCTTCCTAATTGGCCCCCTGTCCACTCCATCCCTTCCAAATGTGACCAAGGCAGCTCCTACCATCCTCACTACAGTTGCTTAAAACACTTTCATGACTACTCACAGCTCTTGGAAAGAAGGTGGAGACCCTGAATATGGCCTGAAAGACCTCGCACTTCCCACCCATCTTTTCAGTTCTCCAAGAGTTTCATATTCCCCCACTGACATGGGGCCTCTGACCAAGTGCCATTTGTTCCAGGAAACCTTCCCAGACCTCTCAGTCTTCCTTAATGGCTTTTGCTCATTCAGGGAACTTCACTCAGTTTGTCATTATACTCAGTACTACAATTACTCGATTGATAACCATGTCTGTTTTTTACTTAACTGTATCACTGGGCATAGTTCCTGACACTCAATAGGCACTCAGTGAACACTGAGATGAATGAATGAATGAATGAATGAATGAATGAATGAATGAATGGAGAGACTCAGTTAAATAATGTGGTGAGGCGGTGGGTGACAGAGTACAATCCAAAGCCAGATCTAACAAATGCTAAAGGCCATACTCTTTGCTCTAAACCACACTGCCTCCCACAGTCAGGCCTGCTGTGTGCTTATTAAGGCTGAATCTGTACAAATACAGCAAAAACAGACGAGCTCACTAAGCCTCAGCCCACATCCCCAAGGAGCACACCTTGAAGCTGACAGAGACAGTGGTATGGTACGTGTGAAGGAGCATGGGTTTTGCCATTTACTGGCCATGTGAACTTTAGCACATTACTCAATCTTTCTGTGCCTCAGCTTCCTCATCTGTAAAGTGGTAATAAAAGTAATGATACTACTTATTTTGCAGACATTTGGTGAGGATTAAGCAGAATGTAAACAGTCTCTTGACTACTGAATACTAAATATTCAATAAGAGGGGACAAGAAGTAACCATGGACATAGCTTTAATGATAGTGTTAGGGCAAATAAAAGACAGTAACATGATGCACTGTACTGTTCGGACTAGGAAGTAGTTAAGAGGTACAGATTGAAAAAAGAGTTGTTGGCCGGGCGCGGTGGCTCACACCTGTAATCCCAGCACTTTGGGAGGCCAAGGTGTGGTGGGGGGTGCCTGTAGTCCCAGCTAGTTGGGAGGCTGAGCGGGGAGGATGGCTTGAGCCCTGGAGATCCAGTCTGGGCAACAGAGTGAGACTGTCTCAAAATAATAATGATAAATAATAATAATAAACAATAAAATAAAAGTAGAATTATCTATGTCACATTTAACAAATATATATTGATCCCTTACTGAATTAGAAGCTGTCTGGGGGACATTAAAAAAAAAAAGTATATTAAGTCAAGGATTAAAAGAAACTAAGTTTGAAGAGTCTCCCTTGCTTTTTTTTTTTTTTTTTTTTTTTTTTTTTTTTTTTGAGAAGGGATTTCACTTTTGTTGCCCAGGCTGGAGTGCAATGGCGCAATCTCAGCTCACTACAACCTCCGCCTCCCTCCCGGGTTCAAGCAATTCTTGTGCCTCAGCCTTCCGAGTAGCTGGGATTACGGGGGCCAGCCACCACATCCGGCTAATTTTTTGTATTTTTAGTAGAGATGGGGTTTCACCATATTGGCCAGGCTGGTCTTGAACTCCTGACCTCAGGCAATACACCTGCCTTGGCCTTCCAAAGTTCTGGGATTACATGCATGAGCCACCATGCCTGGCCTCCCTCGCTCTTTTAAAAGAATTAGAAGTGCCACTGTGGTGGGTGAACAGTCTAACACCCACTAGGAGATGCAGAATTAAACTGGTCACAGAAACACAACACAAATGCAAGAACAGTTATTCCCACTTCCCTAGAATAAGCCTGGACAAATGAGCACTACAGTGAAGCGAAGGAAGCACAGAAATAAATGAGTGTGTGTGCTATCTAGAGCCTACTTAACTCAAACACATGCTCAACCACACAGCCCATGAAGTAAGGTAGAGTGAGGTGAACCAGAGCTGTAAATTGGTTTCCCAAAGGTGGCCTGTGGTTTCAGGGAAGAAAGCCCATACACACCCAAACACACTCACCAGACACCACAAAAAGACATAGCAAGCCCCAAGGAGGTACCAGGAAAAGGCTGTTTCTCATCAATCCCTTCCTGACCTCGGATGGCATCTCTTTGCTATTTGAGTACCCCTCTCCCTCTTCACTGGTTTTCTTGTCTCTAAAATAAGGATAATGGCCTCATGAGAGCTCAGTACAGATGAAATGAAATAGTGCACCTGAAAACACTTGGGCAAAGAGAACATTCTATGTAAGAGTAATGGCATTTTATTATCGTTCTTAGTAAGTGCATTATTGGTTGGGCGCAGTGGCTCACGCCTGTAATCCCAGCACTTTGGGAGACCGAGGCATGCAGATCACGTGAGGCCAGGAGTTCGAGACCAATCTGGCCAATGTGGTGAAACTCCATCTCTACCAAAAATATAAAAATTAGCCAGGCATGGTGGTGGGCGCCTGTAATCCCAGCTACTCAGGAGGCTGAGGTAGGAGAATCACTTGAACCTAGGAGGCAGAGGTTGCAGTGAGCCAAGATCACGCCACTGCATTCCAGCCTGGGCAGTATAGACAGAGCGAGACTCCATCTCAATAAATAAAAATTTTAAAAAATAAGTACACTATTTACAAATTAAAATCTTACTAGAGCTTAAATCCACCCAGGTGTAGAGTGGAGGTAATAACTTGAGCATCCCCCAGAGGGCACCATGGTTGCCTGGCACTGGGGACACTTCAATAAAATATTGTGGGCACTCACCACAAATATTTGCTGGGCTATAGCCTGGGCCACAGGGCAAGAATGGGTCCTCCTACTCGGCTCCTTAGGGAGACCCTCAGGATCCAGAGCTGAGTCTGGAAACACTGCTTCCCGAAAGACCCGGTTGTATGGCACACCTAATGCAACACTAAAATCACCGTATTTGAGTGCCTACCTGTTTGAGGCAGTGGACTATGAGCCTGGAGAAAAAGAAGTTGCACAGCACCTGTCGTCAGTGTATAATCTTGTTGGAGAAATAAGATAGGAATACAGGAGAAAATAATCAGCGAGGCCAGAAGATGAGTAAACACCGAATGATGAAAAGAGGTAACAGAAATGACCGACAGTGCCCTCCTGGAACGGGAAGCATGAAGGCCAAATGGCAGAAAGGTGGAGTCTGGTGTCCAGACGCGATTCAAGTTCTGCCGCTGACTCATTTAGCGACTTTGCAGAAGTCACTTCATACAGACTCCAGCAGAAACAGTGAATGGTGAAGACAAGATAATCCCAAACTCTTTTCTAGGTCTGAAACCCTAAAATTATGACACAGTTCCAATTTCTCCTTCAAGTTTACCCTGTGCCTCAGTTTATGAGACTTAAACGTTTACCACCACAGAAACAATGTCTGGGAAGCGGCTCCCCACATGTGCTCAGTTACAAAGAGGCCGAATCCTCTTGTGACCAAGGGATGGGATTTGGAGTCAGACACATGTGGACTCTGCCACTGCTGGTTGTGTGACTTTGGGCAAGGCACTGAACTTTTTTAAAGCCTCAGTCTCCTGATCTCTAAAATAGGAATAACAGCAACTACCTCAAGGATTGAGGAAATTCAATGAGAAAGCACTTTTAAAGAACAGAGTACGATGTTTGGAACAGAGTACACTCAATACATGTGAGCTGTTAGTAATATTTGTGTTTTAAAGTTCTGCACCCATACACACTTCTTTCTCTACAACGTGCATTTATCCTGTGTACTCCCACTGCTTTGAGAGGAGGGTGTCTAAAAGATATGTCACCCCTTTTATTACACACCTCTCCCTACAAAGTTTCCTACTGTGCTCTGATGGTTGCCGACAGTCAGTAAACAGTAATTTAAAATAATTTCCAAATGGCACAGTCTCCCTCTCCAGGGAGATGCACTTCTGCCTGGGAGAATGTAACCAGACTTCTGAGCTAACAGGTAATGTTCCTTATATAAAAGTTATTAGCACTCATTTTGGGAAAGGGGGAAAAACAGAAGGGCAATGCCATCACTATTTCACATTCCTTAAGCCAAAGAAAACATGAACTAATGTATACAGTGGTGTCCCGGACGGGGGCTCTAAAGAGTGTTTGTCACTTGGGAGAGTCCCACTGCCGCCCAAGCCAGCAACCTCCGAGAAAGGTCACTCCCAAAGTGGTTCCAGCTCTAAATATAAAGGTGTGTTTGCGCAGAGGACTAATTTGGTAGTTCTGACGTGTTTACTGGGGTTTTATGCTTTACTTTCAGCTTTTTCTCCCCCCGTTTTTAAACTAGTGATGCTGGAAAGACAGAGATCTTCATCTGGTTTATGTGTTTATATTCACCTAAGGTCCTCTCCCACCTCCCTTCTCAAATCTGCAAACACCAGAAGTCTTCTAAAAAACATGGCACTTCCTTCTTACCCAACTGGCCTCCGGGGAGTTCAATTTCCTCTGTACCTGCGATTCCCCAGTCCCCATACTGGAACCAGAGCGGGGGCATTCCATTGACACAGATGCACTCTGAGGGAGCTTTAGAACACTTGGAAGAAAGTATTCATGTATTACTTGTATCATTTTCAAAACCACAGCACATAAAATTGCATCCAGTCCCCTCTCCCTTGCCTTGAAGGCTGCCTGTTTAAAGTATGTGCATGTCTGGCAGCTGAAACACACATGAAGGCCACCTGCCACCACTAGGGCTAATCCGAGTGACTCAGCCAGCACCTCTGACCTCCTTCCCCTCACCACATGCACAGATCCAGAAGGCACCTGCCAGTTCCAAGGATGACCTTCTCAGGCGGGAGATATCCTTCCTAGATCATGGCATATGAACTCTACTTCCCCATGGGAGCCCTAAAGGCTGTGATTTAGAAGGCTTAGGAGCCATTCTCAGCTCTATACCACAAAGTTTCTCATTATGTCCTCCCCATATTGTAGTAATGTAGGTGGCTTGATCTTCAAAGAAAACATTTGGGTGTAGATAGTTGAGTTGTAGCCACACTGAGCAGTATTTCTAAGAATCCAATTCTCACCCTACTATATGCCTTCTTTTATATCTTCTCCCCTTCTCTTCATTGCTATTATTGTAAGGTAAACTGGGGTACAGACCTAAGTGGCTTCCAATATCAATAAAAATGTTAAAATATACTACCTGCCTGTGATCCCAGCTGGTTGGGGCACTGAGGTGGGAAAATTGCTTGAGCCCAGGAGTTCAAGGTTGCAGTGAACCATGATTGTACCACTGCACTCAAGCCTAGGTGATAGAGCAAGACCTTGTCTCTAAAATACATACACACACACACACACACACACAGTATTTGTACCTAATACTCTAATTTGACAACTACCAATAGTAAAGTTGGGGAATGACACATAGGAACAAGTTTTAGAGAAGCAGTGACTCTGAGGAAGTCATACTAATGACTAGATGGTTGACACCATGAGGTTCTTCCTCCTGGAAGACTGGAAACGGGCACATGACTTGCCAACTAAATAAAGGTTTGTTGGGCACCATCATTTTTACTGGGGACCCATGAAAAAAGCTATACATCTAAGCCAGACAACTTTGCTTCATGTTACTGTTGATTCATCTTTTATTATATCAAAGTCTCTATAAAATCCCCTTTAAATGTTCCAGTCCAGGATCAGCTAGATAAAGCCCTCGGACCAAAGTGAGAAAATGAGGGAAGGGAGGCAGTGGTGGAAGTTCTGAGCTCAATGTCTGCATGTATAACTTGGGCAACTATCTCAGTGACTAAATTCTTTAACTCAGCTCTAACTTCTGCTTCAACTTA
Source organism: Macaca mulatta (assembly GCF_049350105.2). Classification (NCBI taxonomy): domain Eukaryota; kingdom Metazoa; phylum Chordata; class Mammalia; order Primates; family Cercopithecidae; genus Macaca; species Macaca mulatta. The sequence continues at coordinate 175,408,830 of NC_133409.1, forward strand.
GGTAACTGCCCCTAAGAAGTCAAACAACTTCCAAGCATTGCAAAATTTACCTTCTATTCTCTCTCTTGCTTATAAGACAAACATCATCTAGTGTTTTAGTTAATTGTTTTAATTAAAGAAATGCACAGAAAACATACTTGAAGTGCTGTTTCATTCTAACGAGATCGGGTGCGTTCAGGGTGGTATGGACGTAGATGAAGTGCTGTTTCATTCTAATGTAAGTAGAATGAAAGTGCAAAGTAAAGTTATTTGAAAAAACTATATAATTTCTTCTTAAAAGACAGAGAATGGGCCGGGCGCAGTGGCTCACGCCTGTAATCCCAGCACTTTGGGAGGCCAAGGCAGGTGATCACGAGATCAGGAGATCAAGACCATCCTGGTGAACACGGTGAAACCCCGTCTCTACTAAAAATACAAAAAAATTAGCTGGGCGTGGTGGCGGGCACCTGTATTCCCAGCTACTTGGGAGGCTGAGGCAGGAGAATGGCATGAACCCAGGAGGCGGTGGAGCTTGCAGTGAGCGGAGATCGCGCCACTGCACTCCAGCCTGGGCGACAGAGTGAGACTCCGTCTCAAAAAAAAAAAAAAGGAAAGAAAAGACAGAGAATGGTATATTCTTTGCTACCCCAAATGTTTAGTTTTGGAATCACAGAAAACAGATTATAAATACTGAACTAAGTCACTGGAGTTGATGAAGAACATTAGCAAATTTATCTCCAACAATCAAGAAGAACCTGACCCCAGATGCCAAGTAGATAAAGAAATTTTTGACTTGGGAAGCGAGCAAGGGATAGGGTAACAGAGTCAGAGAGCTGACCTTGCCACATTCCTACAACTGGGGACATGAACCTGGTCCCTTGATTACTTGACAACAGGCAGGCAGACACAGACTAATGAGCCCATCTTCCTCCTATTTTAATCACTAGGAGATAATCCACAAACATTTTTACATTACAATAAACAGGGATATATTATGGATAAAAATCAAAATCTGCTTGATGCTTTGAGAGCACATGGGAGATTATTTTTTAAATCCCAAGCTCATGGGGAACACCATGGGTGTTCTGCATCTTTCCAGAATCAAAGTTTGGTCTCCACAGCCATTCAGGGCCACTTCAGCAGCTCTGAGACCCTCAACATTCACTACCAAGGTCATCATCCTTGGAGCAAGGGAGAGAGAACTTATATGTCCTAGAGATCTCCAGCTTAGCCTAAAGTCCACAAGTTTGTTAACACCTTGTGCCTTATCTCAAACATTCATGTTAATTTCCATTATATTCCTCCATATAGCTGCTATGGTTTGAAGGTGTCCCCCCAAAGTTCCTGTGTTGGAAACTGAATCCCCAACGCAACACTGTTGAGAGGTAGGACCTTTAAGAGGTGATAAGGTCACGAGGGATCTGCCCTCATGAATGGATTAATGCCATTATTGTGGGAGTAGGTTAGTGAACTCAGGAGTAGATTCTTGATAAAAGAGTAAGTTCAGCTCCCTTCCTCTGTTTCTCCTTTGAGTACTCTCTTGCCATTCCACCTTCTGCCATGAAATAACGCAACAAGAAGGCCCTCATCAGATGCCAAGCAGACGATGGTGCCATGCCCTTGAACATCCCAGCCTCCAGAATTGTAAGTCAAACAATTTTCTTTTCTTTATAATTGCCAAGCCTGTGGCATTCTGTTACAGCAACAAAAAAGGAACTAAGGCAATATGCATGTTTGTTTCAATAAGGAAAGAACACTGAGGGTCCAGGAAAATGTACTGCGTTGATCTTTTTTTTTTTTTGATGGAGTCTCACTCTGTCACCCAGGCTGGAGTGCAGTGGCACGATCTGGGCTCACCGCAACCTCCGCCTCTTGGGTTCAAAAGAGGCTTCAAGCTCTTTAGTAGCTGGGACTAAGGAATGTGCCACCACGCCTAGCTAATTTTTGTTTTGAAACAGAGTCTCCCTCTGTCACCCAGGCTGGAGTGCAATGGCACGATCTCAGCTCACTGCAACCTCTGCCTCCCAGGGGTTCAAGCAATTCTCCTGCCTCAGCCTTCTGAGTATCTGGGATTACAGGTGCCCGGCACCATGCCCAGCTACTTTTTGTATTTTTAGTAGAGACAGGGCTTCAACATGTTGGTCAGGATGGTTTCAAACACCTGATCTCAAGTGATCCACCCTCCTCAGCCTCCCAAAGTGTTGGGATTACAGGTGTGAGCCACCACACCAAGGCTAATTTTTCTATTTTTGGTAGAGATGGGGTTTCGCTGTGTTGGCCAGGCTGGTCTCAAACTCCTGACCTCAGGTGATCCGCCTGCCTCAGCCTCCCAAAGTGCTAGAATTACAGGTGTGAGCCACCACGCCCTGCCAAATGTACTATGTTGATCCCTTATGCCTTAGGAACCTCCCAAGGATATGTTCCCATGTGGCAGCAGGTGGAAAGAACCCTAGACTGGAAGTTGGAAGATCTGGGGTCTATCCCAGTTCCTACTACTAGCCAGCTGTGGACCTTAGGCCAGTCACTACCTCTTTGGACCTGATAAGCCCCAAATCTCTACCACTTCCAGAGTCATATAATTAGACTGACACATTCAATGCTTCTTCTCTTTTTTTTTTTTTATTATACTGTAAGTTCTAGGGTACATGTGCATAACACGCAGGTTTGTTACATATGTATACTTGTGCCATGTTGGTGTGCTGCACCCATCAACTTGTCAGCACCCATCAACTTGTTCTTTACATCAAGTATAACTCCCAATGCAATCCCTTCCCCCTCCCCATAATAGGACCCGGTGTGTGATGTTCCCCTTCCCAAGTCCAAGTGATCTCATTGTTCAATTTCCACCTATGAGAACATGCGGTGTTTGGTTTTCTGTTCCTGTGACAGTTTGCTGAGACATTCAATGCTTCTTAGTGTCCCTCTCTCCTGCCCAAATTCTGAGAGTAACTGGCACTGACTTATTGCGCATATTTTGCTCCTTCTCTCTAGTTTTTATAACCCTAGAGCTATTGTTACGGGAGAAGGTGAGGGGCAGACTCCCACCTTATGATGGGAGAGATGGAAAGGAAGGTGGAGATTTCGGGTTTTGCTGTTGCAAAACATGTCTGTTGCCATAAAGTCTTTCATCCAAAGAGTTCAAACCATTTAACGACATGGCTTCTAAGCTTTTCTAAAAGTCGAAATTTATTTCAAAGTAAAAAGTTTTTAAAAAGTAAAATAATAATGGAGGAAGGAGGAGAGGAGGGAGAGGGGAAGGGGAGATCCTCACAGGAGCACCAATGCCCTGCTCGCTTTGCGATCCAAGCAGGGAGAACATTTGGGCACCACCATGCAGCAGCATCTGTATTAGTCAGGGTTCAGTAGCAGATAAAACCCAACCTAGCAACTTGAAGCAAAATGAATCTTAATTTAGGCAATTAGGTGGCTACGAGATCAGAAGAAGGGCTGAAAGGGCAGACTCTAGGCTGGTCCTCCAGTTATAATGCTTAGAACCATTCAGGAACTGGCCTGCCAAAGGAATTGTTACCTGTACCCTCTGGAAGGCACTCCCCAGCACTGGTCCCAGAACCACACAGGGCACAACCAGGGAAATAGGCAGCCACTGCTGGACCTATTGGCCCCAGAGCCTCACTGGGCTTGCAAGATTAGCACCAACGAGTAAAAGCACCTGCCTCTCTCCGCCCCCAAGTTGGTTCCAACTTCAAATCTTCCACTAGTACATCTGATTGGGGAAATGCAAATCGAATCCAGAGCTGGGGCTGGCTGTGGCGGGGCATGGGGGATGGAGTTGTTAGCTCGCCACCTCTGCAGCACAGCAAGGCACACCAGGCCTACTGCACGTGCTGCCTCCAGCGACCAGAGGAAGTTCTGTCCACAAGGCAAACACCTTGGCAGGCAGGGAGCAGGAGCTCCAGTCTCCTTCTGAATCACCCTCATTCTACAGAATCCCAGGGCAAGCCCAAGAAGCCCTCTTCCCAGACACCCCAGCCTCCACAGAAATGACGGGCACAGCAGCAGTGTGCTGCTCAACTGAGGACTGAAGGCCGGATGCCCATCTACCCCACTTCCTGCCCAGGGGAAGGCTGGTGACAGCACTAGCAAGCACTCTCTCCATGTCCTCTGGCCACGCCCACACCCTTCCAGAGACACGCCCCTCCCTGATATTGTTTTTGAGACAGATCCTCCTCTACTCTCCCTTTCCAGAACTCCTGGGAACCATCATTCTTCCTTCCTTTAGCTGGATTCCTGCCCCAGCCGCCAGGGAAGTAGGTAGCTCTGCTGTGATGGAAAGAATGCTGGAATTCCAGTCAAAAGGAATGGGTTTAAATCCCAGCTGGGCCATTGACAGCTGAATGAATCTACATGAGGTTTTTTAGCACACTGAGCTTTAGTTTTCTGCCATGTGCCCTGTTGATTCTAGTACCACCCAGGGATGTTACAGGATGAAATGAGAGGAGATGCCCTAGAGTGCCTGGTGGACCAGGTTCATGACAAGCACTCAAATATCCCTGCATCCTTTGACGGGGTCTTGTTGGCTGCTTGTTGCTTTCTCCCAGCCCCTCTTACTTGGTGATGCCCAGTGACCACCCTGACATCAACTGCCTCCCTCTCTGGGCTTCTGATTGCCTGCTACTGAGCAATGGCCCAGCTCACAGTCCCTTCTGAGGGCCTCTTTTGAGCCTGGTGGTTTTCAACTACGGTGAGTCATAACCAGGTGGAATAAAACACTGGAGTTTGCAAAAGACTTACTTTTTTTTTTTTTTTTTTTTTTTTAAGAAATGAGATGAATTCAAGGCTGATTCTGTGTTAGCACCAGTCTTACTCACCTACTTGCATTTTGCTATGCTTTCGTTTTTTGTGTGTTTTGTTTTTTTTTGAGACGAAGTCTTGCTCTGTCTCCCAGGCTGGAGTGCAGTGGTGGAATTTCAGCTCATTGCAACCTCAGACTCCCGGGTTCCAGAGTTTCTCTTGCCTCAACCTCCCGATTAGCTGGGATTACAGGTGCCTGCCACCACATCTGGCCTATTTTTTGTATTTTTAGTAGAGATGGGGTTTCACCATGTTGGCCAGGCTGGTCTGGAACTCCTGACCCCAGGTGATCTGCCCGCTTTGGCCTCCCAAAGTGCTGGGATACAGGTGTGAGCCACCGCACTCAGCCTGCTATGCTCTCTTGGGTGGAAGGTAGAGAGCTGGAATGAGAGCAAGCAAGCTGAGAATTTTCTCTGCCCCCAGGCTGAGGGAGCCACCCAAATCCTGCAGTGGATTGAGCACCATGTGTCTCTCTTCATCAAAAAACACCTTGTTCTAGCCTCTAAGACCCATTCCGTGAAGTCCAGGTGCCACTGCTAACTGCAGTCCACTCCCACCTTGGCCCAGGACTCTACCTCCTCCAACAGGTGAGGCTGGAATGACCACGTCTCCCTGGAAATAACAGAGGTGATGTTCAAAGATGTTGGGGGCTCCCAGCCCTTTCATACATTCCCAAGGAACAACGACCAACTGGATAAAATGCCATTATCTAAAAACTCCAAACAGCCTAGGAAAACAGTATCGCCCAGAAGAGAAAGAAATGAAGGGGAGAACCTGTCCCATTAACCCTAGCCTACACAAGATGACCAAAAGTCAGGTAGTAAATGCGTGGAAATCCCAAGCAATCTAGTGAACTGCTTCTGAAAAGGTCCCATGAATATAGTTCAGTTAAACTAGAAGGCTTCCCTTAGAATATTTAAATGTTTAACTCCTATGCTTAAATTTAACCATTGTTCAAATGTCTCTTTATTGCTATTCCTTTTAAAACTTTTGGATGCTTTTTCCGAAAGAAAATACACTGAATGGAAACAGAGCTGCTGTGCACATTCTGCTATTGTATGAGTCATTTGCATATCCTTTCTGAGCCTATGTTTACGCATGATGTAGATTGGCTTACTCATCCCTTCCCCTATTTCTGATCTGGTCTGTAGGATACTCTCCACAGTGACCTCTGCCTTCCAGTCTCTCCCTAGAACCCTGCCTAACCACCTTCACTAGGAAAATGCACCATGGCGAATAAACACTTAACAACAGGTCTTCTCTGCTCTTCCGGCCCTTCCCTAATTCCTTTTGGAACATGGGAACTCATCTGGCTTTGCCTAAAATGGCGTAATCTACAGAACTAGTTCTCCTGGGCTGTATACATGTGTGTACATGGAGATGAAGGGCAGAGGGAGGGTCACACTGGGGTGTTAGGTGCACCATTCGGGAGCAGGTACAAGAAACAGCACCACAGAAACAGCATCAGGCATCAGTTGGGCAAAATTTCATAACAGAGCATCTGCTACGTTCATCTAAGCATTTTTCTTCTGCCATTTTCCTGATTGTTAACGGCACACAGGGCCCTTGGAGGGCCTTGGAAGAGTCCCCTCCAAGACTCTGGAAATAAGAGAAAATTGCCTTCAGAAAACTGCATTTTAAAATCAACCCATAATGAATTCAATTAAGACAAATTAAACCACCACAAGGAGATAGAGTGGTTCCCAGGCCTGTCAATCAGATCAAATGTTCAGTAAAATAGCTAAAGAAGAAATGTGAGAATGGGAACACCAACTAGGGAAGGGGAATCTGTCACCTGCCAGCCATGGGACCTTAGATAGAAGGGTCCAGAGACAAAGACAGGACACGTTCTCCCCAAGCAGTGTCCAGAGGGAGAGGAGACTTAGCCTCATGGATTCTGAGAAGAAATCCAAATTTTGGAAGTCTCATTGCTTCTTGCATCCTGGTTCTGGTTTTGCCTAACCAGTTCTTGGTTATAATTTTAGCCCCGTGGCACTGGCCCGGAGGGAGAGGACGCACTGGCAGAAAGGCATGGTGCTCGGTCCCATTGGCAGTTGTCATCCTCATTGTAAATCAACAAACTGGCACTGAGTTTGGGAGTTGGCTTGCTTTGGCCCCATCTACAGGGAGAGAATGTTCTGGCTGTTTGACTAGAGTGGTCTGGTCCCCTCAGTCCTTACAATTTCATCATAAATAAATTCATTACTGACAGATTGGGCTGTGGGCCTTTAAGGCAGGCTCTAAAGTCACCAAGGAAAAGATCCCAACAGGTACAGTTCTGTATGTGAGAAAGACAAGTAACGAACAGGACCATGCCTTCACTGTGAACAATGACAAGACAATACAGGGTGTCTCATTAACTGGAGGTCACTCTGTTGGCTGAGGACCTGGATGAGTTTGGTTATCCACATTGAGAGCAGAGTGGTCTGTAAAATAGAGGGAGGGGAGTGTGGGGTTCCCAGGGGTGACCCTAAGAGGGTGAGGCATGACAGCTAAAAAGTGTTTTTTTGAGACAGAGTCTCGCTCTGTCGCCCAGGCTGGAGTGCCATGGTGCAGTCTCGGCTCACTCCAACCTCCACCTCCCAGATTCAAGCAATTCTCTCTGCCTCAGCCTCCCAAGTAGCTGGGATTACAGGCACCCACCACCAAGCCCAGCTAATGTTTGTATTTTTAGTAGAGACAGGGTTTCGCCATGTTGGCCAGGCTGGTCTCGAACTCCTGACCTCAGGTGATCCACCCGCCTCGGCCTCCCAAAGCGCTGGGATTACAGGCATGAGCCACCGCGTCTGACCTAAAAGGACTTGAGGAAAGTAACGACTGGTGTGCAGTTTTGGGTTTCTGCTGTACAGCCTGCCCTCCACCACTCTCTGTGGAACGCCCCTCCATGCCCTGCCAAAGTCTTCGGTAGAATGCTGCTGAGAGGCCAGCAAACATGACGACAAAACCTCAACACAGGCTGTGGGGCCAAGATGCCTGGGCTCAATGTCCGCTCCACCACACACTTACTGAATAATCTAGGAAAATGTTATGTAACTTCTCTGCCTCAGTTTCCTCATCTGCAAAGTGGGGATGACAGCAGTTACCTGATGTGGGTGCTATATACATATGGTATTATTATGAGGGTTTTGTGTGAAGGAGGGGTGATTTCACACCTGGGTCAACTCAGTGCAGAACTGTGGGCACAGCAGCAGACACACCACGGCAGAGGCCAGTGGAGTCCCACAAACCCAACTTAGCAGATGTTCTGAGGACATGGACTGGAGATTCAATGCAATCAGCTTAAGGAGCTGGACAAGCCCAGCTGACATCTGGATTCCAGTAACAGTAAGTAACGTTTATCACACATTTACTATGTGTCAGGTACACATCTGTTTTTCTGCAGCAGCTTAACTGGGTGACCAGTATGATTTTAAGCAGAATTAAATTCAAGAGAGACGAGGAGGTAAAAAATAAAAATCAGAGCAGAAAGAGAATCTCAGTCTCATTTCTGTTATGCAAAAACACAGAGTCTACTCAGTTATACCCAGTCTTGAATTTCCAACGAGCCAAAGAATTGACAATGATCTCAAATAATACCACTCAGTTCCTAAGAATGCTGAAACTTAATGACTCTCAATGCTGGCAGAATGTTTACAAAATCCTGATGCCCAGGCCCCACCTACAGAGATGGATTCACTCAATAAGGGAGGCCTGGGCACCAAGATTCTTAATGCTCCACAGAGATTGTAATGCAAGGCAAGGTTAGGAGTCACTGCTGTGATGAATTTCAAATAATAGGGATCACCTGGTATAACTGCTGACTGCACAGATTTCCCCAGCCCCCTTCCCTAGAACTTCTGAGTTAGTAAATCTGGAAAGGAGCTCAGGAAGCCTTACGGGCACCCCAGGTGATGTACAGAATCAAAAAGCTTCAGAAAACAAGGAGCACTTTTAGGACAGGGTGTGGGTAATACGATAAAACCAATAGGGATGTTAAATTGACAGCAATGGCTCCAAGTACACACATTCACATCCATTAATCCAGAATCCCTCCCTCTGAGGTTTTGTTCCAGTCCCAACCTATGTCTAGGACTCAGATGAAGACAAAGCGTGAAAAAAATTCCCAGTTCCGAGACTATGCAATCTTTACCGAGTAGGTCACAAGGCCCAGAGACAGAACCAATTGTTACATGTGGTTCCAGTCATTCCTTAAGGGATTTTTCTTTCACTATTATTTGAACCAAACCACCAGGACCTAGTAGTTAACAATGATGTAAGCTGTAGTCACATCACTGAAGAAGCATTTAGATATCAATTCTCTTGAAAGTATGTTCAACCGCTTAAAAACAGGATGTGGCTTATTTTCCTATTTAAATAAATCTTATACTGTATTATTTAAACTGCTCCGCAGCATTTTTTTTAAAAAAGGAAAAAGGCAGTTTCCAAGCTCCCTCTTGAAGTTTACAAGTGGTTATATAACCGTGATACGAAAACCCGACAAGCAGCATTTAAAAAGGGGGTGGAGGGATGTCAGAGGAGGGGACATAGGCAACCTCATTTGACTACATCCAAAGATGCTAAAATAGTAGTCTATTAAAATAATCATATATGATGACTAAGGGTTTATTGATGCAAGAATGATTCAACATTAGAAAATCTGTTTACACAAGTCACTGGTTTTCAAGGATGCCTGTTGTCATTATGATCTATTTGACAAGGTCCTAGACAGTGAAAGACAAGAGTTATGAATAATGGAAAGAAAAACTATCTGCATTTGCAAATATGCGCTAGGACTCAAAAATTCAAGATCAACCTCTTTGCATCATAGACTGTCTTGTTTGACTTTTAAAAGTAATTGTGAAATTACAATTTACACATTGTAACAAGAATTGTTTTTCTAAACGGTTTCTTCCCCCTGAAATTCCAAAACCCTAAGGCAACTACCATAAGGGTTTTTCCATGCTTGATTTACCCGTGATCCTTCCAGTTAAGTCTTTCAAGTTTTAAATCCAAAGGCCAGAAAATGCTGAAAAACAAAAACCCTGCAGAGGTCTTGTTAACAAGGGTGTAAGGTCAAATACACCTGTGCAGAACTTGACCCCCACTCAATGCATCTGATGCAAAAGTCAGGCGACAGCAAACTCTGCTGCGTGCTAGAATCACCTGGGGAGCTTTTTAAACGTGCTGATGCCAAGCTCCCACCCCCTAGGCATCCTGATTTGGATGGGGTGCAACCTGGGCATCAGGCTTTTAAAAACTCTCCAGGTGATTCTAACATAAAGTTTGGGAGCCACTAGCGGAAACAATTCTCAGGTTGCTCATCATTCCGGCAAGTCTGGGCTCTGAAGAGCTGATCAGTGCAGTTCCGCTTTGTCCTTCTCAACAGCTAGCTCAATTCCCCTACCTTTAGCCAGTCTCATTTAGAAATTACCTGGGACATTTGCAAAACTTGTTTGGTTTGGGTTTTGTTTTTCCTACCTGCATTAGCATATTAACACGTCACATACGCAATGAATATGTTTAGTTTTGGGGAGAAGTGTATATTCCTTTTGAACTGTTGTATCTAGTCAGTACAGTAAAGCTGTTATGCAATATTTATTGACTGCAATATATCATTTCTGGCACTGGAAGTAACAGCAATTGGTTAAGGTTCAGTCTCTGGCCTCTTGGTTTTATAGTTTATAAAGTGGTAGAAAAGGACACAAATAACTATAATATATGAGAGATCATGGTAAGCTGTGATGAGCACAAGAAAGCCACAAAGTATTAGAGGAATTCAAGAGAGGGAGAAATATTCCTTTACCGCTCAAAATAATGAGGCAGGATTAAATCGGCACTCTTAGAAAGCTGTTGAAATAAACAGAAACCCCTCACATCCCTGTGAGACTGGGCAGAAGTGACAAAAAGATGCCAGGCTGGGTGGAATGACTTTTTTCAGAGGAACCACTACTAGAATCAGTAAGAACGGGGGGAAAAGAATGGTGAGCACATACGTTGAGGAAGCTGAGGTGAGGCCATTTCGAGGCTCGAGACCCATGCTCAGAAGCAGGTGGCAAATACCAGAAGACAGCCTTGGGACATAGATGCAAAGAGACCAGAACCCATGGCCTGGAAACACCCAGAGGACCCAGCTCTGCCCAGGGCCGAACAGAGACGCAAACTTACCAGAGTAGAAACCTCCATAGGAACCAACGCCAGGGAAACCCCGAATCCTAAGTGACGAATTGCTGGAGGCTCAGCGTGGACAAGTCTGAGAGTGAAAAACTCCAGGGCACCCAGTCATGGGAGGGGCATGCTTTCACAGGTTTTACTTCCAAGAGCTGGACCAGGTCCTCAGAGTCAATGTGGGAGAAAAATCCTTTCATACTTCACAACGGGAGAGGAAAAGGAATGGTTTGCAACATGACAGAATGCTCCGTTCTTCTTAACAAGGCCTGCCCACAGGAGAAACTAATAAACCGGAGCCCAAACCACCTGGGTGAAGGGACATGCGCACTTCCTGCCTGCTCTTGCCTCCCCGGAAGAGAAGGAAAATACTTACCTCCAGCCATCCTGTCCCACCCAAGACCCACTGAGCATGAGCTGTTATGCAACATTTATTGACTGTAATATATCATTTCTGGCACTGGAAGTAACAGCAGTTGGTTAGGGTTCAGTCTCTGGCACAGGCTCATTAAAGAAAAAACCTGAGCCCAGGGCACAGGCTCATTAAAGAGGCCCAGACCTAATCATAGACCACAGAGGGCTTCCCCTCCCCAACACATTACCTCCACTTGACCAAAGGCCTAGCTACAGCCATTCCTTTCACCGAGGACATCATGTCCAGCTCTCAACAAAAATTACAAGGCACACTAAAAGCAAAAAACACAAGAGACAGAACAAGCACCAAAAGCAGACTCAGATGTAGTGGGGCTGTTGGAATGATCAAATCAGGAAATTAAAATAAGTAGGACTAAATAAGTAGGAAATTAAAATAAGCAGGTACAAAAGATTTGCCAACTGGTTCCTGGATAAGAAATTATCTCTGGCTTGAATGAGCTCACAGTATGAAATCTTCACCCTAAGATAAATACAAAACGTTACAGATTTGTATCTGGAGAAAAACAGCTGAGAACTAGGCTTCCTGAAAAGCTTGATGCTCCCCCCGCACCTCCACAACCTACTGCATTCCGCATTCAAATCTCTGTGGTGGGGCTCAGACCTACACTTTACAAAACACCTGAGGTGCTCCGATGATCATGCAGGGTGAGAATACTGCTCTATGCCAAAAGAAACTCAAAGAGACCAATCCAGAGACACACATTCTAACTGTACCAACAGAAATGAACGACTTCATTGGAAGACTGTTGCTATCTTTTATAAAAAGCACAATAAGCATAAAACATCTTAAAAATGTTACACTATTCCATATCCATTTGATTTATACCTTACTGGGCCAATCCTAAGTCTGAAGGTATTTGATGCTTTTTTATTTTGTTTGACTTTTTAAAAAATAGTCTTTGAAATGGAGCAATAAATTCACCAATAGGATAGGGATGATAGCTAAAATGTCTTCACATGTACCATGAAGACATAAAAGATATGCCTTCAAAATATATAACTGATTTTATTTAATTATGTAGGCTATTCTTTAAAACAAGTCTACACTTAGGAGCAAGGAAATAGTCTATGAATTATATACCTTCTAATTAGTGAATTCTTTTTATTTATTTTATTTTTTATGAGACAAGATCTCACTCTGTTGCCCAGGCTGGAGTGCAGTGGTGCGATCTTGGCTCACTGCAGCCTTGATCTTCCAGGCTCAAGTGATTCTCCTGCCTTAGCCTCCCAAGTAGCTAGGACTACAGGTGTGCACCACCACATCTGACTAATTTTTTTAAAACATTTTTTGTAGAGACAGGGTCCCACTATGTTGCCCAGGCTGGTTTTCAAACTCCTGGTCTCAAGCAATCCTTCCACTTCAGCCTCCCAAAATGTTGGGTTTACAGGTGTGAGGCACCACACCCAGCCTAGTGATGTATTTTAATCCACTTTATTTAGCTCATTATTAGAGGTAGATTGCAAAGCCACTCAGAAAATCAGAAGACAAGATACAGTCCTCAACATTCATAGGATCTTTCTTCCATCTGCCAAATAAAAAACAAACAAACAAAAAACAACCAGAAGCACACACTAAATGCAGAAAGAATCTCCCATTTAAAAATTGTGAGTCATTGTAAAGACATTACGTTTATTGTGGCCAATGGAAAAATGCCATTTCCCCACCCCTCAAAAAAAGACGTCCTCATCCTAATCCCTGGAAGCTGTGACTATGTTCCAGGAATGCTTAAGGTAAGAATTTTGAGATGAAGAAAGGATCCTGAATTATCCAGATGGGCCCAAAAAGGGAACACGGGAGGCAGGAGAGTCAGAGAAGGAAATGTGGTGATGGAAGTGGGAGTAACCGAGAGAAATCTGAACTTGAAGGAGGGTGTCACAAGCCAAGGAATGCAAGCGGTTCCTAGGAACTGGAAACAGCCAGGAAATTGATTCTCCCCTAGAGCCTCCAGAAAGAACACAGCCCTGCCAGCACCTTGATCTTAATCCAGTGAGGCTCATGCCGGACCTCTGCTCTACAGAGCTGTGCGAGAGTAACTGCGCATTGTTGTAAGCCACTAGGTTTGTGGTAATTCATGACAGCAGCCACAGGAAACATGCTTGCCGTCTAGCAGCATGTGCTAAAAGAGGGTCAAGCCCATGAGTGATAATCAGAGGCTAAAAGAGGGTCAAGCCCATGAGTGATAATCAGAGGAGGACTCGGGGTGGTCCCTCCCCCTGGGAGATGATGCTGCTGACATGGTGAGAAATGTACCTTGGTTAATGTGTGTTCTTGATGCACTTACACACCCCTTATTAATATCAGGTGTGGTCACGGGGCAAGGTAACCTAACTGCACTAAGCAATAATTGACCCAGCTTTGTATTGCTTTGTTTTTGAGGGGAGTCTTTTTTTCTTTACCTGTACTGCTGAGAGTTGCTCCAATTATTAGATTATTACATTATTACATTGTCCCTCCTACAATCCTGAGGCAGCAAATAAAATAATAAATGTGGTCAAACTGGGGTTTCCCCCTCTCTGGGAAACTAATTTAAACTTTTGGGGGAATAAATCCACAATCCTGGGCTCATTAGCATCCCTGCACCAGCCAACTCACCCAACCAATCAGAAGGCAGAAGTATCAACCAATCATGGGGAAACTCGAGGCCTACAAGTCTCGGGAATGGTCCATGCCTGGGCAGTGATTTATTGAACACGACACTGCAAGTGGGAGCAGGGAGGAATACAACTGCAAATAAGCCAGAGTTCAAACTTACGACCAGTCTCCCACTATCAAGAAAAAATTTGGCCAGGAAGTCAATGAATTACCTGCACCCCGTAAGTATTTAGTAAATGTCTACTATATAAATGAAGGCATGAAGGAAACCCTCAAGCCATCAACTGCCAAGCCAAGAAGATCTCCATGCATAGAGTAAATCCCTCCTTGACTCACTCCCCTACTCTCCCTTGGGCCTCCTCCTGCATCAGCTACTGCTGAGGGACCTGCACTTCCGGCAATAAAAATGTGAAGGGCAGCCGGGCGTGGGGGCTCATACCTGTGTCCCAGCTACTCCAGAGGCTGAGATGGGAAGATGTCTTGAGTCCAACAGTTTGAATCCAGCATGGGCAACATAGTGAGACCCTGCCTCTAAAAAAATTTTTTTAATAAAAAGAATCGGGGACTCGGAGGCAACCAAAAGCCGGAGGTCCATCATGGTGCAGAAATCTGACCTCCATATGACACCATCAGAACGAACATCTGATGTGCAAATGGCAGGTCCATCGCAATAGCACGTTCTCTACACAATATAGATACTACCTAAGTTTTAGCTGTAGAGAGTGAAAAGAGACAGGAGTGAGGCCTAAGACTTCATCTTAGCAGTAATTGATATAAATTAGCAGTAATTTATATAAATACAAGCTGCTGGACCCATGAGTTTCCAATGTCTTTTACTCCAAGTTGCAGATTATTTTAAAATTAGTCGAGAAAAAGATACAAGTTCCCTTCCACCACCTCCAGAAAAAGGCAGCCAAGGTCTTGTATGTTAAACAAAGGTTTCATTTGAGGAAAGCAGATGAAATTTCAGAATCCTCTTCCCTCCCAACCTTCCCACACTCATCATTCTCCATGCTCCACCAGCCTCAGCTGAAAACACAGAATGGCCTCTCCTGGAATACGGAGGAGACACACGGTCCCAGCCCTGCTGCGCCCCGCCTGCTCCTCCCAAGCCCTGGAACAACTCTCCCCTGCTGCGCTCTCACTGGCAGGGCATGGCTGTTTTTTCACCATTTCTGAAGACAGATCCTTCACTCAACAGCTGTGTTTGTTTACAGACCTAGAAATGAACGCAGGACACATACGCTTGATCCAACAGAGTTTTTCTTTTGGCATTTTCCCCTCTAGACTACACAATATATTGGTCCTTGTAGTCCAATTATAACTTGCCATCGGTGTGAGCCAAGAGGGTGGGTAGAGAGAAGGAGGGCAAACTTGTATTATTGTATTAAATAATAAACTTGTATTATTTGCTCCACATTCTATAGACAGATTTTTTTTCTTTTTTTCTTTTTTTTTCTTTCCTTTTAGCGGGGCCAAGGACCACACCTGAATTCACCATCTGAGCCTGCCATTTCCTTAAAATGGAGGGACAGTGTCCCCACTTCTCAGAGGGGTCAGCCCAGTAAATAGCCCAGTGGAATCCATCAGAGGTTCTGCCCAGCCGTGATAGGACAAACCTGAATGTCAACACCCACAAACCACACTTTCATATCTGGCAAATTGTCCCCTGTAGCAAATAGCTTTTAGCATGAAACCCGCCAGCCTCTTTCTTTTTAATTGGTGTTTTAAAAGAACAGGATAAAAGGCTAGGACATAAACGGCAATGGGATGTTTTCTTGAAGTTTTCCTGTTTAGAAAAACACTTTTTCTTCTTGTTTTGTTTTTGGTGTCTTTTTATTCCCATAAGAGTGCCTCCCCATAACTTTTAAAGTAAGAGGATCATCATTCTGTAAGAACACAGAATTTTACCAAGACTTTTTACATGAGTACTTACAGGCCTCTTGTTTCAAAGTAAAGGGGTATCTTGTGCTTTCGTTTCTTTGAGTTCTCTTTTATATTATTCCTCCCCTGGGGTTGGCTGCAGACAGTGGAGGCTGAAAACACTGGAGAACTTTCTCCAAGTTCTAAACTCACTTCTGAGATGCATGCTTTGTACTTTAAAACACGGGTTTCTAAAAGCTAACCTATTTACCAAGACTTGCAGAATTCATAGGAGTATCTGTAAAGAAGAGTGTGAGGATGCAAAGGCGCATAGGAGTTTAGAGGTCAGGTGTAAAGCTGGGCCCCTGCCGCACGGCCACATTTTATGGGCTGGGGCTACATCTCACAGTCGTTAAGAGGCTTCTCCTCCAGACTCCCAGGATACCGTCATTGCAAAACGGACTTCAGCTGGCTGCACATCTGCATCGCCCGGCAGCTTAAACATCAAGCCAACTATTAAGATCCCCTCTAGCAACATACTCCTATCCCCTGGAGAAGAACTGCGAGAATATGGATAGAAAAACAATGTGTTGATAAGACATATTATGGCCACTGGAAAAACACTTAAAATGTTTGGAGACACACTCAGACATGCACACTGAGTTGCATCTTTTTACTAAATCAGAATATAAGCATTGTTACAGATGCAATCATGTTCAGAGCTAGAAAGAATATTTAGTAAGCTGGGGATGAAGCTTATATTTCTATAGAATTTATTTGCTGTTTTATTCAGCTAGCACTTAGGACATATGTATATATGTTATATATATATATTTCTATAATGTCATAAACTCCAAGAGGGCAAGGCTGACTGCAAAAAAGTTTTGAATTCCCCCACGTCATGCCTTAGCAAAAGTCAGTCTATTGTGAAAGACTATTAAAGCAAACCTTCAAGATCATTAAAGCAGACCTTCAAGTGTCAACCCAGGAAGTCACTGGCTGAATTTGGATGTGTCCTTTGAAAAATAACATATAATAACTGCATTGACACTTGACCACTCACACTTTAATCAAGATACAACTCCTTCCTTTTAGGAAATCCAAGGTGGGCCAGGTGAGGTGGCTCAGACCTGTAATCCCAGCACTTTGGGAGGCTGAGGTAGGTGGATCATTTGAGGTCAGGAGTTCGAGACCAGCCTGGCCACCATGGTGAAACCCCATTTCTACTAAAAATACAAAAATTAGCCAGACATGGTGGTGGGTGCCTGTAATCCCATCTACTCGGGAGGCTGAGGCAGGAGAATTGCTTGAGCCCAGGAGGTGAAGGTTGCAGTGAGCTGAGATCATGCCACTGCACTCCAGCCTGGGCAACAGAGCCAGACTCCATCTCAAAAATAAATAAATAAATAAATAAATAAATAAATAAAATAAATCCAAGAGGAGTAACAAGAAGTGGCGGCAATGAGACGATAACAAATGACAAATGACAACTGAGCGATCAGAAAGTACAAAGAAAATGCTATGAAGACTTTGAGGAAAGGGAGTCTCTGAGTCTACTCTGAAGATGTCAACAAAGCTTTTTTGAAGGAGCCACCATTTAAGATGGGCCTTAAAGGTTGGCCAAGAGCAAGTAAAGAACAGCCAGTGCCAGCAGGTGCCTGAGATACTGACTAACACAGACAGGCAGTGCTGTGTCAGTGGCCACATCTGTGTCTTGTGTTGCGGCCAGTCCATCCTTCCATCCACCCCTGTTGGCTCCAGGGCTGCACTTGGTAATGCCCCAGCTGCACTGGAATTTTTCTATGCTATTAATTGATCACCCTGAGTCTATTACAGAATATTATGTGTCCTTCCCAATCTTACAAGAAGAGAAATGCACTTGGAATTCTATGTTAAAATAATATACTGTGCTCCTTCTGTCTACTGCCCAATTATATTATGCTGGAACACTCTACTGGAAAACTTACTATCATAACCAGCCAAGTGCTGAAGGGCATAATGTTTTGATTGTCAAACAGGTTGTACATGATGCAAATATATGACTTAAGAAGTGATTTCACAAACATTTTGGTAACAGTAATCTGACTCATAAGCTCCAACAGAGTCTCATAAAACAGCTGTGTGTATAAGTAATCCAAAGATAGTCTTGGAGAACTGTGACATAGAAAAGCATAAAATAAGAGAAAAAAGCTTGAATCTTGAAGAGGATATTGTATTGCATTGTAACGATAATGCCGAATATAAGGCAAAGGCCAAATTGACCCTCGTTCAAATAACATGTGCTACTGCCATTCAGATCTGCTGGAGTTGTTAATCCAGGGAGAAAGAACAACGTCTGCAATGGCTTATATTTTACAAAATTAACTGGAGACTTTCTACTCACTAATTACAGCACGAGGTGAAGAAAACTCACTTTGGAGGCCCCGCGTGATAACAACACTTATTTCACAGAGACGTTTGTGATGCATTCAAAACTTTCCTTTGACTTTTATTCACCAGACATCTACTTTTCACACGTTAAAACACTATGGTCTGGCCAGGCACAGTGGCTCATGCCTGTAATCCCAGCACTTTGGGAGGCCAAGGCGGGCAGATCACCTGAGGTCAGGAGTTTGAGACCAGCCTGGCCAACATGGCAAAACCCCGTCTCTACTAAAAATACAAAAATTAGCCGGGCGTGGTGGCAGGCATCTGTAATCCCAGTTACTTGGGAGGCTGAGGCAGGAGAATCACTTGAACCCGGGAGGCAAAGGTTGCAGAGAGCTGAGATTGCACCACTGCATTCCAGCCTAGGTGACAGAGTGAGACTCTGTCTCAAACAAACAAATAAATAAATAAATAAATAAAACTATGGTCCAAGAGAGTTAAACTACTTGCCCAAAGTCACCCAGAGCAGCAAAGTCAAGGTGGAGAGATGGTGTTCCTCGCTCTACTCTGATTTATTTACTTTAATTCACATGCGGACTGACAAAGATACTCAGGAAAAGGAACAAATAAATTATAATTTCATATTTCCTGTTTCAATTTCACTAGTCTATCATACCACCTCAAAAAATATATTTGAAGGCCAGGTACACTGGCTCATTCCTGCAATCCCAGCACTTTGGGAGACTGGGGTGGGAGGATTACTTGAAGTCAGGAGTTCAAGGCTACAGTAAGCTATAATCACTACACTCTAGCCTGGGTGACAGCGAGATCCTGTATCTTAAAAAAAAAAAAGTTAAAAAATAAAAATTAAGATGTGAAGTTCTGGTTTCTTAGATAAAATTGAGAAAGAGGCCAGGCATGGTGGCTCACGCCTATAATCCCAGCTCTTTGGGAGGCCGAGGTGGGCAGATCACCTGAGGTCAGGAGTTCCAGACCAGAGGTCAGGAGTTTGAGACTAGCCTGGCCAACATGGTGAAATGCCATCTCTACTAAAAATACAAAAATTAGCCAGGTATGGTGGCTGGCACCTGTAATCCCAGCTACTTGGGAGGCTGAGGTGGGAGAATTGCTTGAACCTGGGAGGCAGAGGCTGCACTGAACCGAGATTGCACCACTGCACTCCAGCCTGGGTGACAGAGCGAGACTCTGTCTCAAAAGAAAAAGAGGAAAAAAAAGAAAGAAATCAGTCTTTAATATTCACTTCCTTTTTTAAAAAAATTTTTATTTTATTTCACTTAAGCTTTTAAAATCTGATTTGTTTAGTCTCATGTGTTCATTACTTAAAACTCAAAGCAGGTTCAAGGCAAGAGTTTAGAGTTATAAGGGCTTTAAAGAGCATGTGTTTTGCTGATGAGGCAAAACTAGGGTCTGCAAAAGGTTAAGTGAATCGAAGGTCACCAGCGCATTAGAACCAGGACTAGAACCAAAGTGTTCTGAATTTCAGCAGCTGGGTGGTGGCTGAGGACCTCAAGGGAAAAAAAAGCTGAGTTCTAACTTTCAACAGCATTGCTTGCATTTTTTATCCACTCATGTGTGCAGAGGTCCCTTCCACCTAGAACTGCTCAAGGAACCATTTGGCAAGATTCTGTGGCAATGTATGACCTTCCTGGGGACACCAGGTTCCTGGTAAGATTACTAGTATCAAGCATACATACTTATACATGGTAATGAGGAACTTAAAGGATATGAAACTTCAAGAGTCATCTCCTGATTCACTGCATGTCAAATCCCAAAGACAGTAGCAAGACATTCTTTAAGGGAAGCCTTCCTTGTACCATGTAACCATTCAGGGGATCATTCAATGGCTGTCCTGAGCAGGCACTGTGCTGGACACTGAAGATATAAAGAAGAATAAGACAATCTCTGCTCTTAGGAGCTCTTGGTCTAGTGGGAAGCACAGATGAGTAAACAGACCACTCATGTTAGTCTTACATGAGGACCTGTATTCTCCCACGGCCGCACTGATTCCCCTTTAACCACAAATGCATCCGTGGACAAGGGAGCACACAGAGAAGGGGACAGTGGCTCCACCTCGTGTGCATGTGAGCATGTGGAAGGGGGTGGAGAGAGGGTGAAGGGGTTTGTGGTTGGGTCAGAGAAAAGACTGGATGCCAGAATTGCGAGGCACAGCTGGACCCAAGGGCTGCGTTTTTCTTCGGTGTCAGGCTTGGCAAGCCGCCTTCTATGACTGACCCTCTAAGGCATCTTGAAGCTTCACCCTTTAGCCACTGCCACCACAGCTATTCAAAAGAAGTCAAAATTAACACTCAAATACCACAAGGTACTGTAGGGAAGAGAGGGGTTTTGTTGATCTTGTTTTAAATAGGCTTGGTTGCAAACCGTAGTTGTTGGTATGGCAATTTTCCAAACACAAATCTAGTAAGGTCCTGCAAGGACCCAACAGAAACCCAGATGGATTTCTTTGTCTTGAAAAAAAAAAATGCCTGGCGGTGAGTTTTGAGCCAAAACTCACTAAATCTATTCCTGATTCTGCCAGTTATTTCTAACCTTGAGTGACCATCATCGTCTCTTTATCCAGCTCCTTGCCTGGATAGCTGGGAGATCACTTGTCTAAGTCTGGTGGCTACTCAGTCTGCATTCACATTCTCAGTACGAATTCACAAAGATGCTGGGGGCTGCATGGACTGTCATCTTTCCAGAAAGAAGCTGGGCTATAACATAAGGCAATATGCAAAACGTTTGCGGAAAATGTTATATTTGATTGGCATCTTCCCCATGCAGGGGCATTCTTCTCTACCAGCAAGAGTAATCTACTGTAATTCTGTTTCTCATCTGCAGAACTTCGATCTGGAAAAGGAGCCACTTCTAGGGAAATGCACCACGAAGGAAACTTGTGAAGATAATTAGAGGCAGGATTCTAAAATACGCAAACTCTCAGAGTGGTCATTTTAGCAGGGTCAGAGAGTGATGATGAGCAGTTATGACTGAAGCTACGAAGGGCATTCAGAGGCACACGGGATGGAATTTTCTCACCGCCCTGCAGTTCAGAAATAGACAGGGAACCTGCAAGGAAACGGGCATTCCTGATCTATGAAGATGAAGCTGTGGATACATTGTATAATTATGAAAGAACACTGACAGATTACCAGGTAGGGTGCAGAGACATAGACAGAGCAGTCTGGAAGTGATGCAGGCAGCATATCTGAAACTAGTCTTATCTCAGCATAAAGAATTTCCTTATCAAGGGATCAAAGCAACTTTGGGACTCACAGTTGTCATACATACTAGGTTGAATAGTGTCCCCCCAAAATTCATGTCCTTCTCAGAACCTCAGAATGTGACATTATTTGGAAACAGCATCCTTGTGGATATAATTAAGATGAGGTCATACTGGAGTAGGGTGGGCCCTTAATCCAATCTGACTGATGTCCTTACAAGGGAAGAAAAAGAGGCACATAAGCAGGCATAGAGAGAATGTCCTACCGAGGTAGAGATGGAAGTGATGCTTCTACAAGACAAGGAATGCCAAGGATTGCCAGCAACACCAGAAGCTAAGAGAAAGGCATGAACAAAATCCTTCCTGGAGTCTTCAGGGGGAGCACAGCCTGCTGACACCTTGATTTCAGACTTCTAGCCTCCCGAACTATGAGAGAGTAAACTTCGTTGTTTAAAGTCATCCACTTGTGGCAGATTTAGGAAACTAACACACCATGCTATGTATTTCACAAATGGAAGGATACTTATATGTTTATGTGACAGCCCAGGGAGAGGGCTACCAAATAGGGTCCAATAATCTCATCGATTTTAGAAGACAGAGATTGGAGTTTGGGGAGGTCAAGTCATCTAAATTTTCAGGGCTAACTACTGGAAAAGAGAGTGCTACATAGAGAGGGAGCTCCAAAGATCTACAGAGGGGTCTTCTCTAACCTTTGGCTGAGTTCTGAACTGCTTGTGTACAAAGAAAACCTCCAAGGCAGGGAAAGAACTATGGGAAAACAGTAGGAAAAAAAATTACCAGAGTTTACAGAAGGCTGGGGAAAGTTTGTGTGCTGGAGAACCAGAATGTAGCCACCTCATAATATATGGAGTATTAGGTAGAGTTCTTAAAAGAATGTCTCTTAGGAGGGGATAAACTAATCCTAAAATAACGGCCTGTCTGAATCCACCACAACAAAGCTTAAGAGCAAAGTTCAAAAGGATCGAATTGATCTGCAAGTTACTTCGTTGCACAAAAGAATAAAATCTGACTTTTTAAAAAGGAATATAACAAAATCCAGCACACAGCATCTTTGCATGCTCAAAAATTAGTGAGCATTTGAAGATATAGGAAAATAGCTCATAACTAAAAGAAAAATCAATCAATCAATAAAAAAAGAGGTAATAGAATGAGTAAGGCAAGGACCTTACAATTGCTATTATAAATCACAAATATATGCTCAAGAATACAAAGAAAAACATGAACATGAGAAGGAAATACAAGACATACAAAACAAGCAAATGAAACTTTTAGTCAAATGAAAAATGCATTAGGTGGGATTAACAGCAGTTTAGATACTGAAAAAGAAAATATTAGTGAACTTGATGTCATAGCAATAGAAACTTGCCCAAATGAGACAACACAGAGAGGAAACAAAACAAAACAAAATAAAACACTGAAGCGTGAGATATAAAGGAGTCCAGCATACAGGTAATTTGAAACCCAGAAGGAGGTGACAAAAGGGGAAAGCCAAAAAGTGACTTGAAGAAGTAATAACCAACTTTTTCTGAATTTAAATAAAACTATAAACTCACAGATAGAAACTCAAAGAGCCTCAAGCAGAATAAACCTAAATAAAACAACACCAAGGCACATGATAAAACCATTTCTGAAAACCAGTATAAAGAGAAAATCTTAAAAATCAGCCAGATACCAGAAGACAATTTATGTACAGAGGAACCAAGATGTCATCAGGCCATCCAGGGTGGAAGTCAGTAAAACACTATCTTTAAAGTGCTGAAAGGAAAATAAATACTGTCAATCTCGAACTATAGACCCAGTGAAAATCTTTCCACGATACAGACAGAGAATTTTTTCAGATAAATAAAAGCTGAGGGGATTTATCACCAGTAGACCAGTCTTACATGAAAAGTTAACAGAAGTTCTTCAAGCAGAAGGAGCATGATTCTAGATTTAAAAAATGTTGATCTACAAAAAGGAATAAAGAGTGTGAGAAATGATAAATAGGTGGTTAGACGTAAGAGGTTTTTTTCTCATTTTTAATTTATTTAAAATGTGATTGACTACTTGATATAATATGAGGTTTGTAACATAAACAGAAATAAAATATATGAAAACAGTAGTACAAAGAACAGAAGAAGGAAATTGAAGTATACTGTTGTAAAATTCTTACATTATACACGAAGTGGTAAAATATTTACAAACAGACTGTGGTAAGTTAAGCACATATACTATAAACCTTAGAGCAACTACTAAAAATAAATAAAACATAAAGGTATAAACCAGCAGTGGAAATAAAATAAAATCATAAAAAATACACAATCAAAAGAAGGCAGAAAAAGGTGGGGGAAGGGAACAAAGAACAGATGGGACAAACAGAAAACAAATAGCAAGATGGTAGATTTACACACAGATACATCAATAATCACGTTAAATGTAAATATTCTAAACACACCAATTAAAAGGCAGAAATTATTAGATTGCTTCAAGAAATAAACAAGACCTAACTCTATGTTATTTATGAGAAACCCACTTTATAAAGACTAAAGACACAGATAAGTTAAAAAGGTTAGAAAATTATGCCATGTGCACACAAATCAAAAGAAGGCTAGAGTAGTCATATTAATTTCAGACAAAGATGACTACTGAACAAAGACTATTATCAAGGACAAAGAGGGACACCATGTAGTGCTGAATAATCAAGTTCATCCAGAGACATAACAGGCCTAAATGTGGATTGTTTTGAAGCCCATGAATAGGGCTTCAAAACACAGGAAGGAAAAAAAAGTGATAGAGCTGAAGAGAGTAGACAAATCCTGAATTATAGTTGGAGATTTCAACATTCAGTAATTGATAGAGCAAGTACAAAGAAAGCCAATACAGACTTGGGCTGGGCATGGTGGCTCATGCTTCTAATCCCAGCAGTTTGGGAGGCCGAGGAGGGTAGATCACTTGAGCTCAGGAGTTTGAGACCTAGGCAACATAGAGAGATCCGATCTTTCCAAAGACACAAAAATTAATCGGGCATGGTGGCACATACCTGTAGTCCCAGCTACTTGGGAGGCTGAGGTGGGAGGATCACTTGAGCCCAGGAGGGAGAAACTGCAGTGAGCCATGAGTGCACCACTGCACTGCAGCCTGGGTGACACATTAAGACGCTGAGAAAGAACAGAAAAGAGAAAAAAGAAAAGAAAGGAAAAGGAAGGAAGGAAGGAAGGAAGGAAGGAAGGAAGGAAGGAAGGAAGGAAGGAAGGAAGGAAGGAAGGAAGGAAGGAAAGAAGGAAGGAAGGAAGAAAGGAAGGCAGGCAATCAAGAACAACACTATCAACTAACTTGACCTAACTGCCATTTATTGAACACTCTACCCAATGACAATAGAGCACATATTCTTTTGACGGGCACAGGAAACATCCACCAAGATCAACCATATTATGGCCTTAAAATAAGACTGAAATTTAAAATGATTGATGTCATACAGTGTTCTCTCACTACAACGGAATTAAACCAGAAATCAGTAAATCCCCAAATATTTCTAAATTAAACAGCATACTTCTAAATAATCCACAGGTCAAAGAAGAAATCACGAGGGGAATTTAAAAAATATTTTGAACTCAATGCAAATAGAAAGCACAACATATCAAAAAAATTGATGTTAGACGAAAATGTATATCCTTTAATGCTTACTTAGAAAAGTCTGTATAGCAGAGTGATGAAAGTACTTACAGTTCTAGCACTCAGAATAATTTCATTTTGTAGATTTCTGGGCAAAGTTTCACAGTCATTGGAAGTACGACATCTCTCCTTTACCTTATCTCCCCAAAATAACTCAAGCTCTTTGTAATATGGGTGCTTCTGAAACAAAGATGGCCCTGCTGGGTTACCTCTGTGCAGGAGGAAGGCTGTGGGGTTGGATCAGTGCTTCTCGAACCTTACTGTGCCTATGAATCACCTAGGGGTCTTGTAAATGCAGGTCTCCGATCTAAAGGTGCCTGGGATGCTGCATTTCTGACACATTCCCTAGTGAGGCAGCTGCTGCTGGTCCACAGACCACATATGAGTAGCAGGGATACACACATTTCATTTTAACCAGGAACAACAATTCCCACCAAATCTAGTTTTTCATTTCACTCTCCCCTCTCTGGAGAAAGTGCTGAGCAAAGGTCAGTGGGTGACTGGGGTGAAGTCACTATAGAAGAGACAGGGCTCACCAGTGACCATTTGATCAATTTAAGTAGCAGGTGCTTGATTGAGGTCAGGGCTAGCTTTAATACACATGACTTAAAATGTTCTGAAACCTTTCTTTAAGGTCTAAAATTACTTTGGACTCCAACCAGTTTTTTTTTTTTTTTTAACATCAGCAGGGCTCTTACCATATATAATGTAAAATCTTAAAATGAGGCTGGTTCTGGGCTTAATATTACCAGCTTCTGCAGCATGATAGGCTGACTCCTGGCTGACCCAGTTTCTTCATCCCTGGAGCTAGGTGTAGGTGTTTATGATGCCCAGCAGATAATATGCTGGCACTACCACAGCCCTATAGAAGAGCCAAGAGAAAAGGGGGGAAACACATGGGCAATGCTTCAGGTAGCTATTCTGTGCAGACATCTAAATGATAATCCACAGCTCTGAAAGGAGGGTTGCATTCAGAACCATAAAAATAGTCTACACTTTTAGAGCAAAGATTTTTGTTCACCTGTATCTTTCTCACCTCCAAATGGCCACCTCCCACCCAGAAAGCTCAATGATGGAACACTAAAAGCACCTTCCTGAAGGCATGGCTTTCTGGCACACACACACAAAATTACATACACAAAAAATGACCTCCTTTTAAAAAGCAAAACAAACAAACAAAAAATTGAACTCCATAATAATATGTGCATATTTAGAACCGCAGATAATTCCAGTTACAAATTCATTTCTATAGGACTTTAAAAACTTTGATAAGATTAGTTGAATGGCATTAGATAAACTTTCTTAGTTCACTCATCAGGCCCATACAAAGGGAGAGCAAATGCCTCTTAAATGTCAGGGAACCAACCTGGAATTAAGAGTTTGAGTAATTCATTTTCAGGACCTAGATTACACAGGTCTAAAATGAGAGTCACCAAGCTACATACAGCTCATGCGCCAGTCACCTAGTTTTATAAATAAAGTTTCAATAGAATACAGCCATGTCTGTCTGTTGAAGTATTGCTTCCGCACTGCCACGACACAGTTGAGTAGCTGAGACAAAGATCACACCTGCAAAGCTGAAAATATTTACCATTTGGCCCTTTAAGAAAAATGTTCCAACCCTTGCTCTAGAAGGATAACCAAGGACTAAGAAGTTTTAAGGAGGTAGAAAATTATTCCACTGAACAGAAAGCTATCAGTGATCACAGTACAAAATTCAAATGAAGTGTCTTTGTGAAGTAGTGAGTTTCCTGTAGCTGGAAGTGTTTAAGCAGCTCTGAAAGGACCCCCGGCTTAGAACTGTGCTGAAGGAGATGTATGCACCATTCAAAGGTACACCATTAAATCACTTCTGAGATTCTGCAGCATTTTATGTCATCAATTACTCAGAGGTCCAGATTAGACTTCTTGAAAAATAGTCACTTGACTAACAAAGAAAACATCTTACAATCTAACTAAGAAAATTAGGCTCGCTAAGGAGATCCCTAGGTATCTTCTAATTGCCAGTTCATCTGTAATTGGCCCAATGCAGTGACTCCACTGGACAGCAGCCATGTCTAATTCTGTGGCCATTATAAGTCTTAACTTGCTATGGTTGTTCCACAGAGATCTGTAAATATAATTTAATGATGTTTCTGTGTAATCCAGATTGCCAGATCTTTCTGCAACCTTACAGAGAATGCCGAGGCAGAAAATATATGTGTCAACCCAATTATATACTCTGAAATATCTGCTGCACGGTTAGATATTGTACGCTAGAAATTCAGGTGGATGGGCTAGTGGAAGAATAAAGTAAGGCTTAAAAAGATGTCAAAGATTCATCCTTGTTATTCATTTCTTAACAAAATTGCTTTTAAAATAAACTAAGGTTTGGGATGGGTATTTTTTGGAAGTTTCCAATTAAAGTGTTTGACATGTCTACTACATTTTAGTTAGGGAGCCCCATGAGATTGATGTGAGCTCCATTTCTTTGCCAGAGGAACACACTTTGCAATTCTCAAGCCAGTTCTTTCTTTGACCAATTTGGCAGAGCAACTGGCTGGGTTTGCAGGTAGTAGAGCGAGCACTCTTAGTAAAATGTTCATTTTTATGGTGTTGGCTTCCACCTAAATATCAGCGGGAGGCAATACCACTTGGTCAAGTCTGCCTTCAAGCTACATCAAAGGCTCTGAGCTTAATATGGCCGGGAAGAGAGTAATCCAACAACATTTGAAGCTTTGGGTTGTAGCCAAGGATAAGTAGGTTGAGAATTTTAGCTCTCACTCTAAATTAGTCACTTAAGCTGTATCCTGAGATGGATCCATCCAACATCACTGCCAATACAGTTCAGGACAAGAAGCGAGGTGGGCAGAATTACAGCTCAAACATCTCAGAATGGGCAGAAGTGGACAAGTGTGAGGAGGTTAGCTTATATTTAGTCATAAAGTGTTTGATGACCATGGAAACCTGACTTAAAAAGAAATGAAAAATAGCCAAGTTATTTAGAATCTTACCATTTTAAGTCTTTCAAATAAAGGTCATTTTGTTTTTTAAGAATAGGGAATAAAAAGTCAAAGAGGACTTTAAATTTTTTTTAAAAAATTTCAAGTTCCAAAACCAGCTGGAAAAATCTCAAGATACACCTAGTCATGGCTGCTACATTTATGTAGGTCATTTAATTAAGCAGCCAAAAGACAGGTAAAACACAAGCAAACCATCCAATAAAAATAAAAGTTATTGTTATGGCAAAAGTCACTGTGAGAATGTCAAGCTAAAACACTGCACTGCACAATTTCAGAAACTCCAAAGAATAAAAATATCTGCTCAGCTTTCAGTTTCAGATCTCCTCTGCTTCCTCATCCTGCCCTTATCATTTCCTCATTGATATTCTCCCAAACATATCTCTATCATAGTACCTCTGTAGTTCGGAAGTTCCATGTATCTACACATCAGCCTCTCCTTCGGAACAGCATGCTCTTAGACGAATGTGGCCTTAGTATTTCAAGATCCTTGGCACCTGGCAAATCAGCCAGCACACAGTAGGCACCCAGATGTTCAAGGGCACACAGCATGTAAAACGTTTGAGCTAGCACACTCAAATGTTGACGTTGAATGTTTCAATGTTGATGTAGATCTACAAATGGCATTGACAGTGAGTAAAAGAACCCTCAGTGTTCACGGCACCCACCCTTAAGCATCCTGTCTCACCCCCTGTGCACATGGCCAGAATCTGTACCTCTGTTTCCACCAGTTCCATCCTCTGAAGTGCATACCCCTTCCTCTTTAAATCCTACCCACCCTTTAAGGCAGTACTTCTCAAACTCTGGCCCATGAACCACTTGATTAAAAACCATGTGGGATGCTTCTTAAAATGCAGATTCCTTGGTCCCAGATCAGACAAACTGAATTGAAATCTCTGGGAGTAAGCCCCTCCATTGATTCTGATGCCCATTATCCACAAACCATACTTTAAGAAAGTTTAAAGTCAAGTCAAACCTGGCAGTGATGCCTTCACAATGAATCAACCAGGCAATGTCACGGTGTCCCATCTGCACTCAGGGCTGTGCATGACACATAACCACTTGGCAAAAGACTCCAGTCCCACACACATGGTGACATAATACAGGGTGTAGGCTCATCCTCAGAGGAGATCCCAAAGGCACGACCATAGAGATAGGTGTGGGACCTACTGGATCCCATGACAACAGGCTATAGTTCCTTTGACCATTTATTATTGATTTGGAGCAGTAATTTGTTTTGCCCCTGCCTCGTTCTGAAAATAGATCTAAGACAACTTATAGAAATACCATTTTATGGAATAAACATTGAACATATGTGGAAATAGGAATGAAGGGAAAATGGGGCAAGAAAATAAGATACTGTTAATATAGGATAATAAATATCATATGATAAAGAGAGGTTGCTCTGAGTTTCATAGTGGCCAAAGAATATAGAAACATGATCATTTACAAGAGTCTCAATATTCATAAGATAAAACAACAGTTGGTTAGAAAAATGCTGAATTTTCCTGATACTGGCCATCTGAGCTAAGCACAGCTTCATACTCTGCAAAGCATATTGGTGACGTGGAATCCTGATCTCCATCCCTCCCCAGTGGAGGTACAAGGGTTCATCAGTGATTGCCTTTTGTAGATGAAACACACTGTGGACAATGGAAATCTGCAGGAAAGTGCTAAGCTCTTGTCCTGAAGGGTAGAATACCAGTAGCATCAATGTGGAAGATCAAAATGGTGATACTACAGATCTTGCCTCTTTTACCAAGACACCTCATGTAGCTAAATAATACAGGATTTCCAGATTTTTTGCTTTGACAGATTCATCCTCTACTGATTCCAGGATTAGGACATCATCATAACACAGCAGGAAATTCACAATCCTAGAGATGGGGGTATCGTGAGATGCAAGAACATTAGAGGACTCTGGAAATTATGGGAGTATGAAATTCTGAAATTGCACGACTAAGGAATTGGAAATGTTTCTCAGGACATGATGATTATCTGGACATTGTCAATGAATCTTGATCTTTCACCTTGGTAAGCCTAATAACTGGAAACATCTCCACCCCAGTCAGAAGCTGACTGTAGGAACTGAGCTTATTCATGGGGTATTTGTGGTCCTCCAAACTGGTATAGCCCCCAAGGGTCCTACTTCATTTTACCCCGCATTGACATAATGCTTCACCTTCATACGTTTCTCTCATAAGCATGATCTGCTCAAATGCCAGAGGGTCCATCATATATAAGTGCTTTCTAGAACTTAGAAACCCAATAAGTGCTGCCTAAAGTGTTCCAGTTTTCTTTTTGATGGTTTCCTGCCCTTAGCATAAGAGGATGATGTCTGAAATAGTGTGACAGGTATGGAACATGAAGATCTTTTTAATGGCCCCTTATTGCAAACAATTATAATAAAAGCTTATAACTACTGAGTACTTAAGAGGTACCAACCACTGGGCTAGGCTCTTTACATGTATCATCTCAATCCTCCCAACCACCCTGAGAACTCAATGCAGTTATTATTTCCATTTCACAGTGCTAAACTGGAGCGCAGAGAGGAAAACTCACCTAAAACCAAACACTCTCCAAGGGGTAAGGCCCATATTCAAACACAGTCTGACTCCAACACCTGCCAATCAACTGCCAGCATCCCAGATCACTCCAATTTAAAAGGTTCCAAGGGAACAAAGCCCTGCATGAATAACACTGTACTCATTTCTTATTGCTGCCTTCAGAAACTGAGCAGCTCGGAACAACACAAATGTATTCTCTCACAGGCCCGCAGGTTAGAAGTCCATAGCCTGGCACAGTGGCTCATGCCTGTAATCCCAGCACTTTGGGAGGCTGAGGCAGGAGGATCGCTTGAGGCCAGGAGTTCATGACCAACCTGGACAACATGGAGAAACTCCATCTCTAAAAAAATAATAATAATAAAATAAAATAAAATAAAATAAAATTAGCTAGGCAAGGTAGTGCATGCCTGTACTCTCAACTACTGGGGAGGCTGAGGATCGCTTGAGCCCAGGGCGCTGAGGCTACAGTGAGCCGTTATTGTACCACTGCACTTCGGTCTGGGCAAAAGAGCAAGACCTTGTCTGAAAAAGAAAAAAACGTCCAACAGGGTTCTCCCTGTGCTAAAATCCAGGTGTCAGCAGGACTGTGCTCCATTCTGGAGGGAAGAGGGAGGATATGTTTCCTTTGCTCATTCAGGTTGTTGGCAGAATCCAGCTCCTCACAAGTACACAGCTGGGCTCCCCATTTCTTTGCTGGCTGTCAGCTCAGGGCCATTCCCAGCTTCCAGAGGTCACTGCATTCCTCAGCCTGGGACCCCTTCCTCCATCTTCAAAGGTGCTCATGTTTCAGGTCCCTCTTGCCTCTTCTTCCATCAAATCCCTCTGATTCTTCTGCCTTCCTCTTCTCCGTTTATAAGGGGCTATGTGATTAATAATCCAGGATAATCTCCCTATTTTAAGGCCAGCTGCTCAGCAACCATAATTCCCTTTTGCTATATATGGTGGTATATTCACGGATGCAACACCAGGAGGCAAAGCCCACAGGGCTGGAATCCCGCCTACCGCAAACACTGACATCGAACATCTAAACTTCTCTAAATCATCTCCCATACACAGGGCTGCCCTTGTTTTTGGGAACCGAGGTAATGAAGTTTTGTGGATTGTACTTGGTAAATAAAACTTCTTAAGAGTCAGGACTTATGGGATTCATTCAGGAGGTAGAAAGGAGGAGAGTGTCACCGGTTTGAACTGGCACTGACTAATCCCCACCCCCAGGAGATGACAGCGCTCTCGCATGCTACCTGGAACAGGTGTGAGTGGCCAACAGAGTAGAGACAAACCAGGTGGAAAATGAAGCTGGATTTCAATCTGGTCATTTCAAGTGGCTGAGCACTTGTGAACAAGGCCCAGCTCGCTGACGAAATTTCCCCGTGGGCCAACTAGCTTCAAAGACGGGAATACTGTCTGCACCCTGACGGCAGATGACGCTCCTAATTCTAAGCAACCAGCTCACAAATGTGTGTTTTTAACTGTAAGGAGGAATGAGGAAAAGAGTTCCAGGAGGACCAGGTTAAGTCTATTTAAATGTCTATTTAAATTGTAACCTCTCCGATTTTAGTTACTGGAATTAGTACTTTTTCCACAAGTTTTAATCTCTTGGGTGCAATTCACGAATTTGTCACCTAATTGCCCCTTTTGATTAAACAGTCTACATTTAATTGCAGGAAGGAAAAAAAATGTAAACTATTTTAAAATTTCAAAAAGACCCTCAAATGCTATAAATACAGATTAAATGGCCGGAGGGGGGTGGTTGTTACCTAGACAATTGCAAAAATGCCCCAGTTGGTCTCCCATTTCAGGCCTTTTCCACACTGCAGCCAGGAATATCTCCCAAAGCACACATCAGTCATTCAACAGTCTTACTAAAAAGTTGTAAATAGTTCCTCATTGCCTACAAAATAAAGTCCAAACTCCTTAGACTGGCTTCATTATCCTTCACCATCTGGCGTCAGCCTACCTTTGCAATCTCTTCCCCTGCCAAGTCCTGTGCCACCACCAGTAGCCACTCACGCTTGAATCCAGGCACCTCAGACCTCTCATGGCTCCCAGAGCACCATCGAATCAACCCTGCCCCTGGTGCATTCCTCGGGCGGGAAAGGCTTTGCCTCTATACCTACCAAGGGAAATCCAATTTCTCTTTCCACACTCAGCCTGAATGTCACGTACCCTGAACTTAACCATACCTTCCTTGGTGCTCCGTCAATATTCTTTCTCTCTCTCTTTTTTTTTTCTTAAGACAGTTTCACTCTTGTCACCTAGGCTGGAGGGTAGTGACACAATCTCGGCTCACTGCAACCTCCGCCTCCCGGGTTCAAGTGATTCTCCTGCCTCAGCCTCCCAAGTAGCTGGGATTACAGGTGTGCACCACCGCACCTGGCCTCTTTTGTTTTTTACCTCTATCATAGACACAATCATGCTCTGTTTGGGCCAGCCATCTGTGCATCTCCTTCCCTCAAGTCAGCTGCAACATCTTCCTGTTATTTGTATCCTCATCCTGCCCCCTCCCTACTACAGTCAGTGCTCAATGCAGTGCCTTGAAAGGGATCAATAAACACTGGACAACCAAATTAACTCTGTCATGTCTAACACTGAAGACACTCCCTGGGTTTAAAAAACCTTTTATTTAAGCCTGGGCATGGTGGCTCACGCCTGTAATCTCAGTGCCTTGGAAAGACAAGGTAGGAGGATCACTTGAGGCCAGGAATCTGACACCAGCCTGGGCAACAGAGTGAGACCCCATGTCTATATAAAAAAAAAGAAACAGCTGAGTGTGGTGGTATATGCCTATAGTCCCAGCTACTCGGGAGGCTAGGGTTGGAGGATCGCTTGAGCCCGGGAGTTTGAGGCTGCCTTGAGCCATGATTGCAGCACTGCACTCCAGCCTGGGTGACAGATGGAGACTCTGACTCCAAACAAAACAAAACAAAAACCCTTTCGTTCAGGGAGTCCTCAGATGCCATTTGGTTAGAGACACACTGTCACTGCATCTCCCAGAACATAACACAATGCAGCAACAGGACCTATACACTTTTTCCTTCATAGGCTATTTGAAATCCTTTTATAAATAGATCTTTTGGGCATTCCACACACAAAACATTATTAAAACCATGAACAGAGTTCCATGTCTGGCAATGGCCAATAAGATCCTATTGGACTGACCTGCCCACAGATTAGAAACATAAACTCTGGCAAAAATGATTTTTAAAAAATAACACCCGGCTACCTGAAGATGCTGGAGATTGACCAAAACCAGGCACATCTGGGCACTGACACTGGAAGCAGGAAACAGCACGGGATATATTTCCCAATTTCATGACTTCTGGCTTAAAGGGAGGGCCTGGTCTGCACCAGGCTGGCCAGCAGGAATGCCAACAGGAAACCAGCAGTCTTTCTGCCTGGAGAATCAGAGAACAGATTTGGGGCATCCCAGAAAGGAAGGGAACCTCGGAAAGGAAAGATGAAGAGAGGCATGGTCCTATGTTCTGGGTGACTCCTGGACCACCCATGCTTAGGGCAGATAACAAGCAGCCTGAGGGAACTTTCTAGTAATGTTCTGTATCTTGACAGAGGTGTGGGTTACACTGGTGTATACACACATCAAAACTCATCAAATGGTATGCTTAAGAAATGTACATTTCATTGTATAGAAATTTTACCTCAAAAAACTGTAAACATTGAACTTTAATGGCAGGCAAGCAGAATTATTTAGAAAGCAGTGTACTGATGTATGCAACTTTTTTTTTTTTTTTTTTTTTTTGAGATGGAGTCTCACTCTGTTGCCCAGAGTGAAGTGCAGTGGTGCAATCTCGGCTCACTGCAACCAGCCTCCTGGGTTCAAGTTATTCTCCTGCCTCGGCCTCCTGAGTAGCTGGGACTACAGGCATACGTCACCACACCAGGCTAATTTTTGTATTTTTAGTAGAGACAGGGCTTCACATTTGACACCAAACTCCTGACCTCAGGTGATCCGCCCACCTTGGCCTCCCAAAGTGCTGGGATTACAAGCATGAGCAAACGTGTCTGGTGATGTCTGCAACTTTACTTTGAATTGTATCAAAAAAAAAAGAAAAAAAAGATGGACAGCTGAATGGGAAAACGGATGGATAAACAGAATAGATACCTGATAAAGCAGATACAGTAAATGTTAATCACAGAATCTAAGTGGAGGATACAGATATTTGCTATACAATCTTCCCCTTTTTCCATATGTTGAAATTTTGTTCACAATAAAATGCTGGTAAAAGTTAAAAGATGCATCACAACTTGGAATTTGCTTCCTCAAAAAGGTGTGGAAGTAAATCACCATATTTGTAGAAATCAACATGAAGGAAGCCAGGAATTCATTGTGGAATTGTAAACAGAAAGCACTTAGGTAAGAGTTTAGTAAAACATGTTTGCTGCCCAGTAGGAAAAAGCAGCATGTACTACAGTTGAACCTTAGAGAATCATGGAAAGAAATTCCTCATCTCAGTGAAATGTTCTGGTGACATATTTTATTTGTGTAGTGTTAACGGGGCCACCCCGGTCATCTCTGGGGTTAGCGATGCTAGGTGGCACCTCAGGAGAAGTTTTGATTCTGAGTTCAGCTTCCTATGAGCCAGGTCTCAAGCACCAAGCGGCCACGAAAACATCACACTCAATGAGAGAGGGAGGGAGAGCATGCATGCATGAGAATAAACAAGCATTTATCCTGCCCTGAAAACAAACTCCTCTAGGTGAACAAGAAATCAGAGATGCCCAATCCATTGGCTTCAGAAAAGAGCATCTCATGTCATCCAACAATGAGAGGAGAATAGCAGTGCCCTAGTTAGATTGCATCCTACAGGCACAAGATAAATGATTCTCACAGAAGCCAGCCAAATGGAAAAAGAGGGCACAGATATTTCAATTGTCAAAACGCATTAACCTTGTCAATCCTGAATAATGCAACATTACATACCATCTCTTGTTCCTAAATACAGCCCCCCAAAATAAAAAGCAAAACAACAATAAACTACTTATTTGGGAGGGGGGGAGGGAGTATACACTATAGAATACACTTTCCTCTATATCTACAAATATTTTGGAAGTGTAAAAATACAGAAGATTACCACTTGATAGGACAGATGCATCTGAAATTATTTTCATTTTCCCCTTGCTACGTCCTTGAAGTTCATGGAATAAACCGTGAAACATATTTGCTACTTCTGTGGTCTGTGTCAAGCCATCTCTCTCTCCCTTTGCTCCATCCTAAGACTCCACTATATCCTGGAAATGAAAGTGTTTATATCTCACATACTCTGGTAGGGAGTGCAAAATTTAAGTGGGATAAGAAGAGGGAGGGAAAGGTCTCTGTTCCAGGACCTACCTGTCTCATTATACATAATTTAAGTACTGAAGAGTTGTTTAATTTTAAACAACTTTTATAGCAGTCTATAAAAAGAGAAACATCACATCTTGTATGTGCCTACTCTGATTTGACATTTTTTCCAACCTATTTGGACGCACTTGTGCCCACTTCAGCAGGCTCTCCGGATTGGCCACTCAGGGTTTAATTCTGCCTGATTCATTTCACCAATAGTCTGGAAATATAGTGAGGCAATAATGCACATCTGTTTCGGGCAACGAACCAAGAGACCACCCGCCCCCTGGGTAAAGGTATCTCAATCCTGCCCACAGCTTTGATCAGTTTTCAGTTTTTAAATGCTCCCTGTTGCCTAGTGGGGAGCTAAGTGACTTTGCTTCAATAGACATTATGTCACCCCTCAGTCCTTATGTAAACGGAATGTCTAACACCTTCACAATGTATGCCAAGCCTGCCAGCCCGAAGTGGAGGTTGACAAGATAAGTGTTTTGCAGCGGCACCTGCGCGAAGAGTCGTGCCTCCTCGCATGCACGAAAGCGCGAAGCTTTCTGCCTGGCACAGCCAGGAAATTTAAATTTAGACTCAGTAGCATGTCTTTCTGACTTGTATTCATGCTTATTAAAGTCACAATGACATCAGATAGAAGGAAAATAGTATTTCTTCTTCCCGAAGCCTTTTAAAAAATGTTAGAAAGTCACAGAACATACACCCTGGGAGAGGAAGGTAACTTCTCTTTTCCCTTTTTATAACCACTGCCGCATACGGAACTTGATGAGCATTTCTTATAACGGCACACATGCTTCACAGGGTATAATTCTCTCATTCAAATGCTTGATGTTATGTGTAATGAGAGAATAGAAGGAGACGGCATACACCGGTTTTATTTTTGAGAAACTGACCTACATTTACCCAGCGTGCACCTATCGAGTATCAACTAAGGAAGGCACCACGTTAGGCACTTGGGGGGAGGGGGATGTGTCAAAGATAAATAAAACGTTTTAATAGGATAGGAATCAGAGAAGTCAGTGTTGAAGGTGATTCAACGAATCCCACAGCTGAGGGGTAGCAGAGCCAACACTGGAACTTCAGGCTCCCAACTCCTTCGTCGAAGCCACATGGAGCTCAGCTGCAAACAGACCTCAGAAATTAGAATGCTGCTCTAGGCTGGGTCTGGGGGTTCATGCCTGTAAGCCCAGCACGTTTGGAGGCCAAAGCAGGAGGATCGCTTGAGCCCAGGAGTTTGAGACTAGCCTGGGCAACATAATGAGACCCGCCTCTACAAAAAATTAAAACAACTAGCCAGGCATGGTGGTACATGCCTAGTAGCCCAGCTACTCAAGAGGCTGAGGTGGGAGGATCACTTGAGCCCAAGAGTTCAAGGTTGCAGTGACCTATAATTGCACCACTGCATCCCACCCTGGGTGAGAGACAGACCGTCTCTACTAAAAATAAAAATAAAATAGAATGCTGCTCTATGCCTCTCTGCATAGGACAAGTCCCCTGTCATTTGGCCCCAAATGTTCTTCCAAGGAGTCATGGCACGAGGGTAAGCAAATTTCAGAAAGCCTTTCTTGACGAGATGGCATTTGAGCTGGGGCTTAAAAAACAAAATTGAGAACATGGCAATGGGTAGTTTCACTAGGTAAACAGGCAAAATCACAGAGCAGAGTGTGCTGGC
Organism: Macaca mulatta; assembly: GCF_049350105.2. NCBI lineage: Eukaryota > Metazoa > Chordata > Mammalia > Primates > Cercopithecidae > Macaca > Macaca mulatta. The sequence goes on from NC_133409.1 coordinate 175,446,521, forward strand.
TAGATAACAGTATATGAAAAGATGAGTAGAGGAGACGGACAGGGTGGACCTGAGACATCAGCTTAAGCTAGCGGCCACAGGAGCCAGAGAAGGTGATGGAGGAGGACTAAGAGATCACACCTGCACCACAGAAAAGCCAACCTAGCAGGGATGCAGGGTTGGATTCGCAGCAGAGAGACCACTGCAACAGTCAAGGCCAACGATTATAAAGACCTTGTGCAGGGAACTTAGGGATAGATGGAAAAGAAGATGGGAAGGCAGGAGTAAGAGATTTCAAAAGCAGGATCACTGAGCCTGGCAACTGACTTGATGTGGGCATGAGGGCAAAGATTGAAGTTAAGCCTGAGTAACTAGCACTGTGGTTCCCAAACCTCAGCCACTGCTTGTTAAAATGCAGATTCCCACACCCAAATCCCCCAAGTCAGGGGTGGGGTCCAAGAAGCTGTTTGTTAATAGATCTGTGCTGATCCACAAACTTTGTTACCAGCTTGCAACGAGAGTACAGAAATGGAGTGTTTAGACAGTTTAAAGGCAAGTTGACTGACAACTTTCTACAAATGGAACCTAATGATTAAAAGTCGAGGCTTGATTTTGAACATATTTCGGGGTTTTTTCATGTCATTTTTCTAGCAAAAGTATGGGTCCACAAAATTTAAATTAAAACAAAAATTTGAAAATTTGAAAAACCAAGTGGTTCTTGCACAAAGTTTGAGAAAAGCTGCGCTGCATGGGTCTGGGATGGGACCACACTTGGGGCATGCTCTGAACAGATGGGTCATAAGAGAGAAGGCAGACACATGAGGAGGCACTCACAGCTGGGGGACATCTCTGCAGCTGTATCCATCTCACTTTCTGAACACAACGGCTACCACCAGGCCACTGAGCCTCGGTGGCAGGTCACCTGGGAGCCTGGTACATGCCCATCATCCTGACCTTTGGCCACACGTTATCTTTTTACTCCTGCAGCTGGGTGTGACCTCCTCCCTACGCCCAGCTCCCTGCCTGTGTCTTGTCTCAGCCCAGTGTGCAGGTCTCTGCCACATGCCAACCCTTCTGAACCTTTTGTTGTATTTCAGAAAATATCCCCAAATATAGCAGCATCTTCGAGACAGGAAAGGAACCAAGAGTGAGCAGGCCGTATTGTAGAAACTAAGGAGAGGATTTTTTAGAAGAGCTAAAGAATAGCCCAGTAGGGAAAAATGCATAGTCAACATGATCAAGGCTTTTGGAAAGGAGGATGAGGACTCAGGACACAGTCATTAGCTGCCTTCAATGAAACACTTGCAGCCGAGGGATGGGGATGGAAGTCAGACCCAAGAGCAGAGGAGACAGTGGGAAGGAAAGAGTAACATCCCCAAATGGTGGGCCGGTAGGGGACAGTTAAGTTATTTCCCAAAACTGTTCTATTGCGTGACTGGGTGCTATTTGGAATATTCAGTTAACATTACTCTAAATATCAATTTTCTCCAAAAACCTCCAAATTCTCCCCTATCTTACTATTTACTAGTTCTTACTGCATATTTGCAGCCATACAAGTGTATTTGCCTTGCTGAGATAATAAGATAACAAGTGACATCAGCCATTCTTTAAGGCAAAAGGCCATAAAGAAATACAATACTTGTATTTTTGTGCAGAAAAAAAAAAGCAATTTCTATTTAAGCTTCCAGAACATTTGCAGAAGGATGAGGATAGGGAAAATGTCAGGGGTAAATTGGAGTCTACTTTCCTAGAGTTCTTGGATTTGTGCCCTACCCAAATTGCCCAAATTTAAAACAGAAACAGAGAAACACAGGGAAGCATCTTTGTGTTGTGTTCCGGCAGGATCAAATCTTTTAAATTTCAGTCTTTAGAGACAAAATGCTGACAGCATCACCGCAACACAAAACTACTCCCAGACACTTGCTTTCAAAATTAGAAAAGAGGTCTGCCTATTTGTATTATTATTTCCCAAAATCAATGTGGAAAGTGAGATACAGGGTAAAGGCCAGCTGCCAAGAACAGACTTGACCCTAAGAAGATTTGACCCCATGGTTCTCTGATCCAAGAACACAAGCCATGAGGATCTTTAGGAAATTCCATTCTTAAGGATGTTCAAAGCCCATAGGAGAAAAGCAAGAAGAGCCATAATGTCAATGAAAGATGGGACTTTGCACAGCACTTCCTGTGTATTAGGAGTGATGATTTCATTCCCTAGCATAGGAGATTCTTTCAAGTGTAGCTCAGAATGTATTCACTATTTTCCCTGCAGTGACAGTTGCAGCCGTGCCTACCTATGTCTAAGTTTATCGAACTGTACACTTTAAGCAGTTCCTTGTATGTCAATGTGTCAAATTAAGGTGTATTACCAAAAATTTTTTAAAGTATCATCTGGGGAATTACCTAGTCTGGGATTTCTCAACTGTGATCCAGGGAATGAAGAGCCCTTAGCTCTTAGAGTACAACCAGGAACAGAACCTTCTGCAAGAGTTTACAACAGAGGGGATTTAACACAGGGATCTGGTGGCACAGAAGCGGGAGTGCTACACGGCCAAGCAGGTCATGGTGAGGCAGCCCATGGATTGTCAACTGCAGGAAGCCACGTTCCCTCTCATGAAGGAGAGAGGGGAGCCCAGGGGTCCCTAGCATAAGGTGGAAAAAGGAGACCCATCCAGAGAGAGCTGGAGCCACAGAAGAGCAAAGCAGCTGGAAACACAGCCTCCTGGGGTCCCTCCCCTGATCTATGAGGACAACAGGAGAAGGTTCAGGAGTGGGTGTAGGGGCACAGAGGCCTGGGTCTGACTCAAGGGGGTTTCAGCCAAAAGGGATTAAACAGTAAAAGTCAGTTCAAACAAAACTCTGTTGAACCAAGTTAGCAGGCGTCTTTACTTCTGGCCTTGTCAGGGCATTAACAGGAGAAACATTTGTAAACCTCAAAGAGAGGAATAGAATAGAAAGTGCTTCTACAGTCTTTTCTTGCAGAACATTTTGGAAAGGTAGTAACTTTTTGGAAAATGCAGATCTAGCCAATACAGTTTCCAGACAAGGAAAGAGACGTAGAAATTTGATTAAGTGGTTTGAACAAGATATTACAAAAAAGAAAAAAGAAGAAGAAGAAGAAGAAGATATTACCAAAAAAGAATAATACTGAGAACTAGAGGCCAAAATCAAGCCTCCTGGATCTTAATCCACTTCTCATTCCTCTATAACAAACCAATCACAAGCATGTTCCAGGACCATCAAGGAAACCAGCTACTTAACCATTGTAGTGGGCGAAAACGAGTCATTTCTGTGGTAGAAAACTCCCAGACTCCGTGCACGTGTATAATCTGCTCTGCTAGATCCATAATAAAGGCTCCAAAACTATGGGTAAGAGCACATATGAAAGTGGAAATGAGTGCAATGGAGTTGCCAATTTTATTAACGGGAGGAAAAGAAGAGAAGGCAAAAAAAAAGGGAAAGCAAGACCGAAAGGGACGCTAACATCCACTGGGTACCACCTTCACCCCTGCAGCCCTGTGGGATCATCTACAATGATGACAGGAATGTGCACGCATAACGACAGGGTCAAACGATCTCCACTAATCAGAGTTGGTGTTAGGAGGCTCTGCCCTAAACAGACCCCATAAAAATGCAAAGGCCGGCTCCGTGGCCCTTGGGGAGAAAGGCAACTCTCCAGATATCTTTGGCTCCAGGCACCTATGGCCTTCTTACTCTTCCCTTCATACCTTAGTCCTGCCCATAGATATCACCTCTATTTCTGCTCCATTAAACTCCCACAGAGAAGTATTAAACCACAGCACATCCTAAGTCAGATGTTATGAGACAAGGCTGAATTTCTCAAGCCCATTGACATTGCCACGGCCCCAAGCTCTTACCTTTTTTTTTTTTTTTTTTTTTTTGAGATGGAGTCTCGCTTTGTCACCCAGGCTAGAGTGCAGTGGTGCCATCTTCGTTCCCTGCAACCTCTGCCTCCTGGGTTCGAGCGATTCTCCCGCCTCAGCCTCCCAAGTAGCTGGGATTACAGGTGTGCGCCCACACCTGGCTAATTTTTGTATTTTTAGTAGAGACAGGGTTTTGCCATGTTAGCTAGACTGGTCTTGAACTCCTGACCTCAAGTGATCTACCTGCCTTGGCCTCCCAAAGTGCTGGGATTACAGGTGTGAGCCACCGTGCCTGGCCCTCTTCCCTATTTTTAAGAGGTTTCCTCTGTAAGGGAGCAGACTAGGGTGGGAGATAAGGGGTGGGCAATATAGCTAGAATTCAGTAATACCCCACTACAATGAGTAACTGACGTGAAGAGAGATGGAGAGAATTCACTAAATGTCTCACCTGCACAATATTTGTAAAGGAATAAACACAAACCCCTAATCGCCCTCAAATGAATTGCTCCTCATTTACCACATTTCTTGTTTCCATTATTGTCTTCTCGTATTTATTTACCATTAACCTGTGTAGCTCTTTTTCGTAGAAAACAGTCTAAAGGCAAATAAGCCTATTCGATATATCACTTACAAAGACCTCTGAATCGATGGCGTCTCTATTAATTTAGTTTTACTCTGATCTAAATAGCCTCTCCTGAGGAAGCCTTTTAAAGTCCCCTGATCCTGCCTCTGGGGCCAGGAAGAGATTTTTGTCAGTTTCTCAATTCTAAAGTCATATTAAGTTTTAATATAAGTTTTCAGAAAGGAAGGAAAAATATTTAACCTCTCCCCTAATAACCCCCCAAATTTTAATAATTCACAAGCACAGAATTCCTGTAATTCTTGTTCATTCTTCAGCCTTCTTTATTTTACTCCCCCAAATCCTGCCTAGCATGGATCAAACAGGGCACAAGCCAGGGAGAAATTTAATCACTCATATCTCTGCCTGAGGGATTGTCTAGGTACTATGGTGACAGACACCTCAGTGAAACTATGTGGAGGAAAAAAGATTTTTAAACTCCTAGACTTAAAAAGAAAGAAAGAAAAGAAGAAAGATTTCTGATGGATTTGTTGTCAACACATAGAAGCACTATAAAATAAATCCCACATGGTCATAGACAATCAAAATTACTTCTTTAGGGACCCCTTTAGTAAAACCCCAGAAACAAACTATTCTTCAACTGAGGTATTTTATAATTCTTTCTCCAAACTCTGCGTATTTTGAATTTTTATACTTTCATTGACTTGTTTTTCCTTGCTTCATGTACAGCTTCTCCACAGAGGATTTGTAGGGCAGAGGAGTTTCCTCGGCATGGTACTGTAGTGGTGGATAATGTCATTACACATTTGTCCCAATCCACAGTATCTGCAACACTAAGAGTGAACTTGGATATAACTATAGACTTTAGGTGACAATGATGTGTCCACATAAGTTCATCCAATTGCAACAAAGATACCAAACTCTGCTGGGCGATAACGGGAGAGCCTGTACACCTGTGGGGGAGGGGGTACATGGGACATCTCTGCAAAATTTTGCTCAATTTTGCTGTGAACCTCAAACCGATCTTTAAAAAAAAACCCTCTCTTTATAAAAAGTGTACAGCTTCTCCGTTGGTAACTTATTCTGATACGGGAGTCTACAAATAAAATCTGAATAAAAATCAAAGTCAAGTAAAAACTTTTAGTCCTTAATTTTGTAGTTTACAAAACTCCGTCTTTGGACTATTTAAATGTAATTCATAGATTTAAAAGGAGGGACGGAAAATAACTGGTCTCAGAGAATAAGCAAGGCTAATATTATAAAACATCGCCTGGCCTAATCAGCACTTAAAACAACTCTCACCAATGATATGGTTCACTCAGGCTCTGCTGAGACACAAATCAGAATTTTTTTCCCAGCCCATGTTCATGTACAGGAAACCAACAGGACTGTAAACACAGGAACAACAATCAACAAACGCAGATGTTCTGGACGGTGAAAGGGCAAGTGGCAGGAGAGTGATAATAAGGCCTGCGGCGGATATCGGAGGTCAGGGCGGAGCGGGCTCCTGGACTCTGCCTCCGAGGGGCGCTGTTTTCCGCCCGCTGTGAATCCACTCCACTCCACTCCTCCTGGTCGCCAACTGAGCTCTTTAGTGATGAGAAAACAATCTGAACATATAATCGGCACTGTGTGGCAAGGACGGTTCAGGCCTAGGACAATCCTGACCTGGCCAGCAGGAGGATCAGTCATCAAGGGCGTATGCCTATGAATCTGAGAGTCAGGAAGGCTCTCCCACTTGGAACCAGAACCTTATCCTGCAAAAATGTTTGAAGGAGATTCTTCGACCCAGTCATCTGGGACTGTGTTTGAGATAACGAGACCGTGGGGACCCATCAAGGAATTACCTGATATAATTTAGATATCATCTCTATTATGGACCTGATCTCTTTAATAATGGAGATGGGAAGGGCAGGAAGAGAATCAGTGGATATCAGTGGAACAATGCCGCTCAAAGCAACGTGGTTTTCAACTCAATTTCAGAGCAGAAAACAATTCTTTGGGGTCAACAGTCCTTTGGCATACCAAACAAGAGGATATTTATAGATATGCATAGCATTTTCTTTTCTAAAAGTAGAGTTCTTGGAGAAGATGCTATCCACTAAGAGAAAACCCCAACAATTCCAGATTTGGGCTTCCTCGGGTCTTGCCTGCTTTTGTAATTTCTCCTTCATTATCCACTCCGGCCTGGCCAACAGCCCTATTGCTCTGATGCACTAGGATCTCTGTGTGTTTCCATGGATTGTCCCTCAACCTTAAGAGGTAACAGCAGTAAAGAGAAAATGGTGAAAACATCTAACAGATTTAACTGCAAACAAACAGATTAGATGATATCCAAGAACTTTTTAAGCTTTAAATTCTATGATCTATGGTGAACATGCATTCACCAGTCATCCCAAACTCATTTAACCAATAAACCCCAAATGGGTTTTCTGTTGCTGGGGCATCTGTGTCCCCAGAAAAACCATGTTAGGGATGGTAGCTGTGTTCCCAGCCTGGCTTCAGACTCTAACTTTATGCATAGGGTGTGGAAATACTATATAGTCACATTGGAAAAAAAGTATAGAGAACAAAATCTTCAAAACACTAGTGACTGAACAAAAAATCTGATAAACTTCAGTGACCCACAATGTGTTACTGATTTCTAATGCTTGTAGCAAAAGGTGAATAGGGGGAATGCAGGTTCTGAGAACTTCTGGTACTCTCAAAATTTCAGAGGTTAATGGCACTGAGGTTAATGGCACTGAAAAATTAGAGTTAACTCTAATTTTCACTAAAGTGGTGATGGCTTTCCTTCCCCTTCATGCAACTATCACCACTTTCATATATTCCAGGAGAGACTGGTGCTGTTTTCTGACTCACACGTTTCCAGTGGGTAAAAGCTGGATCAGAGATGGGAGTGAGGGTGTTGAAGAGAAGGTAAGAGTATGATCAGAAAAGAAAGTGTATTTGAGCAAAGTTAACTCCACTGTCATGATGAAAACAGGGAAATAAGAACAACACAACGCACTGGTTCCTTGTGGGGAAGACAAGAGAAGATGCCAGCCATCCCCTATATCTACCCCCCAGGTGACAGCCTACGGCTGGAGCAGCCCAGCTGCTGGGCACGTGGCTGCATTGTGCTGTGGGCCTCGGGAGGGTGGGACAGGATGGTTAATGTGTAACAGCTGTTTGCATGAATGCGGACTTGGTAAATTGTCTACTCCTACCTTAGGGAGTTTCTGTAGTGATTTCTATTCCTTTTACTCAGATATTTATTAAAACTCCTAGCAAAAAACAAAATTGTCTAATTAAAATATTGTCTACTTTTCTTCCCACTACTAGAAGAACCAAAGATGGCAAAATGACTAAAATTCTGATCAGAAGAGAAAGAAAAATAGGATAAAGATCAAAGTAGAAAAATTAAAACTGTAATGACGTTGTGCTAAGTTAAACAATAGTCATTCCTGGCCGGACGCAGTGGCATAAGCCTGTAATCCCAGCACTTTGGGTGGCCGAGGCAGGCAGATCACTTGATGTCAGGAGTTTGAGACCAGCCTGGCCATCATGGTGAAACCCCAGCTCCATTAAAAATACAAAAAAAAAAAAAAAAAAAAATTAGCCAGGTGTGGTGGCAGACACCTGTAATCCCAGCTACTTGGGAGGCTAAGCAGGAGAATTGATTGAGCCCAGGAGACAGTGAGGTTGCAATGAGCCAAGATCTCGCCACTGCACTCCAGCCTGGGTGACAGAACAAGACTCTGTCTCAAAAATTAAAAAAAAAAAAAAAAGTCATTCCCTAGAATAATTCATTTTTGATATAAGATGGGAGGCAGAAAGTGAAGGACTGGTTTGTGAAAAAGTTACAGAAAGCTGCTTAATGATGCAAGACATTGTACCCTCTTCATTCTCCTTGTCTAACTCACCTTCATAAATAGACAAGAATGAGGCAAAGATAGCAGACCTGCTATCTTTTAGTTTGCTATACTATACTACATTTGATAGCCAATATTCACAGTCAAGTAAAATATCAATTTGAAATCCAACATATAAAGTAGTCAACTCTCCGAAGACACAGGGAGACAACAAATTATTACATGCTAAATAAAGCGCTGAACATTGTTTTTGTACTTAAACAGATTCTTATCCCAGGGTAGCCCTCCTCCAAGCTGATCAGAGGTAAGCTCTCAAATAGAGGAACAAACCATGATTCAGCACATTTAAAAAGGATTTATACCCATTCTTAGAAGGACACCCAGAGGAAACACCATCTGAGGTCTGAACAATGGTATCTGCTTGCCCTTTGATCTTAGTTTAAGAACACTTTGTACAACTTTTTTTTTTGTTGAAATGCCACTGAATTTCAGATTTACTCTTTGTAATCTCTTTAGAAGAACATCCACTGCTTCTTTGAATCACACTCTTGCAACCAAATTCTCCAAACTGTTTTTGCTGTGAGTAGCTTGCAGGCATGGATTTATTTTCTGCTAACAAAAATCTTCATAAGTACAGGTAGCTTAAACGAAAAACAGTACTACTGATGCTATGTTTAGGAGAAAGAGATAGTGCAGCATATCTAGTTACAAATACAAGTAGGGAGTATTCCATTTTTCTTCTCATTTATGTTTCCCAAGAGTAATTTTGTTCAGAAGATTGCCACTACTTTTAGCACAAATTTCTTGCTGCTTGTACTAATATATACTGATTCCCTTTTCTGAGCATCATTTGAGTTTTTTAAAATTTCCATTTAATCCTAGCATTTGGAGATCAATACCTCGTGAATTCAAATAAACAAGTGAAATCTGAAATGCAGATATTTAATTAAATGTTTTTACTACTCTCAAATGTAATGCATATTACAAATTAACATACTTATAGGTGACTAATAAAAAAGGTATATTAATAAAGCATGATGATTTACCTCAAATACTGTGAACCTTCCTGTCCTAAATGTCTTCACTTTAAACTTTTTCCTCAACAAAAATCAGGTATACCTTTCTAAATAATCAAATCTTCCAGATCAGTGAAATATGAATTTGAAGTATGGGCTATGTCTATATTTTCACTAATTCAGTCTTTTCAAAGCACCTTCCATGGGGTCAGCATTATGTTAGGCACTTGGGCTACTGTGGTAGGTTAGAATGGTTTCCGCCTTTAGAGGCTGACATCCTATGGGGGAGACAAACAAATGAGTAAGCAAATTTAACAAGAAAAAAAAAAGTGTGATAAGTACAAGGAAGGAAATAAGCAGAGCGCTGTCATGGTACAGAAGTGGGTGGGATGGAGGCATGACCAGTTTAAAAATACAGAGTGGCAGAGAAGGTCTCTCTTAGGTGAATTTTAAGCTAAGACCTGAAGGATACCTCTCCAAGGTCACCAAATTGGCAGGGATGCTGACTAGGCTGCCAAGACATTTTTAGCATTAGAAAACAAATAGAAAATGGCATCTGTGGCCCTGAGTGAATGCAAGTTCACGAGCTCACCCAGGCACTCTGCACACCAGCAACCCAGGCAGCAGACGGTTAGTATTTAGAAGGTGACACATCCCAGTCTATTCACCCAGAAAGAGTTTGAAACAGTCAACATAAACAACAATGAGCTGGTTGGATGACCAGCACTTGCGCTATGAGAGAGAAATTTATCCTGTTGATTCATACTTCCTGATTGGCTGGCTGGCTTACAAGGCTCAGGGTGTTTCAAATGTATTTCATGAGTAAATTATTCCCTCAGTCCCAGGGAAGTCGGATGTTTACAACTATGTAATACTTTCCCTTGTACTTCCAGTTTGTAATTTACTTAACCTAGTAGGTATAAGAGTACTTTAAAACACAGTGCTGTAATGTTTATCTTTCTGTAGATTCTTTAATAGATGAGTCAGGTAATATGGCAGTTAACATGGCATTGACACCAATTAGGAAATCTGTAATTCTCCAGTATCCCTATATAGAGAATCCAACATTGGTACGCAATAACTTTTTTCAAATGAACTGTCCTTCTTACGTTCAGAGTCATGGCAATCAGATTTTACCCCATTCTAGCCTCTCATGATGAAATACCCCTTTCCTACTGCTAAATGGATTAAGATGAAATAGAATTGCTTCATTGGCAGGTGGCATGGCTTGCTGCTTGGATTCTACTTACCTGCAAAAGGTCTTCTCTTCATACTATCAGTATAGAGTCCAGAACTGGACCTACAGTAGCTATAACTTGTACAAGGAGCCCAGTGATGGGATATGAGGGGCTTGGGGTAGAATTCCCATCCTAGAACTCTTTCAGTTCCATGTCAGCCTGTCCTGGGGCCCGGAATTGCACTACTGGGTGAGTTCTCTTGAAATTTTTCAGGAGATATTTTTTATATCTTTCAAAATCCTTTATGAAAAATGTTAATATCCCTAAGGAGATAATATGTTAAAACATCACCCTAGCAGGATTAGTTGACAGCCAGCTTTAAGCAGTGTGACTTAGAGGCAGTGTGTCAGAGAAGCAAAGGAATAAGGGGAATTTGGGGGTCACTAAATACAGTAAATGTGACTGTACTTTACAAACTCGCCTTAGGCCCAGCTCTTGAAATTTCAAATACCATCTAAGGCAGTGGTTTCCAAACACTGACATCACCTGAGATCTTGACAAAACACTGACACTGCTGGGCATGGTGGCACACTCCTATCTTCCCAGCAACTCAGGAGGCTGAGGAAGGGGGATTGCTCGAGGCCAGGAGTTTGAATCCAGCCTGGGCAACGTTAGGAGATACTCTTTATTTTTGTACAAAAAATACTGCTACCTGGTTTCCACCTCCACACATTCTGATTTGATATGGAGTGACACCTGGGCATCTGGATTTTTTTAAGGTGTTCCCCCCCACCTCCCACGTAACACCCAGGTGATTCTAATGTGTAGCAATGTTTGAAAGTTTTGCTCTTCATCTCTTACTGGGATAATGTATCCATTTCCTTCAGACACGAGGATCTCCTGTGCCAGTGTTTCTTGACCATGGTAGCATGTTAGAAAAACCTAAGGTACTTTAAAAAAAATGATGCCTGTGCCCCATCCTCAAAAGATTCTGACGTAACTGATCTGGGTCTACGTAGTGACCCTAATAACCCTAGATCTCTAAGTCCCCTGGGTGATGCTACAGGGCAGCTAATCCTGAGAACCTCGGTCCAAGCTCAGGAATTGTTTTCCCAGGGACTGTAACACGATTCTCTGTGAAGTAGCCAGGAGTGCCAGTCTTCCTCCCCGTTGTCCAGGTTAGGACTACCCCCAAAAGGCAATAAAACATTTCCCCAAAGCTGCCAGGAAACCTGGGGGCGGGGGAGGGGGGTGGAAGGAGAGGAGAGGAGAGGAAGAGGGCAAGGGGAGGAATTTACTGAGTCAGAAGCAGCAGAAAAGTTAGAATAAGGAACAGCGCTGGTCCTCTGCCACCCTGGCCCCCACCCACTACAAATTTTATTGACTGGCATGAGAATTTCCTTAGAATGCTTCCTGGAGGTGGCTCAACCTTGGATTTGGTTCCAATAAATTGTGAAAATTCTTGTCCAATCAGAACCTCGGGCAGTGCAAGCTGCCAGATTGGCAGGCCCTGAGCCTGGACTCCCTGTGAGATTCTGTTTCACGAATTTCCCAGGAGGATTTCTGCACCACTTGGATGCCAATCGTCCTGCCTCCACATCCTCCCCTCCCCCCCTTGGCTCTTACCCCCCACGTTCTCTCCCTCAAAGCTCAGCGGAGTTGGGAATCATAGATAGGCTGGTAAAGAAATCACCCAGATAGTCTAAGCGGGAATCATTCCGGTAAGTAATGCCGTTAAAAGACGAGCGTCTTTGACGTGGCTGGGAGACGCGTGTGCTCCTTTGGCGAGTGTCTGCTCACCCACTCCAGGGCCTGGGCACAGCCACTGTCTCACATGGGAAGGAGGCCCGCGAATACCCACCCCGCCACGCAGCTGCACCCATCCCGGGCGTAGCCACTGCACACCTGGTCTGCCCGCCGACAGCGCGTCCCTCCATCCTATGTCTGCGCTAAATTAAGTCAGCTTATGAATGAAAAGCAGTGCAAACCGGAGGCGCTGACTCCGAAGAAAAGAGTCTTCTTCGCACCCTTCTGATTTACAGATGAGAAAACTCAAGGGGGTGGGAGGGGGGAGAAAGGGCGATGTGACTCGGTCCGGGTTTGCCACAGAACATTTGTGGCGGAGCTCGATTTAGCCGCCCTTGAATTTCCATTCTGTTGCCTGGCAACCGGTTCAGAGGAGCTCAGCGCCCAACCCCGGCCCCTACCCCGCACCCTTTCTCTGCCCGAGCAGCTTGGGCTGCATCGATCAAAGGTTCAGCCTTTGGGGACAATGGCCAAGGGCATGTGAGCGGGGGCACAGGATGGATTACCCGAGCTGAGCTTTCATCCCGCCCCAAATAGGAGCGAGCCCCGCCCGGGCGGGATCCGAGCGCCTTCTGCGGTGCTTTCGGGACTTTCCTCTGCAACCTCTCCCAGTGCCGTGGATACCTCTAAACATACTCATGCCAAGTTTTCAAAGTTCCCAACCGCTGTCGGATTCCCTAAAAGTCTCGGTGGGAAAACTGCACTCTGAGGTAAGGGGCAAAAGAAGTCAATTTAGAGGGAATAATCGTACTGAAGAGCCCTCTTACCAGGATGGCCACACTCAGGCTGGACTTTTCTGCTGCAGTTGAGTTAACCTGATCAGAGCTGGGCAAGAGTGAAAAAAAAAAAGCGCGGAACGTGCTCAGGGAGTCCGCAAAGACACGCCCGCGGGGACAGCGCTCCCGGAGTCCCGTGTCCCGGCCGGCCAGCCGCCTCTCGGGGCCTCGGCGTGCAGCCCTGCCCGCTGCGCGGGGGAGCGCATGTGCAGCCCACCGCCGCGCAGGTGGCGAGAGCACAGCCTGCCTGTCCCCGCGTCCTCTAGAGCTCCAGGCGGGACCCGCGCGCCGGGAGCTCCTCCACTCCCTCACTCCACCCCCTGGGCCCGGGACTGAAAAGGGGGAAATGTTCTCGTCATTAGGTTACCCCAAATCCTTACCCAGGTTCACAAAGCTCATGACCATGTCTGCGTCGTTGAGGAAGGCGCTGTCCTGCGCGCTGGTCAGTGGGGACGCGCCGCCGCTGCCAGGTCCGGGGGCCAGGAGGCTCTTGCGGTTGAGCGGGTGCGCGGCGCCCGGGGCCGGCTGCCGAGGCTGGGACGAGCTGGCTCCTTCGTGGGGCCAGGGCTGCTGCCTCTCCCCCTCCGACGCCCCGTCCTCCTCGTCGTCGGCGGACAGGGCGTTGTACAGATCCAGCATGAAGAGGGGCGCGGACTTCAGCTGCCCGGGAGGGGGCTCTCCGCGAGGCGGCTGCTGCTGCTGCTGCTGCTGCTGCGGGAGCGCCGGGGGCTGCGGCTGTTGGAGGCCGTGCAGGGGCCGGGGCCGGTGTGGGAGCCCCAGCACCGACAAGATCTCCTTCTGCATCTCCCGCTTCTCGTGCGTCTTGAGCCGCCGGTAGAGGAAGCCCGAGGAGGATTGCGGCGACGGCGGCGGCTGCTCCGTGCGGCCGGGGCTCCCGCCGTCCCCCAGCAGCTGGCCCCCGGCGGCGGCGGCCGCGGCAGCGGGCAGGGGCGGCCGCAGCGGCGGGGGCCCGCAGCAGCTGCACAACAGCCCCCACCACCAGCACAGCCACTGCGCCCTCCGCCCCAGCCCCGGCATCCCCGCCCGGCCGGGCTGCCCCCGCGGATCCCGCGAGGCGTGGAGCGGCGGAGCGAGGCTGGAGCACGGCCGCTGTGGCCCTTGGCGTGAGCAGCCCCCGCCACCTCTCGGCGGGCTCGCTTCCCCTTCCTGGCCCTCAGTCCTTATCTCTCATGGTCGTCCGGGGCGCCCCCAGTTGCCCAGGATAGAGGGGTGGCGAAGGGGCGATCACCGGGAGAACCTCTTGGAGGGGAGGAAGGGGAGCCCCACAGCCCCGCGCAGGTCTCTAGAGGCGCGCGGTACAGGCCAGGTGCGTCCGAGTCCGGGCTGCGCTGCAGTCTGCGCCCTGGCTCCTGGGCGGGTCGCGGCGCGGTCACTCTGGGCCTCGCTGGACGCTCACGTGCGCTGCCCCGCGCCCTCCCTGGCGGCTGAGTGGGACCCGGGGCGGCGGGGTAGCGGGGCGGCTCACGAGCTGCGGGAGATGCCCGGCATCACCGTGGCCACGCACGCCCCTCCCTGGATTGCAGGGCCACTGTGAAGTTTACCCCGGCGCAGGGCCCACGCTGCGGCGACAAGGCGTCCCCAAATGCCAGTCTATTCCGTGAGGTTTAACTTCGTTCTTGCTCACGAACTCCGCGCCCCTGAGCCCTCGGTCACCGTCGCTCCCCCTCAAAATCTCCGCGCGCCGCACGCCTCAAGTGGAGGCGGCGAGGATCTTGCTTTCCGTTCGGCGCTCGCCCGGCTGCCCAGCAAACCCGCTCGCAGAAGGGATGGGAAGGAAGGGGGCCAGTGCACCCAGCAGCAGCCGCGGCGGAGGCGCTGGAATTCGCAGTCTCCAGCTTCTCCACGCCGCGCTTCCCGCAGCGGCCAACGTGGGCTTTCTGCGGCGCGCCGCGCTCAGGTACCGCACTCCAGCCCCGGGACTCCCCGCCCCGCGGTAACCGACAGGCTAGCAGCCAATCGGGACCCGAAGCTCGCGGGCTATTTAAATAGCCCCGCCCCTTCTTTCACCCTCCCTCTCCCGAGAGGCGTCGCCTCCGCGGCGCGTAGGTTTCAAGACCCGGGAATTCTTGGAGGCAAGCGGAGAGCCGCGAGGTGTCAAAGGCTAAAAGGTCGTCGCTAGTAAGAATGATCTGACCAATACCCCCCGATCTGAAACTTTCTCTTTTACCATCGTTTAAAAGGCCTAAGTTGATGCTTTAACTAAATAAAAATAATAACAGCGATTAAATCACCATACTGCCAGAATTGAGGAAGAAAAGAAAAATGATAGCTTTTCCATCCCTTCCTTAGTTTCTCTTATTGATGTAATGTAGGCGTTTAGCGGACACGTGGCTTTCCACGGCAGCTGCTGGAAGTTGGGACACACCCTCTGGGAAGGCTACTCACAAACTGACCACAGAGAGGGCCACATGTAACCCAAGCCAGCGTCCTGAGGGTTTGGGGTCGCATGTGTTGACTTATCTGTTCATTTGGGCTTTGGTTTGGCTTCTTAAGCTACACCCAAGAGAAAGAGGGTGTATTCAGACAATATATTAGAAAAATCGTCCCCTGTCTTCTTGGAAATGACTCAGTGCTTCTCCAGCTTATCTATTAATGTTGCATTTTAATATTGAAATACAATGTGACTTATATGGTGCAAGATAAAACTTGAGGAGAGGTGATAAAGATAACTCCAGGAAGAGCAGGGGCTTGGCATGCACTCTGAATGGTCAGGACAATAGATAGGGTCCTGAAACACAGGTTGCTGCGGACTTTAGGCAAGATAACACCACCACCAACACCATTTGCCAGTGAGGACGCAAATTCATTTGCCTTTACCCGCCCAAGAACATCCAGCCGTCTATGGATCGTGGAAGCAAATTCACATAAAACATTAAGGTTTTTTACCTGGTGAAAATCGTGTGGCATAGAAAATAAAAACTGCAGTTTTCTGACTTGCCAGCCTTAGTCCAAATGGTCCTAGGCATTTGAGAGTGAAGTCAAATAGATTATAGACTGTGGGATTCATGAATTTATGACATCATAGGCTTTCTGCTGGTCCAAATCTTATAAGCATTCCTATCCTATTTCCAAGAATCTATTTCTTATGGGTAAAAGTCTTTACCTCCAACCACCCACTGAGTCCTTCTTTCTAGTTCTGTCTTGGCCCAGACACAAGTGGTCATTTAGAAGAGTCTTTATTTCTACAAATATCTGATAGCTATTAATTTCAGGCCACAAAACTGAGCACCCCTGAATGCCAGTCTTTAACCACCTCTACAGGGATTTCTTCCATCTGAAAAGATAATACGATACTTCGTCTGGGATGTCAGGATCCTCAGAATTCAAGAGCCCTGTCACTTCTTTTTTCTGTATGGAACATGTTAGGGACATAAATTCACTGCAGTGCCCCACAGCAGCCAAGAGCTCTGCTCAGAAGGTCTGAAATTCCAGCAAATACACCTAGGCTTCCTGCCAAGAGCCTCCTTTTTTAAAACCTAGTTGCACCTTCTTCATAAGACTTCTGGTGAGATGCAGGCTGAGTAAAAGACTTTCCACCTATGAGGGCAGTGGGGAAGACACAGGAAACTCAACATTTCAGACATGGATGAGGGCACCTTGGTGGGGCTATGTCATTTAAAACACAAAATCAAGGTGTGACCGACCTATTGTAGAGGTTGAGCATCCGTAACCCAAAAATCTGACATCCGAAATGCTCCAAAATCTAAAGATTTATGAGAGCTGACATGATGCCTCAGATGGAAAATTCCACACCTGACCTCATAGGATGGGACATGGTCAAAACACAGTCAAAATTTTCATCCACAAAATTATTTGAAATATTGTATTAAATTACCTTCAGGCCATGTATATGAGATATATATGGAACATAAATGAATTTCATGTTTAGACTTGGATCCCATCCCTAAGGTGTCTCATTATGTATATGCAAATATTCCAAAATCTAAAAATCTGAAATTTGAAATACTTCTGGTCCCACGCATTTTGGATAAGGGATACTCAACTTGTATATGCATCTATGGGGTGGACCTAGTGCAGAACACACACACACACACACACACACACACACACGCAATCTCTCCCTTTCCTTAGACACTTAGAAGTAGATGGGTTCGTATGACGTGAGTCTAAAGTGACTATCAACTAAACATCTGAGCAGCAACTCTGATTCAGGTCTGTCGCAGGCTTCCTACCCCACCAAGATGGACCCTCAGTTTCTGTCGAATAGGGCTAGAATGAGGAGGTGTTGAGGGTGCTTCCAGGTGATGAACATGAGAACACACATCTCCCTTAAGAGCCAGAAGAAGCCCCCAAAAAAGATGTGTAGTGAGCCATTATAATGATCACAAGGACAGTGACATCCAACTAAGGATGTGCTCCTCTTCTCTCCACTATGACTCGCAACATGTGCACATCATGTTTGCGGAACACATGCAGGCAAGCCCTTGTATCCATTGGGAAAAAGGGGACAGGAAAAGAGATACAGTTCTAGGATTTTAATAGCCTCAAAATTGGGACTACTGTTTCTCCAAGCCAATTAGATCTCCAGGTGGATAAAAATCCCCTAAAGTACACCTTGTCTACTCCCTGCTTCTGAGACCCTTCCCCATTAGACACCCCCAGTGCTCCCCTGGAAGCCTCAGGACAGGGAGCTAGACAACGTCCACACGTGATTCAAGAGGAGGAGACGTGGTGGGTGGAGTTGGAGGGACAGAAACAGATCTGGCTTTGAAGTCCGCTGGAATGTATGAACCGACTTGTTAAAATTAGAGGTAACTTCGCCCCCTGCAGGACACCAAAATATTACCGCCCCTTCCTCTGTGGGCCTGGGACAAGCTTCATTAAGTTCTCTGTGAGTGTTTCTAAAACATCTGGGTGGAAAGAGGAGGAATTCGATCAAGAAGCCGGATGTGGGAGCCAATCCACATCAAACATCTGGTTGCTTGGCTGACATTTCATGCAGATGGCCTTCAGTTTTCTGGCAATAGGTTTCCTGTCCCATCTCCCTGCCCCACTTAATGAAGAAATGAGGAACCCTCACCGAAAAGCACAGGTTCATCCCATACTTCCAGTGATAGCGGGAATAGGATGGGAATTTTGTCTTCAAGTGTTTATTAAGGCACCATGTAATTCACACAACAAATCCTTTAAACCTGTAGTTGTCCTTGTTCCTTATATATTATGAGGGTTTCTGTTATACATTTATAACACACTTGACCAAATAGTTTCTATTTTGTAAACATGCTGTTTATTAATTTGACATATTAAACACATATTCTATATTATAGTATTAGCAATAAACTGCAACTTCAGTCTTGGGTTTTATATTAAATTTTACATTGGCCCCTTTCAACTGCACTTCCTGAAGATGTAAGTTGCTCCTTTCAGAATTAACTTAATAAAAATATCTTGGCCAGGCATGGTGGCTCATGCCTGTAATAGCAACACTTTAGGAGGCTGAGGTGAGCAGATCACTTGAGCCCAGGAGTTCGAGATCAGCCTGGGAACATAGTAAGACGTCGTTTCTACCAAAAAAAAAAAAAAAAAAATTAGCCGGGTATGGTGGTGCACGCCTGTAGTCCCAGCTCCTCAGGAGGTTGAGGTGGAAGGATCGCTTAAGCCAGGGGGGTGGAGGTTACAGTGAGCCCAGATCACCAGATCACGCCACTGCACTCCAGCCTGGGTGATAGAGCGAGACCCTGTCTCAAAAAAAAAAAAATCATTTAAACTGTGTGGCTGTCATGTTTACAAGACTGAGGTCAAGCCTCCTTGAATTCTTGAGAAGTTCCACTCAAAAGACCAACTTTTTATCTTTACTATTAGCATAAGGACCTGAATACTTCTTAATGTTAATTTCAAAATATAATAATTTGATCAAATTTTTAAAATATTGATTTAGTTTTGAGTGGAAATAGGTAAATGGTTGCAGAGTATGAGAAATGAAAATTTGCGAGTGAAATAAGTATTGCTTCTGAAAGCTACACCTGTAAGACAGCCTTCAAAAGCCATGTCTCATCCAAAAGTCTGTGGTAACATTTACATTCAGTCACACTCCGCTTTCACTGTCTACTCAAAAATGCTGGGCATTCACACTTCAAAATATCATTCAAGTCATCATATTTTCCTACTCATGAAGGACATCTGGTGGCAAAGTGAAAAACTAATACATAAATCTGTTTCCAGAGATTTTTTTCCACACTGTAACCCAAATAGCAAATCTGTTACTTGTACGTGTTTCAAACTTTTCACACAAGCTCAGATCTCTATGATCCTAGGATTTAGGCTGTCTACACAATATTAAGCAATGGAATATTTCGAGACATCCAGATGATTAAATCATTTGTGAAATTTTCATTGAGTAATTAACATGTGCAGACTAAGTCTTCATTTTTTTTTTCTGAGCAAAACAATGCTTAACACATTTCCATGACTAGTTTTACTGTCCCTGAAGAGCTTTATTCCAAGAAATGATTGGACACTTAGGTCAACTGGGGTGCATAAGGCTCCCTGGCCTGTGCTGGCCTCAGAGCTTCAGTCCATCTTGTGACCCCACTCTGTACCTCCTGTCGTGGATGTGTCTCTGTGTCACTAGGAGGTAACCTGAAAATATAACATTATCCTGTTAGCAATCCCCTTAACTAGCAAAGCCATAACCTGTGGCACGTGGAGCCAGGGAAAACCACACTGGTGGTAAAATCAGGTTAAAATGAAAGTCACTGACAGCTTTTTGAAAAGAAGAGAAAGGCTAATTACCCAATCTTCATTCAACACATCTTTCCATGCCTATGTGCCAGGCAGGGGTCTAGGTTTTGGGATACCAAACAGAAATCCTTGCGCACATAGATTCTAGATGGCGAAATGGATAGTAAACAAAGTAACTAGGAAAGTATATTGTGGTAGGCAGGATGTTGGTCCTTATGATTTTTGAACCTGGTTTTGAAGGGGAAGAGGCCATACGCCAGGGAATTCAGGCAACCTCTAGAAGCCAGCAAGAAAACAGCAACCCCAATCTTAATTCTGAATTCTCTCAACAACCTGAATAAGCCTAGAAGCAGATTCGTACTCACAGCCTCCAGTTAAGAGCCAGGGCAGGTGACACCTTGATGTCAGCCTGGTGAGACCCAGAATGAAGAAGGGAGCCTAGCCTACTGGACTTCCAATCTGTGGGACCCTGTGACAATGAACTTGTGTTGTTTTAAGCCACTAAATGTGTGATATTTTGTTTTGGCAACAATGGGAAACTAACACAAATATAGTAGGGTGATAAGTGCTGCGGAGAAAATTCAAAGAGGGGAGGGGGCTAGGGAGTGTGTGGATGGTCAGGTAAGGCGTCACTTCCTGACAGAGAAGACGGTTCTTGAGCAGAGACCTGACAAGGTCAGTGGAGCCAGCCATGGGGATCCCTGCAGACAGAGCTCTCTCGGCAGTAGAAATGGTAAGTGCAAAGGCTCTGTGGCAGGGTCATGCCTGGTGAGTTTGAGAAGAACAAGAAGGCCAGTGAGGCTAAAACAGAGGACATGAGCGGGAATAACAGTAGGAAATTGGATCAGAAAGCCAAGGAGGGTGGGAATTGGGGCCAAGGTGCTGCAGGGTTCTGGACACTGGACACCTTGGAGAAGGTTTGAGCTTTTAAATAAACGTGAGATGGCACAACATGGAAAAATCTCACAAACATAACAGTGAGGAAAAGAAGCCAGATAAGAAAAAACACATACTGTAATTCTGTTTGCATAAAATTCAAAAACAGGCTTACCTAATCTAGAAGAGAGTGTAGTTGTTCCCTTTGGAGAGAAGAGTGGGAGAATTGATCGAATGACAGCACGTGGGGTTTCCCAACAGTTGGTCTATTTCCTTACCTGGGTGGTGGTTAGACAGGTGTAGTCCATTGTAATCATTTCGTGAGTGCTACACGGAGACTCTGTATGCTTTCTATACGTGTGTTACTTTGCAATAAAAACTTTGGTTTAAAAAAGTCAGTATGAGAACAACAACAAACAAGCGTGAGATGGGAGGGCTGTTAAATGGTTTCAAGCGAGAAGTGACAGGAGCCAACTTAAATTTTAAGAGTCTCTCAGGCCACCATGTTGAGAACAGACTATGGAGTTGCCAGGGCAGAATCAGGGACACTAGTCAGGAAACTGTTTATGCTCAGACAAAAAATGATAACGGCTCGTAGGGGACCTCATATGGAAACAGTGAAGGTAGAGAAAAGTAGTTGGATTCTGGACACATTTGAAGGCAAACCCAGATGATATGAGGATGTGCACGTTGCATGGAAAAACAAGCCATGCAACAAATTCTCCCTCTGTGTAGGTCCCTCCCACTGCACAAAGCCGGGGGTAGTAGTGTGAATTTACTATGGCTGAGGAAGATCGTGTTCATGCCCTAATGTTTGTGGGTTAATATGCTGACCATGCCAAAAAAGTGGCCTGGAAAAGCTTTGGCATCAGCACCACACTACAAAACCCTCTCATAATACTCATAATAAACATTCAGAGGGCTTGCTGGGAAAGAACAGCTTCAAGACAAGTCTCCTAATAGCCTTCCCACAAGGTTCCCTATGTAGTAACATAATAGCTCCATCTCTGAATATAAAATTTCTTCCAAGATAGGAAGTTTAGCCATTAAGTATTCATTTTCAAAGGACTCCTATAAATACGGTATCCTGGATGAGTTATTGAAGCAAAAATAAGAACTTTAAGAAAAAGCTTATAGAATTGAAATAAAGTATGGAGTTTACTTAGTAATAATATGTTAATGTTGATTCATTAATTATGACGTAAAATGTCGTGTTATAATAAGAGGAGACACTGGGTGTAAGACATACAGGAACTGTCTGTACTATCTTTGCAATTTCTCTGTAGATTTAAAATTATGCTAAAATTAAAGCTAATTTTTTAAAAAAGCATTCTTGTAGCTTTAATCTTAGGATGTAATAATTAAAGCTCAGTTACCTTCTTTGCTGTAGAAAGTAATACATGCCTGGGCCAGGCGTGGTGGCTCACGCCTGTAATACCAGCACTTTGGGAGGCTGAGGCGGGCAGATCACCTGAGATCAGGAATTCAAGACCAGCCTGGCCAACATGGTGAAACCCCATCTCTACTAAAATTTAAAAAATTAGCCAGGTGTGGTGGTGGGCACCTATAATCCCAGCTACCTGGGAGGCTGAGGCAGGAGAATTGCTGAAACCTGGGAGGTGGAGGTTACAGTGAGCTGAGATCGCACCATTGCACTCCAGCCTGGGCAACAAGAGTGAGATTCTGTCTCAAAAAAACAAAACAAAAAAAAATTAATACATGCCTTTATTCCAATTAGATTAGTAAGGACAAAATTATATCACTAAGTTTTTACTCAGGATTTAATTTATTAATCTATATTACATCAATTATTACCAAAGACAAGCTTCTTAGCTCCCAATTTACTATTTCCTTACACATTGTCTCATGCCACTTAGTGTTGAGTTTTTCCATAACTCATTTTTAACTCAAAATTATGGGATTACATAAAGATGTTAAATTTAGTGTCAACTTTTCTTGCCTTCCTGTAGGTTACTTGCACGTTGTTTTTAGGATTCCACCTTGATTGATTGATTGATAGCATTTTTTAGTTATCTTTTTGTATAGCTTTCATACTGGTTGCTCAGGTTACTAAAATATACATTTGTGACTTATCACAGTCTATTGGTATGAACATATTTCTACTTCAGTTGAGGTTCAATTCACTTAGTTCCCTTTACTTTCCCACTATTAAATATTATTATCTCATTGTCTTACATATAAGATGGTATTATATTTTTGTTTCAACCATCAAATATGAGTTTTTTTTTTTTTTTTTTTTGAGACAGGGTCTCTCTCTGTTGCTCAGGCTGCAGTGCAGTGGCATGCTCATGGCTCACTGCAGCCTCAACCTCCCAGGCTCAAGCTATCCTCCCACCTCAGCCTCCCTACTAGCTGAGACTACAGGAATGCACCGCCACACCTGTCTAATTTTTGTATTTGTTGTAGAGATGGGGTTTTGCCATGTTTCCCAGGCTGGTTTCAAACTCCTGGGCTCAGGTGATTTGCCCAAACTTGGCTTCCTAAAGTACTGGGATTACAGGCATGAGCCATCATACCTGGCCTAAATATGATTTCTAAAACTCATGAGGAAATTCATATTCGATTGTATGTACCAATATTTCTGCTCTTTAAATTCTTCCTCCTTCCTTCCTGATGCTCCAAGAGTCTTTCTTTTATCATTTTCTTTCTGGTTGAAGAACTCCCTTTAGTCATTCTTTAAGCATAGGTACACTAGCAACAACGTCTTTTAATTTTCTTTTGTCTAAGAATTAGTTTATTTCTCTTCATTCTTGAAGGATAGCTTCACTGGATATAGAATTTGCAGTTGACAGTTCTTTTCTTTCAGTTCTTGAAAATGTTGTGCCACTTTGTTTGGCCTCCATGGTTTCAGATGAGAAATCTACCATCATTCTAATTGTTTTTCCCCAGGGAAGTAATGAATTGTTTCTCCCTGGCTGCTTTCAAGACTTCTTTACTTTTAGTTCCCAGAAGTTTAATTACGACATGTCTTCACATGGATTTCTTTGGGTGTATTTTGTTTGGGATTTGCTTAGCTTCCTGAACATATACGTGTGTTTTTTTCAAAAAATGTGGAGAGTTTTCAGTCATTATTTCTTCAAACATTTTTTGAGTCTGATTCTTTGCTCCTCTCCTCCTGAGATTCTGATGGTAAATTGTTACATCTTGTGTTATTGTTCTACATTCCTGAGTTTCTATTGATTCCCCTCAACACACACTGCGCCTACCATCTATTTTCTCTGTGTTTTTCGGAATGGACGAATTCTATTGATATGTTCTGAAGTGCACTGATTATGTTCTTTGTTGTCCCACTCTACGGTTCAGCCTATCCAGAAGATTTTTTTCCTTCTGTAATTATATTTTTTTCAGTTCTATAATTTCCATTTGTTTTTTAATCGCTTCTGTTTCTTTGCTGAGATTTTCTCATTTTTCATTTGTTTGAAGACAATTTGTAATTAAATGTGGAAGCATTTTTATGACAGCTGCATTAAAATTCCTGATGATTTGGATAATGTGGGATAATGCCTACATCTGATTGTTCTTGGTGTTGCTGTCAGTTGATTGTCTTTTTTTAAACTGTATTCTTTAGAGCATTTATGTTTATAGAAAAACTGAGAGGAAGTGCAGAGAGTTCCCACATACTGCCTGCCTCCCCTACATGTATACCCTCTTCCATTATCAACATCCTGCACCAGAATGGCACATTTGTTACAACTGATTAACCTACACTGACACATCATAATCATCTAATGGCCATAGTTTACATTAGGGTTTATTCTTGGTGTTGGACATTATATGGATTTGGACAAATGTGTAATGATATGTATCCACCACCGTAGTATAACACAGAGTAGTTTCACTGCTCTAAAAATTCTCTGTTCTCCACCCATTCACCCTTCCCTCCTCTCCACCATCTGGCAACCACTGATCTTTTTATTGTCTCCATAATTTTGCCTTTCCAGAAGGTCATCTAGTTGGAACAATACAGTGTGTATTCTTTTCAGATTGGCTTCTTTCACTTAGTAATATGCATTTAAGTTTCCTCCATGCCTTTTCATGGCTTGATAGCTCATTTTTTTTAGCACTGAATAATATTTCATTGTTTGGATGTACCATAGTTTATTTATTCATTTATCTAGTGAAGGACATCTTGATTGACTCCAAGTTTTGTCAGTTATGAATAAAGCTGCTATAAACATCTGTGTGCAAGTTTTTGTGTGGATATAAATTTTCAGCACCTTTGGATAAATACCAAGAAGTGTGATTGCTAGATCATATGGTAGGAGAATGTTTAGTTTTGTAAGAAACCATCAAACTGTCTGCCAAAGCGGTTGACAGCAATAAGTAAGAGTTCCTGTTGCTCCGTGTCCTCACCAGCTTTTGGCGTTGTCATTGTTTGAATTTTGGCCATTCTAACAGGGATGTAGTAGTGTCTCACTGTTGTTTTAATTCGCATTTCCTTGATGACTTAATGATGTGGACAGTTGATTGTCTTTACTCATTTAAGTTGGGAAGTTTGGGTTCTTGGTAAGAAGGTGATGTTTTATTGTATCCTGGATGTTTTGTCTATTATGCTAACAGTCTCTGAGTTCTATTTACATATTGTATTTTATCAGGAAGTTGTCCTGTTTAGGTTCAGCATGCAGGTCCTGGCCTAATTTTGTGGGTGATGGTTCCAAAGGCAATTTAATTTCCAGAGGCTTTGTGTGGTTATCTTGGTCTGCTTGGTTTTTCTGCTGCGGTTGGGGTTCCCGCTGATTCCTGCTGGTGCTGCCTGAAGAGACAGAAGGGCCTTCCCCAGGTCCCCAGGTGTCTCTTGGTGGGAGAGGGGAGTCAGGCCCTCAGGGATGAGAGGGCTTCCCTGGAGTCAACTTCTAAATACCCAGATAATTTACTGTCTAGGGAGAATTTACTATCTACAGATCATATTATTAATTGCAGTAAAATTCTAGTTCCAGGACAGTTTTGTCTAATGACTATGTAATGAATGCAGTCACTATTTCTCTGCACTGATGAGTACATGCTGATTTTTCCTTTTACTTGATTCAAATGCATTAAATATGCCGAATCTACTCCAATAAGATCCATATGGTATATTCCATATAAATAGAAACTACTGTTTGGGCTCTTAGATGGTATTATTTCCCCAAATTTCCTATAGAGGCTTGTGAGTTTACTCTATAAACAAGTGAATGGGGTAGAACAGGTAACACATAGCTAACTTTTAAGTCACTCCCCAGATACCCAGTCTGATTTGCACAGGTGAGAATCCACCACACCCCACTTTCCACCTAGCCAAAAATCCAGACTGTAAGCTCTGTTGTATCCCAGCACATAGCACAGTGCCTGGCACACGAAAAGGTGCTAAACAAATATTTGTTTAATGATGGAATTTTATTCATTAAGCCTTGAGTAGAGAAACAGAACACATAGGCCATCTTTCTGATGGCATACTTTCTCTACCACGAGAAGGCTGAGAAACATAGGAAAGTATGTGCATTTTTAATGATTAAACTACATTGTATCCAATGATAATAAATAGTAAATTATCCACTAAACATAATGAAAATGTCAGGACTTTAAAATTATATTATTCTCTTCCTATACGGACATTAGCATGGGATGACAGAAGCTAATTTTAGCAATCACCTCTGCTGCTTAAATGTGTATAAATCACACTCCCAAAAATGAGACTCTCATACCGAAATAAAACTAAAATTTGCCAATACACCTCAGAGTAAAATGTTATTTAAGGATTAGTAAAACATTTATTTTCCTAGCATGTGAATAGGACACTTGTTCTCATAATTTTCCTTCACGTCCTTCTCCAGAACTGAATCTTCTGGCATCTGGAAGAGATTCTTTCAAATGCATTCATACACCTGCTTCAAATTCAGACTCCCCAGCGTTGGTAAAAAGGAGCTCTTCCAGACGATGCCAGAAGGATGGGGCTGCCGTCACCAGGGCACACTTTGCTAAGGAAAGAGTGGGGTCTGTCCCTGTCATCTGAAATGAACCAAAGGGAAAGAAAGATGCTGCTTGAATCCAATTAATAAAGTGATGTTATTATCACTTACAAGGTTAGTAAAGTGTGTGCTCCATGTTAACCATTTGCAATAATTACCTTTGCCCTAGGTCATTTTCTCTTACCTTTTAGCAGAGGCACTCAAGAAACATTCTTTGCAAGATTATGTTCTTTCCTACTGTAAGTATGTTTCACTCAGCAAAATCTCAGGGCCTCAAAGGGGCACTTCCCAGAGAAGCTCGGACTTGGCTTCAGGTTGCTGCAGGTTCCAGAGGGAGGCAGCTGGCAGCAGTCAGGGGCCTGGGTTTCATGACTGAGCCAGGAAAAAAGTTTCCTTCTTCTCATCCAAGGGCCAGAAGAGGGCTGCTGTCAAGGACCCTCAGAACACCATTAGGCAAACGTGCGTGGAGCACCTGCTGGGTGGACCCCAGGCACTATAAAGCAGGCTTGGGGTTTTAGAGATGAAAAGATAAGGTCCCTGACCTCAACGAGTTTATGGGCTATCATGGAGATGGACGTGCAAGGAACTCTCAACACCACAGCAACTGCTCCAGTGAAGGCACGTAAAATACATAAATAACATATAGGAGAGGGGAATCCGCGGGTCAGTCTGAAGGAATCTGGGAAGGCTTCCTGGGCTGGGAAGGTTGTTAAAGAGGCAGATTTGAATTGAGACCTGGAGCATGAATGTGAGACTGTGAGATTGTTTGTTTACCAAAATATTTTTTGAATACTTTTTAAGTGCTTGTTGCTGGGTATACAAGTGTGAACAGAGCAGGCTTGGTCTCTGTCTTTATGGGCTTTACAGTCTAATGAGGTAAGCAATAAATGGACAATGAGTAAATCTATCATTACTTATTTTGGTAAACGCATGAGCCAGCCATGGGGAAATAATGAGGCAACGCATTTCAAGCTGAAGGAATAGCATGTGCAAAGGCCTGGAAATGACAGAGATTTGGTGGGCTTCAGAACAGCTGAAAGCTAACATAGCTAGCACATAGTAAGTGCACGGTGAACGGGGTGATCTGAGGCTGGGATGATCAGCAAGAGACATATCATATGTGACCTTGAGAAATTTAGATTTTCAAAGGATAGAGGGATAGCACCCAAGGGTTCTCACCAAGTGAAATATAAGTCAATAGATTATTTTAATTGGCTTCTTTGCAGAGGAATGTCAATGGAGAGCTACTCTAGTGAGCCAGGTGACAGAAGATGGCTTAGATTAGGATGGAAATAGTGGAATATACTGGACATATATTTAGAAAATAGGGAAATTACAGGACTTGGTGGATAGATTGGAAAGGAAGATTGAGGAAGAGGAGGAACCAAAGATTTATACTTGAGCAAACAGGTTGGCTGCTAGCTCCATTTATGGAGGCAGGGAATTCTAGAGAGAAACAAGTTAGGGAGAGGGAAGTTAGAAAACCCAGAAGTTCTATTATACACATTCAGCCTGAGGTCCCTTTCAGATATCCAAATGGAGTTATCAAGTAAATGGTTAAAGAACCCATTCTATAGTTCAGAGGATGTATTGGCTGAATAAGTTAACTTCAGGTTCACCCACAGCTAAGTGGTTCTTATAACCCCAGAAATGAATGAGGTCACTTGTGGAAAAAGGGAAGACACAGGCTGAGCCCTGGAAAATACCAACATTTAGAACCTGGATAGAAGGGAAGCCAACAAAAGAGCCTAGAAGGGAGTGACCAGAGTGGTTAGAAAAAAAATATGTAACCACATAAGTGTGGTGTCATGGAAACCAAGAGAGAAGGAAAGAAATGGCCAACCATGTTGAATGTCATCAAGGACAGAGGAATGCTCTTTGGATATAGCAACATAGAAATCGTTGGTGATCTTGAAAAAAACAATTTCAATAAAGTAATGAGGCAGAAGCATGTTTAAGGCCAATGAGTGAATGAGAATTGAGGTGTTGAGAGAACATGTAAAGGCAACTTGTTCAAAGAGGTTTACGTACAAGAGAGCAGAATAATGAGATGATAGCTTACGGAGAACAAGGAGGCCTAGGGACATTTTTATTTGTGACAGGGGAGGGCAAGAAGAAGAGCGATTTGTCAGTGATAACAGCAGGAAAGAAGATAATGGCTGAAGATGAAGAAGATTTGAGACTTAGTTGGAAAAAGATAAAAGAAAACCTTACCATCTATTTTCTTAAAGAATAGGAAGCCAGGTCACTGGGTGAGACTGGGAGTTATGGAGAAAAATGTAGAGGGAAAGGAGTGGTATGGGAGAGAGGATTTAGTAGCCACTAGGATGACCTGCAGTGATTCCCCACCTCCTGTTATTCATGAATTTGTGCAATCTCCTCCCCTTGAGTGTGGGTTGGATGTACTAACTCACTTCTAATGAACAGAACATGGTAGGAGTGATGGGATGTCCTTTTTGAGATTAGATTATAAAAAAATGTGACTTCTCTCTTTAACACTTTCTCACTCACTCATTCTGAAGGAAGCTAGCCACAATGTTGTGAGCTGCCCTGTAGAGAGGCCCACTTATTATAGAGGGAGACCTTTAGCCAACAGTCAGCTTGGAGCTGAGGCCCTCAGCCCAACAACCCATGAGGAACTGAATCCTGCCAACAACCACATGAGGGAGCCTGGAAGAGATCTCCCTTCACTTGAGTCTTCAGATAAGACTGCAGCCCAAGCTGGCACTTTGACCATAAACTCATGCAAGGCCTGGAATCCTAGAATCTCAGCTGAGCTGCATCCAAATTCTTGACTCTCAGAAACCATGAGATA
The DNA here is from genome assembly GCF_049350105.2 of Macaca mulatta. Taxonomy (NCBI): domain Eukaryota; kingdom Metazoa; phylum Chordata; class Mammalia; order Primates; family Cercopithecidae; genus Macaca; species Macaca mulatta. The sequence continues at coordinate 175,475,971 of NC_133409.1, forward strand.
ATAATGTTGTTTTAAACTGCCAAATTTTGGGTGATTAGTTACACAGCGATAGAAAACTAATATAAAGGAAAAAGCAAAGAACAGAAATCTTGAACAACAAGAAATTCAGTTAACTAAAAAACTACTGAAAAACGGTGTTAAATAACTGGTTTGTTTAGAAGTATTAACTTGGGGGGTGGTCAAAATGTAAATCATTTTATATTTTTCTCCAATCTATGGATTCAACTGTACTCTCTCTCAAATCCCTATTTTCCGTCTCTCAACACATTGGGGAAGATTTAGTAAGTTGCTACTCACTTTCAGTTTAAAAGTCCATACTATTTAATATTTAACTCTCTGATTTCTTCATTAAAACATCTGACTAAGATTTTGAAGCAACATCCCAAACCCATTGTTTGGACCACAATGTGGGTAATCAGTGCTCTAAACCACACAATGGTTCACAGAGGGTATCTCACAGAATAGTACAGCTCCTTATTTTTCAAAATTCCACCAAAACAAAGCAAAAATCTTATGCTATTTTTATTTTCTCTAGAAGGCATTTAAAGTATAAGTATAAGAAAAATATTTAACTGCATTATAAAGTTGGTGTTTCTTAATTCTTGACAGCCTGGCTTTAAAAAACGCTGCGATTCATCAGAAAATACTGGGAATCACTGAGAGTGACTGGCTTATGCACGAATCCATGGCTTTCCATCTGCTTACTGATGAATATAAATGTTTCTTAATTTACTATTGCCTTGAGGTACATCTTGATTTTGATTTGATGATCATTGATTCATATTACATATCTTGTTCAAAATTTCAACCATTTTGATAGGTTATTCTTCCTTTAATATCTCTTATGTTTAAATGGATATTGCTACGGTCTGAATGTTCATGTTCCCCCCAAATTTTTATGTTAAAATCCTAACCTCCAAGGTAATTGGGAGAGAGGCCTTTTGGGAGGTGATCAGTTATGAAAGCAGAGTCCTCATAAATGGGATTAGTAGCCTTGTAAGATAGGCCCGAGGGAGCTCATTCACTCCTTGGACCAATTTAGGACACAGCTAGATGGTGTTGTCTATCATCCTCATTAGATAAACGCAAGCCCTCATTAGACAAGAATCTGCTGGTGCCTTGATCTTGGAATTCCCAGTCCCAAGAACTCTGAGAAATATATTTCTCTTGTTTATAAGCTGCCCAGTTTATGGTATTCTATCATAGCAGCCTGAAAGAACTAACACAAATATGAATACATTTGGAATGATTTCTTAGAGGAATTAACTAGTCAGTGAGCCAATATTTCACTACATTAGTCTAAGTTTGCAAAATATCCTGTGTGTCCTTGCCAATTTTGTATCATTTTATCATATCAGTATGTTCTGATTTAAGAAAACCTAAGATAGGTTGGCCTATAGAGACTCTCAAGCACCGGAATCATTTAATTTTATTTTTCCAAGTCCTTTCTTGATGCCTAAAACTCTCTATGTGTGTTTGTATGGGTGTAGGGCACACGCACACATGTGCAATTTAAATCTCTCCTTCCATTCTGTACCCTCCCATGCCAGCACCTTGACTTGGACCGAAGACTGTGATCTAGTCCTGGAACACCTGCTTCTCCTCCCTCTCCTGAGTCTGCCTCTGGCAGGAATGAAGACTGAAGGAAACATACAGGAAACCTGAGGCTATGCTGAGCATCCATTGTCCCACTAGTGATGGTGATGGGATGCACCTCTGGTCCACTCTGGTTCAATCTGACGCTGGTGCCCTCTACTGATATGGTGGTCTCTACAAACGCAGCATGTGTGGTTTTAGGGGGTGAGTTCAGGCTCACCTCTGCCTCCCCCATCCTTGATGACCCCTTCAGAAAGGGGCAGCCACGTGTCTAGTTCTGACAGTGGCCCATGCTCTCAATCTCCTCTTGAAGTTGGGCCTGCTTTTGCCTCAGATGTCTCCTAATTACTCTCTGTTTCTCACCTAACTTCTCTGCTCAATACCCACAGAAGTCACTGAAGTCCTTTTCCACATACCCCGAGGAAAAAGAGAATTGAAATGAGATCACCTCTTCATTTAAAGCAGGGGTGTCCAATCTTTTGACTTCCCTGGGCCACATTGGAAGAAATTGTCTTGGGCCACACATAAGATATGCTAACACTAACGATAGATGATGAGCAAATCTCATAATGTTTTAAGAGAATTTATGAATTTGTGTTGGGCTACATGCAAACCTGTCCTAGTCCACATGTGGCCCATGGGTTGGACAAGCTTGATAAAGCACACTAAACTGTGTGTTTCTTACTCCCTCTCCTGGCAAGGGGTATTCCAGAAAGGCTCTTGCCCTAGAGTTCCAGGCAGAGGAGGCATCCATTTCTACTTACATACATGTGTACTCCTAAACTCCCAGGACGCATGTCAGGCTCCCCCTGGAATCCCTTCCCCAGGTTCTCCTCTGCTCTTTGGCAGCACAAGGGTGGACCAATAGGTTTCCAGCTTCATGGGCGTGCAGTCAGGGAATGTGACACCAGCCTTCCCTTTTTGTGATTCATCTCTACAGGTGATTCTCTTGCTGCTCACCACACACACTTGGCTTTAAGGGAAACAGCCCTCCTTACCCCATGGTGAGGAAGTGGAAAAGCCATGCATTCCCTCACCAGGCCAGTGACTACTGACTCCAATGATTCCCTCTCTCTACCATCCTTGGGAACACAGGGAAAGATAAGAGTCATGGCTGAGGGTTGTAAGGAAATTGTGCAGACTCTTTAGTAATCCTTGATGGAGTGTCTGGCTCTAAATGTAGGCAGTTTCTGGTACTTATTGTTTCTCTAGCCTCCATTTTGGACCTCCAGGTACTGAGCCAGGAAAATGGCACATGTTTCACCTAATGTGACAGACAAGCATGGGAGGATATGCTGGGGGAAGGGAACAGCATATGCAGAGACCAAGAGGCATGCAAGATCGTGGTTATTGAGAAGTAGATCCAAATGCTTCATTGGCAAGGGCTCCAAGACCTATGTCTAAAGTGTAGGCCTGGTTGTAAAGATTCCTCTGTGTCCTTCTAAAAGGGTAAAAATTATATGCTGTAGGTGAGACAGAGTCACCGAAGAATTCCTTGCAAAGAGGTGACAAGACAATTTGCATGCTAGAAAGGTGATTCTATTGACACTGTTGTGGGTAGATTATGTAGAGGTATCTAGAAACGGGAGGGAAGGAAAGGAGAGTGTTACTAATGTTTCAGGTGAGAGGTAGAAGCCCCTGTACTAGAATGATGGCAGTTGTGTTGTGGGAAGCAAACAGAGAGCGGTGTTTAAGATATACACTGGATGAGGCTTTGTGATTAATTAGAGGTACAGGAAAACATAAAAGGAGAAGTTGACAATGATCCATTGGTTTCTGACTTGAGGAACCTGGTGAACAGCAGTGACATTTGCAAAAACAGTTCAGCAGAAGATGATGAGGTCAACTTTGAACATATGAAGTTTGAGGCCTTTATAGAACACAGACACATGGAGCTGCCTAGTTGGACAGGAATAGCCCTCAGTGTCAGCCTGGCTGGAGACATCAATTTGACTCAGGACAAAGTTTTGAGGGACCTATGATGTTTTAGGAGTGAGAGGAGGAAGAGGAACCCACAAAAGAGACCAAGAAGAATTTGCCATTGAGATAGGTGGGAAACTAAGGAGAGAATAAGCCCATAGAATTCACTAAGCAGGAGACAGCACAGTGGAAATAATACAGGACAAATCAAGTAAGATGGCAGTTGGAGAGTTTCCACCGGCTGTAGCCACCAGAAGGTCATTTGAGAGCCTGGGGAGTGCAGCTGCAGAGAGGTAGATGCTGGCATTTAAGGCGCCGAAGAGTTCACGGAGAGGGAAGAAAGAGAGAGGCAGAAGAAGTAGAAGGCCTGCTGTGAAGGAAAGAAAGAGATAAGAAAACCGGAGGGGTGCAGGGTTAAGGAAGGAAGGTGTGTGTGGGCAAGGGGTGGGCAGGTGGTTCCACTTTAACTCCGAGAAGTGACCTGAGAGTGACTCCGTGAGCTTCCTGCAGCTCTGTGCTCTGAGACGACGGTGAGTTCCAGAGAGGTACACTTCTAAACTGGTCATGGGACTCACTGTACTTTACTTACCAGCCTTCTGAACCATGTAACACTGCACTGGAATGTAGCAGCCAGAAACGAAATCTCCAATGTCTAAATTCCAGTTCTTTGTCTCCATCTCTGCCTTTGCTCCCAACAAAAGAAATACAGAAGCTGGGAAGGCCGTGTCAGTGCTGTGGAAGTGCTATGGATTTCAGGGGTTCCCCTTGTGGCATCATATTCACTTTGAATATTTTGATAGAAATCGTAAGCATTTTGGAAAGCATGCCCAACTCAGTTATTAATCATCTGAATCAACCAATAACTCTTCCAACAGTCTTCCAAAACTAGATGAACCCCACACACTGCACAGCTAAATGCTACTGAGGAAAAATACCCAGCACGGGGACTCGTGTCAAGATCATCCTCACCCATTTCCAAGGACACTGCCTAGCAAGCTTTCTCTTCATCTCCACACTAAGGCCATATCATCTCTCCAGACAGCCTCAGTCTGCCCAACCCCAGCTCTCCTCTTGCCCTTCACTCTGACCCCACTTCATGCTTCCTAAAGGAGGAGAAAAAACCACCAATTGGAATGAAACGTCTTCATCCTCCCAAACCAAATCTGTAAACCCATCTTCTCTGCCTTTCCCTCTTGTTACCACAACGGAAGTGTCTCTCTTATCCCAGGAGCAGCATGAAACAGTATAAAATGCTCCACATGCATTCTGGCCACATGTTCTTGTGACTGCCCACGGCTTTCCTTCTTTGATTAGCTGACAGTGTATGTCTGTGAGATTCTTTCTCTTACCTACCACCACCATCATCAATCTCTCTTTCACTGATGAATGATTTTCATTAGTGTGCGCAGATACTTTAGTATGCTCCACTTTCAGGATCGTCCCTTCAGGCCAAGCATGGTGGCTCAGGCCTGTAATCCCAACACGTTAGGAGGCTGAGGTGGGAGGACAGCTTAAGCCCAGGAGTTCAAAGTCAGGCTGGGCACCACAGGGAGACCCTGTCTCTACAAAAAATAAATAAAACCAAAAACTTAGCCAGCTGTGGTGGCACACACCTGTGTTCCCAGCTACTCGGGAGGGTAAGGTGGGAGAATCACATGAGTCCTGGAGGTTGAGGCTGCAGTGAGCCATGATGGTGCCATTGCACTCCAGTCTGAGCAACAGAGCAAGACCTCATCTCAAAACAAAAACAAAAACAATGACAAAACACTTTCCTTCAATTCCCTGCCCTATGTACACCCCGTCTTTAGTCTGTTCAGGCTGCTATAACAAAATATCCCAAAGCCGGGTGTGGTGGCTCACACCTGTAATCTCAGTACTTTGGGAGGCTGAGGCGGGTGGATCGCCTGAGGTCAGGAGTTTGAGACCAGCCTGGCCAACATGGTGAAACCCTGTCTCTACTCAAAGTACAAAAAAAAAAAAAAAAAAAAAAAATTAGCTAGGCGTGGTGGTGGGCACCTGTAATCCCAGCTACTGGGGAGGCTGAGGCAGGAGAATTGCTTGAACCCAAGGGGTGGAAGTTGCAGTGAGCAGAGATTGTGCCATTACACTCCAGCCTGGGCAACAAGAGGGAAACTCCATCTCAAAACAAACAAACAAACAAAAATCAAAATATCCTAGACTTGGGTGGCTTATAAACAACAGAAACTCACAGTTCTGGAGGGTGGGAGGTCCAAGATCAGGGCACAGGCAGATGCCTCAGTGTCTGGCGGGGACCTGCTTCCTGGTTCACAGACCGCCATCTTCTCACTGCCAGCACACAGGGTGGAATGGACGAACAAGTTGCCTTGGGCCTATTTTATAAGGTTACTAGTCCCACTCAAGGGCTTTCCCTTGCGACCTAAGCACCTCCCAAAGACCCCACCTTTTAATATTATCACCTTGGGGGTTAGGATTTCTACAAATGAGTTAAGGAGGCACACAAACATTCAGACCATACAACACCCTCTCCATCTTTCCCATTCCCTTGACAACTGCATTCTTATTAAGCAGGTCTGCAAGTAAGGTCTCCATGTCAACTCTCCCCAACTAGTTTCCATCCCAAACCCTGTGGGGTCATCACTGGCCCCGCGTTGTCAGGTTCAAGAGCTGCTTTGGAAGCTTCTTATGGCAATTAACACACTCAACCTCTCCCTTGTTCTTAAAATACCCTCATGGCATGGTTTTGAGGGAGTCCTCCCCTTCCAGGTCCACCCTAACCCTTCTTCCAACTCCTTGCCCCTCCTTTTTCCAGCAGCAGCCATGATGGTCTTAAAATATACACCGTACCCCTCCTCAAAAGATGTTAATGGCCTCCCCACATTCAGCAGCCTCAAAAACCATACATTATCCGCTGTGCTCTTTTCACATCTGGGCTGCTCCCATCTCCTAGAGGTCCCAATGTCTCTGCCTCAGGCACTTGGCACACACTTTGTTGGCTCCATCTAGAATGCTCTTCCCTCCCCTCCCCAACCTTTCACCCAGCTGTATCCTACTTCAAGGCTTAAATGCCACTCCCTTCAAGAGGCCTTCCCAGTCTAAACTGAGTTCCCAGGTAATCTCTCATAGCTCCCTCTAAAGTTTTAGTATGTACCATCGATTTAAACATTTATCCATTTGTGTGTGATTGTTTAATGGGCGTCTTGCTGAGAACTCCATGACCTTCAAGAGGGCAGATGATACCTTTCGTACAACTTCTACCATGTGCATTTTCACCCCACAACCCAGAATTATTTGTGGCTCCCAGGAGTTACTGAACAAATACCTGTCGAATAAAAGAAACTATTATTTTGAAATAAAATTAATTTGCTGAATAAAATGAATAATTTTTTTGAAAAACTTTGTCTAATTTGAAAATAATATTCTCTGTATATCAATTATATTCTGTCATATCATTTGCAAAAATTGTTTTTTTTCAGAAAAAAAAGTTAGAAAAAATTCTTCCCCTTTCTGGTCACAAGTCCGTATGATGTCGTGGAAAGGATGGAACCCAGCTAAACACACAGGCAGACAGCCCTGGCTCTGCCCTCTGAGTCAGAGTTTTCTCATTTGTAAAACAGGAGTAACAATCATACCTAACTAGTACTAATGGAATTATTGTGAGTATTGAATAACGAAAAAAATAGGAAACATGCTTTGCAAACTGGAAAGCGCTAAGTAAACATAATGATGATGCTAAGTAAACATAATATGATTATGGTGCTAAGTTTAATTCTTTAGAAAAGGATGTTTTCCTCATTAGTTTTTCTTAAAAAGAAATAAGCCAATTAGTTGCCTAAGTACTGCAAAAATATGTAGCAGCCACCTGCTTCTAACTGACATCTATTTTTTCAATTTATTTAGAAATACACACTGCACGTTCCATTGAGAAGAAATTGAAACAGGTCTCTATTTTTTAAAAGGAGCATTTTTGATGCAATAATTGGATCAGCTTATTGAGAACATCATGCTGGGATATGCGTTCACATAGAATTTAACTCTTGTTGACAAAAGCAAGAAATATCAAAAGTCAAATGAACAAACATCTTAAACAAAAGGATTCCTTTGTTACAGTTAGACTAAGAAGCTATCTAGCCCCAAAGTTCAGGGTATTTGGGAGAAAAAATAGGGCCTATTTCCTTGCAGGAGTCTTTTGAAATTGTAAACTTTTTAAGCCCTAATAGATGGTTACATAAATATACATCAGCCTCTCTTGGAGAAGAACTTAGTTATGAAACTGGTGAAAAGTCTAAATAAGTGAATTTTTTAGTTCAGCCACTGATTATCCAAGCAAGTTTCACTTGAGGAAACTGTCCACACCCTTTTTACTCACAATCCCTGCTTCTCTTCCCTTAAATGCCTCATAGAATATTCCTGCTTCAACCAAAGAGGGGAGCATTTGGAACTCAGATTATTTCTAGTCTTATGTAAGCTTTAAAGGGTATCAGTTGTTTCTTTCAAAAACTATGTTTTATACATGTTAGTATGCCTAACATTATATTTCTTCTAAAATAGGGTATTTATTTAGACGTGCTTTTTAAAAAATAACTTACTAATTCAGAAAGATTATCCTTCAACACTATATATTCATTCCTTTATAAAGCTGACAAAGTCATTCAATAGACCAGCATAACAGTTTATTTCTGCTGACATTTTTCCTGTTTTACATGACCATGGGTATATAAGTCCTACCACCATCTCCATGTATCCTCTTGATGTCTAAAACATGCTTTGTAACTGTTAAATATGAGATTAAACTGTCAAAAGTATATGGAGGCAGCTGCATAAATTTTGAAACCAAAGTCAAAGTTCTATTTGTTCTGTGACTGTGTGAGTGTTGCAAACTTTACAGCATTATGGAAAGTTAAAAACCCCACCCCAACATCTTTTTTTAAAACGTATGCTATAGTAATTTCTTCCAAAAACTAGTCACTTATTAACACGTTCTGTTTCTAAGATGAAATGATATACATATTTTTAAAACATTTTATTGAATGTATTTAATTGAACGTATATTTATATACGTTCAGAAAAATTCATAGGTAGTAATGCACAATTTGATAAACTTTCACAAACTGAACATACATATGTAACCAGAACTTAAATCAAGAAACATGATCAGCCCCTCACACCCAATTCCAGCAATTTCCAGGAGCCCATCCCAAGCACAGCCACCATCCTGACTTGTAACAGTCTAAATTGGTTTTGCCCATTGTTAGGGTTTGGATATTTGTGTCCCTGCCCAAATCTCATGTTGAATTGTAATCCCCAGTGTTGAAGGAGGAGCCTGGAGGGAGGTGATTGCATCAAAGGGGCAGATTTCCCCATTTGCTGTTCTCGTGACAGTGTGTTCTCAGGAGATCTGGTGGTTTAAAAGTGGGTAGCACATCCCACCTCACTCCCTTCCTCCTTCTCTGTCGATGTAAGATGAGCCTGCATCCCCTTCACCTTCCCCCATGACTGTAAGTTTCCTGAGGCTTCCTTAGCCGTGCTTCCTGTACAGGCTACAAAACTGTGAGCCAATTAAACCTTTTTTCTTTATAAATTATCCATGTTCAGGTATCTGTTTACAGCCATGTGAGAACGGACTAATACACCCCTTTTTGCATTTCATATGAATGGAATCACACAATATGCTGATTTATGTCTGTTTTGTTCAATACTATATTTTACACATCATACTAATATGTTAACCTCCAGTGCTAACCCCTATAGCATTGTAATTTTTATTTTATTACAACACAATATTTCAGTGTGTTCCAGGAACAAAAGAATATTCATTATTATAGATAACATTTCAGTGTTCATTTGTTTATAGAAAATCAGTAAATAAAACTTCAGTGTATTAACATGTGTTTCAAAGTTCATTGCTTTGCCAAACTGAATTTTGGCAATTTAGAAAATAATCTAAAAATCATTATACACATAACGACAGGAAAGATTTCATTTTTCTTGAAATAGGTACAACTTCAATTTGTTCTAATATTCTCAACATTTCTCAATATTCTCAGTGTTTTCTCTCATGACATTTTGTGATCTACATGATTTTTAGATTTATAAACCTGAATTCTTTGCAACAGTCAATTCTTTAGATCAATTCTCCAAAGCACGTTATGGCGTGATTCAAACGACATACTAAACCTGGATGTGAATCCCATTTTTGCCACAAATTAGCTGTGTAACTTCAGGTAAGTTCCTTAACCTTTCTGTGCTACCTTCTGCATCCATAAATAAGATGTTTTCTGCAGGTTCTCCTAGCTCAAAACATTCTAGTTCAAAAATAGTTTCAAATAAGAATTTGCCAAAAACAAGAGAATCAGGCAAAAGGAAACAGAACTTCCATCAGTTTACATTAAAAAGGAATAGCTGCTACCATGTGCTGAACTGGTTCCTGGACCAATCCACAGTGAGACACTCATTCCGCAGAGCATCTTCCATTTTCCCCATACAGTAAATGCTTGAAGGCAGCTCCCAAGAATGTTATACACTTTCCTTATGGAGGTGTATAAAATTCCCTGCAACACCCAAAGGGTACCATAGAAATGTATTTCCTTTTGGGCAACATCTTTACTATTGAAAGAAAACCTCCAAAATGGTGTTTCCACCTTTTTTTGTTGTTTTTTTGAGATGAATTCTCGCTCTGTCACCCAGGCTGGAGTGCAATGGCATGATCTCGGCTCACTGCAACCTCCGACTCCCAGGTTCAAGTGATTCTCCTGCCTCAGTCTGCTGAGTAGCTGGAATTACAGGTGCCTGCCACCACGTCCGGCTAATTTTTGTATTTTTGGTAGAAATGGGTTTTCACCACGTTGGCCAGGCTGGTCTTGAACTCCTGACCTCAGGTTATCCACCCACCTCAGCCTCCCAAAGTGCTGGGATTACAGGCATGAGCCACCGCGTCCAGCCTGTTTCCACATTTTAAACTTACCTTTAAGCACTCAAATGAAGAGCTGTGTCTATGAATGGCATTTTCTATATGGCAAGCCTAAGCAATGGGTATAATTATGGGACACAAAAACTTGTCATCCAAAAGACCACCAGGATGACTAAATAGTAGAAAGAAGAGCTTTATTGGTGATATCAGTTGCAAGCTTAAAAAGAAAGTCTCCAGCATGGACCAAAGATGCTCTCTCTTCAAACAGGGGAAGGACAGGTTGGGTTTCATTCCTCTCAGTCTGTATTACACAATAGAGTCATACATATTCAGCAGGTTTGGGGGAGAAGCTATACATATTTATGAGGAGAGCTGAGCACAGGCACAATGAATAAACAAATATGTAATATACATCCCATATTCACTTTGGGGCAAAAGGTGAACTATAGGACACAAAGACAGTATATGTGCAGCCTCTCTATAAGCTGGCTGAAACTGGCTTAAGGTCTGCAATTGCTCATCAGAAAAGAATGTTTGTAAGGCCTGTCCTCTGTCCAATCAGAATAGTAGTGGTCTGGATTGCAAATTGGAGTTAGGATAATTTGCCCAATAGCTCCTATTGTTAGGGAGTTTAGCAAGAGTGTGGATTTTCTTATAGGAATTTAGAAATTTGCAATGCCAGCTGGGCCCCAAGCTCTCAATCCATAGGTCTTTTTTTTTTTTTTTTTTTTTTTTTGAGACAGAGTCTTGCTCCATGTCACAGGCTGGAGTGCAGTGGCACGGTCTTGGCTTACTGCAACCTCTGCCTCCTAGGTACAAGTGATTTTCCTGTCTCAGCCTCCCGAGTAGCTAGGATTGCAGGTATGTGCCACTGTACCTGGCTAATTTTGTATTTTTAGTAGAGACGGGGTTTCACCATGTTGGCCGGGCTTGTCTTAAACTCCTGACCTCATGATCCGCCCACCTCGGCTTCCCAAAGTGCTGGGATTACAGGCGTGAGCCACCGCACCCGGCCAACTTTTTGTTTCTTTAACCTTAAGGTCCTTCTTAATTGATAAAGGAATGTCTACTTTGGTCTCCCAGATCACAATCTCAATCTATTTTCCCAAAGAGAAAACTAATCAGGTAAAACAGTTGATTAATGATTAGCAAATAACAACAAAAAAAAACCTTAATACTTTAGTCCTTAGAATTCTTAAGTCTAACCATAATGCTTTAAAAAACAGCACTTCATATTGATGATAATGTAGCTCTTCAGGTAATAAAAAAAATTTTTTAAATAAAAGCACTTCATAGATAAGGGACAAATATGATTTTTCTCATCTCCGTTTCTTATGTTCCCACAAATGGGAAAACTGGGGTTGTCTTCAAGTTTACATGGTAATTTAAAAAATGAAAGCAAAAATCTAAAGGATGTTGATAAATATGCCCATATACTGCCTGAAGTCCATGCCTGTCTTCCATTCGGTGAGCTCTAAGCTTATGGCTTCATTTTGTGAATATAAATTGGTGAAAAACAAAAACAAAAGCAGAACCAGTCAATACGGGCTTTCTGTCATCTTCAAATGGGGAACTGCAAACGTTTACATCAATCCCCCAATCCTATTTTTGGTTTATTTGTGGGAGACATATATCAACACAGATTTTTTTTTTTTTTAACCTCTGAAAAGTAAGTCACTACTTACGTAAAACAAACACCCCAGAAAGGAAAGCCTCATCGCCCTCCGCCTGCAGTGGGATTCGGGGAAGCGTGCTGACGCAACTCAGATTTTCATTTGCCAAACAACGACTGAGCTCATCTGTACGGAGCTGGTAAATTAGAAAAGGTAAACTGCAAGAAATGTTGCGTAATGACACCATAAGAAAAAAAAAGTCATTTCTGAGTTTGCTGTTCTTTAAACTCTTTGAATTCTTGCTTCAGTGGCTCTGTTGAGTCACAGCTGTGATCCATGTTGGCATGAACCAAAAATAACATGACTAACTGCAAAGGTTACAGGGTTTTGGCCGGCTTTTTACGGCCACACAGCAGTACCTTTCTGTTGAGTGGAAATGTAACATTTAGCTTGTAAGGCAAATCTTTCTCAAGCAGGTTCTTATTCAAAGTTGTTTTAAGTCTTCCCAAAGCATTGTTTCTGCTCTGCTGAAAGCTGGAGTCAGCAGACTGCTAAGGTCTGAAAGATACAGTATGTAAAGGACACACTTATCTTACTGCAACTTCCTCTAAACATCCTATACCGGACAAGACCACTAATGGAGAAAATGAAGCACGTTACTTAAGTAACATAAAATGAGTACTACATCTGACTTCCATTAGCAAACATAAACCCTTTTCAGACTCTTTTCCCCTTCTTCCCCCTCCTTCCCCCAAAATGGCACTACGGACTGCTTCACTTTTTCCAATCATACAGTGATATTTGGAAAGTTCCATTTGCTTCCGTTAAGAAAAATACAGAGAAGGAAAAAATACATAATAGCCATCTATCATCTTGTATGTGAGGCTGCTTCGTTATGGGATTCTCCCCTCCCCCCTAGAAAACTCTGTGTTCTATGAATAATTTAGGTATCATAGTGCTAACCCTATTTTTCTCTAAATAAATAACTTGTATATTCAAGTAATTTTTTGTTTTGTAATCTCTCACTGAGGGTTTGGTTTGCCCTAATCGATCTTTCATTCATTTTTGTCATTTGTTCATTTTGTCATTTTGTCACTTATTGGACAAATATTGATTAAATGCCTATCATCCTATAGGATGACAGTAGTCAGTGGCACCAGACATAGTCCTTGCCCTTGTGGCAGGGGATTTAGTAGGAAAGACTGACATGAATCAAAGAATCACAAAATAAGTTTGAAAAACAATTGGGATAAACACTCCAATTTTGTTTTGACAAAACAATTGGGATAAAAGTTCCAATAAAGGGGAACAACATACTTTAATAGAATATAAGGGGCCTGGCGCAGTGGCTTATGCCTGTAATCCCAGCACTATGGGAGGCCGAGACCGGTGGATCACCTGAGGTCAGGATTTCAAGACCAGCCTGGCCAACATGGTGAAACCCCGTCTCTACTAAAAATATAAAATTAGCTGAGTATGGTGGCACGCACCTGTGATCCCAGCTACTCAGGAAGCTGAGGCAGGAGAATCGCTTGATCCTGGGAGGTGGAGGTTGCAGTGAGTCGAGATCACACCATTGCACTCCAGCCTGGGTGACAGAGCAAGACTCCATCTCAAAAGAAAAAATAAAAAGAAAATAAGGTTAAGAGCGTGGAACCTAACCATCTAACCGAGGAGGTTAAGAAAGGCATCTCCAAACAAGGAATATCTGAGCAGAGATTTAAAGAGTGAGACAGAGTTAATTGGGAGTGAAGACGGAGGAAGAGCCATCTAGGTGGAGGACTGCTCTTTTCTGATGGGAAGACCCTGCACAGGAGAGCATGGGCACATTTGCGGAACTAGAAGACCTGGGTAGTCCAGGGGGCAAAGCAGAAGCCAGAATGGGTACAGAGCCAGAAGTGAGGCTGGAAAGCTGGCTAGGACAGAGACCACCTAGGGACTAGGGGTCACTAATCAATATTTTAAGCCTTTCTCTTAAAGAAAGCAGGAAGTCATTAAAGGTGTTTTAAGTAGTGGGTGACTACCAGATTTCAGTTTTATATTTGCCACACAAGCTAACGGTTGAGTTACAAAAAGAAAGAGAAAAGAAAAGAAAAACCCAACAAAGACCCAAAAATGAATTCTGGGCTTAATTATTCATTATTGGTAGGAATATCCCCAGCAACATTACAAATAAACTTGGCACATGTGAGGCTCCCAGCAGGGACAGACAATGATTCTTCTTTTCATGGTCAGAGAAAGTTGACCCGAACCCTGGTAATGTTGCCATTAGTCATGTCAGTTTTGGTCAATCCCAACCCACATGTTTCCAAAACACTGTGGAGGTGCTCTGGCAAGACAGACCCAAGGCCATCAATAGGCCAATGAACCCAAGTGGCCTCAGGTCTTGGGCGTCTCTGAATGGAACACCTGCAAGGAAATGCAAGCATGAGAGCAAGTCCACAGAGCCCAGGCTAGTGGGTGCTCATCAGGACGAAGGCATTCAGGTGCTTCGTTTTGTCTTGTGTGAAAGAGTCTTCAGATGTTCTAAAGTGAGACGGTAGGCTCACTATGGCAGACCTCTAAGTTCTCCCCTTCCCAAGTGGACTTCCTCAGGAACCTCCACAATCAACCTGTGCAGGCCCCATCATCCAGATTATCATCAATACTTGGGAAGTCTTTGCTTTGAGTGCCTTTCCCTCTCTTCCTTGCCCAACTCCTACAAGCTAAAGCCTCCAAGACATGCCCATAAGACATCCTGCCACAGAGAAAAATAATAATAAAAACTGTGAGTAGAGTTCTTACAAGCAAAAGGTGCTTTTTAAGATTTTAAAAAATATTTTAAGAATGAGAAGGAAGCTGGGCGTGGTTGCTCATGCCTATAATCCCAGCACTTTGGAAGGCTGGGGTAGGAGGATTGCCTGAGCCCAAGAGTTCAAGACCAGCTTGGGCAACATGGTGAAATCCTATTTCTAATGAAAAACGTGTGTGTATATATATATATATATATATATATATATATTTGTTTCTAATGAAAAACATAAATATATATATATTTGTATATATTGTCATCTGATTCTCTCTATACATACATAAACAAATATCTATATTTGTATGTATTGTCATCTGATTCTATATAAAGATTTATATTTATTATATAAACAAATATAGTTATAGTCATCTGGTTCTCTCTATATTATATATACTATATATACATATCCTCTCTATATAGAGTATATATACTATATCTCTATATATACCCTATATTATTATCAGATGACAATAGGTATGCCAGGCTCTCCTTCTCAACCCCTATGCACAAAACCAGGCCCTGCAGTAGAGCCCATTGCAGCTGTGAAATATTATGAAAACACCGAAACCTAGCAAGTGCTGAAAAGATAATGACTAGAACGCTCTCAGCGCAGTGCCTAGCACTTGGTATGGAGCTACCATCATTACCATCATTGTTGCTATTAAAAATTGCTCTCGGCTAGGTGTGGTGGCTCATGCCTATAATCCTAGCACTTTGGGATACTGAGGCAGGAGGATCGCTTGAGCCCAGGAGTTCAAGAACAGCCTGGGCAACATGGCAAAACCCCGTCTCTACTAAAAATTCAAAAAATTAGCCAGGCATGGTGGTGCGCACCTGTGGTCCCAGCTACTCGGGAAGTTGAGGTGGGAGGATTCCTTGAGCCTGGGAGGTTCAGGCTGAAGTAAGCCAAGATAGCACCACTGTACTCCTGTGCTATACCCACTGGGTGCAGGAGGCACAGTGCTGAGGGCCCAGGGTACTTGGAGGAGTTCACAAAAGTGTTTTTATTTCTTTCAAAATCAGAAGAAAAAAGGTAAATTTTTAGGCCAAAGGCTTTGTCTTCCTATGTCAGCCTGGGTGATGGAGTGAGACTCTGTCTCAAAAAAAAAAAAAAAAAAAAAAAAACAATTGCTCTCTGAGTGCTGCCTTTGCACTGCCCGAAGGTAAAGACCCTGATGAACCTGGAAGCTGGACTGAAGGAGCACGTAGCCCATGTCACCTGTCCCACAGCACAGAATGAAACCTGGTCCGGAATCCAGGCAAGAGCTATGCCTCCCAATAAATTACTATCATCGGGGGTGTGTTAGGACTCTAGCGGGCCATTGGGCATTTCTGTCTTCCTAGACCTTTCCTCCACCAAAAAAAGAAAATAATGTACTGTACATGTGTAAATTATAATTTGCAGCCACATTGGCGTAAAGACAAATATATGAATCTGACATACGAAGACCAAGCCTTTGGCCTAAAAATTTACTTTTTTTCTTCTGATTTTGAAAGAAAGTAAAACACTTTTGTGGATTCCTCCAAGAACTGTGGGCCCTCAGCACTGTGCCTCCTGCACCCAGTGTGCAAGCAGGCCCTGACTATGACACTGCCTTTGCCTCTCAGAAACACGCTTCCATGTAGCAGTGTGCCGGTGACCCCGGGCACCCAGGACTCCATACACACCACTGTCACACTTAGTGTGAATGTCACACAGTGTGAATGTTGCCGTGGCACTTCCCGTCATTCCGAGAGCTCTAGGAGCACAGAAACATCTTCTGTGCAAATTTTCCTCCTTATCACTCAGCAACATGCCTAGCACTAAAGAGGAACTCAGTAAGTGTTCATTAAATGAGTATAATTCTGATAGGTGCAGTGGGAGGATCACTTGAGGCCAAGAGTTCAAGACCAGTCTGGGCAACAAAGCAAGCCCCCCTGTTTCTACAAAAAAAAACATTAAAACATTAACTGGGCCGGGCGCGGTGGCTCAAGCCTGTAATCCCAGCACTTTGGGAGGGCGAGACGGGCGGATCACAAGGTCAGGAGATCGAGACCATCCTGGCTAACCTGGTGAAACCCCGTCTCTACTAAAAAATACAAAAAACTAGCCGGGCAAGGTGGCGGGCGCCTGTAGTCCCAGCTACTTGGGAGGCTGAGGTAGGAGAATGGCATAAACCCGGGAGGTGGAGCTTGCAGTGAGCGGAGATCCGGCCACTGCACTCCAGTTTGGGCGACAGAGCGAGACTCCGTCTCAAAAAAAAAAAAAAAAAAAAAAAATTAACTGAGCATGGTGGTGTGCACCTGTACTCTTAGCTACTCTGGAGGCTGACAAGTGAGGATGACTTGAGCCCAGGAGTTGGAGGCTGCAGTGAACTATGATTGCACCACTGCACTCTAGCTGAGGCAAATGAGCAAGGCCCTGTATATTTAAAAAAAAAAAAAAAAAGAGTTTAATCCAATAAGCTGGATGTAGGAAGACTGGGAAACCTTACTCAAGGCTCGGCACCATCCTGTGTAGACCTGACTTGGCAGACTGATGACCAATGGGTCTGGAGTGAGAACTCAGGCTGCAACACTCCACAGCTGGGCAGCTTTGGGCAAATTTCCCAGCCTCTCAAGGCCTCAGGCTCCCCACCTTTAAAATGGAGGATCATGGAATTGTGGTAGGAGTCAAAGGAGATCATACTTGTGGAGAACTCAATGCACAGCCTGACACGTCGTAAGGAATAAGGAGTCAGTACATGGTAAATACCATTGCCGTTTAGCCAGAAGAGATACAAACATATCTGTGCTATTGTGTCGTGAAAATAGAGTGGGATAATGAAGGTTGAAGGGCTTTCTTAATTGTGATGAATGAGCGACTATTAGGATGGATAACGCATTAGAAGACCTGAATCTGTATACCAGCTCCAAAGCTGACCAGGTAGGAGACTTGAAACAAAGTACTTACCTTATCAAGCCTCATTTTATTCGTCCACAAGATGGAGATAATGCCTGCCTCAGAATGTGGCTTTGAGGATAAAATACTGTGAATGTGAAAAAAGAGTGTTGTAAAGTCCGAGATACTATTAAAAGTTACCGCACAGCTGTTGCTCTTGGTATCCAATCCATAAATCTATAGTTTATGCTTAACAATGTCAGTCATCAATCCCATCTTTTTCCTTCTCTTCTGTCCTTTGGGTTTTAGCACTAAAACCCAATTCCTTAATAAAACCTCACCTTTAATGAGGTCTACCTTAGGGTTTTCCTGTTCTTAAGCCCTTAACTTTTAGCTAATCTGAATGGCTTCCCCTACATACTTTATTATTATTTTCTTTTTTGTTTTTTTCTTTTTACCTTTCTTTTCCTCTCCTGTATATCGTTTGCTAGTCTCTCAAAATGATCCTATATACCTTTTGCTAGTCTCTCAAAATGATCCTATATACCTTTTGCTAGTCTCTCAAAATGATCCTGCTCCTGTGGGAAGTTTGAGGGCACTTGGAGTGAGACCGTCTTGAAATTTTCCAGTTTTCAAACCCACTAACCCCAGCCTGTATTAAATGACATAACCTAAAAGGCACCAACAATGCTCCCCACGCCCCCTTCCCTGGAGTGGACACGCATAGATTTCCTGCCCCTTTCTAAGTCCATTGTTCTAGGTTTAGGAGGAAGTTGTAAAACAGACAAAAGCTCTGATAGGTGTACCCTCAAGGACTCCTCGCTGCAATGGACAGTTTCAAGCCCCCAAAAGAGTCGTCTCTGACTTTGCTCTCAGACCTCAGACACTGCCGCCGCAGCACCGTGACTCACCTCCCGGAGGAAAGGGTGGGGCTGCAGAGAGTCAACAGAGAGCGGGCACCTGAGTCTGAGAAGCCTGGGAATGTACTATCTCCTCGGGGAAGGCGGCGCCCTGGCTCCCGTGGAGATCATCGGCACGGAGATTTGGGTTTGAAAGAGATCATTGTGGACTAGTTCTCATTAACGTCCTTGCCTACCTTTAGCTTTAAACACCAGAAAAATGTGCCTGTGATTCAGCAAACACCTCCTTTCGGTTTTATGGCTGCAAATTTCCGTTGGAGCCATTTAGAAGTAAGAATTCTCTTCTTACCCATGTCATCTGCTTCTCCCCCTCCTGACATCCTTCCCTCCACACTCCACACCTGAGGACCACGGGAGGAGCGGGGGGTGGCACTGGCAACAGATGTCTCGCCCATGGGGGCATTTCCCCAGTCGGCTGCGCCCCAGAACCACGAGGCACCTTGGAGCACAATCATGACCCAGGGCTGAAAATCTCCTTTTCGCGGCGCCTTCGGGGGGTCCATCTTAGTCTCAATGCTCTAAAAACTACGGGCCGACCAGGTCCCCCATCTCACCCCACACCGCCACACGGAGGGGCCTGGCAGCCTTATCTGTGTTAGTGCATTCTGCTCCTCCCAAGGTGGACACCTGACCCAGGCTGGCCAAGTAGGAATGAGGAATCAGAAATCTGAGACAGCGGCCAGGCGCGGTGGCTCATGACTGTAATCTCAGCACTTTGTGAGGCCGAGGCGGCGGATCACCTGAGGTCAGGAGTTCGAGACCAGCCTGACCAATATGGTGAAACCCCCTCTCTACTAAACATACAAAATCTTAGCCGGGGTAGTGCTGGGTGCCTGTAGTCCCAGTTACTCAGAGCCTTAGGCAGGAGAATCACTTGAACCTGGGAGACAGAGGTTGCAGTGAGCCGAGATCGTGCCATTGCACTCCAGCCTGGGCAAAAAGAGTGAAACTCAGTCTCAAAAAAAAAAAAAAAAAATTCAAAGAAAGAAAAAAAGAATTCTGAGACAGCTAATCAGTGGAGAGAGGAAGGAGGGGAAGGGAGGAGAGGGAAGGGGAAAAGAGGAGCAGGGAGGGCAGGGCAGAGTGATGATCTAGGTTCCTGATGGATCTCTGGTTCTTGACTCCCACCCCGCTCCCCCATACCCTGCAGCTTCCCTGGCCTCGGGCTCCATGAGACACACCTGTATCTGTGTAATAAATTCACACCCTTGTTTAAGCTAGTTCGGGTTGATTTCTGATACTTACAACTATTGTAGACATTGAGTCGCCTCCTGACATGTATTTTCCCTTTCTTGGCAACTACCTTGATTTCATTGTTATCCACACTTCTTAGTGCCATTCACATGCTTCAGGGGAAGGGGACTGATTTCAGAACAACACATTTGCTCAGGCTTAAGTTAATCAGTATAACCTGATCCCCCGACTGCAGCTGAAGTTTCAGAAATGGGCCCATCTGCCACAGAAGCCAGTGGGATGTGGAGAAAGGTTTGATGAAGTCTTCTGGAAGCTTCCAGAATGACCCCTGCACTCACTTCCTGGGTCCTCATGAAGACACATGCAGACCAGAGAGTTGCTGACAGTTATATATTAATCACAAAGAGATGACACCACGAAGGCTAAATGGAAAGATGAAAGAGAAGCCTTGTCTTGGAAGATGTCATGAAGCTGCCAAATCAAACCATTCCCAAAGTTCACCCTCCCTCAGACTATTCAGTTACAGGATCCAATAATCCCTTTAACTAAACATCTTAACTAAAATCCCTGAGACACGACTCCAATGCACATGCTTCCAACTGCAACAATCCAACCCACCTAAGTACATTCTGGGAGAATGAAAAATAAAACAGGAAAAGAGTGCTTGACTGGAAAATTGGAGGCTTCCAAGATACTGGTCCTCCTCCACCACTAATTACCTATGGAACCTTAGGCGAGCCATGTACCTTCTTTGAGCCCAGTCACTCCTTTGCAGAATGAAACCGATTAGACTTCCAACACTAACATTCTATGACTTTATTTGTAGACTCTTAGTGCCAACTTGTATTGAGTCCCATAGGGGTGGTTTATAATTTCATCAGTGAATCTTGCAAGATCTCAATTTGGAAACTAACAACAATAAACAACAGCAAAAAAGAAAAATAAAAGTATTTGCATTAAAACTCTCCCCGTGAAGAGTGAGAAGTGTTAGAGTTGGAATTCTAACAATAAAAGGTGGAGAGGGGAAATGAGTGAATACAATGAAGAATCTTCTGGCTGAGCCCTGTTCACAAAGGCCAGTCTTTTGAGTATTTTTGAGTTATAATAACCAAGGAATCCATGGTTTGGTGGCCCCGCTGGTCACACCCAGCTTGAGGGCATCCTTCACTTGAGCTGTGTGGTTGGGGCTGACTCCAGTCCATCAGGCTTGTAAAAAGGATCCAAGGCTGTAATATTTAATTTAGGTTTTGAATTTGTTGATCTCTTAAAAGTTAGTATTTGTTACTGATATTATTTTTCAAGACATTTTTTGATTGTCAGAGGTTGTTTTTTGTTTTTCCCTTTTGTGGCTTGGTTACTGTTAAGAAAATAAAACCTGCCCCAACCCTGAAACTCAGAACTGATACTCCAGGTTCTCTCACTGGAAAGAATAACAAAAACAAAAACCAGCATAACTGACTTCCACCACAAAGAGCATATACAAGATTGTGCGCACACACTCACACAAGTTCATAAAGGATCTTGGACCCAATTATGCAGGAATCAGGCTGGGACCAGTCCTGCCATATGGATTTACTTTTACTGGAGGTTTCCAAATATTCAAGTTTACAGGAGGCTTCAGTACCATATTTTTCAAGAAGTCTCCTCTCCCCACAGCTTTAAATATAACCGAGCAAAAGTCAAGCCTGATCTCGAAAGAACAAAGCAGGAAAAGTTCATAGATCATCACCGGGTGAAGTACCAAGGATGTATCGTATGACAGGATCAGGGTGTCAGGCCAATTTTAAGACTGATGTCTACCCATACTACGAAAAATAATACTGGAGAAAAATATAATTCTGGAGATCATAAAGAAACAGTATGGTGTGCACTTCCCAAATGCCTTTAGATTAGCTTTAAACAACAACAACAAAAAAGGCTATTTGGTTGGCCAAAAATGTATTTCAAACAAAAAGTATGTCAGAGTTCTCTCAACTCTCAGACTTCCTTTCAGACCTAGAAGTAATCATGGTGCTTGACCAGTCTAGTCTCCTCATTGTTGTTTGACATATCTATGCTGCTTTACACACAAAACGAATCTGAAATATAAGTAAACCTATCAAGAGTGCAACATTCAATACTGTATGATTTTGTCTGCACAAAGCTCAAAAACAGACATAATCTCTAGTGTTAGAAGTCAGAATACTGGTTCTGGAAGATTAAGCGGGTAAGGGAGGGGCTTCTGGTAATGTCCTATTTTTTTTTTTTTTTTTTTTTTTTGGCTTTTTTGGTTTGGTTTTTGAGACAGGGTCTTATTCTGTCACCCAGGCTGGAGTGCAGTGGCACAATTGCAGCTCACTGCAGCCTCGACCCCCCTGAGCTCAAGCAATCTTCCCATCTCAGCCCCCTGAGTAGCTGGGACCACACACATGTGCCACAATGCCCAGCTAATTTTTGTATTTTGTAGAGACAAGGTCTTTCTGTGTTGCCCAGGCTGGTCACAAACTCCTGGCCTCAAGTAAGCCTCCCACCGCCACCTCCCAAAGTGCTGGGATTCCAGGAGTGAGCCACTGTGCCCAGCCTGTCTCTTGATCTGGGTGGCAGTTGGTTAAACACATAACAGTTGTAATAGTTCATCAAGCTTTACAGGTATGATATGTGCACTTTTATATGTATGTTACACATCAATGTAGAAGTCTACTTCAGAAAATAAAAGAATGTAGATAATCAAATCTAAGTCAAAAAAAGGAGAAATAGTAACCTGTTTTGCTTTCAATCTAATACAATAATTTAGAAAGACATCAGCCTTTTATTCACTTAATTTATGTACAATACAATTAACTTCTTTGGTGTGTATTTCTATGAATCTGACAAGTGCGTGCAGTTAGACCACCATAATCAAGACAGAACAGTTCCATCAACCCCCAAACTTCCTCACACTGCCCTTTTGTAATCAACCCAAGCCCCCATGTTGAACTCCCGGCAACCACTGATCTGTTCCTATAATTTTCCAGGATGTCAGGTAAACGGAACTGTACAAAATATGTCTTTTGAGTTTGGCTTCTGTCACTTAGTATGAAATTTATCTATGTCATTGCATGAATCAGTAATCTGTTCCCTTTTATTCCTGAGCAGTATTCCATTGTTTGGACGTGCCATGGTTTGTTTACCCACTCAACAGTTGAAGATATTTGGATTGTTCCCAGTTTTTGATGATTATGAATAAATATGCTAGAAACATTCACGCACAATTTTTATATGAACAAAAGTTTCCAGTTCTCTTGGGTAAATACTTAGGAGTGGGATTGCTGCATTATGTGGTAAACGTGTGTTTAACTTCATGAGAAACTGCCAAAGTGTTTTCCAAAATGGCTGAGCTGTTTGCGTTCCCACCAGCAATGAAAGAGACTTCCAGTTGCTCTGCATCCTTGTGAACCTATAAGATCGTCTTTTCTCTTTTTTAGTCATTCTAATTGTTGAAGGGGCCATTTTCACAGAAATCGTTTCCTGAAGATTCTGCTAAAGGTGTGCGTGGCAAGTTTAAAATTCAGGAAGAGATAAAATAATTCAGCTGGTTGATTGAAAGTATTACACTTTCTTGTAAATAATTAGCTTACTTTCAGAAGTAAAGCTTTAATCTGAATTTCTTTAATAATTGATACTGAGTATCTTATATTCATTGGCCATTTGTATTTCTTCATATGTGAATTACCTTTCCCATTTTTCTATTATTTTAAAAACAAATTTAAAAGAACTTTTTGTATAGTTTATGGAAATCAGACTGTTTATTGCCATTTGTTATAAATACATTTGTTTGTGCTTTTACTTTATGAAGATTCCTGCTACAACGAGATTTTTTTAAGTCTATAGTCAAATTTATGATTATTTTCCACTGTGGTTCCTGAGTTTGATAGTACAGTAGAAAGCCATTTTCTATCCAAAGATTATTCAAAAGTTCTCACCAATATTTCCTTTTTTTTCTTATGACTTCACTTTCTTCTGTGTAAACACTGATCTATCTAGAATTAATTTAGGGTTCATAATTAATTAAAGTAAGAATCTCAACCTATCGAGATTAAAATTAAGAAAAAAAATTTGCAGGTAACAGCTGAAAACCATATTTTACGATTAATAAACATCTTTCCAAAAGGGATATTTTAAATTTAGGTTTGTAAAATAAATTTCATTTGATGCCACATTCCAACTTTATAGTCTAAGATCTTTTGCTTTTTTCAGTTTTAATTAAAACTGAATGCAATAGAGACTTCCTGGGGAAATGTGATATCAATGCCTGCTCTTAACTTACATATTTGAATATAAATGTAAATTTATTTAAAAAAAATTTTTTTAGAGACAGGATCTTATATGTTGCCCAGGCTGGTCTCAAACTCCTGGCCTCAAAGGATCCTCAAGGCTTGGCTTCGCAAAGTGCCCGGATTACAGGTGTAAACCAGTGCTCCTGGCCTTAAATGTAAATGTCAGTGGCATAGTTTGATCTTTAATAGCTATAACAGTATCAACGCCATTTTTTTAAATTAGAAAAAACAAATAAATTCAAATGGCAACAACCTGATTCCAGAAAATATAAATTCCAATGCAGAGTGTTATTCTATAAAATAGATAAAAATATTCCCATAACCAGTTGTTAAATAATTCATATTTCTCTCCACTAACTTGAAATGCCACATATATTATATACTAAGTTCCCATTTGTTCTTGGTTTATTTCTAGATTTTCTATGATTTTTCTATAATCAGCCTATGACATGAATACTTTTACAATTTCAACACATTATACTTTTAAAATTGGAAGAGACTGTCATTTTTATATTTTATTGTGAAAATTAACAGATACAGAAAAAGTGCATATGATATGTAAGAACATTTAAATAAATAGTTATAAAGTTGAACACCTGGGTAAATACCACCCAGGTCAAGCAATAGAACTAAAATTTATTTTTTTAAAGTTGTCTCTCACAGACTTCCTATTTAAAATAAGAGCTATCATCTAGTTCTGATGGTTAGGCAATCCTATTTTTAGTTATTTAGTAAAAGTTTGGATGTAAATTGATAATGAAACTACCAAAGCTCCAGTGAATAGAAAGTACTTGGTTAATTTTGTTACTTTTATAAGTAAATGGAGTTTAAACTTCCTTATCATTCCTTATT
Source organism: Macaca mulatta (assembly GCF_049350105.2). Taxonomy (NCBI): domain Eukaryota; kingdom Metazoa; phylum Chordata; class Mammalia; order Primates; family Cercopithecidae; genus Macaca; species Macaca mulatta. Next base: position 175,500,901 of record NC_133409.1, read on the forward strand.
ATACAAATACAAATAATTATTTCTTATTACACAAAAAGATTTTTCTGAATAAATCCATCATGTAAAGAACATTTGAAATTGAGAAGAAACCCCTTCCAGGTGTTCAGAAGCATTTGTTTATTTATAAACGGTGTAGGCCTGTGCTGTCCAACAGGGCAGCCACAGGTGGCTATTGAAACTTAAATTTCAGTTAATTAAAATTAAACAAATTTGAACATTTAGTTTCTCAGTCATACTAGCCACAATTTCAAGTGCTCAAGATCCACGTGTGGTGGTGGCCGCTATATTGGATGGCACATATACAGTACATTTCCATCATGCACAAAGTTCCATTGGATAGCGCTGGTTTAGCACCTCCTTGGCGTCCACAAACCATTTGGGGTGTCTTAAAACACACAAATATGAGATGTCTTGAAAACATACAAAATATGCCGTTTAAAAAAACATAGCAAAGAGAGATCAGAAATTATATGAGAGAGAACAAAGAAATGTGATATACAATTGAACACCACATCTTGTTCTAACCTTGTTTAGCCAAAGCTAAACAAACAAACATAATATTCAATGAATCACATAGCTCTCTTTAGGCAGAAGGAAGCATATACTTTTATTTGGTAAGACATACTCTTTTCTGGCAACACTATTTAGCAAAAAGATATTATGGTAGCCCTCTGTCAGTGTAACCCAAGGATGGTTGGACCATTTAGGTGGCCTCTGTTTAACTCGAGCATGCCTTGAGGTTGGCTCATCAAAAAAACACCAAAACTCACTGGTAAGTGGTGTCTTTTTGTGAGGAGATGAAGAGGGGTATAATGTCACATAGCGCATGGTAAAACCTCATCCAACTGCATAATAGGTATCTCTGTCCTTACCGATCTCAAGGCTTTTCCAGTGGCCCTTAACTAGGTTTCTTTCCCTCCTGTATCTCCACTCCTCACACAGCTTCCACAAATTCTCTTTATTGGTCCAAGCAATTCAGCTCAGCGCCCTCCCCTACAGACCTCACTCAGCAAAACAAAAGCTCAGCAGGGAGCCAGATGGCCACCAAATAACTCCACCAGCCTCCTTCACAGGAGCTTTCTGTTTATCTTGCCATGTAAGAAATACTGAGCAAACATTTTATTTGTTTGTTGTTTGTTTTTTGAGACAGGGTCTCCCTCTGTCACCCAGGCTGAAGTGCAGTGGCACGATCACGGCTCACTGCAGCCTCAACCTCCCCAGGCTCAGGTGATCCTCCTACATCAGCCTCCCAGTAGTTGGAACTACAGGCACATGCCACCATGCCCAGCTAATTTTTGTATTTTTTGTAGAGATGGAGTTTTGTCATGTTGCCCAGGCTGAACCATTTTGAAAAATGCCGTTGACTGCAATTTTGAAGACAGTATGGAGAAACACACACACACACACAGAGAGATAACATTCAATTATAATTTAGTCAAAGCAATTCTTCAGAGAATTAAACTAACTTGTTCCAGATATTTTGCTTTCTGGTCAACTTACTAGCAGTCGAGGCAAAACAAAAAAACAAATAGACATACGGTGATATGTTTCTCCTCTGGAAGAGGGAAGCATCTACGTGTTTATGAGAGGACATTCTCTTTTCTAGCTCCACAGCCAGTGATATCTAAGGCTCAGGGGAAATGACTTGCCCAGTCACAAAGATCATCAACTTACAGACCTGGGATTCCAGCATATGTCTGTCTGAACAATTCCTTTGCCTCCCTTCTTGACCACAAGCATGGGAGAGAGAAAGGAAAACAGAAGTTGATCATGGTGGCTTCCAAACCTAGCTCTTTCTCAGAGTCCAGTGAGGCCAATATTAGTCACCATAATGAACTCCCCCAATGACAGCCCTCTGTGGACACTGCACATTTCGAAGGAAGAAACATAAAAGATATGGTCCCATGCTTTTCACCCTTCTTGGCAGAAGGAAATTAATCAGCAGTCTCTTTGGACACTGAAATTATAACCAGAGAACTGGGAAAGACCCTAGAGCCCATGCCCTACAGTTTCCTGCCCCTTTCAGAGGTCACTGGGGTCAGAGATGTTAGGTGATTTGTGTAAGATCACTAGCAAGTTAGGGGTAGAACCAGAACAAGAACTGAAATTGGCCTGTAGCTCCAGTTATTTAAATCAGAAGACACAAACCATTGGCCCATACTAACTATATTTTTATTTGTTTAATTGTTTGCTGAAGTTTTTTAATTGGGAAATTTCATTCCCAGAAATCTGCATTTCTTTTATTTTTAAATTTATTTTAATTTTTATTTTTTAAGAGATGGGATCTCATTCTATCACCCAGGCTGCAGTGCAGTGGCGCGAACATAGCTCACTCCAGCCTCGAACTCCTGGGCTCGAGTGATCCTCCTGTCTCAGCCCAGTTGAGATTACAGGCATGAGCCACTGTGTCTGGCTTTTTCTTTTTTAAATTGAAAGATTTGCCAACATGGATAATGGCTGCCTCCCTTAAGTGAGCTATGAGCTATCCGGTTCACTACACTTGCCAAACGTTTCCTCCTTATTCCACCTGCTGGCTTCATCCTTCCATGCCCCATCTGGCCCCTGCAGGCCTGTGGGTTTACAAGCTCTGGTTGAGATAACTAGTACATGGTCACCCTTATCAGTCAGTCAGTAAGCTGTCCATGCTTTGGAACCACATCTGATTTATTTATTTAAATGTATTTACTTCTTTTTTGAGACGGAGTTTCACTCTTGTAGCCCAGGCTGGAGTGCAATGGCGTGATCTCAGCTTACTGCAACCTCCACTTCCCAGGTCCAAGCGATTCTGCCTCCACTCCGTAGCTGGAACTACCCGGATAATTTTTTGTATTTTTAGTAGAGACAGAGTTCCATAATTTTGGCCAGGCTGGTCTTGAACCCCTGACCTCAGGTGATATGCCTGCCTTGGTCTCCCAAAGTGCTGTGGTTACAGACGTGAGCCACCATGAGCCACCACGCCTGGCCAGATTTATTTTTGTAACTTCAGCATGAACAATGCCATATGATCCACAATTAATGCACATTCATTTTTGCATGAATGTTGAATGAATGATGGATTGACAATGAGTTAAGGAAGGCAATGGGAAAAGGCACAGTGTTTGGCTCAGAGTTCTGCCCTCTACCCTGAGCTGCTAACATGATGGGTGACAGCAGCATCCACGTAGACCACCTAGAAGTCTGCCCACCTCATTGGTCCCTGATCGCCTCAGCTCCAGCCACCTTCACCTCCACTTCATTCCCTGCCAACTCTACCCACACTCAACGTCACTGTCACATACAGGACTTTGAGATTCCTCTGAAGCATTAAATAGCCAACATCTCCTCTCTCTGACCAACGTGCTCATCTTGTGAGCCCTGTCACCCCCTTGCTTCCATCTAGCTCAGTGTACAAACCTGCAGGGACATACCCTCAGTTCTCTGTCACCCTCTTGTCTCCCCGTCAACACTCTTGACTATACATCCTTCTTTGGCCAGCCCAGATGCCATGCACCATTCACCCAACTTCAAGATGTTTTTCAGACTCAGAAGGAGTATCGTGGTCTGATAATTTCAGAGCACTTTTCACAAACATTTTTAGGATCCAAAATGTGTAATTTAGCAACTTAAAACAAATACCCTACTTTGAGGAGGTTTTTGCTCTGCCTTTTATCTCTTCGGTTTTGTTTTCTTGTGCACCATAACTTTTTCTTTCTTGAGCATAAGGTTTGCGTTGTGGGGTGGGTGTGTGTGTGTGTGTGTGTGTGTGTGTGTGTGTGTGCATGAGACCCACCAGATAAAGCACTGCGTTAACCTTACGGAAAACCGTGGGTGTGCCATTCCTAGGGCAACTGTTTAGAAGACTGTAACTACCATAAACTGGGCTTTCCTGCCTACTGCAGAAGCATTACATTCAAGAATGCTGAAAACTTAGAAAGTCAGCTTTAGAGGCAAAGATATCAACCACAAGGGAATAACATATAATTCTACTAGGTAGTGAATATTGTATTTCCAAATAAGTAAAATGCCACAAGTGGGAAGGAGTGACAGTCGAAAAAAATCCAAATTTCATTAAAATAGCAGTTGCAAACAAAGCTGAAGTAACTTTGACAGTCATACTTGCATGAAAACATCTGCTCTTACATGTGTGTCAAGACATCCAAACATCTAAAACTTAAGTATGAATGATCCATTGTTTCATCGGCAAAAGGGCAAGCTCCTTTGTAATGTAAATGAAAACACAGTATGAAAAAAAGGCAGAAAAAAAGAAATCTTTGGATAAAAACTCACACATATACACAGAGACTTTGCCAAAGATCAACAAGAGAACAAAAATCCTGAGGAAGAAAGTGGCAAGACGAGGAAAGGCCATTCAGTGGGTCAATTGCCCAAAAACAAAAATAGAAAAGAAGGAGGGATCAGTTAAACAGATGGAGTTGGCAGGGAGCTCTGCATCCAGGAGTGAGAACAGGAGGACTGTAACCTTCCATAGTCTCCCTACCAGAGCCACTCCCCAGTAGTATTCAGTGTGCTGCAGCGCTAGCCTCACTATCCGGGACTGTTGCCCTGTGTGAAGTTTGCTTGCTGTGTGAAATTTCTGGGGCTGCCATGTCAAAAAGGCATACAAAATGCTAGGAGTTGCTTCAAACAGACAAACAACAAATCAGGCAGGAGGCAGGTTAAAAAGAAATGAAGAAACCAGGAGATGAAATTCCCTGTAGTATTATCTTTCTGGTGTAATAGTAATGAACATTTCATTATCACCATTATAATAAACGACAAAGAATATATGTTTCGACTCCATTTGCCTCACCATCTAGGCTAGCCAAAATATGAAAAAGCAATTAAGTTGACAATTAAAGCCAGAGATAATCCTGACTCTCCCATTTCCAACACTGCCTTATGATGTGGTATGTCCTGCTGGAGCAAAAAAACCAAAAACAAACAAACAAACAAAAAAAGCCAAATTTAAAAAAGGATCATCAACGGCCACTCCCTTCAGAGCCATTTCACCCAGACGTGTCCCAAACAGCTGCTGCATGGCCAAAATCCCAGCATGGGTCATCAGCCAGGAGGAGAGCTGAATTTCCCCACCACAGGCTGCGCCAATAACAGGCTTGGAAAACCTGTTACTCCAGGGGAGACAAAACGAGGAAACACCTTCAGAAGCACAGGGTCTGAGTAGCAGCCACGTCCCATCACCACCTTTGTCAGAGACATTCAGAACAGAGTGACTCTGGGTAAAATAATGTTGATACCTGCTAGGCCACATTCCCAGGCATACTTAGTCATGGGATGAGATAGGAGGCCAGCAGGACTGGTATCACAAGATACAGGGCACAAAGACCCTGCTGATAAAACAGCCGTGAAGAAGCAGGCCAAAACCCACTAAACCAAGATGGTGATAAAAGTGACCTCTGGTCATCCTCACTGCTCATTATATGCTAATTATAATGCATTAGCATTCTAAAAGACACTCCCGTCAGCACCATGACAATTTACAAATGCCATGGCAACATCCAGAAGTTACCCTATATGGTCTTAAAAGGGGAAGAACCCTCAGTTCCGAGGTTTGCCTGCTCCTTTCCCAGAAAACTCATAAATAACCCACCCCTCATTTAGTATATAATCAAGAAATAACCATAAACATAGTCAATCAGCCCTTAGTGCTGTTCTGTGTATGAAGCAGCCATTCTTTTGTCTCTTGATGTCTCTAATAAACTTGCTTTTGCTTTATTCTATAGACTCACCCCAAATTCTTTCTAGCATGACATTCAAGAACCCTTTCTTGGGGTCTGGGTCTGGACCCCTTTCCAGTAACACATTTGTCACCATTTGCCATTTTTACAGCATGACCCTGTGGCTGAATGAGGTCAAGCGTAAGGAAGCTGTCCTATCCCCAGCCATCCCCAAGTTCTGTCTAACTGAATGGATGTGTCCCTCATCCCCCTCTGTTTTCTGATTGATCTATCATGTAACATCCTCTTGTGCCCTTCCTGGGAAACGTTTACAGCTATTTAGTACAGTCTCTGTGTTCTGCATTTGTTCAAGACCCTCTGCAAATTGCCAACACTTACCATTTCCATCTTCCCTTCCCTTCTCCACACACGCCCTATAATTCTGCTCAAGAGTAACACTTGCTCTTTCCCGAACACACACGGAGCTTCCCTCTGTGGTGAAGCTCTGCTCCTGCTCTGGTGATAGGTGAATTCACTACCCTTTGAATGTTGTTCAACTTTCCTTTTTTCAGCTCACAGCCCCTCCCCCAGTTCTAAGAACATGACCGTCCCAATATGAAGGACACAGTGCTGCCCTGGAGAGTTCTGGAACCTTCTAGTACTCACTTCATGTCCTGTCTTTCACCCTTGCTGAGGGTAGGCTCCTTGAGGACAAGAGCAGACAGCAGCCTTCATCCTCACGTACCTCAGGCAGATAATGGGATATCTTGCACATAGGCGGTACTTAATAAATATTTGTTTAAATGTATATGGTTGAACTGGATTGAATTGTAAAGTAGGATTTATGTTGTTTAAGCTTTGGGTAACCTGAAACGAGTTTCAGAGTCATAGAATGCTTATACCAGAGACAATATAAAGACCATCTAATTGACGCTTCTCATTGTGCAGATGAGGAAACTGAGGCCTGCAGAGATTACTGACTTGCCCAAGGATGCACAATTAGAGACAAAAACCTGAAACTGAGAACAAGTTCCCCAGGACTTAATTCTGACAATCCTATTGTGTATTAAGGCACAACCTTGATACGTTAATTTTAGAATATCTATTGAGGAATTGATTTCTCAGAAATATATGGAGAGCCTCCTGGGTCCCAGGCACTGTGCTAAATGCTCCAGGGGTGGGAACCCACAAGAAACTCTGGATATCTACTGCCTTACAAACATGTAAATTGAAACAGTTGGCCAGGCACAGTGGCTCACGCCCGTAATCCCAACACTTTGGGAGGCCAAGGCAGGCAGATCACCTGAGATTAGGAGTTCAACGCCAGTCTGGCCAACATGGTGAAACCCCATCTCTACTAAAAATATAAAAATTAGCTTTGTGTGCTGGTGTAGGCCTGTAGTTCCAGGTACTCAGGAGGCTGAAACAGGAGAATCACTTGAACCCGGGAGATGGAGGCTATAGTGAGCTGAGATCGCACCACTGCACTCCAGCCTGGGCAACAGAGCAAGACTCCATCTCAAAAAAAAAAAAAAAAATTGAAAAAGTTATCTCTAGGAAAGCAGAAAGTAGACTGTCATTCCCCCAAGATCCCGCACTGCAAGGCTGCATGGGACCTCAGAGATCCTCATTCCCTAATTCAGTGTCACTCAGTGTTTATGGTTTAACCATATTTCCTCTGTATAGACAAATTTCATTTTTATTCCCCCAATTGTTCTTTTCTATGCCTTCTGAAATTCAAGTCCGTGCCTACATTGCTGTCTGCTTTACTTTTAACTTCTCTAACACTGGCCCAAGTGACAGCTGCATACTCGATAGCTTTTGTCTTTAATGTGAATGATAAATAGGACTTGAATTTCTAACATTAAGAGGCTTATGATGGGCCATTTCAATTTAGAAGATATACACTATCTCCCCAGCTTCTAAAACAAGGAAAGAGAAGGAGTGGCAAGAATGATTTGAACTCCTAATCTGGCCTCCCCCACATCCCCTCATTTTTAATCTTCTCAGATTTATTGTCTTCCAACATAATAAGGAAAAGAATGGAACGCTTCCTAAAATGCATCCTAGACTGGACATCTGTAAGTTGACCTCTATTATGTGTAATTCTTCAGTGTTTCTTACTTTTGTTTCATTTGGACTCTTTCAACAGATATGAACACTTTTTGACACAGCACAAGGACAGCTACATGAGCAGCATTAGTTCTTCACAGGACATTATTCCTCCTATGTACCTCATGAGGAGGTAAGACCTCATGCAATACAAATCACCTTCAGAAAGCTGACATTTTATTCTTCACACAACCTTACCTGTTCAAATATCCAGCCATATCCCAAGTACGGAACATCACACAGAGCATCAGGAGTCCAGCCAAACCTGAGTGGAGAGGGGTAGGTCAGAGACAGTGTCAGTCATATTTTAAATTTTCATTTCTTCCATTGGCTTGTGTCCTAAATGCTATTTAATATTTGTTAGCACAAATTTCTTTTGTCTCTGGGAAGGTATTGAGTGTGTACCTAATGTGAATTGAATTCCTTATCAGAGGTGAAATAAGAGTTAGGAGGAAGTGAGAATAATCCTCTCCATAAATTTGAAAGTGAACAGTCCTAAATTCATTACTGCATTATGGGTTCTCCCATGGAAAAGTGTTTGCCTACTGGGCCCTCAAGCAAAGAATCCAGAAGTGGTGAGACCTCAGAAAGGACTTATAGAAAATAGGAGACGATGGAAGATGTCTGAAGACAAAGAAATAACAAATTCCATCATCAATTGGATTTGTGTTTCTCAAAGAACATTTTGTATGTAGATGTATAATTCTTAATATTTTTAGATGCAAATTAGTAAATATTGTCTGTTTTCCTTTGCTCTGAAAATATGTCTCTATTTTGATTCCCCGGAGAAACAAAACAAATAGAATGTAGGAAAATGATAGGTAGATAGGTGGATGGATGGATGGATAGATAGATAGATAGATAGATAGATAGATAGATAGATAGATAGATAGATAGATAGATAGATAGATTAGATAGATAGACAGACAGACAGACAGACAGATAATGGATAGGTAACTTTAAGGAACTGGCTCATGCCGTTTTAGGGGCTGGCAAGTCTGAAGCCTGCAGGGAAGGCCAACAGGCTGGAGATCCAGAAAGGAAATAACAGTGCAGCTTGAGTCTGAAGACAGCCTGGTGACAGAAATCCTTCTTCCTCGAGGAACCTCAGTCTTTTCTCTTAAGGACTTCAACTCATAGAATGAGGCCCACCCATGTTATGGACAGTCATCTGCTTTATTCAAACTCTACTGATTTAAATGTTAATCTATCTATGAAATACCTTCACAACAACATCTAGACTGCTGTCTGACCAACTATCTGGGTACCATGGCCTAGTCAAGTTGACACATAAAATTAACCATCACAATATTGCAATGCTCAATCTGAGGTTCTCTACAAAAAATGAGAACAGAATTGTCAAATTCAAAGCATTTTCCATTATTGTTTTGATCTTTGAAACATTGTAGCATGAAAATCTGCAATAAGAACCTCTTGGAAATTGGGAAAAAAAAAAATAGAACCTTTTCCAAAAGTTTAAATTCTTTGTCTGGAACTTGTAATACAAATGCCACAGTTATTGTAACAAATGGTTTGATTTCACCTGCTTAATCCATCATGTGCCTGAAGACGATAAGACTTGTGGTTCTCTTTCAGGTACACCTAATCATTGTTCGTAACCCTATGTCTAAGGGGAAATACATTCTAAACCATGAATCAAAACACCAGTAATATCCTGCCTGTGCTGGCCTCCCCGTAAATGAGTTGTGACTGGGGAGATTCAAGACAAACAGACATGGGAAGGGTAATGATGCTTTTGGTCACCTGTAACTTGTTTGCTCTCTATATTTGCATAATTAGAAAAAGCAACCACTCTACATTTTCATCAGCTAATATTCTCTAATCCAAACAATCCCGGTAACTAGGCCCTCATCCCAGGGCACAAAGGAAAAGCGTTCTAGAAAGAGAAACGTGGGGCCAGGCGCAGTGGCTCACGCCTGTAATCCCAGCACTTTGGGAGGCTGAGATGAGCGGATCACTTGAGATGAGGAGTTCGAGACCAGCCTGGCCAACATGGTGAAACCCCGTCTCTACTTAAAATACGAAAATTAGCTGAGTGTGGTGGCACGCACCTGTAATCCCAGCTATTTGGAAGGCTGAGGCAAGAGGATCACTTGAACCCAGGAGGTGGAGGTTTCAATGAGCCAAGATCACGCCACTTACTCCAGCCTGGGCGACAGAGCAAGACTCTGTCTCAATAAAAAAAGAAAAGAAAAGAAAAAAGAGAACCTTGAGCCATGTGTTTTCATATAAAGGTTCTTTGTTAAGCTAGGGCCACCTGTCTAGATGGAAGTAGAGGGGTAGTTTAAAATGGAAGAATAGAAGCATTCAGTTGTGATGTGAAAAATTAAAGTTATTTTTTGTCTTTGAATGCCTAAAAGCATGGAAATAAGGACAGAAGATCGAAATGGTGTGATGGAAAAGGAAGCCTACACATTTCAACTATGCACCAGCACAGTTACTCTTTTACTGGGATGGAGCCATAAAGAAAAGCTTCCCAAGTGATAATAGCGGCAGATACAATGCTATGTCTTTACCAAATCTCGTTTTATTTTCCTTTTCCCAGCCCACATTCCCCAGCCTGCTAGCAGTTAGGGACGGGTGACTGGGTGCTACTTGTGAGGACTTGTTGGAAGTTACAGAAGCCACACTCAGGCCCAGCGGTGACCCACCCCACCCCGACCAGCAAGATTGTCCACAATCTGCAATCTCATTTTCCCGGCAGTCCCAAAGGCCACACATTTAAGATTGCAATGCCGTGAGATAAAGGGAGCCTGGCGCCCCGAGACACTGCTTGATAAAGAGTCATCAAAGAAAAACATCTGCCCAGCATGACGTGAGGAAGACAAACCCTTTATCGTGAAACCACTGAAATAGGTGGTTTATTTATTAGATGGTATAACCTACCCTGTCCCGATAGAATGTATCACCTAATTCTTGTTATCTGGCTGTAGGAGGGAAACAATATTTTTAAAAGTACTGTATTCTAAAGTAAATTTGTCATGTGGAACATTATTCAGAGAACAGCAAATACCGTAACAGATCACATAAACTTCACAGCAGCATCGCCCCTCATATAGAAGCCTCCTTCATTTGGCTGCATCTTGCACTGGCCAAACGTTCACTATGCCATTCAATTCCTCCACGGCCCGGCCATTTCCTCCCTCTCTAGCCTCTTCTTGCTCTCCCTGCTTCTCATTCTGTTTCTAGAAATGCCAAGCCACCTGTGGTTCCCTGCATTAGCTCCACCATTCATAACTCTACTCATTCTACTCCTCCGGCCTAGACCTTTTTCCTCAGCTATTCTTAACTGGTCCATCCATCAAGATTCAACCAGAGGGCCAGGCGCAGTGGCTCACGCCTGTAATCCCAGCACTTCAGGAGGCCAAAACGGGTGAATCACCTGAAGTCAGGAGTTCGAGACCAGCCTGGCCAACATGGTGAAACCCTGTCTCTACTAAAAATACAAAAAGTAGCCAGGCGTGGTGGCAGGTGCCTGTAATCGCAGCTACTTGGGAGGCTGAGGCAGGAGAATCACTTGAACCTGGGAGGCAGAGGTTGCAGTGAGCTGAGATCATGCCATTGCACTCCAGCCTGGGTGACAAGAGCAAGACTCTGTCTTAAAAAAAAAAAAAAAAAAAAAAAGTATTAAACCAGAGAAGTAGAATCATTCGATGTGATCTCAAACAAGGGATGTATTACAGGATTTGACTCCCCACCCCCACCCATGCAATTGTAGGAACCGGTTCAACAGTTTACGCACACCTGTTGTTTCTGCATCTGACTCTGGGCCTGAAGTCAGCAGGGCAGGAAGTTGGGAAGGAAAGAGGCTTCAAGTGCGGAGAGCCAGGGCAAACCAGAACTCACCTGGGTAAGCTGGGAGCCTGGAAGGGTGAAGCAGATCCTGTGCAGGTCACTTACAAGGGAAGCTGGTACCTTCCATCGCTGAGTTGGACACACACCTGGCCTAGGAGTCAGAGACGTCGAAGGCGCTGCGTCATCTCAACAAGGGAAGTCTGTGGATCTGCAACAACAAGCGTGAGCTACCCGGCCCCACATTGACACAAGGAGCATCTACACAGCTGCTGCCTTCCTTCTACCCTCCAGACCTCATGCACGTTTCTCATGGGGTCAGTCTGAGCCTAGAGCCATATAAGGAAGAGAATTCTGGGAAATGCAGTTCCAGCTTAGTTCATTGGATAAGTCCCAGGTCACACCACCTTGGCTAACTTCTCCTGGTCCTTTAAGACTCAACTCAGACCATACCCTCCTGGGGACATTATCTTCAGTTCCAAGATTATGCTCATTGTCCTTCCTCTGTGCTGTCTTAGCATTCTGCACACACCATCATCACAGCATTTAATGCATAATATTTAAATTGCTTATTTGTGTGTCTATCTTTTCAGCTGGACTGTAAGGTTCTTGAGGGCAGGGCTATGTCATATTCATTTTTCTGTCCCCGGCAGTGTCTGCACGTAGTAGGTCTTTAGTAAACAAGGAGCAGAACGGTGGGCATGCATGCCTTCAAGGATTTACTGCTCCCACTCCACAAATGAGGATCATGTGTGAAAACCTAGGTGAAAAGTGGCAGGAAAATTCCCATATCCTCTCTCAAGTGTACCCTAGAGCATATCTGTAACGCACTCAAGAGGGTGACAATGGGGAACAGCCACCCTGACTGCGGGCTGAGGATGGGTGAATTTGGAATAGAAACTATTGTTGAACATTTCTTAAATGCCAGGCATTAAATATTTCACATGCTTGCACTCATTTTGATTCTCACAAGAATTGCATAAGGTGGGTATTATTACCTCCCAAAAGGATACAGAGCTGTTAAGTAATCTGCCACAGCTGGTCCAAATCACAGATGGATTTCAAAACCCACGCTCATTCTGCTGCCCTGCATTTCCACCCCAGCCCGGCCTGGGGACTGCAGGTGGCTGGAGTGACACTGACTCAGAGGGGCCTTACACTAGAAGTGAAGGAAGTGGCGCCATCAGCTGGTGTTTTAAAAAGGCCAGAGGTGCTTATAAACAACCCTCCCTTCACGGCCCCACCCTCCTCCCACAGGAGCAGTCAGCAGGGTGGGGCCAGGCCAGCCTCCAAAACACCACTCCCCGCTCCTGCACACCCCGAGGCTGCTCAGGCTTCAGGCGGGCATGCCCTCCCCTCCAACCTCTTCCTCCCTCCCACGGCTTTTCCTAACCCTGGCGTTCCCTGCAGTTCTACTGCTGAAGGCTGCCCGGGATAATCACGCTTTCACTAGAGCCCTCCAGGAATGCCAGGAGTGGACCCCAGAGACCCTAAATACCCCTGAGACTGCCTGACCTCTTCCCAAGCTCTTCTGCTGTGATCACATGGTCCTTCCAATTGACTGACTTTCTGAACAAGCCTGACCCCTTTGGGAAGACCATGGAGAGCAATGTGCTGGAATGGTTCTTGGACTCAGACAAGCTTGAGTGCAAGTTCTTGCCATGCTACTTACTGTGTGATCCCAAGCAAGCTGCTTAACCTTTCTGGGATACATTAACCTCATCCCCAAAACAGAGACAACACCCCCTCCTTGGGTGATTGGTAGGGTACATGCAACGGAGGCATGGGAACCCCTCCGCACAGAGCCTGGCCCACTGTGGCCGCTGTCCCTGAATTCATGTTGTGGCCGCGGCTGCTGAGAGCACTGTCAGCGTGGTATAGAGTAGGCTCAGCCCGGTTATGATGCTCCTGCTCAATCACGTGGCACACAGAGGACTCAACAATGCAGCTACAGTACAACCACTCCCATTTCTCAATGTGAAAAACAAGCCCTGCTTCCTCTTTTGATCAAAAGTGATTCATTCACTCACTTGAACACCTACGGTGTACCAACCACCAGGACCCGCACTGGAAGTGGGGAAATATCTAAAGATACTGAAGACATGTTTCCTGGCCTCAAAGAGCTTTCGGTCTAAGTTTTCCTTAAAGGAAGGCATTTGGGCCGTGTGAATAAGGGGTTAACAGCAGCTCTCTCTGCGTTTATGCAGTTGCAGCTCAGCAGCAGTAAATTTCATCTGAACTGCAATTGACCCTGTGCACACAATCATGTTATTCATATTCTTATAAACAGAGGGTACAGTATGTATAATTTCCTAGATTTCTGGGAGGGGATGTATCATAACTAAACTCCAACTTTTCCTTTGGAGAAACGGTCCCATTTGTTTCTGGTTAGCTTCAAAGCAAAAACTAATTTTTTCCTTCTATGTGTCAGTAACTCGAGTGAAATTTGTCACTTGTTTTTATGAAAAATTCTTTGCCATTACCTTCATTGCTTGAAATAAAAAAAAAAAAAAATTGGAAAAAAAAAAAAAAACCACCCAGTACAACTCACACTCCCTGCGTGGTACAAGGCACTTGAAACGTAATGACAGAACGGTGGTGTCATTTCTAGTCATGGAAACTAACAGGAGTCCCCCGGAATGGCCTCAAATTCATCCGTCAAGAATCTGTTTTCTAGTACCTACTATGGGAGCAAGACCACTGGTGACATCTTGTTCCAATTTAAGCAAGGTTGAGCCGTGGGCCAGCTCCTTCAAATCGTAACCAGCACAGAAATTGCCTCCTACCAAAAAACCACAAGGGCTAGACTCTGTAAGAATGAATCCCAGAAAAGCTGGAACTCTCAATCCAAGCATATTTCTGAAGCAGTCCAGTCAAGAACAGCGTTTTCATTTTCTTTCTATGGGGCATTTCTTGTTTGTCCTAGGATGAAGTTGAAGTGTGGCTGGGGATGAAGGAAGAGCAGCTTTATTTTGCTCCGAGAGAACTAACAACTCCTTCACCACTTTACCTTGGGCCAGAGCTACTTAGAAAATGCTCAATCTATTTTTACCTTTCTATACGTGTATTTAATAGAGATACCATTTTATTCGAAAATTACCGAAAACATGAGCTGACGCTCTCTCAGCGGTGACTCACTGTGAACCGGACGTTTCCCTAGGGGCATAGCTGTCCCCAGGGAGAAACCTCCTCTGAGCTGTATGTTCTAATGTGGGGCATGCCTTACTATAGGACCAAAAGAATTGTGACAACATTCAGGGAGGTTCCCTGTCTACATCCTGAATTCCGAACATTATTACATGCACCATGGCTTTGAACTCTGTTTATTTGACCTCTTTAAGTTCAAGTAGCCAATGATCGAGGCAACAAATAGGAGTGGCCCTGAGATGATTCGAAGATGTCGGGTACACCCAGGATGAATGAGGAGCAGTCGATTCACATTTAGGATCCACAAGGGTAATGTGTGTGTCACTGTGGGGGATGACAGTAGAGACAGAGGAGGGAGGGAGGGTGCTGAAGGCAGTGGTCCGTGGCAGCCACCATGACCTGGGGCTACCTGCAGCGGCTCCTGTAATGGAGATGGGGAGCACTGGCTGTAGGGAACCAGCTGGCTCTACAGACCCCTGAGATGGTCACTAGTGCAATTGGCTGAATTATGCCCCCCCAAAATTCGTATGCTGAAATCCTAACCTTCAGTGCCTCCGAATTTGACTCTTAAAAGAGGTAATTAAGTGAAAATGAGGCCATTAGGATGGGACTTAATCTAATCTGACTGGTGTCCTTATCAGAAAAGGAAATGAGGACACAGAGACACACAGAGGGAGGACCAGGTGGGGACACAGGGAGAAGACGGCATCTACTGCTAAGGAGAGTGGCCCCGGGTGGAACCAACCCTATCAGCACCTGGATCTCGGACTTCCAGCCTCCAGAATGGTGAATAAATACAGTCTTGTTTAATGCCCCCAGTCTGTGGCCCTGGCAAACTAGTACAATTAGCTACTGGGATTTGCAGAGCCAAATTCTCCTGGAATTGCTGCCAAACTTCAGATGTTTCCAAAATTGTCTTATGTAAAATGGTAGTATTTGAGAAGCTTTATGACCACTCATTTTTCTGTTTTTTTCCTCACCTCTTTCCTTGTCGAATGCTGGGCCTCCACCACCTCAGCAAGCCCTTTTGAATCCTGGTCACCTGGTGTCATCTCCCCATCATACCTCTGAACATGCCACAGGTGGCCAACAGCACCTCTGGGCCACCTGCAAATGCTTACAACATTTGACCAAGTTATTACCCCTTTTTTCCTAATTTGTTAAACAGAAGAAATACTTGAATTCTGCAAAAAATTTACACACTGCAAAAAACGTGGAGTTAAAAGTAAAGCCCAAGCCTCTGTTTCTTAATCTCTGCCTCCTTAAATCCGTGGCTGTCAACCAGGGGCAATTCTGCCCCCAGGAGGACATTTGGTAATGTCTGGAGACATTGTTGGTTGTTGTAACTGGGTAGAGTGGAGTGTGCTACGGCATCTAGTGGGAAGAGGCCAGAGAAGCTGCTAAACATCCTACAACACACAGAGCTGCCCTCAGCACAAAGAATGATCTTTCCCAAATGTTAATCATGTCCACATTTGAGAATCCCTGCCTCAGGGGTAGCATAAAAATGTGCACTACTCTTACCTTTTGTGATGCTGCGTTGGTGTATTCTTCTATGTTTTGTTTTTGTTTTTGTTTTAGAGACAGAGTCTTGCTCTATTGCCCAGGCTGGAGTGCAGTGGTGGAATCATAGCTCACTACAGCCTCTAGTTCCTGGGCTCAAGTGATCCTCCCACCTCAGCTTCCCGAGTAGCTAGGACTACAACTGTGCCAGCACACTCAGCTACATTTTTTAATTTTATTTTTAAATTAATTAACCAGACACACAGACACTTTAAAAAAATTTTTTTTTGTAGAGGTAGGGTCTTGCTCTGCTGTCAAGGCTGGTCTTGAACTCCTGGCCTCAAGGGATCCTCCTGCCTAGGCCTCCCAAAGTGCTGGGATTACAAATGTGAGCCACCGGGCTGAGCCCTGGACTGAATTTTACCCCTTCAAAATTCGTAGGTTGCAGCTCTAACCTCCAATGTGACTGTGTTTGGAGACAGGCCCTTTGCAGAGGTAATTAAGGCTAAACAAGGTTATACGCCCTTATTGGGGCCCTAATCCAATAAGACTGGTGTCCTTATAAGAAGAGGAAGAGACACCAGGGCTCTCTCTATCTCCACACAACATAGAGAAAAGGCCAAATGAGGACACAGTGAGAAGGTGGCCATCTGCAGGTCAGGAGAAGACATCTCACCAGAAACCAACCCTACTGTCACCGTGATCTTGGACTTCCAGCCTCCAGATCTGTAAGAAAATACATTTCTGTTGTTGAAGTCATGCAGTCTGTGCTACTCTGTTTTTGCAGCCCAAGCGAATACACCTTAGTTTGTCTTCTCTCCGTGTCTTCACATGGTCTTCCTGCTGTGCGTGCACATTTCTGTGTCCTGACTTCCCTCTTGTTGTAAGGACACCAGTCATATTAAATTATGACCCACCCTAATGACCTCTTTTCAATCTAATTACCGCTTTAAAGACCCTATCTCCAAACAGTCACATTCTGAAGTTGTAGGGGTTAGGGCTTCGACACACGAATTTAGTGAGGGAGGGGACACAATTTAGCCCGTAGGAGGCAGCATCTAATGTAACGCCACAGGAGCTGTCACAAGGCCAGGTACATACCTGCTCTGTGGAACTCTGTCCATGAGTCCAGGCCATCCACAATCACGTTCTCATACCCTTTAGAATTTTTAGGCATGAATCAAACATCAGTCCACCAAGCCCCTTCGGCTCTGTGAATTAAATGTCCAGCTCCTTGAGGATCCCATTAAAGCTCCCCTCCCTGGGCTGGAAGTGAGGGAGAGGGAGGAGGCAAGTGTGAGTGGAAGTCACAGAGTGCTAAGCACGCTCTCCAAACACCTTCTGTCATTTCAGACCTCCTGGATAACTGCCTCAACGCTTTGATACTCTTGAATAGACACGTGGCCAAAAGTTACAAAACTGAGTTTTGGAAATCTCTTTTACAAGTCCCGCATAGTGATCTTCCTGTGGTGGGTCAGAGAAGTGGACATCTGGTATAGTGGTGACCTCGTTGAATCTGAAACAGAAAGAGCTGCACTTAGAATCCACTTACAAGTATAGACCTTAGGATGTCTTCAGCTGCAAGTGGTAGAAAATCCTAACTGGCATTGATACAAATAATAAGGGGCTTAATATTTCACGTAAGAAGCACCCAAGGAGGGCAGCTCTAGGCCCATCAGGGCGTCAGCTCATTTCTGTGATTTTCATGGCTTCATGTGTTGGTTTCATCCTGAGACTGGCTGCAAGATGGCTGTAGCAACCACTGACGAATTGTGTGGACAGAACAGGGGCTGCTGATCATGGTGCAGAAGTTGCCCCAAGGACATCTTCTCAAGTCCCATTGGCCAGAATAGGGATATATGCCCTCCCTTGAACCAGCCGCCTACGAGGAGAATGGGATTGCCACGATGAGCTCAGTCTTAGGATGTCTACCTCCTGCATACTTCCCGAGCGTGTCCAGAGTGAGTTGAGATGATCAGCTCTACTGCCCCCACCACCCCCGAATACAGACCCGGGGAGAGCCTGTGCCAGCTCACACGGGACTAATCAGGTAAACTAGAGCCACTTTACACTCTTTAAGGCTCCCGCCCTGCTCCCACTCTAAGGAAGCCAAATGAGGGAGGGAGAAGCAGCAGCACCAGCCGGTGTTATTTTGAAGGTATACTGACTCCTGTGCATTTAGAGGAGGGTCTGATAACCAAAGATAACCACTGATGCTGAGATGGGAATTTGGAGCTGGATCACCTCCTGCCCAGCCGCCAATGAGGAGCCCACTGTAGGTAGTAGCAGGAGGAGCACAGATCATCCCAGGTCCAGGATAGCCAATAAGTCAGTGAAGCTTTCACCAGAGGCACACGTGGGTGGCATACCAGTGACGGCGAATGCAGGTGTGTGCTCAACTCAGTGCATACACGTTTCTAATAGATGATTTTTCTAGGAAAATGTAAATTGTGAAACCAATCGCAAGAGAGAAAAAAATGACAGAATAATTATCATAAGAGGAATTAAGACACTGTCAAAGAGCTAACCAAACTGGTGTGTGTGCACACACACATAGACACCCAGAAAAGCTCAGATGGCCTCACAGAGACCTAAATCCGTAAGGATTAAACAACCTCCAAACCTATTTAAGCTTTTTTGGAGCAAGTACAAATAAGACAACATCCCAATTCTTTTTTGTAAACGAAGTTTCCATGCATTCATATAAAAACCTGTTTAAGATAACAGAAGAAAACTCCAGGCCAATCACACATAGGAATATTGATGGGAAAAAAATTAGTATCAGAAAGTCTATTAATGTAAGTTACACGTGATATGATCTTGCTATAAAACACAAGCAAACCAACTGAAACATACAACAAACAACACAAAAATAGTACAGAAGGTGGCTGATTACATACAAAGAGACCAGTCCAAAAAAAGTCAGAATAAAATTCTATTTTATTATACAGTTATGCACCACATAATGGCATTTCGGCCCATAATGGACCACATATGCAATGGTGGTCCTGTGAGATTTTAATAGCATATTTTTATCCTACCTTTTCTACGTTTAGATATGTTTACATACACAAACACTTAGCATTGTGTTCCCATTGCTTACAGTCTTCAGGACAGTCACATGCTGTACAGGCTTGTAGCCTAGTAGCAGTAGGCTGTACTATACAGCCTAGGAATGTAGTAGGCTGTACCATCTAGGTGTGTGTAAGTACACTCTAAGATGTTTCCACAATGACAAAATCATATTTCTCAGAATATATCCATGTCTGTAACTATACATGAAATAAAAAACCATTGCCTAAGCCAAGTTCAAAAGGTTTACTCTTTTGTTTTCGTCTAAGAGTTTTATGGTTTTGGATCTAAATTAGTAATGCAAAAGATATTAGATATATATAAACAAAATTTGTCAAGTAAGATTTGAACAGATAAGAAAAGATACACTGTTTTGGAACAAGAAGCCCTAATTTTATTAAATATCGATTATCCCCAAATTAATCTATACAGTTACTATAATTTCGGCCAGGCACAGTGGTTCACACCTATAATCCCAGCACTTTGGGAGGCCGAGGCGGTTGGATCACCTGAGGTCAGGAGTCTGAGACAAGCCTGGCCAACACGGCAAAACCCCATCTCTACTAAAAATACAAAAAATTAGCTGGGAGTGGTGGCGGGCACCTGTAATCCCAGCTACTTGGAAGGCTGAGGCAGGGAGAATTGCTTGAACCCGGGAAGCGGAGGTTGCAGTGAGCTGAGATTGCACCACTACACTCTAGCCTGGGCAAGACTCCATCTCAAAAAAAAAAAAAAAGAAAAAAGAAAAAGAAAAAAAGAGGTTACTATAATTTCAACTAATCAGAATTTTTTTTAAGTACAAGATAAATTGCATTCCTATGATCCTGAATTGGTTGTATTCTCTTTAATGTGCTGCTGAATACCCTTTACTAATATTTTAGAATTTTTGCATTGATATTGTTTAAGAAATTTGGATGAAATCATAACTATAAGGACAATGGAATCAGATGGTTATTCACAAGGTCAGTTCAATTCTGGGAAAAAAGATAACAAAAAGCTGAAAATGATTAAAACTGGCCAATAAAAGTTAAGTGTGACCAAGACAGTTACATGAAACAATAGTCTTTTCAATAAATGGTGCCGGGCAACTGGAAATCCACATTCAAATGAACCAGGTGGGACTCTTGCCCCATACCATATACAAAAATTAAGGCAAAATGCAACATAGACCTAAATATAAGATCTAAACCTACAAAACTCTCAGAAACAAAAGAAAACAAAAAAAAATAAAAAAATAAAAAAATTGATAAATTAGACTTCATCAAAATTAAAAACTTCTGCACACCAAATGACTCCACTGAGAAAGTGACAAAGCAACCCATAGGATGAGAAAAAAAAAATTGCAAGTCATATACCTGATAAGGGACTTGTATCTAGAAAATTCTAGGTATGTATAAAAACTCTTACAACTCAATAATAGAAAACAGCTCAAATTTGAAATGACCAAAGGATTCAAATAGACATTTCTCCAAAAAAAAAGATATACGAATGTCCTGGTCAATGTCCACATGAAAAGATGCTCAATATCATTAGTTATTAGGGAAATGCAAATCAAAACCACAATGAGAGACCACATCACACTTACTAGGAGACTGTACTCAAAAAGACAGACAATAACAAGCGTTGGTGAGGATGTGGAGGGATTGGAACTCTCATACACGCTGGGGAGAAAGTTAAATAGGGCTGCTGCTTTGAAGTTTTTTCCTTCCAACTGTTATTTTAGATTCAGAGGGTACATGTGCAGGTTTGCTACCTGGGTATGTTGCATGATGCTGAGGTTTGGGGTAAAATTGATCCCATCACCTATGTACACAGCATAGTACCCAATAGTTTCTCAATCCTTGCCCTCCTCTCTGCCTTCCCTCTCTAGTAGTCTAGTAGTCTATTTGTTTCCTTTTTTTTTTTTTTTTTTTTTTTTTTTTTGAGACAGAGTCTCACTTTCTCACCCATGCTAAAATGCAGTGGTGCAATTGCAGCTCACTGCAGCCTCAGCCTCTTGGGCTCAAGCAATCTTCCCACCTCAGCCTCCTTAGTAGCTGGGACCACAAGTGTGCACTACCATGCCTAGCTAACTTTTTATTTTTTGTAGTGATGGGGTCTTGCTATCTTGTCCAGCCTAGTCTTGAACTCCTGGGTTCAAGCAATCCTCCCACCTTGGCCTTCCAAGGTTCTGGGATTGCAGGCATGAGCCACCTCACCCGGCCTGTTACTATCTTTATGTCCATGCATACCCAATGTTTAGCTCCAATTTATAAGTGAGAACAGGCAGTATTTGGTTTTCTGTGCCTGCATTAAATTCCTTTAGGATCACGGCCTTTAACAGCAACCATGTTTCTGCAAAGGACATCATTTCGTTCTTTTTAATGAATTTCATTATTTTTTATGGCTGCATAGTATTCCACGGTGTATATTTACTACATTTTCTTTATCCAGTCCACCACTGATGGACTCCTAGGTTAATTCCGTCTTTGCTATTGTGAATAGCACTGCGATGAACATGTGGGTGTATGTCTCTTTTTGGTAGAATGATTTATTTTCCTTTTGCTGGGTCAAATAGTTTAAGTTTTAAATGATTAAATGGTTTATGTTTAAGTTTCAAGTGGTTTATGTTTTAAATTCTTTGAGAAATCTCCAAACTACTTTTTCCACAGTGGCTGAATTAATGTGCATTCTCACTAACAGTATATTAAGTGTTCCTGTTTCTCTACAGCCTCACCAGCATCTGTTACCTTTTTTATTTTTTAGTAATAGTCACTCTGACTCATAAGAGATGGTATCTCATTGTGGTTTTGATTTGCATTTCTCTGATGATTAGTGATGAGCATTTTATTCATGTTTGTTGGCTGCTTGTATGTCTTCTTTTGAGAAGTGTCTGTCCATGTCTTTTGCCCATTTTTAAGTGGGATTATTTGTTTTTTGCTTGATCAATTGTTTAAGTTCCTTATAGATTCTGGATGTAAGACCTTTGTCAGATGCAGAGTTTGCAAATATTTTCTCCCATTCTGTAGGTTGTCTGTTTTACTCTTTTTTTTTTCTTTTTTTTTGAGATGGAATCTCACTGTTGCCCAGGCTGGAGTGCAGTGGCACAATCTCAGGTCACTGCAACCTCCACCTCTTGGGTTCAAGCAATTCTCCTGCCTCAGCCTCCCAAGTAGCTGGGACTACAGGCACCTGCCACTATGCCCAGCTGATTTATGTATTTTTAGTATAGACGGAGTTTCACCATGTTGGCCAGGCTGGTCTTGAACGCCTGACCTCAAGTGATCCACCCATTTTGGCCTCCCAAAATACTGGGATTACAGGCATGAGACACTGCGCCCAGCCTGTTTACTCTTTGATAGTTTCTTTTGCTGTGCAGATGCTCTTTAGTTTAGTTACCTCCTATTTGTCAATTTTTGGTTTTGTTTCAATTGCTTTTGAGGACTTAGTTGTAAGTTATTTTCAAAGGCTGATGTCCAGAATGGTGTTTCCTAGGTTTACTTCTAGGATTCTTATAGTTTGAGGTCTTACATGTAAATATTTAATTCATCTTCAGTTAATTTTTGTAAATGGTGAAAAGTAGGGGTCCAGTTTCATTCTTCTGCGTATGGCTAGCCAGCTATCCCAGTACCATTTGTTCAAAAGGAAGTCCTTTCCTCATTGCTTCTTTTTGTAGATTTTGTCAAAGATCAGATGGCTATGGGTATGTGCCTTTATTTTTGGGTTCTCTATTCTGTTCCATTAGTCTGCCTGTCTATGTGTACTATACTGTTTTGCTTACTGTAGCCTCATAATATAGTTCGAAGTCAGGTAGTGTGATGCCTCTGGCTTTGTTCTTTTGCTTAAAATTGCTTTGGCTATTCAGGCTTTTTTTTTTTTTTTTTGGTTCCATGCGAATTTTAGAATAGTTTTTTCTAGATTTGTGAAAAATGATGCCTGTAGTTTGATCGAAATAACACTGAACCTGTAAATTGCTTAGAGCAGTACGGGGATTTTTATGATATTGATTCTTCCAATCCATGAGTGCGGAATGTTTTTTCATTTGTGCCATCTATGATTTCTTTCAGCAGTGTTTTGTATTTGTCCTTGTAGAAATCTTTAACCTCCCCAGTTAGATGCATTCCTAGATATTTTATTATTTTTCTGCAGCTGTTGTAAATGGGATTGCATTCTCGATATGGCTTTCATCTTGACTGTTATTAGTATAGAAATGCAACTGATTTTTGTACAACGATTTTTGTGTCCTGAAACTTTACTGAAGTTGTTTATCAGCTCCAAGAGCCTTTTGGCAGAGTCTCTAGGTATAGAGGTATAGTTTCCAGGTATAGAATCACATCATCAATGACAAGAGACAGCTTGACTTCCCCTCTTGCTATTTGGATGCCTTTTATTTCTCTCTCTTGCCTGATTGCTCTAAGACTTCAAGTACTATGTTGAATAGTAGCGGTGAGAGTGGGCATCCTTGTCTGGTTCCAGTCCTCAAGGGGAATTCTTCCAGCTTTTGCCTGTGGGTTGCTGCTTTGAAAAACAGTTTGGCAGTTCTTAAAAATGCTAAACATAGAGCTATCATATGATCCAGCAATTCCACTTCTTGGTATATACCCAAGAGAAATGAAAAATGTATGTCCACACAAAAACTTGTACATGAATGTTTATGGCAGTGTCATTCACTAATAGCCAAAAAGTGGAATCAAATGTCCACCAGCTGATGAATGAATAAGCAAACGGTAGTATAGTCATACAATCGAATGTTACTTGACAATAAAAAGAAATGAAGTATTGATACATGCTACAACATGGATGAAGCTTGAAAACATGTTCAACTAAAGAAGTGAGTCACAAAGAACCAAATATTATATGATCCCATTTGCATAAAATGTCCGGAATAGGCAAACCTACATGGTAGGAAGTGATCAGTTGTTGCCAGAGTGTAGGGAAAGGAGTGAATGGGGAGTGACTGTTAATGGGTATGGGATTTATTTTAGTATGGATGAAAATGTTTTTAAATTAAATTTAGTGATGAGTGCACAATTCTGTGACTATATTACAAAATATTAAATTGTACACTTTAAATAAGTGAATGTGTGATTTCTGAATTATATCACAATAAACATATTAAAAGGAAAACAAGGTCAAAATATAGAGATTCTCCTCTTCTGTAGTGGAGGAGTAGAGAAAGCTAAACTAGACTTGGGGTTCACATTATAATAGTAACTGAGCTCAACAGAAGGTTGAGCACCAAGGCAGGTCACCTCCATCAAGGTGGGGGCACTGTCTGAGAAACCACAGGACGCTGATACATGAGATGAGGACATCTGAGTTGATGCACCCAAAACTCTCACATCTCCAGATTTCCCTAAAGCCTCTGAGCCCTCAGAGTGCTCACCTCTCTCTGCTAAGGGCTGGCACTCCCCACTTGCTTGAAAACAAGGGCTTCTTTCCACAAGATAACATGCCTCCCCCTTCCCACTGAGAATCTGTCCCATTTCCCCTTCTTGCCACTGAGCCAAGAAGCAGGGTTAAGTCCCTATTTCACAGGTCTGGGGATGTGCCCGGTCTGCTAAAAATGGAAAGGAATTGTACTAATGAGGAGCAGCAGTACCTCACCTTCATGTAGTATCAGAAGGTGGGAGAACCACTGAGGCTGAATTCTGAGGGTGCGTTATCCAGGGAGTCAGAACTCAAGGCTGGATGAGGGTTTATTGGTTTGGGAGCCCCCTTCTGGGATACAGGATTTAACATACTGGCAAGGATCCAGGAGATGGTGCACACACACCCTGGAAGCAATGAAAAAAGCAATGGTCCACAGTGAGTGAGGTAGAAATGGCAAAGCCTCCATGGCAGATGGCGGCCAGGGGGAATGAAAAGCTCCGAGCAATGGATGTGCTGGGGTGAACTCTGTTATGGGAGGATCCCAGAGGACACACCATTCTCCCAAGCACTAAGGATCTTGCTGGGGCAATGTGCTCCATGGCACTCTGGAGATCAATGGCAGCGCTGAGCACATGCTGACACAGAACTGGGTCCCTGGTAGGAAAGGGGTGGTGAGTTCCGCCCGCACCAAACAGAAGCCAGGTGGTGGCATGTCACTGTCAAAAGCCACATGGATGCAATGATGACAGTGAGTGGCAGGCCAGAAGGGCAGCCAGGGACCCTGACCCACAGAGAGTTAGAGAAAGAATTAATAGAACACAGTGTCCCTAGCAGCCAAGTAGATGGGCAGCCACAAGACACAACTCAATCTGCACAAACAAAAGAAATCAAGGATGGATGAGCTGGAGACTGAGGACGGTTGCCCCTAAAACAGTCACGATCAATTTTTCTGTTTCTAGACCTAAGACAATTTTTAGACCCAGGACCCATTGATGAATAGAAAGCCTGAGTCCAAAGGGAGAAGACTGCTGAGCAATCACAGTAAGTGTACATGGTAATGAGTATCCCAGTTCTTCCAGAGGGACCTGCAGTCATTTACTCAGGTAAATGGACACTAGAGAAAGGGGAATGGTCAAACATCCCAAGACTGTTTGTTTCAGGGTCCAAGTTGATGTTGATACCCAGTAACCCAAGGTGGCATTATGCCCGCTTGCTGTTAGAGAGGGATACACGTGAGGCCTCGGCCTGGCTCACAGTAGAGCACTGGTTTCCAGGACCCACTCAGGGGTCATTTCCCTGGTATCTGAGTGTGTAATTGCAATAGGCTTACCTGGGAGTCTCTTCCATCTGTTCCTTGGCCTATGGGGTGAGAGTTCTCCTAGTAGGGAAGGCAAAGTGGAAGCTTTAGAAACTGCCCCTCCCCAGACAACAATAATGTACCCCAGGGAGAATGGCTGAGATTACTGCCAATCTTAAAAGACCCAAAAGGTCTTTAAGCAGATTTAACATGGCCTCAGGTCGTGACGTGTGGCCTTTCATCTGGCAGATACATTCTCCTCTATCCTCAGAAAAAAAAAAAAAAAAGGCTTAGACCAGGCATGGTGTGTCATGCCTGTAATCCCAGCACTCTAGGAGGCTGAGGAGGGCAGATCACCTGAGGTCAGGAGTTCGAGACCACCCTAGCCAGCATGGTGAAACCCTGTCTCTACTAAAAATACAAAAATTAGTTGGGCATGGTGTTGGACATCTGTAATCCCAGCTACTCAAGAGGCTGAGGCAGGATAATCAATTGAACCTGGGATATGGAGGTTGCAGTGAGCAGAGATTGTGCCACTGCACTCCAGCCTGGGAGACAGAGCAAGACTCCATCTCAAAAAAAAAAAAAAGACTTTGAAACAGATGGCTATGGTTTGACTATTTGTCCCCTCCAAAGCTTATGTTGAAATTTAATCCCCAGTGGGGCAGTTGGGTCCTTTAAGAAGTGATTGGGTTATGAGGGCTCTGCCTCATTTAAATGGATTAACCTATTCATAAATTAATGGACTGAAGAGCTGATGGTTTACTGGGTTATCATGGGGATGGAACTGGTAGCTTTCTAAGAAGAGGAAGAGAGACCTGAGCCAGCATGCTCAGCCTCCTCACCATGTGATACCCTGCACCACCTCAGGACAATGCAGAGAATCCCCATCAGCAAGAAGGCCCTCACCAGACATCACCCCTCGACTTTGGTCTTCTCAGTCTCTGGAACTATAAGAAATAAACTTCTTTTCTTTATAAACTACTCAATTTCAGTTGTTCTGTTATAAGCAACAGAAAATGGATTAAAACACATTCACTTGGAAGAGTGAACCATGTTACATTTATGGCCTTGGTACAAGGCTGTGTTAATGCTCCCATGTCCTATCACAATAAAGTCCAAGGAAAACGGGACCAGGTAGGCATCCTGCAGAACAGCACCCTGGCCCACCATATCAATGACATCATGCTAAACGAACTGGATAAGCAAAATGGGCACATGAACAGAGTGGCAGGGGTGGAGACTAAGCACATGCCCAATGGTACAGGCTTCCACATACCAAGTAGATCTAGCTTTTGCCATGCTGAGTGGCAGACCTGCCAGCAGCAGCAGAGACCAATGCTGAGCCCCCTGATGTGGTGCTATCCCTCAAGGTGACTAGCCAGCCTCTACATAGTGAGTTTACTACTGGATCCCTTCTGCCCAAGAAGGAACAGTGATTCATTTTAGCAGGAACAGACACATATTATGGATATGGGACAGTCTTTTCTGCTCATAGGCACTCAGTCAACACCACATTCCAAGAGCTAACAGATGGTTACATCCAGCAGCACAAGAGTCCACATAAGAAAAAGGGATCCTATAAGAAAAAGGGATCCACTTTATAGTAAAGGAGGTGTAGGGAGTGAGCACATGGCTGTGGAATCCATTGGACATGGTTTGAACTGTCCCACTGAGAAGCTGCTGACCTGAGAGAGGAATGCTATGGCACGTGGAAGGCAAAACTGACATGCCAGCTTGGAGGTAATATCTCATGAGGCTGAGTGGCATCCTCTCGGCTGCAGTGTACACTTTAAACAAGCAACCTTTGTATGGCACTGCATTTTCAACTGGAAGAATACATAGATCCAAGAACCAAAGGGCAGAAGCGGGGGTTCCCTGGTTACCATCACTCCCACCTGGGGAATTTGCTCCTCCTATCCCTGCACCTCAGGGCTCTGCAAGTTTGGAGGATCCCAAATGGGGAAATGTTCTCCCAGCAGACACAGCAAGTCCCATTAAACTCCAAGCTATGATTGACAACTGGGCATGTTAGACCCCCTCCTGCCAAAAGATCAGCAGGTGTGAAGAGGGGTGACTATCCTGGCAGGGGAAATTAATCCTGATTGTCGGGAGGTTTGGCCATCATGATACAATAGGATCAGGAATAAATAAATCTATCTGCTTGTACATCTTGGTCCTCCCTTGATTTTTTTAACTTATATGAACAAATACAGCAACCACAGCCTAAGAAAGGCATGGTGACCAGAAGTTCAGATCCTCAGGGGTAAAGGGCTGGGTCATGGCCCCAGTTAAGCCACAGAGACCAGCAAAGGTGCTAGCTTAAAGGAGGACTCTCAAGAGGAGAGTAGAGGTAGATGTCAGTGAACATTAGAACAGTGTCAAAGGTAAGAGCTGCAGTTTATTCCACTGACTTCCATCTTCTGAATTTCCCAGAGGCCCTTGGAAATCCTGGAGGAACTACACTCAGTCCTTATACAAGAAAGTGCATGCGAGTAGCCTGGGAGCAGGCTGTGGCGGCTGCTGTGACATGCTGCCCAGACGCTCCAGCCCACACAGCAATTCCCTCTGCTGAAGACAAGTGCTTTGTGTGAGGCCACACCACTTCCCAGAGTGCCCCAAATCCAATGATTGATTCTTATATGCCCCCTCGCTCCAACTAGGGACAACTCTGAAGGCTCATCCCAGCTCTGGAACAACCTAGAGGACCATTGCGATGGCAGCTCAGCTCAGCTTCTGCCTCCACTCAACCCTGACCCCTTCCCTTCTGGAGTGGTGATCCCAAGAGCATCCCTAGTAAACCCCCATGCACTCATCTCCATCAAGGAACCCACCTTGTGACAATGGAGTCTTCGTTTTCTCTGACATGTACCACAAATATAATATTCATCAGTCCCCTCTCTGTGCTCTCTCCCAAGAAACAGCAAGAATATGTGCTCCACCGAAACCCAAGAAAGAGCCTGGGATCCAGGAAGCAGGAATCCAGCAAAGGAAAGAGGTGAAAGGAAGCTCCAGCGGGCATCTGGGTAGAGGGCCTGGGGAGTGGCCCGCTCATTTTGGAGCTGGAGGATAAAGAGGGGTGTCTCCAAGGGGAAGAAAATGCAACTCATAATTGCCTGATGTGCTTGAGCACGTTGAGAACATTCTAGGCTCGCACAGCTCCAGCAGGGAATTTGAAGCCATAGGAACCTAGGAAACCAAGCAAATGAACAGAAGAAGAAATAAAACAACTACTAGCATCTGAGAAACCAAAAATTACACAAGAAACAAAACAGAATCTGAGTTCACCACTTGGCTGGGTAAGTGAACTCAGAATATGTGTATTGGCTTGCTTCTCATAGAGCAAACACTGAATATTGATTTAACAAAAAAAAAAATGAAGCTATTAGGAAAACAGAAAGAGAAGCTAGTTTGTATGTGTGGAGGGTGACACGACAGGGCCAACTCCTACTTTCTTCAGTGGTATTAGATATAGCCAATAGATTATACCTAAAGTTGAAAAATAGAAGAGAAAAATACAATAAGCCTGGTTTTGTTTATTTGTTTGTTTGTTTTAGTGACAGAGTCTCACTGTTGCTCAGGCTGGAGTGCAGTGGTGCCACCTCAGCTCACTGCAACCTCAGCCTCCCGGGTTCAAGCAATTCTCCTGCCTCAGCATCCTGAGTAGCTGGGACTATAGGTGTGTGCCACCATGCATGGCTAATTTTTTGTGTTTTTTAGTATAATAGAGTTTCACCATGTTGGCCAGGCTGGTCTCGAACTCCTGACCTCATGTGATTCACCTGCCTTGGCCTTTCAAAGTGCTGGGATTACAGGCGTGAGCCATGGCACCCAGCCAAGCCAGTTATTTTGACAGAAAAAAAGAAACGTCTTGAGAAAGAACTAAAAAGATTGGAAGTAGCAGCTCTGTTGAGAAGAAATTCAGGGAAGGAAAGGGGAGAAGGAGCTGTTCTTTTCATTGTAGATGGTGTAGACCTATTTGACTTTTCAGAACTATGTACATGTGTTACTTTAAGGTAACAAACATTAACTTTTTAAAACTACAAGAGCTGCTGGGCGCGGTGGCTCACGCCTGTAATCCCAGCACTTTGGGAGGCGAGGCGGGCAGGTCACTTGAGGTTGGGAGTTTAAGACCAGCCTGCCCAACATGGAGAAACCCCATGTCTGCTAAAAATACAAGATTAGCCAGGCATGGTGGCGCATGTCAGCAATCCCGGCTACCTGGGAGGCTGAGGCAGGAGAATTGCTTGAACCCGGGAGGCAGAGGTTGCAGTCAGCCAAGATGGCACCACTGCACTCCAGCCTGGGCAACAAGAGCAAAACTTTGTCTCAAAAAATAAATCAATAAAAATAAAATAAAAAATAAAAGTACAAGGGCTCCACAAATAATTGATTGACCAACTGACTGACTTTTCTAATATAGACCAATGGTTTATTTTATTTTCAATTAAAAATGCCAGGAAGAAGGAGTAAATTCTCTCACCACCAAATAACTCACAGCTTTTCCCTTCCTGCTTTCACCCCCACCTCCCATGACCAGCTGAGCGTCAGGAAGCAAGCCAAAGCCAGGGCCCCGAGTACCTGCTGGGACTCCCGACTACCCGAGATGCTACCCCAGTATGCTGGTGCTTCACTGATTTATTTAAGAGACCCTCAAATCCAGTTTCTTCATTCAGAAGCAATTCTTCTTTTTTTTTTTTAAACATTTATTGTGGAAATGTTCAGACATGCACAGAAGCTGGGCATGGTGATACCCACCCATAGTCCCAGCTACTCCAGCGGCTGAGGCAGGAGAATTGCCTAAGCCCAGGAGCTGGAAGCTGCAGTGAGCCATGATCATGCCACTGTATTTCAGCCTGGGTGACAGAGCAAGACCTCATCTATTACACACACACACACACGCAAGTGGAGAAAACCCCCATTTACCTATTTCCTACTTTAAAAAATTACCAATATTTTCCTAATTTATTTGCCTTCCTACCATCACCCTACACCATTTATTTTACCTGGATTTTTTTTTTTCTTTTGGAGACATAGTCTCATTGTGTTGCCCAGGCTGGAGTGCAGTGGTGCCATCACGGCTCACTGCAGCCTTGACCTCCCAGGCTGAGATGGTCCTCCCACCTCAGTCTCCCGAGTAGGTGGGACTACAGGCACACACCACAATGCCCAGCTAATTTTTTAAATTTTTTTATACATCTAGAGTTTCTCTATGTTGCCGAGGCTGGTCTTGAACTCCTGGGCTCAAAGTGATTCTCCCTGCCTCAACCTCCCAAAGTACTGAAATTAAAGTCATGAGGGACCACGCCCAGCCTGCCTGGAACATTTTAAAGCCAATCCCAAGCCTTATGGTATCTTACCCACAAACAGTTTAGTATGCATCTCCAACTGATAAAGACCTTTTCCCCCCCCTTATCACCATGCTGTTATCACACCTAATAAAATTAGCAATAATTCCCTAATATCATCTAATACCTCACTGCAATTACATTTTGCTAATCGCCACAAAGGTGAGATTTTGTATTTGTTTTGTCTGAATCAGGATCCAAATAAGGTCCACACAATGCATTTGATTGTTATGCCTCTTAATTCTCCTTTATTCTCTAACAGCTCCTTTCTGTGTGCTTTCCACGTATTGATTTGTCGAGGAACGTAGGTCCTTCATCCTGTAGGATGTGTTACATTCAGGGTCTAGCTAATTGCTTCATTGTGCCATTTAAGCTGGTCCTCTAGCTCTTGTGTGTCCTGTATATTAATCACAGAGTCTAGATGTCTGAGAAGATTCAGGATCAATTTTAAGACAAGAATACTGGCCAGGTGATGTTATGTACATACTTCCTATTGTACCACCTCATGACGCTCTCAGAGCAATAGGAGCTGCACCTGAGGACCTGATTGAGATGACAAGATCCTGGACGTTGAGCTGATGCCAAAATGGAGACAGTTGTAAAAGGGAGTCGTCGTATTTTGCATGTGGAATGGACATGAATCGCTGTGGCCAGAGGACAGATGGCAGTAGATTGTTCCCAGGGAGAGCCATTTTCCATCAAGAGTGGGAGTCTATTCTCCCCACCCCTGTGAAGCTAGACTGACTTTGTGACTTGCTTCAACCAATAGATGGTGACAGAGGTGACGATGTGTCACCTGTAGGTTTAGTCCTTAAGAGGCCTGATAGCTTTGATGGCTTCTGCCTCTGCTGTCATGGAAGCCAGGCACAGGACAGACTGTTGAGTGATAAGAGGCCACCTGGAGGAGAACTGAGGCTCTGTGGTGACAGCAAGCACCAAAGCCCCAGATCAAGAGTGGGGCCACTGTGGACACTCCAGCCCTGGCTGGGCTACCAGAAGAATGTGGTTGCATGAGTGACCCCAACTGCCACCATGTGACGGTGGTTTGTGATGTATCCATAGATGGCTGAGGTAGCATCTATTGATGACCGTGTCTAGGTTCGTTAGGATTGTAAAATGTGATTTTCTAATTTCTTCTTCATGTAATCAACTAGAAATCTGCTATTAAAAAAAAAATAGCAGCTCCATAGATAATTCCAATATGCTTCTGGGGGTACTGATCTAGGCAAACACAGCTATCTTCCCCCCGTAGCTATTTGTTTACCCTGAAAGAGCCAATAGAAGAAAAAACAAACACTTGGTACTTTCCTTTCCTTATGAATTTTCAGACTAATGAATCAGCGCTCCAGTAACTTCAATTCAACGCTGAGGTTTGGGTGGTTTTGC
This sequence comes from Macaca mulatta, assembly GCF_049350105.2. Lineage (NCBI taxonomy): Eukaryota > Metazoa > Chordata > Mammalia > Primates > Cercopithecidae > Macaca > Macaca mulatta. The sequence continues at coordinate 175,533,585 of NC_133409.1, forward strand.
TTTTATTGTTTGTTTGTTTTGGTATCAATATGAACCATTGGATGTTTATATATTTAATATATTTCAGCCCACTGCTGTCATTATCTTTATTGATACTCTAGTTGTCCCTTCTTTGGTCTGGGGGAGATGCCAACTCCAGTTGGCACTGTGTACTTCTGGCATGACCCCATTAGTCTTGATAGCTTCCTCGCTCTCTGGCTTAACAAGTTGCCCTGGGTTCACCAAATACATTTCCTGCCCCAGACCTGGAATCAGCCATTTCTCCAAGGAGTCTTAGTTCCTTTGGTGGGAAGTAGAACCTATTTATTCCTAATTTACATTCAATTCCAACAAACTTGGAAATTAAATTTCCTAGCCCCAGATGCTTAGAAATATTACATTAGAAATGGGCTGCTATAGACATACGCCCACGACTATGAGAAGGACAGCTAAGAACCTACTGATAGGAAATAAACTGTAAAAAAATTACGAAAGGCAGACATAAGAACTCAAAAATGTCAGCAGCGGGGCATGATGGCGCATCCCAGCTACTCAGGAGGCTGAGGCAGGAGAATCACTTGAACCTGGGAAGCGGAGGTTGTGGAGCCGAGATCGCGCCATTGCACTCCAGCCTGGGCAACAAGAGCAAAACTCTGTCTCAAAAAAATAAATAAATAAAAAATAAATCTGGCTCAGCTCCAAACTTCCATTCTCCAAAAAGAGTTCTTCAATGTTCCCATTTGAAATTAATCTTACATTTTATTTATATTTACACTATACTATTTATCAGGTTGTTGTTTTGATCTGTGTTTGCCTAGATCAGCACCCCTGGAAGCCTATTGAAATCATCTAAGGAGCTGTTTATTTGGAAAAAAAAAAAAAAAAAAAGGTGACGTCTAGCTCCCAGTCTCAGCAATTCATATTCAACTAATCTGGAATGGAACCCAGGCATCTGTATATTTTTTGAACTTGTCAGATGATTCTGCTACACAGCCAGGGTTGAGAATCACTGGTGTAGCCTGTGATCCTGGATAGCCTGAGGTTCGCTAAGTAATCCTTGTATCTCCCATAGCAGCGTTACCTAGAACTGTCATTCATGAAGTGTTTGTTGAATTGAATTGAGACTGAAGTGACCAGACACCCTGAATCAGAAATCCCAGGATGACAAATTGTAGAAAGTGTTTCACCTCAACCCCTCAAAGGACCCATACCTATCTGGGAAACTTGGCCATCCAGAACAACGTAAGGATATTGGACAGCTCAGGTTCTCATTTATTTTGATTTTTTTATTATATTGTAGAAGGTTTTATCTCAAAACATTGAATCTGCTGTTAGAAGCATTTGCTGGAATGACCCCTATAGATGCAGTAGCTGGAATCCACACGTAGCCAGTAACGTGGGAGTTATGGTAACGTGGCCTGGAGATAAAGCTACTGTGATATGGCCAATGGCCAATGGAAGACTCTCCAAACACTGCCACACTGACCTTCGTGATGGTACATGATCCCACACTGCCTGACTTTGCTTCCTAACATCCCTTGTGTGCACGTGGCGCATTGAAACTTCTGATGGGAAAGGAACAAATACACCTTATGTAGCCTGCCTTTCTGTATTCCCTGAGCACTTGGCGCTGTGTTAGCCATAATACATACTCAATACATGGGTGTCGAGCCTTTCAAAGGGAGCTCTGCGTGGGCTTACTGCCAGCCCTCTGGAACGAGGACTGTATCTAACCACAGCTAGGGCCACATATTTCACTATCCTCATTAACATGATACAGCCACAAAGACATTGGAAATGGGATCCTTTCTATTTTAGGAGAAACAAAGAACTACAATTTTCTCCAAAAATAACCTAGATTGGAATTTCTTCCACCCATGAGAGCGCTATGTTTACGTACATGCAGTTCCAAGACTGGTGTCAACGGCATTCTAAGACAATGCTTCACTTTAATAATCACACATAATAAGCATTACATTTTCATTAGTTCTGAAAATTTTTTATCCTAACAAAGCCAGGATCATTCTTCCCCCATATAATATAGCAGTCCTATGCTAGGATGCCTTACAGAGGAACAAAAAGTAAACTAGGGATATCAGTGCTCCACTCCAGGAAACTGGGACAGGCTAGGAGCGTCCAAAGACTCTAGCACAAGCTCCATGCAGATCAGACCTGGTCTGGGGGAAAGCCCCATTTTCAACCCACGTATCTATTTCCAATTCCTGTAAGGAGACTGGCTTAGAATAAACTCTAGAATCAAAGTCAAGGCCTGAAATGAAATTTGGCATTTCTAATGAAATTAGAAAAATTTCTTAGAGCCATTCTAGGATTGAATCAAAAGCCTGACCAATTTAGAGTCCAAATCACGTTACACAGAATGAGCTACTTCCAGTGGACAATGAAGGCATTATTTATCTGCTGTCTATCTTCAGGGTTCTTCCTGAAGCTAAGTATAGGTTTGCCATGTAATTCCCAGGCAGGTTCTCGAAAGTAAGCCCTTTGTCTTTCAATGCTCCTCAGCCAGGTGAAGTGTTTGAGAAGTGTGGGAGCAGCTTTAGTGGTCACACTAACGAGGAGTGTTACAGGCACCTGAATAGGACCCAAGGATGCTATACATCCTGTGATGCATAAGATAATCCCATCAAAGGACTGTCTTGCCTAAACACTGGTAACACCTCCTCTGAGCCTAATAATTAAATTGCTTCATTACTAAGTTGGAAATTAATATGTTAAGACCCATACTGCTTATTTGGCTCTTCTATGGTAGGCAGGTTGCGACCACCTATATTATTGAATAGAACAGACAAATGCACCTGGGCAACGGAGACAGCGATACCACTCTCTTCCACGTAGGAAATCATCCATTGTTAGGGAATATGTGCGTCAGTACCTGTCTTTAGCTGAGGCCACAGATTAGCATTTAGAGACATAGGGAACATAACAGTAATTCCACTTTCTGCTTGGCCCGTACTCTGAATTTGGGAACAGTGATATGAAAATCCAGAAATCAGCTTCAGCACAACAATAGCATCGAAAAGAAAATTAAAATCAAAAGCAAGTCCAACACTAGGCAGGTGATATGGAGACAGCCTGGGAAATTATCAGGTACATTAAAAGACTGAAAAAAAATTACTACTATTTACGTGAAAGAGATTTTCTGTAATGAAGGAGGCTGGTCTAGATTCTCTTATACGTAGAAAGTTAGGAGATTGTTCCCCTGGTGAGGCAGAAGTGCTTGGTTCCCTTTTGCATTTTTAGTTTGTATTTCTTGTACCTAAAACTAAAAATGGACACCTATAAAATCAAATGCAATTGCTTTCAAGAAAATACAACCCAAGTGAAGTGCTGTCACTCAGTGCTTTTGAGAGACGTGGCCTCTCGGAGGATCAGGCATGGGCTATGAGAGATGTACCCTGAGTAGCCTTTAAGCAGGAAAGATCATTCAGCATTCCAGATAAATTCTGTGTGTTAGGTCAGTGCCCCAAATTCAAGAGGTGAGGTGCATTTTGTTTAATGCACTAGATGTCTAGGAATGTTATCAATGTCTACCAAAATATGCAAATAAACACATCTTCATTTATTAGTCAAATATTTGTTGCATAACTACACCATGGTGCTAATAGAGCTAAAGGGTTTTTCCAATATGTATTCTGGTTTCACAGAGCTGAACTAAAGGATGACTGGAGGGTAGTGATAGAGGAGACCAGCAGAAAACAGGAGAAAATGGGTCAAGCAGGATGCGGGGGTGTGGATTTTGCCTCCGTACATCAAATCATCCTTGAAACAGTTTTCAGCAAAGGCTGGTGTAAGCAGGTGGTATATGTTCCTGACAAGTGTAAGAAAGCCAGTGGCTGGGCGCAGTGGTTCACACCTGTAATCCCAGCACTTTGGAGGCTGAGGTGGGCGGATCACGAGGTCAGGAGATCAAGACCATCCTGGCTAACACAGTGAAATCCCGTCTCTACTGAAAATACAAAAAATGAGCCAGGCGTGGTGGTGGGCACCTGTAGTCCCAGCTACTCGGGAGGCTGAGGCAGGAGAATGGCGTGAACCCAGGAGGCGGAGCTTGCAGTGAGCCGAGATTGCACCACTGCACTCCAGCCTGGGCGACAGAGAGAGACTCCGTCTCAAGAAAAAAAAAAAAAAAAAAGACAAGAAAGCCAGTAACTTCTCCTGTCTAAATCACCTCTCCTGTTTTCTGGAGCCTCACGCTCTGAACAGCTTCTTGGTGCCCTGAAGGATGTGCTGCAGCTATTCTTGGTTGGCCCACAAGATTTTCTGTTACAGAGATTCTGTCCAATTTCTATTATTAATAGAGCTATTGCAATACTCTTCCAGAATATAATTGAAGACATGGTAGAATTTGGAACACACTTTCCAGAGGTAGAATATAAACTGCAGGCCATAAAAGGATGGCTGGAGAACTCTTTGAAAAAGAATCTTATATGTATTTACAGGTGGTGAGGCTGGACTGGGTAGAAGCCAGTGATGATATAAGCCATCATTGGAAGGTGGCCTGACATTGCTGAATAGTCTCGCAGGTTCAGGAAGTAGTGTGAAGTCCTGGTGGATGTTTCCCAAGAGAGTTGAGGATTCAGGAATGAGGCTAACTCTCATGAGGGTCTTCCATTGTCCTAGATGAAAATGTCACAGTTATTGTAACACAGGGCATCATCATGGATGTGGAGCTTCCAGAAAGTTCTGCAAGCCACAATCAATATTTTGCTGGGTAGCATCACATCACAGCAGAACTGAAACTCTGAAGCTTAGGCTTTTCTTTCCCTGGGTGTATTAACTGATTATTTGGCCAAACAATCCCTTCCTAAATATCGGCTCCTGTGGGGGCTATAGAAGAATATTCTCAGGACTTGAAATAGTGCGGTGAATGTCTAACATTTGGGGGCAGGGAGTTGAGAGCTCTTTTAAACTGAAGTAGGACCTCCTCCTACTCCCTGTTCAGAAGGGACAGAGAAAGGGAGTAACTTAATCCTACAACAGATGCCATATGCTTCTACTTCACCACAAGGTATTTTTGACTAACGACAAAACAACTCTCATGGCAGGACAATTGCTTTCACTTTTACTGAGGCCATTTAAAAGCAGAAGCACTGAAACTATTAAGCAAAGAACAGGGAAGAAAGAAGATACCACTAAGTGGCTGCATCTACTACTTTAACAGTAACATCTGCGAAGGCTTGGCTGCCAATGAGACATTGTCTTCACCATCAGCTGGGTAGAAGGAGGCCTGATAGGTCTGCCCAGAGGAACATCCAGCCTATAACACACACGCACATGCACATATGTGCCCAGTCTACTCCCTGTCTGCTATCCCACTGGCCGTTTACCCAAGGCAGACTTTCACACCCTGGAGTTAGGTAAATTACAGTCTGGCAGTTTAGAGGCCTCAAGGCTCCTATAATTGAAGTCATGAGCTCATCATTTCATGCACAGATTTCATCCCGCTCCCCTCTCAGACTTATCTCAAGGACAAGACAGAAACAAATCTATTTGCTTGGTAAGCCAGCTGTCAGTCAAGTTAGCCATAAAAATATTTTTAACTTATTGATTAATTATTTGATGCACAGGCACACACAATTATTTTCAGACTGCTGGGAAGAGATATTCATTACATGATATTTTTCCAGGGGGACAGAGCCTAAGCCAAAAGCCTATAGTTACCTCCCCACATTCTGTTGTGACAGCTCTTGACCTGGTTTCCACCTTACAGTAGCACAGATTAGAGTTGGAAGGCAAGCCTTTCAAGAACAGAACTCGCCTCGTCTCATGGGACCTTTGGCTGTCTTGGCTTGTCTCAGCTTCTTCAGATATAGATAGTCAGAGTCCATGGCCATTGAGCCCTGGACTCATCCAAATTTGGGTCATCACTGCTAGGAGATTTTTTATTTTTATAAATGTCTCATATCCCACTGATAAATTTACCTTAATCAAACCAGCATCTTTAAGGAGTAGGCCTGGGAGCGGTAAATTTTCGGGAGTCCCCTTATGAAGGCCTGCTCCACTAACATGGTATTGGAGATACCAGTTTGAAGATTTGGAAGCGTTCCACTGGAACAGTCAAGCTCAAGATCAGGGTAAGTAGGTCTTTCAATTCTTAGAAAAACAAATTTTAAAGTCCGTTATTGGAGAAATTTGAAAGGGACAAATCAGAAGTGGATTCTATAGTTGATGCCTGTGGCACACCATGTTCCTTCTTTTTGGTTTGTCTAGTTTCAGTACAACTGTGACGTGTGCATGCTGCCAGTGACTCACATCAAGTGCATTTCTCGGGGTCCTTCTGCTTTGCTGGCTCAGAGCTTTCCCCAAAACTATCGCAATCAGCTTTGCTTCAGTTATTTGCAATCCGTAAATACACTGGAGTTAAGACCTTTGAAAGCAACCCTCAAATAACAGGGACAGGGGCCAGTGTATAAATGTCAGAGGCTCCCTCTCTCCTGGTGGGACAATTTTGAGTTGCATTCAACACTGAGCTGTACACAGAGCATCCCCAGAAGGGTTGATCCTTCCTGTCTCACTCTCCCCACTCCCTCATTTCTACTTCCAGGGATTATCTTCCAAATAAACTACCTGCTCTCAAGTGAGCAAGCTCTCCTTTCAGGACATCATCTCCAGGAGTGTGGGTACTTGTCCAGGATATCGGTTGGGACTCTTCCAGTTGAAAATGGCAGAAAACCCAGCAGAAAGTATATTTTGATAAATTGGAAAGGGTGGCCTCACTTACCTGAAAAGTCTAAGGACGGAATTGACTTCGGGTACCATAAGGCATGGATTTAAAATATCACATCGCCATCTTTTGGCTCAGATAGATCTGCTGTCCTCCTTACGGTGGGCTTTATACTCAAGTAAGTTCTCTCTCTGTGGTCATAAGATGGCTATAGTCATTTCAGATATTCTCTTCTTTAAGCTTCAATTCCAGCTAGAAAGAGCAAGAATATCTTTCCCAGAGTGTTTAGAAAAAGCCCCACGGGGTATCTTTGGCTTTGTTTGGGTCACGTGTAGATACCAAATTGGATGTTCCACATCTAGATATGAATGTATCATCGAGGGAATCAGGATGAGGTGACCTCCCCGGGGGAAATCACGTAGAGTTATCAGAATAAGAGTAAATATTGACTGGGTGGCAAAATACAACTGGAATCCATTACATCCCCTCTTTTGGCTGCCCAGAACACACATACACATACATCCTTCCTACCACCCCTTGCAAGTCTCTGCACCTACTTAAAATAAACTATTTGTCAAAAAAAGATCATCCACATCTAATCCAGTATCAAGCCTAAGATCTCTGGACGATATTCAATTTTGTCAGTCAAGGCAAAATGTCATGCCTCATAATAAATGTGGCAACCCCTAATTCATTCAGTGTACCATGGTGGAGACAGAATAAGAGAATGGCCATAAAGCCACCATTTGGGAAAGGCAAGAACGAGAATAATTTACAGTACTCACTGATCCAGAGCACATGTCATGTCCTGCTCAACAAGAATAACAAAACTGAATTACTGCCTGGCATTGGACTTTCATCCTTGATTAGCCAACCTGGATGCCCTGGGAGGCTCCCCCCTCCCCATTTTCTTCCATAGCCCATGAAGCAAGATCCATGCTTACATGGAACATATAGTTAGAATTCATTTGGTTCTAAAAGACCAAAAATCCAACCCAATTAGGCCTTTGGAAAAATGTAATTTACCAGCTAAGATAACAGAAAAGTCCAGGGGTAGTATTGGGTTCAAGGGTAGTTTGCTGCAAATACCAACTTGTGTTACCAGGACCCAGCTTCTCCTTAGCACATGGTCAATTAGCCATGGCCTATTCTGTGTTTTGGCCTTATTTTCAGAGAGTCTGTCTTCTTGATCTTGAGATTTCTACAGAAGACCTAGATTGTGTATCTTCTAGGCTTTAAGCTCAATAGGATTTTATTTTATTTGCCCTGTTTGTGTCATATTCAGTCCCTGACTGGGAACTGAAATATCCTGATTGCTCAGACCTCAGTCATATGTTCCACACCCTGAAGAAGCCAAGGCCACCTGAAGGAGATAGAATAGAAGTGCATTAGGGGTGGTTTCCCAGAAGGATATTGGGGTGTGGTCATCAGAGAAGAGTGAATGGATACTGGGCAGTAAGGCACATCCACCAGATCCAGAGGCATGGGGACATCCTGACTCACATGCACACCTAGCCCAGGATCTCTACCCTTGGCTTTCTAAATAACATTCAGGTTGACCAGGAGCTGGTGCTGCTGCACTCAGCTGAGAACTCAATAAACCAATGATTCACCTGAGGCCAGTGAGTACATGATGCCGAAGCCCCAATCACGAGGGAAATTGTTGAAAGAAGGCATGGATGTTGCATATGCCACAGGGCATTGCAGTGACTCTGACTGTCCTGAGCTTGTCTGGAAAGTTCTTTTCCATTTGTCACCCTGTAAGAGTCAGATATGGTTGTGTGTTCCAAAGATGCAATTTCACAAAGGCTCAAGCTCTCAAAGTTTCTCCAGAGGATTGAGGTTGCGGGTGGTGGGTAGTCAGGCTGTAATTCCATATGTTCATGCTCAAGCTCAATGCCAAGAAGAACTCACAGCTAGAGAATAATAGAATCAAAAGATAAATGTGGCATATCTTTTCAGAAAATCTACTTTGCTTAATAGAAAGTAATTTAAAACATTACTTATATAACAAACAGATACATAATGGAGTAGAATGAAAAGTTTACAATAATTTTAAGATAAGCCATAAAATTCAAAGAAATATTCAAGCTTGCTGTGGAGACCCAAACTAAAATAACTTGCATAACGAAGAGGAAAAACAACAACAACAACCTTTTTCGGCTGGGTGCAGTGGCTCACGCCTATAATCCCAGCACTCTGGGAGGCCAAAGCAGGCAGATCACCTGAGGGTGGGAGTTCGAGACCAGCCTGACCAACATGGAGAAACCCTGTCTCCACTAAAAATACAAAATTAGCCAGATGTGGTGGCACATGCCTGTAATCCCAGCTACTCAGGAGGCTGAGGCAGGAGAATTGCTTGAACCCAGGAGGTGGAGATTGTGGTGAGCCAAGATTGCGCCATTGCACTCCAGCCTGCGCAACAAGAGCGAAACTCTGTCTCAAAATAGTAGTAATGATAACAACTTTTCTCTTCCAGGCAGAGATGAGAAAGCATGATCCTCATCTAAGAAGTTAATCCTTTTGGCAGAAAATTCAGTGTATCGGCAAGGTATTCTTGATAGCCAAAGGAGCAGCCACTGAGTATGGCTGAGTAATGGGCCTGTTTATTGTCCCCAGCAGACCCACAGGGAGACAATTTAAAATGCAAGGTGAACAGAATCCTGTTGTGAGTAAGTAGGACTTGCAGTGATGGAACTGTGAGGAAAGTATCAATCTCTTTCTCTCTGCTAGACAGTCAGGAAAATAAATACAATTATCTCCAGTATCCACTGAAGATTGGTTCATGGCCCCCCAAGGATGCCAGAATTCACAGATGTTCAAGTCCCTGATATAAAATGGCATAGTATTTGCATATAACCTATGCACATCCTCTCATATACTTTAAATCCTCTCTAGTTTACGTATGATACCTAATGCAATGTAAACGCTATGAAAATAGTTGTCATACTATATTGTTTATGGAATAATGACAAGGAAAAAAATGTACATGTTCCATACAGACATGATTCTGCAAAATATTTTCAATCTGCAATTGCTTGAATCCATGCATGTGGAACCCACGGATATGGAGAGCTGACCGAATCCACATCTGCAACTCACACTGTTAGGCAAGGCACAAACAAGTCTCCCAGGCAGTCTCATAGGAGAGTCTGACACAGCATATTCACAAGCAGTAGAACCAGAGTCCATTGCCTGCACAATTCTGCAGAACTTGGATGGCAAAAACCACCACAGCCTGTCCCTCCCTCCCAGCCTGAGCTACTGGGATGCTATTTCCAGATTGACTTGCTAAGACTTTGCAGAAGTTCTGCTGGGAGGAGGCAGGTGTGTGCTGGGCCATAACAATGCATGTGACAAGGTTTCCCAAATGGCAGGAGAGTCAAGTTGGAGTTTAGAGGGTGGAGGTGCATGGCACAGAGGCTTGAGGGTCTGAGGGCAGAAACTGGGTACCTCAGGCTGGGCGCAGTGGCTCACACCTGTAATCCCAGCACTTTGAGAGACGAAGGCAGGTGGATGGTCTGACGTCAGGAGTTCGAGACCAGCCTGGCCAACATGGTGAAACCCCGTCTCTACCAAAAATACAAAAATTAGCCTGGTGTGGTAGGGGGGCACCTGTAATCCCAGCTACTCTGGAGGCTAAGGCAGGAGAATTGCTTGAACCCGGGAGGCAGAGGTTGCAGTGAGCTGAGATTGCACCACTGCACTCCAGCCTAGGCAACAAGAGCAAAACTCTGTCTCAAAACAACAACAACAACAACAAAAACAGTACAGGAATGGGTGGTTCACGCCTGTAATCCCAGTACTTTAGGAGGCCAAGGAGGGTGGATCACCTGAGGTCAGGATTTTGAGACCAGCCTGGCCAACATGGTGAAACCCCATCTCTACTAAAAATACAAAAATTTGCCTGGCATGGTGGCCCACGCCTGTAATCCCAGCTTCTTGGGAGGCTGAGACAGGAGAATCACTTGAACCGGGGAGGAGGAAGTTGCAGTGAGCCGAGATCACACCATTGTGCTCCAGCCTGGGCGACAAGAGCGAAACTCCATCTCAAAAACAAACAAACAAACAAAAACAACAAAAAAAAGAAATCAGTGCTTCAGAACAGGGTCCCTGTGGGAGGTGGGCTGCCTTGCACGCTTGCCCTGAGACTATGGGCACTGCCAGCTTATGGTTTGCAGTTCTTCCCACTACGTGTTGTCATTCCCTTTAGTTCTCCCCAGCCCTTCAGTAAACCCTATCTAGCCATGTAGCTATGTGTGACAGGCTGTAAAGCGGACCTCCATCTACAGAGCCAAAAGAGGGCTGCAAAACCTGTCCCACTAGAGCAGAAACTGAGAAGTGAGGGTGACTGCCCAGCTCACATCCACATGGTGGTTGTGTCTTTACCTTCCTTTCTTTGAGGAAATGGCCTCGCTGTAGCAGGTGATCCATGTGCGAGCTGCAGGGGACCACCCCCATGACCACATGCGTCCAGAGGAGGCTTTTGGCCCTAGCTAGGCTCGTCAAGCTGACCCAGGAGGCAAGCCAGGCCAATCAGAACCCTTGCCCAGGTTTTTTCAGCTAACGCTGGAAGAAGCTCTTTCCTACCAGGTAGGAAAGTTGGGAAGATTGTGCCCAGTGCTGCCAGCAGCTCTAATTTTAATCCCATGGAGTAAAACAATTTAGGAGAACAATGGCTTGTAGAAAGAAAGAGGTGAAAGACAGAGCCCGAGTTTTGGGTAACCCTGTGTTTTCTACATACAGGAGGACAGGTCCTCAGATGGCTTTGCCCTACCCGGCTCTCCCTACTCCTGCTGGTAGTTCTTGGAATAACTGTAGAATGTACAGAGACCGCAACATCCTGAGCTAAGTGGCAACTGTCCGGAACTGCGTGGGCTATGTCCTCGTCCCTCCTAGAACAGGATGTCCTGCAGTACTTGAACTCAGTGATCTGAGTTCCACCAAGGGCATAAAACTCAGAGTGGAGTGCTTTTGCCCTCCCTTAGCTGCAGTGCAACGTGGGTCACGTGCAGACAAGACTCCAGCCACCCAGGGCAACCCCCTGACCCTGGCTTGCCATGGATCTGGCCTGCCATGGATCTGGCCTGCCATGGATCCTACGCTTCTGTTCATCCTCACCACCTATCTGTGAGTAATAAAGGTGCTTTGCCTGACTCATGCGACTGTTCTTTCTCACTAGACTCCAGTGGTAAAGAACCTTTGTACTACTTTCCATGTGAGTCAATACATTCCTGAGCTTCCTTGGATAATCAGATTATTCAAGCTGATTGGTGTTGGATAATCATCCTGTTTAACCAGCATCGTTTCACATACATGCACACACATGTGCACACATATGCACAGATACACCCATATGCGCGCGCACACACACACACACACACGCATATGCAAAGAGCAAGGGCGCTGTAGTCAGTGGGTTCCAGACTGAGACCTGCAGTGAAGGAAGTGAAGCGTAAAGTGGAAAAGGTGAGAATATAACTCAGAGAAGTCAAATGAGAGCAGATGGGAGACATCCACTCCTCTTTCCCCAATATTATAGAGGAAACGGACTACTTAAAGGTGGGAAGACTGACAGTTTAGATTTGCAAGTTCCAGGCAGAGCTAGAACTTGAACTTTGAGACATAGACTACAGTTCTCTCTATCTCCTCCACCAAGGGGACTCCACGAGTTAAAGGGAATGACAACAAGAATCTGTGTCTGTAGCAACAATTTCCCAGTAAAAGTGATAACAATCATTAAAATATTCCTCAGGTTTACTTTTACATCTAAGGCATCAGAATAGATTTGATCTTTTTAAACATGCAATTATTTTCTAAATGAACTTTGACATTCCTGAGAAGTTGCTAGTAAGAATCATTGTTTCAGATATTAAAAACAAGACACTGAGAAGATACTCTTTCTGAAAGTATCTCAGAAAATCAGAGCTTAGATTATATTCCAGAATAAAAGGTAATAAAGGAGGCTGTTGTGAATCGAATGGTGTCTCCCAAAATTCATATATTGAAGCCCTAGCCCCAGTGTGATGGCATCTGGAGATGGGGACTTCAGACAGGGATTAGGGTTAGATGAGACCATGAAAGTGGAACCCTAAAGATTGGATTCGTTCCCTTATAAGAAAAGGAAAAAGCCCAAACACGCTCTCTCCTCGTGCATGCCCGGAGAAAAGGCCCTGTGAGGACGCAGTGAGAAGACAGCTGTCCGCAGGCCAGGGAGAGAGCTCTCACAGCAACCAGATCAGACAGCACTTTTTGAGATCAGCCTTCTAGCCTCCAGAACTGTGAGAAACAAACTTCCGTTGTTTCAGCCACCACCCAGTCTATGGCAGTTTGTTATAGCAGCACAAGCTGACTAATACAGAGGCCAAGATCACAGTTACTGCAAACAAGTGTGCCACGTTCCCTGGTTTCCAATCTGAATTTCTAGTATTCTATTGCTTTGTCAGATAAGGCTCCAGACTAAGTGTCCACTTTTCTCTGTATGAAAAAGAGAAGAGATAGGAATGAATTATCCTTGCAGGTCTAGATTATCCTTGCGGGTCTAGAAACCTGAAATGCATTCTACCATCCTCAGTGGTTTCTTGTTAATAATTCTTGACCTAGAAAATAGTTTGGATAATTATATTTTTTCAAAACTACAAAGCCCTGCTATAGATGATAAGATACCTTTTCAAAGGAAGGGAAAAATCTGTAAAGTTGGAGCCACAACCTTCCAGTTCAGAAAGTTCTTGGTCACTGGTCTATTCTGAAAATGTCAAAAAGTTTCTCATGTTCTAAAATTATGTTTTTTTATTCTATTGTGGAGAAGTGAAAGGTAGATTTTTTTAAAGCATTAGGTAGTAAAGAAAGAATAAATCACTTTAATCAAAAGCCTTTTTCTAAGACATGAAATCTCTTTAACGGTATTGATATTCTGCCTTTGCAGGCTTATATTTTTGAGTCACTCTCCTGACCTTGTGTGCTCACGTTGAAGTGCAAAAATTATTTCTGGAAATTTGTTGTAAACACAAGCAATGAAGGAGTAACCAACCATGAAAGCAATTAATTAAAAGAGCTCCCACTTAATTCCATGTTTTCTACAACCAACTCTTTTAGAAAATCGCTCACATTATAGACTCAGATGCACTATTCATTAAATTTTTAAAAACTACAGCCACATACCATTACCCACAGGAAACTGGCATTAGTGTAGCACCCCGTCCCTGTGAGATGGGGTGAGAGCTACTTTTCTTTATCTTTTTTCCTTTTGTGTTTTGTTGACACAGAGAGCTAGTTTTCTAAGAGCCTCAGGGTATGGCTTAATTTTGAGAAATGCTAAGGCAAAAAATAAGGTAGGAAGGGAGAAATTACAAGGAAACATATGAATATCATTATAACATTTTATATTCACAAAAAATAAGCAGAAAAGCAACATACGGGGTAAATAAATTACCACTGATGTTTTTATAGTGGTGAAACACACAAATCGTAACATCCACCCCTCTTGATACATTTCTAAGTATTGGTAACTGTAGAGACAATATTGTCCAGATCTCCAGAGTGTTTTCATCTTGGATGACTGAAGCGCTATACTCACTGAGTGACGGCTCCCATTGCCCCCTCTCCCTAGCCTCTGGTAACCACCACTCTTCTTGTTTCTATGAGGCTGACTCTTTCAGACACCCTATATATGTGGAATCATGCAGTAGTTGTTCTTCTGTGAGTGATTCGTTTCACTCTGCCTCATGTTCTCCAGGTTCATCCATGCTATAGATTAGGACAGGACTCCCTTCTATTTTTATAGCTGAATAATATTCCATTGTATGTAAATACAGTAGTCCTCCCTTATCTGCAGTTTTGCTTTCTGTGGTTTCACTTACCCAGAGTCAACTGCAGTTTTAAAATATTAAATGGAAAATTCCAGAAATAAACCGTTTATAAGTTTTAAATTGCACACTGTTCTAAGCAGCATGATGAAATTTTGAGCCATCCTACCCGGGCCATGAGTCATCCTTTGTTAAGCAGATCCATGCTGTCCTCAGTACCCACCTATTAATCGCTTATCAGCCTTCTGGGTTCTCAGATAGACTGTGGTAGCATTGCAGTGCTTGTGTTTAAGTCACGCTTGTTGTACTTCATACTGGCCCCAGGGCACAAGAGCAGCATGGTGAGTAGGTATTTCGTATTCTCCTGCAGCATGGGTGAGTAAATGTTCTTAACATCCTTTCCCAATACTCAGAGTTATGCAGCCTTGACTTGCCCAGCATCACTTCCAGACTAATTTGGAGCTGTCAGCTCCTCTGATTCATGTCTCAGCAGCCTCCATCCCAAGGACAGATTTTACATCCCAGATTAAACTTTCTTTCCCTTCCTTTTTTTTCTCCCAAGTTTTAGTGAAAAAGCCTCTCTTCCTGGTCTGCCATTCACTTTATCTTCTATTTCTATTTCCAACTGCTATGGTTTGAATTTGTCCCCTCCAAAACTCATGTTGTGTCACCCTAATGTGGCAGTTTTGAAAGGTGGGCCCTTAAGAGGTAATTGGATCATGGGTGCCCTGACCTCATGAATGAATTAATACATTAATGGATTGATGGGTAAATGGATTAGTGTGTTAATAGATTAATGGGTTAGTATTAATGTGTTATCATGGTATTGGGACTGGTGGTTTTATTTTATTTACTTATTTTTGAAATGGAGTCTCACTCTGTCGCCCAGGCTGGAGTGCAATGGCACGATCCCAGCTCACTGCAACCTCTGCCTCTCGGGTTCAAGGGATTCTCCTGCCTCAGCCTCCTGGGTAGCTGGGACTACAGGCGCATGCCACCTCACCTGGCTGATTTTTTGTATTTTTAGTAGAGACAGGGTTTCACCGTGTTAGCCAAGATGGTCTCAATCTCCTGACCTCGTGATCCGCCTACCTCGGCCTCCTAAAAATGCTGGGATTACAGGTGTGAGCCACTGCACCTGGCCAGGTCTGGTGGTTTTAAGAAAAGGGAAAGAGAGACCTGAGCCACCATGCTCAGCCCCTCACTATGTGATGCCCTGCACCACCTCAGGACTCTGCAGAGTCCCCTCCAGCAAGAAGGCCCTCACCAGACACAAACCCTCAACTTTAGACTCCTCAGCCTCCAGAACTGTGAAGAATAAATTCCTTTTCCTTATAAATTACCCAGTTTTAGGTATGCTGTTAGAAGAAACAAAAAATGAGCTAAGACACCAACCTCCCAATGTTATTCTTTTCTAAATTGCAAACATAAGAAACAAAGTTTTGCAGTTGAAAAATGGTACACAGAAGTACAGTTTGGCATGACATGACTGTGGTGGGGAAGAAATTACTACTCTCCTTTGAAACCACGTTTTAAAGATTTCACTTGAAATTTGAAAGCAAGCAATAGGGTGTCCGTAAGCAACTGTCTAGGCTACTGATTAGGTGTTAATTCTATTTTAAAGATCATGAGAACCCATCAATAACAGAAGTACAGAAATTGTGGCAGATTGTATTTTCCAAATATGGCCATAATTATCTCACATCTCACATGTTCTTCTTGCAACGTGACTTCGACAGGCCTCCCACAGACAGGTGAAATCTCTTGAGTCTGGGTAGGCTTGTAAGTGATGAAAGGGATGTTGTATGACTTTTGAGACTAGTTTGCAAAAAATATTATGGCTTCCCCTGGTTTTCTAGGACTTCCTGCCTTTGGAGGTCTGAGTCACAGTGTCCACCACCTACCTGCTCTAAGGCCTCTATGCTAGGAGGAAGCCCAAACTATCCCCTCCAGGGAGAACACAGGGAGTGTCCCTGGTGAAAAAAGAAAGATGTGAATAAAGAGAGATGTCTGACCAGCCCCAACTGTTCCACCTCCAGCCACTGTCTGACCACAACAACACAGGAGATGGAAGCCTGAAACACCCGGCAAAGCCCTTCCTGAATTCCCAACCCACAGAAACCATAAAAGATAAGCCACTAAGTTTGGGGATGATTTGTTTCATAGCAATAGACAACTGATCCAGGATTATTAATCTTTTCTCTTTCTTCTTATAAAATATTCTTTCCCATAGTCTTCTTAACAAACACTGAGTATTGAATGGACTTGATGATTATAGGTGCCTGCCACCACGCCTGGCTAATTTTTGTATTTTTAGTACAGCTGGGGTTTCACCATGCTGGCCAGGTTAGTCTCAAACACCTGATCTCAAGTGATTTACCTACCTCGGCCTCCCAAAGTGCTGGGATTACAGGCATGAGCCACTGTGCCCAGCCACTCAAATAATTTTTAATGTGAAGTTATTTAGATCTATAGGATAGTGGTTAAGATTGCTGGCCTGAGTGGTTCTGCTAGATGGGAATCCCAGCTACCACTTATTAACCACATGACCTTGGGCAACTTCCTAAGTAGGGTGAAATTGTGATTGCATCGACCCTCACCTCCATTTGAGCAGAACACCCTTGTGAAGCAAGCTAGGTAGTTCATGTGGGAATAAATGGCCCTCAAACTCCACGGGTAGACTCTAGCTCCATGGCTTACAGTGCCAATCATAATTCCCAACCTCATGGGCAGAGTGATGACATCAAGCCTAAATGAATCAGTGCAGGGCATCTCCCAGACCATGTGACTGCAGATCACAGTAGAGCCAGGAGTAGTTGTAGAAGTGACTCTTTCTCCCTAGATGTAGGCGAGGAAGTATGTGGTGCTGACAGACAAAGGCAGCCATTTTGTTACCCAACCAGGAAACACCAACCAAAAAATAAAGCTGACCCATAGAAAGGATCAGGCCAGAGTCATTGCTAAGAAACTGAGGCAGAGCCCCAGCCAAACCACAGCACAAACTCACTCTACCTCTGGACTTTTCAACAATGTGAGTAGACAAACCTCTATTCTCATTTAAGAAATTTTGAGTTGGGTTTTCTGTTACTTAAACTTTACCAGTCTGTGTCACCATTTTCCCATATACAATATAGAAATAATACTAGCAATGGGAGGCTGAGGCGGGCGGATCACAAGGTCAGGAGATCGAGACCATCCTGGCCAACATGGTGAAACCCTGTCTCTACTAAAAATACAAAAAATTAGCCAGGTGTGGTGGCAGGTGCCTGTAGTCCCAGCTACTCGGGAGGCTGAGGCAGGAGAATGGTGTGAACCCAGGAGGTGGAGCTTGCAGTGAGCCGAGATCACACCACTGCACTCTGGCCTGGGTGACAGAGTGAGACTCCATCAAAAAGAAAGGAAAGAAGGAAGGAAGGAAGGAAGGAAGGAAGGAAGGAAGGAAGGAAGGAAGGAAGGAAGGAAGGAAGGAAGGGAGGGAGGGAGGGAGGGAGGGAGGGAGGGAGGGAGGGAGGGAGGGAGGGAGGGAAGGAAGGAAGGAAGGAAGAAAGAAAGAAAGAGAGAGAGAGGGAGAAAGAGAGAGAGAAAGAGAGAGAGAAAGAAAGAAAGAATACTAGCAAGGCAATGATAATACATGTAGAGTTTTTAGATCTGCACCTGGCACAAAGAAAAGAGCTTAATAAAATAACAAATACACAAACATATAGACAGGACTAAAGTATAACTATTGTTTTATACAACTATAAAATTAAAACAAATTAATATATTAAATTCAAATAAGTACCAGCATTGAAACTATGTGGCAGTATTTGGTGATTATGTAGTCAGACAATTCAGATACGCTAATATTAATTTTCTTATGTGATATAAATTAAAACAGAAAATATAAAATTATTATAGAGAACTCATGAGTTTCCTAGAATATACACACTACCATAACAGAAGCCAAATATGCCAACTCAACACTCTGCCAGAACATTCCTACTGAACAGAAAAGCATAACAAAGGTGATCTGAGACCCTTTCTGGGGAAATTAAAACAGTTGAGTCTTTGTTTTTGTTTTCTATCCAGAAATCCTTCATGTCAAAATGTTACCATTCAGTACAGAAAAAGTCGCAAAAAATGAACTTGAAACAATTAATGGAAGCCTGGCACGGTGGCTCGCACCTGTAATCCCAGCACTTTGGGAGGCTGAGGTGGGCACATCACTTGAGGTCAGGAGCTTGACCAGCCTGGCCAACATGGCACAATGCTGTCTCTATCAAAAATTCAAAAAATTAGCCGGGTGTGGTGGTGCACACCTCGTAGTCCCAGCTACTTGGGAGGCTGAGGCATGAGAATCCCTTGAACCCAGGGGGCAGAGGTCACAGTGAGCCTAGATCATGCTGCTGCACTCCAGCCTGGGCAACAGAGCAAGACTCTGTCAAAAACATAATAATAATAATAATAATAATAATAATAATAACGGAGAGAAAATTCAGTGTCACACTACCTTTCCTAGCAATAGAAAAAGAATTGATAAAATCCTTAAGTTGAATTCATTACACTAATCTATTTAACACAGTTTTCCTCAGTGAGGATTATTGCCTTAAAAATAAGGCTACTCCTTAAGATTTTTTCATGCAGTTTTATAAGCCATTACCTTCAGAAGACAACCTGGCAGACACAACCCAGCTAAAGCCAGCTTAACTCAACTAAACAGCCAGGGTGCTAGAGCCAGGAGTCATTCACACTGAGTAAATCACGCTGATTGTGTTTATTTTATTGTCTGTGTGATATATACTGAGGGTCGAACAGCTGGTAAATTTTCTTTAAAATGTTTTGTATTCTTATCTACAAAACTGCATTCCACTGTTCCTTTCTTTCCCACAAACAATAGCTGTACTTGTTATGAGGATTCTTATGGTGAATATTCCCAGCCAAAGACAACTGTGATATAGATCAGGTTTACACTTGATGGGAGACCAATGTCACCCACACTCCTTTGTCACCATGGTAATGATGGAGTCATTTGATTCATCGTAATGGAGAAGGAGCGTTTGACAGATCAGAGATGCTGACTTGGGTACAAGTAAGATACTGTTTTCTTTTTCTTTTTTTTTTTCTTTTTTTTTTAAATAGACCTTTGTTCTTGGAAGAGATGCTGTTTTGACAGCAGATCTTGGCTTAAGCACAGGCTAT
This sequence comes from Macaca mulatta, assembly GCF_049350105.2. Lineage (NCBI taxonomy): Eukaryota > Metazoa > Chordata > Mammalia > Primates > Cercopithecidae > Macaca > Macaca mulatta. The sequence goes on from NC_133409.1 coordinate 175,553,229, forward strand.
ATGTACCAGCAAGATTCAGACCTGCACAGTATGATGGACTGCTACAGCCTATCCACTTGGAGTCTAGTTGTAAAAAGGCTAAGACTTGGCAAGACGCACAGACTTAGGCAGACTGTGTAACCTGGATGATAGTCTCCTCCAATTTTGGTGTCTGTGACTCTCCCCTGGAGAGAGGGGAAATGTTCAGAGGAATCCCTCTTCCCGGGTTTGTTTTCCTACAGTGCAATCCCCACGAATGGGCTCCATGAACATGCGCCATGACAATGTCTCAATTCTCTGCATACTTCCTGGGTGGTCTCCATGCCTGTTCCAGTTATTTGTTGCTGCATAAATAAGTGATCCAAAATGCAATTGCTTGAAACAACAATTACTGCTCACAATTGTGTGGGTCAGGAACTTGGGCAGGACTCAGTTGGGGGATTCTTCTGCTCTCTATGCTATATTGACTGGGGTCACTAAATGGTGTTCAGCTGGAGGCTGGTCTGGGTCTGGAGAGCCTAGGAATGTTTCACTAACAGGCCTGGTGCTTCGATGGAAACATTTGGAAGACTGAGCTGAGCTGGACCCCCCTTTCTCTCTGTGTGGTCTCAGGGCCTTGCCATGTGGTCTTTTTAAAACAGTAGGTGGACTTCTTGGAGTCATGGCAGCCCAGGACTCCAAGAGACCAGAGTGGAAGCTGTCATCCTCTCAAAGTCAAGGCCTGGAACTGCCATAGCACCACTTCCACCACACTCTGGGCGGAGCTGTCATGGACCAGCCCAGATTCAAAGAGGGAAATGTTGACACTACCTCTTGATAGGAGAAGTGCCAAAGAAATGGCATCCATCACAAGGCCCTCCCACTGAGGATGAGCACAGACCTGGAGCCCGGACGAAGATGGAGGCACAAGAGAACGAGAATTCAAAGTTCTCATGAACGGGCTGCAAGCTGCACTCAGATTCTACTCCCAAGAAGGTTGGGGTGGTTGGCCTCAGCCTAGAAAGGATTTTCCACCAAACATATGAAGCAGAAGCCATGTGTTAGAAGCCACATTCTTCTTTTATGTACCTCGTGGGGCACCTTTAACGACGGCCAGCTTCCTATCCTCATGCAGTTTCTGTCATTCTCCACCACTCATCTAAACCTCCTTCAAGTTAAATAGATCAAGAACCTTTTTGAGAATCTCTCACTCCTTTAAAGGCTTAACCAATCAAACAGGTCTCCACCATCTTCTAAAGCATTTCAAAATTATTCAAATAAGATGTAATGAGGTCTCATCAGAAAGGCAGATTTTTTTGATCACCAAAAAAGAAGGAACTTTACGTTTTAAAAAGTAAAAATACTTGGTCATATTCTGCAGAGAGCTTCAAAGGAAGGATGTTATGTCTGAACCAGAACATGAACATAAAACTTGAAAAGATAACACGGTAACGCTTGCTTGGCAATCCCATCTTCCTGATGGAAACGCAAACAGGCAAAGGCGGGGCCTTGTTTTCAAACTGGATTGTAAACACTAGGCCCTGCCGACATGCTAATTTGAAGATTATTTTATTACTGTGTACTTTTCGAGGCTAAATTGGAAACATCTGTCTTTCTGAGAATTAACTGAAGAAAGATTACAGCTGAGGATTGAGATGGCCTATCCATTTCAAGGGCTTCCGGGATGTAGGAAGCATTTTCTGCTGTGTATCTGCCCCATTATTCCACAAACCAGCAATAAGAATATATTATGAGTATATAAGGCACCCAGACTCCTCTTTATAAAACATAAGTTCATTCTTTACGTTGCCTTCCCCTCCCACCCAAGAAAAAGCATAGGAAACTAGAAAACCCCAGGCTTCACTGGCCTAGGTACTCACATTAATCAAGTTCAGTTGGCTCCAGATCTAGACGCTCAGAGTCCGCTCTTGAATAATCACCTTGAATTACAAGCATGCCTGTCTTTCCCCAGAATCCTCCTCTCCAGTGGTCCGCAAACTCCCCACAGGGGTTCTCCATGTAACCAGGTTGTTTCTGAGCCTTTCTTTCTAGTGTCCCAAGAAGTTCACTAAAGTGAGGGTTACTGCCAACAGCTCTCCAGGCCCTGTTTCAGGGTCCACCGCCCTCTCTGACCTTCTGCCCCACCGACTGTTATTTCTGTGCCCTCTCATTGTTGCCTCCCCCGGCCCAGTTAACTTTAGGCCCCTCCCCTCGGTCTGCCCACCAGCCTGCTATACCTCCAGGCTCCCCAGCACTCCTCCTTGGACCTGTGGAAGGTGCTTCCTGATCTGCACGTCCAGCTCTTTCAGAGGAGTCTTCCCCACACTAGAGCTGTTGAGTTCTTAGGTTGGATATGATTGCTTTCTATCTGTGAAAATCCTCTATTTCCCAGCACTCACAGGTCCCAGGGGGCGCTGCTGGAGAAGAGCTGTTTGGTTGGTCCGGCACAGTCTCACCCCATACTTGGAACAATTGCACCTGGTTCCACTAAACCGAGCTATTCATCCTGCCAATTCTTCCAGCCTTCTTTCCTGTCCGTTGTTTTGTGTTTTTTTCTCAGCAGCCAACATGTCCTCTCTTGAAATATAGCTTCATTTAGGAACCCTACTTGACAGTCAAGAATGACTACTAGATTCTGGTAAGAGGATCCACTGCCCTGAACCCCATGATTTAAGGGCCCTTCTCTGGCTTTCTAGATATGCTCCATTCACACGGTGATGAGTCCATAGGACTGAGGAAACATGCCCCCTCAGAGGCCATGGTCTTCTATGCTCTGGGTACCCAGAACCCTGGGATCCCTGCCCAGATGGCCCCAAGACCACTTCCAGTTGTGGATGGCCATTTTCTCCTCTTGTCTTCACAACAGTGGAAAAAGCAGGAGAGTTCCCTGTGGCCTCTTTTATATGGGCACTAATCCCATTCATGAGGGCTCCACCCTCATGACCTAATCACTTTCCAAAGCCCCACCTCCTCATGCCATCACCTTGGAAATTAGAATTTCAGCATATGAATTTTGGAAGGACCCAACAGTACATTTTAAATTTCTCAAAACTGGTTCATGACTCTTGGGTCTCTCAACCACATGGAGAGTGGAAGGGTGGGGGTGCTGACAAAGGGGAATGTACAGAGAGTTCTTGACATGCTGTCTGTCTACCGGGGTAGGATGGGGATGCTCACCTCTTGCCTCAAACCTAAAGAAAATGGTGTAGTGGGACCACTTAGAAAGTGTTTAGTGTGTCTCTTGTAGTTTGGGGGACCCAAAGGACTGGTGTCTGACTTGCATTCTCTAAAGGGAGCAGGGTTAGTTCCTGAGCTGTGGGCAGAGGCGAGGAGAGGTTGCTGCACTGGCTTGGCCTGAGAGCTCTGAACTTGACATAGCAAAGGATGTGTGATGGGCAGAGGAGGGGCCATGAGTGAGATAAGGCTGGGAGGGGCTGTTTTAGATCCTGCCCTGAAAGTGCTGCTCTACAGGGGCAAGAAGACCCCAAAACAAGAGTCCAGAGGGGTGTAGCAGATGCCCAGGGGATGTGAAGGGGCTACAGGGGACCAGTTAGTATAGAGATGTATTCAACTTTGTCAAGAGAATGAAGGTGAGGGATCTACGTTAATGGGGGTTCTCCCAAGAACCCATAAAAGAACCCTCAAGAGAAATACTCAGCTTTAAACCTCTGCCAAGTCTGGAGCAGACCAGTGCTACATCCTTGAGTCACTACCAGTTAAGATGACCAGAAAAGCCACAATCCTGCCTGAGTAGTAATCCAGGGGCAGGGCAGGGACCAGCTCACCACAAGGAGCCATGGGATACAAAAGCAACCTGTTTTCTGATTACCCTCTCACAATGATAAGGGATTATATGGGATTGTAGATGATGTTAAATTTAATTTACGTACATTTTTAATCAATTTTTAGCACTTACTATGCACAAGGCACTGTTAATTTTGTGTCTTTTTTCCTGAAATTTTGAAGTTAATTTAAGATGCAGAAAAGGAAGCCCATGGAAGGAAAGCTGTCTATGCCTGTCCCTTTGTCAAGCCAGAAGCGAGGCGAGAATCCGAGTATCCAGAGTGAGCATTTCGCGTCAACCAGCTCTCCATGGCCTCATCCAAAAAACACAGCTGCATAAGGATGATGTGCTAAAGCAAGACCTACTGGAAACAGCCCTTAAGTGTTAACACATGCTACATAAAATACACAACTCGAGCTTTGCAGACTCTATTGACCCAAGAATCACGTATTTACCAGGGCAGCATCCGACCATATGAAAGAGGGATGTTCACAGCATAAGGTTCTTTCTTCTCTGAGATACATTGTACATATTGTCATATCAGCCAGGTAATTTACAGATTAAAAGACATCCCACTCACAGACCCCCTGCCCTTAAAATACATATAGTTGTCCTGCATTCAAGGGTTTAGATATTAAAGAACGATCCCAAGTGTTCATGCTTCTGTCTCTAGCCTCATCTTTCCAGACTGACCTTTTAATGGTCACACACCCACACAATCCCTCTCTCTCTCTCTCTCTCTCTCTTTCCTCCCCTTACCTCCCCTTTCCCTCTCCTCACTCCCCACTTCCCTGCCTTCCATGAGTCAGTCACAGTCAATTTTTCTGTTTCTCAATCTCTCTTTGGCTTCTGTACTTTCTCCTACCACCGTTCTTAGTCACCAGGAAAACTCCTTAAGCCCCAAGTCAGAGTTAGGTATTATACAAGGCCCTGCATACATTTCAATTGTCTTTTTTTTTTTTTTTTTTTTTTTGAGACGGAGTCTCACTGTGTCTCCCAGGCTGGAGTGCAGTGGTGCAATCTTGGCTCACTACAAGCTCTGCCTCCCGGGTTCACGCCATTCTCCTGCCTCAGCCTCCTGAGTAGCTGGGACTACAGGCACCCGCCACCACACCCAGCTAATTTTTTGTATTTTCAGTAGAGACTGGGTTTCTCTGTGTTAGTCAGGATGATCTTGATCTCCTGACCTTGTGATCCTCCCGCCTCAGCGTCCCAAAGTGCTGGGATTACTTTGGCCACCGTGCCTGGCCTCAATTGTCTATTTTTTGTGTGTATGTCCAAACTCTAAATTCCATGAAAGGAATTTGTCTTCCATTCATGCGCTTAACTAATAAATATTGAGTACTTTCTCTGTGCCAGCCTCAACTCTGAGTAAGACATCACTGGCACAATATAGGTACTTCCTAAAAACTGATTGGATGGATGGATGGATGGATGGATGGATGGATGGGTGGATGGGTGGACGGATGGATGAAGTGTGGTAGTTAGAAATGTTTCCAACTGCGAGCAAAAGAAAACCTAAACTGTGGCTTCAATAAATAAGGAATTTCTTTGAATCACGCAGCAAGAAGTCACAAGTAGGCTGCCGAAGGTTGGGAGTGGCTGCACAAGGCTATCAGGGGCTTCTGTCTTCCCATTCTCCATCTTTAGTGTGTTTTGTGAGTTGAATTGTGTCCTCCAAAAAGATTGTTTGAGTTCCAACCCTGGTACATGTAAATGTGATCTTATTTGGAAATAGAGTCTTTGCAGATATAATTAAGACAAGGTCATGCTGGCGTTAGGTAGATTCTAAATCTATGTGACTGATGCCTTTTATAAGAAGAAGAGAGATACAGAAACAGAGAGAAAGCCACGTGGCAAAGGAGGCAGAGACTGGAGCCATGAGCAATGCATCTCCAAGTCAAGGATGGCTGGCAGCACCTGGAGCTGGGGAGAACGCTGCAAGGAAGCATCCTTCCCTAGAGTCTCCAGAGACAGTATGGCCCCGCAATGCCTTGATTTCAGACTTCCAGCCTCCAGGACTGTGAAAGAATAAACTTCTACTGTTTTTATTTATTTATTTATTTATTTATTTATTTATTTATTTGAGACAGAGTCTTGCTCTGTCACCCAGGCTGGAGTGCAGTGGTGCGATCTCGGCTCACTGCAAGCTCTGCCTCCCAGGTTCACGCCATTCTCCTGCCTCAGCCTCCGAGTAGCTGGGACTACAGGCACCCGCCACCACGCCCGGCTAATTTTTTTTGTATTTTTAGTAGAGATGGGGTTTCACCGTGTTAGCCTGGATGATCTCGATCTCCTGAACTTGTGATCCACCTGCCTCGGCCTCCCAAAATGCTGGTATTACAGGTGTGAGCCACTGCGCCCAGCGCATAAACTTCCACTGTTTTAGGCCACCAGGTTTGCGGCAATTTGTTACAACAGCCCTAGGACACCAAAAGAGTGTGTGACTTTCATCCTCATTGCCACAGGATGGCAACTACATTTCTAGGCATCACATCTGTGGTGTAGTCAGGAAGAAGGGAGAACGAGCAAACATCTGATGGACCATTTCATTCTAGTCTGCACCTGGAAGAAGCATTCTTGGAAGTTCAAGCAGTGACATCAATGTACATCTCTTGGACGAGGACTGGGTCATACGGCCACCATTTAGCTGCAAGGGAGTCTGGGAAAGTGGATATTTTTGTTTTCAAATCTCTAGGCTGGGCACAGTGGCTCACGCCTATAATCCCAGCATTTTGGGAGGCTGAGCAGGGTGGATCACCTGAGGTCAGGAGTTTGAGACCAGTCTGGTCAACATGGTGAAACCCCATCTCTACTAAAAGTACAAAAATTAGCCAGCCAGGTGTGGTGGCACATGCCTGTAGTCCCAGTTACTTGGGAGGCCCAGACAGGAGAATCACTTGAACCCAGGAGGTGGCGGAGGTTGCAGTGAGCCAAGATTGCACCATTGCACTGCAGCCTGGGCAACAAACAGTGAAACTCCTCAGAAAAAAAAAACACCTCTATAGTTGTATAGTTGAGGAAGGCAAGGGGGATTGTAAATGACCTTGGTTCTGCCAATCCACGATGGCATAAGTATACTAAGCATGTCATTGCCTGCTTGGGCGCTAGTGTTAATACACCTCCCAGATGAGAAACATCCCTGTTTCCTCTCTCATCCCTATGACTGAGGCTTAAGCCAATCAAAGAGTACTGATGGAGGAAGAGAGCTGCCAGCCCACTGCTCGCCCAGCTGGGCCACTTCCTTAGCCACCCAGGTTTTCCTCCCTGCACTCTGCTATCCATCCCTGGGTAAAGCATATAAATGATCACTGAGCCTCAAATGACACCATTCATAGACCAGGTCAGGCATGCCTATAACCCCTTCGTGTTTCATTTTGTACATCTTAAAAATTATATAGTAATACAGGCTGGGTACGGTGGTTCACGCCTGTAATCCCAACACTTTGGAAGGCCAGAGCCGGTGGATCACCTGAGCTTAGGTTCAAGACCCACCTGGGCAATATGGCAAAACCCCATCTCTACTAAAAAATATAAAAAATTAGCCTGCTATGGTGGCGGGTGCCTGTAGTCCCAGATACTCGGGAGGCTGAGGTGGGAGAATCACTTGAACCTGGGAGGCAGAGGTTGCGGTGAGCCAAGATCATGCCACTATACTGCAGCCTGGGTGGCAGAGTGAGACCATCCTGAAAGGAAAGAAAAGAGGGGAAGGGGAGGGGAGGGGAGGGGAAGAGGAGGGGAGGGGAGGGGAGGGGAAGGGAGGGGAGAAGAAAAGGGAAAAGAAAAGAAGGAAATGAATGAAAGAAATCTATCTATAGTAATACACATTCTCCCAAAAATTCAACAATCCAAAAATTTATACAGCAGAAATTAGAAGTCTTTCTATACCAGCACCCCTCCCCCATCATCTACCCCCATCACATGCTCCTTAGCAGAGGCAACCACTATTGAGTTTGTGTCTTTATTCCATTTGCTGTTATCCATGCATTTACACACACACAACCACACACACACACACACACACACCCGATAAACCACACATACACAGTTTGCATATTTCAAAAATAGGATTACACTGCCACCCATTTGTTTCCTTTTACAATATGTGTTGTTAGTCCTTGTAAGGATTTTCTATGGGTTATTTAACCAATCCTACCCTGGGTGTAAGTTGTATAGTAGGAGGTATAGAGCGCAGACGCATGCCAGACTGCCTGGGGCACATCACAATTCTGCCTCCTGCTGTTTGAGTGACCCTGAATAAACCGCTCTGTTCTGTGCTTCGGGTCCTTTGTCTGCATACTAAGGGTAATAAAAGTGCTTTCTTGCAGGGTTGTCATGGAGGATTGAGCTCATTTATGTAAAGTGCTTAGACAAGTGCCCACCCATAGAAGGCCTTAGGTAAGTATCAGCTATGAATAGCGTCAACCAAACAAACAGCGGCTCCTGAAAAGATGTTTATTTGGGAGTAGAGCACTGCAATGGGAATATGGGTGCCATAGTAAAGCATGTGTGTATTCAGGGAGGTAAAAGAAGACAAAGGTTTTTAAAGGGAAAAAAGGAGGAAGATTACATAATTGTTTTTGCAATAATTATCCTTGGCTACAAAGATCAATAACAAGGATGATACCAGTCTGTGGTTGGACAGGCAGTTGCCGGGCAGATGTCCTTGAGGAAGTATTTTTTGTATAGGATTGTGATGGCCTTTGTGCAAGAAAACTTTATCCAAGAAGCTTTGTGGTTTTTTCAGTCTTTATTGTTATCAGGTATACAAGCACGAAAGCCCTCTCTTTATGGCCTTCCTCAGCTCTATTTGTTCGAGTTTCCTTCACATTAGTGGCTTCATTTTGATTATGACAACTTTCACAATAGTAATAAAACATCTCCTATTTTTGCTATTAAAATATTCTAACAACTTGTAAATAGTTCTGTGTGAGCATGTGTGAGTATTTCTAAAGGATACATTCCTACTCCTAGTAGTGAAATCAAAGGACAGACACATATGGGTGAAGTGGTGTTTGACACTTTATTTTGCCCTTACCTGATTACCGGTAGGAGCGGGTATCTTTTCTCATGCTTGTTAACCATGCTCCACTCCTTCCCCGTTTTTCGTCTTCTGTGAATCCATCAGCCATGGTTTTGGCCCATTTTGCCTCCAGGTTACTTTTCTTTTTCTTGATTTGTATCGCCTTCTCTATATCACGGCTATTAACCTTTTTGTGATTATATCTGTTAAACGTATTTTCACCCAGGGTGTTGTAGCCTATTAGTTCATTATGCAAAAGTATTAACATTTTACTAATCAATTCTGACTGTCTTTTCTTCTGGCATTTTGCGTCTTGCTTATAAGAAGGTTTTATTCTACACCAACATTATGGAAAACAGTCCTCATTATCCAAGGATAATCGGTACCAAGGAAAGATGGATTAGAGTGAGCTCCATTAAAAGGAGTAAAATGTTTTCATAACAAATAATTTTAAAAAAGAGTTTTGGGTTGAAATAATGAAAGAAGAATTTTGGTTGAAATGTTATGGGGGACATGAAATTAAATGTGTTTTAATCCTATATCTAGCAAAATTTTTGTTATAATTTCAACCATATACTAATTTTCAAAATGAACAAGAAGTAAATTAGACTTTTTCAAAAGAAGGTAATATTTCTGATAAAATGTTATGATTGTGTAAGATCATTGCCTTTATGTTTTACAGCACTGTCATTTTAACAACAACAACAACAAAATTGCCTTATTAGTTCCCCCAAGGGTCTCTCTGAATCCTTTGATGTTTAAATCATCCCCTTTTCAAGAATCTATCCTGATTTTTTGGTCAACTTTCTCTTTTTCATTTCTCAACTTGTCTCTCCCTCTTCCGGAGCCTCATTTGCATCATGACAGCTTTTCAGGAGGGTTGAACAGTGATGATGAAAATGACCATCATTTTCATCAACTTCATGAAAAAACCTACCTGTTTTGCCAGATTGGTCTTGTCATTATGCAGGCCCTGTGTTCTGGCATTGCGGCATTGAGTGTTTACAACACCAGACTGTCATCAGAGATACTTGGCATCTGGGACACATGTTTGAGCAGGGGAAGAATTTTTTTTTTGAGATGGAGTCTCGCTCTGTCTCCCAGGCTGGACTGCAGTGGCACAATCTCGACTCACTGCAGCCTCCGCCTCCCAGATTCAAGTGATTCTCTGCCTCTGCCTCCTGTGTAGCTGGGATTACAGGCGTGTGTCACGATGCCTAGCTAACTTTTGTATTTTTACTAGAAATGGGGTTCATCGTGTTGGCCAGGCTGGTCTCGAACTCCTGGCCTCAAGTGATCCACCCGCTTCTGCCTCCCAAAATGTTGGGATTACAGGTGTGAGCCACCGCGGCTGGCCGAGCAGGGGAAGATTTTATATGTGGCCATCAAATATTTTCATGATGTGTCTATTTTTGCTTTTTTGTGTAACTCTATAACTTCAGGAACTCAGATAATGAGTAGTAGGACAGTGAAGGCTCCTGGAGGCCACCATTCCATTTAATTCGCCCAATATTGAGGATGTCTGCCCAGCACCATTCTAGGCATAAGTAAGGACCCTTGTCAGCGGCATTCACTTCACCGGAAGCACATGCTTCTTTTCCTATTGCAGGAACTGTACACGTGGACCGACTTCCCCACCCCACCCTAACCCACTCACACACATATACCACTGTTGCCACCCATTGTTTTTCTTCTAATAATTCCATGACAACCTTGAAAGCTTATTTCCAAAATCACTGGGGTTAAACCTAGTTGGGGATTAATACCCAGACTTAATACCTGTGAGAAAGTAAAATCTTGGTCAGAGCACAAATCTGGATGTGAATGACATTACGAATGAATGGGCTTCATTCTCACTTGACAAATTGGGGGATGGGGCCCACACAGAGAAGAAAGTGAACCCCCGCCTTCTTCCAGCTCTAGCATCTGTACTTCAGCGACTGATTACCGTGAGTCAGGGACTAACTCAGGTTAGACCAAGTTCCCAGGTTATCCACGTTAAACAGCTGTGCCTGAGTCTCGGCTCATGCTTGGCACCATAGTGAAGGGAAAAAGCTGGCAAGGCCTTGGCCTAAGCTCTCAAGGATCTTGCTATCTAGTTGTGGGGATAATAAGTAACATCACAGCAAATGTAGGAAGGATCATTTGGAAGCATGTTGGGGACAGGCCCTGTGCAGTGGGGCAGTGGACTTCACTCTGGGTTCCTCAGAACCCAGGGAGCTCCATGGAGCTTCCTTTGGTGTCACCATGAGAAGGACTGGGCTCTAGGCTGACCCCCACCCACCCAAACTTAAACTGCAGCAACTGTTTTCATCAGGCTTATGTGTTAGATGCTCTTGAAGATGATTTGAAGAAAATATCCTGTTTTTAAATATTGAAAACCAGTGACCTAGATCAGAGGTCATCAAATGGCAGCCTGGGGGCCAAATCTTGCTCATCACCTCTTTCGGTAAATGAAATGCCACTGGTGCCCAGCCACACGCCTTCATTTACCAACTGTCTCTGGCTGCTTTGTGCTACAACAGTGGAGTCAAGTCATCGCCACAGAAACTGTATGGCCCACAAAGCCTAAGATAGTTACCCTCTGATCTTTCACAGAAAAAGCTTGCCAACCCCTGATTCAGAAGAAAGACATATGAACTTGGATGAGCTCAAACACTGGTCCATCCGTGGAGGTGGTAAGTCATGGTTCAGAAGCACAGCAAGGCCAATGGCCAAAAACTTCCAGCCATCACCCAACTTTCACCCTGAAAGTTTCATTCCCTCAGTCACCTATTCAAATGCAATTATTGATAACCTATTTTCTACCTGCTCCAGGAATGCTGGACAAGTAGGCCACTCTCGTCTTTCTTTTCTACCTGCATTCTTTCTCATAGATGATTTACTATGGGGTAATGAAGTTTATGCTTGGAGTTCCTTCCAAGGTCTAAGACCGAATTTTTTTCTCACTCTCTGTCACCTAGTTTCTGTCACTCCAGCTTCCGTTACCCAGGCTGGAATACAGTGGCATCATAATGGCTCACTTCAGCCTCAACCTCCCCGGCTCAATCAGTCCTCCTACTTCAGCCTCCCAAGGAGTTGAGATTACAGCCCATCACACCTGGCTAATTTTAAAAAATGGTTTTTTTTGTAGAGACAGGGTCTCCCTATGTTGCCCAGGCTGGTCTTGAACTCCTGACCTCAAGCAATCCTTCCGCCTTAACCTCCCAAAATGCTGGGATTACAGGTGTGAGCCATTGCACCCAGCCCCTAATTTTGTATTTTCTTAAAAAGAGGGCCCCCGGCTGGGCACAGTGGCTCAAACCTGTAATCCCAGCACTTTGGGAGGCCAACACGGGCAGATCATGAGGTCAGGAGATCAAGACCATCCTGGCTAACACGGTGAAACCCCGTCTCTACTAAAAAATACAAAAAACTAGTCGGCGAGGTGGCGGGTGCCTGTAGTCCCAGCTACTCGGGAGGCTGAGGCAGGAGAATGGTGTAAACCTGGGAGGTGGAGCTTGCAGTGAGCTGAGATCCGACCACTGCACTCCAGCCTGGGCGACAGAGTGAGACTCTGTCTCAAAAAAAAAAAAAAGAGGGCCCCCCAAAAGTGAAATCTGCCCCCAATTATTTAACATGTTCAAGTAGGACCTGCCCTTGTTGTCCAGCATAGCCTATTGCCTTTAGACCACCTGAGTTGGAGGACAGTGAGCTCCCCACCTCTAGCCTCCATGTGGTAGCCCCTCCCTGCCAGCCAGGGTCTCTTATCATGGAAGGGGATCTTTTCCCAGCTCTGACACCTGCAGTTAGCTAAATGTGAGAGCTAACTTGATGTGTCAATTTGGCTAAGCCATAGTACCCAGATGTGTAGTCAAAACTTATTCTACGTATTTCTATGAGGGTGTTTGGGGATGAGATTAGCATTTTTTTCCTGCCTCAGGTTTATTCATACAAATAGCACAGGACAACACCAGCCCCATGCAGATAGCAGCCCAAGGATCACACCAGTCCTTCTGTCCTCACATTGGCAAACGGAGCTCTCTACTCCAGAGCCTTCGTGGGGGCCTGGGCACCTCTGGAAGCCTGAGCAGGAGCTGGAACTGAAGCTGGAGGTGGAGCTGCAGCTGAAGCCGAGGCCTGGGCCTTGGTTTGATCCTTGGTCTTGGCCTTTGGCCAGCAGAGCCTGAGACCCTTGGCAATGTGGGCTTGGGCATGCTTCCCAAGCTTGGAGTGGGCAGAGCAGGCAAATCGAGCTTGCAGCTGGTGCTCTTTGGGACCCTGGGCTTGACTTCCGTAGGTTTTAGGGGGGCCTTGAGAGCCTCAGCTTGCATGTTGTTGGCCTGTCTCTTCTCCAGGTCCTTCTCATTGTGCTTCTAGGTGAAGTGCAGGTTCCTCGGGAACTTGGGGTCCATCCCTTTAAGAGATCCATCTTTGTGATGAGGATTTCTTGATGCATTTCTGTACTATTTTCAGGACTGGTTGTATGTAGTGTGGTTCTTGAACTTGCCCATGTCTGCACCATAACCCACAGTTCCTGAAGCCAAGATGAACATTTAAACCAGCAGACTTTGGATAAAGGAGATCTCCCTCCTGGATGTGAGTGGGCCAAATCCAATCAGTGGAAGACCTGGACAGAATGAAAAGACTGGTGTCCCCTGAGCAAGAGGGAATTCTGCCAGAAGACGGCCTTTGGACTTTACCTGTAACATCAACTCTTCTCTGGATCTCCAGCCTGCTGGTCCGCCCTGCAGACTTCGAAATTGTCAGCCTCCACAATTGCATGAGCTGATCCCTCGAAATAAATATCTCTCTCTCTCTCTCTCTCTCTCTTTCTCTCTCCACACGTCCTGTTGACTCTATTTCTCTGGAAAAACCCTGACAAATACAGCAAGTGAGCCCAGGGCAGATCCACACATGTTCAAACTGAGAGAGGACGTGAGAAGTCCACATTCTGTCTCCAAGTTGGTCTCACAAGAACCTGATGCAATCAAGACTTTGTTTTTTGTTGGTTTTTTGCTTTGTTTTGTTTTTTGTTTTTGTTGTTTTCTTTTTTTTTTTTTTTTTTTTTGGTAGAGAGGGAGTTTTGCCATGTTTCCCAGGCTGAACTGGAACTCCTGGGCTCAAGTGATCCATGCACCTCAGCCTCCCAAAGTGCTGGGATTACAGGTGTGAGCCACCACGCACCCTGCCACAATTAAGACTTTGATCTCCATTTTGGCACCTCTGAATCTTAAAGACTTATCACAGCAATCTCAGTGGGGATCTGAAATTCATTGTGACAAAGATGTAAAGGAGAGTGGCCTGTAGAAGTGTTTCTCCCAGAGATATTTGGATTTCAAAAGGGAACAAAGTGTGCTGGGTTTCCTAGTGGCTTTATTTTTCTTCTTTATACTTGTGTGAATTTGTCATATATTCTTCACTTAGAAGATATTTTTTGCATTGGAAAATAAAACTTAAATATAAATTTACTGTGTCTCACCACTTCTTCCTCCCCAAAATCATCATTATTTTCCCTTTGTGTTTGATATTGAGCTGACCGGCGTTCTACTCTAAAGCTGAAGTTCAGCCTCCTACATTCCCGCATGGAATCATTCAACCCTTTTTTCCCGGGTGCCTTCTGTGTTCCAGGCTCCGTAGCAGGTGCTGGGTGCTCTGGAGTCAGGCTGCCTGAGGTCTCATCCCAGTGCTGTGTGAGCTCAGTCAAGTTGCTTAATCTCTCTGTGCGTTGGGTTTTGTTGGTTGGTTTGGGATTGGGGGTTTTCATGTAGGAGAGAACAAACAATCAATTAAACGAGTTAGTGTGTGAGGCCTGGAGGACAGCCCTGGCTCCTTGGAGACACTCAGTACCCATCAGCTCTCATCATCCCAGATGCACAGAAGGGAACAGCCTTGGTGGCAGGATTGGAGAGAAGTTTGTGTCTGCCTGTTTCTATTTTCTAAGTGAAGTGGGAAGTGGCCGGGCTGTCAGTTTGAGGAAAGCAAAGAAGACAGGAAGAGGGGAGTTACAGGCGTGGAGGGGAGTGACTGGCACCAGGTTGGGGTCTTGTGATGCTCTCTAGCCACACAGGTGTAGGAACAGAAAGAAAGGCTTGGATGAGTCCAGGCTGAGGTGTCCCCGGCTGCTACGATGGCAGCCATCAGGACAAGGGATATGACCACAGAGTGAGCGAGGTGACAAACAGAAAATGCAGACAGCAGGAATGCCACAGCCCGCTTGCTTCTGTAGGAGGCTACCAGGTTGTTACACGGCCAGCATGAGCCACTTCACCAGATTAGCATACAAGGAAGGCACTGTCACTTTTATTTTTCATATTGAAACCGGCTCAGGCTACAACACACCAGATTCGCAGGAAGTTCAACATCTCCCATTCGTGGCTTGGCACCAATTCTTCGCATTGTCCAAAAAACCCCATGTGCTTATTAGTGTCTCCAAGGCCAGTCTCATCCAGTCACATAAAGCAAAACTCAGCAAATGCCCTTGGGGCTGGAGAAAACCACAGCTACCCCAAAACGAGGCTGCTCCGGAATAAGCGGCCCTGCCAGGCAGTGAGGATGGCAAGAGCCACGATCAAGTACTCTTCTCGTCTAATTCAAAGAGATCATGGGCACTACTGTGGCTTTCAAGACTTAGTGACTCTTTAAGGCAGCAAAATTCCACTTTTTCCAGGATATTTCTACCCAAGAAGTCCCACACTCAGAATAAGCCTGGATCCTCAAGATCCCGCTCACAAGCATGCACCCCAGGCAGATGCCCCACCGAGCACTACCCAGACCTTTTTCATGCCCGTGACAATGTGGGCATCCCATGGAGCCCAGGTCACTGGGCTCGCTGCCTGAGGGAGGCCTTAGAGCTTCCTTCCATCAGTAGACCCGCCTCAGCAGGCACTATCTCCAAATGTAGAGGTCTGGATAATGCTCAACCTCAAAAAGGAAAAGATTGGGGTTTTCATTTCTTTCTTCAAAGGAAGTTCCTTATCTCTCTACACTTGAGGGAGGGACCAAATAAAGGGACAGCCTCTTGAAGTCACCAAAAAGGCCCTGGCCCACCCCTCTAGGATAAAGCTTGCTGCACGTCCACAGAAACAAATGTATTCACCCGATTCTTCCCAGGACAGAGAAAATCTGCCTTGCTGTCTCCTTCCAGAGAGAGAAACAATGAGCAATGGCAGCTCCTCTCCACATAAATAAGTAATCAATTATAAGTATACAGGTTAGAGAGAGCATGTGCCTTTTTTTCGAAATTGAATCGCCTTGGACACTGGTCCTCACTCATTCATCTGACAAATATCTGTGGCATGTCCACCATGTGCCAGGCACTGGGGATGCAGCAGGGAGCAGAAAAACCAAGTCCCTGTGCTTGTGAAACTTACAATCTCATAAGCTATGTTAGGTTACAAAGCGCTACAGTAGAAAATAATGGAAGGGGAGAGGGTAGGAAAAGTACAATTTTAAATAGGAGGGTCTGGAAAGGCTGCTCTGAAAAGATGACTCTGGAATAGAGGAACAGAGGACCTGAAGAACGAGATTTCAACAGGAGGAATAGCGAGAACACGAGATGGGGCCAAGCCTCATGCGGCTGGGGAGCAAGGAGTGGAACGCAGGATGGGTGAGGGAGGCCATGGTGGGAAGTGAGGTTAGAGCGAGGGGCGGGCACAAACCATGCGGGCCTTTTAGGTCTTGATGAGAAATTTGAACTTTCCTCTGTGTGAGATGCGGACCCGCTGGAAGGTTCTGAGCTGAGAAGTGACATGGTCTTACCTTCATTATTACAGGACCATGCAGGCTCCTGGCTCCTACACAGAGAAATAGACAAGAAGGGAGACAAGCTGGAAGCAGAGAGACCCAGAAGAAAGTTTTCCGATGGTCTGGGATGATACTGGCTTTGATTAGGCTGATGGTAAGTGTGGTGGTAAGAAATGGGAAAACACTGAAATCAGTAGAATTTGCCAATGGATTAGAGGCGGATATGAGAAAAAGAGTGAAAGATGAGCCACTGGAAGAGTAAACTTGCAATTTACTGAGATGAGACAAACCAGAGAAAGGCTGGTTAGGATGGGAAGTGGAGAAGAAATCCAAAAATGGCTGTTAAATGTATTTGCTTCCAGATGCCAATTAGATTGGGTATACAAGTGGTGGTGCCCAGTCTGGAATTCAGGGGAAAAGCTGGTGGCGTTTGGATTAGTCAGTATAAAAAGGACTTAGGTGGGGCATGGTGGCTCATGCCTGTAATCCCAGCACTTTGGGAGGCCAAGGTGGGAGGATCACCTGAGGTCGGGAGTTCGAGATCAGCCTGGCCAACGTGGTGAAACCCCGTTGCTACTAAAATTACAAAAATTAGCTGGGCGTGATGGCGAGCGCCTGTAGTCCCAGCTACTCAGGAGGCTGAGGCAGGAGAATCGCTTAAACCCGGGAGGCAGAGGATGCA
Source organism: Macaca mulatta (assembly GCF_049350105.2). NCBI lineage: Eukaryota > Metazoa > Chordata > Mammalia > Primates > Cercopithecidae > Macaca > Macaca mulatta. Next base: position 175,570,401 of record NC_133409.1, read on the forward strand.
GTGAGCCAAGATCACTGCCCACTGCACCCCACCTGGGCAACAGAGTGACTCTGTCTCAAGAAAAAAAAAAAAAAAAGCGGAGGTGGGGGGCTTAGGGAGACAATGCAGACAGAGAAGAGGTGGAAAGAGTGAACCGTGGGGATTACCATGCTTAAAACTCAGAGATAAGAGGAGGAACAAGCCATAGATGCTGAGAAGGAACGGCCTGTGAAGTGGAGGGAGAACTGGGAGAGAGCAACGCCACCTATGGTCAGGTCAAGGCGAAGACTGAGACTCCCCCATTGGATCTGGCAATGTGGAAACCATTTCTGGCCTTAGCCAGTTTGAGTGGAGTGTTGGGGCAAATCTGATTGGGAAGAGACTCAAAAGATCAGAAAACAGAAAGTGAGGACGACAAGTATAGAAACCTCTTTTGAAGAGGCTTGCCATCCAGGAGAGCAGAAAAGTGGAGTGGTAACTAGAGAAAGGTAGGGCTAAGGGAAGGTCTTTGTTGTTGCTTTAAGATATTCTATTAGCAGGTTTGAGTGCCTGTGAGAATGAGTCAATAGACGACGGTCGGTGACGCAAAATAGAGGGAAATATTATGAACAACATCTTTGAGCAGGTGAGAGGGAACGGTCTCCAGCACGCAAGAAGAGGTGATATTCTTAGCTCAAATGTAGAATAATTCATCCATTGTACCAGGTGAGATGAATTGGAAAATTGTTAGGCTTTTGTAAATTCGCAGAATTTTATGCACGTGTTTCTTTTCAACTTTTTGCCATAAGGTGGCAGTAGCCAGCTGTGTATGAACCAAACAACCCTTAGTGAACACCTTTGGGAAAATGGCAGAGGCTAAAGTCGATTTTGAGTATATGTTTTTAAAGACATGGCAGGTATTCTGAAGAATGTGCTCCTCATCCTTCCGGCCTCATTTTTTTTTTTTTTTTCTTTTGCGATGGAGTCTCGCTCTGTTCCCCAGGCTGGAATGCAGTGGTGCAATCTCGGCTCACTGCAACCTCTGCCTCCTTAGTTCAAGTGATTCTCCTGCCTCAGCCTCCCAAGTCCTTGGGATTTCAGGCCCGGCCTTGTCTTAAATAGCATCTTTCCAGTCAGCCCTTCCCTGTCCAGCCTCTCTCCAGGTAGGTCCATAAGGCTTTCTGGAGGTGATAACCGTTCAGACTCCGAAAGCATCCGTGGTTGTCATGGAGGCAGAGGGAAGAGCTCGGGGAGGAATTCAGCCAGTTACTTAGGCAACTGTAAGTGGGGCTGGTCTGAGGGCAAAAAGAGGCAGGAAAAGCAATGAGGAGACAGTTGTAGTAGTGTAGGCAAGAGATGTTTGCCACTCGAACTAGGCAGGGTAGCAAGATACTGTGATTTATAATAAACATATATTTGGCCTTTGTCCCATTTTCCGAGCCATAGCTCCTAAACTCGGAATCTCCAGTGATAGGCGTCTTTTTGTATCTAATGAGCTGACAGGTGGCTGGGGGTACCTCGATGGCCTCAGGATGGAGGCTAGTTACCAGGGGAACTGGCAGCATGATGACACGGTTGGAACCTTCAGCCCTCCCTGTGCCCCATTTCTGAAGAGGGGAGGGGGGCTGAAAGTCGGGAGCCAGTGATATCATCAATCATGCTTACTTTTATTTATTTATTTATTTATTTATTTATTTTTTGAGACAGAGTCTCACTCTGTTGCCAAGGCTGGAGGGCAGCGGCAATCTTGGTTCACTGAAACTTCCACCTCCCGGATTCAGGTGATTCTCGTGCCTCAGCCTCCTGAGTAGCTGGGACTACTGACACCCACCACCACACCTGACTAATTTTTGTATTTTAGTAGAGACGGGGTTTCACCATGTTGGCCAGGCTGGTCTCAAACTCCTGACCTCAGGTGATCCACCCGCCTCAGCCTCCCAAAATGCTGGGATTACACGTGTGAGCCACCACACCCGGCCCATGCTCACTTTTTGAAGCTTCCATAAAAACTTAAAAAGACTGGGTTCAGAGTTTCCTTTCGGGTTGCTGAACACAGCTACATTCAGAAGGGGCGGTGCACTCCAACTCCATGGGGACAGAGGGTCCTGTGAGTGGGACCCTTCTGAACCTTGCCTTGTGTCTCTCCTCATCTGGCTGTTCATTTGTAGCCTTTAAAATATTCTTTGTAATAAATCTGTGATAGCAAGTAAAGTGTTTGTTCTCCCATGTTCTATGAGCTGCGTTAGCAAACGATCAAACTGAAAAGGGGATTGTGGGAATCCCCAATTTATAGCCAGTCTGTCAGAAGTACCAGGGGCCTAGACTTGCATCTGACTGTATCTGAAGTGGGGATTGGTCTTGTGGGACTGAGCCCTTAACTTGTGGGACCTGATGATAACTCCAGGTGGACAATGTCAGAAATGAGTTAAATTGTAGGATGCCCAACTGGTGCCCCTAGAGAAGTGACTTGTGGGGAAAATCCATGCACATCTGGTCACAAAAGTGTTCTGTGGCGAGAGTCTAGTAAGAGAGAACAGTCTGCTGGCTTTTTCTTACTAAAACAGTGGTAAGTATGGAAAGATGGGGTGGGTTCAGTACAGGTTGAATTTCCTGTATCCGAAATGCTTGAGACCAGAAGCCTTTCCAATTTTTGATATTTTTCAAATTTGGGGATATTTGCATAAGCAGATTGAGATATCTTGCGAATGAGACCCAAATCTAACATGAAATTCATTTATGTTTCATATATACTTTATATGCATAGCCTGAAGGCAATTTCATACAATATTTCAAATAATACCATGAACGAAACAAAGTTTTGACTGAGACCTATCACATGAGGTTGGGTGTGGAATTTTCCTCTTGAGGCTCAAGAGCATGTCAGTACTCGACACGTTTTGGATTTTGGAGTATTTCAGATTTCAGATTTTCAAATTAAGGGTACTCAACCTGTACAAGATACTTAGGAGGTAATCTACAGTGGTAATGGAAAGTGGGGAATCGAGAATGGCTCTCAGGTCCCTCTTTTTTTTTTTTTTTTTTTTTTGAGACAGGGTCTTACTCTGTCACACAGGCTAGAGTGCAGTGGTGCAATCTCAGCTCACTGCAGCCTCAACCTCCTGGGCTCAAGTGATCCTCCTGCCTCAGCCTCCCCAGCTGCTGGGACTACAGGCATGTACCACCACGCCTGGCTGATTTTTCATAGAGATGGTGTCTTGCTATGTTGCCCAAGTTGGTCTTGAACTCCTGGGCTCAAGTGATCCTCCAGCCTTGGCCTCTGAAAGTGCTGAGATTACAGCCATGAGCCACTTCACCTGGCCAGTTCTCAGGTCTTTAGCGTGATCGAAAAGGAAGATGGGGACGTGAACCAAATGCAGAAAGACAGAGTGAGGAGGCAGAGGTTTGACGGAAGGGTGGTAACTGTAGTTTTGCAGTGTAGAGTCAGAAATACGTGGAGAGCACTAGGAGAAGCTGTGCTATTTTATGCATAGACACGGCGCTTGGAGGAGAGGTCTGGGCTAAAGTCATGGAATTGGTTGTCAGCATAGTTAAAACCTAAGAGTGGGTGACAGCTGCTGGGCAGAGCATGCAGAATGAGAGAGAACACCAACCTAAGAATCCTCAATATTTAAAGATGGGCAAAGGACAGGAAGTCCATCCAGAAAGAACAGTTGAAAAAGTGTGAAGAGAACCGAGAGGAAGTGTAGCTGTGGGAACCCAGGCAACAGTGACTTTCAGAAAGGAGGCCATATTAGCTCTCTGGGGCTGCCATGGGAAGTAGCACAGACTGGGTGCCTTCAGCAGTGGAAATCTATCTTCTCACAGTGCTGAAGTCTGGAAGTCCAAGATCCAGCTGTGGGCAGGATCGGTTCCTTCCAAGGTCTGTCTCCTTGGCTTGTAGATGGCGTCTTCTCCCTGTGTCCTCACAGGGCCATCCCTCTTTGCATGCATGTGTCCCCATCTCCTCTTCTTATAAGGATACCAGTCAGATTGGATTAGGGCCTACCCTCATGACCCATTTTAACACAATTCCCTCTTTATTTTTATTTTTATTTATTTATTTATTTTAAGATAGAGTTTCCCTCTCTCACCTAGGCTGGAGTTCGGTGGCGCAATCTCGGATCACTGCAACCTCCACCTTCTGGGTTCAACTGATTCTCCTGCCTCAGCCCCCTGAGTAGCTGGGATTACAGGCGTGCACCACCATACCCAGCTAATTTTTGTATTTCCAGTAGAGACAGGGTTTCACCATGTTGTCCAAGCTGATCTCGAACTCCTGACCTCACGAGATCCACCCACCTTGGCCTCCCAAAGTGTTGTGATTTCAGGCGTGAGCCACCACACTGGCCAACAATTACCTCCTTAAAGGCCACGTCTTCAAATATAGTCACAACCTGAGGTACAGGGGGCTAAGATTCTAACATAAAGTTTAAGCGGGTGGGGGGTACAAAACTCAGCACATAAGGGAGGGTAGAGAGAGGGTAGCTAGAGTCCAACAGTGCAGGAGGCCCAGTAAGTTAGAGGCGAAAAGGATTCTTTTAGTTTGGCAATGCAGAAACTATTGGTGATCTCAGGCATGCTTCCTGAAGCCAGACAGTAGATGATTATACAGGAAGTCCTTGAATGGAAAAGAATACTCTTTGGAGAAATGTAAATAAATTCATTTGCATAGGGAGTTTAGAAGTGTAATTGTTAATACCTCTGATGACTTTTCTCACTTGTAAAGCAAGATATAAGGATATTTATTACCAAAGAGTTGAAATGTTACAAATATTATGAGATGATCTCTAGAGCAGAATGATTTCATTTACTGAGCAATTTTTTAAACTTTTAGGTCCAGGGATACATGTGCCAGTGTGTTATATAGGTGTACGTGTTACAGGGGGTTGTTATACAAATTATTTCATCACCCAGGTACTAAGCCTAGTATCCATATTGAGCACTTTTTATGTGCCATTTGATTCATTGAATCCTCACAACAAATCGGTGAAGTATTCTTTATTATTTTTATTACCGAGTTGAGGAGTTGAGGCTCTGGGGAAGTAACGAATTTCCCACAGTGACATTGCTGCCAGTGGCGGGGCTGGGAGTCAAACTCGCAACTGTCTGAAAGCTCCTAAGCCTCCGCCCTGAACCACTTCGCTGTATTGTCCGCATTTAGACAGTCATCAAATGAGAGACAGATTGTTTGCAAAAAGTTTGTTTGTAAGTAATTTGCTTGGATCTTGGAATACTTTTTCCCATGAAAATTTGATCTGTGGTAACTGGGTCTCCACCAGCCCACAGACACAGTTTAAAGCAAAATGTACAAGAAATGCCATTTACATACTACCAAAAAGAGAAAAATCCAAGGCTTCTGCCAAGCTCGTGATTTTAAAAAAAGTAGGCTGGGCACGGTGGCACATGCTTGTCATCCCAGCACTTTGAGAGGCCGAGGTAGTTGGATCACTTGAGCCTATGAATTTGAGACAAGCCTGGGAAACGTGGTGAAACCCTATCTCTACATAAAATACAAAAATTAGCCCTGTGTGGTGGTGCATGCCTGTAGTCCCAGCTACTTGGGAGGCTGAGATGGGCAGATTGCTTCAGCTCAGGAGTTTGTGGCTGTGGTGAGCTATGATCATGGCACTGTACTCCAGCCAGGGTAACAGAGTGAAACCCCAACTCGACAAAAATAAAAATTAAAAAGTGTTACATTCAAAGAGCCTAGAAGAGTACTCAGCGCATATAAGCCAATTACTATATGCCAGTCACTAGTTTAAGTATTTTACGCGTATTAACTAATTTTCAATAACATTTTCTGTTTATCTCAAAATTACATTTATGAGTCAAAGCATTCCCCAGTTGTGGCCAATGCATGACTTGATTCAAGCAGGAGTCAGAGGAAAGGAATGGGGATCCATAAGGTTATGGGGGATAAAGAAACAGGAGTTTCAGGACCAAATATTCACACACATGCCCCAAGGCTTTCCCTACTTACTTTCATATCGACATTTAATCAAGTTCTAGCATTTAAGAAAAATTTTTAAAACTTCTTGCACAAGAATATTCTTTCTTTGCTGTTTTTGTTTCACAACATTCCAACTCTTTGATAACAAATATCCTTATATCTTTCTCTCTTCTTTTTCCAAAGATAGATAGATAGATTAGATAGATAGATGATTGATTGATAGAGAGATGATAGATAGATAGATATGGAAAAAGATAGTAGGCAGATGGATAGATGGATAGATCATTTGGCCTGTTTCTCTGGAGAACCCTGCCCAGTACAGTGTGACAAAGATCGCCCGTGATCAGCAGTAACGCTGTGAGAGTGAAGGACAGAGGCGAAAGGAACACTTACCTACCACAGAGGACAGGGTGGGGAAGGGTCAGTGCCTGCTCATGCTATACTTGGAGCCAGGAACCATTTAGACATGCTAAACTAAGGGGTGCTGGAGAAGATGAGGAGGGTCCCTTCTGACTGGAGCATTGGGGTTTGGGTGGGTGGAGGGAGGGGACGTGCAATACACAAGTAAAAAATATTAAAGAAGCCGGGCACGGTGGCTCATGCCTGTAATTCCAGCACTTTGGGAAGCCGAGGCAGGCGGATCACAAGGTCAGGAGTTCAAGACCAGCCTGGCCAACATGGTGAAACCCCGTCTCTACTAAAAAAATACAAAAATTAGCTGGGCATGGTGGCATGCACCTGTAATCCCAGCTACTCGGGCAGCTGAGACAGAAGAATTGCTTGAACCCAGGAGGCAGAGGTTGTAGTGAGCTGAGATTGCGCCACTGCACTCCAGCCTGGCGACAGGGCAAGACTCTGTCTAGAAAGAAAGAAAGGAAAGAGAGAGAGAGAGAGAGAGAGAGAGATTAGTATTCACAATCTAGGGAGTCCCTTCCACAGGTCTCTCAAACCTTCAGGCACTACTCAGTCAACACCTTTACGACCGACCGCCATCTTTATTCCTCCCTTAATGAATTTTGTCAGCTGTTTTGAGGTGTAACTTACAGACAATAACATCCACCAATCTTAAGTAAACAATTTGATGAGTTCTGGCAGATGCATGCAGTCCTGCTGCCACCACTGCCATCATAATATGGAATATTCCAGCAGCCAAAAAAGTTCCCTCAGGCCCCTCTGCAGCCAATCCCCTCCCCCGAGTCCCTGGCAACCACTCTGCTTTCTATCACTGTAGTTTTCCTTTTTAAAGAATTTCATGTAAGTGGAATCATACAGTTGGCACTCTTGCATCTAGCTTCTTTCACTTAGCATTGTATTTTGGAGATTGTTCTGTATGGTTACATGTGTCGATAATTCCTTCCTTCAGTTTGCTGCATAGCGCTCCCTTGTATGGATAAACCAGATTTGGGTTCCATTTACCAATTGGACTTTTGGGGGTTTTTTTCCAGTTTTTGTCTATCATGAATAAAGTTGCTGTGAACATTCAAGTACTGGCCTCTGCGTGGACATATGTTTTCATTTCTTTTGGGTAAATAACCAGGAATGAGACTGCTGGATCACATGGTAAGTGTATATTTAACATTATAAGAACCTGCCAAACTGTTTTCCAAAGCAGCTATGTATGATTTTTAACTTACAACAGGAGAAAGTAGGGAAAGGAGCCAAAAATTTGCAGTTGTTTAAAATCTACAGGAAAAGTGCTTAAAGGGGGAAAAGCAGTTTGGGATTAGAAATGGCTTCCATGTCTATGTGCTGTTCTTTTCTATGGGCCACCAATTTTTATTTTAATTTAAGAGTTGATCGTACTTTAACTTCTTCAAATTAACATAATGTGGGACAGGTATGACTATTCTCTGACCTCCTATTCAAGCACACCAGAAAATCATGCATTTTAAAAACATTGTTTAGGTCAAATTAATTTTGGCTAGGTGCCCACCTTCCCCGGGCTGGAGGGAAACTCAATCTCAGCCATTTTTAGGGTTTCTTCTTATCTCCAGAGAAGTGGAATGGAGCCAGGGACCAAAACAAAAGAAAGGGGTCCTGCAGTCGACAGTCACTGGCACATCTGGGCTATCAGTCATCCAGTCCTTAGGTCACTCATCTGTGCTAAGGTGGTTCTGCCTATCTTAAGGGACTGATGACAATGGGCTCCTGTTGTTCTCTATAGTTGCAAATGTCCAGCACCCCTGATATTCCTATGAGATTCCTGGGGTACAGGAATGCTAGGCAAGGCTGGGGACCTGCAACCAGTTCCCCTCTGAGGCTTTGTGTGCCACCCTGAGCGCGGGATACAGTTCCCAAAGAGGTGTGTAAATAAAAACCAGGGAGGCCGGGCGCAGTGGCTCATGCCTGTAATCCCAGCACTTTGGGAAGCAGAGGCGGGTGGATCACCTGAGGTCAGGAGTTCCAGACCAACTTGGCCAACATGGCAAGACCCCATCTAATACAAAAATTAGCTAGGCATTGTGGCTCATGCCTGTAATCCCAGCTACTCGGGAGACTGAGGCATGAGAATCGCTTGAACCAGGGAGGCAGAAGCTACACTGAGCCGAGATCATGCCGCTGCACTGCACTCCAGCCAGTGTGACAGAGCTAGACTCTGTGTCAAACAAAACAAAACAGGGGAAAGGAGGCCTTGGAGATAACTCCCCTTTTCCAGCCAAGTAACCTGGAAATATAAAAGAACACTACACAAAATATCCTGCCAATATGTCTGTGACATGGCTAAAAATATTAATGTTTTTGAAAGTTGACAAAATGAACACATACAACTACTAGAAATATTGATACCAAATGGAAGATAATTAACTGTCAATTCATATTCTGCCTGCCAATATGACCATACCTTTCAGAAGACCCATTAGTCCCCTGAGTGGCCTTCAAATTACTCCCCCAGAATAACAAAGCTCACAGCCTGGGCCTGGTTGAAGCTGACAGGAGAATGTGAAGACCAAATGAAGCCACTCCTAGAAAGGAGAGTCATCTCTGGCAGAAACAGCGACCTGGGGTGGGCTTTGGACTTTTCTCCTCTATAGACATGCACTTTCGAGCTTAGATTTTCAGATTTTTCATGCAACAGAGAGACTAGAAGGTAGACTTGGGTAGAGACGTTGAGAAAGCTTTGAAAGAAGAAACTGCAGTGGTACATATGATGTGGGTGCATGATGTATTACAGGTGGCTAATCGTCCGCACATCCAGGGCGATGACCATCAACTGTGCTTGCCACAATGACTCAATGGACAGTCACGAGTTACCTCCACCGAGCATTTGTGGATTGATAGCAATGGAACCTCACTGGTCAAGGTGGCTTTCAAGAGGCCTGTGGGCCATGAGCTGTCCTATCTGACTCCATTCAAATGCTCATGGCCCAGAGCTCCTCACCTCCATTTTGCCAGATCCAGTGACAGTATTGATCCTCATGGCATGGAATCAGTCGGCAATTCTAGTCACAGCTGATGGATTCTTCTTCGTGGCGCACCCTCTTCTCCTGGCTCTGGGACATCACCTGGCTTTTCTCATTTGTCCCTGGCCCCTCCTCTTTGCTGGCCCTAATTCCACACTTAACCTCTAAACGGTAGCATCCCGTGCAGCTCAGCCCTCTCCTCCACGGCTGTGTGTGGCAGCCTCCACGGATGCCTGTTTTAGGTATACCTCCTTCCTCAGCAGCCCCTCCCTCTTCTGCCTTCTGCAGTTTGGAAGTCACTTGTGCAATTTGCTGGGATTTCATTGACTTATTTCTCCAAGGTAGTGTTTCCGTGGAGGGTGAAGTTAGGAGTTGCTGGAGACTAGATGCTGCTGAGCCATCTGTTGGATTTTCCTTTCTTGCCTGTAATTGTAAACCATCCCTTTCCTTCACCTTATTGCTGCTGATGGGTATTTGCTAACTCTTCCTCTTTGTTCACACTGTTAGGTTTTGCAGGGAGGAAGGTTATGAGATTGGACTTCCCTTTGTCAATTTTAATCAAAAGTCAGGGACCCAATGAATATGTTTTCTTTATATTAAAAAATCTTTATTAAAACAAGTACACGGCCAGGCGAGGTGGCTCACTCCCGTAATCCCAGCACTTCAGGAGGCCAGCGTGGGAGGGTGGCTTAAGGGCAGGAATTCAAGACCAGCCTGAGGAACACTGTAATACCCTCAGCACTACAAAAAATTAAAAAGTTAGCCTGGCATAGTGGGGTGCGCTTGTGGTCCCATCTACTCAGGAGGCTGGGATGGGAGGATCACTTCAGCCTGAAAGTTTGAGGCTGCAGTGAGCTAGGATGGCTCCACTGCACTCCAGCCTGGGTGACAGAGTGAGACTCTGTCTCACTGAAGGAAGGAAGGAAGAAAAAAAAGAAAAAGGAAGAGAGAGAGAGAGAGAGAGACAGAAAGAAAGAAAGAAAGAAAGAAAGAAAGAAAGAAAGAAAGAAAGAAAGAAAGAAAGAAAGAAAGAAAGAAAGAAAGAAAGAAAGAAAGAAAAGAAAAGAAAGAGAAAGAAAGAGAAAGAAGAAAGAAAAGAAAGAAGAAACGAAAGAAGAAAGAAGAAAGCAAGAAAGAAAAAGAAAAGAAAGAAAGGAAAGAAGAAAGAAAGAAGAAGGAAAGAAAGAAAGAGGAAGGAAGGAAGGAAGGAGAGACAAAGAAAGAGAGAGAAAAAGAAAGGAAGAAAAAAATAAAATAAAATTTTAGAAGGGATTTCTACAGTAACTCATAAAAACATAAATTTCCTTCCTGGATCTTATCGTCACTTGTGATTATATATTTATTTGGGGAATAACATTTTAATTTTCTCCCATTTGTTGAAAATTCCATGAAGGCAAAGACCATATCTGCATTGTGGCCTCAGTCATTTGCAAAATGCCTGACACATGATAGATGTATATAAAGTATTTCTTGGGGTGAATAATGAATGAGTTTATCAGTCAGCCAGTCAATCAAGTAGTTAATCTACTTCTAGGACCAGGTTATTCCCTCTCATTCATAGTATCATAGTCATGCCCCCACTACATTGGGCTCTGTGTGTGTGTGTGTGTGTGTGTGTGTGTGTGTGTGTGTGTGGTTAGCATTAACAGCCAATGCTATTTGAGTAAAATGTACTTGTGATATGCCAGACACTCTGCTACAAATCAAGGTGATTGGATTCAAAGTATGAATCCTTTATATGCCTTTGTCCCCAGATAGCTTGAAGGCCTGAAGAAACAGTAGCTGGTGAGTGCCATATCAAAAGTATAGGCCAAAATGTGGTCTATCCATAGGATGGAATATGATTCAGCCTTAAAAAGGCAAGAAATTCTGACCCACACTACTACATGGATTCACCTTAAGGACATTATGCTCAGTCAAATAAGTCAGGCACAAAAGGACAAATACTGTATGATTCCACCAATACGAAGTACCCAGAGTAGTCAAATTCAGACAAAGGGAAATAGATTGCAGGTTGCCAGGGGTGGGGGAGCAAGCAGGAGGAGTAAACAGGGAGTTAATATTGAATGGGTATTGGGTTTCAGTTTGGGAAGATGAAAAAGGTCCTGGTGGATGGATGGTAGTGATAGTTGCACAACAGTATGATGTATTTAATGCCACTGAACTGTATGCCTAAAATGGTTTATGTTATGTATATTTTACCAAATTTTTTAAACTTAAAAATAAAGTATAGGCCAAATGCTATGGGAGCTCAGAGGAAACTTCTGAGAGGATTCTGATGCCAGCTACTGAGATAACATACATTTTTAATCTAGTATAGTGTATTAACTGAGATCATATGGGAGGGAGGGGTCGTTTTCATGAATTTAATAACACAATTGGTAAAACTAACAAGAGAAGAAAAATGCATTTCTCAAAGTGTTTCTCCTGTATAAAGGCGTTTGGAAGCTCTTCTTCAGCAGGCTTGGGCACTGATATGATTTGGTTGTGTCCCCACCCAAATCTCATCTTGAATTCCCACTTGTTGTGGAAGGGACCCAGTAGGAGGTGACTGAATTATGGAGGCAAGTCTTTCCTGTGCTGTTCTCGTGATAGCGAATAAGTCTCATGAGATCTGATGGTTTTATACAGAGGAGTTTCCCTGCACAAGCTCTCTCTTTGCCTGCTGCTATGCATGTAAGACATGACTTGCTCCTCCTTGCCTTTCACCATGTTGGTGAGACCTCCTCAGCCATGTGGAACTGTAAGTCCATTAAACCTGTTTCTTATGTGAATTGCCCAGTCTCGGGTATGTCTTTATCAGCAGTGTGAAAATGGACTTATACAGGCACCGTCTCTGAACAGCAGTCTCAAATTCTGACCTTGATTTTGAATCCCCCTGACTGCATGGACCACAGTTTCCATGTCAACCTGAGCACGACACCTACTATATATCCTGTGACTGTTCACTTCTAAAGAGATTTGCCAGGCAGAACAGAGCCACTCAAATTACATTTGCTGCTTCTGAATCACAGCATTTTCCCATTTTAAAAAAGCCAATTCCACATTATATTGTCAATTCCAATATGTGCTTAACCATGTGATGAGCTCAAGCATCCCAAGTGTTCCAGGAGGATGGAAAACATTCACCCTGCACATATGGATGTGGCTATGAGCCAAAAGGAAAACACTGAGCCAGGAGTGCTCAAAGGAAGGTGGAGGTTCCCTTCCATGAGAACCATGCTTTGGTAGCGGGGGCAGTTGTTGTTATTTAAAATGATGTCCTTGGAGCTGGATAAATAATAAATGATTCTTTTGTAGTTCATAAGCATGATGATTGGGTTTTCACATGCATTTGTGAGATGTGCCTCCCTCCAATCTTGTTACCACATTGGCATATGACCCATCTGATGTGAAAATATATATTATTATTACAAATGTTGCTCTTACCCATTGCCTCTTTTTGCCTGCCACATTCTGGTCTCCTCTTTCACCCTGGCACATGAACTGGTTATTCCCCCCAAATGAGCACAGTACAATGGACCATGGGACTGAAAGTGCCCTGAATAAAGGAGTTCCCTGAACAGTGTGTGCCGTCAGCATAGCACAGCCCATCCTAGAATGAGTCTCGCAATGAGGGAGCAAAACACCGTGAGAACTGACTTGTTCCATCTGGTTACATCGTGTTCCAATGGTGGAGTTCCATTTTAGCTCCTTTTATGTTAAATGTTCATAAAATACAATAAAAACTTCTCCTCTGAGACAGTCTTTTTGAAAAACACAAAAGAAACCGTGGATTTACAACCTGATAATTCAATTTCTCTAGTCATGAAATCAATGTTATCACCTTTGCTGAACTGGAAGCTCATTTATTTTCTACCTTGATTTTAATATCTCTAGGATGAAATCCGAGCATTTACTGTGTCTCCAAGACCACCTTTTACATTGGAAAAATCTTTTATCAAACTAAAAATGTCTGAAGGTTTGTCTCCCCGCAGGTGAAATTCAGCTGTCTTTCTGTTGCATTTTGTTTGGGTCACATGCACATTTTCGGGGCAGCAACAATGAAAGCACTGAGCTGAGGGAGATGGGAAGGCAGCATGCTCCAAAGGGTCCAAGCTCCTGAGGCTTTGCACTCACTTGCCTGCTCTTAAATGATGCCCAAAGACTAGCTGATCTCTCAGTATTCCAAAAATTGCCAACGATCATATTTTTTTAAAGAGATGAGGTCTCATTGTGTTGCCCTAAGCTGGTCTCGAATTCCTGGCCTCAAGCCATCCTCCTGCCTCAGTGTCCTGAGTAGCTGGGATTACAGGCACAAGCCACCATGCCTAGATTACATTCATGTTTGATTTAATGACTGCTTTATCAGCCACATTTGTTACACCTTTCTTGGTGGGACAGCAGACTCTCCTGGAGATTTCTTGAAAATGTGTTTTTAAAGTAGGTGATCCTGCTTCAAAGGACAGATAAATGGATAAACAAAGTGTGGTATATCCATATAATATAATATTATTCAGCCTTAAAAAAGAAGACAGACATGGATGAATCTTAAAGGCATTATGCTAAGAGAAATAACTCAGACAAAAAGGGACGAACATAAGTCCCTAGAATAGTCAAATTCATAGCAACAGCATGTAGAATGGGGATTGTCCAGGCTGGGGGCATGAGGGAATGGGGAGTTATTGTTCACCGGGTACAGAGTTTCAGTTTAAGATACTGAAAAAGTTTGGAAGATAGATGGTGGTGATGGTTGCACAATAATGTCAACGTATACTCAATGCCACTGAATTGTACACTTTTAAATTGTTAAAATGGTAAATGTTATGTATATTTTCCATGATTAAAAAAATGTATTTTTTTAAAAGAGCCTACTGGGACTGTGTTGCAATTGCATTGTATCTATGGTTCACCTACAGATAACTCATAACTTAACAATATCAAGGTCTAATTCGTGAACATGGTATATCTTTTATTTATTTAGGTCTTCCTTAATTTCTCTCAGCAAAATTTGTAGTTTTCAGTGTACAGGTATTACACATATTTTGTTAAATTTATCTCTAGGTGATTTATGCTTTTGTATGCTATTTCTTTTTCTTTTCTTTTCTTTTCTTTTTTTTGAAATGGAGTCTCACTCTGTCACCCATGCTGGAGTGCAGTGGCGTGATCTCGGCTCACTGTAAGCTCTACCTCCCAGGTTCACACCATTCTCCTGCCTCAGCCTCCCAAGTAGCTGGGACTACAGGTGCCCACCACCATGCCTGGCTAATTTTTGTGTTTTTAGTAGAGACGGGGTTTCACCGTGTTAGCCAGGATGGTCTCAATCTCCTGAACTTGTTATCCGCCCACCTCGGCCTCCCAAAATGCTGGGATTACAGGTGTGAGCCACCGCACCCAGCCTTGTATGCTATTTCTAATATTCATTCATAGCATATAAAAACATGATAGATTTTAAAATAATGACCACATATCTTATGGCCTCAATAAATTCATTTGTTAGTTCTACTCATTTTTATTTCTTATAAATTCCTTAGGATTTTCTACGTAGTTCTGCCATCTGTGAATAAAGACATTATTTCATCCTTTCCAATCTGCATGTATTTTATTTCTTTTTATTGCATTATTTCCCCAACTAGGACCTCAAGCACAACATTGAATGCAAGTGGTACAAGCAGACATACTTCCTTTGCTCCCATTATAGGAGGAAATTATTGTCTTTCATCATTAAGGACAATGTTAGCTCTACATTTTTTGTGGCTGCCCTTTATTGGGATGAGGAGGTTTCCTTCCATTTCTAGTTTGTTGTAGGTCTATTTTTCGTTTTCTATTTTTTAAACAAAAATTTAAAATTTAAACAAAATTAAACATTTTCGATTTCTGTTGAATTCATATTCAACACATGAATGTGTGTTGAATTTTATCATATGCTTTTTCTGCATCTATGGATGATCATATGATTTTTCTTCTTTAATTGGCTAATATGAGGAATTACATTGATTGAGTTTCAACGTTATACCAAACTTGCATTCCTGGAGTAAAACTCACGTGATTATAATGTATTTTTCTAAAAACTATATTGCTGTATTCATTTGTTCACAAAATATTTGCCAAATTTTTATTACGGTATCTATGTTCACGAAAGATATTGGTTTTGTAGTTATTTAAAATGTCTTTGTCTGGTTTTAGATTCAGGATAACGCTGGCTGGGAAACTTTCCCTCTACTTCCATTATCTAGAAAGGATTGAGAATTGATACCATTCTTCTTAAATGTCTAGTAGTATTGACCAGTGAAGCCATCTGGGACTGGAGTTTTCTTTGTGGGGAAGTTTATAACTATGAATTCAATGTATTTAATACATATAGAACTATTTCAAGTTATCTGTTTCATCTTGAGTAAGTTTAGGTAATTTGTGTCTTTCAAGGAATTTATTTTATCTAAGTTGTTGAATATATTAGTATAATGTCATTCATAATATTTTTAATCATTTTAAAGTCCATAGAATATATAACAATGTTCCCATGTTCATCCTTGATATCAGTAATTTCTGTCTCCTTTTTTTTTTTTTTTTTTTTTTTCTTTTTTCTGGCTATGGTCTGGCTAGATCCATCTACTTAGAGGCTTATCCATTTTATTGGTCTTTTCAAAGAACCAATTTTTGGTTTCACTTATTTTCTCTGTTTCTCAGTTTTCGATTTCACTTATTTATGTTTCTTTTGTTATTGTTCCTGTCATTTTATTATTGTTTCTTTTGTTATTTGTTATTGTTTCTTTCTGTGATGGTTAATTTTATGTGTCAACTTGACTGGGCATTGGGGTGTCCAGATATTTGGTCAATCACTATTCTGGCTGAGTCTGTATTTTTGGATAAAATTAACATTTGAATCCACAGACTGAGTAAAGCAGATTGCCCTCTCTAATGTGGGTGGGCCCCTCCAATCAGTTGAAGGTCTGAATAGAACAAAAACGCTGACCACTCTCCCAAGTAAGAGAATGATTTCTCCCTGATGGCCTTCGAACTAGGGTGTCAGCTTTTTCTTGCCTTTGGACACCAACTGAAACATCGGCTCTTCCTGGGTCTTGAGGCTGCCAGCCTTTGGACTGCAGCTACCCCATGAGCTCTCCAGGGGCTCAGGCCGTCTGACTCAGACTGGAACTATGCTATTAGCCCTTCTGGGTCTCCAGCTTGGCAATTTGTCCTGCAGATCTTGGGAGTTGCCAGCTTCCATAATTGCATGACCCTATCCTATTGGTTCTGTTTCTCTGGAGACTTCTAATAAGACTTCCCTCTACTTGATTTGGTCTTAATTCAGTCTTCTTTTTCTAATGTCTTAGAGTGGAAATGTAAATTATTAATTTGAGAACTTTCTGTCTAACAAAAAGCATTTCATGCCATAAATTTCTCTCTAAGCACTGCTTTAGCTGTATCCCACCAATTTTTGATGTTTTCCATAAAAATATTTCCTGCTTGACCATATGATTTATTTTTGACCCATGCGTTATTTAGATGCATACTGTTTAATTTCCAAACATTTGAAGACTTTCAGTTTACTTTTATTATGGTCAGAGTATATACTTTGTATGATTTCAGTCTTCTCAATATATGTGTGGATAATTCTCCCACCTTTTGTGCTTCCAGTTCTCAAAAGTACCTGTGGAATGTGCCAGAAATGCAACATCCTAAGATAAGATGGGGATGGCCAGAACAGCCCAGGCTCTGTTCCATTGCCCTCCCTAGAAACAGGGCGTCCTTCAACACTTTAGCCCAGCATGCTATGTGATGCCTGGGGTATAAAGTCCTGAGTAGGCTGCTTTCCAGGGTCCCTCAGCTGAAGTGCAAAGGGGGTATGCACAGACAAGTGCATTTAGAAAAAATGTATTCTGCTAGTTATTGGGTGAAGTATTCATAAATGCCAGTGAGGTCAACTTGGTTGATAGTGTTGTTCAAGGCCTCTATTTATTTACTGGTTTCCCTGTCTACTTATACTATGAATGACTGAGGGAAGAGTGTTGAAATCTTCACCTATAACTGTACATTTGCTTATTTTTCCCTTCAGTCTTACCAATATTTGTTTCATATATTTTGAATCTCTCTTCTTAGGTGCATAAAAATTTAGAATTTTGTCTTCTTGATGAATTATTTGTCATTTCAAAATGTTCCTCTTTATCCCTGATAATATTCATTGTTCTGAAGTCTACTTTGTCTGATAGTAATATAGCTTTCTTTCAATTAGTATTAGCGTAGTATACCTTTTCCTATCCTTTTACTTTTAACCTAATTGTGTCCTTATACTTAAAGTGGGTTCCTTGTAGACATCATATAACTGGGTCTGCCTTTACATTGGAGTGTTTAGAATATCTGTATTTAACATTCAATGTTGTTAAGATGGGTGGGTTTAAATCTATCTTGCCATTTGTTTTCTATTTGTCTTATCTGTTCTTTTGTTCCCCTTTTCCTTCTTTCCTGTTTTCTTTTGGATTGTTTCTAATAATCTCATTTCCTCTCCATTGTAACTTATTAGCCATACCTCTCTGCTTTATTTCAATATACACTCAATTTACAATATACACTCAACTTATCGTAATCTATCTACAAATAATGTTACACACCATTTCATGTACAGCATGAGAACCTTACAACATGATTCCACTTCCCCCTTCCAAAATCTGTGCTACATTGTCGACAGACAGCCTTGGCTGATTCAAGTGTGTGTAACTATGTCCATGCTTAGTATCCACACAATACAGCACCTTGCACACACGGCCCACCGTATATAGGGCAAAGTGAGAAAGAGTATGTCCCATGTCATTCATATGCATCATTATTTAGGAGAGATGCTGACTGCACTGTCATCAATCAGAACAGCCACCAATTAGCCTTATTCCTGGAACAGGGTGCTCCAAGGCCCCCAGCTGCTCCAGGCACTGGCTTTTCTTTTTTTTATTTTATTTTTTTGTTGTTGGATCATGGTGGTGTCTAGGAGATGGTCAAGAATTTCCAGGACAAAGCACGAAAGGGAAGGTGGGGCTTTGAACAAGTTATTTACCAGCAAGTTTAGAAGTATTTCAGTATTTTAATACTGGTTGATTCATGTGTGTACCAGCTATATATATATATGCCCTAGAGGTAGGTAACATGAAGCATCTCCTATACAGACTTCTTTTTGAAGTCTTCACTGATTTGCTAATACTATTGTGTGAGAGAATTCTCTTGAGGGCACAGTAAGATATCCAGGTTGGTCCATAAGCAAAACCAGACACAGGAGCCAGAGTAGAAAGAGCTCACACCTGTGTTACAAAGCACAGCAACAGTGGGCATTCAGTACCTGCCATATGTCAGACACCGCATGGGCCAGATCACATTAAGCCTGACAATCCTCTGAGGGTGTACAGTATGGAGAAGGCATGGAGAGACTACGAGTCGGCCCAGGGTTACACAGCCTGTATTGTACCTGACTCATCATACTGCCCTCTTTGATCAGATATTCTGTCAGTATGAGAAGAATTTATTACATTATTTTAATTGTGTTGGCATTACCAAACAAAGCCCAGGCTCCTGCTTCATCTCTGTATTCCTGACGCTCCCTTAATGACCTTCCTCATTCTAGACTAGGAGTCACGGCTTGCAGCTGGAGGTACACAGGTTACTAAAGCTCCACTCTCACGGGAAATTAGCCTCATAAAGAGTACTCAAGTCACTCAAACCCAGATCCCTTCATTGGTGCCACAAGATGTGAAACTCCTAAGGCAGGACTCCCTGGAGCCTGCAGCCTTTCTTCATTTACCATTCTCCCAATGGAGTATGTAGCAACATTGTAAACTGGAAGTGCCCCCTGCTTTATAATACTCAAATAAAGGACTAAAAACTAGTTTAGGAATTTATATTCTATTTTAAGGCAGCCTGTTTTTTCTTAGGTGGACTTACTTGTTTTTAGAATGGGGAAGTGACTTGGCTTATTCAATAAAGATGAATCTAGCCCAGCGTTCCTTACATCTAGCAAATCTTATTTTTTCTTTCCTGAAGGGAGCTCTAGAAATTACTGGTCCCAGTCCAAATATACAAAAGCTATGAGCACTTTCTGTAACACCAAAACCTCCCAAATTTGTGACCACAGCAGGAAGCACAATCACTAATATAATAAGTGTGGTTTAAAAGAGCATTAGTTTATAATTAACACACCTGCAGGATCAATTACAGCAAATGAAAAAGCAAGCTACATAAGTGTCTTGTGAACAAACTCAAGCAATATAAGTGGGTTTTATTTTTTTATACTTAGAATGCAACAAAGCTTTGCACAAGAACCCTTAGACATTCATGAGCTCACTGAAAAGAAACAGAAAATGTCCTCAGAAGACCGGGAGGAAGACCTATGAACAGGTTTATAGAATTAATATCTGTACTATAGCATACACAGGTAATTAGAAAATATTTCTCAATGCATTTAAAATATTTTATCTCAAATTTACCACTTGACAATGAATTTTCACTGAAGGGTTTGATTTGAGATTATCCAGTTAGCTGTACTCAAAAGTGGCAAATACTTTAAGATCATTGATATAATTTAAAATTCTAAGTGCTGAGTTCAGTTTCTTATTGAATATAACCAGTGCCCTGGGCTCTGCATGGCAGTTGACTTGTCAGTATTGCAATTAAAGTGACCAGGCACAGTGGCTCACACTTGTAATCCCAGCACTTTAGGAGGCTGACTGAGGCCAGGAGCTTGAGACCGGCTGGGGAACATAGTGAGATCCTGTCTCTACAAAAAAATTTAAAAACATATACTTTTTAGACAGGTGTGGTAGCTCGCGCCTGATGCCTGGTGGCTCCCAGCATTTTGGGAAGCTGAGGACAGGAGGATCATCTGAGCCCAGGAGTTCAAGACCAGCCTAGGCAACATAGCAAGACTCCATCTCTAAAAAAACCAAAAAATCAGCCAGGTGTAGTGGTGCACACCTATAGTTCCAGCTACACGGTGGGCCAGGGCAAGAGGATCACCTGAGCCTATGAGTTTGAGGCTGCAGTGAACTATGGACTGCACCAATGTACTCCAGCCAGTAGATTAGAAATGTTTGTGAGAAGGTACCTTAATGGATGGGCAAGACGGCCAGCAGCTATAGTAATTATTCATAGCAGCACTCTGGAAATAAAAACTAGATTTTATGTGACAGGGCAGTGAAAATGCTTTTGTCAAAATTTGAAATTACATATTAACAACTATGAGGTTGCAGGCACAGGGGTCACACTGATGAAGGTACAAACCCTGCCCTCAAGTGGCTCATATCTAGCGAAAGGTTCAAAACACAAACAGGGAAGTATGTAAGATTAATTCGTTCAAGGATCAAACAAATGCCTCTTTTCATTCAATGCCACATTTTATTAGTTTGCAGCAGTGATACCATAAAATGTGAGCTTTAAAGAACTTCGGTTACGTTTTCAATCTCTTCCTTTCTCCGTACTGTTCTATTTTCCCCCAATTTCTCCAATCCACTCCTAATTTTCACGTCTTTCTTCTACAAAAAACCTAAATATGCCAATTTTACTCTTCTGTTTCTTCCAGTTAGTAAAATGAAATCATAATTTAAAACAAAATTATAAATTTTCACACAATATGAAACAATTCCTGATGATTCAAGTAGTTTTGATCTATAAAAGCAGCAATTTCATGATTCATCAGTCACTCCCGAGTCCTTGCTTTTACAATTTTTAAAAGTGGATTTTATATATTTAGAAATTAAGTAGAATGGCAGCAATATGACTATATATTGGCAAGTAACCTGGTGATTTCCAATTTATAAATCTGAGAGCTGTTTCCCATACCTGAAGCCTAACAGCCAATCTGATCCAAATCAGTCAATCTTTCTGTCACTGTCAGCTACTTATTGAAACAATAAGATTTCATTTCTACTTGGAAACAAAATCTTTAACCTGAGTTTCCAATATTCAAAATATTGCTATTTAGATGTCAGATGCTTAACATTTCACGCCAAAGTCTCACCTGAATGATCTGACATACAATAGAACATACTACTCAGTAACAAAAAAAAAAAATAGGACAACTGACGCACAGGGATCAATCTCAAAAATCTGTAGTGTGGAAGAAGGCAGAGTACATACTGCAGTATTCCATTTACACGAATTCTACAAAGGACAAATCTAATCAATGGTAACCAAAAGCAGATCTGTGGCTGCCTAGGGCTAGGGGTAGAGGAATTGATTGGGAAAAGGGGTATGAGAATTTTGGGGGTAATGAAAATATTTGTATCTTGATTGTGATGGTGGTTGCACAGAGCTATGAATCTGTCAAAACCCAATAAAATACACACTTAAAAAGGGTGCAATTAAATGTATGTAAATAGTACCTCAATTGAGTTGATTTATAAAACACAACATGACAGTATATTTTAAATTAAATGAAACATGAATACCTTTTTTTTTTTTTTTTTTTAAAATGTGTTATGGATAAAGCTAAAGTTCCCTTTGACCACCCTCCCAATCCTGATTTGCACCTCTAATCTCTCATCTATACCCCCTACTCGCTGTTAGAACTCTGGTATGGATTCTTATGAACCTTTAAAAATAGACTTACATACATTATATAGCCATAGAAAATGCATAGTATTGTTTTGTACATATATATAATTTGTATATAACTTTCCACAACTTGCTATTTTCACTGAGCATTATGTTTTTGAGACCAATCCAGGTTAATATGGATCTAGATTCTTTAACTCCAATACAATAATCTATCCTCCATGACTACATCATATTTTAATTAGTCAGGCCATTTCTCTTCAATATTTACATTGTTTGTCCCTACTACAATTCACCAGCGTAGTGGTAAACAGCAGTCGCTGCTGGGGTGAGGACAGGACTGCAGATAGTGTTCTAAGGGTTAGCCTTATTTATAAGATGTAGTTTTTTTGCAATGAGAATGTATTCACATTTAATTTACATATGATAAATATTGACTTTTTTAATTAAAGAATTTTGAGATACAAATATTAGCAAAAAGAACAAAACAAGATCAGTTATAGGAAGCAAATCATCTAATAAAATATAAGGAAAACAAAGTTGTAGGGCCTAATAGTGTACTCATGGTTTGAAGCATATTTATTGGAAAATAATAAGCACTAAACAGATCATAAAAACATTCTCCTATGCAAAGCAATTCCAATTAATATATCAGCATATTGGTTACCATGGCATAAGCATAATTAATACATGTACAAGTACTTCATTTATATTTTTTGCTTTCTTCTTTTATGACTATGGTGTCTTTCTCCATCCCTGAAATAAACGAGGTATTAAAAAAATGGTTATAAATGATGGACATTTTAATATCAGAGCTTTAAAATAATTCAACAGTAATATACTACTTTAATATTCTATTGAAATGAATTTTCTGAGTATCTATCATTTACATATACTCAAAGTTAATTTTAAAGCAGAACTTCAAAGTGTAATTTAAAAAAATCATTTTGATTATTCCTATTTCAGTTTTGTCTCTTCGTTTTTTTGTTTGTTTTTGTTTTCTTGAGATGGAGTTTCACTCTTGTTGCCCAGGCTGGAGCGCAATGGCACAGTCTCGGCTCACTGCAACCTCCGTCTCCCAGATTCAAGTGATTCTCCTGTCTCAGCCTCCCTAGTAGCTGGGATTTCAGGTGTGCACCAACACGCCCGGCTATTTTTTGTATTTTTAGTAGAGACAGGGTTTCGCCATGTTGATCAGGCTGGTCCTTAACTCCTGACCTTAGGTGATCTGCCCGCCTCAGCCTCCCAAAGTGCTGGGATTACAGGCATGAGCCACCGCGCCCGGCCTGTCTCTTAGTTTTAATAATGCATTTTTCATACATACTCTTAAAAAAAAAAAAAAAAACCTTTACTTCTAAATGAATGTTTTACTTGTTCTGGTTTATGTCAGATAAACCAAGTCCCTATAATTCAGTCCACCCCAGGGGTGGATATCAAAGATTAGCCTGTTGAGAAGTATTTCTTGCTTATATCCAGTTTATCTTCTTTAAATAAAAATTATTTAATGTTTGGATTTTGAGGACTTCTAATGTATTTAAGTCAACAGGGATTGATTAGAGATGTCAAAAATTACTTAAGTAGAAGCAGCACTATAGTTATTACAAAACAGCATATGAATCAAAAAGGATTACTAAGCAAATATTTCATTTGTACAAGAAAAGGACTAAGTAAAAAAAAAGGACTAAGTCATAGTTGGCTTTAAACCTAATTAACTGAATGATAGTAAGATGAACAAAATTACCAAACCAATACAATAAGCTTTAATTCCCGATTACCAGTGGCCCTGGAGAGACAGGATATTATTTGAGAGCCTAATATTTGAAAGCACTTTGTATATAAAACTAAATAAGATACAGACCTTGCCTTTATGGAGCTCACAGTCTAGCAGCGATAATAATAACTATTAAGCTCAAGAACAAATATGAGCTAGGTAAGGTGGCGACAAAATGGAAAAGATGATCTGCTCTGCTTGAACCAGTGAGAAAAAGGCTTCAGGAAATGGCTGAGATGGGTCTTAAAGGATAAGGAGGAGTAAGGAGGCTTTGAAAACCAGGTAGGCAGCAGAACACAAAGTGGAAAGGCACAGATGTGGCACGGTGTGGATGAGGAACTCTAATTAACTCAGGCTGGCTAGAGCACAAGTTATGCATTTCATGGGGTAGTAGCAAAATACAAGAAGTAGGTAGGAGCCAGGATCCCAGAAGTCTTGAGAGCCATTCAAAAGAATGTGAATTTTGCCACTGAAGAGTTCCCACTTTTTTTGAGACAGGGTCTCACTTTGTTGCCCAGGCTGGAGTGCAGGAGTGAGAATATGGCTCACTGCAGCCTCAACCTCCCAGGCTCAAGCACTCTTCCTGCCTCAGCCCCACAAGAGACTGGGACCGGCTAATCTTTGTATTCTTTGTAGAGACGAGGTTTTGCCAGGTTGCCCGGGATGGCCTTGAACTCCTGAGCTCAAGTGATCCACCTGCCTCAGCCTCCCAAAATTTAGGGGTTACAGGCATGAGCCACCATGCCAGGCCACCACTGAAGAGTTCTATGAGGTGACTATTCACTCTAAGCAGTACACAAGGGATGCAATTATATGCAGTAAGTTTAGAGAAAACTAGAAAAATCAGGAAAATGACCATCATTTCATTAGGAACTGACCAGATGGTAAGGAGTGGAAGTAAGTATCTAAAATGACTCCTTGATTTCTGACTTAAGTTAATAGATGAGAGTCATCTCTTTAACCAGGATAGTAATGCTGGGGAAAAAGGAGCAGACTGAGAAAAAGGTAAGTTTAGTTCTAGACCTGATGAACTTGAGATCCAGGTACATTGTAAGCAGCTGGAATACAGAAATAGACCGCAAATGATTTACATTTATTAATTCGGTGTTAATTCATATCTCTCGAGCTATAAAAATTTTACTAACAAGGGCAAAATTGACTGTCAATTTTGACAATGTCAATATACCCTTATTTGAGGAATTAGCAGGAAAAAGAAAGAAAGAATAAGAGAAAGAGAAAGGAAGGAAGGAGCAAAAGAAAGGGATCTAGGAAAGCACGTGTTTAATACAGTTAACATCCTGCCTAGACAATACTTTCATATGTCCTGTTTAGGAAGCAAGCAAGCAAGAGATAAAAAAGGGAAAAAAATATCCAATCACACATGTAGAGAACCATGTCACTAGAGTGGTGGCTATTTGAACTGAACTATAATGAATGTTAAGAATCATAATCAATTGTTTACTCTCCTTACTTTAGCTTATTCTTAAAATCTATTTTCTCAGCATGGTTTACAACAGAAGAACCTGTTCTACTTTTAAAAAGTAGAGAATTCAATGTTGGATGATGCAGGGTTAGACCCACCTCTCTTTCCTTCTTCTCGACTCACAGTTTTTATCCTTATCTTTATTTCTTTTTCTTTTATGTGGGCTTCTACTCCGGTCCCTTCTATGTCGTGAACACTCAGCATCCAAATAGCTTCCACCAGACTGCCGTGAATCTACTGAAGCTGATCGCCTTTCTTCATTCCTAAAACATAGAAAAGAATGTTAATCAGTTTGTTTTACCACTGGTCTCCAGTATACATACACAGACACACCAGTCTAAAGTGTAATATTCTATATCAAACCAATGGTAGATATGGTCTCAATACGCACAATCTTATAACCCATATAAGACAACAAATAAACAGAGCTCGTAACCCTTTTATGCCTGAGGTTGCAATTTTTAAAATTTTTGCAATGAGACCTTGGTGGGCAGTAGGATATAAATAATTCCCACAGGTTTGGCGTTCCAATAATGGAACACTAGGCATAAATATTAGTATGTTTTGCTATTTAAATATTTCACTAATATGGTTGTCCCCTGAAAACTGTCAAAGGGTAATGTCAGAACAACTCTGGTATAATAACTCTGGGCACCGATAACAAAAAACAAAAAGCATTTTCATGAGGATATTATGTGCTATCGAGGGTTTTGGAGATGCTAAAATTTAACAATTATAAGTTAATTGTTATCTGTTATCAAAGAGAGTATTTTCACCAATAAAGATAACGACGTACTTTTCAGCATCATCCTCTGCCTTCTCTTGTTCTTCTTGCCAGTGATTGCTGAGTTCTTCCATGTGCACATTTATCACATCTCGAATCACCTTGGGAGAGGTAAGCACCGAACTTCAGGTAAGGAAACTGCTCAAAAAATTAAGACTACAGCGCTAGAAAAATCAGTGCTAACAATCAAATATTTACTAAGCGCTATGACATAATAGACTGTGGGACTTGTGTAGTTTAGAGAACACAGAAAAGGCAATGGTCAAACTGGAATATGAATAGCAGATAAAAGTTTTATAGCAATATTAAATTTGAAGTTGCTAAAACTGTACTACCTTTATGTGAGAAAATATCTCTGTTCTTACGAAATACACACCGGGGATAAAGGGTTATGATGTATGTAATTTAACCCTTAAAGAATTCAGGGGAAAACAATATGTACAGATCGAGACAGAGAAAGAGAGAGTGCCAATGATAAGCTACGTGGCAAAATGCTAACAATGGGTAACCTGGGTAAAGGCAATATGGGAGTTCTTGGTACTATTTTTAGTTTTGCAATTTATCTCTCTGTTAGAGATTATTTACAAATGATTTTCTAAAAACCTTATAATTAAGTCATCTGGACTTAATCATATGACTTAAGACAAAATATGAAACATACAGCCACTTCACAGATACTTTCTGAATGACTCTACAAGGAAACTTTCCTATTCACCCATGCCACCAAGCACAGGGTTAGTCACTGCAGAAGCAAAGACAAAACTAAAATAGGAGCTTACACTTCCCTCATGATTAAACAGAAAATGTTTCCAGAAAAAAGGTATAGGGGACAAGAGGCAATCTCAGAAACACTATCATTCAGGCCTGACTGCATTTCTCCTTACCTTAAAGAAACTTTCAATGGCTCTCAAAGTAAAATGGAACAATATCCAAACTCCTTAATGAAGCCTTCAAAGCCCTCCAGGATTTTACTACATCAGATACAACCTAGCCTCATCTCTCAATGAAGCCCTAAGCTCTAGCCTGGGTTACTAATGAGTTTCTGAAAAACTCCTAAACTTTTATCTGCTTTTCAGAATGCTAGTTTTTCTACCCAGAAAATCCTTATCCACCACTTCTCCTCCTCCACTATATTCTCCCATGGAAAACCTAAGATACACCAAGGTCAAACCTAGCGGAGTGACATGAGTCACACACACCTATCTCCAGTTCCAGCTCTTGCACTTCCCTAGCAGGCCTACAAGCCTCCCTGTCAGCAGCTCTACATAAGTGCCTTGAAGTCTGCTATTTGCACAGAACCCACCCAGCTCAGGTCCACCACATACGAAAGAGTCAATAAGCAGACATTCCTTTACTCCTCCTTGCTTCTCCCTTTTGCTCAAATGCTACATTCTCTATGAAGCCCTTGCCGATCTTATATTTCAATTTTTGAAGCTGGGTGATGGGTACATAAGGGTTCCTTAGACGATGCTATCCACTTTAGTATGTTTGAATATTTCCACAATAAAATATAAACTATAAAATCATGAAGAATGCTAGCAGCAACAATTTAAGCTTGATTACAAGGGTTATGAGGCCAGAGAATAAACAACTGATGAGCCAAGTATCTTAGGGACTGTAAGAATCACCAAGGTAGTATGACAGGGACCCAGGCCTCTACTTGGGAAGGTAAGTCTAAAACACAGACTTTAATTGTAAAAAAGAACAGCATAAAATTTAGAGTTAAGCTGTGTGGTACAAAGTATAAGTACAATAAACTAGTGATAGATTAGTCAACTAGCACCTCATGGAAATGGTGGCCTTTAAACTCAACAACATTTAAAATGGCAAAAACAGAGCATTTCAGGTAAGAAAATATCAGGTAATAGGGCATGGAGGTAAGAGTAATTATATGCAATCAGATACAGTTTAAGAGACATGCTTGACTAAAGCAAAAGAAAATGCTTGGGAAAAGGAGGCCAAATTATGGAAGGTATTTTACATCAGAGAGAAGTAAGAAAAAATATGGGAACAATTAGGGAATTGATGAGGAAATTATTTGTAGAGTCTGGGCAAGGTAATTCATACACCAAAAAAATTCATCAACGCTAATGAGCCATTAAATGGCATCTGAAAATAAGTCTAGATATACACTAAGAGACTAATGTATAAATAATGTATATCAACACATTTCTTAAGCCCAAATATTTACTAGAGTACATAAAAACATGCTTTCTGCCAAAAAAGATAATAGCTAATATCCATGAAGAAATTTGTGTTTGCATGCATTGTCAGTCAATTCTCATAACAACCCTGCAAAGATTATATTCTTATTACGAAAAGAAAACATTCAATCTAAAAATCTCAACAACTTGCTCAAGTCAAAGAGCCAATGAGAAATAGCAGAATCAAAACTCAATGTGAGGTCTACCTAAAGCCCAACTCATGCTCTTACCATGATACACTACTATTTTCTCACAAGGAGATACCTTTTAAGATTGTACAATTGTTTTATATAAGGTTCTTGTACTATGAAAGCCTTTGCTTGCTAAAGGGTGGGTCTAGAACTGATGGAACAGATACAAATCAGGTGTGGCCACCCTGAAGACACTTTCAGAAAATTTCCAAAAAATTGTGGAAATTCATAGAACAGATTTAGAAAATTACCAAAAGAAAATTTTTGTTATCAACAAAGATTATGTAAAACTTACCTCAGTATATGATTTCTTGGTTATGTGAACATTCTTAGCTCTATAGGACTGGCGTCTTCTTTTATAATCTCTTACTTCTGCTAGGATTTCAAGGTAGGATTTTGGACTTTTTCGACTATTATCTAATGAAAGGATAAAATAAAATTATTATATCCTTCAAACCTTTTAAATTCTATGAATTATCAAATAAACACATCACAATCCTATATTTTTAACTCGTTTCAAAGTAGCACATAAAAACATTCTAAAAATTGTATATTATTTATATACACGGGCTAAGTTTTATATCATTCCTTTTCTCCAGCCATTAGTTGAACATAAGAGTGCTTAGGTACATGGATTAAAGTAACAGCACAGTTGTAATATTCTTACAGAAAGAAGGTACATTTAATGTAAAAGTCAGAGTAAAACCTCAGGTACTGAGTAAATATCCCTCAGTATCCGTGGAGGATTTGTTCAGGAACCCCCAAGGATACCAAAATCCATGGATGCTCAAGTCTCTGATATAAAATGGTGCAGTATTTATATATAACCTACACACACCCTCCTGTACACTTGAAGTCATCTCTAAACTACTTTCAATACCTAATACAGGCCAGGTACAGTGGCTCAAGCCTGTAATCCCAGCACTTTGGGAGGCCAAGACAGGAGGATCACTTGAGGCCAGGGGTTTGAGACTAGCCTGACCAACGTAGCAAAACCTCATCTCTACTAAAAATACAAAAATTAGCCAGGCATGGTGGCACACGTCTGTAATCTCAGCTACTCAGGAGGCTGAGGCACAAGAATCGCTTGAGCTTGGGAGGCAGAGATTGCAACAAACAGAGATAGCGCTACGGCACTCCAGCCTGGGCGACAGAGTAAGACTCTGTCTCAAACAAACAAACAAACAAAAAAACAAAAACAAAAAAAACACCAAAAACCTGATACGAAGTAAATGCTGTATGAATAGTTGTTAATATATTGTTTATGGAATTATGACAATAAAAAGTCTCTACATGTATAGTACAGGGGCAACCACCCATTTTTATTTTTTCCAAATATTTTCAATCCACAGTTGGTCAAATTGATGGATGTGGAACCCACAGTTACAGAGGGCCAACTTCACTTCAATATTAAATGATATAAAACCATTTTACTCTAACTCAAAGTGGCCCGACAATTAAATCATCTTAATAACACTCACAGAATAAAATGATAATGAAAAAAAGTAAAGCTATGATGTGCATCTCAAACCTTGATTGATTTTGGCAGCCAAGTCTACAAAGAGATCGCTGTCATTTTCAATAATCTGAGAATCAGAGCGCTTTTTCTTTGTCTCCTCAACTACGAAATCATAGAGGGCAAGACGATCAGCTTGAGTTAGATCACAAACAAACCGTTTGTGATTCAGAGGAACTTCAACAGGCAAAGAAGAATAAATCCCTAAAGTGAAAATAAAATCACAAGAATAAACAATACATGAAGCACTGTGAACTTAAAATCTACTAATTATCTTCAAACATGTGCTTTAATAATGCAATATTAACACAAACTCTTTTTCATAATCTCTAAATATACAAAATATCAATCTAAGCAATAAATGACAAACAACAATTCTATCCTGAATGTTATATCCACAAAAAAAATACAATGTATTATGGATGTTTGCTATTCTCTCCAACAATATAAAGACAGATCCCAAGAAGGCAGGCAGGAATAATCATAAAAGACAATTTGCTCTAAGAAAACCTTTTGGGTAGCAATTTTTATAGCCATCTACAAAAGTAGGTATCTGTTGATAGACTTTTCCCCATCAAAGTTGGGAAGAAAATGCTTTTAATAAGTAATATGCATTATAGTCCCTTTGAAAATAAACTATGGAAATATTAAAAACTGTGTAAAAAATATCTTTTGTATGAGACATCAAGCTAGATGGTCAATATTCAAAATATATCCCACTTGTGCAAGGACTTAGAGCTAGGGGCCAAAAAATAATTAAGTAGCAGAAATCCCACACCTCGTCAGGCCAGAAAAGAACAGATTAAATTGAAACTAAATTCATTTTAATTTCCTGAGGAGGAAGCATAGTGGCTTAACCAAATTAAATGAAAAAAGTTAATAGCAGTGCCCCCCAGTAATTACAGAATTTTCTAAAATCTGCTCATTAGTGAAAAAAAGTAAATACAATACCTTGATGTGATGTATTAAACATTGAAGAAAATTTTTGTTTTGAGATTCAAATTTTCTCAAATAAAAAAATGATTGGAACTGTAAAAAAAGCAATTTAAAACAATTCTTTCTAGACTTCATTATTCACTAATGCAAACAAAGAACATGAGCTACTAAAGGAATCCTTTTATTGTTTGCTAACTTATTCTAAAGTAGTAACTGGTTCATAGAACAACATAAAATCAGTAGCTCTTTCCAGATACTTATATTTGATAAAGTCTAACCTCATTAAGTTCCTAGGTAGAGGCAAAAAGAATTCAAATGAGAGCATACTATGAACTAAGCATTACAACAAAAAGAGGTACTACTTGTCTACATATTAAGAGGAGAGCTGCAGTGAATCTGAGGCCATGATTTAACACGGCTTTACATAACAATACATGGCCATTTTTACTAGTCAAAGGGTTTTGAATTAATGGAAAAAAAAGGGTTCCCTTTCAAGTCAATCAATTTTATTCTAATTATAGTAAGCATTTTATAATACAAAATTATAAAAACAGCTTTGATAAGCCTAATTCCTTTGAATATAGGCTATAAAAATTTGGGAGAAAAACAAAGATTAGAAAGTAATGATGTATTACAAACAAGCTCCATATAAACCTTTGCCTGTTATTTTTAAACAAAGAAATATAATTTCCTTCTTAAATTATTTTAGCATTTTCTTCAATTTATTCATCTTAAGTTTATGATGAAGACTGACACTTAAATTCCTTGTAATTCAACCAAAATTCCAATTCAAGACTATAATATGTGACAGGTATTAAGATAAAGTTTAGAAATTTGAGTGATACTTTTAAAAGGATATCATTTGCAAAAAGGATACTGCATATCTTTAAATAAGGAGTACATTCAGGTTCCTAATTCCTCTTTATACTCACCCCAATTACTGAAAAAGAAAAAGTACAGGAAAGGTTAAGCAACAAACTGCATTCAATTCATTCGGAACATAGATATTTCTGACAACAAAAAGGATAAACATACTTAAATAAACTTACATTTACATAAAATGTAAATTTTCAAAATGCATGTTTCTAAATGATTTAAAGGTACATATGAATGCGCTGTAATTATAATAACTCTAAGACCCTTTGGCTGCCTGTTTTTGCAGGTTTTTTGTGGCAAAATATATAACATAAAATTTAACATTCTAACTATATTTTCAGCGTACTGTTCAGAGACATGAAGTGCATTCACATTGTTGTGCAACCTCTATCCATCTCTAGAATTTTTTCATCACCCCAAACTGAAACTCTAATCTATTGTTTTAATAATGCCAATTCTAATTCTTGTTAGTTACTTTTGTTATCAAAGGGGATCTTAAACATATAACATACAACATTAAATAGTAGTAGCAGGTGTTGTCACAAAGATACAAATTCAGAATTTTAGGGAGAATTCATTCAGAGTCAATTCCCTAACATTACAGATAAAGAAATTAAGGGTCATAGAAGTAACATTGACTTGCCCAAAGTCTCACAAGTGATAGGAACAGACTGGATCTAAAGCCATTCTATCCTGTCTTTTAAAGTATCTTTGATAGCACACTGATCATGGCCATGACTCAAACACACTTCACGATACTGAAATATACAACTTGAATATTTAATATTGAAGGAAAAAGATAAACCACTAAACATAAACTGATTGTTTATGATTGAAATATCTTGGTTAAAAAATTAGCCGAAGTAACTATATCTGAAAATAAGTATGTACATCTAATAGCTGTTCGAGCTTTCATAAAGTTTAAGATTGAGAATTCTGTACACTGAGTTTAGGCCTGACATGACAGATGAAATGAAAACATGCATATAAAACCTTGTCAAAAAACTTACATTTCAGTGTGTAACAAACAAAATATGAATTAGATGGAGAAATGTAAAATTTTTCATGTGAGTCATTCTCCCTTCGAAGTAAATACATCAATAAGATATTTAAAGAAAGTCTTGTCCTGAGGGAAAAGATCTTAAAATGTCTAAGACATAAATGAGCCACAAAAATAATCTGTTCAGAAATTGCATAACTCTCTACAGAGAACATAAAACAAAATTTTTTTTTTTTTTTGAGACAGAGTCTCACTCTGTCGCCCAGACTAGACTACAGTGGCGCCATCTTGGCTCACTGCAACCTCCGCCTCCCAGGTTCAAGCGATTCTCCTGCCTCAGCCTCCTGAGTAGCTGGATTACAGGCATGCACCATAGCGTCTGGCTAATTTTTGTATTTTTAGTAGAGACAGGGTTTCACCATGTTGGCCAGGCTGGTCTCAAACTCCTGACCTCAGGTGATCTGCCTACTTCGGCCTCCCAAAGTGCTGGGATTACAGGCATGTGCCACCATGCACAGCCAAAAAAAAATTTTTAAACAAGGTTAAAGATCATATAAAAAGTTACTGTTGGCCAGGCACAGTAGCTCACGCCTGTAATCCCAACACTTTGGGAGGCCAAGGTGGGTGGATCACGAGGTCAGGAAATCGAGACCATCCTGGCTAACATGGTGAAACTCCATCTCTACTAAAAAAATACAAAAAAATTAGCCCGGTATGGTGGCAGGTGCCTGCAGTCCCTGCTACTCGGTAGCCTGAGGCAGGAGAATGGCGTGAACCCAGGAGGCCGAGCTAGCAGTGAGCCGAGATTGTGCCATTAAACTCCAGCCTGGATGGCAGAGCAAGACAGCCTCAAAAAAAAAGAAAAAAAAGTTACTGGTAACAATTATATCTTAATTTAAGATAGTGTAAGAATTCAAAATCAAAGTTCCTCTTACCTAGCAAAAGAACTATTCATTCGAAGTAATTATTTGCTTTTGAAAAGAACTAAGCTCCATGTCCAAATCTCCCTTATTACCGTTATAAAAATTAAAAAGCAGAACATTTTCTAAATTACTTATATATATAAAACTCATCCATTTCATTATGTTAATATTACTTTCTGTACATTAATTTCCACTTAGACCATAGAAGCTACCAATTTTTGGAGCTAGGGCTTGTTTAGCATCCATTATCTCTGTTCCTCTCAACAACTCTATAAATAGAGTTTTATATTACAGATAAAGAAACAAAAACTCAGAGTTGTCATCATTAATACATGGCCAAGCAGCTACTTTTATTTCTCTAAAACAGGTTTACGCAAAGCAGAATTAACAATTAACAGCACCAATAGTCACAATTAGTATGTAGAGATACGAAGTTTGTGATATTCTTCCACTTAATCATGAAAGACATGATAAATAAATTTGAGCAATATCTAGAATCCTAGTCCACAAATTTTACTAAATGTAGGGTATCTAACAGAAAATCAACTCAGTTCAGAGTTTGTGTCAAAATTCAGAACTTAGTTCTGGATCCACTTTGCTATTATCTAGCAAAGGCGAGTTACTTCACTTTTTTGTGTCTGTTTCTTCACCTATCATGGAGGGGAAAATATCATTCAGTTTATCACAAGTTTGTTGTGAAAGAGAAATGTAATTCATAAAAGAGCTTTAAAAAAATAACCTTTTAAAAAATAAAAATATGGAGGACTTTTAGAACCAACACACTAGAACTTTATCATGTCTCCATCAGATAGTTTTTCTTATCTGTAAAATGCAGACACTGTATTAGATGATCTCCAAGTTCTCTTTCAACTCTAAAATAAATTCAGTAAATCTAACCACTTAAGAGTCAAACAAAGTCCTTTAAGTATTATTAACCTCTTCAAAAACCAAAAACCTCCAACTTTTTTATGGGTACACTACCAGGGGATATGAGTAGAACCAATAGCAGAGGCCAAAAAAGGCTTGACCAGTCTAGTCACAGCTCAGTAATCTGTCCGAATAAATAAAATGAGAGTCAACTGTCTCCCTCAAAGAAAAAAATCTGGAATTTCGCTGACAGGGACAAAAGTGGGAACCTCAAAACAAAAAATACAAGAAATGTGCTTCTGGCTGTTGTAGAGAACCCATGTAATATAGACAGCTAAGGATGGTCTTCCTTCTGTAGCCACAGTGCAACTCTGAGAAATCAAGTCCAGATACTGACTTAAAACAATATTTGGTAAAGATCCTCAACTTCAATGAGGGAGAAAACCAACCATGACTACAGCCTGGTAAATATAATTCAGCTAGAAAAAAGAATGAGGAAAAAAAGGTAAGTTGTGCAGAGAAAGCTACCTACAGAAGGTTCAAAGAAGACAATGCAGAAATAGAAATCCTTATAAGAGAAGCCACTCAGGTTTTGGCTAGATGTCATATCATATCTACATTCATGAGAAATTTAAACTTTTATTAACTCATTTGTCTATGTGTTTGTTTGTTGGTTTGTTTTTGAGATGGAGTTTCGCTCTGTTGCCCACGCTGGAGTGCAATGGTGCGATCTGGACTCACTGAAACCTCCGCCTCCTGGGTTCCAGCAATAATTCCTGCCTCGGTCTCTCAGGTAGCTGGGATTACAGGCACTTGCCACCATGCCCAGCTAATTTTTGTATTTTTTAGTGTTTCGCCATGTTGGCCAGGGTGGTCTTCAACTCCTGACCTCAGGTGATCCACCCGCCTCAGCCTCCCAAAGTGCTGGGATGACAGGCGTGAGCCACCGTGTCTGGCCTATGTCTCTGTTTTTGATGGATTAAGTTTTCTTTCAATTTCCTAAAAGCTTATGCTTAAAACTTCTAACCTATTCTCTGCTGAAGTTCCCAGGGAGAACTCTTTAACCCAGCTCTAAAGGTGGGCATGAAAGGATCTATTAATATGAATCCTCTGAAATTATATGTAAAACTTTTGTGTTTGTACTTTTTTTCTGAGAAAGGGATCCCAAGCATTCATCACTTCAAACCATCTCACTTACTGTGTAGCAATCTGAGGGTACCTGTGGAGACTAATCTCTTTCAGCCTAAGCCTTTTCTTTACATTGCATTTCAATACTCTAAAGAGAGGAAATCTCAGGGTAAAAGAGTCTCACTCAGTGGCATTTATAGATGTTCCTTGACTTACATGGGGTTACATCCCGATAAACCCATCATAAACTTTATACGGTTAAGTTGAAAATGCAGCCCAGAGTCTGATAAAAGAATCACTAGTACTTAAAGTCTAAAACCTTGTGATTGTGCATTGTTTTCATACCATCATAAAATTGAAAAAATCCTAAATCAAATCATCATTAAGTTGGGACCATCTGTATTTACTAAATAACAGTTTTTTGTATTAGCCACAAGACAATCTCACCTATAAATCACCAGGTTATTCCAAAGGATGAACCCCTAGCTAAGACAGTGTCCTAGTGAGACTCTAGTGTATCTCAACAGGAAACATCTAACAAATGATGGTGAAATGAAGCAAATTAGCCTAATGCTAAATGTAAAACTTAACCTTTCCCACGTAACAGTTTTCACAGGTTTTTCTTGAAATTAGTAACATGTTTATGAGAAAAATAATAATTTGATTCATTAATTCACTTAAACTGTAATGCCACTTACTTTGATTATAACAATCACTGTCTTTCCCAACTGCAGTTCTAGCTTGTTTAATTATCTGGAATTGTGAGTCCTTATCTGTCAAAAAAAAAAAAAATCCATAAATACAATATGAATCATCAGTGACCATAATTAAATGATTAACTGGTTTCTGATCCAAGCCCTTTGGGCACGTGGACAAACCTTCCAGAATCTTAAGAAATATCCACATCCCTGTCTATGAAATCTGAACACAGAATCCTTTCAGATTTATCTACAGCCCAGTAAGTAATCAGACTTCAAGCAGTTCATGCCTATAATTAGGCATGCAGCAGTAGCAGCGACAAATTTTACTGACCAGTAACAGCTAACATTCTCGAAGCCTGTGCTGTAATGGTCACAACTCTGTGACCCTTTAGCTGACTCCAGCTAAGTGCCTGACATTATTCTAAGAATATTATATATATATCACTTAATCCTCGCAAAGTGCTATTATAACCATCTCCATTTTATAAAGAAATTTAGGCAACAAACAGGTTAATTACCTCGCTGAAAGTCACATCTGTTCATGATAAAAACAGGAGTTGAATCAGGACATTCTCTTTCAAGAGCCCAAGACTTTAACCTCTATATATGCTGTGAATCCCTGGAACACATGTCCATCTTCAGTCTCATCCTTCAATCTATGTCACAGGCTCAAATTTTTGTTGTAACTGAGAAGGAAGGTGTCTGCTCTACTACACAAAGCTTTGTAAGGTTTTCACTGCCTATTAATACAAGCCTGGTCTCTAAACTTCAGATTATGTGAATTAGTTGCCTTGTACATTAATTAATTCTACATGCTTTTAAGATACTAAATGTCCTTCTTAATCGTAAGCATGCTTATAAAATCCATTCTTTCGATAATGCAAAAATGAAAAATCAGTATCTACACTAAGATATTTTAAAATTATAATAACTTAATACTTACTCAAAGTAATTGAAGGTATCTTCACATTCTCATAGAAAAACTCAGGATTATACATTTCATCCTGAAAAAAAAAATCTTAGTGTTCTTAAGTATCAGATAATTGACTATTTTAAGACTTGACATAAACAATAGATTAGTATCACTTAATTATTTCTCATAATAATTTGTGAAATTAGGCAAGTACCATCCTACCCTTCAAGTAAGGGCTATTATTTCATGTTGGTGAGCCTCACAATATAACTTCCAAAAATTGTGAATTAAGGCATGAAATGCATGACATATACATATATATTTTACTATAAAATAATAAATATATGGTACCTCTTCTTCTTTGGTATAGCCCATTTTCCTCAATCTACAAGATGCCATGTGCTTTGCTAAAGACGATTTAGGCATGTGATGATTGGAATCGTAAGGACATAACACAACTTCATCCTATAAAAATCAAACAGAAACAAAGAAAATCGGTACATAATATTAAAATAAATAATTATTACCATTAAATGTTTACCATTTAATTATGTACCAGTACTGTCTAGTGCATCCTCTTTTACAGGCCTCTCTCAACCCCCATGTGGGTGTGTATTAAAGAAAAACAAAACTCCTTCAACCCCTAACTCTCTAATGCCCCTGTCCTCTGTCCACTCCTTCAAAGCCTAACTCTTTGAAATGTGTATTTACACTCACTGTCTAAACAACCTCATCTATAACCATTCCTCACTCACTGCCACCATCACCCCACTGAAACCAGTCAATAGGTCACTAACAACCTTGCTACTAAAGCCAAAGAACATGTCACTGTCTTGTCATATCTGAACTCTTGGAAGGTCGCACTCCAATTGTTCATTTGTCATTCAGACACACCCCTCATGTTCTTTCTACCTCTCTGGCTTCTTCTATTTGGTCTCCTCTAAATATCTGTCTACCTTGCTCTATTTGTCCCCCTTTAGATGTTGGTTTTCATAAATTAATATAACCACTGACCTTTTGCTATTTAGTATCTGCTTACTGAAAGAAAGATCTCAAGGCTGCAACTCTCACTATACAGTGAGGACTCCCAAAATTTATATCTTTAAACCTTGTTTCTGTCCAGTACCATATACTAAAGACACTAAAAGTTCAACACAAACAAAAATAAATTCATTCTACTCATCGTCTCCTAACCCTCAAACCTACTTCTCTTGTACTTTCCATTTCAGTGAAAGGTCCCACTTGCTCAAGCAAGAAACCACGTCTTCTCCCTCATCACCCATATCCAATCAATCACCTAGCCCTGCCAATTTAACTCCTGAATATTTCTGAAAATCCCTCAACATCCTCCATCCCCACTGCCACTTCCCCAAATCAGGGATCATCAACTCTCTGCTGGAATACAACAGCCATCTCCTGACTACGCTCGCTTTCTCTCTCTGTTTCCAGTCTTGCTGCCCTCCCCTTCATTTTCCATCCTGTAGCTGGTCTGAATTCCAGCTCTGCCACTTACTGGCTGCATGAATTTGGGTGAGGTACTTAATCTCTCTTTGTCTCATTTTCCTTATCTATTATATAAAATGAAAATAATAGCAGGACCTCTCTCAAAAAGTGATTGTGAAGATTTAAAAAAGTATACCAAAGTTTATACACATAAAGGAATTCAAATAGGGCCTGGTACATAGCAAGCATTCAATAAATGTATGTTATTATTTTACTAAAAGGTAAATATGATTATGATATGCCCCAGCTTAAAATACTTCCATGCCTCCCCACTGCCTTCATTTAAAAAAAAAAAAAAATCTAGACTTTCTAATATGGCTAACAAGGACATTTAAGATCTGACCTCTACCCCCCAGCATCGTTCTGCGGTAACTCTACACCCTATGCTCTAGCTATCCTTAACTACTTGCTTCCTGATATGGTTACTCCCTGTCTCTGAACTTCTACACATGCTGTTGATGCTTCTTCTCACTCCCCAATCCCCTAGTTAATTCAGATCACTTTTATTTACCAGCTTAGAATTCACTTTGTCCAGGAAGCCTTTGTTGACCACCACTTTGTCCACCACAGCCTATAATAAACTGTACTATAGCAATTCCAACCCCACCCATCATAGACCCATGATAATATAACAGTTGAGTTCTCCGTATTCCCCCTCACCACCACCAGACAATAAGCTCTGTGAGGACCAGGAACTGTAACTGTTGTTCACTAAATTTTAGTACTAAAACACCGGTGGAAATCCTAATTGCCATTTACTAGCAGTGTATCCTTGGACAAATTATTACCTCTGTGTCCCTTTCCTTGTCTATGAAATGTGGTCAACAATACCTACCTCACAGGGTTATTCTGAGTATTAAATGAAGCAATGTATTTTAAGTGGCACAAACAAAGTGCTATTTAAATGTTAATACAAGGAATCCAATGTTACTCCAATGCTGAGTAAACAATGTATGGAAAGGTCTGGTAAGTCCCACTCAATGGAATTCCCAGCTTCAAATACCCCTCTAAATGAACAATAAAGATCCTTTAATTTCTTCTGTGCTTTTAATACAATAAATAATGAATGGTATATGCAGAAATCAAATATATTTTAAATGTCTCAGGAATCAGTAACTTAAACCCAGGAGAAATTATTACAGCGTGGTAAACCCAGAAGTAATATTAAAGATAATGAATTACCCCACATTGGAGCACTTCCCTTCCTCTCACTCCACCAAAAAACACCCCACAAAAAACAAAAATCACCATTGTTCACTCTAAATACACTTGCCTACATTTTAAAAAAAGCAATGCTAATGTCCACGGGAGTTGCCAGTTACCATTTCTTGGTGACATCCTTTAATAATCCTAGAATCGGGGCTGTCCCAGTAAGAAGTGTCCAATTTTAAGGCATAGAAAGGCGAACTGGCAAACTCCCAGCTCTCCTGACACCGAATCTGGTGCAACTGCGGAATCCATATGACAGATGACAATGCAAACCGCCAATCCCTCTGCAGCACTCTGAGACCCATTCACTTACTTTCTAAATAAATACCAAATCTGCCATTCCCTCCTCACTCAACACATCTTCCGGAATTTTGTTTGTTTGTGTTTTGAGACAGGGTCTTGCTCTATCGCCCACGCTGGAATGCAGCGGAGCGATCTCGGCTCACCGCAACCTCGACCTCCTGGGCTCAAGCGATCCTCCCACTCCAGCCTCCCAAACAGCTGGGGCCACAGGCTCACACCATCACACTCGGCTAACTTTTGTATTTTTGGTAGGAAGAGGTTTCCCCATATTGCCCAGGCTAGTCTCGAACTCCTGGGCTCAAGGGATCCTCCCGCCTTGGCCTCTCAAAGTGCTGGGATTACAGGTGTAAGCCACCGCGCCCGGCCCCCCGTTTTCTTTAAGCTCGAAGTTCCGCGGGAGGAGCGCCGCACCGGAGGTCGGCGTGGAGCCTTCGGGAGGCCCTCGCGCGCCCGAGCCCAGGACTCAGGGAGGTCAGGGTTGCTCCAGGGCCCGCGGCTCCCCTCGGGTCCCGGGCGCCCATCGCGGCTCTGCACACGGACGACGATTCCTCGCCCTTCCTCCGCGGCTGCCAGTGCGGATCTCCCTTCTTCCAGAGAAGACCGCGGGCCGATAGTCCCCGAAAGGGCCCCGCGGCCGCGCCCCTCACCTCCGCCGCCTCCTCTTCCCCGGGATCCAGACTATCCAGGTCCCAGCCCAGGGACGCCGTCACCTCCTCCAGCGTCCGGCAGCAGCTCTCCACGAACTCGCTCAGCTCCTCCTGCAGCCGCCGCCGCTCCTCCACAGGTGGAGGCTCGCCTTCCATGGCTGCAGCCCACCCGCCAAGAGGAAGCGGCCGAACTGCAGACGGCGCGCGCGGGCCTCTGGGAGCTGTGGGCGGGGCCACAGCCACCACGTGACTGGAACAGCCTGTAGGGAAGCGCCTCGGGAAGGGCGGGACTGTTATTTTGAGAGGCGTTTTCCAATCTCCTCTCAGCTTTTGGGTGCAGTTGCGCTGGCCTTTCTTGAAAGACGTTCACGCTCCTCGACTTTCTCAGAAAAAACGGTTTATAGCTACAGAAAAGTTTTAAAAATAGTACAGTGAGCTTTCGTTTAGCTGTCCTTCAGCTCGTTGTTAGCATTTTGCCACGTTTGATTTCTCTCCATCTGTTCTCTCCACATTCACAGCCCCACCCAATGATTTTTACTAAATTCTTTGAAAGTAAGTTGCAGATTCTTCACCCCCAAATATGTTAACATGCTTCTTCCAAGAATACGAACATT
Organism: Macaca mulatta; assembly: GCF_049350105.2. Taxonomy (NCBI): domain Eukaryota; kingdom Metazoa; phylum Chordata; class Mammalia; order Primates; family Cercopithecidae; genus Macaca; species Macaca mulatta. Next base: position 175,611,789 of record NC_133409.1, read on the forward strand.
TTCCTGTGTAACCGCAATACATGATCAAACCTAAGAAAATTAGTAATTCCATAAAATCATTTATTATACAGTTCATATTCAAATTTCCCCATTGTCCCCAAAATTATTTCCATAGCAGTTTTATTTTTTCAACCCATAAGCTGTTATTAGTTATTGTCTCTTTTAATCCAGATCAGCCTCCTTCACCCTCTTTTTAAAATTAAATCATTAAATGTTGTGATGAGCCTAGGCCAGTTGTCTTGTAGAATATCCCTCATTCTGGATTTGTCAGATTTTGTTTCCCTCATGATTAGATTCAGATCGAGCACTTTAGCAAGAATACTACCTAAGAGGTGTTGCCAACTCACAGGGACACACAACTCAATTATATTAGTAATGCTAACTTTGATCACTTGGTAAAGATGGTGGCTACATCTCTTCATTCTAATAGTACATTTTCCCCCATTTTCCCCTTAGGAACTGGTAAGCAATCTGTAGATTATACCTTGAGGCCATATGAATACCCTGTTCCCCAACTGCTTTATACAGTCCTTCACTGACTCTGTTGTTACAACAGGAGTTATAAATGATTCTGTAATAGTATCATGCCTTCTGTGTTTGTTAACTGGCTTTCTTTCCACACCTCCATTTTAGTGTTTTCATCACTATGGGAATCAAGGTGTTTTTAAAGTTATTGATTTAAAGGGTTTTTTTTAATTCAATATAATATACTCCTTTAACATCGTAATTCTTGTTGATGCTCAAATTGTCCCAAATGTGGCCAGTGGAAGCCACATTAAGCCATCTGTGTCTTTGACATATCCCTATTAGTCCTTGAATGCTTTCTTGCTTCGATAACACAAGCTTAACTTTGTATATTTCCTACCCAAGACCTGGAATTAGCCCTTGTAGTTTCCCCAAATGGTTTTAACTCCCAAAATCTAACCAATTTTATATTACTTTTTAAAATTTTTTCAAGTCCGAGTGTCAAACCTCGGTTTCCTTTTGCAGTTTGTTTACACCTGTGAAGGAACTGTGGAGGAATTTTTTGGTGAACAATTATTTCTAAAGGTAAACAGCACAGTTCTCACTTTAAAAAAATGGTCATAACACTGTAAATAGGCAGCACCATAAAATACAGAAGTGTCTAGAAGCTGGTAAGAGAGGGGAGTATGAAGTTAATGTATTCATACTCTGCCTATGGTATCCTTACCTTTTTTTTTTTTTTTTTTTTTTTGAGATGGAGTCTGGCTCTGTCACCCAGGATGGAATGCAGTGGCACACTCTCAGCTCACTGCAACCTCCACTTCCCAGGTTCAAGCAATTCTTCTGCCATAGCCTCATGAGTAGCTGGGACTACAGACACATGCCACCACGCCTGGCTAATTTTTGTATTTTTAGTAGAGACGGGGTTTCATCATATTGGCCAGGCTGGTCTTGAACTCCTGACCTTGTGATCCGCCCGCCTCGGCCTGCCAAAGTGCTGGGATTACAGACCTGAGCCACTGCGCCCAGCCCGGTATCCTTACTTTTTATTTGCATTTCCATAGTTAACCAGTTGGTCTGGAAAAATGTGAGACTATTTCTGATGTGACATGACTCCTGATAAAAAGTTCTAGTGTAGGCCGGGCGCGGTGGCTCAAGCCTGTAATCCCAGCACTTTGGGAGGCTGAGACGGGCGGATCACAAGGTCAGGAGATCCAGACCATCCTGGCTAACACAGTGAAACCCTGTCTCTACTAAAAACACAAAAAACTAGCCGGGCGAGGTGGCGGGCGCCTGTAGTCCCAGCTACTCGGGAGGCTGAGGCAGGAGAATGGCGTAAACCCGGGAGGCAGAGCTTGCAGTGAGCTGAGATCCGGCCACTGCACTCCAGCCCCAGCGGCAGAGCGAGACTCTGTCTCAACAAAAAAAAAAAAAAAAAAAAAAGTTCTAGTGTATATTTCCCTGTTTGTATACGTGAACCAAATTAAAACTTAGCCCACATCAAACATGTCCTGTCTTCAGGATACAGCCCCATGTCATCTCAGCGCTTCATGACAACTTTGGCAGAAGCCTGGAGGGAGTAGGAAAGATTTGTCAGTTGACTCTACTCTCTAGTTACTGTTTCAGCCCGAGGAACTGCTCTACACTGACGCTGCTGACCTGTTTTGATTATCACTTTCCTGGAGTGGTGTCCAGACTCCTGGCCTCTGTTATGGATTGGATTGGGTCCCTCAAAAATCCATATGTTTAAGTACTAACCCACAGTGTGACTATATAAGGAGATAGGGCCCTAAGAGGTAATTAAGATTAAATGAGGTCATAGAGGACGGGGTACTCTAACCAGATAAGACTGATAGCCACCCATGAGCCAAGTCTCACTAGAAACCAACCCTGCCTGCACCTTGATCATGTACTTTTAGCTTCCAGAACTGTGAGAAAATAAACTTCCGTTTAAGCCACTCAGTCTGTGGCATCTTGTTATGGTAGGGTGAGGTGACTAATACAGTCTCCCAGCTCTAGCATAAAGGATTTCCTTCATTTTTCTCAATACAACATTTACCACATTTTTCTTCTTCCTTTTGGGTTATGAGGGCTATTTTTGCACCATGTATTTCTAGCACAGACTCCATGGCTTCTGGCACAATGCATGGCACACGAACTCAGTATTTAATGCATAAAATTAGTTTCAACTCCTGCAAATGGGGAAAGGGAGTAAGAGGAAGAAGAGGTGAGATAAGGAAGAGTGCTGTGGAGGAAAAATGGCCCATGCAATGAGAATGGAGCTAACTTTCACTCTAAGTACCAAAAGCCCCCAATAATTTATATAATCTTAATGATCTTTTTTGTTCCATACAATTAGCATGTTTTCCTATCTGTACTATAAAATTTGTATTAATATATACTGCTGACATTTGAAAGTTGTCCCACTGATTGCTTTATCTGTTTCTGTCCCTACCCACATTGCAAATGCTTTGTCAAGGGGCTTGTAAATTCTACTCAGGCCAGGCGCGGTGCTCATGCCTGTAATCCCAGCACTCTGGGAGGCTGAGGTGGGCGAATTACGAGGTCAGGAGATCAAGATCATCCTGGCTAACAGGGTGAGACCCTGTCTCTACTAAAAATATAAAAAATTAGCCAGGCATGGTAGTGGGTGCCTGTAGTCCCAGCTACTCGGGAGACTGAGGCAGAATGGCGTGAACCCGGGAGGCAGAGCTTGAGTGAGCTGAGATAGCGCCACTGCACTGCAGCCTGGGTGACAGAGCAAGACTCTGTCTCAAAAAAAAGTAAATTCTACTCAATCTTCATAGTAACTAAGCCAATACTAGACATGGTAGTGTTCGGTGAAGTCATGTTAATCTAATGACAAATGTGTGAATTTCAGTAGTTTCTCTTTGATCCAAAGGAACAGGCTTATATTTTCTTGTCTTTCAACAGAGAGCCAAGAACTCTTCAGAAATCATTTTCATGGGTTCCAGGACAAGTCTTTCCTCTTATGGGACAAACTGAAACACTATCTATTTTGAGGATACTCAAAAAGCATCTTAGCAACTTCATGTTTTTTCAATGCTATGATGGTGACTTTTGCCAATGCTACTTGGTACTCAATGTCCAGAATAAACTAGAACACGGTATTGACCTCCAGGCTGGCCTCTTTACATAGGCCTTCTTTCCAAGGACTCCATTGGGTACATGACAGGCATCTGAGAAGTACTGAAAGGACTAACTTCAAAAGACCATCTTCTAATAAAAATTCAGAACCAAATAGTTTTTTTAATGGTATTTCTTCACAGGTATTTAATAAATGTTTTTAGACCTATGATAAAAATATGCTCCTAAATGTTTACATATGCTTATAAACATATTAAATTAAAACACAAAAACTTCAAAAGTCTAAAAGTTTATTGCCAGAATAGCAAACTTCATAAAGACACCTTTTTAAAGTACATCGAAAATGACAAGCAAAATAAACAGAAAACTTTGACCAAAGAAAAGCAAAGATTGCTGCTGTCATGCACATATAGTCAAATTAACACCAAACCAAATAAGTACGTCAAAGACTATATCGGTTATACAATCCACACTCTAAAACTAAGGAGACTTATTCCAAAATGCTTGGTTTTGGGTTGGGGGTTTGAGAGGGGAGCTGGTACTGGGAGGGTAATTTTCTCCTAATACAGAATATGGAAATATTTAGATGAGAAGCAGAATGACTAAAATATCAGTGATCCATTTAATTTTTTTCTCCAAGCATAGAAAACTGTATTATAGGCTTCCAAAATTAAAGAATTGATCAAAAATCCAAACACAGAAGAGAAGAAACAAATCCTAAGTTCAATTTGTGTTACAACTGATTGGCACTTCAGACGCACTGCATCCAAGTGTACTACTTATTTAAGATGAGCTAAGAAGAGAAAAGCCAGAACAGCCTTTACTATTTGATTTCAATCATGGCTATATTTTCTGTAAGCATAGAACGTCCTATCACTCTACTGCAATAACTGGGATTTTCTTTTTTATTATTTAATAAATTGACAATTCATATAAATGAAGCCAAGGTATAGCAACCACTCCCAACTGACTACTAGTGCCCAATAGAACTACTGCTAAATGAGTAGGAGTAAGAGTAGGAAGAATTCCCTGTGGCGTCAAAGCTTCCTCTCCGGGACCCACTGCGGGACCCGGAGCGAGATCCGGAGCGGGATCCAGAGCGGGAGCCGGAGCGGGAGCCCGGAGCCGAAGACATGTTGTAAGGGCTGGGTAAGCCCTTGGACGACACGGAGGCGGCTTCCAGAAGGCGCAGCCCAGTGATATCTTCTACCATGGAGCGATTTATGGCATCCTTATAGGATATTTTTAATTTGGTTTTGGGGCATGTCAGGATTTTGGCATAGCTGCTGGTGTCTTGCAGCCTCTGTGCGGCGCGGCCATCAATGAAACCCTTCCGGATGGCTTCTTCTGTGCTTATCCTCCCATGCACTTCCGGGTCAACAAGACCTCCCGTGAGGTACTGGAACTCCAGGAAGCGCTGGCCAGCCTCGTACGGGAGCCATTTTTCTTTCACTGCCTCTGCCGCCGACATCTTCTTCTTTCCCTTTACACCCTCGAAGCCTATGAAGGCTTTCTGAGCAGGCTTCAGCCTGGTGGCCATGTCTTGGTCAATCACACCCTGGGAGACTGCATCCTGAAGTGACAGCTTCTGGCCCGTGGTTGGATGGATGATGCCGCCTGTGCAGGCCTGAGCCTCCAGAAGCCTCTGACCGGTGATGCTGTCGACGATGCCCCGCTCTATACCTTCTGTAATGGAGATTTTCTCCAGGTTTTCTGTGTCAAAGATGGCTGCAATGGGGCTCGATTCTTCCAGGGTGTCGGAAAAAGAGCTGCTCCTTATGGTTAAATTCCTGACGCTGGATATGGTGGAAATCTTACTTACTGAATCATGGCGGGTGCTGCTAAAAACATCATCGCTGACACCACTGCCCATGCTGCTGCTGGTGCCAACACCATTTTTCAAGGAGATCATGTCAGCAAATTGAGTGAGGCTGAGGCTGCCGGATCGGTACTGATCAAAGAACTTCCTGTCAACAAGGCCCTTGTCAATAGCATCTTGAATATCATACTGACTGCCTGTCTTTCTGTCTACCAGGACCACCCTGGTGGAGCCATCTGATCCCGTGATGGTTATTTCTTCCCATTCACATTCCTGCTCACACAGTTCTTTGAAGGTTTCATAATCAATTAGGCCCTTCTTGTAGGCCTCCTGAACAGACATTTCTTTATTGGTTTCTGGGTCAACTATGACCACTCTACGCTTCCTGAGGGTATTCTTTTGTGATGTCTGCACCTGTTTCTTCTTTTCTTTCAGAGGCAGAAGACAGAGCCCTGTATCCTCATCCTTAATGCATCTTTCTTTTAGTTGCAGATAGGTAAGATTTTCTTCAGTGTTGGGGTCAAAAAATCCTTTGGTATCATCACTTGGATCTGAGAGAATCTCACTGAGTTCCTCATTGAAATAGCCCCTCTTATATGCTATGTCAACTGGTAAACGATGGCTCTCCTTTGGGTCAATGATACCCCCGGTTGCAATCTGTGCTTCTAATAAGCGAATACCATGGCCCTTTTCGATGAGTTCCTTATTCATGGCTTGGAACAAAGAGATGATGTTTCCTGTTTCAGGATCATTATACCCAGTGACAGCTCGTTCCGCAGACAGGAGCTTCTCTTTGAACTCAATGCCCACCAGACCTCTCTTGTAGGCTTCCTCCACTGGTAACCTCAAGTTGCTAACAGGATCCACTATAAAGCCAGTAGCTGCTTGGGCTTCCAGTAACTCCAGAGCAGTACCGGGTCGGACTAAGCCAATTTTCATGGCCTCATAAATGCCAAGCTTCTGTTTTGTGGTCTCATTGTATATGCCTGCTATGCAGCTTGAACCCTGGAGGAAGTCCTTAATTCTCTCACCAACCTCGTCATAAGAAATCTGACCAGACTCCAGTTCATTGACAGTGGACGGTCTCAATATACCAGAATCTACTAGCTCAGTGACGGTCACAGGTTGTCTGATTCCTTGGAAGGACATGCTTCTCTTCTGTACTGAAAGCAAGAGCAGACCAGTATGTGGTTCGATTCTACACCGTTCCTTCAGCTGCACATAACTGACCTTCTTTTTGGTGATTGGATCCACAAAGTTTTTCTGACTATCTCGGGGATCATTCAGGGATCGATACAAATCTCTATCAATCAGCCCCCGGGCCAAGGCGACATCTTTTGGCAAAAAGACACTGTTCACAGGGTCTACTACACCCCCTGAAGCAATCTGGGCTTCCAGCAGGCGCATTCCAGTTTCTCTATCAATCAAATTTTTCTTGATGGCTTCCGAAACAGATACTGTCTTGCCTGAAAATGGATCGTCAAAACCAGTGATAGCTTTCTCTGCTGTATATATCTGCTGGCGGTCATCGAAGTCAATGAGGTCCCGAGCTATGGCACTGTCGACAGTCAGCTTCTCATTCCGATGGGGATCAATTATACCACCTGTAGCTGCCTGGGCCTCCAGAAGCATGACTGTGGATTCTGGGCTGATTAATTTCTTTCTCTTGGCCTCTACCAAAGAGTACTTTTCCTTAGGAGAAGCAGATGCTCCAGCGATAGATCCTGCACCCCGAAGGAATGGCTGGATTTCAGAAGCAACTTCTTCCACTGACTTCTTCCCCTTCAGTAGTTTGTCCAAGGTTGTTTTGTCGATGAGCTGACACTCATAGAGCTGCATTGCTGTCACCTTCTTCCTCAGCCCATCAAACACCAGCTTGGAGGTGTCAACGGTCCACTCACACTCAGTCTGGGTCTCCCGATGGGACCCATATGGGCGCTGTCTGAGTTTATCGATCTCCCTCTGATATCGGGAGCGTTCTGTTTCTAACTGTGACTGTGTCTCCCTGGTAGAATCCTCCAGCTTACGCCTGCACCTCTCTTCAATTCTCTTGATCTCTGCTTGGAGTCTTTCGATCTCACTCCTAAGACTGTTCTTCTCTCTCTCACTCTTTTCTCTTTCTGATTCTATCTTCCTAATAGCCTCCTCCTTGCGGGAATATTGAGTCTTCCACTGATTCAGGTCATTCTGAATTTGCTGTTTCTCACACTCCAGGCGCTGTTTCACCCTGGTTTCTGCCTCTAGAGTTGCTTTTGCACGATTCAGCTCATCCTCCAGCCTCTGCAGCCTTGCCTTGTCTTGCTCCAGGACTTTGATTTTCACCAGAAGGCTCTCTCTTTCCTGCACCACCTGAGTGCACTGATTCTTTGATTCCTGAATCCTATTAGATGCCTAGAATTGAAAAAGAAATGGGAAAAAAATAATGTTTCGAATCATATCATATTACTATCACAACTTCTATTCTTGTATCTATCTTAAAAAAAAAAAAAAAAGCCTTGCTTATTTTTTCTTTCTACATTTTCCCTGGGTACACTGTAAGCTTGCTATTTTACAAATTTGTGGGAAAAATTCTGCAGATATATGTTGCCACTTTGATAAATGGCCTCATAGTTACTATTTTTTTCTATAGAAGGAACTATAAGTTGTAGACCTGTCTTACTCTTAACAATAATTATGCTTGAAAAATGTGGGGAGTTTTGTTCCAGGTTATCATACCGCTATACCTACATCTCACCTGTTACAGCTAGACGAACATACTTAATGAAGCAATACAAATATATGAAGGTATCTATTATAGATAAATATATAAATATATATTATATAATTTTATAATGTTATATATAATATATAATACATACATATATACACACACGCATACACACACCAACCCAGCCATACACAATATTTGTCTGTAGAAGTTAAATGTATTAGAAGTTAAAGAAGTTATTTTTAAATTAAGGGTTAGGAGAAGAAAAGCCAAACAAAAGGAAACACACTAAGGCCATGATCAAAAGCGAACACCAAATAATCCATGCAAAAAAATCATCTAAGCAGGCAAAAGAAAAAGTGTTTTAAAAATTGCATAGGGAAACACTTTAGTATGACTTCTATTTAAGAAAATTTTCATTACAAATGTGTGCCATAGCTCACTAAATAAGAGCTAACTTCTAAGAAGCAGAATGGAACATTTGGAGGAAGTTATACATGTATTAGTGTTCTTAAAAGCAGGGCCAAACACAGGCTACCCAGAGATCAGCATTTGATGCAATGAAAGAACAGCAGGGCACACAGCATTGAAATTATTTTAAAGCAGTTATCTGGATTATGACAGGAAGTAGTAGAGAAATGAAAAGAAAAATTAGATTTTCTATAAGCATCTATTTAAGCAGCAAGAGCACAGTTCAGATTAGATAATAATGTGATGAATAATTGGAGAAACAGTGAAGCTGTGATCAAATATTTGTGAATACCTCTAAAGCCTGCTTTTGGAATTTCTCAATTTCCTGTCTCAAATTTTCCCTCTCTCTCTGTAAATCATTAATCAGCCCCTGCAGTTCCAGGGTCCGGTTGTTGCTGATCTGCAGCTGGTTCCTTAGTTCCGAGATGGTTGCATTTTTATCACTGTCCGCTTCGCTTCGTCCCCTCCTCAGGTCATCGTACTCCAGCCTCAGGTTCCGCAGTTCTTCTTCCAACATCAAGTGCTCCTTGGTCAGGTTCTCTGTGAGAGACTGCAGCCTCTCAATTTCTATTTTGCTTTCATTTAAGCTTCTGCTTTTATCTTCTATCGCCTTCTGGAAATGCTCATTCCTCAAGTGAGCTTGTTTGACACTGTCCTGTTCCTGGAGTAACTGCCGCCTCAGGGCCTCGACCTCACAGGAGAGCCTCCTCAGCTCTTCCTGGGTCCTCTGCTTTTCCCTCAGGTGGCCATCCAGCACGTCCCTCTGCTGCCGGAGGTCATCCTCGCTCCTCTTCTTAACAATGGACGCCTGCTCCAGCTGCTGGGTCAGGTTGGTGATTTTGATGGCTTGCTCCTTCAGCGACCTCCTCATGCCTTCCAGCTCTTCCTCCAGCTTCTTCCTCTTGCAGGAGTCTTCTGACGCCGTCCTCTTCAGCCGATTCAGCTCCTCTTCCACCTTCTGCTTCTGCAACTGCAGGTCTTTCACAGAGCTCTGGAACCGCGTGATGTCCTGGTCCTTCACAGTCCTCTCCTGGGAAACCCTTTCATAGTCGATTCTCAGGCGTGTCAGTTCTTGCTCCTGAACCTTCAGTTTGTTTATTGACTCTGTTGCACTACTGTTTGCTTTCTGCAGGTCATACTGGACCCTTTGTAATCTCGCGTTTTCATCTTCCAGGCATTTCCGCTCATTTGTTTCTTTGTCGATCAGTTGTTTTAACCTTTCTATCTCCTTGTTTTTATCCTGGATGGTTTTGGCAGCATCATCAAGAGATTGCTTATATCTTACGCTCTCCTCTGTTCGCATCTGAGTGACTTGTCTCAGCTCAACCTCCAGCTGCTGTTTCCTCTGAGACGCCTCAGAGCCAGTGGCCTTTTGCTGTTGGACATCTTCTTCCACCCTCCTGAGATTCTCTGTGGTCTGGGTTAGAGTGTTCTTCAGCCTCTTTATTTCTTCAGATAAGCTCCTGTTTTCGCGGGTGAGATTGTCTATCTGAGCCCGGTAGCCACTGGTGTCCTCTTCCTTCTGCATGGTGAGCTGGTGGATGGTGGTCTTGGTGATGTTGATCTCGGTCTCGAACTGATTTTTTAAGCTAATGATCTCCTCATCGTAATTGTTTCTTACCTTACTCAGTTCATTTTCATATTCCCAGCGGCGCTTGGCCTCCTCCTGAAACTCAGCTTTGAGTCTCTCGATCTCCTTATTTTTGTCCTGAATGGTCTTGGCAGCCTCCTCCAGGGACTGCTTGTGCCGGGCATTGTCCTCAGAGCGCTGCTGCATGACCTGCTTCAGCTCTATCTCCAGATGCTGCTTCTTCTGCATTATCTCAGAGCCACAGGCCTTTTGCTGAAGGGCATTTTCTTCAGCTCGCCTTCGCTGCTCAGTGGCCTGCAAGATGCTGTCATTGAGCCTGACAATTTCATCCTTCAGATCTCGATTTTCCCTTGAGAGTCTATCAAGCTGGTTTCTAAGATTTTTGGAATCATCCTCTTTTTGCATGGATATCTCCTTGATGGTGGTCTTCGTAATGTTAATCTCTGTTTCATACTTGTTCCTTAAATTACTCATCTCCTCATTATAGTGGTTTCTTACCTTTGCCAGCTCATTTTCATATTCTCTCTTCCGGGCGCCTTCGTCCTGCAGAAGAACCCTCAGCCTTTCGATCTCGTACTCCTTCTCCTTGATGGCTTTCTCAGACTCTAACTTCTGCCAACCAAGGTTCTCCTTTTCACATTGCCTTGCTTTCTGCAGTTGGTCATAGTCATTCTTCTGTTGGTCAAATCTGTCTTCCACAGATTTTCTTCTTCTCTTTTCATCTTCAATCTCATAAGTCAGTCGGGTGATCTTCTCATTGAGTTCTTTTATTTGGCCGTAGCACTTGTCTAGATTTTGCTTAGCCGACTTCCCGTCCAGCTCGGCCTGTCTCTTCAGCTCCTCCAGGCTCGCAAGCTTCGTTTTGAACTGGGAACACTCTGCCTGGTATTTCTGCAGGTTCTGGTCCAGGAATTTGTTCTTATTACAGTTTTCCGAGTTGGCATCTCGGGCCAGTCTGAGCTCTTCTTCCAAAACTTCGATCTTGGTATTTTTCAGCTGTGGAAGTGAAATCAGAAATTATGTCAAAAGAAAAACACCTCACATTCCAAGAAAGAAGCAGTACTTTTCCCCTCCCAGACCAATGTGCATTCTCATTTCTCTTTACACACGTGGACACACATGTAAAGAGTGACTAGGCAAAAATTCAAGAAATCTGGATTCTCATCATAATTCTTCCACCAGCTGCTCATATGATCTTAGCAAATGATATATTACCTTTGAGTCTGAGCTACCTCATCTGTAAAATGAGGTAATTTCTTTCAAGATCAAAAGCTTATGATTTCATAAATTATGTTCCCTTTATTTCCAGTTTACACTAAAGTAAGTTTACATATAAACTCAATTTAAGTATCATAAATGAGGAATAAAGAGATCACTCAATATAAAAAATTCAAATATACCTAGTCCAAGATGTTATCCTTAATACAAAGAAATAAAGCAAATTCCTTGACCAAACATTAAATAAAATGACTTGTTTAGCAAAGTTGTTGCAATATTATGAATATTACTTAAGTTCATTTAAAGCAGTGTATTGGAGCATGGAAATAACCCCAGACTTACAAACAAGCAGTATTATATTAAACCTTTAGAGGAAATACAGTTTTACCAGGATGTGTCCAAATCCACGTTATAATGTGGAAGTAATAATAAGGTTCTATTCTATTTTCTTTGTTGATGCTCCAAGGAAAGATAGTAGTAAATTACCTTCAGATCTTCCAGACTCTTCAGCATCTCACTTAAGAACCTGTAATAGTCTCCAGATCTTGTAAGTAGTTCAATGTACCGAGCATGAACATCTGCAGCCTTGGAGAAAAGGAAGGAAAGAAAGAAAAAGATATTGCATTAAAAAAAAAAAAGTCCTGTGTAATTTGACCAATTTTGTTTTCTAAAATAGTGAGATTATGAAGAGTGAATTCTCTTTTTTAGTGTGTTCATTCCAAAATCAGCAAAAGAAAGTACAGCAAAACAAAGGGCCAAAAATGCATCCCATTCTCATCTCTCCAGGCTGTTTCCCCTAAACCATCTGACAGGCGATAGTCTCTGACATGTTTGAGAAGAGGCTGTCTTTTAGAAATTTCTATATTTTCCACTTTTTAGAAGTCTCTCTCATCAAACCCACAAATTTAAGCCCAGTTTCTACAAAGACTCTAAATAACTGATCATTTCTGAAAATGTGTCATACATCAATGACTCACACCGGAGGGCGCATAACCTGCTATTAAACCTCTTAAAGTGGATACCCTATAACGGGATGAAATCAGCGATGGTAAGGAAGACAGGCAGGAGACCGGGAAAAGGGAAGAAGAAGGAGGGGCAGGTTTTAAGAGATACGCGATGACATATATACCTCTTGCAGAATCACCCCAGAAGGGGACTGTATCATGGTCCTCTTGATAGGTATGTTCAGCAGAGTTTCCAGTCCGGAGGTATATGAGGCCAGCTGCAGCTCATAATCCTGCAGCATAATGAAGTTTAAGAAAAGTGTTCTTCATGGACTTAAAAAGCATCACTAACAGCTACAGTTCCACAGTTTCAAATCATTGGACTGCATGTCTAACTGCCAACCCCAAAGACAATGCACCACTAGTGGCCAAGCAGCTAATACTACATTACAAAACCGGCCGGGAGTGGTGGCTCACACCTGTAATCCCAGCACTTTGGGAGACCGAGGCAGGCAGATCCCCTGAGATCGGGAGTTCAAGACCAGCCTGACCAACACGGAGAAACCCTGTCTCTACTAAAAATACAAAATTAGCTGGGCATGGTGGTGCGTGCCTGTAATCCCAATTACTCAGGAAGCTGAGGCAGGAGAATCACTTGAACCCAGGAGGCAGAAGTTGCAGTCAGTTGAGATCACACCACTGCACTCCAGCCTGGGCAATAAGAGCGAAACTCCATCAAAACAAACAAACAAACAAAAAACCATTACTAAACCAAGCAGTAGATCTTTGTATGCTAAATGAAGAATGCAGCACCTACCACCAGTCGAAGAATAGAAACCAGCCATTCAAATGGATACTACCAATGTAGAATGAATTGAAGCTAACAGATTTTTAATTTTTATGGTTTGTTCAGAAAAGAATATATACAGACCATAATTACTATCCTCAAGAAGTGTATACTCTTCACAACAAATCAGCAAGTTATGCAGTTAATAATAATCTTGGTGAAACACCAACATTCTTTATGAAACCAACATACCTTAATTGAATTTGCACAAAGTTCAGCAATTTTTTGTACTTCCTCTGATTTGTCTCGTTTGCCAGATATTTCATTGTGCAAGTTCTATACAAAAAGTAAAATATTTACCAGTGTTAATGCATACAAGTATTTTTAAATAAATGTGATTTCACTCTTTTACCACTGTTATGTGTACCTTTTTTTTCAGCTTATTACTACATATACTTGTCTCATATTCTTATAGTTAGAGCTTAGGAGATGAGCATTTTTTCCATTCCAAAAAGAGAAGCAAGCTCTTTAACTTACTATCTGTAAGAGTTTATTTTCTGTTCAGCCTGTTTTCTGGGCCTATCCCCTCAATTTATAAAGATAATTTATGATAACATGAAGAGAACAATATTACATTATTTCTATGTTCATAATTGCATTTCCTTATAGACATCTCAGTTGCTTTTCCTCTGGGCATTCTTTAAGCCTTCACAAAACGGATTAATAATATTAAATATTCATCATTTCAAACCTAGGCTCTGATGCAAAAGCCACAGGAGAAGACGAATTACACCCAATTAATCTCAAAACAGCTATGGAACAAAAAGTTGGCTTATACCTTCTGCTCATTCAAAAACCGCATGACTGTGTTGGAATCTCCAAATTTCATGGATTCTAAGGAATCCTGACGGCGTTTAGCATCATAGAGCCACTTGCAGAAGGCCTGATAGTTATCACGATAATTCCTCAATTGCTTGATTTGTTTCTCCAAGTCCCATAATCTGGGGGGAAATAGATACAATAAAATGATTATCTTATTAGTTCCTAAAATATGTAACAGAGAGTCACCCAGAAATTCACTTGGTATAGACCCAAGAAAACTGATCATATTCCCACACAAAAACTTATACATGAATGTTCATAGCAGCACTTTTTATCCCAGCCAAAAACTGGAAAAAACTCAGGTATCAACTGATGAAAGGATCCACAAAATGTGGTACTGCCAAACAATGGAGTATTATTCAATCGTAAAAACACATGAAAAAAATAGAAAATGACGTACTGAAACATGCTACAACACAGATGAACTTTGAAAGCATGATACTAAGTGAAAGAAGCCAGTCACAATGGACTACATATTGTATGATTCCAGTTATATAACATTTCCAGAATAGGCAAATTCATACTCCAGAGATTTTTTTAAACTCTTATTTGCAGAAAGGCCTTTTTTTTTGGTCTAAGATTTCATTTTCATAAACTTTTGAAGAATGCTAACTCAAAGCAGCTACTCCTTCCAAGAGTCATAACAAGAGTTTATAGGGCACAAAAGAGCTGGCTAAAGGGCTTCTGCTGTTTCTCTAAGACCCTGGATGGCACCTGGCCTGTACAGGGTTGGCTATTGCGATGCATTCTCCTTCCATTTCTAACAAAGCTGCATACAGGCAGTCCATGAAAACAGCATCTGTTATGCCTAACTTACACAAAAAACAAAACCTGTTTTCTACAATGGCTCCCCTCAAGTGACATTATCTTGTGAACAACCAAAAGAGGAGAAGATGGGGAAGGACGGGAAGGAGGCTGGCACACCTGAAGTCGATCTGTTTATCTATCCTTTGCCAGCGGTCTGTCAGCTGTGTTACTTTTTCACTGAACTTGCCCAGGTCCAGGTCATAAAGCGGATACTGCTGTGAAGTCTGAGAGTGGATCTGCTGGGCTTTCTGTAGTTCTGTCTTCATGGTGGCCAACAACGACTTCTTCAAGTTCAAGTCATTTTTTATTTTCTGCAAGATGAAAAAAAAAAGATTGCAAATTAATCCCTTCTCCCATTGTATGCTACACCACCAGTCACCAAATCGGGGGGAAAAGTTTGCAAAACACTTTAGAATATTCATAATTTAAAGTGTTAACAGTCAATCCAGGAAAATATATTTACTGAATTGCATTTCCCAGTATTTGTTCCAATAATCTAGTTCCTTGTGCTATCCTGTTACAATTATAATGTATATGAAGTTTCTAAGAAGTCCCACAGAAAAGAAACCAGTTTAACTCAGCATTCCCCAAAATAATCCCATCACGACTTACTTTCTCATATAGTTCCTGCTAACACAGTCTGGAAAACAGAGTTATACAGATGACAACTGATGTCAACCTGTGTGGCCACAGGAACCCAATAATCCTCAAAACTCATGAAAACCTAGTGAAGCTTTATAATTGGGAGCTCAGTTCTGAATTAGTTCCTGTAAATTGGGCCACGGTTATAAGCTTTCAAGTTACCTTCAGTCCACAGCGGTAAGCTTCCACTTTATCCAGGTCCAGACAGACAGTTTCCTCCTCAGTGAGCCTGGCTTCATAAACCTTTAACATGTCTTCTGTTTGGAGAATAGCCTGGAGCAGTGCCCTTACTGTGCATAAGCTGGAAAGGACAAAAGAAGCAGATAAAGTTGCCAGTGACAGAATTAGTCTGTGAAGATTTGGCTCTCACAGCTAGTAATGAAAGAGAACAATGTCAAAGCAGATAAAAATTTATTTTGTCTTTTTTTTGTATCTATTGTGATTCAGACCAACGTTTTGTATTCACTGAAGAATTCTCAAGTTCTCCTTAGAGCATAACTTAGTTCTAAGATAACATTATAGTTCAGAATAGTGGAATTAACATGTGAGGCTAGCGGAATTAACATGCTCTCCAAACCACCGAAGGATGTAAGTAAATCTCTAG
The DNA here is from genome assembly GCF_049350105.2 of Macaca mulatta. Taxonomy (NCBI): domain Eukaryota; kingdom Metazoa; phylum Chordata; class Mammalia; order Primates; family Cercopithecidae; genus Macaca; species Macaca mulatta. The sequence continues at coordinate 175,627,834 of NC_133409.1, forward strand.
TAACAGAGAAACTGTAAGGCAAGCATCTAAAGCAAATGAAGTCTGACAAAAAGAAAGCTTGAGAAAAGGAAAATATGAGATTAGTAATAGCTGAGTTTACCTATTTAAGTAGCCATCTGTAACACCATTGATATTTTCCAGTTTCTGAAATAGTCCAAATACTTCATTCTGTAAATAGCAGTACTTTTCAGAACCTCTGAAGTTGGCAAGCATATCTTTAAGCTGGTTGAGAACCTCAGCAATTGCTTGTGAATCATTCTGCACACTCTGTCAAAAATGAAGGAAAGCTCTTTTGATTTAGCTGTCTGATTCTTTTTATTACTGTATATATTTAAGGTGTACAATATGCTGTTTTAATACACATAGACACCGTGAAATGATTACATCAGGTAAGTAAGTTAACATATCAGTCACTTTCCATGGTTATCTTTTTTTGTATGTGTGGTAAGAGCACCTAATATCTACTCTCTTAGAAAAATTTCAATATACAACACACTACAAGATTACTACCTGTAGTCTTCCTGCTGAATTTAGATCTCTAGATTTATTTATTCCACACAAATGCAAGTTTGTATCCTTTACATCTGCCCATTTCCTCCTCCCTCCCCACCCCTGGTAACCACCATCCTACTCTCTGTTTCTATGCATTCAACTTTTTTCTTAGAATTTACACATAAGTTAAATCATGCAGTATTTGTGTCTGGTGTATTTCACTTAGCATACATAATGTCCTCCACGTTCATCCATGCTTTTGAAAATGGCAGGATCTCTATTTTGTTTGTTTGTTTGTTTGTTTGTTTGTTTTGAGACAGGGTCTCGCTCTGTCTCCCAGGCTGGAATGCAATGGTGCGATCTTGGCTCACTGCAACCTCTGCCTCCTGGGTTCAAGCAATTCTCCTGCCTCAGCCTCCTGAGTAGCTGTGATTACAGGTGCACGCCACCACACCCGGCTAATTTTTGTACGTTTTAGTAGAGATGGGGTTTCACCATGTTAGTCATGCTGGTCTTGAACTTCTGACCTCGTGATCCACCCACCTGGGCCTCCCAAAGTGCTGGGATTACAGGTGTGAGCCACCACACCTGGCCCCAGGATCTCTTTCTTTTTTAAAGGTAAATAGTACTCCACTGTGTGTGTAGAGTCATGTGTCCAATAATGATGTTTTGGTCAATGATGAACTGCATATACAATGGTGGTCCCATAAGATACACACACACACATATATACATACACACATATATACATACACACATACATATAAACACATACACGCACACACACACATTTTTTTAAAACAGAAGGGTCTTGCTCTGTTGCCCAGACTGGAGTATAGTGGTACAATCACAGCTCCCTACAGCCTCTAACTCCTGAGCTCAAGCAAGTAGCTGGGATTATAGGCATGTGCCACTGCATCCAGCCCCCATAAGATTACAATACTATATTTTTATTGTATCTTTTTGACATTTAGATATATTTAGATACACAAATACTTACCATTGTGTCACAATTGCCTACAGTATTTAGTACAGTAACATGCCCTACAGGTTTGTAGCATAGGTGTATAGTGGGCTATACCTTCTAGGTTTGTGTAAGTATGCTCTACGATGCCTGCATGACCAAATCGCCTAACCATGCATTGCTTAGAATGTACCCCTGTCACTAAGCAACACAACTGCATACCGCAGTGTCGGCATACTGATCCCACAGAGGTTAGTACTCTGCATTGGAGCTGTGTGATTCTGATGACCGTTTTTGCCCTTAAAAAGTCCACTAAAAGTAAAGGATTCAAGAAAGAGAGAGGAGTTGACCTTCTATTTCTTTCTTGAGTATGGCCTCATTAGCACTGTAAATGTGGTCCTCTTACTTAGAATATCTGTATTTTGGCCTTCCAGTGCCGTGTGCCCAGGCTTGGTTGAGGAGAAAACTCACTGAGTTAGGAGCTGACACACGTGGGCCGTAGTCACACTCTGTCTATGGCTTTGAGATTGTATCTCACCAACCAAATCTCTTCATGTCAGTGTCATGTCTACAAATAAAGATCATTCCCCCTGTCTAACCCATATTATAGGTTGTTCATGTCAGTGTCATGTCTATAGATAAAGATCATTCCCCCTGTCTAACCCATATCATAGGTTGTTCTCTGCAAGAAGCCAATTTAATGCTTGTGAAAACTTTTGAGATGGACTGTAGCCTGATTCAACAACCCAAAAACTGTGAAAACTTTTGAGATGGGCCGTGAAATGCTTGTGAAAACTTTTGAGATGAACTGTAGCCTGATCAGCAACACACAAACGAACAGTTTAACCCCCCGCCTGATAACCGTCTACAAATTTGGAAACATAAGACATAAGGAAATCCTGCCAGAAGCCTGTTTTCTTGAAAATTAATATTTTTGCCTAAAAACATTTAAACTAGGATTTTTTTTTATTCATTTGCAGGTAAATAAAAATATACAGGGAAATCAGGCAAATACTAGCAGACACCTACCTTAAGCTCATTAATTTTCACTGTGATGTGGTGTGAAGACCCCTGGTCTGCTAGAGGGAGGTTTTTGAGAGTCATCCTGCCCTCGCAGTGCTCTATCTGCCTGCGAATCTTCTGCAGCTCCATCAGCATCCATGTTTCTTGCTTGTCATTTTCTCTGTTGGTTTCAATTACTTTATTATGATTGACATCTTGGCAGGTTCCATGATGAGTGATTTCAGTTTTGGTCACTGTAAAAAGAAGTTAGGGCCACAAAAATCAGAGAATACCTAACTATCAAGGTGCTAGGCCTCAAAAAACATCCACACTACCTAAAAGTATACTTTCTTCCTTTGAATTTCAGAATCAATTCTGAACATTTAGTGCATGAAGAACACTGGCTATATAGCATTCAGAGAAATGGTTCTGAAACTAGTTTTATGCAAACTCCTTTCTTTTTAAAATGGTATGGATGGTTGATACAAAGAGAAAGATGTCCCAAGCTGACCTGTCTGGTGCTGGGGGTGGCCAGGGAGCTGAATGACCAGGGTCTGGTAATGCTTCTGGGCATCGGTGAACTGAGACTGTATTTTCCGTTTGTCATCATCTCCAAACATCTCCGAGCCTTGGCTATTTCTGATGAACTCTTGGTAATGTAACTCAAGGTCAGCTATCGTCTTCGTGTAATCTTCCTGCCGCATTGTTTTCAGCTGAAAGGAAACAGGCAGAAGTGATCTGGGATTTATGGCTGCCCCACAGTGCAATCAAGAAGAGTTGGCCAAAAAATGCCACCTGCTAGATAGGACTCAAAGCAACACTCATCACAGGCTCATGAAGATATAAAAGGTCTTTTAGGGCTTAGACATTGCTCCCAAGAACCACAGGAATGGGCTGCTAATTTTTTTTTTCTTTTTGCGAAATATTATGCAGAAGCCCTAAATGTAAAGCAGAGCCCAGCAAAGCTGCTCCAACTAAAATGAGAAAAAGGGCTCAGGGGACCCCAAAAGGTATTTTCTGTGCCCCTCTCCTCACTTCCATCCTTGTCACTCCTAAAGGATCTCCCTCCCCTGCTAGGACTCTTCAGACCACAATCTGAAAACAACTGATTTAGAGTAACTAACACTTAGGGTGCTCTTCCAAGAATTCCATCCCACCTTTTACTTCTGTGATACCCAGTTAATCCTTTATGACCTAACTTTCCATTACATCGAAGGAGCATAGGGTCCAGAATCTTACAGGAGTGCATGGCTTTTCCACAGGCACTTCGGGCTTGCTTGTCAGGCCACCTGAATTAGTATTACCTCTTTCTCTCATAATCAGCCATATGCTAATCCCTCCCGTTCTCTATTGGACAGACTAGAACCTCTAAGGAGGGCTGAGCTGACTTGCTTGATGAGACACAAAAGCACTGCTACACAGCAAGAAGGTCGAACTGTTGGACACAGGCACTGCGGAGGGCAGCGCGGCCCTACCTCCAGGCAGCTTAAGTGGCCCTGAGGACATACCTTGGCGATCGTCATGGCCCTGATCTTCTCTATGTCAATCATGCAGTAGTGCCAGGACACCAGGCTCTTCATGTTGATGTAGAGTTGGTTCCACAGAGCCAAGATGGCTTCGTAGTACTGCTCAATCCTAACAGGCACAAAGGGAAAACATGCTAGAGCCAGGCTTTCACACTTCATCCCAAATGGGAAACTTGGACATGCTCACACCACTGCACAAAAACCTGCGACAGTCACTCATAAAGTAACAGGTGGAGGTATAACTTTGAAAACAGTTCATGGATTTGGATTCATCTACTCCCCAAAAGTACATTCTGAATTATCTACATTATTGGCTGACATATATACTACAACTTTTTGTTGTTGTCTTGTTTTTCGGCAACTTTGTGATTGACAGAGGTCTAAGGCAGGATGGTAGGTGCATTAGATGCCAATGACCCAAAGCTTGGTCATGAGCGCACAGCAGCTTACTACACTACTCTCCCTATTCTGTGTGTGGTTGAAGATTTCCATACTAAATGGTTTAAAGGAATCTGCCATGGACAATCTGTTAAATGAATGTTCTTCCTACAGTGAGTGAATGTTGATATTAAAGGCATATTATATTTGTGACTACATGTAAAACAATTGATTTTCTAAGAAGAAAAGGAGAACCTTAAAATGATGTCTTTGAAGTACATGACAAGTATTATTCACTCTGAACCCCCTGCAGTCAGACATTCCTTTTTTTTTTGTTTTTTGGAGACGGAGTTTTGCTCTTGTTGCCCGGGCTGGAGTGCAATGGCACGATCTTAGCTCACCACAACCTCCAACTCCCGGGTTCAAGTGATTCTCCTGCCTCAACCTCCCGAGTAGCTGGGATTACAGGCATGTGCCACCACACCCAGCTAATATTGTATTTTTAGTAGAGACGGGGTTTCTCCATGTTGGTCAGACTGGTCGCAAACTCCTGACCTCAGGTGATCCACCTGCCATGGTCTCCCAAAGTGCTGGGATGACAAGCATGAGCCACCACGCCCAGCCAGACATTCCCTTTTATCCTTCAATAACTATTGTCTCTTCAACAATTTGCAAGACAAAGTGAAGGTGACCTTCACAAGGTTCCTTTTTTTTTTAAAAGATGGTTATTATAACAAGGCACCGTGTGTCCAAGCTTCAGATGTAAGCACCTGCCCTCTTCCTCCACCCTCACGTTCATGCACGCATGCGTGGCTTTGGGAACCTGGATGACTTACTTGCCAGAGAGGTCCACGGCCAGTGGGTTCGGAGGAGGGATGATCAGCCCCACGGAGGGAACGAGCATGTCAACGCCTCCCGGGCCCGTCACGTACCACTTGCTGCGCTCATTGTTGTCCTTCAGGATACACTCATCCCCCTTATGCACGATTTTCTGTAAGGCAAGCAGCCCCGGGGTTTGTCTTTATTAATAAGTATGTGTTTTTATTGTTTTTCTCAAAGATAGAAACAGAGATGAACACATGTAAATTATTAAAGCTTTTACCTTACTTGTTCCCCTCAAATGAAACTGATCATCATACAACTCAACAATACTGACGCTTTAAATGATATATGTGAGCCTAAAAGGTATACATGAAGTAAGCTACATTTTATTTACTTGGTCTCACTATGTCACCCATAGTGAGTGACATTTACTTTATATGCAACATAAAAGTATCATTTCTCATTTCTTTTATCAGAAATTTAAAGATGAGAGTGATCACAGACAAGTTTTACATACTAGAAGAAAAGTATTAAGCCTTATGAATTTTTAAAAGTTCTAAAATTAACTATTGTCCTTATTATTGACAACTACCATATGATTCACAACAGAGCTGCTGCTTTTGTTCCATAGTTGCTGCTTTCATAGATCAAAGACATTGACTATGGTGATTTTTGAACTCTAGATTAAGTGTTGCTTTCTTGATGGACAAAAATTTGCATGTAAAGACAGGGAAAACTTTTGTATCATTCTAAATGAGTACATACCTGGTCTTGTTTGTAGTCACAGAGAGCCCTGAGAATAATGGGTTTATTGCTTCTGTAGTCTGGGTTACGAGGCTTCAGCTGTACAATCTTCTTAGACTTGTTTACCAAGTTCTGCACCTGACGCTTGTATTCAAGGATTTTCTCTCGTTCTTTCTGCAATTGTGAAAAAGATCATACTTTAACATAGGAACCCTGTGAGTTTAAGAGGAGATTTTCAAACTGCATTAATGTAGCTACACGACACACTATCACTGCAGTTGCATTAACTGTAAAAAGTCACAAATTCGTCAGCAGGAAACAGGAGAACCTTTCACGACAACACTCTCCAGAAGCTACACAGGCAGGAATTAAGTGGGCAGGGAAGAACATCCTTGTGTGAAACGGCTATGTTGATAAAATTTGAAGTATGCTTTCCCAAAGGAATTGTCATGTGAAGTAATGTTCTCTCTGTTCTTATTTTCAACAAATTGCCCAGACTGAAGCAAAAGTAACTGTCAAGAGTAGTTGGGCATGTAAAGAAGTTCATTTTGAGAAAAGCCACCGGAAGCTGAAGAAGGCGCTGGCTTGGCTCTGGGCGTGAGTTGTACAATAATACTAATCAGAGCCAGCTGCATCCAAGGCATGTGTTTTATCTCCCTGACCAGGCGCAGCTGCAGAGGTTCTGGGTCTGAGACGATACCTCCAGCTCCTTGATCTGTTCCAGCAGGTGCTGCAGGGGCATGTTCTTGTCGCAGGGGTACTTCTTCCTGATGGAGTCCTGAAGCCCCTTCAGGTATGCTTCCGTCGACTGGGCCTCTTCAAAAAACTGTGAAGGATCAGAGTGATCAGTGAATGAACAGCAACTCAAAGAGCAATTTCATCTAGTAGTTCTGTTTCAAGGACTGTTATCCCTAAGCCTCTCTTTGACAGGTGGCTAAAGGAAAAAATTCGTGCAGAAAGTATTTAGGTATGTGACAGCGGGAAACTATCTGTGGGACTGATGGCAGGGTTACCAATCTATGCTCCTCTGCACTCAAAACCAATGAAGAGGATTTATGCACATTTTCAAGATTATTTTCAGTGCTTTATAAAACACACTCAAAAGATTAGGTATTAAGACCTAAATAGTAATGAAATTATTCCTAAATATAAAAACCTGAAAGTAGGCAGCATTTTCTTTCAGATGAACATCAATGCACTTGGTGATCTGAAGAATCCAGCTCCACTGCGTCTGCAGAGTGTCCATATAGGCCTGAAACAAGAAAATGTCAGCTGTCTTAGCCTAGCTCAGTTGTACAGATGCGTACGCACCAAGAGATAGGTGAGCTTGCATGAAAGCTAGTAAGCCGTTTTTATCCCATTCTAAGTCGAGCAGATATTTTTCTAAAAGTTGGAAAGAGAATTTCTCACCATATAACTCTTGGTAAGGTCAAAACTGGATTTTACAATCAGCTTTCACAAATAGACACCATGAGGAGTCTTAGTCAAAATATGTATCACCCGAATAGCAGAGATACTGACCAATCAGAACCATCACTGGGGCTAGCACCAGAGTGGTGTCCCTTTGCCACACCAAGCCCTGTTCCTGGAGGGTTGCTGAATCATGGGGAGGTTCAAGACATCCAAGCAAAGGGCTTAGGGGGCTCAAGACAGTGATTCTTACCAACTGATATGAAAGTTTCTCGTTTATTTATTTATTTATTTATTTATTTTTGAGACAGAGTCTCACTCTGTCACCCAGGCTGGAGTGCAGTGGCGCGATCTCGGCTCACTTCACTGCAAGCTCCACCTCCCGGGTTCACACCATTCTCCTGCCTCAGCCTCCAGAGTAGCTGGGACTACAGGCGCCCGCCACCACGCCCAGCTAGTTTTTTGTATTTTTAGTAGAGACGGGGTTTCATCGTGTTAGCGAGGATGGTCTTGATCTCCTGACCTCGTGATCCGCCCGCCTCGGCCTCCCAAAGTGCTGGGATTACAGGCGTGAGCCACCGTGCCCAGCCAGGAAGTTTCTGGTTTTTTTAACAAGCAGTAAGGCCATACCAGTGCTACCAGCTAATATCAGCCTTGAGCATGGCCCACAGATGGCAGTCTAGGGCAGTGCTCAGCAAACTATAGCTCAAGGGCCACATCTGGCCCACTTCCTGTGTTTTTAAATAAAGTTTTATTGGAATACAACCACATTCATTTACACAGTGTCTATGTCTCCTTCTGCAATTTAATAGCAGAGTTAAGTAATTGTAACAGAGATCAAATGGCCTGAAAGGCTAAAATACTGATTGTCTGGTCCTTTCCTGAAAGAGTTTGCCAACTCCTGGCGTAGGGAATTGATCCCAGAATAAAAAATAAAGTTGGCATGGCTTTAAGTCTTATAAGAATTACTCATTTGGATAGTCTTACTTTATGAAAAGTTTCCTTTTTGTTTCCTAACAAAAATATAAACCTCATGAAGCCTACCTCAATTTTGTCTGAAGCTGGATGCTGATTGAGGACAAGTTGGTCACTTTCTTGTTTCAGCTTATTGAGCTCTTTTTCTTTAACTTCCAGTTGACTCATGCGTATCTGTGAATGAAGAAATAAATCCTTTGGAGCAAGTCATCATTAAACTTCCATCACTCCCATAGCCCTTTTTAAAAGTGAAATACAAAACTGCATTTTGGAAAGGAACAATGCCAAAGAATCATGCTGTTTTCCCCAAGAATCACAGCATTTTTAAGGCTGAAAAGGATGTTTGCTCCAGGTGAGGATGTGGCTGAGGCTTACTCAAAATGACACAGGAGGAAAGAAGAGCTACAACCATCCTGAGGTTTTCTAATCCCAGGCTTCCACCCACCCTCCTGCAGTGCCACACACACCCTGGGTTATCTGAATGTACCAGTTCTTACCCTCTCTAAACAAACTATGTTCTTCCGGAATATTAAACAATGTATTGCCCCTCTTTTTCTTTTTAACATTATTTTAAGTTCAGGGATACATGTGCAGGCTTGTTACACAGGTAAACTTGTATCATAGGGATTTGTTGTACAGTTTATTTCATCACCCACGGATTAAGCCTAGTACCCATTAGTGATCTCTCCTGATCCTCTCCCTCCTTCCACCTCCACCCTCTGCCCTCCGAAAGGCCCCAGTGTGTGTTGTTCCCCTCGATGTATCCATGTGTTCTCATCATTTAGTTCCCACTCTTAAGTGAGAACATGTGGAACTTGGTTTTCTGTTCCTGCATAAGTTTGCTAAGGATAATGGCCTCCACATGGAGAAGTTTTCAGGAAGGAAGCGTTTTTCATGACCATTTCAAAGAAAGTTGAATTGCAAGGGGCTGATTAAACTATTCATAGGCCATTCATTCCCCGAGCTCCCAGCTCTTCAAGGCAACAGGCTCAAGGCAAGCGTCTACAGCCACGTGGGGCGAACTTACGGAGAAGGCCTCCTGTTTCTGAGCGATGTTGGTGTTCTTGTCGCTCCAGTCGTACAGCAGCTCCTCCTCCTCGCAGTCATTGATCCACATGATCTCCCGGGACGTGGCCTGGATGATGTTCTGCAGCTGTCGCAGGTGATCCATCCTCTCAAAGGACGCTTTCTACACAGGAAGTTCAAAGGCAGCATTAAAATAACAATATGTGGATGACTGCTGTTCTCTACAGGTTTATAGATTAACCCTGTAGTCCCTTTTACAAAAAAAAAAAAAAATCACACGGATAGGAAAAAATGTTAACCTTGTGCATTCACTGACCACCTGGTATGGGAAAAGACCTATCCAAACTTGCAGTGAATAAGAAGGCAGCAACTCTTTTTTTTTTGTTTGAGACAGAGTGTCACTCTGTCGCCCAGGCTGGAGTGCAGTGGCGCGATCTCGGCTCACTGCAACCTCCGCCTCCCAGGTTTAAGCGATTCTCCTGCCTCAGCTTCCTGAGTAGCTGGGATTACAGACATGCACCACCACGTCCCGCTAATTTTTGTATTTTTAGTAGAGACGGGGTCTCACCAGTTGGCCAGGCTGGTCTCGAGCTCCCAACCTCAGATGATCCTCCTGCCTCGGCCTCCCAAAGTGCTGGAATTATGGGCGTCAGCCACCAAGTCTGGCCTTAAATTTTTTTATTCTTCTACATAAGGTCTTTTTTTGGTATTTTTTACTGATATAGTTGTACATATTTTGGGGTACACATGATACCTGGACACATGCATACAATGTATAATGATCAAATCAGGATAACTGGGATATCCACCACCTCGAACATTTATCTTTTCTGTGTGTTGGGAACATTACAAATATTTTCTTCCAGCTACTTTGAAATATACAATAAATTATCATTAACTATAATATCCCTATTGTACTATCAACTATTAGAACTTATTCCTTCTATCTAACTGTATTTTTGTACCCACCAATAATTAGTTTTGGACTATAAGGGGGAAAATGGACTCAGAGAAATCAAGCTTTTCCTACCTTCTCCCCAAAAATTCAAAGTGCTATAACTCACACCCCAGCCCAATAGGAAAATCACTGTGTCACCACCAGTGATGTTATTTAAAATTATCATTGCCAACAAGGAAACATTAAAAAGTAAAGATTCAGTGACACAAATAGGCAGAAGAATGGAAATCTCTCCTCTTATGAATCAAGTAACTGCTATGACAGAGTCTGTCATAAAATTGTGGTGATGATCTGGTAGACCTCTATCTTGAGAAAAATAACTTTTATTTTTGCTTAGACTTCATAAAAAAGACTGCAATTCACAAGTGGCAACGTTTTCTTGCTTCAACTGCAAGTATTTAACAAGTGCCATTTATGTGACACAACTTGAAAACAGAACAGCAGTAGGGACTGTCTCCTGAAAACAACTTTTAGGCCAGGTGCGGTGGCTCACGCCTGTAATCCCAGCACTTTGGGAGGCCAAGGCGGGCATCTCACTTGAGGTCAGGAGTTTGAGACCACCTAGGCTAACACGGTGAACCTGGTGAAACCCTGTCTCTACTTAAAAGAAAAAAAGAAAAAACAACTTTTAAAATTCACTTCTAAAGGAAACTCAGCAGCAGCAACAACATTAGCATCGATGAACAGGCGCCTCCCCGCCAGGATGTGCTTGGTAGTTCTCGAACTGAATTGAATTGGAAACAACAGAAAGTCTGTGCACTTGAGAAATAAATCAGCTTACCAGCAGGTTTTCATACTCCTCCTCCAACTGGTAGATGGCAGATTTCTCACGCTAGAACACAACAAAAAGCAGGCAGATATAAATCCCCTTGTGGACTGTATAGAAAAGATTGGTCCTTCTCAACCTCCTTTTCATCAGATACTGGCCTCAGATCCCTCCGTACAAAGAAAGAAGTACTTGCTCTATGAAATATTTCACCCATGGGGACTTTTTCCTAGGCGGTTGGAAAGCAAACCCTTGCTGGCCTGGCAGCACCGTCTCCACAAAGGAAAGCCCAGATCAGGGTCACTTACAGGCTCACTTGTTAGAAAATTGTCTCAAAGTTTAAAGACACGATTTAGGATTCCCTAGGTCTTACAGAAATGAAGGAGAAAGTTGGTCAGGTGCTCAGGTGGACAAAAGTAAGCCCCCCAAAAAGCCAGAAGAAGTGAGGATGAGAAGCTTTGGTCTAAGATTGAAAAAAAAAAAAAAGTTTAGTGATTTACAAGTGTAGAGACCTGGGGGAAACGAAGCACTTAAGATCAGTTATGATTTTATGCTGTAATTCTCAACCCAGTTTCAAGTCTGACTTTTTCAGCACGGGAGCCGGTGTCAGGATGAGATAGGGCTTTGCTCAGTAGAAATAATGTTTTAATTACCACCTAGGAAAGGATTCACCAATGACACAAACTACTGCATATGACTGTTGCATTTCCCGTTCAAAAAGATGTTCTGCTTACTGCAGAAACAACCTGCCACCTCCAGAGATACTTATTCACACACTGCAAATGAGTGTTTGCACACCCTCAGCCTCTCGTTTAACTCCTCTTCGAGTGTTAACATAATCTCTAACCGGGCTACTAATTCCACTTCCCCATTTAAGAAATGGGATTTCTAAACCTTTCCAGTCTTTTGGGAAAGAAATAATAGCAGTGTTTCAGAAGAAACTCCCTGGGATTGAGTAATTACATGATCCTTCAGTAGATAATTTGAATTAAGACTCTAAAATGAAACACTGAAAAGTACCAGGTCGGCTTTAATTTTGTCCAGCTGCCAGCGATAGTCGCCGATGGCATTGTGGATGCTCCGGTGGCTGTTGATGTGCTGCTCCACTGAGGCCAGGTCCACGCCCCAGGCCACCAAGTCCATCTCCGCCTGGGAAGGAAAGACAAACAGAGGCACCCTTTGTTTTCGCACCTTTGCACCTGATTCATTTACGTACAGCATCACGGCTTTACTTCGGGTAGAACCAAAGATGTAAATATGGAGTATTTTTTTTTTTCTGATACGGAGTCTCGCTGTGTTGCCCAGGCTGGGGTGCAGTGGCGCGATCTAGGCTCACTGCAAGCTCCACCTCCCGGGTTCACGCCATTCTCCTGCCTCAGCCTCCTGAGTAGCTGGGACTACAGGCGCCCGTCACCACGCCCGGCTAATTTTTTTGTATTTTTAGTAGACACAGGGTTTCACTGTGTTAGCCAGGATGCTCTCCATCTCCTGATCCGCCCGCCCCGGCATCCCAGAGTGCTGGGATCACAGGCGTGAGCCACCACGCCTGGCCTATAAATATGGAATATTTTTGAAGCCAGAATATTTTTTAAAGATTCAAGGTTCCCAAATGGCTAATGCAGGGTTGCCAAATACTTCCCTCAACTTGTTTGACCCCAGCTCAAGATGGGCAGAGGAGGACATTTGGAAATGGGAACCTTAAAACCAAGATCATGTCTTCTGAAGAAAAACAAATCTACCTGTGCACAGGCAAGCAAGCATGTGCACAGAACATATGTGTGCATATGTATGTACGCTATGTTATAAAATACTCATTTAATCATTCTTAAATGTGCATCAAAAATCACTGAGTAAATGCAATCATACACTGTTCCCCAAACTAAATAGTTGACCTAAAAGTATCTTTCATTGTTTATTTCTTTATATTGTCTTGATGGATGTAATTATTGGCTTTTTAAAATCCAGCATACACCATTCCCTTTCAGGATGTAAAACTCCCTGTGGCCCATTTTAAAGGGAAGTTACTATATCTACTCAAAGATTCACTTTCCATAAGTGTTGGCAATATTAGGATTGTGGGCTTAAGTTACCTTTTTAAAAAAATTAAATCTGACTAAATTTATTATTTGAGCCTCAAATTTAAAAATATTTCACAATAAGAATCACACACATTGTTCCACCAGTTTCACACTAGGGCAGATCCATTATCTCACCCTTCTTTTGCATGAGTACATATAAATTTCCAAATCACCTGTGTCATCTCTTGGACATGCCAAGGGCAAACATTCCAATCGGGGATTGCAGTAAGAACATAAAACACATTGTTCTAAGCCACATCCATGTTCTAATACACTTGGCAAGGCTTCAGAAAAGGGAGCCATTTCAGAGTCAGACAACAGAAGGTTACCCAGGACTTTGACCCTTCTCTCCCACAGCTGTCTCGGCTTTAAACCAGAGACAGCCAGGTGCGTGCAGTGGGACATTAGCAACGAGACCAGGCTCCGGCTCACGCCTCTCATTACCAGCCAGGTGTATAGTATCTGACCTGTCCATCGGCAAACACAAATCGGGGAAACAAAACAAAGGCTCAGGAGTGCCTGCCTCCTGATTGGCTGCTGGGGCAACAGTTCCCTTATCAGCTGGGCTCTGCAGCTCAGTCTCCTGGGAACAAGGTAAAGAATGCAGGGGAACAAGGGATAAGGGAAAAGGAGGCAGAGCAAATCCCAGAGCAAACCTGCAGTAAGCAATCAAACAACTTTTAGTTTGTTTGCAACCATGAGGGCTGCCTGCCTAATCTGGAAAGCATCGCTTATCAATTGCTTCTGTTAGAAAATGACATAAAACTGGCCAGGCACGGTGGCTCACACCTGTAATCCCAATACTTTAGGAGGCCAAGGTGGGCCGATCACAAGGTCAGGAGTTCGAGATCAGCCTGACCAACATGGCGAAACCCCGTCTCTACTAAAAATACAAAAAATTAGCCAGGCATGGTGGCAGGCGCCTGTAGTCCCAGCTACTCGGGAGGCTGAGGCAGGAGAATCGCTTCAACCCGGGAGGCGGAGGTTGCAGTGAGCCAAGATCATGCCACTGTACTCCAGCCTAGGCAACAGAGTGAGACTCTGTCTCAAAAAAAAAAAAGAAAATGACATAAAACTGAATTCATGTGGTAATACTTTTCCAAAATTTAAAACCATTGAGTATTTACTATATTCTTAAAAAGCTACACTTAACATAAATACAAAAAAAAAATGACAAATTACAGGCTGTCATCTTCTTATAACTGTCATACTAAGACAACTTTAGGGGATACAATGTTTCATTAACTAATTTGATTGGAAGGCTGTTTTGCCCATCATTGCAGATCCTTAAGACGTAGTTAAGCCCCATCACCTCCGCCATGTCTTCCTTTGACTGCTCCACTCCACAGGAGCAGGCCACCCTCCCCTCTACTCCCAACTAAGCAAGAATGTATTATAACTGATCTAGACAGAAATTTGGCATTTGGTATGCATCTTGTTTTCTTCAATAATATTCATTTTCAGGACTAGGGACCATCATCTTTGAACCCTCGGGTGCCAAGACATATAAAATCCTCAAGAAACGTGCTCAAAGATTAGAAGGAAATTTGAAAAAATACAAATAGGTTTGTATTTAGGTTTCTGATATTTTAACTGACTTTTGTTCTCTCTAAGCCCTACCTTCTGTAATAGCTTATATTCTTTATAATAAATGGGAGAAAAAGTTAACTGAATGAATGAATGAATGAATGAATGTTTAGTCACTGAAGTCCTCACTACTTAGGAAAGAATACACAAAAATTTTAAAGTTGAGACGTTTTAGAACCACTGCTGAATTAGTCTAACAACTAAACAAACCAGCTTTCTTACGACCACATCTACATTGCGTAACAGTCTCTCCACAACTTATCACTCTAACACATCCACATTCTCAAGGGAAGGGTTAGGAGTAGGTTTTCATTATAAAATTCCCATCTACATGATTGTGGCATATTTCTACCACCACCTGTTCATTATGGGACATAATGATTACATGAAACAACACAACAATCATTAGTCTTGACAAATACTTTGCAGAAACTCCAGTTCTAGGGAAAGGATCAGCAGATCCTTCCAACATTATTTTACTTCACTCCCACACCGGTGACGTGATGGTTGCACAATGAGACAACTGAGACTTCAAAAGTATAAGGTAAGCAACCAATGAGCCCAAACCAGAACGGCTAGTTTCACTGTTTCCAGCTCCTGCAATCTGTGAACATTTTAAATGAACCACCACAATGGGCTGGTTTTCAAGTACCTATGAGTAAAACAGATGAGGTCAGTTGCCACTCACATAGAACAATGAAGTTATTTAGCACATAAACTCCCACAACAGATGTTTCCGGGGGTCAATATAAGAACTGGATATTCAAAGTCTACTAACTAAATTACACATGTTAAATATGACCTGTGTGATAAAGGATGACTATAAAGCAATGAGGTTGAGTCCCCAAGCCACACTGAAATCTCATTCATTCCAAAATAGAAGACCACTTTTCAAATTGTGTAGGAGGAAAATCCTGCAACAGCAAGCTGCTGCTGCCACCTGAGGTCTAGAAGACTCTTCGTCACACCAACACATGGGCTGACCCCATCGTGCTGGAGGGCCTGGCCTGCACGGGTTTGGGCTGTTCAGGAAGCTACTTACCCTTTGCTGCCTCATCCACCCCAAACATTCACTGGTGACGTGCTTGGTGAACTCATCCCAGCCAGAGCCGCTCTGACAAGTGTAGCCTCCACCACCCTTGGAGCTGGCCCTGCGGACTCGAGGGACACTGATGGCTTTATAAAGGGCTCGCATTTGCTCTTGGAGCTGAAGAAGTCTGAAAAGAAAAAAAAAAAACCTTTAAACCACTGCAGGAAAACAGCCTATGAAAACCCATTCTGGGCCAATTTCCCCTTTTCTGAGTCTTTCGTGTCAATAGAGAAGCTATAAACGTTTTATGGTATTTGAAGATTTTTTTTTCTTTACCCCAGGACTTAGGTCTTAATCGCATACAAGTTAAATCTTAGGAAGAGGTTCAGAGCGTGAAATAGCATAGAAAGCATCACTGCCTTTGCCTAATCTGAGAGTAACTTTCTTTTTTTTTTGAGACGGAGCCTGGCTCTGTCACCCAGGCTGGAGTGCAGTGGCGCGATCTCGGCTCACTGCAAGCTCCGCCTCCCGGGTTCATGCCATTCTCCTGCCTCAGCCTCCCAAGTAGCAGGGACTACAGGTGCCCGCCACCACGCCTGGCTACTTTTTTGTATTTTTAGTAGAGATGGGGTTTCACCGTGTTAGCCAGGATAGTCTCGATCTCCTGACCTCCTGATCCATCTGCCTCAGCCTCCCAAAGTGCTGGGATTACAGGCCTGAGCCACTGCGCCCAGCTGCAACTTTCATTTTCTCATGAGTTTTGTCCTGGGAGTTTTCCTAGTACCCTGAGCCCCAGGCAGTAGTAGAACAAATTTAGACTACATTTTTCTGCCTTATAGTCTCTGCTTCCAATTCTAAGGGTCTCATTTTTGTATTTATTCAACTAAGCTTGACTTGATATTTTAGACCCTTAAGTGACTCACACCTGTAATCCCAGCACTTTGGGGAGCCCAAGACGGAGGATTGCTTGAGCCTAGGAGTTCCAGATCAGCTTGAGCAACATGGCAAAATCCTGTCTCCACAAAAAAAATTTTTTAATTTGCCAGGTGTGGCACATGCCTATAGCCCAGCTACTTGAGAGGCTGAAGTGGGAGGATTGCTTGAGCCCAGGAGGTCGAGGCTGCGGTGAGCCACATTTGTGCCACTGCAGTCCCACTTGGGTGACAAAGAGACCCTGTCTCAAAAAAAAAAAAAAAAAAAAAAAAAAGGCCTTTCTGTCCTCTGAAGGGAGGTACAGTTAACATCTATAATGAACCAATCACTTTATTGTATTAGAGATACATAATAAAGCTGCAAAATACCAACTAAGCAAGCCTTTCCTTGAGAACATTTGTGCTGCCTTCAAAGGACGACCTAGGTCATGGAATTGAGTGTAACTGGATATGTGGTGTTCTTTTTCATGGGGACTGCCCGATCCATGCTCTGTGGACAATACCTTTTCTGGTAAGCATCACAGGGCTGGCCCATCTGCCGCATCTCTCTGATCAAGCCGTCGAGGATTTCCATCTGGTCATTGGCCTGGGCAAAACACTCATCCAAGTCTCGACTCCGAGTCAGCTGCATTCCATCTCCATACTTCAATTCCTGAAAGAAAGCATTCACATCAAGGAAAAGCTTCCTGTGCATTAATGGAAGCAAGAGCTTCCACTGTAAGCCTGACAAAAACTGTAAGTTTCCTCACTGAAAATGATCTTATTGAGTTAAGAAGGTAAACAGAGGGAGATTCATGAACCAAAGTTTGTGGACTATCTTTTAAATTTGCTTGGCTTTTAAAGGCACATTTACCGAATGCTAACCTTCCCCTTGCTTCAACATGTTACATGCTGATCTTTCATATTTACACACAACTCTCATCTAATGGGAATTTCACTGTGATAGGGACACCGTACGGTTATGCCAGATGGGGCCTCTTACGCACAAACTGGGTTTTTCCTATACCTTATGGGAACATAACATTTGAGTTCTTTTTTTTTTTTTTTTTTGAGACAAAGCCTTGCTGTTGCCTAGGCTGGAATGCAGTGGCGCGATCTCAGCTCACTGCAACCTCTGCCTCCAGGGTTCAAGCGATTCTTCTGCCTCAGGCTCCTGAGTAGCTGGGACTACAGGCATGTGCCACCACGCCAGGCTAATTTTTGTATTTTTAGTAGAGACGGGTTTTCACCATGTTGGCCAGGCTGGTCTCGAACTCCTGACCTCAAGTGATCCACCTGCCTCGGCCTCCCAAAGTGCTGGGATTATAAGCATAAGCCACCATGCCCGACCAATGTTTTAGTTCTTAAAAAGAAGGCTTCTGCCTGGTTAACTGTATTGGGCCAATCAATGTCCTGGTTTTGATGATGACTATAATCATATAAGATGTCACCACTGGGAGAAGCTGGGTACTGAGTAGAGACCCCTCTGTACTATTTTTGCAACTTCTTATGAGTCTATAACTATTTCAAAATTTAGAAAGGGTTTTGTATTTAGAAAAATAAAAACAAAAACAGAAAGCTTCCTCCTCTGCTTCAGTGCCACCTGAAGCAAAATTCTCTGGAATTTCCTATCTGCTGCCTTTACTTGGCTTTAGCCAAATGAACCTCATTTCTCTAAACAGAAATGTTAGCAAATGTGACACTATTTCCCTAACCTGTTTTTATTGCACGTTGATGCATATAAGTAAAAATAAACTGAGAACATGAGGCCATGCAAATTTTCAGAGCTACATGTAAAACGTATCCATAGTCACTACACACGACTGGTGTGTGTGTGTTCATTATTAAGTCACTGGTTCTACTATTTTGTTTTGTGTAAAGGAATTGGGCCACTGTGAGGAACATTTCAAGGAGTATGTTTCAAATCAGACACTCGAAACAACTAGAACTAGAGCCAAGCTAGTTTGCTGAGCCCCAAATATCTCTAAACATGGACTAAAGTGACATTATTTTTTTAATTGGATAAAGAAACTCAGAACTAGAACCCACACAGTATCTAAATTAAGAAATTAGAACATTAAAATACAAAAAGTTCATTTGGTTAAAATCTGTTTCAAATGTAGGTTATTTAAAAGGGGTACTTTGTAATGAGGCAGATTCCAGATGTAACCTTGATACCGATGTCAGCATTAGGGAAACTTCTCTGAAAAGATTCAGTAACTCAGGAAAGGGATAGAAAAGATGGCTACGGCCCCACCATTCTCTATTCTGTTTTTAGCACACTCGGAGCAAAGGTGAATGCTAATGTTTTAAAATGAAGACTTTACACAGCAAATACCACGAACTCTATGATTTCTAATCTGGATTAGATGAGATCCTAGGATGTCTCAGTTATCTCAAGAAACATCTCAAGGTTCTCGCAAATGTTACCATTTCTCCTCAATTTTCAACTGCCTATTTTTCCACATTTTTCTGTTTCCTGGATAGAACTGTTATCTCAATATAGTCATTTTCCCTGAAAAAAAAAAATCATACTAAATTGATGGTGCACATGAAGATCCATCCCAGCCCAGGCACAGAAACATGCCAGGCTGCATTTCTCAGAATGGCAAATATCAAAATGTCACGTAAATCATAAATTGCTTTATTTCCAAAAAGGTGGCAATCTGTAATGTAAACATTTGTTGGGGGACGACGGAGAAGTGTTTGAAAGCTGGTTCCCATTGTTAAACCAACATTACAAATAGGTTAAGAAGACACACATCTCTCTGTAGTCTGGTCTGAAAAACAGCATCTCTAAACACTCCGTGACAGAGGTCAGTGAATAGGGTGGCCCTGGGCAGCAGAAGCTAACCGGAGCACAGTTGGGTGTGGCCAAGGCTTTGGGAGAAGCGATGGGAACAGAGAAAGCTTACAGGCTGCACGATGAGCTCTGCTCGCATCAAGCAGTCGGAGCAGTTCTGCAGCAGCTCCTGGATGGTGTTCTGGTTCTGGTGCCTGGACATCGTGCCGGTTTGACTAAGGAGGCAAACACAAATAAACCAGACATAAAATAACTTACTTCAATTCTGAAATAATTTCAAACTTGCAAAAGTTGCAAAAACGGGACAAAACCACTCCTGTGAGACCCTTTACCTGGAATCCCAATTGTTAACATTTTCTTATGTTTCCTTCATCCCCCTTCTCCACTCTCCATAGATGTGTGTGTATTTATCTATGTGTATATATTATTTTTTTCTGAACCATTTGAGAATAACCATGCCCTTCTACCGCCAAATATTTCAGCATGTATGTATCTCTGTATACATATTATTTTTTTCTGAATCATTTGAGAATAAACATGCCTTTTTAACCTCCAAATATCTCAGCATATCATTCCTAAGGATAAAAACATTCACTTATATATAACCACAAAACAATGATCAAAATCAGAAAATTTACGATTGACACGAACAATTTTCCAATTAATAGAACTTGTTCAGATTTCACCAATTAGCCCAATAATGTCCTTCATAGCAAGTTTTCCCCTCCCAGGTCCAGGATCCAATCCAGACATTATCTCTTTGAGTTATAAAAACACACTTCCGGCAATGACAATGACACAGAGCTATTTCAGCTTCACTCCTGCTTCATTCCACAGCGGTCCCTAATGACAGTCCCCAACACCACAAGTCCCTCTGCAGGAAGACCTCACGGTGTCAGACACAGAGCATGAAGATTTCACTGGCAAGTCTGGCTGAAGGAAAGGCAGGAGAGGAGAAAAAAGCTTACACTACAAAAGTATTGACCAGACACAGTGGTTCACGCCTGTAATCCCAGTGCTTTGGGAGGCCAAGGCAGGAGGACTGATTAAGTCCAGAAGTTGGAGACCAGCCTGAGCAACATAGCAAGACCATGTCTTACAAAAAAAAAAAAAAAAAAAAAAAAAGATTATTTTTAAATTAGCCAAACATGGTGATGCGTGCCTGTAGCTCTAGCTACTCAGGAAGCTGAGGTGGGAGGATCACTTGAGCCCACAAGTTGGAGGCTGCGATGAGTTATGATCACACCACTGTACTCTTGCCTAGGTGACAGAGTGAGACCCTGTCTGTAAAAAAAAAAAAATATATATATATATACACACACACACACACACACATATATATATATTCTGTAATTCCTGTAAAAGACAATAATGGTTTTTTAAAAATCATGGTGTGAAGAAAGTGATGGAAAATTTAAATACATTATCTTTATTGCAAAACAAACCCATTCTCCTTTCAAGATGTTCCTAGAATACCTATTTTTCTCTACAATGAAGCTCATTCAATGTACATTCCAAATGAGGCACTTTTCTGGAAGACTCCTAGAAGAAACCTTAAAACAACAGTGGTGTTGACGAAAAATGTTGCAGACGGTCTGTATCTTAAAGAAAGAGATGACAGAGTTTCATTTGCTCTTCAAGCAAGGCATAACCGAAATCTGGCTTTTAAATCTACCAAGATGTACTATGCCACAGCACAGCCCACTGTAGTTTGGTTTCAGAGAAGTTTAAAGCAGACCAAGTGATTATTTAACATCTGTGAAAAGTCCTCACGGATGTGCTACAAGAAATTGGCTCTTCCTACCCAGTCCTTCAGTCAGGGCCAGCCTGAGCCTGCTTTTATCTGATGCCTGTCTAACCAACTGGATATTGTGTGTGTGTGTGTGTGTGTGTGTGTGTGTGTGTGCGCGTGTGTGTGTTTTAAAGAAAGAATTTCACCGTTTAAAAAAAAAAGTTTGACAAACAATGGCTGCATTATGCATAGATGGGATAAGCCCACAGTAATGTGGGAGTTCTTCGCAGCACCTGCCTGCACTGTCTCACCATAGGAAAGCACTTTCTTTTTTGGCCACCCATTTGGGGTTCCTCCCTGCAGGCAAGACTCCCCAACAAGCCAGGACTAGATGAATGTGGGTGAGGAGCCCAGACCTCCCTGGGAACTACTCCCCAGAGAAGACACAGGCTCCTCCAGGCAGGTAAAGGTGAGGTGGTGCCAGAGTCAGCCACCTCTCAAAACCAGGACTGCCCCCACCCATCACCAACGCAACCAGTCTCTGTCTTCCACTCCAGATTATACAGGAAATGAGGTCCATTTCTCATACTGCTGAGATATAAGCAAGATCACATGTGTTGTCCTAACTTGTACAGAATTCCAACTGACTTAGATCACCTTCCAAAACATATCTGTTATAAAACAGAGGAAAGAAATTCGAGAGACAAAGGAAAACATTAAGAAACCCGGCAACCTCACTTAGAACCCTAGGATGAATTAAAAAATTAGGAAGGTCCTGTGTAATTATTTTTATTTTCTTTATTGAAGGGACATAGGAATACCTTTATTCTGAAACATTAAGAAATTCTGTTCAGCAATTTGGCTCCAAGGGTGATTCCCACAAAGAATGCCAGTTCCAAGCAGATAAATGAAAGAGCTGTCTCTTAGCACAATGGAAAGTCAGAGTTTCCTAAATGATTTAATGTGTGCTGCTGTAAAAAGGATCACAAACTGAGCTATAGGATGAGGGTGGGGCACGCCTGTAATCCCAGCACTTTGGGAGGCCAAGGTAAACGGATCGCTTGAGCTCAGCAGTTCAAGACTAGCCTGGGCAACACAGCATAAACCCCAGCTGTTAAGAAAACAAAATGATGGAGGCAGGGGAAACTGGGTGAGGGTACACACAAACTTTGTACTATTCTGTAACTTTTCTGCAAATCTAAAACTATTGTAGAATTAAAATGTATTAAAAAACAGAGACAGGGAGGACAAACACAATTGTTCATTCACAATTGTGAATGAACGCACCGAATTGTGTGAATGTTTTTATTCACACAATTGTGAATGAATGCACCGAAGTGTACATACACCTTTTTAAAAGTGAATTTATGAGACCAAATTCATTTGACCACAAAATACAAAACTCACCAGCTTCTTTTTACCCAAGAACTTAGACTAGTTAGTTATACAACAGTTAGAAATGAATTACATCCAGGATAAAGGAGGTAAGGCAACCAAACATTGGCTTAAAACATTGGTGGGTTTTCTCTATGTTTTAATTCCCTCCCCCTAGTTTTAGAAGACATTCCTATTTCTCTAGAGATCAGTTGGCATCCTATAAAGAGAAGACACCTTACCTGCCTCCCCTTGCCTACCCATATTTGAACTTAAAAAAAAACAAACAAAAAAAACAGGTAACTTCATATGCTGCTAATAATACCAAATAAATTCTTCGTGCTTTTCTAAAGGATTTCCATATGTTCTTCTTTTCCCCTCCCCCTCGAGATGGAGTCTTGCTCTCTCACCCAGGCTGGAGTGCAGTGGTGCGATCTCGGCTCACTTCAACCTCCACTTCCCAGGTTCAAGTGATTATCCTGCCTCAGCCTCCCGAGTAGCTGGGACTACAAGCATGCACCACCACACCCAGCTATTTTTTTTGTATTTTTAGTAGAGATAGGGTTTCACCATGTTGGTCAGGCTGGTCTCAAACTCCTGACCTCAAATGATCTGCCCGCCTCGGCCTCCCAAAGTGTTAGGATTACAGGCGTGAGACACTGCACCCTGTCTCATATGTTCCTGATATCCACTAAAACATTTAAATGTTTTGCATGGCATGTTAGTAAATAAATTAACAACTGCATAGGAATGGGGAATGCACAAAAATCTAATCCTTTAAAGGGTTGAAAAAATAAAAAGCTAAAGTGTTGGAACAATGAAATAAAGAATCTTTGATATCACTATTTGTCCACTGGGAAGTGTGATCTGCTTAACCAAATTTCATCATATACACAACTTTTCAAGACTGCATCTGATCCTTAAAACAAGGTCTATTTCTATCTTTCATCTGTAAGAATCCAACTTCAGTCTTAGGTGTGGCCAAGAATTCCCTTAGGAAACAGACTGAGGCGAGAAAGGGAACTAGGTATACACCTCGTGAATGACTCAGCCCATCAAAACAAGACAGAGGGAGACTCAGGCCAACTAAGGTATAGGGAATCCACCTTGACAGGTCAGTTTGCTTGTTTTAGCCCAGTGAAGAATCCACACAGAACTCGCTGTACTTAATCAGGGAAGAAGTCTGGGGAAAGGATTCCGACCCATCGAGTCAGGCTGATGTCAGACAGACACCAGCTGTATGTGTAGCAATGGATTCTTCAGCACAAGAGCCAGGAGAGCTTGCTTCAGGAAACATGCCTATTTTTTTTTTTTTTTTTTTTTTTTTGAGGAGTCTCACTCTGTCGCCCAGGTTGGAGTGCAGTGGGACAATCTCGGTTCATTGCAACCTCCACCTCCTGGGTTCAAGTGATTCTTCTGCCTCAGTGTCCCACATATCTAGGATTACAGGCACACTGCCACCGCGCAAAGCTAATTTTTGTAGTTTTAGTAGAGACAAGGTTTCACCAAATTTTGGCCAGACTGGTCTCAAACTCCTGACCTCAAGTGATCTGCCCACCTTGGCCTCCCAAAGTGCTGGGATTACAGATGTGAGCCACCGCACCTGGCCAGGAAAAGCATGTTTTTAAAAGCTGTAATTCAAACCCTTCTAAGTCAGATTATATATATATATATGTATTTTTTTATTGACCACATAATTTTAGATTTTTTTTTAATCTCAGAAATTTCTATCTCCATCTGTTGGGCTAAATGGTATGTAAGATTTCTTTACCTCATTCATTCTGTAACTCAATTTTAGGAAACCACCAAAGTCATTCTTCCTTACTGAAAATAATACAAATGTCTATGTTAAGTTCATGGTAAATAAATATATTCATGGTAATTGAATTAAATTTAATTCATATAGTTCAGTTTGGAAAAATGCAAAATTCTATTATGTATAAATAAATAATTTTAAAATGATGTACTTACTAACAAGTGTATAAAAATTTTTTTTAACCCCTAGCCTCAAAGAAATTTTTAATACTGCTACATATGGGTGTTAGGGGTTAAGAGATTTTCAAATCATGTTACGAATTAAAGTAACAAGCCATGAAGTTCAATTTTTAAATCCCATTTTGGTGGCACAGAAGATGGCAGATGTCATGTGCTTTCCTTTAAAAAAAGAAAAAAAAGAAAGAAAAAGAAAATAACTCATTTGGGTCAAATTTATCAAAAGAATATTGACTTCTAAACCAAAGTAATAGGTGCCCTTTAAAAAAAAACTCATCCTTAAAAGTTTTTAACTCTTCTGAGAGATAAATGAGTCATACTACAAAGAACCTACCTGCACATATTTTTTTTAAAGTTCATGCTAAAACTTGTTTAAACAAGAAAGGGTTCCAAATATTTGCATAGAGAGCCCTTCACCGGTGGTTAAAAGAAAACAAGTTCTGCATTCTAATCCAAAGATGGGCCACATGAATGTGTGAACAGTATTACCAAGATTTCAAGGTTTTATTTTACTACCTTCGAAAAAAATTTTCTTTAAAAATAGGACTCCAAAACTAGCTGTCCTAAGGCATTAGCTTTACATGTGTTCCCAAAAATATTATTTTTAAAAATACAAGACAAGGTTGGGCGCCGTGGCTCATGCCTGTAATCCCAGCACTTTGGGAGGCCGAGGCCGCCTGATTGCTTGAACCCAGGAGTTTAAGATCAGCCTGGGCAACATGGCAAAACCCCATCTCTACAAAAAAAAAATATAAAACTTAGCTGGACGTGATGACGCACGCCTGTAAGTCCCAGCTACTTGGGAGGCTGAGATGGGAGGTTGAGATGAGATGGTTTTACCTGGGAGACAAAGGTTGCAGTGAGCCAAGACTGCACCACTACACTCCAGCCTGGGCAACAAGAGCGAAACTCCGTCTCAAGAAAAAAAAATTCATTAAACACCCTATATATACATCAGCTGAAATGCCGTGTTAGCCATCCTTCAAAAGTTCAAAACTTCAAAAGTTACAGCCTTCTGCATGGAGCTTTCCATATCACACCTATGCATCCTCTCCTCTCTTGCATTAGTTTATACACACCTGGCTACGTACTCCTGGAGAGCAAAGTCCCACATCTTAGTCATCTTGGACTCCTACAAACACTTAACCTAACAACATAAGGTTCTGCACACAAAAGGTACTTAATGCATGTTTGTTTGGCTTAGTAAAGTGGAAAAAAAACAAGGCAAACAAAAGACCGATCTGAAGATATTTTGGCTCATCGCATTACCCTGATTTCAAAGCTCAACCAGAGAGCACAGCTGTCCCCTCCCCACTCCCACTCCAGCAGTGAACAAACATGGTGGATGTTTTTCTCTATAGATTTTAGAAAGGCAGCCTCCTTTGATCCTGCATTTTGTCTTCGCCCAGGAGCTACAGAAACAGTTCTCTAATAAAAGTTCTGCTTCTTTTCCAAGCGGTTTTCTTGATTTTCACACTGAGTGCTTGGCAGATTGTGTTTGCGGGGTAGTGGAAAACTGATCACATATCATTAACTTCAGAAGGGCTTTGAAGTAGGGCACAGTTGGAGTCCCCGCCCAGCTCAGCCACTTCCAGTTATACAGCCTGTGACCTTGAGCAACTTAAAGTGACATCCACTGGCGGTGCCTGGAGCTTCTGCCTCTAGGACAGGTAGAACACCCCCATCCTGGGGCTGAGGTGAGGCTCAGAGGGGCACTGCAGAGGCGGAGATAGCTTTTACTTGCGGAGGCTGCTGCTGTTGTTATGGTTCTGAAATTTCTTTCTTTTTTTTTTTTTTCATGGAGTCTCACTCTGTCACCCAGGCTGGAGTGCAGTGGCACGATCTCAGCTCACTGCAACCTCCGCCTCCCGGGTTCAAGCGATTCTCCTGCCTCAGCCCCCTGAGCAGTTGGGACTACAGGAGCACACCACCATGCCCGGCTAATTTTTGTATTTTTAGTAGAGACGGGGTTTCACCATATTGGCCAGGCTGGTCTGGAACTCCTGACCTTGTGATCCACCTGCCTCGGCCTCCCAAAGGGCTGGATTACAGGCATGAGCCACCACACCCAGCTGAAATTTCATTTTTGTGTTTTGTCTTTGCCCCAGTCCACAACTTTAAGGATGTCCCACAGCAAAATGGGGGTGGGGTGAAAAGAAAAAAAAGAGAAAGAGGAGAAGGAAGTAATGGATTGGGTATTAAGTGTGAGGTATTTTCAGGAGTTCCTAAGGTTCCTTACAAGACTCAAATATAACTGAGACAATTCATAGAGAGTGATACACTTTAACAGCACGAAAGAAACTTATTGAGGGTAAGAAAATTCAAAGGCCAGGTGCACTGGCTCTTGCCTGTAATTCCAGTACTTTAGGAGGCCAAGGTGGGAGGATTGCTTGAGCCCAGGAGTTTAAGACCAGCCTGGGCAAGATAGTGAGATCTTGTCTCTACAAAAAAAAATTTTTTTAATTAGTTGGGTATGGTGGCGCATGCCTGTGGTCCTAGCTACTCGAGAGGCTGAGGTGGGAGAGTCACTTGAACCTGAGTGGTCAAGACTGCAGTGAGCTATGATCATGCCACTGCACTCCAGCCTGAGCCACAGAGCAAGACCCCATCTCAAAACAAACAAACAAAATGTAATTCCAAGCAGAACCTTAGATCTGGTTGCTGCAGCTTCTCACTAAACTGTCTTCATTTTCATGAAATGTAGATTTCACATTCATGAGCCCTTCCAGCCCAAGGTGTCGGTGGCGAGGCATACATTATTGGACTGCACTAGTATTTTACAAGATGTCACCTCAAATGAGCAGCTCATGTCTGAGTCTTGGGATCTGTGGGGCCATGGCTTCAAATTCAGAACCACACCTGAACGTTTTCAAGTGGCAGGGCCACTGGGACCAGCCCAGCAGGAGGGAGATGGAGAAAACCAAGGGGTGTGGCACTGCTCCCAGCTGCAGCAACAAGGCCTCCAGACTGAAACCACTCCTTCTAGAACCTCCTGGTCTGGAAAGACTGGTTAGCTGAGAGTGAAGACACACTCCCCAAGTCTCACACCCAAGCCCTCCTTTGCTCCACCCTGAGAAGTCAGCATGAGGCATCAGGGGCATCAGCAGTTTTCCCCTTTCCAAGACATTTCCATTACCTGAACAATGAAATTATGCCCATATTTAGAGAAAAAAATGACTGTTGAAAGCTGTATTGTTCCATTAAATAGATCTGACTAACAATTAGTTGGCTTAATGCAGAATCAACTTGAGTTTCTCTTTTCCTAAGCCGATAGAAACTCTACAGGAGTATTAATGAAAGAATACAATGATTATGAAATATTTCACAGGAATGCAGGCTGAGGAATTCAACAGATTCAAAATAAGCAATAACTCAGATCGAAAAGGGTTTACAAGTAGAAAAGGTGAATTCTCACACTGCAGGTTTAATCTTCTCTTGGGTCCTTGCGGTATACTGGATTCAAATCTAGCTTAACCACTTAACCAGCTGTGTGACCGTAGGCAAGTCATTTAAATATTTTAACCTCAGTTTCCCATCTGTAAACTGGGAAGTTTGTTATGAGGCTTGAGATAACAAACGTACTATACCAGGCACATCACCGTGTGTTTGCTGGGTAACGGTAACTATTATTAACCACAGACCTGATATTTTTATAAAATATACAAGTTAAATTTCATAATCATGTAAATGTTACCTGCCATATACTCAGCTAAACTAGATCTTGCTTTGCAATCGTTTCCCAGAAAAGTGTTTAGACTATCTACGCTCTGAGTCACTCGAGCTCTGCGCCTGTTTTCTCAGACTCTCCCTTGCCTGTCGCATCCAATTCTTAGCTGAAGCTGTCACTCCACCTCGGCAATACCTACTTTCCCATCCACCGCCCTCACCCTGGTTCAGACTTTCATTCCCTCCCTCCTTCACTGGTGCAATGGCTTCCTTAAGCCAATGCCTAAGCAGTCCAGAAGCTCAGTTATGATCGTCTAACTTCCCTGCTCCTCCCATGGAAGAGACTTTCAATGGCTTCAGTGAAAACCTGCACCAGCTTCCCTCTGCCTATCCAAATCCCTCTCCAGGGCATTCAAGGTCTGGAATGCCTTGGTCAAAGAGGATGCTTCCTCCTTTCACCTGACTGCCTCCCTGCTCAGAGCGAATGCTCAAAAAGAGATCACTCCACAGGCTTTGCAGACTTTTCTCAAGCTCTTCTCTCCCCCGGAAGGCTCTCTGCCCACCCATCTTGACACAGCTGAAATCCTCCAAAGTCCAGTTCGACATCACTTCCCTTATAAAGTCTTCCCAGTGCCCCCACGACAGATGTTCTCTCACCTCCTTGTGACGTCTCTGAAGTCATGTACACCGCTCCTGGGCATTCCGCTTTTGTGTGCTAGTCTTCGTGTACTTATCCTTGGAAGGGCCTACGCTCCTTTCAAGACTATAGATTTCCACCTCGATCTCCCCTGACACAACACAGAATGCAGCCGATGCTCAGTAAACACTTGCTGAATGAAAGACTTAATGGAATGTGAGATACTTTCATGGTGTAATTACAGGCCTGTCCATTCTAAAAGTCAGGCTGTGAAGGCACAGGGAAAACCAAGGTGAGGATCCTTGGGTCCTCAGGCCAACCCAGCCATAAGTGGATTCTGGGATCTTGGGCACATCCTCAGCTTCCTGTCTCTAAAGTGTGCATGTGGGGTTTCTGCCTAGGCTAAGTGATCCTTAGGGGCCCCCTGCTCTAAAATTCAGGCAAATGGACCTGTTTGTCTCATGGTAAGAAATAAGCTTCTCTTAAAACCTAATTTAAGACTAACTTTAAAATGTTTATGAAATAATGATCACATGTATCTCAGTTTTGAAATCATGAGATCTGAAGAAAAATAAGCATTAATATTATAACCACATATTTCTGAAGCTTAATGACTATTTTCTGCTTTTAATCCTCCCACAAATCCACCCTTTGATGGGTGAAAGATCTAACTGTGAGGCTTTGTTACTTTGATAACAAATTTCACTACAGATTTGTAATTTGTTTTAATGACAGGAATAAGACTAGAGTAATTCTGCTGTAATTGAAAACAATATTAATATAACATCCTATCCAAGAAGAATCCAAAATTTACATTTCAAGACATGTACATGTCTATTATTTCATTATCAAGGTTGTAACATTTACCAAATGTTAACAAAATTAAGTAGCTGCAGATTCAATTCAATCTAAAATAAAGACACAAAGAACAGGCAGGTGGTAGGGGAAAAAAAGGGGATTATGATACAGTGAGATCTAATACTGTCCTAAAAATGGGTAAGTGCTGTTCGTGGAAAGGACAGAGAGAGGGAGAGAGCTGTTTTAAAGTCATTTTCAAAGGAAAACTAATAGTTGGGCCCTCTACACATTCAAATTACTTTATTTAGGGAAGGGCTAAATACAAAACACTCAGCTCGAAAATCACCAATCTATTAATAATTCAGCCATAAATAGCAGTTTTTGAAATAAATGAGTTTAAAGTCAACCAATAGTTTTTATACTAGTTTTGGAGCTTAAAAAAAAAGGAAGAAAGAAAAGAAGAAAACCACAAAAACCTTTATTTAGAAAATCTTCGGGTCAGAAAAATACTTATGAAATTCTTAATCATCATTCACTTAGCAGAGGGCAGTGGCTCCCTTGGGCATAGAGGGCACCCTGCTTCTACAAAGTGCATGGCACGGCCAAACATATCCCTCCACACAAAACCAGAATGCCACCAGAAAAACTGCGACATGCCCTGTCTTCAGCCAGTCGCTATTATTTGAAAACGCAGCAGTCAGCATTTGTGGGCGATTTTGTAGTCAGTAGCACCATTGCAGGCTGGGACAGGCTAGGGAGGAAACTCCATTGCCAGGATCCCCAGAAAGAATGACCGCCTCCCAACTCAAGCCCTGAGCCTGACGCCCTGCTGCCAGGCAGAGCAACATTAATGAGGAGAGAAAACATCCTTCCTCAAAGTCAGGTAATTTTTCACTTGGGTCTCTTTCCCCTTCCCAGAGATGGGAGACTTGGTAAGTTTTATAAGTAGGCTTTAAGTTGGAAAAACAGAACACAAGAAATGATACTACACGATGAAAATACATGGAGCCTGCCCAAAATTAAATGTTTCAGTGAGGAATCCTAACAAAACATGTATCTTGATGCAGTTCATTAACCAATTAATTTATTAAAGTTTTACTTCTCTACAAAAGGTATAAGAAACCAAGGGAGTGAAATATTCGATTAATAATACTGATTATTGTCTATTTAAAAGATAAGAAATCCAGGCTAGCAAAAGCATAGTTACAAATAATAATCAAAATAAATACTTGGTTCATAAAAATGCCAAAAAGAGCTGCTAAAGAATCCTTCACATTCCATTCTGACTTGGATTTAAACTATGTGTAACCCGCACATTTAAAGGTAGAAGTGCGTCTCAAATCCTGGAGGACTGCGAGAGAAAATTTAAATTTCAGATTTAAATGGCTGGCAAAATTTAAAAACAAATGTAATGAAAACCCAACTTTTCATTCCTGCTATTGCTTGGCACATTTTCCCTGGAAATCCCCAGACACATTTTGTTCAGGAAACAAAGAACTCCCAAGATTGAGACAATTCTTTGCTAACTCAAAAAAAAAAAAAAAAAAAAAAAACAGGTGAAATAGATTTTCAGGATGCTCCAGAAATAAATGAATCCAAGCAGCAAACAGGTTGCAACTCGAGTAGTCCCTGCCTTCAAAACCGCTTGCAAAACAAAACTGCCCTGGAGCGCATTCAGGTTGCTCCTCCCAGGCCTAGGGCCACAACGCCTGGTAAATAACGTCCGACGCTCAGCCTCTTTCCCAAAAGCCCAATGTGGGAAGAACTAGCAGGGGGCGGGGAGCTGCAAAACGCGCACCGCTCACGTGGGCATCTAGAGTCCAGCTCCCGAGACCTGGGACAGGGTCTCTCCCCACCCACCCAAACGACGCCCTCGGTCTGTTTCCGCGAGGATCCGGAGAAGCTGACCCTCTCAGCCGGGGGTCTTCCCGGGGCACCTGGGCCAGGGCGGGCCCCCAGCGTCGTCCTCCCCCCCCACACTCCCCTGCCCACACATTCTGGATCAAAGCAGACGCGCGGCTGGCGCTCTGCGATCCAAGGCACACTGGGGTCTTTCATCCGGTGTTTTTAAAAAGGAGGAAACAAAAGGCTCAGAGGCAGGGCCACAGGTGCGCTCGCCCGCGGGGCTGCGGCGCGGACGACCGAGGGGAACAGGCAAGTCCCCGCCGAACTTCGAGCGCCTGGCCCGGCAGCCACCCCGGCGGGCAAGTTTCGTTTGCGGGACAGGGGAAGCCGAAGCGGGGCCTCCTCGGGACAGGATCCCGCGCCGCCCGGACGTGCAGCCTTCATACAAACGTCCTCGGGTGGCCGAGGAGTCCAAGAACCGCCGCAGTTGTGGTCTCGGGGTTACCGGAGATTGGGGGTGAGCGGAGCCCCGAGCACCACTCGGCCACCAGATAGTGCCGGGGCCCCGCTCCTTTCCTCTTTTACATTGATTACGGTTGGAGAGGTTGGGTTTTGTGGTCGCAGGCCCACCTCCCCTGACCTCCCATTCGCGGGCTGGGACAAAGGCGACTGCAGCCGAGTTCGGCAGGCAGAGGACAGCCCCGCGCTGGCCCGACGCCCCCTCTGACCACCCGCCCGGGCTCGCGGGAGGGGAGAAAGGTAGGACCGAGTCCCCGCTCGCAGGACAGGGCCAACCTGTCCCTGCACGCGTCAGGACACCCGGGTCCTGCTCCCAGCGCGGCCGGGAAGCTCTTTCGGGACCCGGGGCAAAAAACCTTTCCACCTTCGGGACTCGAGTCTCCCCGTCGCCCAGAGGAGGAAGCTCCCTCCTCGTCCCGCGCGCCCCGCAGCCCGCGCTCTCCGGGCAGGTACCCACCAGTAGCCGTCCGAGTTCTGGTCGGTGATCACGCCGCGCCGCGAGTAGTAGATCCTGCTGGTGCCCCCGCCGCCGCTGGTCATCTCGTAGCGCAGGTCCGGGCCAGATTCGGCGCGGGTCATGCGGCCCAGAGTGTTGATCCGCGGGTGGGAGCCTCCGTTGCAGCTCATGTCGGCGGGCAATTGGGAGAGCGGCTCAGCGCCGAGGCATAAGCGAGGCGGGCCGGCGCGGAGAAGGCAGAGGGGGCAAAGGACAGGCGGACGGCCGGGGAACCGGGCGGGAGTGCGGGGGGCTCGCGAGGTCGCCGCTCGCTACCTGGGCCCTCCCGAGGCCGCTGCGAGCGCGGAGACGGCGACGGGCCGGGGGCAGGAGCGGGAGGAAGAGCTGTGGCTCGAAGGGCTGCAAGGGCGCAGAGGAGCTGCGTCGGGGCTGGGTGTTGGTGTTGGTCGGCGGCGGCGCGAGTCTCCTCCCCGCTGGCACCGGGCGCCGAGGCCACACCTGGCCGGTTTCTTCCCAGGGCGGGGTGCGGCCGCCGCGCCTTCCCCGCCCCCCCGCGGGTGTCACCGACGCGCTCCGACCGCCCCTCCCCACCTGCGCCCGCCGCCCGCGGCTCCGCCCTGCGCCACTGAGGCCTGAGTAACGCCGGGCGGGGCGGGGTCCCCGCGACCCGAGCGCCCTGGGCGCGGCCACCGCGAGGAGGACTTGCGCTTGCGGGGGCCGCTGCGCTCTGCGCTGGGGCCGCTCGGGCGGGGAATGCTTGGCTCGGCTTTTGAGGATTTCCTTGGTCCCCGGGCGCAGATGGCTGGAATGGAGGGGCCTCTCGATTGGAGAGTTACTGGTCAAATATTTACTTTTGTTCATCACTGGAAACGCTACCTACCACGCATTGACTAGAACCACAGTGAGGAGGGAACGTTTTAGATGATAGAGTTTTGTTTGGGGGCTTGTTCTGTTTTGTTTTATTCCAGGAATTCAGGAAATTGCCTCAGAAGTCCGATTTCTGATGCGTAAAACCTTTTTTTACAGAAAACCACGACTTCCTGGAAAAGTCTTCCCCGTAAATATTAATCTCTTTGGCATAAAGAGGAAAACACTACAGCTATCTTTTCATGGGATAACATAAAAATATAGGTTCCAATTTATTTTATCTTTTCCCTTTTGATGCTCTTTTTAAACGAGGAGTAAAGATTTCAACTCCAGGTCCAGTTTCCAGATTTTGTACCAGAACCTTGCGGATGCTTGTCTCTCGCGCCCTTCTCCGCAGACCCAACCCTCTCCGGAACTCAGAGCTGTTCACCCAAGTCAGCGGCGGAGGCCTCCTGGGACTTGAGCCTGAGGGTGGCAAAGAACCCTAGACAGAGATCAGCTTGGTACCGATGAGTGACGCGGAGCTTGAACATTCCAGGGACTTGCTCCAGAGCCACTCCCAGTTAAGAGACTGAGTGTTATCTACACCGTAGGCTCCACGAACCGAACCGGGTTTGGATACAGACACAGCCACACCATCCATGAAAAGCTGTTTCTATAATATGGAAAACTGTTAAATGACGCTTTAGTAAAAGCCATTTAAAGATCTTTCTAATAAATTTTTCATCTTTCCAAACAATGCCGCTAATTACCTTCTGATAAAATGCGTTTCCAAAATGTTTATGAACTGGAAACAAAAATAAAAAACTACATTTTCATGTTGTAAAGAGAGTGGGGGGGACTTTCTAAAATGTGTCATATTATACCATTTCTCATGACACCTTGACCCTTTAAGGCATAATTTTTGACAAAATGTCTTGTTCTTTTTCTTTTTACAGCTGAACGTCTTAAATTCAAGGAGTAAACACATATAATGAGATGAAAGTTTATCACTGTTAGCACAACCAATAATTTGCATCGTAGTCTCAATTTCCTCGAATCTTTAATAAAAGCAAAGTGGGCAAGTGTTTAAATGATTATGCAGATTGAGTACCCCTTATCCAAAATGCTTGGGACCAGAAATATTTTGGATTCTGGATTTTCTCGGATTTTTGGTATATTTGCATAGACGTAATGAAAGATCTTTGGGGATGGAACTCAAGCCTAAAAAGGAAAGTTATTAATGTTTTCTATATACCTTATACACATAGCCTGAAAGGAATTTTATACAATATTTTAGATCATTTTGTACATGAAACAAAGTTTTGTCTGCATTTTGACTACAAGGCATCACATGAGGTCAGGTGTGGAATTCACCACTTGTGGTCATCATGTCAGTGCTCAGAAAGTTTGGATTTGGGAGCATTTTGGATTTCAGATTTTCAGATTAGGGATGCTCAACCTGTACAAACACTGATGTATAGACAAGACAGTGGTTTTTCTCAAACAGAATCAATGGCTGGAAGTCAGCCTCTGCACAAACAGCCCATGATATCCATTGGTGGAGGAGAGAAGTACATGCATGGAGGGAAGTGCATAAGGTACAAAATTTCATTTAGGATGCTTTCCCTCTGTGCATCTCATTTGTTCAGCAAATAATTATAACCTAGGATATGGAAATACTCTACAACATACAAAGATAAATAGGGTCCAGTCACTGCCCTTAAACATGTTATAGTAAAACTTTGATTTAAGAAATTCAGGGGGCCGGGCGCGGTGGCTCAAGCCTGTAATCCCAGCACTTTGGGAGGCCGAGGCGGGTGGATCACGAGGTCAGGAGATCGAGACCATCCTGGCTAACATGGTGAAACCCTGTCTCTACTAAAAATACAAAAAACTAGCCGGGCGCGGTGGCGGCGCCTGTAGTCCCAGCTACTCGGAGGCTGAGGCGGGAGAATGGCGGGAACCCGGGAGGCGGAGCTTGCA
Organism: Macaca mulatta; assembly: GCF_049350105.2. Classification (NCBI taxonomy): domain Eukaryota; kingdom Metazoa; phylum Chordata; class Mammalia; order Primates; family Cercopithecidae; genus Macaca; species Macaca mulatta. Next base: position 175,663,158 of record NC_133409.1, read on the forward strand.
GTGAGCCGAGATCGCGCCACTGCACTCCAGCCTGGGTGACAGAGTGAGACTCCGTCTCAAAAAAAAAAAAAAAGAAATTCAGGGGCCCATGCGGTGGCTCACACCTGTAATCCCAGCACTTTGGGAGGCCAAGGCGGGCAGATCACCTGAGGTCAGGAGTTCGAGACCAGCCTGGCCAACATGATGAAACCCCATCTCTACTAAAAATACAAAAATTAGCTGGATGTGGCGGCAGGCGCCTGCAATCCTAGCTACTTGGGAGGCTGAGACACGAGTATCGCTTGAATCCGGGAGGTAGAGATTGTATTCAGCAGAGATCGTGTCATTGTACTCCAGCCCGGGTGACAGATCAAGACTCCATCTCAAAAAAAAAAAAAAAAAAAAGTAGTTTAATATGTCATAAAGTATCAATTACATACTCAAGGCAAAAAATAATAAAAAAGGAAGGATAATTTCATAACTTCTACACTTTGTAAAATTATTTTATTTGTTTCATGACTGCTTGAAAACCTGAAAATTTAATACTTGTTTTTGTTTCTTCCAACAAAAATACGTTTGCTTTATTCAATGCGTACACTTTTTTTTGGCACTACTTGGTACAGATCTTGATTATTAATGCCATACAACTTTATATCATTTGTTTATGGGAGACAAGCAATATGCATAGTTTTGCTAAAAGTGTAAATTATCTTTGAAACAATAAAATATATGTAAGTAAAAAAAAAAAAAAATCCGGGATTATTCTTCTCTAATGTGTAATAAAAAGGCCACACAATTGCATGGTAGAATTATCCTTTAAAAAAAAATCTATAAACCACCCCCCCGTGGTAACAAAAGCTCTTCTTAGCCAAGGGGCCCCTTTGGGTCATAGGAACCAGGATCCACACAGACCCAAACACCACCCAGACTCATAAAACTGTTCAATTTGCAGGCAAAACAGAGGAGGAGGTGAAGAGCCCACATCACCAATCACACCTCTGGCTGCGTTGCTTCCTCGCCCATCTTACTGCTTCCTGGGCTTCTCCAGGCATCCCGAAGAACACGAATGGCTTCCAGCTACCAAACTTGCCTGCTCTCATTTATCTTTCTCTAAGGGTGATAAAGAAAGATAAGAGGATAAAATAAATAGATTGACATGCCCGACAGATGGAAACCCCCCACCTCAACACACACACATGCACATGCACGCACACACATCAGTTATATAGGCTGGCTCATCACACAATGAAGAGCTAGGGTAACTTGCCCATAGTTATCATCTTAGTGCTACAATTTACTTGGACAAGAGCTCAATTTCTTCATGCGTTATAATGGAAATAACACTTGTTCTGCCAACCTTCCAAATCCACAGTGAGGTCAAATGAGATAAAATACTTGCACATTCTTGAACACTGTGAAACATATAAAGCTCCATAAGGTACTATCTGTTAAGCCAAAAGTTCTTTGCTGGATGTGAAATTTTAACTGTTAATGTTCCTGTCTTTATCCCATGTGTAAATCAGTAAACCTCCCTCTTGGAGACATTTAACATGCATTCATTGAAAAAGCAGCTATTGAACATCTACGACGTTACACAACAGATTCAATGCTAGACACGTGAAGATGAATAAGGCATGACTCCTTTTCTGCAGGATATCAAAGTCTGCAGTAGTAAAACAAATAACTACAACACAACATTAAGTATGCGGTAATGAAGGTACATTTATAGACTCTTGGAAGCACAGCAAAGAGGTTTAAAAGTAGCTTGTTTTCCTACAACTTGTTTAAAAAATCAGAATTCAAAGTCTGGCAGAGTCTTCCCTGGCTGACCTAAGGTCAGCTATTTTTTGCCTGCCACTCATAGATAGCTCCCCTTGTGCTGATAGAAACAGATCCCTGACAGGCAACTTTCTCTCCGGCTGACCTTAGAAATGACCTTGCAGTTAGGAAAGAGGAATCAGTCATATTCAGAGCAGATTTTTAAAAGAAAACAGGCCCTTTGATTTCAGTGAGATTAAGAAGAATCGTTTACTTGCTCAAAATCCCATGGGAACTCTCTATACCTTTGTGTTAGTAAATGATATCTCTTTGGCACAAGAAGATTTATAGCCCATGAGTTACAATAACTGTTCTGCCTTACAGAGGAGTAGTTTTGGGGTTTTTATTTTGTTTTGTTTTGTTTTGTTTGAGACAGTCTCACTCTGTCACCCAGGCTGGAGTGCAGTGACATGATCTTGGCTCGCTACAACCTCTGCCTTCTGAGCTCAAGTGATCCTCCTGCCTCAGCCTCCCCAGTAGCTGAGACTATAGGTGCACACCACCACACTGGACTAATTTTTGTATTTTTTGTAGATACAGGGTTTCACCATGTTGCCCAAGCTGGTCTGGAACTCCTGGGCCGAGCAATCCACCAACCTTGGCCTCCCAAAGTGCTGGGATTACAGGCATGAGCCACAGTGTCCAGCCAAGGAGTAGTATTTTAATAAAAACTAGATAATTAATAAATCAAAATTACAGGTAGAAGCTAGGATTGGAACCATAATGTGAAGGAAAAGAAAATGCCTATTAAAATGGCAGACAAAATCTTAATAATAAAATGTATATGTATATTTTACTCCTTCTTTTCTCTTCCATTTGTCTGGATAAATTAGAATCCTCCAGAAATAATGAATCTAGGATCTGAATTATCACAAAAATAAGATTAATCTCTCCTAATTAAAATTGTTGAAATGATTTAAAGCTGTCATTGAAGAAAGCTGTTTGACAAAGCCCATTTCAAAAATAGGAAAATGTTTGTAAAATATGTACACCAACCCCAAACTATCTTTGGTTTACTTGGTTTAAGTGTCCTTCAGGAACGGGGGAGTTTCTCTGTTTGCAGTGATTTTTTGTTTTTGCTGGGGGAAGGTACTTAACTTTGTGGAAATTTAAATAGAGCAGGAGCTGAGGGAAATCATCTTTAGTTTCAACTGACTCTTATCTAGGGTCCAAAAAAGTTTGGGGATTTTTTGGTTTGTTTTGTTTTTGTTAGTTTTGTTTTGTTTTGTTTTGTTTTTTGTCAGAAGCTTGGTAAGATCACAGATCACAGGGAAGAAACCCTATTCAAACTCCTCACCTTATCCTACACCGGCCAAGAAAAGTCAGGCCATGAGAAAGAACCTGCATTACTTGCCAAGGCCCAAGTCTGTAAAGGGAAATCCCAGATTGGAGCTGAGAGCTCACTCAGCAAATCAATTAACAGGCTTGTTTAGAAGGATGTACCCAGAGTTAGGATTTTTTTTCCTCCTGCTTATAAAAGTGTATGTATTTGCTGTAAAATACTCAGAAAAGGCAGAAGGGAATGGAGAGAAGCAACGAAAATTACCAACCAGACAAGGTGATCGTGCTAGATATTTTTGGAAGATTCCTTCCAGTTTTTTCCCCTAATGAACTTTTTACCAAACCAACAAATGTCAGGTTATATACAAGTATACAAGTTTCTATTCAGCTTTTTTTTTTTTTTTTTTTTAGACAGAGTATCGCATTGTCACCATGGCTGGAGTGCAGTGGTGTGATCTCGGCTCACTGCAACCTCCGCCTCCCAGGTTCCAGCGATTCTTCTGCCTCAGCCTCCCTGGTGGCTGGGACTATAGGCTCCCGCCACCACTCCCGGCTAATTTTTGTATTTTTAGTAGAGACGGGGTTTCACTATGTTGGCCAGGCTGCTCTCAAACTCCTGACCTCAGGTGGTCCACCTGCCTCAGCCTCCCAAAGTGCTAGGATTACAGGTGTGAGCCACCACGCCCAGCCTCACCTTCTTAATTGAACATAATATCATGAGCATTTTCCAACCTTGTGTAAATGTCTTGTTAGCATTGCTCTTAAAGGTGCATAATATTTTCTGGTGGCGTTTGATTTTTTAAAAAGGCTCTGAAAGTGACAAGGTACAGATCCTGGAGCTTTTTTTTTTTTTTTTCCTTTTTTGAGACAGGGTTTTGCCATGTTGTCCTGACTGGTCTCAAACTCCTGAGCTCAGGCGATGCCACCTACGTGCTGGAACTACAGGCATGAGCCACCACACCCAGCCAGTCCTGGAGCTTTCCATGCGAGTGACCCACCCTTGTGCTAGAACTTTTCACATCAATGGCAAATAGCATTCACTATAGATGGGAAACAGGAAGGGGTGAGGCAGTGGCGATCACTCAGTGGCGGGAGTTACAACCACCACCAAATGGTGTTGGAAGAAAACAATCCAGTCCTGTGGGATGCAGACAATTCCTTGTAGAATCTTCTCAGCAATCCTTTCTTAGCCCTCAATGAAGGGCGGGCTGCAAATGTCAGAAACAGGAGAGTTTCCCCCTGAAACTTTGAGAAATTCACAGCCATTCATACTTAGGAAGCTCTAAGAAAACTGGGATACTTCTACTTTCTTTAACCAGCTCCTCGCAATTTAATAAATTGACCTCCAAATGAGAAAGCTTCCCTTCAGCAAGAGCTGGATTCAGGAAAAAGTCACGCAAATCAGAACAGCCCCAGAGATTGTTTCTTCTCCAATAATAAGTTAATATACGTGACAGCAGATTTAACCTGATTCAATTGGTGCATTTTTTACTAATTTGCAGAATTTTAATCTGAAACATTTAAACCACGCTGGCTTGAGACAGAAGCATTTCCGATATAGGAAAAAAGTTATAGCACAGTTCCACAGCAGTTTCAACAAACCCGTGAAGCAGTTCTGTCTTGCAAAGGTGGGTGTGGAGCTGCACACTTCACTCTCGTTAAACCTGTCCGACGGCTCCTTGAGTTTTAACTGCTTAGCAGTTTGGCTTCAGGTGGAAATGAACAAAGCAACTCCGAGTCCTTTTCCACCAAGGCACACAGAAGAAACGTCACCGTCATCTCTAAACAAGTTTTTATTTTGCTTTACTGAATAAGGAAAAAATAATCTCATGATCTAAAATTGGAATTTCTGTGTTCTTAAAACAAAAATCAATATTTCATATGTCTCTGAGACAATAGAAAATAACAAAAGAGGCTTTTGAAAACCTCTAACTACAGAGGGATTTGTCCTTAGAAGAGGAACTTACATTAATATAAAATATATCTTGATCCCAGAATTATTAAAAATGTTACAAAAATGAATGTGTTTATATAAACATAGATGTGGAAAGAAGGCGAAATATATTGTAAAGTTATTTAAAAAGCAATTTTTAAACCATATATGTAGTATGGTCAGACGTTTTTTACACTGAAAATTATATGTTAGAAGAGACAGATAAAGTGACATTGAGGCATAGGGGTTATCACTGGAAGATGGATATACAGGATTATTTGTTAGGGTATACCTTTCTAATCACAGATTTTAAAAATAAAGACATGTGATTTTGTTGGGAAAAGGTAATTTCTTTTTCCTTACCAAATTGAGGTATTGGGATCTCACTAATATCTCGGTCTTTAAAATCTGATATCACTATGAGAAAAATAATAGTAATTCAATTCATTTGAATAGCACTTTACAGGGTGTTTTGGGCTTTTCTTCAGAGATATTTTATTGTAGTAAAATATAAATAACATACAATTTATCTTTTTAATCATTTGTAAGTGTACAGTTCAGTGATCTTAAGTACATTCACATTGTTGTGCAATCATCACCACTATCCACTTCTAGAACTTTTTTGTCATCTCAAATAGAAGCTGTCCCCATTAAACACTAACTCCCAGCTAGACGCGATGGCACACACCTGTAATCTCAGCACTTTGGGAGGCTGAGGCGGGTGGATCACTTGAGCTCAGGAGTTCGAGACCAGCCTGGATGACACGGCAAAACCCTGTCTCTACAGAAATACAGGTGTGCACCCGTAGTCCCAGCTACTTGGGAGGCTGAGGTGGGAGGACCACTTGAGCCCCGGAGGCGGCGGTTGCAGTGAGCCGTGACTACACTCCAGCCTGGGTAACAGAGTGAGACCGTGTCTCAAAAACAAAAAAACAGAAACAAAAATCACGAACTCCCCATTCTCCAACCGCCCCTGGTAACCGCCATTCTACTTTCTGTTTCTATAATACATTTGACTACTCCAGGGACCTCATATGAATGTGGAATCACATAGTATTTGTGCTTTTGTGTCTGGCTTGTTTCACTTAGCATAACGTCCTCAAGGTTGATCCTTGTTATATCACGCGTCAGAATTTTTCTCCTCTTTTAAGGCTAACATTTCACTGTATGAATACACCACATTTTGTTTACCAGTCATCAGTTGATGGACATTTGGATTGCTTCCACTTTTTAGCTTTTATAAATAACACTGCTGTGTTGTTTTTAAGTAGTAAAATTACTATAAACTTTTCCTTTTTTTTTTTTTTCTTTTTTTTGAGACAGAATCTCGCTCTTGTTGCCCAGGCTGGAGTGCAATGGCACAACCTCAGCTCACTGCAACCTCCACCTCCCAGGTTCAAGCGACTCTTCTGCCTCAGCCTCCCGAGTATCTGGGATTACAGGCACATGCCAACATGCCAAGCTAATTTTTTTTTTTTTTTTTTGGTATTTTTAGTAGAGACGGGGTTTTACTGTGTGGGCCAGGCTGGTCTTGAACTCCTAACCTCAGGTGATCCACCCACCTTGGCCTCCCAAAGTGCTGGGATTACAGGCGTGAATGACTGTGCCCGGCCTTAATGTTCCTTTTCATTACAATTTCCCTATTACCCAGTGTTAAGAACTGTCTTTTTTTTCCCCTTTTGCTTAGTAGTCTGTTACCATTATTAATTTATCCCTACACTCTCCCCTAGCTGAGTAAAGATTTTCTCAATATATTCATATCAGTTATTCTGTTAATTTCATTGCTTGAAGCAATCTTTCCTGGCACCTTCTGGCTGGCTCCAATCTGAACCAGTTGCTCTCCAGACCTGACCTGCTTCTCAGCTGCTGAGGTGGGGTCTCCTTCACCATCATCCCCTCTGCCTGCTGCGTGTTGGTTGGATCCTCTCTTTTCTGGGTCCAGTGTCTCTTGCTTTCTTGGTTTACTCCTTCACTGGGGTGGCACGCAACTTCCACTGACATGGGAGGTAAAGTTTTTGAGAACCTGTGTGTTTGAAAGTGTCTTTATTCCATTACAAACTTCACTGATCATCTGGCCAGATGTCAAATTTAAGTTTGGAAATAATGGCCCTTCAGACTATTGGAAGCATTTCTCCATTATCTGCTGTTTGCAGAGGTGCTGTTGAGAAGCCCAAAGCCACTCTGGTCCTTTGTACCTTTTATAAAACCTTCAGTCGTGAGGATGATCCATCACTTTTAGAACGTAAATTTGGAGGCGTTCAACCTAGATACCCATCTTGTTCAGTGCCCAATGCAGGAGAAATAGAGTATATTATTATTCTCAGAGAGTTGCTGTGGCCAAGACAAAGGCTCAAAAGATGATACTGCTTGTCCCCATCATTTTCTCCACTGCCCCTTCCTCTTCTCATGTTGAAGGTATTTTTTTTCTCACTGGAGGAGGATAAATAAACTTTCTATTATGCTGAAAGAGCAGGATTAAGCTTATCTTCTGAGCTCTCAAATCCTCTGAGACAGCCTTCGTTCTTCACATATTGGAAGTCACCCATCAGGTTGTCTTCCAATCAAACATAACATACATCTTTCTACCTTCACAACCCTAGAATCCCTTCCGCTGTTTGGGTGTTTTTTGGAGTTCCCCATCTTTTAACTAAATGAACCTCACTGCCCCAAGCCAGGCACATCATCTTAATAATAAATCACAACTCTCATTGAAGGTTGACTGTGTGCCAGATGCTGTAAATGCTAATTGCACCACGTTTCATCTTGGTTAATCCTCAAACCCCACTAGTGCCATGACCCAGCTGGGGTTCAGGGAAGGCTATTGACTTGCCATGAGCTGGTTAGTGCAAAGCTGGGATTCAAATTCAGTTCTTCTCACTCCAAAGAACCAAGCTCTGAACTGTTTTGCTAGGTTGCCTTGGTCAGAAAATATACAATGGGTGGGTAGTAGTGGTTCTTATCTAATCCCAGTCCGCAGGAGGCAAACGCACCAAAAGATTGACAGTGATGATCTCTGGGTATTGGAATAATATTTTCTTTTTTATCCTTTTCTTTATTTTCCAAATTTTCATCTCTGCCATAACTTTCTTGATAGAAAAAATAAAAATAAAGACATTTGAGTTACAATAACTTTATCATTAGAAAATAAAAACAATAGACTCCATGGCTGTAATGTTTAACTCAGACTCAATGTCTCCATTGTTGTTTTGTCTGGAATAAGCTGAAAATTCCTCCAGGCAGGAGTGCTGTCCTTCATGACACTGATTATCCTGCCAGGCCCTGGATGACAAACTCTAATAATATATCTACTCCATTCCTCTGCCTACTCAGCCTGCAATTCTATCTGAAAAGTCATCAGATCTGTCTGTGTCCCACAAGACCTGCGATGGTTTCCCACAACCCCTACTCCACTCAGATGTGCAGAACTGGATTAATCATACGTCACAGCTCATGACACACTCCTCATTGTCCCTGCATTCCCCATCACCCTATTTGTAAAACAAGATAAAGAACATCCACCAGCTCACCACCCAAAATGAGTGTAATTTACATCCATCTGCTCAGCTGAGTGAACTCTCCGGGATATTGAGTTTTCGGCTTACTATTCACTTCCTGTTAAGTATATGTGTGTTTTCTAGTTTTATCATAAATATACCTATTCTGGAAAACTTTGTGGTTTCATTTTAGTTGTTTTTAACATTGTGAACGGAGTTTAATGTGTGTAATTCTTGGACTTAACTTGCTTTTTTGTTTGTTTGTTTGTTTGTTTTTGAAATAGGGTCTTGCTCTGTCACCCAGGCTGGAGTGCAGTGGTGCGATCTCAGCTCACTGCAACCTCTACCTCCTGGGTTCAAGTGATTCTCATGCCTCAACCTCCTGAGTAGCTGGGATTACAGGTGCCCTCCACCACATTCAGCTAATTTCTGTATTTTTAGTAGAGTCAGGTTTAATTACGTTGGCCAGGCTGGTCTCAAACTCCTGACCTCAAGTGATCTGCCTGCCTCGGCCTCCCAAAGTGGATTACAGGCATGAGCCACTGTGCCCGGCTTTAACTTTCTCACTATTATATTTTTCAGATTCATCCACTTTGTTGCATATGGCTATAAGACCATCTGCTGTTTAATGATTTAATAACTTTCCATTGTATGAATGTATTACATTGGATTTATCTTTTCTGCTGTTGATGGACAGTTGGTTGATTTATACATTTTTGCTATTACAAAAAGGTCTGCTCTGAACATCTTTATATATGTCTCCTGGTTTTCTTGTTGGTATACCCAAGGATGGAAGGTTAGACCATAGAATATATGAATTTTCACGTAGAGTATGTCAATTTTCACACACAAAAAGGTCAAAGTGTCATCTGAGATGGTGGCACCACTTTATGTCTGCACCAGATGTGTATAAGAAATCTAGAAAGCTGCCTGCTTTTCAGATCCACATACAGATTCCCCAATATAAACTGTTACATCCTTAACCAAGGTTTCAGACCAGATTTATGCTAAAGTTCTAGTTTCAGGCTAGAGCATCTTACCCTTTGTAAAGTTCTTTGGCGAAACACTACATGTGATTTTTCTCAGTCTTCTTGGATTGATCTAATTCTCCAAAGAGTTTTTAAGAACCCCAGAGAATACCTAGCCCTGACAGCATCTTCCTGTGTCACAGAAAAGCAGTAGAGTTGGGTGTTCTTACCTCTTCCCTGGTGCTCCACAAACTCACAGACAGAGGATGTCATGTGGTTAACAGAAGACAACATCAAGTAGTCACCGGCAATAGTAGTTATTGGAAGAAGAAAGTGGCTATTTTTCAATTCAATTAAATGTGGTAATGAATGAGTGAATTCCCCCCAAGGGTAGGAGAAAGGAGCGTCCTTATTTTTCTTCATTCTTTATTTCTTTTTTTGGAATCATTTTTTCCCCCAGAGATAGTCCCTTTATCTAAGAAAAAATAACTTCTTCCAGAGAGACAGACTGCTTTCCCAAAAACATAAAAGAAGCAGGCCACCTGCGCTAGCTCCACTGTGTCTTCCTAGCCAAGTGAAATTGAAGGCGGCAGGGGAGGTCTCCGTGGGATGTGGAGGGGAAGGGAAGTATCCATGGGACGTGGAGGAGAGAGGGGAGATCTCCATGGAGTGTGGAGGGGGAAGGGAGGTGACCATAGCTCTGCTTCCTCCATGGGGAGGGGGAGTGGCCCAGTCTGGCTCCATCCAGCAGGCTTCACCTGTGCCCTCGGCCCCACCACAGGCAGAGCCGTTGGGCTCTGCCCGTGTTGCTAGACTTCCAGTTCACTTTTGTTCAGGCAAGTGAGTCTCTGTCATTGGCAGTTTAGCCCCGAGTTCAATTCCACATTTATAGATTATTCCCTCTCCACTGCCCATTCTAATACTCACCACTGTTGATCTTCCCATCTCTCTTAAAAAAAAAAAAAAAAAAAAAAAAACCCTACCACTCAAATCACCTTTCCTTGACTCAGGCTCCGCACTCCTTGTCAATCCATCCCTCCATTGTCTCTTCTCTAACTCAGTACTCACCCATAGTGATTTTCAAAAATGTGGTCCTTCCTTCCTTCTCTCTTTCTTTCTCCTTCCTTCCTTCCTTCCTCCCTCCCTCCCTTCCCTCCCTCCTTCCCTCCCTCCCTCCTTCCTTTCTTTCTTCTTTCTTTCTTTCTTTCTTTCTTTCTTTCTTTCTTTCTTTCTTTCTTTCTTTCTTTCTTTCTTTCTTTCTTTCTTTCTTTTCTTGCTTGCTTGCTTTCGTTCTTTCTTTCTTTCTTTCTGAAACAGAGTTTTGCTCTTGTTGCCCAGGCTGGAGTGCAATGACATGATCTTGGCTCACGGCAACCTCCGACTCCCAGGTTCAAGCGATTCTCCTGACTCAGCCTCCCAACTACATCCCTCCTGGGATTACAGGCATGTGCCACCATGCCCAGCTAATTTTTGTATTTTTAGTAGAGACAAGTTTTCACCATGTTGGCCGGGCTGGTCTCGAACTCCTGAGCTCAGGTGATCTGCCTGCCTTGGCCTCCCAAAGTGCTGGGATTACAGGCCTAAGCCACCACACCCAGCGAAAAATGTGCCCTTTCAAGAGTCAGCCTGCGTGTTGGTAGATGGCTTAAGTGACCACCTTACCAATTCCGAAAGAATTGAGATGTGGGACCTCTGTCCTCTCCTCAATCAGTCCTTTGTCTCTATTTCCATAGTTGTCAGTCTGGTTAGGGACTTAAACACCTCTTGCTTAGCATGGATTGCCCCTTTCCTTTCCACACCAGCACCAGGCTAACCCTCTGGAAAGTTCCCTCCTCATGCCATTCTCCCCCTCACAAATCTTCATGGGCTCCCACTGTTCACAGGTAAGATACATACTCCCCAGCCTGGCAGGCCACTCCCTCCACAGCCGAATCCCAGTACCCAATCCCAGGTGCCTTCCTGCCTCTGTGCTTTGGTTCCTGCCCTCTCCCACTGCAGTGCCCTCCTCTCTTCTCCATGCATGGTTAGATTCACCTTTTGCTCTCCATGACACCCTTTCATGTCACCAAAGCCCATAGTTCATTTAAAAAAAATTTCATCCCACCATCTATCCATTTATCCTTCCCTTCATTACATTCAAAACATTTAGCAAATGTTTTCCTTTAATTGAGTACTTATGAGTCAAGCATTGTGCTAGATTCTATGGAAGCAAAAATAAGTTAGTCATACTTCCCATCCTGGAGGGATTTACAGTCTAATAGAATAAATACCAGCTGCCATTTAGTTTGCACATATTATACACTAGCTATAGTACGAAGCATTTAATATATTTTGTCACAAATTATCTTCACAATAACACAATATGAGAGGTATTATTATTATAATCTTGATTTTATTGATGATAAAACAGAGGCTTAGTGGGGTCAGGTTGTCTATCCATGGTTACTTGGGTGGCAATCAGCAGAGTCAGGAATGAGAGTCTATAAAAACCTGCTCTGATGTGCGCCCTGGGAACACACTTCCTCTCACCATACCACTCACCTTCCTCTCCCTCTCTCTCTACCTTTCCCTCTCTGCTGTCTCTGAGTTCACAGCATTCGGCAATTGTCCGTGTACTGTATGTTTTCTCCTTGCATTTCTTAACTCGTTATGTAACTTTTGTGTGCACTTATTTCATGTTTCTTCAGTTAGATTTGTAAATGCTGGGCCGGGCGTGGTGGCTCACACCTATAATCCCAGCACTTTGGGAGGCCAAGGCGGGCAGATCACAAGGTCAAGAGATCAAGACCATCCTGGCCAACATGGTGAAACCCCATCTCTACTAAAAATACAAAAAACTTAGCTGGGCATGGTGGTGTGCACCTGTAGTCCCAGCTACTTGGGAGGCTGAGGGAGGAGAATCGTTGGAACCCAGGAAGCAGAGGGTGCAGTGAGCCGAGATCACACCACTGCACTCCAGCCTGGTGATAAGAGTAAGACTCCATCTCAAACAAGAAAAAGAAAAAAGATTTGTAAATGCCATGAGACAAAGGGAGTTAGGAAAATATGAAATCAAGAATATTGTGCCTTGTGCAGAGTAGGATTCATATGTATGTTCCAGTTTTAACAAGTTTGGGATGTCAACACCTCAATATTTTATAGAGCTAGGAGGAAGTCATCCATGAGTTAAACATAAATCACCAGCACTCTCAAACAGTGACCCCCAAACTTCTAAATTACGAGGACCATCTTGTTACCCAAAACTGCTAATTTTCTTCTAAGCAAAGAAAGTCTTCTGACAATAACCAATGAAGGAAACACTATGTATTAGTATTATTTTTAAAACTGTCATGAATTTAGCGATGCCTTTGAGCAAATTTGTATTTTATTAATTGGAATTACACATCCCCATGTTTTTGAATAGTACATGTAGGTGTAAAATATTGTGTATGCAGTCTATAGATAATGCTTGCAATGCAATCCCACGATTTTAAATGCCTCATCAGGCATCCATGTCCTACAGACTAGGAATCACTGATCTATGAGTTTGCGATCCCTGAGCTGAGAGTGGACAAGGTGAGCTCACTTGTAAAGGATCATGCTTCCCTTCTGAGTCCAGAATTCTTTTGTAGGAAGTAATCTTAGTTTAGGGCAGAGCTCTGACATTTATCTGTCTTCTCTATTTAATAAGAATACAAAAGGGGGAGGGTTTCCCCTCACTGATTATGCAATATAATTACTACAGCTGTGAATGGGCTTAACAGTCATGGGTTCAGTGTGACAAATTTAAACACAACTCAGAGAGCTCATTTTTAATGTCTCTTTCCTCTTCCCAGTTCAGATCTCAGAGAAATTTGCACTGACAGGGGTGAGTTCAGTCAAACCTGGCTATGTGCGAACTATCAACCGGAAACAGAATGCTGGCCATGAAAAGGAGGACTTTCTCCTCGCTGTGCCCTTTGTTAAAACTTTTGTGGTAACTCATCTTTGGTTTTTTTTTTAAACAGGGTCTCACTTTGTCACCCACACACCACCCTGGAGTGGTCTCGGCTCACTGCAACCTCTGCTTCCTGGGTCCAAGTGATTCTTGTGCCTCACCCACCCAAGTGGCTGAGATTACAGGCATGTGCCACCACACCCAGCTAATTTTTGTATTTTTAGTAGAGACGGGGTTTCACCGTGTTGGCCAGGCCGGTCTCAAACTCCTGGCCTCAGGTGATTCTCCCACCTCGGCCTCCCAAAGTGCTGGGATTATAGACGTGAGCCACCACACCTGGCCTCATATTTGTTTTTTATTGAAAGTCAAGGCTATATAGTCTGGGTAGAGAATGTTGCTGAGTGAACCTGGAAGAAATCATCTGAAGCAAGCACTATATGATTTATTGCATAACACAAAATGGATATGTAGTATTTTGTTCATACATCTACCTAATGCTTCCTTAAGGATGCCTCAGATCCTTCTACCATAAGCCTTTAAAATGAAAGGCAATATACAAAGGTAGAATATGATGCTCACCATCATAGTAGAACTAACAGGAAAGGTGGCAGCTTAAAAAGGAGTGAGTATTATTCCAAGAAAGAAACAGGCCCATACACAAACAACTGCAAATACGTTGTGGTGACTTAACTAAGAAATTAGACTTAATTTAAAAAGTAATAATGATCTGTATTCATTTCAATCTAAACAATCCAGAGTTTTACCAGTTTATTTCAGAGAAACATGTACAATACTATTGCCCTCATCCCAAAATATATACAGAGCTCTTATCATGTGCATGGCATAATGAAAAGCAACAATATTCTATTTTAAGGAATTAGGTGCCTCTTGTAGTCTAAAGGTCAGATCTATAAATACTGTTCTCTATTTGGGCTTCCCAATTTCCCTCTGGTCTGAAGAACAGAACTCTCCCTCGAGAAGTTCAGCCTCTCAAACAATGTCAGGCACATTATAGGACTCAGGAAAGACGTGTTGAATGAATGAATGAATGAATGAGTGAGTGAAAGAATGAATGAATGAGCTCATAAACAGGGTGCCTGTCACTTCAGCAAACACATGTCTCAACACAGAACCACAAGCAGTGGTGTCTGCCTGTAGGCCCAGCTACTCGGGAGGCTGAAGTGGGAGGATTGCCTGAGCCCAGTAGTTTGAGGCTATAGTGCACTATGATTGCACTTGTGAATAGCCACTGCACTCCAGCCTGAGATATATTTGAAAAAGAAAAAAATGTATAAACACAGACATTCCATCCTCATTCAGGAAAAACTCAGAATGGAACTTCAGGCAGATAATGAAAAGCCACACATTCTACCAGTTGCTTTAACTACACGGTTTCCCCTTCCAAACCTGGATTTCTTATGGTCTTTACATCAAAAGTAGAAGTGAAAGGGGATTCTCCATGGTTGTGTGCGCCTTTTGAATGATAAATAGTCAATCGTTTTAAGGCAGTGTGTACAGGGGTGACTGATTCTGGAGAATGGGATTTGTTGAGGAAGGTTTGTACGAGGAGCCCAAGGCAAGGATAGCATGGGGTAGAGAAGGACGTCTACTGAGGGTAGAAATAGGAAAGGAGAAATCAATGCAGGAAAAACAGGAGCTCTGTGTGTGTGTATGTGCACATTTCACACGTGCATAAAAGTAAAATATGCAAATATATATGGCTTGAATCGGATCCACAAATAAGCACTAAAATGCACCAGCTACCAAAGAGATGTTCACAGCGCCTCTCAGTCAAACGATTAAACAAATAGACTGACAGCATCTGTGGGAAAGATGCTTTAGCCTTTGAGCTCTACAGCTTTATATCAAGCTGGTCCAACCACTCTAAGGCACTAAGGGAAAAGATGAAAAAAATAGCATTCCTTATCCTTATAATTGATGAGATAAAAATACTAACAGGAAGGTTTTCTGTCCACAGGAACAAAGTTAAACTGGTTAACTTGAAAAGGAAACATTCAAAAATAGATAATATTAATATATGGTGTTAGAATTAGGGTAGTGGTGGCCAGGCACAATGGCTGACACCTGTAATCCCAGCATTTTGGGAGGCCGAGGCAGGCGGATTACTTGAGGCCAGGAGTTTGAGACCAGCCTGCCCAACATGGTGAAACCCCATCTCTACTAAAAATACAAAAATTAGCCAGGTGTGGTGGTATGCACCCGTAATTCCAGCTACTCAAGAGACTGAGGCACAAGAATCACTCGAACCTGGGAGGCGGAGGTTGCAGTGAGCCAAGATCGAACCACTGCACTCCAGTCTGGTGACAGAGTGAGACTCTGCCTCAAAAAAAAAAAAAAAAAAAAGAAGAAGAAGAATTAGGATAATGGTTACATTGGGTGGGGAGTGACCGAAAGGGTCCAAAGAGGGGACTTCTGGGATGCCAGTAATGTTTTGTTTCTTGACCCGGGGACGTGGTGTGTTGATGAGTGAGAAAATTCATCCCACTCTGTACTTAATGATCTGTATATATTTCTATATGAATATCGCACTTTAGTTCACTCAAAATGCCTACATAGACATTTGTTTTGTTTTGTTTTGTTTTGAGATAGGGTCTCACTCTGTCACCCAAAGGAGTGCAGTGGCACAATCACAGCTCACTGCAGCCTTAACCTCTCTGGGCTCAGGTGATCCCTCCTACCTCAGCCTCCCAAGGAGCTGGGACTACAGGGGCCTGCCAGCACATCTGGCTAATTTTTGTATTGTTTGTAGAGATAGGCTTTTGCCATATTGCCCAGGCTGGTCTCAGACTCCTGGACTCAAGTGATCCTCCCACCTCAGCCTCCCAAAGCGCTTGGATTACAGGCATGAGCCACCACGCCCAGTGCTATCTAGAAATTTCAAGATTATTTCATTGGCAATTGAATCTCTATAAAAACATAAGCAATTGCAAAACTTATATATATATATATATATATATTTTCTTTAACAAGGGTGGTGATGGATAGAATTCTAGCAATGAAGAGAAAGACAGCCTATTCATAAGTCAAGTGTTTGGAGCTACCAAGGGAGATGAGACGTTAGTCCTACGTAATTATTAAAGGAAATACTGGGCTCCACTTAGCACAGAGCCCAAACTGATGGGCCAGATAAAAGTCTAGGCTCTCTGCAGGTCATACAGTCATCTAGCCTGTACTTTCCTAATTGTTTTCTTCTCCGGTATTACTAAAGGCTTATTAACCTGCTGGTAAACAATGAACACAGATTAGTGGTCATTAATCAAGGTCACGGGTCACCTAATAGGGATGGCTCAGTGAGTAGTTTCTGTTGGTCTTATGTAGTACCTAATGGACCACCAGGGATGACCAGGTCCAATATGGCTGTGTCACAACCCTATTCTCTCAGGAGGAAATGAGAGATATATGCTGTTAGAATTCCTTTCACTTTCCACCTCACCCTTTATGGATAAAGGAGGCCAATACAACGTGGGCCTGCCGGGGTCCTGTATTCTTACCCCGTCAGATTTTGACTCCTGCCTCTCATGTGAGGTATTCCACCAAGGATCCTCTCCCTCATTGACATGAGCAGGCAGGAACATGAGGGCTACTGATTCCCAAGCTCCTCACCATCAACGTCGCCTTTTTCCCCTGTTTTCTCCAACTTTGAGAATTGGGAGCTCAGGCATGATGGCTCATTTCTGTAATCTCAGCACTTTGGGAGGTCAAGGTGGGAGGATTCCTCAAGCTCAGGAGTTTGAGGCCAGCCTGGGCAACGCAGTGAGACTCCATCTCTGTAAAATTAATAAAAATAAAAAATAAAAAGAATTGGGAGAAGTGACTGGTAATTTATCTTTATGAAAAGAAAATCCCCCAAAGTATTCTTAATCATTTTTCATATTCAGAGGTAAAAAATCTGTCAGCATCATGATGACGGGTGGAATTTTTAGGTCGAGGGTATGAGCATTCCACAGAAATGTACTTACTCCCACTTCAACAGGGACAGTTACAGCTCTATCCCTATGAAATATCAGGATTCTGTGCAAGATTGCACAAGTAAAAAGGAGTTTTGATGCTTTTAAGAAGTTTTAAGGGTCCCAGCAGCTTAGGGGTGGTAAGAATTGCAGCTAGTGCAGCTCTGCAGAGGCCCTCGCAGTGCCATCCTGGAACACGGCCTCTGCCAGGAAGCCGGGGAAAAGGAGCAGTTCAGTTCAAGAGACAGTCATGGAGAGATCAGCAGGATGGTATCCAAACCTGCTCCTGCAGATGCTGAAACTGATTTTAAAATATGCAAACAGTGAAAGTGAGAAACTGTAAACAAAAGGGAAAGGAGGAGCAAAACTATGAAATCAGACTCACCTGCAGAAAATGAAGATGCTAAACCAGAAGAGGCCAGACTCTGGTGAAGCAGGAGAGAAAGCAGCCAAATCTGGTGAGTATCCTCAACCGAGTACCCTCGATTATCTCAGCATTGCCTTCTTGCAGACACCAGAAGAGCCATTTTACCAACTATTTTGTAAATGCAAGTTTTTAGTAGTTCCAGAAACACACTTGTAAGAAGCAGGAAACCTACCCCATCCCTTAAAAAAAAATTGTTTTTGATAAGTGTAAATACTTTTTTAAAGAAATAAGCTCATGGCCTGGCGTTAGATTTCTTTTTCTTTTATTTAATGCCCCTTCCCCACCCTGGTTGTATACTTTTCTATATACATCATACATTTTTCAATTTAGCTATTCATAGAATAAGTGGAAATCAAATTAAGGGAGATATTGACTATAGTCTGTGGATGGGGGAGGGGAGGTGGTGGAAGCTGAGCTGGCAGTTTCCAACATCCCATAACCAGAAGCACAATCAGGCCGGGTGTGGTGGTGCATGTCTCTAATCCCAGACCTTTGGGAGGCCGAGGCTGGTGGATCACTTGAGCCCAGGGGTTTGGGACCAGCCTGGGCAGCAAAGAGAAACCCTGTCTCTACTAAAAATAGAAAAATTAACCAGGCGTGGTGGTGCACGCCTATAGTCCCAGCTACTTGAGAGAATCACCCAAGCCCAGGATGCAGAGGTTGCAGTGAGCTGAGATGCACCAGGTCGCTGCATTCCAGCCTGGGCCACAGAGGGAAACCCTGTCTCAAAAAAAAAAAAAAAAAAAAAAAAAAAAGTAGCACAATCAAATGGCAATTTAAAGTCGTGATCATGCAATTAACTTGTAAGCATTTTATACTGCTTAGCTTTGTTCCCTTGTCTTTTACTAAAATTATTTATAAAACTATTCCCTGATCTGGATTCCCTGACGGCCTTGGGTGTCCTCCATGACACCTTTGTTCCTGGTAATCCAATTTTTCCTAATAATTTTATCAATGTGTTGTGAAAGATTGGACAGGTTTGAGCATGTAGTATCTATATTAAATCGTGAATTAGTCAAATTTTAGACCAAACAAATTTTCAATGTTTTAAGATAATGGCATTTGAAAACCTCTTTCTAAAAAAAAAAAATTTGTCTCCAAATTGTAAGCTAAAAAGTCAATAGAATAACTGGAAAAGAATTACAGTTGCATAGCTTTTTAAATTTTCAGTACTCGCTGTTAAGAACTATATACAGGGTTTCTGCAGAGGCTGTGACAGAAACCAAGGCAGCGGGAGTCCCGTTTGGGATTGCCAGCCTGCGTGTGTGAGTCTGAGTACGTGAGCAGCTGTGGCGCCCCAGGTCCTCGTCAGCATATCATCCCGGCAGGAGATAAACTACATTCAGTTAAGTCTGCAAGACTGGAAGGAATTGGGGTGATAAGAAATTGATTCACTGTTGGCGGGACATGGTGGCTCTCACCTGTAATCCCAGCACTTTGGAAGGCTGAGGCGGGCAGACCACCTGAGGTCAGGAGTTTGAGACCAGCCTGACCAACATGGAGAAACCCCGTCTCTACTAAAAACACAAAATTAGCCAGGCGTGGTGGCGCATGCCTGTAATCCCAGCTACTTGGGAGGCTGAGGCAGGAGAATCACTTGAACCCCTGGAGGTGGAGGTTTGCAGTGAGCCGAGATCATGCCATTGCACTCCAGCCTGGGCAACAAGAGCAAAACTCCGTCTCAAAAAAAAATAAAAAATAATTTTAAAAAATTGATTCACTTTCAAGGTTTATTAAAGTCAAAATATATTTAAAAATCAGTGGCAGTTCTGTGGTAGAGATTCAAGGAGATGAAATGACACAAATCATTTGGGAATTGATTCAAGAGAAACTCATTTTTCCCTATGTGGAACTGGATCTACATAGCTATGATTTAGGCATAGAGAATCGTGATACCACCAACCACCAGGTCACCACGGATGCTGCAGAAGCTATAAAAAAGTATAACATTGGTGTCAAGTGTGCCACCGTCATCCCTGATGAGAAAAGGGTTGAGGAGTTCAAGTTGAAACAAATGTGGAAATCACTAAATGGCACCATCCAAAATATTATTCTGGGTGGCACAGTCTTCAGAAAAGCCATTATCTGCAAAAATATCCGCCAGCTTATGAGTGGATGGGTAAAACCCACCATCGTAGGTCGTCATGCTTATGGGGATCAATACAGAGCAACTTATTTTATTGTTCCTGGGCCTGGAAAAGTAGAGCTAACCTACACACTAAGTGACAGCACCCAAAAGGTGACATACCTGGTACATAACTTGGAAGAGGATGATAGTGTTGCCATGGGGATGTATAACCAAGATAAGTCAATTAAAGATTTTGCACACAGTTCCTTCCAAATGGCTCTAAGGGTTGGCCTTTGTATCTGAGCACTAAAACACTATTTTGAAGAAATATGATGAACGTTTTAAAGACATCTTTGAGGAGATACATGACAAGCAGTACAAGTCCCAATTTGAAGCCCAAAAGATCTTGTATGAGCATAGGCTCATCGATGACATGGTGGTCCAAGCTATGAAATCAGAAGGAGGCTTCATCTGGGCCTCTAAAAAGTATACTGGTGACGTGCAGTCAGACTCTGTGGCTCAAGGGTATGTCTCTCTTGGCATGATGACCAGTGTGCTGGTGTGTCCGCAAGGTAAGACAGTAGAAGCAGTGGCTGCCCACTGGACTGTAACCTGTCACTACCGCATGTCCCAGAAAGGCCAGGAGACGTCCATCAATCCCATTGCTTCTATTTTTGCCTGTACCAGAGGGTTGGCCCTCAGAGCAAAGATTGATAACGATAAAGAGCTTGGCTTCTTTGCAAATGCTTTGGAAGAAGTCTGTATTGAGACAACTGAGGCTGGTTTCATGACCGAGGACTTGGCTGCTAGCATTAAAGGTTTACCCAGTGTGCAATGTTCTGACTACTTGAATATGTTTGAGTTCATGGACAAACTTGGAGAAAACTTGAAGATCAAACTGGCTCAGGCCAAACTTGAAATTCATACCTGGGCTGAGGAGGAGAAGTATCTTTTGGCAACTAGGTCTACAGGTTTACATTTTTCTGTGTCACACTCAAGGCTAAAGGCAAAATCTATTTTGTAATTTGTTTAGAAGCCAGAGTTTATCTTTTCTATAAGTTTATAGTCTTTTTCTTATATATAGTTATTGCCACCTTTGTGAATGTGGCAAGGGACTTTACATTTTATTTTCTGGTAGCAGCCTAGGAATTTGGTTAGTACTCATTTGTATTCACTGTCACTGTTTCTCATGTTCTATTATAAATGACCAAAATCAAGAGTGCTCAAAAGGGTCAATGATAGCCACAGTATTGTTCCCTAGAATATGCATAAAGTAGAAATTTACACCCTTCTCCTCCTGTCCATGACCTTGGGCACGGGGAGGTTTTGTTGTTAAAGATGTCCCATTACGTGACGTAGAGCTGTACATTAAACTTGCACATGACTGGAACAAACTATGAATACAATTAAAATGTGTTGAAGATACTGCAGTCGTTTTTGTAAAGAGCTTGCTGAATGTTTCCAATAGACTAAGTATTTTTCAGGCCACAGGAGAGTTTGGAATCTGGGATAAATACTACCTGGAGGTGTGGGAAAAAAATAAAACAACTATATACATTATATGTATATAGTTGTATATGTATATGAATCATTAGGTCTATGTACTGATCACTAAGACAAACAAACAAACAAACAAAAAAACAGTAAAATATCAATTAAGATAGAAAAAAAGTCTAAAAACAGGTATGGTAGAAAGAGCACTGGATTTTTAGGCAGGTAGACAGGACTCCTAACCCAGAGAAGTTCTGTGATTTGTGCGACATTGCAGAGCAAATGTTACATGGCAAAGCCAAGACTTGACCCACACCTTCAGGTTCTCAGCCCTGCTGTTACCATTACCCAACACGGCCACTCAGAGGTAACTCTTCATCCTACAGCTATGCGTGGCTTGCAAAGCCAAAGAGCCAGAAACAGGTTCAACTCCAGATTTTCTCATTCGCTCGATTGCCTGTGGCAATGATTCTCAATGCTTGCCATGTACCGGATTATATGAAGGAGTTGTGGAAAACATACAGTTGCCCAGATCCCTCTTCCAAAGATTCTGACTCATTTGTTCTGGGGTGCGGCCCAGGTAGTTTAATTTATTTAAAAAATGTCCCTGGATGATTCTCATATGCAGCCAATTTGATGAGAATCATTGTTTTCTGGCACTGGTTCTCAACCCGTGCTGCACATTAAAATCACTTGGGGAGCTTTGAAAACTACAGGCCTAAGACCCATCCTCAGAAACAGTCAATCACCTGGTCTGGGTGTATCCTGGGCCCCGGCCTTTGCAAAAGCTTTCCAGGTGATGCTAATGTGTGGCAGGTATGAGAACCATTGCTCACAGGCTCCCCAAACCATGCATCCTTAGTCTACAATCATCTCTCAGGGAAGGGCCTGACCATCGGCATTCTGAAAAGTCTAGCGCCGTCAGTGTTCAGTAAGTGCTTGTTGAAAGAATTGCCTCATGAGAATCAATGTCTATTGACAGGTGAGAAGAAAAGGGCAAATTTAAGAAATAATGAGCATTTAATATGAAAATGTCCTGAGGGGGGATTATGTAGTTAGTTAAGCAAATATTATGACAATATGCAGATTATCTTACGAACACAAAGGTGGCCTTCTTAAGTAGTTGAGGCTGCTATCCGAAACCTGGGATAGTCTTATGTAGGGTAAACACACCTGGTAGCAATTATTTAAGCATACTCTGAGAATGACCCTGGATGGCAGATGCATCTAAATGTGTGTTCCAATCTAGGGAACCCAAGTAGCTAACCCGGAAGTTCGTTCCTTTTCTATGATAAACATCTGAACCCCTGGCACGTTCCATGGAACACAGGCTGTACATCGAGGACCTGAGTTTTGGGTTAAACGAAGGTTGCCAGGTGGAGGTCGTCACAGGGAGGGTGTTAAGTGGAAATGCTATAAAAACTTCATGCTGTTTGCAGGCAGCTGCAGTTTTCCTGCCCAACCCACTGCCACTGGGCTACGTGGTTGTGTTGTCCAGCCTGCCACTGCCGGACTCTCTCCCCTGTATGTAACCCCCTAATAAAACCCCGTGTCTCATTTGCCAGCTCTTGGTCTCTTCTTTGGCCTCTTGAACCTGGTACCTTCCCTATTGAGATTAATAGGAGTTTGGCACAACACCTTATCCCCAAGAATATTGTGAGAGAGAGAATCAGCAAATTCTACCTACCTTAACTAATCCCTACCTCGGACAGAGCCATTCTTTACTGAATCCAACAGCAGTCTCAGCACATGGCATCTGGAACACCAGATAATTCTCTTACCAAACGCTGTTTCCAGTATATAAATGAAGGCCATGACCCACCAGTGGGAATTGACACTGTGGAAGAGCTATTTGCCTTCACGGATATGAGCAGACTAGGAAAAGAAAAATGATTCCCCCTTTCAACTTATTTAACAAGAATGTTAACTGACAAAGTAGAATAGCAAAGCACGTCTGCTGCATAATCCCACATTTGTAATAAACGTGACCTGGAAGAAATTTACCGAAATATGAACAGAGCTCATGTTTATCTTTGGATAGAGAGATTATGGTGATTTTTATGTTTTCCTTTACACTTTTCTGTTTTCCGAATGTTTTGCCTCGTACAGATATTACCTTTAATAAGAAAAAAACCACTACCCTTTAAAAATTGTGGATGTGTGTGTATGTGTGTGTGTACAGAAGGTGGGTTAAAAAAAATTTAAGGTGCTCGAGTCTGGGGAATGACTCTCAGAGGCATTTCTAAATCTGCTGGCACTTAGACAAGGAGGAGCAGGTTTGTCCGACAGCTTGAAAGCTCAGCAGATCCATTAGCGCTTTCGTCAGCAGGTGGAGATTTTGCAAGCCTGGTGTGGAGCTTGCCAGCCTCAGCAAAGTTGGTATCAGCCAGGTGACCAGTAAAGATGAAGTTCCAGCAACCTCTGTCCACTTGGTGCCCAGCCTGATGCAAATGAATGGATTTGAACACTCTTGATGTCAGACTGCTGTTGATTGATAATGTTAAATACATGGAGAAGACACCAGGAGAAACTATTCAGAAAGATTCATGGTATAAACCACCAGGTTCCAATACTTGACTAAAGCTGCTCTCAATGTTTATAAATCTATTTGGTTTGGAAGTCAGATGCAAATGGCATATGGACGAATCTTTTAGAGAAAATTTAGCTGAACTTAGGTGCTTGGCTTACGTGAGAAGCCCAGTGAGTATCATAGACCAGTAGGAGCTCCCAGATAAAACCTCAAATCCAGTAGCAATGTCCTCTTACCTTCAGAAACAAGGCTCTCTTTCCTCAGAAACTTCCAACTCTTCATAACCATCTATAAGACTACTTCTTTCAAACTTTCATGGTCTGGTGCAGTGGCTCATGCCTGTGATCCCAGCATTTTGGGAGGCCGAGGTGGGAGGATTGCTTGCATCCAGGAGTTCAAGACTAGCCTGGGTGGCATTAGCCAAACCCTGTCTCTACAAAAAATACAAAAATTAGCCAGGTGTGCTGGTGAATGCCTGCAGTCCCAGCTACTCAGGAGGCTGAGATGGGAGGATTGCTTGAGCCTGGGAGGTCAAGGATGCAGTGAGCTATGATTGCAGCACTACACTTAGCCTGGGCAACAGGGTGAGACCCTGTCTCAAAAAAACAAACCCAAACCCTGATGCTCAATCTCTTTTTCCTATGAACTTCTTCCACCTCTTTCCTGAATTTTCCACTTTTCCTCTGTTGCGTGATACAGATATTCTTCCTTCATTACTTTCCTGAAGCAAAAGTTTCCCTTAATATCCTCAACCTCAATACCCATCAATACCCCTCCAGTGTCCTCGAACACCCATCCCATCTCACCACCATCAGAAAGCCTTACAATCAGGAAGTTTTATTTTCTGCTTAACTTAAATGTCATCTATTATAAATTGAATTGTAAATAACTTGAGGGAAGTCATCTATTTATCAATCTTTGTATCCCTCCAAAAGCACGTAGGCTCCTATAAATTTGTAGAACAAATGAGTTTCCTCTGAAAGAACAGTAGTAGCACTTTATAATGATATCATACATTTGTTTATATAGAGCCATTTTCAAAGCATATGAGCCTTGCAGCTGCAAATGGAATCCATAGAACTGCAAAATTAATATCTTCTTGGAGTTACTTAGGAAACAGATATCTTGGCCTCCTGCTCCCTTCTGCTCCCCACTTCCCTTATACACACCGACGGAACTGGAATCTGAGTTTTAATAAAATCCCAGGCCATTCCTTTGGCATTCAAGGTTGAGAACCATTGGTGTAGACTAGAGCCTTGGCTCTCAACCTTGGCTGCGCATTGGAATAATATAAAAAACTCTAAAAATACAGATGCCTGAGCTCCAGCCCTCTTCTGCCCATCCTGATTTAAGCAATCCCCCCTGAGCAATAGGATTCTTCTTTTTTGGGGACAGGGTCTCGCTCTGTTGCCCAGGCTGGCGTGCAGTGGCGTTGCAGCCTCGGTCTCCCCAGGCTCAGGCCATCCTCCTACCTCATCCTCCCAAGTAGCTGGGACTACAGATACACACCACCACGCCCAGCTAATTTTTATATTTTTTGTTGCCCAGGCTGGTCTTGAACTCCTGGGCTCAAGCGATCCGCCCACCTCAGTCTCCCAAACTACTGAGATTACAGGTGTGAGCCACCACACCCTGGCCAACAATAGGATTCTTAGAGCCCCAGTGAGCTGCCAGGGAAGAGAACCACTGTGAGTGTCTTCATGGGAACTCCCCACATCTCCTACAATATTTTGTGAGTCCAGTGTGTCGCCTCTATAGTGATTTCCTTTTTTTTTCCCCACGCAACTTTTCCTTAAGATTGTATTACTTCTCATCTTCCATAAAAATATCACTCAGTTTTATTTCTCAGTAGACATTCATTGAGCACCTAGGATTTGCACAAACACAAAACCCATTCTTAAGCTTCCTTTCACAGTAAATTATCTAAATTACCTTTCTTGGGCTCTTTCTCCACTAACGCTGTTTTCTAATTTTATAAGCATTCTTTGGTACCGGTATAATTTTGGCTTGTCAGTTCCAGAAAATTAAATTTATTTTGTCTAGTTTTAAAACAACCTACAGATTATTTTAAGCCACAGAGATACAAAAGTTGATTATATTTAAAAGCAAACAGACCTAGTTCTTTAACTTTGATCAATATATTATGTTTCAGTTTCTCATCCAAACTGTAACAGCTAAGACTTCCAGAGGGCTTGCAATGCCCTGACAGGTGCTAAGTGTTTTACCTCTATTATCTCACTTGATCGACCCGACATTGCTATGAGGTACATTCTATTGTTATCTCTAGTTTTTGGATGAAAAAACAGCAGCACAAAGAAGTTCAGTAACTGGCCTAAGCCCACACAACTTGTCTTCCTGAAGATGGGATCCAAACCCAGGCAGTCATAGAACATGCTGGTCACTATTGGGCCACTTGTTCTATGGGGGACGGTGCTCCAGGAACACAGAGATGCGGATTAGGATTCCAGGACCTGGGGGAGCTGCTGCTTCTTTCTTAGTTCTCAACAGATCATTGAGTACAGTTTTCTAAACCTTTTCCCCACTTTAATCTGTGGTCCGTAAAACCATTCCCACAGGTATAACCCACTGTGAAGTTTACAATGATTTCATGTTTGGACACATTCCTACTGAATGTTAAGCTACATAGGAAACAAGTTCTGACTAATACAGATGAAGGTCTGAATGAAGAAGTCTTATTTTTTTAAAGGAATTTTCCCCTCCTCGCCAGATCCAGTTTTAAATGTTGATATCTCTGTTGCAAAAAGATGATAAATAATGTATCCTTTGCTCAGTAGTGGATGTATGGGTGTGAATATAAAGGTAAGAAAGTTAAGAAATGTCCAATAGTATACAAAGGGCATTCTTGGGCTGGGCGTGGTGGCTCACACCTGTAATCCCAGCACTTTGAGAGGCTAAGGTGGGAGGATTCCTTGGGCCCAGGAGTTCAAGGCCAGCCCTGGGCAAAATAGCAAGAC
Source organism: Macaca mulatta (assembly GCF_049350105.2). NCBI lineage: Eukaryota > Metazoa > Chordata > Mammalia > Primates > Cercopithecidae > Macaca > Macaca mulatta. Next base: position 175,690,006 of record NC_133409.1, read on the forward strand.
CCTATCTCTTAAAAAAAAAAAAGAAATGAAAGAAATAAACTAAAAAAGGCAAAGGGCATTTTTAAAATTATTGCTTGTTTTTTTTTTTGAGACGGAGCCTCGCTCTGTTGCCCAGGCTGGAATGCAGTGGTGCAATCTCAGCTCACTGCAACCTCTGCCTCCCGAGTGATCCTCCTGCCTCAGCCTCCCAAGTAGCTGAGATTACAGGCATGTGCCACCACACTCGATTGATTTTTGTATTTTTAGTAGAGACGGCTTTTCACCATTTTGGCCAGGCTGGTCTTGAACTCCTGACCTCAGGTGATCCATGCACCTCGGCCTCCCAAAGTGCTGGGATTACAGGTGTGAACCACCACACCTGGCAGGGCAGTCTTTTTCTTTAGATTCTTTTTCTTTAGGCCTCGTCTGTAATCATCCATAGTAATAGCTCTTTTCTTTCATCCTTCTCTCACTGAGGAGGAAATAATTTCCTTTCATCCCTTCTGGTTGTTCTAGAGCAGAACTTCTCTACCTGAGCGCTACTGACATTTTGGATGGGATAATTCTTTGTTATGGAGGGCTGTCCTGTAAATTGTAGGATTTTCTGCAGGATCCCTGACCTCTACCCAGTAGACACAGCAGCACCTCATTTCAGTGTGACAACCAAAAATGTCTTGCCTCATGTCCCCTGTGGAGTAGAGAGGGAGGGGCAAATCACCCCAGGTTGAGAACCACTGTTTTGGAAATATTCAGTGGCATTGCAACCCCACACGTTCACATTTTGCCATATTGCATCCTTAACTATTGTCTCAAAGATTTCAAGGTGACGTATTAGGTGTTCCTAGTATTGTTTCTCTGTTTTTCTCCCTGTCCTTGCCTTTTGAGCCCTCATTGGATGAACTCTCCAGGAAATATCCTGAAGGTGACACGCTGGCTGCTGCAGCTGGGAGCACGGAGACGGCTTTGGAGGATCCATGTATCCCAGGGTGGGACCCTGGGGGATGCAGGCATGCTCTACCATCACCACTGCCTCATCTGCAGAGCTGGCTTGCTCCTGCGGGCCTTCCTCTTAAGTTTATGTGGACACCATAGCACCACAGACATTATTCTGGTAGTTTCTTATAGAAAACAAATGTCTCCTCTTTGATGGTGTTGATAAACATAAGACACCTGTGCTCTAAGTGCAGTTTGCCTAAGGACAAAGGCAGGACTTTGATACACAGAATAAGCAACGAAGAGGGGTTAAGAGTGCTGACTAGAGAGGGTAGCTTGCTTTTGCTCCACTTACATGTAGGTCTCAATGATGCATGTATTGATGGATGTGAATATGTGGCAGAAAATTGTTTGCATTTTTTGGATCCAGTTTAAAACGATAAATTAGATAAGACTGCCCGTGGACAGCTTCTAATTGACTTTCAACCATGATGTCCGATGATTCAATAACAGCAATGGCTAACACCTTTTTGTTTTTAAGAGATGAGATCTTGCTATATTGTCCAGGCTGGTGTTGAACTCCTGGGCTCAAGCGATCCTCCCTCCTCAGCCTCCCAAAGTACTGGGATTATAGGTATAAGCCACCACGCCCAGCCACTAACACTTATTGAACACATACTATGTGCCAAAACTGTACCAAGGGCTTTACTTGACTGTCTCGCTTTAACCTGACGGCAGGTTTAAGAAGTACATGTCATTATCATCTCCATTTTACAGATAACCAAACACACTCATATTGATCAAGTTACTTGTCTGAGCTTATATTTCTGTTTTTTTCTTTCTCTTTTTCTTTCTTTCTTTCCTTTTTTTTTTTTTGAGACAGAATCTTGCTTTATTGCCCAGGCTGGAGTACAATAGCACGATCTTGGCTCACTGCAACCTCTGCCTCCCAGGTTCAAACAATTCTTGTGTCTCAGCCTCCCGAGTAGCTGGGATCACAGGCATGTACCACCATGCCCAACTAATTTTTGTATTTTTAATAAAGAGGGGGTTTCACCATGTTGGCCAGGCTGGTCTTGAATTCCCGGCCTCAAGCAATCCACCTGCCTTGGCCTTCCAAAGTGCTGGGATTATAGATGTGAGCCACTACATCTGTAACCACATCTATAACCACACGAGCCCGGCTCGAGCTCGTATTTCTTATAAAGACACAAAATAGAGATTCAAGGCCCAGCACGGTGGCTCACGCCTGTAATTCCAGCATTTTCGGAGGCTGAGGCAGGAGAATTGCCTGAGGCCAGGAGTTCGAGACCAGCCTGGGCAACATAACGAAACTCTGTCTCTATAAAAAAAATTTTAAAAATTAGCTGGGTGCGGTGGCATGTGCCTATACTCCTAGCGACTTGGGAGGCTGAGGTGGGAGGATCCCTTGAGCCCAGGAGGTTGAGGCCACAGTGAGCCCTGATCATGCCAGTGCACAACAGCCTGGGTGACACAGTGAGACCTTGTCTCAAAAAAATAAATAAATAAATAAAAAAGATAGTTTTTTTTCCCAGGGAGTTTGTCTCCAATGTTTTTGGTTATTGTCATCCTTATGTGTATGTGTAGAATCTTTTCCAGATTGTGGTAAAATACACGTTACAGAAATCTGAACTGTTTTTAAGTGTACAGTTCACTGACGTTAAGCACATTCACACGCTGTGCACCGTCACCACCACCCATTTCCAGAACATTTTCATCTTTCCAAACTGAAGCTCTGTACCCATTAAACAATAACTCCCATCCCCTCTCACTCTATGAATCTGAGTCCTCTAGGTATCTCAAATAAATGGAACTATCCAGTATTTGTTTTTCGGTGTCTGGCTTACTTTTACTAAGCGTGATGTCCTCGAGGTTCATCCTTGTTGTCCCATGTGCCAGCATTTCTTGCCTATATAAGGCTGAATAATATTCCATTGTATGGATAGGCCACATTGTGTTTATCCATTCATCCATCATCAGTGGTTACTCGCTTGCTTCCACCTTTTGGTTACCACGAATAATATTGCCATGAACACTGGTGTACAAATATACCTTCAAGACCCTGTTTTCTTTTCTTTTCTTTTCTTTTCCTTTCGACAGAGTCTTGCTCTGTCACCCAGGCTTGAGTACAGTGGCGTGATCTCAGCTCACTGCAAACTCCCCCTCCTGGGTTCAAGTGATTCTCCTACCTCAGCCTCCTGAGTAGCTAGGATTACAAGCGCCCGCCACCACGCCTGGCTAATTTTTGTATTTTTAGTAAAGATTGGGTTTCACCATTTAGCCAGGCTGGTCTTGAACTCCTGACCTCAGGTGATCCACCTGCCTCAGCCTCAGCCTCCCAAAGTGCTGGGATTATAGGCGCGTGGCACCACATCTGGCTAATTTATTTTTGAGACAGAGTTTCACTCTTGTTGCCCAGGCTGGAGTGCAATGGCATGATCTGGGCTCACCGCAACCTCCACCTCCCGGGTTCAAGCGATTCTTCTGCCTCAGCCTCCCTGGTAGCTGGGATTACGGGCATGCGCCACCACATCCAGCTAATTTTGTATTTTTAGTAAAGATGGGGTTTCACCATGTTGGCCAGGCTAGTCTCAAACTCCTGACCTCAAGTGATTCACTCACCTCGGCCTCCCAAAGTGCTGGGATTACAGGCATGAGCCACTTCACCTGGCCGCCCGGCTCATTTTTGCATTTTTAGTATAGACGGGGTTTCACCATGTTAGCCAGGCTGGTCTTGAACCCCTGACCTCAAGTGATCTGCCTGCCTCGGCCTCCCAAAGTGCTAGAGTTACAAGCGTGAGCCATTGTGCCCAGCCAAGACTCTGTTTTCAATTCTCCTGGAGGTATACCCAGTGGTGAGATTGCTGGATCATATGGTAATTGTCTGTAGGTTTTTTGAGGGACTGCCATACTGCTTTCCACACTGGCGGCACCATTTTACATTCCACCAACAATGCACAAGGGCTCCAATTTCTCTACACCCTCACCCACCATTGTTATTTTCTGTTTGTTTCTGTTTTCTTTTTTTTTTTTTTTAGTACAATTTCCATTTAATTTTTTTCCAGATAATAGTTCGTCTTCAGTCTTTAAGGACTCAGCTCTTTACACGGGCTTTGCTGGTGGTTGCGGGGCAGCACCCACAGGTCTAAACGGGGTGGGGGTGTTTGGTCCTTGCGGGCTTCATGAGATTGATTTCTGACTACTTTGCTGTGAAATGCACAACTCATGCAGTATTGTAGCTTCACATACAGCTTGGGAACCACATAGATGCTCGCTTCAGAAACGTCCCTGACTGCTGCGGTCTCCACTACGTTTCAAAAGGTGAATTTCCTAATGGGTTTGTTGCTGGGCGCACATCGGGCACAGGGCACAGTTACAGCGAATAGGCTGTACGTGGCTGCGGCCCTTTTTGGCGCGACTATTGGTCCTTCTTTTCTTTGTCACCCTGAAGACATGGACCGGAGAGAGGAGCTGTTTCTGTTTTCAATAGTAGCCGTCCTTATGGTTGTGAAGTGTGTCCCTAAGACTTTGAAATTAGTTATATGCCAAGTCTTTCCCTTCTAGACCTTTTCTTCCTAATTCAATAGCAACACACACACTCAGTGGAAAGATCTTGATCATAACACGGCAGCCCATGAGAATTCATGCTCATTACACTCCTCACTGCCCTCACTGGTCAGTTCTTTGGCAAGTTGGTTAGGTGGCTGGTTGGGAGGGCCGGAATGGATAATATAAAACCACCTTCTCTGTCTAGTCCCAAGTCCTGGCGATGTGAAAGCACATTTCTTCCTCTTTTCTCCCACTTCTATACTTTTTGGGGTCTCTCTAAGCATTTAGGAAACACGTTGAAAAGAAACACGTTGCGTTACAGAAAAGATCAGCCTATTCTGATTCCATTAATTTTAATGGGAATGAGCTTTCAGGAAACCTGTTCTGACTTGATCAAGGGCGCTTGGTCTAGGCAGATTCTCCACCTGGCATTCAGAACTTGACAAAAGGTGTGGCTGCTGAAGCAGAGAGGAATGACTCACACCTGCTCACGACTCAGCAGGGGCCCTACCCAAGGCGGATCCCTTTCTCCTCCTCCTCCCTGTTTTCCTCTGTCTGCTTCAAGCTCTCAGACCTTCCCTGCTTCCAGGCACCCTGGGAAACAGTGGCTGAAATAACACAGGGATGAATCATCCCATCTGACCAAAAGAAGGGAAGGCAGGAGCAGCTCTTGATTGACTGAGTTTCAAGGCCTGAGTTCCCCAACTCACAGCCACGACAGCATCAGAGCAGCTTCTGCTTCCACGGCGTCTGGCTCCGGATCTGGACCAGAGCCAGCTTTCATCAGGATGCCGGTGCACTGACGCAGCAAGCGAGTGCTGTTAATTAGGTCTGGGGTGTATCCTGGCAATTTAAAGAATCACCCAGTGTTGCAATCATAGAATTGTGGCATTTTAGGGCTGAAACGGATTTTACATATACAATGTCATAGAACTTCAGAATTTAAATAACTGGCTCACCAGAGCCAATGGCTTAATTTTCAGGATACTTTCAAGCCGGTTTACTTCAAATTGGTAGTTTGAAATGGGCCTTTAGTGGGATTATTTACACCACAGAAACTGACAAACACTACAAATCAGGCTTCTGTCTCCTCCCACTCCACTAAGAGCTGATTGCTAAAAAAAATGTACTAGCCCATCATTGACCTTGTGCAAATCCTTCACTTATAGATGAGAAAACCTCGGCCTAGAGACAGGAAACGACTTACCCAGGATCACGCTATTAATTAGCAGCAGAATTTAGAATCCAAATCTTTTGTGTTCTATTTTTTTTTTTTTTTTTGAGGCACAGTCTCACTCTGTTGCCCAGGCTGGAGTGCAGTGGCACAATCTCAGCTCACTGCAACCTCTACCTCTTGGGTTCAAGTGATTCTCCTGCCTCAGCCTCCTGAGTAGCTGAGATTACAGGCACTCGCCACCACACCCGGCTAATTTTTGTATTTTTTGTAAAGACAGGGTTTCACCATGTTGGCCAGTCTTGAACTCCTGACCTCAAGTGATCCACCTGCCTCGGCCTCCTAAAGTCCTAGACGTGAGCCACCGTGCCTGGCCTTTTGCATTTTATTTCAATGAGTGGATACCGAAAGCATAGTCCTGTCACCCCAGCCTAGAATCCTGCCAAAAAAATAGAAGCAGGAGGATGTTACTGCACTATCAATAGGGAGTGAGGGATAAATAATTCCTCTGAAAATAGGTTCTCAGGGGAAAGAGACTGACTACTATTAAACCCTTCTGGAATTCCCTGTCATAGTTTAAGCTGAATATGGGGCAATGTTCTTATTATACTTACATAGAATGCAACAGGGAGATGCAGACACAATCGTGTATTTGTAATATCCTCAACAATGAGAGGCTTCGTTGCCCTTGAGGGGGAAAGTGGCATGCCCTGTAGGCTGGGGTCAACAGCATGACCACAAGTAAGAAGAAACAAACTAGACTGGCAATATGTCATTTAGGATGGTTTCTTGGACTTGCTTTATTGTCTTTGTGATAAATGTGACTCCAACACAAAAGCAAATTAACTTTGAGGTTTGCATTTTTTCCCCACAGTGTGATTTTTCTGTACTTGCACAGCTGAGCTCAAAGTTCTGGTTAGGACTTTTACAGGAGGATAAAAGTCAAGAAAGCATGGACACTTATAAACCAGAGCAGCAGGCATGGCGGCTCACGCCTGGAATCCCAGCACTTTGGGAGGCCAAGGCAGGAGAATCACTTAAGGTCAGGAGTTTGAGGGCCAGCCTGGGCACCATAGTAAGACCCCATCTCTACAAAAATCTTGAAAGCTAGCCAGGTGTGGTGGCTCAAGCCTGTAGTCTCAGCTACTCGGGAGGCTGAGGTTGGAGGATCACTGGAGCCCTGATTGAGCCATAGCACTCCAGCCTGGGCAACAGAGCAAGACTGTCACCAAAAGAAAAAATAATAATAATAAAGTATAAGACAGGCAAGGCAAGGAAAGGATGGATGGAAGAGATGGAAACTGTAGTTAGAGGGTGCATTCCACCTTCTTAGGGTGACTCTGGGGAGCCAGGATGAACCAGTTACGGGACAACAACAGACAGGATCAATACCACATGTTACTTAAATTCTGAAGTTCTATGACATTGTATATGTGAAATCCGTTTCAGCCCTAAAATGCCACAATTCTATGACTGCAACACTGGGTGATTCTTTAAATTGCCAGGATACGCCCCAAACCTAAGTTAGAGGGTGCAGCCTCAAGAGCTGACTCTCAGAGAGGTAAAGGGACAACCCCACCCCACAGAGGGCAGTGAGCCTGCGGGGAATGATGGGGCCCTTGCTTCTGTGTGGTTGAACCACCCGGACCAGTGAGACCTGAACAGGAACTGGAGCGGCTAGGTTGCACGGGATGCAGGAGAAGGGAGGAATTGGCCAGATCCCTCCAGCAGGGCTGTCCACACCACAGCCTCCACACTCACGCTGTAGCCGTCTGCAGTTTGTCTGGTCCGACCTGTCCCACGATGAGTGAGCTCTGCCAAAAGCCACCAGCATCCTTCTTGTCCTTTCCTAGAGGCTCATCTCAGTCCCAGCCTCCTCCGCCACAGCAGTGTTTGCTACACCTGGTTCCGAGGGAGAGCACTGCCTCCTTTCCCAGCCGCCCCAGCTGCACCCCATGTCCCTGTACTTTACACACTGCGGTGCTGGTAGCTCTTAGCCTATCACTGTGCTCTTGGCCCTGCTTATAGTCACTGTCTCTGGGGAAGGGTGACAGGATTCCTGGTGTCCCTGACCAGGACAAGGGGTCACTCATGCTGGGCAAAGGAAGAGGGAGGTCAGGCCTGGACAGGCTGCCATCTTGCCCAGATGCAAATGCCAGTTGTCAGAGCAGGGGCCCCTATGTGGGGGGAGCAGGAAAAGGCCAGCGGGTGGCAACCACCCACTGAAGCAGGGGGCCCAGCCAAGAACTCCAAGGGGCCTTACCAACTTCGGGCTGGGGTGTGAGGAACTCCGCTCCTTTTTGGAGGGAGACCCACGAGCCCCATAGGGCACCAGGGCTGTGCTGGCATGAGAACCGTATACCCTGCAGATCTGATGTTTACTTACTCCATTCTCTTCCGCTCTCTGTTGGCAATACTTAGAAAAGTCTTTGAAAGTCCCAGCATCTAACAGTAAGAGGGGAAAAAGAAGGAAAGGGTTGTATCTACTCTTGGCCAAAATACTAAAGCAGCAGTAGCTTGCTAGTTACGGGTTTTGGTGGTGGTGGTTGTTGCTTTTTTTTTTTTTTTTTTTTTTTTTGAGACGGAGTTTCACTCTTTTTGCCCAGGCTGGAGTGTGAAATGGTATGATCTTGGTTCACTGCAACCTTCGCCTCCCAGGTTCAAGTGATTTTCCTGCCTCAGCCTCCTGAGTAGTTGGGATTACAGGCATGTGCCACCATGCCCAGCTAATTTTGTATTTTTAGTAGAAACAGGGTTTCTCCATGTTGGTCAGGCTGGTCTCGAACTCCTAACTTCAGGTGATCTGCCTGCCTCGGCCTCCCGAAGTGCTGGGATTACAAGTGTGAGCCACTGCGCCTGGCTGTTTTGTCTTTTTGAGTTGGAGTTTCACTGTGTCACCCAGGCTGGAGTGCAGTGGCGCGATCTCAGCTCACTGCAACCTCCGCCTCCCAGGTTCAAGCAATTCTCCTGCCTCAGCCTCCTGAGTAGCTGGAATTACAGGAACGTGCCACCACACCCAGCTAATTTTTGTATTTTTAGTAGAGATGGGGTTTCACCATGTTGGCCAGCGTGGTCTTGAACTCCTGACCTCAGGTGATCCACCCACCTCAGCCTCCCAAAGTGCTGGGATTACAGGCTTGAGCCACCGCGCCCTGCCGGGTCCTGGGTTTTGAGGTGATTTTTGATTTATGCCACCTCCTCTTTGTAATCCCTCTCCAGACTTCTGAATCTCGGCACTGCCCTCATTCTCCTCCTACATCGCCTCAGTCACCTTTGATGCCTCCTTCTTCTCCTGCCCCGTAAACGGGCTGTTTGGCGAGGCTGCGTCCTCTGCTGCCTTCCTGTCTCTTCACTCTTTTCTCCACAGTATCATCTGCTGTTCAAGACTTCAGTTGTAACCTTGGGAGGACAATCCCAAATCTAGCACTGACTTTCTCCAGACACATTGTCAACCTTCTGGGCTGCACTGCCTGGATAGGCAATGGTCGTCTTACCACAGTATTCCCCAAAAGGAATTTATTTCTTTCACCCCAAGCTCAACAATTTCAGGATGGCCTTGGACTATCTCCCTACCCACTTAGCCCTATTTCTAGTTATCAAAGCCTGTTGACTCTATGTCCCTGGTCCCTTTACACCCTCCTCTTTCCAATACCGGCATCACCACCCAATCCAAGGGTGCCTTACCACTTCCCTGCATCATTGCAAAACCCTGCAAACTGGTCTCCCCACTTGCAATATCTCCCCATTCTAAATCAACCTAGATCCACCCTGACAGCCTTCCATCAGGAAGCCCAGCCCAGGATTTCTATGCCGCCACCTGAAACACCTTTCCAGCCACAGATGGAGTGCCTTGACCAAAATATACAGTCACTACTCCCTACACACAATCTCATGTTTCCCTACTGTTTCTTCTCTACAGAACACTCTCCATTGCAACCTCACCTGCGGAAAGACCTTTGAACCTAATCCAAGGCCCCTTGTTTCGTTTTTTTTCTTTTTCTTTTTCTTTTTTTTTTTTTTGAGATGGAGTCTGGCTCTGTTGCCTAGGCTGGAGTACAGTGGTGCAATCTCGGCTCACTGCAACCTCTGCCTCCTGAGTTCAAGCGATTCTCCTGCCTCAGATCCCTGCCTCAGACCCCTGCCACAGCCCTCCTCCTGCATCCCCGCCCCCCCGAATAGCTGGCATGACAGGTGCACACCACCAAGCCCGGCTAAATTTTGTATTTCAGTAGAGACAGGGTTTCACCATGTTGGCCAGGCTGGTCTCGAACTCCTGACCTCAGGTGATCCACATGCCTCGGCCTCCCAAAGTGCTGGGATTACAGGTGTAAGCCACTGCGCCCGACTGCAAGGCCCATTTTAAAACACACGGCACCCTCGGGGCCTTTCCTGGTACCCGCTCATGGCACCATGCTCCTGGTCTGGGGCATGCGTCCTCTTCTGCCGTGTCCCACAGCAATGCCTGGGCTTGTTTTCTTTCACCTGCGCCTTCTTCCTTTCCCCCCGCCCACCTCCGGGAATGCCATGATCTCTCAGTTGTCCACACCAGAAACTTAGAAATTGTTCTAGATTCCTTCCTCTCCCCCCCCGTACTTCAGTGCTCCCAAGTCTGCCCCTGAAACCTCCCTCCTTTTACCCCCTTCTGTTCAGCCTTCCTTTCCCTCCCTTGGCTCAGGCCACACTCATCTAGGGAGCTGGGGCAGGACTTTCTATGTGTCCCTGAGGTAGGCAGCCCCCCACCTCCTCCCTGCTCACTCACGACCTGTGTGTCCTCAGCCTTTCCTCAGTTGCCTCACCTGCAAAAGGGGATTTTAAAAAACCACACACACTTGGGGAGCTGAGAAGGGAGGATCACTTGACGCCAGAAGTTCGAGATCAACCTTGGCAACACAGAGAGTCCTAGTCTTTAGAAAAAATAAAATAAATTAGCCAGGCATGGTGGTATACGCCACCTACTTGGGAGTCCTACCTACTTGGGACGCTGAGGTAGGAGGGAGGATTCCTTGAGTCGGAGTTCAAGGCAGCAGTGAACTATGATCGTGTTACTGATCTCCAGCCTGGGTGACAGAGCAAGACCTTGTCTTTACAAAATAAAAATAAACAACACCCTCAAAATTCATACACACACAGATTGAGTATCCCTTATCTGAAATGCCTGGGACTTGATATATTTTGAACTTTGGATTTTTTCAGATTTTGGAATATTTGTATATATACAGGCATACCTCATTTTATTGCAATTTGCTTCATTATGCTTTGCAGATATTGCATGTCTTACAAATTGAAGGTTTGTGGCCAACTCTGTGTCAAGCAAGTCTCTCAGCGCCATTTTTCCAACAGCATGTGCTCACTTCATTCCTGTGTCACATGTTAGTAGTTTTTGCAATATTTCAAAGTTTTTCATTATTATTATATCTGCTATGGTGAGCTGAGACCAGTGATCTTTGATGTCACTATTGTGATTGTTTTGAGGTAACACAAGCCACGCCCATATAAGACAGTGAACTTCATTGATAAATGTTGCATGGGTTCTGTGCTCCACCACTTGGCCTTTCCCACATCTTTCTCCCTCTCCTCAGGCCTCCCTATTCCCTGAGATACAACAATATTGAAATTAGGCCAGTTAATAACCTACAATGGCCTCTAAGTGTTCAAGGGAAAGGAAGTGTTGCAAGTCTGTCACCTTAAAGCAGAGGCTGGGAATGGTACAGCTTGGTGAGGAAGGCATGTCAAAAGCTAAGGTGGGCTCTTGCACCAGAGAGTTAGCCAAGTTGTGAATGCAAAGGAAAAGTTCTTGAAGAAAATTAAAAGTGCTACTCCAGTGAGCACATGAATGATAAGAAAGCAGAACAGCCTTTTGCTGATACGGAGAAGGTCTGAGTGGTGTGGATAGAAGATCAAACCAGCCACAACATTCCCTTAAGCCAAAACTAATCCAGAGAAGGCTCTAACTTGCTTCAATTCTGTGAAGGCTGAGAAAGATAAGGAAGCTGCAGAAGATAAGTTTGAAGTTAGGAGAGGTTGGTTCATGAGGCTTAAGGAGCACAGTCATTTCCATAACATAGAAATGCAAGGTGAAGCAGCAAGTGCTGATGGAGAAGCTGCAGCAAGTTATCCAGAAGATCCAGCTATAAAAGCATTGATGAAGGTGGTTGCACTAAATAATGGATTTTCAATTTAGACAAAACAGGCTTCTGGGGAAGAAGACGCCATCTAGGACTTTCATCCTAGAAGAGAGGAAGTCAATGCCTGGTTTCAAAGCGTCAAAGAACAGCCTGCCTCTCTTGTTAGGGACTAACGCACCTGGTGACTTTAAGTTGAAGCCAATGCTGACTTACCATTTCAATAATCCTAGGGCTGTTAAGAATGATGCTAAATCTACTTTGCCTGTACTCTATAAATGGAACAACAAAGCCTAGGTGACAGCACATCCATTTACAGCATAGCATGGTTTACTAAATATATTAAGCCCACTCTTGAGACCCATTGTTCAGAACAAAAGATTCTTTTCAAAATATGACTGCTCAGTGACAATGCACCTAGTCACCCAACAACCCTGACGGAGATGTACAAGGAGATGAATGTAGTTTTTATGCCTGCTAACACAACATTCATTCTGCAGCTCATGGATCAAGGAGTAATTTCAACTTTCAAGTCTTAATATTTAAGAAATACATTTCATAAAGCTATAGTTTCCATAGACAATGATTCCTTGGTTAGATGAGGGCATAGCAAATTAAAAACCTTCTGAAAAGGATTCACTGTTCTAGATGCCATTAAGAACATTTGTAATTCATGGGAGGAGGTCAAAATATAACATTAACAGCAGTTTGGAAGAAATTGATTCCAACCGTCATGGATGACTTTGAGGGGTTCAAGACTTCAGTGGAGGAAGTCACTGCAGATGTAGTGGAAATAGCAAGAGAGCTAGAATAGAAGTGAAACCTGAAGGTGTGATTGAATTGCTGCAATTTCATGGGAAAACTTGAACAGATGAGGAGCTGCTTTTTAAAGATGAGCAAAGAAAGTGGTTTCTTGAGATGGAATCTGCTTCTGGTGAAGATACCATGAACGCTGTAGAGATGAGAACACAGGATTTAGACCATTACATAAACTTAGTTGATAAAGCAGTGGCAGGGTTTAAGAGGCTCGACTCCAATTTTGAAAGGAGTTCTACTGTGGGTAAAATGCTATCGAACAGCATCACCTGCTACAGAAATCTTTTGTTTTTCCAGAGCAAGGCTCCAACTCTCTTCAATTCTGTGAAGGCTGAGAAAGATGAGGAAGCTGCAAAAGATAAGTTTGAAGTCAGGAGAGGTTAAAAAGAAGAGTCCATTGGTGTGGCAAATTTCATTGTTGTCTCATTTTAAGAAATTGCCACAGTCACCGCAACCTACCGCAGCCACCAACATTCACAAAAGACCCTGCACCAGCCAAAAGATTATGACTCCCTGAAGGCTCAGATGATTTTTAGCATTTTTAGCAATAAACAATTTTAAAATTAAGGTATATACCTTTTTTAGGCATAATGCTATTGCACACTTAATAGATGACAATATAGTATAGACATAACTTCTATATGAACTGGGAAACCAAAACATTTGTACCTCACTTTAATTGCTACATTTACTTTATTGTGGGGTGGTCTGGAACTAAACCCACAATGTCTTCGAGGTATGCCTGCATATAATAAGATAATGTTGGGAATCAGACCCAAGCCAAAACAGGAAATTCATTTATGTTTCATACACACCTTATATACATAGCCTGAAGGCAACTTTGTACAATATTTTTAATTTTGTGCATGAAACAAAGTTTTGAGTATGACCTGTTTCATAAGTTTGTTGTGGAATTTTCTACCTGTGATGTCTTGGGTGCTCAATACGTTTTGAATTTTGGAGCATTTAAGGTTTCAGATTTTTGGATCAGTGATTATTTTATATATATATTATTATGTGATTATTATATATATATATATACACACACACATAATAATCAGTGATTATTATATATACACACACACACACACACATATATATATATCCTGATCCAGAGAGGGAGAGAGAGAGAGAGAAATTACCATGTATAATAAGTACTAATAAAATTATCAATTTATGACTCTTTTTGCTTGAGTTAATAAAATAACTTCCTAACTAGCCCCTGGCTGCCACAACACACAAATAAAATCCCGTGCCCACTACACTACCAATGAACTCTATAAAAGACATAAAATTCTATACATAACTTTTCTTTTAATGCTAATCAAATAAAATAGAATGTGTTTAGAATAAAAGTGCAGTGGGGATGGTTTTTTAGCTTAGCCTGTAAGGCTGTTCACGCAGCAGCCCAGCTGCCCCGGTTGCTCTGCCCACTACTCTGACGTGCCCCCTTTACCAAGACAGAAGTATGAACAGTTCTCCCGTGCAGCACGCCCTTCCACATGTCCTTCCACGCACTCGAGTCTCACACAGGCAGTTCTCACTGCCTCCCCTCCTCCCCGGCCCACCTCCACCTTACTCCCTACTTCCCACATTTACTAACTCCCTGTCATTCCAAGACACAACTCAACTATCACCTCCTCTGAGAGGTCCCCCGACCCTCCTAGGCTGAGGAGAGAGCCCTCTTCACTGTTCCAATCATTCCCAGCACTCAGTGCATGCTGTTCTTATGAGTGATGTGCCAGGCTGTCCTCCCTGCTGGACTCCGGGCTCTTGCCTTGCTGGGTTTTGTGTCCACTGTGCTTAGCTCTGGACTTAGAACGTATAGACAGATAATAATTTTGTATTAAGGAATTGAAGGAAAGAGTGAACCCCAGCCCATTCTATCTTTCTATCTGTCTATCCACCTAGAGAAATACATATAAAGCTAATTTAAGACCAGGGTTTGCTGGGCATAGTGGCTCTCACACCTGTAATCCCAGCACTTTGGGAGGCCAAGGAAGGAGGATCACTTGAGCCCAGGAGTTTGAGACCAGCCTGGACAACAAAGTGAGACCCCGTCTCTACTACAATTTTTTTTAATTAAGCATTTTTTTAAATAAAAATATTTAAAAAGACCAGGGTTAAATCTGACTCGTATTTCCTCTAATATCTGCCAGTGGGTCTTACATGAAATAGCTTCTCAATAAATATTTTGTGGTTTAAAGAACAGCAAGGAGGACAGTATGAAAAAGTGTGGTAGGCAGAGGAGACAACAGGCTGAGCTTCGGGGCCCAGATCAGGCCTGGAGCCTGGAGGACTATGTGCTTCATTGTAAGTTTAACAGGCAACTCTTGGAGGGACTGAAATCTAAAATGAACAAAATCAGATTTAAGTTATTTTAAAAGCCAGACTCGTATTGTATGATTTCAGTTATAGGAAATATTGATCAACCTCTGAACCCTCCCTAGGGAACTCCAGTCCTCAGTGTTCTTATTTATAAGATGAGGGTAGACCAGCTGACTCTAGGGTCACGTGTAATTCTCTGGGTTTTTTTGTTCCATGTTAATAAAAAACAATGGTTAAATGGGCTAAGGAATAGAACCTGGCATAGCAATCCCAGGAAAGGTACTCATGGTCTCTCCATCTCAGTGGCACTGTGATACAGTGGAAATAACCCTGGAGGTGTGACCTCTTCCCCTGGATTCAGTATTTACCATTGAAATGACCTTGAGAAAGTAATGAAATTATTTGGCCCTTTGTCTTTGCATCTCTAAAATACGGGAGTTCTAGAAGGGGGCGTCTATGATCCTTTTCATAGAAAGTTGGCATTCTAATCCAGCTTCACATTCTGAAGGCAACATAGAGCTTTGAATCAAAAAGATTCACTCATGCTATATAGGTTCTAGGAGTTTTAATAAAATTGATGTCATGGGAATTTTGCTATTAAAAAGACATAGGGGGCCAGGCATGGTGGCTCATGCCTATAATCCCAGCACCTTGGGAGGCTGAGGCAGGTGGATCACTTGAGGTCAGGAGTTCGAGACCAGCCTGGCTAACATGGTAAAACACTGTCTTTACTAAAAATACAAAAACTAGCCGGGCATGGTGGTGTGTGCCTGTAATCCCAGCTACTCAGGAGGCTGAGGCAGGAGAATCGTTTGAACCTGGGAGGTGGAGGCTGCAGTGAGCCAGGATCATGCCATTGCACTCCAGCCTAGGTGACAGAGTCCAGCCTAGGTGACAGAGGAAGACTCTGTCTCAAAAAAAAAAAAAAAAAAAAAAGACCGAGGGAAGAACACGGAATACTGTGCACATACTAAAAAGAATGCAGATTTATAAGTACTGACATGGAAGATGCTTATGAATATTGCTACACTGAAAAATTTAGTTGCAGAATATGTACAGTATCATCTCATTTTTTTCTGTAAGGAAATGGCGTGTGCACTGCACATAGATGCTGCTATTGAGGTGGCCTGGCAAAGTGATCTGTCTCCGTCAGCCAGAGCTGCCATAGCAAAGTACCAGAGCGTGGGGGGCTTAAACAACAGAGGTTATTTCCTTATAGTTCTGGAGGCTGGAAGTCCAAGAGCAAGGTGTCAGAAGGGTTAGTTTCTCTTGAGGCCTCTGTCCTTGGCTTGTAGACATTGTTTCCTCCCTCTGTCTTCATGTAGTCTTCTCTGTGTGTCTGTGTCTGTGTCCTCATCTCCTCCTCTTAGAAGGACACCAGTCATATTGGATTAGGGCCCACCCATGTGACCTCATTTTTAACTTAATAACCTCTTTAAAGACTCTCTCTGCAAATATAGTCACATTCTGAGATACTAGGGGTTACGACTTCAACATACGAATTAAAGGGAGACACCGTTCAGCCCACAACAGTTCCTATGCCTGAGACGCAGTAGATAGCCAGGAAATAGTTGAAAAGCTGAATGAATGAAGTAAATGGGATTACTTTGTTTGCAGGTACAGTGGGAGGTTGGTGGGACACTAAAAGCAGATAAGATCATGGAGAGCCTTGAGCTCCAGAGAGAGAAGTCCAGATCCTAGCTGTAGGATGCTCTTGAGCAAAGGAATAACATGGCATTGACATTGTTGCAGGCACATTTAACTGGTGTTCATTTGTCCCAGGGTTTGGAGACAGTTGAGCCTGAGGGCAGGGAGATCAGATGAGAGACTAGTCAGTCATTCCAGGTTATGAAGTGACAAGGGCCTTGACCAGGGTGGTGGCCTGGATAAAAGCTGGATACAGATGGGTGTGCCTGGCAGTTGTTCCAAACTCCTGCACCTGCTGATGTGTCCGTGAGAGCCACATTTCACGTTCACCTTGAGAACAATGAGTCCTATAGAAACTGGAAAGGCAGTGGCTGCCAGAGCTGCATAGGATGAGCTCCTAAGTCCCAGAACACCACAATTCCAGACAACTCCTCTTGACTCAAGGACTTCTCAATTTAGCTCCACCCTGGCTCTGCAAGTGGGTCCTTTCTCTTCTCCCATATGAGTAGGTTACACTCAAACTGAGATTCTTACTGGTTCACAGAGGCATTAAATCTCCACTACGTCTTGGATTTTGTTGTCATCTCCTCTCATCACACTTCTTGCACCTATTAGAATGTCCTCTGTTCCTTACCTCTGGAAATCCATCCCTGTTTGTATACTGCCTTCTCCATGCAGCCCTCTGATGACTGCGGCTCACATGGCACTCTCCCTTAGTTGAACCTCAATCACATGCATTGTCTATGCCAGAAAATGCATCATGATATTGAATAATGCATCACGCACATGCTTTAGATATTTGGAACACTCATATGTCTAGAAAAATCCCCCAGGAGATGGTAAACTCCTTGAGGTTATGAATTTAGGGTTTCTTGTGTACTGATGGTTACACTGCCCAACCAAGTACATATTAGAGGCTCAACAAATTCATGCTAAGATGATAGCTAACACCCCATAACTCCATGTAGGATTCTTCCCTTGGCTCAGGGAATGGGGTAGGTTGGCAAAAAGGTCAGAGATAGAATGCAATCATATTTATTCCTCTCCATAGAAATAGTCCTTAAGTCCCAACCCAACTACCTCTCCCCTTATTCTCTTAATGCAGCTCAAAAAACTATTAGCCCCGTATCAGAAAGTGTTCTTAGGCCTCCAAAAGGAGCTTGTTGATAAAGGAGTTGAGCAGGTCAGGCTTTTGGAAGTCTGCAGCCAAGGAGATGATTACTCTGTCCTGGGAGGCAGATAGGACCAACACCAGTGATAAGAATCACACAGACAGCCCGAGGAGCTGGCGCCAGAGTGGCCTTTGGGGAAGTAGGCAGTTGTTTGAATGCTCTTTATGGGAAGAGGACAAAGAACAACTGGAGGTATTTTTTGCAGAAATGTAAATGGTGGTCCTCAAATTCATATGGAATTGCAAGAGTACCCAAAGGGCCAGAAGAATCTTGAGACAGAAGAACAAAGTTGGGAGACTCACACATCCCAATTCCAAAACTTGCTACAAAGATATAATAATCAAAACAGTGTGGCACTGGCCTAAGGATAAACTTATGGACCAATGGAATAGAATTGAGAGCATAGAAATAAACCTGTGTGTCTCTGGTCAAATGATTTTCAGTGAGGGTGCCAAGTCCATTCAATGGGGAAAGAAAAGTCTTTTCAACAAATGGTGCCAGGAAAATTGGACTTTCATATGCAAAAGAATGAAGTTGAATCCCTATCTTACACCATAAGCAAAAATTAATTCAGATGGATCAATGACCTAAAAATAAGAGCTAAATCCATAAAACTCTTAGAAGAAAACACTAATCAATCATTACCTTGGATTTATTAGCAATGAATTCTTAGATATGACACCAAACCATAAGCAACAAAAGAAAACATAAATTGCACTTAAAAAATTAAAAACTTTCGTGCACCAAAGGACATTGTCAAAGTGAAAAGACAACCAATGGAATAGAAAATATTTGCAGACCATATATGTGATAAAGGTTTAATATCCAGAATGTATAAAGAACTCCTAACAACAATAAGACAAACAACCCAATTTAAGAAATTGGCAAAAGAATGGAGTAGACATTTCCCCAGAGAAGATAGACAAATGGCACCAAGCACATAAAAAGATGTTCAACATCAGTAGCCATTAAGCAAATGCAAACCAAAATCACAATGAGATACCACTTCACATCTATTAGGATGTTTATCATATATATATACAAACACACAGAGAATTACAAGTGTTGGTGATGATATGGAGAAATTGGAATGTGGTACATTGCTAGTGGGAACGTAAAATGATGCAACCACTGTGGAAAACAGTTTGACATTTTTCCAAACATCTAACACTGAATTACCATATGACCCAGCAATTCCCCTCCTAAAGAATTGAAAACAGGGACTGAAACAGATATGTCTATGTCAATGTTCATTATGGCATTAATCACAATAGCCAAAAGCTGGAAACAACCGATGTCTATCAGCACATGAATGAATTAACAAAATGTGGTATATCCATACAACGAAATATTATTCAGCCATACAAAAGAACGAAGTTCTGATCCATGCTACAATGTGGATGAAACTTAAAAACATTATACCAACTAAAATAAGCTCAACACAAAAAGACAAATATTGTGTGGTTCCATTTATATGAAATACCTATAATAGGAAAGTTTATAGACACAGAAAGTGTAATATAGATTATCAGGGGCTGGGGAAAGGGGAGAATGGGGAGTTATTGCTTAATGCTTACAGAGTTTCTGTTTTGGGTAGTGAAAAACTTTTAGAAATAGTGTTGATAGTTGTACAACATTGTGAATGTACTTAGTAGCACTTAATTGTATGCTTTGGTTAAAATGGAAATTTTTATTGTATATATGTATTTTACTACAATAAAAAAATTCCAAAAGATAAAATAAAAGGAGAGTTGACAGATATGAGGAAGAGATGACTGCAAGGTGCAACATGGTTATGGTACTCTTTGGAATGGGATACTTATTCAGAAAGTGAATGGTAATGACAAGCCTTTTATTCAGAGGATGTTTTGTGTTAGACATCAAAATATATGTAAATACACAAAAATCAAAGGTGGGAGAGATTCGCTCCAGTGAATACAGGAGTCGCAAGATTCACCCGTGGAATGAGGAAGCTAACCCCGAGGCTCTCTGGGCCACCTCAAGATGCCGAGCTAATGCTCTCCAATGTCACTTTCTATGCCAAAGTTTTAAAATCCTGGTGGCACTTACTTTGCCATGTTGAAGTCTTATATCAAATATGGGAATATAAAGAATGATCTCAGCTGACAAATGTCTGAAGCTTGCTTGGCTAGAAAATTGTCAATCTTCCAGCCTCTCTTCTGCAGAAAAAAAAGGCGGGTAGGGGGAAGACATTATGCCTTGCATAGATAGCCCTTTTAATTTACTTTTCTGGATAAAATATGTCTGTTTCCTAGTTTGTGGCATTATGAATTATGTTATCTTAAGAGAAGGCTCCAGACAGTCATGTTATCTGCACACAGAGATTCAACCTAAAACTCTCCTCCTGGAATGTTCAGGCATTTATAGCTGTACCAGAATCCTGCAGCCTTTGCACCCCCAGGGCACTGGCTCCAGAGTGCTACAGGATTTAGGACCCAGAATGGCATGAGCATTGAGATCCTATGCCTCTTAGTGCTTGGCACATAGTAGATATTCAAACTATGCTTGTTGAACTATAGAAAATCTCACTTCTCTATGAGATGGATAAAGGAGCATAAGCAGGTAACTTAAGGAGGAAAAAAATCACATCCATGGAATACTAATGAAGCTTAAGTTGAAGCTTTAGACAGGTGCATGTTTAAAAGAGAGAGCATATGGTCCTTATTTATTTCCAGCCTCTTCAAGTACCTCTGCAACTTTGTTGTTCTTTTTCTTATATTTATTTAGAGAGGGTCTCACTCTGTCGTCCTGGCTGGAGTGCAGTGGCACGATCATGGCTCACTGCAACCTCAGCCTTCCGAGCTTAAGCGATCCTGCCCCTGTGAGCTTCCTGAATAGCTGGGACTACAGGCACGCACCATCACGCCCAGCTGATCCTTTTTATTTTATTTTATTTTATTTTATTTTATTTATTTATTTTTTGAGACGGAGTCTTGCTCTGTCGCCCAGGCTGGAGTGCGGTGGCGTGATCTCGGCTCACTGCAAGTTCCGCCTCCTGAGCTCACGCCATTCTTCTGCCTCAGCCTCCCGAGTAGCTAGGACTACAGGCGCCCACCACCATGCCTGGCTAATTTTTTTGTATTTTTAGTAGAGATGGGGCTTCACCATATTCGGCAGGATGGTCTCGAACTCCTGACCTTGTGATCTGCCCGCCTCAGCCTCCCAAAGTGCTGGGATTACAGGTGTGAGCCACCGCGCCCGGCCCCCTTTCTATTTTTAGTAGAGATGAGGTCTCACTATGTTGGCCCGGCTGGTCTCAAACTCCTGGGCTCAAGTGATCCTCCCACCTTTGCCTCCCAAAGTGTTGGGATTAGAGGCAAGAGCCACGGTGCCCAGCCTGCAATTTCATTTGGGTGATGTTAAACCTTCAGTTTGATCAGGAATTGATTTTCAGGGATATCCACTATTAAACTGAAGGGTGAGCTGCCTCCAAATCAAATGTGTCCTCAAATCCTTTAGCGTCCTACATGAAATGGGCCTCCTGAGAAGCACAAACCAAAAGGCATAACTAATACATCATACTGGTTAAAATGTGAAAGAAGACCTTAAAATAGATGTGTACTGGATGGATTTGATATAACAGCTAGTTTGCTTGGTTTTACTCTGGTTGCTTTATTCTGTTTAAATTGTGTTAATCAAACATACCACAGAGCTGGCCCTAAATACTAATTTTTTTAGAGACAGCCCTTGCAGAGAAGTGGGTTCAATTAGCATCACATCTGTAATTACACAGTATATTATATACTTCACATGTATAATTACTTATTTTATGGCTTAATGCCATCTTATAGATAAACAAAGACTTGAGAAAATTTACAAGCTTTTCTGGGAGTGTCCCCATAAGGGTGTAATTTTCATTCTAACCAATAACTAAGATGGGGATAATTCTACAAGTAGATTGCCAACCTGTTGGCATACAATAAGTTCAGGAATTCCCTTCATGAATTTTTTTCTTTTATGTAAAATTGCAGAAACATTCATTATAGCCACACATAAAAGGGATAGTCATAGTGTTGGAAATACAAATATAAAGAATATGGAGATTTTGTATTGAAGGAACTCACAGTGTAGTAAGGGAGACTGATATGTAAAAATGAAAATAGAGTCTAAAAAAGGCACAAAAAAAAAAATGAGTAGGGGTTTGAGGGTGGAAGACCTCCCCCAGGAAGACTTCATGGAGAAAGCTAAAGTCTAAGGTAGATATTGAAGAATGAATAGACATTTTCAAGGCATACAAAAGTTGGGAAGACATTCGAAGAAGAGTGAACAGCATGTGCAAAGGTACAGCATGGTGGATTTGGGACAACGCCTTATATATCTATATCACTGTGACTGGAGAGTAAGTTAGTAGGAAGTGACACTGAAAATGTAGGAGCTGAACATGGAATAAGGCATGAAATCTCTATATTTATCTTCCTCAGTAAATAATAAAGGAACCAGGAACAGTGGCTCACACCTGTAATCCCAGTGCTTTGGAAGGCTGATATGGGGGGATGGCTTGAGGCTAGGAGTCCGAGACCAGCCTGGACAACATAGCAAGACTCTGTATCTAAAAAAAAAAAAATAGCCAAACGTGCTGGCACACACCTGTAGTCCCAGCTACTCAGGAGGCTGAGACAGGAGGATTACTTGAGCCTAGGATGTCACAGTTGCAGTGAGCTATGATCATGATCCTGCATTCTAGCCTGGGTGACAGAGCAAGACCCTGTCTCTCAAAAAAATTTAATGTTAATAAAGGAAACCATTGCACAGTTCATTAATCTTCACCTTAAAATGCACAACCTAAATTGCGTTATCGAATTATAAAATAGGACTGAGATAGAAGGAGAAGGAGTGGTCCTAGGAACACCAAACCAATAATATTTTTTTTTTTTTTTGAGACAGAGTCTCACTCTGTCACCCAGGCTGGAGTGTAGTGGTGCCATCTCAGCTCACTGCAACCTCAACCTTCTGGGCTCAAACTATTCTTCCTCCTCAGCCTCCCAAGTAGCTGGGACTACAGGTGTGCAGCCCAGTTAATTTTTTGGTAATTTTGGTAGAGATAGGGTTTCACCATGTTGCCCAGGCTGGTCTTGAACTCCTGACCTCAAGTGACTCTCCCCATCTCGGCCTCCCAAAGTGCTGGGATTACAGGCATGAGCCACCAGGCCCATCCCTGAACCAAGACTCTTAAAGTTCAACTCTAGACTCCAGAAAATCAGTAGCCCGAGAGTCTCCTTTGCCACCAGCCATCCTCAATTTTTTTTTTTTTTTGAGATGAAGTCTCACTCTATTGCCCAGGCTGGAGTGCAATGGCACGATCTCGGCTCACTGCAACCTCCACCTCCTGGGTTCAAGTGCTTCTCCTGCCTCAGCCTCCTGAGTACCTGGGATTATAGGTGTGTACCACCACACCCAGCTAATTTTGCATTTTTTGAGTAGAGATGGGATTTCAACATGTGGGCAAGGCTAGTCTTGAACTCCTGACCTCGTGATCCGCCTGCCTCGGCCTTCCAAACTGCTGAGATTACAGGAATAAGCCACTGTGCCAGGTTCTCATTTTTTAAAAAATTGTCATTTTGCCAGACACGGTGGCTCACGCCTGTAATCCCAGCACTTTGGGAGACCAAGGCGACTGGATCACCTGAGGTCAGGAGTCTGAGACCAGCCTGTCCAACATGGTGAAACCCTGTCTCTACTAAAAATACAAAAATTAGATGGGCATGGTAGTGGGCGCTGTAGTCCCAGCTACTCTGGAGGCTGAGGCAGGAGAATCGCTTGAACCCAGGAATGAACCAGGTCGCAGTGAGCCAAGATCACACCACTGCATTCCAGCCTGGGTGACAGAGCAAGACTCTGTCTCAAAGGAAAAAAAAAAAGTAGATACTATAGGGACCATTCCCTGATGGGCTTTGGGTGTCACCAGGGCCTTGCTGTTGGTGTCCTGGGTCCAGACTGAAAAGCGCAGAGGCAGAGGAAGGGCTACAGCGGTTGGATATGATGCACAAGGAAGAAGTTGTCTGGAGAGCTGACAGTTTTTGAGGCCATAGAGTCAGGCCCCCTGCAGAGGGGAGAGTTCACCTCTTCTCTAAGGATGGCTGCTGCCGGCAATTCTCATTCCACACCTGTGGCCCATGGATCGTTCTCTTCTAATGTCTTCCAGCATCGTGTTTCTGCTACTCAAGCCCTCAAGTGACGATTCCACACAAAGCTGCCTGGTGTTTATCATGGGCCGCATGGGGAGCTCAGCCTCTCATTTCTTACTCCCCCTTCCCACCTCCCCCAAAAAGATTAGAAACTCCCTTGGATCAAAACATGACAAAGTTCATTTGCACATTTGACAAATTATGTCTTTGTGTAAAGTAAATACAATTTTAGTACGTAGTCTAAATTGTATTTAGCATCTAATTGCTAATTAGATGTATTGTAATTAGATGTATTAGCATCTAATTGAGGAAGGAGACGAGGAGGAAAGATAATATTGACAAACTCACCAAGTGCTAGACTCTGGGGTGAGTGCTCTGAATATATCATCTCACCTCATTCCCTCAACAGGCCTGTGAGGTAGGTACTGTTAACCCATTTTACAGATGCGGATATCATCACCAAGTCCATGGCACTGAGATCTCCAGCAGACATCCTTGCCCTGCCCAATTTGAGCACAATCGTCTGGGCAAACATGTAGCACTGCAGGTATTTGATAAATGATGAATGGGGTTGGCTGGATCCTTGTCCTAATCAATTTGATAATGGTTTACCTAGTTTTTTCTGACCTCCCGCCCTCAGCCAGTTATTCCTTTTTAGCACTCAAAACATATTTTATGGAGAGCAGGAAGTTCCGTGCACAACATTAGGCTCTTGAAAGGGAAAGTCAAGCCTTAAAAGTTTTTATTTACACCCCACTTTCTCCTGCAAGGGATTTGGAGTGATTTATCACAAAGACACCTATAATAACATGACTAGGCTCCGCGTAGTGGCTCACGCCTGTAATACCTGCACTTTGGGAGGCTGACACAAGTGGATCACTTGAGGTCAAGAGTCCAAGAGCAGCCTGGCCAACGTGGTGAAACCCTGTCTCTACTAAAAGTAAAAACGAATACAAAAATTAGCTGGGCATGGTGGCGTGTGCCTGTAGTCCCAGCTATTCAGGAGGCTGAGGCAAAAGAAGTGCTTGAACTCAGGAAGTGGAGGTTGCAGTGAGCAAAGGTCGCACCACTGCACTCCAGCCTGGGCAACAAAGTGAGACTCCATTAAAAAAAAAGAAAAAAAAAAAAGATTAAATATAAAAAAGAATAAAACAGGCCAGGTGCGGTGGCTCACGCCTGTAATCCCAGCACTTTGGGAGGCCAAGGCAGGCGGATCACCTGAGGTCAGGAGTTCAAAACCAGCCTGGTCCAACATGGTGAAACCCCATCTCTATTAAAAATACAAAAATGAGCCAGGTGTGGTGGTGTGTGCCTGTAATTCCAAGACAGAAGAATCGCTTGAACCCAGGAGCCAGAGGTTGCAGTGAGCCAAGATCATACCTCTGCACTCCAGCCTGGGCAACAGAGTGAGACTCTGTCTCAAAAAAAAGAGAATAATAGCACCATGGATGCCATAAACATAAGCAGTTAAAGTAAAATAAAAGCTAATAATAGAAGAGGGGAAAAATACAATAAACGTGTAGGCTATAAGAATTTATATAGGCCAGGCACAGTGGCTTATCCCTGTAGTCTCAGTGCTTTGGGAGGCTGAGGCAGGCAGATCACTTGAGGTCAGGAGTTCAAGACCAGCCTGGTCAACATGGTAAAACCCCGCCTCTACTAAAAATACAAAAATTAGTCAAGCATGGTGGCACATGCCTGTAGTCCCAACTACTCGGGAGGCTGAGGCAGGAGAATCGCTTGAACCTGGGAGGCAGAGGTTGCAGTGAGCTGAGCTCATGCCATTGCACTTGTCATGCCATTGTCAGCCCGGGCGACAGAGTCAGACTTGGTCTCCAAAAATAAAAATAAAAGATAGAAATCCCCCCAGGTAATTCTTATGTACTGCCAAATTAAGAAGCGTTGCTGTAGTGTATAATCTTAAACCACAACTCAGTGAAGGCAATTCTTCCCAGATGAGGTAAAGTTAAAAAGGACTCTAAGAAATACGAGACCCAAATTCATCGAAATAGTCTCGAAAAAGAACAAAGTTGAAGGACTCATACTTCCTGATTTCAAAATTTACTACAGTTATTACAGTAAACAAGACAGTGTGGTACAGCATAAGGAAGATACAAAGATCAATGGAACAGAACTGAAGTTCCAGAAATAAGCCCTTACGTTTATAGTCAATTGATTTTCACAAGAGTGCCAAGATCATTCAGTGGGGAAAGAATAGGCTTTTCAACAAATGGGATAACTGGGTATCCGTATGCAAAGGAATGATTTTAGACCGCTTCTTTACATAATATACAAAAGATAACTCAAAATCAATCATAAATCTAAATGTAAGAGCTATTATAAAGCTATATAACTCTGAGAAAAAAGCATAGGATTATGCACCATGACTGAGTGGGACTCACGCCAGGAATGCAAGATTGGTTTAACAGTTAATATTTGATTAATGTAATTATACTCTATAGTTACCATAAAAGACAAAAACCACGTGGTCATCTCAATAGCTGCTGAAAAACCATTTCTCAAAATCCCATTTACATTCAGGATATAATCTCTCAATAAACTAGGAATAAAAGAAAAGTTCCTCAATTTGATGAAAGACATTTATGAAAACCCCACAGCTAACATTATACTTAAAAGAATAAATATATAATGAAATATCATTCAGCCTTAAGAAGAAAGAAAATTCCAAGACGTGCTACAACATGAATGAACCTTGAAGACACTGTGCTAAGTGAAACCAGACAGACACAAAAGGATAAATATTGTCATTCCACTAATATGAAGTACCTGGGATAATGGAATCCATAGAGACAGAAAGTAGAATGGTGTTTGCGGGGAGCTGGGGGAATGGGGAGTTCATGTTTAATAGGTACGGAGTTTCAGTTTGGGGAGATGAAAAAGTTCTAGAAATGGATGCTGATGATGATTACACAATGTAAATGGGCATAATGCCGAGAACTGTACACTTCAAAATAGTTGAAAGAGTACATTTTGTTATGTATATTTTACTACAATTTTTTAAATAATAAGATAGCAAAAGATCAAATGGTTTTCCTCTAAGATTAGGAACGAGGCAAGGGAATCTGCTCTCAGCCCTTTTATTCAACATTGTACGGTAAGTCCTCATGTAATGCCAACAGGTTTTTGAAAACTGTGACTTTAAGCAAAATGACTTACAACATAACCATTTTTTTTTCTCGTCAATGTTATAAATAAATTACATTGAGGCCGGGCACAGTGGCTCATGCCTGTAATCCAGGCACTTTGAGAAGTAGTGGGCGGGAGGATCACTTGAGCCTAGAAGTTCAAGACCAGACTGGGCAACATAGCAAGACCCTGTCACTACAAAAAATAAAAATAGCCAGTCATGGTGGCATGCACATATAGTCCCAGCTACAAAAAAAAAAAAAAGACTTTGATTGAACAAAATGTCTTTTTGCTTAAAGTCACAGTTTCTAAGAACCTATCAATGGTCTTAAGGGAGGACTTATTGTTCTTAGGGCTCTGGCCAATGAAATAATGCAAGAAAAACAAATAAAATATATATAGATTGGGAAGGAGGTATAAAGGTTGGTATATTTATTCAAAGGCAACATGATTCTGTATGTAGACAACCCCAAGGAATCTACAAAAATAAAATTACTGGC
Organism: Macaca mulatta; assembly: GCF_049350105.2. NCBI lineage: Eukaryota > Metazoa > Chordata > Mammalia > Primates > Cercopithecidae > Macaca > Macaca mulatta. Next base: position 175,717,540 of record NC_133409.1, read on the forward strand.
ATTAATCAATGAGATCAGCAAGGTCACAGGACTCAAGCTCAGTACACGCAAATTAATTGTATTTCAATATAGTAAGATGAAATTAAAAAATAATTTTATTCACAACAGTATCAAAGAGAATAAATACTTGAGAATAAATTTAGCAAAGAAAGTACAATAGTTATACACTAAAAAACACAAAACATTGCTAAGATATTTATCTGAAGAGCTGAGTAAATGGAGAGACATACCATGTACATTGATCAGAAGACTCAATATTATAGAGGGCAATTTTTCCTAAATTGATCTATAGATTCTATGTATCCCTATCAAATCTCATCAGGCTTTAAAAATAGAATTTGAGGCCGGGCGCGGTGGCTCAAGCCTGTAATCCCAGCACTTTGGGAGGCCGAGACGGGCAGATCACGAGGTCAGGAGATCGAGACCTTCCTGGCTAACACAATGAAACCCCGTCTCCACTAAAAATACAAAAAAATTAGCCGGGCGTGGTGGCGGCGCCTGTAGTCCCAGCTACTCGGGAGGCTGAGGCAGGAGAATGGCGGGAACCCGGGAGGCGGAGGTTGCAGTGAGCCGAGATCGCGCCACTGCACTCCAGCCTGGGCGACAGAGCGAGACTCCGCCTCAAAAAAAAAAAAAAAAAAATAGAATTTGACAAGGTGACCCTAAAAGTTATATAGAAATGCAAAAAAACTTAAGTCAAACAATTTTGAAAAATAATGTTGGCCTTAAACTACCTGATTTTAAAACTTACTATATGAGTAAAGCTACTGTAATCAAGACAATTTTGTATTGGCCTAAGCATAGACTTATGGACCAGTGGAATAGAATAGAACATCCAGAAATAAGCCCTTCCATTGATGATCAATCGATACTCAACAAAGACACCATGCCAAAAAAAAAAAAAAGTGTGGTCCTTACCTTACACTTTACACAAAAGGGTATGTACAATAATGCTAAAAATCTTTTTTTTTTAATCCTGAATAATTAGCTCTTTGCTTTAACTCCTAAAAGTGGGTCAAATACCTTGAATGACCTTGTCTGCTCTTTTGGACAACTTTACCAATGTTTTTCTCACTGTGACCGGATTTGTCAAGCTCTGAGTCGCTTGGAAGAAACTCCACTATATTACCCTGATAGACACCTGCAGTCGGACTTTTTTTTTTTTTGAGTTGAAGTCATGCTCTGTTGCCCACGCTGGAGTGTAGTGGCACGATCTCAGCTCACCGCAACCTGCATCTCCCGGGTTCAAGCAATTCTCCTGCCTCAGCCTCCCTAGAAACTGGGATTACAGGCACGCACCACTGCGTCTGGCTAATTTTTTGTATTTTTCAGCAGAGACAGGGTTTGCCATAGCTGGTCAAGGCCTATTGGCCAGGCTGGTCTTGAACTCCTGGCCTCAGGTGATCTGCCCGCCTTGTCCCCCAAAGTGCTGGGATTACAGGCATGAGCCACCGCGCCTGGCCTGCCCTGGCATTTTTAAATTGACTCCAAAAGGTACTGAAAAATCTCAGATGGGCTCTCAACTCAGATTTTATTTTATAAAAGAAAAATGTGTCTCCCGCCCTGCCTCGTGGGAGGTTGAGGGAGCGGAACGGATGGGCAGCGGCCTTGTCCTCTAGAGTGGGGAATTCCATCCGATGGAAGCTTAATCGCTAAGGAGAACTGTTATGACCCACACAAAACCCCTGCCTCCCCAGTTGTCCACATCAGGGGCCTAATTGGCGGTGTAGTGGAAGCTGACCTTGTGGAGGCCTTGCAGGAATTTGGACCCATCAGCTATGTGATGGTAATGCCTAAAAAGAGACAAGCACTGGTGGAATTTGAAGATGTGCTAGGGGCTTGCAACACAGGGAACTACACAGCCGACAACCAAATATACATTGCCGGTCACCCAGCTTTTGTCAACTACTCTACCCGCCAGAAGATCTCCCCCCGCCCCGAACTCGGTAACTCCCGGAGCGTGAACCGTGTGCTTCTTTCTCTTTACCATCCTGAACCCCAGATCACCACGGATGTTCTTTACACTATCTCTAATCCTTGTGGCCCTGTCCAGAGAATTGTCATTTTCCGGAAGAATGGAGTTCAGGCCATGGTGGAATCTGACTGTGTTCAAAGTGCCCGGTGGGCCAAGGCCTCGCTCCATGCGGCTGAAATCTATGCTGACAGCTGCACTCTGCCAAGATCGAATACGCGAAGCCTACACGCTTGAATGTGTTCAAGAATGATCAGGATACTTGGGACTACACAAACCGCAATCTCAGTGGCAAGGTGACCCTGGCAGCAACTCAAACAAACGCCAGAGGCAGCCCCCTCTCCTGGGAGATCACCCCACAGAATATGGAGGTCCCTACGGTGAGTATCACAGTCATTACCATGATGAGGGCTACGGCCCCCCAGCCCCCCACCTCACTAAGAAGGGAGAGGGATGGGTCCACCAGTGGGGGGAGTCACCGTCGGGGCCCAAGTCGCTACGGCCCCCAGTATGGGCACCCCCACCCTTCCCCCACCACCCGAGCATGGCCCTCACGCCGACAGCCCTGTGCTCATGGCCTATGGCTTGGATCAATCTAAGATGAACTGTGACCAAATGTTCAGTGTTTTCTGCTTGTATAGCAATGCGGAGAAGGTGAAATTCATGAAAAGCAAGCCGGGGGCCGCCGTCGTGGAGATGGCTACGCTGTGGACCGGGCCACTACCTACCTCAACAACAATTTCATGTTTGGACAGAAGCTGAATGTCTGTCTCCAAGCAGCCAGGCATCATGCCCGGTCAGTCATGCGGGTTGGAAGTCAGGTCTTGCAGTTACAGAGACTTCAGTGAATCCCGAACAATCGGTTCCCCACCCCGGAGCGGACACAAGAACCGCATCCAGCACCCCAGCAACGTGCTGCAGTTCTTCAACGCCCCGCGGGAGGTGGCTGAGATGTGCGATGTGCTGGGCGTGAAGCGGCCATCCTCTGGGAAAGTATTCTCAGGCAAAAGTGAGCGCAGCGGCTCTGGGCTGCCGGAACGGGAATCCCAGAGCGATGCCCTGGCGACTCCGGGCACCACTGCCAGATGAAAAACCCAGATGGTCCATACCCTCACACTCTGAAGCTGTGTTTCTCCACCGCTCAGCTTGCCTCCTAATTAGGTGCCTAGGAAGAGTCCCATCTGAGCGGGAAGACGTTTCTCTTTCCTTTATGCTTTTTTTTTTTTTTTTTTTTTTTTGGAATGCTAGGTTTGTAGAGGCTTAACCTTAATGGAAACACTGGAACACTGGAAGTCTGCAAGGGGAGCCAGAGGGGACCTGATATCTCCCAAGATTAACCTTCACTTCTTCACTTTTAAAAAATTATTGCGCAAGGCCAGGAGCGGTGGCTCACGCCTGTAAGCCCAGCATTTTGGGAGGCCAAGGTGGGCGGATCACCTGAGGCCAGGAGTTCGAGACCAGCCATGGCGAAACCCCGTCTCTACTAAAAGTACAAAAATTAGCCGGACGTGGTGGCGGGCGCCTGTAATCCCAGCTACTTGGGAGGCTGAGACAGGAGAATCACTTGAACCCGGGAGACAGAGGTTGCAGTGAGCCGAGATCGTGCCACTGCACTCCAGCCTGGGCGACAGAGCAAGACTCTGTCCCAAAAAAAAAAATTATTGTATATGTGATTCTTTTTTTCCTGTTCATACATTTGTGCTGCCCATGTACTCTTGGCACATTTCAATAAAATTGTATGGAAAATAAACACAGCAAAAAGAAAGAAAGAAAGAAAGAAAAATGTGTTTCTATTTGGAGGATTTAATTGACGGCTGTGCCAATAATTTCTCAAATTTAGCTGTGCTCATTCTCCCTAATTTATTTGAAAGACATGACAAGGAAAACAAGACCTTCCTTGGGCTTTTCACTGCTGGGGCTCTCTGGCCCTAAAGAGGGGAGAGGGTCTACAAAATCCTGGGTCAGCAGCTGTGGTTTTGGGATTTCACACACAGAGCGCCTAAGTGTGCGTCTGTCCTGACAGCCTAGAACATTGCTGATCAGGACACAGCCTGCCCAGGTGAAATGCCTCCGAGGCAGGCAAACCCTCAATTAATCTTCTCAAGGCTTCAGTAGACCTAAGAAATGAGTGGACACGCCTTTCTATCAAGGAAGAAGCTGTGGGTTTGCTCATGTTTTCTGGATTCCTTCCAGCTTCTAGGTAAGTATCCTTTCTCACAATTCAGGAATGGGTGTGGAAAGCTGCAAGCTTGTCTTCCCTACCAGCGGCAGCAGATTCCCTGACCTGCCTGCACTAGCAGCAACTTGCAGGACGGACACTTTACTCTTTTGTCTAGAGATTTAATACAAGGGAAAGCAGGCCCCCTTCCCATGAGGTTAATAAAAGGGAATCGTATTGAAAACGAGAATACATTCCCAAAACACATTTCCATCTATCTCCCTTCCCGCAAATACTCATTATAATTGAATTTAAGAATAGTCAGCCATATCTTTTAGAGATTACTTCCCTCCTACCAAACAAATTAAACTTTAAAAACTCTTTTTCAGTTAGTAATGAGTCTTTATTTTAGAATATATCACTCTCTTATCAGAGGCATCAAATCATTTTCTTTTCATCAATAAAAATGTCACAATTAAGAATTGTAACTTGGCTGGGCACAATGGCTCAGGCCTGTAATCCCGGCACTTTGGGAGGCCAAGGCTGGCGAATCACCTGAGGTTGGGAGTTCGAGACCAGCCTGGCCAACATGGTGAAACACTGTCTCTATTAAAAATACAAAATTAGCTGGGCAGAGTGGCGGTTGCCTGTAGTCCCAGCAACTTGGGAGGCTGAGGCAGGAGACTCGCTTGAACCTGGGAGGTGGAGGTTCCAGTGAGCTGAGGTCGCATCACTGCACTTCAGCCAACCTGGGCAAAAAGAGTGAAACTTTGTCTCAAATAAAAAAGAAAAAAGAAGAAGAATTATAACTTAATTTTTTGGAGCTCCAACAGCCATAACTCAATATTCATTTGTTCTCATAGTGCATTTTCTACCTCATAATTTCAAGACTTTCAAGATAAAATTAATATCACATGATCAGAAAAATGTAGATAATAACTGTACAAACCTGGACAAGTCATCTTCCTCTTCTAGAGGCAATGTGTGCAGGGCTGACACACAATCACACCATTTCTTTCAGATCGATTATTTCTAGATTTTATATATTAACAAATACATTAAAGAAAATGCCTAGGACCACCCCTAGTTTGTGACAAGGTTAATCATGGCATGTGGTTTTTAGGTCTTCGGTGTCATTTCTGAATATTGCTCCTACCAAAGCAATCTTCTACATTTTTTGTTTTTGATGAAGAGATGTTATCATTCAGTATCTTTTTTTGTTTCTTTGTTTTCATTTTGGTCACTGCACTGGAACACAAACCTGCCTCTCTCTCTCTTTCTCTCTTTTTCAGTCATCTGTTGCCCAGGCTGGAGTGCAATGACTCAAACACAGCTCCCTATAACCTCAAACTCCTGGGCTCAAGTGATCTTCCCACCTCAGCCTCCCGAGTAGCTGGGACCACGGGTGCATGCCACCATGCCCAGCTACTTTTTTTTGCATTTTGTAGAGACAAGATCTTGCTATGTTGCCCAGGCTGGTCTGTAACTCCTAGGCTCAGGCACTCCTCCTGCCTTGTCCTCCCAAAGTTCTGGGATTACAGGCATGAGCCACCACTCCCGGTATTGTGCCCCTTTTTGATATTTTCTTTTGCATTCGAAAAATAGCATCTTTTCTCAGATTATAAAATTAATATTTTTCATCACAAATATTTAAAATATGAAAAGTTATGAGGAAAGTGAAATCACTCCTAATCACTCCACCAAAAGGTAATCACTGTTAACACTTATGGTTTATTTCCTTCTAGTATTTTCTTTTTTTTTGTTTGTTTTGAGACAGAGTCTCGCTCTGTCACCAGGCTGATGGCGCAGTGGCATGATCTCGGTGCTCTGCACCCTCTGCCTACTGGGTTCAAGTGATTCTCCTCCCTCAGTGACCAGAGTAGCTGGGACTACAGGAGCGCGCCATCACGCCCAGCTAATTTTTGTATTTTAAGTACAGACTGGCTTTCACCATGTTGGCCAGAATGGTCTCCATCTCTTGACCTCATTATCTGACCGCCTCGGCCTCCCAAAGTGCTGGGATTACAGGCATCCACGCCCGGCCCTTTTAGTATTTTCATGTAGAACCACTTTTTTCTCCAAAAGGTATACAACAAATAAACCAAAAGCTGTTTTCCCATTTGTAATCCATATCCATCTGGCATAAGACCATGTAAACTTGATCTCGAGCTTGTCCCAACAGCCCTACCAGCCCGAGTTTCCCATCCCTGCCTCGTGGTCTATTTCTCCATCCACCCTGATCCAAATCCCACTCTCACGGAACTCTAGATTTGAGTTCACCTTCATTTCCGTTTGACCCCTCAGACCTTGGGAATGTGAATTGTAGAGGCAAAACTTCATGAGATTAGTTTTTCTCTGAACCCAATATAACAAAACACAAGTGAGATTTTATTAAAATCTACATTCCTTACTGTTTTTTATGCTTTGGAAATCAATCCAGTTTTACTCTGCCTTTTTCAATGCAGGTATTTCAAAGGATATGAGATACTCAAGAGTAGGCACCTATTTATATATGTAACTCCAGCACATGACCCATAGTAAGTGCTCAATAATTCCTGTTCACCGGTCACTTAAATAACACTTAGAGAACTCTTGCTTCCTGTCTGGGTGAATATAATCAATGCTTAAGATTAATAAGGGCAACAGAAATGAATGCGCTTGGTGGTTCAGGATCCTTTGCCAGCCAGAAGCACTCGTCTTTAACCCCTAAACATTTCTGTTCCCCTCACTGGGAACCTTTTTAACTACTAGCATTCTCCTCCTGCAGCCATGGACTCAGTCTGTCTTTCCATTGACCCACCCCTGGTTGGCTTCGACACTTCTCTACCATCAAGGATGGCTTTGGCCTCCTCATTTCGTTGACTTGAAGTCTTTTCTCTACCTCCCATGGCTGCACCTACTGCAGTTGGCCCACTCCCACCCTCATCTCTCTGCCGAAACTATCCTTGCCAAACTCTGTGGCCACTTCTCAATCCTTATCTCGCCGAACCTCTCCAAGGCATTTGACACACTTGACCTTACCCTCTTCTTTGGAGATCTTTAGAGTGCATGATTTCTTGCTCTGAGTCTTCCTCGTACCTCTAACTGCCCCTTCCCAGCCTCTTTTACAGAGTCCTCTTCCTCTGCCTGAACCTTAAATGTTGGAATCCCCTGAGTTTCTGTCCACAGATCTCTTCTCACCCTGCAAACTCGCTTACCCGATCGCATCCACTCGCATGATTTCTGCACTGTGTAGGTCCCACACGCCAATAACTCTATTCCATCTCCAGGTGGAATATATATTAAAGCGCCTACTGAATAGCTCCGCTTGAATGTCCCTCAAAATCAACAAGTCCAAAATAAAATTTAGATTTTCCTTCCCAACCTCCCATCCTCTTGTTTTATGGTACCCGAGTCAGGCACCTGGGAGTCTTCGTGCCCTTCTGTAACCCCAAATCTAGCTAATGGTTCACCAAGTCCTTTCTAGTCTGTTTTGTTACTATTGATCCAGACTGTGATCTTCTCAAGATGCCCATCTGATCCTTTCTCTTATATGACCCCATGCCTCTTATAAGGTCCAGCCTCCTTCATGTCATTTAGAGGCCCTTTCGGGATCAGGTCCCTGCTTCCCTCATTAGCCTCATACCTTCCTAATCCCTGTGGTCGTCGTACTGAGATTATTTTCATTCCTTCAGATGCTCTGATGTCTCTCATCTCTGGAAAGCTGCCTCTACTATTCCAACTACCTAGAACCCCCGCTATCTCTCCTTCACCCAGCCATCTCCTGCTCCTCCTTCAGGTCTTAGCTGAGACATCATTTTAGGGAAGTGTTTTAGAAAGTCTTTCTGATGCTACAAATCTCTTGGAATACGCTCCTGGTATATATGCTCCAAAAATACTCTGTATCCTGTTAGCTCATACATACTGTCATTGCCTTCACACTTGCCCGGTGCTCTGGTTTTGATGTTTGTCCCCACCAAAGCTTATGTTGAAATTTAATTGCCATTACAACAGTATTAACAGGTGAAACCTTTAAGAGATGTTTAGGGCTGGATGAGGTGGCTCACACCTGTAATCTTATCCCAGCACTTTGGGAGGCTAAAGTGGGAAGATCACTTTAGCCCAGGAGTTTCGGACCAGCCTGGGTAATACAGAGAGACCCCGTCTCTACAAAAAATAAAAAAAATTAGACAGGTGTGGCGGCATACACCTGTAGTCCCTGCTACTCAGGAGGCTGAGATAGGAGGGTCACTTGACCCCAGAAGGCTGAGGCTGCACTGAGCTGTATTTGTATTACTGAACTCCAGCCTGGACAACAGAGTGAGACCTTGTCTATGTTGCGAGTGATCTGCTCTCATGAATGGATTAATGCCATTATTGAGACAGTGGGTTCACTTATTCCTGTTCTCTTTCTCTCTCTCTTTGCCCTGCCACTGTTCACTATGGGATGACACAGCTAGAAGATCCCTGGCCGGGCACAATGGTTCACACCTGTAATCCTAGCACTTTGGGAGGTGGAGGCGGGTGGATCGCTTGAGCCCAGGAGTTTAAGACCAACTTTAGCAACCTGGTGAAACTTCATCTCTACCAAAAATACAAAAATTAGCCAGTCTCATAACTCAGTCTCTAAATAGATAGATAGATAGCTGATTGCTAGATAGATAGATATTTTTTATTTTTTTTTATTTTATTTCATTTTATTTGAGATGGAGTCTCCCTCTATTGCCCAGGCTGGAGTGCAGTGGCATGATCTTGGCTCACTGCAACCTCTGCCTCCTAGATTCAAGTGATTCTTCTGCCTCAACCTCCTGAGTAGCTGGGATTAGAGGCATGTGCCACCAAGCCTGGCTAATTTTTGTTTTTTTTTTTTTTTTTTTTTTTCAGTACAGATGGGGTTTTGCCATGTTGGCCAGGCTGGTATCGAATTCCTGACCTCAGGTGATCTGCCCGCCTCGGCCTCCCAAAGTGCTAGGATTACAGGTATAGGTCACCACACCTGGCCTAAGAGATAGATTTTTTTTTTTTTTTTTAAAAGAAGAAGATCTTGAAAGATGCCAGCCCCTCAATCTTGGACTTCCAAGCCTCCAGAACTCTGAGGAGAGAAATTTCTGTTCCATATAAATTACCCAGTCTGTGGTATTTTGTTATAGTGGCACAGAACAGACTAAGAAAACCAGAACTGCCAAGTAAGTGTCTGCCCCGGGAAGGCAGGGACCTTGTTTCTCTTTTTTACCTTTATATTCCTAGCACCCAGCACAGCACAATGCTAGCACATAGCAGATGCTCAGGCAAAAACATGAAGCAAATGTCAAATAAGTGAATGAATAAAGGAATGAGCAAATGCATGTTCTCCCTTTTGCCCTTTTTGTCTCTTGCCAGGATAAAACAGATTCCTAACAGACCTCCCCATTCCCCTGTCCAATTTATTTTCCACATTTGGGTTAGAATGATCATTCTGAGAAAAAAAAAAATGTAATCATGACATGCCCTGGTATAAAACCGATGTCTGTGCATTTCTAACAAGATAAATTACAGACTTGGCATAGGTTCAAGGCCCTCCATGAATGAGCTCCTGTCCACCTCTTCTCTTACCCTCCCACCCCACGCTAACACTCAACTCCAGCACTACTGAGTGATTCTTGGTTCTTCCCACAAATTGGCTCCCTCGGCACTGAGACGTTGCACATGCTCCTCCTCCCTTTCTCCTCCGCCGGGCCCACTCACTGATCTTCAGGACTCAGTTTAGGAGTCATGTCTCGCGAGGAGCCACCTCTGAGCTCTCAGTTCCCTGGCGAACAGAAGTAGGTCCCTCTCTATGGCTCCTATTGCCCCACATGCCTTCAATGGGCCTCCAGTCATAGCACTCATCAGCCTGTAGATGCCCAGCCTGAGATTCAGTTCCATTGCTTTTGAGAATTCAAAGGCAAAGTCTTTCTTCTTCTTCTTTTTTTTTTTTTTTTTTTTTACATTGTCTTTTGCTTTTGCTTCTTTATTTCTTTTCACATTCGAAAAAGCTGGGTAGCCCTCGCAATACCTTCAGTCTCTCTCACTTCCCCTAACCCTACTGGGAAAGTTTCTCAGGCCTCCAGGCAGGCAGGAACTGCAGCATTTATCTGGTTATCTTTTACTGACTAATAATCTTTGTTTATTTTCCTGGTGAATTTTGTTCATTTATGGACATACCTGTATACATTTCTACCATTGTATTTTGCCCCACCTTTCAGGGGTTTTTTTGTTTGTTTGTTTTTTGTTTTTTTTGAGACGGAGTCTCCCTCTGTCACCCACACGGAATGCAGTGGCACCATCTCAGCTCACTGCAACCTCTGTCTCCCAGGTTCAAGCGATTCTCCTGTCTCAGCCTCCTGAGTAGCTGGGACTACAGGCATGCACCACCATACCCGGCTGATTTTTGTATTTTTAGTAGAGACGGGGTTTCACTATGTTGGCCAGGCTGTTCTCAAACTCCTGACCTCAGGTGATCCAGCTGCCTTGGCCTCCCAAAGTGCTGGGATTCCAGGCGTGAGCCATGGCACGTGGCCTTTTGATTGTTTTTCCTCTTTTGAACTGGGGTTTTTCCCCACCCCACTCTCCCGTTGCAATTCTGGAAATTCTTGGTTACCAGATACTGCCAGGGCAGGTATCAGCTCCTATAGATGCTTATTCCAACGCAGTCCCATTTTCACGTGGCTTCCAGAGCAAAAAATACTACCTTAACTTTCCCATAAGCCATGAAGAGCAAAGTCTTTCAATCCCAGCACAGTGGCTTGAGTGAGAAGAGTAACAGAAGAAGTGACATTGTTAACAAAGAGCTATTTTCCAAGGGTTTTGAGGGCAATTGGGATCGCGGATAGCAGTCCTGTGTTAATATCTCAGCAGCCACATTACACTGAATGTCTGTGGTGAGAGAGAACCAGACAGGCACCGGCAACAGGGAGGAGGGGTGGCGCCCTGCTAGACTCAAGATGAGGCTAACCATGAATGAAGAATAATAATTAACTTCACTTTCTGCACCTTAACCTTCATCCTACCTTTAAAGTGTAACTAGGAAATTATACACATTTTACTATATTCTTTATTCTAGCAGTCAAAATTTGGGGCCTAGATTGTTTTTCATAGAATAATTCTATTTTTAAACATTGGTATTTAAAAGAACCCAGACATGGCCAGGTGTGGTGGCTCACACCTGTAATCCCAGGACTTTGGGAAGCTGGGGCGGGTGGATCACTTGAGGCCAGGAGTTTGAGACCAGCCTGGGTAACATGGCAAAACCCTATCCCTGCCAAAAATACAAAAGTAAACTGGCTGTGATGGAACGCACCATGGGCCCAGCTACTCAGGAGGCTGAGGCACGAAAATTGCTTGAACCCAGGAGGCAGAGGATGCAGTGAGTCGAGCTTGTGCCATTGCACCTCAGCCTGGGCAACACAGCAAGACGCTGCCTCAAAAAAAAAGAAACAAAGAACTCAGACACTTCTCAATAACATTCATTAGGATGGCTACTAGCAAGATCCAAAACAAAGCAAACAGAAAATAACAAGTTTTGATGAGGATATGAAAAAATTGGAACTAAAACAGTATAGTGATTCCTCAAAAAATTAAAGATAGAATTATCACAAGGTCAGGAGATTGAGACCATCCTGGCCAACATGGTGAAATCCCATCCCTACTAAAATACAAAAAATTAGCCAGGTGTGGTGGTGCATGCCTGTAGTCCCAGCTACTTGGGAAGCTGAACCAGGAGAATCACTTGAATCCAGGAGGCGGAGGTTGCAGTGAGCCGAGATTACACCACTGCACTCCAGCCTGGCAACATAGCGAGACTCCGTCTCAAAAAAAAAAAAAAAAAAAAAAAAAAAGAATTATCAGGCCAGGCATGGTGGCTCATGCCTGTAACCCTGACACTTTGGGAGGTCAAGGCAGGAGGATCAGTTGAGACCAGGAGTTCAAGATCAGCCTGGACAATGTAGCAAGATCCTATTTCTTTAAAAAAAAAACAAAAACAAAAACAAAAGATAGCTGGGTATGGTGGCATGCACCTGTAGTCACAGCCACTTGGGAGGCTGAGACAGAAGGATCCCTTGAGCACAGGTCAAGGCTGCAAGGAGCCAGGATGGTGTTATTGCACAATCAAGCCTGTGTATGAAAGTGTGAGACCCTATCTTAAAAAAAAAATTACTTTTTGATTTAGCAATTTCATTTCTGGGTATAAACCCCACACAATTGAAAGCAGGGACTGGAACACACACTTGCAGGGACTGGAACACACACTTGCTATACACCATGTTCATGCAGCATTTTTCACGGTAGCTAAAATGTGGAAGTAACCCAAGGGTCTACCAACAGAAAAATGGATAAACAAAACATGGTACACATGTATCATGGAATATAAAGTCACTGGCCTTACAAAGGAAGGTAATTCTGACACATTATTACATGTATGAACCTTGAGGATATATGATAAGTGAAACAAGCCAACTGCAAAGTACCATAGGATTCCACTTATAGGAGGTATCCTGAGTAGGCAAATTCACAGAAACAGAAAGTAAAAGGGTGGTTACCAAGGGCCGTGGGGAGGGGAATGCAGTTTCAGTTTGGGAAGATGAAGTTATGGAGATGGATGGTGGTGACGGTTGCACCACAAGGTACATGTACTTTGTATTACTGTACTGTACACCTAAAAATGGCTAAGATGGTAAATTTTATGTTATGTGTATATTCTGCAAAAGAACAAGAACCCAGAATTGGTTCCCCTTGTGAAGCAAGTGACGGATGGAAACTCAGGGGATTCCAACATTTAAGGTTCAGGCAGAGGAAGAGGACTCTGTAAAAGAGGCTGGGAAGGGGCAGTTAGAGGTACGAGGAAGACTCAGAGCAAGAAATCATGCACTCTAAAGATCTCCAAAGAAGAGGGCAAGGTCAAGTGTGTCAAATGCCTTGGAGAGGTTCGGCGAGATAAGGATTGAGAAGTGGCCATAGAGTTTGGCAAGGATAGTTTCAGCAGACAGATGAGGGGGGCAGTGGGCTGACTGCAGTAGGAGTGGGTGGAGCCGTGGGAGGTGGGGAAGAGACTTCAAGTCAATGAAGTGAGGAGACCAAAGCCATCCTTGATGGTAGAGAAGTGTCGAAGCCAACCAGGGGTGGGTCGATGGAAAGACAGACTGAGTCCATGACTGCAGGAGGAGAATGCTAGTAGTTAAAAAGGTGAGACCCAGCTAGGGGAACAGAAATGTTTAGGGGTTAAAGACGAGTGCTTCTGGCTGGTAAAGGATCCTGAACCACCAAGCGCATTCATTTCTGTTGCCCTTATTAATCTTAAGCATTGATTATATTCACCCAGACAGGAAGCAAGAGTTCTCTAAGTGTTATTTAAGTGACCGGTGAACAGGAATTATTGAGCACTTACTATGGGCCATGTGCTGGAGTTACAAATGTAAATAGGTGCCTACTCTTGAGTATCTCATATCCTTTGAAATACCTGCATCGAAAAAGGCAGAGTAGGCCAGGTGCGGTGGATCACACCCATAATCCTAGCACTTTGGGAAGCCGAGGCGGGCAGATCACCTGAGATCGGGAGTTCAAAACCAGTCTGATCAGCATAGAGAAACCCTGTCTCTGCTAAAAATACAAAATTAGCTGGGCATGGTGGTGTATGCCTGTAATCCCAGCTACTCAGGAGGCTGAGGCAGGAGAATCACTTGACTCAGGAGACGGAGGTTATGGTGAGCCAAGATCATACCATTGCACTCCAGCCTGGGCAACAAGAGTGAAACTCCATCTCAAAAAAAAGACAGAGAAAACCTGGATTAATTTCCAAAGCATAAAAAACAGTAAGGAATGAATAATACTAATTTTATAATCTGAGAAAAGATGCTATTTTTCGAATGCAAAAGAAAATATCAAAAAGAGGCACAATACCGGGAACGGTGGCTCATGCCTGTAATCCCAGCACCTTGGGAGGACAAGGCAGGAGGACTGCTTGAGCCCAGGAGTTACAGGCCATCCTGGACAACACAGCAAGACCTTGTCTCTACAAAATATAAAAAAAAAGATTAGTTGGGCATGATGACATGCACCTGTGGTCCCAGCTACTCGGGAGGCTGAGGTGGGAAGATCACTTGAGCCCAGGAGTTTGAGGTTATAGTGAGCCTGTGATAGGTTTTGCTCTGGGAGCTGCACATTTGCAACCACTTCCTCAATAGTGTCATTCACAGACATTTTATTTTGTGCTTGTGTCTAAAAATTACTTTGAGAGTCATAGTCACCTCCATCGCTACGTGTTGACACATGTGTGACAGCCAATCTGCTGTTTAATAACGTCTTTCTGCAATTACCTCTCCCACAGTGCGGCTGGGGGACGTGGATACGCGGTCCCCCCTCACAGCAGAACAGGGACGTGGGAAACTCGTGCTCTTTTCAGTCATGGGTGGGAGTGCCCGGGCTCTGACTCATCCATGCACCAAGCTGCTTTATCTCGTCCTCCCTCGCCCTACGCCCTCCCCATCCCTTCCTCTGTAGAAGAGAGGAGCTGAGATAAAAGTGGGCACACTGATCCCCAGCTGCGAGGAAGCTGCGGAATTAGGAGCCCGCCTGGAACTCACAGCGCGACCCTGATAAGCTTCGCGCATGCGCCATGACGTTCATCCCAGATTTTCGGAGCCCTTTAGAAGCACTAATTTAGGAATCCTCCTGCAGGCCCTAGGAAGTGATCTGGGCTTGTCAAAGTGGAGAAAACTGTGGCGCAATGGGGCCCAAGGTCATGATGAGTATCTTGCAAGGGGATGCTCCTCCAAGAACTCAGGACTTACGTGTTATTTTTTAACCCTTCCATCCTCATCCTTCTTCCTGTTATTTTCTGGAATTCAGCTCATATTTTCAATGAGTACAAGAAACAGAGTAACAATTCAGTACAAAATATCCATAAACAGCAACCCACTCATTCCAGAGAGCCCAGACAATCTATGTTCCAGCGGCTTTTAGCAAAGCTTTTCCTCCTTAACTCTGCTAGGAGTATCTGATCTCTCAGGTTTAATTTCTTACAGTGCCAGCACCCTTTTGGAAGGCCATTGACTCATGTTGTAAGACTCAGTGTTTCCCAAACTTAAATGTGCATAAAAGTCACTTGGGATCTTATTAAGCTGCAGCACCTGATCCAATAGATCTGGGTGGGGCCTGAGGTTCTGGATGTGGAAGAATCTCTCAGAGACTGCTGCTAGTCCACGGACTACAATTTGAGTGGCAAGGAGCTGGATCTAGGAATCCACCTGTAGACCATACCCCTCTTGATAAATGACATCTGGAGCCTCACAGTTCCTCCCTCACTTTCAGCTTTCTGGAAGCTTAATTATTCTGCACCTTAAATTATTCCAAGTTTAATCCTTGGACTCTTTTGAGTCTTGCAAACCACGCTAATGTTAGCATATCACAACACTGTATAGAGGTAAGAAAATCATGTTTGTTTAAAAGCCTGTACTGGCCGGGCGCAGTGGCTCAAGCCTGTAATCCCAGCACTTTGGGAGGCCGACACGGGCAGATCACGAGGTCAGGAGATCGAGAACATCCTGGCTAACACGGTGAAACCCCATCTCTACTAAAAAATACAAAAAACTAACCGGGCGAGGTGGCGGGCGCCTGTAGTCCCAGCTACTCAGGAGGCTGAGGCAGGAGAATGGCGTAAACCCGGGAGGTGGAGCTTGCAGTGAGCTGAGATCCGGCCACTGCACTCCAGCCTGGGTGACAGACCAAGACTCCATTTAAAAAAAAAAAAAAAAAAAAAGCCTGTACTAACTTGGGAAACAGTATTTAACTTGGGAAATAATATTATCTCTGATTGCACTCCACACAATTAATAGACATGCTCCTTTGAAGAGTAGCACCAGGTATAATTGTTTGCTAAGCAACATTCCAATGCAATAGACTGAAAAAAGAACAAAATTAGGAGGTAATTTGGGAGTGAAGAGAAAAATTATCTTTCAAAACAACCATCCAGTGTATCCAAGTACATAGTCCAGGTATCTAAGAGGTTTTACAATATCGTTACAGTGTCCAACATGACCTTTCACCTCCACTGTGTCGTTTATGGGCCCCGCAGTTGTCATGGCAACACTGATAACCAGCTTCTCAATGCCCAAGGAATGCCAGAGTCATCAAAGCAATCTCATTTTTTTAAGTCTTCCAGCCTGTCACTCTATAAACTAAGAGGCAGTTGAGGCTCGGAGGCACACTTTCTAAATAAGAGGGTAAATGGCAAAACAGGAGCCTCCCCGGACTAAAGACCTCAAGGCCCAGAACAGGAGACCATTACCAAAGGAGGAGCCTCGGTTGTGCCCCTCTGGCTCAGATACCACCTGTGTGGCCTCTAGGATAAGGACAGCGTTTGCATCCGGCAGCATCTTACTGCCCACCAGCACCTCCTGAGATGAGTCTACATGGGGAGGACCACGGACACAGGGTTATCAACTCATCCATCATGTTCCACCCCAAGGTAGGTGGAAGAGGAGGAGGAGGCTGAGGGGTGAGTAAGCAGCTCTCTTGGCTCTGGTTTCATCTGTACAGCAGATTTTCATTCTCTGCACAAACTCCTACAGCCCGATAATATAAAACTTCACTTAGTTCTTTAGTATTGGGAAATATTTCACCTGTACAGAAAAGTGCAGCTAATATTGCAAATATGTCTGTGCCAGCTTTATCAAACATGAATTTTGTTTAAAAGAAACAAACCTGTATGGGTATTGTTAATATTCTCTGGGTGTCCCTTCCAATCCTCTTTCTCTTCCTCTTTCCACAGCTAACTACTATCTTGACTTTACTATTTATCATTCCCATGCATATTTTATGCTATTGCTTCATATGTTATATGATAATAAAAACGTGTTATTGTTTTGCATGACTTTATAGAAACAGTATCACACTGTATGCATCCACTTGCAAACTTGATTTTTTTCACTCAACATCATGTTAGTGAGATATATCCATGTTAATACATGTAACTAGTTCATTCTTTTTTTTTTTTTTTTGAGAAGGAGTCTCGCTCTGTCACCCAAGCTGGAGTGAGTGGCACAATCTCGGCTCACTGCAGCCTCTGCCTCCCTGCAACTTCTGCCTCCCGGGTTCAAGGGATTCTCCTGCCCCAGCCTCCCGAGTAGCTGGGATTACGGGCGCCTGCTACCATGCCTGGCTAACTTTTGTATTTTTAGTAGAGGTGGGGTTTCACCATATTTGCCAGGCTGATCTCGAACTCCTGACCTCAAGTGATCCACCCTCCTCAGCTTCCCAAAGTGCTGGGGTTACAGGTGTGACCCACCACGCCCCATAGAGTTCATTCATTTTTATTTGCTGAACAGTAATCCACTATATGAAGGAAAATGATTGACTTATTCATTCTCCTATTCAAGGGCATTTAAATTTCTTATTCTTTGGAGTCTAATTTGCAAACCATGCTAATGTTAGCACATCAAAGCACTCTATAGAGGGAAGAAAGTCATACTTGTTTAAAGCCTATGCAAACTAAGGAGGCAGTATTATCTCTGATTGCACTCCACATAATTAATAGGCATGCTCTAATGGATAAGTTAATGCTTAAATTTTTCACTCTTCCAAATAAGGTGTTCATGAACATACTTGTAAATGTCTCCCTGTGCTCATGTCCCCAAGTTTCTTACCTAGGAGTGGAATTGTTGGGACACAAAGTAGGCATATCTTTAACTCAACTAGATGCCATCCTCCCTGGAGTTCTCAGTGTTCCTGAAACTTCTGGACCTTTTAAGGTCCAATTAATTTGCTCTTCCAACATGCACCAACTCACACTTCCGCCAGCAGTAGTGAGAGTAACTATCTCCTATCTCTCCAGATCTTCACCAACACTTAGAATAGTCAGACTTTTTGTTTTCTGGTAGTCTAGTGGAAAGCAAATGCCATCCCTACCCCTTTTATAAATTTATGTATTTTATTTTATTTTGTCTTTCTTTCTTTTTTTTCGAAGCAGGGTCTCACTCTGTTGCCCAGACTGGAGTGCAGTGAAATGAACACGGCTCACTGCAGCCTCAGCCTCCCAGGCTCAAGCAATTGTCTCAAAGTAGCTGGAACTACAGATGCACACCACCACACCCAGCTAATTTTTGTGTTTTTTATAGAGACAGGGTTTCGCCATGTTGCCCAGACTGATCTAGAACTCCTGAGCTCAAGCAATTTGCTTTCCTCAGCCTCTCCAATGTGTTGGGATTGTAAGCATGATGCACTGTGTCCAGCGTATTTATTTCTCTATTTTTAATTTTTGCAGCTTTATACTTTGTCAAGGCATACTTGACAAATAAAAATTGTCTATATTTAAGTTATACAACATGATATATATGGTAAAATGATTACCACTATCAAGCTAATTAACATATCCATCAACTCAAATGGTTATCCTTGTGTGTATGGTGAGAACACTTAAGATCTATTCTCACAAATTTCAAGTGTACAATACAGTATTATTAACGAAGTCAGCATGCTGTATATATGGTTTCCATCCTCCACTTTTTAAAAACAGCTTTGTTGAGATACAATTTATATACCGTACAATTTACCCATCGAAGGTGTATAATTCAGTGACTTTTAGTATATTCACAGAGTTATGCGTCCATCACCACAATTAATTGTAGAATATTTTCATTACCCCCAAAAGGAATTTCATTCCTCTTAGCTGCCACCTGCAATTCCTCTCCTCTCCTGAAGCCTCCCCTGCCTTAGGCAACCACTGATCCACTTCCTATTGCTATAGATTTGCCTGTTCTGGACTTTTTATATAAGTAGAATTATATTTTCATTTTCTTTACAAATTCCTATAACCTGAAATGTAACACATCACACATCTTTTTTTAAATATTAGGAAATATTTCAGTATTTTATTGGTACTTATATTAATTTGAATTTGCATTTCCCTAATTGCTAGCTAAGTCTAGCAATGTTTTCAAATGTTTATTGGCCATTTGGAATTCCTTTTTTCTTTTTTTTTGGAGACAAGGTCTCACTCTGTCACCCAGGCTGGAGTGCAGTGGCACAATCTTGGTTCACTGCAACCTCTGCCTCCCAGGCTAAAGTGATCCTCTCACCTCAGCCTACTGAGTTGCTGGGACTACAGGCCCACACCACTACACTGGGCTAGTTTTTGTATTTTTAGTAGAAGCGGGATTTCACTATGTTGGCCAAGCTGGTCTCGAACTCCTTACCTCAGGTGATCCACCTGCCTCAGCCTCCCAAAGTGCTGGGATTCCAGGCATGAGCCACCGCGCCCGGCCTCCTCTTCTACAAAGTGCCAATTTACATTCTTTTATCCAATTTTTGATAGGATTGCTTACCTTCTCCTTATTTGTAGGAATTAGCTAATTAATCATATATTAATCCTTTTTGGTTATATATGTTGCAGTTCTTGTTGGAAGGCCATCCTCCCTGGAGCTCTCAGTGTTCCTGAAACTTCTGGACCTTTCTGAGAAACAGAGAGTGACATGCTAAAAAGATAAAGAATGCCTCCTTTTCTCCAGAACCATTTGCTTGCATTCCAAAGGATTACAAAACCCCAGAGACCTTCCTCTCCTTCCCCAGGATGGATTTGTGTTTGCCTTGGAGATCAAAGGCTTTCTCTCTGCCTCCAGAGTGGGTGAGAGTCCCAGACACGCCAGCAGCATCTGGCTGTGCTCTGAGATGCATCATTTCCAAGCTCTTGCCTGTGGTATGGAGGCCTGTATGTGCAGGGTACATCTGGGTCACACTGTGCTGCCCTGTGGGAAATTGAGGGATGGGGAATTGGCAATCGGACTGCTAGTCAAGCAAGTAATTGGTTTGTTTTCTGATCCAGAAACCTTGTGTTTCCAGATGGGATAAATCAACGAATATAGATATAAAAACCAAACAGATGTCTTCTCCTAGCCCATAGCTTGTCTTTTCCCATTGTTTGTGTTGTCTTTTTAAAACTGTGGTGGCAAAATGCACACACATAAAATTTACCATCTTAACTTTTTCTTTTTTTCTTTTCTTTTTTTTCTTTTTTTTTTTTGAGACTTGCTCTGTCGCCCAGGTTGGACTGTAGTGGTATCATCTTGACTCACTGCAACCTTCACCTCCCATGTTCAAGTGATTCTCGTGCCTCAACCTTCTGAGTAGCTGGGATTACAGGCCCACACCAGCACATCTGGCTAATTTTTGTTTTTTTAGTAGAGACGAGGTTTCACCATGTTGGCCAAGCTGGTCTTGAACTCCTGACTTCAGGTCCTTAGAGTAGTCAAACTCAGAGAGAGAGAAAGTAAAATGATGGTTGCCAGGGGACTGGGGGGAGGAAAGAAAGGGGAGTTAGTGTTTAATGAGGACAGTTTCTATTTGTGAAGAAGAAAAAATTCGGGAGATCCGAATCTCCCGAATTCGCCTGCCTCAGCCTCCCAAAGTGCTGGGATTACAGGTGTGAGCCACCGCGCCCAGCCTTAACTATTTTTAACTGCACAGTTCAGTGGCATTATGTACATTCACAATTTTGTGCAACCAACACTACCATCCATCTCCCGAATTTTTTCTTCTTCACAAATAGAAACTGTCCCCATTAAACACTAACTCCCCTTTCTTTCCTCCCCACAGTCCCCTGGCAACCATCATTTTACTTTCTCTCTCTATGAGTTTGACTACTCTAAGGACCTGATTGAAGTGGAATGACAGTATTTGTCCTTTTGTGTCTGGCTTATTTCACTAAGCGCAGTGTCCTCAAGGTTCAACCATGTCGTGGCATGTGTCAGAATGTCCTTGCTTTTTAAAAAATTGTGGTAAAATATACATCACATAAAATTTATGTCTCAATCATTTTGAAGTGTACATTTCAGGGGCATTAAGTCCATTCACACTATGGTGCTACCATCCGCACCAGCTATCCACAGAACTCTTTTTCATGTCGCAAAACTGAAACTGTAACATTAAATGATAACTCCCCATTCTCCCTTCCCCCAGCTCATTTCTTTTTAAGGCTGAATAATTTTATTTTTATTTTTTTAGAAATAGGGTCTCTCTGTTGCCCAAGCTGGAGTGCAGTGGTGCGATCATAGCTCACTGCAGCCTTATCTTCCCCAGTTCAAGCAGTCTTCCTGCCACGTCTCCCAAGTAGCTGGGACTACAGGCATGCACCACCACACCTGGATTTTTTTTTTTTTTTTTAGACAGCGTCTCACTCTATCGCCTGGACTGGAGTGCAGTGACACGATCTCAGCTCACTACAACCTCTGCCTCCTGGGTTCAAGCGATTCTCTTGTCTCAGCCTCCCGAGTAACTGGGATTACAGGTGCCCGCCACCACTCCCGGCCAGTTTTTGTATTTGCAGTAGAGACGGGGTTTCACTATGTTAGCCAGGCTGGTCTCAAACTTCTCACCTCAAGTGATCCACCTGCCTTGGCCTCCCAAAGTGTTGAGATTACAGGCGTGAGCCACCGCGCCCGGCCTAATTAATTTATTTTTTATTTTTTTTTGTAGAGACAGGGGTCTCCCTATATTGCCCAGGCTGGTCTCAAACTCCTGGGCTCAAGCATTCCTCCTGCTCGTCCTTCCAAAGTGCTGGGATTACAGGTGTGGGCCACTGCGCCCAGCCCCAAAGCTGAATGTTGTATCTATTGTACGCGTCTAGCACATTTGGTTTGTTCGTTTATCTATTAATAGACAGACATGCAGGCAGCTTCCACCTTTTGGCTATTGGGAATAATGCTGCTATAAAAATTGGCATACAGTATCTGTTTGAATTTCTGCTGTCTTGTTGGGGTGTATTGGTGTGATCACAGTTTAGTGCAACCTCTGCTTCCTGGGCTCAAGTGATCCTCCTCAGCCTTGTTTATGCTGTCTTTTGACAAATAATAATAATAATAATAATAATATAAAATAATATTAACACATTTCCTTTTTCTACCCTTTCCTTGATGGTCTGTGCTTTTTATGTCCCATAAAACATCATTTTTAAATGTACTACGCTTGCTTGGATGGCCTGCCTGGTCTCTGGTTCCCACTGCCCCATAGTCATAATGCTGAGACTATTTACCCCCAACTCAGGACCTAGACCAATGCTGGCTGCATCACAGCATTGCTCTGACAGCCATGAGCCCATTGGCAAACACAGAGCTCATTAGCCACAGAGTGGCTAGTAACACTCAAACCTCATGTCCTGGGTCCACTAATCAGCCTCTTCTGTCAGCATTCCTTGGGCACAACCCCAGTCAAGTAACTCCGATGTCAGGCCCGGTTCCTCTTAGCTGAGCTGTGTGTTCTCAGGGGTTCTTCTAATGAATGGAGTCTTATACCTGAACTCAGTCCCAGGATTGAGTGTGGTTGTTTCCTGTGCCTGGACCCCCATAAGCCCTGTTCAGATCATAATTATCTGCATCCTACTCACCTACCAGGACTTTCTCCAACTGCTTGTGCCAGAAATCTTTCCTAATCCTACTTCCTGGGTCAGTGAGGGTTAGGTGACCAGGGTCCTGGGGTCACAGCCTCCTCCCCAGTGCTGTTTAGACTATAATTAGAGGTGCCAACATTCCTCAGGTGCACAAAATAATCATAGTCATGCCACAATTTGTATACCATGTACTATGTGCCAAGCACTGCTTGGATGCAGACAGATAACACCCACACCCTCATGGTGCTTACAGCATGGTTGATGCTAAAATAATTAATTGGGAAGTCATTAGGCTGAGGACGCTCCAGCACCCTGGGTTCCTACCTAGCAAACTAAAACCCAGCTCCCTGTAAATGGTCATATTCTAGGCATCAGAAACTGCCAACTAACCTCTGACAAGATTTTACACAGAAATGATTTCTTTGCCTTGCTTCCATGTTCACCCTGTAAAAGCCTTCCCCTAGTACCTCTTTGGGGGAAGCCCCAAATTACTTGTGGTCTTGGAACTGCCAGATTCATGAATTACTATTTGCCAAATAAACTCCCCCTTTTTTTTTTTTTTTTTTTTTTTTTTTTGAGACAGAGTTTGGCTCTGTGCCAGGCTGGAGTGCAGTGGCACAGTCTTGGCTCACTGCAGCCTTTGCCTCCTGGGTTCAAGTGATTCTCCTGCCTCAGCCTCCCAAGTAGCTGGGATTACCAGGCGCCTGCCACTGCACCCAGCTAATTTTTGTATTTTTAGTAGAGATGGGGTTTCACCATGTTGACCAAGATGGCCTTGATCTCTTGATCTCATGATCCACCTGCCTCGGCCTCTCAAAGTGCTGGGATTATATGCATGAGCCACCATGCCCGGCCCAAATGAACTCTTTAATATTTTAGTGTGCTTCAGTTCACCTTTTAACATGGAAGATCAGGAAATAAATAAGTAAACAAGGAAATTGTTCCAATATAGGCTAAGACTCTAATGGTTCTAAACAGGGTGTTAGGCTAGAGAATAACTTAGCCATGGAGATGCTGAGTCTAAGGTGTTTGGGGAACGCCTCTTTGAGGAGAAGATATGAGATCTGAGAGCTAAAGGTGGGGAAGGAGCTGGAGGAGGAGCATGCTAGGCAGAGGCTGACAGCAACTGCAAAGGCTTTCAAAGCTAGCTGGAGAGTCAATGTGCTGCTGCCTGGGCTGAACCGCAGCTCCCAAGCCTATGCCAAGAAGCCCCAGTTCACCAGCAGTGCAGCCAGCTTTGCGATCTCCACGGCACTGCCTCCTTGTTTGAAATCCCCTCCTCTCCACCTGGCCCTCCCAAGATCTCATCTCCAAGGTGGACCTCAGCCAAGCTGCTGTGACCATTGCTGTTTCCAAGATACTAATTTGACAAGATTTTAGGAGTGAACAGAGGATCAGCCTTGAAGATGCAAATGTAAATAAGCAAAAAATTGAAAGCAGGCCCAAGGCAGTGGCTCATGCCTTAACCCTAGCACTTTGGGAGGCCAAGGCAGGAGGATCGCTTGAAACCAAGAGTTGGAAACCAGCCTCGGCAACATAGTGAGACCCCATCCCTACAAAATAAGAAAAACTAGCTGAGCGTGGCAGTGTGCCCCTGTGGTCCCAGCTATTCAGGAGGCTGAGGCGGGAGGATCACTTGAGCCCATGATCACATGACTGCACTCCAGCCTGGGCAACAGAGCAAGATGACCCTGTCTCAAAAAAGAAAAGAAAATTAAAAGGAGAGTCTTGAAGAGATATTTGTCCACTGATGTTCACAGCAGCATTCTTCACAGTAGCCAAAAGATGAAAACAAGCCAAGTGTTACACATGGATAGTTACTATATTCAAAATGTAATATTGAAATGCTTCAGACTATAAAAGGAAGGAAATTCTTTTTTTTTTTTTTTTTTTTTTGAGATGGAGTCTCGCTCTGTTGCCAGGCTGGAGTGCAGTGGCGCAATCTTGGCTCACTGCAACCTCCAACTCCCTGGTTCAAGCGATTCTCCTGCCTCAGCCTCCTACATAGCTGGGATTACAGGCACACGCCACCACACCCAGCTAATTTTTATATTTTTAGTAGAGACGGAGTTTCACCATGTTGGCCAGGATGGTCTCAATCTCCTGACTTCATGATCTGCCCACCTCGGCCTCTCAAAGTGCTGGGATTACAGGCGTGAGCCACCATGCCGGCAGGAAATTCTTACAGTCTACAACATGGATGAATCTTGGAGAACATTATGCTCAGTGAAATAAGTCAATCACAAAAGGACAAATACTGCATGATTCTACTTACATGAAGTTCCTAGAACAGTCAGATTCATAGAGGCAGAAAGTAGAATTGGTGTTTTCAGGGGCCAAGCGGAGGAGGAATGGGGAGCTATTGTTTAATGGGTACACAGTTTCACTTTTGGAAGATGAAAAAGTTCTGGCAATGGAGGGTTTTGATGGTTGTACGGCAGTGTGAACGTACTCAATGCCACTGTCTTGTGAGAACCGCAAAAACTCTCAGCCTGAAAAACTTCATCTAAACCTCTCTCAAGAGCCTTGACCAAACTCTCACATTGCTTCTAGCAGCCTACAGCCTGACCTCTGGGAAAATCCAGCCCCGCTTGAGTTCCTGTCTGGAAAAACTCAAGGCTGACAACTGATCTGACTGTTCCAGGCACCTAATGATAGACCTCTGACCTCTCTTTCTTAGTGCATTTACTTAGAAAAAAAAGCAAAGTTTACAATTGTAAATCTTTCCTCTTTCTCTCTCTCTCTCTTTTTTTTTTTTTTTTTTTTTTTTTTTTTTTTTTGAGACAGAGTTTCTCTCTTGCCCAGGCTGGAGTGCAATGGCATGATCTCAGCTCACTGCAAACTCTTCCTCCCAGATTCAAGCAATTCTCCTGCCTCAGCCTCCCAAGTAGCTGGGATTAGAGACGCCTGCCACCACACCCAGCCAATTCTGTACTTTTTGTAGAGATGGGGTTTCACCATGTTGGTCAGGCTGATCTTGAACTCCTGACCTCAGGTTATCCACCTGCCTTGGCCTCCCAAAGTGCTGGGATTACAGGCATGAGCCACCATGCCCAGCCTGACAGTACCCTCTTTTAACATTGCCATCTGCAGATGGATGGCGTAGGTGTGAACCAGCTCAGTGGACCCGCTGCCTTTTTGCAAGGACAGAGGGCCAGTGTGACAGCTTTCTGTATCCCAAGCTCTTGTCCAGTGTACTGGAAGAATCAGGTCACACATGGACTTGAAAAATGAATGCAGGGGTTTTATTGAGTGCTGGAGGTGGCTTTCAGTGGGATGGATGGGGAGCTGGAAGGGGGATGGGGTGGGAAGATGATCTTCCCCTGGAATTTGGCCACCCAGCAGCCAGTCTCCTTTCCGACCATCCACAGCCGAACTCCTCTCAGCATTCAGATGCACCTTCTCTTCTCTCTGCCGCACCATTCTGCGTTTGTCTGCTAGTCTCCTTGTCTGCTTCTGGAGCCTGGGGTCTGGGATTATATAGGTACAGGATAGGGGGTGTGGCAGGCCAAAAGAAAGCTTTTGGACACAAAAACAGGAATGCCTGTCCTCATTTAGGGCAGCAGGTATCCAGGCTTCAGGATGGGACTTCCCACCCTGTCCCCCTTCCAGTTCCCCATCCGTCTCACTGAGAGCCACCTCCACCACTCAATAAAACCCCTGCATTCCTCCTTCAAGTCCATGTGTGACCTGATTCTTCTAGTGCACTGGACAAGAGCTTGGGATACAGAAAGCTGTCACACTGACCCTCTGTTCTTGCCAGGGAATCTCCCTCTTCTACCCAGCATGTCTCCTGTCTGTATCACTACTTCTCAATTAGGTAGCATTTCAGAGCTTTGAAATTAGGAGTGGCTGGATGCGGTGGCTCATACCTATAATCCCAGCACTTTGGGAAGCCAAGGAGGGTGGACTCCTTGAGCTCAGGAGTTGGAGACCAGCCTGGGGAACATGACGAAACCTTGTCTCTACAAAAAGTACAAAAATTAGCCAGTTGTGATGATGCATGCCTGTAGTGCCAGCTACTCGGGAGACTGAGGTGGGAGGATTACTTGAGCCTGGGAGGTTGAGGGAGGCTACACAGTGAGCCTGTCATCCAGCCTGGGTGACAGAGTGAGACCCTGCCACCAAAAAAAAAAAACCAATTTTTTTTTTTTTTTTAGTGCAATGGTGTGATCTTGGCTCACTGCAACCTCTACCTCCTGTTTCAAGCGATTCTCTTGCCTCAGCCTGCTGCGTAGCTGGGATTACAAGCACCCGCCACCACACCTGGCTAATTTTTGTATTTTTAGTAGAGATGGAGTTTTTCCATGTTGGCCAGGCTAGCCTCGAACTCCTGACTCCTAGTGATCAGCCTGCCTCGGCCTCCCAAAATGCTGGGATTACAGGCATGAGCCACCAAGCCTGGCCAGCAAGAAAAGAAATTTGGGGTACTGCTATACTCCTGGCACATTTGCACCCAACCATGGGTGATGCCAGAGGCACAAGGGCTTTGGGTGATTGAGATTCATCCCAACTGTAATTTCTACAGAGATTGTGTTGTTCTATTGCTGTATAACAAATTACCCCAAAACCGAACAGTTTGAAACAACAATAAACACTTATTAGCTCACACAATTCCTGTGGATCAGGAAGTTGGGAATGGCTTGTCTAAGCAGTTCTCCCTCAGGGTGGTTCGTGAGGTTGCAGTCAAGAATCAACCAGGGCTGCTGTCATCTAAAAGCTTGGCTAGGGCTGGAGGACCTACTTCTGAGATGGCTCAGTGGTATGGCTACAGGCAGGAGGCCTCAGTTCCTCACATGTTAACCTCCTCATAAGGCTGCTTGAGTGTCCTCACAACATGGCTGCTGACTTATCCCAGAGCAAGTGGTTTGAGAGAGCAAGGAAGAAGCTGCAATGCCTTTGTGACCTGGTCTGGGAAGCCACACATCCTCACTTCTGCATACTCTACTCGTTGGCAGTGA